>NC_137334.1:83975415-86801665 GCF_965287045.1 Carcharhinus amblyrhynchos
CGAGCTTGAAGAAGGGAAGTTTGACAACGAGAAATTAACTGAAGAGGTTAAAAACATTGAAATTGACAGCGGAATCATCAGTTCAGACAAAGAAAGAAACTGAGATAACATGTCAGAACAAGGTTGCTGAAATGGCCATGTGAATTGGAAAGCAGCAAGCCTGCATGGAAGAGCTCCTTGCAAGACTATATTTGGAACTGCACATTGTTAAAGCCTACCAATAAAGGCGTTTATCTTTAAAAACACACAAGCCTCAAGATCTCATCAATGAGCCATCGCCACTGCAACAATTTTAAAAAACCCATATTAAGTCAATAATATGACATGGTGCCATAATATGAAACTTTGGTAATGGATCAAGTTAGCTCTCTGGAATGATCGGTGGGATCTTCTGGCTGCGCTTGCCCCAAGACCAGAAAATCCCACCTGAGGTCAACGGACCTTTGCATTGTCTGACCTGCTAAGATTCCCATGGCAGGTGGGGCAGGAAAATTCAACCCATTTTCTCTGTGACTGGACTTCTGTCATACCTGGTAGGCATGGAGGCGCTGTTTGTTCATAAACTTATAGATCGCTTGAGGAGCAGAGAGACGTATCAGCTGTTAGTATTACTGTCCAGAAATATTTTTGAAGCTGTGGGCACCAAAGTACTTGATCAACCTGTTATGTCTCTGCAGAAATAAGTTGTAATGAACTCCCTGTGCCAGAAGAGGTACCCATTATTTACAATTCCTGTTAACGTTGATCCTGTGGAAGAATTTTGGACTACAGAATGACACTGTTCTACAAGAAACAGAAAAACACCTCAATATCTTGATTTATAATTGTCCAACTTATTTAGATTGAATTTGGGCTTGAGTAAATTAGTTATTGAATATTGTACTAAGGATTTAAAGGGTGTGGTGATTATTTCTTTCAGGGGAAACAGAACAGAAGAGGGTCATTTGGCTTGAGGGACCAATTGGTACTGAGAGTGGGTAATTACCCCAGGGGATGGGTCATATCTTGGACAGAAGACATCCTGAAGACGTGTAGAAGACACATAGGGGACTGGGGAAGCTAGTGAGCAGCTTTAAGGTACGGTAACAGGTCTTACAATATCAGGTTAAAGTCCAACAGGTTTATTTGGTATCATGAGTTTTCAGAGCGCTGAAAACTCAGAAACTGAGAAGCGCTCAGAAAGCTTGAGATGCCACCAGGACTTTAATCTGGTGTTTGTGAGACTTCTTACTGTGCCCACCCCAGCCCAACGCCAACATCTCTCAACACTGCTTCAAGGCAGCCAGGGGGCTGCCGGCCTCTGTGCAGATTTTTAATAAATATCTCTTATATTCCTGACACGGTCCATGTGCATCATTACAAGCACAGAGGAATTGGGTTGAAAGACATTTTCCTGAGCTGCAGATGCAATGTAATTCTTTCCATGGAGGGTGTGGTGTCGGAGAATGTGAATGTCTAATGGGCTGTCAGTCAAGCAGAAAGCTCTGACAAAGAGCCATCAATGCGCTCACTCGGTTCTCTCTCCACAGATATTGTTTGGTAAATATTATTCCTATGAAAGTTAGTGCTGTGCAATGGGAAACTTTTCACAGGGCCTCCAGCAACAGCCTCAGGAATTTCCATTTCAGCTGCGGCTCAGATAGACCCTTTTGCCACTCTGCTCTAATAACCTGGCTTTAGCCACAACCTCAGGAGGGAAAAAAAAAGATTGACATGATTGCTGAAGAGGAAAATGTGTAAAAAAAAATGCCAGTCCTGTGGCATTTTTTCCATTTCACGCACCAACCAGCTGTGATCCACCTGAGGGAACTTTCTGCTGAGGGGCTTAATAATAATAATGTCAAATTTGGGGTATTTTTGTTCTGTGGACTTGAAGCGCTAGGAAGAAGTTCAAACTCATTTCATTTGGGACTTTTACAAACACAGGGCTACTTGATTGCACCAATCAGACATCATTTTGGACTCAGGTTGAAGGCCAGTGTCTGGGTCTCTGCGCAGAAACAGCACGGTTATTGTGCAGCATTTCACTTACAATTTCAAAAATGACAATGACAGAGTCAATGACTTTCCATCATTTGAGCTACTGTAGAGGAACTAGACACGAGGTAGATTACCGCCTTGCTGAATTATTCATAATAATAGGTTTACTCAATGAACAAAAGTTACAACGTCAATTTTGAATTGCCATTATAGAGTTAGGTGAATAATTTAGAAAACAATTACCATTCTAACTCAAGACTCACGCTTCATCTTCAAAAATACAACTGCTATCACAAATAATAACACTCTGACATTTATATTAATGCTAATATATCAAATTTAAAAATCTATGCTAAGGTTTCCATTCTCTCCTTTCTTTTGTGTGTTGCATTTATGCAGAAGGAATACTCATTTGCCTCTTCTTCTTTTCCCTTATTCAGCTTTCTGTATTTGGCTTTACTTTAGAAAAAGAGAATATATATTTGCAAGCAGAAGATAATAATAAATATACTTTGAGGCAAACTTGATCATGTTGAATGAGTTACGGTCAGCTTTTCGAGTGGAAGTATTTTTTTTCACCGCACAACTAACTACAATACATTCATAGAATCATAGAGGTGTACAGCACAGAAAAAAGGCCATTCAGCCCATCATGTCTGTGCCAGTCAAAGACAGAGCATGTAACTAATATCCACACTTGGCCCATAGCCTTGGCATCTCAAAAGCACATCTAAATACATCTTAAATGTTATGAGGGTCTCTGCCTCGACCACTCTTTCAGGCAATGAGTTCCAGGCTCCCACCACCCTTTGGGTAAATCAGAAGGCGGCCATTCGGCTCATCAAGTCTGCACCGACCACAATCCCATCCAGGTCCTATCCCCATAACCCCTAGCTAGTCCCCCTGACACTAAAGGGCAATTTAGCCAATCCACCTAACCCACACCTCTTTGGACTGTGGGAGGGAACCGGAGCACCCGGAGGAAACCCACGCAGACACAGGGAGAACGTGCAAACTCCACATAGACAGGTGACCCAAGCCAGGAATCGAACCCAGGTCCCTGGCACTGTGAGGAAGCAGTGCTGGTCACTGCGCCACCACGTGAAAAAGGTTTTCCACACATCCCCTCCAAACTCCCTGCCCCTCACCTAAAATCTATGTTCCCTGGTCATTGATCCCTCTACCAAGAGGAAAAGTTTCTTCCTGTCTACTCTATCCATGTCCCTCATAATTTTATACATCTCAATCCTGTCCCACACCTCCCCGCCCCACCCAGCCTCCTCTGCTCCAAGGAAAATAATCCCAGTCTGTCCAATCACTAAAACTCTCCAGCTTAGACAACATCTTGATAAGTCTCTGCACCCTTTCTAATTCTATGACATCCCTCCAGAACTGTGCACAATACTCAGTTTGCAGATTGCACCAAAAATGCTTGATAAAAGAAACAGAACAAAAGAACTTGGTCTGATGTTCAGCTCTGATAAAGGGTCATCTAGACTTGAAACATTGGTCTATTCTCCCTCCATAGGTGCTTTCAGACCTACTGAGATTTTCCAGCATTTTCTGTTTTTGTTTCTGATTCCAGCATCCGCTGTATTTTGCTTTTAACATCCTCAATTCATCTGCTTCGCCCCTAAGATGTGTAGCATTTATATAAATGCCATCCAGCCTTTCCACATTCCCTTGTGCCTTAACATGTCTATCTTCACTCTCCTTTCCAGACTGGCTTGGTTTCTGTTCTACATTTTGCTGTGCACCACCCCTTACTGTCCCTCCATTCCATAATCCATCCTCCATAAACCAGTTTGGTTTAAACCCCCTCAGAAGCATTAGCCAACCTTCCTGTGAGACTGTTGGTGCTGTCCTGGTTCAGGTGCAACCTGTCCAATTTGTACAGATTCCACCTTCCTCAGAAATGGACTCAGTCATCCAGGAAACTAAAGCCCTTCCTCCTACACCATCTCTTCAACCACGCATTCATCTGCAGCACCACCACCTCCCCCCCCCACTCCCCAACACCCTTCCTGTGCTCACCAGCTTGTGGCGTAAGAAGAAATTCAGAGTTTACAACCTTTGAGGTTGTTTTCCCGTCTGCTACCTACCTCCCTAACCTCTTGTTGCAGGACCTCACCCCTTGGTCTACCCATGCCCTCAGTACCAATTTCAACCGCAACCTTTCACTGTTCATCCTTGCCCTTCCAAATGCCCTATGGCTACTCAGTGATTTTGCTGACCCTCAAAATGAAATCTTTTTTTTTAGATTCTGGCAGAAAAATAAGGGAAATGAGAACTTTCAGATCGCCACAGTAATCCAACTGTTCTGTTTTTGCCTACAGGGGATGTGAATTTGCTAACCCATCCACCCAGCTTGGCCTACGTGGGATTCCAGTCTCATGCTATTGAAAAGAATTGGAGTCCCTTCTGAATGGTTCAAAGCTAACTCCATACTGGTAATGGTCATGGTTTTATTTCAGCATAACTGAGATTTAATATGTTACAGTATTTGAGCAGCAAATTACAAAGACCAATTGAGAATAATGTGACCCAATCCTCATTTCTCCTACTTAGATATGCATCATAGTGGTGGCACAGTGGCTTGTACTGCTGCCTCGCAGCGCCAGGGACCCGCGTTCAATTCCCAGCTTGGCTCTCTGTCTGTGTGGAGTTTGCACATTCTCCCTGTGTGTGCATGGGGTTCCTCCAGGTGCTCTGGTTTCATCCCACAGTCCAAAGATGTGCAGGTTAGGTGGATTGGCCAATGATAAATTACCCCTTAGTGTTGAGGGGGACTACTTGGGTAAATGCATGGGGCTATGGGGATAGGGCCTGGGTGGGATTGTGGTGCAGACTCGATGGGCTGAATGACCTTCTTTTGCACTGTAGGATTCTATGATCTGCACCCGTCTGAATCAGTGTCTCTTCTAGTGCTAGTATATTCAGTGACCCCACACTACTGGAATATATCCTAAAACCTGATCGACAGGAAAAACCCATCCAATCATGTACACTGCACTCAATAAGACCTAGATTTATATAACATGTAAATTCACAATTAAACTATTAACCTCCAGTCCAGCAAAACATAATACTGAGAATTTAATTAAATGATTCATAAGTTTGACTTTCCTTCGGACAAGAACTGACTGAAAGGCAGCTAAAAGCTTCTCCAGTTTTTTTTTGCTATATCCGCTGAAGCAAAAAACACAGACAATTCTACCATACGCAAGACCACTTGTGATACAAGCTCCACCTGAAGTCTGAAAAGTGAGGTATTTTGCAGACTAGTAATCTTAGTGTTCAGTTTGTGGTTATTTAACCCCTAGTATGTCCGATTCTCCCAAATACCCTTAAAAACCCAAACTGTAGACGTCAATTTGAACCTCGCCGCGGGGTCTTGTTTTCTGATTCTCCCTGCCTCCAGCCATTGATGTAACAAGGTTCCTGGCTAGAAGTGGAGGTGGTAAGATGACCCCTCATTTCAACAAATTTTAATATGATTAGGGGGCTTCATTGCCATATCGCTCTTCTGTATAAAAAACTCCCCCTCACAATTGCTCTTCAAAAATGAGGTGAAGGGACCCCACTGGGTAAGTGGAGCCCCTTGGGGGAGAGGGATATGTCGAGGCAGTACCTTGGCATTGCCACATGATACTTCTCCCCTGGCATTGACCCCTGTCTCTGCGTGCATGTGGTTCTTGTGTGGAGGTCTAGAAACTCCCGGCTGGCCAGTCTTTTTCCATTTACCTCTCTCCCAGCGTGATACCATGGACCATGCCTCCAGATTTTCCTTGCAGAGTGCAGGATTAGCTGGAGAGAAAAGTTGGCTGCATAGCCTGCGTAGTCAGTTTTCTTGCCTCAGCCAGCATCCTGCGCAGAGAATGGAACATGCCGTCCTTTATTTCTGACTCAACGTTATTTCTTTTCTTTCTGCAGAACACTGGCCAAGATTTTTCAGCCCCTCTCTCCCGCACTCACCCAGGTGGGTTTTCCAGTAGTGGAAGTGGCTCGCCATTTACCAGTGATGGGGGTCTTCTGGTCCCATCAAAGTGTTCATAAAAGAAATGCTAAGAGAAGAAAGAAGAAATCATATAGCATTGTCTCTTTAAAAAGCAGGAGTCTTTATGCGTGGATTTTAAGATTGCAGAATGCAGGCTGCAGAAGCAGGCCTTTGTAACATTTCTATCACAGATTCACAGTTAGTATTCCAACCTAACCAAAACAGGCTTTTGAATTGGACCAATGAGTTTAAAGCAACCATGCAGAGACACAGAACCGATGAAATTCAAATGTGTTGACAGCAAACCACTCAGGCTACAGGAATACTGTGAGCTAGTTCCAGATATGTACACCCAGACAAGAGGGGACAACTGTCAGAGTATGCTTGCCACCCTGAGTCGGAAGGAGGGTAGCGAGGCTGTCATGTAAATCCTGCACTTTCATGTATGTCTACATAAAACCACCATCAAAATAGAGATACCAACTCAGAGAGTGTTCCTGATGAGAGCATTACCAGAGAAAATCATACCTCTAAAAGAAGCTTATTTGTGTATTAATTGAGAGCGACTGAATTCTGTAATGATTTATTTCATTATTCCTGAATGAGCCTTGTAATATTTGAACCGTATTCTACTGGGATTTTATTCAGTGTGTTAATTGTTTTAATAAGGTTCTCACCAGTTTTAAAGACTAAAGATCTGTTAATTGTTCAGGATAGAGAGTGTCAGATCCTGCTTTAATTTATCAAAACCAGTAACTTCCTACACACACACACACACACACACACACACACACACACACACACACACACACACACACACACACACACACACACACACACACGATTACGAGGAGAGGTATATCCCTTTGGATTGTTCCAAAATTGAGCAGAGGGAAATATCACCTCCGCAACATAACGGAAGTCAACAGGTCATTTGTGTTGCTCAGTGGTCACGCCACCAGGGATCCTGTCAGCCAATGGTGGCCTGCCCTCACTGCCAAAAAATCCCACCATGGCGGGAGACCATAAACTCCCAGCCACTGTTAATTCTAAACTGCTAGCATCCCAACCAAGCACATGCATGTTAAACCACAGATCATGATACAAAGATCATCATAATACATCAGAGTTAAAATTAAAGTTTATCATATCATTAATACATATTATGGACTGAAAAGGCTCTTCAGTTCTCCCTTGATGCATTTGCACCTTGTTGATAATTTTTACTAAATATGATTTCTCCCCAACCCTCAATTGCTCCAATCAAAATTGAATGACTCTTCCTACTTTAACACCAATCTCTAATCAGGTAACTATGGGCAGGATTTTACGGCCTGGCTTGTCCCGAAACCATAAAATCCCACCATAGGTCAACTGCCAGCACCCCCGCCATTTCATTCCTCCGTCAGTTTTCTCCATTGATATTTGGATCCATTTACTCCAACACAGTTCTGCAGCCCTTCCAATTTTGAATCGACGTACTGCTTTCAAATTGCAGATTTGTTGGACTGACGGGTTGTCAAGGTTCAATTTATTTTCTCCCAAACATTTTTCTTTGATGTAAACTACTTTCCGTGAGTCTCTTTTAATGAAAATTTGTTTATTCTCTCAAACTTGTGACTTAGTGCACCTGCAAGAAATGTTTTTTTTAATCATGTTGTTTGCAGTTTTCTTATTTTCTCATTTTATTTTCTCATTGTTGCCAGACTGTCTGCTAGAAGTCCTTTTATTGCTATTTCAATGGCTTAAATGGGGTTTTGTTTATTTTTTGCTCTGGAATCTTTTATGACCTTGCATTGTGAGGGGGAGATTCATTGACAAGTCAAGGTGGTTCCTCCCCAGGGAAAAACAAAGGACTCATTTTTCAGTTTTAGTTTAGAAGGGGGGGCACATCAAGCTGGAAAGCATAGCTTCTCTCTCTCTCTCCCTGGTTTTGAAAATTTTGCTGTTATCTGGAAGCAAGGTTCCTGGCCTACCTGGAGTAGAAACTCTACTGTTGGTGGTTGGTTTGACTAGAGTCTCCCTGGTGTTTTAGGAAGCCGTTCTGACTCCAAGTTTGGCTGTACGTGCCTCAAGGGAACAGCAGTATTCAACCGAAGGACTAAATTCCAGTATTAAGTGAGCATTAGTCTTTGTTGTGTTAAACCTGTGGCAAGAGTTTTGTTTATGGGATTGGTTCAATTGGGACACTTTCTATATTTATTAAGGGTTGTGCAATATCATGACTGTTGTTCTTTCTTGTTTGAAATTGATTAAAGTTATTGCTAATTTTCTTTCCCTACATGTTAACAGTAAACTGAAATTTGTTTGATAAAATCTCCCGAGTGGGTCAGTTGAATTGTACCTGAAGTGCTCATGCTCACCCTAGCCAAATTCAAAGAGCAAAACTTATGATCCAGGCAGGCTTCATGGAATACTTTGGAGTTTCTGACCTGAATTAGAACAAACTTCAGAGACATTTTCCCATCCCGAGTGCTTGAAGCAGAACTGAGTTCAATTTTATTTTTTATATCAGTTCTAATTTCTGAAGGCATATGATACCCGGCCTCGGGGGTTTTACATCAGGGACAGACATGCTTGCAATTAATTTGGAGGTAGTTTTCATATCGCCCCTCGTGAGGCACTCTATCATGAGCAACTGACCTTGAATAGATAAATTTCTTCATTCTTTCATGGGGGCTAGGATTTCATGGCCCTGCCCACGCATCAAATCATAAGATTCTGGCCAGGATAGCAATGTCACTGACAAGGCTGGCATTTGTCGCCCGTAAACGGTGTTCATTCACTTGGTTAGGAAAAACACAACTTGCTTATTTACAGGTTAAAACTATACAGAGGCTTGCAGCTTCATGGCCGCAATCAGCTCCCAAGGTGTCTCTGAGTATAGAAGCCAGCACTTACCAAAATGATCTTCCACCCTGCTCCCCGATTGATTGGTTCCCCAGGTCATGTGACCCTTACTCTCTGCAGATTGATCTTTAAAGGGACAATCACCCATCCCAAGAAGCCTTTGAATTGGATGTTTTCATCGGCCGTTTCAGAGGCTAGAGTCAACCACATTGCTGTAGGCCTGGGGTCACATGTAGGCAAGGCCAGGTAAGGATGGCAGACTTCCTTCCCTATAACGAAGCATCAGTGAACCAAATAGATTTTTATAACAATCAGTGAGGGTAGAATGGTGGCACAGTGGTTAGCACTGCTGCCTCACAGTGCCAGGGACCCAGTTCGATTCATGACTTGGGTCACTGTCTGTATAGAGTTTGAACATTTTGCCCGTCAGTGTGGGTTTCCTCCGAGTGCTCCGGTTTCCTCCCACAGTCTGCTAGACGTGCTGGTTAGATGCATTGGCCATGCTAAATTCTCCCTCAGTGCACCCAAACAGACACTGGAGTGTGGCGACTTGGGGATTTTCACAGCAACTTCATTGCAGTGTTAATGTAAGTCTACTTGTGACACTAATAAACTTCAAACTTGATCGTTTTCATGGTCAAGATGAAACTAGCTTTATACGCCAGTTTTAATGATTGAATTTAAATTCTACCAGCTGCCTTGGTGGGATTTGAACCCATTTACCCAGAGCATTAAATTGGGTCTCAGGATTATTAGTCTAGTAATACTCCCACTGTCTCCCCTTCAACAACCATGGGCAGGATTTTCCACCCAACCTGCCGCATGTTTCACGGCAGGGGAGGGGGGCCCACCATTGGCTGGCAATGGAACACTCTCATCACCATTGTCAGTGGGGTTTTCTATTGAAGGCTCCCCTTGCACTCACGTGAACAGCCAGAAGGTTCTGGCCAAAGACTTAAGTCGAAATAGTCACCAGGCTGTGATATATCTGTACAGAGATTCTCAAATCCTGAAAATTCTAGTGGATCTCTGCTGCATCCTCAGTACACTTGTGGTGACTGTCTGTTTTAAAGATAAGCACATGGAGAATCCAAAGTAGCTTTACTCAAGAGCCCAAGAGATTAATTTATCAAATCATGATTTCCATAAGTCTGCAGAGACTTACGTTGATTCCTCACAAAAAGGATGCACTGTGGACCATTACTTATACGCTCTGCACTGCCTCCTGCATTAGTATCGTGGAAGAACACTGTGGGGTCATGTAGGCAGTCGCCTACAGTGCTGCCTGTCCCAGTGACTTGATGGACATCTGTGTATGTCTTTACAATGCAGTATTTATGTGCAGGCACACATTACTTTTCTTGCCATTTTACTTGAGTGTTCTAATATGTTTCTAGTTAACCACACATCCCCCCTCCCTGCAACCAGCCCTACATTATAGACTCCAAATCACTTGAAGTCCTCCAAAACTGTGATGCCCAGTTCTTACTCACACAAAGTCTTGTTTGGTATATATGTTGGGGGCATGTCTCTTTTTAAGGGAATGGGTCAGGTGGCCTGGGACACACTCCGGAAAGTGCTTGCCTAAATGCTCTGTGCCGCAAGCCCACGGATAACCTGACGATACTCCACTTCTCCAGCTTCCACTCTAAACACGTTAAAGAAGCCATCCCCTATGGACAAGCCCTCCGTATACACAGGATCTGCTCAGACGAGGAGGATCGCAACTGATACCCTCAGTCGCTGAAAGATGCCTGACTCATCGATCGACAGTTCTGACGTGCCACAGCAAAAATCCGAACCAACCTCCTCAGAAGACAAACATGGGACATGGCAGATAGAGTACACTTCGTCGTCCAGTAATTCCCCGGAGCGGAGAAGCTACGACATTTTCTCCAGAGACTGCAACATGTCATCGATGAAGGTGAACATCTTGTCAAGGCAATCCCAATGCCCCCCACTTCTTGTTTTCAAACAACCGTACAATCTCAAACAGACCATTGTCCGCAGCAAATCACTCAGCCTTCAGGAGAACAGCGACACAACACCACACAACCCTGCCACAGCAGCCTCTGCAAGGCGTGCTGGATCAGTGACACGGATGCCATCATCTCACCTGAGAATACCATCCACCAGCTACACAGTACATACTCTTGCAACTTGGCCAACATTGTCTGTCTGATACACTGCAGCAAAGGATGTCCCGAGGCATGGTACATTAGAGACACCACGCAGACGCCACGACAACGGATAAGTGAACACCACTTGACAATCGCCAGGCAGGAGTGTTCTCTGCCTATTGGGGAATGCTTCAGAAGTCACGGGCATTCAGCCTCTGATCTTCGGATAAGCGTTCTGCAAGGCGGCCCTCACAACACACGACAACGCAGAATCATCGAGCAGAAACTGATAGCCAAGTTCCGCACACATGAGGACAGCCTCAACTGGGATCTTGGGTTCATGTCACACTATCTGTAACCCCCAGGACTTGCCTGGGCTTGAAAAATCTCATGAATTGTCCTGTCTGGAGACAATACACATCTCTTTAACCTGTGCTTAACGTTCTCTCCACTCACATTATCTGTACCTTTAAGACTTGATTACCTGTAAAGATTCACATTCCAACAATTATTTTGTACACTGAGTTTGTGCCTTTATATGCCCTGTTTGTGAACAGAACTCCCACTCACCTGATGAAAGAGCAGCGCTCCAAAAGCTAGTGGCTTTTGCTACCAAATAAACTGGTTGGATTTTAACCTGGTGTTGCGAGACTTCTTACAGAGCTTGCCTAGTCAGGCTTATGTTAACTGTTGTGGTAATATAATCAGGGCCTAGTTTTAAGGCTGATTAAATTGGATGTCCTAAATTAAAGAATTTGGCATTTTAAAATCAAACATAGTTAAACCTCGGACAAGCCAATTATATAAATACAAAAACATGTCTGAGCCTGACCCATCAAAGATCATTGTGCTCTACTGAGACCCAGCAGGAGATCATTGCACCCCATTGAAATACACTGGCCTACTGTCAGAAGTCCAGATCGGGCCAGACTTTCTGTCACCCTAGAGTTCCTATAGTTACCTTATCTGACAACAGCTTACATTTAAGTGACAGTATGAAGATGGACACCTGGAGGCGGACCCCGGTATCCTGTCAGGCAGATATCAAGAAACCCACTGGCTATTGGGACCCCCTCCTGGGACCTCATTGACCGGAAACCAGAGAAGTTTCTGAAAAGGCAGGCAGGCAAGGGGGATAAAGGTACTCATCTCAGACACACCAGTAACGAAGACTCAAAGGAGGTGACCTTGACCACCAGAAGACTGACCAGAGAAGGAAGGAAGGAAGAAGCTGCCATTGAGACTCACCTTCGTGACCATGGACCAGAGGAATTCAGAGAATTGGGCCTGCAGTTTATCCAAACCATCTTTGCGGGTAGTATACTTGAATCTGGGGTATCCTCTTGTTTCATGTGGGTAACTTAAGGGTTAACTATTAATAAACTTATTGAACCTTTACTTGTGTTCGTCCTTTGCCCATCTTGTAACTAAGGGCACTGGGGTAAAACCTTGGAGTAAGCAAAGTGGTCAAAAGTATCTGAGAATTAACAGGTATAACACTGTGTCAGGATAAACTGTTCCAGTTAGTTTACTACAGTAAGAGCTCCACAGAGGTGAAAGTCCCATCACCAAGTTACTTTATTTACACCATAAATTTGTATTCGGCCAGCTCTCCAGTTTCTCCCTGTTGAATGCAGCCTGGGAGACTGGCACTCCTGCTTTAAATAGGGAGCATGAGACTCTCTGATTTAACCATCAATTAAGATCCATCGGGTCCCTCTTTCCATACTGTAGCAAGCCAACCTCATTAGCCTGGCTGAAGTCATCACAACTACCACTGGTCTAGGTTATTATTAGTCTCAATATCAGACATAATACTGTTCACTCGTCTCCCCTGTGCTCACTGAGCTACCTTGGTTCCTGTTAAGTAACACCTTGATTTTAAAACTCCCCTCCTTGTTTTAAAACAATGTTCATGCCGGCAGGAGATTCCCATCCTGCTGCAGTGAACGGAGATTTGCCCAGGTGCCAAATTCTCCGACCTCGCTGTGGTGGGAGCCTGGTGTGAACAGCTGATCAGTCCAAGTTCGGATAGTATTGAATGGTGGAGCAGGCTCGACGGTCCAATCCCTTCTGCAACTGAATATAAGATGAACCATTGTAGTTCAACAAAAGCTTTTTAACATTCTTACAATAAAGGGAAAGGTGGATGAAGCCTCGGTCTGCAGTGATATTGAAATACTTACACAGGCTTTTTCAAAGAAACTGCTCTGAAATATTGCTGCCTTTAAGAGCAGAAAAGGGATAAAACCTTTCAATATTTTTCCTCCTTTATCTCATCATTGATTAAGTTCATGCTTTCGTTTTCTCAAACCGATCTACAATCGGATGCCAGTTATATCCAAGTCGATCTAATTCTATTAGTTTTTGGATCAATTTGCTACCTACCCACTGACTAAATGGCCCACTTGGTAAACCTGCTAAAATCGCAAGTTATCTTGTATCGTTATCATTGTAGCTCTGTTAAAAGCAAATTAACATCTTGAGTCCTCAATATGACAACTGCCTGGACTGACCCAATCCAAAGGGCCTCACTTTGCACCTCTGTAAGATCCATCGGGAAATTCTGATTTTGAAGGTAATTTATCTTGTCCTGAAACAAAACAGCTCCCACACTTCTAGTACCAAACCTCTTGGCAATCTGATCTTTCTCACTGCCCTCACTGGTTTTTTAAGTAGCACCTTCCAAGCATACAACCGCTACCATCTAAATGTCAGGAAGTCACAGTCCGTGTGGAGTTTATATGTTTTCCCCATATCTGCGTAGGTTTCCCCTGGATGCCCCAGTTTCCTCCCACAGTCCAAAGATGTGCAGACGAGGTTGATTGGCCATGCTAAATTAACCCTCGTGTCAGGGGAATTAGCAGGGCAAACATGTTACGAAAATAGGGCTTGGTTGGGGTTGTGCTCAACGCAGCCTCGATGGGATGAATGGCTGCCTTCTGCACTGTAGGGATTCCATGATTCTAAGTGCAAGGGCAGCAGTCACATGGGAACACCATCATCTGGAAGTTCCCCTCCAAGTCACCTCACTATCCTGACTTGGAAATATGTTGCCATTCCTTCACTGTCACTGAGTCACATTCCTAGAACTCCCTCCCTAGCAACAGTGTGGATGTACCTACACCACAGCTGCTGTAGCGGTTCAAGGAGGCGGCTCACTACCACCTTCTTAAGTGAATTCTCTTTTATTCCAGATTGCTTCTTCTCAAAATCTTCAGGGGTCTGGGAAAAGTCAGCCACATTCACAGACCTTGGACTTGAAGGAACCAAAGGCATTGCTTTGTAAAGGTTCAAATTGATTTAAAACAATTAAGGCTAGGCATTCTCAAGTTAACCATAAGTGTTTTGTTTTTGCTGCATTCCAGTTCAAACAAAAAGTATTTTAAAAAGCTTAGATTGTCTTAACTCCCTACATGCTAAAAAGTTTCCTGAATTTTGGGTGTACAACTTTAAAATGAAATTATGACCACATTTACAGTTTCATCAGACTGAGAAATAGTGATCACTGTAATGGGTCAAGAACTCAGATTGCCAGATTTTTATTTGATATTCCCAGAACAAGAAATATTCGCAGTATAAAGTGATTCAAAACCAAAATATGGCTCAGGAATCTCACAAATCACACTTGTGTCTATAATACATAGAACAAACAATTGGCAAACTTAAAACATACTGTTAAACCATGTAGTGGTGGGAGGCATGGTAGTACTGCTGTCTTACAGCACCAGGGACCCGAGTTCAATTCCAGCCTCAGGTGACTGTGTGAAGTTTGCACATTCTCCCCATGTCTGCATGGGCTTCCTCTGGGTGCTCTGGCTTTCTCCCACAGTCCAAAGATGTGCAGGTTAGGTGGATTGGCCATGCTAAATTGTCCCTTAATGTCAGGGGGAATAGCAGAGTAAATGCGTGGGGTTATGGGGATAGGGTCTGGATGCGATTGTTGTTGCTACAGGCTCAATGGGCTGTAAGGTCTCCTTTTGCACTGTAGGGATTCTATGATGATGAGCTATGATCCATGATGCGAATCCAAGGGTACATGCACAGCACAGAGGCAGACACTGATAATAAAAGCGACCAACAACACGTGCTTCTTTTACAACAGATTTCAACTGTAAGAAATTCTGGTGAAAGAAATTCTGAAACTTCTTAAAAATTTATATTAAATTTCCATAAACCTGGTCACATTTCCCATTGCCGCATTGACACTGTCGGCATCTTTAAGACTTGAATAGCAGGTTAGTTGTAAAGAATCACATCCTAATCTGTAATCTGTAAACTGTCTGTGCTGTTATATGCTCTGTCTGAGGACAAAACTCTCCATTCACCTGATGAAGGGCAAACCCCAAAAGCTTGTGAGTTTACCATCAAATAAATCGGTTGGACTTAAACCTGGTGTTGTCAGACTTCTAACTGCGTTTACCCCAGTCCAAAGCCGGCATTTCCACATCATCACATTTCCAGACCCAGTGAAATCCGAGCAGTCTTTGCTTTTCATCCACTCAGTAAACCTTGGGGATTTCCTGGCCTCCTCGCTGCACGATTTTCCTGGCAGAAGGCAGTGCGATACTTGCTGGCGGTGAAATCTTCTGCTCCCACTGCCGTCAATGGGATGTCCTATTTTACTGGCCGTGGTGGTGGGGGGAGCACCCAAGTCAAGCGGGAAGCTTAGCAGTTCTTATTGGGTAGGCCGCTGAGGGCCAAGAAGAGGGCAACCTGCTCAGAGTGTTACTTGTGCTCATTCAAAAAATTCTCTCAAGGCGGAGAACCCCGTGGTGGTGCTGGTGGTAGTGGGGGGCGGGGTGGTTGGGAGCGGGGTGGGGGGTTGTTGGTGGCAGTGGTGGATGCACTGTTGACAACAGCACCAGAAAGTCCCACCAGCATGACCAGCTGGAAAAAAAGTTGTGTTTCATTTTCCTGACACAGAAGCTGGTAGCTTTTATCATCAGCTTTTGTCGCAGTTTCGACTTCTTAAGTTTCTTTCCATTCCCCTTTTCAATTGTTGTCGCCCGCAGTTTCCTGTTCTTTTCCTTTATTTATTAAGTTCCCAGAGCTTTCACTGCTGATTCCAGCATCCCTGCCCAGAACTGGGCTCGTCTACAGCTTAGCCCACCATGCCTGATATTAAGCTGCTGGTATTCTTTATCTAATTGGTTGCTGGTGTTCTTTATCCCTCTCCCATTTATCTCTGGAATAATTGTTATCCTCTACATCCTAACTCTGCACAATAACACTGGCTATAGGGTGCAACAACAGCCTGCGTTGTTCCGATTTGATTTTACTCAGGATTATTTAAATCTAAAAAAAGCCTTCTGCCTTTTGATATGAGTTTGGACTTCTGAATAGCTCAAATCAACAGGAAGTCTGACCCACATAACTTCCTAAAATACTTGTCTGTGGCCCAATCAGAATCATTTGAATCCATTACTTTTCTGTTGTTCTTCAACACAGCGACGCATCTGGATGTCTCAAAGATGGCACTAACTGTGTCGCACATCTTTCATCTCCGGCTCTCTCATTTGTCACTGTTATCTTCAATGAACTGCTGCAAAACGGCAGGGTGTCCCCCATTCCCTGAAGATTTTTCTTCCTTAATTGGCAAGGCAGCACAAACTAGACCAGTCCTAAGAATTCTAAACACCAAAACATTCAATAACTGATAATAAGCTCATTGCTGGCTCGCTTTTCAGAAGAATCATAGAATTCCGACAATGCAGAAAGAGGCCATTTGGTCCATCGAGCCTACATGGATAACAATCCCAATCGGCCTCTATCCCTGTTACTCCATGAGTTTACCCTGTTAACCCCCCTGACACTAAGAGATAATTTATCATGGCCAATCCACACATCTTTGGAATGTGGGAAGAAACTAGAGCACCCGGAGGAAACATGTGCGGACATGGGGAGAATGCACAAACATAGAACATAGAACATAACAGCGCGGAACAGGCCCTTCGGCCCACAATGTTGCGCCGACCAGTCTTATTTTTAAAAAAAAACATTGACCCACTAATCTAAACCAATCCCTTTTCGTCCATAAACCTATCCACCAATCTCTTAAACGCCCCCAAACTAGGCGCATTTACAACTGCAGCAGGCAGGGCATTCCAGTCCCTCACCACCCTCTGGGTAAAGAACCTGCCCCTGACATCCGTCCTATAACTAACCCCCCTTAATTTAAAGCCATGCCCCCTCGTGCTAGCAAACTCCACACAGATAGTGACCCAGGTCAGAATTTAACCCAGGTCCCTGGTGCTGTGAGGCAGTAGAGCTAACCACCGTGCCTCCCCACTATTGCAGGAAATTTCAGACTATGTTTTTTTTTATTCATTCGTGGGTCATGGGCGTTGTTGGCTGGCCAGCATTTATTGCCCATCCCTAATTGCCCTTGAGGTGGTGGTGGTGAGCTGCCTTCCTGAAACACTGCAGTCCGTGTGCTGCGGGTTGAACTACAACACCATTAGGGAGGCAATTCCAGGATTTTGACCCAGTGACTGTGAAGGAACAGTGAATATGTTTCCAAGTCAGGATGGTGGGTGGCTTGGAGGGGAACTTACTGGTGGTGGCGTTCCCATGTATCTGCTGCCCTTGTTCTTCTAGATGGAAGTGGTCATAGGTTTGGAAGGTGATACCCAAGGATCTTTGGTGCATTTCTCGCAGATAGTAGACACTACTGCTACTGCATGTTGGTGGTGGAGGGATTGAATGTTTATGGATTTGGTGCCAGACAAGCTGGCTGCTTTGTCCTGGATGGTGTCAAGTTTCTTGATTGTTATTGGAGCTTCACCCACCCAAGTAAATGGAGAGTATTCCATCACACTCCTGACTTGTACCCTGTAGATGATGGAGTCAGGGAGTGAGTTATTTGCTGCAACATTCCTAGCCTCTGAGCTGCTCTTGTAGCCACTGTGTTTATGTGCTGAGTCCAGTTGAGTTTCTGGTCAACAGTAACCCCAAGTCTGTGGGGGATTCAGTGATGTTCAATGGTTTGAAACTGGTTCCATGGTTATTATTTCAATTAACATTATTGATAATTGAGTGGGGCAGCACAGTGACACAAAGGTTTGCACTGCGCCCTC
Source organism: Carcharhinus amblyrhynchos (assembly GCF_965287045.1). Taxonomy (NCBI): domain Eukaryota; kingdom Metazoa; phylum Chordata; class Chondrichthyes; order Carcharhiniformes; family Carcharhinidae; genus Carcharhinus; species Carcharhinus amblyrhynchos. The sequence goes on from NC_137334.1 coordinate 83,993,442, forward strand.
ACAGCGCCAGGGACCCAGGTTCGATTCCCAGCTTGGAAGACTGTTTGTGTGGAGTTTGCACATTCTCTCTGTGCCTGTGTGGGTTTTTTCTGGGTGCTCCAGTTTCCTCCTACTGTCTAAAAGACATGCTGGTTAGACGCATTGACCTGAACAGATGTCGGAGCGTGACAACTAGGGGAATTTCACAGTAACTTTGTTGTGGTCTTAATGGAAACCTTACTTGTGACAAATAAATGAACTTTAAGATAAAATTTAATATATTACAGTATTTGAACATATTAGAACATAGAACACTACAGCACAAACAGGCCCTTCGGCCCACAAGTTGCGCTGATCATATCCATACCTACCAGGCCATAGAACTATCTATAACTCCCAATCCCATTAAATCCCAATATTGGGACAAACCAATATTGTCATTTAGTTTGTAGACATGGCCTGTTCTTTGTTCCTTCTTTATTTGATTGCTGATTTATACTGGTCTGGACTGGTGAACCTTCTGGCCCCACCTATTACCAAACTCTCTGAAAACCAGAATTCCGCATTATCTACCAATCATGAGGATAATGAATTTTCAATCTAGTTTTTAACAAGCCTTCCTTTAACTGTGAGAAGTGGGCCAAATGTATAAAACTACACTCACTTAATAAAATAATAAATTGGGAAATTTTAATATTGAACAACATTCTGTAGTAAACATTAATATCAAACTTATCAAAGGGAATTTAATTGGTTATGTTATGATGGTTTGTGAATTTGACTGTTCCTTGTTCAAAAACCAGCTGAGAGGCTGAAAGGTTTTCACCGCAGCCTTGAAAGCAAAAGCGAGTGTAACGTTGCTGTGTACAATGTTATCTGTGAGACACCCTTCAATCGGAGAGAGCTGTGGGATTTCTGTACAACAGCAGCTCGAGCATAACGCTTGGTGTCATTGAACACTCACAATGCCAGGTTCCTCAAAATACCCTCAAAAGCCAACAGTGAATCGCTAAACGATAAGAACATAAGAATTAGGAGCAGGAGTAGGCAATCCATCCCCTCAAGTCTGCTCCGTCATTAAAATATTTAGCTATGAGGAGAGATTGGGTAGACTGGGGTTGTTCTCCCTGGAAAGACAGAGAATGAGGGGAGACCTAATAGAGGTGTACAAAATTATGAAGGGTATAGATAGGGTGAATAGTGGAAAGTTTTTTCCCAGGTCGGAGGTGATGATCACGAGGGGTCACGGGCTCAAGGTGAGGGGGGAGAGGTATAACTCCGATATCAGGGGGACGTTTTTTACGCAGAGGGTGGTGGGGATCTGGAACGCGCTGCCAAGTAGGGTGGTGGAGGCAGACACGCTGGCATCATTTAACACTTACCTGGATAGTCATATGAGCAGACTGGGACTGGAGGGATACAAATGAATGGTCTAGTTGGACCAATGAGTGGCACGGGCTTGGAAGGCCGAAGGGCCTGTTTCCTGTGCTGTACTGTTCTTTGTTCTTTCTTTATTCTTTATATGATCATGCCTGATCTTACCCTCAACTCCATTTTCCTGCTCATTCACCACAGCCCTTCGAACCCTTACCAATTAAAAATCTCTCCATCTCTTCCTTAAATTTACGCAATGCCCCAGCAACCACCATGCTCTGAGATCGTGAATGCGATATTTTGGGAGAACACTTTTGAGAGAAATAGTTTCATCTCATCTCTATTTTAAATTTCCACCCCTTACCTGGGTGCCATTGGGGCACAGGTGTTAGCATTGCTGCCTCATGGTGCCAGGTTCGCTTCCTGTCTTGGGTCACCATCTGTGTGGAGTTTGCACATTCTCCCCATGTCTGCGTGGGTTTCCTCTGGCTGCTCCTGTTTTGCTCCACAGTCTGAAAGACGCAATGGTTAGGTGCATTGACCTGAACAGGTGCCGGGGTGTGGCGACTAAGGGAATTTCACAGTAATTTCATTGCAGTGTTAATGTAAGCCTTTCAAAACTAAATAAAAACTTTCAAAACTTTGATCTATTGTTCTAAATTGCCCCACAAGAGGAAACATGTCTCCATGTCCACTTGTCTTTATTGGTTTGATTCGTAAATTTGCGGACAACACAAACGTTGGTGGATTTGCGGATAGCGATGAGGACCATCAGAGGATACAGCAGGATATAAATCAATTGGAGAGTTGGCCGGAGAGATGGCAGCTGGAGTTTAATCCGGACAAATGTGAGGTAATGCATTTTGGAAGGTCTAATACAAATAGGAAATATAAGTAAATGGCAGAACCCTTAAGAGTATTGATAGGCAAAAGGTACAGGTGTACAGGTACACAGATCACTGAAAGTGGCAATGCAAATGGAGAAGGCAGTCAAGAAGGCATACTGCATGCTTGCCTTCATCGGCCAGGGCATTGAGTTTAAAAATTGATAAGACAAGGTGCAGCTTTATAGAACCTTAGTTAGGCCGCACTTGGTATATAGTGTTCAATTCTGGTCACTGCACTACCAGAAGGATGTGGAGGCTTTGGAGAGGATACAGAAAAAATTTATTAGGATGTTGCCTGGTATAGAGGGCATTAGCTATGAGGGGAGGTTGAAGAAACTTGGTTTGTTCTCTCTGGAAAGACGGAAGTGATGGGCAACCTGATAGAAGTCTACAAATTATGAGAGGCATGGACAGAATGGATAGTAGGAAGCTTTTCCCCATGATGGAAGAATCAATTACTGGGGGGCATAAGTTTAAAGTGCGAGAGGCAAGGTTTAAAGGAGATGTACGGGCAGGTTTTTTGCACAGAGGGTGGTGGGTGCCTGGAACTCGCTGCCAGGGAAGGTAGTGGAAGTGGACATGGCAGTGACTTTTAAGGGGCATCTTGACAAGTACATGAAAAGGATGGAAATAGAGGGATACGGTCCCTGGAAAGGTAGGGGTCAGCATGGTTGATGTACACTTGGAGGGCCAAAGGCCTGTTCCGGTGCTGTAATTTTCTTTGTTCTTTGTCAATTCCTGTTATCATCTTGTACAACTCATTTACACCACTTCCCATTCTTCTGAACCCCAGGGATTATAGGCCTAAACTTCTTAATCTCTCTTCATAAGACAAACCCTTTGGGAGGAATCTTCCCATTCCGCCCACCATGGGAATCATAGCGGACAGCGCGCGGGTGGATCATGCAAAGGTCCCTTGACCTCAGGTGGGATTTTCTAGTTTTGGGGTGAGTGTTGTCCCAAAATCCCTCCCCTTAGCATCCATGGCTTACGAGAGAAATCAAGGGTAGCATAAAAGCAAAAGAAAAAGCATACAAAATGGCAAGGATTAATGGGAAGCCAAAGGATTGGGGAGCCTTTAAAAGTGAGCAGAGGACATCTAAAAAAGCAATAAGAGGGGAGAAGATGAAATACGAGTGTAAGCTAGCTAACAATATAAAAGAAGATAGGAAGAAATTTCTTTTTCATAAACACTGGACCACAGGAAAATGAGTCTGGAGAAGTAATAATAGGAAACAAAGAAATGGGAGAGGAACTGAATAGTTACTTTGCATTAGTCTTCACAGTGGAAGACACCAGTGGGATGTCAGAGCTTCAGGAAAATCAGGGGGCGCAGATGAGTGTCATAGCCATCGCTAAGGAGAAGGTTCTGAGGAAGCTAAAAGGGCTGAAGGTGGATGAATCACCTGGACCAAATGGACTACACCCCAAGGTTCTAAAAGAGATAGCTGAGGAAATTGCAAAGGCATTGGTGGTGATCTTCCAGGAATCACTTGAGGCAGGGAAGGTCCCAGAGAACTGGAAAGTAGTTAATATAACACCGCTGTTTAAAAAAGGAGGGAGGCAGCAGGCCAGTTAGGCTGATTTCAGTCATTGGCAAGATTTTAGAGTCCAATATGAATATAAGATTGTGGAGTGCTTAAAAGTGCGTGATAAAATAAGACTGAGTCAGCATGGCTTCGTCAAGGGGAGGTCATGTCTGACAAATCTTTGAGGAGATAACAAGGAAGTTGGATAAAGGAGAACCAGTGGACATGATTTATTTAGATTTCCAAAATCCCTTTGACAAAGCGCCGCATAGGAGACTGTTAAATAAGTTGAGTCCATGGTGTTAAGGATAAGATCCTGGCATGGATAGAGGATTGGCTAACTGGCAGAAGGCTGAGAGTGGGGACAAATGGTTTTTTTCAAGGTGGCAGCAGATAACTAATGGTGTGCCTCAGGAATCGGTCCTGGGATCACAACTTTTCACAAAATACCTTAACGATTTGGGAGAAGGAACTGAAGGCACTGTTGCTAAGTTAGGAGAATGGACAAAGAAGTGGCAGATGGAATACAAGGTGGAAAAGTGTGAGGTTATGTACTTTGGAAGGAGGAACGGAGGCATGGACTATTTTCTAAATCAGGAAATGCTTAGGAAATCAGAAGCACAAAGGGTCTTGGGAGTTGGTGTTCGGGGTTCTCTTAAGGTTAATGTGCAGCTTCAGTTGGTAGTTAGGAAGGCAAATGCAATGTTAGCATTCATATCGAGAGGGCTAGAATACAAGAGCAGGGATGTACTTCTGAGGCCGTGTAAGGGTTTGCCCAGACCAGCGGCCACTGAGAGAAATTATCGAATAGTCCTAGGACCCTCCAGGCGTGGAGAAGCCAGACATCTCAAAGAACAAAGAACAATACAGCACAGGAAACAGGCCCTTTGGCCCTCCAAGCCTGAGCCACTCATGCGTCCAACTAGACCATTTGTTTGTATCCCTCCATTCCCAGTCTATTCATGCGGCTATCCAGATACGTCTTAAACAATCCCAGCATGTCTGCCTCTGCCACCTTGCTTGGCAGCACATTTCAGGCCCCCACTGCCCACTGTGTAAAATACATCCCTCTGACATCTGTGTTAAACCTTGCTCCCCTCACTTTGAACTTGTGACCCCTTATGTTCGTCACCTCTGACCTGGGAAAAAGTTTCCCATTGTTCACCTGATCTATGCCCTTCACAATTTTATACACCTCTATTAGGTCACCCCTCATCCTTCATCTTTTCAGGGAGAAAAACCCCAGCTTACCCAATCTCTCCTCATTGCTAAGGCCCTCCACACTAGACAACATCCTGGTAAACCTTTTCTGTACTCTCTCCAAAGCCTCCACGTCCTTCTGGTAGTGTGGCAACCAGAACTGGACACAGTATTCCAAATGTGGCCTAACCAACGTTCTATACAGCTGCAACATCATATGCCAACTTTTATACTCTATGCCCTGTCCTATAAAGGCAAGCATGCCATATGCTTTCTTCACCAGCTTTTCCACCTGTCCTGCTGCCTTTAAGGATCTGTGAACTTGCACACCCAGGTCCCCCTGTGGGTCTATACTCCTGATGGTTCTACCGTTTATTGTATAGCTCCCCCCTACATTAGTTCTACCAAAATGCATCACTTTGCATTTATTTGGATTAAAATCCATCTGCCATTTCTCTGCCCAGTTTTCCAGCCTATCTATATCCTGCTGTATTCTCTGACAATGTTCAATGCTATCCACAATTCCAGCCATCTTTGTGTCGTCCGCAAACTTACTGATCTCCAATAAGCTCTGACAGATACAGTTCAAGATAGATCAATTATTTTAATTCATTTGTGGGACATGACTGTCATCGGCTAGACAGCATTGATTGCCCAGTCCCTAGTTGCCCTTAAGAAGGTGGTGGTGAGCTGCCTTCTTGAATTGCTGCAGTCCATGTGTTGCGGACAGTCCACACTTTCTTATCAGATACATCTGTCTTTCAATAGTTTTGAATCAATCATCTTCATAAATCAACAATAATACCTATCATATACTTCAGCCAACCACACCCTACTTTCTGGCATAATAGTATTTCATTTGCCTATAAAACCTGGATGTTTCTTCCCATCTTAGCTAACTTAACTTCCTCTATTGCCTAGTAATCTCAGACACTAGCCGCAAAGTTCAAAATGAACAGTCCCATAAATTCCCCAAATGTCACTGCCAAACCAGATTAATAGATGATTCTATGTCTGGGCATGTATCCATCTTAACTGGACAGTGAACAACCCTATTCATGAAGTTTGATTCAGCGTTCTGGTTGTTCTTACTATTAGAAATGTTGCTAACAAAAACTTGTGGATTTCCAAATGTTCAGGCTTCCCTTAGAATATGGTTATGTCCTAATGTCCTTTACCATGATGCTTTGCAGCAATCTGCCTTTGAACAATGAAATCTTAAGAATATATTAATACATTCAAAATATCAGCAGATGTTTTTTAAAATCATAATCACTTGTGTAAATGTCTTACTGCATTTCATACATATGTAAACTGCTTTCTTGTTAGCATATAAGTTTGTATTAAAGTTATTGAACTCAATGCTGGTACTTCTGTCATTGCCTTAATGTCTCAAGGTTTAAAAATCTTTACTAACCTATTAAGATTTCTTCTCCTTACACTTCACCTCCCTGGTTCCAGCTGAGGCTCCTCTCTGTCCAAGGATATCCACCCTTGCTTCTGATTGGCTCAGCTTCCCATGTCACCTCTCCATGGGGTCTAGCCCCATCACATGGCCCTCAAGGATCACCCCCTTAAAGGGGCCACGTTACCACAATGCTGCAGTGTGCAAACACATTGGCTGGATTTTATGGCTCTTCACCAGCATGTAAAGGTTGGACTGGACACAGAAAATGCAGTTGGTGGCCTGCCCACTGCCTTCCCATCTGACCCCCCCCCCCCCCCCCCTCTCATTTTACTGGGGGTGGTGGAGAATTCAGGTGGACCACTTGCCCTTGGGCCCATTGGGGCAGTTAAATGAGACACTTGAGTGCATTATCCAACCTTCTCCACTATTCCACCTCCACAGTCGAAGGTCCAAATTAAGTGAGTAGCCTGGCAGATATTACTGGGCATGCCAGTGACATAGTGGTTAGCACTGCTGCCTCACAGCACTAGGCACCAAGGTTTGATTCCCAGCTTGGGTCACTGTCTATGTGGAGTTTGCACATTCTCCCTGTGTCTGCATGAGTTTCCTCCAGGTGCTCCAATTTCCTCCCACCGTCTAAAAGATGCGCTGGTTAGGTGCATTGGCCGTGCTAAATTCTCCCTCGCTGTACCCAAATGGGTGCCAGAGTCTGGCAATTCAGGGATTTTCACAGTAACGTCATTGCAGTGTTAATGTAAGCGTACTTGTGGCACAAATCAATACAGGTTAAAACTTAAATACAGTGAGGGTCAAGGGAGGAGCAACTTTGCGGGTTTTTGTGATCATCTGAAAAACTCTCCCCTCCCTAGGTCATAATGACTGCAACACTTCCACTCTCCCCACTACCCCTCCTACATCCCCTCAAACCTCCCTCCCTAGATTCTCAAACCAGGGTCCCACCTCCCTCATGCTACCTTGCTGAATCTTGCAAGCCAACATCACTGATACCATCCCCCCCTTCCCCAAAATTACCTTCAGTCTGCCTTCCTTACCCTCCTCTTCTTCAGATTAAGCTTAAAATCCTAGCAGTGGTCCTCCTTTCACTTGGTGCTGCAGAACTGCCAGTCAATCAGTCCTACAGGGGGCGGAAGTCTTGCCGTGAACTAACTAGTGCCCCACTAATATGGGGCAGTCAGCTATTGTGGACAGCCTCCTGATCGACATTCTGGTCAGTGTGGTGGGAACACAGACCCATGTATCAAAATGAGAAAAAAAAGAGAATGCAGGAGTTGTTTATCAACCACTGTTTTTTTTTTCTATTTCTCATTTTATTTGCTCCAGCATTTTATTATTATTTTCATGCCATTTATCAGTGGTGCACCTTGAAAACTGCAATGCAAGTGTCTTACTCAATCAATTAGATTTACTTAGTTATAAAGAATCATTATTTCATGTTGATGTTGACACAACGCTGAATAAATAGGAATAATCATATGTGCACTTGACGGGTAGCCTGGCAGTCACAGTTTGTATCCCACCTGCTTCAGAACCAGATGGTCTCTGGTTCAAATCTCAAAACAGCATGTCTTTTGAACTGAAGCACAGCTTTGTAAGGAAAGGGTCTTTTTGATGTTGGATCAGAACACTCTCAAGCGAGAGAAAGACAGAAATGAGAAAGGGAACGCTTGTATTAACATAGCACCTTTCAAGACCTCAAAATGTCCTACACAGTGTTCCACACACATTGACGTATGTTCATGCCATGTAGTCACTGCTGTAATGTAAGAAGTGAACTTGTACACAGTTGCTCCCACATTCAGCAATGAAATAAATTTCATTTTGTTTTATTTTCGGTGTTGGCTGGGACACAGTAGGACTCTTCTATTCTGCTTCCTTTCACAACAGGGGTGGCACAGAGGTTAGCACTGCTGCCTCAGAGAGCTAGGAAGCTGGATTCGATTCCCAGCTTGTGTCATTGTCTGTACAGAGTTTGCACACTCCCCCCTGCATCTGCTCCGGTTTTCCACAAGTGCTCTGGTTTACATAGAACATAGAACACTACAGCACACACAGGCCCTTCGGCCCACAAATTGAGCCGATCATATCCCTACTTACCAGGCCTATCTATAACCCTCAATCCCATTAAATCCCATATACTCATCCAGAAGTCTCTTAAAAGACCCCAACGAGTTCGCCTCCACCACCACCGACGGCAGCCAATTCCACTCACTCACCACCCTCTGAGTGAAAAACTTACCCCTGACATCTCCTCTGTACCTACTCCCCAGCACCTTAAACCTGCGTCCTCTTGTAGCAACCATTTCAGCCCTGGGAAATAGCCTCCGAGGATCCACCCTATTTATACCTCCCAACATCCTATAAACACGATTTCCAACATCCTCCCATGATTCAAAGATGTGCGGGTCAGGTGGATTGGCCATGTTAAATTGCCCCTTAATGTCAGGGGGACTAGCTGAGGTAAATGCATGGGGTTATGCGGGTAGGGCAAGGGTGGGATTGTGGTTGGTGCAGACTCAATGGACTGAATGTCCTCTTTCTACGTTGTACGATTCTATGATTCTAACCTGAGCGGGCAGTTTGATATCTCAAAAACACTTATATTTATATCACACTTCTAATGTAGCACATTGTCCCATAGTGTTACACAGGAGAGCTGTGAAACATCAAACAACATAAAGAGGTAATGGGCAGGATTTCCACAACCTCCTCCCCAAAGCCAAGGAGGGATTTGAAAATTAAGATGTCCCTCACCCCCCCACTTGTGATGTGTTTTGCAGCAGCGAAGGTGGATCTTCCAGACGTGCCGCTGTCAATGGCGTTTCGCACTGTTTGCACCACCCGCCACCACAGTACCAGTGGGCTATTATCATTGAGACCAGAAGACCCTGTTTGTGGAAAGAGCTGGAAAATCCGACCTGTTGCTTCACGAGTGGCCAATTTTTTTTTCATTCACTTGTGGGATATGGGTGTCACTGGCTGGCCAGCATTTATTGCCTATCCCTAGTTGCCCTTGGTTAGGGCAGTTGAGAGTCAACCATGTTGCTGTGGCTCTGGAGTCACATGTAGGCCAGGCCAGATAAGGAGGGCAGATTTCCTTCCCTAAAGGACATTGGTGAACCAGATGGGTTTTTCCGACAATCAACAATGGTCTCACGGTCATGAGCAGATTCTTAATTCCAGATATTATTCAATGAATTCAAATTCCACCAACTGCTGTGGTGGGATTCGAACCTAGATCGCTAGAACATTTAATGAGTTTCTGGATTAATAATCTAGCAATGATACCACTAGGCCATTGCCTCCCTTCTATGTGCAGAGGGGTGATGAGGAAAAAAAAACTTGGCGTGAGTCACGACACAAGCAGAGGTTCTGGATGGTTTCAAGTTTATAGAAGGTGAAATCTGGGAGTGCATTTGAATAGCCAAGTCTAGAGTCACAAAGACATAAGTGGGAGTTTCAACAGCAGATCAACTGTGACAGGAGACTCAATGTAAAGGCTTTACTTCCCTCAGCACTGCAGTGAAGTGCCAGCCAGGATTATGCACTCGTACCTCTGTCATGCACTTTGAACCCTCAACTTTCTGACTCAGAGGGCAGGAATGGCCGGATGCACCTCCACCCCCGCACCTCCCCACCCCCCCCAACCCCCCCCGCCAACAGCTCAGTACCATCATCTCTCCTGCCCTTCCCACCCACCCCCACCACCCCAGAATTCCAGCCAGGGATTATACTTTCACCACTTAGCCACAGCTAGTACTGTGACACAGAGCTGGAAGTGTCCCTACTATTAACAAGATACAACCACAGTCTAAGGATGTGCAGGTTAAGTGGGTTGACCATGCTAAATTGACCCTTAGTGTCAAGGGGAACTAGCTAGAGAAAATGTATGGGGTTATGGGGAAAACGCCTAGGTGGGATTGGGGTCAGTGCAGGCTGATGGGCCAAATGGCCTCCTTCTGTACTGTAGAATTCTATATTTGTATCTAAATCTCTCAATCTCGAAGTAGCAGTAAGCAAAAGTAACAGATCAAACAATTCATAAATTTAATAAAATCATAGAATTGTTGCGGTGTACAAGGAGGATATTCAGCCCATTTTTTCTGTGCTGCCTCTCTGCAAAAGAAACTCAGCTGGTCCCACTTCCCCTCCTTTTCCAATAGAATTGCAGAGTTATTTCTCTTCAAATAATAATTCAATTCTCTCTTGAAAGCCCCGATTGAATCTACCTCCACCATACCCTCAGGTAGTTTATTCCAGATCCTCACCCCTCTCTGCTGTTCCTCATTCCTTCTTTGCTTCTTTCGGCCAATGAAATTATATCAGTGTCCTCTGGTTCTTGATCCTTCCACTAATGGGAGCAAAGCGATCCTGTATATTTCACTAACTCCTCTCCCCAGCTATCATACAACCTTCAATGTGTTGTGCACATATGCCCCAAGGTCCCTTAGCACCAGCACCCCCATTACAACTGTACACCTTATTTTCCATTGGGCAAGGTTCTCTGGCCTCTCTTCAGTATGTTTCTCGACAATGGGAGGCTGTGAGCCCTTCACTGGTGACAGGATGTTGTGGTCCCAACCCTGTGAATGAGAATTACCACTGAAGCACCCCCCACGCTGTCAGGGAAATCCGACGGGACCAAAGGATCCCATCGGTGTGAATGGTGAATTTTGCTTAATCTCTTCTCATTCTTCACACCAAAGCGAAACACTTCACGCTTCTGACTTGAAACCTGAACTCAGTGAAGCAAAGGAGTTTCCAATTGTTGCTTAGCTGTTTTTATGCTGACACTCACTCGAATTAGCACCAGCCTCACAGATTCAAGCGCAGCTTTTGTTGGTGAGCTAAATTTAAAAACAAGCTGAACTAATTATCAGTGGCCAGATCCAATTAAGATGCAGATGCAATGCTTACTTTCACATCGACGTGAGCTTGACAGCAAAGCGGCCGCGGAACTCGGATTCAGATTGGTAAGGGGTGTAATCACCTCTGCCATATGCAGACAGCAATGTGACTGCACGCTGTGAATTTAAAAATAGCTTCTCACCAACAGCGCTCTGCGTCACACCACAAAGCAGGCTTATTGCTACCAACAGGCTAAAGTCAATATGCTATAACTCATTTTTATCTGATAGAATTTACCACCTAAAACCAGTGTTGGTGTTTAATATTGTTACGTTCTGTCATGTCGCTGTGTGACAGACCCTCTCGTGTCTTGTTACCGGTGAGTGTGCCAACGTGGCTGGGAACTGGAGAATGGGTGCAGTTGCCGCTGCATCATCTTCTCTCCGTTGCTAAGCCTTCCTCCTCTGAGGCAGACCAGTTGTGGATTCAAACCCCCTGGTCTGTGATTTGAGCGCATCATTCAGGGTTTACAGCTCCTTGCTGAAGAAGTGCTGTATTGTTACGGTTCCTGCCGCTCGATTTTAAGCTGAGGAGTTTGGCTGGCTGGTTAGGAGGCTGGAACACATTTCCTGTGCATATCTAAAGAGCCCTCTCGTCCAGGCTAGGATTTGTTCCTTGAATGAAAGGAGCTAAATTTTGTTTTAATTACTTTGCTCGGCCATAGAATCACACTGTTGGTTTCTGCATTTATGGACATAACATAAGGCACTACATTCTAAAAAGTAACCCATCAGTTCTGAAGCACTTCGGGAATGATAAGGTACTATATAAATGTAAATTCATTTTTTTTGTACGTGGAGGAATTTATCAGCTGCAAATGGAACAAGTGAAATATTCATGACTATATTGATGATAGCGGTACCCCCTGGAGAAAAGACTATCACACATGACTGAGCAATGAAGAAGCTTAAATAGCTGTCCCCAGGACAGTGAGCAGGGAAGAGTAAAACGATATAAATAGAACATAGTGGGCAAGAAATGGGGCTCATTAAACTTGGAGCCTATGGTCTTCCTTTTTTATAGTCAAACATCTCAAGGCACATCACGAGAGAATTGTCAAACAAAGTTTGACACTGGGCAGCGTTTGGAGATAGAAGAGCAGAGAACTGCTCAAAGTGATAGGCTTTAAAGAGTGTCTTAATAGAGGATGGAGAGGCAAAGAGGTGTAAGGAGGGAGTCCCAAACCTTGGCAGCTGAAGGCACAGCTACCGATGATGGATTCAACTCAGGGATTCCCATGAGAACCAGGGGTAAGTTTTTCACTCAGAGGGTGGTGTGTGAGTGGAATCGGCTGCCGTCAGTGGTGGTGGAGGCAAACTCATTGGGGTCTTTTAAAAGACTTCTGGATGAGTACATGAGAATTAATGGGATTGAGGGTTATAGATAGGCCTAGTAGGTAGGGATTTGATCAGTGCAACTTGTGGGCCGAAGGGCCTGTTTGTGCTGTAGTTTTCTATGTTCTATGAGTGGCCTTCACTCCAAGGTGGCCTTCACTACACACGACAGCACAGAGACGCTGAGCAGAAACTGATAGCCAAGTTCCGCACACGTGAGGACAGTCTCAACAGGGATCTTGGGTTCATGTCGCACTATCTGTAATCCCCGTGACTTGCCTGGGTTTGCAAGATTCTAAAGATTCACTACCCTCTGGGAGAAGAAGATCCTCCTCAACTCTGTTCTAAATTGACTCCCCCGTATTTTGAGGCTGTGCCCCCTAGTTCTTGTTTCTATTGTAAGTGGAAATAACCTCGCTGCTTCTACCCTGTCTAGCCCCTTCATTATCTTATATGTCTCTACAAGATCTCCCCTCAGCCTTCTAAACTTCAGTGAGTACAGGCCCAGGCTACTCAATCTCTCCTCATAAGCTAGCCCCCTCATCTCCGGAATCAACCTGGTGAACTTTCTCTGTACCCCCTCCAAAGCTAATATATCCTTTCTTAAATAAGGGGACCAAAATTGTACACAGTACTCAAGGTGCAGCCTCACCAGTACCTTGTACAGTTGCAGCAAGACCTCCCTGCTTTTATACTCCATCCCTCTCGCGATAAAGGCCAACATTCCTTTTTGATTACCTGCTGCATCTGCAAACTGAGTTTTTGTGATTCATGCACAAGGACCCCCAGGTCTCTCTGCACAGTAGCATGTTGTAATCTTTTACCGTTTAAATAATAGTCCAGTAATAATAAATAATGGATGGGAGGGAATGGCGGAACAGCCCAGTCCATATGTGGATAGTATGGGAAATGGAAGAAAAAAGTTTCAAAATGAGTGCTGCAAATCATCAAGAGGGCATCTCAAAAGAATTTCTCAACTAATTAATTATATTTGAAATTTCATCACAGCTAAAAGGCTGGGGAACAAAGTCTTAACAGCATGTTCACTTCAGTAGAAAATAAACTTTTGCTGCATTAATCTCTTGTTTTGTACAGCTCCTCTGAGATACATGTTTTTATTATATTCATTGTGGACCTGGAGACTTGATGTCATGACCTTGTTGACTAAGATTTCCCTTGTAGAAGGCTGAAGTTGTGAAGCACAATATTTTTCTTTCTGAACTGAAAATCAAAAAAGTACTTAAGGAGATGGAAATCCCAATTCTGCTATTCTTCAATATCTAAGCGTTAACTTAAATCTGTGGGTTTGACTGATGCCCAGGGCTAAAGAAACACCATTAGTGACTTCCTAAAGAACACAGTCAAGAGATGATAGAGTGGACTGTTGAATAAGTAGACCACTCAATAGCAGCAAGCAAGTTATTCAAGGGAGACTTCAGCACAGCTTTGTAATTCATTTTATTTGTTTATTGCTTTCCACTTGATTCATAGCCGAGAGGATATTAACAAAGAACAAAGACACAAAATAAAGGGAATACATATGACATATAAGTTGATGATAGGAAGAATCTGGGAGGAACAGATTTGGCAGAAAAGTGGACAGTAGGAACGGGTTGAGTATAAAGGTTTCTCTGGTGTAGAAATTTTGGGGGGATGGCTGGGGAGATTTTAACTGCTCAACCAGCAGACCAGAGATACTGGTGGAAGGGTTATACCTATTACCGAGTTCCTGTTTTGCTGTCGTAGTACTTAGAACCTTCACTGAACAGCTGAGCTGATGACTTGAATCTCATTCATTTGATCTCTATATGCACTTACTTGATGTATCTGGGGATGCCAGTGGCATCTTAACAGCTCATCGGGTGGAGCATTTGCTGTGGATTCTTCTCTTCTCTCAATAAGCTACATAAAAATGTAAGCAGTAATTATTTCTTTCTCATGTGGCATCAGGAGGAGTGGGAGAAGGAACATTATCTAAATGGGGAGGGACTTTGGAATGCCCCGGTGCAGAAGGATCTTGATTTGATTTGATTTGATTTATTTTTGTCAATGTATTAACATACAGTGAAAAACATTGTTTCTTACGTGCTGTACAGACAATGCATACTGTTCATAGAGAAGGAGATGAGAGAGTTCAGAATATAGTGTTACAGTCATAGCTAGGATATGGAGAAAGGTCAACTTAATGCAAGGTAAGTCCATTTAAAAGTCTGACAGCAGCAGGAAAGAAGCTGTTCTTGGGTCAGTTTGTATGTGACCTCAAACTTCTGTATCTTTTTCCCAACAGAAGAAGGTGGAAGAGAAAATGTCCGGGGTGCGTGGGGTCCTTAATTATGCTGGCTGCTTTTCCGAGGCAGCGGGAAGTGTAGACAGAATCAATGGATGGGAAGCTGGTTTGCACGATGGATTGGGACACATTCACGACCTTTTGTACTTCCTTGTGGCCTTGTGCGGAGCAGGAGCCATACCAAGCTGTGATACAACCAGAAAGAATGCTTTCTATGGGGCGTCTGTAAAAGTTGGTGAAAGTCGTAGCTGACATGCCAAATTTCCTTCATCTTCTGAGAAAGTAGAGACAGTGGTGGGCTTTCTTAACATGCATCAGCATGGAGGGACCAGGACAGGTTGTTGATGAACTGGACGCCTAAAAACCTGAAGCTCTTGACACTTTCTACTTCATCCCCATTGATGTAGCCAGAGGTATGTTTTCCTTTATGCTTCCTGAAATCGAAGACAATCTCCTCCTTTTTGTTGACATTGAAGGAGAGATTATTGTTACCACACCAGATTTTTTATCTCATTCCTGTTCTCTATCTCATCATTTTTTGAGATCCCACCCACTACGGTGGTGTCGTCAACAAACTTGAAAATTGAATTGAAGGGGAATTTGACCTCATTATGTGTATAAGGAGTATAGTCAGGGACTGAGAAGACAGCCGTGTGGGGCACCGGTGTTGAGAATGATCGGGAAGGAGGTTTTGTTGCCTATCCTTACTGACTGTGGCCTGTGAGTTAGGAAGTTCAGGATCCAGTCACAGTTGGAGGTGCTAAGGCCCTGGCCATGGAGTTTGGAGATAAGTTTCATGGAAATAATGGCGTTGAAGGCTGAGCTGTAGTCAATAAATAGGAACCTGACATAGGTGTCCTTGTTATCTAGGTGTTCCAGGATTGAGTGCAGGCCCTGGGAGATAGCGTTTGTTGTGGATCTGTTGCAGTGATAGACAAACTGTAGTGGACCCAGGCCGTCAGGTAGGCTGGAATTGATTTGTGCCATGACTAGCCTTTTGAAGCACTTCATGATGACTGATGTCAGAGCCATCAGCCGATAGTCATTAAGGCATGCTGCTTGGTTTTTCTTAGGTACTGGGATGATGGTCATCTTCTTGAAGCTGATAAGGACCTCAGATTGTTGTAAAGAAGGGTTGAAGATGTCTGTGAATACTCCCGTCAGCTGATCTATGCAGGATCTGAATGCTCGTCCGAGTACCCCATCCTGGCCAGTCACTTTCCGTGGGTTGACCTTTGAGAAAGCTGCTCTAACATTTGGAGTAGTGACCCCAGAAATAGGCTCATCCAGGGCATCCAGGGTGGAGAGCATGCTCTTGCTGACCTCTTGCTCAAAATGGGCGTAGAATTCATTGAGCTTACCAGGGAGGGGTGTGTTGGGGCTGGCAACTTTACATGCCTTCATCTTGTAGCCTGTTATACTTTACAGACTTGCCATAGCCGGTGGGATCTGGGTGTCCTCGTTCATGTGTCACAGAAAATTAGCATTCAGGTACAGCAGATAATAAAGAAAGCGAATGGAATGTTGGCATTTATAGCTGAAGGAATAGAATATAAAGGTAAGGAAGTATTATTGCAACAAAACAAGCATTGGTGAGGCTGCACCTGGAGTATTGTGCACAGTTTTGGTCCCCTTTTTTGAAGAAACATGTAGAAGTAGTTCAGAGGGATTCACTAGACTGATTCCAGAGATGAGGGGTTTGTCGTATGAGGAGACAGTGAACAGTTTAGGCCTATAGTCTCTGGAATTTAGAAGAATGAGGGGAGATCAAATTGCGGTATACAAGATGATAAAAGATATGGATGAAGTAGACATGGAGCGGATGCTTCCTCTTGTGGGGCATTCTAGGGTGACAGGTCACAGTCTTAGGATGAGGGACAGCAAATTTAAAACAGAGTTGAGGAGAAACTACTTCTCCCAAAGGGTTGTGAACCTGTGGAATTCACTACCCCAAAGTATGGTGAATGCTGGGACAGTGAGTAAAGTTAAAGTGGAGTTAGACAGATTTTTAAACTGGCAATGGGTTGAAGGGTCATGAGGAGAAGGCAGGAAAATGGGGATGAGAAAGAGATCAGCCATGATTGAATGGCAGAGCGTACTCAATGGGCCGAATGGCCTAATTCTGCTCCTATATCTTATGAATTTATGAACTTGTGTCTACGCATTTCGAGAGAAGGCTCCTGCGGTATCAGGCATGATCTACATTGTAATGGAGCTCACCAGAGAAGAGAGTACGACAGTAACTGCAATTCCAAAATATTTAGTGAGCTGCAAAACACTTTGGGAATCCCAAAAGGCAGGATATAAATACATTTCCTTCCTTCTTTACTATTCTTCCCTGTCTGGGTGCTTAATATTACACTGACCCAGAACTGGTGGACTCCACTGGGACACCCACTGAGCATCCATAATGCGTTGGATATGTATTAATGAAGATCCTAAAGTCAATCACTAGGTTTTAATTCCTTAGCGGATTAAAAGGTGAAAAGCATTGCATCCAGTTAAAGGATGCAGAAATATTAATTCAGTTTAGTCAGTATTGTTTCCCTCTTAAGTTGAAGCTGTCCAGAAGAGATTGATCCTCATTGTACAATGAGCAAGGATAACATGGAACTGGGAAAAGGACAGAAAATGCTAGAAAGACTCAGCAGCTCTGGCAGCATCTGTGGAGAAATAGAGCTAAGAGGCGGAATTTTACCAGCAGGTCCGCCCGAGGTTCGTACAATCCCACCCAAGGCCAATGGAGAATGCCGTTCTCTGAGCCTCGACCACCCCTGGAATCGGGGTGGGTGTGCTTGTAAAATTCCAGTCAATTGTTTCAAGTTCGGCATCACTCTTACTTGGAACTGAGGCTTGCATTCACTTTCATTTTGAGAGATAGGACAAAGCATTAGATTAAAATACTTCACACACAGTGAATTGCTTTGAAATGGTCTATCTTTTGGATGTAGATGAGCAGTGGCTGATGTACCATTTGATTTATTTGGGCAAATATTGGCGATCGGGACCTCTCCATCCTAACGTGCTTTGAAAGGGAAGCTCGCTACCCAGCACTGAGCAGCTTGAGTGTAAGAGGGCTGCGTGACTAAATACTTTGGAGGAAGATTGCCACCAGATGGTCAAGTTGGCAGCAGTTCAAGGTGGGAATCAGGAGAAAGGCCAATTGTGATCTATCTGTGCACACAGTCTGGAGCTACAGCCTGGGAAGACATTCCATTATCCTCCTCAAGTTGTTATTGCCGATTTCTGTAATGTCCAAAGATTCAAGATATTAACAAAGTTGGACTGAGAAATGGCCGCTCTGACAAAAAACTGCTCCACTTTTGAGAGATTACATTTTTGTTCGGCACATTCACGCTTTCTCAGAACATGGTTTCATCCAAAGCATCTGCTAGGGTATGGATACCTGTAGTGAGGGTGGCAGAGTTCTGCGGGTACATGTGACATGATTTCCCATTGAAGAGGCTGCAGGTTTGTCACCAAGGCCAGAGAATACTTTTTTCCCTTATCAATGAGAGTCAAAATAACCAGAGCATCTACATAACAGTTAAAGCCGTTATCTAGTTCCACCAATGTTCTTGCATCATAATAGCTCTTTGCTATCTCATGTGTAAGAAATATTAATGAAAGTGAAAGCAAAACAAAACTTATAGCTCTTGGGTATTTTTGCTCATTTATATAGTGGGAGCCACATATAGAATCAAAGAAAAAATGTAGTACTCGTTTTTTAAAGAGTAGTCACTGTGTAGGAAACAGAGCAAACAAGATTCCATGAAGAACACTTTTATATTGGTTGAAAGATAAATATTGGCCCGGACACGAGGAATAACTTTCCTGCTATTCTTCTAAATATATATTTTATATCATTTTATGGGATGTGGTCCAGCCTTTATTGCCCATCCCTAAGTGCCCTTGAGCTAAGGTCATTTAAGAGGGCATTTAAAAGTCAACGACATTGCTCTGGGTCTGGAGTCACATGTCAACCAGGCCAGGTAATGATGTCAAATTTCCTTCTCTAAAGGACATGAGTGAACCAGATGAGTTTTTTTTTAACAATCAACAATGGTTTCATAGTCATCATTAGATTTTTACTTCTACAGTTTTATTGAATTCAAATTTCAGTATCCGCTGTGGTGGGATTAGAATCCAGGTCCCCAGAATGTTGCTCTGGGTCTCTAGATTACGAGTCGAGTGATAAGGTAGACAAGAAAAATTGTTCTCATTAGCTGATAGCACAAGAATCATGGAGTATAGAGTTTAGGTTTTTGGGCATGATTTAAGGAAGATCACTCTTAGTAATTTTTGATCTGATTTATTATCGTCACATATATTAGTATACAGTGAAAAGTATTGTTTTTTGCGCGCATGCCATACATAGATAAGGAAAGGAGAGAGTGCAGGAAAGGAGATAGATAAGGAAAGGAGAGTGTTACAGTCATAGCTAGGGTATAGAGAAAGAACAACTCAGTGCACAGTAGGTCCATTCAAAAGTCTAATGGCAGCAGGAAAGAAGCTATCTTTGAGTCAGTTGTTACATGATCTCAGACTTTTGTATCTTTTTCCCCACTGAAGAAGGTGGAAGAGAGAATGTCCGGGCTGAATGGGGTCCTTAATTATGATGGCTGCTTTGCCCTGGCAGCGGGAAGTGTAGACAGAGTCAGTGGATGGGAGGCTGTTTTGCGTGGTGAACTGGGCTTTACTCATGACCCTTTGTAGTTTCTTGTGATCTTGGGCAGAGCAGGAGCCATACCAAGCTGTGATACAACCAGAAATAATGTTTTCTATGGTGCATCTGTAGAAGTTGGTGAGAGTTGTAGTGAATATGCCAAATTTCCTTCCTCTCCAGAGAAAGTACAGGCATTGATGGCCTTTTTGAACTATAGAGTCAGCACGGAGGGAACAGGACTGGTTGTTGGTGATCTGGTAGCTTGACCTTGAACTTGCTGCCTATGATGGTCCTGGACACGGAGACAATCAATGATTGCAAAGGGAAATTGGATGAGTTTGTGAAGGAAATGAATTTGCAGGAATTGGGGTAAGTAACTGATTGCTCCATGGAAATCCAGCAAGGATTCAATTGATTGAACAGCCTGTTTCTCTACCTACCCTGCTTCAATGATTGTGTGCATACAAGTTGTTGTTACTGAGAGTAATCTACATAGTTCAAGTTCAAATACGTTATTGAGATAGAGTAAGGAAGTTCTGCATTACAGCTGCTGAGTGAGAGAGAGAGCCAGTAGGAGCAAAGGGGAGATTTTTTTTTCCCCATTTACCAGTGCAGTCACCCTTTACTTTGACAAGCAAAGAATTGGCAAACCATTTTCATTTCTCAAAGGATGTTTACAAATGAATAAATGCTGATTACACTGCTGGGGCCAGCAGAAGATAAAACATGTAACAGATGCGTCAGATTTGTACAGTCATAATCAACACAAATCAAATAAGTGGATCCTTCTATTTGTGTAGTCTGTACCACCGCACTTTCATTATAATATGGAGATCTGATAATAGCACTTTGCGAGAAATAACACCAGCAGTGGGTTTAGTACTTAGATGATGAGCTATTGGCAACCTGTGAAAGAGGGCCAACTGTCAGAAGTGACAGCAAATCCTTGGATCCAATATAATCCCCGCTGATCTTAGTATAGCAAAGCTGCAAACAGTGGCATCTGTACAATGTGACATTGGCCATCGCACGATGGTCCCATCTGCAGCCCTACAGTAATCAAGAACACAGCCATGGAGACCAGCCTGTCTAGTGTGATCAGCATGTGGCGGTAGATTGTTCCCAAACTGTGGCATGTGGTCAGTTGTTGAGGATAAATTTCTCGATGTTGAAAAATTAGAATGAGCGTGGCAGACTAACAATGGAAGTCGGTGAGAGGTATCCCTGCCTCACAGCACAACACTGATAATATAATCAGCCAAGCATCAAACTGCTCAAGGAAAATGCTTTCCTTAAAAATCTGCTGTGCCAGGATAAATATTAAAACTGTTTTATATTGGAACTGAATGATTGGCAGCTTTTGTGCCATTGATAGATAAATTAGAATGCTATTAATCATTGTTTTTAAGGTGTAGGTGGCTTTAACGGAATGAAATAGACAATGTGCGGGCTCCAACTGAACAGATCTGGGATATATGCGAAGTTTGCACATTCTCCTCATGTCTGCGTGCATTTCCTCTAGGTGCTCCAGTTTCCTCCCACAGTCCAAAGATGTGTGGGTTAGGTTGATTGGCCATGTTAAATTGACTCCAGAGTCAGCGGATTAACAGGGTATATATAAATGGGGTTATGGAGTAGGGCTTGGGTAGGATTGTGGTTGGTACAGACTCGATGGGCCAAATGGCCTCCTTCTGCACTGTAGGGATTCTATGATTCTATTGTCCTATGAAAAGACTAAACAGGGTCGTCAGAAGGACTTTAAACTGGTAAATAGAGGGGGCAGAGTGAGTCAATACAGTTTCAAAAACAAGCAACAAGATAGAGAGAAAAGAAAGAGTCCAGAATCTTTCTTCAGATAAGACAGGTAATTTTCTTTTAGTCATTCATGGGACATGAGCGTCTCTGGCTGACCAGCATTTATTGCCCATCCCTAGTTCTCCTTGGAGGCCAGTTGAAAGTCAACCACGTTGCTGTGGCTCTGGACTCACATGTAGGCCAGACCAGGTAAGGATGGCAAATTTCCTTCCCAAAAGGACATTAGTGAACCAAGTGGGTTTTTTCGACAATCAACAACGGTTTCATGGTTATCAGTAGGTTCTTACTTCCAGATATTTTTTATTGAATTCTAATCTCACCATTCGCCATGACCAAACTTTTATCAAACTATAGAGCTACTAGATGAAGCCAGTCAAGAGAATTAATAAACAGGTGAATAAAGCATCTGTGCTGAGGGACAGGTCAGAATGTATGACCCAAATAAGAGTTGTATATAGAATCATAGGATAGAATCATAGAATCCCTACAGTGCAGAAGGAGGCCATTCAGCCCATCAAATCTGTACTGACCACAATCCCACCCAGGCCCTATTTCTCTAACCACACACATTTACCCTGCTAATCCTCCTGACGTGGAGATGCCGGTGTTGGACCGGAGTAAACACAGTAAGAAGCCTCACAACACCAGGTTAAAGTACAACTGGTTTATTTGGTAGTAAACACCACTAGCTTTCGGAACGCTGTTCCTTCGTCAGGTAAGTAGGGAGTTATTTAAAGACTCACATTCTAATCAGTATTCTGTGAACTGTGTATGCCTTCATATGTCCTGTTTGTGGTCAGAACTCCCCACTCACCTTACGAAGGAACAGCGTTCCGAAAGCTAGTGGATTTTGCTACCAAATAAACTTGTTGGACTTTAACCTGATGTTGTGAGACTACGTACTGTGAATCTTCCTGACACCAGGGTCAATTTAGCACGGCCAGTCATCCTACCTACACATTCTTGGATTGTGAGAGGAAACTGGAGCACCAGGAAGAAACCCACGCAGAGACAGGAGGAAAGTGCAAATTCCACACAGACAGTAGCCAAGAGGCTGGAATTGAACCTGGGTCCCTGGCGCTGTGAGGCAGCAGTGCTAACCACTATGCCGCTGTGCCACCCTGTACAAATGCATGGAGATATAGCTCTAGGGGCTAAAAGGATCAAGGAAGATGGGAGGAAGGGGGATCAGGATATTGATTTTGATGATCAGCTATGATCAAGATAAATGGCAGAGCAAGCTTGAAGGATCCAGTGACCTTCTCCTGCTTCTGGTTTATATGTTTCTATGCATGTAAGAAGTATGAGCTGCAAGTTCAAATTGGAGATGATAATGTAGTCACCATTACTGAGACATGGCTGCTGGTTGGTCAAGGCTGAGAACTAAAAATATCAGACTACCAGGCTTACAGGATGGATAGGGAAAATCGCAGAGTCGGTGGAGTAGCCTTACTGATTAGAAACAAAATCACTTCAATGGTGAAGGAACTGTTGCGTATAAACCCCCGGTAGCAGATCGGAAGTGCTCGATTGGATAAACGCAGAAAGTAGGTACGTCTGAAGAAAAGGCAGAGGATTATTAATGGGGAACTCTAACATAGATTGGGAGACACAAACAAGCAGTTGTGAGAAAGGTAGCGATTTTCTGGAGTATGTCCAGGATAATTTCCTACAGCGATACGTCCTGGATGCAACAGGGGAACAAGCAATATTGGATTTATTAATGAGTAATGAGCCCAATTTAATTAGTTACCTAATGGTGCATGAAAATGTATCAAATGGTGATTGTAACATGATTGATTTCAGTGTAGGTTTTGAAATGGAATCACAGAATCATAGAATCCCCACAGTGCAGAAGGAGGCCATTCAGCCCATTGAGTCAGCACTGATCACCATGCTGCTAATCCCCTGACAGCAGGGTCAATTTAGCATGGCCAAAGAACCTAACCCGCACATCTTTGGACTCTGGAAGGAAACCGTCGCACCCGGAGGAAACCCATGCAGACATGGGGAGAACGTGCAAACTCCACACAATACAAACTCCGCA
Source organism: Carcharhinus amblyrhynchos (assembly GCF_965287045.1). Taxonomy (NCBI): domain Eukaryota; kingdom Metazoa; phylum Chordata; class Chondrichthyes; order Carcharhiniformes; family Carcharhinidae; genus Carcharhinus; species Carcharhinus amblyrhynchos. The sequence goes on from NC_137334.1 coordinate 84,016,894, forward strand.
CAAGTGGACACAAAGTACAAATCAGCTACTTGTTATTCTAGATTTAGGTGAGGCCAATTTTAATGGGATGAGGCATAGATTGTCCACAGTAAACTGGGAAAATCTGCTAATAGGTAATACAATTGAAGAACAGTGGAGGATATTAAAATAAACATTTAACGCAACACAGAACCAGTTTTACCCATGAGAATGCAAAGCTCCATTTCACAGAAAAAGGAAACAGCCCTGGACAACTAACGAGATAAGAGACAGCATTAAATTTAAAGAAAGACATTATTAAGATGCAAAAACAGCAGCGTTGCTCCCAAAAGGTAATTACTTTGCTTCAGTATTTAGAGCAGGGAAGGGGGTCAGGGATTAAATATGATTCATGTAAGTAAAACACCGATAATAGGGAAATTAATGGAACCAAAGAGTGACAAATCCCCAGGACCTGATGATTTCCATGCGAGGGTGTTAAAGAATAGGGCAGCACATTGTTGATGCCCCAATTATAATCTTCCGGAGTTCCCTCAATTCAGGAGTCATCCCTCTGGTTTGGAAAATTGCTCATGTCACTTTGCTTTTCAAGAAGGGTGGAAGAGGATATCCAGGGAATTACAGAACAGTTTACGTCACATCTGTGATGGGGAAATTGTGGGAGTCTATAATCAAAGACAGGGGAAATGAAGTGCTTGAAAATTTTCAGTTAATCAGAGAAAACCAGTATGATTCAGAACATGCCTGACAAACGTCACTGAATCTCTTGAAGCGGTAACTAAGGTAGTGGACAGAGGAATCACAGTGGATATTGTTTATATGGGTTGACAGAGGGCCTTTGATAAAGTCTCACACAAAAGACTGTTAACTGACAAAGGTAGTAGACAGGGGAATGTCAATAGATGCTGTTTATGTGGATTTCCAGAAGGCCTTTGATAATAGAACAAAGAACAGTGCAGCACAGGAAAAGACCCTTCAGCCCTCCAAGCCTGTGCCAGTCACCTTTATCTATCTAGACCAACCACTTATATCTCTCTATTCCCCGTTTGTTCATACGTCTATCAAGATAAGTCTTAAATGTGGCTAATGTAACTGCCTCAATCACCGCACTTGGCAGTGCATTCCAAGCCACCACCACCCTCTGTGTAAAAAACTTACCCCCACACCGCACTGAACCTTTCCTCCCTTATTTTGAACTTGTGACCAGAGCTACCTTACACCAAGTTGATCTCTTTCTACACCCTAACTGTGACTGTAACACTACATTCTGTACTCTCTCCTTTCCTTCTCTATGTATGGTACACCTTGCCTGTATAGTGCGCAAGAAATGACACTTTTCACTGTATACTAATACATGTAACAATAATAAATCAAATCAAATCAAACCACCCCGCCCCCCCCTTTTCCACAAGCAAACCCTTACCCTGTAGCCATTGAGAAGTCCCTCTCGCCTTACCGCGGGTCTACCGATTGCAGACTTGCCATGAGCCTTCCTGGAGGAGTTATGGTGCTGCTTGTGAAGCCTGGCATTGACGACCACGAGCATTCCCCAAAGCAAGGGAGGTAAATGTACCACAAAAGCCGGAACAAGGTGCAAGTCACTTACGCACCACTATGAAATGCATTCATGCCGGTCGTGACTTCACGATCCACGTAGAATGTAATCTGGATAAATGCGAGGTAATGCATCTTGGAAGAACTAAAATAGGGGGGAGTTATACAATAAATGGCAGGGCCATCAAGAGTATAGAAACACAGAGGGACCTAGGTGTTCAAGTCCACAAATCCTTGAATGTGGCAGCACAGGTGGAGAAGGTGGTGAAGAAGGCATATGGTACGTTTGCCTTTATAGGACAGGGTATAGAGTATAAAAGCTGGAGTCTGATGTTGCAGCTGTATAGAATGCTGGTTAGGCCACAGTTGGAGTATTGCGTCCAGTTCTGGTCGCCGCGCTACCTGAAGGACGTGGAGGCTTTAGAGAGAGTGCAGAGAAGGTTTACCAGGATGTTGCCTGGTATGGAGGGCCTCAGCTATGAGGCGAGATTGGGTAGACTGGGGTTGTTCTCCCTGGAAAGGTGGAGAATGAGGGGAGACGTAATAGATGTGTACAAAATTTTGAAGGGTATAGATCGGGTGAACAGTGGGAAGCTTTTTCCCAGGTTGGACGTGACGATCACGGGCTCAAGGTGAGAGGGGAGAGGTATAACTCAGATATCAGAGGGACGTTTTTTATGCAGAGGGTGGTGGGGGCCTGGAATGCACTGCCAAGTAGGGTGGTGGAGGCAGACACGCTGGCATCGTTTAAGAATTACCTGGATAGTCACATGAGCAGACTGGGAATAGAGGGATACAAACGAATGGTCTAGTTGGATCAATGAGTGGCACAGGCTTGGAGGGCCGAAGGGCCTGTTTCCTGTGCTGTATTGTTCTTTGTTCTTTGTTCACTCTGACGGGATGATTCCTGTGCACAGGATTCTAATCAGATACTAATGAATGGAAGCTAGGTTCCTGATGTCTGCCACTGGGAAATGTGACCCACTCTTGTTGGGTAGAATGGATGACCGCAAACTGTGTTTCCATGACGTGAAACCGATTTTTGCAGTCTCCCAATATTTTCCAAAACTGCCCGCCATAATGTCCACCGTGAATGGGGCTGGAAAGTCCTGGCCACTATTTCAGATTAGTATGCATCCTATCAAATTTAATATCCTATTACAACTAAGCAGTAACCATAAAAAACGTCTACCCAATCCCACTGAGAAGATGGACTTTTTTGGATATGTGAATTACCTAGTGCACTGATGAATGTGCTAAGTGGCTTTTTCAAAGGATGTAAGCATCAGGTCTTAATAATGGCCACTTAACTCGGTATTGCAACACTTCATCAGCAATCTCTCGGGAAGACGTGCTTGAACATACTTTGCTTTTCATTTTCACCTATAACGTAGTGTCGCCAGAAGTGACATCGCTCCAGTTAATAATGAATTCATCCTCTACACTGTGGGTAATTTCAAGTTTAAAATCCAGGAAGGGATTGAACAACTGTAGGTTAATTTATGTGAAAATTCATGAGTACTGAGTGTTCCAAACGAGAAACCAAACATGCCAGAAATAGACAGAATACCTGCCTCTGAGAGATGAAGCTACATTGGTGTTTCAGATTCAGGCTGTCATGCAAGGCATGGTGGATACAAAATTTAAAGTGCAGACCTTATTTGCTGTGGACAACCAACAGAGAAGTTGTTCAAAATATTGGTTTAAGAGGTAATTGTGTCTTCAAATTGGCCACAGACCACCAGATGACACTTGGGTAGATACCACAACCTGCCTCATAAAGACAAAAGGTATATTCCAGACTAAATTGTGTTAATTATACATATCCTGATAAGCCATTAAAAGGCATTCCCGGATTGAATGGGCCTTTTGAAAAATAAATAGTTATTTGAACCTATCAAGTCTTAATCAATGAGAAGATAACTGAAATAATTAAACAGGATGTGGTTTATCAATGTAGTGGCACCATTATATTTGGTAAAGAAATCACAGTCATTGAATCATAGAGCCCCAAAAGTGCTGAAAGAGGCCATTTGGCCCATTGAGTCTGCACCGACTACAATCCCACCCAGGTCCTATCCCTGTAACCCCATGCATTTACCCTGCTTGTCTGCCTGACATTTAAGGGGCAACTTAATGTGGTCAATCAACCTAACCCGCATATCTTTGGACTGTGGGAGGAAACCGGAGCACCCGGAGGAAATCCACATAGATACAGGGAGAACATGCAGACTCCGTACAGATAGTGACCCAAGCTGGGAATTGAACCTGGATCCCTGGCACTGTGAGGCAGCAGTGTGAAGCACCGTGCCAGCATGCCGCCCATGAGGAGTCACATGGTGGAACAGCTATGTTTGCCCTTTCTGAGCTTTGTAATAAGAAATGCTGTTCACTTAAAGAGGAAAGAAACAAGACATAGAAAAGGTGGCACACGTGGGGTGACATTGAACTCACCCCCAGACCCCATCTCCAAACTGAAGTCTGTGCTTTCTCCAGCCTGCAAAACAGCTAACAGTCTATATGGACACCGTCAGATAGTAACATAGTGATAAAGTCACAGGACTAGTCACCCAGAGGCTCAAGCTACTGCTTTGGGGACATGGGTTAAAATACAACTGTGGAAATTAAATCCAATTAATAAATCTGGGCCAAAATTCTCCGAACTTCCCATGGTTGCAATATTTTGATTCCACTGCAGTGAATGGAGATTTGACTGAGTGCCACATTCTCCATTCTCACTGGCAGCAGTGGTAGGTGTGCGGCATTGGAAAACTTGGGCAGCACAGTGGCACAGCAGTTAGCACTGCTGCCTCACAGCATCAGGAACCCGGGTTTGATTCCCGCCTCGGGTTACTGTCTGTGTGGAGTTTGCACATTGTCCCTGTGTCTGCATCGGATTCCTTCGGATGCTCCAGTTTCTTCCCACAATCCAAAGATGTACGGGTTAGGTCGTTCGGCCATGTTAAACTGACACTAGTGTCGGGGGATTAGCAGGGTAAGTATGTGGGGTCACGGGAATAGACCTGGGTGGATTGTGATTGGTGCAGACTCGATGGGCCAAATGGCCCAAATAGTGAGAGATTGCAGAGCTCTCAGGTGCAGAGGGATCTGGGAGTCCTGGTGGATGAATCACAAAATGTGAGTACGCAGCTATAGTAATTAATTAGGAAAGCTAATAGAATGTTATTTATTATGAGGGGAATTGAACACAAAAGAAGGGAGGCTATGCTTCAGTTGTGCAGGACACTAGTGAGACCTCATTTGGAGGACTATATTGGTCACCTCATTGGATGTAAATGCATTGGAAGCAGTTCAGAGAATGTTTACCAGACTAATATCTGGAATGGGTATTATGAGGAAAGGTTAGACGGGTTAAGCTTGTATCCATTGGAGTTTAGAAGGGTAAGAAGTGACAAGATGGAAACGTATAAAATCCTGAGGGTTATTGACAGGACGGATGTAGAGAGGACGTTTCCTCTTGTGGAAGAATCTCAGACTAGGGGGCAACTCTTTAAAAGGAAGAGGGCACCTATTTAAAATGGTGATGAGGCGAGTTTTTTCATCAGAGGTTCATGAGGCTTTAGAATCCTGTTCCGAGAAAATTGGTGTAAGCAGAATCTTGGACTATTTTTCAGGTTGATGTGGATAAATTCTTGGTGAGCAAGATTGGCTGATAGGTTATCAGGGGTAGGCAGGATGCAGATTTGAAGTTACTATCACATAAACTCATATAAACTCACTTATTAAATGGTGGCGCAGGCTCGAGGGGCTGAGTGGCCTACTCCTGTTCCTTACTGTTATACTTGTATGCCGTTTATCCCGATGCCTTTTCTTGATTGTGTTCCTTTGAGTGAGTGTATGTATGAGTAAAGTGGAGTTACATAGTGTTTTAGTATTCATTGTACAGTCTGTTGCTGTACAATTTTGTGTCTATCTCCTCAGGAGGTTAAAACAAACACACACACCATTTCTATTCATTAACCTCGCTTATCAGGGGCAGTCTGAAAAGGTTCGTTTTCAACCTGATTGTGGCAAGACAATTTATCATAACAAGTGTAATGAAGAAAGGAGCCTTTCTCATGGAACTAATTGGTTGATAACCTATCCTTCTCTATGTCAACCATTGTTGCCTCTGAATCAGAGCGTTGAGCGTAGTTTTTATTTTAGTTTTCAATTTTGAAGACAAAACTAGACCTATACTCCAGTGTAGTCCCGGTGGAATGTTCCAATGTTGGAGCTGCTGCTTTTTGAGACATCAACTAAGACCCCCCATCTGCTTTTTCAGGCAGATTTCAAAGATTCGATGGAAATATCTCACAGAAAACCTGGGGAATTAAGTTTAAGTTTATTTATTAGTGTCACAATTAGGCTTACATTAACACTGCTGTGAATTTATTGTCAAAATCCCCGAGTCTCCACACACTGGCGCCCGTTTGGATACACTGAGGGAGAATTTTAGCATGGTCAGTGCACCCAACCAGCACGCCTTTCGGACTGTGGGAGGAAACTAGAGCACCCGGAGGAAACCCATGCAGACATGGAGGTCACCTAGGGAATTGGAGCAGGCAAGGGGTAGACAATGGGAAGGTCTTTTGACCTCAGGTGAGATTTTATGGTTTCAGGGTGAGCGAGCTGTAAAATCCTGCGGGGAGAAGGCGCAGACTCTGCCCGACAGCGATCCCAGTCAGGAATTGAAGTCGTGTCCCTTGTGCTGTGAGGTAGCACTGCTAACCATTGTGCCACCGTGGGAATCAAAGAACAATAAAGTACAGTACAGCACAGGAACAGACCGTTCGGCCCACCAAATCTGTGCTGTCACAAATGCCTCTCTAATCTAACGTTTTCTTGTCTCTACGTGGTCCATATCCCTCTATTCCCTGCTATTCATGTATCTATCCAGATGCCTCTTGAACATTGTTATGGAATCTGCTTCCACCTCATCCAGTAGTATGTTTCAGGCGTTCACAATCCTCTCTATGAAAAACTCGCCCCTTGTATCTCTTTTAAACTTTCCTCCTCTCACTTTCAACCTATGCCCCTGAGTAACTGACCCTACGACCCTGGGAAAAGACCTTAACTATCTACTATATCCAAGCCTGTCATTATCTTGTAAACATCCATCAGGTCCCTTCTCATTCTCTGACCTCCAGTGAAAACAATCCAAGCTTGTTCAATCTTTCTTCATAGTCCTTTTCCTTCAAATCAGGCAACATCCTGGTAAATCTCTTCTGCACCCTTTGCGATGCATCAAAATCCTTCCGGTAGTGTGGCGACCAGGATTGTACACAATATTCCAAATGTGACCTAACCAAAGTCTTATACAGTTGCAACATGATTTTCCAATTTCTATACTCAACACCCTGACTGATGAAGGCCAGCATGCCATATATCTTGACAACCTTGACTACCTCAGTTGCCACCTTCAGGGAACTGTGGACCTACATGCCTAGGTCCTTAGATCCCCAGAGTATGCTAACATTTCTAAGGGCTCTACCATTTATTGTTGACCTTCCCTCCGCAGTAGATCTTCCAAATCACATCATCTCACATTTGTCTGGGTTAAATTCCATCTGCCATCTTTCAGCCCAGGTTTCCAGCTGATTTATATCCTGCTGTATCCTCTGACAATCCTCCTCACTGTCCGCTACTCCCCCAATGTGTGCATCTTCTAAAGTATTTACATCGGGCCACCTACATTTTCTTCCAAACCGTTCATATACATTACAAACAACAGAGGCCCCAGCGCTGATACTTGTAGAACGCCACTTGTCACAGACCTCCAGTTAGAAAAGTACTCTACCACTGCTACTCTCTGCTTTCTATGCCCAAGCCTGTTCTGTATCCATCTTACCAGCTCACCTTGGGTCCCATTTGACTTTACCTTCTGTATCAGCCTGCCATGTGGAACCTTATCAAAGGTTTTACTAAAGTCCATGTATACAACATCCACTGCCCTGCCCTGGTCAATTTTTCTTGTCACTTCCTCAAAGAACTCCATCCAGTTTGTGAAACATGATCTGCCCTTCACAAAAGCAAAAGAGTTATTGCTAATAAGCCTATTCTCATCCCCGACATCATAGAAATCATACAATCCTACAATGCAGGAAGAAACCATTTGGCCCATCAAGTCTGCACCAACCACAATCCCACCCAGGCCCTATCCCCATATCCCCACATATTTATCCACTAATCCCTCTAACCTATGCATCCCGGGACACTAAGGGCAATTTAGAATGGCCAATCAACCTAGCCCGTCAGCACTTACCTTCAACTGACTCCAGAAAAACATATTATCCGGTCATTATCACGTTGCTGTTTGTTAACCAGGACTTGGTGAACCAAGGTTGGCTACGAGTGTTCAGCAAAGTTTTTACCAGATTTTCGTCACTCGCATTGACCGGAAGGGTTGCTATGAGAAGACAGTTGTCCTCATCTCAGTTATTTGCAGCACCCTCTTTTTGATGGCAGAGCCAGACTGGTAAAGGGGGAAACCTGTGGAAAAATATTCAGAGCTGGACTTTCCTGTACCCATTCCGCCGTCACGGTGTGTTCCCTGGCAGTGCAGGTGGCTCACAATTAGCCATTGACGGGATCTTCCAGCCGCACCAAAATCCATGGCGTTGTGTATGGATCTCTCACACTGCTGCCAGGCAATCTGCAGTGAAGGGGGGGGGGGGGGGGGGGGGGGGGTGGGTAGGAGTGGCCTTTGATGGTGCCAGAACACCCCACTAGTGGGAAGGACCAGAAAATCCCACCCTTAGATTTTGGGAGAGTTAGTTAGCAGGGATAAGGAATAAGGGATTATGCAGAATAAGGACGTGGATTTGAAGCCAGGGAGAGATCAGCCATGATCTGACTGAATGTTGGAGCCGTTCTTGAATCTGTTGGTACGCCTTTCCTTTTGCATCTTTTTCCCGATGGAAGAAGGCGGAAGACAGTATACCCAGGCTGAATTTGCCTCCTTCCGCTGCTAGTTTCTATGTAGGCTGCCAACTTTAAACAGGAGAATGTTAAATTCTGGACTCACTTCAACACATAGTGACATGATTCAGATCAGATCTTCACTTAATGCGAATATAAACAGGGCTGGTGACTTCCTTGGTGTGAGTGTCAGCTACTGACAGAGGTGGATCTGATTAGCGAAGTTGAATTATACATGCAAATTGCTGAATACGCTGCATAGCTGATAAAGATGATAGTTTACATTCATAATAGGTAATTAGTCTGTATAAAAGACGACAAATTATTACTACCTCGGTGCCCAATAACTGACAATGCTTCAAACATTTCCAAACATGCATTCAATTACTGTGACAATCTGAAAGCTTGTTCCAAAGATGGTTAGCCCATAGCATATAAATTTCTGACTCACAGCTTACACTAATTTACTGTTTGTTTGTTGGGAATCTGTTTTTCCTTCCCCCTGCAGTTAGGTGGGGTATTGATTCTTTGCAATGCATTTGTCCCTGTGACAGAAATAGTTTACTCTCACTGAAAGTAAGGATGAATTAACAATGCCAGAACTGATTCTCACAGTTGCAGCCTTAGTTCAATCATTTCAACATAAAGTCTTGCCAGAGTTTTGATCCTTTTCCTGTAGCGAGAAGCAAAATGTCTGTTCATGCAACCTGCTTTCATTGGATCAACCTCTAACATTTTTGTATCAAAAATACATGAGGGAGCGACTTTTGTAGTGATCAAGCAGAGTGGGAGAGGGCTGAATTTTATCAGAGAGCTGAGCCTGCCCTTCTGGGTAAGGGTTAGCCCTCCGCGAGCTGTTAGCCCACCAGGGCTCCAGCAGACCTTCAGTCCCAGCCACACAACTGGGGCCACTGCCCAACTGCTGGGAATACAGAGAGCCTGGCGCAAGGAACAGACCTGAAAACACTGGACCAAACATAAGACAAATCCAGGCATCCTGGACATGCTCTCTTCCACCTTCTTCCATTGGGAAAAAAGGTACAAAATAAAACGTTTAGCAACAGATTCAAGAACAGCTTTTTCCTTCCAGTCATCACACTTTTGAATAGTCCCATCATATACGAAGCTGATTTTTCTCTGTGACTGCAACACTATGGGGGTGATTCTCCCATCCTGATGTGCTAATTGTTTAGCATGTCAGGCCAGGAGAATCACCGGCGGCTCGATTTGTGGGATTTGCGCATGCTTTCCCAACGCATGCCCATCTCTGAGTGACGGGACCACACTGGAAACTACCTGGAACAGCAGGTAAGTGATTTTAATCTTATTTTAATGTAATTCAAATGTCATTATCAGGCCCAGGACTGAAATATCTGGGTCCAATAGCATCTCCCACCCCATCAGTACAATTTCACTCTTGCAGGTTGTAGAGTAGCTCCCCACTTCCGGGGAATGAGTGGGAGACCCCGCTGGAGTGAAAGGGGGATGCATTTAGGGGATCAGGCAGCAGGGAGGTAGTGCTCCCTGAGGATGGGCACTCTGGCACTGCCAGCATGTGCCCCTTGGCATTGCCCAGGTGGCAGGGCCTAAGGACGGGATTAGGGGCAATCTGTGGGGAGTCCCACAGCCACTCTGCCATTGGGATTGTTCAGGACTGAAGGGAGGCCAACAATTGGGACAAGCTGGAGGGTTGTCTGCTGGGGGGGTGTCCGCCTCCCATGAGGTGGACTCTGCAGAGGTGAGGTGGTGGGTGGGAGTGGGGGGAATCGTCACTGCTGGGGGATTGGGTACTGGAGATCGGGGTGCTGCTAGTTGAGAGAGAGTTGGGGCTGGCCTGGAAATGGTATGGGGGCCACGATCGGGCCATGGTTGGGTACTGGGGGGCAGCACTGTGTTGATCCTGGGCTGGCCAGCAATCAAGCTGGCCAGCAAAGTGCAGGCTGACAGTTTGGGGCCACAGCACATGCGCAGAGCCCTGGGAGTGTCAGTATTCAGCATAAATAGGCCCTGCCTTCCCGAACTTTTAGTGATATTCATGATTGTGACCTCTGTATTGCAGAGTGTGGGAGATTTGAGTGTGAATCCTTACTGAAAGAACAATCATGATTTACATCAGTTTTCCCACAAATTCAGCACTTAGAACTTGTTTGGGAGTTTCACCCCCTTATATTCTACATCTCTCCTTTTTTTCTTCCCTATGCACTCTATGAATGGTATGTTTTGCCTGTGAAGCATGCAAAAAATGATACTTTTCACTGTATCCCAATACATGTGACAATAATGAATCAAATCAATTCCAAAGTGAGGCAGCTAACTGTAGCCAACCCTTGGTTCAGCAAGTGATGGTTAACTCTGAGTAACAAAGTGCAATGTCCCACACACAGCACTGTGATAATGACCAAATCATGGGTGGAATTTCCTGGCTGTCCATGCCAGCAGCATTTTATGGTTCCGCTGCAATGAATGGTGATTTAGCCGAGCGCCAAATTCTCCATCCTCACTTGCAGCAACAGCAGGGCGTGAATGACCGGCGAACCCGGTCATGTGTAGAGAGGTGGACTGGTGGTGTTGAGGTGGCGGCGTGGGCTCGTTGGGCCGAAGGGCCTATTTCCCGGGCTGATTTTGTTCTTTGTTCTTTCTTTGTTCTTTGAATTCAGGCCCATTTGTGTTTAGGGTCATTGGCCAATAGGTTTAAAAGTTTATTCATTAGTCACAAGTAAGGCTTACATTAACTCTGCAGTGAGGTTACTCTGAAATTCCATTAGTCACTACACTCAGGCGCCTGTTCGGGTCAATCCATCTAACCAGCACATCTTTCAGACTGTGGGAGGGAACCAGAGCACTCGGAAGAAAGCCACGCAGGTCCATGAGAGAAGGTGCAAACTCCACACAGGCAGTGACCCAAGCTGGGAATCGAATCCGGGTCCCTGGTGTTGTGAGGCAGCAATGCTAACCACTGTGCCACCGTGCTACCAATAAGATCACACAATAATATTTGTGGAACAGCAGAGGAATTCTAAGTAGTGTCAAGACCAATATTATTCCCTCAACTAACTCTAAAAAGGGGTTGAGAGCAAAAAAGAAAGCGCTGTTTTGATTCTTTTCCAAAAGTATCTATTGTTGTTGTTTATATTTTCACTTGATTAGAATTGAACTTTGTGCTTCATTTAATGATTTTTGCACAATTGTTCAACAAATCAAGATTGTAATATTTTAAATTAAATGCTCTGAGCTTCCTTTCTACAAAGGTTAAGTAGTGACATGTTGAACTTTCCAAACTGTTGCCATTCAGATTGTTCAGCTATGGCTCCTACTCTCCACCGGATTTCAACATTCCTCATAAACATGGCTTATTCAAATCTGAGAACACCTTCTCTTTGACCTCACAGTCAACAGATTTTTTTTGTACCCATCCAAAAAAAAAAATTGCCTCAATTTAGTTGAGGCTGTTTATAAAATACATTAAGTCGAATATTCAGGAGAGCATTCTTTTTTAAGTAAGCAGCAAACGTGCGTCAACCTGACACACCATGCATAATTAATTTGAAATCAAAGATTGAGTTTATCACAAATTTACTCCAGCAATTAGAAAATGTACCGACAGAGAACAATGAAAACAGAATGTGAAATCCGTAAATTTACATCTGAGTGTTAAGGGGCTAAAATTTGACAGATGTGATTCCTTCCCTCTTCTGCACTGGGCTATCAATCAACTAAGAATACACTTGTGTATGAAATTTGGTCTCATCCGGTTCAACATTCTGATCTCTTACCTCGTCAGTAGGTAGTTAATGTTGCACGATGTTGATTGTCAAATTAATTAACCCATTAAGATTATAGTGAAATGAACTTGCCCCATTATTTAGAATCCATCTACCCGACATATTAGCATTTTTAAAATGTTCGCTCTTGGGATATGGGTATCAATGGCAATGTCAGCCTTTATTGCCCATCTGAAGTGGCCCTTGTGGCTAAAGGGATCAAGGGGTATGGAGGGAAAGCGTGAGCGGGAGACTGAAAATGCATGACCTGCCATGATCATTTTGAATATTGGTGCAGGCTCGAAGGGCTGAATGGCCTACTCCTGCACGTATTTTTTCAATGTCTTCATCTGCTGTAGCCCAAGTTAGTTTATTAGTAAGTGACCTGGATGAAAGGCATACAGTCTTTAGTCACACATGAAGGATGCTGAGACTGTCCTTATTTTCTTATCAAGTATAAGCAAGGCACAATGTTGTGTTAGAAGGAATTGCTTCAGCTAGAGGGCGGTGAGTCTGTGGAATTCATTACCTGAAGAGGAAGCCAAGTCATTGAGTGCATTTCAGACAGAGTGAGACAGATTCTTGATTGGTAAAGGGGTCAAAGTTTACAGGGAAAAGGCAGGAGAATAGGGTTGAGGAATATATCTCAACTACGTGATTGAATAGCGGAGAAGGCTCAATGGGTCGTATGGCCTGATTCTGCTACTATATCTCATGGTCTTATGGCCAGAATTCTCCAAACTCATCTGCAGCAGGGGTTCTCCAGTCCCGCTGCAGTGAATCGAGATTTGGCTGAGTGTCAAATTCTCCATTCTCACAGGCAGTGGTAGGGGACTGGAGAATTCTGGCAAATGTCTTGAGTTGAAGAATATTCTCAGGTGTTATTGAAGATATGGTGCCCCGATTCTGTTTTAGTCGTACAGCTTGACGTGGGTTTATCACAACAAAGTATTATTTTTTATTAGTTATAAATAGGTTTATATTAACACTGCAATGAAATTACTGTGAAAATTGCCTAGTCGCCCTACTCTGGCCCCTGTTTGGGTACACTGAGGGACAATTTGGAATGGCCAATGCATCTAACCAGCATGTCTTTTGGACTATGGGAGGAAACTGGAGCATCTGGAAGAAACCCACGGTGACAAGGGGAGAACGTGCAAACTCTACATAGATAGTGAGCCAAGATAGGGATCAAACCCAGATAGGCCCCTGGCACTGAGAGGGAGCAATGCTGAACACTATGCCACCATGCTCACATTCATTACTGCATAAAAGTACCACCCCTGATTTTTATCATCATGTCTCGAGAATGGGACTTGAACCACAACCTTCTGACTCAATCAAAAGTGACACTAACTGAGCCGCAACTAATACCAGTCCTATGCTGACTGATTATCTTGAAGCCAATGTTTGTGCATCCAAGTAGCCTCCTACCATCAATATGTACAGATTTCACACTCTAAAAATAATCTTATTTCTCATTTCATTACCAACTAATTTTAAACCTTTGGGGGAAGATGGTGGCACATAGTAGTAACTGAAGGAGTGATGCAGAAACCCAGGCTAATGCTCTGGGGCCATGGGTTCAAATCCCACCATCCCATCACTGCAATTGGTGGAATTTCAATTCAGTTTTTAAAAAATTGGAATTCAAAGCAAGGCCCAGTAAGAATAACCATGAAACCAGTGTGGGTTGTCATTTGGTTCACTGACTGCCTTTTAGGGAAGGAATTCTGATGTCCTTAACTGGTCTGACCTACACTTTTTTTATTCGTGGGACATGGGCATCACTGCGCTTATTACTAGGAATGGACAATAAATGCCAGCCAGTCAGCAATGACCACTTCCCACAAATGAATGGAAAAAATTTATTGCCCATCCCTAATTGCCCTTGTTCAGAGGGAAGTCAACAACATTGCTGTGGCTCTGGAGTCACATGAAGGCCAGACCAGGTAAGGACAGCAGATTTCCTTCCCTAAAGGACATTAGTGAACCAGACAGGTTTCTGCAACAATGATTTCATGGTCATCGGTAGATTTTTAATTCCAGATATTTCTTATTGAATTCAAATTCCACCATCTACCATGGCAGGATTTGAACTTGGTTCCCCGGAACATTATCTGAGTTTTTGGATTAATGGTCTAGCAATAATACCACTAGGCCATCGCCTCCCCATTTTGATTTGATTTATTATTGTCAAATGTATTAATGTACAGTGAAAAGCATTTTTTCTTGAACACCATACAGACAAAGCATACCGTTCATAGAGAAGGAAAGGTGAGTGTGCAGAATTTAATGTTATAGGCATAGCTAAGGTGTAGAGAATGATCAACTTAATATGAGGTAGGTCCATTTAAAGGTCTGATGACAGCATAGAAGAAACTGTTCTTGAGTTGCTTGATATGTGACGTCAGACTTTTGTGTCTTTTTCCCGATGAAAGAAGGTGGAAGAGAGTATAAAAGCAAATAGACAAAAGTAAATTACTGCGGATGCTGGAATCTGAAACCAAAAGAGAAAATGCTGGAAAACCTCAGCAGGTCTGGCAGCATCTGTAAGGAGAGAAAAGAGCTGATGTTTCAAATCCCAATGACCCTTTGTTCAAGTTAAAAGACGTAGAAAGTGGGACATATTTATACTGCAGGGTGAGGGAGTGAAAGATGAGTATGTCTGGGGTGTGTGGGGCCCTTGATTGCACTGGCTGCTTTTCTGAGGTGGCGGGAAGTTACTGGAGCCATTGGAATTTGTATGAGGGCAAGTTGGAGTTATTGAAAGTTCAGTTCTGGACAGATGCTGTGAGGATGTGGTACATTGAGCAGTGTGAGACATTGGTGGTGGGTAAGAGATGTGTTGTGCAGGTGCATTCAGTGATCATTTCCATCCACATGAGGCCAGTACATTTCTACCAAAATTGCTGCCAGGTTAGACTTTGAGTGTTGGCCTCAACACCCACCGCCTCCCATTGCCCACCCACCTCCATTCCCCAACTCCCCCACTCCCCACACCCTCCCCACCCACCCACTCGCCACCCCTTCCCCACTCCCCACCCCTTCTCCACTCCTCACCCCCTCCCCACTCCCCACTCCCCATTTACCACCCCATCCCCAGTCCCCACCCCTTTACTCACCACTCCCTTCTACTCCCCAAGCCCTCCACTCCCCACTCCCACACCCTCCCCACCTCCCACTCCCCACACCCTCCCCACTCTCCACTCCCCATTTCCCACCCGTTCCCCAGTCCCCACCCCTCCACTCACCACTCCCCTCTACTCCCCAACCCCTCCACTCCCCACTCCCACACCCTCCCCACCTCCCACTCCCCACCCCTTCCCCACTCCCCACCTCCTCCCCACTCCCCATTTCCCACCCGATCCCCAGTCCCCACCCCTCCACTCACCACCCCCCCCGCCCAACCCTTCCACTCCCCACTCCCACACCCTCCCCACTCCCCACCTCCTCCCCACTTCCCACCACCTCCCCACTCCCCACCCCCTCCCCCAGCCACCCACTCACCCACCCAGCCATATTTTGAGGGCTTATCTTAGAGGGACTTCTGGTCCCCTGAGAAATATGGCCTTTCTCCTCTTGTCCACTTCCATGACTGAGACCTCTAGTGCTGCATCCACAACTGCAGAGCCCTCTCCCTGCCCTGGTGCTCCTTGCTTGCAGTTGGAGAGCTGGTATTCTAGCTAATCAGTTTAGTCCTTCAGTGTAGTTTCCCTTTAAGGGGTGCGGTTATGCCAGCCAGCTGCTGGAGCCAGCCTTAAAGCCATTGCTAGGGATCATTTATATCCATGGGCCTCGATTTAGTGTCTAATCCAATATAAACGTAAGCTGAAATACCAAATATTTAAAAGAACCCAGGTTCTGATGCCTGTCCTTCAAGGCACCCAGCGTTGCTAGATTTTCATCATTAATATTCAGCTACGAACAGATTTTATTAACTTTGGACCCCAGCCAGATGCCAGCAAGTATTTATTGAGGGAACAGTCAATGCTGTTGATCTATAACTGTGACAAATGAATAAGAAAATCCTTAGTCAGATGTCAACCGTTTGATGTATACCAATGCAAAAAAAAACAAATACTAAAAACTATGTTCTGTGAAACCATGGAACTGAAAAAAAGATTATTTAAACTTTTACTTTAAAAGCTTACATACTTCAAGTAAAAGTTACATGGTACTTCAATAAAACAGAAATGCCTGACTGAAAAAGTTGTTAACCAGCAAGGAATTTTCCTGTTTGAAACATACCGTAACATTTCATAAAGTAGGATAGAGCAGCTATCATTTTAAATCTGTTTTTTGTACAATTTGACACTGAGTGCTATTCTGGATTGCTTCTGTTCTCAGGCATGTGACATCTGTTGTATTATCCTTTCCTGTTGGTGGCAATTTGAATTTTAAATAGTAAAGTTTTATTAAGCCATTCATAAAATACTTCTTTACTGGGGAAGTTAGATTGCTATCCATTACACTGTGACACTTGCAGAGGTGAATGATTGAGGGGTTTTCACAAGGCTTATGCACAACATAGATTAAATGTATTTTGCAGAGGTGTAATAATTCATAAACTGCCGCAGATTAGTCACATTGTCGAACTCTTGATTGTACATTGAAACTCCAGTGTATTAGAGAATCCCATTTTCCACCTCTATCCAATATGTAGGCAGCACTTCACAAAAACGATTAAGGAACTTGCTAGGGGAATGAATGGCTCCAGAAACACAGCAAAATGCACTCTCCAATGTGTCATCACTTTTGTGGAATCGAGGTGATTTATGACTTCCGTGTTAATAAAGCACCATATAAAATAATTCTCGACAAAAACCTCCCTTAATTATGGGAACTTTTAGTGTTACTCCCAAAGGTGATGTGAAAAGAGTCCTCTCGTTTAACATATAAATAAGCTGTTTCTTGGAGAAAAATAACAGTGCTTCACAGCAACAGTGGAGTATAAATTTTCCAATTGGCAGTACCTGTGTTAGGAAATTTGAAGATGCTGAACCCTTTATGACTCTCCACCCTGTCTCATTTTGTCATGGAATTTGGATACTATCAGTCACAGCCTGCAGATTGTGCACAAAACCATGCAAACTAGGCCAAGGTAACATTGTGGCAGTGACTGACGTTGGCTAGCCAGAAAATGACAATCTTAGTGTTTTCAGATTCCACCCCCCAAACACCCCACCTCTCCTCCCCCCTCCCTGCCCTATGCCACCCCCTCCTCTCCACCCCACTGCCCCACCCAAAAAGGACAGGAGTATCATTTCATAGAATTGTAATGCAATTGAAGGACTTCCCTACCACGTTGGGGTCTCCCGGCTCGCTGATCTTACCGGCCTCCCATGTTCCACTGCCAGCGAGAACAGAGAATCTCTGTTCATTGTAGCGGGTCTGGAAAAGCCCGCCAATCTGAACGGTTGGAAGATTCTGCTCATGATGTCAAGTCGGCGAGGTTTACAACAGGTTTTGAAAAACAGGAACCCAGCGGTGGGAATCTTCGAGAGGCGCACAGGTCAGTATAGCCCCAGGTCTTTGAGATACATGCCCAGATAGTATCCTGGCACTGCCCTGGTGCTGTCCCCAGTACTGCCTTCTGGCACTGCCAGGGTATGTAACCTTCCATTATTCCTCTGGATCATTATTACGCAACCCATATAACTTGACATCTGCACCATTGAATAACGTACACTGAAGGAGGTCACTTGGTCCAGCATGTTGGCTCCTTTGAGGTACAAACCAGACAATCCCACATGCTGGGTCTATCTCCATATCCCTGCAATATTTATTTCCTCAACCGTTTATCCAGTTTAAGTTAAGGGCTACTCTTGAACCCATGTTTCCATTCCCCTATCAGACAATGGATTCCAAATCTTGATGACAGGTGGCATGGTGGCACAGTGGTTAACAGCTCCAGGGAACCCGGGTTCGATTCCCAGCTCAGGTCATTGTCTGTGCAGAATTTGCACATCCTCCCCGTGCCTGCATGGGTTTCCTCCAGGTGCTCCGGTTTCCTCCCACAGTCTAAAAGACGCACTGGTTAGGTACGTTGGCCATGCTGGAGCATGGCAACCAGGGAATTTTCACAGTAACTTCATTGCTGTGTTAACGTGAGCTGACTTGTGACCATAATACATAAATAAGCTTTTCCTCATGTTGCTTCTAGTTCTTTTGCCAATCACCTTCAATCTGTGGCCTCTGGTTATTGATTATTAAACACTTCTGGAAATCTCTTCTGAGCCATCCCTGCTCTAATGAGAGTTCTACAGGGTTACCGTGGACAAGCAGTGAAAACCCTAGGGACATGAGAAAGATAGAGATATGACAGGAAAATGAGTGAGTCATTGAAGAATCTCAGAGCTTGGCTGTTGCAAGATGTGAACCAATGAGCTATGTCAGTAGGTAAGTTTTAACCATTCAAGCTGAATTTGCACGCCTCTGTCCGTGTTGGAATGGAGCTGGGCAGGTTGTAAAAATTGTTTGCAGGATCCAATTCCCGGATTCCCACCACACCTCCACTAGGAGGGATTTTTATGGGTGCGGGATAAGGTTCTGTGCAGTGCGCCCACATGCAGAAATCCTCCCCTTATCTACTCCATTGCAGGGGTTGGGCATTTTAGAATCCCTCCCAGCTCCCCACCCCAACCCCACTACTTCCACAGAGTCAAGCTTATTTTGGTAGGAAATTTAGTTCACAACACTGCAGAGGAGTTGTGAACTACATTTCGAGTCGGTAACCTTTGGCCAGGTAAGTCCAAAAGGTGTTTCTAGCTTCATATGCCATATTGAAATGCGATATGATAAATTACTTTTCTTAATATATTGGATATTGCTAGGGCTTTGTTTAAAAAAAATATAAGTGACCATTAAATTGACAAGCATTGCTAAAGACTTCAGATACATTTGCACAATTTCTTTAATGGATTAAGTGTACCTCTGCATTCAACATTAGTGAGATTCAGATTTTAATGAGTCAATTCTCCACTGTGGTTTAATATTTTCTTTCATTGACTTGTTCAGCATTTGAAACAGTGCAAAAAGGCCATCTGTTCCACTACCTCAAAGGTTTTATTGCATTAAGCTCTCGAGGATTTGTTGACACAGTTGTGCAATGGAAAACCATTAAGACTGATTGGCTAAACCCTAAAACCCACGGAGGGTGTCAGTTCAGCAAGGATTGATGTTTCCGCTGTCAAAGGGATTGTGGGCATTGTCGTGATTTGTAGCTTCATGAGCAGTTAATAAGATTATGTTTTTGAGGATGTTTTTCAATGCCTGTTTGTTTTTTTCAATAGTTTCACAAGTATTTCAAAGACTTCTCAATAGGGTAAATGATTCTATCTACAGTGGATAGTGGGAAATTGAGCATGGAGGGGGAAACGTGAGAGGAAATTGGTCTTGTGGAGAGGCATGTGGTGTACGGAGGGGGCATTAAGGGATTTTAGGGGAAGAGAGGGTGGATATGCCTTTGTTGAATTTGGGTGAGGTTTGAGGGGGAGTGAGGAGCAAGGGCTAAGTGCCTAACACTGATATATAGAACAAGGCAACTGAGCGGCCTAGAAAAAGTGAACACGAAGAGGATTTTCTATTGGTAGGAAAGACTAGAACTCGAGGACACAGCCCCAGAGTGAAGGGATGCTCCTTTAAAACTGAGATGAGGAGGAATTTCTTCAGCCAGAGGGTGGTGAATCTGTGGAAATTGCCACATAGGGCTGTGGAGGCCAAGTCATTGGGTGTCTTTAAGACAGAGATAGATAGGTTCTTGATCAATAAGGGGATCAAGGATTATGGGGAGAAGGCAGGAGAATGGGGATAAGAATCATATCAGCCATGACTGAATGATGGAGCAGCCTTGATGGACCAAATAGTCTAATTCTGCTCCAATATCTTATGGTCTAAGGCTCATAACCCAGTAAATATAGGTGAATATTCTAACCTTAGTTTCTGCTGTCTTGAATTCCACCTTAGGCCTCCTTTGGGAAGTTGCAATCCTGGCAGGATTGTGATGCTGGGAAACAGCACAGATTCCCAATTTCATGATACAAATCTGGGACCTCAGTTCTTTCTGAGTTCCATCTAGTTATGAGGAGGGGTTTGTTCCAAGAGGATACAGGGAAAGGGGCAATATTCTAAATGGCTGTGGAAAGTGGTTACCGTGTGATATTTACTCCCAAAAGAGAGTAAACTCTCTCTAGAAAGAAAGGAATTGACTCAGATCGGTAATAATATGCCATCAGTAGTATTGAGTTAGTAATTATGTTGTTCTCAGTTAAATTTAGTAGTCTCATAGAATATTTGTATGGTGATGTGTAAATTGTGCTGACAGATGATCAATAAATCCTTATCTAAAATCCACTTTGTGAATACAAAAACTTACATCAGACTGGTGGGTCTCATGATTTTAATATCTTAGTGTAAACACTGAGAGACATTCATTCTCAAGCTGGGAAGCATAAGTCAGGTCATTCCACGCTGTTGTAATTCCCCCTCTTGTCTGACTGTGCCCAACTACTGAACATCAGGTGGCATGGTGGCAATCAGGTGGCATGGTGGCACAATGGTTAACATTGCTGCCTCATAGCTTCAAGGACCCAGGTTCAGTTCTGGCCTCAGGTCACTGTCTGTGTAGAATTTGTACATTTTCCCAGCGTCTGTGGTTTCCTCTGGTTTCCTGCCACACTTCAAAGATTTGCAGGTTAGGTGGGTTGGCCGTGCTAAATTGCCCCTTAGTGTCCAAAGGTGTGTAGGTTATGGAAATAGTGGGATAAATATGCGTGGTTATGGGGATAGGGCCTGGGTAAGATGCTGTTTTGGGTAGTCAGTGAATGGCTTCCTCCTGCATTGTTGGGCTTCTGTGATTCATGATGGGGTTATAGGGACGGGCTGGAGCCAGGACTCCTACCTCTGGAAGCAGGCCAGAAGCTGGATCAGAGCTGGGCTGACGTCGAGGTGGCCAAGTTGGAAGGCCCATCTCCATTCATATTGGGCTTAGGCACACTAGCCTGATATCCTTGCCTTGGCACAGCGGCATGGTAGCACAGTGGTTAGGGCGGCATAATAGCACAGTGGTTAGCACTGGTCTTCACAGCTCCAGGGACCTGGGTTCGATTCCCGGAGTGGGTCACTGTCTGTGTAGAGTTTGCACATTCTCCTCGTGTCTGCGTGGGTTTCCTCCGGGTGCTCCGGTTTCCTCCCACGGTCCAAAGATGTGCAGGTTAGGTTGATTGGCCATGATAAAAAAAAAATTGCCCCTTAGTGTTCTGAGATGCATAGGTTAGTGAATAAAATATGTAGGGAATTGGGGGTAGGGCCTGGGCGGAATTGTGTTTGGTGCAGACTCGATGGGCTGAAGGGCCTCTTTCTGCACTGTAGGGTTCTATGATTCTATGATTCTCTCTCCATAGCCACAACGTTCCCTTCAGATTCCCATGCCCAGCATATCCTCCCCATGCCCAATCCCCTACTAATGTGGAGATGCCAGCGTTGGATTGGGGTGGGCATAGTAAGAAGTCACACAATATCAGGTTAAAGTCCAAAAGGTTTATTTGGAATCACAAGCTTTCAGACTACTGGCCATTTATCAGGTGACTCACCTGATGAAGGAATGGTGTTCCAAAAGCTTGTGATTCCAAATAAACCTTTTGGACTTTAACCTGGTGTTGTGTAACTTCCTACAATTCTCCCACTATCCAGAAACAAAACAAATTACTGTAGATGCTGGGATCCGAAACAAAACCAGAAAATGCTGGAAAATCTCAGCAGGTCTGACCACATCTGTGGAGAGAGAATGGAACTAATGGGCAGGATTCTCCTGCCTCGCTAGATGGACCACAGGAATCCCAGTGCTCAGGAACATCCACCAAAAAATGGGGTTCCCAAAAGGCATTAAGGCAATTGAGATTTACCTGTCCCGCCCCACCAGCCCCGATTGGATTCCCACCCATAGTGGGTGACAACCTGATAATTATGTAAACCCATTAATTGTTATAAGAACATAAGAAATAGGAGCAGGAGTAGGCCATCTAGCCCTTCGAGCCCGCCCCGCCATTCAATAAGATCATGGCTGATCTGTCGTGGCTCAGTTCCACATTCCCGCCCTCTCCCCGTAACCCTTAATCCCCTCTCTTATCAAAAACCCATCAACCCACGTCTTAAAAATATTTAGCGAGGTAGCCTCCACCACTTCAACGGGCAGAGAATTCCAGAGATTCACCACCCTTTGAGTGAAGAAGTTCCTCCTCAACTCCGTTCTAAACCGCCCCCCCTTTATCTTGAGGCTGTGCCCCCTAGTCCTACTATCCTTTCTGAGCGGGAAGAGTCTCTCCACCTCTATCCTATCCATCCCATTCATCATCTTATACGTCTCAATGAGATCTCCCCTCATTCTTCTAAACTCTAACGAGTACAAGCCTAGTTTATTCAGCCTCTCCTCATAGTTCAACCCCCTCAACTCCGGCATCAGCCTAGTAAACCTCCTCTGCACTCCCTCCAAGGCCAAAATATCCTTGCGTAAGTACGGCGCCCAAAACTGCACACAGTACTCCAGCTGCGGCCTCACCAATGCCCTATACAGCCGCAGCAAGACCTCCCTACTTTTATATTCAATCCCCCTCGCTATGAAGGTCAGCATCCCATTTGCCTTCCTGACCACCTGCTGCACCTGCAGGCTGGGTTTTTGCGACTCATGCACAAGGACCCCAAGGTCCCTCTGCACCGTCGCCTGCTGCAGTTTTTCGCCACGTAAGTGATAATCCTTCTTACCATTATTCCTACCAAAGTGGATCACCTCGCACTTGCCAACATTAAATTCCATTTGCCATTTCCTGGCCCATTCGCCCAGCCTATCTAGATCCTTCTGTAGACTCTCCACACCCTCCGCACAATTTGCCTTTCCTCCAATCTTGGTGTCATCAGCAAATTTCGACACCCTACACGCGGTTCCCTCCTCCAGATCATCTATATAAATGGTAAATAGCTGAGGCCCCAGCACTGACCCCTGAGGCACTCCACTAGTCACCATCCGCCAATCCGAATAGCAGCCATTGACCCCCACTCTCTGCCTCCTATTTGACAATCAATCCTCTATCCACGCTAACACCCTACCCCCAACTCCCTGTCCCCTGACCTTCTGCAATAACCTCCTGTGAGGTACCTTGTCAAACGCCTTCTGAAAATCCAGAAAGACCACATCCACCGGCTCGCCTCTATCCACCGCCCTAGACACATCCTCATAGAACTCCAGCAAATTTGTCAGACACGACTTCCCTTTAACGAAACCGTGCTGCGTCTGTTCTATCAAGCAATTCCTCTCAAGATGCCTCGCTATTTCCTCCTTGATGACGGATTCTAACATTTTACCTACAACAGACGTTAAACTAACCGGCCTATAATTCCCTGCCTTTTGCCTGGCACCCTTCTTAAACAACGGCGTAACATTAGCCACTTTCCAATCTTCCGGCACTTCCCCGGAATCCAGCGACGTCTGGAAAATAACCACCAAGGCATCCACTATCACCTCCGCCACTTCTTTCAGAACCCTCGGATGCATTCCATCCGGTCCTGGGGACTTGTCCACAATCAGTCCCTCCAGTCTGTCGAGCACCTCCTCTCTAGTAACAGTAATGTCATTAAGGCCCTCCAGTCCTACCACCTTTCCATCTCTAACACCCGGCAAATTATTCACGTCCTCCTCCGTGAAGACAGAAACAAAAAAGTTATTCAGGACCTCAGCCATATCCCCATCCCCTACCACTAAGTCCCCCTTCTCATCCTCTAAGGGACCAACGTTCACCCTAGCCAGCCTCTTCCTTTTTATGTATTTATAAAAACTCTTGCTATCCTTTTTTATGTTAAGCGCAAGCCCAGCTTCATAGTTTCTCCTACCCTTCTTTATCATCTTCTTTGTCAATCTTTGTTGACATTTAAACCTCTCCCAATCCTCTTCTCGCCCACTACTCTTTGCTACTCTAAACGCCTCCGCTTTTAATTTAACACTTTCCTTCACCTCCTTCGTTATCCACGGCTTATTACCTCTCGTCCTACTGTCCTTTTTGACCATCGGAATAAATTTCCGCTGAGCACCAAGATCTCCTTAAAGATCCTCCACTGCTCCTCAGCAGACCTACCTTCCAACGCGCTCCCCCAGTCCACATTCGCCAATTCTTCTCTGTGGCTACTCCTACTTCTGGTTTCTATGTTTCAATGTTTCTGTGCTCCCCACCCCTCAATGGGAACTGCAGTATGCTGGGGTTTGGTGTTTGTGATCACCAGTGTGGACACGGTATACTGAACCCCGTAGGAAAGAGGGGCATCCCCCCCACCCACCTAAAATAATGGGCAGAAAGTCAGGAGCTGAAGCTCATTACCTCTTGAAGAATGCTCCCAATGAGTCCCATCCTTCACCTGGTAATGAATGGTAGAAATATTTTCTTGAGCTACACTGACCCATAGGATGCTCAACAACCCTTGTAATTGTCTCTTCCCTTCCATGCAAGATCATCAGGACTGGTTATGGAGTCACCAACCAAAGTGCAGTATCTGGCACCAAATTTAACTAAGATATAACTCTGGAGCCTTGGGCTTAATGATAGCATTGCAACCTTTGAGTCTGAAGGTGCTTGGTCTGAATAGGAGCCCTCGTCAAACTGAACAGAACAGATTACTGCAAAGAAGTGGACCAACAACTGAACAACGGAGAACACTACAGACAGTTACCCGCAGATCCAACCAAAGAACACACCCGTCAACTCAATACTCTGATCAAGACCTTTGATCCGGACCTTCGGAGCACCCTCTGTGCTCTCATCCTATGTATTCCCCATGTTGGAGATCTCTACTGCCTCCTGAAGATACACAAGGCAAACACACCCTGCCGTCCCATCGTACTGGGCAATGGGACCCTGTGCAAGATCCTCTCTGGCTATGTCAAGGGCACCCTGAAACCCATTGTACAAAGAACCCCTAGCTTTTTTCATGACACTACGGAATTCCTACAGAAACTCAGCTTACATGGAGCAGTTGAACCAGGAGAACTGCTTGTCACAATGGATGGCATTCTACACCAGCATCCCCCACGACGATGGCATTGCTGCAACTGTCTCAGTACTCAATGCCGACAACTGCCAGTTTCCAGATGCAATTTTACAAATCATCTGCTTCATCCTGGACCACAATGTCATCACCTTCAGTTCTTCATCCAGACACACGGAACGGCCATAAGGACCAAATTCGCACCTCAATATGCCAACATATTCATGCACAGGTTTGAACAAGACTTCTTCACCGCACAGGACTTTCAACCGATGCTATACACTAGATACATCAATGACATTTTCTTCGTCTGGACTCAGGGTGAACAATCTCTGAAAGAACTATATGATGACATCAATAAGTTCCATCCCACCATCAGACTCACCATGGACTACACTCCAGAATCAATTGCATTCTTAGACACATGCATCTTCAGGTCATCTCAGCACTTCACTGTACCGCAAGCCCACGATGCTCCACTTCTCCAGCTTCCACCCTAAACACGTTAAAGAAGGCATCCCTGACGGACAAGCTCTCTGTATACGCAGGGTCTGCTCAGATGAGGAGAATCGCAACAGACACCTCCCGACGCTGAAAGATGCCCTCATAAGAACAGGATATGGTGATCGACTTATCGATCAACAGTTCCGATGTGCCACAGAAAGAAACAGCACTGACCTCCTCAGAAGGCAAACACAGACACTGTGGACAGAGAACCCTTCATCAGCCAGTACTTCCCAAGGAGCAGAGAAACTAAACATCTTCTCTGGGTCCTTCAACGTATCATTGATGAAGACAAACTTCTCGCCAAGGCCATCCCCACACCCCACTTCTTGCCTTCAAACAACCACACAACCTCAAACAGACCATTGTCAGCAGCCAACTACTCAGCCTCCAGGAAAACAGTGACCACCACCCCACACAACCCTGCCACAGCAACCTCTGTGTTCATTGACAAGGATGCCATCATGTCACGTGAGAACACCATCCACCAGGTGTACGGTACTTACTCTTGCAATTCGGCCAATGTTGTCTACCTGATACGCTGCAAGAAAGGATATTCCGAGACATGGTACATTGGGGAAGCTATGCAGATGCTACGATAATGGATAAATGAACACCATTCGACAATCACTAGGCAAGACTGTTCCCTTCCTGTTGGGGAACACTTCAGCGGTCATGGGCATTTGGCCTCTGATCTTCAGGTAAGCATTCTCCAAGGCGGCCTTCATGACACACGACAGCGCAGAGTCGCTGACCAGAAACAGCTAGCCAAGTTCCGCACACATGAGGACGGCCTCAACCGGGATCTTGGGTTCATGTCACATAATCTGTAACCTCCACGACTTGCCTGGACTTGCAAAATCTCACAAACTGCCCTGTCTGGAGACAATGCACATCTCTTTAACCTGTGCTTAACGCTGTCTCCACTCACATTGTCTGTACCTTTAGACTTGATTAGCTGTAAAGATTCGCATTTCAATCATTATTCTCTAAATTGAGTTTGTGTCTTTATATGCCCTGTTTGTGATTAGAACTCCCACTCACCTGAGAAAGGGGCAGCTAGCGCGCCAAAAGCTAGTGGCTTTTGCTACCAAATAAACCTGTTGGACTTTAACTTGTGAGACTTCTTACTGTGTTTACCCCAGTCCAACGCCGGCATCTCCACAAGCTGAATAACGTGCACCAGGCAATCGCAGGGTTCAGAGTCCATGGGGTCCTGGGTTGACATCTTTATTGTTGTTCTTTATTGTTGGAACATTGCAGTCTGGTGTTCTCGGAGTCTGAGTCTGATCCATCAGGATTAATGTGAGTGGTGGATCCACACACCACTTCCAGCCTTCAGTACACAACACCCTTCTCCCCCGCACTGCCGCACCCCTCCCCTACTCTCCCCAACCTCATTGTAAGGCTTGTGAGAACTCACAAAACCAATAAAGGATTAACCATCCCACTGGCTAGGGGAGGGAATGGCCTCCCTTAGCCAGGGTATTATCACTAGACTATCAATCCAGAAACCCAGCTGACGTTCGAATCCTCCCCATGACGGATGGTGGAATTTGAATTGAATAAAAATATCTGGAATTAGGAATCATTGTCGATTGTCAGAAAAATTCGTCTACTTCATTAATGTCCTTTAGGGAAGGAAATTTGCCCTCCTTACCTGGTCTGGCCTACATGTGGCTTCAGAACCATAGCAATGTGGTTGACTCTCAACTGCCCTCTGAAATGGCCTAGTAAGTCACGCAGCTGTATCAGCATTTCAGGTTGGCAGCTCACCACCCCCTTCTCAAGGGCAACGAGGGATGGGCAATAAATGCTGGCCA
Organism: Carcharhinus amblyrhynchos; assembly: GCF_965287045.1. NCBI lineage: Eukaryota > Metazoa > Chordata > Chondrichthyes > Carcharhiniformes > Carcharhinidae > Carcharhinus > Carcharhinus amblyrhynchos. Next base: position 84,044,465 of record NC_137334.1, read on the forward strand.
GCCAGCGACACCCATGCCCCACAGATGAATAAATTAAAAGATACAGCGCTGTTTCCAGCCATAGCCATGAGAGGAGTGTTTACATTCCAGCCTGTCAGTCAATGAATCAGCAAATCCTTCCACTATTTCACACTGATTACTTTGAGAGGATATAAAGACCTCAACACCTGAATTGTATATATTGATCACAAAGAGAAAATATTTCAACAGACTGTTATTTTTTTTCCTCCTTTGCCTCCAGCAAAATGACATAAATTATTAACAGGAATTTCTAGAGCATTCATTTAAAAAAATATGGTTTCTCCAATGTTGCGTAAAAAGGGGTGATGACACTTTCAAAATATTTCCAAGTGATCGGCACAAAGCATTTAACATTTCTTTGCCAACAAGCGCAAATTCATGTAAAAACAACTGTACAACAACATCTTTTCAAAGATGTGTTCACACAACCGTATTATTCATCATCATTATTAATTTATCAGCAACAGTGCTAGGCCAATAATATTCTGTTTTAGTTTTTCACGTTTTGATCTCATTGAGAAAACCAATGCCCTGGTCAGCACTAAAAAAATATTGTTTCATAAAATGTCCATTGCGTGATTTTATTTAATTTAGTTTGAACAGCAACCTCTGCTTAACCTGGGGTATTTACCCTTGTCATTGGAACCTAATGCATATTTTTACTGAGTGCCAAAATATCTTGTATAACACCTTACACGGCTCCTCCTTCTGAGACTGGATCCTGAACTTAACCCACAGATCACAATCAATAAGGATAGGCAACAGCATCTCCTCCACGATCATCCTCAATACCAGTGCCCCACAAGGCTGTGTTCTCGGCCCCCTACTAGAATCCTTTACACCTGTGACTGTGCGGCCAAATCCTTCTCCAATTCGATTTTCAAGTTTGCTGATGATACCACCATAGTGGGTCAGATCTCAAACAACAATGAGACAGAGTACAGGAATGAGATAGAGAATCTGGTGAACTGGTGCAATGACAATACTCTCCCTCAATGTCAACAAAATGAAGAAGATAGTCATTGACTTCGGGAAGTGCCATGGAGAAGATGCCCCTGTCTACATCAATGAGGACAAAATAGAAAGGGTTGAGAGCTTCAAGTTTGTACGTGTCCAGATCACCAACCTGTCCTGATCCCCCCATGCTGATACCATAGTTAAGAAAGCCTGCCAATGCCTCTACTTTCTCATAAGAAATTTGGCATGGCAACTGCGACTCTCACCAACTTTAACAGATTCTTTCTGCTTATACCACATTCTTTCTGCTTGTATGGCTCCTGCTCTACCCAACACAGAAAGAAAGGAAGAAAGAAAGAAGAAAAGAAAAGAGAAAGGAAAGAAAGAAAAGAAAGTAAAGGAAGAAAGAAAGGAAAGGAAGGAAGAAAGAAAGAAACCCCATGTATGTGAGGTATGTCAACCAAAGGGCAAAATGGAGATAATGGCTCAAATTATTTGAATGGAAATTAATCAAGTACATTAATGGGTGGTCAAATCCATCTGTTAGATTACCAGGATGCTGTGGAGATTAAAATTTGCCCAATATTATCTTTGAAGATGAGAAAACATCACATCATAGTCCTTAGACATGTTGATTACCACACTGGCTACCTGAACTAACACACATCACCTCTCAATCCATTCCATACAATGCCTCAACTTAGTGGATTGATGCACACCACTGCCCCCCAACCACCAGCAACTCAAAGACTTTCCTTAATACCACTTAGAGTAATGCAAGTCTTTTGAACCCATGCATTAGCTATAACAAAGCAAATCCAACCTGAAGAAACTTGGAAAGCTGATTGGGTTTCACAAGAAGTCACAAACACCCGTGGCATTGCTCTTTTGCAAAGTTCCTACAACATTCACACAAATCATAGCCGGATTTGGATACTTGATGCACATGTGGAAAACTAAAAACCCTCCAATGTACAACTGTGGTCACCCAGAAATAGTCCATAGAGCAGATAACAACTCAAAGTCTCATCCACATCTGCTATTCTTGACGCAATGGTCTGTTATTAACCTACATCTACATCAACCATAAGGTGAGGATGGAGGAGATAAAGGTAAAAAGGGTAAAAAAGGACCAAATACGGGCAATTGGGATTAACTTAGGAGTTTAAAAAAAAGACGCCAAGGACAAGTTGGGCCGACGGTCCTGTTTCCATGCTGTAACCCTGTAATCTTTTCAGTGTCAGATCATGCTTGATGTTATCAGTATGAATATCCTCCTGCCTCTTTAAGTTGCAGACCTAGCCAGCATGAAGGACCACTGGTCTCAACTATAGCAAGTGCTCCTTGTACTGTGTCTTGGCACTTAGAGTGAAATTCAAGTATGATAAAACTGGTACAATTGAATTCCAGTGCATCTAACAGATGAATGATATTCACACAATTGTTAAAGTAAAAAAAAATGCTGTTTAATATACCAATATTGATTGAAGTTAAGAATTATTGCAGTTAAGTATTAACCCAAAGGTTTCAAAAGTGACCAGAAGTAATTACTTAATCTCAATCACCACTGCAATTTCAGAAGCAATGTAGCGCTTATTTCCCCAAACTGCAGTCAATGTTCATTTTATGGTCCTATCGTTAAAACTGAATTTATTTCTAAATAAGACAGAGAACAAGGACTGTTTGTCTCAGGTTTACTGGGCCCTGATACCACTCACTAAAAATGGAAATCAAAACATTACTCAAGCCCATCTCCTAAAATTCAACTCTAGGGTAGTAGAAGGGATGACACAAAGAATAATGCATCACAAAACTCTCATAAACTCTTTGCATGCACACAATGAATTCACACCAGTTCTACAATAGCGTAGTAGACAAAAGGAAGTTTGAATCATTGGAGCAGATTCTCATTTATTTTTACAGAACACGTTCTTATTTTAATTACTTTTAGTTAGTCTCAGGATACTGGCACAATCCAAGAGCCAGCATTTATCGCCAACTCCATTTTCATAGAAATCATAGAAACACTATGGTTCAGAAGGAGGCCATTCGGCCCATCGAATTCTGCACCAATAACAATCCCACCTATCCCCAGCACCCCACATTTTTACCCTGCTAACCCCTCTAACCAATGCATCCCGAGACACTAAGGGGCAATTTAGCATGGCCAATCCACCTAACCTGCACAGCTTTGTAGGAGGAAACCGACGCATCTGGAGGAAACCCACACAGACATGGAGAGAATATGCAAACTCCACACAGACAGTGACCCGAGCCAGGAATTGAGCCCAGGTCTCTGGAGCAGTGAGGCAGCAGTGCTGACCACTGTGCCACCGTGCTGCCCAACCTTAATCTTGGAAAGATGATTGTGAGAAACACAGCTCACAGTTAAACAATTTAGTCAAGTCAAGTTCTGAAGGAGCAAGATTTTATTTGTCGTTCTTGCAAGACCGGGTGTCTAGTCAAAATAGGCACACCTTACATAGATTTGCAGCACATTTTATACTGTTTTTCAAACATTGTGATGGCTTGTATTGTGTTATTCCCCCTTATTTGGCTGTTAACCTTGTTAACTTTAAACACTGTAAATGGCTTGTATTGTGTCATTCCTTCAATTAACACTCTCTCAACTCCCATTTTGCGCTTAATCTCATCACTGTGGTTATCTGTTTCGTGTAACCTAGTTAACTGTCTGTCATGTGCCTCCCCCTTTCTGTATGCTGCTGAACTCGTCCATCACTGCTGATTGTACTGTTGGCTCTTGCAGCCTTAAAAATTACACTACTTCTCACAATCCCCCCTTTTCTTTTTTACTGTCTGTAATTTTTCACTAGCATCCCTTTTTCCAGGTTTAGTCCAGATATGCGCGAGTAGGTTGTTCCAGTTTGGCTAACATACTATTCACTTGCTCGTCCCAATCTTATATAATTTATCCAATCTACGTTCTTATTTATTGTTACCCACCAAAACAAGGATTCAAACCCAGCTGTAATCTGATTTCGAGCTTTAAATTCATCTGGAACTCCCCGAGGCACTCCTATGGGATCTAGATATATCTTTTCATCAAAAGAAATTCCTATCACTGATCTCTTGTTTTTCCTGATCCTTTTGATTTTTCAAATGCCAGGGTAAATGGTATAGCCAATTGGACAATTGCACATGTACCTTTCCACTGAGGGGGTAGAGTTGGCCTCAGTACCCTTCCTCCACAATACCACCATATATCTGCTCTGGGGATTTTCAATGATGAATAGTTCCCTCCCATTCCGTTCTCTGTAATGCTCCTGACCTCTGAGCATGATTCTAACTCCCCCATATTATGAGTTAACTCTGCCCTTTGTCGGTTCACACATGAAGTGTGATTCACAACGGCAGTGAGAAACTGAGGGGGAGTTTTTAAGTTCTTTGCTTCCACAGGAGGGAACATCAGGGATAGGGATGTGCAGTTCGGGTTGCCCCATGCTTCCTTTTCTTGATACAGGGCTAACATGCACTCCATACCTCTTCTGTCGCGTTTCCATCCCAGAAGGAAGGGTACTATTTGGGCCACTGGCTTCCCAGACGCACAGGCATAGCAATTGCTTTTATTTAAGCTTTTTACAGTGTATTTGACCCATTCTACCCAGGCATTAGTCTCCTCATACCCAGTCTCTATTTCAAGGATTTGTTTTAGGTTGTTTACTTCGACCACTCTTACTGCCCTTGGGTCGTTTTGGGGAACCTTATCATTCTAGTCAGGTGTTTTCAAATTTTTATCTACATAGATTCGGAAACAACATTTCAATTTGCTATCTTTTCCTCCCTCCTTTACCCTAATTCCAAATACTGCCTGGTGCAATTGTTGGTCCCTGGTCCAGTTACCTGTAAAGAAGGGCCCACCAGCTATGGAGTACCGGGAGAGGTTCTTAGGATCTAAGACTGGACCGCTTATTTTTTTTTTTCAGTCCATTTGGTCCCTATAAGATTGTATTCCTTATCTAGGCATTCTGATCTTGGCTGCATATGTTTCTGATGAAGGGATATTATGGAAGGGAGTTTACCCCAAGGATACTTTCCGTCGGCATAAAATTGTAAGGATTCTACCGAATATTTTCGCTGGCTCACCAGATCCCCACATATTACCAAAGAACACAGGTCTGTCTCTACTACCTGTGTTGTAGTGAGATCCAGAACCGTAACTGAGCTCATAGTGTTTCCCTTGTCCTCTTCTAACTTATCTGAATTATATCCCATACTTGTAAGTACTCTCTTGGACAAGAGGAAGGAAAGCATTATCCAGGTTACCCCTTCCATTCTATCCCTTTCTCGTTACCTTTTAGGAGAGAACTTAATTCAAAACAGTTCCTTTCCCGCGCTCACGCCGCAACTAAAAATTGATTATTTAGAGTCTTTTAAATTTCAGCTTCAAAGGTTCTTCAGTCAGTTTGACCATCCACGTGTTGGAATTATCTGGAGGTTTTACCAGTCCCTTGATTATAGTATGATGTGTCCACCCCTTTTCAGCAGTCCTGATTACTGTCTCAGTTGTTAGGAGTGCTTGATATGGTTCCTCCCATTCCGGTTGCAGCTTAGTTTCTTTCCATGACTTTACCAGGACCCAATCTCCTGATTGAATTGTATGTACCGTGAAGTCGAGGGCTGGAGTCTGCGACAATAATCCTTGTTTCCTAAGGGAAGATATCGAGGAGGACAGGCCCAGTATATATTTCTTTACAAATTGATCATTCATTTCAGGAACCGGTAACTCCCCGACTGCCCCCATATAAGGTAGTCCAAATAACATTTCATAGGGGGATAAACCCAAATCCTTTCGAGGAGCTGTACAAATACGCAAAAAGTGCTTTTGGTAAGCACTTAGTCCAAGGGAGTTTCGTTTCTATTATCAGCTTAGATCCTCTGTCCACTTTAAAACATTAGGTTCTTCTTCTAACAGCTTCAAATATAGTTGTTTAGTTTTCTGTGCGTACCCTTTGATCCACAATCTACAGTATCCTACTAATCCCAAGAACCTCCTAAGTTCCTTTTTAGTCCATAGTATATTTAGATCTAGGATTCCTTGTATTCTTTCTGGATCTATTCTTCTCCTTCCCTCACTGATTAGGTGTCCAAGGTATTTAACTTCCTTCTCTACGTACTGCAGCTTTTTCTTTGACACCCTGAATCCCTGTTGTCCCAGATAATTCAATAAGCTATTTGTGGCTTCTATTACCTTTTCCTTTCCTCCTCCTGTTACTAGTAGGTCATCTACATATTGTAGTAACGTGATTTCATCAGGCTTTTTAAATCTTTCTAACACCTGCTGTAAGACTTGACCGAAAAGATTTGGTGACTCTGTGAACCCCTGTGGGAGCACTGTCCACCTGAACTGCTGTTTCCGTCCTGTGATAGGATTTTCCCACTCAAAAGCAAATAAGTCTCGACTTTCTTCCACCAGTGGGCATGTCCAAAATGCATCTTTTAGGTCCACTACACTGAACCATCCGTGATCAGGAGGAATCTTGCTTAATAAAATATAAGGATTAGGGACAATGGGGTGTCGCATCGTCACTATCTGGTTCAGGGCCCTTAGGTCCTGTACCAGGCGGTACGTTCCCTCAGGCTTCTTTACAGGCAATATAGGGGTATTATAAGGGGACATGCAGGGTTCTAACAGTCCATCTCTAACCAATCCTTCAATTACTGGCTGTAATCCTTTTTTTCCTTGCAAAGGTATAGGGTATTGCTTAACACACACCGTCTCTCCTTTTTTTAAATTTATTTGCAGAGGAGGAGCGTCTAATCCCCCTCGGTTTCCTTCCCCTGCCCAGACTATCGGGTCTATTTGCTGTTCCTGTCCGTCTGTTAATACTGCCGGGGTAGGGAGGTGATGTCCCTCTGCAGTAGTCTTCTAACACTTGGTTTTGTTTCTCCAGTTCCCTTACTCTGAATTCTAATTCCTTAATCTTTTTTATCCCCACTCCACTTCTTAGTGGAAGTGACTACTTGTTCAATTAGTCCAGCTAACTGATGTATTAACAATACTGCTATTTTCTTTGTTTGGTTTCTCTTTTCTAACTCTCTAATCTGTGATTCTGACGTTTTAATTTTCTCCTTGTCGTCAGCCCAATATTTTTTTTTACCCAAGACTGAGATGTGTTCAATTAATCTGGTTTAAACCTGTTCAATTAATTCAAACTAAGAGAATTCCAATTTTCTTAGCTCTGTCCTTTTTTTTTTCCAATCATTTCCATTGTTGATCTAGTGGGTGAAATGGATCCCACCCCTAGGTCGCTCTTATCACAGTCCGGTGATACCTATCAGGGGTGATCAGTCCCCTCCGTACCACCGCTTACACTCGTGAGCTTACACCTTTAAGCTCACACTATTAAGCCGGCTTTCTTTCTTACTCACGTCTGAACATCACATCCCAGGCATCCTTCTCTAGCCTTTACACCCACTTCAAACTCCTGAGCTTTGCGTAGGGGGCTACCCCTCTTAACAACTGGTCTAGGGCTAGGTGTAAAGACAGATGCCTCCTTGTCTGTACGTGCTCAGCTCAGACCTCTCACACACACTCACACTTTTTCATCACAGATGAGCACCTACTGTACTTTGATTCACTCCCTTAAATTTGGTAATCTGTTCCGGAGCTCCAGTTGTGGCCATTCAACCGGACCCATAAACAGATCCCAGGTTTCAGCACCAATCCTTGTAGGTAAAGATACCTCTGAGACTAATTGTGAGTCAAAGTACAGCAGTTTAATTAACTAAAGCCTGATTCAGAAAATCCAAAATAAGATTTATTTTTATCACCATTAAATATCCTCACTAAATCAAGACCCTTGCACCTTCTTACAATTCTGGTACAATAAAACAAAACATCACTTGGAGCACAGATGCACGAAGAAATACTGAAAGCATTCTAATGTGCAATCTACATGTTTAATTATTTCTACAGCTCTGCCTTTGTAACCAACACAGGCAAGTACAAAATCAAATCTACTGTGTGCCTAAATGGTTATCTCTCCTCACAACTTTAAGATGCAATATAATGCCACCTTTCCCACTTGGCAGAATTCAAATTTCTGTCCGATCCCTACATAATTTAGTAAACTTAAAAACTTAAAGCAATTCACTTTGGCTATATCTATTACATCACATGAGGGTCTCAATTACACAGTTACACCCTCTCTCTCTCTCTCTCTCTCTCTCTGTACCATACAGAGTCAGCCTGCTTGTCTCTTTTTAACCCTTTACTGATGGGAGCTCACTGGCCTCTAATAAATTTGACCATGTTTGATTCGGGTGCCTCATGTCGTGACAAATCCCTTTCTCTCTCAAACAGTCATATAGTCATGCACAATTCCAAATACATAACCACTATTAGCGTTCTCCCCGCACCTCAGTAAAAGCCCATGTCAGGGTTCCCAGTTCCACTGACATACTTCTCTCTACCTCTTTCTGCTCAGACCAATTGTAGGTCCATCCCATTCATGCTGATCCATCTATATACTTCGTGACCCATCCACAAACTCCAGTGCCTCTAGGGGCACCTCCCTTATTCGACTTTCCTCTGCTCCCTCATCACATAACCTCCCCCGCAGCCCCTAAATTAACATTATCCAGCAACTTGCATGATCAATTCCTTCCTGGGACGCCGGCTGCTTCTGTCTCACATATTTATTAAGAATCTGACAAACCCAATCCTCAACCGAACCGTACTTTGGCCAGAAGACGGACAGACTCCTGATTGGTTCCTTCACCCAAACAAAACACAATATTTCATCATTGTCGTCTTGTTTTTATCCCTAGTACTAGTGCCCAAACCTTCCAACATCCTTCCCAACGGACTTTCTGGAGGGATGTTCCCTGGGGCCCCACCCTTCTTCCAACATCCGTCCCAAAGGACTTTCTGGAGGGATGTTCCCTGGGGCCCCACCCTTTCTCCGCGGATTCCCAGCACCTTTCCCGGGGGACTTTGTCCTACTACCCCCACTTCCCATGGTTTACCTACCACGACCCGGTCGCCAAGGCAATACTTAAAAGTCACTTTTCTTACCTTGGTCCGCAGCGTTGCCCGACCACACGACGGTGCCTATCGTTTCCCACTTACTCGTTCAGAACAACTTTCCTAGGATTCTCAACAGTCAGTGGCAGAGAAGTCCACCGATGAACACCTGGGACCATTCAATTTGGAACGGGACGCGTCTTCCCAGTTGTCACCGGCAACCTCCCTACCAGGGATGTTAGGATCCCGGACGAGCCCCCAATTGTGAGAAACACAGCTCACAGTTAAACAATTTAGTCAAGTCAAGTTCTGAAGGAGCAAGATTTTATTTGTCGTTCTTGCAAGACCGGGTGTCTAGTCAAAATAGGCACACCTTACATAGATTTGCAGCACATTTTATACTGTTTTTCAAACATTGTGATGGCTTGTATTGTGTTATTCCCCCTTATTTGGCTGTTAACCTTGTTAACTTTAAACACTGTAAATGGCTTGTATTGTGTCATTCCTTCAATTAACACTCTCTCAACTCCCATTTTGCACTTAATCTCATCACTGTGGTTATCTGTTTCGTGTAACCTAGTTAACTGTCTGTCATGTGCCTCCCCCTTTCTGTATGCTGCTGAACTCGTCCATCACTGCTGATTGTACTGTTGGCTCTTGCAGCCTTAAAAATTACACTACTTCTCACATGATGATGGACCACCTTCTTGAGTTGTTGCAGTCCATGTGGTCAAGATACTTCCACAGCCACTTTTCAGTACGGAGTTCTATAATTTGAGCCAGTGATGAAGAAGGAATGGCTGATATACATTTTCAACTGGAATTGTATGGGACAAGAGGGAATCTTTGAGGTGATGATGTTCCTCTGCATTTGTCTATTGAATACACTCTAGCCTGTGATTGCAAAACCCAAAACAAAGCATCTAGTGCAATTTCACAACTGGGCAGTACTTGCAGAACAACCCTGAGTGTGTTACTGGTTAATTTAAGATAATCAGCCGAGCTTTAAACATGGCTCATTTAAGCTTACTAGGAGGGGCATATCTTCAAAGGCAGCAAACCACTCCCTAAAAGCAGGAGGAATATGTTCCAGTGTTGCACCTATCTTTAATTACCACATTGTTTGCCATTAATTTCACCAGAGCAACACCTCAGCCAATCAGATTCAATTTGTGACCAATCAGCACTCTTTTGTTCTGCAGTATAAATTGCTGTGATCATTCAAAATTTGGCATTCTTCTATTTGTCTTGAAGAGTGTAAGATGAAAAACTTCAACAACCTGTCTTTCTTTTCAACTGTATTCAAGTTCAGTAGCCACATTTATGTTGAATCTTTTGCAATTTAAAGATATTTCAGCTAATTTTGTATCTTTTGAAGTATAATCTCAGGCCAGGATCTCTCACTCACTCCACCAAGTCAGGTTTTCCCATGATAGGGATGACTCATCATTGGCTGTCAGTGGGATTTTCCAGTCCTGCCAAAGTCAATAACCATTTGCATTGTTTGCTTGCCACACTGCCGGGGAACCCACTGCTGTGGGGCCAGAAATTCCTGCCCATTGCTGTAACAAGGGAAACGTGGAAGCCAATTTGTACACAGCAATGTCCCAATACCATCAATGGGGTAATGACCAGATAATCAGTTTTAGTGATGCCGGTTGAGAATATGATGGTACTGTGCCTTTAAAAAATGTATTTTAATTATGTTTCACTGCAGGAATTTGTCGGCACTATGTCGTCTGTACCTGGTGTCCTCTAATTGTTACTATCTGGACTAATGCAGTGTTCTGGGATCTTTCACAGCATTCCAAGATTTTAGTTTAGTTTCTTAGTTGCTTCCAGAAGCTGGTGAAGAAGGCAGGGTCCCTCTGGGTGTCTCTCTCTCACTGGAGAGGCTTTCTGAAAGTTCTAAGACTATGGGGCTTTGGGGATTTTATCCAACATTAAAAGGACCAATTCACAGCAGGTGTTAAAAAGCTGCAAATGCAGCATCGTGTGAGCCTGCTAGTTTCTGTCCAATGTCTGAAGAAGGGTGTGTGGCTGTGGGATGGTGTTTGACTTGGAACAATAGAGATAGCTAGCTGTTCGAGATTATACTGTGTCCAGCTTCAATGCAATTGCTATAAATTATGCTAATTCTTTTTATTACATTTTAACTGAGCTCTGAAATAAACTTTGTTTGATAAAACTTCCTGTGGGTCACTTGAATCATAAAATGCTTTCTGCTCACCCCATGCCAAATTCAAATGTAAAACTTGTGGGCTGGGCTAACTTTGTAAAACATCTTGGAGTTTCTGGCCTGGGTCTTAACAAGAGTCAGAGAGTCATAGAGGTTTACAGCATGGGAACAGGCCCTTTGGCCTAACTTGTCCATGCCGTCTTTTTTTTTAAACCCCTAAGCTAATCCCAATTGCCCGCATTTGGCCCATATCGCTCTATACCCATCTTACCCATGTAACTTTCTAAATACTTTTTAAAAGACAAAATTGTACCCACCTCTATTACTACCTTGTTCCAGACACTCACCACTCTCTGTGTGAAAAAATTGCCCCTCTGGACCCTTTCGTACCCCTCCCTTCTCACCTTAAACCTATACCCTCTAGTTTTAGACTCCCTGAACTTTGGGAAAAGATATTGACTATCTAGTTGATCTATGCCACTAATTATTTTATAGACATCTATAAGATCACCTCTTAACCTCCTATGCTCCAGAGGGAAAAAGTCCCAGTCCCTCCAGCCTCTCCTTATAACTCAAACAAAGATAAAGATTGATGAGGACAGCAGGAGAAGAAGGGAGCAACCCCCATTCTTCTAAGAAATTCTGCTGCTGGGCCATTCATGTCGTCTAATGAAGAAGATAAATATTTGCTGGGTCCAGGCAGACTCACACAATATTAACATTAAAATGAACATCCCGTGCAGGCTGAATACTTTTGCCAGCAGTTTATTTCCCCTCATTCATTTTTTGCTGAAGCATCATTCACTTATAGAAGTACTTAAAGGCATTACTCCAAATGGAAATGCTAATTCTGTATTCAACAAATACACTTACATTTAATCTAATTGTCAGAAAAAAATAACTCAATTGATTGCTCATTGGAATGCAGTTATACACTGAACTATCTGTTTAGGTCAACTATTTTGCAATTAGGCAGACTGCACCTGAGTGACAAGGTACATTATGGTCACCATTTTGTAATGGCTCCCCCATAAAAGTTTAAGCATCTGACACCTTGTGAGCTATTTTTAGGCAATCAATTGTGCATAAATTGGTATTTGTGCTTTTTCAACATGGCTATTAACTGAATAAGTGATTTAATAACTGCACTAACATAAGACAGACTGGAATTTCCATGAACAAACATGTTAATTTGAACACATAGACTTTATCATTGTGTCGTGTTCATTTTCAGGCAAGAAAACTTGGTAATGTCAGGCATGAGGTCATTGACGCAATCTGTGCCCGTGTCCGCCCAGATGCCCACTTTACCAAGGCCCGAAAATGGCCACGATCTGAATTTGCATGCATTTAAATTGAATTAATGGCTGCCCATCCCAACTTTACCAGCATTTACCCCTTTTACCACCGTATTCGCCCATTCAGATTCGGCGCGACACAGTCATGCTCGGCAAAGGCCTGGTTCGGGCGTTCCAGCTTCTGAAGAGGTGAGTTCAGGGCTTCCAAAAACTCTCTGACTCAGATTGGTGGTGGGGAAGAGGGAGGCAGGCCAGATGTATCTCTGGTGGGGGGGAGGGAGGAAGGAGGGAGATCTGATCGTTCTCTGGTGGGAGAAGGGGTGGGGGTTGGGTGAGAGGGAGGCCAGAACATTCTCCAGTTGGGGGGAAGGGAGGAAGGAGGGAGGTCTGATCGCTCTCTGATGGGAGAAGGTTTGGGGGGTTTGGGTGGGAGGGAGGCCAGATCATTCTCCAGTGGGGGGGGGGAGGAGGGGGGGAGGAGGGAGGCCAGATTGTTGTCTGGTGGGGGATGGCGGAAGGTGGTGGGAGGCCAGATCACTCTCTGGGAGGAGGGGGTTGGTGCGGGGAGAGGCCTGGCCATTCTCTGGAGGGTAGGGGGGGGAGAGGCCCAATCATTCTCTGGTGGGGGGAGGAAGACCTGATCTCTCACTGTTGGAGGGGGGTGGGGGCAGATGGATCTCTGGTGGGGGAGGCAGGGGGAGACCATTGCTACTCTGCGGGCGATCGGTGGGGGAGGGAGGGGGCAGAGGGATCTGATCAGTCTGGGTAGTGGGACAGTGGGTGGATAAGGGGGACAGTTATCTTATGGGGGTGGGGCAATATCTGTGGGGCCATCATTCCCGCTTTTCGCTCCCGGGCCACTTTATCCTCTTTTCGCAGCCCGGGAGTGATGTGACAGGGCCGCGTTTTTCAAAATTCTTTTCTCACTGCACATGCGCAGTTCAAAGCTGCAATTAAATCAGCAGCGTTTTGGGCGTGATAAGCCCCACCCACAGTGCGTTTCAGATTTACGTTGTTTTTTTCCAGGCTAAGTGTGTATGGGGACACCTGAGAACAGATTTCCAAGTCAGATCTGAATTGCGCCCATATTCAGCAGAATGAAAGTGGTAAAATCAGGCCCACAGAGGCTATTAACCCTAGAATTTTAATTCATGGCTCTGAATCACTTCATATTCCTGGGCAGCATAGTGGCAGTGGTTAACACTACTGTCTTATAGTACCAGTGGCCTGAGTTTGATTCCAGCCTTGGATGACTGTCTGTGCGTGGAGTTTGCACGTTCTCTCTGTGTCTGCAAGGAAAGTAATTTGATTTGATTTGATTTATTATTGTCACATGTATTTGCGTACAATGAAAAGTATTGTTTCTTGCATGCTATACAGGCAAAGCATCCCGTTCATCGAGAAGGAAACAATTATAGTGTTATAGTCATAGCTAGGGTGATGAGAAAGATCAACTTACTGTGGGATAAGTCCATTCAAAAGTCTGATGGCAGCTGTTCTTGAGTCAGTTGGCACATGACTTCAGCCTTTTGTATCTTTTTCCCAATGGAAGAAGTTGGAAGAGAGAATGTCTGGGGTGTGTGGGGTTCTTAATTAGGTTTTTTCGAGGCAGCAATAACTAGGCAGATTCAATTGATGGGAGGCTGGTTTACGTGACGGACTGGGCTATATTCACAACCTTTTGTAGTTTCTTATGGTCTTGGGCAGAGCAGCAGTCGTATCAAGCTGTAATGCAAACAGAAAGAATGCTTTATATGGTGCGTCTGTAAAAGTTGTTTTTTAAAAGTCAGGAGAAACCTCTTTTAGTTTATGTTTAAGTTTATTTTATTAGTGTCACAACTAGGCTTACACTAACACTGCAGTGAAGTGTGAAAATCCTCTCGTCACCACACGCTGGTGCCTGTTCAAGTACACTGAGGGAGAATTTATCATGGCCAATGCATCTAACCAGCACGTCTTTTGGACTGTGGGAGGAAACCAGAGCACCCGGAGGAGACCCATGCAGACACTGCAAGGAGTGGTTAAAGAGGACAGCATAGATGCATTCCCAGTTGATACTGACTTAGCAGTTTACAGCCAGAGAGGGAAAAGAAAACAGCAACAGAATCAAAGGCTAGAAAGCCCCAGGGCTGATGCAGGAAAACACTGGCCAGTGTTACAACTCCTAATCCTCAACTAAAGGTGTATGGATAGTAGAGGATAACAACATCAGACTCTGCTACCAAGCACTCTGTACCTGAGCAGCTAGATGATGGAGGATTAAGACTCACACATCGATAAGTGAACCTGGGTGCTGCCTAATAGAACTGTACAGTGAGGGAGCTACTGATACTTTCGGTATTTTTCTTCAAAAGTCATTCTCGTGTGAATAAGAATAAAATTAGAACTTAACGTTTTAGCAATACGGTTGAAATCTCACAGGCAGTTCAGAATATACTGAGAAAAAGCTACACATTAAGAATACGTAGTAAATGATAGAAATTCTTAGCTGGAAACTAATCAACATTGCATTTATCTAGCACCTTCAGTGTCACAAAATGCTCCAATTCCCTCCATAGGAATGTTATTTAGCTAAGTTTGAAGCCGTGCCTTATGTATCGATATCAGGGCAGGTAACCAAATATTTTCAGGTTTAGAAAGGTGTCAAGTAACCTGAATAAAGTAACAATTTAAGGAGTGGGTAAAATAAAGATAAAAGAAGCTGATAAACAAAGTTTAAAGAATCGGGTCAAAGGAAATTGATAAGAGTGCAAGTGTCTGCAGGGATTTTCAATATGCAAATTGGCTTAGCAGCAGGTTAAACGGATGTTTACTTATGTGAAGTGGGGAACAATAGGGTATAGAATTGTAAGTGTTGAAACTACCAAAGGTATGACACCAAAGTGGAGACATAATGCATGTCATGAGATTAAAAAGGAAAACTGATATATCAGCAGCTGGGTTAGTTCTACACTGGAGGAGAAGCAGCTGATGAGAAACTAAGATCATAGCCATGTCCAACTGAAAAGAGAAGTTCTCCCAAAAGCAGGTTTCTATGCTATAGAAGCTGCTGTTTGATAACTTCAGAAAGTACAAAAGAAAGGCTTCCCAAGATTAAAGATACAATTCAGAAATGGTCATTATTTGCTGTATTTGAATCATCGTGTTCAATTGCATGAATTATAGAATCCCTAAAGTGAAGGAGACCATTCAATACATCAGTCCTGCATCAACAACAATCCCATTCAGACCCTATCACTGTAACCCTACACATTTAGCCTGCTAATCCCGCTGACACTAAGGGGCAATTTGGCAGAGCCAATTGACCTAACCTGCACATCTTTGGAGTGTGGGAGTAAACAGGAGCACCCAGATGAAACCCACACAGACACAGGGAGAACGTGCAAACTCCACACAGGCAGTCACCCAAGGCTGGAATTGAACCTGGGTCCCTGGTGCTGTGGGGCAGCAGTGCTATGGGATGTTGTTTTGGAACAAGAGTCTAGAGTTAATTCAAGGATACTCTGTATATATGTGTGTCCGTGTGTTTATTGTAGTTTTTTTAAATTTCATTTCTGATTTGAATTATTATCGTCACATGTATCAGTATATAGTGAAAAGTACTGTTTCTTACATGCTATACAGATACTGTTCATAGAGAAGGAAAAGAGAGACTGCAGAATGTAGTGTTACAGTCATAGCTGGGGTGTAGAGAAAGATCAACTTAGTGCGAGATAGGTCCATTCGAAGGTCTGATGGCAGCAAGGAAGAAGCTGTTCTTGAATCGGTTGGTACGTGGACTCAGACTTCTGTATCTTTTTGCCAACGAAAGAAGGTGGAAGACAATATGTGTGGGGTGTGTGGAGTCCTTAATTATGCTGTTAAGTGTACTTTTTTATATTGTGGCCTTTCTGTTTGCATGTTTTTACAATCATTCAAACATTTTCATATTTGGATGATTGCCACAAGACTAAATCTATCCTCGCTGGTCTGCTTATCTTTCCTCATATCGCAAAATAAATAATTAAGGACCAGCTTTCCAAGTTGCCCTTCTAGGTTTTGGGGTACCTTCGTGTCTAACATCAACGGGACTCTTAGTTTTTAGGAACACATTGAGGCAAGAGAGAGATAGATAGGTGCATGAGTTTAGAAAATGAATTTGAAAGTTTAGGGCCAGTATAGCTAAAGGCACATGGATAATCAATCAAACTCAGCACGCTGACAGAAAGCCAATGTGAGCACTACAATGGGAGTCTTTAAAGGAATTGGATTAATGGCAAGTTACCTCAAGCATAAACCTCTTTATAAATTTACAGCCACAGAAAGTTGAAAGCCCAATATGAGTAGTTTTAGTTGAAGCTCTTTTTACTGTAGGACATTAGCAGGGTTAGATTCTATCGCATTTACAAGACAGGAGAGCAATGCTGATTGTTTGTGTAACATCACAACGATGAAAATGACATAAAAATAATGCATGGCCATTTCACGCCTCTCCAGGTTTCTACAACTGATTCAAAATAATTGGTTCTACATAACTAAAACACATTTGTATGTGTTAGTGATGCCTGCGATATGGTCAAGATCTGTCTAATCTTTGATATGTATGCTTCTCACGTATTGTTAACTGAGCATTGGAATGACTCCCTGATGGGAGTAATCATATTGTAGCAATTTCTCTCCAGTATTGTCTTCTATTAATTCTTTGACAAAATTCCCATAACGGATCAAGAATTAAAAGCATCGAGTTGTTGCCCCACCGATTAGACTATTTTTTCTCCAAACATTGCAACTTTTACTCAAAGAGAAAATGCTAGAAATTCTCAGCAGGTCTGGCAGCATTTGTAAGAAGAGAAAAGAGCTGATGTTTCGAGTCCCGATGACCCTTTGTCAAAGCTAAAAGTTGTAGGAAATGGGAGATATTTATACTGCAGGGCGAGGGAATGGAAGATGATTCACAGCCACAGATCCAAGGGGGAATGTGGAACTGAGACACGACAGATCAGCCATGATCTTATTGAATGGGGGGGGGGGGGGCAGGCTCGAGGGGCTAGATGGCCTACTCCTGCTCCTATTTCTTATGTTCTTATGTTCTTAAATCTGCTAATGGCAGTCCATAGAGAGAACAGAAGGTGTGCAAAAGTGCAAACGGCGGAGAAACTGAAATCAGAAGGTAAACTGTGACAGATGAAGATGTTGTGGGAGAAGGGAAGTGGTTGGGAGAGAGATAAAATTGAGAAGAAGGGGGAAAGGGGAAACTCACCTTTCAGATGTTGCCAAAGCTGCTGAGATTTTCCAACGTTTTCTCGTTTGGTTTCAGATTACAGTATCGGCAGTAATTTGCTTTTATTATAGCTTACACTGTTAGAAAGAATGTGGCTGCGATTCCCCCATTGCAGCCCATCACTTTTCTGATGGGTTCAGCTGGGAGACGCATGGCCTTGAACGGGGATTTGCCCATGCGCTGGAAATGCATACACATCTCCCAGAGCTAGCAAACGTTGGAAACTGGCGGGAAGGCAGGGGAAATAATTTAAATCTGTTTTTAATCTATTTTAAGCACGTATATTTGATAATTAGCGGGACCTTTCAGGTCCTGATCAAATCTCCCACCCTGTCAGGAATACTTCATTCCGGCAGGGTTCAGACTAGCTCCCCACATTCGGGCCCCAGGTAGCAGGGGGTAATGTCTCTGAGCATGGGCACTCTGGCAGTGCAAGCCTGTGCCCCCTGGCACTGCCCAAGAGGCAAAGTGCCCATGCCAAGGGGGCACCTTGGCACTGCCCACCAGGCATTGGGCAGTGCCAAGGGGGTGGGGCCTATTGTGGGGGAGTGGCTGGGGCAATCGATGGGGGTGAGAGGTCCCTTTGTAACTCTCCATTGGGGTCGGTCTGGGATGCAGGCAGCAATTAAGGCAGGCTGGGGTGGAGGGGAGTGGTCCGCCGTGGGGGGCCCTGCCTCCAGGGGAGAGTCTGACCGTTGGGGGGATGGGGGGGGAGCTGGAAGGGTTGCACTGCAGGCGTCCTGGCCTGGCCAGTGATCGAACTGGCCAGAAAATGGAAGTTTGACAGTTTTGGCCACTGCGCATGCATAGAGTTCTGGAGCTATTAAGCTCTGGTGTGAACAGGCTCCCCCCCACCCCCCACCAACCCCCAGCTTTTTAATGAGATTCACGACTGGGACCCCTTCAGTGCACACAGTGCGAAGATCCAGGTGAGAAGCTGAACAGTCGGGATTTAGAACAGTTTTCCCACCAATTCAACACTTAGAACATAAGAACATAAGAAATAGGAGCAGGAGTAGGCCATCTAGCCCTTCGAGCCTGCCCCGCCATTCAATAAGATCATGGCTGATCTGTTGTGGCTCAGTTCCACTTTCCCGCCCTCTCCCCATAACCCTTAATCCCCTCGCTTATCAAGAACCCATCAACCCGCTTCTTAAAAATATTTAGCGAGGCAGCCTCCACCACTTCAACGGGCAGAGAATTCCAGAGATTCACCACCCTTTGAGTGAAAAAGTTCCTCCTCAACTCCGTTCTAAACCGCCTCCCCTTTATCTTGAGGCTGTGCCCCCTAGTCCTACTGTCTTTTTTGAACTGTAACTTGTTTCTGGATCTCAGGCTTCGCTGGGCCCGAGATTGCTAATGTGCTATTGCCGTCAGCAAGAGAAGTATTTAAAGGGCTTCCTTGTGCTTCTGCTCCTGGGCCTCGCTAAGATGATGACTCAACTTTCCAAGGCTGATTGTAGCTGATGGGATTGCGCAATCCTGTTGCCTCTCTCTACTTCATTGTCTTCACTCATACCCAGCTGTCCTTGCAGAAGAGAAAGCATGCTGTTGGTACGCTTGTAGTAGTAGAATGGGCACCAGAGACATGATTGAATTCATTCAGTTTTCTTCAGTCTGACTCATAATCCAGAGTCACTGGGCTGAATGCTGGAAAACATTTCAGCCAGATCTGAATGTCCCAACACTGCCCCTCTCACAATCTTAGGGAAGGCAGCCAATTAAGTGGCCATCTTTTCATTGGTTATCCAATTAGGGACAGTGTGTGGGCTAATGCCCACATTAAAGGCATTTAAATGGCCATATGGATATTGGAATAGTGGAGGTTAGATGGGCTTTAGATTGGTTTCACAGGTTGCCGTAACATCGAGGGCTGAAGGGCCTGTACTGCGCTGTAATGTTCCATGTTCTAATGAGGCGGGAGCACCAATCAGGAGCTGGCATGCAAGAATGTCAGGCAACCATCAATGTGGTTGCCGTGGGAATGTGGCAACAGCGTCAGAGATGCAAGAGGGAGCAGCACTGATTGAGGGAAGCGAGAAAGAAGGATCCCGGGGGAATTCCCTTCAGTTCCAGCATGCCCAGTGGAGGCAGGTTGCTCGAGATCCTGGCCCTGTGACAGGGATTCTCTCCTTACAGATATGACCCTGAGATTATTCCCAGATCCAAACCTGTGTTTTCCTGGCATGCATTTTAATCTGGCGAGCCACGCGTTCTGTGGGTTCCCGGTCACCTCCTGGGAAATAGGAACTCCGTGGGGAAATACAGCAGCTGCCTTCAGCGG
Organism: Carcharhinus amblyrhynchos; assembly: GCF_965287045.1. Taxonomy (NCBI): domain Eukaryota; kingdom Metazoa; phylum Chordata; class Chondrichthyes; order Carcharhiniformes; family Carcharhinidae; genus Carcharhinus; species Carcharhinus amblyrhynchos. Next base: position 84,064,451 of record NC_137334.1, read on the forward strand.
GTTCTTGCCACGGCCAGGTGGACTGTCGTCAGTGACCCTGCGAAACGTGCAGAGAGGTGGGAAAACGTTAAGGAGCCAGCTCAGGATATCTTTTCACAACTTGTACGTCTCCTCTGCCTCCAACGCTGATTACAAGCTGAGCAGAGAAAATTCTAGCCATCGTGCAATTTTATTAAATTGATTTTTAATTGCTGACTCATAGGATCCTTCCAGTGCTGAAGGAGGCCATTCAACTCATCGAGTCTGCACTGAACACAGTCCTACCCAAGCCTCATTACCGTAACTCCACATATTTACCCTGCTAATCACCTTGACACTATAGGGTCAATTTAGCGTGGCCAATCAACCTAATCCGCACTATCTTTGGACTGTGAGAGAAAACTCATGCAGAGACGGAGAGAAAGTGCATTAAGCCAGTGACCCGAGGCCAGAACTGAACCCGAGTCCCTGGGACTGTGAGGCAGCAGTGCTAACAACTGTGCCACCGCACTGCCCAACTCAATTGAGTTTCATTAAAGAAAGAAAATGCTGGAAATGCTCAGCAGTCAGACAGAAACAGTGTTACAGGGCAGGGTTTTATGACCTTGCTCATCCTGAAACCGTAAAATCCTGCTCAAGGTTAATGGACTTTCCCATTGTCCGACCCTTGTCTGATCTGATTCATGTGGCAGGAGGACTGATAAAATTCCGGCCATGATCTTATGTCAAAATTTTTTGGACAAAAGGTTATCAATCAGAAACACTAACCCTGTTTCTTTCTCTTCATCTGTTGTCTGACCTGCTGAGTATTACTCGCATTTACTGTTTATTTGCTAATCTCAGATTTTCAGCATCTGCTGTATTTTGCTTTGGTATAACAGGTTGAGTACTTTTCTTCCAAAACCCTTGGGACTGACTGCGTTTTGGCTTTCAGACAACTTTGGTTTTCAAATCTACCATATATACCGTAGTCTGAGACCTACTTACATTACAATAACCTCAGCCTAGGCTAGCTATTGCCTACAAATACTAGGTTACTTCACTATTTGTCAACTTGCACACACCCTACTTCTTAACTTTTGATTTGATTTAATTTATTATTGTCAAATGTATTGAGATACAGTGAAAAGTATTATTTCTTGCCCACCATACAAGCAAAGCATATCGTTCATAGAGAAGAAAATGAGAGAGTGCAGAATATAGTGTTATAGTCATAGCCAGGATGTAGAAAAAGATCAACTTAGTGTAAGGTAGGTCCATTCAAAAACCTGACAGCAGCTGGGAAGAAGCTGTCCTTGAGTTGGCTGGAAATTGACCTCGACTTTTGTACCTTTTTTCTGATGAAAGAAGGTGGAATAGAGCATATCAGGGGGGCGTGGGGTCCTTGAATATGCCGGCTGCTCTTTTGAGGAAGTGTAACGGAGTCAGTGGATGGGAGGCTGGTTTGCATGATGGACTGGGTTATGTTCACAACACATTGTAGTTTCTTGCAGTCTTGGTCAAAACAGGAGACATACCAAGCTGCAATACATCCGGAAAGGATACTTTCTATGGTGTATTGTAAAAGTTGGTGAGAGTCATAGTGGACACGCCAAATTTCCTTACCCTCCTTAGAAAGTAGAGGCATTGGTGGGCTTTCTTAACTATAGCATCCCCACGGAGGGACTAGGAGAGGTTGTTGGTGATCTGGACACCTAGAAACTTGAAGCTGTCGACCATTTCCACTTCAATACCATTCATGTAAACAGGGTCATGTCCTGCACTATGTTTCCTGAAATCGATGACTATCCTGTTCACATTTGTTACACCTGCAATATCACACATTGGTTTACGAATATACAAATTAACTGCATGGCTGTTCAAACCACCATTGGGTTTTTGGGTCTGTTCAGCTGCCGGATATATAGATGAAGATTATCTAACTGAAAATCAATATGGTAGCATGGTGGCACAATGGTTAGCACTGCTGCCTCATAGTGCCAGGGACCCAGGTTCGATTCCAGCTTGGATAATTGTCTGTGTGGAGTCTGCATGTTCTTCCTGTGTCTGCATGGGTTTCCTCTCACAAGTCTGAAAGACATGCTGGTTAGCTGCATTGGCTCTGCTAAATTCTCCCTCAGTGAGCCCGTACAGGTGCCAGTGTGGTGACTCGGGGATTTTCACAGTAACTTCACTGCAGTGTTAATGTAAGCCTACTTGTGACACCAGTAAATTAACTTTGATTAAATTGAACAACATAGTTGCACTATTCATACAGCTGGGCTGTTTTTTTTTCCCCTTTTCCTAGTAGGGAAGCATAAGGCTTCCATTGAGATAACCAGCCTCTAGCCTCCAGGAATGAAAGATTCATTTCCAGGATGCCACTCCAAGCGACGCAGGCCAAAAATAGTGGCGTTCTTAATTTACCCTTTCCTTAAACGGTGAACTTTATTAGCTATAAAAATACTGGTGGGGGTTAAAAAAAATGACATTGAATGGGCAAGGGCTCGTGAAGTCAACAGGTCTTAGAACGGAGGTGATCCTTGAGTTGCAAATGAACAAATAAGACTTTCAGAAGTAAAAGTGATGAGGCGCAGAATGAGGTGGACATGCACGTTTCACAAATGGAATCGTCATTTCAGACTGTTTCACAATTGGGTGGCACAGTGGTTAGCACTGCTGCCTCACAACGCCAGGGACCCAGGTTCAATTCCGGCACTGTCTGTGCGGAGTCTACACGTTCTCCTTGTGTCTGCGCGAGTTTCTTCCGGATTCTCAGTCCAAAGATGTGTGGGGTAGGTTGATTGGCCATACTAAATTGCCCCTAATTTCGAGGGGATTAGCACAATGAATATGTGGGGTTACGGGGATAGGGTTGGATTGTTGTCGGTGTAGTCTTGACAGGCCGAATGGCCTCCTTCTGTGCTGTAGCGATTCTGTGATTCTAATTTCAGCCAAATATTTGTTTGCCATTTTACTTTCAAATCATTTTGCACGCTTACGGATCTTCTCCCACAGCCCAACATTTTCATTTTCTAGTTTCTGGTGTTTCAGAATTAGATTTACATTTTTCTGATCCTATTTTTGTCTTTTCATTATCTGCCTGCAGTAGAACTTTTCTTTTAAACCAAAGTTTTAATGCAGCTGATTCTTCAGCTCTTCAATATTTCTCCCATTGCACTTTGGGTACAGTGTCAGCATTTTCAAGAAACTCTGCATAAGGTGCTTCACTCCTGGTAACACCAGCTGACCAGATAGGTCACTCAAGTTACCCACTAGGTAGCTTTTATCAAAACAAAGCTTATTGAAGAACACAGTTAAAATATAACAAACTGAATTAGCATAACAATTGTCAATCAAGATACTTAAACGTGACAAAGTATAATTCTTAAGAGGTAGCTACCTCTATTGTTTCAATTTAGCAGTAACTTCACATCGACAGATATCCTGTCTTTAGAGCCAGTTGGCACAGAAAGCAAGGATGCTTACATGGGTACGATATTTCTGGCCTTTTCACGTTTCTGGAGAGTGATCCAGTTCAATACTTGTCTTCCAATTCTCATGCAGCAACTTCCAGAGATGGTGGCGCAGCGATTAGCATGGCTGCCACACCACGCCAGTGACTCGAGTTCAATTCCAGCTTTGGGTGACTGTGCAGAGTCTGCACGTTCTTCCTCTGTCTGTATGGCTTTTCTCCAAGTACTTCTCCCACATTCCAAAGATGCGCAGGTTAGGTGGCTTGGCCATCCTGAATTGCTCCTTTGTCTACACTTCCTACTGCCTCGGCAAAGCAGCCAGCATGATTAAGGAACCCCACACACCCCGGACATTCTCTCTTCCACCTTCTTCCATTGCAAAAAAGATACAAAAAATTGAGGTCACGTACCAATTGACTCAAGGACAGCTTCTCCCCTGCTGCTGTCAGACTTTTGAATGGACTTACCTTGCATTAAGTTGACCTTTCTCTACACCCCAGCTATGACTGTAACACTACATTCTGCAATCTCTCGTTTCCTTCTCTATGAAAAGTATGTTTTGTCTGTATAACACGCAAGAAACAATATTTTTCATTGTATGTTAATACATGTGACAATAATAAATCAAATCAAATAAAAATCAAATCTTTGTGTCCTAAAGCATGTGGGCTAGGTGCTAAGCCATGGTAAATACACATCATTACATTTGTCTTCAAGAAATGTCATGATGCCATGCTTCTTGTGCTGGATCTGCTCCATGCACTCAGAGTCATCTTGTCTGATTCCAGCACTATTTTGTTATTGCAGCAGTATGATTGATATTAATTGATGAAGGGCAGAAGTTTCCAGCCGTGCTCACCCCAAGACTTTAATATCCCTCCGTGGTTAATGGACATTTGTATGGTCCTGCCCCACCTACTACGATTCCTGTGGCAGGCAGGACGGGAAAATTCTGCCCACAATGTGTGGCACAGTGACACAGTGGTTAGCACTGCTGCCTCATGGCATCAGGGACCCAGGTTCAATTCCTGGCTTGGGTTACTGTCTGTGTGGAATTTGAATACTTGCATGGCCCGTGTCCTGCCCGCTACGATTCCTGTGGTGGGTGGGATGGGAAAAATCTGCCCTGAGTGTCAGCTCAGATTATTTACTCAAATCACTCGGGGAGGAATACATTTCATTTATTCTATCTTTATTTGGGGCAGCACGATGGCACAGTGGATAACACTGTTGCCTCATAGTGCCAGGAAACCGGATTCGATTCCCGGCCTTGGGTCAATGTCTGTGTGGAGTTTGCACATTCACCCCGTGCCTGCGTAGGTTTCTGCCAGGTGCTCTGGATTTCTCCCACAGTCCAAAGATCTGCAGGTTAGGTTGATTGGCCATGCTAACTTGCCCCTTAATGTCAGGGGTAAATGAGGATAGGACCTGGGTGGGATTGTGGTTGGTGCAGACTTGGTGGGCTGAATGGCCTTCTTCTCCATTGTAGGATTCAATGGCTATGTCAAATGTTTGTTTTAATCTGAACTAACGCAGAACTCTGATTATTTGTGTTTTCCCCGAGATATTCCAGAGTAGGGCTTGATTAGGTTGATTGATAGGTAAGGCCATATGACTGGGGGAGCTGAGCTGTTACAGAGAACTCAAGACAGTCTGTACTGTGGAATCCTTAGAGAGTGATCACTTCCTCTGTATCTCTCACTGTCTCTGAGATCCAGAGACTAGAATCTGCGAGAAAATAAATCTTTTCCTCTGAGCTTCTGCTATCTGGCGTGAAGCTTTCTCTGGAAGTTGCTGCATGAGAATTAGAAGACAAGTATCTATCTGGATCATGCTCCAGAGATGATAAAAGGCCAGAAATCTAGTACCCATATAAGGTATATGGCAAATAAGCATTTTTGATTTCTGCGCTGACTGGTTCTAAGAAGGGATTTGTGTCCATGTAGGGATACAGCTAAATTATAGTTAGAGAGGTAGCCAGGTCTTAAGAATTATACTTTGCCATGTTGAAGTATTTTAATTGGTAAAGGTTATGCTAATTATTTTTATTATATTCTAACTGCTTTCATAAATACAGTTCGTTTTGGTAAAAGCTTCCCAGTGGATCACTCGAATCATACCTGGAGTGAATTGCCTTCTGTTTACCCTAATGCCAAAATCAAATGTAAAAATTAGGGTCTAGGTTCACTTAATAAAATACCTTAGGGTGCTTGATCTGGTCCTTCAGGGATAGGGTGGGAGACTGGCCTCCTTTTACTGCCCTCCCTTTGGCACTTTACTGCAGGGGTTTCTTGTTGCTCTTGGTACTTCATGTTGCTTTTTGCATTTTATTAGTAGTTTCCCCTCTCTCTGTGATCTCTTGTTGTCTTCTCGCTGGTGTGGTGCGCTAGGCCACTCATATCTGATATAGCCATTTCCTTGTCCAAAATGTGTCTGGCTCTTCTAATTTTCTGCCCATGGTCTTTTGTTTTTTTTTTCTTAGGATGGCACAGTGGCACAATGGTTAGCACTTCTGCCTCACAGCACCAGGGATCCAGGTTCAATTCTGGCCTGGGGTAACTGTCAAGGTGGAGTTTGCACATTCTCCCCGTGACTGCATAGGTTTCCTCTGGGTGCTCCGGTTTCCTCCCATACACCAAAGATATGCAGGTCAGGTCGATTGGCCATGCTAAATTGCCTCTCAGTGTCAGGGGGATTAGCAGGGTAAATACATGGGGTTACGGGGGCTAGGGCCTGGGTGGGTTTATTATCGGTGCAGGCTTGATGGACCGAATGACCTCCTTCCGCACTGTAGGGATTCTATGCTTCTCTGATTCTATGATTCATGTAGTTACAGCTTTAAATTGTCATGGTCACAACAAAACCTCTTCATCACCATCAACATCAGTGCCCCCAGCCCCTGACTATACTTTTTATACACCAATGATTGTGTGGACAAATTCCTCTCCAACTCGATTTTCAAATTTGCTGCTGACACCACAGTAATGGATTGGATCTCAAACGATGAGACAGATTACAGGAATGAGATCGAGAATCTGATGAACTGGTGCAGTGACAATAATTCCACCCTCAGTGTCAACAAAATGAAGGAGATAGTCATCGACTTCATGAAGCATTGTGGAGAACTCGCTGCTGTCTACATCAATGAGGACAAAGTAAAAATGGTTGAGAATGTCAAGTTTTTGAGTGTTCACATCACCAACAACCTGGGACTGTTGGAAGGGTTTCAGGTCTGTCTAGTAGGTGGGCAATCGGGTGGCTAGATGGAGGTTGGGGAGATTGGGACTGGTGAGGTGATGAGAAGGGGTATATCGGGGCTGGCCCAGGGAGATCTGGAAGACCAGTGATGGGAGGTTGCTGAGCTGGCCAGCGAGTGGGAGGCTGGAAATGTGGGGCTGCTGTGTGTGTGCCGATCTCAGTGCTGAAGATCAGCACGTGCACAGTGGCTCGCTCAGCACTTCTGTCTTGCGTGGGAATAGATCCCATCTCTAGAATTCCAGAAGGAATCCCACTCGGGCACTCTGTCAAGCACAGAATATTGGAGATTCATTCTGAAAATCATGCTGAAATTTGGTGAGAGTTACTCCCATTTTCACTCGAATTGGAGCTTTAATTTTTTAGGGGGGAGAATCCCAGCCATTGTGCTACAATTACAGATAGGTGAAGAGAAAGATCAGCTTAATATTTAACTCGAAAGCCTGATGGTAGCAGGGAAGGAGCCATTCTTGAGTTGGTTGGCCAGTGCCCTCAGACTTTTGTATCTTTTTCCCAACGGAAGAAAGTAGAAGAGAGAATGTCCAGGGGTGCGTGTGGTCCTTGATTATGCTGGCTGCTTTTCCAATGCAGCGGGAAGTGTCGATGGAGTTAATGGATAGAAGTCCTTCCTTTGACAGATCCATCATGTCATCTTGTCTAATCTCCCTAATTGTTGGGGAGCCAGAGGTGGGATGATCATCAAAACCTGCCGGTCAATAAACAGGGTTGCTGACACACCTTAATTATGCTACTATTGCCTGCAGGGATTCAAGTGCAGAAATCTCCACTCATTCCTCCTCAAATATTTTATATCACATTATATTTCATACTGCAAGACTCTGGGGAAAAAATAAGATGCTTACTCTTTTGAAAATATTTTCCAGCCTTTGTTCTGTTTTCTTTCTCCCTGGGCCGTGGTCCCTTTATATTTAGAAGAAGTGCAATGTTCACTTTACTCCACTCTCTTTTTCGTTATTTATAACTCCCACAGTCAGCCGCTGAAGATCGTCTGTGGCAGCAGAGAATGAGCCTTGTCTCCTTGCTGAGTTTAACAATCTATCATTTAAGCCTTGGAAGACCTTTATAGGACGACAGCGTCAAATGGATTCTTTTGGAAATGCTTCCTCATTGTTTAATCTGACGCTCAATGGGTCTTTTTTAAAGAAATGTTACTGTGTCTGTGCAGTTCCCCGACAGGCTAGTGCCTGAAACTTATTACAAATTCCACGTTTTATTGTCCAATTTCCATGCCAGTGGGTCTAAATAGTTCCGGTAATGGGTTAAAAGCAGTAAACAAATGCCTCTGGATATAACTGATGTTGTGTCTCTGCAATAAGTATTATTTTCATGGTAGTTTCTTCATCATGGCTCATCATGTTTCATGCTTTGGTTGCTTAACCAAGAAATCCAATTGTACCCAGAAGTTGGTCATGCTAGATTGTCCTTTAATGTCCAAAGATGTGCAGGTTATGTGCATCGGCCATGCTAAATTGCGTCCTGGTAGGTTAGAGGGATTAGGAGGGTGAATATGTAAGATGATAAGAATAGGGCCTGGATGGGATTGTTGTTGGTGCAGGCTCAATGAGCCTCCTTCTGCACTATAGGAATTCTATGATTATATGAATTTTCTAAGATTCTATGGCAAATGCATTGTGTTATGGAGAGAGGGCTGAGGGTAGGGCCGGGGGGTGGTGGTGGGTGGGGGAGGGGTGCTCTTTCACACAGTGCAGATCCAGTGGGGCAAATGGCTTCCTTCTGCACTGTAGCAATTCTAAGATCCCACAGATTATATAAGCGGAGTTGGTACCTGGAACACCTTCTGCCTCCAGGTGGGGGAATGACGAGTGAGGGCACGGTAAAGGTAGGACATGTCCTGCCTCTTGTTTGGTGCCTTACAGTGAGGATTACAAGGCAGCATCCATAGTACTGCAGCTGGAGTACTGTGTGCAGTTTTGGTCGCTGCACTTACGCAAGGATATTTTGGCCTTGGAGGGAGTGCAGAGGAGGGTTACTAGGCTGATTCATAAGAACATAAGAAATAGGAGCAGGAGTAGGCCATCTAGCCCTTCGAGCCTGCCCCGCCATTCAATAAGATCATGGCTGATCTGTCGTGGCTCAGTTCCACATTCCCGCCCTTTCCCCATAACCCTTAATCCCCTCTCTTATCAAAAACCCATCAACCCGCGTCTTAAAAATATTTAGTGAGGTAGACTCCACCACTTCAACGGGCAGAGAATTCCAGAGATTCACCACCCTTTGAGTGAAGAAGTTCCTCCTCAAATCCGTTCTAAACCACCCCCCCTTTATCTTGAGGCTGTGCCCCCTAGTCCTACTATCCTTTCTGAGCGGGAAAAGTCTCTCCACCTCTATCCTATCCATCCCATTCATCATCTTATACGTCTCAATGAGATCTCCCCTCATTCTTCTAAACTCTAACGAGTACAAGCCCAGTTTATTCAGCCTCTCCTCATAGCTCAACCCCCTCAACTCCGGCATCAGCCTAGTAAACCTCCTCTGCACTCCCTCCAAGGCCAAAATATCCTTGCGTAAGTACGGCGCCAAAACTGCACACAGTACTCCAGCTGCGGCCTCACCAATGCCCTATACAGCCGCAGCAAGACCTCCCTACTTCTATATTCATAAGAACATAAGAACGTAAGAAATAGGAGCAGGAGTAGGCCATCTGGCCCTTTGAGCCTGCCCCGCCATTCAATAAGATCATGGCTGATCTGTCGTGGCTCAGTTCCACATTCCCGCCCTTTCCCCATAACCCTTAATCCCCTCTCTTATCAAAAACCCATCAACCCGCGTCTTAAAAATAGTTAGCGAGGCAGCCTCCACCACTTCAACGGGCAGAGAATTCCAGAGATTCACCACCCTTTGAGTGAAGAAGTTCTTCCTCAACTCCATTCTAAACCACGCCCCCTTTATCTTGAGGCCCCCTCGCTATGAAGGCCAGCATCCCATTCGCCTTCCTGACCACCTGCTGCACCTGCAAGCTGGGTTTTTGCGACTCGTGCACAAGGACCCCGAGGCCCACCGTCGCCTGCTGCAGTTTTTCGCCACGATTCTGGAGTTGAGCGGGTTGAACTATGAGGAGAGACTGAATAAACTAGGCTTGTACTCGTTAGAGTTTGGAAGAATGAGGGGGGATCTCATTGAGACGTATAAGATGTTGAATGGGATGGATAGGATAGAGGTGGAGAGGCTCTTCCCGCTCAGAAAGGACAGTAGGACTAGAGGGCACAGCCTCAGGATAATGGGGGGGTGGTTTAGAACGGAGTTGAGGAGGAACTTCTTCACTCAAAGGGTGGTGAATCTCTGGAATTCTCTGCCCGTTGAAGTGGTGGAGGCTGCCTCGCTAAATATTTTTAAGACGCGGGTTGATGGGTTTTTGATAAGAGAGGGGATTAAGGGTTATGGGGAGAGGGCGGGAAAGTGGAACTGAGCCACGACAGATCAGCCATGATCTTATTGAATGGCGGGGCAGGTTCGAGGGGCTAGATGGCCTACTCCTGCTCCTATTTCTTATGTTCTTACGTTCTTATGTACTCGTATTAGCTGCATCACTACTTGCAAAAGTGTATCTGAAACTAGAATGTACCACTCTTTCAAGAGATGCAGGCAGCCTTTAAGTGGCATCTGAGAAGTTAAGGTAAGTATACACAGACTAGTAAAAGGTTTTTACCATTGAGCTAGTCCCAATTACTCGCATTTGGCCCATATCCCTCTATATTAATCTCTTGTGAGATATTCAGAAAATATTTCTGTACCTGATGGAATAACCTGTACTCTAGGCATGGAAGGTGGGCTGTATACTCCGGGCATCTAGTGCAGTTCCCGAAGACAGCATGTGATATTGGTGATGCCTATCTATCAGTTGAATGGCAGTTCAGGCTGGCAGAGTCAGGTAGCAATCATTAATAATGCCATGAGAATTTTTTTGGCAGTATCGCCCCCAGTGGCGCAATAGTTAACACCGCTGCCTCACAGTGCCAGGGACCCTGGGTTTGATTTCCAGCTTGGGACACTGTTTGTGAGGAGTTTGCATGTGCAGGTCTCTGTTGCTGAACATGCGCATTAACTGGAGCAGGGGTCTGACAGACTGAGAGAGAGAGAGTGAGAGAGAGAGCCGTCAGGTCCCTGCAACTGTAGGCTCAAACAGCAACCCTCCCACAATTGAGTGGGCCGGTAGTTCAGTATGCAGCCTCTGCCGCCAGCCCTCTCCCCCCACCATCCATCATCCAGACCGATCGCAGCCCCCATTCCCACCCTCACAGATCACAGGCAAAGTTGCAGTGGGCTCCCCTCACCCCCCCACTGATCACATGCGGAGTGGCAGCGGGCAACCTCCCCACTTTGACCCTGTCCCCATTGGGTATCCCCATTGTCCCACCTCATTGGCCCTGCCCCAGTTGACTCCACCTCCATTGGCCCGCCACTGACACTGCCCCCATAGCCCCTCCCCTGGCACTGCCTGGGTGGGTATTGCCCAGGTGCCAGTCTGGCACTGCCCAAGGGGCATCCCAGCCTTCGACGCCGGGACCATAGTAGCCTCCGGATCCACTGGTGAGGCCGGCATGACTGTTCCCCTTTCAATGGGAAGGGGCATTTTCCTTGCCAGAGAGAATCTCTCCCGACGAGGTCACAAAGGCAAGCGAGCCCGGAAGAGTGAACGACAGTCTCGCTAAGCCTATTGGAATCAATATTTCCATAAATTTAAATAAATTATTCTACCTCTCACCCATTTCCGGTGAGAGGCTGACTGCAGCGGAAACCCGAGTGTCATAAAATTGCAGCAGGGGTGAAAACTGACGCCAGTCGCACTCAGAGCTTTACACCCGAGTTTACAACATTTTCCTGCTGCAAAGTGGGCGTAAAGAAGTTAATGAACAAAGAACAAAAACAGCCCGGGAAACAGGCCCTTCGGCCCAACGAGCCCACGCCGCCATCTCAACACCACCAGTCCCCATCTCCACCCACGACCCTTGTCTAATGTTTTATGGCCATCCAGATTGAGGGAAACTGATTTAGGGACAATTTATTCCTGCCAATCAGCCTAACAGCACATCTTTGGGGTGTGGGAGGAAACCGGAGCACCCGGAGAAAACCCATGCAAGCACGGGGAGAATGCGCAAACTCCCACAGGCACCGGCCCAAATCCATGTGTCTGCACAGCAATCAGTGACAGTCACTCTCACTGGGCTGTCACTGGACAGCCCAGTGACCAGTATCTGGTCCAGTTTAGGCACACACTAACGACATGAAGCACTAGGCCAATCTCGAACAACCAAGAGCAGCCCCAGTACGACCCATCGCGTGTATGCCCCTCGTTGGACACAAGTTGGACCGACTTAAAACCTGTGAATGAAAAGGAAAAAAAAAACATTATTATTATTATTATTGTTATTATTATTGTACCATATCCAAGTTGTAAAATTTCGTCCAGTACGTCTGGAGTGAATGGGATCTTTGATTATACTGGCTGCTTTTCCGAGGCAGCGAGATGAGTAGATGGAGTCAACGAAAGGGAGGCTGGTTTGCGTGAGGGGCTATGTGGAGCTACACTCACAACCCTATGTAGTTTCTTTCCAATTCCATGGGCTTTTACTGTACATGCCAGCCTTTTGTGTGGCACCTTGTCAAATTCCTTCAACAACAGGTTCCCCTCTATCTACTTTCCCTGTTACACTCTCAAAGAACTCGAAAAAACTTATCAAATGTGATTTACCTTTCATAAGACTAGATTTGATTCTATTCAGCTTTCCTAAGTGGTCTGCCGTGTGTCCCCGCACTGTCAAATTGCTGAAATCAGCTGGCAAACTCAAATTTGGACTCCTGCCTGCCCCAACCTTACAACCGCCCAGTATGGGTTTACCGCACATCAGGGTGGCAGGTTCTATGCCGAGGTTATTGACCCAACAACACATACACACACAAAAGAAAATCAGCAGCTGCACAACTTGGAAATCGTCCAAATTCTACATTCAAACTCAAACAATTAGTTTGCACTTACAAAGTGTCTTAAAAGTAAAAAAAAAAGCATTGCAGGCTCCTTCACAGAGACGAGGGGTAAGGAAGGGAAGTGTGGGCTGAATCTTGGTCAAAGAGGCCGCTGGTGAAGAGAAGGAGATGGAGGAAGGAAATGCTTTAGGAGATGAATCGGAGAGAACAGGACGTTGCTGAATGAATAGGCAGCCATTGACAATGCTGTGGAGTGTTTGAAATGCAAATTTAGTGAGTGTTATTTTTCCTGTCACATTCTGAGATTAATATTACTTTCTAAACCATTACAGGGAAGCGGCAAGATAAATCTGCAAACAGGTTGGATAGAAGTTCAGTGATAATGTGAACACATTTTTAACCCTGATGGGAAGCAAGAGGACAATGAGCACAAAGTAAGGGCTCACTGTACAATTTGAAGAACAATCCTGAAGTGCCACGACATGACAGCACAGTGGCATCATGGTTAGCACTGCTGCCTCACAGTGCCAGGACAGCACAGTGGTACTGTGGTTAGCGCTGCTGCCTCACAGTGCCAGGGCAGCAGGGGTGGCACTGTGGTTAGCATTGCTGCCTCACAGTGCCAGGGCAGCAGGGGTGGTACTGCGGTTAGCGCTGCTGTCTCACAGTGCCAGGACAGCACAGTGGTATTGTGGTTAGCGCTGCTGCCTCCCAGTGCCAGGGCAGCAGGGGTGGCACTGCGGTTAGCATTGCTGCCTCACAGTGCCAGGGCAGCACGGGTGGTACTGCAGTTAGCGCTGCTGTCTCACAGTGCCAGGCAGCACGATGGCACAGTGGTTAGCATTGCTGCCTCACAGTGCCAAGACAGCACGGTGGTACTGCGGTTAGCACTGCTGCCTCACAGCACCAGGCAGCATGGTGGCACAGTGGTTAACACTGCTGCCTCACAGTGCCATGGCCACACATGTGGCACAGCAATTAGAACTGCTGCCTCACAGCACCAGGGCCCCGGGTTCAATCCCAATCTCGGTGACTGTCTGCATGGATTTTGCATGTTCTCCCCATGTCTGCATGGGTTTACTCTTGGTGCTCCGCTTTGATCCCACAGTCCGAAAATGTCCGGATTAGGTTGATTGGCCCCATGCTAAAAATTTGATTCGATTTATTGTTGTCACATTCAGATACAGTGAAAAGTATTGTTTCTTGCGTGCTATATAAACAAAGCATACCATTCATAGAGAAGGAAAGGAGAGAGTGCAGAATGCAGTGTTATAGTCATAGCTTGGGTGTAGAGAAAGACCCATTCAAAAGTCTGACAGCAGCAGGGAAGAAGCTGTTCTTGAGTCAGTTGGTACGTGACCTCAGACTTTTGTATCCTTTTCCCAATGGAAGTAGAATGTCTGGGGTATGTGGGGTCGTTAATTATGCTGGCTGCTTTTCTGAGGCAGTGGGAAGTATAGACCGAGTCAATGGATGGCGGCTGGTTTGCGTGATGGATTGGGCTACACTTACGACCTTTTGCAGTTCCTTGCCCCTTAGTGTCCAAAGATATGTAGTTTAAGGGGATTGGCAGGGTAAATGCTTGGGGTTACGGGGATAGGGACTGGGTGGGACTGTTTTTTGGCGCTGCCTTGATGGGCCGAATGGCTTCCTTCTGCACTGCGGTGATACTATGATTCTATGACAGTGCCGCTAACTAATCATCAAATATGCAGTCAGAAGTCTAGCTCAGTGATCATCACATCCTCACCAATAAACAGTTAAAAGAGGTCTGTTTAATTATTCAGCGAGACCATGTACTAGGATAAACAAATAGAAACATAGAAATTAGAAGCAGGAGTAGGCCATTCAGTCCTTCAAGTCTGTTCCATCATTCATTTTGATCATGGCTGATTATCAAATTCAATATCCTCCCTAATCCCCATGACTTTTGATCCCTTTAATCCCGAAAGCTATACCTAATTTCTTGAAATCAGACACTTTGGCCTCATTCTGTGGTAGTGAATACCACACATTCACCACCCTCTGGGTGAAGAAATTTCTCCTCACCGCAGTTCTAAAAGATTTACCCCTTGTCCATAAGAACATAAGAACATAAGAAATAGGAGCAGGAGTAGGCCATCCAGCCCTTCGAGCCTGCCCCGCCATTCAATAAGATCATGGCTGATCTGTCGCTGCTCAGTTCCACTTTCCCGCCCTCTCCCCATACCCCTTAATCCCCTCTCCTATCAAAAACCCATCAACCCGCGTCTTAAAAATATTTAGCGAGGCAGCCTCCACCACTTCAACGGGCAGAGAATTCCAGAGATTCACCACCCTTTGAGTGAAGAAGTTCCTCCTCAACTCCGTTCTAAACCGCCCCCCTTTTATCTTGAGGCTGTGCCCCCTAGTCCTACTGTCTTTTTTGAGCGGGAAGAGTCTTTCCACCTCTATCCTATCCATCCCATTCATCATCTTATACGTCTCAATGAGATCTCCCCTCATTCTTCTAAACTCTAACGAGTACACCCTTCGTTCTCGATTCCCACCCCATTGGAACATTTTTTTCTGAATCTACCCCTTCTAATACCATTAGAATTTCATTAGTTTCTATGAGATCCACTCAGATTCTTCTAAACTCCAGTGAATATAATCCTAATCGACTTAATCTCTCCTAATGTGACAGACCTGCCATCCCAGGAATCAGCCTGGTAAATCTCCACTGTACTGCCCCTGTAGCAAGAACATCCTTCCTCAGATAAGGATGCCAAAACTGCACACAATACTCCAGGTGTAGCCTCATCAACACCCTATACAAGTAAGCCACATACTTGTTTTTGCTGAAGATATGTGTACAATTAAAACCAATGATTCAACTTTACAACTTATACTCAACATAAACTAAATGCTGCAATTTTAGCTGGATGCAGGAGCATAGACAGCAATCGGATTCATATATGAAAAAGGATTTGATAGATGTTAAGGATTATGGGTTTTAAACAAAAGGAAAAGATGTGGGGCCTGATTTTGCCAAAGCATCGCGCCCATAAAATGTGGTAAAGTCGGGTGTGAGGCCATTAACGAGATCCATGCCCATGTCCGCGCAGATTGCCACTTTACTGAAACCCCAGAATGGTGGTGATCCGCTTCACACTCAAAATGGACACAATGGTGATTGAAATGCATCTGCATGCATTTAAATTGAATTAAAGGACTGCCCGCCCATCTTTATTGGCATTACCCCCTTTACCACCGTGTTTGCCAATCTGGAACAGCGCCATAAAGGACCTGCTCAATAAAAGCCTAAATCGGCCACTATAGCTGCTGAAGAGTGTGTTGAGAGGTTCCAACAGCTCTCTGACTCAGATCAATCGTGGGGGGGGGAGGAAGGAGGTCGGTCAGATCATTCTCTGGTTGGGCGGGTGGGGAGGGGAGTGAGGCCAAATCATTGTTGGGGGGGGAGCGGAGGAGGGGGTGAATCAAATGTATCATTGGTGTTGGGGGGGAGGGCTGATTATTGTCTGATGGGGAGGGAAGAGGAGGCGGGTCAGATGTTCCTCTGGGGCGGGAGTAAGTGAGGTCAGATCATTCTCTGGGGAAGGATGACTGAGGCCAGATCATTGTCTTGGAAGGGTTGGGAATGAGTGAGGCCAGACCATTCTCTGACCCAGTGGGGAGAATGAGGCCAGATCATTGTCTGGGGTGCAGGGGGCCTGGGGGAGGAGAGGGTGGGAGGGGAGGTCCAATCGCTCACAGATGGGGGGGTGGGGCAGATGGATCTCTTTTGGGGGTACGGGGGGGGGAACAGGGAGATTCACTGCTACTCTGTGGGCGATTGGTAGGGGGGGAACAGGATGGCGATTGGTCTGGGTAATGGGGGGAGTGGATAAGGGGGAGCAGCGATACGTGTGGGTAGTGGGGGTGTTGATAAGGGGGACAGTGAAGTTTGTGGGTAGTAGGGGGTGGATGAGGGGAACAATGATGTGTGTGGATCATGGGGGGGTGGATAAGAAGGACAGTGATGTGTATGGTTAGTGGGGGGTGGGTGGGTAAGGGGGACAGTGATGTGTGTGGATAGTGGGTGGGTGGGTGGGTAAGGGGGACAGTGATGTGTGTGGATAGTGGGTGGGTGGGTGGATAAGGGGGACAGTGATGTGTGTGGGGATAGTGGGTGGGTGGATAAAGGGGTCAGCGATATGTGTGGCTAGTGGGGGGTGGGTGGATAAGGGGGACAGTGATTTGTGTGTGCACCATCGCTGCCACTTTTCGCTCCTGGGCCGCTTTCTCCACGTTCTACGGCCCGGAAGCGATCTGACACAGGTGCGCTTTTCAACTTTTTTTTCTAACTGCACATGTGCAGTTCAGAGCTCCGATCATTTCAGCTGTGCTAAGCCCTGCCCACAGCGCGAATGGGGCTGGTGATTTTTTTGTGTGTGTGAGGGTGCCTGAAAGCAGATTTCTAAGTTGGATCTGCATTACACCCAGATTCAGCCCTTGGAATGAAAAGAGTGAAATCGGACCCGTGGTTTGCGCATGTCAATTCAAACTAACATACTGCAGGTTTGAAAGAGTTGTTCTCTCTACAGAGTACATTAAAATAGTAGCCTGTGCAATAGACAAATGACATCACCAGCAAATCATGTGACTGGCTCTTAAAGCAATCACGCAACTACTTAAATATATAACAATGGAGTAAGTAGCAAGAAAAGTCAACAAACAGAGGGGACAGATTTAAGGTAATTAGCGAAATAACCTGAGTGACTGATTACGATTTGGAATGCACTACTTGAAAATGGTGTTGGAAGTGGATTCAGTGATAACTTTCAGAGACAATTGGATATGTACACAAAGACAAAATATTTGTAGACCTGTGGGGAAAAAAGCATGTCAGTGGGATTAATTGGCCAGCTCTCTCCTAAAGCGAGCAAAGTCACAGCGTGCCAAATGGCCTCCAACTCTGCTGTATGATTCCAAGACTTATAACATTGGAATAGGGGGGCTGATCGGGGGGGGTTAGGGAGGAGGGAATGAGGGTGACAAAGGATGGAAGTAGAATGACAAGGCATTAAAAAGTTTTGCTTAGATGAGATTCTAGAAAATACCTTCTCAACTACAGTGAAACCCCAATTTTACACACCCCAATTTAGCTCAAATTCGAATATAATACATTGAATCATTGGACCCTTTTTTTTGCTCTTTTCGGGGAACTGAAAAGTTTTTGGTTACTGCGATCTATTTCTAAAGTGAAAATAATCTGCCTTAGAAAGAAATTGTGGACAGAAAACATTTGCTCCCCGCCCCTTGCCCAGTTCAGTTAAAAGGGGTTCTCACTTAGAAAAAAATCTACGTTAGACAGTCGTTCAAAAGAGAAAGTACTTTACAGTTAATGGACCATGAAAGTGTTTGTGTAAATAAATATCCCTACTGCCTGTTTTAAACTAGCCTGGACCTGCCAATCAAAAGGTTTGTAAAAAGTTGATGAGGCGAGTAGTGATTGTACAAACAAACAGAGCTCTGATGGACACCGAGATCATCCGTAACGTAACTATAGAACCCAGGTTTAGCACGACCCCGCTTTTTGCGCGATAACATTTTATGGACCCCAACCATCACATTATAACGGGGCCGCACTGTATCGGATTACTAGTTGTATCTGAGTGCTAATCACTATAAAACCATATTGACGTAGAAAATTGTGAGAAAATAGTAAATGAAGCACCATATTTTTGCAAACATCTCTGTCCAATACAAACAGCATTGCCAATATTTTCAGAAGTTATCAGAAAACCATTAGTGCTATGTCAATATTTCTGGAGAACATGTGACAATGGGATTCACTCTTTTCCGTTAGTTGGAACACGTAATCCACAATTAAAAAAGCAAAAATAACTAATGTTGCCTCAAGATGTGCTGGGCATTTTGCACACAAGTGTAGAAAAGATTTACTAGGATGCTACCGGGACTTGATGGTTTGAGTTATGAGTAGAGGCTGGATAGACTGGGATTTTTTTTCTCTGGAGCGTAGGAAGCTGAGGGGTGATCTTATAGAGGTCTATAAAATAATGAGGGGAATAGATAAGGTAAATAGTCAGCATCTTTTCCCAAAGGTAGGGGAGCCTAAAACTCAAGGACGTAGGTTTAAGTTGAGAGGAGAGACAGATACAAAAGGGTCCAGAGGGGCATTTTTTTCACACAGAGGGTGGTAAGTGTCTGGAACAAGCTGCCAGAGGTAGTACTAGAGGCTAGTACAATTTTGTCTTTTAAAAAGCATTTAGATAGTTACATGGGTAAATGGGTACGGAGGGATATGGGTCAAATGCGGGCAATTGGGACTAGCTTAGGGCTTTAAAAAAAGGGCAGTGTGGACAAGTTGGGCTGAAGGGCCTGTTTCCATGGTGGCAACATCTGTGACTCTAAGTAAATTCAGGGAGATGTGCAGTCAGGATATTCTGAAAACGCATTGGTTAATGTGATGCCATGGGCCAGAAAGCTAAAACCAAAAATGCAAAGAAGTGGGAGAGAAATAAGTATATTTTCATTTATAGCTCTCTCACACTTGGGACATTCTAATTCCTAAACAGTGGGCAGAATTCTCTGGTCTCACATGCCTCATTGTCAGCAAGAACAGAGAATTTGGCACTCAGCCAAAACTCCAGTTATTGCAGCAGGACTGGAGAATCCTAGCTGCGGGCAAGATTGGAGAATTCTGGCCAATATATGTCTTCATTTTTGGGGTTACACTTGATTAAAATTCTTTTGCATTAGCTTCTTCCGTTTGATAACCTTAGTGAAAATGTTCAAATAGAAAATTTGATTAAGTCTCAATTAAAGTTTGCCATGGGCCAAATTTTGCTGGAGCAGGAATCACAGAACCACTAAATGATAGGATGGTTGAACCACTGAAGGAGGTTGTTTGGCCCATCAAATGTATATTGGCTTCTTTGAAAAGCAATCCAACTAATCCTACTTCCCAACTCTTGCCCCACTTTCCTATTTTGCCTTCAACTATGGATGACACAAAGATTGGTGGAGTTGCTGATAGTGCCAGGGATTCCCATTGGGGAGACCATGCAGACGCTACGACAACGGATGAATGAACATCGCTCGACAGTCACCAGGCAAGACTGTTCCCTTCCTGTTGGCGAACACTTCAGTGGTCACGGGCATTCAGCCTCTGACCTTCAGGTAAGCATTCTCCAAGGCGGCCTTCACGACACACGACAGCGCAGAGTCGCTGAGCAGAGACTGATAGCCAAGTTCCGCACACATGAGGACGGTCTCAACAGGGATCTTGGGTTCATGTCGCACTATCTGTAACCCCCATGACTTGCCTGGGTTTGCAAAACCTCACTTACTGTACTGTCTGGAGACAATACACATCTCTTTAAACTGTGATCAGTGCTCCTTCCACTCACATTATCAGCCACTTCAGGTCTTGAACAGCAGGTTAGGTGTAAGGATTCGCATTTTAATCAGTAATCTCTAAACTGTCTGCGCTTTATATGCTCTGTCTGAGGCCAGAACTCTCCATTCACCTGACGAAGGGGGTAACCCCGAAAGCTAGTGAGTATATTATCAAATAAATAGGTTGGACTAAAACCTAGTGTTGTCAGACTTTTTACTGTGTTTACGCCAGTCCAACGTCGGCATACCCACATCGTGCCAGGGATTGTCAGGGGATACAATAGGATCTAGACAGATTGGAGACTTGGGCACAGAAATGGCAGATGGAGTTCAATCCAGACAAATGCGAGGTGATGCATTTTGGAGGATCAAATTTAGGTGCGAATTATACTATAAATGCCAGAATCCTTAGAAACAGTAACATACAGAGGGATCTGGTCATATAGGTTCACAGTTCCTTAAAAGTGGCAACACAGGTAGCTGAGATGATTAAGAAAGCTTATAGCATGCTTACCTTCATCAACTGAGGCATTGAGTAAGAGAGTTGGGAAATCATGTTGCAACTCTATAAAACCTTGGTTAGGCCACATTTGGAGTACCGTGTGCAGTTCTGGTCACCACCCTACCAGAAGGACGTGGAAGCTTTGGAGAGAGTGCAAATAAAGTTCACTAGGATGTTGCTTGGTCTCAAGTGTGTTGGCTATGAAGAGTGGTTGAATAAACTAGGATTGTTTTCACTGGAAAGACAGAGGTTGAGGGGAGACCTAATAGAGGTCTACAAAACTATGAGAGACGTAGAGACGGTGGATAGTCAGAAGCATTTTTCAAGAGTGGAAATGTCAATCACGAGGGGGCACAGGTTCAAGGTGAGAGGGGAAAGTTTGAGGAACATGAACAGGGGAAGTGTTCCTACATCAAGAGTGGGGGTGTCTAGAATGTGCTGCCAGAGGAGATGGTGGAAGCAGGCATATGAGCAACATTTAAGAGGCAGCTGATGGATACATGAATAGGGAGGGAATAGAGGGATACAGACTGAGTAAGAGCAGAAGGTTTTTTTGTAGTTTAGTTTGGGCATCATGATTGGCACAGGCTTGGAGGGCCGAGGGGTCTGTTCCTGTACTGTATTTTTCTTTGCACTTTATTCTTTGTTCTTTGTATAGTGTGTAAGAAACAATACTTTTCACTGTATATTGGCACATGTGACAACAATAAGTCAAATCAAATCAAAAAAGTGTGGAAGCAGACTTTATAGGGCATCATGTTTGGCATGAGTTTGGAGGGTTGAAGGGCTTGTTCTTGTGCTGTACTTTTCTTTGTCCTTTGTTCTTTGTTCTATTTATTCAATCTTCTTTTGAAAGCTGCAATTGAATCTCTTTCCACCACCCTATCACCTCTGACAATGCAGTGCCCCATCAGTACTGAAGTATCATCCAAGATTCAAGCTCAAGTCTTTGGAGTTGCTTAATGAGTCCACAACTGTTGGCTCAGAAATGAGAGCACTTCTCACTGAGCTGGAGCTCTCAGTTAATCCATGTCATTGTTTGTTTACAATAATATAATCCAATAATACTTTAAAGCATATTTTGGAAGCAATGAAGAAAGGGAAGGATTGAGCACGTCAGTTTTTTTTTATTTGGAGCACTGGAAGTGAGTGATGCTATTATTAAGCTTTCTGTTAGGGATCGCCTTGAGCAGTCAACTCAAAAGTTCTTCGGATGTTGCTTCCAAAGCCAGAACTATTTGTGCATGAGGGAAGCAACTTGAAATTTAAGAGGATTAAGAAATCAAACACAAGAATTGTGGCAAGCTGCCAAGAAGCCAGACAATCTAACGCTCAGGAAGCCAAGTTCAAAGAACTGAACTGGCCCATGTTCACCAAATGAATCAAATTAATAGGTTAATTTCGCGTATGGAAACTGGGTGATCTCACAACAGGCAGTGCATGGGAATCTATCACCTCTCAACATCCCTGGGGAACTTATTTTTCATTCTTGATGGGATGTGAGCATTGCTGAATTGGCCAGCACTTATTGCCCATCGCTAAATGCCCTTGAGTAGGTGGTGGCGAGCCACTTTCTTGAACTGCTGCAGACCTTTTGGCATGGCGCCAAACCAGTTGTGAGAGGCAGCATCTTTCGCAGAGAATCTTTCTTGTTGAAGAGTTTAATCCTTTGCCTTTGTGATTGCAACACACTTACGATTGTTTAGGGTAATGGTTTGAAAATTGAGGAATTAATTTCAAACAGCCAGTGAAATAATTTGATCTGATTGAGATTTACGGTTATTTTGAATGCTTGACAAACTGTTTCACTTGAGAGAAAGAGCAGAATATTAATTCTCTTAGTGATGGGGAAGTACAGATAAATGTACATGTTACATGGCACAATTTGGTTTTGTCTAAATATTGGGCAGAGAAAATTTACTATTGATGAGAGCTGATCCATTCAGGGAGGTTTAGTTGGCAGAATAGAAATCAAACACTAATGAAACACTGCTCCAGACAATATATTGGTAGACCATTTACGACGGAGATGAGAAGACATTTCTTCACCCAAAGAATGGTGAGCCTGTGGAATTCATTACAGGAAGTAATTGATGCCAAAACATTGAACATATTCAAGAGGCAGTTGGATACAGCACTTGGGATGAACGAGATCAAAGGTTATGGGGAGAAAGCAGGATTAGGCTATTGGGTTTGACAATTAGCCCTGATCATAATGAATGTCGGAGCAGGCTTGAAGGGCCAAATGGCCTCCTCCTGCTCCCATCTTCCAGGTTTCTATGTTTCTGACACTCAGGACTATGCACCTATCACTTCGGTCATTGCTGTTCTTCACTGGTTTTATCGCCCAACTTGCACTGATTTCAAAGTTCTTCAAACTTCCGAGGTCAGAAGATTTCTGTTGTCGGACCCTCACCCGTGCCAATTCCGTGGTGAGCAAGGTGACAGAGTTCCGGCCATGGAATCTTGAATCCTTACAATGCAGAAGGAGACCATTTAGCCCATCAAGTCTGAACTTACCACAATCCCACCCAGGCCCTATCCCCATAAACCTGCACATTTACTGCCGTTTCTCCCCCTGACACTAAGGGGAAATTTAGCATAGCCAATCAACCTGATCTGCACATCTTTGGACTGTGGGAGGAAACTGGAGCACCTGAAGAAAACCCACGCAGACATGGGGAGAAGGTGCAAACTCCACACAGACAGTCACCCGAGGCTGGATTTGAACCTGTGTCCCTTGTGCTGTGAGGCAGCAGTGTTAACCACTGTGCCACCATGCTGCCCCCAACCCGGTTATAAAATAACCCTGCCTCCACAATTCTCTGGGAGGAGAATTCCACAGGCAAATGGCTCTCTGAGAGTAAAGAAATTCTCCTCGTCTCTGTTCTAAATGGTTGAAACAGTGGCTTCTCTCAGGAGGGGGAGCATGCTCTCTGCATCAACTGTATTAAGCCCCCTCAGTATCATACCTGTTCCAAGAGGATCAACTTTCAATCTTCTAGATTCCAACAGAGTTTTAGTCAGTTCCAACAGATTAGCAGCAAATGCTGATTAAACTGTGTTTCCTGATTCACTTCTGCGGCTCTGAGTCTGCCAGCCTCCAGTCAATATGCTTCAATTCTCCTAATGACCATACGGATCCTTCAGTAGCTCCTGTTACACTGCCTCAGCAGTCTCCATCCCACCCCCAGAGCCATGGGATCGACCTGCCAATTATTTCCGAGATTTTCTCCTTGGGCAGCCCCAACCCGAGATGAATAGGCTGGATACATATTAACAACTCACGGCGGTAGCATCTGGAAAGGCTGAGGTAGGCGGGAAGAAAATAATTTACAAGTGTGAAACATGTCCCTGGGGTCTCCATTTACTACTTGTGCGGTATTGAGATTTGTTAGAATGTTACCGGTGACAACTTTGTATTGGATGTAGTGTGGCCAATGGCAACAAACTGTCGGCATCAGCTGACCCAGTAAACCATGGAACCAATTACAGAGTGATGTGACCGGCTGACTCGCTATAAATAAGAACCTGTTGGGAATTGTGGGGAGCTTGGAGTGGCCCAGGGTGAAGCCCCAAGTTTGGAGTAATGAAGTTTCTTTATTAAATCCTTCCTATAAGTTGGAGCAAGTTTTGTTGTGCTTTAATTGTCTGCATTTGAAGAGTTCCTTTTGAAGAAACAAAGTTCACACATTCTGCTATCTTTTGGTAACCACAGGAATAATTACAGGTTTCATTATTTCCAATGGTTGCACTTTGGGGTGTTACGTCCTGAATGAATTTTATACCAGAGCTATTGCTGTGGCAGCCTATGGAGAACAGTAAGAAATAGCTTGACTGATGTAATCAAATACATTTTTAAATGTACAATCTCTTTTTAGCCATGTCACAATTTAATTTTATATTCTGAAATGTAGCTGGGTTGTGATATAGCCCGATATGTGGAGTCTCATGGTGGTAATTCAGACCACCGAGTTGAAAAGAAAAGCTCCAGACCAAAGACATCTTGGGAATTAAGTAGCGTGGGCGTGGGTGATGATTGAGGTTTCATTATTAGTGTCACAAGTCAGCTTACATAAATACCACAGTGAAGTTACTGTGAAAATCCCTTAGTCGCCACACTCATGTTTGAGTGCACTGAGGGAGCATTTAGCATGGCCAATCCACCTAATCTGCACATCTTTGAGACTGTGGGAGTAAGTCGTAACAGTGGGAGGAAACCCACGCAGACACGGGGAGAACAGGCAGACTCTGCACAGACAGTGAACCAAGGTGGGAATTGAACCTGGGTTCCTGGCGCTGTGGGGCAGCAATGCTAACCACTATGCAGGCATGATGGGTAATTTGGCCAATCTTGCTAGAATCAGCAAGTTCTGCAAGAGCAGATTAAAAACTGTACAAAAGTGCTTGTCTCAGACTGTGAGAAAGACAGACTCCTTTTTGCTCATAAAAGGATAATAAAGATTCCTCCTTCACCCAGCTTTGGAGATTGATAGCCGTGTTGGTACATCAAGCTTGACCTTGAAAGGCTAAACAGGGGAGTGGGTAACTGTGAACCTACTGAATTTTATTGGGATAAGGGCAGCAAAGTAATTGAAAATCAGCTCAATGGGCTATAACCATGGCACCCGGCCAAAGACAGAACGGGTATAAAAAGTGATAACGTAGAGGGTGGAATTTTCACATCCTGCCCACCACGGGAGTTGTAGCAGGCGGGATATGAACTAGGGTGGATTTGTTTGGGGTGAGCGAGGCCGGAAAATCCTGCCCAAAGACATCAGCGCTGCTGTGGTCAGGGTGATTTGATCAGTTACCGTGATCACACAGGTACATGCACATACACACGTGAACACGCATGTGCACACACACGTGCGTGCGCACACACACACACAGACATCTCATCTGCTGATTGAGGACCAAAACAAATTTAGGCCCACCACGTAACTAGGTAACCAGTCATCACTACAGTGCATGAGGAGACCATTTGGCCATCGAGTCTGCATCAACTCTCTGACAGAGCATCTTACCCAGGCCCTGCCCCATCCTCATAATCTTACATGATTACCCAACTAATCCCCTCCAACCTACACATTTTGGGGCACTAAGGAGAAACTTAACATGGCCAGGCCATCTAACCTTCACATCATCGGGACTGTGGGAGGAAACTGGAACACCCAGAAGAAACCTGTGCAGACACAGGAGAAAGTGCAAACTCCAAAGGCCAGAATCGAACCTGGGTCATATTAATGTGAGGCAGCAATGCGAATCACTGCACTACCATGTCACCCCTACAACAGTGTGTAGTATTGCTTGGTGGTATTGATCAAACTGTACCACATTTTGTAGAACAATGCCCAAACTGTTGTGCGCATTGACACCAAGAGGAGAGGTAAGAATTTTTAGACCACAGAGGTGGTCTTACATTTATAAAGTCTGTTTCTACACTTTTTTGACTTGATTTGATTTATTACGGTCACATGTATTAGTATGCAGTGAAAATTGTTGTTTTTTTGCATGCTGTACGAAGAACTAAGAACAAGGTACAAAGAAAAATGCAGCAAAGAAACAGGCCCTTCAGCCCACCAAGCCCATGTTAATCATGATGCCCTAACTAAACTAAAGAAAAAACCTTCTTCCCTTACTCAGTGCGTATCTCTCTATTCCCTTCTATTCACCCATCCAGATGCCTCTTAAATGTTGCTAATGTGCTTGCTTCTACCACCCCCTCTCTGGCAGCACATTCCAGTCACCCACCACTCCCCCACACATCTCCTTTAAACATTCCCCTCTCATTTTGAACCTGTGCTCCAATATAATTGACACTTCTAACCTGGGAAAAAAAGCCTCTGGCTTTCCACCTTGTCTGTACCT
The DNA here is from genome assembly GCF_965287045.1 of Carcharhinus amblyrhynchos. NCBI lineage: Eukaryota > Metazoa > Chordata > Chondrichthyes > Carcharhiniformes > Carcharhinidae > Carcharhinus > Carcharhinus amblyrhynchos. The sequence continues at coordinate 84,090,860 of NC_137334.1, forward strand.
CTCATTATTTTGTAAACCTATATCAGGTCTCCCTTAGCCTTCACCTTTCCAGTGAAAACAATCCTAGTTTATTCAACCTCTCCTCAGGGCCAACTCCCTTGAGACTACGCAACACCCTGGTGAATTTTCTTTGCACTTTCTCCAAAGCCTCCACATCCTTCTGGTAATGTTGTGACCAGAACTGCATGCAATATTCCAAATATGGCCTAACCATGGTTTTATATAGCTGCAAATTTATTTCCCAGATCTTGTACTCAATGATGAAGGCAAGCATGCCGTATGTTTTCGTAACCACATTGGCCACCTTGCCACTTTTAGGGAACTGTGTACCTGTACATCCAGATCCCTCTGTCTGTTAACGTTCCCAGGTTCTTATGTTATGTTCTTATTTACAGTATAGTTCACACCTAAACTTGATCCTCCAAAATGCATCGCCTCATATTTGTCCAGGAAAATGTATACGTTTATACAGACAAAGCATACCATTCATAAAGTACATAGGGGAGAAGCAAAGGAGAATGTAGTGTTACAGCCATAGCTAAGGTGTAGAAAAAGATCAATTTAATATATTTAAGGGGCGACTAGACTAATATACGAATACAATGGGAATGGGAGGATATGGACTCCGAAGTGCATACAGTTTTAGTTTAGGCGTAGGCTTGGAGGGCCAAGTGTTCCTGTGCTATACTTTTCTTTGTTCTTCTTTGTTCGAATAGGTGGCATGTCCATTCAAAATTCAGAGGACAGCAGGGAAGAAGTTGTTTTTGAGCTGATTGGTATGTGACGTCAGACTTTGGTATCTTTTTTCCCAACAGTGGAAGAGAGTATGTCCAGGTCGCATGGGGTTCCTGGTTATGCTGGCTGCTTTTCCGAGGCAGCGGGAAGTGTAGACAGAGTCAATGGATGGGAGGCTAATTTGCCTGATGGACTGAACACCCGTAGACTCTGACAAACTCCTTTCTGCCTTCTTGTACTCGAGTAGCAAAGGAATGGCAAGCAAGATGCAAAACTGATGGGCAAAGGTTCATGAAGTCTTAATGTGCCTGGTGCTAAGAGAGGAAATCAGAAGGCTGGTGGGTACAGTGTTTAATTGGTCAACTGTTCAGTGTTGGAATGTGTGTATCTTTTGACTGTTCACTGTGGGTGTGGTTAGGACTTTCCAATCCCACACACCACCAGGATGGTACGGTTCCATCAAAAGTCAGCTAGGCTGTTGAATTTCCCATGGCCGGTCCCACCACGACGGGACTGGAAAATCCCGACCAGAGAAACTGAAACAACAGTGAGCAAGAGAAAGCTGACATTTTACTGGTATTGAAATAAAGCTGCTGTTTACTCACATAACCTTTTCATCAACTTAATGATAGGTAGGCCCATTCAAAAGTGTGACTCCAGCAGGGAAGAAGCTTTTGTTGAGTCGGTTGGTACGTGTCCTCAGACTTTTGTATCTTTTTCCCGACAGAAGAAGGTGGAAGAGAGAATGTCCATGGTACACAGGGTCCTTAATTATCCTGGTTGCTTTGCCGAGGCAATGGGAAGTGTAGACAGAGTCAATGGGTGTGAGGCTGGGAGTTAATGAGTGAGGTTCTATGGCTTTGCTCATCTCAAAACCGTAGAATCCTGCCTGAGGTCAATGGACCTTTCCATGGCCTGTCTCCCACATTCTCTGATTTCCGTGGCAGGCAGGACGGTAAAATTCCAGCCAATGTTTTGAGTCTGCATGACTCTTTTTCAGAGCTAAAGAGAGGGAAAAGTGTGACAAAATTTAGACTGTTAAGAGCGGATGGAGCAGTTGGAAAAATGGGGCAATTTTAACTTTGGAAGAAGGGTCATACTGACTTGAAACATCACCCCAGCATTTTCTGTTTTCATTTGCAATTTCCAGCATCTGCAGTATTTTGCTTTTATTTGGTAGATTGCAATTGTTTCAGTCACAAAAATGTCAGCAAGGACATTCTAAATGCCAATCATAAACAATAAAAACTAGCAAGGGAGCAGAAAGGACCTGCATGAGGTTTTGGGCAGGTCGATATAAAATATACAGATTTATTTTGTACTGGTAGAAATCACAAGTGACATCCAGCTTGCCATAGCTCCTATGGCAGTTCGAGTCCTTTATCACCCTGACTCACTGGGCAGAATTTTATGGTTCATCATAGAATTTTATGGTTTGTAGGTGGGAGAGCTCAAAACATTTCCCCGGAGGACTTCACAGAGTCTACAGTGCAGAAGGAGGCCATTTGGCCCATCGAGACTGTACTGACAACAGTTCCAACCAGATCTTATCCCCATAACCGTTCATAGTCCCCCTGACACTAAGGCTTAATTTATCATGGCCAATCAACCTAACCCACATATCTTTGGACTATGGGAGAAAACCAGAGCACCAGGAGCAAATACGAGGAGAATGTGCAAACTCTACACATACAGTGATCCGAGCCAGAATCGAATTCAGGTACCTGTGAGGCAACAGTGCTAACCACTGTGCAACCATGCTGCCTTCTTGTTGCACTCCCAAGTGCTTCAACCTGTCTGCAATTTTGCACCAGATAGGTGAGGGCAAGCGCAGCCCACCGGCCGTCCCCACTATTGAGGCACTTAAGTGGTCAATTAATGGCCACATAAGGACCACTTCCCATCCAAACTTAATTTGCAGGCTAGCCGGAGGAATTTAGGAATGGGGTCCAGGTGGAAAATGTGTTTGCTTCTTCAAGGAGCTCGTGAAAGGTCTGCTACCCAGAAAGAGCCACGAGAACTCAAAATGCTCACTCTTCTTTCCAGCATCAGCACTGACAGCCATACTGTTATCCTTATTGCAAATTCCAGGGGAATAACATCATTCATTGTTGGACTGGTTAGAAAATTGCTTTGACTTCTTTGTCTCTGCTTAACCCCCTGGGAAAAATGATGCTGTTTAATTTCTTGCCGGCACCACAATAGACGCGATTCAGAAAGAAAAGCATTCATTGTGACCTTCTGCTGGGCGCTTGGCCATTCCTTTCAGATGAAGGGAAGGTAATGCAGGCTTTACCAGTCATAGTTCAACATGACCTTAATGCTGGGTCATTTCCGAAGGTCCAGGTGAGAAATCCCAGAGCACGATGACATTTTTTTGAACAAAATATGTCTTAGAATTTAGGGACAAAGATTTTAGCTGAAATTAAAATAAAAAATGCTCCAAAAACTCAAACGATTTGGAAGCGAGCGTGGACAGAGAAATAGAGTTAATTGAGTCTAATATGACTCTTCACTGGAACTGAAGAGAAGCAGAAATGAGATGGATTCAACACTGTTGATCAAACTTTGATAGATTTAAGGAAACAGATGACCTGTCTATGGAAGTGTGTGTTATGGACTTTGATAATGGCATAACAGCTTAAAAAAATTAACCTTGAAATCCCAGATTGCATTTAAATTACTCAATTATGTACGTATTTCCAAAGTCGATAGACCTTTGATATTGTTGGGGGTTCGATTGCCTGGGGAAAGACTCTCACTGAGACCAAATAGCTGCTGCCCTGCAAACAAAACTGGGGAAAGAAAGTCATTTTCAGCTGCGTGCCCACCAAATACAGGAAACTCTGTGATAAAGCAAAGGATGGAAGGTTCACTAATGGTTGGACTTTGGGATTGCACTGGAATCTATCGATAAAATTTATTTGTATTCAGTGTTGCCTCGCATGCAAACGTTGGTGATGGGTTTACAAAAGGAGGTGAGGGCCTCACGGTTGTATCACTAGACTATCGATCCAGAAATTCAGCTAATGTTCTGGGGATCTGAGTTTGAATCCCACCACAACAGTTGTGGAATTTGAATTCAATAAAAAGAAAGTTAGAATTAATTAAGAATCTATTGTAAACCATGAATTGATTGTCAGAAAATGTCATTTACAAAAGGAAATCTGCTATCCTTACATGATCTACATGTGACACCAGAGCCACAGCAATATGGTTGACTTTCAACCGCCCTCCAAGGAAACAAGGGATAAGCAATAAATGCTGGCTAGCCAGCGACACTCATGACTCAGAAATTCATTTTAAAAAGCGCAGTGGATTTCATAATATTTTTGATTTGATTCATTATTGTCACATGTAATAACATAGAGTGAAAAGTATTGTTTCTTGCACACTATGCAGACAATGCATACCATACATAGGGAAGGAAAGGAAAGAGTGGAGAATGTAGTGTCACAGTCATAGCTAGAATGCACAGAAAGATCAGCTTAATGTGAGGAAGGTCCATTCAAAAGTCTGATGGCAGCAGGGAAGAAGCTGTTCTTGAGTCGGTTGGTACGTGACCTGAGACTTTTACATCTTTTTCCCAATGGAAGAAGGTGAAAGAGGGTATGTCCAGGATGCATGGGTTTTTTGATTATGCTGGCTCCTTTTCCAAGGCAGTGGGAAGTGTAGGCAGTGTCAATGGGTGGAAGGCTGGTTTGCGTGATTGACTCGGCTACATTCACAACTCTTTGCAGTTTCTTGTCCTCTTGGGTAGAGCAGGAGCCATACCAAGCAGTGATACAGCCAGAGAAAATGATTTCTATGGTGCATCTTAGAAGTTCATCTTATGGATGAAAATGGGAAGTGACTTGACCTGGAAGAGAAAGACAAATAACAAACATATCCTGGCTGCAGAGAGCTTCATGTTAGTAGAGGTGGGTCGACAGAACATTTTTTTTGATCTGAAATATGACGGGAAACACTACAGGAAGGAAATGACGAAGGGAATGTCCCAGGAGATATGTTAACGGTTGTTCCCTTTGGGATTACACACACTTCGCAAAGAGTGAAGGATAAGAGGTTACAAATTGATATTGCAAGTCTAAAACAAATGGTGGAGAAAAAAGAAAATCTCTAAGCTCCAGTGGGTTGATTCAAGTCATCCATTATCTGAATCCTTCACCAAAATGAATGTTTGTGGTGAAAAATTGTCGGGAGTATTAGAAGATGGACGATTCAGGATGTGAGTTTTTCTTTGAAAATAGGTGATTTATTTTGCATTTATTTTGTATATTTGAAAAGCAGGGCTGCTGTAAATAGTAAAAGTAAAGTTTATTTATTAGTCACAAGTAGGCCTGCATTCACACTGCAAAGAAGTTAGTGTGAAAATCCCCTATTCACCACACTCTGGCGCCTGTTCGGGTACATGGAGGGAGGATTTAGCACGGCCAAATCACCTAATCTGCACATCTTTCGACTGTGGGAGGAAACCAGAGTGCCCGGAAGAAACCTACGCAGACATGTGGAGAATGTGAGGGCTCCACACAGACAGTGACCCAAGCCAGGAATCAAACCTGGGTCCCTGGCGCTGTGAGACAGCAGTGCTAAACATGTGCCACTGTGCTGCCCCAATTATTCCCAATTGAGAGTGGGGATAATTGAAGAACACTTTCAAAATTCAACATGGGCATAAAGGTTTCTTTTCATGGTGTACTTTTTCCAAGTTTCTATGAACTATGCAAATGCATTTGTAGTATCGGGTCTGCCATGTTCAAATACACAAACAAGGGTCAGGAATAGGCCATTCAGCCCCTTGCACATCCTCCACCATTTATTTAATAAGGACGGCATGGTGGCACAGTGGTTAGCACTACTGTCTCACAGTGCCAGGGACCCGGGTTCAATTCCAACCTCGGGTCACTGTCTGTGTGGAGTTTGCTCTTTCTCCCCATGTCTGCATTGGTTTCCTCGGGTGCTTCCTCCCACACTCCAGAAATGTGTGGTTCAGATCGATTAGCCGTGCTAAATTTGCCATTAGTGTCAGGAGGATTAGCAGGGTAAATACATGGAGTTATGGCGACAGGGCTGGGTGGGATAGTTGTTGGTGCAAACTCATTGGGCTGACTGGCCTCCTTCTGCACTGTAGGGATTCCATGAAGAGCGTGGCTGATCTGATAATAACCTCAAATCTACTTCCCACCTACCCCAACCCCCTTGCTTACCAAAATTCTATTTGCCTTTGTCTTCAAAATATTCAAATACTCCGCCACCTGTTAAGGAAGAGAGTTCCAAAGATGTATGACCACCTGGGAGAAAACATTTTGCTTCATCTTTGTTTTAAATGGGTGACCCCCTTTCTCTTAAACAGTGACCCCCAGTTGTAGATTCTCCCACAAGTGGAAATATCCTCTCCTCCTCCACCCTGTCATGATCCCTCAGGATCTCATATGTTTCAACCCGTTGTGACACCTGTGATGGGTGGGACAGGAAAATTCTGCCCTCAGTGTCAGCTCAGATTATTTACTCAAATCACTCAGGAGAGGAATACACTTTGTGTGTTCCATCTTTGTTTGGGACTGCACGGTGACAGAGTGGTTAGCACAGCACCAGAAACCCAGGTTCAATTCCTGGTCTCGGGTCACTGTCTGTGTGGAATTTGCACGTTCTCCCCATGTCTGCATGGGTTTCCTCCAGGTGCTCTGGTTTCCTCCCACAGTCCAAAGATATGCGGGTTAGGTGGATGTGTCGTGCTAAATTGCCCTTTGGTGTCAGGGGGACTAGCTAGGGTAAATGTATGGAGTTATGGGAATAGAGCCTGGGTAGGATTGTAGTTGGTGTAGACATGACGGGCTGAATGGCCTCCTTCTGTATTGTATGATATCCAAGATATTTATGTAATGTCAAGCCCAAGCAGGGATTGCACTGGGCTTCCCTGTGAAGTCAGGTCAAAGCCTACTGTGCAGCAATGTCTTGTGTTCACGTGAGGCTGAAATTTCTTTGCCAGAAAAATAGACTTACAACTGGGACTCCTCCTTGGCTTAAAGGTCAACACCATAAGGGGTCCAATGTGAAGTCAGCTTAGAGGCAGTGTTAACACACTTCCTTGTGATTAGAAGCCAATGGTACAAAACTGTCTGCACATTTCAACGCAAAATTATAAACACTCAGGAGAACACAATGATTATTGCTACAGGAAGTAAAATGTCAAATTGGTGCAATAATTTTGAGGACAGAAAATGTTACATGGAAGCCATGTTATACTGGGAACACTCAGTGCAGAAGGGAGGAAAAGGCGTTTCCTATCACCTGTACTAAATTATCTCATCCCAATGAGTACAAAAGAAAGTGCTCCAGTACAAATACAAGTCAAATACACCTTCAAGGTTCTGTTGAGCTAAATATAAAGTCCCCCGGGTTGGGAATGATTGAAAATTGCTGTGGAAGGAGCAGTCTAAGAATTCTCACAGCCGGCACTACAACAATTTCCCTATCAATTCTGACCCGGAATGGCAAGGACATATCTTCTCCTGTGGGCATTCTCGTATGGAGATGCCAACAAAAAAAGTGCTCAGAGAGCTTCACCTGTTGCATTTCAACGTAACTAAATTAACATCTCACATGCCGCACAAATCCTTAAAAGAAAAATGCATCGTGTGCAAGTTTTCCAACCAAACAAGGCACATTTAAGATGTTAGCCCTTGCTTCTCTGCTACACATGGGTGCAGACTGCTTGAAGTTGCAGAATTTATTTGAGAAACAACATTAAAATAAGATCCATTGAGAATAGGGGGGACGGAAATGGAGGAAGAGGCCTTACCAAACTGGAGGCATCTATAATATTGTTCCACTTACATTTTCCATTTGTTTCACCAGGAAAGTTAACTGAAAGATTTAACTACCACTACTGTTATTGATTTGTTTTGATTTATTATTGTCACCTATATTAACATACAGTGAAAAGTATTGTTTCTTGCGCTATACAGGCAAAACTTATTAAATTGAATTGAATTGATTTATTATTGTCACATGTATTGGGATACAGTGAAAACTATTGTTTATTGCGAGCTATACAGATAAAACATACCACTCATATAGTACATGGGGAGAAGAAAAGGACAGGTGCAACATATAGTGATGCGGTTACCAATAGGGTAAGGAGAAAGATCAGCTTAATATGTGATAGACCATTCAGAAGTCTGATGGCAGCAGGGAAGAAGCTGTTCTTGTGGCAGCTGGTATGTGTTTTCAGACTTTTGAATGTTTTTCCTGATGGAAGAAGGTGGAAGAGAGGTCCACTGGGAGGTCCACTGGCACCAAACCTCTGAGCTGGTGGTTCTAGCTTTAAGTCCCACTCTGGGACTTGATGGCCAAGAGACTTGGCGACAGGCTAGCAACTTGCCCCAAGAAACTCTGGCTATGGGAACAGACATGATTATGTACTCTGTCTGCCTCAGATGCCTGGGTGGGCACTGGGTGATGTTGATGGCTGTCATATTGTGGACAAGCGTTGAAATCCAGCATGGGATACTAATTGAAAACTAAACACGAGCTCATCCAAAACAACAATGAAGGGAATATTTAATGAGCATATTAGCGAATTACAGTTTGACATTCCTCTTTCAATTTGAAGGCCGTACGAGTTCCTGTAACAAGTGACCTGTGGCCGGACTAAATGGCTGCTTCAGAGACGCCAGTAATTCAGGTGCTAGTATTCATAACATTTCAGTGTTGCTTACGACCTTGTCTGTGTGCTAACTATTCATCTCTCCTTTTGCCTAGTCTTATCTGCTGTTTAGGAGATCTCCCTTCACAGTAACTTTGCTGCAGTGTTAACGTAAGCCTACTTGTGACACTAATAAATAAACTTTAAAAAAACAACCCAGCATCTTCATGAGGTAGACTAGTGAGAGAGGGTGCACGAATAAAGGAAATAAGAAAGAGAGAGTGAAATATGACATCTGTGCAATGCCTTTCATAATCTCAGGATATTCCAAAGCAGTTTATAGTCAATTAAGTTCCTTCAGTGTAGACACTGATTTAATATAGAATAAGAACATTTAATGTGAACACAGTAGGGTCCCATAAGCAGCAATGTGATAATGACTGGATAATGTGCTTTAATGATCATGCTTGCGGGATAAATATTGGCTAAGGCATGGAACTTGCTCTGCTCCTCTTCAGAATAGTGTTACATCTATCTGAAATGGGTGGAGGGACTTGATTTAACCTCTCAACTCATCATTCCCCTCATTCTCGCACTAAAGGATCAGATTTAGTGCTGAAGTGGGATATGAACCTTCAATCTCCTGACCCAAGGTAGCTACGACTGAGCAAGGACTGACACACAACTGCACTACAATTCCCGCTCTCAGCAAAAGATAGTGGGTCGGATCACCCAACCTCACCTGTGGCTGGGATTCCTTGGACCCGCTGCAGTGAATAGAGGCTGAGGGCCAAATTTTCCATTCTCTCTGGCAGCAATGGCAGGGCGTGAATGGGCCAGAGATTTCCGACCCATGAATCACAGCTTCGAAATACTTATCACTGTGCATTCATGTGCCCGTCCTGCATTGTGATGCTGCTCATTATCTGCCACTAAATAGCCTCCATGAAAAATGCAAAGAGGGAAGTTCTCTCCAGTGGTTACGGGAAACAGATGGTGCACACTTCAAGTTTACTAGGCAGGTACATCAGCTTCCGACATTGATATTCTGGCCAGGAACTATCTCCCACACAGCCCGTTCCAGGTCTTTGACCCTCAGAGCTATAGAATATTTTATTCCTTCATTAAAATTTCAAAGGAGTAGAGGGTCCACTTCATAACGGTGTGTCCATTGACACATTGCTTGGAAATGTATCCCCGTGAGAGCCAAAGTGTATTCCATCGCTTCAGAGTGAGCTGTGTTGGTTACTGTTTCCAAAGACCTGATTGGCATGTCATTATCCAGTTTTATAAAATTGTTGCTCCACATGGGAGTGCATCAACAGGCAGGAATATTTTTAGAGGATATTTTTGTGTGTGGTAGAATCATTTCCAAGATAATGTGCCATATCTATGAGCGCAGTGGGCATTTTGGTCTTAGTCAGAGTGATCTTGTGGCCATAACACATGCATCACCTGGGATCCTTTTATTTATGTACATACGAAAACAGATGGCGGAGACAGATTAACCCTCCTGGCGACATTTACCAGGCACAGGGAGTAAAATATTTGATGGTGTCAGCTGTTGACTGGACAATCTCTTCTGGAACTGTTTAGCTGACCTCCAAGTGTTAAAGAAAGAACTTTTATTTATATAACCTCTTTCACGGCATCGCAAAACGATTACAACAAAACTCCCAAAAGGAGCTGAGTTGAATAACAAGTTTATCAAGATTTTTAATGGCTTCGACGGGGGAGCAATGGTGACCAGGAGAAAACTTCATCCTTTTCAAATAATGCTATGGGAACGTTAACATTTATCAAGTCAGTCCTTGAGCCCATTACCTTTTGACTCAGAGGAGACGGACTGTTGCCGGAATTTTACTGCCTCACCCGTCCGAGGCTTGTAAGATCCCGACTGCCAGAGAACGCTGTTCTGTGAGCCGGTGCTGGTAAAATTCGGCATATTAAACCGTTTGAACGCAGAAGTAACATTAGGAATGTTCCACAGGCCCTGTCAACTTGGGGGCGGCACTGTGGTTAGCAATGGGGACCCAGGTTTAATTCCCGGCTGAAGTCACTGTCTGTGTGGAGTCAGCATGTTCTCCTCGTGCTTGCGTGGATTTGCTTTGGTTTCCTCTCGCAGTCCAAAAGATGTGCTAGTTAGGGGCATTGGACATGATAAATTCTCCCTCAATGTACCCGAATAGGTGCCGGACTGTGGTGACCAGGGGATTTTTACAGTAATTTCATTGCAGTGCTCATGTAAGCCTACTTGCAATACTCTAAGTAGAGACTTTGGGAATAAGGACTTAGTAAATTCCCACAGTTGAAGTTGAAGATGATGGTCAGTTTATTAGTTCCAAGTGAACCATAAACTCACGACTACCTTGGTTCATCTCCATGGCCATGATATCCATCTTTACTTCACTCAAGGTCAAATTAGTCGCATCTCCCCTGAAATAATATGTCGCATTTATGTGACCTAAACCATTTAATATTTCACTGGGATTCTCTGTATCACTGCCCAGGATTGTCAGGGAAGGAAAAGGCAGCTGTTAACACCCTTGGAGCTTCTCAAAAGAACCTCACAGCCAACGAGGTACTTCCAAAATGTGGTCACTGTTGTTCTGATGGGAAGAACCATGGCAACAATTACAGCAAAACCTCACAAACAGTAATCAGATACATAACAGGATAATGGGGTGGGAATTGGAATCCACTGCACAAACTTTCTCTGGAATAAAGCAAATACTGAGCATTCATAAGAACATAAGAACTAGGAGCAGGAGTAGGCCTCTCCTGGCCTCTCGAGCCTACTCCGCTATGCAATAAGATCATGGCTGATCTTTTCATGGACTCAACTCCACTTACCCGCCCGCTCACTATAACCCTTAATTCCTTTACTGCTCAAGTTTATCTATCCTTGTGTTAAAAACATTCAATGAGCTAGCCCCAACTGCTTCACTGGGCAGGGAATTCGATAGATTCACAACCCTTTGTGTGAAGAAGTTCCTCAGTCCTAAATCTGCTTCCCATTATTTTGAGGCCATGCCCCCTAGTTCTAGTTTCACCCACCAGTGGAAACAACTTCCCTGCTTCTGGCTTATCTTTTCCCCTCACAATTTCATTGATTAATTCAGATTTAGCAGCAGGATAACCCCTGCCCAATATGCACAGGCAGAGGTCCCATTGTTAAACCCAATGGACCTCTTTGTTAAGCAGCTGATTGAACAATTGTTAAGGCACCCATTGTCCTTTGAAGGACCCTCTCAACAATGAACATAAGATGCTCCAGTTTTTGGTGTGGTGGCAAAATAAAAACAAGTGTTCTTTCTTTAAAAAAAAGCCTATGAAAGCCATAAAAGTTTATTTGTCACAAGTAAGGCTTACACTGTAACTAAGTCACTGTGAAATTCCCCTAGTTGCCAAACTCCGACGCCTGATCGGGTCAATGCATCTAACCAGCACGTCTTTCAGACTGAAAGGAAACCAGAGCACCCGAAGGAAACCCACACACACACAGGGAAAACATGCAAACTCTACACAGACAGTGACCCGAGCCGGGTATCAAACCCAGGTGCCTGGAGCTGTGAGGCAGTAGTGCTAATCACTGTGCCACTGTACTCGCCTGACTCCACAATATGAGCGGCACAGTGGTTAGCACTGCTGCCTCACAGTTCTAGGGACCCGGGTTCGATTCCCAGCTTAGGTCACTCTCTGTGCAGAGTTTGCACATTCTCCCTGTGTCTGCGTGGGCTTCCTCCAGGTGCTCTGGTTTCCTCCCACAGTCCAAAAATGTGCAGGTTAGATGAGTTGGTCATGCTAAATTCTCCCTCAGTGTATCCAAACAGGCATCAGATTGTGGCAGCTCAGGGATTTTCATGGTAACTTCATTACAGGGTTAATTTACGCCTAATTGTGACTGATAAAATTGGCCTATGCTCTTGCCTGTTCTCTCCTTTGTCACAAAAGGAAGAGCTGGAGAGATTTCAGGAGGGAATTCCAGATGGCTGACACCGATGGTGGAGTGAATTAAGATCTGGGATATGTGGAAGCTACGAATTTGGAGAATAAAGCCTTGTTTGGGAATTAACTTAGCACGATGGGCGTCCCTAACATGGTGGTGGCCGGGTGCAATTATATTTCGGTAATGAGGGAGAGACAAAAAACTGTTTCCTGATAGTCAAAGGCAATCCTCTCTTTCTGTTTTGGGAGTGTGGTGGAACGTGTTTTGATTCGTACTTTTGTCTGTGAATTGAATATATTGTTATAATGAAGTGCACTAAATATATAAGTGAGTGTTCAAGTGTTTTTTTTGTAATTGCTGCTCTTGAGTGAATGTGAAATTTGAGCTAATCAAGAGACTACATGACTTGTCAACACATTGGCAGTTTCCCTACTCTCTGCAGATATGTCAGGCATGCTCCAGTCACATAATTTTTAATTGTATAGTTATAACTTGATGAGAATCCTCTCCACTTTGCTTCAGGAATTTTCCATAAACTTTCCTCTTTCCTCATTCATAGAATCCTATAGCGCAGAAGGAAGCCATTGCAATGACCACAATCCCACCCAGGCCCTAACTCCATAACCCCATGTATTTACCCTAGCTGACACTAAGGGGCAATTTAGCATGGCCAGTCCATCTGACCCACACACCTTTCAACTGCGGGAGGAAACCGGAGCACCTGGAGGAAACCCACGCAGAAGCAGGGAGATTGTGCAAACTCCACATAGACAGTGATCCAAGCCGAAAATGAAACTCAGGTCCTCGGCACTGTGAGGCATCGATGCTAACTATTTTGCCACTGTGCCGCCCCACCCGCATGCTGGAATTTAAACCCAGTGTCCCAGAATAATTTATAAAAGCAAATTACTGCAGGCGCTGGAATCTGAAACAGAAAGAAAAAATGCTGGAAAGTCTCAGCAGGTCAGGCTGCATCTGTAAGGAGAGAAAAAAGCTGATGTTTTGAGTCCAGGTGACCCTTGTGTCAAAGCTGGTCATCTGGACTCAAAACGTCAGCTCTTTTGGCCCAGAATAATGTTTTTTTGTCAGAGGGTTGCTGGTTTCCTGAGAGCAATGGAAGATGTTCCAGTAATGTTCCAAATCACTGCAATGTATCAGGCTGAGTTTGTGATAGATCTAAAACTGGTCTAGGTGTCTGGCGGTCTTTGAGTGCACATAAGGTGGATTTGGAAACAGAATTTCAGGTTGTCGAGCAGGAAGATCGAGAGTTGGACTCTGACAGAGAGAAAGAAAAACAGAACATCTGCAATGAGAATAAAAGGGCTGAACATATCATTCTAGCATGAACAAGTAGAAATGAAAGTCAGAGACACAGCCTATTTGTATTGTGAGCTGCAGCCATGTCTGTTATCTCAAGAGAATGCAAGCAATCTCTAAGTCACATTCCCAAATGAAAAACTAGTTAAATTGACAAGTTATTCCAGTGGTAGTTGAAGTTAGTGTTGACAGCTGAATACCATAATGATTCCTAGTGCTCACCATTGGTAGTTGTAGGCAGGAATAAAATCTCCCTGAGGAAGGAATTGGCTTCAGAAGATTCTTTTAAAATGGGCCAAGTTATTTACAATAGGGATCATTAAGACTACATCTGACATTGAGGATTTGGCAAGAGCACAAAGTGATCTTTGAGCAAGGAAGACCAAATGATAAAATTAGCCATCAGTATGCTGCTAACTCTTGTGAGTCAATAAATCATGGGAATAGGAAAGTTCCTTTGGGATTTTCTGCGAAGACTGATTCATTTCCATCCACTGAGTTATCTCTGAATTACTTTACATACACAAATAACTTTCCAGTGGCAGTGTCCAGGAACTGGAGAAGAGGTGGCTGAGGTGAGATTTGATAGAAGTATTTTAAATCTTGAGGGGACTGGACAGGGTAGATAGGGTGAAACTGTTCCCATTGGTAGAATGATTGGGAACCAGAGGGCACAGATTTTAGGCAATTGGTAAATGGTTGGGGTCTGGAATGCATTGCCTGAGACTACAGTGGAGAGAGTTTCGATTGAGGCATTCAAGAGGGAATTTTATGATTATTTGAAAATAATAATCTGTACAGAGAGAAGGCAGAAGATTGGCACGAGGTGAAATGGTCCCTGTAGTCTTCTGGAATCACTCTGTGACTTCAGGAACCTGCAAAGATGAGGCAATCAGTAAAGTGCTCAATTATATCATGAATGGCTGGCTAAAGAATGTGATGATGGAAGATTGGAGAAGAATTTTGCATATAGAAACCATCAAAGTGTAGATCAAGGCTGTCTCTTATCAGTTTTAAGAGTTATTATTCTACCAAGGTTTAGAGAGAAAGAGATTGTTAGAGGAACATCATCAAGAACACACAGGAATTACACAAATGAAAGCAAGAAGTTAGTTTTGATGTCTAGAAATAGTTATAGGTATCGAAAGGTTGTTGAAGAGTTGGAATGTGTGCTTCACAATGAGAAATGATCCAACCAAGATTCTTTTCATTCTATGGGCTAACAGAAGGAAACCATGGGAACATGATCATAGAATCTCTACAATGAAGAAAGAGGCCATTCAGCCCATTAAGTCTGCACCGATTCTCCGAAAGAGCATCTTATCCAGGTCCAACCTTTCACATTCTGCACCCCCCATATTGCTCTTTTGTTTCTAAATTCCAATGAGTAGAGTCCCAGCCTGTTTAACCTTTCCTCATAAGATAATCCCTCCATACCAAGGATTGAATCTTTGAACTACTTCCAATGAAATAATATTTTTCCTCAAATAAGAAGACAGAAAATGTTCACAGTACTCCAAATGTTGTCTCATCAGTACCTTTGTACAGTTGAAGCATGACTTCCCTATTCTTAACCTCCAACCTTCTTGAAATAAGGGCCAGCATTCCATTAAATGGAACTGGCTCGTGATATTTAGCAGTATACTGATGACTAATTTTATCATTTGGTCTTCCTTGCTCTTTGTGCTCTTGCCAAATCCTCAATGTCAGATGTACTTCCTGACTACGAGCTGCATGCCAACATTTTGAGTTTTAACTTCCTTTGTGTTGCAGGTTTTTGCAGTTTTTCTCCATTTAAGTAATACTCTGTTCTTTTGTTCTCCCTTCCAAAATTAACAACTTCAGATTTTCCCGTATCATGCTCCAACATTTTGCCCACTCACTTAATTCATCAATATCTCTTTGTAAACTGTTTATATCTCTCTCACAGCTTGCCTTACCACCTATGTTAGTGTCATCTGCAAATTTGGCATCGATCCCTGTGGAACCTCACTGGTCACATATCACTAATCTGAAAAAGAACCCCTTATCCCCACTTCCCGCCCATCAGCTAATTTGTTATTCATGCTGATATACTACCTTCAACACCATGGGTTCTTATCTGAAAACTTAACCTTTTGTGAGGTACCTTTTCAAATACTTTCTGGAAGTCCAAATACAATACATCTTCTGATTCCCCTCTGTTCTGGATGAGACTTGCTCAAAAAACTCCAATTATTCAGACACAATTCGGCTTTCATGAAGCCACATTGACTCTGCTTGATTAGATTATAATTTTTCAAATGTGCTGCTATCACTTCCTTTAGAATTGATTCCAACATTTTTCCAACATTAAATGTTCGGCTAATGGGCCTATAGTTACTTGGTTTTTAACTTCCTTCCTTTTTGAATAGGTGTGTCACATTAACTGTTTTCCAATCTTCCAGTACTTCTCCAGAACCTGAAGATTTTTGGAAAATTACAGCCAATGCATCCAGCATCTCTGTGGCTACTTCCTTTAGGATCCTAGAATACAAGCCATCAGGTCCAGGGGACTTATCTGTTTCTACACCATTAGTTTGTTTAATATACTTGTCTACTGATGGTATTGATATCTAATTCCTCCCCCAATTTTTTTAAAGTATCTTCTAGCTTAAATGCTTCTCTGGCATTTTCTGGTTCTCCATAACTATCTCCCTGGTTTCATATTCTCAGGGGCCTATGTTCACTTTGATCTCCCTCTTTCTTTTTATATATTTAAAGGAGCTATCGTCTGTTTTTCTGTGAATAGAATTGTAGAATCCCTACAGTGCAGAAGGAGGCCATTCAGCCATTGAGCATGCACTGACAACAATCCCATCCTGGTCAACCACATTGCTATGTATCTGGAGTCACATATAGGCCAGACTGGGTAAGGATGGCAGATTTCCTTCCTTAAAGGGCATTAATAAACCAGAAGGGATTTTCCAGAAATCAACAATGGTTTCATAGTCTACAGTAAGTTTTTAATTCCATGTTTTTTTTAGTGAATTCAAATTCCAACAGCTGCCGTGGCATAATTCGAACCCAGGTACCCAGAAATTAGCTGAGTTTCTGGATCAATAGTCTGGCAATAATACCACTAGTTCATTGCCTCCTCTTTCCATTTGCATATTGGAGCCATGACATCAGACAAAACATGAATGGTCTCCTCCAGTTTTCTGTTCCATCTGCGTATGAATCTGGTAACTCTGCCTGATGTTTCCCTCCCTATCTCAGTGTCTGCAACATGACCCTCATGACAGACTCCAGAGGCTCATTTTTCTCAGAAATTCAGTATGTCTGCTGTGACTCCCACCAAATTTTACAGATGCACCACAGAAAGCATCCTTTCTAGATGATTCACAGCTCTTGCTCTGACCAAGACCGCTAGAGACCACAAGGGCTGTCCAGTCCATCACGCGAACCAGCTTCACGTCCATTGACTCTATCGACACTTCCTGCTGCCTCAGAAAAGCAACCAACATAATCAAGGACCCCACGTGCCTCAGACATACACTCTTCCATTTTCTTCCATCAGGAAAAAGATATAAATGGCTGAGACCACATATCAACTGACTAAAGAACAGCTTCTTCTCTGCTTGTGTCAGACGTTTGAATGGTCCTATCATATTCTCAAGCTGATCTTTCTCTGCACCCTAGCTATGACTGAAACACTATTCTTCACCCACTCCTTTCCTTCTCTATGTGTACTCTGTGAATGGTATATTTTGGCTGTATAGGACGCAAGAAACAATACCCCAGTGTAGCCCAATACATGTGGCAATAATGAATCAAATCAAATCAAGCATGTGTCTCAGTGAAGTACTGTCCTCTGACATTCTACCAAGTGTCCGAGTCCCCAGTTGTCACCTCCTCCTCCATGCCAGTGATGCGCTCACCAAATAGTGACCTGAACCAATTGTAAAACGTGAACTCACTAAGATGACTGTTTCTGTGTTGGTGCAAGTTGCAGGTAAATATTGTGATGGTGCATCCACTGAGGTTTCTGAGGCAACCTCCTCAGAGGGTGGGTTGGGGTTGTGATTGGTCTTTCTTGTTGGCCTCCCTCACTTTTTTTCTGACGCCTGGAATGGAAAAAAGAAAGAATTAATGATGAACCGAGCAGAATCTTAAATGCCTCACCCTGTGGACAACTGCAGGATGGAGGCACCCTCACTGAGGGAGTTTGCTGAGGGAGTTTTATCTCACCTTCAGCACAGGCATGGCATAGTCCTGTCCCTGGTGATCCCTGTGGCCTGCTTGTCATACTGGATGAGGAGTTAAATATCTGGAATTCTGCGTTCAAAATTGGTTCAGTTATCGGAGATAGAGGGTGATGACAGCAGGCTGCTTTAGTGACTGGAGGCCAGTGTCCAGTGGTGTACTATAGGGATCTGTGCTGAGTTTCCCTATTAATCTTCATTTATATAGACAACATAGATGCCAACGTGAGAGGTAGGATTGGTTAGTTTATAGATGACACAAAGATTGACCCTGTGGTGAACTGTAAGGTTGAGTGATTTGGACTACAGGAAGAAATAGACAAGATGGTCAAATGGGCAGATAAGTGGCAGATAGAATTTAACCCTGAAAAGTGTGCAGTGACACACTATGGAAGGAGCAACGTGTCAAAGAAGTATTCAATGAATAGTATGGCACGAAGAAGTTCTGAGGAACAAAGGAACCATGGCGTGTTTGTCCATAGGCCTCTGAAGTTTGAAGGGCATGTTAGTGGCAAAGGCAAATGGCACCCTTCCTTTTTAATCAAGGCATAGATTACCAAAGGAGGGAGGCCATGTTGAAGATGTACAAAACTTTGGTGAGGCCATGGTTGGATGCTGTGTGCAGTTCTGGTTGCCATATTATAGGAAGGATGTGATTGGAGGGGGTGCAGAGGAAATTCACAGGATGTTGACCTGGATGGAACATTTAAGTTATGAAAAAAGGTTAGATAGGCTTGGATTGTTTTCGCTGGAACAGAGAGAAGTGAGAGCCGACCTGATCGAGGTGTACAAGATTATGAGGGACATGGGCAGAGAGGATAAGGAACAGCTGTTCCCTTTAATTGAAAGGTCAGTCATAAGAAGTTACAAATTTAAGGTAAAGGGTAAGAAGTTTAGTGGGATGTGAGGAAAAACCTTTTTACCCAGAGGGTGGTGTCAATTTGCAATGTGCTGCCTGGGAGAGTGGTGGAGGTGGGATGCCTCACATTCTCTAAAAAATGAGTGCTTGGCATGTCATAACATTCAAGGCTACGGGCCAAGTGCTGGCAGATGAGATTAGGCACCTCGTCCTCAGAATGTGACATAGCTAAGATCATCTCTAAGATTGATTTATTATTATGGTAAATTTGTTTGCATATTTATCAACACTGTTGAAGCCATTGCACTCTTTGTCCAGTAAGTATTGTACTGGATAGAAGAATGTGAAAGAGCTTACACAGAGTTAAAAGAAGCCCTGAAGAAATCAGAACTATTTGTTCATTTCAATCCCAAATTGAAGTTACGTTCTGTTTGCGATGAATCACCCAATGGGGTGGCCCCAGTTGTCTCACTATACTGCCCTCAAGAAAAGAGCAAATGATAGTTTTTGCTTCACAATCTCTTACTAGCACAGAAACACATCACACTCAGCAAGAAAGCGAAGCTTTGATTATTATATTCGGAGTAAGAAGATTTCATCACTGCCTTTATGAGCACATTTTACACTTTGATGGATCTCCAACCCTTGATGACAATCTTTGGGCTGCATAAAGGTTTTCCTTCTTTAGCAGCTAATATGTTACAGAGATGGTTTTTGATATTATCAGCCCACACCTACCAAATTAAATATTGCCAATAGTAGCAGCCTGCGAGTGCTGATGCTTTGTCGAGATTGCCATTACAAATCAAACAAGAACCTAAAGAAAATTTTGTCAACATCCTATATTTCTCACAAATGATAGTGCACTTGTGATTTCATCTCAAGTTCAGAGACACACAAGTGATAAGGAAGGTTACTGATATGGTCCTATAATGGAAAAATGGCGGAAGTGCATTGTAAAAACCCAGACTGGAGCCTTGCAATAAGACTTGAGCTGACAAGTTCAGAGTAGAGCTTTACTATGGGGAATCTGAATGATTATTCTTCTGCACTTACATGGAAGAATCTTTGAACAGCTGCATGATGGACATCCAGTTGTTTAACTGGCACATAGTTATTTTTGGTGGCCAGATGCACAAGTTGGAAAGAAAGGGGGGCAATTTCAGACTTGTGCAAAACTAAGTAGCACTCCACCACTACAACCTTACATCCATGGAAAAGGCTGAAACAGCCATGGCAGAGAGTGCACAGATTACATAGAATCCGTCCAATGCAGAAGGACGCTGTTTGGTCCATCAAGTCTGTATCGACCATAAATCCCACTTACACCCTATTCCCAGAACCCTCATCCCCATGACACTAGGTTCAATTTAACATGGCCAATCAACCTAACTCACAGATCTTTAGACTGTGGGAGGAAACCACAGCACCCAGAGGAAACCATGCCGACATGGGGAGAATGTGCAAACACCACACAGAATGTGACCCGAGGCTGGAATTGAACCTGAGTCCTTGACACTGTGAGGCAGCAGTGCCAACCACTGTGCCACCATGCCACCCCACTAGTCCAATAGAGGGACACACGATCCTACGAAATGTAGATACATATTCTAAATGGCCAGAAGTAGTGGCCATGAAATCTTTGAAAGCAGAACCAAGTATTGAGAAGCTGGATGAAATTATTGCTGGATTTGGTGGATCTGAGAAAATCGTAAGTGTCAATGGGACACAGTTCACTTGAAAGGAGCTTGAAGACTACTTGAAAGCAAATGGTCCACAACACATCAAATCGGCTCCGTACCATCCATCCACAAATGGATTGGCTGAACGATTTATACAGTCAATTAACTACTCTATTAAGGCATCAAGGAACCAAAGTACATTGTCAAGATAAGTAAATAAATTCTAAATATCATACAGGAACACTGCCCACGCAACAACACTAAGTTCACCTGTGAAGCTGCTTTTAAATAGAAAGCTAAGAACAAAGTTTGATCTTTTGATACCACCCGATTGTTGAACAAAAATTTTTAAAAAACACAAATTGCTAGGAGGGAATAGAACTCTAAATGTAAAGTATTTACTCAAGCAAAATGAGTGCTATCAAGAAGCTACACTACCTATGAAAAATGGGTCCCCCCCCTTTACCCTGGCGAAAGCAGCCCCAATATCTTACACTGTACAGATAGATGATGACAGAACTTGGCCATGTCAATCTGACCAGTTACTAACCTTGTGAAGTCAAATCATTGAAACTTCACAAGAAGTGATTCCATCAGAAGCATTAAGTGGTGATACATCTGAACAGAGACTAACCATAGAGACAAATCCAGATGCTGGGGGCAATCTTACCAAAAGAATTCTAAGTGCCAAACGAGCATGGAAACAAAAAAGAAACATGCTGATTTTTTTTTGGTTGAACTCGCAGAAGCAATCACACAGCACCTAGAAAAGATAAAGGCAAAATGTGATTCCCGCCAGTTGTCAGGGGGGAGGGGGGTGGTGTGTGTGGAGGGTAGTGGATGGAGCCTATTCAGGCCAGGAAGCCAGCAGTTGAGTTCTCGGGGGACCATTGCACAGGCACCCCTCAGTCTCCACTAGACTATGTATACTTGAAATCTCTTGTCACCCCCTCACATCCACCCCTGACATTGCCCACCCCCGATCATTCCCCCAGATATCACCGCCCCCAATACCCCACCCCACACCACAATCACTCCACTGAATATCATCTCCCTGGTCAATCGCCGCCCCCAATCTCCCACCCCACCGATCACTGGCCCCGTGCCCTCCTGCCAATCGCAGCCAACATACAATTAAACTTCCAACATACCACTGAAGAAGTCTTTAGATATTCCTGCCGTGACCTCCATGGCTATGGGCCCATCGTTGAAAAATGGGATGAATATAGTCATACCTTTGAGAGCACTATGGGCCGAATGGCCTCATTCTGCGCTATAAATGTGAATGAGCCCATGATTGAGCAAAATTTATTTTCAATATTCTTAATGCTACCTTCCTTACTTCAATTATTCCCATGTGGACAGTGGTATTATCGTTGAACTAATAATCCAGAAACTCAACTAATGTTGTGGGGCTCTGGATTCGAATCCCATCACAGCAGATGGTGGAATTTAAATTCAATAGAAAGAATACTTAGATTTAAGAATCTACTGATGCCATGAACCTATTGTCGATTGTTGAAAAAGCCCACCAGATTCACTAATGTTCTTTAGGGAAAGAAATCTGCCATCCTTACCCAGTCTGGCCTACATGTGACTCCAGAGCTGCAGCAATGTGGTTGACTTTGAACTGCCATCCAAGGGCAACCAGGGATGGGCAATAAATGCTGGCCAGCCAGCGAAGCCCTTGTCCCACGAATGGATAAAAAAAAATCTGAAGGTATTCCAAATATCCATTGCTTTATAACATTTTCCACAACACAACATTCTGATACAATTTATGGCATAAAGGTATCACTTTGATTAACATGCATAGGAAGACATTAAAAAAACTGTTATTAAAAATAGACATTAGAAACCGATATTTCACTATCAATACATGAAATGGCCTAATGCATCCAAGAGCCCAGTTAGCATGTTTTACTCTTGAAGGAACTGTAATAATTATAACTTTTTCTTCAATTTCAGTGCTATCCAGAAGAGTTGATTCCACATTGCTTTGGCATCACAGAGAAAGAAATAGCACTGATTGGCAGTGTGACGTGTCTGAACTTAAAGTTTCCCACCATGTGTCAGTAAAACGGAAACCTGATGGACAAAGATGCCTTAATTTCACCTCTTCAACCGTCACACATGATGGTGAAATACTCTGCTTATGCAGACGATATGTAAAATTAATTCAGCAGTCTCCTGGCAACAAATTGTGTCTATTTCACCTTAGTAAATCATATTAGAAAAGTGGCAGGCAAATTCTAAACAGTCAAGACAGTAAAATTAAATTGTTGTTTTTACGAAACAGAATGTGTCACTTCTCTGAATCATGTTTCACAATATTTAATTCACACACATATTGAATAAACTTCAATTGTGCCGGGACTATAAAATTAAATCCTTTGTTTATGTGTCAGTTGTTTTTCAGAGATGAAGTGTGCTTTCTCTAATGCTTTGTTTTCTTCAACATGGATCTGCAGCTTTCTACTCCCCGATTATCCATCCTAATTATCTGTCAGAATCTTTCACCTTACCTCTGACTGTGTACTGCTATTTCAACAGGTCCATTCACAGTATGGACTATTTGCACTTTGCAAAATACCTTATGTTCTGCTGGACTAAGCTCGAGTGTCAGACCAAGCCCAAGATGGGGTGCAATGCCTCATCTTGCCAGTTTGGATCTTGTTTGTCTCTGTTGTGGGGACCTTGAATTGGTTTCATTTGATTTGATTTGATTTATTATTGTCACATGTATTAGTATACAGTGAAATGCATTGTTTCTTGCTATTGTTTCCTTTTGTTTCTTCATTACGTGTGCAGTGGATAATGGGGAACCTGCGGATGTGGTGACTCTGGATTTCCATACCATTTGACAAGGCACCACGTCAAACACTGCTACATGACATAAAGTTGCATGGTGTTACGGGTAATGTATTAGCATGGATAGAGGATTGGTTAACTAACAGAAAGCAAAGAGTGGGGGTAAATGGGTCTTTTTCTGGTTGGCAAACAGTGACGAGTGGTGTGCCACAGGGATCAGTGTTGGGACTGCAATTGGTTACGATTTATATAGACGATTTGGAGATGGGGACCGAGTGTAGTGTGTCAATATTCACAAATTACAGTAAGATGAATGGCAGAGCAAAACGTGCAGAGGATGCTGAAAGTCTACAAAGGGATGTAGATAGTCTAAGTGAGTGGGCGAGGGTCTGGCAGATGGAGTACAATGTTGGTAAATGTGAGATCATCCATTTTGGTAGGAATAACAGCAAAATGGACCATTATTTAAATGGTAAAAAATTGCACGTGCTGTTGTGCAAAGGGACTTGGGTATCCTTAGGCATGAATCACAAAAAATTGGTTTGCAGGTGCAGCAGGTAATTAAGAAGGCAAATGGAATTTTGTCCTTCATTGCTAGAGTGATGGAGTTTAAATACAGCGAGGTTATGTTGTAGCTGTATAAGGTGCTGGTGAGGCCACACCTGAAGTACTGTGTACAGTTGTGGTCTCCTTACTTGAGAAAGGATGTACTGGCACTGGAGGGGATGCAGAGGAGATTCACTAGGTTGATTCTGGAGTTGAGAGGGTTGGCTTATGAGGAGAGACTGGAGCTATACTCATTGGAATTCAGATGAATGAGGGGCGATCTTATAGAAACATATAGGATTATGAAGGGAATAGATAAGATAGAAGCAGGGAAGTTATTTCCACTGGCAGGTGAAACTAGAATTAGAAGGCATGGCATCAAAATAAGAAGGAGCAGATTTAGGATTGAGTTGAACTTCTTCACACAAAGGGTTGTGAATCTGTGGAATTCCCTGCCCAGTGAAGCAGTTGAGGCTACTTCATTGAATGTTCTTAAGGCAAGGACAGATAAATTTTGAACACTAAAGGATTAAAAGTTATGGTGAGTGGGCGGGTAAGTGGCGCTGAGTCCACAAAAAGATCAGCCATGATCTTATTGAACGGCAGAACCGGCTTGACAGTCCAAATGGCCTACTCCTGCTCCTAGTTCTTATGTTATTGTGTTCTTGCATGCTATGCAGACAAAGCATACCTTACATAGGGAAGGAAAGTAGAGAGTGCAGAACATAGTGTTAAAGCCATAGCTGGAGGGCTAGAGAAAGATCAACTTAATACGAGGTGGGTCCATTCAAATGTCTGATGACTGCAGGGAAGAAGTTGTTCCTGAATTTGGTTTTTGGTGCAGGCAAGAAATGGATTTGGGTTTTCCTGGTCCATTCTGAGCATCAGTTTTGTAACTTTAAGAATGGAGTAAAACAAATGTGACTTGTCGTCCTGAAGCGTAGCTTTTGTTTTTAGTCTATCTACAATAATGAATTAATTACTAATTGGATGAATAACTAATTATAACTAATGTCCTTTAACTAATGCTCACTAAAGCCCTTTAGGGAAGGAAATCTACTGTCCTTACCCGGTCTGGCCTACATGTGACTCCATGACCACAGCAGTGTAGTTGACTCTCAACTGCCCTCCAAAGAGAACTGGCCTCTGGACAAGGGCAACTAGGGATGTGCGATATGTGCTAGCCAGCCAGTGAAGCCTATGTCCCATGAATGAATTTTTTAAAAAGTGTGTTGAGAGAATGGCTAGCTATTCAACCTCTAAAGAAAGATTTTGGGTCCGAATTTGGGTCTGAATTTTCAGGCTGTTCACACCATGGGATTCTCTGATCCCGCTGCAGCAAGCAGAGGTTTAACTGAGTGCCAAATTTTCCTTGCAGAGGTGGTGGAACTTGAACATCCTAGAAAAGTCCCCCCTTGTTTTCAGTTGAATACCAGAGATGAAGAGTTAATTAAGGCTTGCAATTATGTAGACGAGGCTACTATGATTGAGGAGTATAAAAGAAATGCGATAGCAGCTTTGGTTTTTGAAAACCTGAAGATTGCAGAAGGAAGGGAAGAGTGAAAAAGGCAAGCTGCATATCCCGATCAGAGTTCTCCAGTCCCTTACACCCCACCACTGCTGCAAGTGAGAAATGGAGAATTTGGCACCCAACCCCAACCCAGGGCAAGGTTGGAGAATCCTTTCCCCCGATTTTTCATTCATTTTGGATTGCAATGCTTTAATTAGCAGCTGGCTAACACAGCCAGCTCAAAGGTTAGCGCATGGATTAGGTTGACACCAACATTACAGGGTTCGATCCTACTGAGGCTGACGCAGGACCTGCTTCCTTATCCTTCCCATAATCACCACACTTTGCTGAATAATCGCCAAGGGCCTTTTTCTAGGCAGCAAACTGACAAAGAAGACAAACGCTTTGAATCTTTCAAAGTTGAGATCACAAAATAGCTAATTACACCAATTTACTTCAAGCTGTGATGAAGGTTTTCAAATTGTCGCAGAAGGAGGTGGACGTCAAAACGTCAGCCATGAACTAATGCCAGGAACCCGTCCTTCACTTCTGACTTCATTCGAGTCATGAAGCTGGAATGAAGAAGCATGCAGGATTGCATCTGAGAGCTTGAGAGGGCAGATGCTGAGAGGTTGTTTTCCCTTGTGGGGGAGCCAGGACCACAGGGCATAATCTCAGAGTGAGGGGATCTGGCGTTGGACTGGGATGGGCTCAGTAAGAAGTCACACAATGCCATGTTAAAATCCAACAGGATTATTTAAAATAATCCTGACACATAAGACATATATGATAATATAAGATTGCCAATAATGAATTAATTACTGATTTGATGAATCAGATATATAAGATAATGAAGGGGCTAGGTAGGGTAGAGGTAGAGAGATTCTTTCCACTTAGAAAGGAAACCAGAACTAGAGGGCACAGCCTCAAAATAAGTCGGGGGGGGGGGGGGGGGGGAGGTGGGGGTGGGGGGGAGGTGGTGGCAGTTTAAGAAAGAGTTGAGGAGGAACTTCTTCTCTCAGAGGGTAGTGTATCTCTGGAATTCTCTGCCCATTGAAGTGGTGGAGGATACCTCGTTGAATATGTTTAAGCCACGGGTAGATAGATTTCTGATCGATAAGGAAATTAAGGGTTATGGGGAGCAGGCAGGTAAGTAGAACTGATCCACTTCAGGTCAGCCATGATCTTATCGAATGGTGGGGCAGGCTCAAGGGGCTAGATGGCCGACTCCTGCTCGTATTTCTTATGTTCTTATTTGGTATCACGAGCTTTCGGAGCACTGCTCCTCCATCGGGTGAGTGGCTAAGCATGAATAACTACTTGTAACAGGATAAAGTGTTACCCATTTAAGACAGAGATGAAAAGGAATTTCTTCTCTCAGAGGGTAGTCGATTTGTGGAATTCTTTATCACAGAGAGTTGTAGAGGCTGGGTAATTAAGCATGTTCAGGGCTGAGATAGATCTCTAATCAGTAAGGGACTCAAGGTTTATAGGGATGAGTTGGGGATGTGGAGTTGAGGATTATATCAGATTAGTCAAGATCTAATTAAACAGCCGAGCAGATTCGATGAGTGAATGGCCCACTTCTATTCCTACGCCTTATGGTCTAATGGCCAAAGAGCCTGCATTGGACTCCCGAAATAGACCTTCACTGTAAAAGCTTCAGCACCTTAAAATAAATAATACTAAGAAGGAAAATAGATATTTGATGTCATTTCTTTAGATTATCACAGCTGCTGTGATAGTCCCTGCATCCATTAGAGTATTCCTACTCCAAGGTAGTTCCCCCTTCCATTGGGATTCTCCTGCACCCATCTCACAAATCCATTCACCTCACTGCTGGATTGGCTCCGGGCACAGCACCAGATTTACCTCACACCCAGGCACTATCACTGTCTTTTCCTCGGCACCTTGCTGTAGTCCCAGTAGTGGCCACATGGAGCTGTGAGGCAAAGGTACCAGCCATTTGATAGGTTAGCAGTTCTTTGAGGTAGGACATCTTTCCTGCTGGAGGCAGAAGAACTGTCCCAAGTTAATTAATAGCCCGGAGATCATTAAACAGTTGTGGGATGCATTGACCAAGCAGAATTAGGCTCCCCCCCCCCATTTTAACACCCAAAAGTGGTGTAATGTATGTTGGGGCATGCCCCTTTAAGAGAATGGGTCAGGTGACCTGGCTCTCAAGCTCCCCCCTGGATGGAGCTTTCCCAGCTAATGTTGTGCGTGAGGAATAAGACATTTTAATAAACTGTCCTAATAAGTTTACTCCCACTTACCTTGTGGTCTTCTATTAGTTTTTATATCTGATCTC
Organism: Carcharhinus amblyrhynchos; assembly: GCF_965287045.1. NCBI lineage: Eukaryota > Metazoa > Chordata > Chondrichthyes > Carcharhiniformes > Carcharhinidae > Carcharhinus > Carcharhinus amblyrhynchos. The sequence continues at coordinate 84,118,451 of NC_137334.1, forward strand.
AGGGGAAGCAATGGTGGTATTATAACGATAGTGGTATTATCGTTAGACTATTAATTCAGAAACTCAGTCAATGTTCTGGGAACCCAGATTCGAATCTTGCCACAGCAGCTGTTAGAATTTAAATTCAATAAAAATATCTGGAATTAACAATCTAGTGATGACCAAGAAACCATTGTCGATTGTCAGAAATGTACACTAATGTCCTTTAGGTAAGGAAATCTGCTGTTCTTACCTGGTCTGGCCTACATGTGACTCCAGAGCCACTGCGATGTGGTCGACTTTTAACTGCCCTCCAAAAAGAACTCTGGATGGGCAATAAATGCTGGCCAGCCAGTGACACCCAAGTTCCATGAATGAATAAATAAAATCATACATTATAAGTGGGGCTCCCGTAAAATTTCGCCCCGTAAGTGTATCTCAATTTTCATTGCATCGTTTCACGGAGTCAGAAATTACCATTTGGAGTAGGGAACTGTTAAAAATGTTCACAGGCATATAAAATAAAAATGTTTATTCATTAGTCACAAGTAGGCTTACATTAACACTGCAATAAAGTTACTGTGAAAATCCCTTAGTCGCACTCTGATGCCTGTCTGGGTACACTGAGGGAGAATTTAGCATGGTCAATCCACCTAACCAGAACATCTTTGGACTGTGGAGGAAACCAAAGCACTCGATGGAAACTGTCGCAGTCACGGGTAGAATGCACAAACTCCACACAGTCACCCAAGCTGGGAATCGAACCCAGTTCCCTGATGCTGTGAAGCAGTGTGCGACCCTGTGTTGGCAATGTTATGGAAAAAGGAAGGTTGGAGGATTTCTTAACCTACTTACTGCTCCATCTTATGCTGCTAACCCGAAAGAAGAAAGTTGGAACCGTCGCCAAATGTTTATCAGTTCAAAATCTGATTAGTGGTGAATCTTCCAGCATGAGGAAGGTTTCATTTACAAGTGGATTTGTGAGAATTGGGATCAAATAGCTGGCAACAGTTTCGACTGTTAAGAATGATTTGCTGAAATTAAGGAGCTCATTACACAGCCACAGTGTTTACTGTGCAATGGTGCTGGTATAAATAGCCTGACTTATTTACTGCATTTGAAAAATATATCCCTGTCATATGTCTACCTTTATTAATCATTTGCATGCTCGTGTATCACTCTGCCAGTGAATAGAAATGATTTTGGGATTGTTCTATCTTTGTGCAAAATAAACTCGCAAACCCCAAGCTTTATTTTGGATGGGTTTTTGATTTATTGCATTTAATGATTCAGATGCTGTTTTCTGTCACTTGAGTCGAACGTTATGCATTTCTTAGCTTTTTTTTCCCCCGATGCTCACATTTATTTAAATTACCGAGTCTCTCGTTTGCAAAGCGAGGCGACAAAAGGAGTTTCATTTTCCCGTGCAGTTGCCGGGTGCAGGGGTGGAGGGGGCTCATCTAATTTTTAATTAAGATCAATGAGCCACTAGATGTCGGCTTTGGTATCATTTCAGAATGTTCCGCCCCAGCAGTTCTGCCTGTTGCTGATCTATTTTATGTGCCTGCAATAATCTCGCCGAGGCCTGTCTTCCGTCACCAACATCCTCTCTTTACAATGTGTGTAAGGTATTGCTTCTGCGGCTACAGGTCGGGCCTGAGAATTCTTTGTCTCGAGGAGCTCCGGCTCCCCTCCCACCCCCCAGCACCCTGCTGCTACTCCTTCCGTATTCGGCAAGTCTCCACTCACTTAAAAGAGGGAGTTTGCACTCTACGAGGCCCGTGGGGAGGTTATTGACTATCCTCCGTGGCCATCATAACAATAGAACATAGAACATAGAACATTACAGCGCAGAACAGGCCCTTCGGCCCACGATGTTGCGCCGACCAGCTTTTAAAAAAAACACTAACCCACTAATCTAAACCAATCCCATTTCGTCCATAAACCTATCCACAGATCTCTTAAAGCCCCCAAACTAGGTGCATTTACAACTGCAGCTGGCAGGGCATTCCAATCCCTCACCACCCTCTGGGTAAAGAACCTACCCCTGACATCAGTCCTATAACTACCCCCCCTTAGTTTAAAGCCGTGCCCCCTCGTGCTAGCTTTCTCCATCCTAGGAAAAAGGCTATCACTATCCACCCTGTCTAAACCTCTAATCATCTTATATGTTTCAATAAGGTCCCCTCTTAGCCGCCTTCTTTCCAGCGAAAACAACCCCAAATCTCTCAGTCTCTCCTCATAGGATCTCCCCTCCATACCAGGCAACATCCTGGTAAACCTCCTCTGCACCCTCTCCAAAGTCTCTACATCCTTCCTGTAATGTGGGGACCAGAACTGCACACAGTACTCCAAGTGCGGCCGCACCAGAGTTGTGTACAGTTGCATCATGACGCTGCGACTCCTAAATTCAATCCCCCTACCAATAAACGCCAAGACACCGTATGCCTTCTTAACAACCTTATCTACTTGATTCCCATTTGCCTATTTTATCAATAGAAATGTTTAAGAAATTGTTGACAGCAGAAAAATGCACACTTATTTTTCCATTGTGTTACATTACTTGTCATCAACTCCTATTATATATAATGCACAACATGCTGAAATTCAGATTATTGATCTTTGGCTATGAGAGAGAACAGACGTCTTTACAGGAATCAAGAGGGGAAATAAATTGACAGATGAATCAGATACTCACCTCAATACAGTGTGTTACCCAGAGTAGGGAAGCAAGAAAGGTGGCGGAAAACAAGTGGCAGGAGAAGGATTTTAATATGAGCACAAACTTCCCTCTCATCACAATTGACAGTGGCCATTGGCACAGTGGTTAGCACTGCTGCCTCATAGCTCCAGCGATCTAGGTTCAATTCCCAGCCATGCCTGTGTGGAGTTTGCACATTCTCCCCATGTCTGCACGTGTTTCCTTCCACAATCTAAAGATGTGTGGGTTAGATGGATTGCTTCTTTATAGTTTGTAAGTTTTCCGGCCTCCACTGCATTCCCATGCAATGGATTACAGATTCCTACCTCTCTGTGCGTGAAAAAAAGTTTTTTTCTCAAATCCCCTCTCAATTTCCTGCCCCTTACCCTAAAACTATGCCCCCTTGTAATTGACCCCTCAACCAAGGGGAACAGCTGCTCCCAACTCATTCTGTCCATATCTCACATAAGCTTATATACCTCAATCAGGATTGCCTCTCAGCTTTCTCTGTGTTAAGTAAAACAATCCAAACTTATCTGGTTTCTCCTTATAGCTCAAATGCTCCATCCCAGGCAGCATCCTAGTGAACCTCCTCTGTACCCCTCGAGTGCTATCCTTCCTATAGTGAGACGAGCAGAACTACACCCAGTACTCCAGCTATGGCCTAACCAACGTTATGTCCAACTCCAACAGGTTTGAACAATCTCTCTTTCCAATTGTAAATCTGCTCCAAATGGGAAAGAAAATTTCCGTAAGTCAGTTATGGCTTTATTAATTGTCGAGAGTGCTATTCAACAATGGAGTTCAACCCAGATAAGTGTGAAGTGGTTCATTTTTACAAATCAAATAGGATGGCAGAATATAATATTAATGGTAGGATTCTTGGCAGTGTGGAACATCAGAAGGATTTTGGGGTCCAAGTTCATAGGATGTTCAAAGCAGCTGTGCAGGTTGAATCTGCGGTTAAGAAGGCATTTGGTGTACTGGCCTTCATCAATCGAGGAATTGAGTTTAGAAGTTAAGAGATAATGTTGCAGCTATATAGGACCCTGGTCAGACCCCACTTGGAGTACTGTGCTCAGTTTTGGTCACCTCATTACAGGAAGGATGTGGAAGCCGTAGAAAGGGTGCAGAGGAAATTTACGAGGATGTTGCCTGGATTGGGGAGTATGCCTGATGAGGATAGGTTGAGGGAGCTCAGCCTTTTCTCCTTGGAGAGACAAAGGATGAGGGGTGACCTGATGGAGGTGTATAAGATGTTGAGAGGTATTGATCGAGTGGATAGTCAGAGACTTTTTCCCAGGGCTGAAATGGTTACCACAAGAAGACACAAGTTTAAGGTGCTGGGGAGTAGGTACAGAAGAGAGGTCAGGGGTAAGTTTTTCATTCAGAGAGTGTTGGGTGCGTGGAATGGACTGCCGGCAACGGTGGTGGAGGCGGATTCGATAGGGTCTTTTAAAAGACTTTTAGACAAGTAAATGGAACTTAGTAAGATAGAGGGTTATGGGTAAGCCTAGTAATGTCTAAGGTAAGGATATGTTCGGCACAACTTTGTGGGCTGAAGGGCCTATTTTGTGCTGTAGTTTTTCTGTGTTTCTATTCAGGCTTATGGTTTGAAAAAGAAATGGAATGACCTCACAAAATACATGCTAAATTCAGCTAGAACAATGGCTCTGAGCACTTTATATATTGCGACTATATTTGAAGGGACAATAAGCAAATAATGGAGAGACAAACAACAGCAGGACATTTTTGTCACTTAAGTTTTACTTAAATTGCTGCCCAGAGCCAAAAGGAAGCAATGTAGCTATTACATTTTCAAAATCTGAATAGCGTGTAGTATTTCTATCCAACAGTACAGTATTGTCCTTTCCAAACTTTGATATAACTTTATATATATATTTATGATAAAACATTCTTCCAATGATATAAATTGCAGAAGGCAGCATTCAGATTGAAAAAAAAATCGCAATTTATTTGCACCAAGGTCTTGAATATTTCTGTGCTTTTTCCATACAATCAGTGGTGTCACCCGATTTCACAGGGGCTGACCAGCTATTTGATAGCAATCTGATTGGGAAATGAGGCAGAATAGGAGATAGCAGAAGATGCCATTCATCACAGAGATAGCCCAGTGGCCTTTTTAACACAAATGTGGCAGGATGAAATATGTTGCTGATATATTCCTCTGCACTCTCCACTGATCATATTTTTTTTGCTGGATTAAACACCCTTCTTTTAAATTCATTAAGTTATTAAAATGCCCATTCGTCATTTGCGATTTGCGGGAATGGAAAATGGAAAGAGAGCGACATTCGCTGATGTCTTATAATAAATATCCCTCAATATCTTGGCCAGCTGATCAAAGCCAGTAAGGTCTGTTATTAAAGGTTTTACAACGTCATTATGTATGGAGCCCGAGCTTGGGTGGGAAGGATGTACATCTTTCTGACAGGCTGATATGGCTGGCATTGAATGAATTGTGGAGGGGTGAGTCAGGGAGGAGCTTCGGAAATGTCACCAGGCAGGAAGTGCCGGTGTCTGTTGACTGACAGAGCATTAGACACAGTAAACAATCAAACCTTCCATCATTTCCTTTTGTCTTCCTTGCCCCTCTTCCTTCAATGAGTTCTGTCACTTTGTTTCTCTCTCTATTCCTCGGCACTGCACAGCAGTCGAAGGATGTCTACCAGACAAAATAGTTTATGAAATGCAATGTACATTTGTGTCATCTGCTTGCTGGTAATGCAGAAAGTGTACTTCACCTGATATATTGAAGTGGGCCACGTATAGTAGCGTGAGGCTTGTATTAATGTCTTCATTAATTATTTGCTCGCTTGAGCTTTCTTTTAATAAATTCCTCATCTGACAAAAAAACTGTTGACACAAGTAAGCATTTAGAAATTGCAGTCAGTAAAATAATTTGGTTTTACCCTCAGTGCTATAATAAGTATTCTTCAGCCACAAAGGAGTACACTATTGGTTTAGCAAGTAGGAAACTCACATTTCAATGTACAGATATGAAGTGAGCTTTACCCGCACTGGTGGTTGAACTACACCACTCTTCAGCTCTGCCAAAACCTGATGTCCGGTGCTGCCAATGATTGATTATGAGGATAGATTGACCAGGTAAGGATTGTTTTCACTGGGGTTTAGATGAATGAGAAGCATATCTCACAGAGACTTACCTATGGGAGTCCAGAACCAGGGGTCACAGTCTGAAGATTCAGGGTAGACCATTTAGGATGGAGATGGGAAGACATTTCTTCACCTAAAGAGTGGTGAGCCTATGGAATTCATACCGCAGGAAGTAGTTGATACCAAAACATTGAACGTATTCGAGAGGAGGATAGATTTAGCACTTGACGTGAATGGGATCAAAGGTTATGGGGAGAAAGTAGGATTAGGCTATTGAGTTGGCTGATCAGCCATGATTGTGATGAATGTTGGAGCAGGCTCGAAGGGCCAAATGGCCTCCTCCTGCTCCTATCTTCTGTGTTTCTATTCCAATCAAAACCAGGTTAAAATTTGTTTCCCAATAGAAATAAATCCTGGATAATTTGTGCTGTATTGGGACTAAATGATGTCCTCACATTCTAAGTAGCCCAAGTTCCACCTTGAATGTTCTCCCCCACCGAATTTCTTCAGATCAAACAACAAAAAGGGTGGAATTTTCCTGTCCCCCCTCCCACCGCCATGGGAATGGTAGCGGGCAGGACAGGACCATGCAAAGGTCCATTGACTTCGGATGGGATTTTCCAGTTTTGGAGAGAGCGTGTGGCCAGAAAATCAAACCACCCAGAAGCACTGACCTGTTTTTCCTTCAGTATTAAGTCGATTAAGTTGTGAATACCTCTGACAAATCGGGTAATAAATGGAGCAGAAAATAAAAGTACCTCAATAGGTTAAAAAGTGTAAGCATATGACAGAGGGATAAAAGGGCTTTAATTCAGTTAGACACATGAATCTATGCAAGGAAAGAAAGAACAAGTGAACATTTATGTGGTGCCTTGTGTATTTTCAGGATACTCTAAAGGTGTTGCACAACGAATTACTTTCAGAGTATGGTCATTGTTAAGCAGTCAAATGTGTTAGATAATTTGAGGGCAGCATTGTGACATAAAAATACAGTCAGAAGAATGAAGCCGTACATCCATTTTGGTAATCCAGTGATGATTGGGAGATAAAAATTGATTAGGACAATGCATCTTATCTTTGAGTCGTATCACGGGATCTTTAATTTATAACCACATGGGGCCTTGATTCAACATCTTATTCACCAGATGATACCTCTGATAATACAAGTCAATGGAACAAAGGCTGAATGTGTTCAGCAACAAAAATGACGATAAACCTCTCTACAATTGTCTTCCTTTATTATTTGCTCTCAGAATACGGGTGACAGAGGCAAGGCCGCATTAATTTTCCAATGCTGCTTTCCCTGAGAAGGTTGTAGTGAACGTTTTTTATTGAACTGTCACAGCCATTGATGAGGAATAATGAGATATGTCCAAGGCATGATGGTGTGTGGCTCGGAGGGGAAATTGAATGCGATGATGTTCCCACTACTGCTGTCATGCTTTTTTGATAGTAGAAGTCAGAACAGACAGCGAGAGGTGCTATTGAAGTGATGTTAGTGAGTTGTTGCAGTGAATCTTTGCGAAGTGTACATACAGCAGCTATGTTGCGCCAATACTAATTGTGTGTTGGGGCAGTGGGGGGGAGGCTGGGGAATATTGTGTCCAATGGCAAGATCATTTATCAACTGAAGTGCTTCATCTTTGCCTCTTGGCTGTGTCCATCGTAGTCAGTATCCGAGTACACTTCCAAGTTGAGGCTTTCAGATGATGCAGAGTGCCTGCGGGGTTAGAAGATGTGTTGTTTGTCAGGGAGCACCCAATTCCTGTCCTATTCTTAAACAGCCACAATCCAGCTTCCGCATATTTGTGGTGCATCAAGTTGCTGGTGGTGGAGGAATCGTCAACGTCAGTGCAGTCAAATGGCAAGGAGCAACGGCTGGGCTTTCTTTTGCTCATGATAGTCACAAGTTGACACTTGTTTGGTATGACGGTTCCCAACCAATTGTCAGTCAAAGCCTGAATGTTAACAACCATTCAGCCATGTCAGTTGATTGTGCCTGCAAGCATTCAGCCTTGTGTCTTTCACTGAGGGCAGCATGGTGGCACAGGGTTAGCACTGCTGCCTCACAGTGCCAGGGACCCGGGTTCAATTCCCAGCTTGGATCACTGTCTGTGTGGAGTTTGCACATTCTCCCTGTGTCTGCGTGGGTTTCCTCTGGGTGCTCCGGTTTCCTCCCACAGCCCGAAAGACGTGTTGGTTTGGTGTATTGGCTGTGCTAAATTCTCCCTCAGTGTACCCGAACAGGTGCTGGAGTTTGGCGACTAGGGGGTTTTCACAGTAACTTCATTGCAGTGTTAGTATAGGCCTTGTGACTGATAAATAAACTTTAAGTTCCTGCTTAGGCTAACACAAGTTGCTTCATTATTGGTAGGATTATAATGGAGATATACACAATAAAATCATTTGCGAACAACCTCACTTCAGAGCTTATGATAGTGACAAGGAACTGAATTCGCTAAAAGGAGTTGGACAAGTGGAACTCACAGAGTTCCTTTGGGCTGTTATAACTATATCCATAAAAATCTTTCTTTTTGTTGGGGTTTGAATCTAGCCACTAAAGAGATTTAATTTTGTATCCCCTTTCCCTTCTCCCAATTTTTTGGGGTGGGGGTTTCTTGACATCACATTTGGTCAAATACTCTCTTGATGTCAGGTTCACTCTTCCCTGCTATTCAGCTTGTGTGTTTGTATTGTGATCAAGGATGTGATGAGTTCAAGAAGAGGGTATCGTTAGGTTGGTAATTAGCTGAGTTAGGTGTACCCTTTTCTTCCAAAGGATCCTACCAGAGCAATTATCCACATTATTGGGTAAGTAGCAATGGCGTAGCTGTACTGGAATATCTTGGCGAGGAAGCCAGCTAGCCGCGGTGCACAGCACCTCAGTACTACAGCCAGGATCCATCAGGTTTCATTTGCTTGGCCATGGGGATGTTTGCAGGAGGTCAGATAGATTTCATCCACTCAACAATGTCAGCTGATTATGCCTGCAAGCATTCAACCTGCTGCCTTTGACCGAGGGCGGCACGATGACACAGTGGTTAGCAGTCCCACCCCACAGCGTCAGGGACATAGAATCGATTCTGGCCTTGGTCACCGTCTGTGTGGAGTGCCTACATTCTCCCCGTGTTTGCGTGAGTTTCCCCGGTTGCTCCGATTTCCCCCTACGGTCCAAAGAGTGGCGAGTTAGGTTGATCGGCCGTACTAAAATTGAGCCTAGTGTCCGGGCAAATATGTGTGGTTATGGGGCTAGGGCCTGGGTAAGATTGTGGTCAATACTGTCTGGATGGGCCGAATGGTCTCCTTCTGTACTGGAGGGATTCTATGAACTTGTTACGGACAGAATGGGAGGTCCATTCAAACATTATTAATTTCTCTTCTTGCCAGTTACCTCTAAACAGAAAGCTATTTTAATATGTTTCCATTTTAATAAGCAATGACATATTTCCCAATAGCTTTTGCATGATCCATTTACTAATAACCCTTCAGTAGACTCGAGCTAGGATGAACTCAAAAGTTTAGTTTATTGCAAACATTCAAAAACCGCAAAAATGAAAAACCACAACATCTGCTCCCCCCTCCCCATTCAACGTGATCTTCAGGACTACTAACATCCACACCCCCTGCCTCCCCACTCACCAACCTCCCTATTATGGGTTAAAAGGAATGTTCGAGAGGCCATTGTCTTAGTAGACTTTGTAGTCTTTTTTATTATGGGTGCAAGTAATGAATTAACTATTTAGGTGAGTGAATTAAACCTTTAAAGTAAGTGACTGCAAAGGTGAGCCTGGTCTGCCAAATGCAAATGACTTTTGAAGTTGTGCTCAGTAGTCCTTAGGTGATCTGCTAACAGCTCCTCGGATAGCATGAGATGTGACATTTTCCTCCCACAGTCCAAAGATGTGTGCGAGTTAGGTGCTTCAGCCGTGCTAAGTTGCCCCTTAGTGTCCTGGGATGCGTAGGTTAGAGGAATTAGCGCGGTAACAATGTGGGGTTACAGGGATGAGGCCTATGTGGGATTGTTGTCAGTGCAGACTCGAAGGGCTGAATGGCCTCCTTCAGCACTGTAGGGTTTCTAAAATTTCTATGATTCCTATGACATTTCCAAAACCGAGAAGTGGCTTCTTTTGTCGTGGTGACTCACAAACAATAACTCACGAACAGAGGGTCGGCCATCTTAATGGTCTTTGTTCAGCTGAAAAGTCCAGTTTAAAAATGAGCAATAGAATCATAGAATCCCTACAGTGTGGAATGAGGCCTTCGGCCTATCTTCACCGACCACAATCCCATCCAGGCCCTATCCCCATAACCCCACATATTTACCCTGCTAATCCCCTGACACTAGGGTCAATTTAGCATGGCCAATCAAACTAGCCTACACATGTTTGGACTGAGAGGAAACTGGAGCACCTCGGAGGAAACCCATGCAGATACAAGGAGAATGTGCAAACTCTACGTAGACAGTGACCTGAGGCTGGAACTGAACCCTGGTCCCTGGCGCTGTGAGGCAGCAGTAGTAACCGCTGTGCCACCGTGCTGCCCATAATTGTCATGAGCGTATAACTTTATAAAAATATACAGTGTTAGGTTCTGTCCCATCACCCACTCATGAATTGGCTTCACTGTGGTTGGAATTGAGGATATTTAGTTAACCCCCTCCTCTTGTCAGTTACCTTCTTGTTCACTCCCATCCATGAGTGAGCGTGATAAGGCAAAAGGGTTCTGTTGGTTGTGAGGCCATTTAGCCGTGTCTATAACCTATAGCTTTTGGTGCTAATCATGGAGAAGCTTCCTCTGTAATAGATAGGTTCATCCCTCATTCTGATACTTGCTGGTGCTGGTCCTGACATGACTTTAATCACCTCATATGGAACCAAGACGGTGCTCCTCACACCACGCTGACCAAAAATGAAGGTGTGCTGGGACTTCAGATTACTCACTGTGATGGTGTTTACGTCAGTGCGTGGACTGGCTGTTTATTTAGTTTAGTTTTTGAGTTATTTTTAGAAAAGTGTCTGAGGCAGCAGTTTCTTATAGGAGCGCTACTTTAGTTCCCCCAGCCTGATCTTCCTTTGAAGGTGGAAGGTTTTCATCTGGCCCAATTTCAAGAGCCCATTCTTTGGGTGGAACCTTGTGCCCTCGCTCGTGGCAAACCCGGAAGGGGCATTTACATTGACGAGGTGCTGCCGCACTTGAACCTCACCACCTTTCCAATTAATGTTCTCTTAATAATCTCATCCCACCATCATTGCTATTAGCCCACTGGAAGGTGAGCTGTTGCCATGTGGCACTTCGACAGGTAAACATGTGTGGGTCTTATAACTTTGACAAAGGATCATCTGGCCTCGAAAGGTCAACTCTTTACTATCCTTACAGATGCTGAGATTTTCTAATATTTTCTCTTTTGATTTCAGATTCCAGCATCCATAGTAATTGCTTTTATCTCAGAAATGGTTTAGTCAGTTAAATATCCTTTGAAGTTTTGTTTTAATTACAGTGTCCCACCAGAGAAGTTACATTGTCCGAACAGGGACTGTCACCCCATCCCATTGGTTTATTGTATCGATTTTTGTTTTATTTAAAATTGGAATGAATAGCGCATAGCCAGCAGTGTTTGCAGAGAGTTGTTTCTGTAGTGGAGTAGTTATCACATTCACAACACTTTCTGGGTTCAAAAGTAGACAGAATCAATTGTCACACTCTAATGTTTAGCACGTAGTCTGTATATAACAGTTTTTAAAATGCCAAGATTGGCAGTTCCAGCCTCATCTAGAGCAGCTTTCCATGGTGTACCATTATTTCATGTTGGGCGGTACGGTGGCACAGTGGTTAGCACTGCTGCCTCACAGCAGTGGGTTCTATTCTCATTTCACTGTCCGTTTTTCCCATGTCTCCTTGGGTTTCCTCCAGCTGCTCCAATTTCCTTCCACAGCCTGAAAGATGTTCTGGTTAGGTACATTCATCATCTAAATTCTCCCTCAGTGAACCCAAAAAGGCATCACCATTTGGTGGCTAGGGGATTGTCACAGCACCTCCATTGCAGCATTGATGTCAGCTTACTTGTGACTAATTAATAAAATTTAACTTTAACCACAAGATTGAAGAGTTGCAGCAAAAAAGGGTGAGGATTAATCCAGGGAGAAAATAAACCTAATTAAGAAGAACCCATAATTTGTTAACTTGACCTTTTGTTAATTTGGTCTTTCTATTTATTCATTCTACTGGGGAGAACTTAAAAAGGGGATAGCTGGGACACTGAGCATGTGAGAGGAGAGCTGAGAGAGGGAACAAAGTTACTAAACTCTCTCAGTAAAGCAAAGCTGAGTGTTGTCTTGCTTTCTATTAACAGCCATTGCCTGACTGGCATATATTCAAGACATCTCCCTGAAAGAGTGCAATGTAGATTACGCAAGGATATTTTGGCCTTGGAGGGAGTGCAGAGGAGGTTTACTAGGCTGATTCCGGAGTTGAGGGGGTTGAACTATGAGGAGAGGCTGAATAAATTAGGCTTGTGCTCGTTAGAGTTTAGAAGAATGAGGGGAGATCTCATTGAGACGTATAAGATGTTGAATGGGATGGATAGGATAGAGGTGGAGAGGCTCTTCCTGCTCAGAAAGGACAGTAGGACTAGAGGGCACAGCCTCAGTATAAAGGGGGGGTGGTTTAGAACGGAGCTGAGGAGGAACTTCTTCACTCAAAGGGTGGTGAATCTCTGGAATTCTCTGCCCGTTGAAGTGGTGGAGGCTGCCTCGCTCAATATTTTTAAGACGCGGGTTGATAGGTTTTTGATAGGCAAGGGGATTAAGGGTTATGGGGAGAGGGCGGGAATGTGGAACTGAGACACGACAGATCAGCCATGATCTTATTGAATGGCGGGGCAGGCTCGAGGGGCTGGATGGCCTACTCCTGCTCCTATTTCTTATGTTCTTATCACTTGTCTTCTCTCCAGTTGGTATGTGAAACATCAATGTCTCAAAGATTCCATCCACTGCCATTTATTCAACAGGAAACGTTTCTCCATGCCCAATTAAGAGGGAAGCCAGGTCAAATTCCAACCAGAGATTGGTTTAGAATCCCTAAAGTGCAGAAGACCATTCAGCCCATCATGTCTGCATCAACCACAATTTCACCCAGACCCGATTCCCCTAACCTCACCTATTTACCCTAGCTAGTCTCCCAGACACTAAGGGGCTATTTAGTGTGGCTAATACACCCAACCCACACATCTTTGGACAATGGGAGGAAATGGAGCACCCAGAGGAAAAACACACAGACACAGGGAGAACGTGCAACTTCCACACAGATAGTGACCCAGGCCAGAATTGAACCCGGGTCCCTGGTAGCCATGCTGGCCACTGTGCCACTGTGCACCCATTTGACACCTGCCAACAATTCTTCTTCTCCATCTCTCCCACCTCCCCTCCTTCCCGACTGCCCCTCCCCTCTCCAAATCGAACATTTCCCTCAGGGTGCTTGGGAAGAAATTTCAGATTGGGGTCGCTTGCTGAATGAAGACTCTGCCACCAATGGGGGAATTAAAGAACTGGACTTCTGAGAAGAATAGTGAGTATAGACAAAGGCAGGGCAGAACAACTTGAGGTATTTCTAATAAGAATTTTGAAATCAGCGTAAGTTGGGCTACGGAGCCAGTGAAGAACAGCAATAACAAAAGTGGTAGGCACATAGCCCTGCGTGTCAGATAGTTTGTGGGATGACAGAGCTAATATATTTCATTCTGCTGTTGGTTGATGCTATTAACGGCAAAGCTTTGAATGTGAAAATTGTGCCGTCTAATGTTCCACATTATATAGCCTTATTATCGGGGATATTGTAGATATGAAGATATAGTGCTGAATTTGAAGATACATTAGTACTGGTTTACATTAAAGCATTTAATTTGGAATGTTGTTTGTACTTAAGCAGGCCATAGCATCTGCATCACACATCTTGATTTGATAAGAACCAATTTAAGATTAATTCTGAGGAATAATATTAGCTACGCTAATTTGTGCGGTTGCTCACTGAGTCTCAAAGTCTGTGTCAGGTTGATAGAGAGCATAAGAAAAGATCTGAAGCCAACACTAAATAAACACGACAATAAAAGGAATTAAGCATATTGTTTGTACAATAACTGTCCCAAATACAAGTACCCAATATCAGACCCAATAAATGTTTCTAATTTATGCTGTTGTCCTTCTAAGTTCTGCAAATCTATTTCACTGGCTCTAAATGAAAAATTATGGGTAACAAAAGCCTTCTGATAATTGAATTCCAAGAAACATATGCAACGGCAAGAGTATTTCTGTTTCTCAGCGTGCAACTCCAGATATGTCACTCATGATTATGAGCCAGTGCACTTATTAAAGCTGCTAAATTGATGTTAATAAAACATGCATCTGGTCCAGAAAAAAAATCTCACTAAACTAGCTCAAAAGAATATCTCTTTCACTTCAAGTTGTTCACAGTATGTCAGAAACTTGACAATGTTCTGCTACTTAGCTACATTGCTTACACCAGTCTCACTGGACTGCAGTTGGAAGGTGATGGGTTCAAGTCCCACATCAGCAAAGAACCCAGACTGACGCCTCTGTGCAGTAGCGCAATGTTCCCTTGGTGTTAGGTTCATAACAAAGGGACATCACTCATAAAATTGAAGTGACAGGCCACTGGGGGTTGATGTCAGCAAGCAGTTATTCACACAAGGGTAGTGGAAATCTGGAAATCTCTCTCTCAAAACACTGTTGAGGCTAGGTAATTTGAAAGATCAGAGTAATACACGTTTTCGTGAAGCAGACATCCACTTGCATTGAAGAGAAGAAGAAACTCTTTGCAGTGGACCTCAATCCCTTTGCCTCACCCATGGAAGCTATACTTCAAGCAGTCTAAACCTCTTATTCTGGAATGTCTATCCTGCACTTAGAAACATAGAACATCACAGCACAGTTCAGGCCCCTCTCATGCCCATCTGTTTTAAGACCCTCATTAAAACTTCATTTCTTTGACCAAGTTTGCCCTTCTTCTTGCTATTCATTTTTGGACATTTTTCCATGTTAAAGGCACTAACTAATTGTAAGCTGTTGTCACACCTTTTTTTTATTCATTTGTGTAACTTGGGCTTCGCTGGCTGGCCAGCATTTATTGCCCATCTCTCTTTGCCCTTGTTGAGAGGGCTGTTGAGAATCAACCACATTTCTGTGGCTCTGAAGTCACATGTAGGTCAGACCAGATAAGGATAGCAGATTTCCTTCTCTAAAGGACATCAGTAAACCAGATGGGTTTTTACGACAATGGTTTCATGGTCATCAGCAGACTCTTAATTCCAGATATTTTTTACTGAATTGAAATTTCACTGTCTGCCGTGGCGAGACTCGAACTCAGTCCCCAGAACATCAGCTGAGTTTCTCGACTAACAGTCTGGTGACAATACCACTAGGCCATCGCCTCCTGGATCACTTTCATTTCTTTGTCTTTCTATTTTTAAGAGTTCATTTCATGTATTGATCACTCTTTATGGGAATTATTAACAACGTGGATTTCAATTGATCACACGACATGTACAGATTGGGAAGATGATTGGCTAATTTTAGTTCATCCATTCAAAGGGACCTTACTGCCCCCCTCACTGTAACATTTAACTGTCTCTTAAATGATTTTGGGGTTTTCACCCTGAATTGCTACTTTATTTGGAATTCAAGTTCATGTATTGATCATTCTGTTCCAAAGATAAACTTCCTAACATCAGTCTTACATTTTCTTTTTAAGTGCTTGAGGGTTTGAACCCTTTTATTGCTCTTCCTGTTAAAATGATATTCTGGAACTGTATTTAAGATCAGCACTTTGCTGCCTTCTTTGAAGGGTGAAAGGTCTCATAACTCTGAACACTGACACAAGACATTTGTCCTTAGCTGTTCTCTGCACTCTCGCAAACGTTTGAACGTTTCACTTGTGCCTCAGTAACAGAAAAGGAAACTGAAGGTCTGAACTGAACAGAGTGCGAGTAAAAGCTTATTTATTAGTCATAAGTAAGGCTTACATTAACATGACAATGAAGTTACTGTGAAATTCCCCTAGTCGCCACAGTTTGGGTCAATGCACCTAACCAGCTCGTCTTTCGGACTGTGGAAGGAAACCAAAGCACCAGGAGGAAACCCATGCAGACACGGGGAGAATATGAAAACTCCACACAGACGGTGACCCAAGCCTGGATTCAAACCCAGGACTGAGGCACTTGCTTGCTTAAAGTAAATGGGGTTGATAATTCCACTAAAATAGCAAACAAACAAATTTTAAATGCATGATATCACTACACAGAGGGCCTCCAAAGTTGCTCTTTATAAACTTCGACAAATATTTCAGGAGACTTTCAAAAGATGATTCCAGCCTTGGGTGACTGTCTGTGTGGAGATTGCACACTCTTCCCACGTTAGTGTTGGGTTCCCCTGGGTGCTCTGGTTTCCTACGACTGTCCAAACATGTGCAGGTTCGATGGATTGGCCATGTTAAATTGCCCCTTAGTTTCAGGAGAATTAGCATGGTAAATATGTGGCGCTATGGAGATAGGGCCTGGGTAAGATTGTTGTCGGTGCAGACTTGATGGGCTGAATGGCCTTCTTCCACAATGTAGGGATTCTATGATTTGAGGATTCTATGAAGAACTAAGGTCGATCTTAACCACATCCAGTCTTCTTTCTACTGAAATTCATAGGACGATCGTTCAAACTCCTTTGTGAGAATTGTGTCATTTTTTTCTTGTTGCAAAAGCTTGACAATGTTTTCCAAGTCAATTTGGAAATTCGAATGTAAAATATGTCAATAGAATTGTTTCTTGATTCACCCTGTGCCTATTTTCTGTCGCTGAGATTTATCTACTTCAGCCCCACCAAAGAAATTTTTTAAGACTTTAAACTGAATTATTTTGCTGTGCAGAGTCTACGGATTAGTGAGCAACTTTCATTTTTACTAGAATCATGGAATCCCTACAATGCAGAAGGAAGCCATTGGGCCCATCGAGTCTGCACCAACTCTCCGACAGAGCATCTCCCCCAGACTTCCCCACACCCCACACGTGGGAGGCACAGTGGCACAGTGGTTAGCATTGCTGCCTTACAGCTCCAGGGACCTGAGTTCAATTCCCGGCTTGGGTCGCTGGCTGCGTGGAGTTTGCATGTTCTCCCCACGTCTGCATGGGTTTCCTCCGGGTGCACTGGTTTCCTCCCAAAAGTATGCGGGTTAGGTGCACTGGCCATGCTAAATTGATCCTTGGTGTCCCGAGATGTATAAGTTAGAGAGAATAGTGGGGTAAAAATGTGAGGTTACAGAGATAGGGTCTGGGGTGGGATTGTTGTCGGTGCAGATGGGTCCTTCTGCACTGTCAGGACCCTATGACTTCTATTAACTCCCCTAATCTACACACTTTGGGAGACTAAGAGGAAATTTAGCATAGCCGATTCACCTAACTTGCACATCTTTGGACTTTAGAGGAAACAAAAGAACATGGAGGAAATCCAGGCTGACACGGGGAGAACGTGCGAACTCCACACCAAGAGTCACCTGAGGCTGGAATCGAACCAGGGTCCATGATGTTATGAGGCAGCAGTGCCAACAATTGTGCCACTGTGCCATCCATTGGGATAAATTGATAAGCTTCATCAGTTGATTTTTATGCATACATCATAGAATCATAGAATCCCCCACAGTGCAGAAAGATGCCATCCAGCCCATTGAGCCTACATCGACAAGAATCCCATCAGACCCCCATGCCCGTAACCCCACATCTTTACCTTGCCAATCACCCTGACATTAAGGGACAATTGAGCATGGCCAATCCACCTCAGCCATATATCTCTGGACTGTGGGAGGAAACCAGAGCCTCCAGAGGAAGTCCCTGCAGACACACGGAGGATGTGAAAACTCCACGCAAGCAGTTACCTGAGGCTGCAATTGAAACTGGCGCTGTGAGGTAGCAGTGCTAACCACTGTGCCATCGTGCCAGCCTTGGTTGAAGAGGTTTTGGCATTTAGTCAAATCTTGCGATTGTATATGTATCATTCATAATGAGGGAAACCCTTAAATGCATGAGTCATTAAAAACAGTGAACATCATATCTACTGCTGCACTGATGAATACTTTAATAGGTCAGATGGAACAACACGCTCTATATAATTAACTGGAACTTTCAAATTACAATGAAAAAGCAGTTGAAAAGAGTTATAAATAAATTCCTCATCTACCGTAAATATCATAATATGATTTTAAGAAAAGAAGTGTTCGTTTGCACTTTGTCTTATCACATCTCTCCTACAAGTTTAAGTTTATTTATTCGTGCAACAAGTAGGCTTACATTAACACTGCAATGAAGTTACTGTAAAAATCCCCTAGTCGCCACACTCCAGCGCCTTTTGGGTACACTGAGGGAGAACTTAGTATGGCCAATGAACCTAACCAGCACTTCTTTTGGACTGTGGGAGGAAACCGGAGCACTGGGAAGAAACCCACGCAGACACAAGGAGAACATGCAGACTCCACACAGCCGATGACCCAAGCTGGGAATCGAACTTAGGTCCATGGCACTATGAGTCAGCAGTGTTAACCACTGTGCCACTATGCCATCCCAAAAAAGCACTCGACAAGCGGCTGTTGGGCAAATTTCGGAACTCCTTCTTTGCTAATTGAACCCCATCTCCCCCGTGACAGATGGGGATACTAACAAGGAGTTGCCATGCTTTGAGAAACCTGCACGGGGAATTCAGTTCATGTGCAGTGACTGTTGTCTGATGGACTGTTAGTTGTACTGTTAGATTTTGTATTGGTTGTATCGAGAAAGAGTAACTCAAATAAGGATTGAGTAAATGATGGTAAGTGTAAAATGGGGAAGGTGGCACATCCATGGCTAACAAGGGAAAGCAGGGATAGTGTTAAATCTAAGGAGGAGGCAAATAAATTGGCCCAAACAGTGAATCCATGCCAGGAATTTGAACCAGCTCTTTGTCCCTTCCACATCCTTAACAAGAATACTTGCTTCAGCCACCTTTTATATTTCAGTCTCAACTTAACTGTGTCAACTTTTCCTGGTTCTCTGAACAAAAGTGTGCTGTCCAAAGTCTCTGATCATTTCGTCCAACATCTTCTGAAATCTTCTTGCTACCACTGTCAGGACTCTCTTGTTCCTTACTATTTGATTTAATTTGCTTTATTACACTAACATGTATTGGTGTGCAGTGAAAAGTATTGTTTTTCTGTGTGCTGTACAGATAAAGCTGGAAATAGGCACGAGGCTGGTTACTATATTGAAATTCCCAATTTCAGTATGATTAGTGAGCCAGGGATGGTAGATTCTGCGCTCGCCAGTATCTCCACCTCACCAGAAGAGGTTCCCATCAGAGAAGATTATGGGGACCAGGCATGATCACACTGTTGGTGGGTACAGATGTCACTGAGGCCTCTTGGGAGGTCAGAGGCAGGGGTGTGCCCCCTGGGCAGTGCCAGACTAGCATCATGGCACAGCCCACCAGACACCCTGGCACTGCCCACTATGCAATGGACAGTGCCAAGGGGGCGGGGCCTACTATGGGGATCTGATGAGATAATTGTATCTTCAAATGTATTTTTTCATCCAAAGTAACATTAAACTTACGTGTAAGTGATAAACTAAAGGGGGAGTAGAGGAGTATTGCATTAAATTTGTTAAAGTATGGGTCAGAAACTCAAAAATATGTTATGAAGTCTGATTAGACTCCAACAGTTTTTCCTATTTGGGCATTAATGTAAGGATAGATGTTTTACTCCAGGTGTGATTTTTTGGCACACTAGGAAGCTTTTATCAAAACAATATTTATTTAACAATGCAGTTTAACTAAAATAAATGAATTAGCTTAACTTTCACCAATTGAAATACTTAAACATGACAAAATGCAATTCTTAACTGCTAATCTATCTCCATAAGTTCCAATTCAAGCAATATTCCTCTTATAGACCTAAAATACATACATACAATCCCTACTGTGCAGAAGGAGGCCATTCAGCCCATCATGTCTACACTTACAACAATACTAACACGGCTGTGTCCCCGTAACCCCACATATTTATTCTAATAATCCCTCTAATATATACATCCCAGTTCACTAAGGGGCAATTTAGCATGGCCAATGCATCTAACCCACACAGATTTGGATGTGGAAGATAACCAGAGCACCTGGAGGAAACCCACGCAGACACGGGGAGAAAATGCAAAATCCACACAGACAGTGGCCCAAGTCAGGAATTGAGCCCAGGTCCCGGGCACTAAATTAGTTAGCAACATATAGGCTTATGTGCTTGTACTTGAGCTGCAAGCCCTCAAGCCTCCAAAACACTTCTGGAGAGTGACACAGAGTGAAAGGCCAATATCTCCCAGCATGTCCTATACAGCAGCCTCTAGAGAGAGATTTCTTGCCTCTTTTAGAACCTGGCACTAACTGTCTGTTTTTCCCTGTAGACTTAGCTCCTCCCCTTAAACATCTGATTCTATCAATCAACTTAAACAAAATCCGTCTCTGAAAGCCAAGCGGGGGAAAAAAATATCAAATAAACAAAAATGCATTATCTGGGTTAAAATAAACACATCCTGAGCTTAAAATCACTCATTAGCCTGCATTCTCAACATGTGAGCTGCCTGGTGCCCAGACAAACCGGCACCATCTTAAGCAGAGCTGAATTTTAAACATTCCCCTCGCAAGAAACATGATAGGAATGTATTTCTTAAAGGAATAGTATCACATAATCTATTTGTCTTAACATTCAAAAAATGTTGAATGTAAAATCAACCGTGACAATCTTTTGAACCAGGGTTCCATTCTGGAATCCTCCTCTCCAGTTGTATCACTGAATGGGGTCATAACAGAATGAAAACAGGTGAATCACACCCATAATTTATTTGGTACAACACATTTTAATAAGTGCTGAAGATGTACAAGGGATGAACAGTAGGGTGATTTACAAGTATGACTCTAATTGAACTGAATAATTGCTGTAAAACAGAAACATATTTCTAGTTGGTGTCACGATATATTTGTTCCTTCTGAGATCACATCCGACCCACACACCATAGAAAATGAAGGAAGACACATTGACGCAGGAAGAGTATTGTGCGTGTGATCCGATCAGAAAGCACTCAGGTTTATTCATCTCTGGTGGCAGGTCAGTTATCAAAATCTTCCACCATGCTGAATAAACAAGATACCACCTGCTGATATCACCAGGTGCCCAGAACAGGATGCTGGAACCCTTGAGGCAGGAAATGACATTCAAGGGAAGTTTAGCTCAGGACATGAACTGGCATAACAGTTCCAAAAGGCAGCGAATTGTCAAACTCGCCCTGTTTAATCCACTCAGTTCGAAACGTGGATAAATTTCTGAATAAATTCTCAATTCAATAGCTGGGAATTGAACCTGGGTCAACTGCTTGGAAGGCAGCCACTGTACCACCATCGCTCACTCTGCTTAAACAGCCATTATTTTCATTAGTTATAATTACAGAACTACCTTAGTTGCTAATTTTTTGGCTCTGTGGCTGCCTGAAACAGCAAAAGTAAACACTTTGCCATCATAACCGCTGTGGGCAGGGCTCGAACCTGTGCGGGGAAACCCCATCGGATTTCAAGTCCAACACCTTAACCAATTGGCCGTCGCAGCTGCGCATTTACCTGAATAATGTAACCGCTTTACACTCTGCAAACTCGCCTCATGTCCATTGACACTGTCTATACTTCCCACTGCCTCGGAAAAGCAACCAGCATAATTAAGGATCCCATGCATCCCGGGACATACTGATTTTCACCTTCTTCCGTCGGTAAAAAGATACAAAAATCTGAGGTCATGTACCAACCGACTCAAGAACAGCTTCTTCCCTGCTGCTGTCAGACTTTTGAATGGACCTACCTCACACTAAGTTGATCTTTCTCTACACCTTAGCTATGACTGTAACATTACATTCTGCACTCTCTCATTTCCTTCTTTATGAATGGTATGTTTTGTCTGTATAGTGCGCAAGAAACAGTACTTTTCACTGTATAGTAACACGTGACAATAATAAATTAAATCAAATCAAATCCAATCAAACCAGGGGCTCATTATTGAAGAGGACAGTTTAAACTGATTGACCATGATGATAGTGTGGATGATTATGATGATATAGTGGTGTATCCAACTGAATTGAAAGAAAATACTTGACTCTCATCTGATTCAATGTCAACACAGAAACATTGCTCATAACAAGTGGAGCATTTTCCTTGACACCTTCAAGCTAGCATTCCTTTCACTTAAGTTGTGAGGGCTGGGAGTGCACAAGTCGTCCAAGTCAAAACTCACTGTCCTTCTTTGAAAGGTAGAACAATTCTGACTTTGGATTACTGTCCGCATGGAGTTCGCACAACCTCCCTGTGTCTATGTGGATTTCCTCTGGATGCTCCAGTTTCCTCCCATACTCCAAAGGTGCTCAGGTCCTGCTAAATTTCCCCTTAATTTCAGGGGGATTCACAGGGTGTTTGTGTGCGGTTACAGGAATAGGGCCTGGGTGAGATTGTGTTGGTGCAGGCTAGATGGGCTGAATGGCCTCCTTCTGCACTGTAGGGATTCTATAGATCCCAATCTTAGAAGGAGCAATGCTGGACACCGTGATGTAAAAGGAGAGATAAGGACCGGCTCCTGAAAGGTGAATCACAATCTTATTGGACAGTGAATCCATCCATGACATTGTTCATTATGTGATCTCTGGCAACCGAAGCTTCGAGTGGAGAATACAAATTCCTGAAGTAAATAGAGGCTGACGCTAATGAAGACAATGAGTCTGCATCAATTAATGTACCCTGTACTGAACAACGAATGTGGCTGAGTTCTTTCTCAGTCATTGTGTCATGGAGAAGAGTGGGACCTGCTAAATGGAACTATCTATTAAAATTGTGAGTCTGCTCTCAGTTATCAATCTTCCACTTCAGGTATGTTATCTCAAGCGCCCATGAGATGTTAAATTGGCCAGAGTTCTCCAGTCAGGCAGGTCCCACTACCCATGCCAGCGAGAACAGAGAGTTTTACGCTCAGCCAAATCTCCGTTCGTTGCAGCGGGAGCGGATAATTCCAGCCAGGGGTGAGGTCGATGAATTCCGGCCACTATGTTAAGGATGTTAAAAAAATTTGGCGGCTGTTCACGCTGGCGGGATCTTGTGGTCTCCGCACTGACGCAATCCCCGTGGTGGGTTTCCTGGCAGTACAGGGTGCAGTCAGCGGTAAATCCCAATTGACAATGGCGAGACCAGACTATCCCCCTGCTGGTGAACAGAACACCTCCTCCAGGTGCAAGAAAAAATACTGCAGGGAGGCCAGAGAAATCCCTCCTCCCTGTCCTTGCATAAAAATGCAAGTTAACTTACTGACTTATTTAGAAATATTTTAAACTTTTATTGACTGTTGTTATAGAGGGGCAGAGGACTTGTGCATTTTAAGCTTATTCCCGTATTCCATAGAATCCTACAGTGCAGAAGGAAGCCATTCGGCCCATCAAGTCTGCACTGACCACAATCCCACCTCGGCCCTATCCTAGCTAGACCTCTGACACTAAGGGGCAATTTGGTATGGCCAATGCACTTAACCCGCAGATCTTCAGACTGTGGGGAAAAGCTGGAGCACCCAGAGGAAACCTTATGCAGGTACAGGGAGAATGTGCAAACTCCACACAGGAAATGACCCAAGCTGGGAGTTGAACCCAGGTGCCTGGCACTGTGAGGCAGCAGTGCTAACCCTTGTACCACAATTACATATTCTTCAACATCATCAGAATGATTTCCATCTTTCCCACGTTTAATTAATCAGCACATGCGGTCTTCACTATGCATGAGCATGTTTGACCTTGATTGGGACCACCCTGAACGCAACTTTAAAATATTTACTCATCATTTTGCATGCTCACAATAAAGTTGCTGAATAAACTTTAGAACAATAGGTAACCTGTCCTTTATGTGTAACACATTCCAATCTCATTCTCCAAGCCTTGTCCAATAGTTCATAAACCTACAGGTGCAGAATCATCTAAACAAACACTTTAATAAAGCACTATTTGTTTTCGTTTGCACTCCTTACCTACACAAGTGGCTTAACCTTTTTTTTTCAAATCAGTCTTGACAGCTCTTCAAGTAATACCACAAAAAGCAATAACATCTGAGGGTTGCTAAGCGACGGAGACCATTGACATTGATAGTGCTTTACTTGGACTGTATGTGCGGCTTGTCAGTGAAATAGCATCTGCTTCCGAAAAATAGATCAACCACTTTGCAGGTTTGCACAATTAAAGCATTTATTTTCCTTGTTTGGTGGAGTGACGTGCAATATTTAAGCTGTCAGCCCGGGAGCTTTGCAATTATTATATTTTAAGATGCAATTGATGATTGCTCATAACATAAATGCATAAAGTGGCATTCTGGTCTAAGTTTGGAGTACAACAGTTGCAATGTATAAATTTATATAATTCATAGCGCTGGATTTTTTTCAGTAAATTAAGGACAGTACTGTGTTTTATGAGTACACGTGAGATGGCTGTTACGCTGTGTGGGAAGATTGAGGAGCTATATTGTTAGACACATGTACACATCTGCATAGGAATGATGTGGAGTTGTTGGCGTTGGACGTGGGTGGGCACAGTAAGAATTCTCACAACGCCAGGTTAAAGTCCAACAGGTTTGTTTGGCATCACAAGCTTTTGGAACACTGCTCCGAAAGCTTCTGATACCAAAAAAAAACCTTCTGGAGTTTAATCTGGTGTTCTGAAACATCTTACTGTCTCCAGAATGCCACAACTACAGTCAGTGCACACGGCAACCGTGCATCACCCAGCAGCGCAAGGTGTGAAATACATTCGATGGCAGCTCCAGTGTCTATGCAGTGCAACTGTTTCAAACTTCCAGGAACCACAAAATGTAACAGACACGATGGTGTGAGAAAGAAATATACATTATTGGTACAATGGGAGCTTTGCTGATGTGACATGTGGATAATGCTTTCTGTCATGGGGCAGCGTGGTGGCACAATGGTTAGCACTGCTGCCTCACAGCGCCAGGGACCCAGGTTCAATTCTGCCCTCGGCTGACTGTGTAGAGTTTGCATGTTCTCCTCATGTCTGCATGGGTTTCCTTCAGGTGCTCTGGTTTCCTCCCACACTCCAAAGATGTGCGGGTTAAGTGGTTTGGCCATGCTAAATTGCCCCATAGTGTCAGGGGGACTCGCAGGGTAAATCCGTGAAATTATGGGGATAGGTCCTTGTTGCTGGTGTGGGCTCGATGGGCCAAATGACCTCTTTCTGCACTGTAGGGATTCTATGATTCATAGAAAAATGCTAACGAGGTGACAATTCAAGGTGTAGCAAGGTCACAGAAGAAAAGATGAATAATTTATTGCATGGAGCAGGAAATGAGTCAGGGTTTGCAATGTGAGCAATGGTCTCTCCAGCTTTCATTTGCCGCGTGCAGCCGGTGTTTTGTATTGCATAATCCTGCTGCGCTCCCCTAATGACCACACACAGGTGTATCTTCAAGGGTTTGTTGATCTGGTGCAGCCCGCTTATTCTCTGCATTGTTGGGTAGCCGCCCACCCAATGGAGACAACAGCGGAATTCTCCGACCTTGTCCGTGGCTGGAATTATCCAGTCCCGCTGCTATGATTGGGTGCATGGCTGAGCACCAAATCCTCCATTCTCGCTGGCAGTGGCAGCGGGATGAGCAAGACAGAAGAATTCCGACTAACTTTGCACATGACAATTAACAGCGCAAGAGAGATATGGGGAATTCATTAACTAAAGGTTTAAGGTGAGAGGGGAGAGATACAAAAGAGTCCAGAGGGGCAATTTTTTTCGCACATAGGGTGGTGAGTGTCTGGAACAAGGTGCCAGAGGTAATAGTAGAGGTGGGTACCATTTGTCTTTTAAAAAGTATTTAGGCAATTGCATGCGTAAGATAGGTATGGAGGGATATGGGCCCAATGCAAGCAATAGGGATTAGTTTAGTGGTAAAAACTGGGCGGCATGGACAAGTTGAGCTAAAAGGCCTGTTTCCATGCTGTAAACCTCTCTGACTTTCTATGATTCTATCAAGGAGGGCTGAGGGGAAGGGGTTAAGGTGCAGCCTATGATAGTGGTGGGCTGTTGCGGGGAGAAGGGAATGGTAGTGGAGTCCATAAACTCTCAAAAGGACTTGTAGACAAGCAGAGAATCATACAACTTGTCCCATCTCCACCACCGTTAAACTGTCAGGCAATAAAGTTTATCCATTAGTGTCACAAGTAGGCTTACATTAACACTGCAATGAGGTTACTGTGAAAATCTCCGAGTCACCAATTCTGGCACTTTTTCTTTTACACTGAGGGAGAATTTAGCACAGCCAATGCATCTAACCAGCACGTCTTTCATACTGTGGGAAGAAACCGAAGCGCCTGAAGGAAACCCATGCAGACATGGGGAGAATGTGCAAACTCAACACAGACAGTGACCCAAGGCTGGGGACCGAACCCAGATCCCTAGCATAGTGAGGCAGCAGTGCTAACCACTGTGCCATCGGTGGAGGAGGGACAACTGTTAGAAATCAAAGTTGTAACTTTCCAATTTATTCTCTCCATGGGGCTTCCTGCACATCTGAACCCAGCTTCTTCTAATTGTGCGACAGAATATCGAGAAATTGCCCCATTTCTTTGCAGACAATTATTGTACTTTGAACTCAAAAAAAGGAATGATTTTCTACAGTAATGCAAAAACAGCATCAAATTTTGCAGCCCTTATTCACAATTGCTTAGAGACAGGAAAATTACAGAAATAGATGGCTTTTTTTCCTCCCCATAGTAATGTTCAAATCATCTGACAGTAAATGGCAATGAGAGGAACAATTTCCACTTTTCGAATGGGTTTTCTGTTAAATTGCCTCAGAGTTGCTTTAAGATATTCAGTCACACCATACTAATTTATACATGTGGCTTTTCACCAGCATTTAATGGAAGCTTATCAGAACTACTAATGCTTCAAAATAAAAAGTTCATTTATTAGTCACAAATCGGCTTGCATTAACACTGCAATGAAGTTACTATAAAAATCTTGAATTAACACTGCAGTGCTAATTCCAACACATGCTTGGGTACAGTGAGGGAGAATCTTTTAGCAATAGTCAATATACCTAACCAACATGTCTTTCGGACTGTGGCAGGAAATCCATGCAGACACGGAGAGAATGTGCAGATTCCGCACAGGCAGTCGACCCAAGCTGGGAATTGAATTGAGGCCTCTGGCGCTGTGAGGCAGCAGTGTTAACCATTGCACCACTGTGCCGCCCCTAATAGAATTTTCCACAAGGTGGAACCTCACTCTTTTGTCTCACTGTCTGTGGAATATCAGCTCTGTGCTGAATGGCAACTCAACTTTCACACTGATCGCTCGAGATGCAAGACAAGGGAAATAACACAAAGGTTCTTTTTCACCAATAGGTACTAATAATTTATCTCAAATTATCCTGGAAAGGGAAAGTATCTCAAAAAACTTTGAACAATAGTTGGAAGCAAGCCGTTACATGCTGCTGCTATATGTTAGTTACGCGAGAGGTATTTTCCACTTACAGGATGCTGCAGTCAGTCCAAAGGATGTCCAGCCTCACACACATCAGGTATGAGTTTCAGTTTCGGTGTGATGCCAGGGCTGAGATTGCATATCCCAATAACTGGCTGATTGAATCAAACAGTAGGTTCCTTTGGTTTTGTTTGTAATTGGCAGATGACAGGCCATGATCAAACTGCCTGTACCTGCAAAACCCCAAACAAAACATCTTTTTTTTATTCATTTGTGGGGCATTGGCATCACAGGCTGGCTAGCATTTCTCGCCCATCCCTAGTTGCGCTTGGAGGGTTGTTGCAAGTCTACCAAATTGTTGTGGTTCTAGAGTCATCGGCCAGACCAGCTAAGGATGGTAGATTTCCTTCCCTAAAGGACATATGTGAAACAGATGGGTTTTTCCAACAATTGACAATGGTTTCATGATCATCAGTAGAATCTTAATGTCTGTTAGACGCGATTGTACCATTGGGCAGCACTTGCTGAATAATCCTGCTAATAACTACATTAACAACCAACCAGGCTCATTTACATTTGCCTGAGGCAATATACATTCATACACCGGGACCCGTTCTCTGAAAAGAAGACTTATGTTTAAACCTTCAGTCTTATTTGAGTTAACTGGAGCCTACAGAACCCTATGGCTTTCTCCATTCAATGCCTCAGCCAAAGCAGAATCTGTACCCTTTTGTCCTTTAGTATGAGTTGTTGTGATCATCTGGAACCTGTGCTATATATGTTTCCTTTGTAGGTTATATGAAGGGTTAAGAATGTTGGGTAAATTGGTATTGTTTTCAGCTGGAGGTAAATTGGTGGTTGTTAGTTTTGGAGGGGCAATGGGCAGTCAGGTCACCCTCCTGCCTGCATGGGATGTGTGTGTGTGTGTGTGTGTGTGTGTGTGTAGGGGGCGGCGTGGTGGGGAGGCAGGGCAAATGTGATCCATTATTTGAGTGGCAATGGTTGGAGGAAGAAGCCCCTCTCAACTGAGGGGTTAGAGGTTCTCCCCCAGTCACCAGGGAGGGGGATCACCATTTCATTTTCTTGGGTGGAGGGTGGCCTGTCTCCCAACGTGGAATAGGGAACCCCGATCCCGGAACAGCGAGGACAGCTTGGCGTGTTCCCTGAGATAAGTTCACTTGTGTCTTTCAGGTGGGTGAATCGCACCTGGCCAACTCTGCCAACATCAGAGAGGAATATTCTTGTCTTCCCACCGGTGTGGGCACCTGGTTCCAATTCGGGAGAATCACAGTCTTAGTGTAATGCCAGGGTCTATTATGCCCACTCGAATGTGTATAAAAGTCCACGGTTTCATGTCTCATTTAATGGGTTGGATCTTCCAGTCACATCCATCCCAAGACTGGAAATTTCTGCCCGAGATCAATGGATGTTTAAATTGTCCATCAAACTTTCCATCTCACCTGTGGCAATTTCCACTGCAGGCGAGACCATAATATTTACTCCAGTGTAACACTCCTCCCTTAGTGCACTGACAGCGTAACCAGCTTCAAACTTCAAGTTACTACCAAAAAAAAGTCATGACAGACACGGCACAAGAAAGCCATTTTATTTTTAAAATAAAGAACTTTCTGTAATTGATTTAATTGTTCAATTTTTCAGATAATTGGTGTGGAACCATTAAGGTATTTGTTACATCAAAATCATCAATTATTCATACCTGAAATTATTGGAGCACTTATATCTCAGTGTGATGTTGGTGATTTGCATTCTATTGCACAAGACACTTTGTCTCCTGCTGTGTAATTGTACTTAATCTGTAATGTGACCGCATTTTGCTTTTCAAAGATGTGAATTAAGTTGGTGAAGATGGATGGCACACCAGTGTCAAAAAATGTGCAGTGATAAATGAGGGGGAGGAGGCATGAACTGTCCAAACACATTCACTTTGTGCCTTAGCACAGAGAACTCGCCAGCGCAGCTGAATAAATTATATCATTGATTTTTTTTTCACAGCGGAGATCAAACCTGAATAAGTGTCAGTTTGTACGCAACAGGACAGAAAACTGAGCGTGATTTTCAGTTCTGATTGGTGGTTGTGCAGGATCCTTTGTGCAATCTCTTTGCTTTGCTCAAACTGGGCTGTGGAACTGTTGTGCGCGTGTGGGCAATTTTCCAAACCTCGGTTGGTGTCTCCCAAAGAGCGTTGCAAATTTTATTTTCCTACCATTGCTGCAGAAGATAAAAACATAAGCCGCTGTCCCGAATACACCCAAACTCTGACAGGGCCTGCCTTTGTGGAAATGTCACAAAACATTTGCAGAATTTATTAGACAGTGACAATATTTTTTAAATCACTTAACTTGCAGTTCCTCAGTGATCCCGTAGCCTACTCTAGTCTACAAGTTTGATATTTTTCCCTTTTATACCTCGAAGTCAGCAAACAGGATTACAGAACTGTCACGGTGCAGACAGAGGCCATTTGGCCCATCATGTCTGCATTGGCTCTCCAAATGAACATTATGGGTTAGGGCCACTCATAGAAGCAGGAGTCGGCCATTCGGCCCTTTGAGCCTGCTCTGCTATTCATCTTGATCATTGATTTCAATATCCTAATTTCCCCCCTTCCTCCTATGTCCTTGACCCCTTTAGCCCCAAGAGCTATATCTAATTTCTTCTTGAAATCATTCTCCTGCCTTTCATCCATATCCCCTGCCTTGTTTTTATTTAAGTAATCACCTAATGTCTTCCCGAATGCCTCAATTGAACCTGACGCCACCCCAGCTGCAGGCAATACATTCCAGACCCAAACTGCTTTTTCTGTAAAAAAAGTTTTCTTTCACGTTATGTTTGTCTCTTTTGCAAATGACCTTACATCTGTGCCCCCTCATTCATGATCCTTTCATGAGTGGGAACAATTTCCCCCTATCTACTCAGTCCAAACCCCCTCACCTTGGTCATTCATTTATTTCTCACATAAGAGTAAAAAGCTTTGGGGTTTTCTTTTATCCGACCCAGCAAGGACTTCTCATGCCCCCTCCTAGCTCTCCTAAGCCCTTTCTTTAACTCATTCCTAGCTACCTTGTAACATTCAAGCAACTTAGCTGAACCTTGTTTTTTCATCCTTACATACGCTTCCTTTTTCCTCTTGACAAGACATTAAACCTCTCTTGTGAACCAAGGTTCCCTCACTCCCATTTCCTCCCCGCCTGCCAGAGACATATCTGTCAAGGACACGCAGTATTTGTTCCTTGACAAAGCTCCACTTTTCGTTTATGCCCATACCTGACACTTTCTGCTCCCATCTTATGCTCCCTAATTCTTGTCTAATTGCAACACAATTACCCCTGCCCCAATTATAAACCTTGCCCTGTCGTGTGACTCTATCCCTCTCCATTGCAATAATGAAGGACACCGAATTGTGGTCACTATCTCCAAAGTGCTCTCCCACAAACAAATCTAACACTTGGCCAGGTTCATTACCCAGTACCAAGTCCAATGTGGTCCCACCTTTTGTCGGTTTATCCACATATTGTGTCAGGAAACTGTCCTGCACACACTGTACAAAAAGTGTCCCATCCGAACTATGTGACCTGTAAAGGTTCCAATCAATATTTGGAAAGTTAAAATTGCCCATGATAACTACCCTGTGGCCTCCACATCTATCCATAATCTGCTTTGCCATTTCCTCCTCCACATCTCTATTACTATTTGGGGGCGTACAAAAAACTCCTAACAACATGACCGATCCTTTCCTATTTCTAACTTCAGCCCATATTACCTCAGTTGGCAGATCGCCCTCAAAATGCTTTTCAGCAGCCATTAAACTATCCTTGATTAACAATGCTAACCCTCCACCTCTTTTACTGCCTTCCCTACTCTTACTGAAACATCTATACCCCGGAACTGCCAACAACCATTCTTCTCCCTGTTCTAACCATGTCTCCGTAATGGCCACAACATCATAGTCCCAAGTACCAATCCACGCTGTGCACCACAATGTGGTGTCCAGGACTGCACACGATACTTCTGCTGAGGTCTGATCAGTATCCTGTATGAGTTCAGCGTAACCATCAATCCTGCTGAGCTGAGTGCCAAATTCTACATGAAAGCAAATTACTGCAGATGCTGAAATCTGAAACCAGAAGAGAAAATGCTGGAAAATCTCAGCAGGTCTGGCAGCATTTGGTAGTAAGGAGAGAAAAAAATCTGACGTTTCAAGTCCAGATAACCCTTTGTCAAAACTGGACACCTTTGATTTGTTTTGACAAAGAGTCATTTGGCCAGAAAACATCAGCTCTTTTCTCTCCTTACAGATGCTGCCAGACCTGCTGAGATTTTCCAGCATTTTCTCTTTTGGCGCCAAATTCTCCATTCTCTCTGCTTCTGGCGGCAGGGTGTGAATGGCCGGAGAATTCTGGCTATGATTTCCCCTTCAGAAATCCACGCAGGCTCATCCTAATCAATCCACCTTCTTCCATTCGACTGCTAATTCCATCACAAATAATTACGTCTAAAAGTTTGCTCACCACTATAGTTAAACTTCCTTAAAAATTCATTTCCGGCATGTGGGCATTGCTGACTCAGGCAGCATTTACTGCCCCTCCCTAAACTGACTGCTTTGCAATTGCTAGGCTTAGATTTATACAATTCTTTGAACAAGGGTGCAATGTTTGCAATTCTCCAGTCATCTGGCACCTTGCATGAGCAGCTTCAATATAGAACATAGAACATTACAGCGCAGCACAGGCCCTTCAGCCCTCAATGTTGCACCAACCTGTGAAATCAATCTAAAGCCCGTCTAACCTACACTATTCCAATATCATCCATATGTTTATCCAATAACCATTTAAATGCCCTTAATATTGACGAGTCCACTACTGTTGCAGGCAGGGCTTTCCACGCTCTTACCACTCTCTGAGTAAAGAACCTACCTGTGACATCTGTCCTATATCTATCACCCCTCAATTTAAAGCGATGTCCCCTCGTGCTAACCGTCTCCATCTGAGGAAAAATGTTCAGACTATCCACCCTATCTAATCCTCTGATCATCTTATGTGCCTCTATTAAGTCACCTCATAACCTTCTTCTCTCTAATGATAACAGCCTCAAGTACCCCAGCCTTTCCTCATAAGACCTTCCCACCATACCAGGCAACATCCTGGTAAATCTCCTCTGCAACCTTTCCAATGCTTCCACATCCTTCCTATAATGTGGCAATCAGAAATGTACGCAATACTCCAAGTGCAGCTGCACCACAGTTTTGTACAGCTGCAACATGACCTCATGGCTCCAAAACTCAATCCCTCTCCCAATAAAAGCTAACACGCCATACACCATCTTAACAACTCTATCAACCTGGGTGCCAACTTTCAGGGATCTATACACATGGATGCATTTCTTCTGGTCCCAGTGCCTTGTCGAGTTTAATTATCAATAATGTTATGGCACCGTTGATGCCAAATGCTCAACTTCCCAAATCCAAAAGGGAAAGTTGAAACAATTGCCAAAGTGATTCCAAGCTCAGGAAGTGATGACCTTGACTACTTGTGATGATATTGTGGCAAAGTAAATGTTGATTAAGAAGTAAAGAAAAAAAATTGCATTTAGACAGAAAAATGGTTTCAAACAGTAAACAATACTCTAAAACAATTCCAAAAGATCTTAACAACACTCAGAGCTAACCTCCCCATTTCTGTTCAACAATTATCCTTAGGAATTTATACATCTATTGAATTCTAGAGTTTGCCTTTGTTTTCTCTTGGGGGATCCGCTGAGCCTGGTTCATCAGGTCTGGCCATGTTCTGGGGGTTCTGAGCAGCTGTCTTCTTGGGGATTTAAGCCACAATCCCAGCCCCCACACCCCACCTGCTCCCCACCTCCTCAAACCCCACATAAACCTTCACCATTTCCTGAAATTTGTTTTTCCCTCTTTCAACTCTCTTTTGTCTCACGCAATCTCTTTAGAACATAAGAACATAAGAAATAGGAGCAGGAGTAGGCCAACTAGCCCTTCAAGCCTGCCCCGCCATTCAATAAGATCATGGCTGATCTGTCGTGGCTCAGTTCCACATTCCCGCCCTCTCCCCATAACCCTTAATCCCCTCTCTCATCAAAAAACCATCAACCCGCGTCTTAAAAATATTTAGCGAGGCAGCCTCCACCACTTCAACGGGCAGAGAATTCCAGAGATTCACCACCCTTTGAGTGAAGAAGTTCCTCCTCAACTCTGTTCTAAACCACCCCCCTTTATCTTGAGGCTATGCCCCCTAGTCCTACTATCCCTTTCTTTAGAAATGCTTTCTTCCCAGAACTGTTTATTTCTTTACAAAACCTCTTAAGCTTTTTAAAAAAAGTAAACTTTATCTTTACTTACTGGGAAGAAAGCATTTCTGAAGAGATTGCGTGAGACAACAGAGAGATGAAAGGGAAAATAACATATTTGAGGAAATATTTTACAATATTTATATAGCCTCCTTTGAACTAAAATAATTCATTTAAAACGACTCCTGCTTTTGCCTTCTGTAAAATTATGATTGAAGTTCGTCTTGGCTCATTAATTTATCAAAACCACATCTTACTGTTGCCTTAGATTCTTACAGTCACTGTGCCTTACTCCAATTAATATACTTACAACTCACAACAACTTGTCTTCCAGAAGATAAGAAAAATGACAAGGATGTTACCTAAAGGAAAACTATTTGCTGGGGTTTTCGGATCCTTGGTGAGTTTTCTGGCTGCAGAGATGGCCTACTATTGGTTGACGAGACATGGAAAATGCTGTTGCCTTAGGCAGGATCGGAAAATCCCGCCACCAGCAGGCGGCCTCCATCTCCAGAAAACCCATCGCAGGGGAGCCAGAAATCCCTGGGCCCTTACATTTTCTTGTTTTCATGAAAACACTTTGATTTTGATTTGATTTGATTTGATGTATTATTGTTGCATGTATTTACATACAGTGAAAAGTATTGTTTCTTCTGCACTACACAGACAAAACATACTGTTCATGGAGAAGGAAATGAGAGAGTGCAGAATGTAGTGTTATTGTCATAGCTAGGATGTAGAGAACGATCAACTTAATGCAAGGTAAGCCCATTCAAAAGTCTGACAGCAGCAGGGAAGAAGCTGCTCTTGAGTCGGTTGATACCTGACTTCAGACTTTTGTATCTTTTTCCCAAAGGAAGAAGGTGGAAAAGAGAATGTCCGGGGTACGTGGGGTCCTTAATTGTGCTGGCTGCTTTGCCGAAGCAGCAGGAAGTGTTGACAGAGTCAATGGATGGGAGGCTGATTGGCGTGATGGATTGGGCTACATTCCAGATCTTTTGTAGTTCTTTGCATTCTTGGGCAAAGTTGGAGCCATACCAAGCTGTGATACAACCAGAAAGAATACTTTCCATGATGCATCTGTGAAAGTTGGTGAGAGTCGTAGCTGACAAGCCAGATGTCCTTAGTCTTCTGAGAAAGTAGAGGCATTGGTGGACTTTCTTAACTTTAGTGTCGGCATGGGGGGAGCAGAACAGGTTGTTGGTGATCTGGACAGCTAAAAACATGAAGCTCTTGACCCTTTCTACTTCGTCCCCATTGGTGTAGACAGAGGCATGTTCTCCTTTATGTTTCCTGAAGTTGATGACAATCTCCTTCATTTTGTCGACATTGAGAGAGAGATTATTGTTGCCACACCATTTTACTAGATTCTCTATCTCACCCCTGTACTCTGTCTCGTCATTGTTTGAGATCTGACCCACTACAATTGCTCATTGTCAATTTTGAAACCTTCTACTGTCAGAATTTCCTCATCTGTCACCGTGGCCGTGGGAAACACCTACCTCCTTGAGTGCAAGGTGTTAATCTAATGCCTTAGTCTTCCTGTGTAAATTCCATTTTATTCCTTAATTGGCCCCACATCTTTTACCACAGTTTTACTATTTATATGTGCCGATGCACTCGAGCGGACAGGATGGCCAAATGGCCTCCTTTTGGACTGTAACAATTCTGTGACAAACTGATAGAAGACTTTAAGATTCATAAAATCATTGGATCCCTACAGTGCGGAAGGAGGTCATTTAGTCAATCGAATCTGCACCAACTCACTATCTCATCCAGGCCTACCCCCATCCTATTCCTGTAACCCCATGTGCTTATGTTGCTAATTAGCTTAACCTACACATCTTGGAACATTAAGGGGTGAGTTAGCACAGCCAATCCACCTAACCTGCACACCTTAGGAGTTTGCATTCCCTTCATGTTGATTTCCAGTCTCTTCCCATAATCCTGACTGTACTTGTTTCAACTTTGCTCTGGTAATTTCTTCAATGGAAAGCAAAAATAATGGTGGTATCTTTAGATCCCAAGAGTGTGGGGTGGGAGTTTTTTGGGGGATTGGAGGGAAAAGATGGGAAATCCAACCCTTACCCATACAACCCTCCATTTCCAATTTTAAGAAAGTGAGGTTGAATGGGTGAACCATCTCCCCAGGGATAGGTCCCTCACTTAAATATTTCTATGAGGCTGCCTCCCTCAGACCTTATCTGTTTTGAAGGTTTAACATTGGCCAGCTGAGTTTCTCAGGCCTCAGGGGAGCTAAAAGCTGCACCAGGGGTGATAACAATGGTTGGTTCAAAATGTTAAGTGCCTTTTGAACTCTTTGTTATCTGAGATGAGGAAGAATATTCTTCCCTGGCCTTCAAAGAATACATAGAAACATAGAAACTAGAAACATAGAAGCAAAGAACCATAGAACTATAGAAACTAAAAGCATCAAAACGAGAAGCAGGAGTAGACCATTCAGCCCCTCAAGCCTGCTCTGCCATGCATTTTGATCACGGCTGGTCATTGAATTCAATATCCGTATTCCCCCTTTCCCCCCAAATCCCTCGATCCCTTTAGCCCCAAGAGCTATATTTAATTTCTTTTTGAAATCACACAACATTTTGGCCTCAACCACATTCTGTGGTAGTGAATTCCACACATTCACCACCCTCCCATAGACCCCCTCAAAAGGTCGACAACCAACAGATCCAATCTTCCATGGATGTTGGAACTGGTCCAGTTGAGCTATCCCTAGTCGGCCAATGAAGTCGCCAAACTGGTTCCAGTTGTGACCAATTAATCTGGTTGTACATATTAGCCCTGGGTGGTCAATTCTTCTGAATAAAAGAACAGTTCAACTGTGAGACTGGGCAGGGATGGAGTGTTGGTGATGACTAGGGTTTGGTAAACACAAGGATGGGGTATAGAGAGCATTGAGCCCAGGAGCAGAGGTTACAACTTGTCTTATTGACTTCTTCTATTGACCTTTGATATTACTTTGAGATTGGGTACACATTACAGATGGTACTCTGTCCTCTGTAAAGCCAACCATGCCAACTCTATCAGGCCCACCACAGCAAGAATGACAGTGCAAAACACACCTCCTGCTTCTTTTTTAAGTAAGTGTCCCATGATTTGGAGTGAAAATCTGGCTGCATCTCTGCGGAGATAAAAAGTCAGTTTTCAGTCAGAACCTGACACTTTGCCATTTTTTAGGAAACTTCTACCCTATAAGACAATAAGATCATAGGCACAAACGTAGGCCCACTGTGTCTGCTCCACCATTCGATGGCATTGTGACTGATCCAATATGGTAATCCTCAGCTCCACTTTCTGGTCTAATCGCCATAACCCTTGATTCCCATCCTGATTAACAATATGTCCGTCTCATCCTTGAACAAACAATCAATGGGTAAACCCTTAAAACATGGAACAACACTTGGTTTGTTCTCACTGGAATGACAGAGGCTAAGGGACGACCTGATAGAAGTCTACAAGATTATGAGGGGTGTGGATAGAATGGATTGTCAGGGGCTTTTTCCCAGGCTGGAAGAGTCAATTACTTGGGAGCATATACTTAAGATGCAGGGGGCAATGTTTAAAGGAGACGTACGAGGCAGGTTTTTTACACAGAGGCTGGTGGGTGCCTGGGACTCACTGCCAGTGTAGGTGGTGGAAGCAGATACGATAGTGATTTTTAAGGGGCATCTTGACAAATACATGAATAGGATGAGAATAGAGGGATATGCCTCCTGCAAGGGTAGGGGGCTTTAGTTCAGCCGGGCAGCATGGTCGGTGCAGGTTTGGAGGACCGAAGGGCCTGTTCCTGTGCTGTAATTTTCTTTGTTCTTTGCTCACGTCACTCAGGGTGGCAAAGTGGCACAGAGGTTAGCACTGCTGTCTCACAGCATCAGAGACCTGCTATTGATTCCTGGTTTGGGTCACTGTCTGTGTGGAGTTTGCATGTTCTCCCTGTGTCTGCATGGGTTCCCTCCGGGTGCATCGGTTTCGTCCCACAGTCCGAGCATGTTGGTTATGTGCATTGGCCACGCTAAATTCTGCCTCAGTGTACCCAAACATGTACCGGATTGTGCGACTTTGGTACTCCCACAGTCACTTTGTTGCAGTGTTAATGTAAGCCTATTTGTGACAGTAATGAATAATCTTTAAGTGTTCAACTCTTGAGAAAGAGAAAATCTAGAAAATTAATTTGCCTACTCCATTCACACAAGTAGCAGTGATAAATGAAAACAAAATTACTAATAATACAAAGAACAAACAAAAAGAAAGAAAATTACAGCACAGGAACAGGCCTTTTGGCCCTCCAAACCTGCATCGACCATGCTGCCCGACTTAACTAAAACACGCTTCCCTTCCGGGGACCATATCCCTCCCTTCCCATCCTATTCATGTATTTATCAAGACGCCCCTCAAAAGTCACTATCGTATCTGCTTCCACTACCTCCCCCGGTAGCAAGTGCCAGATACCCATCACCCTCTGTGTAAAAAACCTGCCTCGTGTATCTCCTTTAAATCTTGCTCCTCACAGTTTAATCCTATGCCCCCTAGTAATTGACTCTTCCACCCTGGGAAAAAGTTTCTGACTATCCATTCTGTCCATGGCTCTCATAATCTTGTAGACTTCTATCAGGTCGCCTATCAACCCTCTGTCATCTCAGTGAGATCAAGCCAAGTTTTTCCAACTCTCCTCATAGTTAATGCCCTCCATATCAGGCAACATCCTGGTAAATTTTTCTGCACTCTCTCCAAAGCCTCCATATCCTTTTGATAGTGTGGCGGCCAGAATTGAACACTATATTCCAAGTGCAGCCTAACTAAGGTTCTATGAAACTGCACCATGACTTGCCAACTTTTAAACTCAATACCCCAGCCGATGAAGGCAAGCATGTTATATGCCTTCTTGACTACCTTCTCCACCTGCATTGCCACTTTTGGTGACCTGTGTACCTGTACAACCAGATGCGTTTGCCTATCAATACACTTAAGGGTTCTGCCATTTACTGTATATTGTCTATCTGTATTAGACTTTCCAAAATGCATTACCTCACACTTGTCTGGATTATCCATCAGCCACCTCTGTGCCCAAGTCTCCAACCCATCTTTATCCTGCTGTACCCTCTGATGGTCCTCATCGCTATCCACAAATCCACAACCTTTGTGTCATCCACAAATCAAATCAGTTAAATATTCCTCCAGATCATTTATGTACACTGTATGTCTGTGCGCCCTGCAGTAAAATATAACTAGACCAGGCTACACTGTACATTTCACAGTAACTTCATTGCAGTGTTAATGCAAGCCTGACTTGTGACTAAAAATAAATAAATTTTAAAATCTTACTCTATGAATGGTGTGTTTTATCTGTAAAGCGCGCAGGAAACAATACTTTTCACTGTGTACCAATATATGTGACAATAATAAATCAAATCAAATCAAAATACTGCGTTTGAGCATTATTTATATTTGCACTTTCATTGAATCTTTGCCTGTATTGAGGCCCTGCATCTGCCCCAAGATTATTCATTGAGACAAGTTCTTTTTTGGAAGCCTCCTCTCTTGGGTGTGGAGGTGGTGAGTGAAGCATGCTGTACAGCAAGATAAAAAGTGTGAGTTTGAAATTAGTTGGGGACTTGCAAAACAGGTGACAAGAGATCTCCTGCTGCGAGAGAGTGCCCCCTCTATGCTGCCTGCAATAAAGTAGCCTGCCAGTTACAATAGCCTTGACAGATATGTGAATAGACAGGGAGTAGAGGAATACAGACCACATAGATGTTACACGTCTTTAATTTAGAAAGGCGTCATGTGGTCGACGCAGGCTTGGTGAGCCAAAGGGTCTGTCCGTGTGCCATACTGTTCTTTGTTCTTCGCTCGGTTCATCCGACCCACACATGCCAACAGCCAAAAGCTTAACAAAACATTAATTTGCACTTTGGGTGTGAAACTTATCTCATATTCCCTCTGCTGTCACCATGCTAAATGCAAGCTTGAGCAGTAAGTAAAATCAGGCGTATACTCAATATCCTATGTGTGAAACAGGATAGCTTGATTAGTTACAGGAGAAGCTGAACTGTGTAACATTAAAGTAACAGTTGGACTTCTCCTGTTTTTGACAGTTGCACAATTTCTTCCTGCGGCTGATGATACATAGCCTCCAGCTGTTTCTTCTTGGACTGGGAGGCTGGATTATATTAAACCTCAAATCTTCCTCACGGCCGTTCTCTCTTCCAATGTTGCTTTGAGGCCTTTGATGCAGACTTCTGCCAGAGAGAATATATTTTTGGAATCATTTAACTTTGATTTGGGATCTCATAAACCATTCGCCATGACGGCTGCTATCTTTATTGCCCAATCTTGGATACCCTGAAACTTAGATTTCTCTGTGCCTTTCACCTGATCGGGGACAATCTGACTGGAATCTCAACTCCAAATTCCCACCTATCCACAACGACCTTTCACCTCCTTGCTTATCTATCTACACCCGCCTTAAAAAATATTCTGTTTTCGTCACCTTTAGAGGAAGAGAGTTCCAGTCTCACAACACTCAGAGAGGAAAGGTTCTCCTCATCTCTGTATTAAATGTACAACACTTTATCCTTAAACCGTGACTCCTAGTTCTAAGTTCTACCACAAGAGGAAACATCTCCTACATCCACCCTGTTAAGACCCCTCAGGATTTTATATGAATAAAAAATTTGTCGTATGAGGAGCAGTTGAGGAGTCTGGGTCTATACTCAATGGAATTTAGAAGGATGAGGGAGGATCTCATTGAAACTTACAGAATATTGAGAGGCGTAGATAGAGTGGATGTGGAGAGGATGTTTCCACTAGTGGGAGAGACTAGAACTCGAGGACATAACCTCAGAGTGAAAGGACGCTCCTTTAAAGCTGACATGAGGAGGAATTTCTTCAGTCAGGTAAATCTGTGGAACTCATTGCCACAGACGGCTGTGGAGACCAGGGCATTGAGTGTCTTTATGACAGAGATAGATAGGTTCTTGATCAATAAGGGAATCAAGGTTTATAGGGAGAAGGCAGGAGAATGAGAATGAGAATCAAATCATCCATGATTGAATGGCTAATATGATGGGCCAAATGGCCTAATTCTGCTCCTTTTTCTTATGGTCTTTCAATCAAGTTGCCTCTTCTTAACTCCAGCAAGTACAAGTCTAGTCCGTCCAAGCTTTCCTCATAAGACAACCAGTCCATTCCAAGTATCAATCTAATCATTCTTCTCTGAATTGCTTCCAATGCATTAACATCCGTCCTTAAATAAAGGGAGGGCACGGTAGCAGAGTGGTTAGCACTGCTGCTTCATGGCTCCAGGGACCTGGGTTTGATTTCCGGCCCGGGTGACTGTCTGCGTGGAGTTTGCACATTCTCCTCGTGTCTGCGTGGGTTTCCTCCGGGTGCTCCGCTTTCCTCCCACAGTCCAAAGATGTGCGGGTTAGGTTGATTGACCATGCTAAAATTGCCCCTTAGTGTCCTAGGATGCGTAGGTTAGAGGGTTTAGTGGGTAAATATGTAGGGATATGGGGGTAGGGCCTGGATGGGATTATGGTCGGTGCAGACTCGATGGGCCAAAGGGCCTCTTTCTGCACTGTAGGATTCTATGAAAGAGACCAATTCTGTATACAGTACTCCAGATATGGTCACACCAATTCCCTGTACAATAAAGGATCACCTCACTCCTTTTGTATTCAGTTCCCCTTGCAATAAAAAGCACCATTCTATTAGCTTTCCTAATTACTTGCTGTACCTGCATACTAACCTTTCAAGATTCATGCATGATAGGACACCCAGATCTCTTGGCAGCTTAGAGCTGTGCAATCAGTCAACACTCTGGATTGTCCCAAAAAAATTCAAAGTCGCATGAAAACGGGAGTGACTTCCGCCAAATTTTTTTTGTGGGATTTTCAGATTGAGTCTCCCATTCTGTACACTGCAGAGGACTGCAGTGGGATTCACTCTGAAAATTAGGGGCAAACCCCATTCCCGCTGGAGGTGCTGGCTGCTGAGCATTGAGCGCGCCATTGCACATGCACCGATCTGTCAATGCCGAGATCTGCACTGGCCCCTCATTGCTGGCCTCCCAATCATTGACCAGGCCCGTGACCCCCCCCCCCACCATCTCTATCTCTCCGTTTGCGCCCCCACAACCACTGGTCTCCTGACCCTCCACCAGGCCAGGCCCGATCTCCCGATTCTGCTCCAACAGTCATGGCTCGTCCCAACCTTCTGACAGCCCCAAAACTACCCATCCCCTGCAGCCCTGAACCCCCTGTGGCAGCCCTGATATACCCCCCCCCATCCCCACCCAGATGGCCAGCCCCAATTACCTCCTCTCTCCCTCTGCCAGAGATTCCTGTGAAGATTGGCATGGGACTCCCCCACCCCCTCTGATCATGCCCCCAATTGGCCCCACTCCCCAGTGGTCCTGTCCCCCCCCCTTGGGACTGCCCATTGCCCGATGGGCAGTGGCAAGGTGTCCCTTGAGCATTGCCAGTTTTCCCTTGGCTGGTGCTGAGGGGCCAGGCTGGCACTGCCAGTCAGGCACTACCCCCCTTTACTCCTGAAGGGGGTCTCAATGTGCGCTCTTCACTCCAGCAGGTTCGGGCCATCTGTTCCCCATTACTGGGCAGCACCACTCCTGGTGGGGGTTTGGGGGGAGATGCTAGTGGGCCTGGAGACTTCAACCCTGGATCCAGTATTGGGGTGTAAGTTGGGACTATAATATTGAAATCAGCTGTGCGCCGATTTCCAGCACAGAGCAGAGCTGATGGCGCTGAAAATCATGGTCCTGGAGATCCACAGAGGTTGTGGTGCCCAGCAGGAAAATGGCCTCCGCTTGTATCTCCCGGCCAGTTCTGCTGCTAGAGCAGCACAGCATGCTGGGAGAATTACCCCGATAATCTTCTTTCTTTATTCTTCCTGCCAAAATGAACAATTTTGCATTTTCCCACATCATATTGATTTGCCAGATCTTTGACATAAGAACACAAGAACATAAGAAATAGGAGCAGGAGTAGGCCATCTAGCCCTTCGAGTCTGCCCCGCCATTCAGTAAGATCATGGCTGATCTGTCGTGGCTCAGTTCCACTTTCCCGCCCTCTCCCCATAACCCTTAATCCCCTCTCTTATCAAAAACCCATCAACCCGCGTCTTAAAAATATTTAGCGAGACAGCCTCCACCACTTCAACGGGCAGAGAATTCCAGAGATTCACCACCCTTTGAGTGAAGAAGTTCCTCCTCAACTCCGTTCTAAACCGCCCCCCACTTTATCTTGAGGCTGTGCCCCCTAGTCGTACTGTCTTTTTTGAGCGGGAAGAGTCTCTCCACCTCTGACTGACTCCACCACCGCCTGACTGATTTATATTCCTTTTTCATTTCCTTTTGTTGGGATTTTCCGCACACCCCCCCCCCCCCCACCCCCTCACCCCATGCTGTGTTTTGCAGGGGCGGAAGTGGTCTGCCATTGGCCAGCGGTGGGACCTTCCAGGGTGGATAGTGATAGCCTTTTTCCTCTGATGGAAAAATCTAGCACGAGGGGGCATGGCTTTAAACTAAGGGGGGGTAGTTATAGGACAGATGTCAGGGGTAGGTTCTTTACCCAGAGGGTGGTGAGGGATTGGAATGCCCTGCCTGCTGCAGTTGTAAATGCGCCTAGTTTGGGGGCGTTTAAGAGGTCTGTGGATAGGTTTACGGACGAAAAGGGATTGGTTTAGGTTAGTGGGTCATTGTTGTTGTTTTTTTTAACTGGTCGGCGCAACATCGTGGGCCGAAGGGCCTGTTCTGCGCTGTAATGTTCTATGTTCTATGTTAATGGGATTTCCCCATTGGTCGCACCCCAGGGCTTTACACCAGGTTTATTTAAAACTAGCTACTCATAACAAGGCTCAAAGAGCATCAGCCTTTTGGAGGCAAAGTTGTGAGACCAGCCCATCAAGCAGAAAGTAACCCCCCCACTGCCGCCACCCCCCCCCCCCCACCTCTGACTCTCTCAATTGACAAACTTTGGGAATGAACAAAATGCACTCCTGGATGTATTTGAGAGCAGAAACAATG
This sequence comes from Carcharhinus amblyrhynchos, assembly GCF_965287045.1. Lineage (NCBI taxonomy): Eukaryota > Metazoa > Chordata > Chondrichthyes > Carcharhiniformes > Carcharhinidae > Carcharhinus > Carcharhinus amblyrhynchos. The sequence continues at coordinate 84,162,224 of NC_137334.1, forward strand.
ACAGGAGAATCCAACCCCTGGAATCACTTGTGAACTTGTTGGCATCTCAGCAGCTAGGATCAAACCCTGAATCCCTTCCCACACTGAGAGCAGATGAATGGCCTCCCCCAAGTGTGAACTTGCTGGTGTGTCCACGGGATGATCCCCTCAGTGGGAATGGCTGGAAAATCCTGCCCGCCCTCTCCATGGCTTAGTTTTTCTGCCGGCCTTTGCCTCAGTTGTGGTTAGCCGACATTTCCAGTTGGTTTCAGCTGATCTCCCCCAACCTCATCCCCACTGACCCCCCTCACCGAAATTGAATCCCTGAGTGATTGAACCAGGACTGAATTCTCTGACTCCTGATCAACATCCAACCCATAGCCATTCTCTCCCACTCTGGATGTTGCCTGCTGTCACAGGTTTTCCCCTCCCAACCAGTATCTAAATGTGGCTGTGAAACAGATAGAAAAATATTAATCGAGTCTTGCTGCTAACAGCTACACTTTGCCAAGTTCTCCTGGCAATCTTATTTCATTTTCGAAACCCTTTTTTTGGTGTGGATTAATGTCATGTTGACATTTAGTTATGCAGTCATTACTTTCATTGAAGCATCTGTGATATTGATTTAATCACTGCCGGTTTGACCTGTGATAATCCGTAATTGATTACTTGTTGAAAACAAAGGCTGATATGTGTTGTGTTAATGATGAGGGAAAATAATGATGACCAACTGGCGCAAAGGGGACAAAGGGCAAAGTTGCTTTTATTGTCAGTGCCGATATGAAAAGGTGATTTCTATTGACACTCAGGGCTCACACTCAATCTGTAGCATGGTTAACACTGTTTCTCACTTACTGCGCAATTGAGGGAAGGTGACAGCCTCGTGGCATTATCGCTAAACTGTTAATCCTGAAACTCAGTTCTGGGGACCCAGGTTCGAATCCCACCACAGCAGATGGTGGAATTTGAATTCAATAAAAAAAAACCTGGAATTTAGAATCTACTGGTGGCCATAAAACCATTGTCAATTGTTAGACAAACCCATCTGGTTCACTAATGTCCTTTAGGGAAGGAAATCTGCCCTTACCCAGTCTAGTTCACATGTGACTCCAGAGCCACAGCAATGTGATTGAGCCTCAGCTGCCCTAGGGCAACGAGTGATGGGCAATAAATGCTGGGCAGCCAAAGACACCCATGTCCCATGAATGAATAAATAATAAAACTTGATGCTGGTGTGGGATAACGTATTGCACATTGAGCAATATTGAGCATTTGCCACTGAATGTATGGGTTTAACTTTATTTTCTGAAACTGAAAGATCCCTACGATTGTGCCATTTACTTAACATGGTGAGGACAGAGAGTAAGTAAGAAGCAAATTTCATTGCTCTCAATATTGCACAGTGGCACAATGGTTAACACTGCTGCCTCTTAGCGCCATGGACCAGGGTTCGATTCCCACACCTCGGATGATTGTGTGGAGTTTGCATGTTCTACCCATGTCTGTGTGGGTTTCCTCTGGTGCTCCAGTTTCCTGCCATGGTCCAAAGATGTGCAAGTTAGGTTGATTGGCCATGCTAAATTGCCCCTTACTGTCAATGGAACTAGCAGGGTAAATATGTGGAGTTACATGGAGAGCGATTGTTGTTGGTTCAGGTTCGATGGGCTGAATGGCCTCCTTCTGCATTGTAGAGACTCATAGAACATAGAACCCTACAGTGCAGAAAGAGGCCCTTCGGCCCATCGAGTCTGCACCAAACACAATCCCACCCAGGCCCTATCCCCCATATCCCTACACATTTACCCGCTAATCCCTCTAACCTACACATCCCTGGACACTAAGGGGCAATTTCTTAGCACGGCCAATTAACCTAACCCACACATCTTTGGACTGTGGGAGGACACCGGAGAACCCGGAGGAAACCCACGCAGACATGAGGAGAATGTGCAAACTCCACACAGACAGTGACCCGAGCCGGGAATCGAACCCAGGACCCTGGAGCTGTGAAGCAGCAGTGCTAACCCACTGTGCTGCCCTTCAGTAAATGTAGATGCTTCAGTAAATATACACATGAAATACATTTACCTGTACTGAGTGAGTGTGTGTGTGTGAGTGTGTGTGCGGGTGTGTGAGAGAGAGAGAGAGAGAGAGATTTCTACTCAACACTGGATCAAAACAGTGTGTATCTATTTCTTGACATGCAAATGTGTTAAAGCAGATCATGGGGTCATTTTGGAAGAACTTTTAGGAATTGAACTTATCTTAAAGCTTGTAATAAATTAATTGTTCACCATTAAATTTCATACTGAAATGTGTTTATTAAATCATTCCTGACGTACTGCCAATCGTTATGACAGAGTGAAAAAAGTGAATCGGAATCAGGAGTTTGCAAAGCATTATCCAGCCAACGAAGTCTTGTTGAATTGTAGTTATTTAAGTTTGGGGGAACAACAGGGACAAGGGTGTGAACTCGGAACATGTGACGATGTTTTTTTTTCCTCTGCTGTGTGTTAAGGAATTTGGTGTGAGGAACCATTACCATGGATTTGCCTGGGAGCAAAACCCAGATATACTCCACTTAGCAACAAGAGAGAATCTACCTGACAACAGCAATAGCCTACGTTGGGGCTGCTGCCTTTTCCCAGTAATGAGATTAGCAGGCATCTAGGCAAGACCACATCTGGAGTATTATTTACAGTTTTGGTCTCTCTATCTAAGAAAGGATATACTTCCCATAGAGAGGGTTCAGTGAAGGTTTACTAGACTGATTCCTGGGATGGGATGGTTGTTATAACTGGAATTTACTGGAATTTAGAAGAATGAGAGGATTGCATTGATTCTATGATTGCACCCTCCTTTTCGGGTAAGGTTCACATATAAGAAAACACAATGAGCATCGTTCAACTCTTTGACAAAGGCCACATTCTGTCCAACCTTACACATTTGCAACAGCTAACTTAATGGTACAGTAGTTAGCACTACTGCGTCACAGTGTCAGTGGACCTGGGTTCAATTCCAGCCTTGAGACATTGTTTGTGTTCCTTTAAGTGCTCCAGTTTCCTCCCACAGTCCAAAGATGTGCAGGTTAGGTGGATTGACCATACTAAATTTCCCCTTGGCATCCCAGGAATGTGTAGGTTAGGGGGATTAACGGGGTTAAGGGGATGGGGTGGGCCTGGGTGAGATGCATCTCACCCAGGCCTACCCCATCCCCATAAGTAAAGGGTGGTATCCTGTAGTAGAGTTGGTGAAGACCTGATGGGCTTAGTGGCCAACATCTACACTATAGGGATACTATGAGTCAAGTACAATTGAGGGTTCAATACTGATCAATTTTCAACTAATGGGTGTGGTTCATAAACCAAGCATACACTTTAATTTTCCTGATCTGAATGCTGCAGTTTTCATTGGATAGTGTAGTTACCCTAGGTAGTGACCAGCTAGTGATTTACTGACCTTTGATTTGATTTATTATTGTCACATGTATTAACATATGGTGAAAAGTATTGCTTCTTGTGCACTATACAAAGTATACCATTTGTAGTATTACAGTCATAGCTAGGATGTAGAGAAAGATCAACTTAATGCAAGGTAAGTCCATTCAAAAGTCTGACAGCAGTAGGGAAGAAGCTGCTCTTGAGTCAGTTAGTGCCTGACCTCAGATTTTTGTATCTTTTTACCGATGGAAGAAGGTGAAAGAGAGTGCGTCTTGGGATGCGTGGGGTCCTTAATTATGCTGGTTGCTTTTCTGAAGCAGCAGGAAGTGTAGACAGAGTCAATGGATGGGAAGCTGGTTTGTGTGATGGATTGGACCTTTTGTAGTTCCTTGCATTCTTGGATAGAGCAGGAGCTATACCAAACTGTGATACAACCCGAAAAGGTGCTCTCTATGGTGCATCTGTAAAAGTTGGTGAGATCTGTAACCAAATTTCCTCAGTCTTCTGAGAAAGAGAAATCTTATATAACCTGGTATTCCGTTTCTAACCCAGCACACACTATAAGAAGCCATCATATTTTCAATATGGGCAGAAAGATTTCTGCATGTAGAATTGGGTAGAAGTACAACACAGAAATAGGTCGTCCACCCCAACGGATCCACGTTGGAGCTTATTTGCCACATGAGGCTCTTCACATTCCTCTTAATCAAATCCTGTCATGATAACCTACTATTCCATTCTCAGGAGGTTAAGGAAATTGGGCATGTCCACTATGACTTTTTCATTAATTCGTGGGATATGAACGATGCTGGTTGGCCAATATTTTTTGCCCATCCCTAATTTGCCTGATAGCAGTTGAGAGTCAACCACATTGCTGTTTCTCTGGAGTCACATGTAGGCCAGACCAGGGTAAGGATGGCAGATCTCCTTCCCTAATTGAACTTGATAGGGTTTTCCAACAACCAAGAATGGTTTCATGGTCATCAGTAGATTCTTAATTCAAGATTTTTAAAAGATTCAAATTCCAACATCTGCCGTGGTGGGATTCAAAGCCGGGTTTCCAGAACTTTAGCTGAGTTTCTGGATTAATAGCCCAGTGATAATACCACAAGGCCATTGCCTCCCCTTTCCATGGAGGCAGCCAAGGACTTTCATGCTGCAGCCACAACATCAGAATAAACACGGATGGTCTCCTCCAGTCTTCAGTCCAATCTGCATATGAATCTGGCAATTCTACCTGACGTTTCTCTGCCTGTTTTTGCAACATGACCCTCATGACGGACTCCAGAGGCTCAACCTTTCTCAAGAGGCTAAGGAAATTCAACACGTCCGCTACAACTTTTACCAATTATTACCAGATGCACCATAGAAAGCATTCTTTCCAGATGTATCACTGTTTAGTATGGTTCCTGCTCTGACCAAGACCATGAAGATGTACAAAGGGTTGTGAACATAGTCCAGTCCATCACACAAACCTGCCTCCCATCCATTGACTCTGTCTAGACTTCCCGCTGCCTCAGAAAAACAGCCAGCATAATCAAGGACCCCATGCACCCCGGACATACTCTCTTCCACCTTCATCCGTTGGGAATAAGATACAAAAGTCTGAAGTTACGTATCAACCGACTCAAGTACGGGTTCTTCCCTGCTGCCATCAGACTTTTGAATGGACCTACCATATATTAAGCTGATCTTTCTCTGCACCCTCTCTGTAACTGCAACATGCATTCTACACCCTCTCCTTTCCTTCTCTCCTATATACTCTGTGAACATACCTTTTGTCTGTATAGCAGGCAAGAAACAATACTTTACACTGTGTCCCAATACATGTGACAATAATAAATCAAATCAAATCAAATCAAATCAAATTCTCCTTGATTGGTTCATCAGACTTCCTCTTAAAAAATGCATTCTTGTGATTTGGCTCAACTGCTCTGTTAGATAGTGAGATCTACATTCTAACCACTTCCCAGTGAAAGATGTTTTCTCTGAATCCCCCAGTGGGTTTATTAATGTCTGGCTTATATTCATGGGCCCTGGATTTTGCCTACTCTGTCAACCACTTTCATAAGATCATAAGAACATAAGAACATAAGAAATAGGCGCAGGAGTAGGCCATCTAGCCCTTCAAGCCTGCCCCGCCATTCAATAAGATCATGGCTGATCTGTCGCTGCTCAGTTCCACTTTCCCGCCCTCTCCCCATAACCCTTAATCCCCTCTCTCATCAAAAACCCATCAACCCGCGTCTTAAAAATATTTAGCGAGGCAGCCTCCACCACTTCAACGGGCAGAGAATTCCAGAGATTCGCCACCCTTTGAGTGAAGAAGTTCCTCCTCAACTCCGTTCTAAACCGCCCCCCCTTTTATCTTGAGGCTGTGCCCCCTAGTCCTACTGTCTTTTTGAGCGGGAAGAGTCTCTCCACCTCTATCCTATCCATCCCATTCATCATCTTATACGTCTCAATGAGATCTCCCCTCATTCTTCTAAACTCTAATGAGTACAAGCCAAGTTTATTCAGCCTCTCCTCATAGCTCAACCCCCTCAACTCTGGTATCAGCCTAGTAAACCTCCTCTGCACTCCCTCCAAGGCCAAAATATCTTTGCGCAGGTGCGGCGCCCAAAACTGCACACAGTACTCCAGCTGCGGCCTCACCAATGCCCTATACAGCTGCAGCAAGACCTCCCTACTTTTATATTCAATCCCCCTCGCTATGAAGGCCAGCATCCCATTCGCCTTCCTGACCACCTGCTGCACCTGCAAGCTGGGTTTTTGCGACTCATGCACAAGGACCCCGAGGTCCCTCTGCACCGTCGCCTGCTGCAGTTTTTCGCCCCGTAAGTAATAGTCCTTCCTACCATCTTTCATAATCTTCTGAAACAGGAAAGAACCATGCAGCAGTTTGTATTGACTTGATCAGAGATTTGGAAGTTTGTCTTGTCCCTCTTCATTTTTCTGACTAAATGAGTTGATGAAGCATCGAGGAGAGGGACAAAATTATCTAAAAGCTTAAAAACAAAACCCATCTATTTGTATATCATGACTTTTCACAGTTCTTTGGTAATGAAGGTATATCAGTTAAACAAATGTAAAGAATATGAGCAAGTGTGATTCTACCCAACGATTTATAAATTCAAGTTCACTCAAGCTGGAGGTGGATTTGTTTAGTTTTAACTGTACCCTTGCTTCTGCTAAAATTGATGATTTATTTACTTGTGAAACTAGAAGAGACAAAAATGCATGGAGGCAAACCAACTTGTTAGGAAAATTAAATGATATAATTGGTACTAAAAGTACAATGGTTATGGACTAGTAACTGGTTGGAGGTGCATGAATTGTCCAGAAGGTGAATGTTCAGATCCCGCTTTCGCAGGGAGGAGTTGCATGATAAAAGGTAGACCAATTAAGAGTGTAGAAATGCAGAGGGACTTGGGAGTGCAAGTGCACAAGTCTCTGAAGGTGGCAACCCAGGTGGAGAAGGTTGCGAAGAAAGCTTATGGAATGCTAACCTTTATAGGAAGGGTTATAGAGTATAAGAGCTGGCGTCTAATGCTTCAGTTGTGCAGAACGTTGGTTAGGCTGCATTTGGAGTACTGCGTCCAGTTCTGGTCACTTTACTACCGGAAGATCGTGGAGTCCCTGGAGAGAGTGCAGAGGAGGTTTACCAGGATGCTGCCTGGTATGGAAGGACTGGGATATGAGGAAAGCTTGGGTAAACTGGGGCTTTTCTCCTTAGAAAGATGGAGGTTAAGGGGGGATCTGATAGAGGTGTATAAAATAATGAAAGGTATAGATAGAGTTAACAGTGGCAGGCTTTTTCCTAGATTGGAGACAAATATCACAAGGGGTCATGAGCTAAGGGTGAGGGGAGACAAGTATAGTATGGAAACTGGGGGGAGGTTTTTCACACGGAGGGTCGTAGGGGTATGGAATGCGCTACCAAGTAAGGTGGTTGAGGCAGGCACACTGGACTTGTTTAAGGTTTACTTAGATAGGCACATGAGTGACACAGGGATGAAGGGTTGTAGGCGACAGTTTTAAAAAGAGTCAGAGCCTCGGGACGATACTGGAAATGTAATACTACATGTTAATGTTTTGTGTCTTTTAATCCGCAGGTGTGTTGGTCCACCTTGTTGCCAAACGAGGGGCATGCACACGGTGGGTCGTGTGTGGGCTGCTCTTGGATGTTTCGAGAGTGGCCTAGTACTTCGCTTTGTGTTGTGTGCTTAAACCTGAATACCCACTAATCCCTCTAACCTATGCATCCCTGGACACTAAGGGGCAATTTCTTAGCATAGCCAATCATCCTAACCCGCACATCTTTGGACTGTGGGAGGAAACCAGAGTACCCGGGGGAAACCCATGCAGACATGAGGACAATGTGAAAACTCCACACAGACAGTGACCCGAGCCGGCAATCGAACCCAGGACCCTGGAGCTGTGAAGCAGCAGTGCTAACCACTGTGCTACCATGCTGCCCCCGTGCCTTACCGTGGAGGTTAAAAATTAACCTCCTTCTATAATGGTCGAGCAAGCCATTAGTTTGGGTTTGTGAGGCCAGCGCTGCCTTAGCTCAAAGTATACAATAGATTCACCTATAAAACAAAAAAATCTCAAAATTTCACACTGAGTTGATGGCACGGAGGACCAATCAGGAGTCTTCTGCCTGCAATGTGATGTGGAACACCACCTCCAACCCCACCCCGCCCCCGGCCTCCTGCTATTGTTTTCTTCAAAGACCTGCACTGTACGGCCCAAGAAGCCACCATTGCCACCAGCGACTTCATTGCCACTTTTCCCACCTTTGTTTGCAGAAGACACAAATGTTGGTGGATTTGCGGATAGAGATGAGGACCATTAGAGGATACAACAGGATATAGATCAGTTGGAGACTTGGGCAGAGAGATGGCAGATGGAGTTTAATCCAGACAAATGTGAGGTAAAGCATTTTGGAAGGTCTAATCCAGATAGGAAATATACAGTAAATGGCAGAACCCTTAGGAGTATTGATAGGCAAAGTGATCTGTGTGTACAGATACACAGGTCACTGAAAGTCGCAATGCAGGTGGAGAAGGTAGTCAAGAAGGCATACGGCACGCTTGCCTTCATCAGCCGGGATATTGAGTTTAAAAATTGGCAAGTCATGTTGCATCTTTTTAGAACCTTAGTTGGACTACACTTGGAATATAGTGTTCAATTCTGGTCGCCACACTACCAGAAGGATGTGGAGACTTTGGAGAGGGTACAGAAAAGATTTACCAGGATGTTGTCTGGTATTGACGGCATTAGCTATGAGGAGAGGTTGGAGAAACTTGATTTGTTCTCACAGGAGCGACGGAAGTTGAGGGGAGACCTGATAGAAGCCTACAAGATTATGAAAGGCATGGACAGAGTGGATAGTCAGAAGCTTTTTCCCAGGGTGGAAGAGTCAATTACTAGGGGGCATAGGTTTAAGGTGCGAGGGGAAAGGTTTAAAAGAGATGTACGAGGCATGTTTTTTTGCACAGAGCTGGGGAGGTAGTGGAAATGGATATGGTAGTAACTTTTCAGGGGCATCTTGACAATTAGATGAATGAGATGGGAATAGAGCGATATGGTCCCTGGAAGGGTAGGAGTTTTTAGTTAATTTGAGCAGCATGGTCGGTGCAGACTTGGAGGGCCATAATTTTCTTTGTCTTTTGTTCTTTGTTGAGATCGGAAGGAAATCTCATCCAAAGTCTGCCAATTCATCCTGTTCAAAGCTGAATTACAAGTCCATTCATTGTAGCTACAGCGATTGTGTTCTTTCTGCTGTCCCTTGTTTATATGCTACACTTGTAACATGGTACCTACATCTTTATCCCACTTTGCAAGAAATAATACCATATATTTCAGATTCTCTGTCATATACTTCAAAGAAAATAATAGGGTCTCAATTCTGTTGACATTTGCTCATCTCCTTGAGTCAATTAAAGTCACACAGTGTGTTCACGAATGTCCATATTCTCAGAACTACATCGTCCAGACGTTCTGAAGGGGTAGATCTTGTCATTGATCTAGTGGCTACAGTGGTGCCTGCAGTGGCTCAATCAATGGCACTCTTGCTTCAGGCTTTGTAGATTGTGAGTTAAGCACCACTCCAGAGGCTCCAACATAACATTTTATCTGGCGCTCCATAAGGGAGTGCCGCAATGTTGTAGGTGTCACCGTTTGGGCAAGGTATTAAAAACTGAGGTCTCGTTTGTCACCTGCCCAATGGCACTATTTCAACAAAGGGAATCGTGTTATCCCCAGTCTCCTGGTCAATATTTATCTCCCAACCAATCCCACAAGATGCAGGCTATCTGCTCATTCTGGCATTGCTACTTGTGGGAGTGTGCTGTACATAAATTGACAGCTTGCATTCCCACAGTGGCTGCACTGAGTAGTATACTTAATTGCCCTAAAGCATGAGGTCACGAAAGCTGCAATATAAACGCAAACCAATCTGTCTTGCTCCTCAGAATATTAAGGTATCTTTCCAGGTCAGGAAACTTGTGTCTTGCGGCCTAAAGGCCGTCTTGGTATATGTTTTTTATTGCTGGTTTGAGATGTGAATACGATAATGTTTTTGTTTTGATTTGATTTAATTTATTATTGCCACGTGTTAGTATTTAGTGAAAAGTATTGTTCCTTGCGTGTTATATAGGCAATGCGTACTGTGCATGGGGAAGGACCGGTCTGACTGAAGAACTTGGTGTTTGTATAATTGACTTGTTGAGGTTTCTGGTTGCACTGGCACCTCTCATCCAGTTCTTTGTATCTTTCTTCATAATCTGCACTTAAAATGATAGTTTTCTATCTGTCATTAGCTGAGTATGACAGTTAATGAGCAGGATTTGCATCCATTCTTCTAGCAGTTGTGGAGTTGCAGGGTGAGATTTTACAACCTTGTTCGGGCGAGATCTCTAAAAGCCACTCAAGATCAGTGGAAAATTCTGTCCTGTGATTCCGGGGCTTGCAAGGTGGTAAAATTCCGGCCATAGAGTCACAGCATCATACAATGCAGAAAAGGCCATTTGGCTCATCTTCACCTTCATGCCATTAACAATAGTACGGTGTTGATGTGCATAACTGCTGCTGATGATGTACTTATAATCGGAACAATTTCTGTGCACGGGCAGCCATTCGCAATCAGCACATACAGAACTCAAATAATCCAGTCTTGCTTTGGATTGTCTTACAAAAACCATAGGAATCCGATCTCCAGCTAACTTTGCTCTCTTCCCTGCATGTCTGCAGAGTTGTTGATGATTTGAACATAAGAACATAAGAAATAGGAGCAGGAGTAGGCCATCTAGCCCCTCGAGCCCGCCCCGCCATTCAATAAGATCATGGCTGATCTGCTGTGGCTCAGTTCCACTTTCCCGCCCTCTCCCCATAACCCTTAATCCCCTCTCTTATCAAGAACCCATCAACCCGCTTCTTAAAAATATTTAGCGAGGCAGCCTCCACCACTTCAACGGGCAGAGAATTCCAGAGATTCACCACCCTTTGAGTGAAGAAGTTCCTCCTCAACTCCGTTCTAAACCGCCTCCCCTTTATCTTGAGGCTGTGCCCCCTAGTCCTACTGTCTTTTTTGAGCGGGAAGAGTCTCTCCACTTCTATCCTATCCATCCCATTCATCATCTTATACGTCTCAATGAGATCTCCCCTCATTCTTCTAAACTCTAACGAGTACAAGCCTAGTTTATTCAGCCTCTCCTCATAGCTCAATCCCCTCAACTCCGGTATCAGCCTAGTAAACCTCCTCTGCACTCCCTCCAGGGCCAAAATATCCTTGCGCAGGTGCGGCGCCCAAAACTGCACACAGTACTCCAGCTGCGGCCTCACCAATGCCCTATACAGCTGCAGCAAGACCTCCCTACTTTTATATTCAATCCCCCTCGCTATGAAGGCCAGCATCCCATTCGCCTTCCTGACCACCTGCTGCACCTGCAAGCTGGGTTTTTGCGACTCATGCACAAGGACCCCGAGGTCCCTCTGCACCGTCGCCTGCTGCAGTTTTTTGCCACGTAAGTAATAGTCCTTCCTACCATTCTTCCTACCAAAGTGGACCACCTCACACTTGCCAACATTAAATTCCATTTGCCATTTGGTCAAGTTCCTTGCTCAATTTGGCTCTCTGTGTGTGTTTTGTTCATCCGCTGTGTGATTTTGGATCAATTGATGTCTTTGACTTACTCTGTCCCATATCAAAGGGTGAATTTATGATAGAATCACCAACAAAGTTTGAGTTCAGTTTGAACTTTTATCTCTCCAGTCATCACCCAGCGCGATGTGAGCCTGATATCCCAGCTTTGATTCCTTTTTTGGCCCTCCCAGCATCCATGATCAGCTTATAGACTTGGCTGGAGTTTTACCGGCCCACCCTTGGAATTGGAGCGAGCGAAGGGAGGGCCATGGGAAGCCCAGTTGACTTTGGGTAGGGATTTTACAGTTTCAGGATGAGCGAAGTCTTAAAATCTCACCCTTTGTTTTCTTTGAAATTATATTTCACAACCGATTTGCTTTAGCTGGAACACTTCAGAAATGTCTTTATCAAAAGTAAACTCCAGGTTGAAGTGATATCACGGTTGTCTGCTTGTATCAGCTTTGCCTTGACGTTAGCAGCTCTGGATCAGAAGGTTAAGAGTTCAAGTCTCACTCCAGAGACTTGAGCACATAATTCAGGCTGACATTCCAGTGCACTGTTTGAGGTGTCAGCTCTCAGGAGAAATATTCAATCAAGCCTCCATTTGTTTTTCTGGGAAATGTAAAGGGTGTGTTATTATTTTGAATGAGTGGAGGAGTTCCCCCAACAATTATTTATCCCTCAATCAACATCATTAAAAAGGTGGATTATCTGGTTATTATCATATTGTTGTCTGTGGGAGCTTTCTCAGGGGAAACTATACCATGTTTCGTGCCTTTCAACAGTGACTAAACTTCAAAAGCACTTTATAGGCTGTAACGTCCTTTGGGACATCCCAAGGTTGTGACAGTCACTATTTAAATGTAAGTCTTTCTAATACCTTTTTTGTAAAAGATATTCTTTAGGGTGGCGCAGTGGGTTAACACTGCTGCCTCACAAAGCCAGAGACCCGGGTTCAATTCTGGCCTTTGGTTACTGTCTGTGTGGAGTTTGCATGTTCTCACCTTGTCTGCATGAGTTTCCTCCAGGTGCTCCGGTTTCCTCCCACACTCCAAAGGTGTGCAGGTTAAATGGACTGGCCATGCTAAATTGTCCCCAGCGTTCAGGGTGTGTAGATTAGGGGGGTTAGCCATGGTAGATTTATGGGGTTACAGGGTGGAGGACAGTACTTAGGTAAAATTCTCGGTCAGAAGGTCAATGCAGGCATGATGGGCCAAATGTACATTGTAGGGAGTCTATGATGTGATTAAACATTTTTGTGAATCATTTTGAATGTAGATTACCAAGGATTTTATACTTGGGTGGAAATTACAAAGCTGTGGCAAAATGATTCCTCTGATTTGCATTCTATCATTATGTTTCACTTTTTCAAAGATTTAACATAGAAACAGAAGATAGGAGCAGGAGAAGGCTATTTGGCCTTTCGAGCCTGATCCACCACTCATTATGATCATGGCTGATCATCCAACTCAATAGCCTAATCCTGTTTTCTCCCCATAACCTTTGATTCCATTCACCCCAAGTGCTATATCTAGCTGCCTTCTGAATAAATTCAATATTTTGGCATCAACTATGTCCTGTGGCAATGAATTCCATAGGCTCACCACTCTTTTGGTGAAGAAATGTCTCCTCACCTCTGTCCTAGCTGGTCCATCCCGAATCCTCAGACTGTGGACCCCTGGTTCTGGACTCCCCCACCATCAAGAACATTCTCCCTGCATCTATCTTATCTAGACCTGTTAGAATTTTATAAGTCTCTGTGAGATCCCTCCTCATTCATCTGAATTCCAGTGAAAACAATCCTAAGCTCGTCAATCTCTCCTCATACATCAGTCCCACCATCCCCAGAATCAGCCTGGTAAACCGTCGCTGCATTCTCTCGAGAGCAAGAACATCCTTCCTCTGAAAAAGAGACCAAAACCGCACATAATATTTTCAGTGTGGCCTCTCCAAGGCCCGTATAATTGCAGCAACATATCCCTGCTCCTGTATTCGAAACTTCCCGCAATGAAGGCCAACATACCATATGCCTTCTTTACTGCCTGCTGCATTTGCATGTTTACCTTCTTCAACTGATGCACAAGGACACCCAGGTCCCGCTGCACACTCCCCTCTCCCAATTTACAGCCAATCGGGTAGTAATCTCCTCAGTAACCAATTTCATGTGACTGGGAAATTCCTCTAGACCTGATTTTATTCACGATCACCATTCTGCACAACTCCCCTCTCCCACCTCGTCCTTCCAGCTGATTAATAGAACTCCAACATATTGCAGAACAGAACTTCCCACCTAGTTCCCTATCTCCAGACACTCATAAATTGTTTTTTTTCTGATTGGCAGTCGGTGACTAATGGAGTTCCCCGAGGTTCTGTGCTAGGACCCCAACTGTTCACACTATATATGAATGATTTGGAAGAGAGAACTGAATATATTACCTCCAAATTTGATACAAAGTTGGATGGGAAGATGAGCTGTGAGGAGGATACAGAGATGTTTCAGTGTGATTTGGACAGGCTGAGTGTGTGGGCAACTGCATGGCAGATGCAGTATAATATGGGTAAATGTGAGGTTATCCACTTTGGTAACAATAATAGGAAGACAGATTATAACTTAAATGGGTGTAAATTAAGGGAGGTGGATACTCAACGAGACCTTGGTGTCCTTGTGCATCAGTCTAAGCGCGCAGGTACAGCAGACAGTAAAGAAGGCAAATGGTAGGCTGGCCTTCACAGTGAGAGGATTTGAAAACAGGGATAGGGATGTTTTGCTGACATTGTATACGGCATTGGTAAGCTACATCTGGAATACTGTGAGCAGTACTGGTGTCCTTATTTGAGGAAGATGTCCTTGCCATAGAGGGAGTACGGCAAAGGTTTACCACGCTGATTCCTGGGATGGCATATGAGGGGAGATTAAGTCAGTTAGGATTATATTCACTAGAGTTTAGAAGAGTGAGACGGGATCTCATAGAAACTTATAAAATTCTAACAGGGTTAGATAGGGTAGGTTCAGAAAGAATGTTCCCGATGGTGGGGGAGTCCAGAACTAGGGGTGATAGTTTAAGGATAAGGAGTGAATCTTTTAGAATTGAGGTGAGGAGAAATTTCTTCACTCAGAGGGTGGTGAATGTGTGGAATTCATTACCACAGAAAGTAGTTGAGGCCAATACGTTGTGTGATTTCATAAAGAAATTAGGTATAGCTCTTGGGGCTAAAGGGAATGAAGGGATATGGGAGGATGGGGCTATCAGGATATTGAATTTGATGATCAGCCATGATCAAAATGAATGGCAGAGCAGGCTCGAAAGGCCAAATGGCCTACTCCTGCTTCTAGTTTCTATGCTTCAGCTATTCAGAGGAAAGATAGCTCTCTGCTGATTTAATTCTGCAAATGCCCTTGTTTATTTTACATTTCAGTGCAAATGGATGTTTCTGGTGAATATTTCCAATAATTTCCAATTGACAACATCCACAATATTTAATCACAAGCCATTTTTTTTAACTATCTGAATGAATTCATGAAATGATGATATGAATTTATGGACAGGAATATATTGGACACACAAACTAATTTGCTGTGCTCAACTGCTCATTTTTTTAATGGAAAATCTTTGTGAACTGATTATATTTCGTAAAGATGAAAACATTTCAAGGCGCTTTAACAGGAGCATTTACAAAGCAGGATGTGACACCAAGTCACATAAAGAGATATTACGACAGATGAGAAAAAGCATACTCAATGATGTAGGCTGTCAGGAGCGGAACACGGCACAGTGGTTAACATTGCTGCCTCACAGCGCTAGGGACCCCAGGTTCAATTCCAGCCTTGGGTGACTGTGTGAAGTTTGCATATTCTCCCTGCTTTTGCTTGGGTTTCCTCTAGAAAATAGAAACAGCAGTAGGCCATTATTTTCACTGGAGTTTTGAAGAGTGAGAGGGGATCTCATAAGAACATAAGAACATAAGAAATAGGAGCAGGAGTAGGCCATCTAGCCCTTCGAGCCTGCCCCGCCATTCAATAAGATCATGGCTGATCTGTCGCTGCTCAGTTCCACTTTCCCGCCCTCTCCCCATAGCCCTTAATCCCCTCTCTTATCAAAAACCCATCAACCCGCGTCTTAAAAATATTTAGCGAGGCAGCCTCCACCACTTCAACGGGCAGAGAATTCCAGAGATTCACCACCCTTTGAGTGAAGAAGTTCCTCCTCAACTCCGTTCTAAACCGCCCCCCTTTTATCTTGAGGCTGTGCCCCCTAGTCCTAGTGTCTTTTTTGAGCGGGAAGAGTCTTTCCACCTCTATCCTATCCATCCCATTCATCATCTTATACGTCTCAATGAGATCTCCCCTCATTCTTCTAAACTCTAACGAGTACAAGCCCAGTTTATTCAGCCTCTCCTCATAGCGCCACCCCCTCAACTCCGGTATCAGCCTAGTAAACCTCCTCTGCACTCCCTCCAAGGCCAAAATATCTTTGCGCAGGTGCGGCGCCCAAAACTGCACACAGTACTCCAGCTGCGGCCTCACCAATGCCCTATACAGCTGCAGCAAGACCTCCCTACTTTTATATTCAATCCCCCTCGCTATGAAGGCCAGCATCCCATTTGCCTTCCTGACCACCTGCTGCACCTGCAAGCTGGTTTTTGCGACTCATGCACAAGGACCCCGAGGTCCCTCTGCACCGTCGCCTGCTGCAGTTTTTCGCCCCGTAAGTAATAGTCCTTCATTCCCATAAGAGTGATAAGGCATTGCACCACATCTTCCTACCAAAGTGGACCACCTCACAGAAACTTATAAAATTTGAACAGGGTTAGACAGGGTAGATTCAGAAAGAACGTTCCCAATGATGGGGGAGTTCAGAACTGGGGCTCATGGTTAGAATATAAGGGATAAATCTATCAGAATTGAAGCAAGGAGAAATTCCTTCACCCAGAGAGTGATGAATGTGTGGAATTCACTATCATAGAAAGTATTTGAGACCAAAACTTGGTTTGATTTCAAGAAGAAATTAGATATAGTCTTGGAGCTAAAGGGATCAAGAGATGTGGGGGGAAGAGGGTATCAGGATATTGGATTCTGGTACTCCAGCTTCCACCCACAGTCCAAAGATGTGCAGGTTAGTTGGTCTGGCCATTCTAAATTGTCATTTCATGGCTTAAGATATGCAGGCTAGGGGGATTAGTCATGGGAAGTGTGTGGGGTTGCAGGGATGAGAGAGGGGTTGGGTATGATAGATACTCTGTCAGAGTTGGTGCCAACTCGATGGACTGAATGATCTCTCCTTCTGCACTGTATGGAGGATATGATTGTATGATCTTACAGTAACGTGTACTATTTGCATACATCAATACTAATTTTTTTGAAGCACCCCTTTGTGCCACATTTGTACTGTTAAAAATTCTTCACTTTTCCGTTATAGGCACAATGTCTTGCTGACTTCAGCAACCGAGGTGGAGCCAGTCTGTCAGGAGTGTCTGGAGACAGTCACATCACCCGTGATAACTCTGGCAGGCATCCTCTAGAGGTCTGACTCCTTCAAGACTCTGGCCTGTTGGGGGTCTCCTGCATTGGTGCAGAGACACCCTCAGCCTTTTGGCTAAGATCAAGTGTCAGTCGGATCACACCCAAGATGTGGTGCAATGCCTCATCACTCTTATGGGAATGATGAATTGGATTCAATGTGAATTTGGTTTTTGGAGCATGCAAGATCGGGTCTGCCTGGTCCACTCTGAGCTTTGTGGCTTTGAAAATGGAGTCAAAATTTAAGTCCACCTCAACCTCATGTCCTGGAAGCAATTGAGTCAATGGCAGAGGTGATGAGGAGAGACTGTTTACACAGGGGAGTCCTGAGAGGGGGCCAGAAGGCAGCATGCCCATGCTCCTTCTCCCTCCTTGTGTGTGATGGCACCTCTCTGTCTTCTTGATGAGAAGGGAAGGAGATCCATGTTACTGCCACATGTTCCCTGACTCTTGCCGCAGTTCCAGAAAGCATTTTGTGGCCACGATTAGAAGCCCAGTATCATCGGTTGCTCAGCACGGGCCTGGTCCCCAGCGGTCCTCTAGCTAACCAATGCCTCAGCTGTCATAGTCTCTCTCAGTTGCTGGGATCTGGGCACAATGAGCTTGTTGGATCGTGCACCCAATTCCAAATGCAAAATTTCTGTGTTTTTTTTATTCATTTATGGGTCATGGGTGTCCCAGGTTGGCCAGCATTTATTGCCCATCCCAAGTTGCTCTGGAGTCATATGTAGGCCAGACCAGGTAAGGATGGCAGATTTCCTTCCCTAAAGGACATTAGTGGATCTCAACTGGGTTTTTCCGACAATCAACAATGGTTTCATGGTCATCAGATATATCAGTAATAAGAGCGAGCGTGCATCCAACTTACTTGCTGGCATGTGGTCACATGATATGTGTGACTAGTGGAGTGCCCCAGGGGTTGGTGCTGGGGCCTCAGCTATTTACCATTTATATAGATGATCTGGAGGAGGGAACCGAGTGTATGGTGTCGAAATTTGCTGATGACACCAAGATTGGTGGAACGGCAAATTGCGTGGAGGGTGTGGAGAGTCTGCAGAAGGATCTAGATAGGCTGGGCGAATGGGCCAGGAAATGGCAAATGGAATTTAATGTTGGCAAGTGCAAGGTGGTCCACTTTGGTAGGAATAATGGTAGGAAGGACTATTAGTTACGTGGCGAACAACTGCAGCAGGCGACGGTGCAGAGGCACCTTGGGGTCCTTGTGCATGAGTCGCAAAAACCCAGCCTGCAGGTGCAGCAGGTGGTCAGGAAGGCAAATGGGATGCTGGCCTTCATAGCGAGGGGGATTGAATATAAAAGTAGGGAGGTCTTGCTGCAGCTGTATAGGGCATTGGTGAGGCCGCAGCTGGAGTACTGTGTGCAGTTTTGGGTGCCGTACTTACGCAAGGATATTTTGGCCTTGGAGGGAGTGCAGAGGAGGTTTACTAGGCTGATACCGGAGTTGAGGGTGTTGAGCTATGAAGAGAGGCTGAATAAACTAGGCTTGTACTTGTTAGAGTTTAGAAGAATGAGGGGAGATCTCATTGAGACATATAAGATGATGAATGGGATGGAGAGGATAGAGGTGGAGAGACTCTTCCCGCTCAGAAAGGACAGTAGGACTAGGGGGCACAGCCTCGAGATAAAGGGGGCGCGGTTTAGAACGGAGTTGAGGAGGAACTTCTTCACTCAAAGGGTGGTGAATTTCTGGAATTCTCTGCCCGTTGAGGTGGTGGAAGCTGCCTCACTAAATATTTTTAAGACGCGGGTTGATGGGTTTTTGGTAAGCGAGGGGATTAAGGGTTATGGGGAGAGGGCGGGAATGTGGAACTGAGCCACGACAGATCAGCCATGATCTTATTGAATGGCAGGGCAGGCGCGAAGGGCTAGGTGGCCTACTCCTGCTCCTATTTCTTATGTTCTTATGTACACTCATAGGCTGTGCCAATCCTTATTTTAGTTCTTTATGCTCTTCAGATATATTTTATTGAATGCAAAATCCACCTCTTGCCGTGGTGGGATTTGAACCCAGGTTCCCAGGCCATTAGCTGAGTTTCTGGATTAATAACCTAGTAATAAGCCATTGCCTCCTCTGTGTCCTGTGTGGCTGTAATCTGGACTGTGGAAGTGTGGAAGAAGCAGATGAAGGTACAAATGGTGTTGTCATTCCCTGAGATGGAGTATCCAGCTTCTGCCATGGTTATAGCTGGGCTTGGGATTGTTAAGAGCTGCAGTGAAGAGCAAAAATAACTAAAATAAGGATTGGCACAGCCTATGAGTGTAATCACATATCATGTGACCACATGCCAGCAGTAAGTTGGATACACGCTCGCTCTTATTACTGACCATTCCAGCTTTGCCATCAGTGATTGCTGTGTCACTCTCCTCTCCTGCCTTGTGATTCTCCCTCTCTGTGGGGGTGAGCAATTCAGGTCAGACATTCCACCTTGATTCCTTGATCTCTCGACCTGTGGGTCTGCTTCTCCTACATGACAAGGAGCACATTTAATAACAGTTAACCCGCTTGTTTTCATGCATCCCCGTACACATACTGGTCCACCAGTGGTACATTTCATTCAAGTGCTCACTCAAAGTCAAACTGCCACATGCTTTAGCCTCAATTGCCATGTGGTACTGAGGCAGATCATGCAATTACTCCCTGGCCTAGGTGCCAATTGAACCAGACTTGGTTTAAGAGTGCAACAGTGCATGTAATTAAATTTGCCCAACCCCGAACTCACCCCCTACTCTCCCCCCAGAGCAGACTATGAGGGGGGAAGGGATACTGACAGTGCAATGTGGGGCCAGCATCTTAATTGAGTGGGAAGTCACAGGGCGAAGACCCTGTTCCAAGTTAATGACCAATTAAATATCCCAATGCCCCAGTAGTTCAGTGGTGTGGCTGAGCATGTAAAGTTTTCTTTAGTGTTGCGGATGCGTGCTTTGGGGGCTTTGTAGCATTGTATATTGTAGGCATAATCAGATAATTGCATGTTTTGTAGAACAAAGAATAATGGCAGCTGATCATTTTACTGAATGCAGTCACTAACTGCCATGTGGGAAGAAGCTATGTGCAGCAGGGAGTGATTGGTTAAATACGAGATAAGTATGAATGGAGCATAACTACCTTATCTGGAAAATGCGTGTTGGAAACGAGTGATAGGCTGATCCCTTCGTCCATGCTTCAGCGGGAAAGGAGTATAAGTCCTTTGTGTAATCGTAGTAAGTTGTTAGTCTTTCTGCGGTGGAATGGGTATCACTTACCCACCTCACGTTAGGTGGAAGACTGACCCGACATCGTAAATCACATTGAATAAACACTTTTAAAAGATAACTGGATTTGAATCGATTATTGTTGAACTGAGCCTGACGAGGTGTGTAGTTTCATATTATCATTTATGGAGTTCTAAATTATCATGGCCTTCTTGATTGCATACCCCATTCCCCATGTGGGATCCCTTAGTGGCAAGAAGAAGATGAAAGAATAACTCTACCCTCACTAGCCAGACCCTCTCCCCCCATTCTCCCATGTCCTCACTGAACCTCCTTGATAGCCCCAGAAACCCTGGCCCACGTACCTGTCTTCTGGGACCTTATCAATGGTTGCTGTTCTGTGGATTGCCACAGTCCTAGCAATGACCACCAGGCTGAGTGGACATGGCTGGGAATGAGGGTGGATGTGTCATCTTTAAAATCTTGGGAACCTTGACTTAAGGGAGGTAAGTATTTATTTGGTATTCAATCTAGGAATGGAGATGCTCCTAGGAATGGCTGGGTCACCACATGACTTCCAGCCATGGGCAGAGTCATCACCACGTCCATTTTTTTAAATTTGTTTGTGGGACATGGACGTTGCTGGCTAGCCAGCATTTATTGCCCATCCCTGGTTGCCCGAACGAGAACAGTTGAGTCAACCTCATTGCTGTGGCTCTGGAGTCATATGTAGGCCAGACCAGGTAAGGACAGCAGATTTCCTTCCCTAAAAGACACTAGTGAACCAGATGGGTTTTTCCGACAGTCGGCAATGGTTTCATGGTCATCAGTAGATTCTTAATTCCAGATATTTTTATTGAATTCAAATTCCACCATCTGCCGCGGTGGAATTTGAACCCGGCTCCCCAGAACATTGGTTGAGTTTCTGGATTAATATTTTATTCCACCAGGCCATCACCAAATTCAGCTTCATGAATAGAGGATCAGTGAGGAAGTTACCTTCATGTTGTAAAGCAGAACTGATTCTTAGAATCATGCATGGCCCATTGCACCTGTGCCAGATGTTTGAAAGTGATATCCAATAATTCTCACCCATCCTTTTCTTTCCCTCAGCTAGACAAGTAATTCATTTTTAAATGTTTGTACAATTCCCTTTAGCAAGTCACTATTGAATCTACCTCCACCAATCTTTAAAGCAGTGCATTTCAGATTGCAATTCAATGAGCAAAAAAATTCTTATTCCCCACTGATTATATTGCCAATTATTTTAAATTTGTCTTATCAGCTTATTGACTCTCCTGCTGGTGGGAAACAGTTTCTGATTATCTATTCTTACCAAAGCATCTCACAATGCTGAACATCTATATTAAATTTTCCCTTAATCTTCTTTGCTCTACGGAGAATAATCCCAGTTTCTCGAAACCACTGAACTCCCGCATCCCCGTACTTTCTTGGTTTTCTTACATTCATTCTTGCAACGTTGGTTTGGACTTTGGGATGAAACCGGAACAACAAGACGAATCCCACACAGACACAGGGAGAACGTGCAGAATCCACACACAGTGACCCAAGCTGGGGATCGAACCCAGGTCCCTGGTGCTGTGAGGCAGCAGTGCTAACCTCTGTGCCACCACATTGGGATAGGGTCTGTGTGAGATCGAGGTCAGTGCATGCTCAATGGGCTGAATGGCCTCCTTTTACTCTGTAGGATACTATTGTTTATGTGACAATATTAAATCAAATTAAAAAATACTCAAATAAGAAAAAAATGTACTTGAAAGCACTGAGGGTTTGATGGAAGTTGAACCATAGCTTTGAAAAGGAAATTGGATAATTTACTGAACAGTAAAATGTGTCAGGCTACAGGAAAAGACGGGGAGTGGAAGGGGATCAGTTGTTCTTGCAGAGAGCCTGTACCAATGTAATGGACAGAATGGTCTCCTCCTGTGCTGTAAGCATTCCCTGGTTTAAATAAACATTGGCACAACCCTGCCGTCATTATTTTCTCTCTGCAAATCACCTTAGGCTAGCTACAGTATATACGCACCAGTCTTCCAGCAGTCAATTTAGCCAAGCTAAGCCAACTGAGAACATGACTCAAGATTAAGGTTTTAGTTGTTCTGTTTGCATGGGTTCCCATGATAATTAGAAAATGTAATTTACTGAGCATTGTGGAAGGGATCCAGGTATTTCGGGCAAGCTAAGGAAGAGGATTTTCAAAAGACAACTGATTAGACATCTCATTATCAACCTGAAATGTTACGGGGGCTGGCGGGGGGGATGATTAGGAGTGCCTTCGGTTTTTAGCATCAAGCGCTGACCGAAGACTGCCTGTTTAATGAGGAAAAGTTGGCAAGCTTGGGTTTGCATCCACTGGAGTTCAGAAGAATAAGAGATGACTTAACTGAAACCTTTATGATTCTGATGCATATTTGTAGGGTGGATGTGGAGAAGACATTGCCAATTTTGAGAGAATTTTGAACTGTGGGGGGTGGGAGGGGTGTTCAATGCTTAAAAACAAGAGATTGCTCATTTAAAACAGAGATGAGAATTTTTTTTTCTCTCAGATGGTTATGAGACTCTTGAAGTCTCTTCCTCAAAGGGCAGTGGAAGAAGAGGTTTTGAATATTTTTAACACCAGGTTCAAGTCTGACAGGTTTATTTGGAATCATGAGCTTTCCGAAGATTGTGCCTTCATCAGGTGAGTCTAGTGAAGGAGAAGCACTCTGAAAGCTCGTGATTCCAAATAAACCTGTTGGATTTTAACCTGATGTTGTGAAACTTCTTACTGTGCCCACCCCAGTCCAACGCTGGCATCTCCCCATCATGAATATTTTTTAAGGCGGGGGTAGATAGATTCTGGGTTAACAAGGGGGTGAAAGGTTATTGGGGGTTAGCAGGAATGTGTGGTTTGAGATTACAATCAGAGTAGCCATTGTTGTATTGGACGGTGGCACAGGCTCGAGGGGCCAAGTGGCCTACTCTTAATCCTAATTTGTACATTTGTATTTAAAAAAAAATCAGGTATTTTACCTCTTCATTGAGTTTAGTTGTCTGGAACAAGCAAAGGTCATTGAATATATTTAAAACAGAGGGTCTTGATTGGTGACTGGATCAAAGGTTACAGGGAGAAGGCGGGAGAATGGGGTTGAAAAACTTATCAGCCAAGACTGAATAGGGGACCAGACTCGACGGGCCAAGAAACCTAATTCTGCTCCTAAATCTTATGGTCTTATGAATGCATTTTTGTAAGTTTTAAAAGAAAGAAAAACGTTTATTGCTCAGCACCTGAATATATGCAATAGCAGCTCACACTCAGAAGCAATCACGGTGATGAAAATAGCATGCATTTATGTTTTGTGTTTCCATTTTACATTTGCTTTTCCCCAGGGTGAAGATTTGAAATGATGCAGGCTGGGAATTTATTTTTGTCCATGCCGGTTTAGAAGGACAAATTCATTGTTTCTTTTATGTTCACAGTCGCAGATTTCTCTTATTATGCTCCAGTCAATGTACAGTAGGGGAGAGCTGGTACAGTTCCTCTGGCCAAGAGTTCAAGGTCAACTCGCAAATCTTCCAATATTTCTCGTAGATAATTTCTGATTCTCAGGCAATTAGAGATATACAGCTATGGAAACAGGCCCTTTGGCCCCATTTGTTCTTTCCGACCTGGTTTCCTGAACTGAACTTTGTCTCTAGGAAAAGTTGATGAGCTTAAGTTTGCATCTACTAGAATTTAGAAGCATAAGAGACAACTTCATCTTAATGTTTGACCCTTATCCCCCGAAACGTTTCCCATCCAGGTACCTGTCTGAATGTATTCAAAATGTTGTAATTGTACCTGCCCCTACCATCCCCTCTGGCAGCTCATTCCATCTGCTCTCAGTGTGAAAACGTTGCCCCTCAGGAACTTTCTAAATCTCTCCCCTGTCATCTTAAACCTATACCTTCTAGTTTTGGATTCCCCTACACTGGGGGAAAAATCCTTAGTTATTCACCTTACTTATAACCCTCATGATTTTATAACCTCTCATCCTCCTACGCTCCAGGGAAAAAAAAATCCCAGTCTATCCAGCCTCTTCTTATAATTCAAACCTTCCAGTCCCCGGTAACATCCTACGGCTAGTCAATGGAGTTAGGAAATTATTTATCCACACACCATCTTGATAAAATTGAGCTTTTCACAATCATTGGGTGGGACTTTTCATGGGCGGCACTGTACCACAGTGGTTAGCACTGCTGCTTCACAGTGCCAGGGACCTGGGTTCAATTCCTGGCTTGGGTCAATGTCTGTGTGGAGTTTGCACATTCTCCTCGTGTCTGCGTGGATTTGCTCCGGATGTGCAGGTTAGGTTGATTGGCCGTGCTAAAAATTGCCCTTTAGTGTCCTGAGATGTGTAGATTAATGGGTAGGGACTGGGTGGGATTGTGGTTGGTGCAGACTTGATGGGCCAAATGGCCTCTTTCTGTACTGTAGGGATTCTTCTATGAACTTTTCAGCCCCAGCACCAGAGGGGATTTATTATTGCAGGGGTAATTTGGTAAGTCCCATGCCTTTTAATGCTGCTTCAGATTTTTCCATTCTGCCCGCGCTGTTGCTGTCAGAACTGGAATATCCTGACCATTGTTTCTGGAGTTCAGGTTTGGAGGCGAAAATGTTTCAACAGTGCTTTGAACCTAGTCAGTTTAATTAGTTGGAGAAATGCAGCCATTATAACAGGAAAGATTATTTGCATTTTAATGACTTTGCTGGGACCTGTCCAGACATGAAAATTAGCTCAATATTTTTCAGTTCCATGTGTTCACAAGTAATAAAAGGTCCCCTGACCTCTCAACCCAATTCTGTGTTACAGGGAAGGGTCCATGTTGGGTTCACACATCATAAGTTCACAATTTTAGTCATAAATTTGCATTCTGCGAATGTAACAGTTTAAAGATCAGCATGCCCCTGTTTTAGCAATATAGAAAAAAGGAGCAGTAGTAAACCATTCTGCCCCTTAAACACGTTCTGTCACTCACTTAGATCATGGTTGATTATCTATTTCAAAGTTACTTTCCCACAATATCCCCATAACGTTTGTGATCATTAATGTCCAGGAACACTTCAGCGGTCACGGGCATTCAGCCTCTGATCTTCAGGTAAGCGTTCTCCAAGGCAACCTTCATCACACGTGACAGCGCAGAGTCGCTGAGCAGAGACTAATAGCCAAGCTCCGCACACTTGAAGATGTCCTCAACCCGGATCTGGGGTTCATGTCACACTATCTGTAACCCCCATGACTTGCCTGGGCTTGCAACATCTCACTTACTATCCTGTCTGGAGACAATACACATCTCTTTAACCTACACTAATGCTATCTCCACTCACATTGTCTGCATCTTTAAGGCTTGAATAGCAGGTTAGCTGTAAAGACATGCATTCTAATCAGTATCCTGTAAACTGTGTGTGACTTTATATGCCCTTCTCTGATTAGAACCTTCCACACACCTGACGAAGGAACAGCGTTTCCGAAAGCTTGTGGGATTACTAGCAAATAAACTGGTTGGCCTTTAACCTGGTGTTGTGAGACTTCTTACTGACTGAGTCTCCGTGGCGCATTGGGGTAGTGAAGAGATTCCTCCTCATTGCAGTCCTAAATGGCCTAGTCTTTATTCTGAGACTGTAATCCCTGATTTGATAACACACACACGCTACACACACATGCGCACATGCACCTGCACGCACACATGCACACGCAGGCACACGCGTGCACTGGAATCACCTTCCCTGTCGAGTCCTGTAAGAATTTTGTATGCCTCAGTAATGAGATCACCACTCATTCTTCCAAACTCAGGAGAATTTGGACCCAGTGTCTTCCGTCTTTGCTAATAGGACCATCGCACTGCAGCTCCTCCACCAAAATGGCAAAGATACAAATCAAATGGGCACTCATACTAATCATCGCATAGCATAAGATTAAGGCCAACTATTGTGCCAAATATTACTCAGACAGTCTTCAGATTAATTACAGCCTATTTTAGTTCCATCCACACGGAATGATCCCAAAACTGTGCACCATCTTCCTTACGACCACTAACATGCTTCTCCGCCCACACCCCTCACTCTCCACTCCAGCCATTTTACCACTTCATTCAATCCAGTGCTCCATGTTTCTGGAGCCCATTCACTCAATTGATTACTTCGAGTCATAGGGCAAAATCTTTGCATCCTGCCAGCTTTGGGAATTGTAACGGGCAGGACACGGCCCACACAAGTGTCTATTGATGTCGGTACAGGATTTTCCGGCTTTGGGACAAGCACAGTTGGAAAATCCCGCCCACAGATCAATACAGTGCGGGTGCAGGCACTTCGGCCCAACCAGTCCATGCTGATGCCCTCCCAGCCAGTCCCAATTGCCCCCGTTTGGTCCATATGCCTCTAATCCTTTCATACCCATGTACTTATCCAAATGTCTTTTAAAATGTTGCTATTGCAATGCCTCAGCCAGCCTGGCAGCTCATCTGAGTCATGATGTGGGGATGCCGGCGTTGGACTGAGGTAAACTCAGTAAGAAGTCTGGCAACACCAGGTTTAAGTCCAACCAATTTATCTGAGTGTCAGAATTAGGCAGTGCGGATGGAAGCCATTCAGCACACTAGGTTGGCTCTGAGAAAGAGCATTGTGTTTCTTCCATTCCCCTGCCCTTTTCCCAGAGCACACCAAGCATCCCCCCCCTCCTCCACCCCTACTCCACAACCCTTTCATAGATTAATCCCTTTTGAAAACTATCACTGAATCTTCTTCAGCCTGCATTTCAGACACTGCATTCCAGATCATAGCAACTCATTGCGTAAAAACAAAATGACTCAGCTCACCTCTTGACCCTGAAGAAGCACTTCCCATTGTCAAAGCCAAATTTACTTTTTATTAGTTTGAACCCGTGGCCCTCTTGAATGCCACCATTTACCGATAAAATAAATAGGTTACTGCCACTGTTAAAAGAACACCACTCGGAGCATCGATGTTGATGTTTTTTTTTGCTGAGCATTTGGGAGAATTTTACGCACTTAATTCACGATTGTCATTAAAATAGTGCTTCTGTCTGTCTTTTCCTTTGTTGAGGATCTAAAGCATGAGGCTTTTCATCTTGTGTGTGCTCCTTACATCACTGCCAAGTAAATTCAATCAAAGCACACACAAAAAGACTTTAAATATTTAAATTATCACGTTATTACTAATGCATGATACGCACAAGATCAGAATTGGATTTCTGTGCATTGGAGCACATTAAATACCTCTGCACATATTTATGACTTTGAATAAGTGGCTGCAATAACGCAGATGGAAAAGAAAGAATGATGGGCTGGTAGTTTTGATTGTGAAAAAGAAGCTTGCTTCAATCTTAACAGGTACTTCGAGACTTTTCACCAAAGCTCTAGTCAAGTATTGAGTTTCCATCCTTCAGAAGAAATATTTCAGCCCACCAGCTCTGACTGGTGGCTATGGTGAGTGTAAAAGATCTCACAACAAGATGGAAAACTAGGATAGGGGAGTTCTTCCTCATGTTCTGGCTGATCTTTGTCCCTTAATTGGCATCACTAAATACAGATTATCTGTCTATTATCTTAGGCTTAAGACGATAAGAAATAGGAACAGGAATAGTCCGTTCGGCCCATCGAGCCAACGTTGCAGCTTTCGCAGTTTTCCTCCCCGATTCTTGAGTTGCCATGATGTGGAGATGCTGGCATTGGGCTGGGGTGGGCATCGTAAGAAGTCTCACAACACCAGGTTAGAGTCTAACAGGGTTATTTAGAATCACAAGCTTTCGGAGCGCTGCTCCTTCATCAGGTGAGTGGAGAGGTGGGTTCACAAACATGGCATATATAGACAGAGACACAATTGCAAGACAACGGTTGGAATGCAAGTCTTGACAGGTACAAACAGTCATTCACCTGATGAAGGAGAAGCACTCCGAAAGCTTGTGATTCCAAATAAACCTGTTGGACTTTAACCTGGTGTGGTGAAACTTATTTGTGGTTCCTGGGTTGGCAGGTTTGTTACATGAAGTGAGAGTAAGTCAGTTTTTGTAGTTTAGAAGAGTGAGAGAGGATCTCACAGAGATTTACACAATTCTAACAGGATTAGATAGGGTGGATTTACAAAGTATGTTGCTGCTGGTGGGGAAATTCAGAACTAGGGGTCATAGTTGAAGGATAACCTTTTAAGACTGAGATGAGAAGGAATCTCTTTACTGAAGAATACTGAATGCCTGGATTGCACTACCACAGAAAGTAGTTGAGGTCAAAACATTGTCTGATTTCAAGAAGAAATGAGATATCGCTCTTGGGGCTAAAGAGATCAAGGGATATGGGGGGGAAAGGCAGGATAAAGATATTAAATTTGATGAGTAGCCATGATCACAATGAATGGCAGAGCAGGCTCGAAGGGCTGAATGGCCTACTCCCACTTCTACTCTCTAAGTTTCTAAGTCAGTAACATCCAAGGAAAGTGATCTACCATCATACTCTCTATCTAGCTATCCAGCAGGGCCCATTAGAGGACATCACAAAATACTTTTAAAAAGTAAAGCTGAAGAACATTACTGCGGTGGTATAATAGTATCATCACTGGACTGGTAATCCAGGATCCAAGTTCAAATCCCATCACGGCAGATGGGAAATTTGAATTTTAAAAAATCTGAAATCAAGAATCAAACAATGACCATGAAATTACTGTCATAGAAAAAAAAATGTGGTTAACGAATGGGACTAAATTAATTCTGCTGTCCTTAAATACCTCTGGTTTGGCCAATATGTGACTCCCAATCCATCTTAAATGCCCTTTGAAATGACCAAGCAAGCCAATTAAGGATGGGCAATAAATGCTGGCCCAGCCAATCATGCCCACATCCTATGGATGAATTAGAAAAACTCCCATGTGTCTGCAGCTCAGGGGTCTCACTTAAATCAAGCCTAGTATTCTATGTTTCTATTTTTTGCAGGAGCCATAGAAAGGAGAATGATCTTAGTGGAAACAGAGGTGAGTTGGGTTGGTAAACAAAATTGTTTTCTGCCTAGCCTCTGTTGAGGATAATTTCCAAACAGCCAATGGGTGGAGCTGTCCGGCTGTTAACGCCTGTGGGATTTTCCAGTCCCACTGCAGTAAATGGAGATTTAGCTGAGCATCAAATTTTCCATCCTCACTGCAGTGCAGCGGGTTGTGAAGATCGCACCTATGATATTTCTGAAGTGATATTCTTCTCCTCCCAGTCAAATTATGGGAGTGAAAGCAGGAAACACTGGAAAAACTCAACAAGTCTTGGAACATCAGTGAAGGGAGAAACAGAGTTTATATTCCAAGTCCGTCTGGTTTCTCCAGTCCCTGGGGTTTTGGAATGGGCCCCGTGGCTTCAATCAACATTGCACAACGTTTGTATGCAGCGTCCCTGGCACCTGGGTTGGTTACTGCATTGGGCTCACGGGGAATTGCAATTATTATTTTTTTATGTCTTGCGGGAATGTACGTCTGATTGTGTGGGTGAAGTGCAGTATGATAAACACAGTCCTTATCATAATTTTTTCAGCACACAAATCAGGCCTTTTGGCCAGTTTTAATGCTCCCCACAAGTTGCAAATCATCATCCAATTCTGCAAGTGTTAGTTGCTCTGCTGTGACAAATATACAATTTACACAGCTCACATTAAATACTTTGACACCAGGTTTACACTGACCCTGGCAGTTTTTTTATTTACTCAAGGGATATGGCATTGCTGGCTGGCCAGCATTTATTGCCCATTCCTCATTGCCCTTGAGAAGGTGGTGGTGAGCTGCCCTCTTGAACAGCCGCACAATGCCATTAGGGAGGGAATTCCAGGATTTTGACCCAGTGACTGCGAAGGAATAACTATATATTTCCAAGTCATAAGAACATAAGAAATAGGAGCAGGAGTAGGCCATCTAGCCCTTCGAGCCTGCCCCGCCATTCAATAAGATCATGGCTGATCTGTCGTGGCTCAGTTCCACTTTCCCGCCCTCTCCCCATAACCCTTAATCCCCTCTCTTATCAAGAACCCATCAACCCGCTTCTTAAAAATATTTAGCGAGGCAGCCTCCACCACTTCAACGGGCAGAGAATTCCAGAGATTCACCACCCTTTGAGTGAAGAAGTTCCTCCTCAACTCCGTTCTAAACCGCCTCCCCTTTATCTTGAGGCTGTGCCCCCTAGTCCTACTGTCTTTTTTTGAGTGGGAAGAGTCTCTCCACCTCTATCCTATCCATCCCATTCATCATCTTATACGTCTCAATGAGATCTCCTCTCATTCTTCTAAACTCTAACGAGTACAAGCCTAGTTTATTCAGCCTCTCCTCATAGCTCAATCCCCTCAACTCCGGTATCAGCCTAGTAAACCTCCTCTGCACTCCCTCCAGGGCCAAAATATCCTTGCGCAGGTGCGGCGCCAAAAACTGCACACAGTACTCAGGATAGTGAGTGGCTTGGAAGGGAACTTGCAGGTGATGGTGTTCCCATTTATCTGCTGTCCTTGTTCTTCTAGATGGAAGTGGTCGTCAGTTTGGAACATGCAGTCTCAGGATCTTTGGTGAATTGCTGCAATGAATCTTATAGATAATACACACTGCTGCTACTGAGCGTCAGTGGTGGAGGGATTGAATGTTTGTAGATGTGGTGCCAATCAAGCGGGCTGCTTTATCCTGGATGGCATCAAGCTTCTTGAGTGTTGTTGGAGCTGTACCCATCCAGGCAAGTGGAGAGTGTTCCATCACACTCCAGACTTATGCCTTGTAGATGGTGGATAGGCTCAGGGGAATTAGGAGGTGAATTACTCACCACAGTATTCCCGGCCTCTGACCTGCTCTCGTAGCCACTGTGTTTATCTGTTTCTGATAGACAAGGGAATTAAGGGTTCTGGGGAAAAAGCGGGAAAGTGGAACCGATCCACTTCAGATCAGCCATGATCTTATTGAATGGCGGGGCAGGCTCGAAGGGCTAGATGGCCTACTCCTGCTCCTATTTCTTATGTTCTTACGTGGTGAGTCCAGGTGAGTTTCTGGTCAATGGTAACTCCAAGGATGTTGACAGTGGAGGATCCAGTGATGGTTATACTCTTGAATGTCAAAGGGTGGTGGCTAGAGTGTCTCTTATTGGTAATGGTCATTGCCTGGCATTTGTGTAGCATGAATTTGACAATATCAGATATGAACAAGTTGCCACCTTTCTCCCCCAAAACGATGCATGTGTTGGATCTTGTTTTTCAAAGAAAATGGGCCTATTAAAATGTTTATTTATTAATGTCACCAAGTTGACTTATATTAACACTGCAATGAAGTTATTGTGAAAATCCCCTAGTCACTACACTCCGGCATCTGTTCGGGTACACTGAGGGAGAATTTAGCATGGCCAATGCACCTAACAAGCGCATTTTTCGGACTGTGGGAGGAAACCAGAGCACCCAGAGGAAACCCATACAGACAAGGGGAGAATGTGCAAACTCTGCACAGACATTGACCCAAGCTGGGAATCGAACCTGTGTCCCTGGTGCTGTAAGACAGCAGTGCTGCCCCGTTGTGACACGGTGCTGCCGTATTTATCCATTGATCATATTATCGAACAAGAACCTCAATGATTACCATGATGAGCAAAAGGTTAAGTTGAGCTCAGTACAGTCAAGATTATCCGGAGCTTTGCAGGAGGCAGCAGCTTGTTCCGCAGAGGCTGATGATTAACCTATGTGAGATAAAGCACATATTGGCTTCAAGTCAGAGAATGAAATTATTCTTGATTACTGACTTTGTACAGCATGGGTACAAGAAACTGTGAAGCACCATCAGCAAATGACAAGCTGGAAATATACAACAGCATGCAAGAAACACTTCTACAAGACATGTTGAAATTGTTAATGTAGACAAGGATATATAATTAGTCTCCTGTCACTTGGGAAATTTGATTATAATTCACCTGTCCTTCACTTCTTTTGTACAATGACTGCAGTCACCTGCTGTTGATGGGTAGACGCACATATCATTGCCTCGACTCCGTGTACGCACAGTTTGAATGTTTTCATTTGTATCAGTGCAGCCGACCTAATTTGATATTCTTCCCATTGTATCAGCATAATCCTGACCCTTTTTTCCACTCGCAGAGATTGCTTGTGTTCATAATTTGCCGTTTAAAATTGGAATTTGCCGTTTCGCAGGGTTAGCGGTGAACTGCATGCAGATACAACATCCCTATCATCGTCTTTTTCAAGAGAGAAAGGGCGATGTGCATTGACCTGAAGCCATTCAAGTCATGGTTTTCTTACTTCAGTTCATCTCGTACCTTTGTTTCAGAAGGCATTAATTTCCTGGAGCAAACACAGTGATTAAGAAATTGGTTAATGCTGTTCTCATTTGTCCATTTCATTGGCATAAAATGGGCTTTAAAGCATTGAACAAGGGTAGCTTGCACTCTGGCAACACCAAGAATCTGCAAGGTGGTTGGATAAAAAGTCTAGCATGTCAAGCTGTTTTTCACTGTCATATACCTAGACACTCATCAATTGGCAACGTCTCTAATGATAAAATGATGTACGGCAGATATTTAAAAAAAATAAGAAAATTACCTTAAAAATTTCACACTTTATCAAAAATTTTGCATATGGCATACATTTGATATCGCTTCCTGATATCATAGTTTTAGGGTGATGTTTTCCTGTCACTATTTCCTATTGAAATTGACTGATATAGATTTAATTTTAAAGGAATCAAGGGTTACATAGATAAGATGGGGAAGTGGAGTTGAGGATGATCATATCACGATCTCATTGAATGGTGAAGCAGACTCACTAGGCTGAATGGCCTAGTTCTTCGGAGCAATTCTATGTGCTGTGGATAAAGCGGATGTACTATTTCCAGAACGCATTCGAAAAGGTGCCAAATCAAAGGTTATCGTGGAAACTAGCAGCTCATGATGTAGGGAATATCATATTGTCATGGATAGAAGGTCGGCTCACTAACAGGAAACAGAGGGTAGGCATAAATGGGTCATTTCCTGCTTGGCAAGGTGTAACAAGTAGTGTGCCACAGGGGACAGTGCTGGGACCTCATCTTATACAGTTTTTACAAATGACTTGGATGAATCATAGAAACCATACAGTACAGAAGGAGGCCTTTCAGCCCATCGAGTCTGCACCACCCCTCTGACAAACCATCTTACCATCAGGCCGCAACAACTGCCCCATTACCCCATGCATTTGCCTCTCTAATCCCCCAACCTACACACCTTGGGATGAAGAGGCAATTTAACACAGCCAATTCACCGAACCTACACATCTTTGGAGCTTCAGAGAAAACTAGAGCACCCGGAGAAAACCCACACAGACATGGGGAGAATGTGCACACTCCACACAGACAGTAATCTAAGGCTGAAATTAAACCTGGATCCCTGGCAATGTTTCTGTCACAGTGCAGACTGTGATAGAAACCTGCCTGGTATAATTTACTGCAGGCATTGGCAAGTTATTAGGAGGGAAGGAGAAATCTATTCCAAACAGCCTGCCCTGCTTACCCAGTGACAGAGACTACACTGCAGAGGTCATTTATTGGAGGGACCAAAGGTACAGCTGCTAAGTTTGCTAATGACACAAAGATCAGTGGAAAACTAAACTGCGAAGAGAACATAAGGAGATGACAAAGGAATATAGAGAGGTTCAGTGAGTTGGCAGAGACCTGGCAAATAGAGTATAATGTGGAAAAATGTGAAATTGTCAATTTTGGTATAAGTTATGAAAAAGAAGCAAATTGCAGTTGGCACGGTGCCACAGCACCAGGGTCCCAGGTTCAATTCCAGGCTCAGATCACTGTGTTGCATTTTGCACATTCTCCCCGAGTCTGCGTGGATTTCTTCCGGATGCTCCGGCTTCCTCCCTCAGTCCAAAGATGTGCAGTTGGGTGGATTGGCCATGCTAAATTGCCCCTCAGGAGCATTAGCTAGGGTAAATGCAAGGGGTTGTGGGGATAGAGCCTGGGTGGGATTATGGTCGGTGCAGACTCGATGGGCCAAATGGCTTCCTTCTGCACTGTAGAGATTCTATGATTGTATTCTACAATTCCAAATGATGAAGGATTTGGACATCCTAGTACCTGAATCACAAAAGGCTAGTATACAGCTAAAACAAATAATTAGGAAAACTAATAAAATGTTATCATTTATTGTGAGGGGAGTTGAAACAAAAATAGGGATATTGTGCTGCAGTTGCGCAGGACACTGGTGAGATTGCATCAGGAGTATTTTACACAGGATTCTTTAAGGCAAGGTATAGTACATTGCAAGCAGTTCAGAGGTTTCCTGGACTAATACCAAAAATGGGCAGGCTGAATTATGAGGGAAGGTTGGACTTGTATCCACTAGAGTTTGGCGCCAAAAACAGAAAATGCTGGAAAATCTCAGCAGATCTCACAACATCTATCAGGGCAGAATAGAGCCAACGATTCAAGTCTCGATGACCCTTCATCAGATTTTCTAGCATTTTTGGCTTTCATTTCAGATTCCAGCATCCACAGTATTTTGCTTTTATCTTCGAGTTCAGTGGCAACCTTAATTAAAACATATAAGAGCTTGAGGTGTCTTGACAGTGTGGATGTGAAGAGGATGTTTCCTCTTGTTGGAGAATCTCAAACTAGGAGTCATTGTTTAAAGATTGGTGGTCAGCTATTTAATACAGATTTGAGACAAAATATTTTTCTCTTTGAGGATAACAAGTTTTCGGCACTCTGTTCCCCAAAACAGGCGGAATCTTTGAATAATCTTAAAGCAGAGTGTTATAATTCAGGTTAGAAATTCCAAAGTGTGTTATAAAGTCTGCCTGGATTATACATTTTGAAATTTGAATTTGTCAAGGGTGATCATGAGCTGCTTCATCCCAGGTACGATTCAACTGACCTACTAGAGAGCTTTTATCAAACAAAGTTTATTTTAAGAATACAGCTAACATGTATAGAAAGAAAATTAACAACCTTTACCAATTACAACAAGAATAAAAACCATTATGATATTGTATAACTCTGAATGAATATCAGAAGTGTTCCAATCAAACCTCTATACAAATTCCTTGCCACCAGTTTAGCACAGAAAATACGAATGCTCATGTGATGCTGGAACTTAGTTCTTTGGTTGAATGTTGCAGCTTTCTTGATGTGCACACAGCAAGCTTGGAGTTAGAACAGCTTCCTAAAATGCCAGGGACAGAGAGAGAGAAAAGCTCTAAATAGTCTTTAGAAACCCATCAACAGCAGAATTTTCACTCCAGGGAAGCAAAGAAGCCTTGCTTTCAACACCAGAATTTTCAATACCGGGGAGAGAGCGAGAAACATTGCTTTCAGTCTGATGTCCACAGCCCTTCTAAGTGAAAACAGGAGCTCAAAATTGATAATGGAAATGCTCCTGTCACCTGACCTGTCAATCATTCTTCCCCCATCAGTGGAAGGTCATAAGAAATCCCAGAAAATACCTGAGGCCCAGAATAAAAATAAACAAAACCTCATTTAAGCCATTTAAGAAGCAATAAAAAGGCTTCCAGCAGACAGCCTGGCAACAATGAAAGAAACCCAAAGATATAACTGCAGAGAACATGATCTACAAAAAAACATTTCTTATAGTACACTAATGTCACAACAGCTAGATACGTTCTTGAGAAATAAAGGGGTGAATTGTTATCAGGGTTGGTAGGAGGCTACAGTGAGATCAACCATGATTTTGTTAAATGGTGGAGCAGGCTCGAAGGGCCGAATGGTCTACTGCTAATCCTAATTCTTTAGTTTGTGTGTTTTTATTTAGTTATTTAATCTTCCATTCTTCTCTTGTGTGATAATGAGATTAAAGCTGTCACAAAAGTATTTTTAAAAACCCATTAACATAAGCACTTTGCAGGTACCAATGCTGAGTTAACACTAGGCCCCCCGAGAACAGAATTAGTTCTTAGCTATCTCAGTTTGACACTAAATAGTCTCATGTTGTTAGTTGATTAGCAGTGAAGAAGAGGATCAATCATCTGTGATTATAAAATGACTGATTGCTCTTCACTCTCTGGTATGTTGGCATGAATTTTACTTCCTGCCTCAAAATCTCCTTAATCCTATAATTTTTGTGCAATATGAATAATTCAGGATCTTTTTCAGTGTGGGGTAGATTGAAAGGGGTGATAACTTGTCCTTTGCCAGTATCTTACCTCCCGATTACACAGTGCTAACAAAGATAAAGGGGGTGACCTTGAGCCCACACTCACTGTCCTTGTGAATGTTGACCGGGGCTTCAGCTCCGGAAGTCACAGTTCTTATCAACGGGTTTGCGGTGTCATCAGGTTCACCTGCTTTACATAAATTTGAATGCATTTAAATGTTATTAACCCGCCCCCTCGCCAAATATTGACCCATGCTGTATATGGACACCATGCTGATCTGAAGTCATTTCAGTACGGTTTACAGAGCCATGATTTTTTTGATGCGATATGAGTTATTGTTGCCACGTGTATCAGCATACAGTGAAAAGCATTATTTCTTGCACGCTATACAAAGCATACCATTCATGGAGAAGGAAATGAGAGAGTGCAGAGTGTAGTGTTACAGTTATAGATAGGGTGTAGGGAAAGATCAACTTAATTCAGGGTAGGTGGTGTGGATGTCCCTAGGGGTGCAAAGGTCGGTATAGCTCGCCTCTCTCACCTCCTGGCCCTTGGGTAATTTTGGCAATAATTATCAAATAAATTGGTTGGACTTAAACCTGGTGTTGTCAGGCTTCTTACTAATTTTGGCACAGCCAGGTTGACACCATGTGGGAGTCTCATGGTGGTGGTTGGGGGGTGGGCGGGTGGGAGGGGGTCTGGGTTTGGAATTCATTTAGATGTGGTGATGGCTGGGACCAGATGGAGAGCTGGAAATGCCACTGATGACTGCTGGTGGAAGGGGGGTGTGGGAAGGGTGGAGGTGGTGTGTGAGTACGAGTGTGGCTTAGACTTTAGGGAAGGGAGGGAGAGAAGGGGCCAATGATTGGGGGGATGTCGATGATTGGAGTGGGCAGTGCCAATTGTGCCTGGCTGGTAGTGTCAGGTTGACACTGTCCAAGGCGCACGGCCTGGCCCTGTCCCCCAGGGGTCCTCAATGGACTCCGATCCTCATGGCAAGACCATCATGCCAAGTCCCTAATGGTGGACAATACCTGATGCTCGCCGGTGAGGATCTTGGCCAGCGAGGTTGTTAAGAAAAGTGAGCCCAGACAATTGCATCCGGAATTCACTAATTATATTAAAATAAGCTAATGAATACTCAAATCAACCTTGCATCCTTCCTGGATATGAGGCTAATTTCACAGGCCAAAGGGGGCTGGTTTTGTCCCTCGAGGTCAGGCTCCAGGCGCAAACCCGGTCTTTTGTCTTTTGCCCAATCTTATCAGCTTTCAATGCTGATCGACTGGTGTGATGAGCCAGTAAGATCAACCCTTAAGGCTTGTAAAAACTATAGAAATCCTTCTGTAATCTATGGCCTTCAAAATACAACCATCTCATCGTCTAAATTACTTTGAGTTGCCTCATTATCTCTCAGAATCATAGAATTGCTGTGTCGCAGAAGGAGACCATTCAATCCATCATGTGTGTACTTGCTCTCCAAATGAACATCATGATTTAGTGCCATTCTCCTGCCTTTTGCCTGCACCCCTGCATATCATTTCTATTCAAATAATCATCCAGTTGAACCTCACTCCATCCCACTTCCAAACAGTGCATTCCTTGATTCAAACCACACGCTGTGTGCAGAATTTTTGACTCACATCACATTTACTTCTTTTATGAAGCATTGTATCACTTTATCACTCATACTTTTTAAGTCTTAGTTGCCTCATGTACCATGCATGTTCACCTTTATCTTTTTCAGGACTCTTCAATAAAGAAAAACAAATAAGATGTATTATTTCATTGTTTACAATACTTAACATCCCTCATTCACTGCTGTCCCTTTAGCCGCCGAGGCCCCGAGCTCTGGAATTCCCTCCCTAAGCCTCTCCACTTCCTGTCTCTTTTGCTTCTCATTAAACATGCTCTGTAAAGCCATCCTCTTTGACCAAGTTTTTAGATACCTGATGAGTTTAGTCACCTGTCAAGTGTAGCCAGCTGTCAAAACCATTCTTGTGAAACTCTTTGGGATGCTTTACTGTGTGAAAAGCGTAAGAACATAAGAAATAGGAGCAGGAGTAGGCCATCTAGCCCTTCGAGCCTGCCCTGCCATTCAATAAGATCATGGCTGATCTGAAGTGGATCAGTTCCACTTTCCCGCTTTCTCCCCATAACCCTTAATTCCCGTCTGTCAAAAACCTATCTACCCGTGTCTTAAATATATTTAGCGAGGTAGTCTTCAACGGGCAGAGAATTCCAGAGATTCACCACCCTTTGAGTGAAGAAGTTCCTCCTCAACTCCGATTTAAACTGCCCCCCCCCCCCCTGCTTGATGCTGTGCCCTCTAGTCCTGGTATCCTTTCTAAGCAGGAAGAATCTCTCTACCTCTACCCTATCCATCCCCTTCATTATCTTATACGTCTCTATGAGATCCCCCCTCATCCTTCTGAACTCCAACGAGTACCGACCCAGTCTATTCAGTCTCTCTTCATAGTCCAACCCCCTCATCTCCGGTATCAGCCTAGTGAACCTCCTCTGCACCCCCTCCAAGGTCAAAATATCCTTGTGCAAGTGTGGCAACCAAAACTGCACACAGTACTCCAGCTGCGGCCTCACCAGTACCCTGTACAGTTGCAGCAAGACCTCCTTACTTTTATATTCTATCCCCCTCGCTATAAAGGCTAGCATTCCAAAAGCACTATGCATTTTAAATATATATTTTGGCTGTAAAGTAAATTGGGACATCAAGGGTCATGAATGCTATGATTTGAAAGAAGGTACCAAATGTACGTTAGCTAAAATTGTCCGTAACACCAAGATAGGTTGGAAAGTAGGTCATCAAATTGAGATGGGGAGTTTGCAAAGGGGTAGAGACTGGTTAAGTGAGTGGGCAAAAGTTTGGCAGATGGACTATAATGTGTAAAGATATGAACTTATCCACTTTGACAGGAAGAAAAGCAGTATACTATTTCAATGAAGGGCGGTTGCAGATCTTGGTGTACAGAGAGATCTGGGTGTCCTGATACATGAAGCAAAAAGTTAGTATGTAGATACAGCAAGTGATTAGGAAGGCAAATGGAATATTCCCATTCTTTTTGCAAGGGGCATTTATTTATTTCTTTAGTAGTGCCACAATTGGCTTATATTAACATTGCAATGAAGTTATTGTGAAAATCCCCCAGTCACTATGCTCTAGCATCTGTTCGGGTACACTGAGGGAGAATTTAGCATGGCCAATGCACTGAACCAGCATGCCTTTTGGACTGTGGGAGGAATCCAGAGCATCCAGAAGAAACCCATGAGGACACGGGGAGAAAAAGCAAACTCCACACAGAGTCACCCAAGGTCAGAATTGAACCTGTGTCCCTGCTGCGGTGAGGCAACAGCAGTAGCACTGTGCCATCGTGCTGCCAATGAAATATAAAGGGAGGGAAATTTTAACTGTAGCTGTACAAGACCTTGAGGAGACCAGATCTGAAGAACAGTGCACAGTTTTGGTGTCTTTATGGAAAGTAGATATCATTGTGTTAGAAGCAGATCAGAGAAGGCTCACTCATGTCATTTCTGGGGTGAGGATTTTGTTTATGAAGAAAAGTTGAACGTGTTGGGCCTGGTAATAAATTGAGGGCAGCTCAATGTGGCTCAAAATAACAAAGCAAAGTTAAAGTTTATCTGTTGGTCACAAGTAAGGCTTAAATAAACACTGCAATTACTGTGAAATTCCCCGAGTTGCCACAGTCTGGCACCTATTCGGGTCAATGCACCTAACCAGCATGGCTTTCAAACTGTGAGAGGAGGCAACCGGAGCACCTGAAGGAAACACATACAGAAACAAGGAGAATGTGCAAACTCCACACAGACAGTGACTCAAGGTTGTGAATTGAACACGGGTCCTTGGCACTGTGCCAACGTGCTGCCCCGCTAAAGATCCCATCCATGTTCCAGTTCCTGAACTAGCACTGGGCAACAGATGGGCTAGTGGTGACAATAAAATAAAGGCTGATATTCTGAGAGGGTTAGAGAAAAGAAAAGATTGGTTCAGTATTGAGATGGAGAGAGTCATACTCCAGTCCTTGGAATTGTGGGGAAGATCTGAAATTCTCGACACTGTGTGTCATTAGCCTTGTGACTCCTCAGCTCCTGTGTTTCTGTAGATAGAGCGTCTAACCTTTGGGGCATGTAATGATAGATTTGCTGGCCTGTTGTCTAGTCTTCCAGATGAATAAAGAATACATGAAGGTCAGTGGCTAAGATCACAGATGGATTGAGGGCAAAATGAGTTGCAGGGAGGCAATAAACTGGATTTGTTTTTTGTCTTAACTGTAATGAAAAAGTAAAATATATCAGAATTGAACCCATAGAAATGAGTACGGACATAGAGAAGAAAAGCCAAATGAAAACGGATTTAATTTTTATGTGATACATAACTTAGGCTGAAATCATAAATCTTCAGGCAGATATTCACAAAGGCTTAAAAAATATAAATTGTCAATCAAAAGGCCAGCTAGCACGATAGATTAGAACATACTGAATGTGAATCTAAGCTAGGTTGATGGGATATATGTCACCTTTCACTGCTGGTTATAATTGATTTGAACAAAATGAATTTGACAGTCCTAACCCAGTTCCCAGTGAGTGTGTCACAATGGAACAATAATTGGTACAACATTATCAATCTTTTCTTTTGTTTCAAGGCTGTAGGCATCACTGGCAAGGCCAGCGTTTGTGGTCCATCCAGAATAGTTTCAACTGAATCTCCTGTCTGCTGACCCTTCATAGCGCTAGTCCTTCCATCCTAAGAGGCCTGGGATAGAGTGCACTTGGAGAGGATGTTTCCACTAGTGGAAAAAACTAGAACCAGAGGGCACAACCTCTGGCTAAAGGGGCAATCCTTTAAAACAGAGATGAGGAGGAATTTCTTCAGCTAGAGAGTGGTGAATCTGTGGAACTCTTTGCCGCAGCTGGTTGTGGAGGCCAGGTCATTGAGTGCCTTTAAGACAGAAATAGATAGGTTCTTGATTAATAAAAGAATCAGGGGTTATAGGGAAAAGGCAGCAGAATGGGGATGAGAGAAAAAACCAGCCAGGATTGAACAGCAGAGTGGATTTGATGGGCCGAGTGGCCTAATTCTACCCCTATGTCTTATGATCTAATGGTATTTGCTCGAGATAAGAAGGATGAGGAAGGATCTCATGGAAACCTATAAAGTTCTAACAGGACTAGAATGGGTAGATGTAAGATGTTCTCGATGGTGCGTGTATCCAGACTCAGGGGCTCACTGTCTGAGGATACAGGGTAAACAATTTAGGACAGAGATGAGGAGAAATTTCTTCACCCAGAGCATGGTTAGCCAATGGGATTCGCCACAAAGTAGTTGAGGCCAAAACATTGTATGTTTTCAAAGAAGGAGTTAGATGTAGATCTTGGGGTAAAGGAGATCAAATGACATGGGGGAGTAGGGGGGATAGGGGATCAGGCTATTGAGTTGAATAATCAGCCATGATCATAATGAGTGGCGGAACAGGTTCAAAGGGCTGAATGGCCTCCTCCAGCTCCTATTTTCTATGTTTCAAAAGCTTTCACTAACAGCTCCATCAATTAGTGCAGCCTGAATGTGTCTCTCCTTTAAGAGGGGAAGGCTATCTTCATGTGTAGGCTAATTCTAAGTCCTGCTGGACATGCATTCCCTGGGTTCTCTGTTGAACATTCAACCATTCAGTGGTATGTTTCATGTTTTACACTGGGCTGCATATCCCGATCACAACAATGATGTTCGCAAGCTTGACTTCGAACTGGGCACAGGTAACTGAGTTTAATGATCCTTGTAGTGTTCAATAATTTAGTATTCAAATATGTGTGTCTGTTGACTATTCACTGTTCACTGTGTAAGATTTGGTGAACACAGTAAAAAGTCTGACAACATCAGGTTTAAGTCTAACCAATTTATTTGATAGTAAATTCACAAGCTTTAGGGGTTTGCCTCTTCAAACCCTGAAAGCTTGTGAGTTTACTATCACATAAGTTGGTTGGACTTAAACCTGGTGTTGTCGGACTTCTTACTGTGTTTACCCCTGTCCAACGCCAGCACCTCCACATTAAGATTTGGTGAACCAGAAGGAAAAGACTAGCAGCCTCAAGAAGAAGTCTAGTCCTTGATTCACCAACCTTTCCCCTAAACCCAGTACTTTTGAGGTGCCCATGCCCCTTTTGGACCTCTATCCACTGTATCTGGAGTCTTCAACCATCCTCTTCCAGTAAACAATGTGGTATCCCTTTTACCCCCTTGTTTGTGAGCTTTTCATGCATCTTTGTCGGTTTCCTGCTTCCCTCCTCTCGGCCTTCGCTCTGCCTTCCATTTCTCATCTGCTTCATCCACCTCCTTGACCCTCTGTGTGCCATTGTGAATCCTCAGCCTACTCCCCACTCCTTGCACAGCCCTCCTCCCACATTGACCTCCCTTGCGTTGCCCAACCAGCACCACCCCCCACCCCCATCAACTTGGATCTTTGTTGCAGTGGCTGCGTGAGTCCCACACCATTGTGTTATCCAGATAGACACTAGGGCGGTGCACCACAGGGAAGGAGGCCCTGTACTTCCCAACTCTAGGTGCCATATTAAACTAAGATGGTGACATAGGGCCATCCAACATGGAGATGGAAGGTAAGAATCAGCCTGCCCCAGCAGAATGGTGAAGAACCCATCAGGAGCAGCACCGCACTGGCTGACAGACTTTGTTGCATTCATGCAAAAGGCTTTGGTGAACCAAGGACTGCCTTGTGCATGCCACTCATTAACAATCTGAATCAACGTGATTCCCCGCTGGTGTGACGCGAGACTGGAGGGCCTAAATGTAGCTGTTTTAATGAGCATTCATGAAATTCAAGTGAGTGCAAATGGCAATCGGGTCACCTGACAATGGGGAGAGCGGCCCGCCATAAACCCACCATTGGGAGAATTGAGAGGTAATTGTGCGCCAGTGGGTTTCCGAATTTATGGCTCTTATCCGATTCTCTGCACTGACCACCAAACCACCATGGGCGGGTTGGGAGAATTTCACTCACTGAATCTGAAATAAATAGGCGAGTTAGCTAGGAAGAGGCAGAGGCATCAGAAATGAAACAGATGGGATGGAAGCAGTTACGTCAATGTCCACTGTCTTCAGGGCACTGCAGGGAGGGAATCCAGAGTCACTGTTGGACTATTTGAAAGTCTATGGTCTACCAGCCTGGTTTGTGCCTGTAAGCGCAGTCTAAAGAGTGAGCCAGTGATACGGACCAAAAGATTTAGCAGGTTCACAGGAAACTTCCCGGATCTTTGTATTCAACGACTATAGCTCAGGGCAATGCAGTTGTCTCATTGCCATCCTTTGATCCAGGAACAGCGGTGACTCATGGTTATTTTAAACCCATGTTCTGACTTCGGTTAGCCAGGGCTTTGTTGGCAAAACTTCCCAAAACAGCTTCAACAAAGCTCGACAAGAGTGAGGTGAGGGCCACTCACAAAATATGCTCACCTCCGGACAAACTGAACCAGCCTGGTGGCTCTCCCCCCACTCCCATTCTGATGCAGTTGACTGAGTAAGTACACGTTCCCACTCAGTCAACTGCTTATCTCACGCCGAAAAGTTTTTTGTTTGCTAAGAGTTGAGGAATTATTTTGAAGTTTGCACCCTGAAGTGAAAATTGCCTCTCGCGCTTGAGTTGAAGACAGCACATGTTCAAACGCTGGCAGCTAATCACCTGGAGTTCTGACTGACTGCTACAGCACTTTAAACAAAGATCATGCTTGGAACTGTGACAGCTTCTAATTGTAGTTTATTATGAGTTTAATCTTTTTCGAAGAAATCCAGCCTGATAACACTGCTGTCTCTTTCACCTGGGGAGTCTCAAATTGACATCAATATCCTCCTTCCAGTTAGGATCTGCCTCAGGGATCAACAATAACTGGAATTGATGGACTTCCCAGAAGAAGAAAAAATATAACTGAGGCCATTGTTCTTATTTCCCAATTTTACTGGTGTTTCATTTTGAAGTGTGCAAGTCCAGTTCAAACCAGTATTCTTATAGTCCCATTGTTATGACGACCACAAATGCCACCTGAACTCATCAATACATCTACCCATGAGCCTCAGGGAGTACAAGTTGCCATACTGAGTGTGCAGAACCTCGACCAACGGGAAGTAGCCAGAGTGGTTTTTAAGCCTGTTCTTTTACCTGGTGTGATAACCCTTGCAGACACGGTGAGAATGTGCAGAGTCTGCACAGACAGTGACGCGAGGCCAAAATTGAACCTGGGACCCTGGCACTGTGAGGCAGCA
The DNA here is from genome assembly GCF_965287045.1 of Carcharhinus amblyrhynchos. Taxonomy (NCBI): domain Eukaryota; kingdom Metazoa; phylum Chordata; class Chondrichthyes; order Carcharhiniformes; family Carcharhinidae; genus Carcharhinus; species Carcharhinus amblyrhynchos. The sequence goes on from NC_137334.1 coordinate 84,206,980, forward strand.
GTGCTAACCACTGTGCCACCATGCTGACCTTGGACCCACTCAGGGGCCTGCTTTATGCTCAGTGTACGAGCTCCACCTGGTGCATTAATTACCAATGCCCAGGGAGCTCATCCTCAACGAATCCTACAGGGAGGTCAATCAGTGATTCCCCCATGCAAGCCCTGGTGTGATAAGCCCCCATGCTGCCATTTACAAAGAGAGAAGTCACAAAAGAAAGATACCATTCCATTTACTGATGAATAATGAACGGAGAAATAAGAACTGCTTAGCTTCATCCCCTTCCTGCCCACAACAATACTAACACTGCATTAAGTGCTTCACCCAAGATGATGAAATAACCAAATTACTTTCTTTTCAACACTTCATAGAACGATACAGAACAGAAAGAGGCCATTCATCCCATCATGCCTGTGCCAGCTCTTTGAAAGAGCTATCCAATTAATTCTATTCTTTTGGACCTTCCCCAGAGGCTTATACATTTTTCTACTTCAAATATTTATTGAATTCTTCCAACATGCTTATCGACCTTAATCAACTTCCCCAGGTTGCATATCATCATGTTGGGCAAGATTGCACGTGCAAAATTATGAGGTTTCATTGGCAATGATGAGGAGCCTTCATAACCAGACCAGCATCTGGTTTCTGATACATTATTTTTCCAATCTGCTTAGACACAATTACTTGATTTTTTTCCAAATTTACAATTTGATGTCAATGAAGAAGGTGCTGCCATGATGACAAAGTGTGATTGTTAATGCAGAATAGCAAATAAGATATGGATAATCTAAATGGAGCTAACTCTAGGAGGATAATAACATTGGAATGCAGTGAAAATCTTCTGGTAATTGGTTTCCAGAAATATATTTAAACAAAAGGGATTATCATAATTTAAATAATAATCAAACACAACCATTGCCCATTACAAATCTTAATTGGATAGTTCTCACACTGCAAAATGTGCAGATTGGGTGAGTTGTAATATTTGTTTCCATAACTCCATTGAAAATATGTGAAGCTATATGCGACAAACATCGTAGATCTGGTTTGCTATTAGATTTCAATGCTGTTGCATAGCTCATCAGTTGTAATGATTTATAAGGGTTGTGGGGAGTAGGCGGGTAAGTGGAACTGATCCACTTCAGATCAGCCATGATCTTATTGAATGGCGGGGCAGGCTTGAGGGACTAGATGGCCTACTCCTGCTCCTATTTCTTATGTTCTTATGACCAGAAGACTGCAATTGTTTATGCATTTATTTGATTTTGGAGGATGTAGTTCACTGAACCATAGAATCATAAAACCCTACAGTGTAGAAGGAGGCCATTCAGCCCATCAGGTCTGAACCTGATGCAATCCCATCCAGACCCTATTCCCATAACCCCAAGCATTTACCCTAACTAGTCCCCCTGATACTAAGGGGCAATTTAAGAATGGTCAATCCACCTAGCCCGCACATCTTTGGACTGTGGGAGGAAACTGGAGCACCTGGAGGAAATCCATGCAGACACGGGGAGAATGTGCAAATCCTATACAGACGGTGGCCTGAGCCGATAATGAGGTCCCTGGCACTGTGAGGCAGCAGTGCTAACCACTGTACCACTCCTCTGGGGCTTCATGCCTTCATAGTAAAGGAAGCTGAAAGCTTTGGTAAAAAGAAATATCATTTACAATTGGCTAACTCAGTCTTGTTTATTCTGTTTACCTGTAAGATGAGGAACATTGGTAAACTTTAGAGTGTGTACCCTTTTTTTTCCAGAAACCAGGTGCCACACCTTATGAGGACATTGACAGATACGGACTTCCATTGGATTAGTTCATGATTATTCTTAGCAAAGTACTGCAGGATTGTTTTGCTGTTGCCTTCTTTTCTGCAGCACAACTAACCAGGAAAGACTTCTTCACCGTGGGACGAAATGCAGCAAGGTGGCAGAGTGGTTAGAACTGCTGTCTGGACCCCTGTCTAGATCTGTTAAAAGGATGGAAATCTAATATCCACATGACCATATCTGTTTTTGGTGCTAACTGGTTCTGAAGGAGGGATTTACGTCTATTGGAAGCTGCTAAATTGGAACAAAAGAGATGGATACTGTGCTGAAGACAGTGTGCCAAAGAAGCAAATCCATGTGTTTCCCAACCGGAAACCACGGATGGGCAGGGACATCCACTGCTTGCTGAAGTCCAGGTCTGACGCATTCAAGTCAAGTGACTGTGACCTTTATAAGAAAGCCAGATATGATCTAATAACACTCATCAAAGATGCCAAAAGACAGTACCGGACCAAGCTAGAGTCCCGGGCTAGCCACACCGACTATGGCAATGTCTGCAAGACATAAAAGACTACAAGATGAAGGTATGTAAAATTGTTGGCATAAATGCACCTCTCCCCGATTAGCTCAATGCATTTTGTGTCCATTTTGAGCGAGAGTACACCCTCACTCTGAAAGCCTTGGATGAATCCGTATCTGAGGTCACCATTGCAGACGTCAGAGCAGCTTTCTCGAAGGTAAACCCATAGAAAGCAACTGGCCCAGATAGGGTACTTGGATAGGCACTCACATCCTGAGCAGATGAGCTGGCGGGGATATTTGCAGACATCTTCAACCTCTTTTTGCAACAATCTGACACCCATATCTGCTTCAAGAAACCGACGATCATCCCAGTACCAAGTAGCTTAATGACCATCATCTGGTGGCTCTGACATCCATCATTATGAAGTGCTACAAAAGGTTAGTCATGGCAAGAATCAATTCCAGCCTCCCAGATTGCCTGGATCCTCTACAGTTCACCTACTGCCACAACAGATCAACAGCAGATGCCATCTCCTTGGTCCTGCACTCAGTCCTGGAACACTTGGATAACAAAGAGACCTATGTCAAACTTTTATTTATCAACTGCAGCTCAGCCTTCAACACTATTTTTCCTATGAAACTTCTCTTCAAACTTAGTGGCCTGGAGTTTGTCTCCTCTCTCTGTGACTGTATCCTGAACTTTCTAATCCACAGACACAATCAGTAAAGATAGGCAACATCTTCTCCATGATCATCCTTACCAGTGACCCACAAGGTTGTGTCCTCAGCCTCTTACTATGCTCCTAATACAACTTTGACAGTGTGGCCAAATTCCCCTCCAACTCAATTATCAAGTTTAATGATGACACCACAGTAGTTGTTTGAATCTCAAACAATGAAGAGACAGAGTACAGGAAAGAGATAAAGAATCTGGTGAACAGGTGTGAAAAAAATAATGTCTCAATCAATGCCAACAAAATGAAAGAGATAATCATTCAGTAAGCATAGTGGAGGACATACTCTTGTCTACATCAATGGAAATGAAGTAGAAATGGTCGGGAGCTTCAAGTTTTTAGGTGTCCAGATCACCAATCTGTCCTGGTCCCTCCATGCCGATGTTGTAGTTAAGAAAGCTCACCAACGCTTCTACTTTCTCAGAAGGCCAAGGAAATTTGGCATGTCCATTATGACTCACCAACTTTTACAGATGTACCATAGAAAACATTCTTTCTGGCTGTATCAGAGGTTGGTATGGCTCCTGCTCTGACCAAGTCCACAAGAAACTACAAGAGGTCATAAACAAAGCCCAGTCCATCAAGCAAACAAGCCTCCCACCCATTGACACTGTCTACACTTTCCACTGCTGCAGAAAAGCATAATCAAGGATCCCACACACCCCGGACATTCTCTCTTCCACCTTCTTCCACCGGGAAAAAGATAAAAAGTTCTGAGGCCATGTAACAACTGACTCAAGAACAGCTTCTTCCCTGCTGCCTTCTGACTTTTGAATGGACCTACCTTGCATTAAGTTGATCTTTCTCTACACCCTAGCCGTGATTGTAACACTACATTCTGCACTCTCCTTTCCTTTTTTTATACAGTATGCTTTCTCTATATAGTGTGCAAGAGACAACACTTTTCGTTATATATAATGCATGTGACAATAATAAATGAAATCAAATTAAGATAGTTGTTAAGCATTATATTTTGTCATGTTTAAATATTTTAACTGGCAAAATCTATGCTAATTCTTTTTGTTATATTTGAACCTTAAATAAAGTTTGTTCTGATAAAAGCTTCAAAGTTGTTTATTGAATACATCTGGAGTGAAACACATTATATCTATTGCTGAGGTCTAGGTCTGAAGCATTATGCATTATGCTCACCCCAGTGCCAAACCACATTCTGCTTAGCCTAATGCCAAAATCAAAAGTAAAACTTCATCATGTACCTTGGAGTTTCTGATCTGGTCCCCAGCATAGCTATATTTAAAATGGACACAAGTCAGTGTAAATAATCAAGGCCCAAGGTGATGCCGCAATCACACCAGCAATTTTGTCTTTGAATGTTGAAATTAAGGTAATGCTCACTTAACAATCATTCATGCACATTAAGCACAGCATGTTGAAGAACATGCAATCTAGGAAGGTTTTCAATCCACCACATTTTCAAATGAACACAAATTGGAATAACACTTGCAAAATTGCACTTAATATATTAGAAATGCAATTTTTTTCACTGATACACCTGAAAATTGGGTTGCAATGTAAATAAATCCCCAGACAAGAGCAATTGGGAGGATTCATGTAGTTGGCCGCCAGGCCATGGAGTTTAGTGGTTTGGCAGTCACGTAAACAAAGTTAAGTTGATTGATCAATGCAAGGGATGAATGATATTTGGCATTATTGAAGTTACGCTGTAACACAGTTATGGCCAAAACTCTGCAACCGCGTGATACGTTTCCACTTGAATTATGTGTGTCTCTGTGGGCAACTGTTGAGAAAATTCTAGATCATTAACTTTAATGCCCAAGCAAGTGATATTCATGCCACACAAGTACGATAGACCACAAGATTTAGGAGCAGAATTGGGCTATTCGGTCCATCGATTCTACTCCGCCATTCGATACTGATTGATGTGATTCTCATCCCCATTTTCCTGCCTTCTCCCCGTAACCCTTGATTCCTTTATTGATCAAGAACTTATCTATTTCTGTCTTAAAGACACTCAATAACCTAGCCTCCACAGCCTTCTGTGACAATGAGTTCCATAGATTCACCACCTTCTGGCTGAAGAAATTCTTCCTCAGTTTAGTTTTAAAGAAGCATCTCTTCACTTTGAGGTTGTTCCCTCAAGTTCTAGTCTCTCCCACTCGTGGAAACATCCTCTCAGTACTCTGTAAGTTTCAATTAGAACCCCCTCAACCTTCTAAACCCCATTGAGTATAGAACAGACTCCTCAACTGCTCCTCATATGACAAGCCCTTCATTCTTGGGATCATTCTTGTGAACCAGGCAATGACCATCTCCAACAAGAGAGGATCTAACAATTACCTCTTGACATTCAATGACTTCATCATTGCTTAATCACTCACTATCAACATCCTTGGAGGGGTGACCATTGACGAGAAACTGCACTGGGCGAGGTATATGAATATTGTGTTTAGAAGAGCAGGTCAAAGGCTAGGATTCCCTGTCTGCAATCTATGAGGCACAAGTCAAGAGGATAATGGAATATTCTCCGCATGCCTGGGAATCCGGGAAAACACAGTAAAAAGTCTGACAACACCAGGTTTAAGTCCAACCGATTTATTTGATAGTAAACTCACTAGCTTTCTAGGGGTTTCCCTCTTCTTCAGGTGAATGGAGAGTTCTGGCCTCAGACAGAGCATATAAAGCACAGACAGTTTACAGATTACTGATTAGAATGTGAATCTTTAGGACTTGAACAGCAGGTTAGGTGTAAAGTGGCTGACAATGTGTGTGGAAGGAGCACTGATCACAGGTTAAAGAGATGTGTATTGTCTCCAGACAGTACAGTAAGTGAGGCTTTACAAACCCAGGCAAGTCACGGGGATTACAGATAGTGCGACATGAACCCAAGATCCCTGTTGAGACCGTCCTCATGTGTGCGGAACTTGGCTATCAGTCTCTGCTCAGCGACCCTGCGCTGTCGTGTGTCGTGAAGGCCGCCTTGGAGAATGCTTACCCGAAGGTCAGAGGCCGAATGCCCGTGACCACTGAAGTGTTCGCCAACAGGAAGGGAACAGTCTTGCCTGGTGATTGTCGAGCGATGTTCATTCATCCGTTGTCGTAGCGTCTGCATGGTCTCCCCAATGTACCATGCTTCGGGACATCCTTTCTTGCAACGTATCAGGTAGACAATCCAGGAGAAAGCAGCCTGCTTGATTGGGATCCAAACCACACCATTCACTCCCTCCACCACCAGCATACAGTAGCTGCAGGGTGTATTGTATACAAGATGCACTGCTGCAGCTCACCGAGGCTTCTGAGACAGCACATTCCAAACCCATGAACACTACCGTACAGAAGAACAAAGACAGCAGATCATGGGAACACTGGTAGTTTCTCTCCAAGTTATTCACCATACTGACTTGGAGATAGTCAGAGGTGGGCCTGGCTAAGATGCTCTGTCTGAGAGTCAGTGCAGAATCGATGTTCCGAATACACTTAGGGGTTCTATGATAATTAGAAATGGGTAATGAATACTGGCCTTGCTAGTGAGGTTCATGTGCCGTGAAAGAAAGCATACACAGTTCCCAAGCACAGTCCAAGTTCCAGTGACATGGTCACTCAAGCTGCCCAAATTTTTTCCGATTTTATTCCTGGAATTGGAACTGTGCTTGGGAATAAAATTGGAAAAATTTGGGCAGCTTGGGTGACCACGTCTGCATTGTCCAACCATATTCATTGACTGTAGGTAAGTTGAAGGAGATTCTTAAAATGTATTTTCTCCCCATGTGATGTGAAGCTCTTGTCTTGTCTTGCAATATTCCCTCTGGAGACTACCTGTTTGCATATGAGTGAGGTGAAGTCCCAGCAGATCATGGCCAGAATTCTCCCGTCCCATCCACCACGGGAATTTTAATGGGGGGTGGGGGGGGAGTTGGACCATGAAAAAGTCCATTGACCTCGGGCGGGATTTTCCAGTTTTGAGGCAAGCGCAGCCGGAGAATCCTATCTCATTGTCTCAGAAGGAAAAGCCAGTTCAAAATTTTCAAATCCCAGTACAAATTTCAACAATATTGGCACCAGAATTACTGGAGTTCCATTTTGAGTATGCAGGGCCAGTTTGGACAAGTTATACGGGTTCCCTTCATTTTCAAGTTTTCCTGGTAGAAATCAGGATACTGACTGTAATGTAGTCATGGTAACATACTATTACACAGTAAGCTGTAAACATGTGGTGCTGCTTAGATCTAATTTGCATATATAAATGAGGTTAATTGAAAGGCAAAGCTTCTCTGAAAGTTGCTACTTTGTAACATTGAGAAGGAGCTTGTGTATGTTATTTGGGAATGTGGAGTTAATGATTTGTGCCAAATTAAACCTAATTTGCACATATAAGGAAGATTAATTCAAAATTGGCTTTCCAATATAATTCAAGTCATTTTCTAGAAAGTTGGAATATAATTGGAATTCTACCAAGGATATTATAAGAACAACCACTAATTAGGCTAAATTTGTGTGTGTAGATTATGTTATTATAAAATAGACTTTGACTTTAAATACTGAAAGAATGAATCAACTTATCAAAGGGGAACAACTCTCCTCAATGTCTTATTAATGCATTATAGCTTCACTAGGTTTTAATGAAGCATTTTTGCAGTGATGACAAGAACAAAAATGTGATTTACAGGATGAAAAGTATTTTCCTATCCAATAGTTAATAGCTTGTTGTTGTCAAACTCTCCAGATAGTCCCTGAAACTTCACTCAAGTCGACATCTGCCTGTTGTGTAAGGCAACTGAGGTTAGCAAACGACGCTCCGCAGAAAATATCACCATCTAAACTGATCCTATTATTGTCTGCAATATGCACAGTGCTTGCATGTAATTAACTGAATGCAAAAAAATCCCTGGTGGGAGTAAGCACACTAGCAATTATAACTGTTGAATTCATTTTGTTATTTTTTGATGGGGATGTTCTGGAGGACATGGGAATGAAGGTAGATAGTTATTGCCACATCAATGTGAGTGTGTTTTTAAACAGTGGTGACAAGGGCAAGGACAGCTCATTTTTGGCAAGATGGAATTTTGGACATCTTGAGAATTTTACTCTTATCGGACTGATATTAGTTAAGAAACTTGAAATGTACTGAATGATTTTCATTTGATTTGATTTATTATTGTCACATGTATTAACATACAGTGAAAAGTATTGTTTCTTGCACTCTATACAGACAAAGCGTACCGTTCATAGAGAAGGAAATGAGAGAGTGCAGAATGTAGTGTTACAGTCATAACTAGGGTGCAGAGAAAGATCAACTTAATGTGAGGTAGCTCCATTCAAAAGTCTGATGGCAATAGGGAAGAAGCTGTTCTTTAATCAATTGGGATGTAACCTCAGACTTTTGTATCTTTTTCCGACGGAAGAAATTGGAAGAGAGAATGTCCAGGGTATGTGGGTCCTTAATTATATTGGCTGTTTTACCGAAACAGCAGAAAGCATAAACAGAGTCATGGATGGGAGGCTGGTTTGCATGATGGATAGGGCTACATTCACAAATTTTGTAGTTCCTTGGGGTCTTGGGCAGAGCAGGAGCCATACCAAGCAGTGATACGACCAGAAAGAATGCTCTCTATGGCGCATTTGTAATCGTTGGTGAAAATCATAGCTGACATAAGAAATTTCCTTAGTCTTCTGAGAAAGTAAACATTGGTGGGCTTTCTTAACTGTAGTGTTGGCATGGGGGGACCAGGACAGGTTGTTAGTGATCTGGACACCTAAAAACTTAAAGCTCTCGATGATTTCTACTTCGTCCCTGTTGAGGGGCTGATGAGTCTGTGTGCACAAATACTTTGTTCTGAGGGATGCCAAATACAGCAGTTGTGCTCAAAATCTGTGGACATGCAAACTGATTAAGAATCTGATTGCCCTTGCTCAATCTCAAAGATGCAGTGACTGAGCAGGTAGTCCGAGTGGTGAAAGAATGTCTGAGCCCAAAGTTCCTTGCTACTGTGAAGTGTTCAAAGAATAATCAGAAGAGGAAAAGCAACAATGAATATGTTTATGGCACAACAAAGGAAAGCATTATGAAACATGGGGTGGCACGGTGCCACAGTGGTTGGCACTGCTAACAGGGACAGGCACCTGGGGTTCAATTCCTGCCTTCAGTCCCTGTCTGTGAGGAGTTTGCACGTTCTCCCTGTGCCTGCATGTGTTTCTTCCAGTTTCCTCCCCCTCGTCTGGAAGAGGTGCTGGTTAGGTGTAATGGCCATGCTAAATTCTCCCTCAGTGTATCCAAACAGGTGTGTGGCGACTAGGGGATTTTCACAGCAACTTCATTGCAGTGTCAATGTAAGCTTGTGACATGAATAAATAAGCTTTAAATCTGTAAGGCTCAGCAGTTTCTTGAAGATGTTGGCACTCCACTATATCTTGGTTCACAGCAGCGGGACTGGAGAATCCCAGCTGTGGGTGAGGTTGGAGAATTCCGACTGTGGTGCTTTGTCTGAGATTTACGGGAAGCTTTGAGACTGAGGAAGCAGTTGACGGAAGACAGACTCACATCTGTTACAGCTCTTGAAATAGCGCTCGAAATGGAGACTGCTGCCAGGTATGCAAGGGAGTTAAAGGTCAGAGAATCCAACTGTTCCAAGTGAGCTGAGTCGTTCAACCATGTCAGCATTGCAGTAACAAAAGCATGATCACCGTCCTCTAGACCAATGCTTCTGAAAGAGGTTAAATGTCATAGCTGCTTGGAATTGGCCCATTTAGTTAAGTGTGGCTGGAAGCCAGTAGGTGCTGCTCGATTGAAGTCAAGAAGGAAATAAAGCCCTCAGTCATTCCACAGCACTGAGGAAGAGCCTGTACCACAAGGTGAAACATGTTCCTGTATATTCTAACACAAGATTTTTGATTTGATTTATTATTGTCGGATGTATTAACATACAGTGAAAAGTATTGTTTCTTGCACACTATACAGACAAAGCATACTATTCATAGAGAAGAAAACAAGAGAGTGCAGAATGCAGTGTTACTGTCATAGCTAGGGTGCAGAGAAGCATCAACGTAATGCGATGTAGGTCCATTCAAAAGTCTGATAGTAGCAGGGAAGAAGGTGTTCTGGAGTTGGTTGGTACGTGACCTCTTTTTCCCGATGGAAGAATGTGGAAGGGAGAATGTCCGGGGTGCGAGGGGGTCCTTAATTATGCTGCCTGCTTTTCCGAGGCAGTGGGAAGTGTAGACAGAGTCAATGGATGGGAGGCTGGTTTGTGTGATGGATTGGGATACATAAAATGGTGATCCCCATCCAGAATTAGTTGTGAACTTGAACTGTAGACTGGGATGACCAACAACCTACGAGGAACATTTTCAGTTAAGTTTTCGATTAAGCAGAAACTTTATGCAGAGAAGATATTCAGAATATTGCTTGTCTTGAGAAAGTAGAAAGTTAAATACAAACATCAGATGAAACAATTGTCTCTACAGTTACATTCAAAGGTCCTTTTGGGTAAAACTGGTTCCATAGCCTCAAGTTAAACTGAGACAATATTAAGAAAACCTTTACATTATGACTGTTGCGTATGCTTGTTAAAGAACGCCTTTGTTTCAGGAAGAAACTTGGTACGATAAAAGGTATGATGTAATGCCTCATGTGGCATTGTAGTACCGTGGTTAGCACTGCTGCCTCACAGCACCAAGGACCTGGGTTCTGCTCCTGGTCTGTGTCACTGTCTGTATGGAGTCTGCATGTTCTCCCCATGTCTGCGTTGGTTTCCTCCAGGTGCTCCAGTTTCCTCCTACAGTCTGAAAACTGGTTAGGCGCATTGGCCATGCTAAATTCTCCCTCAGTGTACCCAAAGAGGGGATTGCCTCAGTAACTTCATTGCAGCTAATGTAAGCCTACTTGTGACACTAATAAATAAACTTAAACTCAATATGATGGATGGATAAAGGTAAAAGTGTTTTAAGTTTAAGGTGGTACCAAGGTCGTGAAAGGAAGGACATCAATGGAAGTAATCGTATGGAGTGAGGGAGATTAACTGGGATAATTGACAACTGTAACTGGGGTTAGAGTGAAACTTGAAAGGAACAGATTCGGAGATCATTTCTGCAACTTAAAGGTACATCAATGACATTGAGAAAAAACCTTGATGATAGTTTGCTTCATGTTTTCAAACAGGAATAGAGGAAAATTCTTAATCCGCAGTACAAAAAGATGAATGATGGGTGGAATATCATCCATCCTGTTCCCAGCGACAGGGACTGTGTGAGGTGGAGAACATAAGAACATAAGAAATAGGAGCAGGAGTAGGCCATCTAGCCTTTCGAGCCTGCCCCGCCATTTAATAAGATCATGGCTGATCTGAAATGGATCGGTTCCACTTTCCCGCTTTCTCCCCATAACCCTTAATTCCCTTGTCTATCAGAAACCTATCTACCCGTGACTTAGATATATTTAGCGAGGTAGCCTCCACCCTCCTCTACCCTCCTCCACACATGCCTATGTGACTTATCTCCCCCCACCACCAATGCACCTAACTTGCACATCTTTGGAGTGTGAGAGGAAACCGGAACACTCGGAGGTGTGGTCTGGGCTTCACATCATAGCATGCAGATTTTTGAAGGCACTCACTGAGTGAAAGGGAATGATCCTGAGATGTTCAAAGTGCAGAAACTATCTCAAGAGTTTTAAGAACATAAGAAATAGGAGCAGGAGTAGGCCATCTAGCCCTTCGAGCCTGCCCCGCCATTCAATAAGATCATGGCTGATCTGTCGTGGCTCAGTTCCACTTTCCCGCCCTCTCCCCATTACCCTTAATCCCCTCTCTTATCAAGAACCCATCAACCCGCTTCTTAAAAATATTTAGCGAGGCAGCCTCCACCACTTCAACGGGCAGAGAATTCCAGAGATTCACCACCCTTTGAGTGAAGAAGTTCCTCCTCAACTCCGTTCTAAACCGCCTCCCCTTTATCTTGAGGCTGTGCCCCCTAGTCCTACTGTCTTTTTTGAGCGGGAAGAGTCTCTCCACCTCTATCCTATCCATCCCATTCATCATCTTATACGTCTCAATGAGATCTCCCCTCATTCTTCTAAACTCTAACGAGTACAAGCCTAGTTCATTCAGCCTCTCCTCATAGCTCAATCCCCTCAACTCCGGTATCAGCCTAGTAAACCTCCTCTGCACTCCCTCCAGGGCCAAAATATCCTTGCGCAGATGCGGCGCCCAAAACTGCACACAGTACTCCAGCTGCGGCCTCACCAATGCCCTATACAGCTGCAGCAAGACCTCCCTACTTTTATATTCAATCCCCCTCGCTATGAAGGCCAGCATCCCATTCGCCTTCCTGACCACCTGCTGCACCTGCAAGCTGGGTTTTTGCGACTCATGCACAAGGACCCCGAGGTCCCTCTGCACCGTCGCCTGCTGCAGTTTTTCGCCACGTAAGTAATAGTCCTTCCTACCATTCTTCCTACCAAAGTGGACCTTTTTACATGACATCATCCCACTGATATTGAAGAAAGGATGTGCTGACCTTGGAGAGGATCCAGAGGAGATTAAAGATCATAAAATCCCTTCAGTGCAGAAGGAGGCCATTCAGACCATTGAGCCTGCACCAGCTGTCTGACAGAGTATTTTATCCAGGCCGCATCCCTGTAACCCTGTACATTTACCATGTTTAATCCCCCCTCAGCATACATACCTTTGGACACCTTTAGCATGGCCAATTAACCTAACCAGCACCTCTTTAGACTATGGGAGGAAACTGGAGCACCAGTTAGAAACGGGGAGAATGTGCAAACTCCACGCAAACAGTACCCAAGGCCGGAATTGAACTTGGGTCCCTGGTGCTGCAAGGCAGCCCTTGATGATGTAAGGAATGAAAAGCTTGACATATGAAGAGTGTTTGTGGATGCTGGGTCTGCACTTAATGGAGTTTAGAAGGAAAAGGGGGGAATCTCATTGACACTTATAGAATACTGAAAGGCCTGAATAGAGTGGATATGGGGAAGATGTTCCCATCAGTAGGAGAGACTGGGATCTGAGGGCACGGCCTCAGAATAAAAGGACAACACTTTAGAGCCAAGATGAGGGGAATTTCTTCAGCCAGAAGGTGGTGAATCTATGGAATTCATTGCCAGAGAGGGCTGTGGAGGCCAATTCATTGAGTATTTAAGACAGATAGATAGAGTTTTGATTGGTAAGGGGATCAGACGTTACAGGGAAAAGGCAGGAGAATGGAGTTGAGAAACATATCAGCCAATAATGAATGGCCTAATTCTGCTCCTATGTAGCACTCCCTCAGTATTGACCCTCTGGTAGTGTAGCACTCCCTTAATACTAACCCTCAAACAGTGCAGCACTCCCTCAGTATTGACCCTCTGATAGTGTAGCACTCCCTCAGTCTCTCAAACAATACAGCACTCCCTCAGTACTGACCCTCTGATGGTGTAACACTCTCTCAGAACTGACTCTCTGACGGTGTAGCACCCCCTTGATACTGACCCTCAAACAGTGCAGCACTCCTTCAGTATTGACCCTCTGATGGTGCAGCACTCCCTCAGTACTGACCCTGACAGTGTAGCACTCCCTTAGTATTGACCCTCAAACATTGCAGCATTCCCTCAACATTGACCATCCGATAGTGTAGCATTCCCTTAGTACTGACCCTCTGACTGTGTAGCATTCCCTCAGTTCTGACCCTCTGATAATGTAGTATCCCCTCAGTACTGACTCTCCAGCAATGCAGCACTCCCTCAATATTGACCCCCTGACAGTGTAGTATTCCCTCAATACTGACCCTTGAACAGTGTAGCACTCCCTCAGTGCTCACCCTCAAACAGTGTAGCATTCCCTCAATACTGACCCTCTGACAGTCTAGCACTCCCTCAGTACTGCACTGTATAATCAATTTAGGTAGAGATTTTTATTCTTTCATGGAATGTGGGAATTGCTGGGAAAGCCAGCATTTGTTGTCCAGCTCGAATTGCCTTCAGAGGACAGTTAAGGGTCAACCACATTGCTGTGGGCATGGAGTCACATGTAGTTCAGACCAGTTAAGAACAAAGATTGAGCAATATGGAGAGTATGCGTGCAATGGGGTTATTCATATGTTGATTTAACCAAAACCTCATGTGTGATAAACTTCCATTATTTTATTGCCTATTACCAACAAAGCCACTGGGAAAGTTCAATAGCCCTGTTTACTTTACATTGTGCCCCCCATTCCAGCATAGAATGATTTTGTGTACAAACTGTACCAATTAAAGAGTAAATACACTCTGCCATTTAGAGATGTTAAGTCAGACACCAAACAATTTTACATCTGTTGCAAAGAATAATCATGCCTCATTAATAAAAATGGCTTTTTGATATGGACTAGATCCAATGGCCAAATTGTTGGAGAGAAATCCTACAATAACATCCTTTATTAAACAATATGACGGAGATCAAAGTTATGGTTTCAACCTTTTGTGAAGCAATTCTAGCTGTTATTTTTTAACTATTTACATTTAGTTTATGATTTCCTCCAATGTTCTAATATTCATGCAAATATTATCTTTCACTAAATGTGCTTCTAATTTGGTCATCAGTGCTACCAATTTGTATATTCCAGTGAATCTTCTTCAGTTCTACCTCTAAAAGGCAGGTCTGTCCCTTGGCACCGTGATTTCCACGATAGGCAGGGTAAAGGGGCAAGTCCTAAATCCACCCCAGCCAGATCGTTGGACAACAATCTGATCTTTATCAGCCTCCTAAACCAACCATTGATGACCAATACTTGTCCTTGCATTCCCTTTCCTCAGGGTGATTTTTTAACCCAACTCATCAAGTAGGGTAAACATGGGATGGGTTGACATGCCATTTCTAATACTTGCCCAATAATGGGGAGGCAATGGCCTCGTGGTGTTATCGCTAGACTATTAATCTGGAAACTCAGCTAATGATCTGAGGACCCCATTCGAATCCCACCACGGTAGATGGTAGAATTTAAATTCAATAAAAAAAAATCTGGGATTAAGAATCCACTGATGACCATGAAACCATTGTTGGAAAAAACCTATCTGGTTCACTAATGTCCATTACGGAAGGAAATCTTCCATCCTTACCTGGTCTGGCGTACATGTGACTCCAGAGCCACAGCAATTTGGTTGATTCTTAGGCAACTAGGGATAGGCAATAAATGCTGGCCAGTCAGCAACACCCATATCCCACAAATGAATATATAAAAAAATCACTTGCCTTTGATAATGGTAAAAACAAGAACATGCTCAAGTCTGATCAGATTGACAAAACCACTTCAGGGTATGGATTTCGGCTCAAATTCTCCACATTGTGGTGGATGGTTTGGTTATGCTGGCCCTCAACTATCTTGGCAGCACAAAGTGCCTGGGTAAACACATGAAGAATTGTGATATTGGCTGGGATTTTACCAGGGCAGCAGGTAAACGTTAATAGCCGGGGGTAATCCTGCCTGGGTTGTTTTGCAGAACCCAGACCAGATTTTATTCCCACAAGACAGCTAACCCCTCTAAGGGGCAAGATTCTGCCATGAAGAACTGCTGCTCTGTCAGAGGGCTGACAGTGGCACCAGAATAGGTGGCCAGTGCTGGAACTGCATCTGGTCAAGAGCATCAATGGTGAAAGCTGCTCTCTGAACAAAATAAATGGAGGTGAGGGGTAGGGGTCAGGAGCAGGGGGTAGTCAGGAGTTGCCATAGCCAGTTAGGTATGGGTGAGAAGTTGCTGAGGACAGGGGAGGGTGTTGGCGTTGCACAGCAGTGGCCATTTCCACTGTGCACCTCTTTATGTACCACTAAGTTCTCAAGTAGGAGGGCCTCAGCACACTGCAGGCCACAAAGGTTCACCAGTCGCCCCATGTAATGGAGAGCCAAACTACTATTGTCAAAGTGCCACTAGCTGCAGAAGGAAACCATTAATTAGCACCCTGAGTGGTTCAATTATAATCATAGAATCCCTAAATTGCAGAACAGGCCGTTCAGCCCATCAAGTCTGTACTGACCACAATCCCACCCAGGCCCTACCCACATAACCCCACATAGAACATAGAACACTACAGCACAAACAGGCCCTTCGGCCCACGAGTTGCGCTGATCACATCAACACCTACCAACCTACAGACCTATCTATAACCCTCAATCTCATTAAACCCCATATACTCATCCAGAAGTCTTTTAAAAGACCCCAGCGAGTTTGCCTCCACCACCACTGACGGCAGCCAATTCCATTCAGTCACCACCCTCTGAGTGAAAAACTTACCCCTAACATCACTTCTGAACTTCCCTCCTTGCACCTTAAATCTGTGTCCTCTCGTAGCAACCATTTCAACCGGGGAAATAGCCTCAGAGTCCACCCTATCTATTCCTCTCAACATTTTGTAAACTTCTATCAGGTCGCCTCTCAACCTTCGTCTCTCCAGGGAAAAGAGTCCCAGCTCCCTCAACCTAACTTCATAAGGCATGCCTCCCAGTCCAGGCAACATCCTTGTAAATCTCCTCTGTACCCTCTCAATAGCTTCTACATCTTTCCTACTAATTTATATTTACCCTACTAATTTAGCACGGTCAATCCACCTAACCGGCATATCTTTGTACTTTGGGAGGAATCCAGAGCACCTGGAGGAAACCTACGCAGACACAGGAGAACGTGCAAACTCCACTCAGACAGTGATCCAAGCCAGGAGTCGAACCCAGGTCCCTGGCGCTGTGAGACAGCAGTGCTAACCACTGTGCCATCATGCCATTGGTCACTAGGTGGGAGGATCATCCACCATCTTTGCTGTCATGGACAAAATGTCATAACAGGGGAAGGTGACAGCACACCACCACCTTCTTTCCACCAAAATAATATAGAATGTTGGATTCAATCAATTTTAGATGAGTAATATAACAACACAAACATATTTATGTTGTAAACAGAAATCGTACTGACATAGATATATTTTTTAGTGTCACAAGTAGGCTTACATTAACACTGCGCTGAAGTTACTGTGAAAATCCCCTAGTCGCCACACTCCGGCACTTAATAGGGTACACCGAGGGAGAATTTAGCATGGACAATGCACATAACCAGCACATCTTTCGGACTGTGGGAGGAAACCGAAGCACCTGGAGGAAACCCATGCAGACATGGGGAGAACGTGCCAACTCCACACAGACAGTGACCCAAGCCAGGAATCAAACTCGGGTCCCTGTCACTGTGAGGCAGCAGTGCTAACCACTGTGCCGTCCAACATATTAAAAGCTAAAAATATATATAAACTATAGTACTGCACCGTACACTGAGTCAGAAAATGGGCAGTGCAGAATGTCAATGCGCACGTATGAATGTTTGAACTTGTTCATTGAACATTATAAGGTTGAAACCAATGATGAAAGATCAAAACCGGGTGTTATTATGTAAAATTGTTCATGCTATTCATCATGAAACACAGACACTGTAAAGTCGAGGACTGCCTGTAGCTCAGAATTGTTCTCCACACTCAAGGATAACAATAATATATCCAGATGGAAAGGTGATCCTTCACAAATAATCTCAGCTGGTACAGGAATTGAACCCTTGCTGTTGGCATTGCTCTGCATCAAGAACCAGCTGTCCAGCCAACTGAGCAAACCGGATAACCGAAGCTATTCATGAAGAGCCATCTTCTCAACCTTGCTGCTTCCCCAAGGCGTGGGGGTCCTCAGGCTAAATTATCAGCAGTCATTTCTTGCCCCTCAATGGAGAAAGCAGCCTATGGTCATCTGGGACCATGGCGACCTTAACTTTACCTTTTACTATAGGTGTTTCATCAGAAATCTGGAGGCTGTTTCTCCATCACGGTGTCTATTGACTCAATGGTCATTGAGAGAGTGCAGCTTTCCTGATTACGCACTGCAAATAACTAAGGCTCGTTTGATTACCTCTGAGTGTTTTACTGCCTCTTCACATTTTAAAATAAGTTTATTTCAATTGTTCCGAATGAAGAGGCTCTTGTGAGATTATACAAATTGTCACCTTATCTCGTATGTTAATGCGAGCTCTAGACTTGTAATTATTTTAGGTGTGTTTGTTATTTAATTCATTTTGATGCTTTAAGTACAGGTTGCAAATTCTAATTATATTACCGGAACATAGATAGCTTTGATTGAGGGATAAAAGAGAATGAAATAAGGGCGATGGAAGCAAACAATCAGGACAAAATTAGACTTTATATTTTTGATAGAATTCATCATCGGCTATAGCAAAGCAGATCTATCCCTTTCAGATGCTTTGTAATATACAAGTTATTTTTTAGTTATGTCCAAACAAATCCAACTGAAGTCCAGTTCAGAGTCTCAACCAGTGAGACATTAAAGATCCAAGCCGACAAGACAGACTGGCAGCTTCCTGTCTTGGGCTTGATCTACATGATCCAAGCTGATAGGAGCAGACATTGCATCCCCACCAGTGCTTGATCTCATTTGCATCTTAGCCAAAAGGCCTGGATGCAGTTTTTTTTTAAACCCTTCAAATGAAGCCTCAGTGTAACCTCACTGACATTTATCAAGTGCAGGGCAGCAAAACTACACTTGATTTTGGTTATATAATCAGCTTGTTTCAGCTGATAGCATTCCCACTGCCAAGTCAGAGTGTTTGGAATTAAAGGCCCCAATTATGTATGCTTGTCCAGCTTTCAATGTAGAACGGAGAGTGCATTGCATTGTGACAGCCTTGATACATTTCAGCAGCGAAGCTGAGGTCCTAACTCAATGTCACTTTGTAATAACATCATTGTGACTTTAAAGGGTTTATTATAAACGATATTTACATTATTTTTTAAAAAACATATTCATTCGTTGAGACAAGGGTGTTGCTGGCTGGGCCAGCATTTATTGCCCATCCCTGGTTACCCTTGTACTGAATGGTTTACTAGGCCATTTCAAAGGGCAACTCAGAGTCAATTACATTGCTGTGGATCTGGAGTAACATGTAGGACAGATTAGTAAAGATGCCAGATTTCTTTCCCTAAAGGATATTAGTGAACCATATGGGTTTTTCCAACAATTGACAATTGTTTCATGGTCATCAGTAGATTCTCAATTCCAGATTTTTTAAATTTAATTCAAATTCTCCATCTGTCGTGACAATATTCGAATCCAGGTACCCAGAACATTAGCTGAGTTCCTGAATTAATAGTCTAGCAATAATACCACAAGGCCATTGCCTACAAACAAGCCTCTGACAGAACTGAAATACACTCTAATCTCTCCTCCTCCCTTCTCCAACTGAGGTTCCTCCCTGACCCAGAACATGCACTCTTACACCTGATTGGCTTGGCTCGGCTTCTCACGCTGTCTCTCCATAGGGCCCAGCCTGATCAGGCTGCTGGGCTGACCTTATACGCCACCGACTCCTGCAGTAGCACGCCGCGAGAAGTGTTCAAAAGTGGTTCGAAGATTTTGGAGTGGTAATGATGCACCAGCAATATATGAGGGTGGTATGAGCCTTGGATGAGTGGCTTCAAGGATCCTTGGCAAAGCTGAAGTCAATGGGGACCAGGGAAAAGATTCTTTATTAGTTTGAGTAATACTTAGTATAAAGGTGACTGTCGTTGTTTTGAACCAATCTCCGCCTCAAAACAACATTTCAAGAGTTCTTCAGATCAGTGTTCTGGCCCACTCAACCTCAGCTGATCAGTGGGCAGCACGGTAGCACAGTGGTTAGCACTGTTGCTTCACAGCTCCAGGGTTCGATTCTCAGCTGGGGTCACTGTCTGTGTGGAGTTTGCACATTCTCCTCGTGTCTGTGTGGGTTTCCTCTGGGTACTCTGGTTTCCTCCCACAGTCCAAAGATGTGCAGGCTGGGTTGATTGGCTGTGCTAG
This sequence comes from Carcharhinus amblyrhynchos, assembly GCF_965287045.1. NCBI lineage: Eukaryota > Metazoa > Chordata > Chondrichthyes > Carcharhiniformes > Carcharhinidae > Carcharhinus > Carcharhinus amblyrhynchos. The sequence continues at coordinate 84,226,820 of NC_137334.1, forward strand.
GAAATTGACCCTTAGTATTGAGGGATGCATAGGTTAGAGGGATTAGTGGGTATAATATGTAGGGATATGGGGGTAGGGCCTGGGTGGGATTGTGTTCGGTGCAGACTCGATGGGTGAAGGGCCTCTTCCTGCACTGTAGGGTTCTATGGGTACTAAGGATGGAGCTGCTTTATCAATGACCATTGCTCCATCAGAAAGTAAGAAGGGGGATGTGACTATCATGTTTTGTTTAATTTGCAATGTCTCAGAGAATGAAGAAATCTCGGTTGTCTGCAATTCCATCAGCTGATCAAACATATATTGAGCTATTTAAAAAATATTTTCTAAAAGCAAGAAAATACATCACTTTAAGGTGGCTGCCACAAACCACCTGACGTCTGGTATTGCAACTTAACCAGTTTAAGAACATAAGAAATAGGAGCAGGAGTAGGCCATCTAGCCCTTCGAGCCTGCCCCGCCATTCAATAAGATCATGGCTGATCTGTCGCTGCTCAGTTCCGCTTTCCCGCCCTCTCCCCATAACCCTTAATCCCCTCTCTTATCAAAAACCCATCAACCTGCGTCTTAAAAATATTTAGCGAGGCAGCCTCCACCACTTCAACGGCAGAGAATTCCAGAGATTCACCACCCTTTGAGTGAAGAAGTTCCTCCTCAACTCTGTTCTAAACCGCCCCGCTTTTATCTTGAGGCTGTGCCCCCTAGTCCTACTGTCTTTTTTGAGCGGGAAGAGTCTCTCCACCTCTATCCTATCCATCCCATTCATCATCTTATACGTCTCAATGAGATCTCCCCTCATTCTTCTAAACTCTAACGAGTACAAGCCCAGTTTATTCAGCCTCTCCTCATAGCTCAACCCCCTCAACTCCGGCATCAGCCTAGTAAACCTCCTCTGCACTGCCTCCAAGGCCAAAATATCTTTGCGCAGGTGCGGCGCCCAAAACTGCACACAGTACTCCAGCTGCGGCCTCACCAATGCCCTATACAGCTGCAGCAAGACCTCCCTACTTTTATATTCAATCCCCATCGTTATGAAGGCCAGCATCCCATTCGCCTTCCTGACCACCTGCTGCACCTGCAAGCTGGGTTTTTGCGACTCATGCACAAGGACCCCGAGGTCCCTCTGCACCGTCGCCTGCTGCAGTTTTTCGCCCCATAAGTAATAGTCCTTCCTACCATTCTTCCTACCAAAGTGGACCACCTCACACTTGCCAACATTAAATTCCATTTGCCATTTCCTGGCCCATTCGCCCAGCCTATCTAGATCCTTCTGCAGACTCTCCACATGTGTCTTTCCATGTATCAGTAAATATCTCCTGAAATCATTATGGGAAAATCAATCATGAGCCTGGAGTTACCATTTTCTGAAATTTATTTTAATATGGTCTGTAACCTGCAATAACAGCAGTCTGGAAAATCTGCCAATGAAGCATTAACAGCATCCTTCCTTTTCTACCAAGTTAAGACTCTGGAGATGATTCTATTTGAAGTTCATACAATCATAGAAACCTGACAGTGCAGAAGGAAGCCATTCAGCCCATTGAGTCTGCACCGACCATAATCCCACTGAAGTCCTATTCCTGTACACTGACATATTTACTCTGCTAATCCCCCAACACTGAAGTCAATTTAGCATGGCCAATCAACCTAACCCGCACATCTTTGGACTGTGGGAGGAAACCAGAGCACTGGGAAGAAACCCACACAGACACAGGCAGAATGTGCAAACTCCACACAGGCTGTGACCTGAGGCCAGAATTGAATCCAGGTCCCCACTGCTGTGAGGGAGAAGTGCTAACCACTGGGCCACCATGCTGCCCCAGGTTCAACTCCTGAAACCTCAAAAACACCGTGGCAAAGGGTCTGCTGCAGTTACAGATACCAGGAATGGCTCATAAAAAACTTTCAATTTTTTAAATCTTTCAGCATTGAACTTTAATGTAATTAAGCGTTAGAGATCAGATCAGAAATCCCAAGATATATTTTGAAGTTAGTTTCAACCTCAACTTTATTTTGATTTTGGCATTAGGATGAGCATAAAGTGTTTCACTCCAGCTGTGATTAGATTGACCCACTAGAAAGCTTTTTATTAAAATAAACTTTATTTAACAGCCCAGTTAAAATATAACAAAAAGAATCAGCATAAATTTAACCAATTGAAAATACTTGAAATGACAAGATATAATTCTTAACAGCTAACTGTCTCTGTAATTCCAATGTAAGCAATATCCCCATAGACATAAATTTATCTTAAAATGAAGTTAACACAAACAAACATAGACACATGTGGATGATAGATTTCTAGTCTTTAATCCCTCTGGACAGACACCCGTCTTATGACTCATATACAACAGCCTCTGGAGAAAGGGAGTCTAGAAGATCCCAGTCTCCCAGTTCAGAGAGCGAAAGAGACACAGAGAAAGCTACCTCACTGTAAAATCCCCAGCAGCAACAAACTTGATTTCTCTGTGCAAACCTGATCCCACCCAATCACACGATTGTTTGTGTCAATCAACCTACTCAAACCCTACTCAGAAAAACCAGGGGAAAAACTAAAATAACAGAACAGCATTAGTCCAAATTAAAACAAACCTTTTAGCAATTAAGATCAATTATGTTGCTGCAGCAACAACAGGGTCTGTCAGTTACCGTCAAAGCAGCACCAGTAATTAGAACTAACTGCTAAAACAAATTCTAAACAAAAAAAGACACAAATACTTTTCTTAAAGGCACAGTATTGTCATACAAGAAAGTGTAACATGTACGTTTTGCATTCACGTGTTTGTGTAGATGGGTTGCAAAGGTTGAGATGCAGATTTACCTCCTAATATATTGTTTTGTATCTTTACTGGGATAGTTTATAAATTAATAGAAAATCTAACACTTTTTTTCTTTTAAACTCAAGAATGCCTGTCAGACTAGATTATTTAATGGGATGGTTAAATGCAAATAAGATGGACTTCAGCTTTTGTTCAACTGGCAATTCCAATGTTTACCTGTACAGTAAATCCAACTGAATTCTTGCAGTTAGTGTGGAAAGAAATGCTGCTAACTCCAAAAATCAATGGGACAAAATATTCCTAAATGATTGTAACAGATTAGATAGTGATATATTTATTAGCTGTATTAACTGAACAAACCCATAAAAAAAACAAGAGCACTGACTTAGGGATGTTTGCATAGCAACTATTTGACTACCCTTTTAAAAAGATAACGCGTTGATTCAATCAGAGCCTCTATTAGATTTGCTCAGTTTTTAGCATAAAGTAAGAGATGTTTACTGATATTCACTGATCGGTCAAACAGAAAGCAGGAGTGTTTTATTGGAAGGAAGATTGAGTTGTCTTTTGGCGTCTGTTAATTCTATCAGATTTGAGATGACTGACCATTATTTTTTCAGCAAAAAGAAAAGAAATTGGTTGAATATAAACTTTAGGAGGTTTTTTTTTATAACTGATCACCTTACTTACCACCTTCATGGAGCTAAGTTATTAAATTGTTTTTTTCTTAGCCGTTCTGCAATAGTAACAGCTTCCATCTGTGTCTCTGTTTGACTTGTATTCTCCTGAAGCACTTCAGCTTTAAAGATGGGATGTGCATTCTTCAAATGAGGCAGCCTACACACAAATATTTTTCACCAGAGATGAATGCGTGTACTCGATCCAGCACTCTGGGTTTGTGAGCCCAGCTGCTTCCTCTTGTTTCATAAGGAACTGCATGGGTACCGCTCATGAGTGTGTCCTGCCTAACGAGTGTCATAAAAAGGAAACTGAACAAAATAGGATTGAATATCTATAATGAGTAAAACATTGGACGATGTGTCAGTTTAATAAAACTGTGTAAGCACAGAGAAAGCACACTTGAAACTCGATATGGATCACGCAGAGTTTAGCAACCAACTTATTGTACGGTTTTCAGAGAGTATAATTTGAAACACATTGATCTGCGCTGGTTAAGCAAGCTTGGGAATTCTGCTAATGATCCCTATATGTGTTGATTGGAATTTAATTGGCAAAAGAAGCACTAATTTCAACAACCCAGTCTAAAAAAGGTATTAGATAATTGTTGCATTAATTGGAATGAACAAGTCAGGCTCACAGGACCACGTGATGCAAACAGCAGCATGAATTAGCGATTATGCTTTTGGTACCTGCACATTCAGCCCAATCTGAGATCCAATTCAGAAAGCGATCTCTCTCAAAAACGCTTGTGATGTAATTAGTTGAACTGAATGAGATTTGGAACATTTTGTCCACCACCAATTGCACTGGAATCACAGCCCCAGAGTCGTGTCAATTAAATTTAATAGTTCCAAAAGAAGAAAAATAGCAACTTGACTTTTGGACAATTTTAGGGCATCCGGCAGAAATCACTAAATGCTTTATCAGAAGCTGGGCAAGCCATATGTTTGCCTTGTCAATACAATTCTCTGTTCTCCCCACACCCCTTTCCAGCCTCCGACAGAAAGGATTAAAGCATCTAATACCTTGTAATGAGAGAATCCCCTTAATGAGACAGAACAGCAGCTGACAAACTGCAATGAAACCAGTCCAGAGGGGAGCATCTAACAGACTTCGCTTGATTGTCAAATCTAATGTGAGATGTGCTGCGTTACCTTCGCTGTTCTAAAAGCCATCTTCGGAGCTTTAGTGCCGGCAGGCATCTGGCCTCTGTTTCGATGTTTAAATCACTCACAGCTCAACTTGTCCACAATGAAACCTGCCTGGTTCCAACCGTGAGGCACTGGATTGTTATTATTAAACTAGACACTCAAAAAAAACCTGTTTTTTTTTAGAAAATTAGTGAATATGGAGGTTAAAGCTGGCATAGGGTGAAAGAGAGAATGAAGTGGTGGTACAAAGGGATCGTACACACTTATTAAATCTCATGCCATGTTCCACTCCCCCATCCTGTTTCAAATAGCGGAACACTAAAAAGCTGGAGAATGAATTCAGTGCTCTCTGCTGATAAAAGCAGATGATTTCAAAAAATCCTTACTGGAGTCTACACCTTTGAAACCTAACTTCAAATCCAACAGTTGCTCGTGGGTGGACACAAAATGTAGAAAGTGTGGCCTCAGAATATTGTGTCAATTTTAACCTGAGCAGTGTTCGTTCAAACTGAAATCCGTGAGCTAAGGATTCTGGAACATTGATTCTATACTCTGCTCAGTCTTACTGACTTCAGCGAAAGTGGATTCGGACAGATTGCAAAACCAACGTCAGGTTGACACAATAGAACAGAGAAACCCTACAACCCTACAAGTGTAGAAGGAGGCCATTTCAGCCCATCGAGTCTGCACCAATCACAATCACAGGCCCTATTCCTGTAACTCCACATATCTTACTCCAAATATCTTACCCCATTAATTCCTCTAACCTAAGTATCCCTGGACACTAAGGGGGGAATTTAGAAAGAAAACGCTGGATAATCTCAGCAGGTCTGGCAGCATCTGTAAGGAGAGAAAAGAGCTGACATTTCAAGTCCAAATGACCCTTTGTCAAAGTCAAAAGGCAAAGGATCATCTGGACTCGAAATGTCAGCTCTTTTTTCTCCATATAGATGCTGCCAGACCTGCTGAGATTTTCTGGCATTTTCTCTTTTGGTTTCAAATTCCAGCATTGCAGTAACTTGTTTTTATTAAGGGGCAATTTAGCATGGCCAATGCACCTAACATGCACATCTTTGGACTGTGGGAAGAAACTGAACCACCCAGGGGAAACCCACGCAGACATGGGGAGAATGTGCAAACTCCGCACAGACAAGCTGGGAATCAAACTCAGGTCCCGGGAGCTGAGAGATAGCAATGCAAACCACTATGCCACCTCACTGTCACCGGGATTTTACGGCCTAACTCGTCCTGAAACCATAACATCCTGCCTGTGGTTAATGAACCTTTCCATGGCCCACCCCACCCATCCGCTCTGATTCCCGTGGGCGGTAAACATTTGGTTGATGGGTTAGAAATGTCCACCAGCCATCCAGGATTATATGCAATGCACTGCATAGAAACAGGCTGTCCCAACCCAACTAGTTCATGCTCGTACTTATGCCCCATTTGACACTCTTTCCTCATCAAAATCATCCATCATTACCCTCTATTCCCTTTTCCCTCAACTCCTTGTCAAACTTCCTCTAAAGTAAGTCTACATTGTCTCTTCAATCATTCCCTTTGGTAGTGAGTTCCACATTCTTATCACTCTTTGACAAAAAGGTTCTTCTGACAGATGTTATCTGAACAAGTGTTATGGGTCAGATTAGAAACTCCGAAGTACTTTATGGAGACCACCTAGAAGATAAGTTTTGTATCTTGCATCTATTCCAAGGCCACACTTGGAATACTGTGTGCAATTCTGGTCACCCTACTATAGAAAGGATATAATTAAACTAGAAAAATTGCAAAAAAGATTTACTAGGATGCTACCGAGACTTGATGGATTAAGTTATAAAGAGGGGCTGGATAGACTGGGTTTTTTTTTGTCTGGAGTGTAGGAGGCTGAGGGGTGATCTTATAGAGGTCTATAAAATAATGAGAGGCACAGATCAGCTAGATAGTCAATATATTTTCCCAAAGGTAGGGGAGTCTAAAACTAGAGGGCATAGGTCAAGGAGAGAGATACAAATGTGTTCAGAGGGCAATTTTTTTCACACAGAGGGTAGTAAGTGTCTGGAACAAGCTACCAGCGGTAGTAGTAGAAGAGGGTATAATTTTATCTTTTAAAAAGATTTAGATAGTTACATGGGTACAGTGGGTATAGAGGGATATGGGCCAAATGCAGGCAATTGGGATTAGCTTAGGGGTTTAAAAAATGGGTGACATGGACAAGTTGGGCCAAAGGGCCTGTTTCCATGATGTAAACCTCCATGACTCTATTTTGAATATGACTAGGTGAGCATGATATGTTTCACTTCAGGTATGATTCAATAACCTACTTGGGAGCTTTTATCAAACAAGCTTATTGAAGAACATGGTTAACATGCATACAAAGAAAATTAGCAATACCTTTTATCAATTACAAAGTAAAGACATGAAAGAAAGCCACCACAATAATGTATTAACCTTAAGTGAACATTAACACTGTTCTATCAAACCAAAACCTTTCCTAAACAAAGCCCTTTTCACAGGCTTAACACAGCATAAATTAAATCTTATTTGACTGGAACTGAGTCTTTTCAAAGTGTGCACTTTCTTTCTGGAAAGCAAAACCTTGAGATAACCAGCAGAATTTCCAAATAGAACAGGGACAGAGAGAGAGAGAGAGAGAGAGACAGACAGACAGAAAATTCAGCTTCTTTCTTGCTTGAAGCTCCTGCTAAAGCAAAAGAAAAACTAAATTGCAGCCTCAGAACATTCAAAACTGAAACCTTAAACTCACTGGAAAGAAACAAAACTGTCTAAAAACGCATGACATTTTCTCCAAACAATGCAGGATCACAAAACAAACCCAACATCAACAACCCTATTCATACTATTCAAGAAGCAATAAACGTAGTTAAGCCGGCAACAAGGGTATCACTAAAACTGTGAGAGCTGCAGAAATTATGTTAACAAAAACTTTTCTTAAAGGGACAGTAATGTCACAACAAGTGCATCATGATGAAAAATATTGTGGGAAATTATATTTGCTCACTTCCTGCGACCTTGGATCACAGAAAGTTAGTATGCAGGTGCAGCAATTATTCAGGGAAACAAATAGAATATTGGCATTTATTGAGAAGAGATTGGAATATAAAAGGAGGGAATTTTTACTGCAGCTGTACAAGCCTTTGAAATACTGTATCCAGTTTTTGTTTCCCGAAAGATATAATTGTGTGTGAAGCAGTTCAGTGAAGCTAACTCATTCCTGGAATAAGGAGCTTATCCTATGAAGAAAGGTTGAACCTGTAATCATTGGGGTTTAGCAGAAACATCTTGGGTGGGATTTTCTGATCTCAGAAAATCACCCCAAAGCCGGAAGGTCAATAGACCATTTCATGGTCCACCTGTGACCTGCTCTGATTCCTGTGGTAGGTTGTGAGATGGTAAAATATGCTTCCTGGTTGAGCAGCTAATTTCTCACCTCTCCCAATATTGCTGACCCCGTTCTGCAGGCAAAATCAGCACATGAGACTGATTTAAATATTCATGAGATGCGATGTCATCAACGAGCCTGGGATGCAATAGTCCATGCTGACTTACCTTTTCAACCTCATCGGCGGGGGTCCGCACCAACAAGGATCACAGATGGCCCTCACCAATGGGTACCAGATGTGAAGACCTCCACAGTGGGACTGGAAGTCATTGAAGCCTCCCAGGTGGTTGGGGGTAGGACTTGGCAGCGTTCACTGGGCAGCCTGGCACTGCCAACCTGTCACCAAGCAGTGCTAGAATGGTGGGGTTTGTGAGATCTGATTTAGGGAGACAGAGGTAGGTCCATAACAGGGGAAGAAGGGTGGTGGGTGGGGGGGGGAAACAGTGCATTAGATGGGAGCTGGTCAATATGGCCAGTGATCAGAGCTAGGGCTGGCAATTGGGGGTTAGGGCAAGTGATCAGCTGCTAGGCCCAGTGATCGGATGCTAGGACCAGCAATCTGGGGTTGTTGCTGGCAATTGGTGGTGATCTGTGGGGGGAGTCCATAGTATGGGAGAGAGGGTTTGACAGACATCCCAATATACAGTGTGCGCAGTGTACACAATATACTGGAAGATCAGGGCGCCTGTGCAACGGTGCTCCCAGCTATCTGCAGTCAAATCTGGTGTAAATAGTTTCTGCCCACTCCCCCTACTGAAGAAAAACAGATTACTGCCTCTGTATTGCACCTTTCCCATAAATTACCACCACTTAGCTAGCTTGAAAAATGGCAAGAAAACCTTCCATTCTCTCACCTGTTCGACACTTAAGGCACAATCTTACTGGCCACTCTCGCCATATTCCTTCCACACTGTGGTTTGGAGAAATTGGCAGTCAGTCAAATCTCTATTCATTACAACAGGATGGGAAAATCCCATTGGTGTGAATGGTGGTAACATTCTGGCCTTCGAATTTTTCTGAGAAAAGTCTACCCACCAGATCTTGAGCGGTTTGATAGGGGAAGATGATTCCACTTGCGAGAGACTAGAGACTACCAGCTCACTATGCCAATTGACCGGCAATTGCAAAGGATGTTGGTGAGGCCTCACCTGGGAATACTACACCTAGTTTTGGTCCCGTTCTGTAACAAAGGATGTAGTAACTTTGGGGGCAGTCCAAATGAAACTCACAATGCTATTTAATGGGATGGGAGAGTTGTCCTATCAAGAGTGACTGAATAGTCTAGTTTAGAAGAGTGAGGGGTGACCTTAAAATTCTGAGTGGACTTGACAGGGTAGATGGTGAGGTATTGGGAGAGTCTTGGACAAGGAGACATGGCTGCAAGATAAAGGGCCAGTCTTTTAAAACTGAAACACATAGAAATTTCATCTCGCAGAGGGTGGAGAATCTCTGGAATTGTCTGCCCCAGAAGTGGTGGAGGCTGGATTATTAGAAGTATTTAAAGTGGAGGTTGATAAATATTTGATAGATTGCGAATTAGAGGACTATGGGGAAATGGCACTGAGAAGGAGTTGAGGCGGTATAAATTAGCCATGGTAGGGCAGTCTTGAAGGACCTGGTGGCCTACTCCTGCCTTGATTTATGTGTTCTTCTATAGATCACTCAATCCCTCAAGCCTGCTCCACCCTTCAACAAGATAACGGCTGATCTGTTTCCCGTCTACCCCTGAAAGTATTAGGTTCTCTTGCCTAGCAAGAATCTATCTACACCTGCCTTATAAATATTCAATGACCCGTCTTTTTTTTATAGTTTGCAGATTTTTGGTACCTCGGAGTCACCTCATCTCTCCTTCCAAATTTCCTTTATTTTCTTCACCATGCTTGCCAATCTTGCTTGTGCCTGCATAATGGGAAACTCACATTTGCTGGGGGATGTTATAGCACACTGCTTCAGGATAAAGATATGACAGAGGCAGTAGCTTACATTCTCAGTGTAAGTATGACTTATTCTAACCAAAAGAGAAAATGCTGGAAAATCTCAGCAAGTCTGGCAGCATCTGTAAGGAGAGAAAAGAGCAGATGTTTCAAGTCCAGATGACCCTTTGTCAAAGCCAAAAAGCATAGAAAGTGGGAGAACATTGTGACCCATTTTTATGTTCTCACTGGGAGGAGACAAGCAGCTCTGCATTCATCTTAAGTAATACACCACCAAAGTAATTACAATTTTCTGTGAAAGTAGCAGCCATGAATAAAAAAATCAGATTGGTAGCACAGGAGAAAAGAAAACACAAATGACAAACAAGGAATTGAATTCCAATCAGAAACCACACCATGAAGACTGTCACATTTTATTTCAAAGAAGTGACAGTAAATACATAATACGGCTAAACAAATTAACACTTACACAGTACTGATATTATAATAACAGATGCCTGTTCGCCAAGTAAATCATTTAGTGTGGCTCCAGTCTCAGTAACTCATGTTGTTCTCAGTCAATGCCAGAGAATAAATAACTCCAGATCAATCCACTCCAACAGAGAGGCTAAGTTGATTTCTCTGATTATAGGAAGGTATGCTCCATTCACACACCAATGCTCACTTGTTATTCAGATGTAAAACAATCTTTTTGTCATGTCACTTATTGGTCTGAAGCTGTTCCAATTAACAAGCACATTTTCACTAGCAATTAAACTCTGACTGACCCCACTCCATGTCATTGGCAATTATTTATCTGGTCTTGGAACAGCACTTATGCCTAGCAGCAGAATAGTACATTCTCCACTGCATGCAATGAAGGGCTGGATTATACATTCCCTCACTGGTGAGGTTGAGGGCGGAAGGGGTTTGTTAAATCAGGTGGATCCTAACCACTCTTGCGCCTGGCTGTATTACCTGATAGCAAAAATCTCACAGCTGTTACGTTTTTTTCATGGGATGTGGTCATCGCTGTCTGGGCCAGTATTTGTGGCCCATCCCTAGTTTCAGAGGACATTAAAGAGTCAATCATATTGCTATGGATCTGGAGTCACGTGTAAGCCAGACCAAATAAAGGTGGCAGATTTCCTTCCCTAAAGACAAACCAGATGACTTGTTATGACAATGGTTTCATGGTCATCATTAGACTTTCAATTCCAGATTTTTTTATTGAATTCAAATTTCACCATCTGATCTGATGGGATTTAAACCCAGGTCCCCAGAGCACTACTTTGGCTCTCTGGATTATTAGTCCAGCAACAATACCACCACACCACTATCGCCCTAGCAGCAGAGTCTACACATCCACCATCTCAGGAATAACCAATTTCCAGACCTATTCATTTGCCCTTGTTCCATCCTTGTACAGTTGCTGTAAATCAGTCGCCCTGTTAAATCCAGCCCAATGCAGACTGATTTCCTGTTTAGATTACCTTATATTCAAGAACTCCAGCTTTAGACTCCTTCACAATTCAAAGCAATTTCTCCACACCTCATCTATCAAACACTTAGATAATCTTGATATATTGGTGGCACGGTGGTTGCAGCACCAGGGACCTGTGTTCGATTCCGGACTCTGGTGACTGTATGGAGTTTGCACATTCTCCTCATGTCTCCATGGGTTTCCTTTGGGTACTCCAGTTTCCTCCCACAGTCCAAAGATGTCCAGGTTTGGTCAATTGGCCGTGCTAAATTGTCCCTTAGTGTGTCAGGGGGATTAGCTGGGTAAATATATGGGGATATGGGGACAGAGCCTGGGTGGAATTGTGGTCTGTGTAGACTCAATGGGCTGAATGGCCTCCTTCTGCACTGTAGGGAATCTATGATTCTATGAACTTGGATCCCACCACTTCATAATGTAGTTTCTTGGCTCTTTAACAAAAGCTTGCATGCCTTTGGAGCGTGTTAAACATCTAGGTTAAATGTACAACCTATGAATCAGATTACTGCTGTCTATAAGAGAGCAGTCCCATCAATAACGTTTCCATGTAGTTGAATGGATTGCACTGTCGGGAGATAATTCTGATACAATAACTTTAATGAGATGTGCCAGTTCTTCAGAGTTCTGCAATGATTAGATTAAAGGGGTGTCAAATTTCAGGGGAAGAAACTTCAGACCAGTAGCGTCGCAAGCCACCCTAATCTTTATCTTCAAACTGATTAAAGAAAATCCATATTGTAAAGTATTTCTGTCACTAATCACCTGTTGTGGGAGTGATTTCAATATTTAAATTGCTAAAATTTGGCACTTACCATAAAAAGTGCAATTCCACTTGCGTAAATGGAAACAATAGGGAATGGTTTACAGACATAAAATACTGAAATTCTTCATTATAGAATCATAGAATCGGATAGTGCAGAAGAGACCCTTCGGTCCATTGACTCCTCACTGACACATTAGATAAACCTGAACTCACCTAATCCCATCTGTCAGCACGTAGCCCACAGCCCTGAATGTTATGATGTGCCAAGTTCTCATCCAGAATAGAATCATAAAATTTAATGAAGTCACCCGAGAAGAACAAAGCTGGCTAGATTCAGAATCAAATCCTAACTTTCTCTTTGTGCTATTCTGCCTAACTAGATAAATCAACTCTCAGGAAGTGAGAGTCAATTGAAGACTTGAGGGAGATTTCAAATAAATATAGGGCAAGATAACTCTGCTGTTATGACGCAAGCTTGCCTGAGCCAGAGTATATTTCAGCCTGTGCCCTATGCAAAGGTTTACATCCACAGGCAAGCCCTTGTTTCCTCTGAACCAAGATATGACTTTTACGTATTCCAGGGCAGCAGTCCACAGGGCAAACTGTGAACCTTTCTTCTTAGTTGAAGGCAAGCATTGGAAAAAATAGGAGATCCACTCTCCTGATTCCTTTTAATGATGGCATAAGTACCACACTAGAGTGTGAGAGATAAGTTAACAAACGTAAATAAGATTTATTAAGAACTACCACCAAAAGAAAGAGGCAGATTCATTGGTTTTATAATATACAAGGCTGTGGTAATCGGAGAGGTTTTGAGATCTGGTGGCGTCTGATTCAGACACGTGTAGGGAACCCAAAACTAAGTTCAATATCTATCAGTGGCATTTCAATGGAAACAACTCGTTCTCATTTATTCTCAGGTTTGACTTTGATCCTGCAGCAGTAGACAAGGCGAGGTTTTGCATCTCAGAATTCTAAATAGCATACTTAGGGGGACAATTTATAAGAACATAAGAACTAGGAGCAGGAGTAGGCTTTCTGCCTTCTTGAGCCTGCTCCACCATTCAATAAGATCATGGCTGATTTTTTCATGGGCTCAGCTCTATTTACCCGTCTGCCCACCGTAACATTTCATTATCATTGGAATTTGGCAAAACTTGGAATTGGATACAAGAGGGAACTAGGTGCATCAATGCGTTCAGGACACTCAAACACTCCACCCTGTGTCAGTGATACTTCCCTTGATGTCCTGCTCGGGGTTGTGAAGGGTTGAAGAAAGATTCTCTTCCCCATCACATGGCAGGAATAAACCTGCCTATGTCTTATTCAGGCGGGAAAGTTGAGTTGTGGATTATCATAATAGATCAGTCACGATCTCATTGAATATTGCAGCAGACTGATGGGCCCACTTCTGCTCCTACGTTTTCTGGTCAACCCTACTGGAACACATCACTTCTCATGACCACCTACAAACACTGATTCTTTTGTCTTGATGCAATTTTCCACATCCCCATCTGCCCATCCGCAAGTCCCATTCACTATGCCTTTCAGCAATTTCATGCACTTCCTTGTAGCCTTCCTTCTTGGTTGCAAAGCAGCCATTGAAAAAACACATACCATTACTGTTACCCACAGCTCTGTTCTTTACCCTGGACAAATTGTAGAAGAGGGGGGCACAAAATGCTGTGGGCCACTGTGGGCAGCATGGTGGCACGGTGGTTTGCGCTGCTGCCTCACAGCGCCAGGAACCCAGGCTCAATTCCTGGCTTGGGTCACTGTCTGTGCAGAGTTTGCACATTCTCTCCGTGACTGCGTGGGTTTCCTCTGGGTGGTCCAGTTCTTCTCACAGTCTGAAAGGTGTGCTGGTTAGGTGCATTAGTCATGCCAAATTCTCCCTCAGTGTACCCGAACAACAACCGGAGTTGGTGACTGGGGGATTTTCACATTAAGTTGATTGCAGAGTTAATGTAAGCCTACTCGCGACACTAATAAATAAACTAAAACTAACCTAAGAGAACGAGAAGTGAAGTTCCAGCCATTTTTCAGTTTACAAATGTAAAGGAGGAAGCATTGGAGATCAGAGGCATCCTGTCACTCTTGGCAATCAGACGGTGACCTCTTCTTACCTGGGAACAGTTCACCTCTCAACCTCATCTCACCTCCATTAAAACTAAACATAGGCAGGTCGAAGGGAGCTCTTGAGACTTTTTAAGTTGCCACCTCTCGCTTGGGTAAGGGTCACCTTAATTTGCGGCTTAAAATTCTTCCCACAGGTCGAACGTGTCTGCCTCCGAGAGTACTTGCAAAAACTGAGGAAGGTCGGTGACATCAAACAGTTGAAAAAAAAACAGAAATTCATGACCACTCAAGCCAGCACAATTTGTTGCCTGTGCAGTGTTATTTTATACACTGTGTCAGCTCCAAAGCTTGTCAAGCTAATAAATATTTGATTTGTACATGCTTTGACAAGAAAGGCCCACGAACATTTATTGCTCAATCCTTTATGTGAATGCTTAATATCAAAGTGTTCACAGCCAGGTTCCAAATTTGTACTGAGACAATAGCTGCAATAGTAGAAACTGATGGATAACACTGAACTTTGATGCTCAGTAATGTACTGTAAGAGGAAACAAATGGGTGAGAAGAAAGCTTCGAACACATTTGCTTCTATTATCATAGATTATGGTTGCCTTCACAGAAGCAATAATACAAGCAAGAAAAGCATTTGAACATCAGAGACAAATGGCAAGGTTGTTTCTGTTAACACAATGATAAAACTTACGGAAGAGGGAGAAAATCTTTTTGCAGGTTAATTGAATTATCTATAAGTGTGGGACATTCACCGTGTCCCTAGTACAAGTGGTTGACTCTGTTCCTGGTTATCAGGGGGAGTTCAGCACATCTTCAATGTGTTGGCAAAATTGCTGCAAGTTTATTCTGAAGCGGGCCGAGAAATGGAAAGGCCTTTCACCAACTTGCTTTTCCTTCACTGTGGTCGGGTCAAAAAAAAAATTCAGATTGATGATGAAGCTATATCCTGTTCATTGAAGATAAAGGGAGTAGCAGATGTGGGCAGAAAAGTTCAGCTTCTTTTGAACGCCGCATAAGTTACAACATGGTAAGTTCTTACTGAGTTATGTATGATTGCACAATATTAAAATTTTAAATTAAGATGCTCCATCAGGCAGGCGCATCCATGTGAAAATACCAGCAGTCTAAGAATTAATATGGGCCACAACTTATAGTCAATGACATACCATAATATTCGGTTTGTCACAATGCAATTTAAAAACCGATGGAAATTAAACCTAATGTTTGGAATTATGATAAAGCTTTGTGAACTGGAATGTGAAAAATTATATGAAACAATTATAATCCAGACTATGTATCATTGAGCAGACAGTGGCAAAAACCATTTGCTGGAGCATCCAGGAATTGGCATTCATAAAAGCTTCAACTTAAAGCATCAAAGCTTGAGTGGCCTTGAAACCTAACAATCAATTCTGTGCAGCATGATTCTGCCAAGCAGTATCCTAGGTTACATGATGAATCCTTCAGGTACTTTTCTATGATGAACTAGCTTCTGCTGTCCAGCCTCCACATCATCCCCTCAGCTTTTCTCCCACTCTATGGAAGACCTGTGTGTGTAATGGAATACAATTTTGCAGTGGCTGGCGTATTCCAGACACATTGAACAGGCAGCACGGTGGCACAGTGTTTAGCACTGCTAGTCCTCAGCGGCGGAGACCCAGGTTCGATTCCAACTTCAAGTGACTGCCCGTGCGGAGCTTGCATGTTCTCCTTGTGTCTGCATGGGTTTCCTCCGGGCACTCCGGTTTCCTCCCACAGTCCAAAGATGTGCAGGTGAGGTTGATGGATCATGATAAATGAACCATTCATATCTGTTGGATTAGCAGAGTAAATACGTGGGGCTATGACGATAGAGCCTGGGTGGAATTGTTGTTAGTGCATGCTTGATGGGCCAAATGGCCCCCTTCTGCAGTGTAGTTAAAAGTTTTAAAGTTTATTTATGAGTGTCACAAATAGGCTTACATTAACACCGCAATGAAGTTACTGTGAAAATCCCCTCATTGTCACACTCTGGCGCCTGTTCAGTTACACTGAGGGAGAATTTAGCATGGCCAATTGCACCTATGATGTGGGTATGCCGGCGTTGGACTGGCGTAAACACAGTAAGAAGTCTGACAACACCAGGTTTTAGTCCAACCTATTTATTTGATAATATACTCACAAGCTTTCGGGGTTAGTCCCTTCGTCAGGTGAATGGTAATCTCTAAACTGTCTGTGCTTTATATGCTCTGTCTGAGGCCAGAACTCTCCATTCACCTGACGAAGGGACTAACCCCGAAAGCTTGTGAGTATATTATCAAATAAATAGGTTGGACTAAAACCTGGTGTTGTCAGACTTCTTACAATTGCACCTAACCAGCATGTCTTTCAGACTGTGGGAGGAAACCAAAGCGCTCGGAGGAAGCCCAGACGGATATGGGTAGAACATGCAGACTCTGCATAGTGACTCAAGCCAAGAATTGGACCCAGGTCCCTGGCGCTTTGAGACATCAGCGCTCACCAATGTGTCACCGTACCGCCCTGGCACAGATTCTATAATTCCATAACAAGTAGTTTTCTTTATGGGTGAGCTGGACAGTGCCCCAGGAAATAAGTGGGGCGAACATAACTATGTTGGCACATTATTGTAGTGATTCTGTAGACCTGAACTTATTTTTTAGTCATCAAGCCAGCATTTGTTGTCCATCAATAGTTGCCTGCATTGCTGTGCTGTGGATCTGGAGCCACATGTAGGCCGGACCAGGTAAGTACGGCACATTTTCTTCCCTAAACGGTATTAATGAACCAGTTGTTTTTTTTCTGACAATCAACAAAGGTTTCATAGTCATGAATAGATATTTTTTATTGAATTAATTCCCACCCTCTGCTGTGGCGAGATTCGAAGCTGGGTTCCCAGAATGTTAGCTGAGTTTCTGAATTAATAGTCCAGCGATAATACCACCAGGCCATCACTTCCCCCAAGGGTCCAGGCAAATGAGTTCCAATGCAACACCAATTTGAAATCAGCTTTAAAAAGTCAAAACGTAAATACTCCAAATGCTCCTAGCTGTATAAATCCAGTTGATTTATCCTGTCATTTCAGTAAGGAAATCTGATGGTTCTCTCCTGAGCTAGCCTATTTGTGACTCTTATCTGCCCTTTGAAGTGGTTGCATTGTTGTATAGGGTAACTATTTAAATGGGCAATATTTTGATGACATTACCACTGATGTTGATTTAATCTATTATTGTCACATGCGTTAGGATACAATAAAAATATTGTTTCTTGTGTGCTATACAGACAAAGCACACCGTACATAGAAAAGGAAAGGGGTGAATGTAGGGTTACAGCCATAGCTAAGGTGTCGTGAAAGATCAAGTTATTATGAGGTAGCTCGATTCAAAAGTCTGATGACAGTAGGGAAGAAGCTGTTCTTGGGGCAGTTGATACAAGACTCAGACTTTTGTATCTTTTTCCTGATGGAAGAAGATGGAAGAGAGAATGTCTGATGCTTGGGGTCCTTGATTACTGTGAAATTCCCTGCTTTTCCGAGGCAGTGGGAAATGTAGATGGAGTCAATGCATGGGCGGCTGGTTTGCATGATGGACTGGGCTTTGTTCATGACCCTTTGTAGTTTGCTTGCGGTCTTGGGTAGAGCAGGAGCCATGCCAAGCTGCGATACAACCAGAAAGAATGCTATCTATGGTGAATCTGTAAAAGTTGGTGAGAGCCGTAATGGACATGCCAAATTTCCTGCACCTCCTGAGAAAGTAGAGGTATTGGTGAGTTTTCTCAACCATAGTATTGGCATGGAAGGACCAGAACAGATTGCTCTGGACACCTAGCTCTCAATCATTTCCACTTGGTAGAAAGGGACATGTTCTCCACTAGGCTTTCTGAAGCTGATGACTATCTCCTTTGTTTTGTCGACATTGAGGGAGAGATTATTTTCATTGTACCAATTCGTCAGATTCTCTGTCTCTTTCCTATACTCCATCTCCTCATTGTTTGAGATATGACCCACTATGGTAATATCTTCAGCAAACTTGAAAACCGAGTTAGAGGGGAATTTGGCCAAACAGTCATAGATGTATAAGGAGTATAGTAGGGGGCTGAGGACACAGCCTTGTGGGGCATCGGTGTTGAGGATGACTGTGGAGGAGGTGTTGTTGCCTATCCTTTCTGACTGAGGTCTTTGGGTTAAAAAGTCAAGGATTTAGTCGCAATGGGAGGTGCTGAGTCCCAGGCCACAGAGTTTGGAGATGAGTTTCCTAGGACGAATGATGTTGAAGGCTGAGTTGTAGTCAATGAGGATGAACAATTGCAACAAGAGTCAACATGCCTCGCTTGACCCTGTCCACAAATAAGTTCACAAATTCCCCACTCCCGAAGAAACACTGGGTGCCGGGAATAAGATCCCTGGGGCCCAGTGTGGTCCATCTGAAATCTGTTAGCCTGCATTTTATGGTGGCAAAATTGTCAACATTTACCATCATTATAAGCATGAAACTTTCAGCAACGCTCACTGTCTGCACAAGCACATGTGGGAATCTAAACATTGCTGTCAGCAACTCATTGCTCCTCCAATGATGTGATATTGAAGTCGTCACAGGGGAAATGTTATAGATCACTGGATTTGACCTGAACTTTCATTATTCACACCATCAGTTTCTCTGTAAAAAAAATGTGAAACGGTGATGCATTATTGAAGGTGTGCAGGGTTTTTAATGGTGTGTTTAGTGTGGAATAACAGCAAATTGAGTTCACCAAATTGGTAATCCACCAAGTCTGCTTGTGCATCCTCAATGCACTTCTGTATTTTAGTGAGACCTGGCCTACATTTGCTTGGCGGGAGAAAAGGCTGAACAGCCACCACCTTTGCTATGTCAGACATGCACTTAGCATCTCATGAAAGGATACCCAGAGGTTCTAGAGCATGTTAACCTCATCACATTACTCAGCCAATGACATCTGTGCCGGCTCAGCCATGTTCACCTGAAGGATACTGGCATATAGCCAATGAATTTCTTTACAGTGAATTGGCCACAGGCTCCTGCCATCCTGGGCATCCATACCTTCACTGTAAGGAGATTTGTAAGTGACATATGATGAGAGTGGATGTCGATGCTGACAACTGAGGGAACAGCTACTGGCAGCCATGACCTTTGGAAAGACATTGGAAGAGGCAAACAGAAATGAAAAGCTCAGCTGACTGCAAAGAGGGTGCAGAGAAAATAGTCTGGCAAGGCCAGTTAACAACATCTCAGTGCAAATTAGTCTCTTACATGATAAGATGTCAATTACTAAGTTATAATTACTGCTGAATAGTCTTTCTCGTGCTGAAAACCTAATGGGCAGATTTTTTTCTCCCTCTCCACGGACTATTTCATGGTAGCAGGAGATGACACATTGCTTGCTGGCGAAGGCATCTTATGGCTCCGCTTTTGTTAATGGGATTTCCCATTGAACATACACCACACTGCTGGGAAACCCATGGCAGGGTTACGCCATCGGCAGGACTGTAGTATTCCACCAGCGTAAACACCAGCGAGATGTCGGCCGGTGTTATATTTGCATAATGTCCGTTTTCTCATTTTGATAAAATCATCTAACAGATCTCCAAAATAATAATAGGAATATATTTTTCAAAGTATTCTGATGATAGTTCAGTTTCTACTTGAATCTTCTGTGCATGTCCCAATCGTCCTAGCTCTGTAAAATCATTAAGAAGTGAAAGGTAAAGGATGCTTTCTAACTTCCTGTTTAATTGTCTGTGAGAATTATTGAATGTGATTGGCTGCTTAGCTTAATTGATGTCATCACTTTTGCTGAATGCTAGCGATCTTCTGTAACTGGCTCCAAAATGAAATTAACATTAAAAAAATGGAATCAGTACCACAGAGATTGCTGGGCTAATGACAAATGTTGCAAATGTTTTCAGAAGGCGTTTGACAACGTACTTCACAAGAGGTTATTGCAGAATGTAAGGGGGCATGGAGTTGGGGGTAGGGTGTTAGCGTGGATAGAAGATTGGCTGTCAAATAGGAGGCAGAGAGTGGGGGTCAATGGGTGCTATTCGGATTGGCAGTTGGTGACTAGTGGAGTGCCCCAGGGGTCGGTGCTGGGGCCTCAGCTATTTACCATTTATATAGATGATCTGGAGGAGGGAACCGAGTGTATGGTGTCGAAATTTGCTGATGACACCAAGATTGGTGGAACGGCAAATTGCGCGGAGGGTGTGGAGAGTCTGCAGAAGGATCTAGATAGGCTGGGCGAATGGGCCAGGAACTGGCAAATGGAATTTAATGTTGGCAAGTGCAAGGTGGTCCACTTTGGTAGGAATAATGGTAGGAAGGACTATTACTTACGTGGCAAAAAACTGCAGCATGCGACGGTGCAGAGGGACCTCGGGGTCCTTGTGCATGAGTCGCAAAAACCCAGCCTGCAGGTGCAGCAGGTGGTCAGGAAGGCTAATGGGATGCTAGCCTTCATAGTGAGGGGGATTGAATATAAAAGTAGGGAGGTCTTGCTGCAGCTGTATAGGGCACTGGTGAGGCCGCAGCTGGAGTACTGTGTGCAGTTTTGGGTGCCGCACCTGCGCAAAGATATTTTGGCCTTGGAGGCAGTGCAGAGGAGGTTTACTAGGCTGATACCGGAGTTGAGGGGGTTGAGCTATGAGGAGAGGCTAAATAAACTGGGCTTGTACTCGTTAGAGTTTAGAAGAATGAGAGGAGATCTCATTGAGACGTATAAGATGATGAATGGGATGGATAGGATAGAGGTGGAGAGACTCTTTCTGCTCAGAAAGGACAGTAGGACTAGGGGGCACAGCCTCCAGATAAAGGGGGGGGCGGTTTAGAACGGAGTTGAGGAGGAACTTCTTCACTCAAAGGGTGGTGAATCTCTGGAATTCTCTGCCCGTTGAAGTGGTGGAGGCTGCCTCGCTAAATATTTTTAAGACGCGGGTTGATGGGTTTTTGATAAGCGAGGGGATTAAGGGTTATGGGGAGAGGGCGGGAAAGTGGAACTGAGCAGCGACAGATCAGCCATGATCTTATTGAATAGCGGGGCAGGCTCGAAGGGCTAGATGGCCTACTCCTGCTCCTATTTCTTATGTTCTTAAATATCTGATTCCATAATTTGTGTGTTTTAAAAGCGTTCAAAAATAGTTTTTAAAAGTATAACTTTAATTTTAGGAATATAAATTTTGGATTGGAAATTAAAGGTTTAAATCATGGGATGGTGATGGCCCAATGGTATTACTGCTAGGCTATTAATCCAGAAACTCAGCTAATTGTTCTGGGGACCTGGGTTCGAATCCTGCCACAGCAGGTGGAGAAATTTGAATTCAGTAAAAATATCTGGAATTAAGAGTCTACTGATGATCATGAAATCACTGTCGGAAAAAAAAGTCTGGCTCACTAATGTCCTTTAGGAAAGAATTCTGCCGTCCTTACCTGGTCTGGCCGATATGTGACTCCAGAGCCACAATCTGGTTGACTCTCAACCTTCCTCTAAGAGCAAATAGAGATGAGCAATAAATGCTAGCCAATCAGTAACATCCATGTCCCACAAATGAATTAAAAAAAGGAAACACGTTGTTGAGGAATTATTACAGTTATTACAGTTTAAAGGGTAACCTATGTTCATTTACTGAAATTAAAATTAGAATGGTGAAAATCTAAAGAAATGGGCTATTTTCCTTGAGTTTCTTGGTAGAGACAAGATGTCTTCAGTTGTCTATGTATCAAACTGTTATTATAATATATCATTTCCAGCAAGGGATGATCTGACCACACATTTCCAGGCTATTGCCTATGATCTAATACTAATTTCCATTGGCTACATTCTGGAGTTAATTGTTCCAACAATATTTGCAACTTTTTGTGCAAAGAAACAGCAAGGTAAATATACTGGCATTTTCTTTGTAAATGCTAACCTGGGTTGCATTCATAATATGAATTTGTGACCATTTACAGCAGGCTTGTTTTGTCCCACACTCGATTCTGCAGCTGGGGAATGGAGTCGAACCTCTACAGTGGAGAAGGAGGCCATCTGGCCGATCTAGATTGTGCCAGCAACAATCCCAACCAGGCTCTATGTATGGCGTGGTAGCCCAGTGGTTAGCACTGCTGTCTCACAGCGTCAGGGAGCTGGGGTTAATTCCCAGCTTGGGTCACTGGCTGTGCAGAGTCCGCATGTTCCCCTCATATCCGCGTGAGTTTCCTCCGGTTGCTCCAGTTTCCTCCCATAGTCCAAAAAACATGCTGGTTAGGTGCACTGACAATGCTAAATTTTCCCTCAGTGTACCTGAACAGGTGTCGGAGTGTGGCAACTCGGGGATTTTCACAGTAACTTAATGGCAGTGTTAGCGTAAGCCTGCTTGTAACACTAATAAATTAACTTAAACTATCATTGTAACCCCATGTATTTACCCCGTTGGGCCATCCCGACAGTAAGGGACAATTTAGCATGGCCAATCAGCCTAACCTGCACATCTTTGGACTGTGGGAGGAAACCGGAGCACGCCGAAGAAACCCATGCAGACATGGGGAGAGTGTACAAACTCCACACAGACACAGTCACCCGAGTCCAGTACTGAATCTGGGTCCTTGGTGTTTTGAGGCAGTGGTGCTGACCACTATGCCACTGCAAAGAGAACCAAGATTGACTGGAGGAGGTAATCCCACTCTACTTAGTGATTTCAATCCTTGACACCTGATTCGGATTCCAGATGTAACATTGGGGGAAGACAGTTGGCCTTCACACTGATGTTAATGTTGTGAACTATAAATTCACCACTGCAGCTGGTTCCTCGCCAATGAAGAGTTTGCAACCAAGCAGCAAAAATGTTCACGGATTGTGTGGTGACACAGAACATTCTAAGTGGAGACATTTCAGACATCTACCGATAATGATCCAGTGACTCAGGGGGCCTGGGATGTTAGCAGTACAAATTGTTGTCTTACATTTATTGCATTTGTAACTGACAATGAGAACAGAATTGCATTGAGTGAGAATTAATAACTTCAGGCTGATCTCCAGTGATGTTGCTCACGGGTAATTCAGGATTTGGAGGTATGGTTTATTCAGGGTAACAGAGAACTGCTTATTGACAGAATAGAATGAGGAGATGATAACATCGTGGCAAAGTCACTAAACGAGGTTCAGTCTAATGCTTTGAAGGTGTGGTTTTAAATCCCATTTGGTGGAACTTAAAAGAGTAAGATGCAACTTGATTGAAACATGTAAGACCTTGAGGATCCTTGATGGATGTTTCCTGTGTGAGGGAAATCTAAAACTAGAGGGTGGGATTCTCCCCAAAAAAATACTAAGTGCCAAATTCGCGTAAATCTTGTTGGTTACTTTCACAAAATTTTCAAAATGGATTCCCACACTCTGTACATCACAGGGTGCTCTAGTGTGAATCATGATAAAAGTCTGGTCTATTCCTGTTGGAGAGCCTGGCAGGATAGCACTAAGTGGGCGACTGATAGATCGGCACACACACAGTAACCTGCACTGCTGGTCTTCCCATCGCTGGCTGGCTCGATCAATAATCCCCCATCACTGCCCTTACTGACCCCCCCATCCCTTCACTCACTGGCTTTCCGCACGGCTCTGGGTCAGCCCCAACAACTACCCCTCCCCATCAAAACCCCAATCCCCCGCCCCTCCCCACCCCTGGCAGTCCCGATCTCTTGACTTCCCCACCCGCACCAGCAGCCCTGATTCCACCCCCCCATTGCAATCTTGACCCCCTCCAGCTCTGCCCCCACCCCATCTCAGCCCAACCCTCCCTCTGCAGTCCCGACACCCCTGCCTCCCCTCCATTCGACTTCCCCCTCACAGGCCCCATTCCCATTCGGCGCTGTCCCCTCTGGCCCCATTCCTTGGCACTGCCTGATGGCTGGTGGGTATTGCCAAGGTGCCCCCCGGGCAGTGCCAATTTGCCCCTTGGCAATGCCAGGGGATTAGGATTCTTAAAACAGAATGATTTGATTCATAGGATCCCTACAGTGCCATTTGCTTCTCAATTGGAGCATGAGGATCAGTTCAAAATGTGTCTGTGGCCATCCAAGTCAGACAAACCCCACGTATTGAACATTCAGCCTGCAAATACTCGATGGGCCAAATGGCTTCCTTCTGCACTCTATGATCCTACCTGTCCTGAATGATCCCTTCCTGGTGACATAGAATCCCTACAGTGCAGAAGGAGGCTTGCACTGACAACAATTCCAGGCCCTATTCCCATAACCTCACATATTTACCCTGCTAGTCCCCCTGGCACTAAAGGCAATTTAGCACTAAAGGCCAATCCATCTGTACATTATTGGACTGTGGAAGAACACCAGAGCATCTGAGAAAACCCATGAAGACTTGGGGAGAACGTGCAAACTCTGCACAGACAGTGATCCAAGGCCAGAATCAAACCCGGGTGCCTGGAAATGTGAGGCACCAGTGCGAACCAGTTCACCAGCATTCACACTTCATCAGCTAAAGCCATTTGAATGGACTGATAATCTCGGCATCAAACTATGACAGCTTCCCCAGCCATGCAAACAAAAAATTACTTTACATCCAGCGTGCTGAGTAACTCGTCTAGCCCTCTTTCAAATACTGACAGTGAATTTACAATAATTGCAAGCAACTGGCAAATTATTCCACAGATCAATATCTCTTTATGATAAGAGGTATGTCCTGATGTTTAACCTAGTTTCATGCTGATGTAAATTTCATTCATATCCCCTGCTCCATGCTAATCTATCTAACTCAAATTCTGTTTCCACATGGACCAAATCTAGTTTTCCGATTATTTTAAAAGCATTAATTAAAACTCCTCAAAGCTCCATTTTTCTGGAGTGATGAGTTGCTGCATAACGACTAAGGACTTTTAAAGGATATATCAATTTAATGATTCTTCTGTCAACTTTATCCAGGGAGATCAAATTTTAAAGGTAAGTATACAGTTACTGGCGGGACCCTGAATAGCGTTGATGTACAGAGAGATCTTGGGGTTCAAGTCTATGATTCCCTGAAAATGGCCACACAGATAGATAGGGTGATAAAGAAGGTGTATGGCATGCTTGTCTTTACTGGCTGGGGTATTGAGTACAAGTGTCAGGGTGTCATGTTGCAGCATTATAAAACTTTGGTTAAGCTGCACTTAGACTATTGCATTCAATTCTGGAAGTCACATTATAGGAAGGATGTGCAGGCTTTGGAAAGGGTGACAAAGAGGTTTACCAGGATGCTGCCTGGATTAGAGGGTATGAAATATAAGGAGAGGCTGGACAAACAAGGATTGTTTTCTCTGGAGTGGAGGAGGCTGAGGGAATACCTGATTCAACTCTATAAAATTATGAGAGGCATAGATAGGGTTTGTAGTCAAAATCTTTTTCTCAGAGTCTAATACTAGGAGGCACGCACCTAGGGAGGGAGAAAGTTCAAAGGAGATGTGAGGGGCAAGTTTTTTTATATGCAGAGAGTGATAGGTGTCTGGAACGTGCTGCCAGGGGTGGTGGTGGAGGAGATACGAGTGGGTTGTTTCAGGGACTTTTAGATAAGCACATGAATATGCAAGAAATAGAGGGATATGGACCAAGGGCCGACAGAAGGGATTAGTTTAATTTGGCATCATATTCGGCACAACGTTGTGGGCCAAAAGGTCTGTTCCTGTGCTATACTGTTCTAAGAGTTCATATTCTATGAGTTCAGCATTATCAGTGCCCAAGGGGATCTAAACTGTGCAGAGTGTTTTGGATGTGGTTTAACCAAGCCCTCAGACAGTATAGGGCTCTTTGTTGTGTAGTTAAATAACTAAGTAATCTACATTTTTACTGACATAATTACCTACCTATTGCTTCATGCTAACATCTTGTAGCATTGGTGTTTGCAAGGTCAGAGATTCACTAACCAGAACACCCAAGTTTTTCTCCTACAAACAGCCTTCAGCATGCAACCCTTCAAGGCGCATTTATGCTTGGTTTTAATTCTATCCACATTTATAAGCTGCATTTATCTTTATTAAATGCTTTATTTGTGAAATGCAAACTCATTGTCCAGCACATTAGACCAAAAGAGACAGGAGCAAAAGTAGTTTATTTGGCCTATTGAGTCTACTCTGCCATTCAGTGAGATCATGACTGATCTTATATGAGAATCTCAACTTCACTTTCCCGTCTTATCGCCATCACCCTTGATCCCCTTACTGATTAAAAATCTGTCTACCAAGACATATCTGTAATCTTACGCCCTGACACTTGCTTTTTCCATTGTATCATCTGAAAAGCTATTTGTATACCAGTGGCTCCACTCAATTCCGTTGTCCAGATTACTGACAAACCTTGTGAAAAGCTGTCATTATTGAGTCATAGAGTTTTACAGCATGGAAACAGGCCCTTCGGCCCAACTTGTCCATGCCATCCTTTTTTTTTAACCACTAAGCCAGTCCTAATTGCCTGTGTTTGGCCCATATCCCTCTATACTCATTTTACCCATATAACTTTCTAAATGCATTTCAAAAAGCACATTTGTAATTGCCTTTACTACTAATCTGGCAATTTGTTTCAGACACTCACCACCTTCTGCACGAAAAAATTGCCCTTCTGGACCCTTCTGTATCTCTCCCCTGTCACCTTAAACCTATGCCCTCCAGTTTTAGATTCCTCTACCTTTGGGAAAAGATGTTCACTATCTAACTGATCCATGTCCCTTATTATTTTGCAAACCTCAATAAGTTCACCTCTAAGCCTCCCATGCTCCAGGGCAAAAAGTCCAGTCTATTCAGCCTGCCTTACAACTCAAACAATCAAGTCCCAGTAGCATCCGAAGTAAATCTTTTTCTGCACTCTTTCTAGTTTAACACTAAGTCCCAGTGGCACAGTTGTCAGCACTGCTGCCTCACAAGGCCAGGTTCAATTCCCAGCTTGGGTCACTGCCTGTGTGGAATTTGCATGTTCTGCCCATGGGTTTCCTTTGGGGGCTCTGGTTTCCTCCCACAGTCTAAAGACATTCTAGTCCGGTGCATTGGCTGTGCTAAATTCTCCCTCTGTGTACCCGAACAGGTGCTGGAGTGTGGCGAGTAGGGGATTTTCACAGTAACTTCATTGCCATGTGAATGTAAGCATACTTGCGACTAATAAATAAACTTTAAACTTAAGCCATGAATAACATGTCCCCAGAACAATTTGGTCCATAAAAATGCAGCCACAAGCTTTTCCAACTTGATTTCAAACTCTACAAAAGAATGGTGTTAAGTTTGATTTTTTTAATGAATGCCATAATGAAAGTCCTTTTTAGCTAATTCATTCCTTATTGGTCTTTACTACATGGCAATGATATATCCCAGTAATCTCACTGCAATGAGAAAGATGTCGGATGTGTCCAAGTAAAAATTTTTTCTTAAAGTATCTGTGTTCTTCATATCCTTCCTGTTCCATGAAATGCACCTCATCTCCCATGAAGACATAAGCAATACATTTCACATGATTGTGTCTAATATCTTACATGGAAAGTCATTCCAACAAAATATTGCCTGCCGACATGTAATTGATCAAATTTAATAACATTCTCAGCCTATGATGCGTTAAGCAGTGCTTTGTCAGGTGTTCAATTTTACATTTATTGCATTTTAAATCCTTATTGCAAATATGAACTCTTTCAAGCTGTCTTCACTGGCTACTAAACTCTCCCCTTCCAAAGCCACCTCATCTACTGCCTCCAATGAATTTCTCCTGCTTCCATAATATATAGTCTATTTCACAGAGAGGTTGAGAGGTCAGAGCTCCAGGGCGTTGATATTTCCATAAGAATAAAATGCAAAATAATGTAGAAAATGGAATCTGAAACAAAAACAGGAAGTGCTCAGCAGGGCAGCATGTATGAAGTCTGCATGTTCTCCCTATCTGCGTGAATTCCGGTTTCCTCCAACAGTCTGAAAGACATCCTGGTTAGGTACATTGGCTAAATTCTCCTTCAGTGCACCCGAACAGGCACCGGAATGTGGCAATTAAGGGATTTTCACAATAACTTCAGTGCAGTGTTAATGTAAGCCTACTTGTGACTGATAAATTAACTTTAACTTTAGGTCTGACAGTATCTATGGAGAGAGAATGTGACTAATGTTTTGAATCTCAATGGCCCTCCAGGTTTGAAATGTTGGCTGTACTTCTTCCGCACAGATGCTGTCAAACCTGCTAAGATTTTCCAGTATTTTCTGTTTTTCTTACAATTTTTCCATCTGTGAACACATTGTTTTATAGATTCACTCATGGGACATGGGCATCACTGGCTGGCGACCATTTATTGCCCACCCCTAGTTCCCCTTGAGAAGGTGGTGGTGAGCTGCATTCTTGAATCGCTGCAGTCGATGTACTGTGGGTTGACCCACAATGCTGCTAAGGAGGGAATTCCAGGATTTTGACCCAGCGATGGCAAAGAAGTGACAATATATTTCCAAGTCAGGATGGTGAGTGGCTTTGAGCGAAACTTGCAGGTGGTGGTGTTTCCATGTATGTGCTGCCTTTGTCCTTTTCAGTGAAAGTGGCCATGGGTTTGGAAGATGCTATCTAAGGATCTTTGGCGAATTGCTGCAGTGAATCTTGTAGATTGACACTGCTGCTACCGAGCATCAGTGTTGGAGGAGTGAATGTTTATGGATATGGTGCTAATCAAGCGAGTTGCTTTGTCCTGGATGGCGTCAAGCTTCTTGTTTTTGGAGCTGAACCCATCTAAGCGAGTTGAGAGTGTTCCATCACACTCTTCCTAACTTGTGCCTTGTAGATGCTGGATAGGCTGTAGGAAATCAGGAGGTGAGTTACTCACTGCAGTATTCCTAGCCTCTGACCTGCTCTTGTAGCCATCGTGTTTGTGTTGTGAGTCCAGTTGCGTTTGCAATTACCATTCGCAAACGGCAGTCGTAAATAGAACAGTTAATTCCTCGGGTCCCAGAATGGAGAGCTTGATTATCTGTTGTGTAACATAGCACCAAAACATCATAATAAAATGTTCACATCCACAGCAACTTTTCTGGCTTTTAATGATATACACGGAAGTTCACTGAATAAGCATTGCCTTATTTTAAGTTTAAACAAGGTCATTCACATCTTCAGCTGTTCCCTATAACTTTTATGCCAGCACTTCACTTGAATTTACTACGCTATGTGTTTGCTTTCATTCAGTTGGCAAGAATACTGGGCCTTAAGGATGCATTAAATAATTTTACTACAGCACCTTATGCGAGCTAGGAAGTACAACTTAGCTTCAACCTCACACAATAACTTGAACTCAAGTTAATTGGTGTAATACCCAAATCCAAAACTGTTTAAGTTGGTATCAATACTTTGATCCGTCAGAACCATAGAATCCCTACTGTGCAGAAAGAGACCTCCAGGCCATCGGATCTACACTAACTCACCGACAAGAGCATCTCGTCCAGGCCCTCCCCTCCGCCCTATCCCTGTAACCCTGTGCATTTACCATGGCTGATCCACCTAGCCTGAACACCTCTGAACACCAGGGGTCAATTTAGAATGGTAAGAAGTCTCACAACACCAGGTTAAAGTCCAACATGTTTATTTGGCAGCGCAAGCTTTCAGAGTCTCGCTTCTTCATCAGGTGAGTGAGGACAAACAGGGCATATACAGACACAAACTCAATTTACAAGATAATGGTTGGAACGTGTCTTTACAGGTAATCAAATCTTAAAGATACAGACAATGTGAGTGGAGGAAGGGCCAAGCACAAGTTAAAGAAATGTGTTTTATCTCCGGCCAGTGCTTACTCCAGTCCAACACCGGCATCTCCACATCAATTTAACGTGGCCAATCCAATTAACCTAAACATCTTTGAACACTTTAACATGGCAGAATAATGGCACTCGATGAAATGCTACCTCACAGACTTCTGGAATCAATCTGTGACTCTGGAAACCTGCAAGAATGAGGTGATCAGTAATTATATCATGAATGGCTGGCCAAAGAATGTGATGGTAAGAAGGTTTCAGGAGAATTTTGTATGTGGGAACCATTTCAGTTCGATCAAGGCCCTGATCGGTTTCGAATTATTATTCCAAAAAGGTTTAGGGTGAGTGAGGGGTTGATCAAGAAATTGCAGGAATTGCACATATGAAAGCAATAGCAAGATTTTATTTTTGATATCTAGAAGTAGATATCAAAATATCTTGGGGCGGCATGGTGGCACAGTTGTTAGCACTGCTGCCTCACAGTGCCAGGTTCTCAAGTTCAATTCCCAGCTTGGGTCTGTGTGGAGTTTGCAACCCTGTGTCTGCGTGGGTTTCCTCCGGGTGTTCCGGTTTCCTCTCACAGACCAAGATGTATGGGCTAGGTTGATTGGCTGTGCTAAATTGCTACTTAATGTCAGGGGGACTAGCAGGATAAAGATGTGGGACTACGGGGATAGGGATTGTGGTCAGTGCAGACTCAATGGGCCGAATGGCCTCTGTAGGGATTCTGGATATAGATATTGAAACGTTGGTGAAAATTTGGGATGTGTGCCTCACAATGAGAAATGATCCGACCGAAATTCTTTTCATTTTATAGGCCCACAGAAGGGAACCATGATAACAAATTCAGAGAATTCCTACAGTGCAGAAGGAGGGCATCCAGCCCATTGACTTCCAGAAAGAACATTATCAAAGGTTGAACCAACATCCCAGATGCATGTAAATGATCCCACAGCTTTACTTGGAAGAAGAGCAGGGCTCATCCTACCCCTGGTGTTATTCCTCAGCTCTGGTACCTCAATGTCACAAAAACAGGGTATCTGTTCAGCATCACATTGCTGTTTGTGGGAGTTCGTTGTATACAAACTGGCCTTGATATATCTTACATTACAGTGACTATGCTTCAAACCTACTTAATTGGCTGTGATGTACTTTCAGATGTCCTAGAGTCAGGAAAAACACAATATAAATGTGAGTCTTTTCAATGGACTCAGGAAATTGAGGTGATTCTTTCTTCTGACAGGAAGCAGTCACTTCACAATGTGAGAGTCAATAGAACATTGGAGTGCAATGGTGGACTTGCAGAGATACACAGCCACTTGCATCCAATGAAATGAAGACTTAGCTTCCTGTGGTGATTATCCCTTTAAGCATCAATTTGCAGAGTAAGGGTCACATGACCCCAGGGAACCAATCGAGGAGCAGGGGGGGAATCACCTTATTCCATTTGGGAATTCTGTACTCAGAGCCATCTCAGGAGCTGATTGCAGCCACGAGGCATCAAGCCTCTGTATAGTTTCAATCTGTAAATAAACGAGTTGTTGTTTCCTATTAACTGGTGAATGAGCACGTTTGCTCTTCCCAAGTTCAAAATCAGAAAGCTGCATGTTAAATCTGCAGTGGGGATTAGAGGGGCAGTAGATGCATAAAACCTCAAGACAGTCTTAGCAAGAACAGTTAACATAATATGAAGCTGAATTCTGGAAGAAAGCAGCCTTCTATTTTCTTCGGTGTGGTAGATCATGTGGCCCTGTTAAGGGGACGATTCCTGAGGGTCACATGATCTGACCAGACCCTATTGAGTGGCACCGTGCAAAGCTGAGCCAATCGGATGCAAGGTTGTGTTTTCTTGGGTGGGGGTGGTGTGGTGGTGATGGGGGTGGGGAGGAATCTTCAGTTTGAGCCCAGCAGGAGTGGTGGTGCAAGTGTATTCAGATCTGTCAGACCCTTGTCTATTTATCTTTGGTAATAAAACCTTCATAGCTTTAAGCCATGAGTCAACATCAAATTATTGTAATTGGTGTTTTGTGCCAACATTTTAAACTTTAACTGAGAGTTGAACAAATGGCTGCATTGTAACAATGAGCCATTCCTCAGATGAAGGAAGGAATGTCCTTCACATTCATTGTACAGTGTAATCCTGATGATGACACGGGTTATTCTTTGATATATGACTTCGGAAAGAATCTGTACTGTATCCTCTTGGACATGTGATTGCATAAGTTGCGTGTTTCGGGAGAATGATTAATGTTAAAGTCAAGAAGATCTTCCACCTTCTGTGAAACAGTTCTTTTGCATGATTTCTCCAAAGGAGAACACAACGATTCTGTTGTCTTTAAACAAGAAAGTACGAGAGGGATATGAGGAGGGAGGGAAGGGGCAAGGAGGAGAAGGCGAGGGAGGGAGTGTGAGGGGGAGAGGAAGAGGAGTAGGATTAGGGAGGGAGGGAAGAGGGAGCGAGAGGAAGGAGTGTGAGGGAATGGGAAGGACGGGAAGGGTAGATGGGGGGGCAGGGAGAGGGAGGGGGAGCAGGGAGAGGGGGAGGAAAGAGTGCGGAAAAAGGTCAGAGGGAGAAGGGGAGGGAGGGAGAGGGGGGAGGGGGTGAAGGGGGTGAGAGTGGGAGTGGGGAGAGAGAAAGGAGGGAGAGGGAGGGGGAAAAGGAGGGCTGAAAGATTTGGATTTTACATATAGTCAGACTCTTCCATGCCTACATCAAATCCTCAGAAAGCGGCTTCCGTTAAGAATCAAGCTAAAATTGTGATGTTCCCGGGACGGTGGAACATGACTCCAGATTTTCAATCTGCACTGGATCCTGTAATATCTGTCAGAGAGACAGTTCACATAAGCTTACAGGAGGCTTGCATCTGTCATCTTAAGGGACACACTTTCTTGAAGCATTTGAACTAGCTGAGTTACATAAAGATCAACATTGCATCAGGGAGATTCTTAAAATGGAGTTAAAACTGCTTAAAATATATTGCAAATTCCAAAGGCTGAAATTTATTCCAGGCTCTAACATCCAACTTACTATATATGAACAGTTTTTTTACTGGAATTATCGTCATGTCAAAGTTGTAAACAAAAGTTTTTAAAATCTTTCTTTTGATTTCCGTGCTTTACAAATATGTTAACCATCATTTTAAAACATGTCCATAAAAATGTAAACCACCCAAAGAATGTCTGCTGCTTCTATTCACTGCAGCGAGACCAAAAAATAGCGGAGCAAACAAGTAAGGGTGAACTCTCATCTAGCAACAGCGCAACAGGCAGAGGTTTTGGCCCAATTGCAACTCAGCGTTTCAATACTGGCAGCTTTCAGGACTTCAAATGGAAACTCAAAATTGGGCATTTTTTTAATTATTCAATCGTGGGACATGGGTATCACTGGCTGGCCAGCATTTATCACCCATCCCCAGTTGTCCTTGGAGGGCAGTTGAGAGTCAACCACATTGCTGTGACTCTGGAGTCACATATAGGTCAGACCGGGTAAGGATGGCAGATTTACTTACCTGATGGACATAAGTGAACCAGATGAGTTTTTCCGACAATGGTTTCATGGTCAACAGTAGTTTCCTAATTCCAGATATTCTTTGTTTAATTCAAATTTCACCATCTGCCAAGGCAGGATTTGAACCCAGACCCCCAGAACATTAGCTGAGTTTCTGGATTCATAGTCTAGCAATAGGCCATCTCGTCCCCTTTAAGCACACATGCACATGTGCCAGGATTTCCACAAAGTCCCAATGCGCATTTGTGGGGCACAATCGACTTAAGCCAGCATTCAAGCCTGAAGTTACGGGCCAATATATTTTTAACAGTTCTTGACATCCCCATCTATTTTTTCATGTTTAATGTCGGGGAGATTTTTTTTAAAGAACTTCAGATCATGACAGTTAACCAGACCTTAACCTACCTTTGCAAGACTCCATAAACTTGTGACTCCCAGATTAATGGTCAAGACACTTGCAACAGCAGAATTGGGACTGTTTGAACTCAATATTGATCGAGCTCCCCTCTCCCCAACTGGTAGAAGTGGGATCTATCTGAAATGGGGCTGAAACATCCACACCTAGTCCTGCCCTCCAGTTTAAATGTCCACAGGGGCCTTCCCACTCCATGACAATCCAGCTCAATGATTAACCGTAAAACCTGATTCGGTGATTTTGGTTCAGGAATGTTACGTACAGACAGACAGTAGGAGTAGGCCATTCAACCCCTCTCGCCCGCTCCGTCATTTAATAAGATAATGCCTGATTTGATAAATTCTTGGCAAGCAAGAGGGTGATCATAAGAATCTATCCACATCGGCCTTAAAATATTCAAAAACTTTGCTCCCACCACCTTCACAGGAAGAGAGTTCCAAAAATTGGATTGATGGATTGAGTTATAAGGAGAGGCTTGGATTGGGTTGCAAGGAGAGGCTGAATAGACTGGGACTTTTTTCTCTGGAGCGTAGGAGGCTGAGGGGTGATCTTATAGAGGTCTATAAAATAATGAGGGCATAGACAAGGTAGATGCTCAATATCTTTTCTCAAAGGTAGGGGAGTCTAAAACTAGAGGGCATAGGTTTAAGGTGAGAGGGGAGAGATACAGAACTGTCCAGAGGGGCAATTTTTTCACACAGAGGGTGGTGAATGTTTGGAACAAGCTGCCAGAGTTAGTAGTAAAGGTGGGTACAATTTTATCTTTTAAAAAACATTTAGATAGTTACATGGGTACGATGGGTATGGAGGGATATGGGCCAAATGCAGGAAATTGGGATTAATTTAGGGTTTTAAAAAAACATGGACAAGTTGGGCCGAAGGGCCTGTTTCCGTGCTGTAAACCTCTATGACTCTATGACTCACGACCCTCTGAGTGAAAATATTTTGCATCATCTTCATATTAAATGGGCAACCCCTTATTTTTAAAAAGTGACACTTAGTTTTAGATTCTCCCACCGGAGGAAACATCCTCTCTACATGCACCTTGTCAAGATCCCTCCGGATCTTATACAGTTCAATTGAGTCGCCTTTCACTCTTCTAAACTCCAGCGGATACAAGCGTAGCCTGTCTAACCTTTCCTCAATTGGCAACTTAGTCTGATAAATAATTTCAGCATTCAAAATCCATTTACAAGCTTCCTTAAACAAGGGGACTAGTACACAGTACTCCAAATGTGGTCTCACCACTGCCCTGTACAAATGAAGCATGACCTCCCAATTTTTGTATTCAACTACTTTCTCAATAAATGTCAACATTCTATTCACCTTCCCAATTACTCGCTGTAGCAGCATGCTTATCCTTTGTGATTCATGCACGAGGTCACCCAGACCCATTAGAATTCTGCAGCTTTTTCATTCTTTGTGTAAAGATGGACAATTTTACATGTTCCCACATCATAATCCATTTGCCAGGTCTCTGCCCACTTACCTAACCTATTGATATACTTTTGTAATCCCCTTATGTCCTCTTCACTCTTCATTTTCCTACTTACCTTCATGTCATCAGCATATTTGGAAAATATCTCTTCAATCCCTTCCTCCAAGTCATCTATATAAATTGTAAACAGTTGAGGACGCAGCACTGATCCCTGTGGCACCCCACTCATTACGTCTTGCCAACCTGAAAAATACCTATTTATGCCTACTCTCTGTTTCCTGTGTGCCAGCAAATCTTCTATCCATGCCAATATGTTACCCCCGACACTGTGAGTTTTTATTTTCCACGATAACATTTGATGTGGCAATATATCAAATGCCTTCTGGAAATCTAAATGCAGTAATTTCACTGGTTTTCCTTTATCCACAGCACATGCTACTTCCTCAAAAAACTCCAATAAGTTGGCCAGACATGATTTCTCTTTTCACAAAACCATGTTGACTCTCCCTGATTACCTTAGCTTATCCAGGTGACCTTCTACAATTTTCTTAATATTGTCTAACATTTCCACAATGTTTGAAATGTATTTATTAGTGTCACATTTAGGCTTACATTAACTCCGTAATGAAGATACTATGAAAATTCCCTAGTCATCATACCTGTTTGGATACACTGAGGGAGAATTTAGCATGGCCAATGCACCTAACTAGCACATCTTTTGGACTGTGGGGTGAAACCAGAGCACCTGGAGCAAACCCACACAAACACGGGGAGAACATGCAGGCTCCACACAGACAGTGACCCAAGCCGGGAGTCGAACCTAGGTCCCTGGTGCTCTGAGGTAGCAATGCTAACCATTGTGCCACTGTGCTGTCCAGAGATGTTAGGCTAAATGGCCTGTAGTTTCCCACTTTCTGACTCCCCTTTTGAATATGAAATTACATTTGCTAACTTCCAATCTAATGGGAGCTTCCCCCAATCGAAGATCAGTCATCCCACTTGCCACTTTCCTTAAGACCTTGTGATGAAGTTATAGGGTTTAAGGGTTATGGGGAGAGGGCGGGAATGTGGAACTGAGACACGACAGATCAGCCATGATCTTGTTGAATGGCGGGGCAGGCTCGAGGGACTAGATGGCCTACCCCTGCTCCTATTTCTTATGTTTTTATGTTCTTAAGTTTTGGGACCCCTGCTCTTGACAGTCAGAATATTGGGGAAATCCTTCTGCATGTTCTATTGGAAGCAGAGCTGTGGGATCTTTTACACCCACCTTAGAAAGGAAATGGGGCTTTGATTTCATATGTCATCAGAAAGGCAACACCATGAACTGTGCAGCACACCTTCAGTGCAGCGCTGGAGCGTTTGCTTGGATAGGTTTTGATTTAATACTCCGATGTTGAAAACAGATGTCCTGAAGTAGCACTTATCAAAAGCTTTAAACATATCGACCTTGTTAATATTAAAGATAGCAAATAATCATCAGACTGCAAGAAAGGAACAAGATTGATTAAGGAAACTTTTCAATTTATGTGACTGAAGTAACTTAGAGAATAATTCATTGCATTGACGTGTACCACGGTACAATCTGAGATGACATTAATATCTACATTTAATTTGTAAGTGATTGCATGGCACAGAACTCTTCTCCAACTCGTAAAATGTACCTCATATAAAATTCTCAGCCATGTGAAATATTTAATCAGCTATCCAATGGATCCTTGAAATCCAACTGTCATCTAATATAAATATATTACATAATCATTGCAGGAAACCAAAACCTGATTTGATCTTGATAAATGTGAAGAAAGGATTTCAGATCCGTGCCATCAGAGAATGCTAAATTACAATATTATGCATCAAATTGCCACATGTGGAGCTATATATAACATGCCTTCAAAGCAGTTGAGAATGAGAATTAGTCAGAGGACAGTGGTGTTCTTTTCAAAGGAATGGTTGGGGACTCTGGGTCTGTACTCATTGGAGTTTAGAAGGATGAGGAGGGAATCTTACTGAAACTTACAGGATCTGCGATGCCTGGGTAGAGTGGACGTAGAGAGGATATTTCGAGTAGTAGGAAAAACTAGAACCAGAGGGCACAACTTGAGACTGGAGAGATGATCCTTTAAACAGAGATGAGCAGGAATTTGTTCAGCCAGAGAGTGGTGAATCTGTGGAACTCTTTGCCGTAGAAGGTTGTAGAGGCCAGGACATTGAGTGTCTTTAAGACAGAAATAGATAGGTTCTTGATTAATAAGAGGATCAGGGATTATGGGAGGAGGCAGGAGAATGGGAATGTGAAAAATATCAGCCATAATTGAATGGTGGAGCAGACTCGATGGGCTGAGTGGCCTAATTCTGCTCCAATGTCTTATGGTCTTATGATTTTGTAGAACCAGATGTCTACAACAAGTAACTATCAATTGTCAACAGAAAATGCTGAAAATACTCAACAAGTTAGGCAGTATCTGTGGAGCTGGAACCAGAGTTAATGTTCAAGCTTGGTTCAGCTACAGTAATGGCTGTTGGAGAATTAATGGTGTGCCTTCAATCTCTGGTGCATAATGCCACAGAAAAGTCCATAATTTAAATGGATACACCTTCATAACCTTAATCGTATAAGAGCCAATAGAAAATGAATAAATACGAGAGACTTTGGGCAGGACTTTCTGGCCATGCTCATCCCAAGGCTGAAGAATCTCCCTGAGTGGCCTTGCTCATTATGATTCCATTGGACAGCAGGACGGGAAAATTCCATCCTTTGTGTCAAAGTTTTTGTCTTGCACTCATCAGGATATTTTGCAAGTATATAAACCCAAGGGCAACAACAAATTTATACTGTATGAGAAGGAAGTGTTGACTGGTTGGAAAGTGGATTTTGATTGGTAGAGGCCTGGCTTTAGTGAATGCACCAGTTGATGGTGACTGACAGTTAACCATCAAATGCTGCTTGAAACTTAAGCTGGTCAAAGATTTGTCCTGGGGAATGAAGCAGCAAATTGCTGCCACTTATTTTGATTAGCTGGAATAGGGACAATTTGTATACGTGTTTTTATTGTCTGCACAGAATGGGGCAGGACAGAACATGAGTGATGAAGGTTATGAAAAGTGATAAAAATAAAAACTTCACATGCTTATTCCAAGGATCAATCACCTTGGAGTGAGGAATAATATGAAATTAAAGGAAACCTGACAAGTTGAAGAATAAAAACATATCAAGATGCAGGAGGCGATAGAATTTTTGTACAATTTATTTGTAAGTATAAATGATAAGGTGTTAATGTCCAATTGAATGTGCTAGCTTTTTTGAAGACTGTATTGATCACAATCTACTTCAAGGTTTAAAGAAATTGCCAGCAGCACATGTTGGAATCTAACTGATGCACCATTTTCATAACGCTATAGATGGGAAACGGGACAACTTGCACCGCGTTTATTGACAATTTGCAGGTTTTTGATTTAATCATTCCTACTTTATGGTGACCAATTTGAGAAATTGTGAGTTTAATTCTGTTTTAATGAGTTGGGTTAATGCTTTCCCAGCAGAACGGACTGATTGAAAGTGTGAAAATATCTGAGTGAAATGGGATCAATCATCGGGGACTAAACTAAGCACTCTTCTTTCATCTGCGCTGATAATTAATCCCAAATTAAACAATAAAACGGTCAATTATGTTGATACCGCACAAAGTGAGAGCGCCAGTGCTTGCAATATTTGTAGGGAGCATGTGCTGTTTCGCTGAGTGGTCCCAGCAGAATAAGAGAGGAGATAAAGATCTCTTTGTGTCGTTATGTGTCAGCAACATCGTAAATATGATAGAACGATTTCCTGCTTTCACTAATTTGGGTGTAACTAGAGAAGAATGCATCTTAAGATAATTTTACCAATTACAGAGACAAAAAGAAATCTTATTACTTTTTGCAAGGGGGGCTTATCTAGGCAGCTCATGTGCTCAGATTAATACAAACAGCACAGGATTTGATACCTGTTCTGGCTGAGGTAGACGCATAGTTAAAACAAAATCACAGCATTTTGACATGGTTTGATAAATAATTGCTAAGGAACTCAAGGGCAGCACTGTGACACAGTGGTTAACATTGCTGCTTCAAGGTGCCAGGGGCCTGGGTTTGATTCCTGACTTGGGTCACTGTCTGTGTGGCCATGCTCAATTCTCCCTCAGCGTACCCGAACAGGCGTCAGAGTAAATAAATAAACTTAATAATGGATTCATTTGGAATTTATCTACTCTGCAATTTTAGCAGGTGTTACCTCATTTAAAATGAATGAGTTTGTACTCTTGTTAAAAGGAAAATGTCTTTTTTTAACAAAATTACTGAGAAACGTCTTAAAGGTTTTGTTAAAATTAAAGGTGGCATGGTGGCATAGTGACTAGCATTGCTGCCTCACAGCGCCAGGGACCCGGGTTCGATTCTTGGCTTGGCTCACTCTCTGTGTGGAGACTGTATGTTCTCCCCATGTCTGTATGGGTTTTCTCCAGGTGCTCCAGTTTCCTCCCACAGTCTGAAAGACGTGCTGGTTAGGTGCATTGACCCGAACTGACACCAGACTGTGGCGATTCGGGGAGGTTCACAGTAACTTCATTACAATGTTAATGTAAACCTTACTTGTAATTAATAAAATAAACTTTAACTTTAAAATATACTGCTTTTCTAAAATGCCATAATTGTTGTTATGCAAGCAAACTGAGTAATCCAAACCTCAGTGTACTACAGACAGCAAGCTAAATGATCTACAAATCTGTTTTGGTGATAAAATGTTTGTTACAATGTCAGTAAAAGTTGTCCAAATAATGTCACAGCTTCTACAATGCACATAAAATGTCTCTGGAGTCTTGGATTTACATCTGATCCATAGCATGGCATCACAACAATGTTAGCACTGGATGAGTGCAGCTCCAATAACACTCAAGACACTCAATACCATCAAGGACAAAGCAGCCTCATCCACCACCTTAAACATTCACTGCTTCCACCACCAACAGGCATCGTGGAAACCATGCATACAATCGACAAGATGCACTGCAATAACTCACTAAGTCTCCTTCGACAGCACCTTCCAAACACGTGACCTCCATTACTTAGAAGGACAAGGGCTGTGGGTGCATGGGAACACATCCACCTGCAAATTCCCTTCCAAACTATGTGCCATCCTGATGTGGAAATATATCGTCATTCCACCACTGTTGCTGGGTCAAAATCCAACAACTCTCTCCCTAACACCATAGATTGCAAGGATTCAAAAAGGCAGCTCATCAGCATCTTCTCAAGGGTAAGTAGTGATGGCTAATACATGCTGCACCCCCCCCACCCCCTGCAATGCCCACATCCTGTGAAAGAATATTAAAAAGTACTGTAGTGCCAACTTATGCCTCCTAATAAAATTAAAGGTTCTGATCACTCTTTTTAGAGTCAAGTTTCAGTCAAATAAATTCTCATCAATGAGGTCTAACAGTAGAGAAAATAACTTAATGAGTTAAAGGGTTCTTTAAGAGCTATGTGAGTCGGTCTAATCGTGAGGATTTTGGTTGGCACAATTGTAATCGACAGAGAAGCTGATTTGATTTGATTCGATTTATTTTTGTCACATGTATCAGCATGCAGTAAAGAATATTGTTTCTTGCACACTACACAGACAAAGCATACTGTTCATAGAGAAGGAAAGGAGAGAATGCAGAATGTAGTGTTACAGTCATAGCTCAGGTGTAGAGAAAGGTGAACTTAGTGTGAGGTAGGTCCATTCAAAAAGCGGGGAAGAAGCTGTCCTTGAGTCGGTTGGTACATGAACTCAGACTTTTGTATCTTTTTCCCAGTGGATGAAAGTGGAAAGAGAGTATGTCTGGGGTGCATAGAGTCCTTAATTTTGCTGGCTGCTTTTCCGAGACAGTGGGAAGTGTAGACAGAGTCAATGGATAGGAGGCTAGTTTGCATGATGAATTGGGTTACATTCATTGTTTTTTGAGCCATTATCAAGCTGTGATGCAACCAGAAATAATGCTTTCTATGGTATATCTATAAAAGTTGGTGAGAGTTGTAGCTGACATGCCAAGTTATTTCTTGGCATGTCAGCTGTTACATTTTTTTATAAAAAAGCTCATTTATTAGTGTCACAAATCAGCTTACATTAACATTGCCATGAAGGTACTGTGAAAATCCCTGCGTTGCAACACTCTGCCACCTGTTCGGGTACACTGAGGGAGAACTTAGCATGATCAATATATGTAATCAGCATGCCTTTTGGACTGTGGGAGAAAACCAGAGCACCCGGAGGAAACCCATGAAGACGCAGGGAAAATGTACAAACTCCACACAGACAGTGACCCAAACCGGGAATCGAACCCGGATCTCTGGCACTGTGAGGCAGCAGTGCTAACCATTGTCCCACCATGGCTGGACTGGCCAGTTAGCCTTTTCTCAACGACATCATTGATGAGCAGAATTATTTCAACCAGGGAGTATCGTGAGTGGACGGATATCCAAACTGTAACATAACGTCGTGAGTCAGTCTTTCTTAGCATCAAAACCTTCAAATTAAAAACCGAGAATGGATTTTTGTGTGCAACTTTTGTTTCTTAACACTGCTAGGCCATTCACAGTATTTTTTTAAGAAGGCCGCACGTTTTAATTTTTGCACTGGAAGGAGTTCAGAAGACATTTACTGGGATGCTGCCTGGATGGAACATTAAAGTTATGAAGAGAGGTTGCAGAGTCTTGGGTTGTTTTCGCTGGAGCAGAGAAGATTGAGGGGCGACCTGATTGAGGCATGCAAGATTATGAAGGGCATGGACAGAGTGGATAAGAAGCTTAGTTGAAGGGTCAGTCACAAGAACACATAAGTTAAAGGTGAGGGGCAGGAGGTTTAGGGACGATGTGAGGAAAAACTTTTTTACCCAAAGGGTGGTGACGGTTTGGTATGCGCTGCCTGAGAAGGTGGTGGAGATGGTTTGCCTCACATCCTTCAAAAAGTATCTAGATGAGCACTTGGCACACCACAACATTCAGGCCTATGGGCTAAGTGCTGGCAGATGGGATTAGGTGGGAGTTCAGGTGTTTTAATGTGTTGGTGCAGACTCGATGGGTCGAAGGGCCTCTTCTGTGCTGTATGATTCTATGATTCGATGAAAACGAGGAAAATGATTGGGTAGAATCCATTTTATCCCATCATTTCAAACAAAAAATCAGCTAGATGTGGGGCACTCACTTTTAATTCCTATGCGATAAAATGTTGGGTTAACTTGGATAGTTTGATAAGTTGCTTTGGGGCTAATAACAGCTCCATGGGTGGTTCTGAAGATCTCATTAATGCAACATGAGATTTAGCGATGACTGGAGAAAAGAAAAATCCATTATCCCTTGCATGTGATTTGAATAATTGCGTCCCTAAAGGCAACAAGCAGAAGATACACTTGTGGCATTCCCCTGCCCTAATCTCCTGGCCTCCTGAAAAGACCATCTCCCACTGGGATAACTTTCCATTGGCATTTGCCACCTGCTGGGACATTGCCCAAGGCCACCTTTTCATTCGGCAGCCTCTACAGAGAGAATATTAGCAAGCTTTTCAGTAATGGCAGGCAGACATACCGAAGCTCAATTCCAGCTTCGCTCAATGGGCAGAATAATATGGACTTGCCCCAGTGTCTGGCCTCTCCCCCAGAATCCATGGCCTGACTTCCAGGCCCACTGTCAGCATGCACCCAATTATATACAAACTGCCACCAATTAGCAGCAAAGGTGGGTTATAGAAATTCTTCCTGTCCAAGGTGCACTGGAAGGCAAGATGTCCAGTCAGGGGCTGGAGACCATAACCCAGAGCCAAGTCATAGCCAGTCCTCAAAAGGTCCCTTTGGCAAGGGACAGAGTATGGTATGAGAGGATCAGGAAACTTTCTACAATGAGGAATCTCATCGTTGGTAGTCTATCCAGGTAATTCAATTTTAATTAATGCTAATGTC
Organism: Carcharhinus amblyrhynchos; assembly: GCF_965287045.1. Classification (NCBI taxonomy): domain Eukaryota; kingdom Metazoa; phylum Chordata; class Chondrichthyes; order Carcharhiniformes; family Carcharhinidae; genus Carcharhinus; species Carcharhinus amblyrhynchos. Next base: position 84,270,149 of record NC_137334.1, read on the forward strand.
TGCCAGCCTCATTGTTACCCAAAGTTCAATAAATCAGCAACTTTGCCAGCATTAGACATCAAGAAGTTTCTAGAATCATAGAATATTTACGGTGCAGGAGAAGGCACACTGAGTCTGCACTGACAACAATCCCACCCAGACCCTATCCCCATAACCCCATATATTTACCCTGATCATTCATTTTACCCCAGCTAGTCCCCCTGACACTAAGGATCAATTTGACAGCAGGGCAGCAGGACTACAGGGCACAGCCTCAAGATAAGGTGGGGGGGGGGCGGGGGGGGGGCGCAGTTTAGAACGGAGTTGAGGAGGAACTTCTTCACTCAAAGGGTGGTGAATCTCTGGAATTCTCTGCCAGTTGAAGTGGTGGAGGCTGCCTCGCTAAATATATTTAAGTCATGGGTAGATAGGTTTTTGACAGACAAGGCAATTAAGGGTTATGGGGAGAAAGCGGGAAAGTGGAACTGATCCACTTCAGATCAGCCATGATCTTACTGAATGGCGGGGCAGGCTCGAAGGGCTAGATGGCCTACTCCTGCGCCTATTTCTTATGTTCTTATGTTCTTATGACAAGGCCAATCCACCTCACCTGCACATCTTTGGACTATAGGATTAAACCGGAGCACCCGGAGGAAACCCATGCAGACATACATTAATGTGACAACTCCACACAGTCACCCGAGGCTGAAATTGAACCTGGGTTCTTGTGAGGCAGCAGTGCTGACCACTGTACCACCCCAGTTGAACATTAATTTTTATATTTCCACACATAGATATCTGTACCCGTCGAAACATGGGGAGAGGTGCTCCAGAAGAGGTAAATCTGCCCCAGGTTGGCCTTGATGTCCTTATCAGTGTTGTCTGAGGGGAGTTGTGATCAGATGATTCTAAGTGGTGGGAAGGAAGAGAGAAGGGGAAGTTTGGATTGTTTTCATTGGAGCAGAGAAGACTGAGAGGTGGCCTGATCGAGATGTACAGGATTATGAGGGACATGAACAGAGTTTAAAGGAAGCTGCTGTTCCCCTTCATTGAAAGGTCAGTCACAAGGGAAATAGGTTCAAGCTGAGAACCAGGAGGCCTGGGGGGATGTGAGGAAAAACCTTTCTACCCAGAGAGTGGTAACAGTCTGGAATACGCTGCCTGGGAGGTGGGTTGCCTCACATCCTTTAAAAAGTATCTGGAAGAACACTTGGCAAATCATAACATTCAGAGATATGGGCCAAGTGCTGGTAAATGGGATTAGGTGGGGGATCAGGTGTTTCTAATGTGTTGGTGTGGACTCAATGGGCCAAACGGCCTCTTCTGCACTATATGATTCTGATTCTAACCCCAGGCTGTGTTGGAGGAGGTGGCCGAGGAGATGCGCAATGTGGATGTGGCAAGGATGATCTGGTCGCAGTACTGAAAGTGGTTCAACGACCTCATGAGGTCGGTAAAGGTGAGGATGGCATCAGTATGAGCAATACTAGTACAGTATTAGACAGGTTTGGCAAGTGAATGAAGTAGCTGAGATTATCTGCTCATTCAAAATTTCAAGTTTGAACAAGTGCACGTCCTAAAGCATGTTATTGTGCACCCCAAACAACTATCAATGTAAACGGCGTGTTTTTGGCAGATGAGCTTCCAATGTGGGAGCTTAGGCGGGAGCTGATATGAGGTGGCCTTCAAGACACAGACAACGCAGAATCGCCGAGCAGAAACAGCTAGCCAAGTTCCGCACACATGAGGACGGCCTCAACCAGGATCTTGGGTTCATGTCACACTATCAGTAACCCCCACAACTTGCCTGGGCTTGCAACATCTCACTAGCTGTCCTAGCTTGCGACAATTCACACCTCTTTAACCTGTGATTAACCCTCCCTCCACTCACATTGTCTGCACCTGTAAAGGCTTGATTAGCCATTGAGACTCGCATTCCAACCATTATCTTGTAATTGAGTTTGTGTCTTTATATGCTCAGTTAGTGAAACAAATCCTGCACTCACCTGATGAAGGAGCAGCGCTCTGAAAGTTCGTGCTACCAAATAAACCTGTTGGACTTTAACCTAGTGTTGTGAGATTACTTACTGCGCCAACGCCAGCAACTGCCTCTTCATCTTCTCGCTGACTGAACATAAGAAACATAAGAAATAGGAGCAGGAGTAGGCCAGCTAGCCCTTCGAGCCTGCCCCACCATTCAATAAGATCATGGCTGATCTGTCGCTGCTCAGTTCCACTTTCCCGCCCTCTCCCCATAACCCTTAATCCCCTCGCTTATCAAAAACCCTTCAACCCGCTTCTTAAAAATATTTAGCGAGGCAGCCTCCACCACTTCAACGGGCAGAGAATTCCAGAGATTCACCACCCTTTGAGTGAAGAAGTTCCTCCTCAACTCCGTTCTAAACCGCCCCCCTTTTATCTTGAGGCTGTGCCCCCTAGTCCTCCTGTCTTTTTTGAGCGGGAAGAGTCTCTCCACCTCTATCCTATCCATCCCATTCATCATCTTATACGTCTCAATGAGATCTCCCCTCATTCTTCTAAACTCTAACGAGTACAAGCCTAGTTTATTCAGCCTCTCCTCATAGCTCAACCCCCTCAACTCCGGTATCAGCCTCGTAAACCTCCTCTGCACTCCCTCCAAGGCCAAAATATCTTTGCGCAGGTGCGGCGCCCAAAACTGCACACAGTACTCCAGCTGCGGCCTCACCAATGCCCTATACAGCTGCAGCAAGACCTCCCTACTTTTATATTCAATCCCCCTCGCTATGAAGGCCAGCATCCCATTCGCCTTCCTGACCACCTGCCTTGAACAACTTGGAGTGTGGTGTTTGGGAAAGACTTTCAAGCAATGATATTTACAGAGATCGCAGTGTGTGCTTGCTGCTATCCCTCTTTGCATCAGCTCTTGTCCATCGAGGCTGTATAACTACATGTTTTAAAAATCGACCACGACTCCATCTGCCACTTTGTGGGAGCCTCAGATGACGACTGAGAAAGGGGGTCTCTATCTCCTCCTCCCTTGGGGAGAACATGGTGTCTGTGTCCAGCACGTTCCTCCATGCTTCAGATCACAGCGATGGAACTGTGAAGCATTTTGAACAGACTGCAATAATGAGAGAACCCGGTAGACATTTATTTAGCAAACCTGTGTACCCTATGATCTTCCAAAATATTGAAATCTTTTCTTTGATGTCCAACGCCAGCAACTTCACATCATGATAATGGGATTCAGATGTGATCTGGCATGTGACTGCTTAGATTGTTAATGCCAAATCTTGTCAGGAGAAGCAAGTCCACAATACCTGTGAGTGAGGCAGTACAGGTGGTAAAATACCACACATGGAAATCCCTATATATTGGGAGCAACATAAAGGAGTAAAATACAACAAATCCTCAGGACCTACACTGTAGGATTCTAAAAGAGATAGTTGCAGAGGTAGTGGACGTGTTAGCTGTAATTTTCCAAATTCTCAGGGACAGCCCCACCAGATTGGAAGTTGGTCACATTACACTCCATTTTAGAGATAAAATAGTCATTTACAAGCCAGTTCGCCTGATGTCAGTTGTTGGAGAAATACTGGAATGTATTATTAAGGAAGCCTTAACACTTGGACCATTTAGAAAAACATGGCTTGAGAGCTCTGAGGTGCAGGAGGGGGAAAATTGATCTGGGTGTCCTTGGGCAAAAATTACAAAGACCTAGAATGCAGATACAGCAAGTAATTAAGAAAACTAATAGAATGTTATCGTTCATTACAAGGGGAATTGAATACATTAGTAGGGAGATTATGCTTCAGTTGTACTGGGCATTCATGAGATTACATTTTGAGTAGAGTATTGGTCACCTTATTGAAGGAAGGACATGAATGTTTTGGAAGCAGTTCAGAGAAGATTTACCAGAGTCATTTTTTTATGAGGAAAGGTTGGATAGGCTCATGGTTTGGAAGAATAAGAGGTGACCTGATTGAAACATTGGGGCGGCACGGTAGCACAGTGGGTTAGCACTGCTGCTTCACAGCTCCAGGGACTTGGGTTCGATTCCCGGCTTGGGTTACTGTCTGTGTGGAGTTTGCACATTCTCCTCATGTCTGCGTGGGTTTCCTCCGGGTGCTCCGGTTTCCTCCCACAGTCCAAAAGACGTGCGGGTTAGGTTGATTGGCCATCCTAAGAAATTGCCCCTTAGTGTCCAGGGATGTGTAGGTTAGAGGGATTAGTGGGTATAATATGTGGGGATATGGGGGTAGGGCCTGGGTGGATTAGAACATAGAACACTACAGCACAAACAGGCCCTTCGGCCCACGAGTTGCGCCGATCACATCAACACCTATCTATAACCCCCAATCCCATAAAACCCCATATACTCATCCAGAAGTCTTTTAAAAGACCCCAGCGAATTCGCCTCCACCACCACTGACGGCAGCCGATTCCACTCACTCACCACCCTCTGAGTGAAAAACTTACCCCTAACATCACTTCTGTACTTTCCTCCCCGCACCTTAAATCTGTGTCCTCTCGGAGCGACCATTTCAACCCGGGGAAATAGCCTCTGAGAATCCACCCTATCTATTCCTCTCAACATTTTATAAACCTCTATCAGGTCGCCTCTCAACCTTCGTCTCTCCAGGGAAAAGAGACCCAGCTCCCTCAACCTAACTTCATAAGGCATGCCTCCCAGTCCAGGCAACATCCTTGTAAATCTCCTCTGTACCCTTTCAATAGCTTCTACATCTTTCCTATATTGAGGCGACCAGAACTGCGCACAGTACTCCAAATGAGGCCTGACAAGGGTCTTATAAAGTTGCAGCATTACCTCCTGACTCCTAAACTCAATCCCTTGATTTATGAAGGCCAGTACACCATACGCCTTCTTGACCACCTCTTCCACCTGCGAGGCCGATTTAAGAGTCCTGTGGACCCGGACCCCAAGATCCTTCTGCTCTTCAACACTACTAAGACTCCTGCCCTTGATAGTGTACTCGTTCATCCCGTTGGTTCTGCCAAAATGGACGACTACGCATTTATCCGCATTGAAGTCCATCTGCCACTTCTCCGCCCAGTCCTGCATCCTATTTATGTCCTGCTGCAACTTTTGACATCCTTCCAGACCATCCACAACACCACCGACCTTTGTGTCATCAGCGAACTTACTTAACCATCCTTCCACTTCCTCATCCAGGTCATTTATGAAAATGACAAACAGCAAGGGTCCTAGAACAGATCCCTGGGGCACTCCACTGGTGACTGACCTCCATTCAGAAAAAGACCCATCCACAACCACTCTCTGCCTTCTGCAGGCAAGCTAGTTCTGGATCCACAAGGCCAAAGGCCCTTGGATCCCATGCCCTCTCACCTTCTCAAGAAGTCTTGCATGGGGGACCTTATCAAACGCCTTGCTGAAGTCCATGTACACCACGTCCACGGCACTTCCTTCGTCAATGTGTTCAGTCACATTATCGAAGAACTCAACTAGGCTCGTAAGGCACGACCTGCCCTTGACAAATCCATGCTGACTATTCCTGATCATGTCAAACCTCTCCAAATGCTCGTAAATCTTGTCCCTCAGAAGCCTCTCCATCAGCTTACCAACCACTGAGGTCAGACTCACCGGTCGGTAATTTCCCGGGCTATCTCTGTTCCCTTTCTTGAAAATAGGGACTACATCCGCAATCCTCCAATCTTCCGGAACCTCTCCCGTCTCCATTGATGACGCAAAGATCATCGCCAGGGGCTCTGCAATCAATTGTAGTCAGTGCAGACTCGATGGGCCGAAGGGCCTCTTTCTGCTCTGTAGGGTTCTATGATACTATAAGATCCTGAGAGGTGTTGACAGGGTGGATGTAAAGAGAATGTTGCCACTTGTCGGAGAATTTAAAACTAGATTCCACTGTTTAAAATTAAGGGATTACTCATTTAAAATGGAGGTGAGGCTTTCGCTCAGAGGGTTGTGAACTTTTGGATCTCTCTTCTTGAAAAGGTGGGGGAAGCATGGCGAGGGTGGGGGGTAGAATGTCGGTGACTCTCTCAGCTCTCTGTGCTGCTCTAGCCCACTAGTGTCTTCCCCCTCCCAACACGCCAGTGTGTTCCTCTCCAGCAGGGCTTATAACTTCTCCCCCACCCCCACTAGAGGGAACAGAGGCCATGTGGACCCCTCCCAGGAGGTCAGGAGTAAGGAGGGGTGTTGCTTGAGCAGTGCAGCCTGCCTCCTGGCATTGCCCAAGGAGCAAACTGGCAATGCCCAAGGGCATTGCCTACAGGGACTTTGGCATGGTCTACGGGGCAGCAAGCTGCGCCGCGGGGGTGGGGCCAATGGGGTGCTGCCTACTCAGGGTTGGGCCTGTAGGAGGGATAATCAGTGGGGGGGTGGAGGGGTCCCTCTGCTACACTGCATTTGGGATCAGTGGCAGAAGGAGGAAAGAGGGTGATCGGGCTTGGCCATTGGCTGGGAGTGGGGGTTTGGGCTTGCTGGTGGGGGCACGGTCACAACTGCCAGAGGGGTCAGGGCTGCTGGGGAGATTGGTGCTGCTGAGGGGGTCAGGACTGCCAGTGGGAGGGGGGGTTTCAGGTTTTGGGGAGATCAGGGCTAGCCAGGGGCAGGAAGGATATCGGAGGTGGCCCCCAGCAATCTGGGAAGCCGGAGATCGGAGGGATGGTGGGGCAACAATGAGGGGTCACAGTGCTGGCCAGGGATCGGGAGGGCAACAGTGTGGGGCTACCGATCTCTGGCCTGCACAATGGCCCACACAGTGCTTTGTTGCCAGCCTCTCCAGCGGGAATAGGCCTCACCCCATTATTTTCAGAGTGAATCATGCTAGGGCACTCTGTGATATACAGACTGTGGGAGACTCATTCTGAAAGTCACACTAAAAAATCGACAGGGTTTACTCCAGTTTTCACGCAAATTTAGCATTTAGAATTTTTTGGGGGGAATCGTCCCCAAAGTCGTGGAATATATTTAAGGCAGAGGTGGAAACATTCTTGATATGTAAGTGAGTGATATGTTACCTGGTGTAGGTGGGATGTAGATTTGATATTATTATCATTAAGCTGTTAAATAGCAGAGCAAGCACAAAGGGCTCCATAGTCATCCTCCTCCTGCTCCCTGCTTTATGTTCCTGCGATTGGATTCTCTCTCGTTGGAGATGGTCATTGCCTGGCACTTGTGTGAGGCAACTGTTACTTGCCACTTGTCAGCCCAAGCCTGAGCAGTGTCCAAGTCTCACTGGGCTGGGATGGGGACCGTTTCAGGAAGTGAATGTTGCACATTTAGGGAGAGAAATCCTTTACCTTTACCTGGCTTGGCAGGTGATTCCAGATTCTCAGGAATGAGATTGACTCTTAGCTGCTCCCAGAAATTGCCTTTGCAAATCATTCAGTTCAAAGATAATTAGGGATGGACAACAAATGCCATGAATGGAGAAATAAAAACTTGTACGAACAAGTAAAGCAATCCCTGAAGTGACCAAAGAGTTCTTTAATTCTCATTGCTCAATCATCTTGTCTGTGCAGTCACTCAGCCAAAGATCTAAGCCCCTCTGAACATCCAGGGATGTTCTGATTTGAGAATTTCACCTTACATTCCCGTGTCAACACAAAAGGTTTTCAATGACTTGAAAAAAAGAATGCCTTCTACAAATCATAGAATCATAGAATCATACAGCACAGTAGAGGCCCTTTGGCCCATTAAGCCCATGCTGACATGTGGGAAGAATTATTTACTAGCACTTGGCCCATTGCTTTGAACGTTGTGACGTACCAAGCACTCATCGAGGTGCCTTTTAAAGGATCAGTGAGTAATCTCACAACACCAGGTCAAAGTCCATAGAACCATAGGAAATTACAGCTCAGAAACAGGCCTTTTGGCCCTTCTTGTCTGTGCCGAACCATTTTTTGCCTAGTCCCACAGGTTTATTTGGTAGCACGAGCTTTCGGAGTGCTGCTCCTTCATCAGGTGAGTTCAGTTCACAAACAGGTATATGGGGACACAAACTCAATTACAAGATAATGGCTGGAATGTGAGTCTGAACAGGAAATCAAGTCTTTACAGATACAGACAATGCGAGCAGAGAGAGGATTAAGCACAGGTTAAAGAGGTGTGAAATGTCTCCAGCCAGGACAGCTAGTGAGATTTTACAAGCCCAGGCAAGTCGTGGGGGTTACATATCTAAAGGACGTGAAGCAACCCAGCTGAAATATCTTCCCAGGCAGCACATTCCAGACCATTACCACCCTCTGGGTAAAAATTGCTTTATTCATATTCCTCCCAAACCTCCTGTCACCTTGAACCTATGTCCTCTTGTGACTGTCCCTTCCACTAAGGGAACAACTGCCCCTTATCCACTCTGTCTAAGCCCCTCATAATCTTATACACCTCGATCAGGTTGTCCCTCAGTATTCTCTGCCCCAAACATAAGAGCATGAGAAGTTGAGACAGAAGAAGACCACATACTGTATCGAACCTGTTCCAACATACAGCAATGCTCATGGCTGATCTTGGACTTTGATTCCATTTTCACACTTGCTCCTCATACTCCTTCATTCCCTGAGACCAAAACTCTGTCTAATGTTTATTAGAGTAGATGCTGGCTGGCATGAGATGGAAGCTCTGGAATCATCCCCTACATCTCATTCACATAGCTTCGTTTTGCCTGTATCTGACTGCAGTTCTCAGTGTGCCCCTCCAAAGAAAGCCCCAGAAATACAGGGTCCCAAAGTAATGCAGATCTTGTTAAAAACTTATCTCCTCACCAGTTGACCTTTGAACCTGGGGAAAATTGGGCATCACTAAGGTCCAGGGATGTCAGGAAATTCAGACCAAACCCTTACTTAATTTATTATAATGTCTTTCAGGCTACTTTAATACAAGCTTCTTGGTGTCCCTTCTGAACATAATTAAAAGCAACCAAAAGGGCAAAATAAGTGCACAGCCATTACATAATGTCCAGTCACATTAAAATCAAATAGTTTCTGTGAGGATATCATAGAATTCTAATGGTGCAAAAAGGGGGCCATTTGGCCCATTGAGTCTGCACCAACCACAATCCCACTCAGGCCCTACTCATGTGACTCCATGTATTTACCCTACTAAGCCCTTGACACTAGGGTCAATTTAGCATGGCCAATCAACCTAAACCACACACCTTTGGACTGTGGAGGGAAACCAGAGCACCCAGAGGAAATCCATGCAGACATAAAAAAAATGTGCAAACTCCACACAGACAACAACCCGAGGCCAGGATTGAGCCCAGATCCTTTGCATTATGAGGCAGCAGTGCTAATCATTGTACTACAGTGCTGCCAGTGATGGTCTACTTTGGAAAAGGGCTTTGCAAATTTTACTGTTCCCAAGTTGAGAAGGAAAAATATCCAAGTAAGATCAAAGGAGCCTGCCAATGATTAATAATAAATATTAGTTATTGATAATCATTGCAAAATTATCAGACCTTCTGCTTTCAAGCTTTTGTATTTCAATGTGCAGTCTGTGAACGAGTTAATATTTGATTCGCTTGCAGGCAAATTTGAATATATAGAACAAAAACAGAAAATGCTGGAAAGTCTCATCAGATCTGACAGCATCTGTGGAGAGACAATAGAGCCAATTTTTGAAGTCTGATGATCCTTTGTCAGAGCTGTATATGTGGAATTTGGGAATGGACTCCTATTCAAGTCACAATCATTTATTCCTGTCAATAATCTATTGTACTCATAATTAGAAGTCCTGCTGACAGACTGCATTCTTTTATACATTGCATTTTATGAGGAACAATTTAAGTAATTAAACAATTTGTACAATTTAACTTTTGATGGGCAATGGACAAGCTTGTTTCCCTGGTATTAACTTTATTTTGCAATCTTGCAGCAAGTTGTGGTTAGCCTTTTCGCCAGGTCTGATCGACCAGAGGTTTTCATTTCCTTTCATGATTATGGTCATTGCTGCCCAGGCCAATATTTGTATCTCACCCCTAATTGTTCATCCCTAGCCTGGCCAGGGCATTTCAGAAGGGAGTTAAAAATCAGTCTCGTTGCTGTGGGTCTGGAGGTGAGTGTGGCAGACTTCCTTCCTTAAAAGGTATTAGCGAGACAGAGGGTTCCTACAGCAATTGGCAGTGGTTGTTATGCTCACTATTACTGAGATAAGCTTTTATATTACAGATGGCAGCAGCTCAGAGGCACAGTGATCAACACTTCTGCCTCAGAGTGCCAAGGACTTGGGTTCAATTCCAGCCTTGGCTGATTGTCAATGTGGAGGTTGCACATTCTCCCCACTTGTGCATGAATTTCTTTTTTGTGCTCCGGTTTCCTCCCACATTCCAAAGATATGGAGATTAGTTGGATCGATCAGGTTAAATTGCTCCTTAGTGTATCATGTGATGCTAGCGTACCTTTAAGATTTTTTTTTAAATCATGTTCTCTGAAGTTTGTAAGAGGGCATTTTGGCTTCATTGTTGCCGAGCTGTCTGCTCTAAGTGCCATAAGTCCTTTCATTACTGCTTCAATGGCTTAAATGGGATTTGTTTAGTTATACTCTGGGCTTCAGGTACTTTCTGGGATTTTATGACCTTTTGCAATGTGAGGGAGAAGATTGATTGACAAGTCAAAGTCAGGTGGTTTCTCCCCATAAGAATCCAAGGATTTGGTTTTGCATCGGAAGCAGTCCTGGTTGTCAAGTGGCAGGCAGGTTTTCTCTCCCTCTCTTCCTGGTTTTGTAAATTCTGCTGGCTAGCTGGAAGCTGATCTTCTGATCTTCTTGGAGTGAAAATTCCGTGGTTGATGGCTTGCTAGTTAGTACTTAGAGTCTCTCTCTCTCTCCCTAGTGTTTCGAGAAACTTTTCTAACATCAAGCTGTTCTGTGTGTGCACCAAGAAAACTGCTAGAAATTACAAAGCTAGGAGTCAGAGTTTCTATTCTCCATCCAAAGAATCAAGTTCCAGCATCTCGTGAGCATTCATATTTTCCCAACTAAACCTATGGCAAGGTTTTATTCATGGGATTTATTTGGTTGGTACAATATTTAGCTGTTAAAATTTATACAACATCACAGGTTTTTTTCTCTTGTTCGTAATTTGTAGAAGTAATTGTCACTTTTCTTTCTATACATGTTCTATGATTGGGGTGGCAAGGTAGCACAGTGGTTAGCACTGCTGCTTCACAGCGCCAGGGATCCGGGTTCAATTCCCAGCTTGGGTCACTGTCCGTGTGGAGTTTGCATGGTCTTCCCATGTCTGTGTGGGTTTCCTCCAGGTGCTCCGGTTTCCACCCACAGTCCGAAAGATGTGCAAGTGAGGTGCATTGACCTGAACAGGTGCCAGACTGTGGTGACTAGGGGAATTTCACAGTAACTTCATTGCAGTGTTAATGTAAGCCTTACTTGTAACTAATAAATTAACTTTAATTGTATTGTATTCTTAAATAAACTTTGTTTGATAAATGCTCCCTAATGGGTTAATTGAATCATACCTAAAGTGAGACATCTCATGATTACTCTAGCCAAATTCAAATTGCAAATCCTGTGATCCAGGTGAACTTCATGAAGTACCTTGGAGTTTCTGATCTGTATTACAGTAATCAAGATATATGGCTTACTAGAACCTTCCAGACACCTGACGAAGGAGCACCATTTCCCAAAGCTTGTGGGATTACTATCAAATAAACTGGCTGGACTTTAACCTGGTGTTGTGAGACTTCTTACTGTATTTACCCCAGTCCAATGCTGGCATCTCTACATCATTACTAGAATTGAGCAGGAGAGAGGGCCTGGACTCTCTGTCCGAGAGTCATTGCAGACGTGTTGGACTGAATGGCCTTCTGCTGCACTGCAGGGATTCTATGATTTATTAACTTAAATTAAATGCCACCTAGTGGGATTTGAAATCATGCCCCTCCTCCCCCACTCTCCATCCCAGAGGAATAGCCTGCATTACCAGCCCAGTGTCATTTACGTGACATCACCATATCTCCGGGTTGCCATAATCACGACCGTTAAACATCCTGGTCAATTTGTTATGGCCTAAGAATGCTCACCTTTATAGCACGATCCTGTAGTCGGCAGCCTTGAACAGTACTGCTAACTGGGGGTCAGTGATAAATGAACTCTCTTGTCTGTGCCTTGCTTCCTGGCAGAGAGCCACTCCCTAGGTGACTAATTTGTAAAAGCCCTGAGAGCTTTGATAAGAACGGCCTTTCTATTAGAACATTACCAACAGCCAAAAATAAATTTATAGTACGTCCCTAAGAGATTCAAAGAACTATACAGGTTACTTTTTTAAAATGCTATTTGGATCAAGCAGCAGTTATTACCATGAATAGTGTAATCATCAAACCACGTCAGGTCGCAGTTTAAAGGTGATCTCACAGCTCTTATCCCTGTGCCTTTGGGAATCACAACTGAGCCTCACATTATATTGCCATGTTTGTATTGACCTGGACATGGGTCTGATTTATACTGATGTGAATATACCTATATTCCCAATGTGTCACACTGAATGTATTTCGAGAGAAAAAGTTGCTGTAATATAGGACTTGTCACGTGCCCACAATATTGCAAAATGCTTCATGAAAAAGAAAATCTCTTACATTTAAACTCTATTCATACATACAAACACGTGAAACAGGAGCAGGTATCGGCCAATTGGCTCCTGAAGCCTGCTCTGGCTTTCCAAAATGTTTCCTGATCTCTGTCTGGATCATAAGTTGTACAATTTGGATCTGAACCCATAAAGATCATGACTGATCTACTCATGTTTCTGATTCCACATTCCCATCAACCCCCTTATCAACTTAGATTCCCTTGACTAACTGGAATTTTCTACTTCCACCTTAGAAATATTCCATGAGCGTGCCTCCTCAACCTTCTGAGACAGAGAGTTCCAAAATCGCACTACTCTCTAAGAGGAAAGAAAAAAATCCTCATCTCTGTCCTAGATGAGCGATCAGTAATTTTGACACAGTGCCCTTGTTCTGGATTCAGCTACAAAAAAAAATCTTTCCCACATCCACCTTGTCTGTCCCATTCAAGATATGTGTGCAGTATTCTCGATGTGGTCTCATCAATGCTCTATATAATGGAAACATATCCTTACTTTTATATTCCATTCCTCTCATAATAAAGGATAGCATTCCATTTATTTATTAACGTCAAAAGTAGGCTTGCATTAACACTGCAATGAAGTTCCTGTGGAAATCTCCCAGTCGCCACCCTCCGGCCTGTTCGGGGACACCAAGGGAGACTTTAGCATGGCCAACCCACCTAACCAGCATGTTTTTCAGACTGTGAGAGGCAATTGGTACACCTGAAGGAAATCCACGCAGACACAGGGAGAATGTGAAAACGCCACACTGTGACCCAAGCCAGGAATCGAACCCTGGTCCCTGGCTCTGTGAGGCAGCAGTGCTAACCACTGTGCTGCCGTGTTGCTGATTCCATTTGCCTTCTTAATTACTTGTTGTGCCCGTATGCTTACTTTTTGAGATTCATGTACTTGAACGCCTAGATTCCCCTGCAACTCTGAATTCTGCAGTCATTCTCCATTGAAATAATACTCTGCTTTTTTATTCTTCCTGCCAAAGTGAACAATTGCACAGTTTCCCATTTTATACTCAATCTGTTTTTATGTAGATCAATTTGGCTGCTAGTTCGTGTAACCCCTTAACCTATCTTGTAGACACAAATGAAGTAAATGGTTCATTTGTTTTGTTATGTACTGAGGGATGAACATTGGCCAAAACAACATCTGGCTCATTTTTGAACCACGTCATGTGTCTTTTAAACTAAGGAAGAAAGCACATTTTGGGTTCAGGGGGTGGTAATTGGGTGGTGTGAGTTGGTCAGAGTAAGTTTTGTAAGGAGTTGAGTGATCAGTGATGTGTTGAATGGTTGAGTTCAAAGTCAGGGGGGTTGAGGTGAGAGTCAGAGGGGTCCAGCAGGAAAATTATGGTGGGGTCAGTGTGACGACAGTGCAGAGTCAACCACATTGCTGTGGCTCTGGAGTCACATGTCGCCCAGACCAGATAAATATGCTAGATTTCTTTCCCCAGAGGACAAAGAACAAACAAAGAGCAAAGAACAGAACAGCAGAGGAACAGGCCCTTCAGCCTTTCAAGCCTGCGCCAACCAAGCTTATCTATCTAAACAACCTCATATGTCCCTCTATTCCCTGTTTGTTTATATGCCTATCATGATAAGTCTTAAATGTAGCTAACATAATGTGTCCCAACCCTCTCACGGCAGTGCATCCCAGGTCTCCACCACCTTCTATGTAAAAGAAAAACTTCCCCATACGTCTCCATTGAAACTTTCCCTCTTTACCTTGAACTTGTGCACCCTGGTAATTGTTATTTCTGGGAGAAAGCTTCCAACTGTTCACCTTATTGATACCTCTCATAATCTTACAAACTTCTATCAGATCGCTGCTCAGCCTCTGTCTTTCCAGAGTGAACAATCCCAGTTCATTCAGTCTCTCCTCATAGCTAATACCCTCCACACCATGCAACATCCTGGTAAACCTTTACTGCACTCTTGCCAAAGCCTCCGTGCCCTGCTGGTAGTGTGGTGGCCAGAATTGGACACAGTATTCCAAATGTGGCCTAACCAATTTTTTAGACAACTGTAATATAACTTGCCAAACTTTATACTCAATGCCCTGTCCAATGAAGGCAAGCATGCTGTATGCTTTCTTCACCACCTTTTCTACCTGTACTGCCACTTTTTAAGGATCTGTGGATCTGAACTCCCAAATCTCTGTGTGTGTCTGTGCTCTGCCATTTATTTTATAGCTCCCACCTAACTTGGATCTACCAAAATGCTTCACCCCACACTGTTCCGGATTAGATTCCATCCGTCATTTCTCTACCCAATTTTCCAGTCTACCTATATCCTGCTGTATTCTCTGACAATCTTCATCACTATCCATAACTCCGCCAATCCTAGTATCATCCGCAAACTTGCTAATCAAACCAGCTACGTTTCCTTCCAAATTATTTATATATATTACAAATAGCAGAGGTCCCAGAACTTAATCCCTACAGAACATTGCAGAACTCCATTCAGAAAAACACCCTTCCACCACTACCTCTGTCTTCTATGGCCAAGCCTGTTCTGAATCCATCTCGCTAGTTCACCACTGTTCTCGTGAGAATTTAATCTTTTGCACCAGCCTGCCATGAGGGATCTTGTCAAATGTCTTACTAACGTTGATGTAAAGAACATCTACAGCCCTTCCTTCATCGATTATTTTTGTCAGCTCCTCAAAAAACTCAATTAAATTAGTGAGACATGACCTCCCATATACAAACCACGCTGTCTGTCGCTAACAAGACCATTCAGTTCCAAATAGATCCTATTCCTAAGAATCTTCTCAACAGTTACATTATCACTTATGTCAAGCTCACTGGCCTATAATTACCCTGGTTATCCTTGCTACCTTTCTTAAATAAAGGGACAACATTCCCAATCCTCTGGTATCTCACCAGTGGCCAACAAGGAAACAAAGATTTCTGTTCGGGGTCCAGCAATGTCATCTTTTGTCTCCCTCAATAATCTGGGATAGATGCCATCCGGCCCTGGAGATTTGTCTGCCTTAATGCTTTTTAATTCACTTAACATTTCCTCCCTCATAATGGTGGCTTGTTCTAAAGGGTTTACACACCCCTCCAAGACACCATCAATCAACGTGTCTCTGTGTCCTTTGTGTATACCAATGCGAAGTATTCATTAAGGATCTCACCCACTTCCTTTAGTTCTGTAAATAACTTTCCTCCTTTATCCTTGAGTGGACCACCTCTTTCTCCAGTTACTGTCTGGCTCCTAATATATGCATAAAATTCCTTAGGATTCTCCTTAATCCTGTCTGCCAAGAACATTTCATGACCACTTCTTGCCTCCTAACTCCCTGTTTGAGCTCTTTTCTACTTTCCTTGTATTCTTCAAGTGCTTAGGCCTCATGTATGCAGCCTTTTTCTTTTTGACTGGACTAACAATTCCCTAGTCATCCACGGTTTCTGAATCCTGCCTTTCATGTCCTACTTTCATAGGCACATGCCTGTCCTGCACTCCTATCAACTGCTCCTTAAAAACTCCCAAATGTGGATTTACTCTCAAACAGCTTCTCCTAATTTTGACATTGTGAACCCAACAGGTTTTTCTGACAATGGTTTCATGGTCATCATTGGGTTCTTAATTTAGATTTGTAAACATTCAATTTCTACCAGCTGCCATGGCGGGATTCAAACCTGGATGCCCGGATTTGTGGATTAATAGACAAGTGATAATATCACTAGGCCACCACCTCTCCACTCCTATTGAGCTGAATACCACTTTGCTGGGGCAGACTGGTACATGCTCCATGCCAAGTTTGTCTTGATGAACAGCATTGTGCTGTGGAACTCATGGACCCTCCACACCAATGGACTGTAGTTCGACCAGCAGTGTGGTACAAGGTGAGGGAGGCTGATGAAGACAAGGTGGGCAATGTGGAAGGAAGGCTACCAAGGGCAGGGTGGTGAAGGGTATGGGGACATGATGACAGGCAGAGGGGCAGGAAGTGGATGAAAATGACGAACAATGGAAGGCAAAGGTAAGACTGAGGGAAGAAAAGTTGGACCCAACAAGGCACGAAATACCGCAAGTCAAAGGAATACCATATTAAAGTTGCATGCAGAGTCCAGATGGAGTGGGTAGAGTTCCACGTGAAACATGGCTCAGGGGAAGGTGGAATGTTTACCACAACAACTGGACCCAGAACATCTGCAGGGATGGTTGCTGGGGGATAAAGGCTTCGCAATTAAAAACTGGCAAATGACTCTTGTATGTTGCCCTCAGACCCATTCCAAGGAGATGTATAAAGCTGTTCATCGCTTCCCACACTCCCTCATACTGCAGGAGTGGTGAAGATGTGATTCAGATGCCTGGATTGCTGAGGTGACTGTCTGCAGCGCACACAAGAGAGAGTTTCCTGCGTGATAGTAATTTGCTGTTCCCTTCTCAATCTGACTTTGCAAAAAAGCTGAGCCGTCTCCAGAAAGAACAAAGAAAATTACAGCACAGGAATGGGCCCTTCGGCTCTCCAAGCCTGCATCAACCATGCAGCCTGACTGAATTAAAACTCCTTACCCTTCCAGGGACCATAGCACTCCATTCCTATCCTATTCAGGTATTTGTTAAGATGCCACTTAAAAGTTACTATTGTATCTGCTTCCGCTACCTTCCTGGGCAGCGAGTCCTGGGCACTCACCACCGTCTGTGTAAAAGACCATAGGATAGAATGTGAGCAACATGGCAGATGGGATGATGATGATGATGTAGAAGTATCTCTGAGAGAATGAATGTTGATACATATTCCCCCGCTAGTGGGTGTGTAAGATATGTGAAGAGTTTGGAAATTATTAAAAATTAAGTTTAATGATGAACATGAAACCATTGTCGATTGCTGTAAAAGCCACCTGGTTCCCCAACGTCAGTTAGAGAAGGAAATCTGCCATTCCCAACTGCTCTGGCCGATGTGACTCTGATCCTACATTAATGTGGTTAACTCTCAAATGCCCTCTGTAATGGAGAGAAGTTAGGGATGAGCAATAATTACTGGCCCAGCCAGCGACACCCATAAATGAATAATAAAAATAAATAAATGAGGCCTTGATGAGAGTTTGATAGTGGAGGGAGCTGGGAGAAGATTTACCCTGGTGGAATGGATGAGATCATTCATCAACTTCCCACACAGCATGGTGCTTCTGGCATGGTTCCCCGACAAGATAGCTTCCTGGGCAATGACCTCCCAGTCCAGAGTGGTGATGTCAGTGTGCTTCTTGGAGTCATCCCCTAGGCAGATGGCAAACTTTGTGCACCAGGCTGCCCGAGGGCATTGTGCTTTGAAGACTTTTCCTTGAAGCTGCTAACTTTTTGCCTTTGGCTTCCAAACTTCCTGCTCGGTCTCTTAAAAACAGGTGGGCTGGAGACAGCGCTATGAATGTGCTGGACTAGCATTTATATATGTCACTTGGGCCTTCAAACCCATTAGCTGATGGTGGGCAGAAGAGGACCCATTAGGTGATTCGGAGAGATGCACACTCATATGTAATTAGTGAGGTTGGAGCTGTGAAATCAGAGGTGAGTTCATTCCATTCCGGCCAACAGGAACGCCACTGGCAGAACCACCTGCCACTGCATTTAACGGAGAATCCCGCTAGGTTTGGATTCTTTTAATGAGGGTCTCAGAGAAGAAAGGAAGTTCAAACTTCTCTGCCAATTCCAACAGAGTCATTGTATTGAGGTCCCAATGCATGTCCTGCCTTTAATGCTCCAGTGACAAGAAAATCTTGGTCAATTCAATTGAAATAGCAGGCGAAGGAATTTTATCTCACTATTTATTTATTTTATTTATTTATTAGTCACAAGTAGGCTCATATCCATCTTCCTAATATCAAAATTTAGAGAAACGAGAAGCAGGAGTAGGCCATTTGGCCCTTTGAGCCTGTTCCACCATTCAACTTGATCATGGCTGATCGTCTAATTCAATAACCTGATCCCCCTTTTCCCCCATATCTCTTGATCCCTTTAGCCCCAAGAGTAATATCTAATTTCTTCTTGAAATCAGATAACATTTTGCTTCAACTGCTTTCTGTGGGAATGAATTCCACACATTCACCACCCTCTGGGTGAAGAAATTTCTCCTCACCTCAGTTCTAAATGGTTTACCCCTTATTCTCAAACTATGACCCATAGTTCAAAACTCCCCCCCAAAGTTGGAACGTTCTTTCTGAGATTACCCTGTCTAAACTTGTTAGAATTTTAAGTTTCTATGATACTCTCACTCTTCTAAACTGCAATGAATATAACCTTAACCGACTGAGTTTCTCCTTATATAACAGGCCCTTAGTTTCTCCTTATATGACAGACCTGTCATCCCAGCAATCAGTCTGGTAACCCTTTGCAGTGCTCCCTTTCTCGCAAGGACATCCTTCCTCAGATTAAGACACCAAACCTGCACACAATACTCCAGGTGTGGCATAACAAACACCCTATACAATTTTAGGGTGCAGCAAAACACCCCTATCCCTGTACTCAAATCCTCTTGCTATGCAGGCCAACATACCATTTGCCTTCTTTACTGCCTGCACGCTTGCTTTGGGAGGGTGACAGATACACGAGGACGCTAATGTCTTGTTGAGTATCCACCTCTTTCAATTTACACCCATTCAAGTAATAATCTGTCTTCCTATTATTGCTGCCAATGTGGATGACCTCACATTTATCTACATTATACTGTATCAGCCATGCACATGCCCACATACTCAGCCTGTCCAAATCACTCTGAATCATCTCTGCATCCTCCTTACAGTTCACATTCCCACCCGACTTTGTATCATCTGCAAATTTGGAGATAATGCATTAAGGTCCCTCCTCCAAATCATTAATATATAATGTGAACCGTTGGGGTGCTTGCACAGATCCTGCAGAACCCTACTAGCACTGCCTGCCAAGCAGAAGATGACCCATTAATGCCAACTCTTTGCTTCCAATCTGCTGAACAGCTTTCTATCCATCTCAAGGCATTATCTACAATCCCATCTGCTTTAACTTTACATTGTAGTCTGTTATGCCAGACCTTGTCAAAAGCCTTCTGAAAGTCTAAATAATCCAATTATACAGGTTCTCTTTGGTCAACTCCACCAGTTACATCCTCAAAAAATTTCAATAGATTCATCAAGCATGATTTTCTTTTTGTAAATCCATGTTGAATTTGTTTGATTATACCACTGCCTTCCAAACACTATGAAAGCCTTGATAATAGACTCTAACAACTTCCTCAGTACCAACATTAGGCTCCACTCTGAACTGAATATCTATGTTATTAATATACCACAGTCCACTTTTAAATCAGAAGTATTTACTTTTTATAATGTTAATATTGCATTATGAGAATTATTCCCTTCCTAGATCATGGTTCTGTGTATAATCTAAATAAAATCTTTCAGACAATGCAGGAATATACATAGTATAAATTAATGATCAGTTATCCCAGATACCTGATAAGATTTTTACAAGGCAAAGCTTTCAAGATGTGGAGATGCCAATCTGGGACTGGCATGGGCACAGTAAGAAGTCTCACAACACCAGGTTAAAGCCCAACAGGCTCATTTGTTATCACAAGCTTTAGGAGCACTGCCAATGAAGGAGCAGTGCTTCGAAAGCTTGTGGCTCTTTGAAAGATCTATCTAATTATTCCCTGATTCCCTTGTTCTAAGGTGTTGTGCATGGTCTGGTGGACCTTATTAAGATGTTCATAGTCTTGGGTCGTTAAACAGTAAGTATTTATTGACTACTAGAAGCTACATGCATCAGTACAGTAAAGATCCAAGAGCAACTATCTCTGTTCTTTCTCCTATTCACTGCTCTGTCCAACACTATTGTCCAAGAGTCCTAGATACAGGTTATGTCTTACCTTAGATCTCTGAGTGGGCGGTACCATATTCAGTTCCATATTAAACCATGGAACTGTGTATGGTCCCACCAAATGAAGGATGGCACGGGTTTGATTCCGGTATTGGGTGGAGTTTGTACACCCTCCCTGTATCTGCATGAGTTTCCTCCAGGTCCTCCAGTTTCCTCCCACAGTCCAAACATGTGCTGGTTAGGTGCATCGGCCATGCTAAATTCTCCCTCAGTGTACCCGAACAGGTGACGGAATGTGGTGACTAGGGGGTTTTCACAGTAACTTCATTGCAGTGTAAATCTCAGTTTACTTGTGACAAATAAATAAACTTAACTTACACTTAACTTTCTTCCCACCGTCCAAAGATGTGAAAGTTAGGAGGATTGGCCATGGTAAATGTGCAGGATTATGGGGGTGGGTGGATGGGAGGACCTGGATTGGTCTTTCTTTTGAAGTTTCATGCTGACTCAATAGGTTGAATGGCCTCTTTCTGCATTGTCAGAATTCAGTGGAACTCTTTATGTTCTAGATCCTTACACGACACCTTCCCAAGCCTTTATCTAGCATAACAAGTAATCCCAGTTTATCCCATATATTTGCATCATTACTAGTACGCCCTCTGCCCAACTCAAGTCTCTGAATTGATTGGTTCAAACAGTCTAGAGTCTTCTTACAAACCCCTCCCTATCCTGTTCTCACTATTGTTGGAGGAACAGTAGACTCTGTCACTGCAGGTAAATTTCGTTGAGTTGGAGGTGGTTCTGGTGTCTGGTGTCTTTATAGCTTCTTTTTCTACTTAGCATTCTTCAACAACAGCTGCCTGGATTCACTGGTTAGAGACTTCCCCATTTTGGCACAACATCTTGGAAGCATTCCTAGTTTTTGCTTGGACTTAAAAACTGCCTGCTCAATCACAATTAATTTTTAATTTTTTTTTCTTTCTTTGGAGCTAGTCTTTCAGCTCACCCCTACTTGGTCTGCTGACTCCACACACTTTGTGTTTTGAAGCTGGACTTGTACAAGGTTCAATGGAATCTTTTGATTCAATGAGGAGTTTAATTTCTGCCTTCAGCTTCCAAGCCTTTCTTTGGAGTTATTTTCTAGCAATTTCTTTCCGTGTCTTCGCTTCTTGAGTTTTTTCTTCCATTTTCCAGGATTTTATTTTTCTCAGAAGACTTAGAATCCCAGCAATACAGAAGGAGGCATCGAGCCTACACAGACAACAATCCCACCATATTCCCTCTAACCCCACATATTTACCCTGCTAATCCTCCTGAAACTAAGGCCGATTTAGCATGGCCAATCAACCTAATCCACACATCTTTGGACTGTGGGTAGAAACTGGAACACCCTGATGAAACCCATGCAAACATGGGGAGAATGGGCAAATCTGACACAGACAGTGACTCAAGCCAGGAATCAAACCCAAAAGAAGGCCATTCATCCCATCGAGTCTGCACTGACTCTCTCTGACAGAGTACCTTGTTCAAGCTCTTTCTTCCACCATATCTCCATAACCCCACACATTTACCATGGCTAATCCATCCAACCTACACATCTTGCAAATCCACCTAACACACAAATCTTTGGACCGTGGGAGGAAAACAGGCCACCTGGATGAAACCCATGCAGGCATGGGGAGAATGTGCAAACTTTACATACACAGTCACCTGAGGCTGGGATTGAACCCAGGTGCCTGCTGCTGTGAGGCAGGAGTGTTAACGACTGTGCTACAGTGCTGCCAAGGTGAAAGGATTTGATACACTGGGTGTAGAGAAGATGCACCAACTCCCTAACAGAAGATCTTATCCAGGCCCTCTCCCCTGCTCTATCCTTGTAATCCCATATATTAACTATGGTTATTCCATCTAACCTACACATCTTAGAATACTAAAGGGAAATTTTAGCATGGTCAATCCATCTAACCTGCACATCTTTAGACTGTGGGAAGAAACCAGAACATCCAGAGGAAACCCACGCAGACACTGGGGGAGAACATGCAAACTCCACACAGACAGTCACTGAAGACGGGAATTAAACCCAGGTCCCTGCCACTGGGAGGCAGCAGTGCTAACCACTGTGCCACAGTGCCACCAAGGTGAAAGGAATTGATACACTGGGTGTAGTGAAGATGCACTGACTCCTTGACAGAGTATCTTACCCAGGCCCTCTCCCCTGCCCTATCCCTGTAACCCCACACATTAACCATAGCTATCCCATCTGACCTACACATCTTGGGATACTAAGGGGAAATTTTAGCATGGCCAATCCACCTAGCCTGCACATCTGTGAACTGTGGGAAGAAACTGGAGAACCCGATGAAAATCTATACAGACATCGGGAGAGCATATTAACTCCACGCAGACAGTGACCCAAGACCAGAATTGAACATGGATCCCTGGACTCTGAGGCAGCGGAGCCAATGACTGTGCCCACGGGCCATCCCCACTGTTGTACAGTGGAAATGAGACAAAAATTATGTGATGCTTCATTGTGTGCCAACTGCAATCATCCATCAGGGCCCCCCTGTTAAGTATTGTGGAAGATAAATGGTAGTATCTCTGAGTAATATGTATGCAGAGGAGATTCATGTTATCTGTTGCTGTAATCTTAAAAAAGGAAAGAAAGTGAAGCAAAAAAAAATACAGAATGCAGTTTTTGCTTCCTGTTGTCTTTTTGGTCGGTAGCACCCTCACCTCAGAATCACAAGGGGTGGGTTCAAATCCCACTCTTGGACCTCATCATGACACTGACACATTCGTGCAGTGCTGAGGCAGAGCTGGCTGTCGGTGGCACTACCTTTTGGGTGAGGCGTTACACCAAGGCCCCAGCTGCTCTCTCAGGTGGGTATAAAAAAAAAATCCCAAGTCATTCTTTTGAAATGGGACATAAATAAGCAATTTAGCATGGCCAATCAACCTAATGTGCACATCTTATGAATGTGGGAGGAAACCCAAAGGAAACCCACACAGACAAGGAGAGGAAGTACAAACTCCACACAGACAGTGACCCAAACCGAGAATTGAACCTAGGTCCCTGGAACTATGAGCAACGGTGCCACCGTGTCTCACATTTACACCTTTTTACGCCTGATTATTCTACTCTTTCAGGATCAGTGAACAGGGGCAGGAGGCTTACCTGAAGGGGTTTTTAAGATAGGCTAAAGATCCTTTCATAGTCTTTTATAGTGAAGGGCAGGAGGTTTAAGGGGGATGTGAGGAAAAGCTTTTTTACCCAGAAGGCGGTGACTGTCTGGAATGCACTGCCTGGGATGCTGAAAGAAGTGGGTCACCTCACAACCTTGTAAAAGTACCTGGATGAGC
The DNA here is from genome assembly GCF_965287045.1 of Carcharhinus amblyrhynchos. Lineage (NCBI taxonomy): Eukaryota > Metazoa > Chordata > Chondrichthyes > Carcharhiniformes > Carcharhinidae > Carcharhinus > Carcharhinus amblyrhynchos. Next base: position 84,293,874 of record NC_137334.1, read on the forward strand.
ATTTAGCAAATCATAACATTCAAGGCCATGTATGGACCAAGTGCTGGTGGATGGGATTAGGTGGGAGTGCTGGTATTTCTTGTGTGTCAGAGCAGACTTGATGGACTGAGTGGCCTCTTCTGTGCTGTATGATTGTACGATTCTAAGCATTATAATGGGCAGAATTTTACTGGCACGTCCACCCGTGGTTTGTACGATCCCACCTGAGGCCAACAGAGAATGTCAATTCCCAAGCTTCCCCCACCCCCGGAATCGGGGCAGGTAAAATTCCAGCCACTGTCTTAATATCACGTAAAGTGAAAGAAATATATATTTTTTTAACTTTGATTTGTCACGAGGCTGTTATGATCCATCATGAATAGAGTGGTTAAGTACATTTGGATTTTGCAATGGATTTTAACCTGTGTTATTAAAGAATCTCCCTGATGTAATGTTGATCCTCACAAGCCTCAGTGATTAGTTCAAATGCTTTAGAAAAGTTTAATGGCTTAATTGACATTAGCGAGACTCCTGTAAACTGATGCGAGCCCTCTCTCTCTGCTGCAAAGTTCCAGTGAAGCTCAACACAAGCAAAAGGAACAGCATCTCATCTTCCAACTAGGAACTTTACAGCCTTCTGGTCTCAACATTGAACTCAACAAATTCAGATGATTAGCTCGATCCCACCTCGACCCCTTTGTTTTCAATTTATTTATTTTTATCTGTTCTCTACTTTTTATCTATTTGTCTTTCTTTATTTTTCTTCCCCCCTCAACCTTTTCCCGTATTTTATCCCCCCCTTTCCTTACTTTTTCTCCCCAGTTTTCTTCCCCTTTCCCCCTTTTTCTGTTTTATCTTTCTCCCACCCATCCCCCTTTCCTCCTACATTTTCATCTGTCTCAGTTTATCCTCTGATTTCAGCTTCTCTGCCGTTTGACCATTTCCATTTCCTATTCTCATTTTTGGGCTGCCATTAGCGGCCTTTCCCCTTGTTTTTGTGGCCAAGACTCCCTTTCATTCCCTCACCCTGCAGCATAAAATATCTCCCACTTTCTATGCCTTTTTAGCTTGGACAAAGAGTCATCTTGAGTCAAAACATCAGCTCTTTTCTCTCCTTACAGATGCTGCCAGACCTGCTGTAAGTTTCCAGCATTTTGTCTTTTGATGTGAGTTATCTCTGTCAGGGGTATTGCAGAACCTAGTGCAGATTGAAAATCTGGAGTCATGTTGCACCATCGCTTGTGCATCATACTTTTTGCTTGTCTTTTTTCCAATTCACTGAAGTTCTTTTGTGGCTTTGATCTAAAGATCACGAGAGTAGAGTCAAGCTATATACAAAACGTACAATTGTTACGTTCAAACCCTCCTCTCGCCCCCACTCCTTATTTTAAAAAGACAACAGGACTCATGTGCTAAAGGAACAAAAGAAATGAGTGTTCATTGTGCTAAAGTGAAAGAATATATCTCATTGCAAGGAATTTGGAAAAGCTGAGGTAGTTATTAAACAAAATGTTGTACTGCAGATGCTAAAGTTAAATATTGAGTTAACCGTTAACACGGGTGGCACGGTAGCACAGTGGTTAGCACTGCTGCTTCACAGCTCCAGGGACCTGGGTTCGGTTCTTGGCTCAGGTCACTGTCTGTGTGGAGTTTGCACATTCTCCTCGTGTCTGTGTGGGTTTCCTCTGGGTGTTCTGGTTTCCTCCCACAGTCCAAAGATGTGCGGGTTAGGTTGATGGGCCGTGCTAATATTGCTCCTTAATGTCCTGGGATGCGTAGGTTAGAGGAATTAGCAGGTAAGTGTGTAGGTATAGGGGGGTAGGATCGGGGTGGGATTGTGGTCGGTGCAGACTCAACGTGCCAAAGGACCTCTTCCTGCACTGTAGGGTTCTATGATTCTATGGTACCAAAGCTTTGTATTTATAACATTATTTTGGTTAATTAATATTTTCCATCAGACTTCACAAAATTCTACAAATGCTTTATTGACATATCAAAACACAACTCTTCAATAGGATATAATTATGAATGAATAAAGTAATTGAAGTAAACAGGACAGAAATATACTACTGATAAACACAAATAATAATAAATCAGAGCTGCTGTTCTTCTACATTGGGCCTAAGTGCGCACTCCAGTGGGGAACCTGGATTCTCCCTCCTGATGGATGCTAATTTATGCATCATGGACAACCTGCCGGCCAGCTCCACTGTTCTGAGACTGGACTGCCATTCTTAAATGGTACCCTGATCTCCACGATTGTTTACCAGCCCCCTTTCCCCCAAAAAATGAAATGGAGCCCAACCCCCCACTTCCACTGACAAGAGGAGCTTCGCCAATTCCTCACCAATGGTGCCCAACACCCATATACACTACAGAGGCATGAGGGTAACCCAACGCAAATAACTTGCTTAAGAAAACGGATCCGCAACTCCCCTGTTCGCACGCTAGTTGGGCACTTAGAATTCTTATAAAATTCCACTCTCTATTTAAATGTACTTATTAGTGTCATAAATAGGCTTACACCAACACTACAATGAAGTTACTGTGAAAATCCCCTTGTCGCGGCTCTCCGGTGCCTGTTGGGTACACTGAGGGAGAATTTAGTGTGGCCAATGCACCTAACCAGCACGTCTTTCAGATTGCAGGAGGAAACTGGAGAAACCGAAAGAAACCCACGTAGACACGGGGACAACATGCAGACTCTGCACAGACAGTGACCCAAGCTAGGAATTGAACCTGGATCTCTGGTGTTGTAAGGCAGCAGTGCTATCCACTGTGCCACTGTGCCGCCCATAACGTTTCACCTTGGGTCCTTGCAATGGCCTCATAAAGTTCAGCCATCACCGTTACAACTTCATACACCTGATGAATAAGCAATTGATCATCGGCTATAAGAAGTTGATGTTCAGCAGGTGTGGGATCTGCCAATGCCAAAACCCTTCACCTCCTGAAGGCTCGGAGTGCTCTTCCTCCAACATATATCACTGAACCCTCCTCAACTTCAGAACATCTCTCCACCTCTCTGAACATCACTGGCACAATCCTCCCCTCCTCCTCTGCTGCAGCTATGCTGCTGCATTGCTGTGACGTACTGGCTTCCATTACATCACCTGCAGGGATCTCTGGTGCTGCGTGACACTCACCTACACTCTGCTGTGCTGTCACCGTGGCCCCTGTGAAAGCTGAAGAAAACACAATTATCTTTACGCTGTGGTCAATTGGCTTTTCTTCTCACCTCGACAAAGCCTGACATCCACGCTGTCACCTACGCCGGGATTTGAGAGACCCAACAGCTGCCAAGTACGCTGTTCCTGTGGAGTGAGATCCAGTGGTTAGCACTGCTACCCCACAGTGCCAGAGTCCCAGTTCAATTCCGGCCTTGGGCCATCGTCTGTGTGGAGTTTGCACTTTCTCCCCGTGTCTGTGTGGGTTTCCTCTGGGTGCTCCGGTTTCCTCCCACACTCCAAAGACGTGCAGATTTGTTGATTGGCCATGCTATATTGACCCTATTGCCAGGGGGATTAGCTAGGGTGAATGCATGAGATTATGGGGATAGGGCCTGGGTGGGATTGTGGGTCGATACAGATTCGATGGGCTGAATAGTCTCCTTCTGAACACTAGGGATTCCATGATTCCTTAAGGAATACCAGCCCCTCTCCAATCAACAAACACTCCGGGGCATTATAGACATGTTTTGCCTCCAGAAACAACAAAGTGCCCCAGAAAACCTTCCTTCTAACGTGCATTGGAAAGATTCCTATGTACAGTTAGAACAACAGGTGAAGAAAAAGTGGTGAGTACCTCGTTAAGTAGAGCTGGCAATCCATAACAATCTCCATTAGAAAATGGAATCAGGGCGACCATTAACTTTCAAATTGCTAATGAGCATTAGAAGGCGTATTAAGGCTTAACCTTAACAAACACTAATTGTTCCGAGCACAGCTTTCAACTCCCTGAAAAAGGTGACTTGGCCACCTGAGAGCATCTTTAGAAAGTGAACCCATTACAGAAAAACACCCTCCTCTTCAGCAATAAACAGACTGGTGGTGTTGCGATCGCATATTTAAATACCTAGATGACCTGATTTGGTTAAAAAATTCCTCTTGATTGGACCTGTTTATTACATCTGTTTTATCGCACTCTGTTCCTTTTCTGGTGATAAACAGCTCACCAATCAAATTCACCAGAATAAAACCTCACATGAAGAACAAATGTGCCCTGGTTGATAAATGTTCAGAAGAGTTTTTAATAAGCCCCTGAGGGAGGTTGTTCTTCGTAATTAGACTGGATGGATGGTGCTTTAAAGCAACACACTGAGACTCACAGACTGAGTGTCCTGTCTGCCTTGCGTCATTCAGCCTTAAGATCACAAGGGATGTCATCAAAGTTATGGAGCAGAAGTTAAAATATCACTCTGGCAGCACCTGTGGAGAGAGAAACAAAGTTAGTGTTTCAAGTCTATAAGACATCTTTAGAAATAGAGCAGGTTAGAAATGTAATGGATTATGTACTTAGAGAGAAGTGATGAGGATGTAGGGCAGAATTCATGTCAAGGATAGATGGGATCCATGACTTTGTATTCTCGCCATAACATATGAAAACATCACCCATCAGGTACACAGTACATACTCATGTGATTCAGCTAATGTTGTCTGCCTCATGTGCAGTAAGAAGTCTCACAACAGAATTCAGTGAAAACAAAACTGACGAACAAGTGGCAGGTGTCCATGTGGGGTGGGGGGGGAACAAAACAAGGAAATATAAAATAAAAAGGGGGTCAAGATAGGAGGGAAAGTTCAGAGTCTAAAGTTATTGAACTCAATGTTGAGTTCAGAAGGTTGTAACGTGATGAATCAGAAAATGAGAAGTGGGATTTTATGGCCTCGCTTGTCCCGAAATCTTAAAATCTCGCCTTTTCTCTTCTGATTAATCCAGTCTATTTGTAGGTTAAAATCCCCATGATTATCTCAGTACCTTTCTGATAAGCTCCCATTATTTCTTCTTTTACAGTTTGCCTTACCGTGTGATTACTCTGAGGGGACCTGTTTGCACAAAGGATGTCTTGCTTTTATCATTTCTCATCTATAACAAAGCCACGTCTACGTCTTGGCTTTGTGAACTTAGATCAGCCCTCTCTATATTGCTTATACCAAAATTAATTAACAAAGCCATCCCTCCAACTTCTGTTAGCTTCCTGCTCTTCCTAAACCCTTCAATATTTAGGTTGCAATCTCTGTCACGCTGCAGCTAGGGTTCCATAATGGCTATCAGAGCGTGCTTATTTATTCCTATTTGCACTCTCAGTTCATCTGTTTTATTACGAAGGCAATGCCCACACAGATTTGGAGTCTTTAGCTTATTTTTGTAACCTCAAGTCCTGTCTGCTGACATATTCTTGGCTTTCAACCCTCTATGCCTTCCTGTCATAGTCTATTTGTCATTCCCTTCATTATTACCTCTCTCTTTTGCCCTGTCTCTGCTCTTTTGTTAACACATGTTCCCAAATTTGATGGCCTTCCTCCACTGATTAGCTCAAAACCCTTTCTACTCCCATCATTATGCAGCTCACCAGCACACCGTTCCCAGCGTGGTTCAAGTATAGACCTCCCCAGTGGGACAGCTTCCATTTCCTCCAATGCTGGCCCACAATCTGGGAACCGCTTTTTCCATACTGGTCCTTGAACCATGCACTCTGATCCTATTTTTCATATGCCAATTTGCATATGGCCCAGGGAACAATCTACCTCTTAATTTGATGCCTGGCTCCTCATACTGACTGTGCAGAACTTCTTTTCCAGCTCTACCATTGGTACCTACATGGACTATGCCAACTGGATCGTCCCCTTCACACTTCAATAAGCAGATGTTACAAATTCTGACAGTGGGCAGGCCACACTGATTTCCGGACTCTCGCTCTTTGCTGTACAGGACAGTGTCAATCCCCCTCATGATACAGGTCCTGCTACTACTACATTCCTTTTTGTTCCCCTCTTTCCCCCCATTCCTACTCATCCCACACTTGAATGGTATCCTGTGCCGTGGTGCCACTGTCAGTCAGCTCATTGATCTCATCCAAACAAGCTGAAAGAACCTCACGCCTATTGGACAAAAGCAAAGGCTAAGGATCATTTGGGTTTCTCACCTGCCTCACTCTGACATGTCCTAAGAGATGCGACTGCCTCCTGGTGCAAAGTATCCAGATAGCTTTCCCCCTCCCTGATGTGTCAATGTGCCAGCAGCTCAGCCTCCAGCTCAGTAACTCTGAGCTGAAGCCCCTCCAGCCGCCAACACTGAAGATGTGTTTGCCCCATATCACATTGGCATCCAGGATCTCCCACATGGTACAGCCAAGACACATTGCCTGTCCTGCCATCTTTTAATTGGGTCTTTATTAATTAACATTACTTCACTCAATTAACTGTTTTCATTTTTTAAAATATATTTTATTAACCTTGTCGACATTTTGTGTTATCTTTAAACTTTAGGAATAGACCACTTAGCAGATATAAAGGTGGCATGGTAGCAAAGGGTGGCATGATGGCATGGTGGTTAGCTTCACAGCACTAGGGACCCAGGTTCAATTTTGGCACTAGGTTACTGTCTATGTGGAGTTTGCACGTTCTCCCCGTGTCTGCGTGGGTTTCATCCAGGTATTCCAGTTTCCTTCCACACTCCAAAGCCGTACAGGTTAGGTGGATTGGCCATGATAAATTACACTTTAGTGCCCCAGGGTTAGGGGGATTAGCGTGGTAAATTTGTGGAGTTAGGGAGATAGGGCCTGACTCATAGGTGAGTGCAGACTCAATGGGCCAAATGGCCTCCTTCTGTACTATAGGGATTCTATGATTCTATATTCACCAAACAGCTTATCTCTGCCCCCATAGTCAAGCAGGAACAAATTGCTACAGGGTAAAAAAGTTAGAAAAGGCAAAAGCAAAGGAAGGCCTGCCTCTCCATCGTACCTCAGTCCATAAATCACCGAATTCCAGCATGCTGTTCAAAGTTGCACTTTGTGCAAAGTCACATTGAAATGTCTGTTTATTTCTCCTTTTGAAAGGGCGGTTAGCTGACCCGCATTACAGAAAAACTGGTTTAAGCTGCTTTCCTTAATTAGCTAACTTTTGCTGTCCATCCGTAAAGCCCTCAAGCCCTGCTTGAGGCTGGGGAATTTAGAGAGTAAATCTCAGTTAAATGCTAAACGCAAACAGCACTAGTTTATTAGTGTCACAAGTAGGCTTACGTTAGCACTGCAATCAGATTGCTGTGAAAATCCCCCAGTCACCACACCCTGACGCCCGTTAGGGTTCACGGAGGGAGAATTTAGCATGACTAACGCACCGAAACAGCACATCTTTCAGACTGTGAAAGAAAACCTGAGCACCCAGAGGAAACTCATGCAGACATGGAGAGAACATGAAAACTTCACACATACAGCCAGGAGTCGAACATGAGTCCCTGGTGCTGTGAGGCAGCAGTGTTAACTGCCGTACCACTGTGCAAAGAGATTAAGATTCCATTACTCACTCAAACAGCCAGTAATTAGTGTTCTTTATTTTGGATGAGGCACTATATTACTGCTCCATCTGCTCCTTCAGTTCGATGTAAAGTATTTCAGCACACTTTTTTGAAAAAGTTTTCCTTGCTGCTGTAATCCATACTTATCCCCGAACCAGTGCCACTGAAACTTGGCATGTCAGCAACAACTCTTGCCAACTTTTACAGATGCACCACAGAAAGCATTCTTTCTGGTTGTATCACAGCTTGGTATGGCTCCTGCTCTGCCCGAGACTGCAAGCAACTGCAAAACGTAGCCCAATCCATCACGCAAACCAGCCTCCCATCCATTGACTCTGTCTACACCTCCTGCTGCCTTGGCAAAGTAGTCAGCATAATTAAGGACTCCACGCACCCCAGACGCTCTCTCTTACACTTTCTTCCATCAGGAAAAGGATACAAAAGTCTGAGGTCACGTATAGCTTCTTCCCTGCTGCTGTCACACTTTTGAATGGACCTACCCTGCATTAAGTTGATCTTTCTCTACACCCTAGCTATGACTGCAACACTTAAGAGACTTCTGGATGAGTACATGGGACTTAATAGGATTGAGGGTTATAGGTAAGCCTAGTAGGTAGTGATATGACCGGTGCAACTTATGGGCTGAAGGGTCTGTTTGTGCTGTATGTTCTACGACATTCTGCACTCCTTCCTTTCCTTCCTTATGAACGCTATGCTTTGTCTGTATATCACACAAGAAACAATACTTTTCACTGTATATACGTGACAGTAATAAATCAAATCAAATCAAAGGGAAGGTCGGTTTGCTGTTTGTGGGAGCTTGCTGTGCACAAATTGGCTGCAGCATTTCAGCTGTTGCAACAATAACTGTACTTCAAAACAGGATTGTTGGGTTTAAAGTGCTTTGGGACCATGCTGGGATTTTGAATAAAAATCAATAAATGCAAATCTTTCTTGGGATTCCATTTTAATTAGCCTGATATCAGAAACTGATATGGGCTCTTCATAGAATCCCCACAGTGCAGAAAGAGGCCCATTGAGTCTGCACTGATCACAATCCCAGTCAGGCCCTACTACTATAAGCTCATTTACCCTGCTAGTCCTCCTGACACTAAGGGGGCAATTTTGCATGGCCAGTCAACCTAACCTGCACATCTTCGGACTGTGGGAGGAAACCGGAACACCCAGAGGAAACACACGCAGACACAGGGTATACATGCAGGCTCATTGCAGACAGTGACTGAGCTGGGAATTGAACCTGGGTCCCTGGCGCAGTGAGGCAACAATGCTAATCATTGCTGCCCCTTGAAGTCCACAGGTATCATCTTCTTCTCTCTGCAAGTTCACACGAACCTCTTGTCAATCCCAGCTCCTGACACCTGTCCAAGCTTTGTGGCTGCTGAAATAGAAACAGGAAGTGCTGGAGAAACAGATTGGGATCCGAACCCCAATGGAAATCAGACCTTGGTCTTCATAAGCATGACAGTACAAAGATATGCAATGCAACTCAGCAGTTCCCTACTTCCTCCTTGCACTTTTCTCAGACTAACTCCACTAACACATTCTTCTGGCCTTTTCTCATGTGTTCACCTGGTTTCCTCCTGGATGCATCCATTCTTTTCACCTCAGCAAGTTCTACATTCCCTAGATAGTGAAGCTTCACTTGAATTCTCCATTGGATTGAATTATGGCTACTTTCCATTTATCATCGAGCACGTACTCCCAGCTCCTGGAGACAAATTGTTATCAAATTCCATGGACCCCACCAACAATGCCAAAAAGGGAATTCTGATGCTTGGGCAACCCAGAACCCTTAAGTATATCTTGCCCAGGCATATACCATTGAGAGATCCCTCCAGTGACCCATTGGTGCACACCTATTGTATCTCCAAATAGGGAGAGAGCCATATATATATTTATGTACACTGGGTCTGGATTCACTTGCAGCTTTTTTTCTACATTTCCCCTATCAAACTGTTGTATCACCTTTTAGCCCTTTACCAGGCCACCATTTCACTTTTTGAGAGAAAAGAGCCCCAGTCAAATAACTCACGAACATAAGAAATAGGAACAGGAGTAACACTCATTCCAATTATAGCCTCTCATTTCTCACATTATTCTGGCAAATATTTTTGCACTTTCTCTAGTATCTATATTTCCAGGTTGGGATGGAGTATGACTTGGTGGATAGCTTGAAAAAGGCTGAATGGCCTCTGTCTGTGTTGCATGATTCACTCAAGAGTTTTATCTACTTTTACCAGAAGATTTGTTTAAGTCGTTTATGAAGAAATCTTATTATGAGTGAGTTCAGTTTTCCTTGACTAATTAGTTTGTGTTTATGAAGCCCCAGGTTACTAATAAGCCATTTGTGACTTAAGATGAAAAATCTGTTCATTTGAGGCATTTCTTGGTAAGTTCCATTTGCAAGTATTTTAAAACCCATGGAAAACTTGAATAAACTCTTTCACAAACATTGATTATCTTGAAATAGTGAGCGTTAATATTTTTCTTGCCGACATATTTTGTTCATGTACTTTACTTCTTGTGCCAGGAAAGAGTGCAGTGTGTTGAAGAACAACACTGAGGGATTAAGTGTTTCCGTTCTTATTTCTCTTCTTCCAGTCTAATGTCAAACCACTCAACTCCTGATCATTTATAACCAAAACATCCAATTTAACCTTCAGCACGTCTCCAAGTATGTTTCCTTTTCAGTTTTAAAATTAAACACTATAGAATACAATGGATTTTAATTTTGTTTGATATCAGGAAATGGACGTAAAAATTAGGAGAGATTTAAAATGGTTGCTGATTCATTACTATTGCACTAAGCCAAGCATTAAAGTGCTATGATTCAATTCTGTAAGAGAACTAAATGGATTTATCGCAAAGTAAAATAATACTGATATTGGAAATCTGAAATAAAAGCTGAAATTGCTGGGAATACTCAGCAATGGTGATGTGGAGATGCTGGTATTGAACTTGGGTAAACACAGTGAGAAGGCTCACTACACCAGATTAAAGTCCAACAGGTTTATTTGGTAGCAAGAGCCACTAGCTTTCGGAGTGCTGCTTCTTCGTCAGGTAAGCGGAAAGTGGGAAAGTGGGAGGCTCTCTGGCCCATTTTTTGGGTGAACTGAGGCTCATGAATTTACGGCAAAATACAGAGGCCATCAACGGGTCATACCAGTAAGGGAGGGCAGAAGCCTAAACCCATTGGAGAGGCCAGCAGCAGAATGCACAGGGGGCCATTTGGTGTCAGCCCCCACTCCTCTCCCTGGATATCGCCAGCCTTCTGATCACCAGCCCCGACCTCCAATGGCCATCTCCGATGGTCATCCCCAACCCCCAAAGGGTAGCCCCGATCCCCAAGGCTGATCCTGACATGTGAAGGCCAGCCCTGATGCCCAATTGCCAGCCCTTATCACTGGCCCTCACCTACTCCATGCTGAATCCCCTTTTCCCCTACTGCATCCCCCTTAGTCTGGCCCCATCCCATCTGGCCTCAGCCTATGAGGCACCATCCCCATAAGACACCGCTGTGATGTCCTGCCCCCTTAGCACAGCCCCATGCCTGGTGGGCACTGCCAGTGTGCCAGGCTGGTAGTACCAGGGTGCCTGGTGGTAGTGCTGGGGTGCCAGCCTGACCCTGATCTCCTGGGGAGGGCATCAATGGCCATAATGTCTGGTCCCCATTACTGGGGACTAACTTTAATTCCTGCTGGTGGAAACTTTCACCAGTGAGGTCAGAGAGTCAACTGAGCCCAGACAATACCATCTGGAGTTCACTAAAGACATTAAAATCAGATAATAAGCATTTAAGTTAGCCTCACGCTCTTCCTCAGCCGATTACACAAAAAAAGGCCCAGAAAGATGGCAAATGCTGTTTTTTTGACTCCAGCTTATATTTCCCACTCCACTGTCCTACTCATCCAGGGTAGCAGGGTGAGAAAATCTCGCTCAACCATGATAATAATGATGTCAGCATGACAGCTAGTTTCAGATGATCCAAGGGGCTTCAAGGAGCAAAGGACAGGACACTCCGGCCGGAAGTTTACCGGCACGCCCACCGAAGGCACGAAAGATTGCACCTGAGGCCAACGGAGAATGCCACTCTGTGAAGCTCGCCCAACCTGGTTTTGGGGCGGGGGTGGTGGTAAAATCAGGGCCCCTGTGTCTGGACAACAACGTACTTATGATTAAATCTTTGTAAATTGTATAAATTAATGGTTTAAGAAAAACTAAATACTAATTGTCTTCCAAGTTACTCGTCGAGTAAATAGAAATGCATCAAAACAAAGAGAAAAACAGGCTTTGGCCAGAATTTTACCATCCGGCCTACCACAGGCATTGGAGCGGGTGAGGGGTGGACGATGGAAAGATCCGTTGACCTCAGGCAGGACTTCACAGTCTCACTGCGAGCGAGGCCGTAAAACCCCACCTTTAATCTTTCAGCCCTGTGATATTTAATAAAATCTGTTGAATTGGCTTGTTGATAGTTTCAATTTCCTGTGATCTTAGATCCAGTTTCCATGTGTTATTACAACAGCACCAGCAACCATGTGGATTTGCAAAGCATCTTTTATCTAATAAAGCGTCCCAAACCACTTCACAAGGGCAATCATAAGCAAAATTTGACATTGAGCCACTGGATGTGATATTAGCAGTGGTCATCAGAAGTTGGTCAAAGAGATTGGTTTAAAGGAGCACTTTAAAGGAGAAGCGAAACAGAGAGCTTTAATGAGGCATTTCCAGAGGTTAGGGCCTAGCCAACTGAAGGCATGGACATCAGTTGTAGAGCAATTCAGTTTGAAGAGAGTCTGGAATTAGAGGAGCACAAGCCTCTCAGACGTTTGTGAGGTGGGAGGAGAGTTTTTTTTAATTCAGTTATGAGACATGGACATCACTGGCCAGCATTTATTGTCTACCTTTGGTTGCCTTTGCGATGGTGGTGGTGAGTTGTCTTCAACTGAATGGTTTGTTAGGCCATTCCAGAGGGCAATTGAGAGTCAACCACATTGCTGTGGCTTTGGAGTCACCTGTAGGCCAGATCAGGTAAGGATGGCAGATTTCCTTCCCTAAAGGGCGTTAATGAACCAGATTGGTTTTTCCCACAATCAACAATGGTTTCACCGTCATCAGTTGATCCTTAATACCAGATTTTTTTTACTGATTTCAAATTCCACCAGCTGCCATTCTGAGTTTCGAACCCGGGTCTCCCAGAACATTAGCTGAGTTTAATTAATAGCCTAGTGATAATAACACAAGGCCGTCACTTTTTCCCAGGGCAGAAATGGCAATCACAAGAGGACACAAGTTCAAGGCAAGGGAGGAAGGTTCAGTTAAGATCTGCAGGGGAAGTTTCATACACAATGGGCAGTGGGGGCCTGGAATGCACTGCCAAGTGAAGTGGTTGAGGTAGATACATTAGCGACATTTAAGACTTATCTAGATAGACACATGAACAGGTGGGGAATAGAAGGATACAGGCAGGCATACTTGTTAAGGGGGGAGGGGTTTGCACACAGATGGCTTTGAAAACAAGTATGCAAATTTTACAAATGAACTGGGAATCAATGTAAGCGTGCAAACACAGGTGTGATAGGTGAACAGGACGTGTGTGAGTTAGGGTGATCTCAAATTTTTGGACGGCAAAATGTGAGAGGCTGATTAGAAGTGCATTGCAATAGTGAACCTAGAGGAAACAAAGGCATGGATGTAAATCTCAGTTGTAGGTGTGCTGAGCGAGGCAGGTTGACTCATATTACTGGTGGAAATATGTAGCCTTAGTGGTGATCCAAATATATGGTCAGCAGCTTATCTCAATGTCTATTATGATATCAAGGTCTATTCACATGATATTATGAACAATCAGGTTCAGCCTCAGATAGTTGTCAGGGAGTGTTTGATAAGGGAATGACCTCTTGTAGTGGGGGCCACTACTAGACAATGGCTTTGTTCCCAATATTTAATTAGTGGAAATTTTCCTTCATCCAGTATTGGATATCAGATAAACAGTCTGATAGCATAACAACATTGGATGCAGCACAGTGACACAGCGGTTAACACTGCTACCTCACAGCACCAGGGACCCAGGTTCAATTCCCAGCTTGGATCACTGGTCTGTGTGAAGTTTGCACATTCTCCCCATGTCTGCGTGGACTTCCTCTAGCTGCTTTGGTTTCCTCCCACAGTCCAAAGATGTGCAGGTTAGGTGGATTGGCCATGCCAAATTGTCCCTTAGTGTCAGAGGGACCAGCTAGTGTAAATACATGGGGTTATGAGAATAGGGCCTGGGTGGGGTTGTGGTCAGTGCAGACTCAATGGGCTGAATGGCCTCCTTCTGCACTGCAGGATTCTATGACCTATGATATAGAGTACAAGAGCTGGAGACTAATGTTGCAGTTGTATAGAACGTTGGCTAGGCCGCATTTGGAGTACTGCGTCCAGTTCTGGTCGCCTTACTACCGGAAAGACGTGGAGACCCTGGAGAGACTGCAGAGGAGGTTTACCAGGATGCCGCCTGGTATGGAAGGACTGGGTTATGAGGAAAGATTGGGCAAATTGGGGCTGTTTTCCCTAGAAAGATGGAGACTGAGGAGAGATCTAATAGAGGTATATAAGATTATGAAGGGTATAGATAAACAGTGGTAAGCTTTTTCCTAGATTGGAAACGTACATCATGAGGGGCCATGGGCTTAGGGTGAGGGGGGGGTGAGGTATAATTCGGATGTTAGAGGGAGATTTTTCACACAGAGGGTAGCGGGGCTGTGGAATGCTCTACCAAGCAAGGTGGTGGAGGCAGGTACGGTGGAGTTGTTTAAGAATTACTTAGATAGGCACATGAGCGGGATGGAGATGGAGGGATATAGGAGACTGTTTTAAATAAGGTTCAGAAGCCTTGGGACGTCCCTGGGAGTCGGTTGATTCCTATGGACCTTCCAACATATTTGCTGGCTCACTTGTTTTACTTTTGAGCTTCTGGGGATTCCCTTGAATGTTTGTATAAGGATGTGCGTGGTATTGATGTTTTTCTCTTTTAATCCACAGGTGCTTCGGTCCGCCTTGTTGCCCAACAAGGGGCATACACGCGATGGGTCATACGAGGGCTGCTCTTGGATGTTTCGAGAATAGCCTAGTACTTCACGTTGTTAGTGTTCGCTTAAACTGGACCAGGTGCTGGGCATCACGACAGCTCAGTGACTATCACTGTTTGCTGTGCAGATACATGGATTTGGGCCAGTGTCTGCGGGAGTTTGCACATTCTCCCCGTGCTTGCGTGTGTTTTCTCCGGGTGCTCCGGTTTCCTCTCATACCCCAAAGAAGGTGCAGCAGGTGGTCAGGAAGGTGAATGGGATGCTGGCCTTCATAGCGAGGGGGATTGAATATAAAAGTAGGAAGGTCTTGCTGCAGCTGTATAGGGCATTGGTAAGGCCGCAGCTGGAGTACTGTGTGCAGTTTTGGTCGCCGCACTTACGCAAGGATATTTTGGCCTTGGAGGGAGTGCAGAGGAGGTTTACTAGGCTGATACCGGAGTTGAGGGGGTTGAGCTATGAGGAGAGGCTGAATAAACTAGGCTTGTACTCGTTAGAGTTTAGAAGAATGAGGGGAGATCTCATTGAGACATATAAGATGATGAATGGGATGGACAGGATAGAGGTGGAGAGACTCTTCCCGCTCAGAAAGGACAGTAGGACTAGGGGGCACAGCCTCAAGATAAAGGGGCGGCGGTTTAGAACGGAGTTGAGGAGGAACTTCTTCACTCAAAGGGTGGTGGATCTCTGGAATTCTCTGCCCGTTGAAGTGGTGGAGGCTGCCTCGCTAAATATTTTTAAGACGCGGGTTGATGGGTTTTTGATAAGCGAGGGGATTAAGGGTTATGGGGAGAGGGCGGGAAAGTGGAACTGAGCCGCAACAGATCAGCCATGATCTTATTGAATGGCGGGGCAGGCTCGAAGGGCTAGATGGCCTACTCCTGCTCCTATTTCTTATGTTCTTATGTTCTTATGTGCTCTTAGGCTGATTGGTGTAACAAATTGTCCCTAATTAGTCTTCCCTCAATGTGGAATGCCTTAAGTATAGACAAGGGTCATAGGTGGAGAGGGGACTCATAATGTTAAAATGGCGGTGTGGGCTCGTTGGGCCGAAGGGCCTGTTTCCCGTGCTGTGTTGTTCTTTGTTCTATATAACAAAGGGCGTCTTCAGAGAAGGGGTAGAAATGGGTGTCATCAGCATGTCTGAGAAATCTATTACTGTGTTTTCATTAAGGTGCAAGATGTAGATGAGAAATGGGAGAGGGATAAAATTAGATCATGCGGCAGAGGAAATGGTGTGGGAGCAGGGGGAAAGGCTATTGTAAGTGATTCTCAGGCTCTGATTATATGGGTAATTTGAAAACCAGGTGAGAGCAGACCCCATCCAGTTGGACAACAGCAGAGAGGGTTTGGAAGAGAACCATGCCAAAAATACTGATAGGTGATGACAGTCGTACACAGCAAAAAAACTACTAACTACAAAATTATATGCTGTAGGTCTCCCGTAATGTAGAAATAAAAATGACAATTCACCGTGAGGCAATTCTAAAGTATTAAGATTCTCCGAGTGTAACGTGCAAAATCTTTTCTCTTCCTATCTCCCTTTCTATAATGAGAAAGGGAAGTGGGATTTTCCCAAACTTTATATCGAGTTCTTCAGCATTGTAATGAATTCCAGGAGAAGATAGTTTACTTTGAGAAATACTGCCTTCGGCTCCAGTGAAATTGAACTCCTCCCTCTCTAAACTCAGAAGGCCTAAAGCTGAACCGATAAGTTGCTGTGAGAGATACCTAGCACTGTTAGTCCTACAACCAGTAATGTAAACTGATGTATGTAAGGAAGTCTTTGTCTGTGCACAAAGGGTCAGAATAGAATGAAGGATTAAGCTCTGCTTGAGGCCCCTCGTGTAAAATGGGCCGATAACATTACCTGCCCCAGCCTCTGCTCTGTGGGGCATCAGAAGACAACCTGTACCTGTGATATCTCAGCCAAGTACAGAGTTTGGAAATTTGGGCATTTTAAAATAGGATGCATGGCTGGATTTTAACCACCACCACCCCCACCATCCCATCACCACCACCTCACCACCAAGTGTGTTTTCAGCAGGTGAACAGGTGAAAGCCACCCACCGGACCACTTACACTTAGGTCTATTGAAGCCATTAACAACCTGATTAATCACACGGTGGCACAGTGGTTAGCACTGCTGCCTCACAGCGCCAAGAACCCAGGTTCAAATTCCCAACTTGAGTCACTGTCTGTGCCGAGTCTGCACATTCTCCCCATGTCTGCGTGGGTTTCCTCTGGGTGCTCTGGCTCCCTAGCATAGTAAAAAGTCTGACAACACCAGGTTTTAGTCCAACCGATTTATTTGATAGTAAACTCACAAACTTTTGAGGTTAAGCCCTTCTTCAGGTGAATGGAGAGTTCTGGCCTCGGACAGAGCATATAAAGCACAGACAGCTTACAGATTACTGATTAGAATGTGAATCTTTACACCTAACCTGCTGTTCAAGTCCTAAAGTGGCCGACAATGTGAGTGGAAGGAGCACTGATCACATGTTAAAAGAGATGTGTATTGTCTCCAGACAGTACAGTAAGTGAGGTTTTGCAAACCCAGGCAAGTCACGGGGGTTACAAATAGTGCGACATGAATCCATGATCCCTGTTGAGACCGTCCTCATGTGTGCGGAACTTGGCTATCAGTCTCTGCTCAGCGACTCTGCACTGTTGTGTGTCGTGAAGGCCGCCTTGGAGAATGCTTACCCGAAGGTCAGAGGCTGAATGCCCGTGACCACTGAAGTGTTCGCCAACAGGAAGGGAACAGTCTTGCCTGGTGATTGTTGAGCAATGTTTATTCATCCGTTGTCGTAGCGTCTGTATGGTCTCCCCAACGTACCATGCTTTGGGACATCCTTTCTTGCAACGTATCAGGTAGACAACGTTGGCCGAGTTGCAAGAGTATTTACCATGTACCTGGTGGATGGTATTCTCCCGTGTGATGATGGTATCCATGTCGATGATCCGGCATGTCTTGCAGAGGTTGCTGTGGCAGGGTTGTGTGGTATTGTGGTCACTGTTCTCCTGAAGGCTGGGTAGTTTGCTGCGAACAATGGTCTGTTTGAGGTTGTGTGGTTGTCTGAAGGCAAGAAGTGGGGGTGTGGGGATGGCCCTGGCAAGATGTTCGTCTTCATCAATGATATGTTGAAGACTCCGGAGAAGATGTCGTAGCTTCTCCACTCTGGGGAAGTACTGGACGACAAAGGGTACTCTGTCAACCGTGTCCCGTGTTTGTCTTCTGAGGAGGTTGGTGCGGTTTTTTGCTGTGGCGCATCGGAACAGTCGATCTATGAGTCGAGCGCCATATCCTGTTCTTATGAGGGCATCTTTCAGCATCTGGAGGTGTCTGTCACGATCCTCCTCATCTGAGCAAATCCTGTGTATACGGAGGGCTTGTCCATAGGGAATGGCTTCTTTAACGTGTTTAGGGTGGAAGCTGGAGAAGTAGAGCATTGTGAGATTGTCTGTGGGCTTGCAGTACAGTGAGGTGCTGAGGTGACCGTCCTTAATGGAGATGCGTGTGTCCAAGAATGCAACCGATTCTGGGGAATAGTCCATGGCGAGTCTGATGATGGGGTGGAACATGTTGATATCATCATATAGTTGTTTCAATGATTGTTCACCATGAGGCCAAAGGAAGAAACGGTCATCGATGTATCTAGTGTATAGCATCGGTTGAAGATTCTGTGCGGTGAAGAAGTCTTGTTTGAACCTGTGCATGAAGATGTTGGCATATTGAGGTGCAAATTTGGTCCCCATGGCTGTTCCGTAATACACATCTCTTTAACCTGTGATCAGTGCTCCTTCCACTCACATTGTCGGCCACTTTAGGACTTGAACAGCAGGTTGGCTGTAAAGATTCACATTCTAATCAGTAATCTGTAAACTGTCTGTGCTTTATATGCTCTGTCTGAGGCCAGAACTCTCCATTCACCTGAAGAAGGGCTTCACCTCAAAAGCTAGTGAGCTTACTATCAAATAAATCGGTTGGACTTAAACCTGGTGTTGTCAGACTTTTTACTGTGTTTACCCCAGTCCAACGCCGGCACATCCACATCATCCCTAGCATAGTCCATAATCCATGCTGGTTAGGTAGATTGGGCATACTAAAATCTCCCTCAGTGTACCCGTGCAGAAGTGTGGCGACTCGGGGGTTTTCACAGTAACTTAGTGCAGTGTTGATATAAGCCTACTTGCGACAATAATAATAATGAATGAATTAAATTGAAGGACTCACTATACATCGACTACCATAAAAATCCATAGCTGGGCAGTGACAGGCAAGTGCTGTAGGTGGTAAAGAAAGCAAATGTTATGTTGCCCTTCATAGTGCAAGGATTCGAGGGATGACTTGTTGCAGTTATACAAGGTCTTGGTGAGGCCACACCTGGAATATTGTGTGCAGTTTTGGTCACCTCATCTGAGGAAGGATGTTCTTGCTATAGAGGGAGTGCAGATAAAATTTACCAGATTGATTCCTAGGATGCCCTGTTTGACATTTTGAGGAGCCTTTGAGTCAGTGTATTCTCTGGAGTTTGGAAGAATGAATCTTGAAACCGATAAATTCTAACAGGACTAGATAGTAGATGTTGGAAGGATGATTCTGCTGGTGATGTTGTCCAGAATCAGGGTCATAGTCTAAGTATATGAGGAAAATTTTTTAGGACTGAGATGAGGAGAAATTTCTTCACCCAGTGAGTGATCAGCTTGTGAAAGTCACTAAAACAGGCATCAGTTGAGACCAAATATTGTGGTCAGGATTCTCCTAGGCCATCACGCTGCTCGAGCAGCTCAGTGGGCTGGGACACACCAGCCTGTAGTGAGGTTCCCGACTGGCATAATGCCGGGGAGGGGGACTAACGACGTAGGGACTGGCTCAGGAAGGTCCGAGAAGCCAGCGATCGAGGGTGAGGTTGGAAAGCCAGTGAAGGGGTTTGCAGGACTGTCTAGCAATCGGGAAGGCCAGCTGTCAGGAAGTCAGCAATGGGAGGGCGGGGGTGGGGGGGAGTGGGGGGGTGGGGCTTGGTTCACATGCGCCAATTTCTGCTCTGACAGATCGGCGCACGTGCAGTGGCCCACTCAATGCTATGCCTCTTGGATGGGAGCAGGCCCCGCGCCCAGAGTGATTCCTGCTGAGACACTCTGCAATGCTCAGAGTATCGAAGATTTTCTTTGGTAAGTATGGCAAAAAGGGAATAAAGGGATCAAGGGATATGGGGGATGGAGGGGGCGTGGAAAGGAGGGAGGTGGGATTAGGTTTTTGATTTGACTTGGTTGATCAGCCATGATCATAATGAATGGCGCGGCAGGCCTGAAGGGCCAAATGGCCTATCCCTGTGAGACAGGCGCCAGAGTGCAAAAAGGTCCAGGAAGGAAGGTGCAGTCAGTCAACTGGGACTGCCCTGTGAATATCAGTTGCATATCAATCCCCCTGCCACCAGGATGTTAGCCATCAATTCATTCTTCCCAGCCTGACTCCAAACCCCAACCCTCCCAGAGAACACCTCCCCGCAACTCATACCTTCGGCTTGGTAATGCCTCTCTGCCGTAAAACCTCAGTTATCTTTCCTTTGTGGCCATCACTCTGCTTCTTGCGTCTCTTTGCAGCCCTGGCAGTGCCCAATACTGAGTTCTGGTCTGCCAGACTGTTAGAGCTGCTGGCTAATCAGATCAAAAAGACGGAGAGAGAGAGAATTGGAGAAACAGAAACGATTTCCAGAGCTTAGCGCCAAGGGGGCTGATTCAACCGGAGAACTGGAGGAGTTCTGATGATAAATCATTGCTTACAAAGGGGCAAAGGAATGATGGATGGTATAATTACAATCCGGTCAGTCTAAACTAGTTTTTGGCACAAAGAAATTGGCAGTGTGGTTGAAAGCGAGGAATAAAACGTCTGTGGACAGGTCCACAGAAAAGGGGCAAATGGAATTCAATTGGGGGAAGTATGAGGTAAATAGTTGGGGAGGACAAACAAGGTCAGGAAACTCACAATAAATAGTACTGAGAAGTTAGAGAAAAATAAGGCGTCACATTGGCTATATTTTTTTCTTTGACCTTTCGAGATATCGGTGTCACTGGTGAGGCCAGCATTGTTGCTCATCCCTAATTGCCCTTGAATTGAACGGTTTGCTTAGACTATCGTGGAGGGCAATTAAGAATCAGACACATTGCATGAAGGTCACTGAACTTAGCAACACAGGTAGGTAAGTGGTTAAGAAGGAACGTGGGATACTTTTCCTTATAATCAAGGCACTGAAAATAAGTCTTCCAACACCAGGTTCAAGTCCAACAGGTTTATTTGGTAGCAAACACCACTAGCTTTCGGGGCTTTGCCCCTCCATCAGGTGAGTGAGGAGTTCTGATCACAAACAGAACATATAAAGGCACACACTCAGTTTCCAGAATACTGATTAGAATGCGAGTCTTTACAGCTAATCAAGTCTTAAAGGTACAGACAATGTGAGTGGAGATAGCATTAAGCATCAGTTGAAGGGATGTGTATTATCTTCAGACAGGACAGTAAGTGAGATGTTGCAAGCCCAGGCAAGTCATGGGGGTTACAGCTAGTGTGACATGAACCCAAGATTCTGGTTGAGGCCGTCCTCATGTGTGCGGAACTTGGCTATCAGTTTCTACTCAGCGTCTCTGTGCTGTCGTATGTCGTGAAGGGAAGGTGCCTCAACCGGGATCTTGGGTTCATGTCACACTATTTGTAACCCCCATGACTTGTCTGGGCTTGTAACATCTCACTTACTGTCCTGTCTGGAAACAATACACATCTGTTTAACTGATGCTGAATGCTATCTCCACTCACATTGTCTGCACCTTTAAGACTGGTTTAACTGTAAAGACTCATATTCTAATGACTATTCTGTAAACTGAGTGTGTGCCTTTATATGTCCGGTCTGTGATCAGAACTCCCCACTCACCTGATGAAGGGGCAAAGCCCCGAAAACTAGTGTTTGCTACCAAATAAATCTGTTGGAATTTATCCTTCTGTTGGGAGACTTCTTACTGTGTTTATTTCCAGTCCAATGCTGGCATCTCCACATACTGAAAATAACAGCAAGGAGCTGATGCTAAAATTCTATATATCTGGAGAACATTTGTTAGGCCACAGCCAAAGTGCTGTAATAAGTTACAGCATTATTAGAATTATGTGGCTGCATCTGATGGGTTAGAATCAAGAGTCATCATTATTAAGTAGGAAAGCATACTCACAATTGAGGCTGAATTACAAAATTGATAGAGTTGCTGAGAATTACACATTCAGGAATGAATTTCCAACATTATCAACTGGTTTGGAAAACCAAGGACCAAATATTATGTAACTCTAATGATTTTTCTATCTCTATCCAAAGTATTCTCTCTTGATTTTCAGTGTAATCATACATGGAAATTATAACTAGATAGATGATAGTTGTAGTGTAAGTGCTTAAGCCACTTAATTTTGTCAGATAATGCTGAAGCACCTGCTCCTGTGTCTAACTTAAACGCTGTGGGATGTCTGTCCACGCCTATTTTAATACTCCAGTAATTATTTTCTGTTTCACTCACCTTGTCTATGGAAGTTATTGTTTTATTTTGTGGTTCTTCCACATCTTGGATTTGGTTTCACTTTTTTTTGTGGGTTAATAGGATGCTGGCCTTCATAGTGAGGGGGATTGAATATAAAAGTAGGGAGGTCTTGCTGCGGCTATATAGGGCATTGGTGAGGCCGCAGCTGGAGTACTGTGTGTAGTTTTGGTCGCCGCACTTACGCAAGGATATTTTGGCCTTGGAGGGAGTGCAGAGGAGGTTCACTAGGCTGATACCGGAGTTGAGGGGGTTGAGCTATGAGGAGAGGCTAAATAAACTAGGCTTGTACTCGTTAGAGTTTAGAAGAATGAGGGGAGATCTCATTGAGACGTATAAGATGATGAATGGGATGGATAGGATAGAGGTGGAGAGACTCTTCCCGCTCAGAAAGGACAATAGGACTAGGGGGCACAGCCTCAAGATAAAGGGGGGGCGGTTTAGAACAGAGTTGAGGAGGAACTTCTTCACTCAAAGGGTGGTGAATCTCTGGAATTCTCTGCCCGTTGAAGTGGTGGAGGCTGCCTCGCTAAATATTTTTAAGACGTGGGTTGATGGGTTTTTGATAAGCGAGGGGATTAAGGGTTATGGGGAGAGGGCGGGAATGTGGAACTGAGCCACGACAGATCAGCTATGATCTTATTGAATGGCGGGGCAGGCTCGAAGGGCTGGATGGCCTACTCCTGCTCCTATTTCTTATGTTCTTATGTTCTTATTTGTCTTTGTTTTATATCAACAGACAACTTTAAAATGTCATAAATTTCTATAGTTGTGGCACACTGCTTCCCATGCCAGATATTCTTCCCACATGTACAGAGCGTTCCTGTTACGCTGAGAGCATTTGGAGATAAAGTTTCATTTATTAGTCACAAGTAGACTTACATTAACACTGCAATGAAGTTACTGTGAAAATCCAGTAGTGAAAATAATCCGGCGCCTGTTCGGGCACACCGAGGGAGAATTTAGCATCTAACCAGCATGTCATTCGGACTGTGGGAGGAAACCGGAGCACCCAGAGGAAACTCATGCAGACATGGGGAGAACATGCAGACTCCGCACAGACAGTGGAATTGAACCCGGATCTCTGGTACTACGAGGGAGCGGTGCTAACCGCTGTGCCACCAGATGATGGGTTGGCATACTTTCACCTGATTTGTGGGCTTCTCATTCAGTGTGCTTTTTCTTTCCTATTGGCTATATTGGACCATATTGGACCATATTGGACTATATTGGACTGCTCGCCTCACCCATCGATGGACGGAGTGAGGCAATAAAATCGCGCGAGAGCCAGGATCCGCCTTGCTCGGCTCTCAGGAAATCGTGAGAGCTGGATTTCTGGTGAGGTCAGACTCTCATCAGAAATGGGTGAGAGGCTGAACAAATTATTCAAATTTATTGAAATTGTGTTTCGCATGGCATTAACGAGCATGGCCCCGAATCGACCAGCTCGCTTATCTTTAGGGACTCAGTGGGAGCAGGCCTAAGGCGGTGGCATATGAGGGTGGGCCTTATAGAGTGGAGCCTGAAGGGGCAGCCCAAGCAGGGAAGGAAGGGGACTGCTGCATCCTCTGCCTCCAATTGGATGTGGGGGGAGTGTTAGCTGCACACACTGCCTGCGATCAAATCAGGGATGGAGGGATATCCCATTGCTACTCTGCTGCTCCAATCAATGGAGGGGGGGGGGGGCAGAGGTGCCGTGATTAGTCTAGGCAACAGGGGGGCAATGGGGTCTCTATGTCCATGCGGTGTGCGGCTCGCGATTGGCCACAGGGCCCCCTGATTGCTGCGGGGATTGTTTGTTCAGGCTGCCTGCAACAGCAGAGGCCTGACAGGTCCCTCTCTGCCTATTTGTCAGACCCCTACTATTGGAATTGCACAAGTGCAGAACCAGAGGTTTGCACATGTATAATAGCTCTCTCTGCAGGCTGGCTGGCAAATTAAGCTCAGCCCACTGCCTACAGCAGCTAGAAACTGTACAGCCCATATTTTGAATGTGTAAGTCTGTAAGATTGGATGTGAAAACCCACCTAAAAAACAGGTCAATAACTCTGCCATTTTCACCCTAGCCAGACACTTAGAATTGTTCTCATAAAATTCCACCCATTGGCTAGCCTTACTTATTTGTTTTGAAGGGACTTCACTTCTACCAGGAAAAAAACACTCTATTTTGTTTTCTGTGCTTGTCTGTCTTTTGATTTTTACTGCCATAAATAAAATTAGATTTCCTTACATTTGCAGGAGATCGGACAGAGCTTCATGTAGGATCCTGAATCCTAGGCCCTGAATCCTCCAGATGCTCTGGCATCGTCCCAACTCTAAAGATGTGTGGTTTAGCTTGATTGGCCATGTTAAATTGCCCTTTAGTGTCGGGGGTTAGTAGAGTAAATAAGTAAGGTTATGATGATAGAGCCTGGGTGGGATTGGGCTCCGTGCAGACTCAATGGGCTGAATGGTCTCCTTCCATGCTGTAGGGATTCAATGCAATCATGAATCAATTCATTCCTCAGTATTTTGGAGTGTGACAATACTGTACCTTTAAGAAATGTATTTGTGTCATGTTTCTTGTGCATAATTGTTTTTAGAAGTCAATTATATTTACCTGTTGTCCATTTGTCTATAACCAGAGACCCACATGCAGATACTGTAGAAGCATAATTGATCCTAATTGTTGGAACATTTGTTTTAATCTGGGCTACTTCTGTTTTTTAATGTTTTCCCTCAGGGTTTTCAGAGTAGGGTTTGATTAGGTTGATTGACAGGAAACTCATATGACTGGGTGGAGCTAGGCTTACAGAGGAAACAAGCAGTGATTGCTGTTTTGAATCTTTACAATATAGTAGTTTGTATGTCTTTCTCTCACTCTCTCTCTCTCTCTCTCTATCTGGAGATTGGAGTTTGGGACCTATCAGAAACTAGGACTCCATCCCTGAAGTGATGTTCTCTGATGATAGAGCTTTCTCTGGAGGCTGCTGTCTGGGAATCAGAAGACAGATATCATTTTGTATCTCTATCCAGAATGTTGCAAAGCTGAAAACCTCACGTCTCATGTAAGCCTTTATGTTTTTGCTAAATGATTCTAAAGTGGAGTTTGCATCTATGGGGATATTGCTTAATTTGGAACTATAGAGAAACCCAGCAGTTAAGAATTATACTTTGCCATGTTTAATTATTTCAATTAATAAAAGTTAGGTTAATGTTTTTGTTATACTTTATCTGTATTAGTAAATAAAGTTTGTTTTACTAAAAGCGGGTTAATAGAATCATAGCTGGAACAAAACATGTTATGCTAATTAAGAATCTACTAATGACGATGAAACCATTGTCAATTGTCAGAAAAACCCATTTGGTTCATTAATGTCCTTTGGGGAAGGAAATCTGCTGCCCTTATCTGGGCTGGCCTACATGTGACTCCAGAGCAACAGCAATGTCATTGATTATCAACTGCCCTCTAAGGATGGGTAATAGGTGCTGGCCAGCCAGCAATGCCCACGTCCCACAAATGGATAAAAAGAAATGCTAAGATCAAAAAATATTGGCTAACTTCATAATATACCTTTGAGTTTCTGACCTGATCCCTAACAGTAATCACTGTTTCCTGCCAACCTGTACATCATTGATGAACCAATCCACACATTCACCAAGATTTTTGATTTCTCTTATTAAATTTTCCTCATTCAATTTTTGAGTGCTGATACAAGAATTGAATGTCGGGAGAACTTCATCATGCGAGACTGAAGTCCTGGATTCCCTCTATGACTATGGCATCATTGCTAATAGCTCCAACTGAATAGAGTAAAGTACTGACCTGATGTTTTTGTTCCTTCCTGTGTAACCTGAGTTGTTCTAGAGCCAACTTCCTCAGCTAATCCCACAGCATAGCATGTGGCATGCCTTCAGCACTTCAGAAATGTTTTGGAAGTGGCAGTGTAGAATCCATGTGTGTTATAAGCTCCAGAATTGTTGCTGATTCACTGGTCTGGCTTGCGTATAGCAGTGTGTGCTCGCTGGCTTCTGACAAGCTGACACTGAGTCAAAGATTTTGACAATCCAAGTGAATGAAAATATCTACCATCTGCATTTGTGATTCATCAAATCTTAAATCATGTTAAAAGACAGATGATGCATTGCAACCAACAGGAGGCAGAATATATCATGACTATTCATAAGATGATGGGATAAAGCTGCTCATAATTCTCCCGCAGTCTCCTTTGAAACTAGACTTGTTTTGCCTAAAGCAACTGAAAAAAGATGTATCAAAGGAAGCCTTCACATTCACATATATTTTTTTCTCAATGTTTTGCTTTAATACTCATATTTATATGGGATGTTGTATGGTGTGGTACTATTGTGTCGCTTTTTTTTTCCTGGAATACACTGAAGGCAAGGCAAAGCACAGCAGCAGTAGTTATCTACCAGGTCTCCTCCCTCCACTGCAATTACAAGGTGCATGGATACATTCATTAATGCCAAGATCAAGGCAGCTGCAGGTGTGATTAAAGATAGAGCAGCTGGTGACAGGCTTAGATCACAGACACTTAACCACGAGGAAAGAAGTCGAGAGTACAAACAAGCTGATCTCACGTCTAATTCGTGTTCGAAAACGCTTCCGAAACGAAAAGCTGCTCTCACTTGATATCAGGTGTGTGGCCGCAGGGCAGAATAATTCACAGTGGCCCTTAGAGATTACCTCAGAGACAATGAAGGAGCTTCAGCTGCTCCCCGCATAATAAGCTGTCCGTGGAAGTTAACCCTACCCCATCTCTGTATTGAGGTTGGGCTGTCATCTTCTATTAAGACCCCATCACTGATCAATTGAAAGTGAATGGAGGTGTGGGATGCTTGTTGGCTCAGCTCGACATCACCTAGTTCCAGCTTGGAGGCCACATGTAGCCAATACCCTCATCTGCCGTTATCTCCCCAAGTCAGAGATTAGACTCGCTGCTTCAGAATCCTTCAGGCCTTCTCTACATTTCACAGGGATGTAAGGATTTATGAGTTCAAGGCCAGCACAAGAGCTCAATTTCTGTAATCCTCCAGGAATCATCCCCTCCTCTGCCTCAATTTCTGGATGGATTAGACAGTGTTCACCTAGCAGGAAATCAACTCCAGAACTTATGTTATGGCCCGACTGTCTTAAGTTCGAAAAAGTAAGGATAGGAGTTCAATGCAGACACTCTGTGCCTTGTCAGTGATATTCAGTGCACATTGAACACTGAGTGTTTTTTTAAGCTCCCCTTTCATTGACTTCATTGATCTTTTTTTAATTATCAGCTGTGGCTCAGTTGGCAGCACTCTTGCCTCCCAATCACAAGGTTCTGGGTTCAAATCCCACTCCAGGACTTGGCCATAAAAACCCAGGCTGACACACAAGTGCAGTATCATAGAACCCCAATAGTGCAGAAGAAAGCCATTTGGCCCATCGCGCCTGCACCAACCACAATCCCTCCCAAACCCAATTCCTGCAACCCCACATATTTAACCTGTTATTCCCTTGACACTAGGGTCAATTTAACGTGGCCAATCAACCTAATCCATGCAACTTTAGATGTGGGAAGAAACTGGAGCATCTAGAGGAAACCCATGGAAACAAAGGGAGAAAGTGCAAAATCTACACAAACAGCGACCCGATGCTGGAATTGAACCTGGGTCCCTGGCACCGTGAGGCAGCAGTGCTAAGCACCGTGTTGCCCTTCGTCATTGCAGATAGTTAATAAACACTTACCGTTAAACTATGCAGGATTCAGAAGCTCTTCATGAGAACTGCAAAACTACATACTCCTCACAACCTACTAGAGTCACATGAGATCAGGAGACTGGATTTTTATGCCCAAGTCCTAGGAGTGGGATTTGAACCCAGAACCTTGTGATCGGAAAGCAAGAGTGCTACCAACTGAGCCACAACCAATAGTTGAGAAAAGCATTAACAGAGCAATCTGAAAGGAGAGCTTAAAAAACACTCACACTTCGATGTGCACTGAATATCACTGACAAGGCACAGAGAGTGCCTGCTACAGATGGGATACATCCTAGGATACTTTGGGAGGCAAGGGATGAGATTGCAGAGCCGTTAGCTTTGATCTTTGGGTCCTCACTATCCACTGGGATTGTGCCAGAGGACGGGAGAGTGGTGAATGTTGTTCCTCTCTTCAAGGAAGGCAATAGGAATGAACCTGGTAATTATAAGCCAGTTAGTCTTACTTTGGTAGTCCGTAAGTTAATGAAAAGGGTCCTGAGGGATAGGATTTATGACCATTTGGAAAGATGTAGTTTAATCACATATAGTCAGCACGGTTTTGTGTGGGATAAATCCTGCCTCACAAATTTGATTGAATTCTTTGAGGAGATAACTAAGTGTGTAGACGAAGGTAGAACAGTTGATGTCTTATGCATGGATTTTAGAAAGGCGTTTGATAAGGCTCCCTACGGTAGGCTCATGAAGAAAGTAAGGAGGTGTGGGATAGAAGGAAATTTGGCCGATTGGATAAATAACTGGCTGTCTCATAGAAGACAGGGGGTGGTGGTGGAGGGAAAATTTTCAGACCAGCAGCGTACCTCAGGGATCAGTGCTGGGTCCTCTGCTATTTGTGATTTTTATCAATGACTTGGAAGAGGTGGCTGAAGGGTGGGTTCGTAAATTTGCTGATGACACCAAAATTGGTGGAGTAGTGGATGAGGTAGAGGGCTCTTGTAGGGTGCAAAGAGACATTGATAGGGTGAAAGCTGGGCCAAAAAGTGGCAGATAGCGTTTAACCCTGATAAGTGCAAGGTGATTCATTTTGGTAGGACAAACTTGAATGTGGATTACAGGATCAACGGCAAGGTTCTGAGGAAATTGGAGAAACAGAGAGATCTTGGGGGTTCATATCCACAGATCTCTGAAGGTTGCCACTCAAGTGGGTAGAACTATGAAGAAGGCTTATAGTGTCTTAATGTTTATTAACAGAGGGTTTGAGTTTAAGAGTTGTGGGGTTATGCTGCAACTATACAGGACCTTGGTGAGACCACATTTGGAATGTTGTGTGCAGTTCTGGTCACCTTACTGAAGGAAAGATGTGGAAGCATTGGAGAGAGTGCAAAGGAGATTTACCTGGATGCTGCCTGGTTTGGAGGGTAGTTCTTATGAGGAAAGGTTGAGGGAGCAGAGGCTTTTCTCTTTAGAGCAGAGGAGGATGAGAGGCGATTTATTGGAGGTTTATAAGATGATGAGGGGGATAGATAGAGGGAACGTTCAGAGACTATTTCCTCGGGTGGATGTGACTGTCTCTAGGGGTCATAACTATAAGGTTCATGGTGGGAGATATAGGAGAGATGTCCGAGGTAGATTCTTTACTCAAAGAGTGGTTTGAGTGTGGAATGCACTGCCTGCTGTGATAGTGCAGTCGGACACTTTAGGAGCTTTCAAGCAGTTTTTGGATAGGCACATGGAGCACACCAGAATGACAGGGAGTAGGATAGCTTGATCTTGGGTTCGGACATAGCTCGGAACAACATCGAGGGCCAAAGGGCCTGTACTGTGCTGTACTGTTCTATGTTCTACACTGGGAGATGTGTGACCGTAACTGAGGAGGACCAGATTCTTTCTGTACTTCCTCAGAAAAGCATTATTGGTCACTCTGCTTCAACATGATGGTATGAAATGGGAAATTATCCATTGATTCCATTTTGGGGGATCGTAACCAGACGAAGTAACATTTTTACCAAATTCACCAAAACAAAACTTTTCTGAGTAAAGGATAAATTTAGACTTAAAGAAATCTATACTGTTATTGTTAACTCATTTGGAAAGACTGATATTTCTAGCATCTCTTAGAACCACTAGCACCTAAAAGCACCTTACAGCCAATGAAGTGTTTTTTTTGTACAATCATTGTTTCAATATAGGACACATGACAGCAAGTTGGCACGCAACAAGCTTTCCAGGCAGCAGTGTGATGTTGGCCAGATCATCTGCGAAGCTGATCACAGGATAAATACTGGCCAGGATACTGTGGGTAACTCCCCTGCTCTTCCTCAGAATAGTGCAGTGGGACCCTTTACATCCACTCAAGCAGACAGATTCATGCTTCATCCAAAAGGTGGCATCTCCAACAGTGCAGCACTCTCTCCATATTGTGCTGGATTTTCAATGCAGGGAATTTTAACCTCGGGAAATTACAGAGAGCAGAGAAAGGCCACTATCCCCAAATGGACTTCGCTGGTACTTCTCATATAATCCACACGGTACAGAAGGAGGCCATTGGGCCCATCAAACCTGCACCGGCAACAGTCCCACCCAGGCCTTTTCCCTGCAACACCATGCATTTACCCTACTAAATCACCTGACACAAAGGCAGCAATTTAGCATGGCAGATCAACCTAAGCCACACATCTGTGGACTCTGGGAGGAAACCAGAACACCCGGAGGAAACCCACGCAGACATGAGGGGAATGCGCAAAGTTCACACAAACATTCACCCGAGCCTGGAATTGAACCCAGGTCACTGTGAAGCAGCAGTGTTAACCACTGTGCCATCGTGCCACCCTATTCCACACAGCAGTATAAAACGCGTGATATCAAATTAATCACCCTCTCCTTTCTCTTTCAATTGATATGTGGTCAAAATCCAAACACATATACCCATATCTCAGCATTAATCTTACATTGTGTGTCCTTTGAAAATAACGTATTCTACATTGCTAAGTAGAGAGCTGTCACTAGAGACAGAAAAAAGTAGGCATGTTACAAATACAGCTTATTAAATATGCAGTGTATACAGGAGGAACAAATAGATTTTGGTTTATACCATAAATTTTGAAAATGCGTGACAGGATTATCCATGGCAAGCTGTCTTTCAGGTGATTGATAAGATCTAAAGGCATCCCAAGAGAGAAATCCCTACACGGAATCTGTGTAATGGCACCATTAGGGCTGGATTGAAGGAACTTCATGAAAGTCAACAACTGTACTCCATGCAAGAGAATGAAGGGATGATACACTACAGAAAGAAGTCATTCATTCCGTCATATCACTGGCAGCACTTTGGAATAAAGACTTGGGGTGGGATTTTCCAGCCTTGCCCGAGTTCAACAGCCCTTTGCATGGTCCTGTCCAGCTCCCTACGATTCCCGTGGCAGGCAGGACAGGAAAATTCCGCCCTTGTAATTAAATATCCCTTTGCTCGACCATTAGAGAACCCAAAGTGCAATGGAGATAGTGAGGTACTTTTGTAATTACTGTTGTCATATAGGAAACATGGCGGTCAACATGTGCACAGCAAGCTCCCACAAGCAGCAATGAGATAATAATTTATGTAATCTGCCTCTGTGGTGTTGATGGAGGGGTGAATCTTGGACAGGAGGCTGTTCTTCTTCAAAGTAGTGCATGGGGATCTTATCCATCCAACTGAGAAAGCAAGTGAATCCTGTTTAGCATTTCACCCAAAAGACTGCACTTCCAACAGTGCAAACTTCTTCAGCACTGCGCTGGACTGTTGATCTTGATTTGTGTGCTCCACTGGTAGACTGGGATTGAACTGTTGTGCCTGCTGCAAGTCAGTTTTAACACTTATACGATGGCCAAAGGGTTGCGAGTAGACTTCTTGTTAGTATAACCAACATTTATTTAAAACACACAATCAATAATCATCCACCCAACCAACAATGAGTTACTTTACAGAAAATACTGAAGTTCAAGTCCAATTCTTTTCATGACTGGCAAGTACCCAAGCAGATATTGGCCTTTATCTGTGTGCTGATCTCAGTCGAACTCTGCATAGTCTGGTCCTTTGGTCTGGTCTGGCACTCTGGCTCTGGCCTTCTTCCCTTTTTGGGTGTGGTGGCTCTCCTCATGCTGATTGTTGCTGGCGATGGTCACTGTTGTTGTAACTTGTTTGTGGCGTTAGAGAGTTTCTTCTGTTGTGCAGCACCTTTTATACCCCGTTGGGTTTTGCGCTCCTTTTGGCCATTGCCAATCAGTCAATTAGGACTTGATCACCCTGATTGATAAAGTCTAATTGGGTGCTGCCACACCAATTTCTGGGTGTGTCCCCAACAGCCATGTCTGTAGGTGCTGGGGGCACGTGGGAGACACATCTCCCTCCCAAATAAGGGGTTACGGCACCTCTATGTCTGGTTAATAACCCAGTTTGACAAGAGAATCCCTTTTATCCTGGAGATGGCCCATATCCTGTGTATTCAGTTGTTTGAGTTGCAGCCTGTTTATCTTTTAGGCTGCAGCCTGCTGTTTTAGTTCTTGCCCAATTGTCCCAGAGTGCTTTATAAATCACCATTTGGCCACAGAAGCAGAATGCTACTAACTGACCTTTGTGCTGACACTATCCAATTTGTCCCACTCTCTCATTCATGCCATGTGGAACTGTTGGAAAATCATTTTATTTTTTATGTACTCATTTTTATTGCTGGCAGGGCCAGCATTTTAATGCCCACCCCTAACTACTCTTGAACTGAATGGCTTGTCGGGTCATTTCAGAGGGTATTTGCAGACTCCAGATCTGGAGTCAAACCAAGCGAGGATGGCCAATTTCCTTCCTGAAATAGGGCCACAGTGAACCAGTCAGATCTTTTACAACAATCGACAATGGTTTCATGGTTCATCATAAAATTTTAATTTGGTTGAGATGTGTAGCCTATCTCCTGAGCTGATCCTTTTTAAGAGGGGGAAGTTTTTCAGTTCAGTCCTTAATCTGGCACGGTGGCACAGTGGTTAGCATTGCTGCCTCACAGTGCCAGGGACCTGGATTCGATTCTTGCCTCGGGTTACCGTCTGTGTAGAGACTGTACATTCTCCCTGTGCCTACATGGGTTTTCTCCAGGTGCTCCAGTTTACTCCCACAGTGCAAAGATGTGCTGGTTGGGTGCATTGGCCATGCTACATTCTCCCCTGAACAGGCACCAGAGTGTGGCGTCTGGGGGATTTTCACAGTAACTTCATTGCAGTGATAATGGAAGCCTACTCATGACACTTATAGAACAAACTTTAAAACAAACTAATCTAAGTGTTTGTCTATCTGAATTTTCCTGATAGCTTAGTTGTTTGGGAGAGGTCTTCGTGTTATGGTGAACCTGCTGCTGTTTCTGTTTCTTGTGCAGCGTATTCAATGTGTCTCCACTGATCTCATCCTACCTTTAACTTCACTGTTAGCTTCTGTGTATTCCCTTTTTGCATTTGTTTTGCAAGCTCTGGTGCGATAGTTGTTCATCTCTTCTTCCTGATTTCAACTTTTTCAGAGTAGCTCTTGAATTCCAGGGCTTGCTTTATCATTTCTTTCATCCCAATACATCTTCTATGCTAGCCTACTAATTGATGGATGTGATTAAAATACTCTACCCATCTTTCTAGAATTTGGGCTGCTAAAGTGTTGACCCTCACACTGAGGATGATGATGAACCAGTAAACTGGGACCCATAGACAGGTGTCAGAGCAACATAGGACCTCTTCCATTCTTTGTGGTCTGCACATAAATGAGGTTCATGTTTTCAGATTCAGCCAAGTGTTTTGTTCCTCTCTAAGCTTACAATGGACGGTCCAATGTTTTATACAGCACAGAAAAAGGCCCTTTGGCTCATCATGTCTGTGCTGGTCAAGGACACATCAATCAACTATTCTAATCCCATTTTTCAACACTTGGCCCAGGGCCTTGTGTGTCTTGGCATCACAAGTGCACATCTAAATATTTCTTAAATGTTATGAGGGTCTCTGCCTGTACCACCCAGGCAGTGAATTCCAGACTCCTACCATCCTTTGGGTGAAAAAGCTTTTCCTCGCATGCCCTCTAAACCTCCTGCCCTTTATCTTAAATCTATGCCCCTGGTCATTGATCCTACCATAGCAGGATTCGAACCTGGGTCTCCAGAACCTTAGCTGAGTTTCTGCATTAATAGTCTAGCAATAATAACATTAGGCCACTGCCTTCTCCATGGTGGGATTTAGACTTTTAGGGTTTTAATCCTAAATTTTCCTCCCTGGATTTTCCAGGCCCAGGTTTGAATTGATGAATGAACTCAGTAAATGGCGGCACAGTGGTTAGCACTGCTGCCTCACAGCGCCAGGGACCCAGGTTCGATCCCTGGCCTCGGTTCACTGATCTGTGGGGAGTTTGCACATTCTCTCCGTGTTTGCATGGGTTTCGCCTGGGTACTCCAACTTTCTGCCACAGTCCAAAGATGTGCGTGTTAGGTGGATTGGCTATGCTAAATTGCCCTTAATGTCAGGGCACCAGTTAGGGTAAATGCCTTTGGTTATGGGGATAGGGCCTGGGTGGGATTGTGGTCAGTACAAACTTGATGGGCCGAATGGCCTCCTTCTTGCACTGTAGGCTTCTATGAACCCCTTCCTGGAGTAGCCGCCAGGGTTGAAAATTTGAGCCACAGGTATAGTTAGTACAGCCTGCAGTACAGCCCGAACATCGACATGAAACCTTTCTAGTCCATTGCTTTTGATGGCGTGTGAGTAGTACATGGTATGTTTAATCGCAGAAAGTGCTCGACAGAGAAGATTTGTTCTGGGTCATCTAAAATACACATGTATAAGGGATGAACAAGTCAAGCTCAATTCAATTTAACCAATGCTGACTCATCCCTATTGACAACAAGTCTGCCTGTGCATCATCCATACTGCAGTGGCAGAGGCAATAAGATAAATTCAAATGAATTTAGCCACTGGTGATTTTCCAGTGAATTGATGAATGAAGTCAGCAAACAGAGTTCTTTACAAAAAAAAACAATTCTGCCTTGGCTTGATTGTGATGCAGACTTACCTCTGTATTCCAATGTAGCGCTCATTTGCTGCGCATTACCCACTCATATACAGTGCTAATCAATTCCGCGGTGCTACATGCTTTGTGTTACAAGAAAAAACATCACTGGAATCAGCCCCGGAACAGCCAGAATTAAAACAGAACTGTCGGCTGAACACTTCCTACAGCTTGGCGTGGACTCTGGCTGTACGGATCCTATAACGTGAATGTGCCACACGCGTGCCAGAAGCACGCAGAAGTGTTTGGCATGCGATCTGTCATTTGGTATCAGGCAGGCTTTGTCAATCACTCCATGTGGTCAACTGCATGAAGGACCTCACACTAAAGTTTTTTTTAAAGAACAAACCAAACACAGTGCTTGGGGGTGTGGCGTGAGTTGTAACAGAGTTAGTGGGAATGTGGTGTGTGTTGTAACAGAGTTTGTGGGAGTGTGGTGTGTGTTGTAACAGAGTTTGTGGGCATGTGGTGTGTTGAAACAGGGTTAGTGGGAGTGTTGTGTGTTGTAACAGAGTTAGTGGGAGTGTTATGTATAGTAGCAGTGGGATTGTGTGTGTTGTAACAGATTGTGGGAGTGTGGTGTGTTGTAACAGAATTAGTGGGAGTGTTATGTATTGTAACAGAGTTAGCGGGAGCGTTATGTGTTGTAACAGAGTTAGTGGGAGTATTGTGTGTTGTAACAGAGTTAGTAGGAGTGTTGTGTTGCAACAGAGTTAGTGGGAGTTTGGTATGTGTTGTAATAGTGGGAGTGTGCTGTGTTGTAACAGGGTTAGTGGGAGTGTTATGTGTTGTAACAGAGTTAGTGGGAGTATTGTGTGTTGTAACAGAGTTAGTAGGAGTGTTGTGTTGTAACAGAGTTAGTGGGAGTTTGGTGTGTGTTGTAATAGTGGGAGTGTGCTGTGTTGTAACAGAGTTAGTCGGAGTGTTGTGTGTTGCAAAAACATAGAAACATAGAAAACCTACAACACAAACAGGCCCTTTGGCCCACAAGTTGCGCTGAACATGTCCCGACCTACTGGGCATACCTATAACCGTCTACCTTACTGAGTTCCATGTACTTACCCAAAAGTCTCTTAAAAGACCCTATCGAATCCGTCTCTACCACCACCACCGGCAGCCGACTCCACACACCCACCACCCTCAGTAAAAAACTTACCCCTGACATCTCCTCGGTACCTACTCCCCAGCACGCTAAACCTGTGCCCTCTTGTGGCAACTATTTCAGCCCTGGGAAAAAGCCTCTGAGGACCCACTCGATCAATACCTCTCGTCATCTTATAAACCTCTATCAGGTCACCCCTCATCCTTTGCCTCTCCAAGGAGAAAAGACCGAGCTCTCTCAACCTATCCTCATAAGGCATGCCACCCAATCCAGGTAACACCCTTGTAAATCTCCTCTGCACCCCTTCTATGGCTTCCACATCCTTCCTGTAATGAGGCGACCAGAACTGAGCACAGTACTCCAAGTGGGATCTGACCAGGGTCTTAGCTCGCTGCAGCATTATCTCCCGAAAATAACAGCGTTGTAACAGAGTTAGTGGGAGTATTGTGTGTTGTAACAGAGTTATGGGAGTATTGTGTGTTGTAACAGAGTTAGTGGGAGTATTATGTGTTGTAACAGAGTTAGTGGGAGTGTTGTGTGTTGTAACAGAGTTAGTAAGAGTATTGTGTGTTGTAACAGAGTTAGTGGGAGTGTTGTGTGTTGTAACAGAGTTAGTGGGAGTGTTGTGTTAAAATAGTGTTAGTGGGAGCGTGGTGTGTGTTGCAACAGTTAGTGGGAGTGTGGTGTGTTGTAACAGAATTGGTGGGGGTGTTACGAGTTGTAACAGAGTTAGCAGGAGTGTGTTGAGTGTTGTAACAGATTTAGTAGGAGTATTGTGTGGTGTAACAGAGTTGGTGGGAGTGTTGTGTTGTAACAGTGTTAGTGGGAGTTTGCTGTGTGTTGTAACAGTTAATGGGAGTGTAGTGTGTGTTGTAGTAGTTAGTGGGAGTGAGTGTTGTAACAGAGTTAGTGGGAGTAGGGTATGTTTGTAACAGAGTTAGTGGGAGTGCTGTGTGCTTTATAACAGATTTAGTGGAGGTGTGATGTTTGTTGTAACAGTGTTAGTGGGAGTGTAATGCTTGTTGTAACAGAGTTAGTGAGGGTTTGGTGTGTGCTGTTATAGAGTTAGTGGGGGTGTAATGACTGCTGTAACAGAGTTAGAACATAGAACATAGAACATTACAGCGCGGAACAGGCCCTTCGGCCCACAATGTTGCGCCGACCAGTCTTATTTTTAAAAAAAAACATTGACCCACTAATCTAAACCAATCCCTTTTCGTCCATAAACCTATCCACCAATCTCTTAAACGCCCCCAAACTAGGTGCATTTACAACTGCAGCAGGCAGGGCATTCCAGTCCCTCACCACCCTCTGGGTAAAGAACCTGCCCCTGACATCCGTCCGATAACTACCCCCCCTTAATTTAAAGCCATGCCCCCTCGTGCTAGCTTTCTCCATCCGAGGAAACAGGCTATCACCATCCACCCTATCTAAACCTCTAATCATCTTATATGTTTCTATAAGATCCCCTCTTAGCCGCCTTCTTTCCAGTGAAAACAACCCCAAATCCCTCAGTCTCTCCTCATAGGACCTCCCCTGCATACCAGGCAACATCCTGGTAAACCTCCTCTGCACCCTCTCCAAAGCCTCCACATCCTTCCTGTAATGTGGGGACCAGAACTGCACACAGTACTCCAAGTGCGGCCGCACCAGAGTTGTGTACAGTTGCAACATGACGCTGCGACTCCTAAATTCAATCCCCCTACCAATAAACGCCAAGACACCGTATGCCTTCTTAACAACCTTATCTACTTGATTCCCAACTTTCAGGGATCTATGTACACATACACCTAGATCCCTCTGCTCCTCCACTCTATTCAAAGTCCTCCCGTTAGCCCTATACTCAACACATCTGTTATTCCTACCGAAATGGATTACCTCACACTTCTCCGCATTAAACTCCAGTGGGAATGCGGTGTGATGTATGGGAATGTTGTGTGTAACAGAATTAGTTAGGGTATGGCATGTTCAGTGGAAGTGTGGTGTATGCTGTAACAGTGTTAGTGGAAGTGTTGTGTGTACTGTAACAGTGTTAGTGCGAGTGTAGTGTTTGCTGTAATAGAGTTATTGGGAGTATGGTGTGTGCTGTAACGTTGAGGTTGTGCGGTAGACATGCTTGCTCATCAGTGCCCTTTATGCTGCCCCATTGAAGTTCTCACCTGAGTCCTCTGCAGCAGAGTTCATCTGCAAGGTTGCCCTCTGTTGAGTCACCACATAATCTATCCTTTCCCCCAGCCCGGCTGCACCCATTCATTCCAAGCAATGCATCACTTGCTGGCCCTGACTTTATACTACCCGTGTCCGATGCCAGTATCAGAGCGGGTAGCTGTGTCAAATGAAGTAATGGCGATTCTTCATTAGAGGACTCTCGGCCTTCATGACAAGTCTGCATTGGCTGGCCAAGTAATAAATCTTGGGCACTTGTAAGCAATAAAGCTGACAGGAGGGTTGGGTTTGTGAATGCGGGCAGATTGGAATGTAAAATGTTCTGGGTCACACCTTCCGCAGCTTCGAGGTAATTTGACCATCAAGGAATTTAAGAAATTGGATCAGTCACTTGTTTTTACAACCTATCTGATTGATATCAGCGTGTTAAAGTTAATTCCTTCAGTGTATTGCAGGCATGCACGGGTCAATTTTGGATAATTTGGTGTCCACAGAGGGTGTAATGTGAAGTTCCTGGAACAGGAGTGGTTCAGCATGCAGCTAAAGACAATTGGAATTGGAATTCCATGAGCTGTTAAACCTGGATCCTTGATTATCAGTTCAGTTTGTTGACTGCCATTCCCGCAGTCAACCCCTGAACTGCACCATCAATTCTGCTGCTCTCTTACACCATAGCAAGCAATAATGTTCAAGAAGCTTGACACCATTCAGGACAAAGCAGCCTGCTTGATTGGCACCACATCCACAAACATCTATTCCCTCCACCACCAATGCTCAGTGACAGCATAAAGGTGCATTGCAGCAATTCATCAAATATCCTTAGACAGCTCCTTCCAAACCCACAACCACTTCCATCTAGAATTCCTTCCCTCGTGGCATTGTGGGTCAACCCACAGCACATGGACTGCAGTGATTCAAGGCAACTCACCACCACCTTCTCAAGGGCAACAAGGGATGCGCAATAAATGCATGTGCCGTGATTGAATAAGAAGTCGGCCACCCGCCAGGACCAAAGATGACACTGCTCAAATAATCACAGCTGTGTTTTCTCCCCTTGATCTGGTAGCTTTGAGTTACTATGCACATCCATTACTTTCAACCCAACATCTGCACTTTGTATTTAAAGATAATATTCCCATTCATCATTCTTTATTCCATGTCTATTTAATTTATTACAGTCACGTATGTAAGCAGCAATGCTTCAGCGATTCACACATTTTACCACCACCAGTCGGTTTTAGCATTTGCAAATTAATAGTAAACATCTACTAGTTGAACATATTTGCTCTTGAACAAGTTTTGCACTTAATTTGAGAATTTAAGCCAAGTCCGATTCCACTTCTGGGGTAGCAAGGTTTCCAACATCGGAATGATCCAGGGCATTAATTGTTACTGATCGACATTTGTATTTTTTTAAAAACAGAGGGATCTGGGTGTCCTTGTTCATGAGTCACAGAAAACTAGCATGCAGGTACAGCAGGTAATGAAGAAAGGAAATAGGATATTGGCGTTCACAGATAAAGAATAGAACATCAAGATAAGAAGGCATTGTTGCCACTATACAAGGCATTGCTGAGGCAGCACCTGCAGCATTATGTATTATTTTGGTCCCCTTCTTTAAGGAAAGATGTAGTGGCACAGGAGGCAGATCAGAGGAGGTTCACTAGGTTGATTCCAGAGATGAGGTCTTTGTTGTATGAAGAGAGATTGTAAGGTTTAGGCCTATACGGTCTGGAATTTAGAAGAATGAGGGGATATTAAATTGAGTTTGTTTTAAAATGAAAGTGTCATTTAGGTGGGATTTAAGGCTGCAGAATTAGCCTACGCTTGCAATCAATTCAAAGGTAATGAGAGAAAATACCACATCGAAGAAAGGTAAAAGTAACTGCATAAACCTGCATCTTGTGGCATTTTAAAATATTTGTAATTAATGAAAACTGTCTGATGTCTCTCTGAAGATTCCGTTCAAAGCTTCCAGCCAAATGTTGTGTTTGCAATCCAGAGTTGAAATGTTAGTTGGATTCGTCACATTTGCTGATTTTACAGATTATTGAAATGGAAATGCGATAAAAAAATTCCAAATGCCATGCTATCTCCAAAGATTGCAGGAAAGCCATGGCAGTTATTGGATACCAATTGTTCTAAGCAGGTTAGCTGTTTGTTTTCACACAATCAGTAAAGGACAAGAATGCAGCCTTTCGAAGTTTCCATCAGCTGGAATGCTTTAATAACATAATCTTTATAATTTCACAAACCCTCTGTGAAGTCAGCACTGACCTTTAAACAGGAGGAGCAGTTTATGATTTGCAAAGTGTGAGCAGAGTACGGAGCTTGGCTCTCTTGCTAATTCTACTTTGCTGCACTTTTAGTTTTCTCACTGTCTTATGATCTGAATTTAATGCTCCCCCGCTGTGGGGGAGTTGGGGGGTGGGCTTAGGTGGGATTTGATCTGATTTGATTTGATTTGATTTGATCTGATTTGATTTGATTTGATTTGATTTGATTTGATTTGATTTGATTTGATTTTGATTTGAGTTGAGTCATTATTGTCACATGTATTAACATGCAGTGAAAAGTATTGTTTCTTGTGTGCATTCCAGACAAAGCATACTGTTCATAGAGAAGGAAAGAAGAAAGTGCAGAATGTAGTGTTACAGTCATAGATAGGTTATAGAGAAAGCTCAACTTAATGCAAGGTATGTCCATTCAAAAGACTGACAGCAGCAAGGAAGAAGCTGTTCTGGAGTCGGTTGGTACACAAACTCAGACTTTTGTACCTTTTTCCCAAAGGAAGAGGGTGGAAGAGCAAATGTCCAGGGTGCGTGGGGTCCTTAATTATGCTGACTGCTTTGCCGAGGCAGTGGGAAGTGTAGACAAAGTCAATGGATGGGAGGCTGGTTTGCGTGATGGTTTGGGCTAAATTCATGACCTTTTGTAGTTCCTTGTGGTCTTGGTCAAAGCAGGAGCCAGCTGGTTGTGATACAGCCAGAAAGATCATTTTCTACGGTACACCTGTAAAAATTGGTGAGAGTCATAGCTGACATACCAAATTTCCTTTGTCTTCCGAGAAAGTGGGTCAGGAGTCGGGGTGTGGGTAACGTGACACTACAGAGACAGGATCCCCTCCGCAATCCCTTCCCACCCTAATTACACAGTGATGTTACACTGGAACAGACAAGGCCTCGAATGAGAAGCCTGCTCTTGCCCATCTGGTACCTTTAAATTGCTAATTAATGCCCATTTCCTACCCAGCTTCAATTTTTAAGCTAGCAGGAATATTGAAACCCCATGCGGGGGAGAGTGGGGATGATGGGAGTTAGACCTCATCTCATGTGGGGATACATCAGAAACCCTCCCATGGTGTGGGCACCCTCTCCTTAAAGACTGGTGATC
This sequence comes from Carcharhinus amblyrhynchos, assembly GCF_965287045.1. Taxonomy (NCBI): domain Eukaryota; kingdom Metazoa; phylum Chordata; class Chondrichthyes; order Carcharhiniformes; family Carcharhinidae; genus Carcharhinus; species Carcharhinus amblyrhynchos. The sequence continues at coordinate 84,335,450 of NC_137334.1, forward strand.
TGGTGATTACTGACCAACTCCCCCCCCCCCCCCACACTCCCACTACTTCCCCACCTTTTCCTTCAAGGCTCCAATCACCCTCCTCATGACACAGTCCTAGGACAGCCAGCACCCCCCCCCCACCACCCCCCAACCCTGCTCCATCACTGATTGGAGAGATTCTGGCCAATCAGATTAGGCAGCTCCCTACATTGGATCTTCTGAGATCTGCGGCCAATCAATGCTCATTGGAGAGTAAATTTGCTATGGAGCTGGTGGAGAGAAAATTTCAGGCCTATTTGGGTGGAATGGTGGCACAGCGGTTAGCACTGCTGTCTCACAGCTCCAGGGGCGCAAGTTCGATTCCCGGCTTGGGTCACTGTCTGTGCAGAGCCTGCGCATTCTCCCCATGTCTGCATGGATTTCCTCCGGGTGCCCTGGTTTACTCCCACAGTCCAAAGAGGTGTAGATTCGGTGAATTGCCAAGAAAGGTCCTTAATTTTAGGGGAATTAGTAGGATAAATACATGGAGTTACAGATATAAAGCCTGAATGCACTTGTTATTGGTGCAATAGCTCAATGGGCCAAATGGTCTCCTTCCATACTGTTAGGATTCTATATATGGGCTTGATTCTCCCCAAAAAAATTCCAAGTGCTGAACTAGCAGGAAAATGGCTTAATTCATGATTGTTTCTTCAGTGTTTCAGAATCGAAGCTTCCACAATCATTAAAAACTCGGGTGCCGGGGCCTAATCACACCAGAGTCTGACAGTTCTGGGCCTCTGTGCATGTGCAGTGGCCCCGAAATGTCAGACTGCAGTTTGCTGGTCAGCTCGACCACTGGCCAGCCTCGACCCCCGAACCCCCACATTGCTGCCCCTCACGACAGCCCCATGGACTGATCACAGCCTGATCGCAGCCCACGTCTGCACAAACATTCCCAGGCCAGCCCCCTCTGCCCCCCCCCACCCCCAACTTCCTGTGCCAGAGCACTGCAATCTCCAGCACCCACCTCCACACTACTGGTGAAAACCCTCCAACACCCCATCCCAGCAGACCCCTCCCCAAGCCATTGGCACCCCCTCCCCCTGGGAGGCAGACCCCACACCCCGGCAGACCACCCCTCCCCCCCAGCTCACCCCGATCATTGGCCTCCCTCCAGCTTTGACCGATCCAAGCTGCAAGATGGCAGCGAGACCCCCGCCGATCGCCCCCTAGGCCCTGCCCACAATAGGCCCTGCTTCCATGGCCTGAAGCCATGGCCCAGCACTCTTGGCAGTGCCAGATGCCCGGTGAGAATTGCCAAGGTACCCCCTGAGCATGGGCACTTTGCCCCTTGGGGAGTGCCAGGCGCACAGGCTGGCACTGCCAGGGTGCCCATGCCCACGGGGCATCACCCCACTGCCCAACCCCTGAGGGAGGCCCCAAATGTCCACCCTCAACTCCAGTGGGGCCTCCCGTTAGTTGTCCACACTCCCGCCGGAGTGAAATACTCGTGGGGGGAGGGGGGAGATGCTATTCAGCCTGGAGAATTCTGTGCCAGGCCCGATAATGACATTTGAAATCGATTTAAAATAGACTTAAATCACGCACATTATCTTCCTGCCAGTTTCCAGCGCAGTCCCAAGTGCACTTGCTCTCCAGCTGTGGGAGATGCGTAAACGTCAGCAACATAGGCGCGAATCCCACAAAATAGCTGACACGCTTATCTCCCAACCCGACGCACTAAAAAAGGTGCACATTGAGATGGGGGAATCAGGCCCAATGATCTTATGACAAATTCTAGAACAGCCCTTCCAAAATTATTGTAAGGCGGCAGATGCAATGCTGGCTTGTTTTTTGGTGTTGGTGCTGAATGCCCTCCCCTCCGTCGGTTACAGAAAGGACGATAGATGCATTTGCTGTCAACATTTGTTTACGTGTCGACCTTTAAGAAGTGTCGTGAGAAAATGAAGGGAATAAAGCGTGCGCTGCCGGCCCGCAGTACGTGCTGGGAAAGTCACGAAGATGGAAGTAAACACATTCAATAAGTAATCAAACCCACAATAATCAATCCTGTTACTGTCTACGTTCATTGCTACAAGTACAGTTTTGGCTTTGTGCAGAGCAGTAATAACATAATACCAACCCTGACATCAGGAAATCCATTTCCTAATAACTTTTGTCTAATCTTTTGCATCTGACAGGATTTCACTGCATTTTATTTCCTCTTTCCTTATGTGGGCAGCGAATAGCAATAGTCATAAGGTCCTTTCCTGAAAATTTGTATTTTTTACACCTTTTTCAGTTCGTGTTGACCTACATGTGTTTCTGGCATCCTTTGTGTTGTAACAAAGGCATTTAATAATACATTTATTTAGTATTTATTTATACAGTTTAGCCACTCTCTTAGGGAAAATATAATCCTTAAAATACCTGTTTTGTCTCCCTGACCTTCTAAGCTGAATATGTTTGAGTATATTTTGTAAAATGATGTGAGAGTTGAATTTCACTCATGGATTTTCCCTCTCATTTTTTTAACGGCCTCTTTCAAAGAGCTTTGGGACTTTTTACACATAAGCAGAGGTGTAGTGACAGGCTGGGGTACAGCGGAATGATGTTGGTGGTGTTTCCTTCATGCACAGAACAATCTGAAAGCCCAGACTGTCTTTCTTGTATTGACAGTTCATCTCTTCTGAACAGACTCCCTCTGCTGGTACATGTCTGTATGATGGCCTCAAGTGGACAAAATGCACCCTACAGAACGTTGGTGCAACTGAATCTTGAGGAACAAAGGCTTGGATAAGGTCCACAAAGGAAATGGGGATTGAGAATAGAGAAGTTATCTGGCCAAGGTGAGGATTTTTTGCTAACAGATCGGATATGATTTGAATATCATTGCTTGCACAAAGTCCTTATTTAATACTAATGTAGGAGTACCTTTCCTGCCTTGATTGCAGCGGAAAGTGGCCCAAGGGTAATGAAAGTTAACATTTCTATTCAGGCCTGGAAGATTAACTCTCTTTCTCTTGGCATGGATGCTGCCTGAGCTCACAGAATCCCAACGATGCAAAAGCAGGCCATTCGGCCCATTGAGTCTGCACAGACACTCTGACAGAGTACCTTACCCTAACCTTGCAACCCAAATAATTATCCTGCTAATCTCCTTAACTGACACATCTAAGAGGCAATTTAGCATGATGGGGAGAATGTGCAAGCTCCACACAGACAGTGAACCAAAGCTGGAATTGAACCGTGTCCCTGGCACTGTGAGGCAGCAGAGCTAACCACTGTGCCACCCTGCTACCTGACCTAGTATTCTGTTTCTGTTAAAAACAGAAATTCACCCAATTTCTGTTTTTAATTCCAATTTGCAGCATTTGCGCTATTTTGCTTTAACATGAGGGCAACTAGTAATAAACATTGGCCTTGCCAGAAACACCTGCGTCTCATGAAGGATCAATAAATCAAAAAGAAGTGGGTGGGATTCTCACAAGCTAATTCTAAGTGTCAAATTTGCGTAAAAACGAGAGCTAATCCCACTGGTACTTTTTCCATGGGATTTTCAAAATTAATCTCCCAACCTCTCCGTGCACTGCAAAGAGAACCAGCGCGAATGTCATTAAAAATCAGAGGGTGGGGCCTACTCCCACTGGAAAGGCCGGTAGCATAATGCTGGGTGGGCCACAATGCATGTGCACATGTGCAGTAGCCCTGCACTGCCAGCCTCCAGATCACTGGCCAGCCCCACGACCCTGCAACACTGCCCCTCTGACCCTCCCACGCCCTGATCTCTGGCACCCCAGACGTATCCGAGCCAGCCCCGACACCCCCCAACCCCCACAGCCCACCTCGATCTCCCCCCCCCACTACTTTCCAGCAGTCCCGATCTCCCCTATTCCCCCTCCCCCACCGTCAATCCCAATCCCCCCCCCAACTCTTCATTCCTCCATGGCTCCCTTCACTCCAGCATGTTTAGGCTACCAGCTCTCCTCTAGTGGGGCGCTATTGTGAAGCCCGCTTGAATCAAGCACTCCTGGTGGGGTGGGAAGCAGCTGGCGGGCCTGGGGACTTCAGTCCCAGGCCCGCAAATGAAATTTAAATCCCCATTAATTTATACAGCTCTGTGTCGATTTCTGACACGGAGCTGGCAATGCAGGAAATCCGGTGGCCAGAATTTCACAGAGGCTTTGGCACCCAGCGGGAAGCTTGCTACGCAGCCTCTGTTTGTGTCTCCAGGCTCGCTGCCGTGCTTTAGTGGCACGTTGGACTGGGAGAATCACCCCCAAGTATCTTTAATTCTGATAAACTCAGTTTATGTTAGGCTTTTAACTTGGCTTAATCAGCAGCTACATCTGTAATTATTATTTGGTTAACATACAACTGACACAACAGGGCTTAAAGGAGTGACTTTAACCCAACATACCAATCAAATCTGAAAGGACAGATGTTCCCCTGTTGCAACAATAGAGAAAAGCTTGGCATATTCGACTTTGAAAGGGCCTGAATTGTATTTTTAAAAATGGACACCCAAGGATAAATTTAAGTTTAAGTTTATTCATTAGTTTATCACAAGTAGGCTTACATTAACATTGCAATGAAGTTACTGTGAAAGTCCCCTGTGAAAATGTGTGTGTGTGTGTGTGTGTGTGCGCTGAGGACCAACAACTACGAGTTACAACACACACAAAAGGCAATAGCAGTGACTAAGGCAGGGCCTGCAGAACTGCAGCTTGGAAAGTACCCAAAATCTCTGCTGCACTATCAAGTCCTGGAACCAAAGAATCAACTGTCTGTGTGGAGTTTTCACATTCTCCTCGTGTCTGCGTGGGTTTCCTCCGGCTGCTCCGGTTTCCTCCCACAGTCCAAAGATGTGCGGGTTAGGTTGATTGGCCATGCTAAAATTGCCCCTCAGTGTGCTGGGGTGTGTAGGTTAGCGGGATTAACGGGTAAATGTGTAGGGGTATGGGGTTAGGGCCTGGGCGGGATTGTGGTCGGTGCAGGATCGATGGGCCGAAGGGCCTGTTTCGGCACTGTAGGATTCTATGTTCTAACTTTTCATCAGCAGAAGTCAACTGTTCTGAAATTCAGTCATCACATCTACAATGCATCAGCTTCTGTTCTTTGCAACTCAAGCACTTCCATCTAACTTTTTATTTACACTTATTTCTAATCCATATCAATATAGATGCATGTGTTTTATCATTTTTCCTTGCTTTTTTCAGGAGTTAAGAAGTTTATTCTATCTCAAGCTGCTTGAATTGGCTCCTTTTTAAATGTCACTGGAAAAGATACCCGAGGTGATGAGGACCTTGTTAGATTATGGCTGGAATTCTCCGGTCTTGCTCGCCCTGCTACCACCGCCAGCGAGAACGAAGAATTTGGCCACATCTCCATTCTCGGCCGCAGGTGAGGTCAGAGAATTCCGGCTTAAACCTTTGGAATGAGCAGCAGAGGGTGGGTTGAATCCAAACACGGAGCCAGTCATCGCTCCTCATCTGGGTTTGTGATAATTAAGACAGTGACAGATCAAGTGGTCTTACCCAATCGATAACTTTTGAGGAACCCCACCTGGGGCTTGTTTAACACAGGGGAGGGCTAGTAAATTTACAATTTATGTTGGTGATTTTGATAAAAGGGACCAAGCGTAAAATAAGCCGTGAGCAGTTTGCAAAGCGGCTGCATTGGAATTGAGAATGGTGAAGAGATTGGGAAAGAGGGCAAAAGATGCAGTATAATGTAGGGAAGTGTGAAATTATCCACTTTGATCGGAATAATGGAGGAACAGAACTGAAGACAGATCATTCGTTATTTTGTACTTGCGGGTCATGCAGAGAAATTGCCGCTAAATCATTTATGAAACATTTAATATAACATAACCTTTTTTTTCCAAATACCAATTAAGATCACTGGACTGTTCACAAACACAGTCAGATATGCATTAACATATCTCAAAATGTCTTGAAATCCCATTGGCAGACCATACATTGAAGAGTAATTATTTTAATCTGCACTGCAGCCTTCATGCATATTCTGGCTCCATCTCTATATTTAAATAAATCTCAGGCCTTGACAAATTAATTACATTGTGTCAGGTACATAACTAGCCATTACCTATTGGAAAGTCGCTCAGGTGTTGCCTTACCCACATGGTGTGATTATTCAGCTGCGTTGAGTAGAAATTGGTTGCGGTGATGGCCTTTTTTTAAGCTCTGGACAGTGCACGTCCAGGTTTGAGGCCTGCTCAGAATCACGCCTTGGCCATTTTTCCGATATGTTGGGCACACTTCAATAGCTGCCTCTCCTCCATTTAATTAAACGGCACATTGGAATGAATGTTTTTCTTCAATCAATTTGGGTACATGGAAATAGAGCGCAGGTCAGGCATGATCACATTGAATGATGATATCAGGCGCAGCAGGTTAAAGTCCAACAAGTTTATTTGGAATCACAAGCTTTTGGAGTGCTGTTCTTTCACCAGGTGAGTGATGAAGGAGCAGCACTCTGAAAGCTCTTGATTCCTAATAAACCTCTTGGATTTTAACCTCATTAAATAATAGATCAGGCTTGAAGAGCTAAATAATCTAACCCTGTTTTTTTTAATGAAACAACAGACTACGTGCCACTCTGGCAGTCTCCGCACATATATCTAATGATTAATACAACGGTTGAAATCTTACCGAAAGGTGGCGGAGTGTTGGATACAGTGAGAAAAGCAGCATGTTTCTGTCCAGTTTCTCTCAGTGCTGCCTAAGTGGAGCTGGAGATAGTGGGCACAGGAACACTCCCTCCTCTCCGAGCTCCCCATAAAACTTTAATGGTAAAGGACTATTGTCTTTTATGTTGAAGTCGATGATTAGTCGCAGTGACCACTGCTCGATTCTCAGCTGCTTAATTTAGCACAGGTGCAATTGTTGGACTTAGGTTTGGCTTATTCCACAAAATGATCTAATTTAGCAACTGTAATAACAGTCTCACAACACCAGATTAAAGTCCAACAGGTTTATTTGGCAGCACGAGCTTTCGGAGTGTTGTTCCTTCTTCAGGTGAAGGTGAACTGTAATAAGTCTTGCAGAGGCAGAAGTCCCTTCAAAAGAATCCCTTTATTTACAATTCCTGCAACAGTGCACAGAGTGCTATCAGTCAGCAGTCTACCTTCAGGAGTGCCAGAGGAACTGACACTCCCAGTTAAAGACAAGGAAAATACTCCCTAATTGACCCATCAATTGACTCCTTAATCAGGGAGTTCATACTCCAACAGGCCAACCTCAATGGCCAGATTGAAGTCATCACAACAACTTTCTTTCATTTAGTGTCTTTTATCTCCTCAGATTGTCACAGAATGTGCCACACTAATGGACTTCTTCTGAAGTGCGGTCATGAGTGTAATGGAAAGACCTGCAGCACTCAATTTGCCAAAGACCCACATAATGGGATGATTTACAATCACAGAGTGTGGAAGAAAGACATGTGGCCCATCATATCCCTTTAATTTCTATCCATTGGACTGTTAATTTAGTGTCCAGCATGGGGAATGTCAGCCATTATGAAATCTGGTGGTTCCCGATTCAGTTCCCAAGAGTCCAAGTGGAATGAAGTTCCGAATTTGGCAGTGGGAATCTTGGTGGCGGGCAATCAATTACTACATGTCGGCTTTTGGGGATAGATATCCCACCACTGAGAACTGCTGGCCAAGTCAAGGCTGGCAGCAGTGCAGGACTCGTAGTACCATTGGGATCAGTGGCCACTGCAGGTTTACAGTGAGGGAGGAGGGGGTCATTCATGGTAAGTGGGGCAGGATGGGGTTGCCAGGAAAGCGAGCCTGCTGACTAGAGTTGGGAGGGGTGGTCACTAGCACGGGAAAAGGGTTTCCTGCAGGTACTCCCCATTCTTGATTGCATGGTCCCTCGATTTGACACACAATAGTTGAGAATGATTCCAACCCCTTCCGCTTCCTGCACCTCCCTCGACACCGCACTCACCAGAAAGCCACAGTCGCCTCGTAGGATTTGCTCATGGCCTTCCTTGATGGTGAGACTTCACCCATGACCGGTTGATTGCCAGTGGTGGCTGGATGAGGCCATCAAGTGGCCCTTAAGTGGTTGTATGATATCTTCAGATCTGGTTAAATGATTTAATGGTGATGTCACTGGGGTGTTTCACATGCACCTGCTTAGTTTCATTTTCCACTCTGCACAGGCAACAACTCCTGCAATAAATTTCTCATTGCCAATTTGGACCTACGTGTGCAAACCACATCTTTTTCTTTTCGTTTAAAACCCACAATCTCTAGCACAATTAGGATATGACATGAGAAAGGATGGGAATAGGCAGTGCATACAAAATCAAGGAAATCATTATAAACCTTTACAAATTACTAGTTAGGTCTCAACTGGCACAATTGTGGGCACTGCACTTAAGGATGGCTGTTAAGACTCTGGAGAGAATACAGGGGTGATTTACCAGGGTGATGCCAGGCAAACAAAGACCCGGCAGCCTTGCCCTGGCAACAATTGGAGGAGAGTAAGAACACAAGAGGAAGAGGAGAGATCGAATGGGTGGATAACACTGGGACATGGAGAGAAGGAGGCTTGAAGAAAGGCAGAGAAGAAACAAGACAATGCCAATGGCCCCACTGAGACTACAGTGACGGTGAATGAGTGAATGAACCAGGCATGAGGCACTTCAGCTATGTGGTTAGTTTGGGCAATCTGGGATTGTTCTCTTTAGAGCATGGAAGGTTCTGGAGGGACCTTGCAGCACTATTAGAAATGATGGAGTGAGGAAGTAGAAGCGTGTCAGTGCCAGAAATCATAGATTTAAACTAATTAGCTAAATCACTCGAGGGGAAATGAGGAGAAATAGCTTCACTCAGAGAGTTGTTAAAAGTTAATTGTGTAAACAAAGGTTAAACGTAGGTAGGTTGGGGGGTCTCACTGGATAATTACTTGCGCACAGGCATTAACACAGCCAGTGGGTGCCACTGTGACAAAAGCCCTGGGAACATTATCTTAATTTGAGAAGTTTCTGCCTCATTTTTGTTTTATTTGCTGTACTCTTTATGGAGTTGTTAGTTAATTTGTTCATCATTTGCTCACAAAAGTATAATCAGTCATGCACACTTAGGGAGGGTGATGAGGCGCTCTTACATCTTTGCAACCAGTTGGTAACTTTCCACCTTCAGAACCTGCAGAAATATCCATGCATCAAACCTCCTCCGAAACGATATGCAGTCATGATGTCTTCCTTCTGCCAGGTGCTCAACTTGACTTCCGATATACAGATTTTGTCCACAGGCCTGGGACGTCTCTGTGCCTCCCTGAAAGAGTCATCAGGCTTTTGCCAGGAACTCATCAGGGTTTGGAACGTGGCCTCTGCCAGCCGAATCTCTCTCCCGTCAGGAATAGTGGCTATCGTCAGAGAGCCGCTGCTCAGGAATGGACACCTCCGCCAATATGGGTTCAGCTGGCTGGTATAAGAGAGGTCACAGACCACTGGGATGACCAGAGACAAAGATGGAAGCAAAAACAAACATGTCAGAAAATCTCAGCTGGTCTGACAGCATTTGTGGAGAGAGAATAGAGCCAACGTTTTGAATCCAGATGACTCTTCTTCAGAGTCAAGGATATACTGGATGGCAGAGGAGTTTTTTTTTATTTGACACAAGTAGGCTATATTAACACTGCAATGAAGTTACTGTGAAAATCTCCTAATCGCCACACTCTAGTGCCTGTTCAGGTACACTGAAGGAGAGTTTAACATACACCTAACCTGCACATCTTTGAAATGTGGGAGGAAAGCAGATCACCCAAAGGAAACCCGTGCAGACACAGAGAATGTGCAAACTCCATGCAGAGTTCCAATTTAAGCAATATTCCTATAGACATGCATCCTTCTTCAGAATCAGTTAGCACAATAACAATATCCTCACATGAGCCAAGCCAGCAATCGAACCTGGGTCCCTGGTGTTGTAAAGCAGCAGTGCTAACCACTGTGCCATTGTCATACTTGGAGGAGGTGGGGGACCTGAATGGAGGGTTGCCTATGGAGGGGTCTTCAGATGCTCCATAATTTCTGCTGCCTGGAGGAGCCCTTGTTCCATCTTTATGTCAAGTGGATGGATTGCAGCTCCTCCTTCATAATCTGAAAAGCCTGCTCTCCCATTTCAGCCTCACTCCCCTGATCTTCAGCCACAAATTGTGGAGGGAATGGTGGGGGCACTACAGATCCTAGAACTTCCTTGTGGGGTCACTCCTGAGCCTTTAACAGTCCAGGTAACAGGAGGTCAAGGGGATCATGTGTTCTGATTGCCTGCTTTGTGTCTCTGGGTATGTCCTGGCCCAGATATTCCTGGAGAGTGGGCACTTGTCCCACAGGTATGTTTGAGGTGTTTTGTGACTGGTGGGTGCCAGGGGAAACTGGGAACCATTGTCAACTCCAGGACTGATATTTTAATTTGATAAGTTCACTTTAAAGTTTTTGGTTTATTACAATAAAATGCCACTTAAAAATGGGATTTGTTAAAAGGTTTATGGGTGCACGAGTACTTTCAACTGGGGCACTTAATTGATGTTAGGTACTAAAAAGAGAGGTTTAAAAAAACACTGATTGATACTGGGTTATAATATTAGGAATAATGCATTTGTAATGTTTCCCTTTGTGAACAAATCAAAAACTGAGTAAATATTGATTTCTGGTGTCTTGCTCCACCAACTAAATGTAAGAGTTTTAACAGTTAAGTCTGAAATACATTACGAAAAATTGTGTGGAATCGGATTTCATAGTTACTTTCAAAAGACAATTGGATTTGTACTTGGAGTGGACTAATGGGTTGGATTCTCCCATCCTGCTGCAGTGAATGGAGATTCAGCTGAGTGCCAATTCTCCATCTCTATAGTTTCAATTTAAGCAATATCCCCATAGACATGCATCCTTCTTCAGAATCAGTAAGCAGAATAACAATATGCTCACATGGGTACTGCATCTCCAGCCTTTTAACCTCTCTGGACAGATACGGAAAGAAATTTTTCTTCTGAATCCCATACAGCAGCCTCCAGAGAAAAGGACTTATTTCTTGGCAGATTCCCATCTCCAAAAACAGAGAGAGAAAGAAAGGCACCTTCCTCTAACAATTCGAAGCAGTAACTGAGCTTGACTCTCTGTGTAAGCCTAGTCCTACCCAGTCACATAGTTTTTCCTCCATTGGAGAAAAACCCAGGGGAAAACACTAAAATATCAAAACCATATTAGTCCAGATATAAACAAACATTCCAGCAATTAGGACCAATTATGTTTCTGCACCACCAACAATTAGGCTGTCAATTATAGAAAAAGCAGCATCAGTAAATAGAACTGGCTCCCAAAAAAACCCTGCACAAGAAACATGACACAAGTACATTTTTTCAAGGCACGGTATTGTCACTGATTTGACGATGATACAGTGGGGTCAAGTGCTGAAAAGCTTCAGGGTATAAGCGAGCGGGTCTGTGTGGACATCTTAGGTGTGATGAATGGGACTGATGCCAGGATGTGAGAGATGGACACTTACCCTTGCAACTTGAATGAGATCATTCATTTTCTTGTGACATTGGGCAGCAGTCCTCAGAGTCCGGCCGCTGACACTGACCGTCACAGCCATTGCATCCCAGGCTGCATTTGCTTCCCTGCCTCTGGGTCGTCTACCGTCTCGGGGGCACAGAGTGGCCTGTCTCTCCTCCACTGCATCCAAAAGCCTTCCATGAAATGTGGATTGCTCTCCGTGCCACCATCCAGAACAAAATAAAATTGCAGCACAGGAACAGACCCTTCGACTCTCCAAGCCTGCACCAACCAAGCTGCCCAACTGAACTAAAACCTCCTGGCGTGACTGGCTGTGAGTGTTTAAGTGCAACTCCTCCCTTGTTAAAAATGCATAGCTGTTCGAGCCAGTTCAAATGAGTTATACACCTGGGGACTCCATTGTGGCCTGTTTTAAGTGGGGTTTCTTTCAGTGCACCAAGTGTGGGTGATTGTGATCTGCTAATCACAGTAGTTTTTTCACCCAAAATGATGGGATTTTAGGGCAGGATTTTCTCGTCGCGCGCACCACAAGACTGGAAATTCCTACCCGAGTACAATGGGCCTTTAGATTCTCCACTAAATTTTCTGTCTCACCTGCTACGATTCCTGTGGATGGCAAAACATTTTGGCCTCAGCCATTTTTGGGGGGAAATTCTGCTCTATGATTCTAGATGCAATGTGGCAAAATTTTACTTTCATCACTTCTGCTCCGTTCACTAAAACGGTGGTGGGTCTTTATAACAGGAAGTGTCCTTGTTGCTGGGAGAGGAACGTATTTAAAAAAGGCTGCTGTTAAAAGCTCCGTTTTCCCAAACACCAGCATTTCCTCCTGTCTGACATTCAAACTCTAACCAGGCCAATAGAATCCTACAGTAAACAAATGGGGCTCAGTAATGAAGCTCCTCTTATTAAAGAAGATCCTGTCCTATCAATCACAAATAATCTACCATTAGCAATACATTCATGCATCATCTTGCGATATGACATTTAATAAAAGCAGAAGAATTGTGTATGGTCAACTCAATTTACATAATTCATCATTTGTGCTGGACTCTGGTTGACAGCAAGGGATTGGGGGGATGGGGGGTTTAGAAACTCAACGATAAACATTGACGTCACACATTTTGCTGTCAGCAAGCAGTCATTAATATTCAGTCCATGTCAACGTGACTGGTGTTTACAACGTCTCACCCTGCACTGCATTAAATGACATTGTTTATCATGGTCTGTCAGAGGCAATGCGATCGAGTTAGAGGGAGGAATTTGCTCCATTGCTATGAAGCTGTACTTTTCAACTTTGCCTCCGACTACTCTGCATGGTGTAAGGAAACCTCTTCAATTCAACTGAGTGGTTATTTCATGGTTCAGACACAAGTGTGTGGTCCAAATGCAAGGTGGTTATTCAGACACAAAACACAGTAATTATGATTACACAGTCATCTCATTCCTGCAGACCCAATCTGTTCCCAATCTACATCAGTGATTTGGATGTGGGGGGGACCAAATGTAATGCTTCTAAGTTTTCTAATGACACGAAAACTAGTTGGGATCTTGAGTGGTGAAAAGGATACAAAGAGGTTTCAAAGGGATTTGGACAAGCTAGGTGAGTGGGCAAGAACACAACAGATGTAGCATAATGCAGAGACATTCTTCATTTCAGCAGAAGCAGAAGTAGAAATGCAAAAGGTTTCTTAAATGGTGAGAGGTTGGGAAATGTTGATGGTCCAAAGGGGTAAAATTATGCTCAAGCAAGGCTAACCCAATAAGCTGAGGCCAAAGCATTGATGTATTCCAAGAAACGGCTAGATATAGTAGCACTCAGGGTGAATGGGGTCACAGATTATGGGGAGAAAGCAGGACGAGGCTACTGAGTCAGATGATCAACCGCGATCATGACAAGTAGCAGAGAAGGCTCTCAGGGCCAAATGGCCTCCTTCTGTTCCTATGTTTTATGCTTCTAAGTTTACCTAATCCAATTTTCAAAGCCATCTCAGACTTTTGGTTAAGATGAAGTGTTAGATCAGGCCCGGGAGGGGATGCAATGCCTCATCCTGTCAACTTGCATCTTGTTTGATCAAGCCCAAAATAGGATGTATATCCTTGTCTTGTCAGCTTGGATCTTATTTGCTCCTCATGATTGAACTTAATTGTTTTTTCTTGATCAGGAGTAATATACCAAAAGGTAGGCAAAAAGGGACCTGGGTGTGAGGGAGGATCATGTGAGAGGGGGGTGGAGTTCTGGTGGGTCATTGAGTATGGAGCAGCTGTTCCCCTTGCTTGAGGGGTCAATCATGAAGGGGCTTAGCTTGGGGTAAGGGACAGGAGATTCAGGAAAGATTTGGGAATAAACTTCTATAGTCAGAGGGAAATCTGGAGCTCGCTGCCTGGGAAGGTAATCGAGGCTGGATTCCTTACAATCTTTAAAAAATATTTGGATGAGCTCTTGAAATATCGCAACATTCAAGGAATTGGGATAGGGGCAAGAAAATAGGATTAACACGTCTTCAGTTGTAGCTTAAAATGTTTAATGTTTATTTATTAGTATCAGAAGTAGACTTACATTAACACTGCAGTGAAGTTACTGTAAGAATCCCCTAGTTGCCACATTCCGGCACCTACTCAGGTGCACTGAGGGAAAATTTAGCATTGCTAATATTCCTAACCAGTACTTTTGGGCTGAGAGGGGAAACCGGAGCATCCAAAGGAAACCCTTGCATGGGGAGAATGTGCAGACTCTGAACAGACGTTGACCCAAGCCAGGAATTGAACCCAGGTCCCTGGCGCAGTGAGGTAGTGGTGCTAACCATTGTTGGTGCAGAATCTATGGTCCAAAGGTCCTTCTGTGCACTGTATGACTCCATGACTGTCCTTGTTCATGAAAAGCTAACATGCAGGTGCAGCAAGCAAATAGGAAAACAAATGGTATGTTGGCTTTTGTGGAGTATTTGAGTACAGGAGTATAACTATCTTGCTGCAATTATATAGAGCTTTGATAGGACTGAATCTCAAATACCATCAACAGGTTTGCTCACCTTATCGAAGGAGGAATAGTCTTGCCATAGAGAGAGTAACGACAACAAAGTTTCACTGGGCTAATCCCTGGATTGTCCACTGAGGAGAGATCAAGGAGATTGGGTATGTATTCTCAAAGGTTTGGGAGAATGAGAGGTGATCTCAATCAAGCATACAAAATTATCACAGGGCTCAACAAGGCTGGAGGGATGTTTCTACTGGCTGGAAGTCTAGAACCAAGGCAGGGGTTTCTGACCAAGCTCACCCCCAAGGCCAGAAAATCCCATCCGAGGTCAACAGACCTTTGCATGGTCTGTGTCCTGTTTGCTCCAAATCCCATGGCAGGTGGGACAGTAAAATTCCACCCACAGTCTCAGAATAAAAGGGAGGCCACTTAAGACTGAAATGAGGAGGAACTTATTCACTCAGCGGCTGGTGAACTCTTGGAATCATCTACTCCAGAGTGATGTGGAAGCTCAGTCATTGAGTATTTTCAAGGCAGAGATTGCTAGATTCCTAGATATTATAAGGGATCAAGGGATATGGAGATAGAGTAAGTTGAGGTAGATAATCAACCATGATTTTGATAAATGATGGAGCAGGTTTGAAGGGCTAACTGGCCTTCTCCTCCTCCTATTTCCTTGTTCCTATGTTCCTATTAGGCTTGCCGCCTGTCAACTAGACTTCGGACTTTCTGAGAGTGTTCTTTCAGCAGGATCCTCCCTGTTTCAGGGAAACATTACCTATTCCTCCAACTAAAGCCCAGAATCTTCTCCTTCAATGTTAAGCTATGCCAATTGCTTCATAGCCTCCAGGCTATGAATTTTTTTTATCCGTTTGTGGGACGTGGGCTTCACTGGCTGGCTAGCATTAACTGCACATCCCTAACCAAAGGAGAAAATTCTGGAAATTCTCAGCAGGATTGGCAACATCTGTAAGGAGAGAAAAGAGCTGATATTTTGAGTCCAGATGGTCCTTTGTCAAAGAGTCATTTGGACTTGAAACGTCAGCTCTTTTGTCTCCTCACAGATGCTTGCAGACCTGCTGAGATTTTCCAGCATTTTCTCTTTTGGTTTCAGATTACAGCATCCACAGTAATTTGCTTTTATTGCCCATCCCTACTTGCCTGGAGGCAGTTGAGAGTCCACCACATTGCTGTGGCTCTGAAGCCACATGTAGGTCAGACCAGGTAAGGGTCGCTAAGAGAATGTTATTGTTTATTGCAAGGGGAATTAAATATACAAGTAGAGAGGTTATGCTTCAGTTATGCAGACTATTGGTGAGACCACTTCTGGAGCACTGTGTAGAGTATTGCGGGCTCACTTTTAACAATTAAGAAAAATGTTGGACAGGTTACATGGATGAGAGGGGTGTGAAGAGATATGGTCCAGGTGCAGGTCAGTGGGACTAGGCAGAAAAATGGTTTGGCACAGCCAAGAAGGGCCAAAAGGTCTGTTTCTGTGCTGTAATGTTTTATGGTTCTATGGTTCTACTGGTCTCTTCATTTAAGGAAGGATTTAAAAGAGTTTCAGAGAAGTTTTATGAGACTGATACCAGAAATGAGTGGGTACATTATGAGAAAAGGTTGGACAGGCTAGGCTTGCATCTGCTGGAGTTCAGAAGTTACACGTATTGGATCCTGATGGGTATTGGTAGGGTGGATGTGGACAAGACATTTCCTCTTAAAGGAGAATCTAAAAATTGGGGTCACTGCTCAAAAAAAAAGGGATTGACCATTTAAAGCAGAGAGGAGGAGAATTTTTTTTCTCTCAGAGAGTTGTGAGCCTTTGAGACTTCTTTCCCTCCAAAAGTGGAAGCAGAGTCTTTGGATGTTTTTAACAGAGAAAGCTAGATTCTTGATAAGCATGGGGGTGAAAGGCTTTTGGAGTAGGGGTAAGGTTCCAATCGGATCATAGAATCGTAGAATCCCACAGAGCACAAGAAGGCCATTCAGCCCATCACTGACTCTCTGATAGAGCACCTTACCCAGGCCTGGAGGGACTGATTGTGGACAAGTCCCCAGGACCGGATGGAATGCATCCAAGGATTCTGAAGGAAATGGCGGAAGTGATAGTGGATGCCTTGGTGATTATTTTCCAAGCGTCGCTGGATTCCGGGGAAGTGCCGGAAGATTGGAAAATAGCTAATGTTACGCCGTTGTTTAAGAAGGGTGGCAGGCAAAAGGTGGGGAATTATAGGCCGGTTAGTTTAACGTCTGTTGTAGGAAAAATGTTAGAATCCGTGATCAAGAAGAAAATAGCGAGGCATCTTGAGGAGAATTGTTTGGTAGAGCAGACGCAGCACGGTTTTGTTAAGGGGAAGTCGTGTCTGATGAACTTATTGAAGTTCTATGAGGATGTGTCTCGGGCGGTGGATAGAGGAGAGCCGGTGGATGTGGTCTTTCTTGATTTTCAGAAGGCGTTTGACAAGGTGCCTCACAAGAGGTTATTGCAGAAGGTCAGGGGGCATGGAGTTGGGGGTAGGGTGTTAGCATGGATAGAGGATTGGCTGTCAAATAAGAGGCAGAGAGTGGGGGTCAGTGGGTGCTATTCGGATTGGCAGTTGGTGACTAGTGGAGTGCCCCAGGGGTCGGTGCTGAGGCCTCAGCTATTTACCATTTATATAGATGATCTGGAGGAGGGAACCGAGTGTATGGTGTCGAAATTTGCTGATGACACCAAGATTGGTGGAACGGCAAATTGTGCGGAGGGTGTGGAGAGTCTGCAGAAGGATCTAGATAGGCTGGGCGAATGGGCCAGGAACTGGCAAATGGAATTTAATGTTGGCAAATGTGAGGTTGTCCACTTTGGTAGGAATAATGGTAGGAAGGACTATTACTTACATGGCGAAAAACTGCAGCGTGCGACGGTGCAGGGGGACCTCGGGGGCCTTGTGCATGAGTCGCAAAAACCCAGCTTGCAGGTGCAGCAGGTGGTCAGGAAGGTGAATGGGATGCTGGCCTTCATAGCGAGGGGGATTGAATATAAAAGTAGGGAGGTCTTGCTGCAGCTGTATAGGGCACTGGTGAGGCCGCAGCTGGAGTACTGTGTGCAGTTTTGGTCGCCGTACTTACGCAAGGATATTTTGGCCTTGGAGGGAGTGCAGAGGAGGTTTACTAGACTGATTCCGGAGTTGAGGGGGTTGAACTATGAGGTGAGGCTGAATAAACTAGGCTTGTACTCGTTAGAGTTTAGAAGAATGAGGGGAGATCTCATTGAGACGTATAAGATGTTGAATGGGATGGATAGGATAGAGGTGGAGAGGCTCTTCCCGCTCAGAAAGGATAGTAGGACTAGAGGGCACAGCCTCAGGATAAAGGGGGGGGCAGTTTAGAACGGAGTTGAGGAGGAACTTCTTCACTCAAAGGGTGGTGAATCTCTGGAATTCTCTGCCCGTTGAAGTGGTGGAGGCTGCCCCGCTAAATATATTTAAGACGCGGGTTGATGGGTTTTTGATAAGCGAGGGGATTAAGGGTCATGGGGAGAGGGCGGGAATGTGGAACTGAGCCACGACAGCTCAGCCATGATCTTATTGAATGGCGGGGCAGGCTCGAGGGGCTAGATGGCCTACTCCTGCTCCTATTTCTTATGTTCTTATAACCCCACATAATTACGCACGTATTTAACTCGCTGAATTCCACTCCCATATCACCCCCCTCCACACACACACACACACACACACAGAGGACACTAAGGGACAATTAAGCACGGCCAATCAAACTAGCCTGCTAGCCTGCACCCATTTGGACTATGGGAGGAAACTGGGGCATCCGGATGAAACCCACACAGAAATCCACACATTACCTGTGCGGACTTGGCACTGGCAGTCATCCAAGGCCAGAAATGAATCCGGGTCCCTGATGCTGTGAGGCAGTAGTGCTAACTATTGTGCTCCCATTGATGCCCATTACGATGGAGGGAAGCTCATTGGTGATCATATTCAAAGGTGGAGGGGCCAAATGGCCTACTCCTGCTCCTAATTCCTATGTTCATTTGTTCGTAGAACCATAAGAAGAACAAGGAAAAGCAAAGAAAATTAAACAGAAGACCCACATTCTTGCAGGAACTTATTGTTCAATTCTGTTGGGTCTTGGTGAGTTCTGTTTGCAACAAATTACTTGTAATTCTGGTAATCTTGTCTTGCACACAGGTGCAGTAACAATCCTTATGCAAAACATCCCACAAAGAGCCATGAATGAAAGGACAGCTAATGTCTTTTTTGGTAATGTAGGTCCCTGGAGAATTGCAGCTGGAGCATTGGGAGAACTCCTTGATCTATCTTCAATGGTTCCGAGGATCTTTCATCAGTGAAACAGGTGGATGAATGCCTGTTTTGTGACATTGTATGCAAAGGATATTAGCTCTGACAATGCAACATCTGCTCTGCACTGCGCTGGATTAGAAACTGCAAAATATGAATGACCAGAACATTATCAATGATGTAGTATAATTCCATGTATTTAAAAATACCCTGCACACATATAAAGGAGCACAGTACTGATGGAATCAAAATACAGAGTTAAACTCAAGCATAAAAATCGCAGAAATGGCCTGTTTCTTGGACAGTCTGTTCACCTCTGGTTACTACGGGAGATCAGTCACACAATTTTAGTGGCAGACTTCGATATAGTAAAGGTGCAGTGAGGAGGAGGAAACCAATTTCAATGCTCAAGAATTTTCCAGTTCCTCTCACAAGTGAAAATAATTTTTTTTATATATATGAGTAAGATTTTCCTTTTGCAAGTAGACCTTATCCAGTTGGTACCAGGGAAACTTGCGCAGGGAATACTCTGCCTGCCCTACACTGTTAGATTTGGAGTCCCTCAAGGATCTAACCTTAGACCCATCCAATATCTCATCCATTTACCACCCATGGGCCACATCTACTGAGGAAATTTAGGGATATGCTTCCTTTGTTTCAGTTTATTTATTAGTGTCACAACTAAGGTTGCATTAACACTGCAATGAAGTTACTATGAAAATTCTCCAGTCAGCACACTGAGGGAGAATTTAGCTTGGCCAATGCAACTAGCCAGCACGTCTTTTGGACTGTGGGAGGAAACCGGAGCACCCGGGGGAAACCCCGCAGACACAGGGAGAATGTACAAACTCAACACAAGCAGTGGCCCAAGCCAGGAATCGAACCTAGGTCCAT
Source organism: Carcharhinus amblyrhynchos (assembly GCF_965287045.1). Lineage (NCBI taxonomy): Eukaryota > Metazoa > Chordata > Chondrichthyes > Carcharhiniformes > Carcharhinidae > Carcharhinus > Carcharhinus amblyrhynchos. The sequence goes on from NC_137334.1 coordinate 84,355,133, forward strand.
GGCATTGTAAGGCAGCAGTGCTAACCACTGCGCCATTGTGCTATCCACGGAGAATGTGGAGAAGTGCACATGATGCAAAATATCAGCCATGACTTTTTGAGTCGTAGATTTGTTCGAAGGTCCACAGACCTATCCTGGCATTTTTTATGTTCCTATTATCCAAAAATATGCCAGCCAGCTTCCACAACTAATGGGTTACTCAATTTACACATGTGCCAGAATTCTACTGTCCTGCCACAACAGGAATTGGGGCGGGCGAGGGATGAACAATGGGAAGCTCCATTGACCTTGGGTGGAATTTTCCGATCTTGAGTTCAGTGAACATAGAACATTACAGCGCAGTACAGGATCTTTGGCCCTCAATGTTGCACCGACAAGTGGAACCAATCTAATGACCCTCTAACCTAAACTATTCCAATGTTATCCACATGCCTATCCACTGACCATTTGAACGCCCTTAAAGTTGGTGAGTCCACAACTGCTGTAGGCAGGGCACTCCACGCCCTTACTACTCTCTGAGTAAAGAACCTACCTCTGACATCCATCCTATAATTACCACCCCTTAATTTAAAGCTATGTCCCCTGGCCAACAGATATGACAATTTTATGGCCAACAGATATGACAATCTAGAAAAGATGTACATTCCTCTAAGACACCCAAAGGGAAAGGAAAATCAACCTTGGTTATGAAAAGAGGTTAAAGATTGCATTAGATCAATGGAAATGGCTGTACTATTGCGAGAAAAAGCCTGAGGATTGGAAGCAATTTAGAAACCAGCAAATAAATTGATTAAGAAGGGGAAATAGAACATGAAAGTAAACTAGCAAGGAACATAATTGTAGAAGTTTCTTTAGGTACATGAAAAAGGAATAATTAATTAGGACAAATGTGGGCCCATTAAGGTAGGGGCAGGAAAATGTATAATGGAGAACAGGGAAATGGCAGATAAACTAGATAGTTACTTTCTGTGGAATTTTCTACGTTTGAGACTAGGCTATGGCAGGCAGGTTCCACATCACATTTCCTGCTGGGTGGCATGATGGGAAAGCACATTCGATTTCATGCTTGGAAGTATTCACTTTGCATCGGCAAGTATCGATAAAGAGTCTGGGAAATAGCAATCATAACTGGGCCAGATGCTGGGCAACACGACAGCTCAGTGGCTATCACTGTTTGCTGCTTAGACACATGGATTTGGGACAGTGTCTGTGAGAGTTTGTGCATTCTCCCCGTGCTTGCGTGGGTTTTCTCCGGGTGCTCCGGTTTCCTCCCACACCCCAAAGATGTGCTATTAGGCTGATTGGAGGTAATAAATTGTCCCTAAATTAGTTATCCCTCAATGTGGAATGCCAAAAGATAGATAAGGGTCATGGGTGGAGGGGGGACTGGTAATGTTAAAATGGTGGCGCAGGCTCGTTGGGCCGAAGGGCCTGTTTCCCGGGCTGTTTTTGTTCTTCGTTCTTTGGTCTATAAATGATAGACTCCTATTTAAGTTTGAATGTGAGATAGTTCATTCTGAAACATGGAGATTAAGACATGATGGATCAGGAATGGCTTCATCTAATGGACTCAAAGTTCTGGGTGCCATAATTAAGCACTGCCCAGATGCATACAATCGCTCTCTCCAGCCAAGCCGTGTGATGGAGACATCTCTAGATAGCCACATCGAAGAAGAAAACTGCCCCTAAGTTTAGCAATGAGCGCTAGGAGGCCCACATCAATGTTAATTCGTCAACACCAGGATGACTTCTATCACGTAGATGATGCCAGGTAGTCCACAAAGCTCACCTCGCTGATCTTGGAGATGATTGCAGGGGAGGGCACTTCATCAGGCAACTGCCCAAGAAACACCTACAGTGTGGGAAGAGGACGAATGATCTTGTCTGCTCCACCAAGATAAGTCAACGCTTAGCTCACACTGTTCTCACCATTCTCAGAATGGCAATCAAAGGTTACACCACTAAGGAATCTCACACATTAACACTGATCATCTGTTGGGCATGTTAACAACATGGCATCTCATCTACCACAGGACACAAACTCCATCCTCTGCTCTGGTTGGGGAGGGCCAGGACACACAGCAGACATGAATGCTTACCAGTCACATCCCATCCACTTATCTTCATTTGGGTCGAGCTTGTCTCCATCAAGAGGGAAAGGTCCAAGAGTTTCAGCAGGAAGGCCAATATCTAGATGGCCTATTCACCCATCACTGTTGTGGCCATTGATTTAAAAATGGATTCCAATCCATCAACATCTTAAATTTAAAAGTTCCATCCTGGTGTTCATATCATCGCCTATCCTTCTTATCTCACAAGTTTCTCCAGCTCGGCATTCTGTGGAAAACTCTACATTTCTTCAGTTCTCACTACATCACCAACTTCCCTTGCCAAATTAACAGCAATTGTTCCTTTTATCATCTTAGCTCTAAGGCCAGGAATTCCCATCCTAAGTTCAATTCCACTCCACTTCTTTCACCTTTCAGACCTTCCTTAACAATCCCTTTGACCAAATTTTTGATTGTCTTCACTAATATCACTTTTACACTAGTTTAGATCATAGATCACAAAATCCTATAGTGTCGAAGGAGGCCATTCATCCCATCTAGACTGCACCAACCACAATCCCACCCAGGCTCTATTCTCATAATCCCCCGAGTTAGTTCCTCTGACACTAAGGGGTAATTTAGCATGGCCGATCCACCTGCACATCTTTGGACTGTGGGAGGAAACAGGAGCACCCGAAGGAAACCCACACAGACATGGGAAGAATGTGCAAACTCCACACAGACAGTGATCCAAGCTGGGAATTGAACCCGTGTCTCAGGCGCTGTGAGGCAGCAATGCCATCATGCCACCAGTTAGTCAGTTTAGTTTCAATTCTTTTTGCCTGACAGCACTCCAGTGAAGACATACTATTATCTTGAAAGTGCTAAATGAATGTTGTATCTGCTTTTTCTTTCAGTAACAGTTTGTTTGGTAGAAGAATTACAAAGACAACTGTGCAAAAGTTGTCAAATCCCATTCATTAGCCCAATCCACATGCTTCAAATTCCACAGCCAAGATCTCAGTTCAGGAGCCATTGCACTTGGAAGCGAGAAAGCTCAAGTCAACTAGGTGTTCTGAGGCAACAATGGTTAGCACTGCTGCCTCGGAGCACCAGGAACCCGGGTTTGATTCCATGCTTGGGTCACTGTCTGTATGAAATTTGCATGTTCTCCCCATGTCTGCATGGGCTTCCTCCAGGTGCTTGTTTTCCTCCCAGAAGATGTGCTGGTCAGGTGCATTGGCCATGCTAAATTCTCCCTCAGTGTACCCGAACAGGCGCTGGAGTGTGGCAACTAGGGTATTTCCACAGTAACTTCATTGCAGTCTTAATGCAAGCCTACTTGTGACACTAATGGATAAACTTTAAACAAGTTTGAAGTCTATTAGAAATAAGAGAAATAAGCAATTTAATTAAAGATTTAAATTTAACTTAGATATTGGGCTAATACCCTAAATTATTGTATGCGGGCTGCATTCAATAGGAGAGTATCCTTACACAAGATCACTGTTGTCATGATCTCCTGAAACTTCAATAACATTAAGTTATATTATCAAGTGCGATATGTCATCAACATGACATTTTTAATTATGAATGGAAAAATTGTGGAAAATCAGTAACGGCGCCTATAAATGTTTCCTTGTCATTAATTTTTTTGCATTAAAAAATCCGCCTGAGCTGCGTAAAGAAGCTGATGCTAGCTGGATAACATCCTACATTAGCATTAGTTTTTAATATTCACCATATGCTAGTGATTTTTTTTCCATAATGCAAAGCCATCCTGTAGCATAGTTTAGATTGTGAAGACAGACAGGGCATTGTGCCACTGGCCCCTATCTTTACAAACTCGAGTTTAAGGTAAGCAAGGTAGTGACAGGAAGGGAAGGTTAGGGGGTTGGATGATGGACACGTTTTGCTCCAGCTTTGCTCGAAGTTTACAGACTTCAAACTAGTCCCTGGTGTAAGTATTCTGAATTTCAATCTGAATTTGTAATCTTGATGCATTTTGGAGAATGCTAATGGCACCCCTTGGGTTCAACCAAAATGGGATATAAATAGTGATTAAGTGCCTATTATCGATGCACCTCCAGCTGCATAGCAATCTGGATGTGCGGAACTACAAGCGAATGCATTTGAGATTTGGCCCAATAACCTACGCACTGCTAGAAAGTCTAGTAATTGGTACAATTAAAACAGGCAGGGTGAATTAATAAGCCACCTTGCCGGTAATCGTTTCCACTGATCACGATCACTCCTTCCACCATCGCATTTGTTGCAAAATCCCTTTAATATAACATGAGTGATTCTGACCGAAGCCTGACTGCCTCACAAAAACATTAATGTCTAAGGAAAGAAGGGTCAGGAAGTATTTAAATACATATTTTAGTGGAGCAAGAAAAATTAGAATTTCTTCCAAGATGGAGACATGATAAAAATGCATACCCAATGTGAATTATCCTTATTTCCATTGTTTTTAAATTCATTCAGGTGATGTGGGCATTTATTGCCCACGCCTTACTGCCCTCAGACTGACCAGTCCATTTCAGAGGGCATTTGCTGTGGGGATTGGAATAATGTGGAGATGCCAGCGTTGGAGTGGAGTAAACACAGTAAGAAGTCTCACAACACCAGGTTAAAGTCCAACAAGTTTATTTGATAGCAAACCCACAAGCTTTCGGGGTTTGCCCCTTTGTCAGGTGAGTGGAGAGTTCTCAAGAGACCAGAACTCTCCACTCACCTGACAAAGGGGCAAACCCCAAAAACTTGTGGGTTTACTATCAAATAAACCTGTTGGACTTTAACCTGGTGTTGTGAGACTTCTTACTGGGACTGGAATAAGCCAGACAAGGTCAGGATGGCAGATTTTCTTCCCTAAAGGATGTTAGTGAATCAGATGGGTTTTTGCGAAGATTGACAATGGTCAATGGTTTCATGGTCAGCATTAGACTTCCAGATTTTGTATTGAATTTAAATCCCAATATTTGCCACAATGGGATTCAAACCTGGGTTGCCAGAGGATTCCTATGGGTCTCTGGAGTACCAGACCATACCACTATGCCACTGCCTCCCCTTATATTAATATAATTTGGAGTACAATTGTGAGTATCACGGAATATTTCATTCGTTTAGGAAAAAAGTGTGTTAAAATTAGTTTTGTAACTTCTTTTTCTATTTTGCTTTGAAATTTTGAAAAAATATCAGGCATTAGCCGGCACACCTACGATGTTCACCTGAACTGCAACACTCCTAAGTTTTAATGCTAAGCTTCCCGTCTTCCCAGGCTGAGCCCATCATTTTCCTGTGCGAATTGCTAACTCATTCACACTACCTGTTTGCAACATTTGTGAAATCTTAGGAGAGGATGAAATGAGACATGTAAAATTAGGAAGGTCCTCGATCGAGTAGATAGGAAGGATTTATCTTCTTTAATAGGGGTCATTAATCAAGGGGGCATTTGACTCAAAATAATCAGTAAGAGGATCGAGGGGGATTTTTTTATTCACTCAGAGGGTGGTGGTGGAAACAGAAACTGTCAGCACAACTTGGATATGAACTTGAAGGATTTTAATTTGATTTATTATTGTCAGACGTATTAGCATACAGTGAAAAGTAGTTTCTTGCGCGCTATACAGACAAAGCACACCGTTCATAGAGAAGGAAAGGAGAGGGCGCGGAATGTCGTGTCCATTGACGGTGCCACGGTGCCGCTGCCTCCCCTTATGTAACAATACAAACATAATTTTGAATATAATTGTAGGTATCATGGAATACTTCTTCGTCGAAAGGAAAATATGTTAAAATTAGTTTCGTAACTAATTTTGTTTTGAAATTTTAAGCACGTATATGAAGTTCATCTGAACTGCGACCCTCCTAAATTTTAATGTTGAGCTTTACTTCTTCCCAGGCTGAATCCACCACATGAGTGTAGAGAAAGATCAACTAAATATAAGATAGGTCCATTCAAAAGTCTGCTGGCAGCAGAGAAGAAGCTTTTTCTTTGAGTCAGTTGATACATGAACTCAGGTTTTTGTATCTTACTCCCGATGGAAGAAGTTGGAAGGGAGTATGTCTGTGCTGCGTGGGGTCCTTAATTATTCTGGCTGCTTTTCCAAGTCTGGAAGCGGGAAGTGTCGACAGAGTCAATGGATGGGAGTCTGAAGTGCTGTAACCTCAAAGCTTTGAAGCATGAGCCAGAAAGTGAGATTAAGCTGAATAATTTTAGTGTGGCCAACAAAGTTATAATGGGTTGAATGATTTCCTTCTGTGCTGTGAATTACTGATGATTCCATGATCCTCCCAGACTAAGAGTGCCCTTAGTTTTAACTCGCAGCATTAGCTCAACCATAAGACAAAGTTCCATGTACCTTCAGGGTAACAAAATAAACCTTTCTAAGTGTCCATGTTAACTGACGCACATTAATGTAGTTTGATAAAAAGTCATCCGTGTGCAGCTCCAACAACTTTCACTTCTATTAAGTGCAAGTTTTCACCAACTCCAGGTACTGTTCACCTCTGAATGTGTTTCTCTTAAATTGCTTACCTGCCTTTCAAAATTGATCTTTAAATGTACAGGAAAATAGATCTGACAGCTTATCCTCTGCTTTGTGAGCACGTCAAATTGGGTTCTCTTCCATATAATCTTGCCTGACATAACAAGAAAACTAGTTATTTGCATTGATGGAGGTAAGTTTTTCAATCATTTTGCCTTTCCGTGCACACATTTAGTAATTCTCCATCTGTAAACTGGTTTAGAGGCCGCTCCTTTTTTTCCATTAAAATTTTAATCGTTTTGCAAGTTACTAGCACCTTATTCCTCGGCTAAAGGTTTTTTTTTCCCCCTGCATCTGCCAGTGTATGTCAAATTGATGCCTCAGTACTGAATTGTATCCCATTTAACTGAACACTCCAGCTCCAGATGGCAAATGATCCCCTTTATCTGCATATGGCAAACCAATTTATCAGGGACTTTATAATATTGTTGCATTCATATTTCTATAACATCTAATCTGTTATTTATAGTGGTCAATATTTGGGCCACACAGCTGCACTGTGAAAAATGTTTATTTAAAATAGCCCAACCAGAATTTTTGAAAGATAATTTTAAACATTAGGAAACATAGAGATCCTTTCACTATTGTGGTCTTAGGCGTCTGCTGAACATTCACAGGCTACAGCAGTTGCAGAAAATCACTGCTCAAACCAACCTGGATTGATAACAACCCAGACTTTGGAATGACCACTAAAACAGAAAACGCTAGAAAATCTCAGTCGGTCTGACAGCATCTGGGGAGAGAGCGGGAATAGAGCCAACTTTTCGAGTCTGGATCCTTGGTTCGATTCTCTCTCCACAGATGCTGTCAGACCTTCTGAGGTTTTCCAGCATTTTATTTCAGGTTCTAGCATCCGCAGTGTTTTGTGGCACGATGGCACAGTGGTTAGCCACTGCTGCTTCACAGTGCCAGGGGCCTAAGTTCGATTCCCGGTTTGGTCACTTTCTGTGTGGAGTTTGCACGTTCTCCCCTGTCTGCGTGTGTTTCCTCCGGGTGCTCCAGTTTCCTCCCACAGTCCGAAAAACTTGCGGGTTAGGTGCATTGGCCGTGCTAAATTTTCCCTCAGTGTACCCGAACAGGCGCCAGAATGTGGTGATTAGGGAATTTTCACAGTAACTGCATCATGACACTGATGAATAAACTTTAACTGAACTTTGCTTTTAACAGACTTAGAAGAGTTTTGCTGTGCGCTCACAGTCCAGGCAATGCAACTTGGGGCTTGTCCAATCTCACAAAATAAACTACTTGAGACTCAGTTTGTATAAGTCATTACTTTTACTTTCTCCGTTCTCACTGGCTGCGGCAGCAGGTCATGAAGGGCCAGAAAATTCCGGTCATTTAAGTTTAAAGATAAAATAGGAGTTCAAACAGTGATGCAAATGATAGATGTCGTCATGAACTACCATACAATATCTAGAGGTACATCGTAGGTCCAATTTTAACTCTATACAAGTGAGTGGGCTGTAACATCTCACCCAGCATCTGTCTCAGAAACCAATGTGTCTCCAGCAATTTCTACAACAGGTGCTCTCGACAGATATATCAGATTTATTTGCAGGGGCAATCCTAACATTAATACTTTCTTTAGCTCAAGTAGATAAGGTCCTGTGACAAGGTTTTCTTTGTAACACTTATCTGCAGAGCCTTCCTAATGCCACTTACCATCCTACCTTATATAAAGCAGGAACCACCCAAATAAACTTGATCTAACGTGTCTCTGATCAGACATTGATGTCAACAAGGATTGGCTGTGAGCCCATCACATTATTGATAATCTGTGTTTTTGCACCAAAACCTCGGCAAAAAAAAAATCTCCATTGAACCGATTTTATGAATGCTGACACCAGAGGCAGCCTCAGCTGTTGGTTGCACATAACGGGGAGTCATGGCCGCGTAACATTCTCAGCTACTATGTACATATTGGATCCTATGGACGAGGTTGGATCTTTTCCTCCCACGTGATTTCCTGTTACTCAATCATCCAATTTTATATCATTGCATTAGCATCATGTGCTCCTGAGGTTAACCCTTTGCTCTACAAGGAAGAGGTCTACAAGAAATTTCATGAACTGCAAAATCTACCCATGGGATGACAAGAAATCTCTTTTAACAAGTAGTGGGAGGATGTATAGGCCAGAATAAATGTAAGATTATTCACTTTGGAAGCAAAAACAAAACCACAGATTATTATCTGAATGGCTCTAAATTGGGGGAGAGCAGTGTGCAGCACAATCTGGTTGTCCTTACCACTGAAGGTAAGCGTGCAGGTGCCGCAGGCAATAAAGAAGGCAAATGGTATATTAGTCTTCACTGCAAGACGTTTCGAGTATAGGAGCAGGGATATGTTGTTGCATTTATACAGGGCTTTGGTGAAGTCACACCTGGAATATTGTGCGCAGTTTTGGTCTCCTTTTCTGAGGAAGGATGTTCCTGCTCTCGAGGGAGTGCAGCGAATGTTTAACACACTGATTCCGGGATAGTAGGACTGATGCATGAGGAGAAATTGACTAGGTTAGGATTGTTTTTGCTGGAGTTCAGGCGATTGAGGAGGCATCTCATAGAGACTTATGAAATTCTAATAGGACTAGACAGAGTAGATACAGGGAGGATGTTCCCACTGGTGGGGGAGTCCAGAACCAGAACCTGAAGATTCTGGGTGGACCACTTAGGATGGAGGTGAGGAGGAATTTCTTCACCCAAAGAATGGTGAGCCTGTGGAATTCATCACCACAGGAAGTACTTGATGCCAAAACTTTGAATGCATTCAAGAGGCTGCTAGATATAGCACTTGGGGCAAATGAGATCAAAGGTTATGGAGAGAAAGCAGGATGAGGCTATTGAGTTGGACGATCAGCCATGATCATGATGAATGGTGGAGCTCACTCAAAGGGTTGAATGGCCTCCTGCCACTTCTATCTTCTATGTTCCTATGGAATTCTACTGCCATGTCCATCACAGAATCGAAGCGGGCGAGGGGTGGACAATGGAAATGTCTGTTGTCCTCAGGTGGGATTTTCCGGTCTCGCTCGAGCAAGGCTGTAAAATCCCGTCCACAAAGTAGGTGAAATTGATAGTCGAGTCTTGCTGACATTTGCAAATGAATGGCGAAGGAATGAATGAATGAAATAAAACACTGACACATCAAACAAAAGAATAACCAGTCTACCTTCATACGGATCACAAGAATATAAGTGATAAATGGGAGTTACTTTTTAACTATATGAATGAATAGAATAATTACGTGTCTAGTCACACAGCTAGTCAGGTGAAAAAACATCTTATTGGTTTCCCCTGATATTGGGCCAGATTCTCCGATCTCGCCCGCAGCTGGGATTTGCCAGTCCCGCTACTGGGCTTGGAGATTTGGCTGAGCACCAAATTGTCCGTTCTCACTGGCAGTGGCAGCAGGTCGTGAAGGGCCAGAAAATTCCAGTCATTTGTGTTTAAAGATAAAATAGGAGTTCAAGCAAAGATACAAATGATAGGTGCCGTCATGAACTACCATACAATATCTAGAGGTCCAATTTTAACTCTATACAAGTGAGTGGGCTGTAACATCTCACTCAACATCTGTCTCAGAAACCAGTGTGTCTCCAGCAATTTCTACAACAGGTGCTCTCAACAGGTACATCAGATTTATTTGCAGGGGAAATCCTAACATTAATATTTTCTTTAGCTCAAGTAGACAAGGTCCTGTGAGCAGATTTTGGTCATAACACTTATCTGCAGAGCCTTCCTAATTCCACTTACCATCCTACCTTATATAAAGCAGGAACCACCCAAATAAACTTGATCTAACGTGTCTCTGATCAGACATTGAATTCGACAAGGATTGGCTGTGAGCCCATCACATTATTGATAATCTGTGTTCTTGCACCAAAACCTCAGCAAAAAGGAAAATCTCCATTGAACCGATTTTATGAATGCTGACACCAGAGGCAGCCTCAGCTGTTGGCTGCACATAACGGGGAGTCATGGCCGCGTTACATTCTCAGCTATAGCTGACTGAAATCCATTTGAAATTCACATTGCTCTGTCCATCTCTAGCTATACAAGATTGTATCGTGCAGAGATACTCTGCCTGAGGCATGAGAGCTTTCAACCTAACAGCAGCTCCTACAAATACCTGTGCCGCATGAGTCAAATTACTGCCTATGATTTTCCTATTAGTAAACTACTTTTTTTTTAAACACGTTATGGGTTTATAAAGCCTTTTTAGTGCACATTAAAGCATCTCAGATCATGATCCTGAGGGAGACAGTTCAATCTGGGGTGACGACAGTAATGTGTATGGAAGCAGTTTTTGCCTTTGCTACTCTTGGTATTTCAGAGTTTCTGGGCACAGGTTATAGAGGGAGACTCTCGTGAAGAGGATCATACATGTGTAAAGGGCACTGCACAATTTTTTAGTCCATTTGGATTAAAAGTCATATGGGCTTCCTGCCACTGCTCTTCTTTACATTGCACCCAGGCGATCTAATACACCCAATCACAGAACCAGGACCATCTTCCCATGACATTTCGAGATAGTCTTTCATGCTGACAGTTAGAACATAGAACATAGAACATTACAGCGCAGAACAGACCCTTCGGCCCACGATGTTGTGCCGACCAGTTACAAAAACAATGACCCACTAGCCTATACCAATCCCTTTTCGTCCATAAACCTATCCATAGATCTCTTAAATGCCCCCAAACTAGGCACATTTACAACTGCAGCAGGCAGGGCATTCCAATCCCTCACCACCCGCTGAGTAAAGAACCTACCCCTGACATCCGTCCTGTAGCTACCCCCCCTTAATTTAAAGCCATGCCCCCTCGTGCTAGCTTTCTCCATCCGAGGAAAAAGGCTATCACTATCCACCCTATCTAAACCTCTAATCATCTTATATGTTTCAATAAGATCCCCTCTTAGCCGCCTTCTTTCCAACGAAAACAACCCTAAATCCCTCAGTCTCTCCTCATAGGACCTCCCCACCATACCAGGCAACATCCTAGTAAACCTCCTCTGCACCCTCTCCAAAGCCTCCACATCCTTCTTGTAATGTGGGGACCAGAACTGCACACAGTACTCCAAGTGCGGCCGCACCAGAGTAGTGTACAGTTGCAACATTACGCTGCGACTCCTAAATTCAATCCCCCTACCAATAAATGCCAAGACACCGTACGCCTTCTTAGTTAGTTCTCGGCTTGCCAACCAGAATAGAGACTAAATGACATTTTGATTTTCAGAAGAGTGGCAGAACAGGCTGCCAGCCTGTAATAATGTATGGGATGCAAGTAAGGCATAATGGAAGTTCTAGCTGGAGATTGAGGGGAAATACTCCCATTGGAAGGCAGTAGGCAAGTGTCCTACATAATACTGGGGATGGCCTAGTGCTATTATTGTTAAACTATTAATCCAGAAACTCAGCTAATATTCTGGGGACTTGGGTTTAAACCCCGCCTCGGCAGCTGGTAGAATTTGAATCCAATAAAAAATATCTGGAATTAAGAATCTACTGATGACCATGGAACCATTGACAATAGCTAAAAAATCCATCTTGTTCACTAATATGTTTTATAGAAGTCATAGAGGTTTACAGCGTGGAAACAGGCCCTTCAACCCAACTTGTCCATGCCACACAGTTTTTATCACTAAGCCTGGTCCAATAGGCCTATATCCCTCTATGTTCATCTTACTTATGTAACTGTCTAAATGCCTCTTAAAAGACAAAGTTATACCCGCCTCTAGTATGCTTCTAGCAGCTCATTCCAGATACTGACCAAAATATGTGTGAAAAAATTGCCCCTGTGAACCCTTTAGTATCTCTCCTCTCTCACCTTTAGTCTATGCCCTCTAGCTTTAGACTCCCCAACCTTTGGGAAAAGATATTGATTCTCTACCTTATCTATGCCCCTCATTATTTTGTAGACCTCTATAAAATCACCCCTGAGCCTCATGTGCTCCAATGAGCAAAGTCCCAGACTATCCAGCATCCCCTTATAACTCAAACAATCAAGTCCCGGTGGCATCCTAGTAAATCTTTTCTGTACTATTTCTAGTTTAATAGCACCCTTTCTGTAAAAGGGTGACCAAGACTGTACACAGTATTCCAAGTGTAGACTTACCAATATCTTGTACAGCTTCAACAAGACATCCCAACTCCTGTATTCAGTGCTCTGATCAATGAAACCGAACATACCAAATGTCTTCACCACTCTATTTATTTCAAGAAGCTATGAACCTGTACTCTTAGATCTCTTTGTTCTTTAACTCTCCCCAATACCTGGCCATTAACTGAGTAGGTCCTGCCCCGATTCGAGTTACCAAAATGCTTCAACTCACATTTATCTAAATTAAACTCCATCTGCCATTCATTGACCCACTGGTCCAATTGATCAAGATCCTGCAACCCAGATAACCTTCTTCACTGTCTACTGTGTCACCAATCTTGGTGTCATCTGCAAACTTATTAACTATGCCTCCTAAATTTTCATTCAAGTCATGAAGATAAATGACAAGTAACAGTGGACCTAGCACTGATCCCTAAAGCACACCACTGGTCACAAGCCTCCAGTTTGAAAAACAACCCTCTACAACTACCCTCTTCTGTCGTCAAGCCAGTTTTATATCCAATTGACAACTGCACCCTGGATCCTGTAGATTTAAGCTTATGCAACAACCTTGGGCAGGCTTGGTGAACTACACAGCTAATCTTCACTCCTTATTTTCTTTATTTTTTTTCTCAGTTACCCAATCCTTCTTGGACTTAATATGAAAAATAAAGACCTTTTCCTTCAATTTCCAACATTTTAAAAATCTATTATCAAGGACAAAAATATTCTGTTGTCTGGTATTTTATTCCATCAGTTTATTGCAGACTGAAGTTTATATGTAGCAGTTGGATTTAGCAAATGATAGAGTTAGTGAGAAATGATAGGTGCCTTTTGTCCACCTAGTTAATCTTAATTAAGGAATCGCCCTTACGTGAAAACAATATAGCTTCAACAGAATGATGATTAATGGCTTATTAGCGCTCTTTAATGGAATTTGCTCTATATATCAAATGTCAAAGAATTCATATTCAATGACACGTTATTACTTAATAAAGCAACAAAGCAAAAATATGGAACTCCTTTATCATTTTAATATCAAATGCATTGTTTTCCTTTAGACTGTTTTATTGATGTCTGTATTAGTTTTTGGTGTTTTTTGAAAAGAAGCATCATACTTCTTATTAATGTACACAGCAACATGTGCTATCATGTCTTTTTTACTTCTTCCATTTGTCTGCTACAACTCTCACCAGTTTTTACAGATGAGCATAAGAACATAAGAAATAGAAGCAGGAGTATGCCATCTAGCCCTTCGAGCCTGCCCCGCCATTCAATAAGATCATGGCTGATCTGAAGTGGATCAGTTCCACTTTCCCGATTTCTCCCCATAACCCTTAATTCCCTTGTCTATCAGAAACCTATCTACCCGTGACTTAAATATATTCAGCGAGGTAGCCTCCACCACTTCAACGGGCAGAGAATTCCAGAGATTCACCACCCTTTGAGTGAAGAAGTTCCTCCTCAACTCTGATCTAAACTGCCCCCCCTTTATCTTGAGGCTGTTCCCTCTAGTCCTGCTATCCTTTCTAAGCAGGAAGAATCTCTCTACCTCTACCCTATCCATCCCCTTCATTATCTTATACGTCTCTATAAGATCCCCCCTCAGCCTTCTAAACTCCAACAAGTACAGACCCAGTCTATTTAGTCTCTCTTTATAGGCCAACCCCCTCATCTCCGGTATCAGCCTAGTGAACCTCCTCTGCACTCCCCCCAAGGCCAATATATCCTTCTGCAAGTGCGGCGACCAAAACTGCACACAGTACTCCAGCTGCGGCCTCACCAGTACCCTGTACAGTTGCAGCAAGACCTCCCTACTTTTATATTCTATCCCCCTCGCTATAAAGGCCAGCATTCCATTCGCCTTCTTGATCACCTGCTGCACCTGCAGACTGGGTTTTTGCGACTTGTGCACAAGGACCTCCAGGTCCCCCTGCACCATAGCATGATGCAGCTTTTCACCTTTTAAATAATAATCCCTCCTACTATTATTTCTGCCAAGGTGGATAACCTCACACTTGCTAACATTATACTCCATCTGCCAGGTCCTCTCCCACTCGCTCAGCCCATCCAGATCGCTCCGCAGACTTTCCACATCCCCTACGCAATTTTTCCACTTGCTTTATGAAGCATAGAAGGTGTCATTTCCAGGTGTATCACAGCTTGGTATGGCTCCTGCTCTACTCAAGACTGCAAGAAACTATAAATGGTTGTGAACATAGCCCAGTCCATCACGCAAACCAACATCCTATGCATTGACTCCATCTACACTTTCCGCTGTCTCGGAAAAGCAGTCAGCATAATCAAGGACCCCATGCAGCCTGGACATTCTCTCTTTTACCTTCTTCTGTCAGGAAAAAGATACAAAAGTCTGTGGTCACCTCCCAGTGGACTCAAGAACAGTTTCTTCCCTGCTGTCATCAGGCTTTTGAATGGATCTACCATATTTAAACTGATCTTTCTCTACACACTATCTATGACTTTTCTGCATTCTTTTCTTCTCCCCTATGTACTCTATGAACAGTATCTTTTGTCTGTATAATCACACAAGAAATAATATTTTTCACTTTATACTAATACATGTGACAATAATGAATAAAATCAAATTCATTCATAAAAAATTTACTCCATTTTTAAAATTCCAAAGGCAAAGTGCAGGGTGCACTGGTCAATTCTGAATCTATCTCATTGTTTGCTCAAAAGCCAATTTAAATTCAAATTGAATCCAATTCATGGTCTCCACAGGAGAGACATGAAGATCCAAGCCGACAAGAAAAAGCATTACACCTAATCTTGGATTTGATTTGATGCTTGATCCTTTAAGAAGTTGGTGGTGAACCGTCTTTTTGACAACTGGTTTGCTAGACTATTGATGACACTGCCATGGATCCTGAAGGATATTAGTTGACTTTTTTTTATTCATTTACGAGCCATGGGTATCACTGGCTGGTCAGCATTTATTGCCCATCTCTAGCTGCCCTTGGAGGGCAGTTGAGAATCAATCACATTGCTGTGGCCCTGGAGTCACATGTAGGCCAGACCAGATAAGGATGGCAGATTTCCTTCCCTAAAGGACATAGTAATCCAGATGAGTTTTTACAACAATCGGCAATGGTTTCATGGTCATCAGTAGATTCTTAATTCCAGATATTTTTTACTGAATTCAAATTCCAAAAACTGCCATGGCGGGATTCAAACCCATGACCCCAGGACATTAGCTGAGTTTCTGGATTAATAGTTTACCGATAATACCACAAGACCGCCAGCTCCCCAGATGGGTCTTTAAAACAATCTGTGAATTTCAGAGTCTGTTTGGTGGTCTTGTGGCTTAATAAGTGACGTTCCTGCCTCTTTGCCAGAAGCTGCAAGTTCAAGATTCACTGCAGCCCTTGTTTGTCACAGAAGGAGCATTTATGACTTGGGTCCATAGTTTGATAATCAGACTGCTAGCTCTTCTTTCACTTCTGTGCCCTGAAAGGAAAGTGTTTGTGTAAAGATATAAATCCAACAAATTGTCACCAATACCGACGCTAGCTTTTTATTTTGTAATTGGGCAGCACAGTGGCAGAGTGATTAGCACTGCTGCCTCACAGCGTGTGGGACCCAGGTTCGATTCTGGCTTGGGTCATTGTCTGTGTGAGTTTGCACATTCTCCCCGTGTCTGTGTGGGTTTCCTCCGGGTGTTCCGGTTTCCTCCCACACTCCAAAGATGTGTGGGGTCGGTGAACTGGCCATGCTTAAATTGACCCTTTTGCCAGGGTAAATGCATGGGGTTATGGGAACAGGGGCTGGGTAGGATTATGGTTGGTACAGAGTCGATGGGCCGAATGGACTCCTTGTGTACTGTATGGATTCTATGGATATTTATTTGACGAATTGGATTTCAATTCCTTGATGAACTGTAATTGAACTTTGCAACTTAAATGGTGTAACCTTGAAAGGTGAAAGTTCTGAAAGGTGAAGCCCCCAGAGTGTTGAAAGACTCTATTGTTGTTAAAGGACTGTTCATTATCATGTTATGTTAGGCCTCTTGTATTCCATTATTTTGTTGGTTCATTTCTTTCCCTTTCTCCCTTGTATTATCTTTGGATGATAAATCCAGACCTTTGGATTGCTAGTTTAACACTGTAATCCCATGAAGTTTCACTGCTTGCTTCCCATTCTCTGGGTGCAAGTTATCACATGCCGCATTTACCACGAGATAATATAGCATATGATTGCAAAAATATGCAGTCTTGTTCCAGGAGAAACATTTTCCCTAGGGAACATTCTCCTCTAACCTTAAGTGACTCTCAGCTTTATCTGAATACGATAGCAGGGTGTACTTTTTGCTCTGGGCATTGTTTATGCAATGAAATAGGTAGCATTACCATACCCTGATGTGCTTTTCACAGCTCACTGCTTTCAGCCTCTCATCTGTTTTTCATACTTGAGTATTACTTCTGGAATAGCTGACATGAGGATGCCGGGACTTCAGATCGCTGCAAAGAGTCACAGCATTTAGACAGAAAAACTCCACAACATCATGGAGCCAATAATATCACATTAGCTGCCCAGCAAACAATTAACACTAAGTTGGATATTGATATTCAGCATTCAGACTTTGTAGGCAGCATTTCTGGAAAGAGTGATAGAAAGGATTTAATGGAATAAATTGCATAAAATGGCATCAGTTCAGGAAGGAATTTTAACGTGGGTGGGTACAGCACAGAAAGAAACCCTTCGGCACTCCACGTGCATGGGGTTGGATGGGGCTGGGGTGGGGCAGGAATTGTTATATAGGTGAGGTTGATCCCCTCTCTGATTGCTAACATTGAAACTCCCAAAGAAGAGTATTTCCCTT
This sequence comes from Carcharhinus amblyrhynchos, assembly GCF_965287045.1. Lineage (NCBI taxonomy): Eukaryota > Metazoa > Chordata > Chondrichthyes > Carcharhiniformes > Carcharhinidae > Carcharhinus > Carcharhinus amblyrhynchos. The sequence goes on from NC_137334.1 coordinate 84,372,670, forward strand.
CATGATCTGTCAAAAGCATGTGAGAGATGGTATGATTTGCTCTTCAGTAACTTTTAATAGTTAAATCAAAATAGCTACCTGAGATTCTCTCTGTAAAATCAACAAGTAACATTTTATTTATCTAACTAACAGTGAACAGTTTGAGTAAACTATTCGCAAACAGAATAAAACACTATTCTAACCAAATGCTGTTTAGATAAATATAATTCCCTTTGGTTTGGAGTGCCCACTTGGAGTATTGTGAGCAGTTTTGGGCTACGTGAAAGCACCTGACCCATTCAATCTACCCCCAACAATTCAAAAGGGTTGTAAAACCTATAAAACTCCAGGGCATTGAATTAGGCCCAAATTGAAAATGAACGAAATGTCTATTATATGATCCTAGCAACAATAAAAGGACATTGGCTCAGACAACTCAGGCCCCATAACAAAACAAAAGCAGGATTACTTACAAACTGCAGGGAACATGATTAAAAAATATAGTCCTAAAGATACAGTAGTGTCACATACCTGATCTGCCCTTTGAACTCTGACCTATATCGGGACACACAACTTAGAAGGAGCAGTAGCCACTCAGCCTTTTGGGCCTGCACTGACAATCAATAGGATTATGGTTTATCTGATTGTAACCATCTGCCCACCCCAATAATCTTTCACCCCCTTGTTAATCAAGGATCTATCTACCTCTGCACTGTAAAAATATTCAAAGACTCTGCTTTCACCACCTTTTGAGGAAGAGCATGCCATTGACTCACGACCCTCTGAGAGAAAGGAATTTCCTCCTCTCTTGAAATGACTGACCCCTTATTTTTAAACAGTGACCCTGAGTTTAATATTCTCCCACTGGAGGAAACATCATCTCCGTATCGTCCTTTTCAATAACTCTTAGAATTTGTGCGGCATAGTGGCACAGTAGTTAGCACTGCTACCTCACAATGCCAGGGACACAGGTTCAATTCCTGGCTTGGGTCACTGTCTGTGCAGAGTTTGCACATTCTCCCTGTGTCTATGTGGGTTTCTACCGGGTGCTCTGGTTTCCTCCCAATCCAAAAAAAATATGCTGGTTAGGTGCGCTGGGCATGCTAAGTTCTCCTTCAGTGTACCCGGACAGGAGTCGGAGTGTGGCAACTTAGGGATTTCCACAGTAACTTCACTGCAGTATTAATGTAAGCCTACTTGTGACACTAATAAATAAACTATGAAACTACCTTAAAGGTTTCAGTCAAGGCAGTTATCCTGCTCATGCTGTGTTACTTTGGACCTCAACTGCAGCCCAACACTAATTGGAAGCACAAGAGCGGCATTAGAAATAGCTTACTGCCCACATACATGTGGCTCCACAGGGGAGGATATCAGCAGAGAGGTGCAGCTTACAGCAGTCCATATCTAATTTGCGGAAACCATCCCTTCTTCCCACCTGGAGAGAAGGCAACTGAAGGTGCTTGAGCTGAGGAACTCCTGTAGTGATTTATTTTCTCTTTTTAGAAAATTTGACATGTCAGCTACGATAGATGCACCATAGAAAGCGTTCTTTCTGGTTGTATCATAGCTTGGCATGGCTTCTGCTCTGCCCAAGAATGCCAGAAATTACAAAAGGTTGTGAGTGTAGCCCAATCATCACACAAGCCAGTTTCCCATGCATTGACTCTGTCTACACTTCCTGCTGCCTCGGAAAAACAGCCAGCATAATTAAGGACCCCATGCACCCCAGATATTCTCTCTTCCGTCAGGAAAATAGACACTAAAGTCTGAGGTCACGTACCAACTGAGCCAAGAACAGCTTCTTGCCTGCTGCCATCAGTCTTTTGAGTGGAGCTACCTTGCATTAAGTTGATCATTCTTTACATCCTAGCTATGACTGTAACACTACATTCTCCACTTTCTCCTTTCCTTCCCTATGTACGGTACGTTTTGTCTGTATAGCGTGCAAGAAAAAATACATTTCACTGTATACTAATACATGTGACAATAATCAATCAAACCAAAATCAAAAACCAAGAAGTTCCTTGGGATCGCAGATGAAGGCGTTTGACAAGGTACCTCACAAGAGGTTATTGCAGAAGGTCAGGGGACATGGAGTTGGGGGTAGGGTGTTAGCGTGGATAGAGGATTGGTTGTCAAATAGGAGGCAGAGAGTGGGGGTCAATGGGTGCTATTCGGATTGACGGTTGGTGACTAGTGGAGTGCCCCAGGGGTCGGTGCTGGGGCCTCAGCTATTTACCATTTATATAGATGATCTGGAGGAGGGAACCGAGTGCAGGGTGTCGAAATTTGCTGATGACACCAAGATTGGGGGAAAGGCAAATTGTGCGGAGGGTGTGGAGAGTCTGCAGAAGGATCTAGATAGGCTGGGCGAATGGGCCAGGAAATGGCAAATGGAGTTTAATGTTGGCAAATGTGAGGTGGTCCACTTTGGTAGGAAGAATGGTAGGAAGGACTATTACTCACGTGGCGAAAAACTGCAGCAGGCGACGGTGCAGAGGGACCTCGGGGTCCTTGTGCATGAGTCGCAAAAACCCAGCTTGCAGGTGCAGCAGGTGGTCAGGAAGGCGAATGGGATGCTGGCCTTCATAGCGAGGGGGATTGAATATAAAAGTAGGGAGGTCTTGCTGCAGCTGTATAGGGCATTGGTGAAGCCGCAGCTGGAGTACTGTGTGCAGTTTTGGGCGCCGCACCTGCGCAAGGATATTTTGGCCCTGGAGGGAGTGCAGAGGAGGTTTACTAGGCTGATACCGGAGTTGAGGGGATTGAGCTATGAGGAGAGGCTGAATAAACTAGGCTTGTACTCGTTAGAGTTTAGAAGAATGAGGGGAGATCTCATTGAGACGTATAAGATGATGAATGGGATGGATAGGATAGAGGTGGAGAGACTCTTCCCGCTCAAAAAAGACAGTAGGACTAGGGGGCACAGCCTCAAGATAAAGGGGAGGCGGTTTAGAACGGAGTTGAGGAGGAACTTCTTCACTCAAAGGGTGGTGAATCTCTGGAATTCTCTGCCCGTTGAAGTGGTGGAGGCTGCCTCGCTAAATATTTTTAAGAAGCGGGTTGATGGGTTCTTGATAAGAGAGGGGATTAAGGGTTATGGTGAGAGGGCGGGAAAGTGGAACTGAGCCACAACAGATCCGCCATGATCTTATTGAATGGCGGGGCAGGCTCGAAGGGCTAGATGGCCTACTCCTGCTCCTATTTCTTATGTTCTTATGTTCTTATGACTTGCCTTCATGCTAAAATGAGTCCTCAGGTGACTGATGAGTCCAATGCATGACCTATAGTCATTGCCATTGATTGGGCAGACAGGGATTGGAGGAATGAGTGGGTGACACACCCAGGTCACCATGCATTCCTGTTGGTGTCAAAACTGGGCTTTAGCTTACTCTCAGCAATGAAAACCTTCTGTCTGCCCTACCCCGTAACTCCACACAGTTACTATGGTTAATCAACACATCTTTGGACAATAAAGGGCAATTTAACCTGGCTAATTCACCTAACCTGCACATCTTTGGACATCAAGGGGCAATTTAGCATGGCCAATCCATCTAATCTGCACGTCTTTTGGACTGTGTAAGGAAACCGGAGCATCCAGAGGAAACCCACACAGACATGGGAGGATGTACAAACTTCACACAGACAGCCACCCAAGGACATAATTGAACCCGGATCCCTGGCTCTGTCAGCAGTGCCAAGCACCATGCCACCTCAGATGATTCCACCTGTCTTCATGCGGAGAAGTTTCAGCCACTCGGATATGGTCAGCACTGGAAATGCTTTGAGTTGGATCAACACTTCTATGTTCCTATTCACTGTGATCCCACTCACAACCTAAACTGCCTACCAGCAATAAGCTGGAGAGCACTGTAAGGCATCAATAGCCAAGGCTAGAGTACCAGTCATCCATTTTAAGAGGGCCTTCAAACTGTGCAAGCCATTGGTGAGTAACTCACCTCCTGCCTCTTCAAATTTTTTCCACCATCTTCAAGGCACAAGTCAGGAGTGAGATGGAATACTCTCCACTTACCTGGAAGGTGTAGCTCTAACAGCACTCAAGAAGCTCAACACCATCCAGGACAAAACAGCTCACATCAGTGGCACCTCATCCACAAACATTCATTTGGTCTACTCTGGTACTATCCATGAGATGCATTACAGAAAATCACCAAAGCTCCTTAGACAACACTTTCCAAACACACAACTTCGATCATCTGGAAGGGCAAGGGCAGAAGTTACATGGGAACACCACCACCTGAATATACCCTTCCAAGTCACACTCCATTCACCGTCCCTTCATTGTCACTGGATCAAAATCCTGGAAAACCTTCCCTAACAGTACTGTGGGTGTACCACAAGACAAATTTTCTGGGATGTGCCTTGTACTGAATCTTGTACTCAGCTGAATTCAATCAATACAGAGAGTACAAAAGATAGCATTTAGTTAAAGAGCAAAAATAAATTTATCTTTAATGTATACATTAGGAGAAAAGATTGTCAGTAAGCACCAGCTACCCGTTTTGGTGTAACTGTACGTGTGTGAGATTGATATACTCTTCTGAACATTTTGATTTCCCACCCAGCTTACTACTCAAACTGGAGGGTCCAATTACAGTATTAGACATTATTGTCTTTGCCAATAATGTTCTGCACATCAGCAGGATTAGAAACACATTAATTCATTGCACCTAAAAGTTCTTCCTTCTTTACTAGGAAGCCTGACCAAGGGGTATCCGGTAGATTCAAGGATATTGCTTTCACTTGCAACCTTTAAGGGGAGTCAATTCGCTTGCCTATGTCCAATCTCATTATCAGCATGAGAAACTGCACCAACCTCATTAACAATGGGCGAATGTACTCCCGCACATTCCAAAGCCTTGATTATCTTGCAGTTGTCTGGCTCAAGCTGATAAGAAGAACTGCTCTCCCTATATTCCATTGTCTCAAAAGAATTTGGTCCATCTACTACTGTATATTGCCTACCATGCTGAGCAATTAGATCACTCGTTGATTTACAAAACAAATTAAGAAAACAGTTTAATTTCATAATACTTAATTAAGTTGTGGTTATACAGGCAATACCTTTGTATATTGTTTAAAGTTTTTTTTATTAATATCATGAGTGGGCTTACATTAACACTGTATTTTATTCAGCAGATGGTAAATCCTTATATATATATATGTATATATATATAAAAGGCACCTTGTAATTTTTACCTTAACCTAGTCTACTTATTATTGTAAATTTGAAGTAAGGGGTTTTTATACTGTAAGTTGTATATTACCCTCCTTCACCTACATACCCCATACAGACTACAACAGATCAAGGCAACTCATCACCACCTACTCAAAGGCAACGGGGGGGGGGGGGGGGGGGGGGGGGTGGAAATAAATGCTGGCTTTTCCTGTGATGCCCAACTCATTCCTTAAAAACACTGGGGCATCTGCCCTAATATCTCCATTTGTGACTGGTTGGCATAGGAAATGCATGTTAAGGGCTAACATTGTTGAAGGAGTAACAGAGTAACCTTGACATGCTGATGCTCAAATTATCAAAGGAGACACACGAAAGCAAGGACGAAATGTTGAATAAGATTAAATTTATGTAGCGTGCGTGGTTCTTGTCACCCCTTTATAAAACGAATTCAATAACAAGGGGCAAAGTGCAGTCACATTCAATGCAACATGTAACAATGAATAGAGGTTACAGTTAAAAAGAAATATTTAAGAAACTGGAGCTTCCTTCACTAGCGCTGAGAAGATTAAAGGATGAACTAATAGAGATCTTCCAGCAAGTATGAATTATGATACGACAAGTCAAGATAGATTATTTCTGCTGGGCAATGAGTCGGTAATGAGATCGTGCTGATTTATGATTAAAGAATAGCTTGGATAAAAATTGGGCATACAAAGGATGATTAGGATATGTATTTCTCCACCAACCATCTGTTGTTGAAACAGAGTTGGGGGTGGCACGGTGGTGCTGCTGTGGATAGCATTGCTGCCTCATAGTGCCCGGCTTGGGTCACTGTCTGTGCGGAGTCTGCACGTTCTCCCCATGTCTGCATGGGTTCCTCCAGGTGCTTCGGTTTCCTCTCACAGCCCAAAAGACGTGCTGGTTAGTTGCATTGGCCCTGCTAAATTCTCCCTGTGTACCCAAATGGGTGCTAGAATGTGGTGGCTAAGGAATTTTCACAGTAACTTCATTGTAGTGTTAATGTCACCCTACTTGTGACACTAAAAAATAAGCTTAAAAACTTAAAACTTGAGCCCATAAATTCTTCAAACTGTTACATGTTTCCCTGAAAATATTAAAAGATGTGAGAAGGAGTGTGAGATGACAATAGTGGAGAAAGATAACTAAGCGGCTTTGAAAGGCCGATTGACCTTCCTCTGCATGCTAAGTTGCTTGATGATTTCTTCAAGACCACACAGAAGCCAGTCTCAACAAACAGGAGGAAAGATCCTGAGTAAGAATGGGATGTGATGTCTCCTTAACTGGTTATCCAGTCAACAACATTGTTAAGTCAGGCTCCAATAGGTCGCTATTTTAGTTGAGTAATTGTATAATCCGATGAACTTCTTTAAAATTCATTCATGGGATGTGGATGTCGCTGGCTGGGCCTGCATTTATTGACCATTGCTAATTTTCCTTGAACTAAGTGCTTTGCCAGGCCATTTGAGAAGTCAGTTGAGAATCAACTACATTGCTGTGGATCTGGATCACATGTGGGCCAGACCAGATTTCCTTCCCTAAAGGATATTAATGAACTAGATGGTTTTTTACAACAATCAACAATGGTTTCAAGGTCAACATTAGAATTTCAAGTCCAGATTTTTAATGAGTTCAAATTTCACCATCTGCCATGATGGGATTCGAACCCGGTGCCTGGAGCATGACCCTGGATTATGAGTCCAGTGAAAATACCACTGGCAACTGCCCCCTCAGGCCTCTCAAATGGTGAAGTATTTAGTTCTAGGATGATTAGCGATGGTCAATAAATGCTGGCCCAGCCAGCGACGTCCACATCCCATGACTGAATTTTTAAGAAGTTCATCAGATTATACAAGTACGCAACTAAAAATGTGACCTAGAACATTACAGCGCAGAACAGGCCCTTCGGCCCACGATGTTGCGCCGACCAGCTTTTAAAAAAAAACAACACTAACCCACTAATCTAAACCAATCCCATTTCGTCCATAAACCTATCCACAGATCTCTTAAATGCCCCCAAACTAGGCGCATTTACAACTGCAGCTGGCAGGGCATTCCAGTCCCTCACCACCCTCTGGGTAAAGAACCTACCCCTGACATCAGTCCTATAACTACCTCCCCTTAATTTAAAGCCGTGCCCCCTCGTGCTAGCTTTCTCCATCCTAGGAAAAAGGCTATCACTATCCACCCTGTCTAAACCTCTAATCATCTTATATGTTTCAATAAGGTCCCCTCTTAGCCGCCTTCTTTCCAGCGAAAACAACCCCAAATCTCTCAGTCTCTCCTCATAGGATCTCCCCTCCATACCAGGCAACATCCTGGTAAACCTCCTCTGCACCCTCTCCAAAGCCTCTACATCCTTCCTGTAATGTGGGGACCAGAACTGCACACAATACTCCAAGTGCGGCCGCACCAGAGTTGTGTACAGTTGCATCATGACGCTGCGACTCCTAAATTCAATCCCCCTACCAATAAACGCCAAGACACCGTATGCCTTCTTAACAACCTTATCTACTTGATTCCCAACTTTCAGGGGTCTATGTACACATACACCTAGATCCCTCTGTTCCTCCACACTATTCAAAGTCCTCCCGTTAGCCCTATACTCAACACATCTGTTATTCCTACCGAAATGAATTACCTCACACTTCTCCACATTAAACTCCATCCGCCACCTCGCGGCCCAGCTCTGCAACCTTTCTAAGTCACCCTGCAAACTATGACACCCTTCCTCACAATCTACCACACCTCCGACTTTGGTGTCATCAGCAAACTTACTAATCCACCCAACTATACCCTCATCCAGATCATTAATAAATCGGAGTCTGACCTGTTAAAAGGAAGACTTCCTGACATTTACCCCATTCTTACATCAGGATAGATGGCAATGTGATGGCAGGGTAGAATAAGGTCAGTTTGAATGTCAGTGACTCGTTGCCAGAATTTGGTTGCTTTCTTTTGAACCAGGCTGGTTTTTGTCATAAGAACATAAGAACATAAGAAATAGGAGCAGGAGTAGGCCATCTAGCCCCTCGAGCCTGCCCCGCCATTCAATAAGATCATGGCTGATCTGTCGTGTCTCAGTTCCACATTCCCACCCTCTCACCCTCTCCCCATAACCCTTAATCCCCTCGCTTATCAAAAACCCATCAATCCACGTCTTAAAAATATTTAACAAGGCAGCCTCCACCACTTCAACGGGCAGAGAATTCCAGAGATTCACCACCCTTTGAGTGAAGAAGTTCCTCCTCAACTCCGTTCTAAACCGCCCCTCCCCCCTTTATCTTGAGGCTGTGCCCTCTAGTCCTAATGTCCTTTCTGAGCGGGAAGGGTTTCTCCACCTCTATCCTATCCATCCCATTCATCATCTTATATGTCTCAATGAGATCTCCCCTCATTCTTCTAAACTCTGACAAGTACAAGCCTAGTTTATTCAGCCTCTCCTCATAGTTCAACCCCCTCAACTCCGATATCAGCCTGGTAAACCTCCTCTGCACTCCCTCCAAGGCCAAAATATCCTTGCGTAAGTGCGGCGACCAAAACTGCACACAGTACTCCAGCTGCGGCCTCACCAATGCCCTATACAGCTGCAGCAAGACGTCCCTACTTTTATATTCAATCCCCCTCGCTATGAAGGCCAGCATCCCATTTGCCTTCCTGACCACCTGCTGCACCTGCAGGCTGGGTTTTTGCAACTCATGCACAAGGACCCCGAGGTCCCCCTGCACCGTCGCCTGCTGCAGTTTTTCGCCCCGTAAGTAATAGTCCTTCCTACCATTATTCCTACCAAAGTGGACAACCTCACATTTGCCAACATTAAATTCCATTTGCCAGTTCCTGGCCCATTCGCCCAGCCTATCTAGATCCTTCTGCAGACTCTCCACACCCTCCGCGCAATTTGCCATTCCACCCATCTTGGTGTCATCAGCAAATTTCGACACCATACACTCGGTTCCCTCGTCCAGATCATCTATATAAATGGTAAATAGCTGAGGCCCCAGCACCGACCCCTGGGGCACTCCACTAACCAACCGCCAATCCGAATAGCACCCATTGACCCCCACTCTCTGCCTCCTATCGATATTGTCCTATTGATTGCAGACTGCACATGGCCCTCTCAGATGGCTTCTCGAAATTCATAGAATCCCTACCACGCAGAAGGAGGTCATTCAGCCCATTGAGTTTGAACTGACTGTCTGAAAGAGTATCTTACCCAGACCCTCCCCGTAATCCCCCTAACCTACACATCTATGGGCATGAAAGGGCTATTTAACATGATCAATCCACCTAACCCACACGTCTTTGGACTGTGGGTGAAAACCGGAGTACCCCGAGGAAACTCATGCAGACACAAGGAGAATGTGCAAAGACCACCCAAACCAGGAATCGAACCCAGTCCCTGGCACTGTGAGGCAGTAGTGCTAACCATTGTGCCACCGTGCCACCCCAATGCTTATGCTGAGCTATCAAGATACTGGAAAATCCGGCAAGTTCTGAATGTATGGAGGGTTGGTGGGTTGGGGGGGGTGGGAGTGTAGAGGATGAGGGGTGGAGGGAGCTGGGGGGAGCGGAAGAGGTAAAATGCAATGGCTGAAGGAACCTTAGTGCTGAAACCCATGTGTGTCACCGTTCCTCCAACACTCATCCTCCCTCACGTAATTCACTCTAAGAAAGAAAAAAAGTTTATTAGGCACAAGTAGGCTTACATTCACGCTGCAATGAATTTACTGTGAAAATCCCCCAGTCACTAAACCCAGCGACTGTTTGGGTGCACCGAGGGAGAATTTAGCATGTCCAATATACCTAACCAGCACGTCTTTCGGAGTGTGGGCGGAAACCCACACAGGCATGGGGAGGATGTGCACACTCCATATTCTGCTCCTCAGTAACGGAACTCCCTGTGCAGTTAAATGCCTTGGAGAATGAAGGGTCAGTTGTCAAACCTCCCTGTCTCCCAGGACAACAGGCTTTCCATGGAAAACAAGATCACAGCAGGGCGTCATGAGAAGGCAGCTGGCTGACCTTCTGTTTTAAGAGCTGAATATCATCTTCGAGAAATGCTTGAGCTAGGAAATAAGTGACTGGAATGACATCAACCATGAGAGAATAAAACGTAACTTTAGTGGCTTGTGTAATAAACACAGGCAGAGAGGTCCATTAACTCGAGCAGAGGGAGGATGCATCAAAGGGTTTGCTGTTAACAAACCTCCAGGGATTTTGTAACAGTTGAATTAGGAAATCTTGATTCAGAGAAGTATTTTTGTTATAATCAATGACTGTTTATGCAAAAAGACACTGGGATAAATCTTCCAGTGCTCGCTATCACATGAATTGCTTGCCTATATGTTGAGAGAAGAAAGACCAAAGAAAATTACAGCACAGGAACAAACCCTTCAGCTCTCCAAGCCTGCATCGACCATGCTGCCTGACTGAACTAAAACCTCCTACTGTTCTGGGGACCATATCCCTCTATTCCCATCTTATTCATGTATTTGTCCAAACGGTCCTTAAAACTCGCTATCATATTTGCTTCCACTACCTTCCCTGACAGCGAGTTCCAGGCACCCATCACCCTCTGTGTAAAAAAAACTTGCCTTGTACATCTCCTTTAAACCTTGTCCCTTGCACCTTAAACCTATGCCCCCTAGGAACTGACTCCTCCATCCTAGGAAAAAGCTTCTGACTGTCCATGCCCTTCATAATTGTGTAGACTTCTATCAAGTCATCCCTCAACCCCTGTCGTTCCAGTGAGAACAAATCAAGTTTCTCCAACCTCTTCTCATAGTTAATGCCCCCACGCATCCGCACCCACCACCCCCCCCGCACCCAACACACCCTGCCTAACCAGGAGAAACGTTATCTGTGCATCCAGTCTGTCCAGCCCTGGCAAAATTTGGACTCCATCCAAAGGTGTATCTTGGAATGTTTCATTTGACCTTCTTTAAGTTGATGGATCCATTCCTTACACACCGGTAGGAGGACATTTTATGCTTAGCGGCACTTTAACAAATACCCAAAATCAGATATAACATCCATTATGCGATTACCCAACATGGTTCAAAGGTAAAAGTTAGTTGAACGAGCTTTGGTCCTCTCACCAGTGTGCCTGTATAATTAAGGCGTTGTTAATATCTTAATTACATCGATTCAGAGAAAGTTCACTTGACTGATTCCTGGGAAGAGGTGATTCTCCGATAAGGAAAAGTTGAGATATGTTGAGTCAGTATCTGTTGGAGTTTAAAAGAATGAGAGATGACCTCATTAACACATGTAAGGTTCTGAGGGGAATTGACAAGGTGGATGTTGAAAGCATGGGAAAGAGAGGCTGACACGGTGGCACAGTTGCCAGAAACTCGGGTTCAATTCTGGCACTGGTGACTGTAAAGTTTTCCGTATGTCTGTGCAGGTTTCCTCTGGATGTTCCAGTTTCCTTCCACACTCCAAAGATGTGGGGGTTAGGTTGAGTGGCCATGCTAAATTTCTCCTTAGAGTCAGAGGGAGTAACGGGGGTAAATACATGGGGTTACAAAAATAGGCCCTGGGTGGGATTGTGGATGGTGCAGCCTTGATTGGCCAGACAGTCTCCTACTGCACAGTTGGAATTCTATGACTTGTTCCATTCAAAAATGAGGACTCTTCCATTTAAGATTGAGATGAGGAGAATTGTTTTTTCCTCAGAGGATTGTGACTCTATGGAATCTTCTTTCCAGAGAATGGTGGAGGCAGTCATTGAATATTTCTGAGACTGAGTTAGACAGATTCCTGATTAACAAGTAAGTCAAAGGCTATAGTGGGAGTTGTGCTTTAGTAATGACATAAAGGTATTGAAGGGATTAGGTGAACATGTTATGAGTTTATTTATTGAGACTGGGCATGTGGGAACAATACACATGCATATAAAACTTGAAGACAACAGAACTACAGAGCTGTGCATGTGCCCTGCTGAAAGCAAAAGTAAAATGAAAAGTGGATTGCATGACACACTTCCTTTCTCATGATGCCATGCTGCAATCTCTTAAAGGCATATTACAACTGGAGGTAGGCAGGATTATGGAGCAATGCTAACTACTGTGCCATCATGCTAGCCCATCTTCCCCATCACTTCACCATCCACCTTGCCAATTCTCCTCAGAACCTTATATGTCTCAATGAGATCACCTTTCATTGTTTTAAACTCCAACAGATACTGACCCAACATGTCTCACCTTTCCTTAAAAGAGAATCACCTTTTCCCAGGATTAAGTTGCGTGAACCTTCTCCGGATCGATGTAATTAAGATATTAACAACACCTTGATTTTCCAGGCACACTGGTGAATTATGGAGCAATCAGATTAACCATGATCTTTGATCAAGGGACAGCTTTGACAAAAGGTCATCTGGACTCGAAACGTCAGCTCTTTTCTCTCTTTACAGATGCTGCCAGTTCTGCTGAGATTTTCCAGCGTTTTCTCTTTTGGTTAGCCATGATCTTATTAAAGAGCAGAGCAGATTTGCAGTTACTAAATAGTCTAATCCTGTTCCTAATGTTACCCGTCATAAAGGTCTCCCCTCGGATGATGGAATTAAGCAGAAAGATGTGAGTTCTCCAACTTTGTTCTGATTCATGCCAGACAGGGGCAGCATCTGTGTCTGTGAACTATACAAGGTTGAACTTTGTGCAAGACTTTGTCCCATGAAAATTCTGATGGATAATCATGTTGGCAGAACATTGGAGTGTGGATAATGGAGGTTACATTGCAGCCGTAATTCGTACAAGCCCAAAGATACTTGTATTGCTCTGTGGTTTTCAGCTTGTTAGGTCTAGTGAGCTGTGGAATAACATGATATGCTTTAATGAATCCTTTACCCAAAAGAGATACCTCAATGCCATGCCATGCTGTCAGATTATGCACATGGCTGGTGAAAGTAAATTCTACAAACAGAAAAAATGTACACGATCAATACAAGTCTTCCCCTCTCCGTGTGATCTAATACTGTGGATATTTACTGTTAATGTAACCAATTTAATAATGCACAATTCTCAAAACAATGTCCCTCATTTCATGAGGCAGATTACATACCTCATCAATCTTGTTTCCACTTGCATGGGGGAGTCCAAAACTAAGTGCCAAAAATACACATCAGTCATGAATAAATCCAACCAGGAATTCAGGCAAAACACTCAGAATGATGAGAATGTGAATCTCGCCAGTGGTTGTGACAAGTATTTATCTTCTTATTTATTTACAGGATGTGAGTATCGCTGGCTATACCAGTATTTATTGCCCATCCCTAGTTGCCCTTGAGTAGGTGATAGTGAGCTGCCTCCTTGAATCGCTGCAGTCCATGTGGCGTTGGTTCATCCATTGCGAGTTCCAGGATTTTGACCCATCAACGGTGAAGGAACGGCAATATATTTCCAGGTCAGGATGATGAACGACTGGGAGGAGAACTTCTAGGCGGCAGTGTGCCTAAATATCTAATGCTTTCTAGATGGTTGTAGTCTTGAGTCTGAAAGATGCTGTCTCAGGAACTTTGGTGCGTGCCTGCAGCAAACCTTACAGATGGCAGACAGGCTTTGGAGAGCCAGAACATGGGTTACTCGCTGCAGAGTTCCTAGCTTCTTGTTGCCACAGTATTTATATAGTTGTGGAGCTGGGGGTGGGGGGAAGGGTGGGGGATGAGGAGGAGGGGGACGGTGGAGGTGGGTTCAGTGATGGTAACGTCAATGAATTTGAGGGGGAATCATTAGATCCTCTCTTGTTGAAGATGGTCATTGCCTGGCACTTGGGTAGCACAAATGTTAATTGCCTCTTGTCTCCCCAGGCTTGGATATTGCTGCATTTGTAGATGGGCTGCATCAGTATCCGAGGGGCCATGACTGATGTTCAAATGTGGTGCAATCATCAATGAACATCTACACTTCTGACTTTAAGATGGAATGACAAAGGTCATTGATAAAGCAACTAAAGATGGACGGGCCTAGGGCTCTTTTACTGAAGTACTCCTGCAGTGATGTCCTGGAACTGAGATAATTCATCTCCAACAGCCACAACCATCTTCCTTTGTGCAAGGTATTACAACTGGCAGCAAAATGTTTGTTCCTGATTCCCATTGGCTCCAGCTTTCCTCAGGCCCCTTCATGTGACAACACTTGGTCAATTGCTGCCCTGAAACCGAGGGAAGTCACTCTCACCTCTCGAGTTCAGTTCCTTTGTTTATGGTTGTAATGAGTTCAGGAGCTGAATGAGATTAATAGAACACATACTCAGTGCCAGTGAGTAGGTTTTTGTGAAGCAAGTCATGCTTGATAGCACTGTTGATGACTCTTTCCATTACTTTACTGATGATTGAGAGTACACAGGCGGGTGGTAATTGCTCCTGCTTTTGTGCACAGACTATACCTGGGCAGTATTCCATAGTGCTGGTAGATGCCAGTGTTGTCGGTGTACTAGAATAACTTGACTAGGGGAGTGATGTGTTTTGGAACACAAGCCTGCAGTACTATTTTTGGAATACTGTTAGGACCCGTAGCCTTTGCAGTATCCAGTGCCTTCAGCCATTTCTTGATATCACTTGGAGTGAATCGAATTGGCTGAAAGCTGACATCTCTGATGCCGGCAAGTTCCTGTGGAATGTAAAATGGATAATCCAATCGGCACTTTTGGCTGAAGATTGTTGCAGATTGTTGCCTTATCTTTTGCACAGACATACTGGGCTCCTTGAACACCGAGGATAGGAATATTTATGGAGCCTCCTCCTCTAGTAACTTGATTAATTGTGCACCACCATTCAAGGGTGGATGTGGCAGGGCTGCAGAACTTAACATCTGATCTGTTGCCTGTGGATTTGCTTTGCTCTGTCTATAACTCGTTGCTTATGCTGTTTGGCACGCAAGTCATCCTCTTTTACAGCTTCATTTTCAGCAATACCTGCTGTTGCTCCTGGCATGCCCTCCTGCATTCTCCATTGAAGCAAGGCTGATTCCCTGATTTGGTGATAAAGATAGAGTGGGGCTATTATGTCACAGGTTGTGGTTTTTTAAAATTCATTTATGGGACATGGGCATTACTGGCTGGCCAACATTTATTGCCCATTCCTAGTTGCCCAAAGGCAGATGAGAGTCAACCACGTTGCTGTGGATCTGGAGTCTCATGTAGGCCAGACCAGGTAAGGACGGCAGATTTCCTTCCCTAAAGGACATTAGAGAATCAGATGGGTTTTTACGACAATTGACAATGGTTTCATGGTCATCAGTAGATTCTTAATTTCAGATTTCTTTTATTGAATTCAAATTCCACCAACTGCCGTGACGGGATTCGAACCCGGGTCCCCAGAATGTTAGCTAAGTTTTTGTTATTACTCTACTACATCTTCTCTGGGCTGCTCTTAACACAGTTACCTCTTTCCTTAAATAAGATGACCAATACTGTATGTGATACTCCACATGTAGTCTCACCAATGCCCTATGTAACTGTACTGTCGATACGGTGTTATGGATTAAGTCTTGTGTGGAGCTAAAAACTTCAGTTTATTTATTAGTCACAAGTAAGCTTACATTATTATTGCAACAAAGTTACTCTGAAAACACTCCAGCACCTGTTCAGGTAAACTGAGGCAGAACTTAGCATGGCTAATGTACCTAACTAGCATATCTTTCAAACTGTGGGAGGAAACTGGAGTACCTGGAAGAAACTATGCAGACAAGGGGAGAACATGCAAACTCCACACAGAGAGCATCCCAAACTGGGAATCAAACCCAGGACCCTGATGTTGTGAGGCAGCAATGCTAACCATTATACCACCGTGCCACCCAAATACTGGCATGGCCTGTTTCTCAGCTGTAAATTGTATCTGTTCAATATAAGCCTATGTAATACTGTTGGCCCTGAAGGTAAGTGTAATATCCTAACCATGTTAGAGGCTGTGGGTTTTAAAGAAAAAGGAAAAGATATGGTTTGCACATTTAGATTCAAAGTAATATCTACAGGTTTGTTGCTGGACCTGTTGACTATAGAAACTGAAAACTAAGCCTGTGAAACACCCCAATGATATCACCATGTGACCAGCTTTATGCAATCATGCAAATACTTAAATATATAAGGAATACAGTCTTGAAGAAAGGGCTTTTTATTCCACTGCTAAAGTATCCTTCCTGACCCCTGATCAGATAAGTGACCAGGTAAGAGATCCTTTGGGTAACATGGTGACACTGTGGCTGGTACTGCTACCGCAAATCTCCAGGGACCTGGGTTCGATTCCCAGATTGGGTCACTGTCACTGCCTGTGCGGAGTCTGCACATTTTCCCTGTGTCTGCATGGGTTTCCTTCAGATGCTCTGGTTTCCTCCCACGGTCCAAAGGTATGCGGGTTAGGTGCATTGGGCCTGCTAAATTGCCACTTGTTGTCCCAGGATGCATAGGTTAGAGGGATTAGTGGGGTAAATATGTGGGGTTACGGAGATAGGACCTGGGTGGAATTGTTGTCGGTGCAGGCTTGATGGACTGACTGGCTTCCTTCTGCACTGTAGAGATTCTAAATTCTAAGTGAAACTAAGGTGATCTATTTAGATCTGTAGGTCTCATAACATTATAGAATCATAGAACCCTACAGTGCAGAAAGAGGCCCTTTGGCCCGTCAAGTCTGCACCGAACACAATCCCACCCAGTCCCTACCCCCATATCCCGACATATTATATCCACTAATCCCTCTAACCTACACTTCCCTGGACTCTAAGGGGCAATTTCTTAACATGGCCAATCAACCTAACCCGCACATCTTTGGACTGTGGGAGGAAACCGGAGTAGCCGGAAAAAACCCACGCAGACACGAGGAGAATGTGCAAACTCCACACAGGCATTGACCTGAGCCGGGAATCGAACCCAAGACCCCTGGAGCTGTGAAGCAGCAGTGCTAACCACTGTGCTACCGTGCCGCCCATTGTTGGCTGTAAAGGAACAAATAAGAGTGAAAACACAAAGCGGGCACGCATGCATTTCATCTGCAGAATTTGCTGCATTTTGATGCGGATAAATGCAATGCTATGAAAATGTGATGGATGGTGAAGAACCACTCATGTTGTCAAAGATAACGGGGGAGATCCAATCTGATAGGAAAGGATCAGGAGACATGTTGGGCTATGGTGCCACGTGAAGAAGTTGAAAGAGCTGGAAGTAATCAAAGTGAAAAGCACAATTAATTAATGATTTGTTTCAGGAAGCTGCCTCAATCAGGTAAACTGCTGAATTATAGGATATTGAGCAGCGTATTATACGTAGCTATCAACTTAAAATAGAACTGTGATCTGGTGAGCCAGAAAGGCTGAAATAGGGATCTGCAGCTCAGGATTAAGGTGACCCTTTGAATGCTGGAACAGGTACCACTTCGACTGTGTGTTTGGTACAATTGCCATCCTGTGTAGCTGTACACGTCACAGATCACTGCACCATCTATTCTTCTCAGTACAGAAGCTTTAGAAACTTACCTATTAGTCTCTTATTTTCCAGTCCATTTATCCTGCTGCTATTTACCTGAGAGAAGCTTCAGGCGATATTATTCAAGTATTAAAGGTATATGAGGGAGAGATAAATTGAAGTCAAATAATACATTTCGAGACAGCCACAACTTTAGAAAAAAGGGATAAAAGCATCCATTTAGGGAACGGAGGGTGTGCAGAACAGCGTAGATTTTAACAACGCCATATATAGTAAGGAGAACAGGACTAGCTAGGGATGTAATAAAGACACATTCCATGAATAGGTTTTCAAGGAGATTTGCACTAAATAAAGTACATAAGAAGGTGCATTTTATATATGAACTCTCACAGCCTCAGGACATCCCAAAGTTCTTTACAAGCAATAAAGAATTTCTGAATTGTAATCATTGTTGTAATGTAGAGAAAATATTGATGATTGAACAGTATTAGTTCTTGATCGAAGCCAGCTTATCTGTATTTTTGCTCTTCTATTAACTACATCAGTTCATGTTCCCATAAAGAAGTTCTTTTTTCTCAAATGGGGCAGAATTACATATATTTAAAGCCCTTGCTTATTTTCCTTCTCCACAAATTTTACTCTTTCCTACCAGAAGGATCATAGGACTAAACTGGTACACATCTGCTTGGAGACCATAGCACATAGTACATTGGCATGTGGGACAGTTGTTAACACTGCTCCCTCACAGTGCCAGGGACCTGGGTTCAATTCACTGTCTGTGTGGTGTCTGCGTGTTCTCCCTGTATCTGCATGGGCTCCCTCCAGTTGCTCTGGTTTCCGAAAGATGTGCTGGTTAGATGCATTGGCCATGCCACATTCCCCTACAGTGTCTGTTTATGTCTCCCTGAACTTCTCTTCCTCTTTCCTCTCCTAAGTTGTTTTTTCCAAATGCACCGTTTTCACCAAGCATTTGGTCATTTGTCCTGATATCCAATTATGTGACTTAGTATCAAATATCATCTGATAACGCTACAGTGAAGCGCCTTGGGATGTTTTTCCTACATTAAAGAGGCTCGATAGATGCAAGTTATTAAGATGGATGAACTCAAACGTCTAAATTCGTACGCTATAAAGATATTTGATGCCACAAATAAAGCGTTGAAAGGAAGATCACTCTGGGCAAGTTCCAATAAAATACCGGCTTGTCTGAAAAACTTATTGTCTGTTCATAACTTGGAGAGTTAAAGAAGCCAAAAGCAATTATCATGTAAACCAGTTCAGTTTCATAGCCACAGATTCCAGAAAGAGTGTTGCCATTATTCAGAAATATAAACCTTAATCTATAAACTGTTAGAAGATAATGCTTTGTGTGACAACCAATTTGTGTGATACGTTTGTGAAAAGTTCAGTATCGTATTGCACACAAGTAATTTTACGCTTACCTTTCAATCTATTATTTTTTTATCATGGGCTTTAGGATAAATTATGATAGTATGCATCCTTTTGAACCAAATGGAAAAAGTAAAAATCAATAATGTCATTTCACCACTGTTCAGCACAAGGAGCAAAATGCCTTTGGTTCTGTTCAGTTCAATAAAAAGTATTAGTCACTTCCAATTCTATGCCCAACTGGCGTCTTTCAACGTAGGTCAAATGATTTGAGATATTGTCTGTATCAAGGTTCTGTCTGCGTTCAAGAAGCAAACTGTGACAACGTGTAGCAACAAAAAAAGTATCTGTTCAGGGTGGAAGATGATGTTGGTCCCAGTTGTGTCTATTTTTCAGCGTAAGACAAGGGCAACAGGGACAAATTTCAGGGCACAGTACCCTGGCAACATGGTAGTTGAGTGGTTAGCACTGCTACCTCACAATGCCAGGGACCCAGCTCCATTCCTGGCTTAGGCCACTGTGTGTGTGTGTGTGTGTGTGTGTGCGTGTGTGCGTGTGAAGTCTGCATGTTCTCCCTGTGTCTGTGTGAGCTATTTCCAGGTGCTCCAGTTTTCTCCCACAGTCTGAAAGATGTGTTGTTTTGGTGCATTGGCCGTGCTAAATTTTCCCTTGGTGTACCTGAACAGGCACCTGAATGTGGCAACAAGGGGATTTTCACTGCAACATTATTGCAGTGTTAATTTACGCCTACTTGTGACACTAATCAATAAACTTTAACTTTAAACTGTAATGGTTCCTTATCTGGGATCATCCGTGTTTTAATGCAGGCTATTCGAAGCAGGCATTAGGCTCCTAATTTAGTACACCTTCCTAATGGACAGATGTGCGTCCTGCCCCTGAAATATATCAGACAGTGTACCTGATTCAAACCAGATCTTGTGTCAACTTAATCACTATTACCTGGTCAATATCTGAAATCTCCACCAATTACATTTTCATATTCTTGCTTTGCTGATAAGCTGGAAGGAACAGGCTGGTCACCAGCTCTCAACAGCTCTCCACCCTCCTCTTCCCTTATTCTGTGAACTCATTCTCTTCACCCCCAGGACCTGGCTGAGAGTCACTGTTGGGGAGGCAGATAACCCACATTGTGTACTGGGAAATGAAACATGTGTCTCTGGGAGGCACGGCAGGCATTGACACCTGCCACTATTATTACACTGAGGCTCAAAGCCAAATTTCTGTCAACCTTTAGCCTTCCCTGTTTGTGTACCTGCCACAGGTTCGCTGCCTGAAACTGAACTATGACAAGGTTCTAGCCCGTAGCTTCAATAAGTACTTTGTGGTTTTTAATAGATCAAAACCCTTCTCCTCAGCGCACACCACATTTATCAATCCCTCATGCCTAAAGCCCTCCTGAACCAATTTATGCAATTTGTTGCATCTCAAGCGGCAGAATGGTCCACTCCTGCTCCTAATTCATGTGTTTGGACGAATGCAAGCTTGAATATTCTGGCTGGTATGGTGGCACAATGATTAGCACTGTTACCTCACAGCACCAGAGACCTGGGTTCGATTCCTGGCTTGGGTCACTGTCTTTCCACGTTCTCCCCGTTTCTATGTGCGTTTTTTCCCGATACTCTGGTTTCCTTCCATAGTCCAAAAGACATGCTGGTTAGGTGCTTGGCCATGCCAAATTCTCCCTCAGTGTACCCAAACAGGCGCCAGAGTGTGGCATTTTCAGAGTAATTTCATTGCAATGTTAATGTAAGCCTACTTATGACACTAATAAGCAAGTTCACAAAACTAAATTTATATGCATGCTTGAATGTATGAAGGTTTGTATGTTTCACCACATCTCCCATGGAATTATTTCTATTGCCATTTTAGATGAGAACATTTTGCTTGATTTCCCCTCTTACGACTAACCTTTTATTCTTGACTCACTTTTGAAATCACAAATCAGAATCAGAATTGCCTGAAAACCAGACATGTTTCTCTCAGTCCTCAGAAAACAGTGAGTGGAGAAAAAATGCATAATTACATAATCTTTGAAATAAAATATATGGTTAGGTGAGTGCTGACATAAACCTCATCCTTAAAATCATTGTAACCACTGAACGGTGTGTTTGGCACTCTCACGCTGAAGCCTGAATATTAAACACAGAAATTAAATACAAGGAACTCGACTCAGGCCGATAGGTTGGCACAGTAGCACAGTGGTCGACACTGCTGACCCACAGCGCCAGGGACCCAGATTCAATTCTAGGCTTGGGTCCCTGTCTGTGTAGAGTTCTTCCTGGGTCTGCATGGGTTTAATCTGGGTGTCCCAGTTTCCTCCCACAGGCTGAAAGATATGCTGGCTTGCTGCATTGATCCAAACAAGCACTAGACTGTAGTCACTTGAAGAATTTCACAGTAACTTCATTGCAGTGTTGATGTAAGCCTTACTTGTGATGAACAAATAAACTTTAACTTTACTTTCACTGAGAAAGTTTCACACATTACTATGTTACATTTGAGAAGACTACTGACTTTGGTAACAAAAAGTGTTGGCAACAATCTCAGACCTACTCAGAACCTTGAGAGTTAAATGTTTGTCTTTGTCACCTCCCTGTTGCCACCTAACCCAGAAGGTCATTCAGAATCCAGAAAAATCCAAAATCCTGCATTGTCTCAATTATGAGGGTGTTAGATTTTGGACATCGGACCTGAAGCAGTTTGATTATTGATTTGATTTGATTTATTATTGTCACAGGTATTAACGTAAGTGAAAGGCATTTTTTCTTGCACTCTATACAGACAAAGCATACTGTTCATAGAGAAGGAAATGAGAGAGTGCAGAATGTAGTGTTACCGTCATAGCTAGGGTGCGGAGAAAGATCAGCTTAGTGCAAGGTAGGTCTAATGGCAACAGGGGAGAAGCTGTTCTTGAGTTGGTTGTGACGTGACCTTTGACTTTTGCACACTTTTCTTGATGGAAGAAGGTGAAAGAGAGAATGTCCAGCCTGTGTGAGGCCCTTAATAATGCTGGCTGCTTTTCCAAGGTAGCGGGAAATGTAGACAGAGTCAATGGATGGGAGGCTGTTTGCGTGATGGGCTGGGTTACATTCACGACCCTTTGTAGTTTCTTATGGCCCTTTTTTATGTTATATTTTTTAGTCTTCCCAAAGGGCGTTCAAAACTACGAATTGCACATACGACATTCAGAGAATCACCCATTGACACGGTGACATTTGTTACTAGAATTGGTGGATCAAAGTATGTGGGATTTGTGTTTTACACAAAAGAAAGATGACCCAAATGTGACACAAGTTCCAATAAATGCCAATATGAAAATGGACAGGATACCTGTTTGTTAATGCCAATTATGGCAATAACTGCTGTACCCATCTTTGAAATAATGCATTGTAAATTTTTACATTCCCCGCAGACAGCAGATAGAGCCTCAGTTTAACATTCCATTCTTTCAGATGCCACCTCTGACAGTACAGCAACCACAGTAAAAAGTCTGACAATACCAGGTTTTAGTCCAACCGATTTATTTGATAATACTCACAAGCTTTTGAGGGGACTGCCTCTTCGTCAGGTGAATGGAGAGTTCACCAACCTGGTGTTGTCAGACTTTTTACTGTGTTTACGCCAGTCCAACGCCGGCATACCCACATCATGAGTACAGCAACCACCCTTTCCTTCACTAAGCTTTTATTTACTTTTTATGCTGTATACCTCTGCCAGCACAATAGAAACCTGATTTGAAATGATCAAAGCCCCCACACATGCAAACATTTCTGTCTAACATGAATCAAACTGGAGTGTCACTCTTTTTACACATACCCACTAAATTAAACCCACTCAAATCTATACCTTATTTATAATATTTAACAATAAAAATAACATTAAACTACCTCAGTTTTCCTGACACAGGATCATAGAAACCCTACAGTACAGGAAGAGGCCATTTGGCCCATCAAATCTGCACCAACCACAATCCCACCCAGGCCCTTCCCCCATATCCCTACATATGTTACCCACTAACCCCTCTAATCTAAGCATCATGGGACACTAAGAGGCAATTTTAGCATGGCCAATCAACCTAACCCGCACATCTTTGGACTGTGGAAGGAAACTGGAGCAGCTGGAGGAAACCCACGCAGACACGAGGAGAATGTACAAACTCCACACAGACAGTGACCCAAGCCGGGAATTGAACCCAGGTCCTTGTAGCTGTGAAGCAGCAGTGCTAACCACTGTGCTACCATGCCACCCTGAATGATGACCACGCCATATTATTTTAAATGAGTTCACAAGGCCATCTGATCTGAATTTCTTTAGTAATCACTACCCACTGAGTGACCCAAGATAGCAGAAGTTATCAGATTAGAGTATGTTCAAAGGCTGGGGAGGACTTGTACCCACAGTCTGATGAGTCAAAGGCAAGAGTGCAACTGACCAAGCTACAGCTAACACCTGAATTGACATTGATGTAGTGTCGAAGAATAGGGAAGCCTTGAACAAAGAACAGAGAACAACACAGCACAGGAAACAGGCCCTTCGGCCCTCTAAGCCTGTGCCGCTCGTGCTTCCAACTAGACTATTCATTTTTATCCCGCCATTCCCATTGAGGTGCAGTATTAGCATCCTTACCTCTGGACCACAAACTTTAGGTTTGGCCATGGCGGAAGCATTCAACATGGTTAAACGGGCTGATAATTAGCTTGGGAGTCCTTCCATCATTTGCCCCCATTGCTCCTCAAAGGGTAAGAAATATTGTGTCTGTGAAGATGCATGAAAAACAATGTAATCTAGCAGGTATTGTTGGTTAGTTAAGGCGCAAATGAACCAGAGGAACTGGTTGGTCTAACTTCCGTTTGAGGAAATCAGCAAATGCCTACACGACAACAATAATCACGTTTCAAAATAATTAGTTGCACATAGAGTGATTTGGGGCATCTTTTTTTCTCCCCCTTTCTACATAGCACTGTTTATCAGCATCTGTGGTTTAGTGGAGCTGGCTGGTCTACATCCAATGTAATTATCGGGACGGAAAAAAATCAATGTGGACACCCGATGATTTTGAGAGTGTCATCAAAGAAAACGATGTCAGCAAATGGGAAGCGATCCTCAAATCTTTCCTTAGAACACTTGATGACTAAGGACAGCTTGCAAAATGCAATATTCATTTATTGATCCACAACATTTCAAATAAACTATTATATTTCTTTCCCCTGAGTTGATGCCGCCACAACCTCAGTCAGAGTGATTGCAGAATGCTGGCATGGAAGAAATGCAAGAAACTAAAATGGAATCTAACAAAACACTTAAAAATTAATATTCAGAATAAAGAAACAAAACGCTTGAGTTTATCTATTTGTGTCACAATTACGCTGATGTTCACACTGCAATGAAGTTACTATGAAAGTCCCCGAGTCGCCACACTCTGGCACCTGTTCAGGTACACTGAGGGAGAATTCAGCGTGGCCAGCACACCTAACCAGCAGTTCTTTAGGAGCGTGGAAGGGAACCAGAGCATCCGGAGGAAACCCACACAGGCACGGGGAGAACGAGCAGACTCCGCACTGACAGTAACCCAAACCGGGAATCGAACCTGGGCCCCTGGCGCTGTGAGGCAGCAGTGCTAACCACTGTGTCATCCCTAAAACAGAATCTAACAAAACAATAAAGAATTCATGGTCAGAATAAAGAATCAGAACTCTTCAGAATCAGGTCGAGGCTATCGAGTTTAATTAATCCATTGCTGACAATGTAATTGAAAGACCAATATTTCAAATTTCTCCATTGCCACTTCAGCTTTTGCCAGACGATCAAGTGTAAAACCACTCAGACATAATTTATCATTCAGTAACTGAGGCTGAATGACACACACCCCTCTTTTTAATTACTGCTTGTGCTAAGTTGCCATCTAATCAGATGTGAGCTGCAAATGGCTCCAATTCCGTTTCCCAGTCAACCTGTGAAAATAGAAAGGCATGGCTTATTGCTTTTAAGAATAAATATCATGGAATTCCTCTGAAAGCTGAGTTAGTAAATGCACCATCTGGTACAAGCACTGAAGCAAAAATGTGTGCGGTTTGATTCTCAGCCAGGGGAAAAATCCAGCCGGGGTTCCTGTCCCGAACTGTCGTCCGGCCACCTCTACTGGTGAGCATTTACCCGCTCACACACATGTCGGGTGCCGCTGGAGCCAGACTCAACTTCCATGAGCTCTCATAGCTTGGCAGCACTCACTGCAGAGCTCACACATTTGAATGGTCACTTGGTCACTCACGTCTCCTCGGTAACAGCAAGGCCTTTTGGCAGAGACCAAGGGAGCAGATTGTCCATCCATATTCCTGGCTCCAGATCTCGGCAGAGGCACAGCAAGAATTTAGTGATCTTTTAACTTGCCAAAGGAGGAACATTTTTTGAACATGCCTCCCAGATGAAGAGAGAAAGATTTAACTGATATTAATTAAACATTGGGGTTGACGCTCAAAACAGCTGTGCAGGTTGAAGCTGTGGTTAAAAAGGCGTATGGTGTACTGGCCTTCATCAATCGAGGAATTGAGTTTAGGAGTTGAGAGATAATGTTGCAGCTATTTCGGAGCCTGATCAGACCCCACTTGGAGTACTGTGCTCAGTTCTGGTCGCCTCATTACAGGAAGGATGTGGAAGCCATAGAAAGGGTGCAGAGGAGATTTACAAGGATGTTGCCTAGATTGAGGAGCATACCTTATGAGGATAGGTTGAGGGAGCTCGGTCTTTTCTCCTTGGAGAGACAAAAGATGAGGGGCGACCCGATAGAGGTGGAGAAGATGTTGAGAGTTATTGATCGTGTAGATAGTCAGAGGCTTTTTCCCAGGGCTGAAATGGTTGCCACAAGAGGACACAGGTTTAAGGTGCTGGGGAGTAGGTACAGAGGAGATGTCAGGATAAGTTTTTCACTCAGAGAGTGATGGGTGCGTGGAATGGGCCATCGGCAACGGTGGCGGAGGTGGATTCGATAGGGTCTTTTCAGAGACATTTAGATAAGTACATGGAACTTATAAGATAAAGGGTTATAGGTAAACCTAGTAATCTCTACGATAGGGACATGTTCGGCACAACTTTGTGGGCCAAAGAGCTTGTATTGTGTTGTAGTTTTTCTATGTTTCTATGTTTTGTAAAAGAAAATAATAAAAGGTGTTAAGTCTCATTATAAAGGAAGAATATTTGAATTTGAGGGAGGCATTCCAGTTTCAGTGGTGATGTAACATGTTTTACAAATAGTTTTATCCCTCAGCCACAGATAATTTACTCATTTGACTCGTTTTGTAAAGTAGGAGATTATCCTATCTTGTTGTGGTTATAACTTGTGGTGCAAAAATAAACTGCGTGGACTAGTTAATTTATCAAGAAAGGCGCAGCATAAGACGTGGCAGACAAATAAAGATTAATTGCTTGATAGACTCAACAGGTCTGGCAGCATTTGTGAAAAGAGAAATTAATTAATGTTTTGAACCCATATGATTCTCCTTCAGAGCTGAAATGGGGTAAAAATGTTATGGGTGATATATGGGGTGGCACGGTGGCACAGTGGTTAGCACTACTGCTTCACAGCGCCAGGGACCTGGGTTCGATTCCCAGCTTGGGTCACTGTCTGTGTGGAGTTTGCATGTTCTCCCCGTGTCAGCGTGGGTTTCCTCTGGGTGCTCCAGTTCCCTCCCACAATCTGAAAGATGTGCTGGTTAAGTGCATTGACCTGAACAGGGCTGGACTGTTGGCGGCTAGAGGAATTTCACAATGAACTCTTTACAGTGTTAATGTAAGCCTTATTTGTTACTAGCAAATAAACTTTACTTAATATCTGGAGAGGTGGAGCTGAATAGAAGGTCAGGGATGTGTCAGAGTTAAGTGAGGTTGACAAAGACATCATGGAGATAAGGCAAAAGGTGAGTTAATGGATTAAAACATTAATTAAGGACTGGAAAAGCTGCTGATAGTGGCATCAAGGTAAGATAGCTGAATCTGTTAATAGGAGAACAAAACTCAATGAAAGCAAAACCGAAAAACAAGAGACAGGTGGCCATGGGGGGCAGTGAAGATGGGGGGTGGTGTAGCAATAAGCATGCATGCTGGCAAACAACATAACTTAAAACAAGAAAAGGAAATCAAGATGGAGGAGAAAGTCCAAAGTCTAAAGTTGTTGAACTCAATGTTGAGTCTAGAAGGCTGTAAAGTACCTAGTTGGAAGATGAGATGCTGTTCCTCCAGTTTTCTTTGGGCTTCATTGGAGCATTGCAGTAGGCCAAGGGCAGACATGTGGGCATGAGAACAAAATGCTGAGTTGAAACGGCAAAGGACAGGAAGATTGGGGTCATTCTTGTGGACTGAGCGAAGAGGTTTGCCAACTGGTCGCCCAGTCCACGTTTAGTCTCCCCATCTTTGTCAATGTCTTCTCAGCTTGAACATGCCTTGACCTTTTACTCTGTTTCATTTCCTCCACCCTTCTCTTCGACTAGATACTCCATTGCATTTCAACCTCCTTTCAGGTCTGAAGAAGGATCACACGGATTCCAAACATTAACTCTGTCTCTCTAGCTCTCCGCAGATGCCACCAAATTGGCTGAATTATCCAGTGCTTTCTATTTTTATTTCAGATTTGCAGCATCTGCAGAATTTTGCCTTTTTAATACTGGATAGAGAGCCTGTCATAAACAATATGATAAAGAAAGGAGGGAGTGGTGTAGTGGTACCGTTAGTCAGTTAGTAATGCTATGGGGACCTGAGTTCAAATCCCACTTAAATACATTTTTTTTTATTATTCATTCATGTATGTAGATGACATAGGCTGGGCCAGCATTTATTGCCCTTTCCTAGTTGCCCTTGAACTGAGTGACTTGCTGGGCCATTTTACAGAGCAGTTGAGAATCAATCACATTGCTGTGGGTCTGAAGTCACATGTAGGTTAGGTCAGGTAAGGATGGCAGATTTCCTTTCCGAAAAGACATTAATGAGCCAGATGACAATGACAATGGTTTCACGGTCATCAGTACATCCTGAATTCCAGCTTTCTTTTTATTGCATTCAAATTCCACCTTCTGTTGAACCCGGGTCCCCAGAACATTAGTTGAGTTTCTGGCAATAATGCCACGAGGCTACTGCCTTCCTCACAAATCATCTTCAGCATAAATGAACATTTAAGAGAAAATAATGAAAGTGTGAAAAGACCATTGGATAAACCAAGAAGTGGTGACTTAGTTTTATCAAAAGAAAACATTGATTGTGGGTGAGATCCTGGACAAGTTTGAATCAGAAAGGAAATTGTATCTTGATTACAACAGTCACTCTGCAGAAAAATGAAAAACATTTAGGACGTCTTTCTTCATGCTTAGGAAGAACAGGGTATGGAAATTGAGAGTTATTAATGAGAAAAAAAAATTATTAGCAGGAGAACACCAACTGGTGGTCACTTTTATATCTCATGGGATGTATTAAAATAAATCAAGTGTAAAAATGATAACAGTAAAATTGGAACATGTGGTGACATAAGCAGAATGGAACGTACGTCGATACTCTGGAGTGCAGGACTGGTTGGATGCCAATGGATAAGGTACTTTTGAAATGCAGCAATCAATTTATGCATAGCAAGATCTGGCAGCACGATGGCACAATGCTTCGCATCGCTGCCTCACAGCGCCAGGAACCCAGGTTCAATTCCAGCCTCGGGTCACTGTCTGTGTGGAGTTTGCATATTCTCCACATGTCTGTTTGGGTTTCCTCCGGGTGCACTGGTTTCCTCCCACAGTCCAAAGATGTGAGGGTTAGGTTGATTTGCCAGACTAAATTGACCCTTAGAGACTGAGGGATTAGCAGGGTAAATATGTACTCTGGGCCTGGGTGGGATTGTGTTTGGTGCGTACTCGATGGGCTGAATGTCCTCCTTCTACACTGTGGTGATTCTATGGTTCTAAGATCCCATAGAGGGCAATGACTTGAATGACAAAATGGTTTACTCTGATCGTATTGGCTAATGGGATGGTGTTGGCCAGGCTGTCAGAGTCTTTTTTGCTAAAAAAGTGTGAGAAGCTTTTTTGTTGACCTGACTGGTTAGACAGAGTCTGAACTTAACATTGGTGCTTAGGACGAAATTGAAAATTAATAAGAACATAAGAACATAAGAAATAGGAGCAGGAGTAGGCCATCTAGCCCTTCGAGCCTGCCCCGCCATTCAATAAGATCATGGCTGATCTGTTGTGGCTCAGTTCCACTTTCCCGCCCTCTCCCCATAACCCTTAATCCCCTCTCTTATCAAGAACCCATCAACCCGCTTCTTAAAAATATTTAGCGAGGCAGCCTCCACCACTTCAACGGGCAGAGAATTCCAGAGATTCACCACCCTTTGAGTGAAGAAGTTCCTCCTCAACTCCGTTCTAAACCGCCTCCCCTTTATCTTGAGGCTGTGCCCCCTAGTCCTACTGTCTTTTTTGAGCGGGAAGAGTCTTTCCACCTCTATCCTATCCATCCCATTCATCATCTTATACGTCTCAATGAGATCTCCCCTCATTCTTCTAAACTCTAACGAGTACAAGCCTAGTTTATTCAGCCTCTCCTCATAGCTCAATCCCCTCAACTCCGGTATCAGCCTAGTAAACCTCCTCTGCACTCCCTCCAGGGCCAAAATATCCTTGCGCAGGTGCGGCGCCCAAAACTGCACACAGTACTCCAGCTGCGGCCTCACCAATGCCCTATACAGCTGCAGCAAGACCTCCCTACTTTTATATTCAATCCCCCTCGCTATGAAGGCCAGCATCCCATTCGCCTTCCTGACCACCTGCTGCACCTGCAAGCTGGGTTTTTGCGACTCATGCACAAGGACCCCGAGGTCCCTCTGCACCGTCGCCTGCTGCAGTTTTTCGCCACGTAAGTAATAGTCCTTCCTACCATTCTTCCTACCAAAGTGGACCACCAAATTGAGAGTTATTAATGAGAAAAAAAGTTTCAAAACTTAACTTTCAACTAAATGACAGATTCTCTGACAACAAAACACTCCTCAATACTGCCTTCAATACCCAGTCCGATTATATTGCAATCTTTATGGGTGTGATCTTACTGGTCACTTTGCAGGAGCAAAGTGGAAGAATTTGGCACCCAGTCAAATCTCTGCGCACTGGGGATGACATAGAAATTGGGCAAACAATTTATTTTTACAGTGTTGTCAATAGCTCCTGTTTCTCGCTAGCAAATTCTTCTTTTATACGTGAAAGCTGGTTCTGTACATTGATCAATTTTTCCTTCGCAGAGCCCAATTCCTGGGTGCTGCCTTTCAAGCTCAGGTTCTATAATTTTGCTTCCACTAATTCTGAATTGTTTCTGAGTCTCTTCACATGGTTTGTGACATCTTGGCAGACCTTGTGCATTAGCAGGGTGAGTGCACGGCATTGCAGGGATAGGGCCTGGGTGGGATTGTGGTCGGTGCAGAAGCAACGGGCTGAATGGCCTCCTACAGCAGTGTAGGAATTCTATGATTCTATGATCTTTCTCTTGCCATTTTCGGTTCTTGATTTTCATTACTTCTATCTACGGAAATGCAGGGGGCAATCTTACCAAAAAAAACCCATGTCCTGAACAAGCATGAAAACAGGAAAAATTCACATTTTTTTGGGGTGACTTAAAATCAAATCATAACTGACATTGTTAAAAATATTCAACCAAATTTGGATTCTGCTAGCAGGCAGAGTTGGCGGGGGTCTAAATCACCTGAAAGCCGCCTGATAGCAGCAGAAGGCACAATTGTGCAGGTACAGAAACCTGTCACTGCCTCCTCCAGGTACTGCTGGCTTTTCAGGCCCATCACCACCCCCTACCCCAATACCGCATTTAAAAGTTTTTAACATTTAAATGATGAGATCAGCCTTGCACCCAAAATGGGTGCGAGGCCAATCTCATTGGGTATCCTGTGCCGGTAGATCACAGGAGATGAGAAATTGGGTGTGAATCTGATTCTCAACTCTCGCATGATCTTGCTGGCTCACTTGCCCCACTCTTCCACCCATCAACCAGAAGGGTGAGAGGGTTAGATTGCCTCCATAATATTTTATTCAAATTTTCTTCAAATGTCCAACGATTTTCTTCAGCTCTGCAGTCTCTTTCTTGCAGCTGTTAGCTTCCTCCTGGCATTTGGAACCATGCTGGGTCTTCGTTGCTGACATTATTATCGCCAGATTATTAATGCAGAAATCAAGCTAATATTCTAAAGGTTCGAATCCTGCCACAGCAGATTTGATTTGACTTGATTTGATCTGATTTATTATTGTCACATGTATTAACATACTGTAAAAAGTATTGTTTCTTGCACACTATACAGACAAAACATAGCATTCATAGAGAAGGGAACAAGAGAGTGCAAAATGTAGTGTTATAATCATAGCTAGGGTTTAGATAAAGATCAAGTTAATGCAAGGTAGGTCCATTCAAAAGTCTGACAGCAGCAGGGAAGAAGCTGTTCTTGTGTTGTTTGGTGCGTGACCTCAGACTTTTGTATCATTTTCCTGGGGGAAGAACGTGGAAGAGAGAATGTCCAGGGTGCATGGGGTCCTTAATTATGCTGACTGCTTTGCCAAGGCAGCGAGAAGTGTAGACAGAGTCAATGGATGGGAGGCTGGTTTGAATGATGGAGTGGGCTACATTTACAACTTTTTGTAGTTCCTTGCAGTCTTGGGCAGAGCAGGACCATACCAAGCTGTGATAAACCAGAAAGAATGTTTTCTATGGTGCATCTGTAAAAGTTGGTGAGAGTCCTAGCTGACATGCCAAGTTCCCTTAGTCTTCTGAGAAAGTATAGGTGTTGGTGGGCTTTCTTAACTATAGTTACGGCACAGGGGGATCAGGACAGGTTGTTGGTGATCTAGACACCTAAAAACTTGAAGCCCTTGACTCTTTCTACTCCATCCCCGTCGATTTAGACAGGGGCATGTTCTCCTTCAGATGGTGGAATTTGAATTCAATAAAGAGTATTTCGAATTAAAAATCTACTGATAACCATGAAAACATTGCCAATTATCAGAAAAAAAAAATCTGGTTCATCAATGTCCTTAAGGGAAGGAAATCTGTTACCCTTACCTAGTCTGGTCTACATGTGACTCCAGAGCCACAGCAATGTGGTTAACTCTCAACTGTCCTGGGACAACTAGAGATGGGTAATAAATCCTGGCCAACCAGTGACGGTCATGTTCTTCATTCATTTAAAGAGACATTAAATTCATTTTGTTTTTCTTTCTGATTTTCTGAAGGAAGAAATGTTGATGTAAAGAATCCTTGTAGCATGGAATAGTCTTTCAACAGGCTTTATTTTATTTTGCAAAGCTCAATTGCTTCATTTGAGTTTTCTTGTAATTCAACAGAGTTTCCTTGGATTTACTTTGTTGTTCTTCCATTCAGTTGTTTAAGACAGTCTTCATTTCTTTTTGCTGCTGAAGTGTTATGTATTCCATTTGCATTTGCACTTAAAGGACAATAAGTTGTTCTTCCAATTGTTTATTTTCTTGTTGGCTTCTTGCTAACTTATTCTGTCCTTTGGTGCATTGCTTTATCACAGCTGATTGTTCCAATGCTACTTTTGTTGAGGTAGCATTTAAATTATTTTGAGTTTCCATGTTTGCATAATAATCCTTCAAAGAGTCTGATTTGATTTGAATTATTATTGTTACATATATTAGCATACAGTGAAAAGAATTGTTTCTTGCATGCTACACAGGCAAAGTATACCATTCATACAAAAGGGTAGGAGAGAGCACAGAATGTAGTATTGCAGTCATAGGTAGGGTGTAGGGAAAGATCAACTTAATGCAAGGTAAGTCCATTCAAAAATCTGATGGCAGCAGGGATGAAGTTGCTGTTGAGTCAGTTTGTTGGTGACCTCAGACTTTTGTATCTTTTTCCCATTGGAAAAGGTGGAAGAGAGAATGTCCCAGGTGTATGGGATCTTTCATTATGCTGGCTGCTTTTCCAAGGCAGTGGGAAGTGTAGACAGAGTCAAAACATGTGAGACTGGTTTGCATGATGGACTGGGCTTCATTTATGACCCTTTGTAGTTTTTTGCATTCTTGGATGGAGCAGCAGCCATATTAAGCTGTGATAGGATAGAGGTGGAGAGACTCTTCCCGCTCAAAAAAGACAGTAGGACTAGGGGGCACAGCCTCAAGATAAAGGGGAGGCGGTTTAGAACGGAGTTGAGGAGGAACTTCTTCACTCAAAGGGTGGTGAATCTCTGGAATTCTCTGCCCGTTGAAGTGGTGGAGGCTGCCTCGCTAAATATTTTTAAGAAGCGGGTTGATGGGTTCTTGATAAGAGAGGGGATTAAGGGTTATGGGGAGAGGGCGGGAAAGTGGAACTGAGCCACAACAGATCAGCCATGATCTTATTGAATGGCGGGGCAGGCTCGAAGGGCTAGATGGCCTACTCCTGCTCCTATTTCTTATGTTCTTATGTTCTTATACAATCAGAAAGAATGCTTCCTATGGTGCATCTGTAAAAGTTGGCGAGAGCCATAGTGGACATGTCAAATTTCCTTAGCTTCTGAGAAATTAGAGGCTTTGGTGGGCTTTCTTAACTATAGTGCTGGCATGGGGTGGGAGAGGGGTGGCGTGGGGCCTGGTCAGGTTGTTGGTGATCTGGATACTTAAAAACTTGAAGGTCTCAACCATTTCTACTTTGTAAAAACTTCACAATTTGAGTGACATTTCTGCCTGCTGTTTTGTATAGCTGGTTGAACTTCTAGAAAGTTCCCTCTATTTCTGATGCCCAGGTATGGTTGGATCAGCTATTGTCTCACTTAGCCTCGGGTCTCCTTGCCTGCTTGGAGCTTTATTGGGCTTGTTCCAGATCTTCTTTTAGGTTCTGCATTCTCCATAACTTGGAGTCCAATGTATTTGTCAAAGGCTTTTAATATATCATCAAATGAGGTTGAAGATTCAACTATACATCGGGTAGGATTTTCCAGCCATGCTCGCCCCAAAGCTGTAAAATCCTACCTGAGGTCAACAGACCTTTGCAAAGTCCTTCAGCTCCCGTGACAGCAGGAGTGGGTCGGGGGTGGGGGGGTGGGCAGGTGGCAGGGTTAGTACTTAATCCTGTATTCTAAATATTTTCTCTTCAAGCTCAAAATCTTGGGTTTGTTTTAGCCAAAAGGGGCCTGGTAGCTTTAGTTTTCTATGCACGGCCATTTGTTTTATTAGATTTATCTTGAAATGAGACTTCACCACCTGAAATTCTGTTTTGGCCCTCCTGAGAGTTCGCATCCATAAGAGGATTAGTGCACTCAGTGGCTGGGCCATGAGAAATATGGCTTGTGTTCCTCTTCTGTAGTTGTAAGGTTGTAGTTCTGTATTTTCAAGAGGCTAGTGCCTCTCTTTAACTTTTAGATCCCCAGCTGCACCAAAAATGATCTGGCTGAGAAACACCGTATACAATGTTAAAAGGTTTTGACATGATTGAAATCTAATCTAAAATTTATGCAAAATTGAAGAAAAGCTAATAAAAAATAAATTAAGTAAAGTGATTCAAGTTTACATTCCCACCCCTTATAACAAATGGAAGGATCCTTTCTGTTGGCAACTGCATATTGCCGCATCAAATTGCCACATCACTTTCCTTTACTAAGTGCACATTGGACATTATTAGATCTTAAGTTTTGAAATTTACGGGTACAATTCTGTGGCAGAGTGGTTAGCATTGTTATCTCACAGTGCCTGGGTTCGATTCCTGGCTTGGGTCACTGTCTGTGCAGGGTCTGCATGTTCTCCCCATTCCTGTGTGGGTTTCCTCTGGGTGCTCCGGTTTCCTTCCACAGTCTGCAAGACGTGTTGGTTAAGTGCATTGCCCATGCTAAATTCTTCCTCGGCGTCCCTGAACACGTGCTGGAGAATGGTGGCTCGGGGCTTTTCACAGGAATTTCATTGTTAATGTAAGCCTACTTGTGACAGTAATAAACATTAGTACATCTTAGCCCACAGGGCTCCTAACGAGAGCTGCAATGGATTTTATTCTTGCGTTTTATAGTAGCAGGTTTCTGAGGCAGCATTTGTATCATGAGATACCACGGCAAAGGATACAAGCGTCTTGCAAATTGAAGAACTTATCTACAGGCATAAAATACTGACTAAAGACTTTGGCTTTAACTATTTGTTACCTTTTTTATCTTCAAGAATAATGCTTGAGTGCGGACGATACGGACGTTACCTCGAAACTGATTGCAAACACTTCTTTCTCTGATGTAAAACCACAAAGCCTGGGCGTAATTGTTTCTGAAATTGGAATTGATAAAATAACTTGATATGGGTTGCTTTTTCAAGCATTCAAAGAGAAATTTAGCTGATGTTGAAGGGGATAAACAATTTTTATTTTTCACAAAAAAACTAATGGGAAAACGGTCCAAGTAGATTCTCCACATCAAAAAGAAGTCTATTATGGGAGGACATAAATCGAACAGAACCAAAACCTGTCAGCCCAACAAGACTGTTATTTGAATTTGAGAAAATTTTAAAATGAAAAAAAAAGAATGTTTGGCACAATCTAGTGGGTGAGAAAATAAAATGCTGTTTAAAAGAAAGAGCAGACAAGAAAAATATAACAACGCTTGGAATCAAATGGGGATGATTAATTTCTGTTGTGAGGATATTATGAAACATTTCATTGGACTGTAAGATTTCTTCATGGCCCATCAATGATATATGATTTGACTTGTTTTGATTTGATTTGATTTATTATAATCACATATATCAGCATATTATTTCTTGAGCGCAATACAAAGCATAGAGAAGGAAAGGAGAGAGTGCAGAATGTGATGTTTCAGTCATAGCTAGGGTGTAGAGAAAGATCAACTTAATGCGAGGCAAGTCCATTCAAAAGTCTGACAGCTGCAAGGAAGAAGCTGTTTTTGAGTCAGTTGTTATGTGACTTCAGACTTTTGTATTTTTTTCCTGATGGAAGAAGGTGGAAGAGAGAATGTTCAGGATGTGTGAGGTCTTTAATTATGCAAACTGTTTTGCTGAGGCAGTGGGAAGTGTAGGTAGAGTTAATAGGTGGGGGCGCTGATAGTAACTAATGTATGTGTGGAAAGGCACGAGGAAGTGATTGAGGTTAGGAGTCAGGAAAAAAAGAACACAGTATCAACTGGGAATTGGAATAAATCACCTTGGATGTAATTCAATGGTACTCATTAATTTGGTATTCATGCATGTTCTAGTGAAAAACAATGGAGAGAATAACAAATTGGCAGTTTTCTCTTGGAGATATTTGCATCTTTGCCCATCAGCTTCATGAATGAAGTCCAGTCCATCGTGCAAACCAGCCTCCCATCCATTGACTCTGTCTACACTTCCTACTGCCTCGTCAAAGCAGTCAGCATATTTAAGGACCCCACGCACCCTGGACATACCCTCTTCTGCCTTCTTCTGCTGGAAAAGAGATACAAAAGCCTGAGGACACATACCAACCAACTCAAGAACAGCTCCTTCCTTACTGCCATCAGATTTTTGAATGAACCTACTTCGCATTAAGTTGATCTTCCTCTACGCCCTAGCTATGACTGTAACACTACATTCTGCACTCTCCGCTTTCCTTCCCTATGAACAGTATGCTTTGCCTGTGTAGAGAGCAAGAAACAATATTTTTCACTGTGTACCAATACATGTGACAATAATAAATCAAATTAAAAAAAATTAAGTCAACTGAATTTGATTGTTTGGCAACAGCCTGAGATCGATGGATTATGCAGGGAAGAATGCAAGGGAATCAGGGGAGACGATGGCCTAGTGATATTATCCCCAGACTATTAAACCAGAAATTCAACTAATGTTTTGGAGACCAGGGTTCGAAACTGCCAAGGCAGATGGTCAAATTTGAACTATGGGGTGAAGGCACAGGAGCGACATTAGACGATTTGCTCCTTCACAGTATCAGCAGAGATACATTGGGCTGAACAGATTCCTCCTGCACTGTAGCCATTCTATATGATTCATTATTATTAGCATCAAGTTTAGATGCCTTAAAGTACTAGTGGATTATTTACACAGTCCTTGGAGACTGTGTAAGTAATCCACTAGTCCTTGGACACTGTGTAAGTAATCCACTAGTCCTTGCAGACTATGTAAGTAATCCACTAGTCCTTGGAGGCTGTGTAAGTAATCCACTAACCCTTGGAGACTTTGTAAGTAATCCACTAGTCCTTGGAGATGGCGTAAGTAATCCACTAGCCTTTGGAGACGGCGTAAGTAATCCACTAGCCCTTGGAGACTTTGTAAGTAATCCACTAGTCCTTGGAGACGGCGTAAGTATTCCATTAGTACTTTAAGGCACAGAGATGACTCTAAGTGGACACAATGCAACTGAAGCAAATACACAATTGCTTTCCCATGCCACTTTCAGAAGCTGAATAGAATATGGATATTGAAAAGAAAATTTCCCCTCCAAGCCACACATTATCCTGCTTTAGAATTATATCATTGTTTCGTATCTTCACTGAACAAATGTCCTGGATTCCATACCTAGCAGCACTGGGGTGGCACGTTGGCACAGTGGTTTGCACTGCT
This sequence comes from Carcharhinus amblyrhynchos, assembly GCF_965287045.1. NCBI lineage: Eukaryota > Metazoa > Chordata > Chondrichthyes > Carcharhiniformes > Carcharhinidae > Carcharhinus > Carcharhinus amblyrhynchos. The sequence continues at coordinate 84,410,242 of NC_137334.1, forward strand.
GCCTCACGGTGTCAGGGACAAGGGTTCAATTCCTGGCTTGGATCATTGTCTGTTGGAGTCTGCATGTTCTCCCCGTGTCTGTGTGGTTTTCCTCCGGGTGCTCTGTTTTCCTCCAACAGTCCAAAAGACGTATCGGTTAGGTGCATTTGGCCGTGCTAAATTCTCCCTCAGTGTACCCAAACGGGCGCCAGAATGTGACAACTAGGGGATTTTCATAGTCACTTCATTGTTAGTGTAAGCCTGCTTGTGATACTAATAAATAAACTTTAAACCTTCATCACATGGAGTGGAAAAGTTCAGGAAGGCACCCAGAAGAAATTAAGGACAGAAAATGAATACTAACCTAGGCAGTGCTCCCCCGAAAGCCATTTTCGAAAGATTTTCCAAATGGATGAATAGAGGAACAAGGCCTGTCTGCAAGAACGTCTGAAGCTTATGCATTCTTTGAGGAACAAACGTTCAAAGATTGAAGTGACAGACGAGTTATCAGGTGAAGGAAGGGAGGTGGTAAAATGTTTCTGAGATAAAAATGAATGTCAAGGCGATCGTTTTGGTGCGGAGAAGTTCCAAATGACAGAACTACACCCAGAAATTTGACCTGCAGAAGGCACGGCTGAAATGAAGTTTAAATTATTTCAGAAATTAGCACTGGGAAGTATTTTCTGGCCCCATTTGAGACGGGCAGGAGTGGAAGTTATCACAAGTTATCACTGTCATTGCTAGTTTGCAATCATCCACTCCACCCATTAATGCTAGGCCACGTTTTACCACCGTGTCACATAGGGAGCATCATCTTAATAAGTTCATGTCTCCTTACAAGCCCTGTTTGTTGGAATCACCCCCCTCTCCCCTGCCTCCCCAGCTGGGTCATCTGAGCATTTTGGTGTGCAATTAGAAAAACACCTTTCACAACGCTACATAAGTAGGACTGGGTGGCACAGTGGCACAGTGGTTAGCACTGCTGCCTCACAGTTTCAGGGACCTGGATTCAATTCCTCCCAATCTGTATTGTCCAACATGCCAGGCCTCCTGTGGCTAGGGTAGGATGAAGCACATGGCCCATCAAATCTGCACTAACCACAATCTCACCCAGGCCCTATCCCCATAACCCCATGCATTTACCCTAACTAGTTCCCCTGACAGTAAGGGACAATTTCACATGTTTAATCCACATAACCCACATCTTTGGACTGTGGGAAGTAACCAGAGGACCCGGAGGAAACCCACTCAGACACGGGGAAGAATGTGCAAACTCCGCACAGACAGTGATCCGAGCTGGAAATCGAACCTGGGTCCCTGGTGCTGTGAGGCATCCGTGCTAACCATTGTGCCACCAAGATCCAAGCTGATAAGACAAGACTTTGCATCCCATCTTGGGCTCGATCCAACAAGATCCATGCTGATGGGATATGGCATTGCACCTTATCGCGGGCTTAATCTAAAGCTTCATCTTAGCCAAAAGGCTGAGATGGCTTTGAAAAATGGCGTCAGGCTTTACCTCATTGGCGACCCTGATTCTTTACCCTAAGCTTAGGCAAACCACGTTTACAGGCTGTTTGATCACGGTTTCACCCTTGCCAGATACAGGGGTGGCTGGGTGGGGAGGAGAAAGAACGTGCTTCAGGGTATCTAAGCTTGCTTTGAGTGGTTATTCTGGGGAGAGCTCATCTACCCGATTTGAAGCTCTGTTTCAAACAAATCAGAAAATATTCAGATTGTTGAGTCACTTTGGTGCTTTATCCTGTACTTTCAAGGGAACAAAGTAATGTACTGGGAATTGAAATGTTCTCAGCTCCCAGAATAAGAAATTAACTGCTTTGAATATTGTGACGAAGCATCACTGCACTGGCCATTGTGACATGATTAAACTGCCAGATCTGCTGTATCTTCTGCACTGAGGCTTTTTCACATTGTCTTATTTTCATTTTAACTTAATCGGGTTGCAGGCTTGCGAGGTTTACTTTGGTTTCCCAATCTTGTCAGTGGATTAATTATTTGAGGTTTTCCATTCGTTACTTTATCTTTAACAGCATCACAGAAGATATGTTCATCTCTGATAAATTACCTACCAAAGTACTCGATAAAAAAAAGTTTTTATTTCGTGCATACTTTCCAATCAGGGACGTAGAAAACAAACAATTTTCTGAAGAGTTTTTTTTTAATCCTTTGTCTTCACAGCTCCAGGGTCATGGTTTCAATTCTCGGCTCGGGTCACTGTCTGTGTGGAGTTTGCACATTCTCCTCGTGTCTGCGTGAGTTTTCTCCGGGTATTCCGGTTTCGTCCCACAGTCCAAAGATGAGCGGGTTAGGTTGATTGGCCATGCTAAGAAATTGCCCCTTAGTCTCTAGGGATGTGTAGGTTAGAGGGATTAGTGGGTATAATATGTAAGGATATGGGGATAGGGCCTGGGTGGGATTGTGTTCAGTGCAGACTCGATGGGCCGAAGGGCCTCTTTCTGCACTGTAGGGTTCTATGATTTCTATGATTTCTATGATTTCTGGCAGGAGACTGAATAACCTTTTATTCCAATGGATAAAAACAAAGTGGTTAGAAGCTCTACAGGTCAGGCAGCATCCGTGGGGAAGAGGTTCTCAGAACAATGGCAAAGGGATGTTTGGATGCAATTGTATCTGGTGATGGTGAGGTTGCGCCTGGAGTACTGTGTGCAGTTTTGGTGTCCTTATCTGAGGAAGGATATTCTTGCTGTAGAGGACATATTAAGAACATAAGAACATAAGAATAGGAGCAGGAGTAGGCCATCTGGCCCCTCGAACCTGCTCCACCATTCAATAAGATCATGGCTGATCTTTGCATGGATTCAGTTCCATTTACCCACTCACTCACCATAACCCTTAATTCCTTTACTGTTCAAAAAATGTACCTATCCTTGCCCAAAAAGTGAGGTAGCCCCCACTTGACTAGGGGATTCTGCAGATTCACCACCCTTTGTATGAAGAAGTTCCTCCTCAACTCAGTCCTAAATCTGCTCCCTTTTGTTTTGAGGCCAAGCCTCCTAGTTCTAGTTTCACTCACCAGTAGAAACAACTTTCCTGCTTCGATCTTATCTATTCTTTTCATAATCTTATATGTTTCTATAAGATCTCCCCTCATTCTTCTGAATTCCAATGAGTAGAGCCCCAGTCTACTCAGTCTCTCTTCGTAAGCCGACCCTCTCAACTCTGGAATCAATTTAGTGAATCGCCTCTGCACCCCCTCCAGTGCCAGTATATCCTTTCTCAAGTAAGGAGATCAAAACTGTACACAGTACTCCAGGTGTGGCCTCACCAGCACCTGTTAGTTGTGGTTTCCCATTTCTGTTTGCTTTTCACAGAGTCATAGAATCTCTACAGTGCAGAAGGAGGCAATTCAGCCCATCGAGTCTGCACCGACCACAATTCCACTCAGGTCCTACTCCCATAACCCGGCATATGTACCCTGCTAATCCCCCGACACTAAGGTCAATTTAGCATCACCAATCAACCTAACCCGCACACCTTCAGACTGTGGGAGGAAACCAGAGCACCCAGACGAAACCTACGCAGAAATAAGGAGAACTTGCAAACTCCACACAAACAGTGACCCAAATCAGAATTGAACCCTGGCCCCTGGTGATGTGAGGTAGCAGTGCTAACAACTGGGCCACTGTGCCACCCTTTGTGCCACCCTTTTGTTAGGGCATTAACAATTCAAGTTACCAGTCAGTTTCACCAATTGGAGTTGCCTTCTAGAGAGGGACTAGTGAGGACAGTATGCACAGGTAGGAAGTTGGAAGTTGATTATGTGCTGAAGAATATGGTCGTCACGGTGACACAGTGCTTAGCACTGCTGCCTCATAAGGACGCTGATTCAGCCCTTGGGGTTTCCACATTCTTTGCATAGATTTCCTCCAGATGCTCTGGTTTCCTCCCATGGACCAAAGATGTACAGGTTGGGTGGATTGGCCATGTTAAATGCACAGAGTTAAGAGGATAGGGTGGAGGGGAAGACCTGTATGGGATGCTTTTTTGGAGAGTTGATGGGCTGGATGGCTGGTTTCTGTACTGTAAGGATTCTATAGTTCTACAGATAGATGGAAACTAAGGCTTACCACTTTAGTTATACTTCAGTTTTCAAATATGTTTCATTTTAGCTATAAGGCCCTTTCAAGAAAGGGAAAGTTGATGGCCTAGTGGTATTATCGCTAGACTATTACTCCAGAAACTCAACTAATATTCCGGGAACCCGGGTTCGAATCCCGCCACAGCAGGTGGTGGAATTTGAATTTGGTAAAAAGTATCTGGAATTAAAAATCTACTGATGACCATTGTTGATTGTCAGAAAAAACCATCTGGTTCACTACTGCCCTTTAGGGAAGGAAATCTAACATCCTGACCTGGTCTGGCCAGCACGTGACTCCAGAGCCACAGCAATGTTGTTGACTCTCAACTGCCCTCCAAGGGCAACCAGGAATGGGCAATACTCATGTCCCATCAACGAATATAAAAAAAAAGACATACAAATATATGGAATTATATATGTAAATATTGCAGGTAATATATAAACATCATGGTGCATCCAGCAGCACCCTCTAGGCCCTTTGACAGACCCTGTCTGAAGCTTACATATTCAAGACTAGTGTAGGTTATATCTTTGCTTCAGATTGCCTCATTCACAATATGGTCAGTGATCATGTGAACCAGGTCAACCACAATGAGGCAACCTGAAAAGTTCAGGCCTTCATTTTGACCATAGGCTCTGAACTATCTCCTTGAGTAACAGAATTAGCAATAAGGCTGCTTCTGTAAAGGGCAAGCAATCTGCAATGCGGATACAATTCCAAAATGGAAAGCTGCCCTGGCTACAGATTGGGTTTCCTTCATCATCAGTTCTACCATCATGATGAGAGAACAAAATGCTGAACAAGAGGATTTTTAAAACATAACTCTTTCACAGGACATGGGGTGTCACTCAGTATTTATTGCCCACCTCTAATTGTCATTGAGAAGGTGATGGAAAGCTGCCATCTTGAAATGCTGCAGTCCATCTGGTGTAGGTACACTTCCACAGTGCTATGAGGAAGGGATTTCCAGGATTTTGACCCAGTTTCCCATTGAAGATCAACATCAGTAACAACTTGCTATTGATCAGAATTTTTCTATACCCTGGGGGCAATGGAAATGTGAGGGAAGAAGACATGCCATTGAATAAGTAAATGGGTCAACATGGTGCCACAGCTGCCTCACAGTGCCAGGGACCCGGATTCGATTCCTGTCTGTGTGGAGTTTGCACATTCATAGAATCCTTCCAGTGCAGAAGGAGGCCATTCGGCCCATTGAGCCTGCACTGACTACAATGGGCCGAATGACAACATTCTCCCCATGTCTGTGAGGGTTTCCTCCGAGTGCACCGGTTTCCTCCAAAGATGTGCTGCTTAGGTGGATTGGCCATGTTCAATTGCCAATCATTAATAGGGTAAATATATGGGATTACGGGGATAGGGCCTGGGTGGGATTGTTGTTGGTGCAGGCTTGATGGGCCGAATAGCCTCACTCTGCCCTGTAGAGATTCAATAAGTGAAGACAGTGGCATATAAATTTTCTGGTCTATCTGCCGTAGGAATTGTCATGGGTGGGGTAGGCAATCTGACAGGACATTTAAAGGCCTGTTGACCTCAGGTGGGAATTTCTGGCCTCTGGGCAGATTTGAACTGGAAATCTCACCTAGTATATTTGAGAAAAATAAATACGAAGGAGTTGTTTATTGTCATTGAAATCATTTCTGCAGGAGGGCCATGGGCACTGTGAGGTGTGGAAATGAGAAACAGTGGGACCAACATACAAGTGATATTTTTGTCAGTCAGATCAGGGAGAAAGCATTTGCTGCATGTTTTAAGGTGGGACGTACAGGTAGAATACAAGTTAGAAACATAGGGTGGCATAGTGGCACAATGATTAGCATGGCTGCCTCACAGCACCAGAGATAGGAGTTTGATCCCACCTTTGGGTCACTCGCCGTGTGGAGTTTGCTCCAGTTTTCTCCCACAACCCAAAAATGTCTAGGATAGGTGGATTGGTCATGCTAAATTGCCCCTTAGTGTCAGGGGGATTAGCATACATAAATACGTGCGGTTTCGTGGATAGATCCTGAGTGGGATTGTTGTTGGTGCAGGCTCGATGGGCTGAATGATCCCCCTTCTGTACTGTAGGGATTGCATGATTCTAACTACAATTATAGAACTACCAGTTGTGGAAATAATAAGAGGTAGCCTTTATGGAGGAATAAATGATTGTACAGTGAGAAGTTTGCACCCAAGTGGGTAGATGCCATATGTGGCTACAGATTAGTACCTGGCAATTGGATAGATCTAAATTGGAAAAAACGGTCATGTTAAAGGCTAAAATTGAGAAAATGGAAGAGAGCAGGTGATTGGAAGGAAAGCTTCAGATAAAACATTGAAAGAAATAGAAAGATCATGTCGCAAGACCTTGTAGCATGTTGATTATGCTGCTTGATTGACACAATGACTAAAATGGCAAGATAGAGTCACTGGGTTGAGTTACAGTAAGCTGTATTTTCTTCATTTATCTCCTTAGCATCACAGCTACGACTTCATATTAGAAACCATGTATTTCCTGAACTGTTCCCCTTTTCAGTCATAATTCTCACATTTTTAAACAGAAATCTGAAAAGCAATGTCTCGCTTTTCTACAGATGTGTCACTCAAGGTTCATTCAAATACCACAGCGCACTTACATTAAAAATAACTTGTTGCAAAGGCTGATTACTAGGACTGGCTGGATTTCAATAATTATCTGGGTGTTTGTTATGCTTCAAGTGAACAGACAGGAATAAATTGAGATTTGTTCAGCAAGGGTTTTCAAAGAAGCGATGACAGCGACAGAGTTTTGTTCATCAGGGAGGTCAGTGGTACACTGAAAATTGCAAGTACGGTGTGAATATTATAAATAATTGCTGCAGAACATTGTGGCTCATCACTTAGAATAATAATACTTATTCCATGGAAGTTTCAAATATGTTTCCATTATGTATGAATGTAATGCTATGCTGATATCTTGCTGTGGCGAAATCACTTCTAAATGTACCAACATTCTAAAACACAAATTCCAAAAGTCTTGACTCACACTGTCTGTTTGAAGCTTGGTAATAGCCGACACAAAGGATTTTGCCCCATTAACTGTATTAATAAAGAACAAAGAATGAAGAATAGGCCCTTCGGTCTTCCAAACCTGCACCGATCATGTTGTCCTATCTAGACCTGTATCCATCTATTCCCCAGCAATTTATGTGTCTATCCAGATAAGTTTTAAATGTCGCTAACATATCTGCCTCAACCACCTCACTTAGCAGTGCATTCCAGGTCCCCACCACCTTCTGTGTAAAAAACTTTCCCCACACATCTCCACTGAACCTCACCCCCCCGCTTTTACTTTAAACTTGTGATTGTCATTTCTGTCCTGGGAAAAAGCTCCCAACTGTTCACCCTATCTACACCTCTCATAATTTTATAATCTTCTATCAGCCCACCCCTCAGCCTCCGTCTTTCCAGGGAGAACAATCCCAGTTTATTCAATCTCTCCTCATAGCGATTTATATATCATTCCTAATAATTAACAGAAAAGGGCCTTGATACTCAAAGGTAAATTCCTAACAGTGCACAGTGAATAATCTATTCAAAGAGATTTAAGGGCATTCAAAATTCTAGATCAAGGCAAAGCTTTGCACCCCTGGTGACACGGTGGTGCAGTGGTTAGCATTGCTTTCTCACAACACCAGGACTCAGGTTCAATTCCGGCCTCGGGTAACTGTCTGCGCGGAGTTCTTATGATCTCCCTGTGCCTGCGTAGGTTCCCTCCGGGGGCTCCAGTCTCCTCCCACAATCTGAAACACGTGCTGGTTAAATTGATTTTACGTGCTAAATTGCCCCTTAGTTTCAGGGGGATTAGCAGGGTAAATATGTGAGTTTACGGGGATAGGGCCTGGCTGGGATTGTTGTCGGTGCAGACTTGATGGGCAAAATAGTCTCTTTCTGCAATGTAGGGGTTCTATATAGAAACATAGAACTCTACAGGCCCTTCGGCCCTCGATGTTGTGCCGAGTTATGTCCGAACCCAAGATCTAGCTACCCCACTCGTTATGATTCTCTGAACCCAACAAGCCTACATATCAGTATCTGATAGATTGTGTTGGTGGATGTTAAACACTTCACGGTTGAAAGTAAAAAGGTGTTGGGTAGGGACTGGTTTAGTTATACCCAGATGCGTATATAAGGAAGAGTCAGCCAGGACTAGGGCGAGTGTGTTAGAGTGGAGAAGTGACCTCTGTGGAGAGTATTAAAAACAGCCTCTACCAAAGAAATCTGGTCTCAATGTCGTCTTCACAACCAGACTTGGGAGTTTCCTCTTACATTGATAGCAGAGAATGGTTGCTTGAAAGTGAAGATCAGAGACAAAGATTTACTTCCAGACAGTAGTTTAGAATTGGAGATAATTTGTTTTTGAGAGAAGACAGTAATTGGAGACTCTTTGAAGGGAGATGACTGAAACCAGCTATACAGAGGCAGGATATGATTTTCCACCACTGTTTTGTGACACAGAGCCTGATGATCAATGGAACAATGAAGTTGATGCATGGCCACAGGTTATGTCTCTACTGAAAGAAATCGGTCTGGCGTTTCCACTTCCCGCCAGGAGTAAGATCAGCTACAAAGTATTCTCAGAGTTAGATGCTCAGAAACATTGCAAATTGAAGAAAGTAAAACCCACATGGATAAAATTTATATGAAGGATGAATTATTGAGTGCCTAACGAGGCTTGGTCAGACTTTGATAAATTTAGAAAAAATGGATGATTCTTCTATAAGAGAACATGTCATGGAGTTTAACTGATCGTAAATAAGAAATCTCACAATGCCAGGTTAAAGTCCAAGGGGTTTATTTGGAATCACAAGCTTTCTGAGTGCTTCTCCTTCATCAGGTGACTGGCTTAATGAAGGAGCAGCACTCTGAAAGCACATAATTCCAAATAAGCCTCTTGGACTTTAACCTGGTGTTGAGACTTCTCACTGTGCACACCTCAGTCTAATGCCGGCATCTCCACATCTTGATGATAAATGAGGTTACAGCGATTCCACTTGAAAATTCCTGAATCCGCCTTTTTCTTTAAATTATTGCGCTGTGCTGGGATACCAAACATGGGTAAGGTCTTGGCTTGAACTGGAGTTAGATTCAAAGTGATAAGTGTCCAAAGCCTTCAAAATACTTCTGGGAAAGTGTTAGTTTCCAACAGCTTTTATGGAGCCAATGGGGTATTCTGCAGTGACATCAGATATGGAAGATACAATGCTAGCAGCACGGCAAAAACGTTCACTTCATCATTCAGAATACTGAAAGTCCTGGATAGAGTGGACATGGATGTTTCCATTAGAAGGAGAGACTAGGATCCGAGGGCATAGCCTTGGAATAAGGGGACAACCCTTTAGAACTGAGATGAGGAGGAATTTCTTCAGCCAGAGGGTGGTGAGTCATTGGAATTTGTTGCCACAGGAGGCTGTAGAGGCCAGGTCATTGAGTACATTTAAAACAGAGATAGATATGTTCTTGATAGGTAAGGGGATTTAAGGTGATGGGGAATGGGATTGAGAAACTTATCAGCCATGATTGAATGACGGAGCAGACTCGACAGGTCAAATGGCTTAATTCTACTCCTATATTTTATGGTCTTCTGTTTCAAACATTGGGCGAAAGAAGAATTACAATCAAAAATATGAGGACAGAGCTGCCAATGGCAGCTATAAGTGGTGGTGGGATTTGAACAATTATGGAAGCTGAACGAATAACCAAGAGTTGGTGAACAAGTGCTTCAGATGCGACTCATAAGTATCATGAAGTGTTGAATTGTCCAGAAAGGAAAAACAGAATCTTTGAGACCACACATGACATGAAAGCTATGGAAGACACCAACCAATCATATAGAATCTTATTGGTCACCTTCTGCCCGGTGGTGTGTATCTCATAAGCAAATTTGATCAATTGCACAGTTCTAGATAGTTGGTCGAAAAGCATTGGAGACCGTTCAGAGGAGGTTCATCAGATTGTTTCTGGGGATGAAAGGGTTGACGTATGAGGAGAGATTAAACAGTTTGGGCTTAGACACGCTAGAGTTTGCAAGGGTGGAAGGGGAGCTGATTGAGGCATATAAAATACTAAAAAGGATTAATAACTTAAAAGTAGGCCAAATGTTTCCCCTTGTGGAGTAATCTCGAACAAGAGGTCACATCTATAGGTTGAGAGGTGGTAGGTTTAAAACTGAGGTGAGGATGAACTACTTCCTGCAGAGGGGGGGTGCATTTGTGGAACTCGCTGCCTCGTAGCGTGGTGGAGTCTGAATCATTGAATAGTTTCAAGAAGGAGGCTTGATATATTCCTGATTTAAAAAGAAAGGGTTAAAAAGTTATGGGGGACAGGTAATGAGGTGGGTTTGCAACCAGGGAGAGATCAGCCATGATCTAATTGAATGGAGGAGCAGGCTCGAAGGGCTAAATTGCCTCCTTCTGCTCCTAATTCTGATTATTCTTTGTTTCTATGTCCATGTTCGCAGTATGTGTAATGAACTGGCTAAATAGTAACACATACTTTTTTAAGTAAAGAAGACCTCAGTAAAGTCAAAAAAACATGATCATTTTAATTGTTATGGTTTCAGTGATGGTAAGACATTGAAATCACTAATAACCCTGTGTAACATAGCAAGGGTAAATCACTATCAGTACTGATTTGTATCAATTAAAATATCTGTAAGTCTTCAATGTAAAAGGCTCAAATGAAGTTGGACGTAATGGCCAGGATTCTCCCAAAAATATTCCAAGTCCCCAATTCAGATGAAAATGGGAGTAACTCCCATTGATTTTTTTAGTGTAATTTTCGGATTAAATCCCTATGCTTTATGCACCATAAAGTGCCCGAGTGGGATTCACTCTGAAAAGCTGGGGTTGGGGCCTATTCCTGCTTGAGAAGCCAGCAGCACAGCGCTGTGTGGGCCACTGCACATGCGCTGACCTCTCAGCGCCGGGGTTTCCAGCACGCAGCTACTTACTCTGGAAATCTTCGGCTGGGAGGTGCACAGAGGCCAGGGCGCCCAGTGGGAAGCCAGCAAAAATGGCCTCCGCTGATGTCTCCTGGGCTTCTCCACTGCTAGAGCAGCACAGCAGGCTGGGAGAGTTGCCCCCAATAAAGCAATGTCTTTGAGAGATCTGTAAATTTGCATTTAATGCAGTTGGGACATTATTGTATTCATAGAGTCATAGAACCCTACAGTGCAGAAAGAGGCCCTTCGAGTCTGCATCAACCACAATCCCACCCAGGCCCTACCCCCATATCCCCACATATTTTACCCACTAACCCCTCTATACTAAGTATCTTAGGACACTAAGGGGCAATTTTAGCATGGCCAATCAACCTAACTGGCACATCTTTGGACTGAAACCGAAGCACCCGGAAGAAACCCACGCAGACACGAGGAGAATGTGCAAACTCCACACTGACAGTCACCCGAGCCAGGAATCGAACCCAGGTCACTGGAGCTGTGAAGCAGCAGTGCTAACCACTGTGCTACCGTGCCGTCCACTTTAAGGCTTAACATCCCGAGACAAAGTGTTAAAGAGGAATTAATGGCAGCTGGGGATAGGGACTGATAAGGGAGGAAGCAAATTATTTTAAAAAACTATATTGACAATTTGCCCTCCTGTCAGGTCATGGGTTTAAGATACTGTGAGAGAACGCAGGGAAACTGGTTAGAAATTCATCAGACTTGTCAAGGACATTAATGAAGAATATGATATTTGTAAAAAGTACAGGGGAATGTCAGTTCCATTGGAAATCGGCAGTGGACCTCAAAGTAAAGAAAAAACAATTATTCTACGTTTTGCAGATATAATGACTCGGTTTAATCTGTTAACAGCAATTTATAGTAAAGACAAGAAAGTACTTATCAACAAGAAAATGGAAAGAAGGATAGGATTGGGGCTGGGAGCATCGTCTAAGTTCTTAACAGGCAATGAAAGAGAATTTACCAATGATGAATTCAGAAGTATAAAAGGAAATCTGAATGTTACAGCAATGCACACAGCAGTGGAAAGTCCTTTTACACAATGGGATAAGTGAGATAAATCATGCCGTGATTGACAAAATGTTCTAGAAAATTTTGGCTGACCAACCGATTTGTAAATTGACAACTATCTTGTGGGCAGCATATGCAAAAACACACACTGCAAAAGATTGATGGCTGCAGCCTCTATCAGCTAGTTTATGGCAGGAATCCAAAGATACCTTCAATAATGTGGAGCCATCCTCATCTTTGGAGGATATTACCATTAATTCAATTTTTGTGGAACATTTGAATGCTATGCACGCAACGAAAGGTTCATTAAGGCAAAGGTTTCAGAAAAAATCCAGGAGAGCTTTTGAGGTTTGGAATTAGGCCCTGAGCAATTAATTTAAGCCTGGGAATATTATTTTTAAGTCATTCGTGGGATATGGGCATCGTTGGCTGGTCATCATTTATTGCCCATCCCAAGTTCCCTGTGTTCAGAGGGCTTTTGCGTGTTAACCACATTGCTGTGGCTCTGGAGTCACATGTAGGCCAGATCAGGTAAGGACAACAAATTTCCATCCCTAAAAGACAATCAATAGAGGGAGAGAGATGTCAATTGGCAGGGGTAGTGAGCTACTCCAGTGAGATGTGGGGTATCATGGACACTTAAGTGTCGCTGAGGGCTGCATATGTGGGAAGTGCACCCAGTTACAAATACTGACCAAACACATGGATCAGTTAGAGCGACAGCTGGAAGCACGGAGGAGTACACAATTAGCTGAAATTGTTATAGACCATGGCTATAGAGATGTGGTCACACCCAAGGTGCAGGAAGGTCGATAGGTGACTGTCAGATGGGGTACGGTACAGAGGGACCTGGGGGTCCTTGTGTAAAACCCAGTCTGCAGGTGCAGCAGGTGATCAAGAAGGCGAATGGAATGTTGGCCTTTATAGCGAGGGGAATAGAATATAAAAGTAGGGAGGTCTTGCTGCAACTGTATAGGGTACTGGTGAGGCCGCAGCTGGAGTACTGTGTGCAGTTTTGGTCGCCGCACTTGCGGAAGGATATAAGAGCTGCACCCTTATCGAACAAGTGTGCCATTTTGGATGCTGATGAGGAAGGTTGATCAGGAGATAGCAACAGCAGTGGCCAGAGCGAAGACGCCATTGGTAGCCCTGCTACACAGTTTGTGTGTGTGTGCGCGTGTGTGTGTGTAAGGGGGATTGGGGGGGTGGCGGGGAGGCGGTACACAGCAGAGCAATAGTGGTGGGGGTTTCAATAGTCAGAGGCACAGATTTTTTTACAAATATATACAAATATATTTTTACAAATATATGAAGAAGAGGAGGCTGGCTAGAGTGAATGTTGGACCCTTGGAGGATGAGAGGGTGGATTTAGTGTTGGGCAATGAGGAAATGGCTGAGGCTTTAAATAAATTTTTTGCCTCGGTCTTCACGGAGGAGGATACGAATAGTTTGCCGGATATTAAAGAGAGAAGGATGGTAGGAGTTGAGGGCCTAAATGTGATGACTGTCACGAGAGAGGTAGTGCTTGATAGACTAATGGGACTAAGGTGGACAAGTCCCCAAGACCAGGTGGAATGCATCCCAGGGTTCTGAAAGAAATGGCAGAGGTGATAGTGGATGCCTTAGTAATTATTTATCAAAATTCACTGCACTCCGGGGAGGTGCCAGAAGATTGGAAAACGGCTAATGTTACGCTGCTGTTTGAAAAAGGTAGCAGACAAAAAGCAGGGAATTATAGGCCAGTTAGTTTAACATCTGTAGTTGGAAAAACGCTAGAATCCGTCACCAAAGAAGAAATAGCGAGGCACCTAGAAAAGAATGGTTTGATCGAGTAGACAAAGCACGGATTCGTTAAGGGGAAGTCATGTTTGACGAATTTATTGGATTTCTATGAGGATGTGACTAGTGCGGTAGACAGACGGGAGCCAGTGGATGTGGTGTTTTTAGATTTCCAAAAGGCGTTTGATAAGTTGCCTCATAAAAGGTTGCTACAGAAGGTTAGGGTGCACAAAGTTGGGGGTAAGGTGTTAGCGTGGTTAGAGGATTGGTTGTCTAATAGGAAGCAGAGAGTTGGAATCAATGGGTGCTATTCTGGTTGGCAGTTGGTGACTAGTGGAGTGCCGTAGGGATCGGTGCTGGGGCCTCAACTATTTACCATTTATATAGATGATCTGGAGGCGGGGGCTGAGTGTAGGGTGATGAAATTTACTGATGACATGAAGATAAGTGGAAAACCAAATTGCGTGGAGGGTGTGGAAATTCTGCAGAGAGATCTGGATAGGCTGAGCGAGTGGGCGAGGACCTGGCAGATGGAGTATAATGTTAGCAAGTGTGAGGTTATCCACTTTGACAGAAATAATAGTAGGAGGGATTATTATTTAAAAGGTGACTAGCTGCAGCATGCTACGGTGCAGAGGGACCTGGGGGTCCTTGTGCAAAACCCAGTCTGCAGGTGCAGCAGGTGATCAAGAAGGCGAATGGAATGTTGGCCTTTATAGCGAGGGGGATAGAATATAAAAGTAGGGAGGTCTTGCTGCAACTGTACAGGGTACTGGTGAGGCTGCAGCTGGAGTACTGTGTGCAGTTTTGGTCGCCGCACTTGTGAAGGATATATTGGCCTTGGAGGGAGTGCAGAGGAGGTTCACTAGGCTGATGCCAGAGATGAGGGGGTTGGACTATGAAGAGAGACTAAATAGACTGGGTCTGTACTCGTTGGAGTTTAGAAGGTTGAGGGGGGATCTTATAGAGACGTATAAGATAATGAAGGGGATGGATAGGGTAGAGGTAGAGAGATTCTTCCCGCTTAGAAAGGATAGCAGGACTAGAGGACACAGCCTCAAGACAAGGGTGGAGGTGGGGGGGCGGGGTGGGGGGGGGCGCAGTTTAGATCGGAGTTGAGGAGGAACTTCTTCACTCAAAGGATGGTGAATCTCTGGAATTCTCTGCCCATTGAAGTGGTGGAGGCTACCTCGCTAAATATATTTAAGTCACGGGTAGATAGGTTTTTGACAGACAGGCGAATTAAGGGTTATGGGGAGAAAGCAGGAAAGTGGAACTGATCCACTTCAGATCAGCCATGCTCTTATTGAATGGTGGGGCAGACTTGAAGGGCTAGATGGCCTTCTCCTGCTCCTATTTCTTATGTTCTTAGATAACCTTCCTGATGTAAATCCATTCGTATCAATTCAGCATATTTGCAAGGGAAACAAGTTCAAAGCAAAGTATTCTTAAGGCCTCCAAAAGAAATTAGATCTACAGAGGAAAAAGTATAGAGGGTAAATCAATGTATTCATGGGCTAAACCATGCATCCAGGGTCTAGTATTTTTCAGTTGGGGCCATCTTACTAAAGACTGGTTGTCTTCAGCTAAAAGCTGATCCAACAATGTTTGAATTAGTAATATCAAGTAAATTATCAGGCAGTTTCCCAATGCACATAGATGATTTCCTGTTGGGAAATTTGTGATCAATAAAGGTATAAAGGAATTCAAAATTGGAAATTGGGCTAACGTAGAAACATAGAAGATAGGAGCAGGAGGAGGCCATTTGGTCCTTCGAGCCAGCTCCGCCATTCATCATGATCATGGCTGATTGTCCAACTCAATAGTCTAATCCTGCTTTCTCCCCATAATCTTTGATCCCACTCGCCCCAAGTGCTATATCTAGCCGTCTCTTGAATAAATTCAATGTTTTGAGCATCAATTACTTCCTTGTGTAATGAGCTCACCACTCTTCCATGAGCTCACCACTCTTTGGGTGAAGAAATGTCTCCTCACCTCAGTCCTAAATTGAATCCTCAGACTGTGACCCCTCGTTCTGGACTCCCCCACCTTCGGGAACATCCTCCCTGTATCGACCCTGTTTAGTCCTGTTAGAATTTTATAAGTCTCTATGAGATTCCCCCTCATTCATCTGAATTCCAGCGAAAAAAATCCTAACCTAGTCAATCTCTCCTCATACATCAGTCCTGCCATCCCTGGAATCAGCCTGGTAAACCATTACTGCAGTCCCTCGAGGGCAAGAATATCTTTCCTCAAAAAACGAGACTAAAAGGGCTTCTGGAGCTTTTATGTACATAGGATTGGATATTAGACAGAAGAAAACAGGAATAACCCAAATTCACCAGTCTGCCTGAGAGAATTTTTATTTTATTATTCATTTATGCGATGTTGGCATGTCTGGCTGGGTCAGCATTTATCGCTCATCCAAGAGGGCAATTAAGAGTCAACCATATTGCTGTGGATCAGAAGTCACGTGCAGAATGGGTAAGGATGACAAACTTCCTTCCTTAAAGGTAAACCAGGTGGGTTTTGATGACAATTGACAATGGCTTCATGGTCATCATCAGTCTTCAAGTTCCAGATTTATTTTTCAATTCAAATTTCGTTATCCGCATGGGATTCGAACCCAGGTCCCCCAGAACGTTACCTTGGATCTCTAGATTATTAGTCCAGTGACAATACTAGTACGCCTCTGCCTCCCCCATATGGTAAAGCGAGCTACATCCATATAAATAAAGACAATATAACCACTGCATAAGCAGATCAATTAAGTTGCTTTATTGGGCAGTTAAACTGGTTATGCACACAAACCAGACCCAAAGCATGCAATGATATTTTTAATTTGAGCACCATGCTGAAATATGCTAGAATTGAATAAGTGATGAAAGCAAATAAGATGTTGAAGAAACTAAGTTTAGAAAAATGTACACTCATATGTCCAAAGCTGGGTGACTCAGAAGGGATGCAATTATTCATCACCAAAATGCCTTACACACTTAACCTTCCTGATGGTTATTTGTTTACAGTAGGATTCATTATATATTTAGTAGGAAGAAGCAATAAATGTTGTTCATTGACCTGGGAATAAAGAAAATAAGGAGAGTAGTTAAAAGCACATTAGCTACGAAGAAGCTTGCATTGGTAAAAACAACAGATATGGCAATGTATTAAATATGTGGTAGAAACTCTTAGATAAGGGGCAACAGGGGAAAAATGTGCCGATAGAATGCTATATAGATAACCATTCACGCTGGGAAAATGTCTATTCCATATTATGGAAAAGAGAATCAGGGTTGACCTCCTGCACATGAAAGAGATGTTGGAAAGGAAAAGAGATTTTGATTTCCAAAGCAAAATGGGTTGGCACAAATCATCAGATGTTGGATTGTTTCACAAAAGGAACTGTCTACCCAGAGAAATTGTTCAATATCCTCAAAGGAACATCTTGTTACAGTGGATTATGAGAACATGGACATTTTCATGTTGTAATCTAATATTTTTTCAAGCATTGGGTGGGGAGTATGTTAATGATTGATTGTGTGGTAAGATAATATGTAATATTTTTAATTTTCCTCATGAATAGTTCTTATTTGCATATCAATTTAATTTAAAGAAAAGAGGTCTTTATCGAATATGTTCCTTTGATGGATGTAAATACCCAGTAGTTTAAGATAATAAGGTGAAGGAGTATTGATTATTGACTAGTCAGGAATACCCAGACGCGTATATAAAGCTGACTTAGCCAGCAGTAGAAGATTGTGTTCAACTTAAAAAGCCAGTTCCATGGTGAGCAATAAACATTCTCTACCAAAGCATCTTAGTCTCAGTCTCTACTTCACAATCAAGCTCGGGAGATTCCTGCAACATCATGCATTCAACAGATTATCTATAATCCACTTTATATTTAACTCAAAATCCAATTTCTTAATCGCCTTCAGGAAATAATTAAACACGAGTAAATCAAGAAGCTCAAACTCTATTAAATTTGGAACTTTCCATCAGATGTACTACATCTGATATCAGGGATAATATTCAATATTTTCACTGGCATTATTTAATGATGGACAGTTGCATTTAGAATAGAATCCCTGCAGTGCAGAAGGAAGCCATCTGGCCCATCGAGCCTTCACTGACTACCATTCCACCAAGGCCCTGTTCCCATAACTCCACATATTTACCCTGCTAATCCTGCTAATTTACACATCTTGGGACACTGAGAGGCAATTTAGTATGGCCAATCAACCTAACCCGCACATCTTTGGAGTGCGGGAGAAAATCGGAGCGCCGGTGGGAAACATACGCAGAGGGAGAATATGCAAACTCCACACAGACAGTGACCAAAGGCCGGAATTGAACCCAGATACCTGGTACTGTGAGGCAGCAGTGCTAACCACTTCGTCTGAAATATCCTGCGTTCCCAACAGTGTGAGAACCCACATATGTGGGTTCCCACAGTGTGAGAACCCATGTGTCGAGTATAGGGCTAACGGGAGGACTTTGAATAGTGTGGATGAACAGAGGGATCTAGGTGTATGTGTACATAGATCCCTGAAAGTTGGGAATCAAGTAGATAAGGTTGTTAAGAAGGCGTACGGTGTCTTGGCGTTTATTGGTAGGGGGATTGAATTTAGGAGTCGCAGCGTCATGTTGCAACTGTACACTACTCTAGTGCGGCCGCACTTGGAGTACTGTGTGCAGTTCTGGTCCCCGCATTACAAGAAGGATGTGGAGGCGTTGGAGAGGGTGCAGAGGAGGTTTACTAGGATGTTGCCTGGTATGGTGGGGAGGTCCTATGAGGAGAGACTGAGGGATTTAGGGTTGTTTTCGTTGGAAAGAAGGCGGCTAAGAGGGGATCTTATTGAAACATATAAGGTGATTAGAGGTTTAGATAGGGTGGATAGTGATAGCCTTTTTCCTCGGATGGAGAAAGCTAGCACGAGGGGGCATGGCTTTAAATTAAGGGGGGGTAGCTACAGGACGGATGTCAGGGGTAGGTTCTTTACCCAGCGGGTGGTGAGGGATTGGAATGCCCTGCCTGCTGCAATTGTAAATGCGCCTAGTTTGGGGGCGTTTAAGAGATCTCTGGATAGGTTTATGGACGAAAAGGGATTGGTATAGGCTAGTGGGTCATTGTTTTTGTAACTGGTCGGCGCAACATCGTGGGCCGAAGGGCCTGTTCTGCGCTGTAATGTTCTATGTTCTATGTTCTATGTTCTATATTCCATGGTATATTGCTGACCAATTTTAAGAGGAAATTTTCTGCTCTGAAGTCTTAATTTAGTGGTGGCTGTGAAGTCCACGTGATTCCCATTGCCCTGTGTGGCAGCTGAAAATGCATTTTCTTGCGCTGCTCAGTACATGATTTATTTATTCTTTTGGACATGGCAAATCTTGTGGTGAGGGCTAGTAGGAAGTCACCATCCTCACCCTATTAGCCCGATGGTCCATACATAATGGGCACCTAGATACCCTCTCTCTTGCCCATTCCCCCAACATTGCCACTTCCTAATCCCAGACTCCATTCTACCCTACCTCTCCCTTTACCAGCCTCTGCATAACTTCTGCTACTGGCACCTGATAAGAGTGAAGTAATGAGCAGTCTCCAAAAAGGCAAAAGCAGCGTCCATCAACCTCAAAGTCTCATAGATGAAGTGAATCTCGCCAGATGAATGCTAGTTATATACGGTCCTAATTTCCCATTGATGGGGTCCTTGGTTTGGAGGGAGGGCTTAATTCTGGCAAACTGGCCTTTTAATGAGCACGTGTTAATGCATGCCATTCTCAACCCCCAACTATACCCCTTATACACCTATGACTGTGCAGGTAACTTCCCCTCCAATTTGATTTTCAAATTTGCTGAAGACACCACCATAATGGATTGGATCTCAAACAACGATGAGACAGTGCGCAGGAATGAGATAGGGAATCTGGTGAACTGGTGCGGCAGCAATAATCTCTCCCTCAATGTCAACAAAACAAAGGAGATTGTCATCGACTTCAGGAAGCATAAAGGAGAACATAGCCCTGTCTACATGAATGGGGATGAAATAGAAAGGGTTGAGAGCCTCAAGTCTGTAGGTGTCCAGATCACCAGCAACTTGTCCTTGTCCCCCCATGCCGACACTATAGTTAAGAAAGTCCACCAACACATCTACTTTCTCAGAAGACTAAGGAAATTTAGCATGTCAGCTACTTTTACAGATGCACCACAGAAAGCATTCTTTCTGGTTGTATGACAGCTTGGTATGGTTCCTGTTCTGCCCAAGACCAGAAGGAACGAAAAAAAGATTGTGAAAGTAGCCCAATCCATCATGCAAACCAGCCTCCCATCCATTAACTCTGTCTACACTTCTCACTGCCTCGGATAAGCAGCCAGCATAATTAAGGGCCCCACGCACCCTGGACATTCTCTCTTCCACCTTTTTCCTTCGGGAAAAAGATACAAAAATCTGAGGTCACATTTCAATCGACTCAAGAACAGCTTCTTCCCTGCTGCAGTCAGACTTTTGAGTGGAATTACTTTGTATTAACTTGATCTTTCTCTACACCATAGCTATGACTGTAATATTACATTCTGCACTCTCTCATTTCCTTCTCTATAAATGGTATGTTTTGTCTGTATAGCACGCAAAAAACAATACTTTCAGCTGTATGTTAATACATATGACAATAATAAATCAAATCAAATCAAAGGGTTACCTAACATTGCACCTCGGGAAGCTCAACCTGTCTTGAACCCACTTTTAAAATCCCGAGACCAAAATTCCAAATGTTCATCCTAATGTTGAGACATTGATTCTTGGCCTCACGCCAAATTAAGTTTCCCATCTATCATGCTTCTCACTGCTGGCATTTTCAAACTAAAGTACTACTTGATTTCTCTCTTGATAGAATCCCTACAGTACAGAAGAAGGCCATCTGGCCAATTGAGTCTGTACTGATCACGTCCCACCAGACCCTATTCCTGCAACCCCACACACTTGCCCTGTTAATCCTTCTGACACTAGGTTCAACTTAGCATGACCACTTTACCTAACCAGCATATCTTTGGACTTTGGACTTTGACCTCTTCGTTACTCACCTCATCCCACCACCACCGCATCCCACCCCCCACCTCCCCACCGCCACCCCACCCACCCACCCCTACCCCCTTGCGATACTCCTTTAAGTTTTGTTGTTGTCTTGCGCAGTGGACATTTGCCCTTCAATGAAGCAACATTTGTACAAGAAAATGAATGTATCATGATTGGGAAATTGGAGCTTACTTCTCCTGACGCAAACTGCGAGATTGAAGTATGTCATTTAGCATTTCACACATAAACAGACCACCCCGATTGGCATCTCCAGGCTTCTCTCCATTCATAGATTTGTAGATTACACACACACACACTCACAGGTTTGTATGGAACTGGTTAAAGATGGAGCTTCTCCACCACAATTAATCTTAAACAGTCACAAAGCATTATGATTGCCATTAGGATTCTCTTGTTCCACCCACTTTACTAACTTTTTGTTTCAATGATGAATGATAATTTCATTGGTGGGATTGCTAGGTTGAAGGAGTTAATTGAGCCAACTGCATAAAAGGAGCTGATTAAACTTAGTGGAGAAATAGTCACTAACACAATAGTATACTGACAATAATAGCTCATGTCAATTCAATAACCCTTTCAGGCCAACACACGAAGACGAATAATTCAAGAAATGCTAAAGCAGAACCAGAAAAAGTCAGGCTGAATGAAAATCACTTTATTAGCTATAAAGATGCTACATAAAATGAGATTGTGTCATGTTGGACCTTACATGATTAATGTCATAAAGTTTTGATTGGTGTCTCGTCTAAAGGTCTGGTAGCTTGTAAGTTTGAACAGAAACTGTTTTTTGTTATACCATAACTATATACATATACAACATATTGCCGTGCAAGAGAGAAGAATCTTTCCAAGTTCTTCTCTCCAGAATCTACTGTCATATGGCTCCCTACCTCATATCACGGGTGGTACAATTCTCCTTTCCTGTATTAACCCTTGCTCTGCTGAGCATCCTTATACTACAATGGCATGCTGTTACCCATCAAAGGCACCCCACAACATCTCCCTTTATATTTTATAAATAATTCTCACCTTATCAAAAGAAATATATCTATTTACAGTACAATCTTTACTTGACATGATACACCCTCTCCCCATGTCTATGAGTCCGACTCATCAGTTGGCACGGTAAGACTGGGTAATTCTTCCAGATCTTTATCTGTCACATTTGAAAGAATGGTAGGCTCAATTGCTTTGGGTTGAATTTGTCAGGTTGGGATTAAAATTGTGGTACTCTGTAGCACAGTGGTTAACACTGCTGCTTCACAGTGCCAGAACCTAGGATTTGATTCCCAGCTTGGGTCACTGTCTATGTGGAGTCTGCACGTTCTCCCCATGTCTGTGTGGGTTTCCTCCGGGTGCTCCGGTTTCCTCCCACGTTCTGAAAGGCTTCCTGGTTAGGTGTGTTGACCCGAACAGGCGCCAGACTGTGGCGACTAGGGGAATTTCACTGTAACTTCATTGCAGTGTTAATGTCAGCCTTACTTGAGATTAATAAATAAACAAACTTTACTGTCTCAATTTGATTTGCTTTCTGTGCTCCTTAAGGCTGTGTTCTCCTTTACCAACAAGCCATCTACTTGTTTGCACACTGTGGTGTTTTCCCTGTTCCTTCAGAAGGGAATGTTCACTCTTGGAGTGAACCTGAATTTTCTGTTTCAGTGTAATCAGCCATGATCTTTGGACATTGACTTTCCAAATATAGAACATTCATTTCCATTCATTGACAATTTTGGCCAAATTTTTGTTTAACTTTTTATTTTCCAATTCTTTGTCAAACTTGTGATTCATTCCCTTCAGTTCAGAAACAACTCTGATGATTTCAGTTGCCTTTGTTTTAGAGTTTTATGCAAAATCCTTATGTACACTTGATATCTTCACCTGGTTTGACTTGATTTGAATTGATTTATTATTGTCCCATGTATTAACTACAGTGAAAAGTATTGTTTCTTGTGCGCTGCATAGACAAAGCATACCATTCATAGAAACAAGAGAGTGCAGAATATAGTGTTACAGTAATAGTGAAGGTGCAGAGAAAGATCAACTTAATTCAAGGTAAATCCATTCAAAAGTCAGTAGGAAAGATGCTGTTCTTGAGTTGGTCGGTATGTGACCTCCAAACTTTTGTATCTTTTTCCTGGCAGAAGAAGGTGGAAGAGAGAATGTTCAGTTCCTTTAGGAGTTAGAGAATCATAGAATTCCTACTGTACAGAAGAGGACCATTCGGCCCATCGAGTCTGCACGATCCCACCCAGCTCCTAGTCCCATAACCCTATCCTACTAGCCCCACCCCCCACCCTTGCCACTAACGGGCCATTGAACATGGCCAAACCATCTAACCTGTACATTTTTGGCGTGTAGAAGGAAATCGGATCACCCAGAGGAAATCCACACAGAAATGGGGGAAACATGCAAAACTGACACAGACTGTGATCCAAGCTGGGAATTGAACGCAGGTCCTTGGCATTGTGAAGTGGGCATCACCCAGTGTGCCACCGTGACACCCCTTTCTTCCATAGTCACTGACTCTTCCTTTGCATCTTCCAATTCACTCAATAGATCACCAATCTGCTTCTTAGAATGTTCCTTTTCTGCTGTTAAAGTTTAGATTTGCACTTCCATACTGTGCATCTCATTTTTCATGTTCTTGAAATTGGATCAAAGCTCACGAATTTCTCCAGCCTATGTTGTTAATTCCACGTTCAAACAAACATTCTCATTCATCAGTAAATCCTTCTCTTGTTCCAGGCATTTTTCATGCTACTTACTAAGGACCTCTGCTGCTTGAAGTCCCTTAAGCTTTTAATTGAAGCTTTTAATCTTTGTTGAATCTGCTTCCATGACTGAAATCTTATCACCATTCACACTGGCGGAATTTTCCCATCTCACTGCAATGAACGGAAATTTGATTGGCTGCCAAATTCTCTGACCTTGCCACAGTGGGAGAGTGGTGTGAGCAACAGGTAAGACCACAACATGCTTATCATTTAGTCACTTCAAGTCCTGTTCCAAGTGTTCAACTTCCTGCAGGCGACACTCTACTATTTTCATCAGTTCTTATTTTCTATTCACAAACTCATCTTTTGCCCTTGAAAGCTGGTTCCCTGCACTGAACCGTTTTTCTTTAGCAGAGCCCAATTTCTGTGCGCTATCTTTCAAGCTCTCGTGTTATAATTTTACTTCTGCTAATTTAAGTCTACAAGATTATAAGGGACATGCACAGAATCTTTTCCCCAGAGCAGAAGAGTCAATTACTAGGGGACATTGGTTTAAGCTGTGAGGGGCAAGGTTTAAAGGAGATGTACGAGGCAAGCTTTTTTTACCCAGAGGGTGTGGGTGTCTGTAACTTGTTGCCAAGGGAGCTAATGGAAGCAAATTTTAAGAGGCCGTCATGACAAATACGTGAATGGGTTGGGGAATGGAGGGATATGGTCCCCGGAAGAGTAGGAGATTTTAGTTCAGTCAGGCAGCATGGTCAGCGCAGGCTTGGAGGGCCGAAGGGCCTGTTTCTGTGTTATAATTTTCTTTGTTCTTTGTTCTTTATTTCTGACGCTCTTCATAATTTTGTGAGAACATGTAACTTTCTAACGTCATTCTCAGTTCTTAATTTTCATTTGAGTCAAGCCATTTTTCAATGAATCAATGATTCTCTGTGCTTTTGAGATGATCCATTTTCTTCTGGTTCCTGAGAATTTAGGATTGGATTTAAACATTTTCCAACCTCTTTTCTGTCTTTTTGAGACTGTTGGCAGCAGAGATTTACCTTTCAGCTTTACCTGTTGGCCAGGTCCACCTTCAACAAAGTTTTAACTTGTTTCAGTGCTGGAACTGTGCCACATGTGACCTCATAGATTTGAAAAGCAATGCCTCTGAATGCCTTCGCTTTTCCATTCAGCTGGTTCTTCAGGTCATCAGTTTGTTTTTTTGTATCTCTTGACTTCTTCATGGAATATAAAGCATTGCTGAATGTTCTTTGTCAACTGGTTCTTCAGTTTATTCAGCTTGACATTAAATTAATTTTGCTTCTCTTTACGACTTTCTAAAGGAACAAACTTTGACCTAAGGGATCATTGTAATGTGCGAAGGTTCTTCAACAAGTTTCCATTTTGTTTGCAAAGCTTAATTGCTTCAATTTGATTTGTAATTCAAGACAAATTTAAGACAAATTCAAGAGTTTTCTTGTGTTTCTTTACTGTCTAACCATTCTGCTGTCCAAGGCAATCTTCATTCCTTCATGCTTCTGAAGCATTATCAACTTGTTTTCCATTTTATCCTGAAGCATAATTAGTGGTTCTTTCAAGTGTTTATTTTCTTGCCAACTCATTCTGTGATTCAGTGCATTGCTTTGTCACTGCTGATAGCTCCAGCTTTGTTTTTGGTGAATTGGTATTTAGTATCTTCACTTGCATCTTGTGCTTGTTTAGGGCTGCATATTGATGCTTCAAAAAGTCTTTCAAGTCTGCAACTTCTTTCTGTTTGACTATTGTGCCTGGCTATACAGTTGGTTGACTTTTCCCAACTTGTGCTTCCAACTACCACCTGTGGAATTGAGGATTGTTATTTCCCCAGGTATCTCTGTATTATCTCTGAAATACTGCTGTTAAGGTCTGAAACAACGTGGTTCATTGACGACTCTGATTATTGTGCATTTCCAAAGGTATATATTGAACTTGAATATTGTGCTTCAAATCTTCCAGTTCAACGTTGATACTTTTTTCTGATTTTACTTTTGCTTTCTCTTGCTCTAACTGACTCAGGGCCTTTTCCTTGTCTATCACTACCAGTCTAATGTGGAGTTTTACTTGGAGCTGTTGTACTTGGTCACCGCCTTTGTCCCTTCTGACGCGGCGTGCTTGGTCAGTTCCTCAGGCAGCACAGGTGCACGGCAGTCTGGATCTTCCGGGAGCACAGCTCTGGAAACATGTCTGTGTCTTTGATAAGGAAATCACCTGGGACCTCTGGCTCTGGCTTCCCAAAATGATAGATTCCTTGGACTTGCACAAAGGTCTGTTCCTCTCTGGTGCCCTCAGGTAGTTATCAGGGCTGGGATGTCTTTGCCCTTCTTTATATCTCATCAAATATGGCTGAGGATTCATCTACGCTTTGTTCCTTTAGCTGCACATATTCCAAGCAAGTGTAAAAACTTTCTAACTTTTATCTCTTCTGATTTCTTACTTAATCCTGATGTGCTCCTGTAATTGGAGAATTTCTACTCCAAGGCTTCCAATCTTGCATCAGGTTTAGCCCTTGCTTTAACCAAAATTGGCCTGGTGATTTTAATTTTCTATCCACTTCGATTTTTTTCAAAAATAGCTGAGTACCTCTCTAGTTTTATTTTCTCTTTTAATTCTTTCTAGCTCTCTGTACTTCTCGTGCTTTGTTAGTTTTACAGATTCCCATAGGCTGTGGGGATGGATTCTCCAACCTTGCCTGCAGTTAGGAATCTCCGCTCCTGCTGTAGTGAGTGGAAATTTGGCCAAGCACCAAATTCCCCAATCTCATTGGCAGCAGCAGCAGGGTGCAAACAGCCAGAGTGTTTCAAACGAATTTCCCAGCAGGAAATCTTCAAATCAAATTGTTTGATCCAGCTGCCTGCTCCTTCGAGCCCAGGATGCAACAGGAAGCTTGACTATTAACTCTGGTGACCGTTAATAAAGCTCTTGGAGGTTTACAGCACGAAAACAGGCCATCTGTTTTTTTTACTACTAAGCTGGTCCCAATTTCCCACATTTGCCCAATATCCCTCTATACCCAGCATACCCGTGAAACTATCTAAAAGCTTTTTAAAAGACAACCCACTTCTACTGCTACCTCTGGCAGCTCGTTCCAGATACTCACTACCCTCTGTGTGAAAAACTTGCCCCTCCAGACCCCTCTGTATCTCTCCCCTCTCACCTTAAACCTATGCCCTCTAGTTTTAGATTCCCCTGTCTTTGGGAAAAGATGTTGACTGTCTGCCTTATCTATGCTCTCATATTCTTTAAGTTCAGCCACCATGTGTCATGGTGCCAGCTGCCAGCCTGCAGCTTTCTTTTTGCTGCACTTTGGATGTGCTGATCCTGTTAACAGCCTATTTTGAAAAAAGGAAGTTCTGCTTTCCACTCACCCTCCTTGAGATTTGACTATGACTCAAATTTGCTTTCACACAGGTCTGGCTTTTCATCTGTGCCATGGGTCCTTTTTTTCACTTCTTTTGAATTCTTCCCTGCATTTTCTTTTGTGACCTGGTTGGATTCTTTCACTCTGGATGGGGTTTTATGTCCTCGCTCAAGCAAGATCGGAAAATCCCGTCCAAGGTCATTTCCATTGTCTGTCTCTTGCCTGCTCCAATTCCATGGTGAGCACAGTGGTAGAATTCTGGCATCTGCCTTTGATCACATCTGGTTGAGTCTTTCAGTCTCTACATCTGTAGGGGGGCTATTTATTTAGGTACATTCCAGCTGTATCTTCATTGCCTTTTCAGGTTGTCTCTAACTATGTCCTCAACTTCTCTTTAAGCATGTTTCTTGCAGGTCAATCTTCAGTTTATTTAGTTTCTTTAGCTTTGAGGATCCATGTTCTTTCTTCAGCTGCTTCAAAGCTCTGGGTCCATTCATTAGCTACCACCATATTGTATAGGTTCATTTGGTACCTGACTAAAAGATCTGGAGACTTCAATAGTTGAACATAACTTATTTATTGGTAATCCATTACTATGAACCATAGTATATAATACATAGTACTGTAGAAAGAAAAGGACAGCAGATACATGGGAATGCCTACGCCTGCAAGTTTCCCTCCAAGCCACTCACCAGCCTATCTTGGAAATATATTGTTATTCCTACATGGTTGCTGTGACAAAATCCCGGAATTTTCTACCTCATGGCATTGTGCGTCAACCCACAGCATGTGGACTGTAGAAATTCAAGAAGGCAGCTCAACACAAGGGCAATTAGAGATGGGCAATAAAATGTTGCCCAGCCAACGATGCCCATGTCCCACAAATGAATTTTAAAGAAGCGTACATCACCTTGCGATTGCCATGAAGGGGTGATGCCTCGACGCTATCTCTCCCCTGGCTCTTCTCCGTAGAGTCTGCTATGATGTTACTCCATCATCCCAAGGGTAGTATTCTATCTTTTGTAGTGCTACTATTACTCAGAGACACATCACAACAGTTAATCTCTACTTGCAGCAAGACCACTTATTGAGGATGCCAGCCTTGGTTCAGTGATAAATTCTTACCTCTCAATCAAAAAGAGAAAATGCTGGAAAATCTCAGCAGGTCTCCAATACCTGTAAGGAGAGAAAAGAGCTAATGCTTTGAGTCCAGATGACTCTTTGTCAAAGCTTTCAGACAATGCACTTCTCTTTAACCTATGCTAAATCTACCTCCACTCACATTGTCTGCATCTTTAAGATTTGAATTCTTAGCTGTAAAGACTTGCATTCTAATCAGTATTCTGTAAACTGTGTGTGACTTTATATGTCCTTCTCTGACGAAGGGACAATGTTTCCGAAAGCTTGTGGGATTACTATCAAATAAACTGGTTGGACTTTAACCTGGTGTTGTGAGACTTCTTATTGTGTTTACCCCAGTCCAATGCCAGCAACTCAATATCACAACCCCTACTAGTTAGCAGAATTCACATCAGAAAGTTTCTGGAGAGGGAACACATTTTACAACTTTATGAATAGGGGCATTCATTGTCTAGACATAGAATAGATGGGTGCCTGGACACAGGGTCATGTGTCTATCCAGTTTTAGCAATGACTCGGTAACAATGTTCACTTTGACCTCTGTGTTGAGCGTCCATAGTTCCATAGCAACAGGAAAGTGAGATCAGCCAAGGTGGGGGTCAGCATCCGGATTAAATGGATGAATAAGATATCATTATGCCGGGTGGTAAAATACAATTGGCTGAGTTACTTATCAGTAAGTATTACTTATGTACGTTTACAACTGTAATTGATTTTGATTTATATGAGACTGAATGATCGGTAAGAAAATCTATAAATTTATCTACAAATTTATAATCAGAGTCAAAGAGGTTTACAGCATGGAAATAGGCCCTTCGGCCTAATTGTCCATGCCACCATTTTTTTTAACCCCTAAGCTAATCCCAATTGCCCACATTTGGCCCATATTCCTCTATACCCATCAAACCCATGGAACTATATAAATGTTTTTTAAAAGACAAAATTGTACCCGCCTCTACTACTACCTCTGGCAGCTTGTTTCAGACACTCACCACCTTCTGTGTGAAAAAAAATGCTCCTATGGACACTTCGGTATCTCTCTCCTCTCACCTTAAAACTATGCCCTCTAGTTTTAGGCTACCCTACCTTTGGGAAAATATAATGACTATCTTGCTGATCTGTGCCCCTCATTATTTTATAGATTTCTATAAAAACATCCCTCAGCCTCCTACGCTCTAGAGAAAAAAGTCCCAGTCTATCCAGCCTTTCCTTATAACTCAATCCATCAAGTTCTGGAAGCATCCTAATAAATCTTTTCTGCACTCTTTCTAGTTTAATAATATCCTTTCTATAATAGGGTGACTAGAATTGCACACAGTATTCCAAGTGTGGCCTTGCCAATGTATTGTACAACTTCAATAAGACATTCCAATTCCTGCATTCAATTTTTCTGACCGATGAAATCAAGCATGCCAAATGCTTTCTTCACCACTCTGTCCACCTGTGACTCTACTTTCAAGGAGCTATGTACCCCTAGATCTCTTTGTCCTGCAAATCTCCTCAGTGCCCTACCATTAACTGAGTAAGCCCTGCCCTGGTTCAATCTACCAAAATGCATCATCTCGTATTTGTCTAAATTAAACTGTCTAAATCTGCCATTCGTCAGCCCACTGGCCCAATTGATCAAGATCCCGTTGCAATTGGAGATAACTTTCTTCACTGCCCACGATGCCACCAATCTTGGTGTCATCTGCAAACTCACTAGCCATTCCTTCTATATTCTCATCCAAATCATTTATATAAATGACAAATAACAGTGGGCCCAGCACTGATCCCTGAGGCACACCGCTAGTCACAGACCTCCCGTTTGAAAAACAATTCTTTACAACCACCCTCTGGCTTCTGTCAAGAAGCCAATTTTTTATCCATTTAGATACCTTACCCTGGATCCCGTGAGATTTAACCTTATGCAATAACCTAACATGTGGTAGGTTGTTTTTGGTTGTACATGTTAGGTTCATCAGAGAGGGGAGGTTCTGCCAATCTATTTCAGAGCTGCTTAACCCTTTTGATGATCTCCAAGCAGCTGTTTGTTGTGTTTTTGTTTTAAATAAATGTTACACTTTTATACAGAGATATCTGCCTCCTGAATTTTGTGTTGAGTGTAGTTAAAGACAGTACCAACCATCTCAATTCACTCCACAACAGCGTAGGGACACTCTGACCCTATGATTCTATAAAAATTTTTTGTGTAATGATTTGTAATTGCATTTGAATCCATCAGAGGAAGATAATCATTGGTGTATTATTGTTATTTGTTAAACTCTTGACTTGCAAATTTGATTCTGCAAGTTAAAAGCTACACTGGGGCACAAGAGTGAAAACTAAAAAAAATTATCTAATGACAAATCGATGATCTTTCAGCACTCAGTTCTATGTAATTTCGTATGCCAACAAATAACACGTTGCATCTTCTTCTTGGAGTTTAACATCCTTTTCATGGGTTCTACGGTGCTTTTGTCCTCAATTTTTCAACGTGAACATGGTTTTGGAATCTGAAGATGCCCAGGGATAGAGTTTTATATGTGTGTACCCATCTTTCAGATTGGGAGTCTATGCAATGTGTGTGTGTGTGTGTGTGTGTGTGTGTGTGTGTGTGTGTGTGTGTGTGTGTGTGTGTGTGTGTGCTTTGGCTAAGGGAGAATGCATTCTGCTGATTTTTTAGATGTTCAAGGTAGCTACCTCAGCATCCATTAGATCCCTGGTGCCTGCAGTAGTCCATTCAAAACTCTTCACTGGTTGCCAAGGTCTAAGAAATGTTTGCAATGAATTGGTCAGCTGAAACTTAAAAGAACATTTAAAAAGCTTACACATTGGAAGTGCCCTGGTCATTCCACAGTCCTCTCAGTCACTCTCTCCACTCCCCAAGCATTGGCAGTATGCTCTGTTCCCCCACTCTGGAAGTTAACCTCAGGCTACTTCCTTCAAGTCAAGTGAATTGAAAATGGGTGAGTTGCCTTTGGAAGTACAGGAAGTGTTGACAGTCCACAAGACAAAAGTTATAAGGCTTGAGGACCAGTCCCGGGCAAGCTTCAAGCCTTCATTTGAAGGTTATGCTGCTGGACAATTGTAAGCCCGAGAAGATGGCATAACCAATTCCCACTTCTATGATCCCCTTACACCCTAAGGCACAACCAATTGATCGAAATGGGTTTGGTTAGGGACATTATACTTGACAGTTAGCTTCTACAAATCAATTTCCTTTCAAAAACAAAGGGCAGCGTTGCTAACGCATGCAGTTGTTGACCTTTTCTGTGAATGATTCACTGCGGGAAGTACTGAGAACTCATTCTTATCTCCAGCCTCCCAGCTATTGACTCTGTAAACACTTCCCGCTGCCTCTGGAAAGCAGCCAACATAATTAAGGGCCCCTCGTACCCCAGACATTCTCTCTTCCACTTTCTTCTGTCGGGAAAAAGATACAAAGGTCTGGGAATGTGAACCAACCAACTCAAGAACAGCTTCTTCCCTGCTGCCATCAGACTTATGAATGGACGTACCTTAAGCTGATCTTTCTCCATCACCTCTCTGTAAGTCCAATACTGTATTCTGCACCCTCTCAATGAACAGTATGTTTTGTCTGTATAGAATGCAAGAAATAACACTTTTCACTGAATCTGAACATGTAACAATAAGAAAGCAAATCAAACCAAGCCATTTCAATTCTTATAATTGAAATACATTAAAACAAGCCGCAAAAAAATTAATGGAAGCCACACTGAACTAGTTGGAACTCCAGTATTGCAGAAAGAATGGAATATGGGTACCAGCAATAATACTGAATAATAATAATCTGAACATTCCTACCAGAGTGAAATTCATTCATCCTTATAGAATTGATAATATTGCAGCACGGAAAGAAAATATTTGACTCATCATATCACAAAAAGTTGCACTGCCTTTCTCTTTCTCAATTGACTTGAAAATATTTCCTTTACCACTTTATAGTCCTATGAAAGTTACTTATTGAATCTGTTTCCACTACCCTTTCAGGTATCACATTTCACAGCATAGCAACTCACTTCATAAAAATATAATTTGTCAGCTCTTTATTCCATGTCCTTTGGTTAAGGATTCTTCTTGCCAGTGGAAACATTTTTTTATTTTCGCAAACAAAGCCTCTGATAATATTTTCATAGAATCCTACAGGAGGCCATTCAGTCCATCAAGTCTGCACCGAACAAAACCCCATCTCCATAACCATATGCATTTACCCAAGCTGGTCCCACTGACACTAAGGGGCATTTTTGTTTCAAATTCATTCATGGGACATGGACGTCAGTGACTGGCCAGCATTTATTGTCCATCTCCAGTTGCCCTTGAGAAGGGCATAGCCAATTTGGCATGGCCAATCCACCTAACTTGCATATCTTTGGATTGTGGGAGGAAACCCGCGCAAACACAGGGAGAACGTTCATACTCCACACAGATAGTGACTCAAGCTGGGAATTGAACCTGGATCCCTAGCGCTGCAAGGCAGTAGTGCTAACCATTGTGCCACCATGCCACCCCACAGAAGAGGGCTGTCAAATCTCCTCACTGATTCTCCACTCTGTTCCATTTGAAGCTTGTATTTTGCAACAAAACCGCCTTTAAAATGTCTGATGCCCTTGGGACACATTGCGCAGGGCTCACTCAAGCTGCAATGCAATCCTGTAGGATTCCACAATGCAGCAAAGTCTGAAAATATACTGAATGATAAATGGAAGTTGCTGACCATTGCAATGCTTTAACTTAATTTAAAGCTCAAATATGTCCAAGCAATAACGTTGAAGCCTAGAGCGTTAGGAAGGTAGAATTTTATTGCAAAGGTTTCTCTTCTAAATCAGCAAACATAAAAAGTGGATGTGTGATGCAGGGCGAACATGAAATGGCTGCCAAAGGCTGCTTTATCAACAAGTTTACAATTATTCTCGATCTCTAATGCAGAAAAAGAGACCCAAGGCACTTCACAAAGGCATAATCAGACAACAATGAATGTTGAGCAAAAGAGATCATTGCCTGTGACTGGTTCCTGGGAAAGAGAGATCGCTGCTTTATTTTGGCACAGTGGTTACATTCCCTTCTTTTGCCGCTGGCAGTCATGCCTTCAGCCATCCATTCCCCAATCCCTTGAGTTATTTTGCTAAGTATCCCCATCATCTCCCTCCTTCTTTAAAACCCCCCACCAAAGCTAACCTCATTCATCACTGGGTAAGTAAGGGAATGTATCGAAGTCAGAAGGATAGAGATTTCTGGATAGATTGAATTCATAACCAGCTCCCTCAGAATTAATGTTCTTACAAATTTCCTTGGATGAATTAGTTTTTTTTGTCAAAAGAAAAGAAGGACAAGTGAAGAGGAATTGCAATTATTTCTCACACTGACAGGCATTTGTAATTATAAAGCTATGACCTTATAAAGGTGTCTTAGCATGAAAGAAAGTTCCATTTTTTTTCCACCGAAACATATTCTGTCATGCCCCATATTGCAGAGGTTGCTAGGATACTTTAGTGCGAGGTAATAGAGGTGATCAAGAAAAGAATTAACCTGAATGCTGTGCTGAAAGTCACCTTTCAGTCAAAACTTTGTGGAATTCACTCTTTTGATGAGAACGTAGCCTGAACAGCAGCCATGTTCCGTTCACTGCATCGTTTATATGTCCTGCCATTTGCTGCCTCATTGGTTTCTTTTCAATGTCATTCTGCTTTACTGGCAATTGCAAATTTAATTCATCTATTTTTCTAAAGTGCCTCTCACTTCAAATGAAATCAGGCCAGGTAGTGTTATCGTGCACAGTGGCCACGGGCATGCTAAATTAAAGAAAATTAAGCATGGCTGGTTGATCAGTTTTCAGTGACAGACTCCTTTGGTGCAGTCACCCTTTTTTTTAAACCATCAGCTATCATCTGGAAATAGACCTTCACGATTTTCGCCTTCAAATGCAAAGGCCCATCATTCTTAAGGACTTTGCCAAACACAGACAATTGAGAGGGCGCCACGGTCGGCATGGACCAGTTGGGCTGAAGGGCCTGTTTCCGTGTTGTATTGTTCTATGATTTTATGGTTGGAATTTTTATCACCCCACTCACCAAGGGAATCGTAATGGGTGATCGGTAGATAATGGAAAGGTGAGTTGACCTCGAGTGGGATTTTTATGGTTTTGGGATGAACAAGGTCATAAAATCTCGCCCTATGACTCTATGACTGCTCCACAGAGGTCTGGCAGAATGAAGCCTGGTCAGCTTGATGATAACCTTGGCAATGCATAGACCTTGTGGCCCCAATTCTCTGCTTGCCCCGTAGTCAACTGTACAGCTATCATTGGCTTAGCTCTCAAAGGGTTAACTCCATTTCCCAAGATTCAACCCTCTCTTGCCTTTCACATTCATGCTACACAAACTTTAGACAATAACCATCTCCAACAAGCGACAGCCCAAGCATTGCCTCATTATCTTCAATTACACTGACTCCCTCTACAATCTACATTTTTCCTAAATTACTGGTATATATCTGATTGACAAATTCTGGTGTAGGGTCATTAACCTTTGTTTTTTGCTCTAATATAAAAGGGGGAGATTCCATCTTTGGTATATTATGGGCTTGATTACCAGTGACATCAACATGGTAAGGTTGCATTAGCTACAGAGTTGAATTGTTTAGTAAATTAAGTGATTTTTTTGTAGCTACTTTCTAAACATCAGTTCATTTCTCTGTGATTAATTCTCTGTCGACAATCAGTGTTGGGCCTTCAATTTCACCATTGCTCATCGCTCAACTTGCTTTGTGTGGGCACAATGAAAGAAAGACAAAACCTACATGTATACAATACATTTCTGGATGTCTCAAATCACTTTACAGCCAAATCACTACTTTTGACTTGTGGTAACTGGTACAGTGTAGACAATGTTTTTAAATAGCAGAGCAAGCTCAAGTGTTTGAATGTCTTACTCCTGTTCCCATTTCGAATGTTTGTCTGTCATTCTGGATGGATGAGATAAACTAGGCTAGATGGCCTTTGTCACCTATTATTACCTTACAGAGAGTGGAATCATGGCTAGAGTTCTGCTTATTTTATTGCTAATGGAAGCTTATTGTGAGCAGGCTTTGTGGGATGAAATTGTTGTAACAGGAGTGTGTGATAGGCTCAAATTGAATCAGTAACCTATTTTATACTGCAAATGATTCTAAAGATTTTTTTATATTGACTCCAATCTTGTCCTTTTCTCTACATACCGTTTAACCCTACTTTATCTTTATGCTTTGGTGAGTTTTTTGAGGTATTGAAATGTCTATGATACTTATGTTGCATAGTAGTTGTTGAAAATATACTGTGGTGACAAGCTTCTAGCAGTAGGGCCTTCATACTTGATTATCAGGAAAACATAGATACAATGGAGAACCAATTGCTTCTGACTTCTTGTGATATAAAAGTTGTGTTATACAAAGACACCTGAGGGCTCCAAAGCTTCTCACTGATAGTAAAGGTTTATGTTGTTCAATCATTCCACTTTGTTGCTTAGGAGTTCTTTGATTCTTTTCCACTGTGAGAATACTGATAAAGTAGAATCCAATTGCATTCCTTGTATGAAATAATTATGTTGAATAATATCAGGAGAAATTCTTCCACTACTTCTACAGAATGAAAAGCTTTTGTGCAGTTTATCTGGGTTGCAAGTTTTGAATCTTCCCCCCAAATATGAATTTACTCTCCATCATGTCTATATGGTGCAAAGTGCAGAAAATGTTAACGAGGGTGGTGACAGCTACTAAAATCGGTGTCATTATCTGCACAGTGTTATAAAGAGCTAATGGGATAATTTTCTATCAAATTAACGATACTTCAGAATTCTGCTAAAGTAAAATTTGTATTTTCTGGGTTTTAAAAAATCATGGTGGAATCACCTACAATCGCACACAAGCTAACATTGCATGATATTGTTTCTCTTAATGTTAATGACCCATGTTGCATATATATTGAATGCTAACTGTAATGAGGTGACAAAAATGTACATTATTATTTTATAAGGATCCTTTGGTGATTGTTTGGTGAATTGATCAGTAAATTTTGAAGGAGGATAATATTATGCATGATTGAGGAAAGGGCTAAGGGGTGGGAGGAGGCGGTGGAATAAAGGGCCAGCAAAAAATAGAAGTACCAGGGCCCATGATTTTGCTCTATGGTCCTGAGTGCACTCAGCATCTCATCAAGGCTCCTTCAATCCTTAACTCCTGCAGTCTCAACACCTCCAAGGCACACCCCAACCTTCAATATTCCTGGGTCAAAATCCTTGAACTCCCTCCCCGAAAGTGATTATTTTACATTTTTCTTAGTTTTTAGACAGTATACAAGCACTGGCAAAGCTAACAGTAAAGAGTTAAATGACAACTTACACTCATGTAAATGCAGTAAGAGAATTAAACAAGTAACTATGATTTTAAAATACGTATGCTGATATTTTAAATGTATTTTGTATTTTATATTTAACATATTTTAAACACATTTATATTGTTCCCTTTGGCCAAAGTGAGTTACTGAAAAGCGTGATGGGAAAGGTAAATTGTTGTGAGCCAAAGGCCTGGGAACCCATTAGTTAGCAGGACTCATGTCTGGAATACTCTTATGACGGGACATATCTTACATCAATAATGAATCAGTTCAGTCACTGCCCAGACAGAGAATAGATATGTCCATGGATGCAGGAGCATATACCTATTCAGTTTGGCAGTGAACCGGTGGGAACATCCACTTTGACATTTATGGTAGTGTTTACTGTAAACAGGCAACAGGAAAGTAGCTTTAGCCAAGAAGGGAGTTGATAGCTGGGTTTTATGGACAAATGGTGGCAGGTACAAAGTAGTTAGCTTTGAGGTTCTTGACAGAGGTTTATATTGATGTGTGTGTGTATACCAAATGAAATTTATTTTAAACTAATGAAGGGTGAGATATCTGATAAGGAAAATGTATAACCATTCTATTTTTACTGATACTTGTCTGAGAGGTCCACATATTCTATATCTGTGACCATCAAGATGACTTCTCCCATTGATCACTGGTCTTTAATAAATTTTTACCTCTTGTACCGTGACATTGGTTCCCTGAATCTAATTGCCAAATACTCTGCTAACAGCACATGAACTTCAATGGTTTAAAACAGATGGCTCGCTGCCATGTTCTGAAGGTAGTATACAATGGGAATATATGTTGGCTTTTCCCAT
Organism: Carcharhinus amblyrhynchos; assembly: GCF_965287045.1. Lineage (NCBI taxonomy): Eukaryota > Metazoa > Chordata > Chondrichthyes > Carcharhiniformes > Carcharhinidae > Carcharhinus > Carcharhinus amblyrhynchos. Next base: position 84,447,660 of record NC_137334.1, read on the forward strand.
GGTGCTTACATCCCATAAGAAAATGTTTAAAAAATCATAGCGGTTATTGTTATTGTGGACAATCAAAGGCAATCCGTATTTTCATTGCCCATTTAATACAGTAAAATACCCCAACATTATTTGCAAAAGCATTCAAGACACAATTTAACACTGAGGCACATAGGAGATATTGGAACAAGTGAGTGAACTCTTGGCTAAGCTGGTAGCTTTTCAGCTACCCCTAAGAGGAAGAGGCAGAAATAGAGGAGCAAAGTGTCAAAGGTAAGGTACTCGAGAACTTGGTCACCAAGGCAGAATCACATTATCATAAAGCCCACTGAGTCCACACCAACACATTAGAAATACCTGAACTCTCACCTAATCATGTCTGCCAGCACTTGATCCATAGCCCTGGATGTCAGGATGTGCCAAGTGCTCATCCAGGTACTTTTTAAAGGATGTGAGGCAACACACCTCCACCTTCCTCCCGGGAAGCACATTCCAGACTGTCACCACCTCCTGGCAAATCTCACATCTTTACTCACATCTGCCCTCAACCTCCTATCCTTCACCTTGAGCCTATGTCCCCTTGTAACTGACCCTTCAAATAAGGGAAACAGCTACTCTTTATCCAATCTGTCCACATCCCTCATAATCTTGTACATCTCGATCAGGTTGTCCCTCAGTCTTCTCTGCTCCAACAAAAATAACTCAGGCCGACCCAAACCTCTTCTCATAACTTAAATCTTCTACCCTGGCAGCATCCTGGTGAATCTTCTTCCAGTGCAATCACATCATAGGGAGCTGAAGACTGACAATACATGGGCAAAGGGACTTGGTGATTCACAAGAAGCCGAAATTGGAAGAACACAGAATTCTTGGAGAGCTATAGGATTGGGGGAGATTACAGAACGAACACTCCTATCTGCGTAAGAAATATAAGTTCAATTATTCCTTAAGAAAATTCCTATAGTTCCTGAGTCAGGGTGTAATCCGCAAATCAGATAGAAGCAGACTCCAAGGTATATCTTCAACATCAGAAAAAGTTCAAAAAAGTTAAATATAAAAACAACACAAGATTTGCCAGTACCTTTGAAAGATAAATGCCCTGTCAAACAAAAGGAGCTTCTCTGTGTCTCCAGTGCCCAACATCATTTCCATGGAAAATTGAATATATACACAAATGATTGGGGAAATGGGAAAGTATGTCCCTGACCCACTTCTTACACTCTCACCAGGCTTGCATTCCACTGACTGTAGACAATCAAAGGCTGATCTAATTGAAGTGTTGAAGATGATGGAAGAATTTGATCGACCAGGCAGACAGAACCTATTCCCTCTGCTGGGGAGAGTTCAGATCAAGGGAGCATAACTCTAAAAATTAGAGCCAGACAGTTCAGCTACTTCTTCTCAGAAAGGTTAGTGGAAATTTGGAACTCTCGCCTGCCTGGAAGCTACTGATGCTGGCTCAATTGAAAATTCCACAGCACTGAGACTGGCAGCTTTTTCTTAGGAATGGGTCATGTAGAATAACACAAAAGGAGGCCTCTGCACAGATAGTAACGCAAGGCTGAAATCAAACCCAGGTCCTCAGCACTGCAAGACAGCAGTGCTAACCACTGTGCCGTGGTGCTACCCAATTTTGATTATGGTTGACCTACAACTCAACTCCAATACCTGCTTGAGCTTCATATCACTTGATTCAGAAAAAAACCTATTAAACTGAGTCTGAAAGAACCAATTAACCCAGTATCCACAGCCTTATTAGCAAGAGAATGCCAGATGCTAATACCCTTCCTGATTTTACTCACAAAATGGGTTTGGCTCTATTCTTACCATTACGTCCATCCCTCAGCAGAAAAGATTGTCCCTCTAGAATCTTTTTTTAACATTTTAAAAAGGCAGGAATGTACAGTGAGTGAAGGCAGGTCCAGTTCTATGCCTTTCATTGTCAGTACACGTGGCATTAGGGTCAGAGGGAGTCTCTGAAATTGCAATGCTCTGCACTGATTCTTTTCAAAGCTGCCCTCTCCCCTCACATTCCTTCCTTACTCTGCCAGACAGAGAGTCAAGAACTCTTCATAACAAATGGAGACCAAATTATGAATTTGCTTTTATTGCATTATAAGTAAGACCAGAAATTATTTCACTGGTTCATTTTATCCATTGGAGTGATTGTCTCAACAGTATTGGTTAAATTACATAACCTGGCACCACAGTTGAAAATCAAGTACAATGGCCCCTCGGTTATTGTACTGGAACATAGAAAAAGTGAAGCTTGAAGAAGACTACTTGTGGCTCATCCCTCTTGGATGTGAACTCATCGAACATGCTTTCAATGTTTATTTGAATCACCCAATGTTGTCCCTCCTACCTTGCTTTGTAGGTTATTGGCAGCATTTATCATTCTTCAAATGTAACAGTTTTTCTCAATATCTGTTCTAAATTAAGTTTCCCTCACCTCCTAACATTTGGAATGACAAGTGTTTCCCGCATTCAACACCCAACTGCTTGCTCATTCTGTAAAAGTGGCCACGGTGGAAATTAACTTTATTGTGGTTGAGGTCTGACATTGAGACTAATAATAGGTCACAAGGCCAGTGGTAGTAAACTAACCGGAACAGTTTACTAACATGCCTTTACCCTCGCACAGTCAACATGAGACTGACTAGGCAAGCCCTACTTGGGGTTGAGCTTGAATTCTGGGTTAACCTGACCTGTTCATTTAAAGGGGCATGTCCCAACATACATAACACATTTGAGCCTAGCTTTGGTTATGAGTAAGTTGACCTTAACCAGGATTAAAATAGGGAAGCTACAATTGAATGCAACATCTTGAGGCAAGGTCCTGCTTGTGAATGTTATCCAGTCACGCTTGTTGAATTATGTATTTGTGGGCACTTTAAGCTAGATCAGGACAGAATCATATTTGTTAACCATGATTGGAAATTTCAATGGCATATAAATATATTTTAACTACATAAAGCTATTGCTTGGAACGTAGGAGAATGAGGGGTGACCTTATTAAGGTGTATAAAATCATGGGGGATATAGATAGGCTGAACGCGCATAGTCTTTTTTTTCCCAAGGAAGGGGAATTGAAAACTAGAGGGAACAGACTTAAGGTGAAAGGAGAAAGATTTAAAAGGCAACTGAGGGGCAACTTCTTCACAGAGAGGGTGGTGTATAGGTGGAATGAGCTACCAGAGAAAGTGGTTGAGGCAAGTACAATAGCAACATTTAAAAAGCATTTGGCTGAGTACAAGGATGGGAAAAGATTAGAGGGATATGTGGGTTTACTGGGACTAGCTGAGATGGTTAGCATGGACCAGTTGGGCTGAAGAGTCCGTTTCTGTATTTCTATGAATCTATTCCTGGAAACTGCAACCGAGAATTAACTCCTAAGCAGCAGAAAGTTTTCTACAGGAAGAGAGTTACGATACACTGAACGGGCACTTAATAAATGAGAGAGAAAATGAAGCAGCAAAAGACCAGTCACCAAGGGAGTTATCAATGCTTGCCACATACAAGTCAGTAACTTTGCTATTCCCCTCAAAATTGGTATTTTTTTTGCTGTAATATAATGTTTTTCTCACTTAATTTCATAAAGTATGTTGACTGAAGTCACCTCTCGTGGTAAAGAGTTTTTTGTCATATAGTTTGTGTTCATCACTAACAATTCAGTATTTATTGCCCATCCCTAGCTGTCTTGAGGACGTTAAGAATAAACCATGTAGTCACACCAGACGGGGGGAGGTGCTCTCAAAAGTAGGACCATTATTTGATCAGCTGCAGCTTTACATCTTTGAAATAGCTTCTCACTGATGCCAGCTCACAACTGCCAAATTCAATCAATTTCACCACTCATCTCGGTGGGGTTTTAACTCAAGAGCTCCGAGTTACTAGTTCAAAGTCACAACTGTGGGCAGCACGTTGGCACAGTGCTTAGCACTGCTGCCTCACAGTGCCAGGGACCTGGGTTTGATTCTGGGCTTGGGTCACTGTCTGTGCAGAGTCTGAGTATTCTTCCCTGTGTCTGCAAGGGTTTCCTCCAGGTGCTCCGGTTTCCTCACACAGTCTGTGCTGGCTTGGCGCATTGGCCGTGCTAAATTCACCCTCAGAGTGCCTGAACAGGTGCCGGAGTGTGGCAACTAGCGGATTTCCACAGCAACTTCATTGCAATGTTAATGAAAGCCTACTTGTGACACGAATAAATTAAAACTTAAAGGGTGGGGTTTTCTGGCCTTACAGGAACTGAAACTGGAAAATCCTGCCCAAGGTCAAAGGATCTGTTCATGGTCTCACCCCTCACCCACTCTGATTTCCGTGGCGGGCGAAAAGGTAAAATTCCAATCATAATAACCATCTTGCATGTCCCCCAATAATAAAGGAACATTAATGGTGCCTGCACTTGCCTTTAATGAGAGAAATTGTGCTGTGTGATACTTTTGTTCAACTCACTCTCATGAGTACATTCCAGAAGGAAAATGATGTGCATGGTGAGCTGTGCAATCCCTTATGAGATCCCAACTGACTCAGCTTAATACACAGAAAGGTGACCGATCAGGAACATGCACAAACTCTATACTACGGAATAATTGGTGCTTACTTATGCAAAGATGTTAACCATTATTTATTATAATTATTTATCCGCTTATGTATCAAGCAGATTTGTCCACTGTCAGCTGTGACACACTTGAAAATACCTCATCATTTTATTTGATAGTAAACTATTTATTTTCTTCTCATCTTGAGCATGTGCAGGGACCAAATGTACAAATTAGTTTCAAACCCTGGACTTTACAATTCCTGCCAATAAATAAGCTGTAGAATCCCACTGAATCCCTACAGTGAAGAAGGAAGTCATTTGTCCCATTGAGTAGGCACTGACTCTCTGGCAGAATTTCTTACCCAGGCTCTCTCCCCCTATCTCTCTAATCTCACACATCCATCATGGCTAATCCATCTAACCAACACATCTTTGGACACTGAAGTGCAATTTAACATGGCCAAATCACCAAACCTGCACACCTTTGGAAACTAAGGGGGAAATTTAGCATGGCCAATCCATCAAACGTGCTCATGTTTGGGTTGTTCTGTAAACACCCTACAGTTGTTCTTTAAGATTTTGCACAAATTCTCCTTCTTAGTCAGTCTCTTGTGAATGATTGCCTCCATCCTGGTTTGACAGGTTCTAAAACAGCTGATGAGTGAAATCCGCCATCTGCAGCCTCTGCTATGTGCGGGGCAGGTGTTGCTGAAAGGTTCGAGCAGATGAATCACTTTAGCGTGTGCTCCCTTGACTTCACCTCTGTGTGTTCCCAAACACATCTCTAAATGGGTCCGCTGCCATCCCGAACAAACCATTTTGGTCGTTCACAAGCCAGAGATTCCCAAAAGCATCAGCTATATTTGGAGACTCAGGTGTTGCAGCAGGTTGGAAGTAAGCACCCTCTCTGCTAGCCAAGGGCAGATTCAGAATGAATAAGTATATACATGGCCGTGTATGATGGAGAACCACTCGTGTTAGAACGACACTATACTTGAAATGATGGGCGTTATTTTACCGGACGTGTCACATAATAGGACAATTGCCCACCACGCCTCCTTCCCACCAAATCCTGAGCTAACCCTCAAATGTAAGGGTGGACAGGATGCAAAAATCAGCAGCTTGCCTGCCACATTTCAATAAATTATTAGGAGTCAATTGGGCTTATTAAAAGGCAATTAACCCCAATAACATGCTGCTTCTGCTGTTAAATTGTTGGCATGGGCAATTGGCCAGGTGTGAACAGACCACATTTAAAAAACAATAATAATAGTAATAAGGAGTAATAAGGAGGGAATACTGTTTCCAGGGACTGCCCATTGGAGGGGGGTAGTCTCCCCAAGATGGTCACCCTCTTTCTTTCTACTCATCCACTCCAGAAAACACAATACCCTCACCCTCCCACCCCCCACCCTCCCTCCCCACTGCATCCCATCTTAAATTGCCCAAAACCACCCCGGTCAAGATCCAAGGTCTTGCCTACTTCCGTACACCATTGGGTTCTCTTCTTGGGCCTGCTTACCGTCCCAGCAGTGCTGACGAACATACTTTTGGCACTTCTGGGTCTGATGGAGCTTACAGCCATTCTGATCAGCCCGCAGCTCTTGGGAGTAGGACTTTCTCCCCACGATGCCCCGCATTTCAACCCACTCACAGATCATTATGCTGATCATAATGGCACAGCTATTGTGGGGAACTCCGACTTTGCATCAGGGCAGAGCCTGGAGGTAAATAATCTGTCAAATCCTTTGTTTTGTGTTAAAATCAGGACTGTCATTGAAACACAGCAAACAATGGAACTGAAAACACTGGGCAGTATCTAACAGAAAGAAATGGGAGTTTAGCCAAATGGCTGGAGAACCAGTCAGAGCCTGACAAAGAGGAATTTAGTGAAAGCCAGGCACTTACCTTGGCAGAATTGGGCCAAGACCTACCAGCCAACAGCTGTGAGCCGGCAGCTTTTTATTGCTTGGCAACGTCACCAGGGAGGTGGCTGTTGGAATGACACCCACCCAAGGCCCAGGATTGCCAAGGACCTGAGCACAGCTGAGTGATGGCTAAAGGCAAGTCAGGAATCATGGGTAAGGTGAGAAGGGATAAGGGGCTTGGTAACTAGGGCAGGGATTCCGCCCTTAGCAGGACCCTCCTCCTTCCCAATGTGCCAGGTCCATCGATTAGTCCCTGAGTGCCTGACAATCGTAGAATCATAGAATTCCTGCAGAAGAAGGCTGTTCAGCCCTTTGAGTCTGCAGTGCCTCATGCCCCACTTATTTACCCTGCTAATCCACCTAACCTGCACATCTTTGGAGAGTGGGAGGAAACCAGATTACCTGGAGGAAACCCATGCAGACATGGGGAGAATGTGCAAACTCCATGCAGACAGTGACCCAAGGCTGGAATTGAACCTGTGTCTCTGGCACTGAGAGGCAGCCGTGCTAACCACTGTGCTACCTCCTCCTCTGGACCTCTCCTCTGGGAACCCACAAGCAAACACACCAGAGATAGCTTTGCAAACTTTTTAAAAGGCGAGTCCCCGGCCTAAGTGAATACTCTGGCAGGGCAATGAGTTCCTTGAATGGATATTAATCGTTAACTTCAGATCTTCAATTTGTGGTGGGGTAAGAAGGCCCCACCCCAGTCTTCCTGACATAGGCTTAATCGGAGCAGAGGTGGGAGGTAGGGTTCAATGGGTCCTCACTCGCTAACCTCCCGCCTGACTAAATGCCTCCCATCACCAAATTTGCCACAGGGAAGGGCCTTAAATGCTCCCCAAAGGATGAAAATGTTGGAAGGTTTACAGCAGTTAGTTAATAGCAGAGAGAGAGAGAATCAGGTTAATGTTTTGTGTGAGGGTTAAAAAAATTTATTTATTTGTCACAAGTAAGGCTGACAGTAACACTGCAATGAAGTTGTTGTGGAAATTCCCCTAGTTGCCACACTCCAGAGCCTGTTCGAGTCAACTCACTGAACCAGCACGTGGGAGGAAACCAGAACATCTGGAGGAAACCCACGCAGACACGGGGAGAATGTGCAAACTCTCCACAGACAGTGACCCAAGCCAGGAATTGAACCAGGGTCCCTGGTGCCGCAAGAGAGCAGTGCTAACCATTATGCCTCCGGGTTGCCCCTTCAGTAGTTTCAGTGAAGTGCCTTTCCCAGTCTTTCTGTTTCAGAGATTGCAGGAGCTGATATCCACGTGCAACAGTTTCACCTTCAGATTTCACAAACGAAGGCTTCAGTTGGAGTTCCATTTGACTTGGCCCCATTTAATTGACCAAAACCCAACTAACCTTGACAAAAGATGACTGCATTGCCGAGTGTTTGGTCAGTCTGAATCACTGGCAAACATGCTAATTTTGTGACTAATGTATGGTGGACGTCCGATAAATATCTCACCCATAATTCATGCGCTGCGTAATCAGTCTCATTTGTCAAAATGATCAGATCACAGGACAACACCCTTTCTGTAAATTTAGCAATAAACTGAATCCAAAAATAGGTAACTTCCCGAGCTATCTGCCCCATCCCCCCCAACCGGCATTTTGTTGTTTCCATCCCTTATTGTTATGATGCACTTTCAGGGACTTAATTAGAGAACAACAAAGTGTTATTTACAAGGATCTCCAAGAGTAGTAGCATGTCTACAACTAGTTTACAGTGCATCCTGTCTAAGAGAACTCCTCCCCCTGGGGTGATTCCCCACTTTGAGTCCCAATTGGTCAGCCAAGCCAGGTGACCTTTACCCTGCTGCATTTCCCTTAAAGGGACAATCACCACACTTTGCATCTGCATGTTCTGAAGATATCACTGAATTTATCCAAAGATGTGCAAGTTAGGTGGATTGGTAATGGTAAATTGACACTTAGTGTAAGAGGGATTGGCAAAGTAAATATGGGGGGTTACGGAAATAAGGTCTAGGTAGGATTGTTATCAATGCAGCCTCAATGGGCTGAATGGCGTCCTTTGGCACTGTCAGGATTCTATGATTCTCTGATATGATTTCTAGATTTTAATCTTTTTTACACATTCTTTGCAAAATTGACTTTGCAATATCTTTTGAATGAGGCACTAAACCAACGGCTGTTTAGTGGTTACAGTAATTTGCTTTGGTTTCTTTAACAGCACATCCAAAACCTACAACCCCTGTCACCCAGAAGGACATGAGCAGCAGTTGTCTGGGAATATCATCTCCTCCAAATCATACACTATCGTTCATCATGACTGAGCTTTCATTCCAGAACTTCCAACCTAAGAGCACTTGTCAGAGAACCTTCACCAGACAGACAACAGCAATTAAGGAATTCACCTCCTCACTATGTACTCCCAGCAATGGGCAATAAAACCAGGTCTTGTCAGTGTTCACACAAATGAATAAAAGGAAAATCGCACAGCAGTTTCTCAAAGAATGACAGAGTCAATGTTTATTCCTCAACTAAACAGATTGGAAGAAATGAAGGAAGACACCTTTATAAAACATGTTTGAGGATAAGAAGAGACCCCAAGTGTTTCACAGTCAATGAAATACTTTCAACCTATAGTTACTGTTGTACCATGGGAAGTGTGGCAGCCAATTTGTGCACAACAAGCTCCCACAAAGACTAACGTGACAATAATTATAAGAGTCTCACCACACCAGGTTAAAGTCCAACAAGTTTATTTGGAACCACGAGCTTTTAGAGCATTGCTCTTTCAGCAGGTGAGTCACTCATCTGATGAAGGAGCAGCGCTCCAGAAGCTTGTGATTCCAAATAAACCTGTTGGGCTTTAGCCAGGTGTTGTGAGACTTCTTACTATGCACCCCCCCACCCCAGTCCAACGTTGACATCTCCACATCATGATAATATTTGGACTTTCAGTTGTTTGTGATGTTATTTAATGGACCTGTATTGACCAGGACACCGGGGGTAACATCATTTCTCTTCTTCAGAATGATGTCTTGGGATCACGTGCATCCACCTAAGGGAGCCGTGTGGCTCTCAGTTTGATATATCATCTAAAAATGTGACCGCTATCAGTGATGTAATGGAGAATCAAAGAACAAAGAATAATACAGCACAGGAAGAGACGCTTGGGCCCACCAAGCCTACACCAACCATTTTGTTCTATTTAAACCAACCGCCTATATCCCTCTATTCCCCACCTGTTCATGTGTCTATCCAAATGAGTCTTAAAATGTTGTTAACATGTCTACCCCAATCACCTCACTTGGCAGTGCATTCCAGGCCCCCACCACATTTTGTGTATACAACTTCCCCTGTACATTTCTACTGAACCTTTCCCCCCTTACCTTGAACTTGTGCCCCCTTGTAATTGTCATTTCTGCCCTGGGAGAAAGATTCCAACTCTTCACTTTATCTACACCCCTCATAATTTTATAAACTTCTATCAGGTCACCCTTCAGTCTCTGTCTTTCCAGGGAGAACAATCCCAGTTTATTCAATCTCTCCACACATCTAATACCCTCCCATACCAGGCAACATCCTGGTAAAGCTTTTCTGCTCTCCCTCCAAAGCCTTCATGACCTTCTGGTGGTGCAGCGGCCAGAATTGGGCAGAGTACACCAAATGTGGCTGAACAAATATTTTAGAGAATTGTAAAATAATTCACCAACTTTTATATTTGATGCCCTGGCTGATGAAGGCATGGCAGGCTGTGATTTTTCTGCTCAAGTCCTGGGATGGAATTTCACGTCACAATCTTCTGACTGAGAGACAAGACTGCTACCCACGGCTAAAACAGAAGGGAAATGAACGCTTAATTAAGAAAAATGCACAATAAGTGATGCCGTCACGCCACCATAATCAACCATTGCTGGGAGATACTTACTTTGTAGCTGGGAACCTAACTTCCAGGAAAAATATATTCTGTTTCCATGGCAACTCTCAGACCTCAACGTTTGGTTCCAGTGATTGAGAACATTTTTCAAAGTCTTCTCAAGCATTTAATTTGTTTAGCCAAAGGTTAGATGTGTTGGACTAATTGTGAACCAAGTGGTTTTAAATCTTTTTAATCCAAAATACACCCAACACGGCAGTGGCCTCTCTCAGTTACGCCTTACTGATAATTTGAAGTAATTTCAGAATTATATTATGTCGAGTTCTTTCTCAGTTGTGTCCCAGGCAATGAAATTATTCAGTTAATCACTCATCTCTCAAATACAAGAGGAAGTCTTAACACAGTACGTGCTGTTAATGTATTGAAGAAGTATGTGTGTAATCAAATGGTGGTGGCAAATAGGATAAAAGCAAAATACTGCGGATGCTGGAACGTGAACCAAAAACAGAAGATGTTGGAAAATCTCAGCAGCATTGATGGAGAGAGAATAGTGCCGACATTTCGAGTCTGGCATCCAGGTAGATCTCAAAGAAAAGAAACTATTGGAAGAAATGTCTTTGCTACAACAATGTTGGAGATGGTAGGCCTACTCTCTTAGTAATTAATCTTATAATTAGACAAGGATTTTGAGGCTTTAATTGGTTAACTCTATTCGCCTACTATAAATGAAGTCATCAGTTGTATTTGGATATCAATAATATCAGAACAAATGTTTGCTTGTGGTTGGTAAATGCAAATCATCAGTAAGATAAGCAAAGATATAATTGTGCGTGCCACCTATCACTCAGCAAGGCTGTATGCAAGCTTGTGGAACCCAAATTTCCTTACTTTCACTTGAATAAAGGCCAATTTGAAAGATGTCGAGGGTACAAGTGTAAATTTTGCAAGATAGTGGTGAAATTCCATATCAGTTATATTGAACTGAAAGGTTGTGTTGTAGACAATGACTTCATGTCAAGATGAATACAAGCTTCAAAGAAAGGGACATATAAACTCAATTTCCTTGTCATTGAATTCATCCCTCTCCCTACCATTGCTGAGGCTGAACTGGACCAGTTGTCACTGTTTTGACTTTGAAAACTGCTTCCAACCACATATCTGCTCTATCACCAAAACCGCATCCTTCCATCACCACAACATCACATCTCTGTGCCTCAGCTCAACTCCTATTGAAACCCTTCGCCCGTAACTTTGCTTTAGACTATTCCTACGATCTTCTGCTTGGTTTTACCTAAACATTTGATTTGATTATTGTCAGATGTATTGGGAAAATCAAATGCAAATAAAAAAAATCAAAATCAAATCAAAAAGTGTTGCTTCTTGCACACTATACAGACAAAACATACCACTCATAGAGTGCACAAGGGAAAAGGAAAGGAGAAGGTGCGGAATGTGGTCTTACAGTTGTATCTAAGCTGTAGAGAAAGACAAATGTGTCTTCATCCCAAGTTTTGCTACTTCTATCTTAACAGCTACCAATTCACCCTCACTCATTACTGACTCATTGACCTAGATAGGTCCAACCATACTGTGATTTTAAAACTCACACTCTTATTTTCAATTCCCTTCATGACCTCGCACTTTCCTATATATGTTACATATTTTTGACATTTACTCCAATGTTTTCATTGAAATGCATTAATACCTTCACATTCATAAGGCACAACAGAGGAAGAAAATTGACCAAAGTCCATTTTAAAAATGAGATTCAAATAAAGTTTATTTACTGGTGTCACAAATAGGCTTACATTAACACTGCAATTACTGCAACACTGTGAAAATCCCCTAGTCACCACATTCCGGCACCTGTCCAGGTACACTGAAGGGGAATTTAGCATGGTCAATGCATCTGACCAGCATGTCTTTCAGACTGTGGGAGGAGACCCACGCAGACATGGGAAGAATGTTCATAGTCCGCACAGTGACTCAGGCCGGAATCGAACCTGTGTCCCTGGCGCTGTGAGGCAACAGTGCTGACAATTTGCTTGACAGAGTTCTACTTATTTTCAGACAATTCATCCAAAAACCCAAACAATTGTTCAAAAGATCAGCCAACTGATACAGCAACTACAAGAGAATGGCTGAGAAAAGAGGGCATAACTCCACACTTTTAATATTGTCTATTGGAATGAAGTATGCGCTTGAGAAATATCTAGGGTTCTCAGGCTGTTATTTTTTTTCCTTTGGAGAAGTTGCCATACTTCCATTCAGCAGTCTCTCACTGCAACACAAGCAAAAATAGGAATTAACTTTTGAGGAAAGGTCAAACAGGTTGGGTCGATACTCATTGGAGTTTGGAAGAATGAGGATGATTTTATTGAAATGTAAAAGACCCTGAAGAGAACTAGTAGTGTAGATACCAGGAGGATGTTTGCATTTGTAGTACAGATAAGAAGCAGGAGAGCAGTTTAAGAATAAGAGGACCACCGTTAATGATGAACATAGACCATAAGATGATAAGCCATAGGAGCAGAATTAGGCCACTTGACCCATCGAGTCTGCTCCACCATTCAATTAAGGCTGATATTTTTCTCATTCCCATTCTCTGCATTTTCCCTATAATCCCTGACCCCCTTATCAATCAAGAACATTTCTATCGCTGTGTTAAAGATACTTAATGACTTGCGACAAAGAGTTCCACAGATCATCACTCTCTGGCTGAAGAAATTCCTTCTCACCTTTGTTTTAAATGATTGTCCCTTTTGCTTAAAGTTGTGCGAGAGAATAGAGGGAATATTTTTCCCTCAAAGGATCCTTCTCTACACAGAAAACAATTGAGACCGGGTCATTTAATTTAGTCAAGGAAGAGTTAGACAGATTTTTGATAAACAAGAGAGTTGAGGAGCAGGAATAGGCTACCCAGCCTTTTTCAAACTTGCGTTGACACACAACAAGATCACGGCCGATCTGACTGTAACACCCTGCCTGCTGCCAATAACCTTTTATCGACCATCTTGTTTATCAAGAATCTACTCACCCCTGCCTTGAAAGCATTCAAAGAATTTGCTTCCACTGACTTTGGAGAAACAGGGTCCCAAAGACTTCATAGGCTGACAAATTGGCACAGTGGTTAACACTGCTACCTCGCAGCACCAGGTTCAATTGCGGCCTTGGATGACTGTTAGTGTGGAGCTTGCGCACGCTCCCTGCATCTGCGTGGGTTTACTCCAGATGCTCCAGTTTCCTGCCCCAATAAGAGGTGTGCAGGCTTTGTGAATTGGCCATGTTAAATTCTCCCTCAGTGTCCCAAAGTGTGTAATTTAGGGGATTAGCAGGTTATTTGCATGGGGTTACAGGAATAGTCACGATGTGGAGATGCTGGCGTTGGACTGGAGTAAACACAGTAAGTAGCCTAACAACACCAGGTTTAAGTCCAACCGATTTATTTGATAGTAAACAAATCAAATAAATTGGTTGGATTTAAACCTGGTGTTGTCAGACTTCTTACTGTGCTACAGGAATAGGACAGAGGGTGTGGGAATAGTTAGATGCTCTTTGGGAGGTTGGTGCATTTGTTCAATTGAATGGTCTCTTTCCGCACTGTAGGGATCCTATGATTCTATGACTCATGACCCACTGAGACAAAACATATCTTCTCATTTCAGTAATAAATGGGCAACCTCTTATTTATAAAAAAGGTGATGCCTGTACTATCCAGTTCTTTTAGGATCTGGGGACGGTAAGAGGTGACTCAGAAGGCATCAGAGGGTTTGAGTCAGTGGAAGGGGATTTAGAGCCGGGTCCTTGGGCTGGAGGGGGAGGGGAGACGATCTGCATGGCTGGGAGTTGGTCAAGTGTCCAAGTCGGGTTCTGTGGGGCTGTCAGATTGGGTTGGGGGACTGGGCCATTGGGTGGTTGTTCAGAGTTAGACCTGCAGGTTGGATTGGGAGAGGGCAGTCCCTTCCGGCTAGGAGTCAAAGCGTAGCTGGAGTGTAGGGAGGGGGATCAAAAGGGGTGTGGGTTGTCAGGAGTGTGGGTGTCATCCAGTGCAGGGCTCAGTCTACATTGATGTTGATAGTGGAGGATTTAGTGATAGTACTGCCATTGAACGTCAAGGAATGATGGTTAAATTGAAGTTGGAACAGATTTTATTTCTTCTAACGATTTCAGAATAAATGTTTGTGTTTTACTAGCAGGGCCATCTGAAGCCAATGATTCAAATCGCTTTGTTGGATGGTTCCCAGCAGAGCATTTTAATCCAGGGGAAGTTTGTACTTTTGGAAAATTACCAGTTAAGCCCTTACCTGGAGACCTCTTGGAGGGATTCCCCAGCACATCTTTGATGTAACCCCAAAATCTGATGCTGGGGTGCCAGGAGGTTACAGGCCACCATCTGCATGTGGCCTTATTGAATGATGTTATTGAATGGTGGAGCAGGCCCAAATGGCTGAATGGCCTAATGCTGCTAAAACCTACATTCCTATGAATGCAGCTACTCTGAGGAGTAAGAGCTAAGTGGAGTTCCTCAAAAAGTGCCTATCAGCCATTGAAGATAGAGCATTGGTTACTGGGTAGTGACCAGCTGCAGTCACATGTCTACTTTTGGACGAATAAGGATTCAATCTTGCTGAGGTCCTTTTTTTTTACATTCATTCATGGGATGTGGGCAGTTGGGCCAGCACTTATTGCCAATCCCTGAGGGCAATTGAAGGGTCAACCACATTGCTGTGGATCTGGAATCACATGTAGTCCAGACCAGGTAAGGACAGCAGATTTCCTTTTCTAAAGAGCATGTGTAATCCAGATGGGCTTTTCCTACAATCGACAAAGGTTTCATGATTATCATTAGGTTTTTAATTAGAGATTTTTGTTTTATTGAGTTCAAAATTCACCAGCTGCCAAGGTGGGATTCGAACCCGGGCTTTCAGAGAATTACCCTGGGTCTCTTACATTTTCCAACTAAGATTCCTGAATAAAACACAGATTGAAGATTCTGACTGAGAGTTCCCAGGCCTGGATCCAAGTGCATTAACCAATTGAACAATAGGAGAGTACTATTCATTATTTTGTTTGTCTTGAAACATGAAGTCTGGGTTTTGTTCAGGCTCTATCAATCCCTCATGAAAGTGACTGCTCTCCTTTGTGATTAGTGATGGAAGATGTATTTACATAGCACGGTTAATGTCCTCAAAATGTCCTAAAGCACTCCACAGCTTCACAAGTGCAGCCGTTGATTTAGAGCAAGTAACTGTGACAGGTAATTTGCACCCAATCTAGGATGAATCTTCCAGGTTGGCGGTTGCTGATGGACTAACAACAATGCCAACTTATCGCTATCTGGTCTCTTTAGCACAACAGAACTCCCAAAGCTCGGGGAACATTATAGAAAAAGTATCACACTGAGCCACATAAGGAGATATTAGGTCTGATTGCCTGAACCTTGGTCAAAGAAGTAGGTTTTAATTGTTGTCTTAACGGAGGAAAGTGACGTAGAGAGGCAGAAATGTGTAGCGAGGGAAATCCAGAGCTTAAGATCAGGGGAAACTGAAGGCATGGCCACCAAGGGGGATCTATTAAAACATGGGATTCATGAGAGGCCACGATTAGAGGAGTACGAAGATGATTGTGGGGCTTGAGGAGATTACTGACATTGACAGTGAGACAGGAGAGATTAGTAAGACAATGAAGGGATATTAAAACAAGGCTGAGAATTTTAAAACCAAACTGTTGTTTGATAGTAAGAAGGCTCACACAACCAAGCTAAAATCCCACAGGTTGGTATTATGAGACTTCTTACTGTGCCCACTCCAGTCCAACACTGGCATCTCCACACCTTGTTTGATAGTGATCAACATTAGTACCAATAGACCTCTACGAGTCTTCTACAAAAGTTAGTCCTTAATGTCCATCCTGGCAGGCAGACAGAGACTTGACATTCAACTGTGAAGGGCACCCCAGAAGACTCTACTCCTTTCACATGACATCCTCACTAATGTGCAGAGGCTGCTGGATTGATCATGATCGGGAACCCAAGTTAATGTTTCCCTGGTTGTTGGAGGTCAGTCATCTCAGTTCCAGGACATCACTGCAGGAATTCCTTGAGGTGGTGTCCTAGGCCCAACCATCTTCAGCTGCTTCATCAATGATCTTCTTTTCATTGTAAGTTTAGAAGGGGGAATGCTCACTGATAATTATACAATGTTCAGCACCATTCACAATCACTCAGGTACTGAAGCAGTCCATGTCCAAATGTAACACATCCTGGGCAATACATAGGCTTGGGCTGAGAAGTAGCAAGTAACATTCACACAACAAAAGTGGCAGGAAATGACCATTTTCTGGAGGAGAAAACTTAACCATCGCCCTTTTGATATTTAATAGCATTGCTGTCACTGAATTTCTTATTATCAACAACCCGGAGGTTGCCAATGACCTGAAACTGAACTGGACCAGCCACTCAAATCCTGTGATGATAAGAGAAGGGTAAGAAGCCTCACAACACCAGGTTAAAGTAAAGTCCAATGCCCGCATCCCTACATCATGACTATAAGAGCAAGTCAGAGGCAAGGAGTCGTGTGGTGAGGAACTCACTTCTTGACTTTCTACAGCCAGCCCATCATTTACAAGGCCCAAGTCAGGATTATAATGGGATACTCTCCACTTCCCTGGGTGGGTGCAGCTGCAAAAACACTCAAGAAGTCCAACACCATTCAGGACAAGGCAGCCCACTTGATTAGGATACCACATATACTCCCACCACAACTGACACACAGAAGCAACAGTATGTACTATCTACAAGATGCACTGCAGTAACTCACCAAGGCTCCTTAAATGAAACATTCCAAACTCACTACCACCCGCAAGGACAGAAAATACATGGGGGCACCACGACCTGGAGGTTCCCTGCCAAGACACTCACCATCCTAACTTGGAAATATATCGCCGTTCTTTCACTGTTATTGAGTCAACAACTTGAATTTCCTCCCTAAAGGCATTGTGAGTAACCTTCGCCATGTGGAATGCAGCAGTTCAAGAAGGCAGCTCACCACCACCATCTGAACTTACGGATGGCTGAGGCAGCAAAGTCAACATTCCTGGCAAATAAAAATATCACACAACACAGATGCCATCATTGTCACACACGACCATTCCAAAAAGAGACCCAAACATCTCCCCTTGACATTCAATAGCATTATCATCACTGAATCTCCCACTAACAACATCCTGGGGGAGTCACCATTGACCAGGAACTGAGTTGGACCAGCCATATAAGAATTGCGGCTACAAGAGCACATCAGAGACTGGGAATTCTGAGGCCAGTAACTCACCTCGTGACTCCCCAAAACCTTTTCACCATCTACAAGGCATAAGTCATGAGTATGCTGGAATACTCCCCACTTGCTTGGATGGGTGCATCTCCAACACTCAAAGAGCTTGGCACTATCCAGGACAAAGCAACCTGATTGATCTGCACCCTATCCACCATCTTAGAAGTTCATTTGTTCCACTCAGTAGTGCCCTGTGGCAGCAATGTGCACCATCTACAGGGTGAGCTGCAACAATACAACACACCTCCTTCAACAGAACCAACATGGTCTTTGGGTCAAAATCTTGGGCCACCATATCTACATCACATGGACTCCAATGGTTCAATGAGATAGCTGAGCAGCTCTTTTGTAAGGGCAATTAAGGATAGGGAACAAATACCAGCTTGATTGTGATGCCCACATCCCATGGGCTAATAACACAAATCTCAGGTTGGAGTTTTTCATGGAGGTAGTGGTCAGGGGAAAGCCAATCTTTACAGGAGTGGGAAGTCATGACCTGACTTTATGACTGCCAGGCTGTTGGCTAAGGTTATATCTTCCATCCCTATTGTGGAGGATGTCCCACCTCTAAGAGCTGTCAGCCATTTTGAGGAACGAGCAAGAATGTCAATCACTGTCGGCTGGGGGAGGGTTTAACTTTTGTTGGACATGGGACGCCAAATGGGATGTACCACTACCCTGCCAAACCCCAACAAGTCTGCAGCCAAGTCATGGCATGGATATCCCTGCACCTCCCTCCTCACATGGCACATGCCAACTGATCCTACACCCCCTCCATCACCCATGCCTACCTACTCCTGGGGATGGGTGGAGTTGTAAAATTCTGACCTCAAAGATGTTTATTCAACAGTAGCATGTTTATTACCGAGCCCAGTCCAGTGGACTGGTTCAATCTCAGACAAGGAATTATTCCTCATGAGATATTCCTGCGTCAATCACACACATTCGCGACAAACTGAACCATAATAAAGGCTTACATCTCCCTCTAAATTAAAATGTTTCAAGGTCAACGTCTTCGGAAAAATCGAACTCTATCATCTCACGAGTAGTAACCACATTGCACACCACGTGCAGTAATTGAGAATTATTTAAACAGTTATTATTTGCAATCGCAGTTCGCTATTGTTTCACACAATGCAAACAAAAATTGCTCACTGATTTTATATTTGTTCTGATTAAAACGAGGAAAGTGTTTTTTTTAAGATTATTTAAATTATCACCTTATTACAAAGTAATAGCTATTTGTTATTTTGACAAGGGAACATTCAAAACTGAAGGCCAACAGTTTGCAAAAAAAAATCCACATGAAAATTGGAATTAATGATTAAGGGTTTTCTTTCGCTGAATACTAAAACTGCTGTAGACACTTAGTTAACACGGTCCTTCAGTTTGTCTAGGCTGCCCTTTTAGTCTATGATTCTTTCACTTTGATTAAACACATTGGCTGATGGTCCCAGTATTTGTTTGGCACAAGGGCACAATTGGCACATTTATTTACTCTTGCATTCCTGACAAAGCAGGTCATGTATCTCCCATTCAGCTTGTTCAGCATCTTTGAAGGTCTGTGCATGATCCGTGTTTGAGTTCCAGATGTTCTGAAGACCTGTCAGTGGTTTACAGTCAATACAACGAATGATAGCCTGGAATTAAATGGTTCAGTGTCTGATAAATTAAAGTTGGGTGCCAGCATCAAAATAGGTGTCCAGGGCGTGCATCGGAAACAGATGTTAGGCCCTTTTGCATACATAAGTCAGTGGTCAAATACTTGTTTGATGCTTCACTTAACAGACCACTTTGCCCCAAACGCAACTGGCCTGGACTGCATGCAGCCTAACAAGGGGCCATTTCCAAATCATGACTTTGACAATTGCAACTTTGGCCCACCCCAAATTATGACCTCAATCTCCTCCCAGTCTTACACTTGGCTAATGCATAATTTCAACTTCACTTTTCATGACACTACTCGCCCCCCCCACCCCACCGCCCTCCCTGCACCACCCAGCCCACTGCCCCTCCCCTGCCATCCCAGAATCTCCACCTCCCCATCATGTGTTTAAGGAGGGATATGATGTTGATGGGGATGTCTCTGATGGGCACAGGAGATCACCTTCCTTCATGCTAACATCAGACTTCTCAGTAAAATGTATCGGACTGTCCAGCGTTTCCCCTTGCCGTGGGTAAAATAGTACTGGGTGCAAGATTAGGCATTTAGGTAGCCATGACATTGTGTTCACTGCCCTTTGTAAAATGGAAGACAGGTCAGGGGTGTAAGGGAAGGTGGTGCAGAGGCCATGCATTGCATTTTACAAGTTTCCGATCCTTCAACTATACCAACAGAGGGCTACAAAATACAGCCCAAAGAATCAGAGAATGGTGAGAGCACAGAAAGCTCAGTCCATTCAGATGATTGGTCACCTAGTTACAGGAATCATGTAAATAAGGTTGAAAGAGTGCAGAGAAGGTTCACAAGGATGTTGCCAGGACTTGAGAAGCTAAGTTACAGAGAGAGATTGAATAGGTTAGGACATTATTCCCTGGAGCGGAGAAGAATGAGGGGAGATTTGATCGAAGTGTATAAGATTTTGATGGGTATAGATAGAGTGAATGCAAGCATTCTTTTTCCACTGAGGCAAGGGGAGAGAAAAAAACAGAGGGCATGGGTTAAGGGTGAAAGGAGAAAAGTTTAAAGGGAATATTAGGGGGGACTTCTTCACGCAATCCTTATCTAATCTTCTTTTGAAAGTCCAGATTGAATCTGCTGGCACCTCCCTTTCAGACAATGCATTCAGGGGAGATGGTGACACAGTGGTAATGTCATTGGACTTGTTATCTAAAGACCTAGGTTAATGCTGTGTGGGCACAGTTTTAAATCCTACCATGGCAGCTGGTGGGACTTAAATTCAATAAAAATTTGGAATTGAAAGCTAATCTCAGTAACGTTGACCATGAAACTATCATCACTTGTTGCAATAATCCATCTATTTCACTAATGTCCTTGAGGGAAGGAAGTCTGCTACCCTTAGTTATTCTGGCCTACATATGACTCCAGACCCACAGAAATATGGCTAACTCATCAGAGAATCATAGAATCTCTGCAGTGCAGAAGCGACCATTTAGCCCATTGAGTTTGCACTGACTCTCCGACAGAGCATCTTACCCAGGTCCTAACCCTTGCCTTATCCCCATAATCCCACACATTTCCCACGGCTAAGCCATCTAACCTACACATTTTGGGACACTAATGGGAAACTTAGCGTGGCCAATCCACCTAAGCTGCACATCTTTGGATTGTGGGAGGAAACTGGAGCATCCAGAGGGAACCCACACAGAGGGGGACAGACACTCATAACTGAAATTGAACCTGGATGCCTCAAGTTACTTGCTCTCTGAAATGGTTGAGCGAGCTAATCAACTCAAGAGCACTTAGGGATGGATGAAAAATACTGGCTTTGTCAGTGAAGGTTACATCCCATCAAGGAATAAAGATAAAAAAATCTAGGTCGTAACATTGTATAAGAAAGCTTTCTCTCATATTTCCTTTGGTTATTTTGCCAATCACTTTAGTTGGTTTCCATTGGTTTTTAGACTCTTCAATCAATGAGGAGTGTTCCTCCCTATCTACTCTGAATAGGCCCCCTCACAATTTATAAACAATCTGATCAAATCTCCTCTCAAATCTCTCGGCTCTTCGGAAAGAAAAACACAGCTTGTATAATTTTCCCAGGCAACTGAAGTTCTTCATGACTGGACAGCTCTTTGACAGTTTGTCAATTCCAGTGAGTTAATGCACTTTTTATGCACAATCATGTTGACTTCTAACAATGTCAAAAGGTGCCTTAACTCTCTCAGATGGCACCTTATCTTGCCAGAAGATATCGCATGACCAGACCGAAAGGGGTGCCCTGCCTTGGCAAAGGGGTACCCTGGCTTTTGAAACAAATGCACCAAATTCAGAACTGCTCTTACCTGTTCTAATTTTTACATGCTAAGTGGAATTTTCCTGTCTGATCGCCACAGGAATTATAGCAGGTGGAGCACACACTATGCAAAGGTCCTTTGACCTCGGGCAGGATTTGCTGACTTTGATGTTGACTTGATTTGATTTGATTTATTGTTGTCACATGTATTAACATACAGTGAAAAGTACTGTTTCTTGTGCACAGCACAGACAAAGCATACTGTTCAAGGGCAGAAGTCTGAGTAGTGTTGAGGAGCAGAGGGATCTTGGGGTCCGGGTCCACAGGACTCTTAAATCGGCCTCGCAGGTGGAGGAGGTGGTCAAGAAGGCGTATGGTGTACTGGTGTACAGGATTTGCTGACTTTGATGTTGACTTGATTTGATTTGATTTATTGTTGTCACATGTATTAACATACAGTGAAAAGTACTGTTTCTTGTGCACAGCACAGACAAAGCATACTGTTCAAGGGCAGAAGTCTGAGTAGTGTTGAGGAGCAGAGGGATCTTGGGGTCCGGGTCCACAGGACTCTTAAATCGGCCTCGCAGGTGGAGGAGGTGGTCAAGAAGGCGTATGGTGTACTGGCCTTCATTAATCGAGGGATTGAGTTTAGGAGTCGGGAGGTAATGCTGGAACTTTATAAGACCCTTGTCAGGCCTCATTTGGAGTATTGTGCGCAGTTCTGGTCGCCTCACTATAGGAAAGATGTAGAAGCTATTGAGAGGGTGCAGAGGAGATTTACAAGGATGTTGCCTGGACTGGGAGGCATGCCTTATGAAGTTAGGTTGAGGGAGCTGGGACTCTTTTCCCTGGAGAGACGAAGGTTGAGAGGCGGCCTGATAGAAGTTTACAAAATGTTGGGAGGAATAGATAGGGTGGACTCTCAGAGGCTATTTCCCCGGTTTGAAATGGTCGCTACGAGAGGACACAGATTTAAGGTGCGGGGAGGGAGGTTCAGAAGTGATGTTAGGGGTAAGTTTTTCACTCAGAGGGTGGTGAGTGAATGGAATCGGCTGCCGTCAGTGGTGGTGGAGGCGAACTCGCTGGGGTCTTTTAAAAGACTTCTGGATGAGTATATGGGGTTTAATGAGATTGAGGGTTATAGATAGGTCTGTAGGTAGGTAGGTGATGTGATCGGCGCAACTTGTGGGCCGAAGGGCCTGTTTGTGCTGTAGTGTTCTATGTTCTATGTTCTATGTTCTATGTTCATAGATAAGGAGAGGAGAGAGTGCAGAATGTAGTGCTACAGTCGTACCTAGGGTACAGAGAAAGATCAACTAAATGCAAGGTAAGTCCATTCAGCAAATCTGACAGCAACAGGGAAGAAGCTGTTCTTGAGTCAGTTGGTATGTGACCTCAGACTTTTGCATCTTTTTACCGATGGAAGAAGGTGGAAGAGAGAATGTCCAGGATGTGTGGGGTCCTTAATTATGCTGGCTGCTTTGCCAACGCAGCAGGAAAGTGTAGACAGAATCAATGGATGGGAGTCTGCTTTGCATGATGGGTTGGGCCACATTCACGACATTTTGTTGACCCTTGCGATCCTGGGCAGAGCAGGAGCCATACCAAGCTGTGACACAATGAGAGAGAATGTTTTCTACATCTGGAAAAGTTGATGCGCATCATAGCTGACATGCCAAATTTCCTTAGTCTTCTGAGAAAGGGCAAATGCGGCTGGAAAATCCCGCCCTCTGGCCCATCAGTATCCCACTTCAGTAAACCACCCGTATACAAACCCTAGTCCGGCTATAGCTCTGCACCCACAGAAATAGGAAGTGCCATGTTCAGGAGTAAGATTTTGGACTCCCAGGCTCATCCATCTTTTCTCTCACAACAGAGAGGGTCTTCATCATGGTGAAAATCTGGTTCTTGATCTTTGTAATAATATTCCTCCTCAACCATTCAAGTACCAAAGGATACAGGTTCAGAGTACTCCAAAACATCGCATAGCATTGACCAGCCAGTCTTCCTCGTTAATGAGAATTGGAGCAGTCGATCTGTTACCATGGTCTAGGATTCTTCCAATTCAACAATCCAATTAGTAGAATGGACATCTCCAGAAGCAGCAAGAAGAACAATAACGCTGTTGAATTATGTAGTTTGAGTATCACAGGCGAATACTTATATTACCCAACATTGATATGGGTTGTGCTAGTTAAACAGGTATGACCTCCTGAGAATGTAGCCCTGATTATGAAAACCAATATGTGCAGGTTAGGTGGATTGGCCATGTTGCGTTGGTCCTTAGTGACAGGGGGACTAGCTAGGATAAATGCATAAGTTATGGGGATAGGGCCTGGATGAGATTGTGGTCAGTGCAGACTTGATGGGCCAAATAACCTCCCTCTGCACTGTAGGGATTCTATAGATCTATAATGAGGTGGCCATCTACACAAAGCACAAAGATCATTGATTTCCAAGGTAGTTTACCAACAGTGGAACAAGCATGATGACTTGGGGATTTTCACAGTAACGTTATTGCAGTGTTAATGTAAGCTTACTGGCAAACACTAATAAATAAACTAAACTTTTAACCAACTTGCAACTTCATCACCTGAATATGCATATTGATAAGCTCCTTTACAAGGCAGTGCTGAGATCTTCAAGTAAATAAAATAAAGTGCATTTTTCAATCATTTACTTTGAGGACATCCATAAGTTGTAGGGAAGTATGGTTATCAGATTCCAAATGCACCAGGTCTGCAGGTGATCAGGAGGGTCTGAAGATACATTGCTGTCAAATTTGGTTCCTTTGGAAACTTCTTAGAAACTGGTAAACGTAAGAACATAAGAACATAAGAAATAGGAGCAGGAGTAGGCCATCTAGCCCTTCGAGCCTGCCCCGCCATTCAATAAGATCAAGGCTGATCTGTCGTGGCTCAGTTCCACTTTCCCGCCCTCTCCCCATAACCCTTAATCCCCTCTCTTATCAAGAACCCATCAACCCGCTTCTTAAAAATATTTAGCGAGGCAGCCTCCACCACTTCAACGGGCAGAGAATTCCAGAGATTCACCACCCTTTGAGTGAAGAAGTTCCTCCTCAACTCCGTTCTAAACCGCCTCCCCCTTATCTTGAGGCTGTGCCCCCTAGTCCTACTGTCTTTTTTGAGCGGGAAGAGTCTCTCCACCTCTATCCTATGCATCCCATTCATCATCTTATACGTCTCAATGAGATCTCCCCTCATTCTTCTAAACTCTAACGAGTACAAGCCTAGTTTATTCAGCCTCTCCTCATAGCTCAATCCCCTCAACTCCGGTATCAGCCTAGTAAACGTCCTCTGCACTCCCTCCAGGGCCAAAATATCCTTGCGCAGGTGCGGCGCCCAAAACTGCACACAGTACTCCAGCTGCGGCCTCACCAATGCCCTATACAGCTGGTGGATTTATTCCCTCTTGGTTTCTTAGATTGACATTTGAGGGTAACTGTGAATTGCTAATGCACCAAAACTTGTTGGAATCCAGAATTGAACAACACTCGCCTTCAACAAAAGCAAGCAGCATGGTGGCACAGTGGTTAGCACTGCTGCTTCATAGCACCAGGGACCCAGGTTCAATTCCTGGTTTGGGTGTGGAGTTTTCTCCTTGTACCTGTGTGGGTTTCCTTCGGGTGCTCTGGTTTCTTCCCAAAGTCTGAAAGACCTGCTGGTTAGGTGAATTGACCCAAAAATTGGACTGGGAGAATTTCACAGTAACTTCATTGCAGCCTTACTTGTGACTAATAAATTGACTTTAAAATGTTGGAAAATCTCAGCAAATCTGGCAGCATCCGTGGGGAGAGAATAGAACCAATGTCTGACAAAACATCATCCAGATTTGAAAAGTTGGCTCTATTGTCTCCCCACAGATGCTGTCAGACCTGCTGAGATTTTCCAGCGTTTTGTATTTTTGTTTCAGATTCCAGCATCCACAGTATTTTGTTTTTAGCAGTTGCTTTCAGCTAGGCTTATCCCTTCAACTCAAAACATTTTTCTCCATAACTGTGCTGGAGGTACCAAGCTCTTCATGGACCATCAAAGGAAACTGGGCACCTGAGGCCTGAGTGAACAGGGTTGAGATACCACCATCAGGTATCTCAACCAACGATGTTAGCAATGTTACTATCTTGGAAGGACCCAGGAGGAGGGTGAATTAAACTGAATGAATTCAATGTCAACTTGGATACAAAAACAGAAATGGGTTAAAAGAGAAAGGACATGAGACTGAAAAAAATAGTGAAAGAAAAGTAACAATTCCCAAACTCACAATTCAAAACCTGAAGGAATGAGATTTCACACCTCTGATCGTTCATTTTTGATGCCAAGAAGGTTGATTAAGAGTTGTTAATACTTAACAAGTCATTAAACGGACACTTGTCCTTGTAATGGCAAAACTTAACTTTGTGCTATGAGTTTAAGGGATAATTAATGGTCAATGACAGCAAGCTCCTAAAAATAAAAGGAAAAGAACGAGATGCCATTTCTATAATGCTAATGATGGAACGTCGTAACTCAAAAACTAATGTTTGGATATTTACATTTAACCTCTCATTTGCCTGAAATTGCTGTACTATTCACACATAAATAACTGAACCGCCAATAGTTTTGCTTCAATATTGACCATAGATTCTGACCTTGCGATGTGAAATGATTCCCTTTCTTTAAGTTGTACAACATTGAGGATAAAGCCACTTAGGCAATGAGGTTGGCGGAATCTTTTTTTAGAGATAGGATCAGTGCAGGTGTAAGTCAAAGAGGGACAGATGCTGAAAGAGATTGAGAGAGAAGGGAATAGGGAATTTGGAAGCAAGGGAATTGAGTTAAAGAAGAACGTGATAACAGCAAGAAAGACCAAGGGACCCACACTCTCTGTCTGCGGGAATGATAGCTGCTTGCCGATGGAGTTGTGTGAAACCATCAGAAGACCGCAGAAAGCTCGGTTTAATATGTTAACATGTCATTAGCTAACACTCTCTCTGGGACTTCCCCCCTTCACTGGATATTCAGTGGGCAACGGCATGACATCGTGCTGGCGTAATTTATAACAGGTCTACATAAACGTGAACCTGGTGCCTTCACCTCTGAGGAATGTTTTGGAGGTGAGTGGTCATGCACTTCTCAGGGGGATCTGGAGAAGATTCAGCAGACGTGAATAAGCTCAACTCTGGGCCAGGAGAGGGATTCCCAGAATTGCCATTTCAGGGAGATGGGTTGCAGGCCTTCCCTTCTCTTCATGTCAGGACTGCCTCTCGCTTTCCTCCTCAACTCTGATCTAAACTGCTCCCCCCCCCTCCTTATTTTGAGGCTGTGCCCTCTAGTTCTGCTATCCTTTCTAAGCGGGAAGAATCTCTCTACCTCTACCCTGTCTATCCCCTTCATTATCTTATATGTCTCTATAAGATCCCCCCTCAGCCTTCTAAACTCCAACGAGTACAGATCCAGCCTATTCAATCTCTCCTCATAGGCCAACCCCCTCATCTCCGGTATCAGCCTAGTGAACCTTCTCTGCACTCTCTCCAAGGCCAATATATCCTTCCGCTAATGCGGCGACCAAAACTGCACACAGTACTCCAGTTGCAGCCTCACCAGTACCCTGTACAGTTGCAGCAAGACCTCCCTACTTTTATATTCTATCTCCCTCGCTAAAAAGACCAACATTCCATTTGCCTTCTTGATCACCTGCTGCATCTGCAGACAGGGTTTTTGCAGTTTGTGCACAAGGACCCCCAGGTCCCTCTGCACCGTAGCATGCTGCAGCTTTTCGCCTTTTAAATAATAATCTCTCCTACTATTATTTCTACCAAAGGCTGGTGTGCAGGTGGTGCTTCCCATGTCCTCCATCCTGGGCTCTTGTCTGTATCACAGCTGATGGACTGCCCTTCCTTAGTGGGGGCTGGCAAGACAGTGAGAGGGAAACAACACTGCCATTCTTACACTCCACAGGGATGAAGTAACGGGTGAGAGCAGTGGTTCCCCAAGTGTGGTGGCATGAACATAGAGGGTGGGGGGTCTGTGGGTGGATGAGTGACATTTAATGCCTAAGATTCAAAACAAAATGGTGACCTATCTGCACTTGGCCTCTCTTCATCCATGTTTACTAAAAACTTATGGTTTCTTAATCTTCCTGGCCCTCCCATTGCATGTAGGTGTATCCCCAGCATCCTGGTGAGGGCCCCCTGTGAAAAGCATGGTGCTGTCTTCTTGCCTGCCATCTCCTGCAGTTGTTGTGGACCTAGTAGTGAGGATAGAACATAGGACATAGAACACTGCAGCACAAACAGGCCCTTCGGCCCACAAGTTGGGCCGATCATATCCCTACATACCAGGCCTATCTATAACCCTCAATCCTATTAAATCCCATGTACTTATCCAGAAGTCTCTTAAAAGACCCCAACGAGTTCGCCTCCACCACCACCAACGGCAGCCGATTCCACTCACTCACCACCCTCTGAGTGAAAAACTTACCCCTGACATCTCCTCTGTACCTACTCCCCAGCACCTTAAGCCTGTGTCCTCTCATAATGACCATTTCAGACCTGGGAAATAGCCTCTGAGAATCCATCCTATCTATACCTCTCAACATCTTATAAACCTCTATCAGGTCGCCTCTCAACCTTCGTCTCTCCAGGGAGAAAAGGCCAAGCTCCCTCAACCTGTCCTCATAAGCCATGCCACCTAATCCAGGCAACATCCTTGTAAATCTCCTCTGCACCCTTTCAATAGCTTCCACATCCTTCTTGTAGTGAGGCGACCAGAACTGCGCACAGTACTGGGAGCCATTTATATGGAGCTCCCAGTGTTTGCAGCAGTTAAGTCATTGTGGGGGCAGATGAATCAGAGGGAACATTTGAGTAGTGAGGAATGCATGGCATAAAAAATATTGCTAATGAGGCGTAACATTTGGCCTGGAAACACATTAGCGCCATCGGTGGGGAACCACATATAAGAACATAAGAACATAAGAAATAGGAGCAGGAGTAGGCCATCCAGCCCTTCGAGCCTGCCCCGCCATTCAATAAGATCATGGCTGATCTGTCGCTGCTCAGTTCCACTTTCCCGCCCTCTCCCCATAACCCTTAATCCCCTCTCCTATCAAAAACCCATCAACCCGCGTCTTAAAAATATTTAGCGAGGCAGCCTCCACCACTTCAACGGGCAGAGAATTCCAGAGATTCACCACCCTTTGAGTGAAGAAGTTCCTCCTCAACTCCGTTCTAAACCGCCCCCCTTTTATCTTGAGGTTGTGCCCCCTAGTCCTACTGTCTTTTTTGAGCGGGAAGAGTCTCTCCACCTCTATCCTATGCATCCCATTCATCATCTTATACGTCTCAATGAGATCTCCCCTCATTCTTCTAAACTCTAACGAGTACAAGCCCAGTTTATTCAGCCTCTCCTCATAGCTCAACCCCCTCAACTCCGGCATCAGCCTAGTAAACCTCCTCTGCACTCCCTCCAAGGCCAAAATATCTTTGCGCAGGTGCGGCGCCCAAAACTGCACACAGTACTCCAGCTGCGGCCTCACCAATGCCCTATACAGCTGCAGCAAGACCTCCCTACTTTTATATTCAATCCCTTTCGCTATGAAGGCCAGCATCCCATTCACCTTCCTGACCACCTGCTGCACCTGCAAGCTGGGTTTTTGCGACTCATGCACAAGGACCCCGAGGTCCCTCTGCACCGTCGCCTGTTGCAGTTTTTGGCCCCGTAAGTAATAGTCCTTCCTACCATTCTTCCTACCAAAGTGGACCACCTCACAATTGCCAACATTAAATTCCATTTGCCATTTCCTGGCCCATTCGCCCAGAATATATGCCAGAACAAATGCTCTGCCATTTTCTTTGGTAAGATTTTGCTCCAAAGTTTGGAAAGGAATACAGGCAGTGTTAAATGGAGGAGATTTGGAAACAGGGTAATGTCAGCAGAGAGTGAAAAAGAATTGAAAATCAGGAGTCAGTGCTTTTCCTCAGGGAAAAAAAAATACATAAAAGAGTTGGAAAAATTGAATTAACAACAGAGGAAACTCTTTTGCTTGTCATCCATTGCAAGATCTTATTCATAGCCATTTTCATCTTCAACATGGTACCATTGTAGAAATTATTTCATTTTTTAAAAATTTGGCGACTGATGCAAGGGATTTTTGGATGGTAACCCAAATATACTCTGAGGGTCAACTAAAATAAAAATCATACAAGAGAAATGGTTTGAGACATAAAGTTTATAAGTCACCTAACCAAAGGTTAAATCACTCAGCCAATTGAAAACTGCATGTTAGTGCAAAATTGAAAACATGAAAAAATAACAAAAAAGGCATGGATAGCATTCAGCAGAGGTGGACAGGACAGCCAAGCGAATGTTTCAGAGGGATTCACATCTGTTTTCTCAGCACTTTTTGAATTTATTTTCTGATATTTTGTATATAAAAATTAATAACTTTGTAATAAAGAATAAATCGATTTATATTGTATCTTTCACAATCTCTGGACATCACAAAATGCTTTAAAGCAAAGGATATTGTCATGGGTCAAGGTTAGAACTCCAAGTGTTTTATGAAGCCTGCCTGAACCACAAGTTTTGCATCTTGAATTTGGTGAGGATAAGCATGACATGCTTCACTTTGGGTATGATTCAAGTGATCCACATGGGAGCTTTTATCAAACAAAGCTAATTTTAAAATATAGTTAACATGTATAGTAAGAAAATTAGCAACAACTTTTATCAATTACAAACAAGGAACAAAACAACCACTATGATGTATAGCCTCTAATGAATATCTCTAAGATGTTCCACTTAAAATCAAAATCCAATAATCAAAAAGCTTGGAACAGATTTATCACTGCACAGGTGAAAGCTCACATAACACTGGAATCCTTGGGCTGAATGCTGATTTCAAATGGTCTTGAAAACTTAGAGTAGCTTGTAGTATCAACTCCCCAAAACCCCAAAACATAGACTTTTTTTACTGCAGGATGGCAATAAGATGTGTTTTCAGCTAACTGGTAAAAGTTTCAAAATAAAAACAGACAGGGAGACTTCTTTCAGCTATGCTTCTAACATTACAACCAAAATGAAACTAAAAACTCCTCCCACCAATGACCAATGGTGGGAGGAGTTTTCTTCTCCTCCCACCAATGACATCATCTAAAGCTGTGAGCATGATTTCAAAAAAATGTTCTTAAAGGGACATTAACATCACAATATATTCCTGAAAAACACACTGATGGATAAGATATAGTGCAACAAACTTGCAGTCAACAAGAACCCATGAACAGTAATGAGATAAACACTCAACAGCCTTTCTTTATTGATGGTGAATAATGGATAAATATTGCCCAGGATATCAGGGGTGACTCATCTGTTTTACTTCAAAATTGTAACATGGAATTGTTGAGTACACCTGAGTGGAAAGGAGCCTTTTTTTTCTTTCTAACTTTGCTTTTGACTTCCAGCTTTCACAGTTTCTTTAGATGCTTTAGGAAAAATGTATGATCCAGTATCTGTGCTTATTCCTGTGTTAATTGTGTCACAAACTAAAATCGTGGAATCTCTACAGTGTAGAAGGAGGCCATTCAGCCCACTGAGCTTGCACTGACAACAATCCCACCCAGGCCCTATCTCTATAACCCCATGTTAGCACTGCTGCCTCACAACACCAGGGATCTGGTTCAATTCCGGCCTCGGGTCACTGTTTGTGTGAAGTTGGCATGTTCTCCCAGTTTCTGCGTGGGTTTCCTCCGGGTGCCCCGATCCCTCCCACAGTCCAAAGGTGTGCTGGCTAGGTCGATTGCCCATGCTAAATTGACCCGAGTGACAGGGGGATTGGCAGGTAATTATGTAGGGTTACAGGAATAGGGCCGAGATGGGATTGTACAGACTCAACGGGCTGAATGGCTTCCTACTGCACTGAAGGGATTCTATGATTCCAGCAATTTCTGTATTTTTAGTTTGAGTCACATCGGTGCCTGCAGGCCTTTCTCCTGACTGGTTCATCGCAATCTTTGTTCAACTGCAGATACTTCTGCTGTACAGAAGGAAGGAGGGATTAATTTTGGTCTGTTGAGCTAATCTGCAGAAATTTCATTTAGTGTTCAAATCCCCCCACGGCCTTGCCCTTCCCAATCACCTCCTTGAACTCAACAGCTCCCCGATTGGCAGCTGTGCCTTCAAATATCCCTCAATAAATGTCTCGGCTTCTCTTGCCAACCTTTAAGACACACATTAAAACCCACTTCTTCGATCGGCTGCCCTGCTTTGGCTGTTGTGATTTATTTGATTACTCTACTGCGAAACATGTTGGGACGTTAATTACATTAAAGGCGCTTTTTAAACATTAGTTTTTTTTTGTGAGGGAAATCAAATTCTGTTGGCTCATCCCTTTAAAACAGTCATCCATCTTAGCCTCACCCTCAATAAACGTCTTCTGCCATGCGACTGAAATTAAAGGAAGGTTCCAGAAATAAACGTCCTCTGCTTTGCCATTGGGTGCGGCGGATAACTTCATCCGCTTGTGTTATACATTGAAGTGGTCAGCCCACTTACAGAGGAAAGATAAAAGGTGGGCCATTTAACCAGTTAGCGGAGCTTTATTAGATAGGTCTGAGAAAGGGTCATCTGGACTCAAAACGTTGGTTCTGTTCTCTCCCCACTGATGCTGTCAGAACTGCTGAGATTTACCAACATTTTCTGTTTTTGCTTCAGGCCCCAGTATTCGCAGTATTTTGCTTTTATTTTGTTAGATAGTTGTTGCTCACAGTCCACGATGGAAGGGAAGGGAATTCTCTCAAATACCTCTGAGGGTGTCTGATGTGATGCACTACACAGAGATGCACTGGTTTGCAACACATAACAACAAGTATCCTAGCTTCATCTACAGTGACAAAATACTGATGGTTTGTAGGGGTAGCGTGGTCCCTTTAAGGGGACCTACCCTGAGGGCCTCATGATTGGACCAGACTGTATGGAGTGTTGGGAGGCTGAGCCAATGGAGTGTGAGCGGGCGTAGTCTGGGTGGGGAAGGAT
Source organism: Carcharhinus amblyrhynchos (assembly GCF_965287045.1). NCBI lineage: Eukaryota > Metazoa > Chordata > Chondrichthyes > Carcharhiniformes > Carcharhinidae > Carcharhinus > Carcharhinus amblyrhynchos. The sequence continues at coordinate 84,480,238 of NC_137334.1, forward strand.
CGACAGGGAGGGGTAGTGTACAGTTGCATATTATTCTGTCAGACCCTATTTGTATATATCATTGTTCATTGCTTTAGCAATAAAGCCTTTGCAATCTGAAGCCTCATCAAGTCACCCTTGATTTATTACAAATTAAAAGTACTGACGTTACTAGTTACTTTGTGTGCATTGCGAGAGATGTCGACCAAGCTGGACTGTTACAATTGCATTTCTTCGATTATTTCTCAAGTTTCATTTACAATTCCTATTTCGTGGGCGGATAATAGTCAAATCATTCAAAATATTTCAAATTTTTGAGTTGAGATAATCAATCTATGGAAAGCTAGAAAATTGAAGAAGAATTGAATGAATGTAAATGGTATCTATGATTCCCCATCCTGATATGAATTTTTATTTGAAAAGTAATATATTCGGTAAATGTTCAACAATATTTATTCAATGATCTGCAGTGTCAGACGGACCAATAAAGTAACTGGTTCAATCGGGGTACTTTTTGGACTGAGCTGAGCTGGGGGAGAGAAGAGTTCAACAACTGGCTTCATGATCCCTTTGGCTTGGTGAGAGGAAAAGAAATCTGCCAAGATAGAATCAGCATAGAAACCCTGGCTCATCAAGCCTGCACCGACCACAATCCCACCCAGGTCCCACCCCCATATCCCTACACATTTACACACTAATCCCTCTAACCTAGGCACCCCAGGACACTAAGGGGCAAATTTAGCATGGCCAATCAACCTAACCGGCACATCTTTGGACTGTGGGAGGAAACCGGAGCACCCGGAGGAAACCCACACAGACACGAGGAGAATGTGCAAACTCCACACAGACAGTGACACAAGCAAGGAATTGAACCCAGCTCCCTGGAGCTGTGAAGCAGCAGTGCTAACCACTGTGGTACCGTGCCGCCCAAATGTCCATTTCTGACAGCACATGAATATTCGGATTTGAACAAAGTCCCGGAGCATGCCTGGTTAATCCCGGGTCCAGCAAGGGAGCCAATACCTATAGGGGAGGTAAAGAATATTGAGCAAAATACACATTGTTATCAGGTGTCACTCGATTGGGCAGTGCTTGGGGTCACAGGTTACTGCTAAGAGTCTTCACTTGACTGCAGAAGTTGATTCTCAATTCTCAGATCTTTGGGCACATTTGGCAGACTGTCCCACGAGGTAGTGGAATTTGCTTCTTTTTTTTCCTTCTCTGCTGCCACTTTGCCTCATCAAAGTAGGAGGGAGCCTGATTGACAAGTTGTCACCATTTGGGCAGCACAGTGGTACAGTGGTTAGCTCTGCTGTCTCACAGTGCCAGGGACCTGGGTTTAATTTTGGCCTCAGGCCATTGTCTGTGTGGAGTTTGCACATTCTCCTTGTGTCTGTGTGGGTTTCCTCCAGGCAGTCCGTTTCCTCCCACAGTCCAAAGATGTGTGGGGGAGGTTGATTGGCCATGCTAAGAAATTGCCCATTAGTGTCTAGGGATGCGTAGGTTAGCGGTATTAGTGGGTACAATATGTAGGGATATGGGGGTTGGGCCCGGATGGGATTGTGTTCGGTACAGCCTCGATGGGCCAAAAGGCCTCTTTCTGCACTGTTGGGTTCTATGATAATAAAATATGAGGGGTTTCAGGGATAGGCCCTGGGTGGGATTGTGAGTGGTGCAGACTCAATGGGCTGAATGGCCTCCTTCTGCATTATAGGAATCCTATGATTCTATGATAGCAAGTTCCTCCTCGTCATTAATGTCAATGTTGCCACATTTCAAGGAGAGCTTGAGAGAAAAATAAACAAGAGGATCAGTAACGTATAAAACGCCATTCAGAAATGAAAGATAAGGACAGGTTTGCATTCCAAACCTGGCTGAATTTGAAGAAGACTCAAAATCTGAACTCAAATGCCATTCGACTCGGCCGAAAGCCATACGATCCTGCCCAAGGTCAATGGACTTTCCCATCCTCCAGGTCTCGCCGACTCCATTCCCATGGCAAGAGGGACGGTAAAATTCCAGTATTTTGTCCCTGCATTCATGTCAAATTCCCAGCGATCGCAGTTTTCTTGTTTTAGCTGATAAAAGGGATAAGATTTGACAAGGAAAATTCACCCGATACAAGGAATATTTCTGCCTTGAAAGGAAAGGATTTTATTTCCAACTACAAATAAATGGCACAAAGAAATGATTTTAAGAAACAAATGATAAACTTTTACAATTTCTGATTCAGTCCTCCAAGAGGAGAAAGCAATTTAAAAGTAATAAATCTGAACTCAGGAATGGCAGCGATGAAGACCCATCTGGCCCACTAATGTCCTTTAGGGAAGGGAATCTGCCACCCTTGCCTGGTCTGACCTACATGTGACTCCAGACCCACAACAGTGAGCAATGATGGTTGAAATTTTTCCAAGGTGGCAGAATCTCACTGTTAGAGCTGAAGGCAGTAGGCACCCAAGACTGAATTCTAATCTGGGTCCCTCATGCTTTGAGGCAGCAGTGCTGACCACTGTACCACCATGCTGCTCTTCAGTTTGTGTTACCAGAACTATTAAACACAGTTGTGGATGGATCACTGAACAGCGAGCCGCTATTATTATCTTGTAGATTTTAAAAAATGAACCACAACAAGATGTACATCAAAATGTTCCTCTCCACATGTCTACTGGCAAATGTCAGCACTTGTGTCATCCCAAACACACTATGGGATAATAACATGAATAATAAGGAAACTAAGACATGTGAGTTATAGCATGCAAAATCAAAAAGGATGGCAAATTATATAGTAGCAGCTGAAACTCTTGTCTCAAACTGACATTAATAAACTATAAGTTTCACAAAAATACTTTGAGGAAATTATTGCCTTGTACCTTAATGCTTATAATTTAGTAATATATAATTCCTTACACAGAATCGTAGGATCCCTACGATACAGAAGGAATCCTGCATCAACAACAATCCCACTCAGACACTGTCCATACATTTCCCCTGCTAATCTCCCTGATGCTGAGGGGCAAGTTAGCCCAAATCATCAACCTAACTCGTACATCTTTGGACTATGGGAGAAAACTGGAACACCCGGAGGAAACCCATGCAGACGCAGGGAGAATGTGCAAACTCCACAAAGACAGTGGCCCAAGGCTGGAATGGAACCCAGGTCCCTGGAACTATATTATAGAACATAGAACATAGAACATTACAGCACAGTACAGGCCCTTCGGCCCTCAATGTTGTGCCAACGAGTGGAACCAATGACCCTCGAACCTAAACTTTTCCAATATTACCCATACACCTATCCACTGACCATTTGAATGCCCTTAAAGTTGGCAAGTCCACAACTGCTTTAGGCAGAGCATTCCATGCCCTTACTACCCTCTTAGGTGCAGTTGCCATACTAAATTCACCCTCAGTCTACCCAGAGTGTAGCGACTAGGGGATTTTCACAGTGACTTCATTGCAGTGCTAATGTAAGCCTATTTCAAATAAAAAAAACTTTGGTCTCTGGGAAGAAACCGGAACACCCCAAAAAACCCACATAGAGTAGGGTAGAATATTCACAGAAACAGTCATCCAAGGACATAAATGAATCTAGGTCCCTGGCACTACGAGGCAGCAGTGCTAACCACTGTGCCACCTTTTAGTAATATATAATTCTTCACATAACAATGATTCACCAAAACCACATGACACTCACTGTATCTTATTTGGACCAATAACTATTTAGGTTCAAAATATGGGCAACTCTGCCATTCATAGGGTGGCAAAGCCCTTTCTCTGTAGGTAAGGTGCCTGAATAGATTTAAGCTTTTTAATTTCAAGATTACTGAAGAAATCATGGCAGCACACTCTCTTCTATGACAGAGTTAAGCATTGTAATAACGAGGAAGCACATGCAAAAAAAAAATGACCTGTCAACTTCTGAGGAATAGAGGGAAATTTATTCCCATAAATAATAAGCTGGGAAATTTTGCGGTAGTAAATCTCAGTCTAACTGCTGACGAGAATAAGTACAGTATGTTTACTCTAAGCTTACAACCCTGGATCATTCAGCGTACAAGAAAGATAGCACTGATGTTCAGTTCCCGTAACACTTTGTGTAGAAAAGGATATTAGATTACATGACAAGTATTGTACTTTCATTCAATAAAATCCCTCTCATTCCGGCTCTGTATAGTCTAGTCTCTTTCCTTCTTGCTGTCTGTCTCTTCAATTGTATTGCTGTCACAGGGACTTATTGCTGAATACATTAACAGTGACTGCAAGCAAAGACTAGAGTCTGCAAAGTTATGAGATACTACTTTGATCAGCAGTTGTCTTTCTTCTCCCTAAATGAGAATAGTGACCCATTTTTTTTTTAAAATCCAACTTTTGCATATTGTCAGGGCTATCAAGCACCAATGTGAGGCTTCTATATGAACAGTAAGTGTTAAAACTTTGCTCGGCACCACGGTGACACAACGGTTATCACTGCTGCCTCACAGCACCAGGGACCTGGGTTCAATTCCCCGCTTGGATCACTGTCTGTGTAAAGTTTGCATGTTCTCCCTGTGCCTGCGTGGGTTTCCTCCAGTTGGTCCGGTTGTCTCTCACAGTCCAAAAGACGTGCTGGTTGGGTGCATTGACCCGAACAGGCGCCGGAATGTGGCAACTAGAGAATTTCACAGTAACTTCATTGCAGTGTTAATGGAAGCCTACTTGTGACTAATAAATTACACATAGCTTTCACTGTTCAAAGCCTTGATGAACACAGGACAGTACAAGAACAAGCCCTTCAGCCCAACAATGTTCTGTTGAACATGACCCAAATTAAACTAATTCCTTCTGTTTGTGTGAAGTTTGCACATTCTCCTCATGTCTGCGCGGATTTCCCCTGGGTGTTCCGGTTTCCTCCCACAGTCCAAAGATGTGCAGGTTAGGTTGATTGGCCATGCTAAAAAAAAATTGCCCCTTAGTGTCCTGTGATGTGTAAGTCAGAGGGATTAGTAGATAACATATGTAAGGATATGGGAGTAGGGCCTGGGTGGGATTGTGGTCAATGCAGACTCGATGGGCCAAATGGCCTCTTTCTGTACTGTAGGGTTTCTATGATTTCTTTCTTCTGTCGGCCCTTGGTCCATTTTCCTCTATTCCTTGCATATTCATGCACTTACCTAAAATCCCCTTTAATGTCCCTGTTATACCTGTCTCCACCACCACCCCTGGCAGCATGTTCCAGCCACCTACCACTATCTGTGTAAAAAAGCTAATCCCTCACACCTCCTTTGAACTTTCCCCTCTCATCTTAAGTGCCTGTCCCTAGTATTAGACATTGACTTTGATAACTACTCCAAACTTTTTTTTAAAATTTGAGAGCTGCACCCTACCAATAAATATGATTGTGGCCTAAGTCACTTTGGCCTTTGCATCAATCAGTTTCAGGATTGTCATGATTTCATTAAAATGATCTTTGCCAGCTTTCTAGCTTCAGAACCCTCTTAATGTTGGTCAAAATATCTTGGGGGAAATAACATTACCTCTTATAGTCTACTATGGACTCTGAATCAATCCGGCATCTGTGCAGGTACTGCAAAACTCCCAACTTCCAGCAAAACACTGCTCAATGCATCATACAATACCATCGTACAAGCATTGGCTTCCAATCACTTCTGTATATCATCCATAAAATTGAACAAAGGGTCTCAATAATACAGCTAGACACACTTCCTATTTTAAAGAAAATAGATGATACAGTCTTTGAAATGTTCTTTAAATGTGTTCGTGGATGCATAAAAACTGAATGCTGTTTGAGTTTATTGTAAAACATACAAATGTATCTCTTGAATTTGACCTTGACAATGGCCATAGTCCAAAAATTGTCTTTCTTCCCAAATGAGAGAAGTGACACAATTAGTTTTTTTTTAATCCATCCTTTGTATATTTTTCAGCTATTAAGCACCAATGTAGATATGAGGGGTAAGTGTTTAACTTTCGCTGTTCAAAGCCTTGTTGATTTTGATAACTTCTCCAATCTTTCTGGAATGAGATTTCTTTAAGCCTGTGTTGGGAGATCCCAAATTTCTCAGAGGTCAGTGCATTCTGCAACAACCCTGATTCAGGAGTGTGGATTCACGTGCAATGTTTTCCAAAATAAGACATGCTTTCACAAAAGCAGATGTGTGTATTCAAGTGGGCTGCAGGGGAGACGTGAGGAAGAACATTTGGACCCAGTGAATGGGGGGGTGACCTGAAACACACAACACAAACGGTGGAAGTGGAGACAGTCAATAATTTCAAAATAAAATTCTACAGGGGGTCGAGGGATATAAGCTTGCAGTGCTGTGGGGGAGAAAGGAGGGAGATACGATTGATTGGTTGCCTCTACAGTGAGCCAGCATAAGCTCGATGGGCCACATGGCCTCCCTCTGTGCCATATGACTCCAGTCACAACCAGGTGGCATCATTAAAATGAAAAATTATTATTTTAGTCAAATGTATTGAAGGCGCACATGAAATCCATCAGGATTTTTTTGTATCATAAAACAATTACAGACTGAAAGAACAGAAATGTTGAAGTGCAAGATGTAATATTTAAGATAAGGATGCTATAAGCAGGATTGAGGTGAGCTTGAAAAACGACCAAATAAAATGTCAAAGAATTTAGTGCCCACTTTGATTAAATTATGTATAATGCAACAGTCAGAAATCCATGAAGAATTGTTGAATAATGTAACGTTCACTAGATCACACCTTTCCTGATTTCTGTATCATTCTAATCCACTCAATATGCTTTGGGTTCAGGAGGCCATTTGCAAGTCATTTGTGCAAGGTTGGGCGGATCTTGTTATTTGGGAAGTAACGGGAGGATGTGTGTAATGTTTTTTTAAAACTGTAAAGATTCAGTTGTAGACTGCATTTTCAACAGAGACATTTCATTTATAAAAGCCACTACTCTTTCCACTTCCAATGATCATAATGACGAGGGCAAGAAATTGGACATTTTCTTCAGTTATTCACTCATGAGATGAGGGCATCGTTGGCGAGTCCAGCATTTGTTGCCCATCTCTAATTGCCCTTAAATAAGGTCATTTCAGAGTTAACCACATTGTCAGGATGTATGGGGAAGGATTATCCAGCTGCGCTTGATCCAAGTCTGGAAAATCCTGCCCGAGACCTTTGCATGGCCCACCAAATTTTCTGTCTGTTACAACTCCTGTAGCGGGCAGGATAAGAAAATTGCATTCCAGATTTCTTTCACTACAGGGTATTAGTGAACCAGATTTTTTTTTATAATGATCACCATTACTGAAACCAGCTTTCAAATTCTAGTTTTATTGATTAACTTTAAATTCCACCAGCTACTGTGATGGGATTTAAACTTATATCACCAGAGTGTTAGACTGGGCCTCCAATGTCATTACAACTTCACCACCATCTCCCGTTATACCTTGTACCTGGTACATACCTCAAATTGTTCCTTCCTGGGAGCCTGTAGGTAAATAATTTGTGAAATACTTCAGCAAAGTCGTTGAGTTTATCACAAGTGCCACATGCCCAGATCTGAATTATTCCTTGGGAACAGTAGCGTACTAAATATTGTCATAGATCTTCCTAGCAAAAGCAATGGCCAGCATTCAAAGGGGATGATGAAATGCAACGTTTCCCAGTAACAAGCTTAGCAGACCGAATCAGTTATAAACATCTATCATCAGGAAACAGCTTACCTAGACAACTGAGAGATCAGAGGAGGTATACAAATGCTAACTTTGAGAGTCATGGAATGTGAGAGATGTAGACAGATACACAAAGGGAAAAACACAGAGGAATCAGGGTGTAATTGCCAGCACCTGAAGAAGCAGGAGGGCTAGTTTAATATCTCACAGCTAAGGGGTCAGTTTAACATCTAAGAGCCAAGAAGGCATTTTAACATTTAAGAGCTGGAGAGGCCAGTTTTATAGTTCAGAGTCTGAGAGGACGTTGTAACATCTAAGAAGTCTTAGAGCCAAGGTAGTGCACAAAGACAGTTTAACTATATTCGCTGAACCAGGAAAAGACAGATACAAAACTTGATTGTCCGCCTTGTTCTGCATGGTAACTATGAGCTTGAGTTAATGTGATCAATTTGGATTTTTTTGGGAACGGGGAAGTCTTAAGATCACAGATACTTTAGAACAAGGGGTAATATCTATATGAACTGTGTGTATGTTCAGTAATTCATATTCTTAATTGTCTTAGAGTGTTCTAGTCCTAATTGTGATTATATTTGTCTTGTCTTTAGTTTGATCAATATTCTTCAGTAATCACTACATGATGACTGGGTTAATTACTCTCATCGGAGTTTTGCATGACTCCACATATCATTCCAAAATAAAACTATACACCATTATGAACCGATGCTTCAAGTTGAGATGGCCTTGCAGATAACATCAGCGTGATTTGTGACAACATGTCATGGGACAAGTGGCACAGAGAACTGGACAAACGATACAGAGATATGAGGGAGGGGGTCATATTCCCTGATAATACTCCTCTACTGCTCAGACGGAGGGTCACCCAGACTCAAAAGGTTGACCCTATTCTCTCTCGATGGTAGCCATGATGTGGAGATGGCAACAGCGTTGCCCACCCCCCTCGCTTTATATTCCCTCCCCTTGCAAAGTTAAGGCGGCCTTCATGACACGAGACAACACAGAACCGCCCAGCAGAAATTGATAGCCAAGTTCCGCACATATGATGACAGTTTCGACTGGGATCTTGGGTTCATGTCACACTATCTTTAACCCCCATTACTTGCCTGGGCTTGCAAAATCTCACTAACTGTCCTGGTTGAGACAATTTACACCTCTTTAATCTGTGCTTAACCCTCTCTGCACTCACATTGTCTGCACATGTAAAGACTTGATTACTTGTAAAGACTTGCTTTCCAACCATTATCTTGTAATTGAGTCTGTGTCTATGTGCGCTCTGCTTGCAAACACAACTCCTCACTCACCTGAAGAAGGAGCAAGACTCCAAAAGCTTGTGCTACCAAATAAATCTGTTGTACTGATGTATCTAGTGTATAGCATCGGTTGAAGGTCCTGTTCAGTCCGAGCTGGCCAACAATCGAGCTGACCAACGAATGGGAGGCCGACAATGCGGGAGCTACTGAGCATGTGCCAATCTCGGCACTGACAGTTTGGCACATGCTCAGTGGCCCGCTAGGCTGCCAGCTAGGGGAATAAGCCCACGCCCACCGATTTTCAGTGTGGTTTACACTATTGCACTCTGCAGTACACAGAGCGAGGGATATTGCAACAGGAGTTATTCCAGTTTTTATGCAAATTCAGCGCTTAGAATTTTTTTTAGGAGAATTCCATCTATTATTCTTTCCAGTAACATTTGTAATCTTTAGATTGAAGGCTGTAAGATTATATTCCATCAGAATGATCTAGGAACCTTTTCTTAGGAAGATTAAAGTGCTATGGCCTGTGTTTATTAGGTTGCTTTGGTGCCCATTGTTAATATATTTTCAAAATGCTTGAGGCTTACAAAATATTTCATATTTCTTTCTCAACTGTTGAGAACCTTTTCAGGTGTTTATTTTGCTTTTTTTTTAAGAAATAATTGTGCATTCTGTAAGGTTTACTGAAGTTTGAGAGGGCGGAGATTGTACAGCTTCCTGTCACCTGTGAAAAGTCTGGGATCTCTGTCTGTAAAATAATGAGGGGCATAGATCAGCTCAATAGTCAATATCTTTTGCCAAAGATAGAGGGTCTAAAACTAGACGGCATAGGTTTAAGGTGAGAGGAGAGACATACAAGAGCATCCAGAGGGGCAATTTTTTCACAGAGAGGGTGATGAGTGTCTGGAACAAGCTGCCAGAGATAATAGTAGAGGCGGATACAATTTTGTCTTTTAAAAAGCATTTAGGTAGTTACATGGGTACAATGGGTATAGAAGGATATGCGCCAAATGCGGGCAATTGAGACTAGATTAGGGGTTTAAAAAAAAGGGTGGCATGGACAAGTTGGGCCAAAGAGCCTGTTTCCATGCTGTTCTATTTCACGCAGAATAATCTGCACAGTTAGTCCTGGGAAGTCACGGTCAAAGAATCGGAGTTATAGAAAAGGTTGAGCCTCCCACTGCAGATTCTCCTGCAGGGGACAATAAGCCATTGCCCAATGAACCAACCAACAAAGTTGGCCTAAACTCAATAGAAGAATAGGTGGCATGGTGGCATAGTGGTTAGCATTCTTGTCTCACAGGGCCAGAGTCCCACGTTCAATTCCCGGCTTGGGTCACTGTCTGTGTAGAGTCTACACATTCTCCCCATGTCTGTGTGAGTTTCCTCCAGGTGCTCCAGTTTCCTCCCACAGCCTTAAAGATGTGCAGGTTAGGTGCATTAGCTATGCTAAATTCTCCCTCAGTATACCAGAGCAGGTGCCAGAGAATGATGACTGTGGATTTTCACAGTAACTTCATTACAGTGTTAATGTGAGCCTACTTGTGACTGGTAAATAAACTTAAACTAAGGTAGCTTCTTGAGAATAGGAACATAGGGGAGAAGGACCTCATCTCAGACAGGAAAACTGATAATTGTATCCATGTGATGAATAGATATTGCATTAGCTTACGATTACATGCAGCAGGAGGGTTTAAAGGTATTTTAATTTATTAGTGTCACAAGCAAGCTTACAGTAACACCACAGTGAAGTTACCGTGAAAACACCTTAGTCACCACATTCCGGTACCTGTTCAGGTACACTGAATTCACAATTTACAAGGTACAAGTCAGGAGTGTAATGGAATACTCTTCATTTGCCTGAATGTGTGCAACTCCAACAACACTCAAGGGGTTCAACACCATCCAAGACAAAACAGCCCACTTGTTTTGCAACCCTTCTACAAGCACCGTCCAAACCCATGACAACTACCATCTAGAAGGACAAGGGCAGCAGACACATGGGAACACCACCACTTGGGAGTTCCCTTCCAAACTGCTCACCATCTTGACTTTGAAATATATTGCTGTTCCTTTATAGCAATGTGTACCTACTTCTCATGGACTTGAGCAATTCAAGAAGGTACCTCACAACCACATTCTCAAGGGCAATTAGGAATGAGCAATAAATGGTGGCCCCGCTAGCAAAGTCCACATCCCTTGAATGATTAAAAAAATCTTTACACAGGACAAATGTTTAGAGAATTAGATGCACTCCAATGGATAACGATTGGAGACAAGGACATGACCATCTTACGGCATGCTGACAACTCAACACCACTTGCAGAATCCGAAGAGATCCTACAATATGTTGTAGAACAAGTAAAATCCAATGGTTTTGAATACAAATTGAGTACAAACATTGAAAATACAGAATCAATGGTAATTAGAAGAAATACATTAGCAGAAAGTAGAGTGAAAATTGAAGTGGATTGAAGTGCCACTCGAACAAATGTGCAAGTTTGTCAGTTTAAGACAAATGATTAAACAAAAAATGATGTGATGTCCAAGTCTGGAGAAGGAAAGAGATAGCTAGAAGTAATTTTGTGAAGATGAAGGATGTGTTAACAACAAGAAAAGTCAAGCTTGTAACAAGGAAAAACATAAGATGTTACATTCCTGTCTGCCTCAGAAACCTGGACACTAAGATCTATGCAAGAAAATAGAAGGCTCTGAAACATGGATGCTAAGATGCATGCTAAAGATTCCATATACAGACCATAAAGCCATATTTTAAGCAGCAAGAGTGAAAAGAATGCTCAAGGGCGACATCTGAAAAATAAATTGCCACTATTTCACCCCATTTGATCCAAGTTGAAAAGCTACAGAGAATCACAGTGGAGAACAGCAGGAAGAGGTGTTGGCCTAGGCATAGCTGGCACAGTTGTTAGCACTGCTGCCTCACAGCACCAGGGACCTGGGTTCGATTCTCGGTTGAGTCAATGTCTGTGTGGAGTTTACACAGCCTCCCCCTGTCTGCCTGGATTTCCTCCAAGTGCTCTGGTTTTCTCCCACATTCTGAGGATATGCAGGTTAGATGGATTGGCCAATGTTAAATTCTCCTTCGGTGTACCCGAACAAACACCGGAATGTGGCAACTGGGGGATTTTCACAGTAACTTCATTGCAATGTTAATATAAGCCTACCTGCGACTAATAATCAACTCATCTGAGATGCTGTGAAGCAATTTCTACACCTTCTCTCCAACATAACAGATGGCATCCAGTATTCACGAATCAGGAATGGAAATCTGGGAATTCCCAAATTGGAAGTGCAAATACCATCTGTAATCATTAGAAAATGGGAATCATTACAGCTTCTAAGGATCTGATTATTTGTACCTCATTTCAATCATCACAAAGTAATTACAGATGAGTGACAGTGTATGTGTGAAAATAGAGCAAGACAGCCAAGTGTGGCACACCATGAGATCTCTTAGCAGGAGTAGCAACTAGCAGCAGTATGGGTTCTTTTGTCATGATGGCTTTAATCTCCAGGGCCATTGACTCAGCCGAGAATCGAACCCAGGTCCCTGGTGCTGTGAGGCAGCAGTGCTAACAACTGTGCCAACTATGCCTAGGCTGTTGAGCGAGCCAAGGGGGGAAACAGCAGAGGTGCTGGCATTAATTTTCCATTCTTCGGAGCTTTCAACATGTCATTGATGAAGATGAACATCTCGCCAAGACCATCCCCACACCCCTACTTCTTGCCTTCAAACAACCGCACAACCTCAAACAGACCATTGTCTGCAGCAAACAACCCAGCCTTCAGGAGAACAGTGATCACAACACCACACAACCCTGCCACGGCAACCTCTGCAAGATGTGCCAGATCATCGACACCGATGCCATCATCTCACATGAGAACACCATCCACCAGGTACATGGTATATACGCTCGCGACTCGGCCAATGTTGTCTACCTGATACGCTGCAGGAAAGGATGTCTCGAGGCATGGTTCTTTGGGGAGATCGTGCAGATGCTACGACAATGGATGAATAAACCCTGCTCGACAACCACCAGGAAGGAATGTTCCCTTCCAGTCGGGGAACACTTCAGCCTTTGATCTTCGGGTAAGTGTTCTCCAAGGCAGCCTTTATGACCACGACAACACAGAAGCGCTGAGCAGAAATTGATAGCCAAGTTCCGCACACATGAGAATGGCCTCAACTGGGATCTTAGGTTCATGTCACACTATCTGTAACCTCCACAATTTGCCTGAGTTTGCAAAATCTCACTAACTGTCCTGACTGGAGACAATACACATCTCTTTAACCTGTACTTAACCCTCTGTCACATTGTTTGTACCTTTAAGACTTGATTACTTGTAAAGACTTGCATTCCAATCATTATCTTGTAAGTTGAGTTTGTGTCTATACACGCCCTGTTTGTGAACGTAGCTCTTCATTCACCTGATGAAGGAGCAGCACTCCAAAGCTTGTGCTACCAAATAAACCTGCTGGACTTTAACCTGGTGTTGTGAGGCTTCTTACAGGAGAGGTGCCAGAGGACTGGAGGAGAGCTAATGTGACATCATTATTCAAGAAGGGAGGCAGAGGTAAAACAAGAAACTAAAGGCCAGTAACATCAGTAGTGGGGAAATGATTGGAAGCAATTCTGAAAAACAGAATTTGGAAAGGCAGGGATGAATCACAGTCAGCGTGTTTTTGTTAAGGCCAGGTCATGTCTGGCCAACTTTGTTGAATTTTTCGAAGCGGTGAATAAGTGCATAGATGAGGGCAATGCATTTGATGTAGTCTACTCGGACTTCAGCAAGACTTTTGATAAGGTCCCACATTGGAGAGTGATACTGAAGGTAAGAGCCTAGGGGATCGAAGGAAATTTGGCAAATTAGATTCAGAATTGGCTGAGTGGCAGGAAGTAAAGGGTGATGACTGAGGAAGTTCTTCTGACTGGAAGATATCATCCACTAGGGTCCCACAGGGATCAGTGTTGGAGTCCTTTCTGTTTGAGGTTATATGAATGACTTAGACGTGAATGTAGGGGGGTTGATCAGTAAGTCCATGAAAATTGGTAGGGTAGTGAATAGTGAGGATTACAGGAGGATATAGGCGGACTGGTCAGGTGGGCTGTGGCGAATGGAATTCAATCTGAATCAGTGTGAGGCGATGTACCTGTGCAGGACAAGCAAGGCAAGGGAGTACATGATGAATGGCAGGACCCTGGGAAGCACCAAGGATCAGCAGGACCTTTAAGTGCATGCACACTAGTCCCTCAAGTTAGTAGGATAAGTGGGTAAAGTGGTTCAGAAGGCATATGGTGTACTGGCCATTATTAGCCGAAGAATTGGATTTTAGAGCAGGCAGGTTATAATGGAACGGCATAAAATGTTGGTTAGGCTATAGTGAGAGCATTGTGTGCAATTCTGAAATCTACTTCAATCCATTTGAATTAATTTCTAGACATGAGGTGGGAAGTATGAGGCTTTTACCCACTCTAAGCAGCCCATTAATGAATTTGCTGAAGAAAACTACCATGGTAGTGTGGTCAGAAGCATGCCAAAGGGCTTTGAGTCATAGAAGATCATGTGCAATCTGGAATTATGGGAGGATGTGATAGCACTGGAAGAGTGTAGAGCAGATTTGCCAGGACATTGCCTGAACTGGAGAGTTTTAGTTATGAAGGGAGATTAGATAAACTGGGATTGCTTTCCTTGCAGCAGAGGAGACTGAGTGGGGACATGACTGAGATGTATTAAATTATGTGGGGCACAGATAGAGCAGACAGGTGGAGGGATCAATGATTAGGGGGGCATAAATTTAAAGTAAGGGGCAGGAGGAGGTCCGAGGTAAAAGATTTTCACCTACACGATGTAGGAGTCTGGAACTCACTGTCTGAAAGGGTGATGGAGGCAGAGACCCTCACAACATTTAAGAAATACTTAGATGTGCACTTGCAATGCATACAAGGCAAGTGCTGATAAATGGGTTGGCATAGCTAGAAGTTGTTTTTGACCAGCACAAAAATGATGGGCTGAAGGGCCTTCGCTGTAGCATAGACTTCTATGACTCAAAGCTCTTTGGCATATTTCTGACCACACTACCATGGTAATTTTCTACAGAAAATTAGTTAATGGGGTGGCTGAGGGTGGGTAAGTGCCTCATATTTCGCACCTCACCTAGAAATTAATTCAAATGGATTGAAGCCTGTGGACTCATTAGAAGAGTCTCTGGGTGAACTGGAATATTTTGAGGTTCAAGTGCTACAGTATTCCTGCAAAAAATTGGCTTCATTTTGTCACAAATCATGCTGATGTTGTCTGCAAAGTCACCCCAACTTGGAACACCAGTTTGTGGTCGTGCATAGTTTTGTTTCTTTGAATGAAATGAGGAGTTCACATGAGATCCTGGTGAGAATAACCAGTCCAGTTATTGCATAACAATTATTAAAGTCTATTTGTTAAATTAAAGAAAAGACAACTGCACACGAACAGGACTACAGTACTCTAAGAGAATGAACTATGTGAATCACTAAACATGCACAGTTTACATAGAAATTATCCCTGCTGCAAAACGTATTTATGATCCCTGAACTCTTTAAGACTTCCCCTTCTAAAATAACATCCAAATTAATTAAATCTGTAAGTCAAATCTAACTTATAGCTACCAGACATTACAAAGCTGAGGATCAAGCCAGGGAAACACCTTTTCATGGTGCAGCATATATACTTAAAGTACCTTCATGAAGATTTCTGAACTACCTTGGCTGTAAGACTTAAATGTGGGTCTAGGACCTGGGCTGTGAGTGGTAATCTCGCTTCTCAGCTACTAGATGTAAACTGGCCTCCCACATTTGAGAATGCTGGCAATTATACAATTTTTCCTCTTTTTTTTAATTCTGTGTCTTCGTCTCTCAAATCCCTGGACTCTAGAAATTAGCATTTGCATATGTCCACTCATCTCTCAGTCATCTAGGTAAGCTGTTTCTGATTAATATAGCGATTTATACCTTGTTCTATCTAGATGCATTGTATATTACTGGGGAAATTACATCTCATTGTGCCCTTTGAATGCTGGCTTGTGCTGTTGTTAGGCAGATTTCTACCTGTTGCTGGACAGTTTGCATCCTATCCTACCTTGTTAAATTCTTATTACTACTGTTACTAAGCAGATTCATGACAATTTACAATGAATGACAGGTGTTTATATTTGGCATACAAAGGAATCAAGCACCTTCAATGCCAAGTTGCAGAGCTGGATTAATTTCATACACAATAAAATGCAATACGGCTATTCTGACACTTGTTTTATGGTGTCCTCATATTTCAATTGATACTATTCTTTCAGCTGTAGGTTCAGAATCAATGATTTAACCTTACTGATGCCATTATGAATGGCAGAAATAGAATTTGAAACAAGGCAATTATGAAACCTGTCAGTTAATCAGTAATAAATATAATTGAAGGCTCATTCTGTGAAATTGAAGCTTTAATTATATAACATTGGAAGCCTTCATGTAAAAATAATTGGCAAGTTCTTGTCAGTGTCCTATGGTATTGCACAAGATAAAATGTAGAATACAATCACACTAACAGGTGTAGTCTACAGACAACCTAATAATGGAAACGGAGGTGGAGGACAAATATGCAGACAAATTCAGGAACTAAGTAAAAAAAATTGGAATAATAATTATGGAGGAATTCAACTGCTGGTTATTAATTGGGAAGAGGTAGGTAAAGGGGATAAAGTAATGGAGTTCCTATAATATGTATATTTTGACCCCAAAATGTTCAAAACCCAAAAGGGAAGATTTGCTATTAGATCTAGTATGTTACTGAAACAAAAACTAAAGGGATTACAGCAACATGTTTTGTGACTTTTAACAATCAGAAGCATCTGAGGAGGCAATGGTCTCATGGTTTGATCACTAGACTATTAATCCAGAAACTCAGCTAATGTTCTGGGGATCAAGATAGGTTTTTCTTACAACGGTGACATGGTCATCAGTAAATCCTTAATTTGAGATTTTTTTTACTGAATTCATATTCTACCATCTGCCAGGATCCTGGTTCAAATCCCGCAATGGCAGATGGTAGAATATGAATTCAGTAAAAAAAATCTCAAATTAAGGATTTACTGATGACCATGTCACCGTTGTAAGAAAAACCTATCTTGATCCCCAGAACATTAGCTGAGTTTCTGGATTAATAGTCTAGTGATCAAACCATGAGACCATTGCCTCCTCAGATGCTTCTGATTGTTAAAAGTCACAAAACATGTTGCTGTAATCCCTTTAGTTTTTGTTTCAGTAACATACTAGATCTAATAGCAAATCTTCCCTTTTGGGTTTTGAACATTTTGGGGTCAAAATATACATATTATAGGAACTCCATTACTTTATCCCCTTTACCTACCTCTTCCCAATTAATAACCAGCAGTTGAATTCCTCCATAATTATTATTCCAATTCTTTTTTTACTTAGTTCCTGAATTTGTCTGTATATTTTTCCTCCACCTCCCTTCCATTATTAGGTTGTCTGTAGACTACACCTGTTAGTGTGATTGTATTCTATATTTTATCTTGTGCAATACCATAGGACACTGACAAGAACTTGCCAATTATTTTTACATGAAGGCTTCCAATGTTATATAATTAAAGCTTCAATTTCACAGAATGAGCCTTCAATTATATTTATTACTGATTAACTGACAGGTTTCATAATTGCCTTGTTTCAAATTCTATTTCTGCCATTCATAATGGCATCAGTAAGGTTAAATCATTGATTCTGAACCTACATTGAATCTGCTTTCCTTACCTGGTCTGGCCTACATGTGACTTCAGATCCACAGCAAGGTAGTTGACTCTCAAACTGTCCTCAGGCAATGAGGGATGGGCAATAAATGCTGGCCAGCCAGAGGTGCCCATATCTCATAAAAAAGGTGGCTGATTTTGACATTAGTGAATTCATGCAATAGGAAGAATTAATTAAGATTAAACTAGCATCCTTTGGTAGCATGAAGTAATATGACAAGGAAGCTTTAAATCCCAATGGTGATTTATTGAACAACAGTTATAACTGTGTACAGACAAGCTCAGTATAGATACAGTTCTAGTCCTACTGACTCCCGAGCTTACACTGCAGTTTCCACTCACTGTTGCCCGTGCCCAAACACTCAATAGCAGAGGTTCACACTCTCCATTCCAGTAAGTCTTGGGAAGGGCATGTGACTGATGACTGATCATTCCTTAAAGGGGCCACGCTATCACACCTCCCTAACCATGGAAAAGTTCAAATCCACGACTAAGTAGGTAGAATTTAATAGACATCATAAAGCATGGAAGCCCAGTGTATTAAAGACGCTGGCTCAGGACCTTGGCCTCATCCCACAGATGGAACAGGCTGAAGATAGAATCTGAAACAGAGCAGCTTATCTTCAGCAACACTTTCCCAGAAGAGCAGAGGCTAGAGTGAAAGTTTCAGGCAGGGGAGAAAGCGGAAGAAAGAGAACTCCAGCTGGAGAAAGTGAAAGAAGAATTACAAGTAGAAAAGGATAGGGAGATTGAAGCAGCTCGGGAGAACTAATCTTCACCTAGCTGCTGGTAATTCAACAATACAGAACTTAGGAACAGTTGGTACAGACTAGATGAGCCAAGCAGCCTAGTTCTGCACTGCAGGGATTCTACGATGTGAAGTATTCCTGACTAGAGCCCAAGTGTGAAGAATGGGATGTGGACAATGTTGCAGCATAGTACCCGTAGAATCCCTAAATGCATAAGGGGGCCATTCAGCCCATAGAGCCTGCACTAAATACAACCCCCCTGCCCCCCAAGGCGCTATCCCCATCACTCCATGTATTTACCCTGCTAGTGCGCCTGACACTAAGGGGCAATTTACCAAGGCCAATCAACCTTACCAGCACATCTTTGGAGCGTGAGAAGATTGGAGCACTTGAAGAAAACACACTTCACACAGACTGTCACCCAAGGCTGGAACTGAACCTGGCGCTGTGAGGCAGCAGTGCTAACCACTGCACCACCCAGATCATAGTGCTCCCAGAACATCAGCAGAAATTTCTTATAAGACACCCATAATCTTATGACAAGACATGTTTAAGTTAAAGTTTAAAGTTTATTTAATAAAGTCATAAGTAGGCTTACATTAACAATACATTGAAGTTACTGTCAAAATCCCCTAGTCGCCACACTCTGGCACCTATTCGGGTACACTGAGGGAGAATTTAGCATGGCCAATGCACCTAACCAGCATATTTTTTAGACTGTGGGAGGAAACCGGTGCACTGGAGGAAACCCATGCAGATACAGGGAGAACGTGCAGACTCCGCACCGACAGTGACCCAAGCCGGGAATCAAACCCGAGTCCCTGGCGCTGTGAGGCAGTAGCACATCACTGTGCCATCATGCCACAAATTTAGCCTGCATAAACAGGTAAAACCTCTGGCCTCCTCTTTGATCCAATGTGGGCACACATTGCCTACACATCGGCTCAAAGAATCCCTGCCACACCTGTCAGATTGCAGAGAAAAAAAACCCAGGCCACTATCACTCTCATACACATACTGGTGGAAATCCTGACCAGAGTCTCTTTGCAGATTCCTTTCTCCAGCCTCAATCTTTGATCCCTTTTGAATGGATCAAGATATTTTTTCAGAACTGACCAACCAAAGACTAGGAATCCTGCAGCAAGTAACTCATCAGTTGGCCCCCACAAAACCTGCCCATCGTTTACAAAGCTGGAAGTCAGGAGTGTAAAGGAACAATCTCCGCTTGCCTGGATAAATTCAGGGACAACAACACCCTAGGAGATCAACACATTCAGGACAAAGCTTGTTGCTACCCCTTCCACAAACACTCAATCCCTCCACCATCGACAAATAGTAGCAGCCATGTGTGACAGCTACAAGATATACTGCAGGAGCTCACCAAGATTCCTTTGGCAGCAACTTCCAAACGCATGACCACTACCATCTGAAAGGACAAGAGCAGCAGATATGTGCAAATGTCGCCACCCAGAAGTTCCTCTCTAAGTCGCTCAACTTCCTGACTTGGAACTATATCACTTTCCTTCACTGTTGCTGGATCAAAATCGGAGAGCTCCCTCTCTAACAGCACTGTGGGGGCACCTACATCTCAGGGACTGCAGTGGTTGAAGAAAGCAGCTCACTACTACCTCCTCAAGGGTAACTAAGGATGGGCAATAAATGCTGGTCCAGCCAGCAGTGCCTGCACCCCATAAGTGATTTAGTAAGACCATTTTCCAGCTGCTCACAGGGTTTATGGCCGTTTTGGGATCTGTGCCCACGTCTAACAGATTGCTAGATTGCTGCCTCAGAATGTAACTGGTCAGATGTGAACTACACAAAGTGGGTTGATGGGAACACAGAGTGGCTGGTGAAAGATACTCCAAGGCACTCAAAAAACAATCAAAATATGAGGCTCAAGCAAAGAGCTGCGAAGGGACATGGCTGGGATTTTCCATACTCGACCCCGTAATGGCTGTCCTTTGATTTGATTTGATTTATTTTCTCACTTATATTGGGATACAGTGAAAAGTATTGCTTCTTATGTGTTACACAGACAAAATAGACCATTCATATAGCACATAGGGGAGAAAGAAAGGAGAGGATGCAGAACAGAGTATTATAGTCACAGCTAGAAGCAGAGAAAGATCAGCTTAAAGCAGAGAACAAGAATAAAAGATAGAATTGGAGAGTATGCTGAGGGTAGCTCACAAGAACTCACCAATCTCCAGCACCATCTTAAATCCTATTAGCGGCAGAGACAGCTAACCCTATTGTGTTAATTGCTACGGTTCTGTAATGCACAATTTGGAACATTGTTAATAACGGTTATGAACAGCAGGAGCCGATGGGCAAGAGAAGACAAAGCAGGTTCTTCAAACCTGTTCCACATCATGATACCGGTGACTGCATTCCTAAACAATCCATCCTTCACTGCAGTAATGGAATTGCCTGAAGGCGTGAGGACATTTCTGAGCGTGGATCATTTAGTGCTGCTCATATTTGAGGTTGTCACCTGTGAACAGCACAAACAAATTCAAGCCAAAAGGAAGGATCAGGCTCAGTGTAAACAATATTTACATGTTGGCCCCAAACCTGGAATAGCAAAACATCTCTGCGGAAATCAATTACAACAGATCTCATCAGGCTCTGAAAAGAAAATCACAGGATAGAAATCTTAGGCAACGGATAATTGTTCTCAGATAAGGTCATGGATCATCAGGAACTTTGTTCTGTTATTGATTCAGCTAATTGACTTGACTGTGAAACAAAGTGAGAGTTCAGTCAGGACCATGCAAGCATCATTTCTTACCCTTCCCTTCTGTGTCCTTACTGCTTACACATTCAGTGGTAAAGAAACAAGGCTGATTTGGAAATCTTGTTCAGAGAGGTGCTACTTTCTCCTTTCTTCTCAAGCACAAAGTCTTAAAGTATTCCACTTGTAGGTTACTTCTGCTGAAATTATCATATCTCTGCAGCCTTTTTAGCTTTTGGATCTCTGCCTATGTACCAGGTCTCAATTTTGCAGATTGTTATCTTTTGGGAGGGGGCGGGGGGGGGGGGGGGGGGGCATCATGGAATGCGGTCAGGGTGGGTCACTGTTGCCTTACAGTATCAGGAACCGGGTTCAATTTCCAGTTTGGGAGATTGTCTGTGCACATTCTCCCCATGTCTGTGTGGGTTTCCTCCAGGTGCACTGGTTTCCTCCCACAGTCCCAAAGATGTGCTGGTTAGGTACAATGGCCATGCTAAATTCTCCCTCAGTGTACCTGAGTGTGATGACTGGGGGATTTTCATTGTAACTTCATTGCATTGTTAATATAAGTTTACTAGTGACACTGTTTTGTCTCAAGGAGTCTCAAGGACACACTGTTTTGTGTCACACAAAATAAATATTTTCTCGTTGGAATTCAGAAAAATTAGGGGAGATTTTATGGAAACATATAAGACTATGAAGGGCATAGATAAGATAGAAGCAGGGGAATTGTTTTCACTGGCAGGTGAAACTATAATTAGGAGGTATGGCCCCAAAATAAGGGGGAGAAGATTTAGGACTGAATTGAGGATGAACTTCTTCACACAAAGGGTTGTGAATTTATGGAATTCCTTGCCCAGTGAAGCAGTTGAGGCTACCTCACTGAGTATTTTTAAGGCAAGGATAGATAAATTTTTGGACAGTAAAGGAATTAAGGGTTATGATGAGCAGGTGGGCAAGTGGAGCTGAGTCCACAAAAAGATCAGCTATGGTCTTATTGAATGATGGCCTACTTCTGTTCCCAGTTCTGATGTTCTTATGTAAATAAAAAGCATCTGTGGGGAGAGAATACAGTCAATGTTTTGAGTTCAGATGACCCTTTGAAATATTGGCTCTATTCTCTCCCCACAGATTCTGTCAGACCTCCTGAGATTTTCCAGCATTTTCTGTTTTTGTTTCAGATTGAAACATCTGCAGTATTTTGCTTTTACCTTAAAGTATTCCACTTGCAGGTTATTTTTGCTCAGTTTATCATAACTCTGCAGACTTCATGGCTTTTGGATTTCTGCCTATGTAGCAGCTCTTCATTTTTCATCAGCAGCTCAGTAGTAGTACCATTCACATAAAGAGTTGTCACAATTATGAGAGTTTTAAGATTGTTTTGTGACAGAGAGTCATGTGACCAGTTCTACAGACTACCTGACAGCAAGCCTGGGTGTTAGTAATTAAAGGGTGCTCAGACTGCTTTACCAGGAAGAAGGTGAAAAGATTTTACACTTAGAAACAATGGCAGAAGCTTGGACGCTTACAGTGGACAGACTGTGAGTCTCCAAAATTTGATAAAAGTGTTGAAAATGTTAAGTTACAAACAATTTGCTTTAAACCACTCATTTATTTCCAAGATGAAAGAGGCTTGGAGTCTCAAAGAAAGCTAATCAGCATTGCTTCAATATGGGAAGAATAAGGAGAAAGCTGTTGTGATATCAGGTTTCAAGTTCTCCTAAAATATCACTCTATATCACAGGTTTATCTGCCTGTCCAAAAAGAGCAAGAGCAGACAGGAACCAGAAGTGTTTATGGCTCACTGTGAGAAAGACACATGGAACTCATGCTCCAATTAAAAAGGAAAATCTGTGGCGAATTGAAACAAGGCTGGAAGATTTGCCTAACTTGAGCCAAGTAGAAGTCTACCGGCTAATTTGTAATCTGAAATAAAGCTCTGGAATTAAAAGCTTGGGAAGAAAAAGATCAGCAGTAACCCCTCAGGGGCTATGAATCATTTTGGGGGACTAATTCTTGGAGATTTGAATATCTACTTAAAAGAGAGTGTAAGGCAAACCAGGTGATGTCTTTTTTCAGTTGTGTTAAAAGTTCTGTCCTGCAATTTAAAATATACTTTTGCCTATACAAATAGCATTTATTCACTGGTGTGTTTAAACTGTTTGGCCAGAATTTTCCAGCACTTCAAGACACAACAGGATCTTCCAGTTCCACCAATGTGAACAGAGATTTCAGTGGTTCCAGGATAGGAACTGTGAGTCTTGCAAAACCATAAAAACCTCTGTTCACATCAGTAGTATCAGAAAATCCCAGTGCCTCTGATGTGAACAGAGTGAAAAGGATGAAAAATTGTGGCTTTTCTTACAGTAAAATTTGAGATCTTGTGTCAGCGATGAACTGGAGATTTGAATATCATTTTAAAAGTTATCAATCTCCACAGGGATCACAGCACACATCACACAGCGCACACAACATAGTTTCCCTCAGATGATGGCAGGTAAAAATTGTTGCAAATGAATAAAGCAGATTAACAGAGAAATAACAGAATAGACCCAGGACAGTGATAATTGTCAGCAGCACGTTTGCACAATGGTTAGCACTGCTGCCTCACAACGCCATGGACCTGGGTTCGATTCCTGGCTCTAGTGATCGTCTGAGTGGAGTTTGTATGTCTCCCCCGTGTCTATGTGGATTCCCTCCCACAGTCTGAAAGATGTGCTGGTTAAGTGTATTGGTCATACTCGATTTTCTCCCATTGTACCCGAACTGGAGTGTTGCAACTGGGGGATTTTCACAGTAACTTCATTGCAGTGAAGTTTGAGTTATAAGAAGAGGCTGGATAGACTGGGACTTTTCTTCCCTGCAGCATAGGGTGCTTGGGGGATTTTGTCTTTTAAGAAAACATTTAGATAGTTGCATTAGTAAGATGGGAATTGAGGGATATAGGTCAAATGTGAGCAATTGGGACTAGCATAGTGGTAAAAACTGAGCGGCATGGACAAGTTGGCCAAAGGGCCTGTTTCCTCGCTGTAAACATCTCTGACTTTATTACGCTAATGTAAGCCTCTTGTATTATAAATAAACTTAAACTAATTTTTAATAATTAATTGTTCCCAATTTATAATTATAATATCTCTATATTCTTAAGCACGGTGCTATAAATAATGTGCAGCTGTGTTGTCTACAGGCAAGTCCCAAATTGCATTATAGGCAACAAATTAATTTAAAAATACATTTTTAAAACAAACATAGCAGATGATTTGCACAAATGTCTCACAAGCAGGAAACTGGACTGTAGATTAAGTTGTGTTTTGTTGTTGTTTGTTGGGAGATGAATATCATAGAAAAAAATCTAACATACATAATTAAATTTACTGTTACTGCTTAATGATACAGAATTGACAAAGGATTATTTACAACTGAAAATAATACTTTGTGACAACTTAATCTCTGATTAAGTTTTGAAATGCAGAGCAAAAAGATAGTATCACAAGGTCATGCTGTTTAATAACATGGATGTATTCTACTTGATTCATTGAAGCTGGATGAAATTCTCCCTGAAACTCTGGGTAGTGTACAATATCTCATTCACTGATCGTCTGCATCTCCTCCTTCTCATTGAATAGAAATAAAACCAGAAAATGTAGCATTGGAATCTCCTCCAACTAAGTTTTGTCAAATATAAAACTGAGAAAGTTTCATGCACATAAACTCTGGAAACAAACAGACCAAATTCAACTGTATCTTCAAAAGATGTTGATACAGAAACCTAAACACTGGGATCACACTATCTCCAACACGAAACAGTGGCCATGGGTGGCACGGTAGCGCAGTGGTTAGCACTGCTGCTTCACAGCTCCAGGGACCTGGGTTCGATTCCCAGCTCCGGTCACTGTCTGTGTGGAGTTTGCATGTTCTCCTCGTGTCTGTGTGGGTTTTGCCTGGGTGCTCCGGTTTCTTCTCACAGTCCAAAGATGTGTGGGTTAGGTTGTTTGGCCATGCTAAAATTGCCCCTTAGTGTCCTAAGATGCTTAGGTTAGCGGGATTAGCGGGTAATGATATGGGTGTAGGGCCTGGGTGGGATTATGGTCGGTGCAGACTCGATGGGCCGAAGGCCTCTTTCTGCACTGTAGGGTTCTATGAACTATCCTATGCTGATGATAAGGAAAGAAATCGGGAGACCATCAGAGATGATGGCCCCAGGCAACAACCATTATACCATGAAGCATCAACAACAGCTAATGAAGAAGGGACTTTAACGTGAGTGGCATGGTGGCACACAGTGGTTAGTGCTGCTACCTCACAGAGCGAGGGACCCACACTGTCTATGTGTAGTTTGCACATTCTTCCTGTGTCTGCGTGGGTTTCCTCTGGGTGCTCAGGTTTTCTCCCATGTCCAAAAATGTGCGGGTTAGGTGAATTGGCCATGCTAAATTGACCCTTAATGTCAGGGGGACTGGCTAGGGTGAGTGCAAGAGGTTATGGGGATTGGTCCTGGGTGGAATTGTGGTCAGTGCAGCCTCGATGGGCTGAATGGCATCTTTCTGCACTCTATTTTTCTATGATTTCTCCATGAACTTTATCAACTTGGGAGCCAGAGACATCACACCTGATGTAATGTGTGATCCATTGTCTCAGTCATGGGAAACAACATTGCAATGAATGAATTTGCCTGGACCAAGGCAGGAGCCAGTTTGAAAGAGATTAAAAGGTGCTAAGCACTGACCCTCCAAACAGGATGTCTCCAGAAAATATACTTTGATATTTTTGATAAAATTTTGTAATTAAAAAGACAAGATGGTTGAGTTTTGTACTACTGTCACCAAGAAGAATTGGGAAAGTTTGCCCTGATTTGTGGACCTACACCTCTCACCAGAATGACCAAACAAGGAATATTGGGGCTGAGCTTTAAGGATAGTTTAAGGGTAGCAATTAAATCCTGAGGAGATTTAAGTTGAGGTTTGAGCAGAAACATAAGATTTTGTCTGTGTTTTTTCATAGAGACTTTTTTATTAATAAGTCATTGTTTCAAGTGTTGTGTGGCGTCATTACACTAGCTTAATGCTCTTGTATGAAGGCATCAGGAGTGTTTCGTTTTGATAATGAAACATTTGTGGTTGAGCCTAAAAGCTCATGTCTGTGTACAATTGTCCTTTGTCAAATCCTAAAGTCAATAACTGACAGTAAGGGCAAATGGGAGCCTGCACTTCTTACAAAGACTAACAGATTGTGATAAAGCAGCATTAGAAAAGTCTTGCCGAAGCCAAAGGATCAGCTGACTTCAACCCAAGGGCAAACTTAAAATGCTCTGAACTTCTCTGTCTCTGCCAACATCCTGAGCAGCCTCTACCATTTGCTGTCATTCCAATGTGCTTTGACTGCTGTGGTTCATTATTATAGTGGACAAGAGGGCTCTTGGAATTTTAATCGCTGCACCACTAATGAACATGCCTTCAGTTGCCAAGCTCTGGAATTCCTTCCCTCAATCCCTCCATCTCTCTACCTCCTTAAGCTCTGAAATTCCCTCCCTACGCCTCTGTACCTCTTTGTATTCCTTTATATTCATTGGAGTTTAGGAGAGTCAGAAGGGATCTCATAGAAACTTATAACAGGGCTAGACAGGGTAGATTCAGAAAGAATGTTCCTGATGGTATGGGAGTCCAGACCTTGGGGTCATAGTTTGAGGATACGAGGTAGACATTTTAGGACTGAGGTGAGGAGAAATTTCTTCACCTAGAGAATGGCGAATCATATTAGGTTATGTAGGGAATAGGCAAGATAGAAGCAGGGAAGTTGTTCCCACTGATGGGTGAAACTATAACTAGGGGGCATAGTCTCAAAATAAGAGGAGGCAGATTGAGTTGTGAAGGAACTTCTTCAGATAAAGGGTTGTGAATCTGTGGAATTCCCTGCCCAGTGAAGCAGTTGAGGCTGCCTCATTGAGTGTTTTTAAGGCAAGGATAGATACATTTTTGAACAGTAAAGGAATTAAGATTTATGGTGAGCGGGCGGTTAAGTGGAGCTGAGTCCATGAAAAGATCAGCCATGGTCTTATTGAATGGCGGAGCAGGCTCAAGGTGCCAGATGGCCTACTCCTGCTCCTAGTTCTTATGTCTTATATCTGTGGAATTCATTACCACAGAAAGTAGCTGAGGCCAAAATATTGTGTGATTCCAAGCAGAAATTTGATATCGTCCTTGGGGTTAAAGGGATCAAGAGATAAGAGGGAAAAGGCACGATCAGAATATTGATCAGCCATGATCAAAATGCACTGTGGAGCAGGCTCGAATGGCCAATTGGTCTACTCCTGCTTCTGTTTTCTGTGTTTAAGGCATTCCTTAAAACAGCTGTCTTAACTAAGCTGTTGGTCCTCTGCTCTAATATTTCAGTTTGTGATGTGTTGCTCTTGATAAGTGTCAAGTTTAGTTTGAGAGTATTCCTACAAAGCAGCTTGAAGCATTTTACTACATTGAAGGCACTACATAAGTAAATTTCTTGTTGAACGCTGTTGGAAATCAGCTGTTAGAAATCTGCAATAGTTTCTGTTCTGTGACTCCATCACAAACACTTCTGACTCTGAGGTCTAGTGATACATTCAGGCATGCTGTGGCACTGTCAATCAAGTCTTTAAAGATTTCCATACTGACTCTTAATAACTGGTCTTCCTTGTTCTTTGGTGCTGCAGAGCGTGGGTGGAGAGGTGATGACGATGGCAAGATGGGTGCATTGGTCAAGAGAGTTGAGAGTGAGGATCACAGTAAATGGACAATGACAGCATAACATCCAAAACATTTTTTTTAAAATTACAATGCTTCAATGTTGTCTGAAATCCTCCCAGCTACAGCAAACCCCTTCATAAAAGCATCTGACTTTTTGAGGGACAATTTTCATTCCAAACAGAATGTTGTTCTGGCCTCTATGTTTATCATTGGCCCTCTTAGAAACATTTTTTGCACACCTTCTAATTTAGAAGATGTTACATGTACATGTGATTTAAGAATTCCATACTGGGGTTTTACAGTATTTTCTGCCTATGTGTTCACAAAAAAATTATATATGAGGTTTGGATATCAAAAGGCACATAAATACTGTTTAAAAACAGGATTGCAATGGCAGTATTAAATAAAGTAATGCCTAACATAAAGCATTTATGCTATATTTCTATGGTGAGTAAGAAGATATCTTGAAAAATATTGGACTGAGTACAAGTTGTAAAGTATTGGAAGGTAATAGCAAAGCTGCTTTATATTCTCTTTGGCCTGGTTTGCTTTACTTGTCCCCTGTAGAAGGTGTTGACTCAAGTTTGATTTGATGTGGTTTGATTTATTACTGTCACATGTATTAGTATAAATTGAAAAGTATTGTTTCTCGCACGGTATGCAGACAAAGCATATTGTTCATAGAGAAGGAAATGAGAGAGTGCAGAATGTAGTGTTACGGTTATAGTTAGATCAACTTAATACAGGGAAGAAGCTTTTCTTTGAGTCAGTTGGTGCATGACCTCAGACTTTAGCATCTTTTTCCTGACAGAAGAAGGTCGAGGAGAGAATGTCCAGGGTGTGATTACACTGGCTGATTTTCTGAGGCAGAGGGAAGTATAGACAGAGTCAGTGGATAGGAGGCTGGTTTGTGTGATGGATTGGACTTCGTTCATGACACTTTGTAGTTTCTTGCAATTTTGGGCAGAGCAGAAACCATGTGATAAACCAGAAAGAATGCTTTCTATGGTGCATCTGTAAATGTTGGTGAGAGTCATAGCTGATGTGCCAAATTTCCTTCTTCTTCTGAGAAAATAGAGGCTTTGGTGGACTTTCTAAACAATAGTGTTGGCATGGAGGGACCAGGACAAGTTGGAGATGATCTGGACATCTAAAAACTTGAAGCTGGCGGCCATTTCTACTTCATCCCCGTTGATGTAGACAGGGACACATTCACCACCACAGTTCCTGAAGTTGATGACAATCTCTTTCATTTTGTTGACATTGAGGGAGAGATTATTGTCATCGCACCAATTCACCAGATTCCTTACCTCATCCCTGTACTCCGTCTCATCATTGTTTGAAATCTGACCCACCACGGTAATGTCATCAAAGTTGAAAATTGAGTTAGAGGGGAATTTGGCCACAGTCATGGGTTTTTAAGGAGTATAGAAGCGGGGTGAGAACACAGCAGTGTGAAGCACCATTGGTACACAGTTTCATTGTTCTCACTCAAGTGATCATTTTGCATCTGTACAATTGGATAATGAGAGTTAAATTTTCACCATCATTCCCTGGTTGGTAATTTTAGTAGAACAGGTAGCCCATCATCCTGCCAAATTTCATTTTTATTAAAATCCCAGGAGTGGGAATAGGAGAATAGCCCAGATTTAAGCAATGGGTGGGAAATCTGCTACCAAATGTTACCAACCAGGCAATAAAGAATTCACCACTGTGTGTCAATGAGAGAGAATCAGAATTAAATTAAATCTTATTCTCATTTCATGCTCTTATTCCAGATAGTTAAGCAACTGTGATTGTAGTCAAGGGAATTTGGCTTTCTTGGATGAGATCAATTAAACGAGGAATGATTTGGGATCATATCCTATAACTTCCTGATCAATATTCATTAACGCCATGGCAAAGTGTGCATTTATCCAGTAAAATATAAAGCGATTGTAGTGATTGAGCCTATAAGGGCAACACAACAAAAGTGGATCATCTGGCTTGAAGGATCAATTGGGACCGACAGTGGGTAATCGTCCCAGGGGTTGGAGTTCACCCTTGGGCAGAAGACATTCTGAAGATATGCAATGGACTGGGACAGCCAGGGCATGCTCCAGGGCAGCTACGGGGCTGTCGGCCTCTGTGCATTATTTTCTTGTTAATAAATATATCTTTTGTGTTCCTGACGAAGACTTTGAGTGCACATTATTACATTGGCAATGAGGATGGGATGGATCATGGGAACACTGTCTATGTCTCAACATGTGTGAGTATCTACTTGTATTATCTGAAGGGAGGGAAAAATATACTCAGCTAAATGCCCACCTTTGGGCGAATAGACCCAGTGGGGTATTATGATATTGCCAGAACTTGAGGGGCAGATGTGGAACAAGCCTGGTTTAGGTTGTACAGTCAAACGTTTAGAAATATATAGGAAAAAAAAAAGCCAAAATCACCCTCAGAAGCAAGAGTTGTGATTTTGGCCAGAATTCTCCAATGTTGTACATTCTGCCACCACTGCCAGATAGAGTGGAGAATTTTGTGCTCAACTAAATCTCCGTTCACAGTAGCAGGACCATAGGACAGCATGGTGGCACATTGGTTAGCACAGCTGCCTCATGGTGGCAGGGACCCAGATTCAATTCTGGCCTCGGATCACTATCTGTGTGGAGTTTGCACATTCTCCCCGTGTTTGCGTGGGTTTCCTCAAGGTGCTCCAGTTTCCTCCCACACTTCAAAGATGTCCGGGTTAAGTTGATTGGCAATGCTAAACTGACCCTCGTATCAGCAAATTAGCAGGGTAAATATGTGGAGTTACAGGACTAGGGCCTGGGTGTGATTGTTGTCGGTGCAGACCCAATGGGCCAAATGTCCTCCTTCGGCACTGTTGGAACTCTTTGGGGTTCCATGAAAATCCCAGCTGTGGACAAGTCACAGAATGCCAGCCTTTGGTTTCAAGAAGAATTTGACATTAAGACAGAAAGGCAGTTGACAGGATGTTTCTTTTAAGAAAGAAAAAAAACACAGGACAATGTTTGGGTGAAAATACACAAATACCCCAAGGAGCTGTAGGACTGGATCCAGAAGCTTGGGAAAAGGAAGAGGCTGAGATTGCCAGACTCCTGATCTGAGTGGAACTTGTTTGTGTTGGAAGGGTGATGAGTGTGGTGGGGAAGGGGGTAGGGACATTGTCATTGAATAGGGAGAGAGTGGTAGGTGAAATGGCGGGGGGGGAGGGAAGGATTGTGTAACATTCCTGCACTGAAGGACTGCAGGCAATGCTATTCCGAAGTTTTAAATAAGGAGAAGATCTCCATCTGTTTATGAGAAGAGTGAAAACGTATTTTAAAAATATCCTTTGGACTGGGTCTCCAGTGAAACCAACAAAAATGGGCACATCACAGAAGCAGAGGATAAAGGGACTCTTCAAATGGCCAAAGGAGGGCAGTGAAAGGCCTGAGAAGGTCACTGAAAGACCCCAGGAGGTTACTAAGAGACTCTAGTGGAGCAGTGAAAGACACTACGCATGCTGCCAGTGAGAACAGAGATTTGGTGCTCTGCTAAAT
Organism: Carcharhinus amblyrhynchos; assembly: GCF_965287045.1. NCBI lineage: Eukaryota > Metazoa > Chordata > Chondrichthyes > Carcharhiniformes > Carcharhinidae > Carcharhinus > Carcharhinus amblyrhynchos. The sequence continues at coordinate 84,511,699 of NC_137334.1, forward strand.
CTCTGTGCTCTCTGGGACTAAAGAGTCCCAGCTGAGAGTGTGGTAGAGAATTTAGTCCATTGTCTACGTGACTTGGCTCCTGTCATACCCAGTAGACATGGAGGGAAGGTCCATTTGTAAACATATGGATCACTTGAGGAGTAGAGAGACTCCGGCAGTCAGTGTTGCCATCAAGAAATCAAAAACAGAAGGGCCTGTTTGTGCTATAGTGTTCTATGTTCTATGTTCTATGAAATGTTTTGAATCTGGAACCACCAACGTACCTGCTATAGACATAACTGAAATCTCTATGGAAGAACGTAGCAATGAACGTCTGTGGCCAAAGTGGTACATATTATTCGCAGTTCTTTTTAATGTCAGTCTGGTGGACGCATCTCAGACTAAAAAATGACACCATTCTACAAGAAACAGAAAAACCCCTTCAAAGATTCAATTTACAATTAAATAATGCATAATGTTTCATTAGAGTTTAGCACCAAGTAGCTTGGTTATTGAAGGTTGTATAAAGGAATTAAAGGGGGAGGGATGTGGTGATTGTGGTGCTTTGAGGCCAACCCAGCAGAAGAGAGGCACCTGGCTTGTTGGACCAAGAACGAACAATCACACCAGAGTGTGCAGTCCTCTCAGGCACAGAACAGTCTGAAGACATGTTTTAATCTCTAAGGTAGGGACATGTTCAGCACAACTTTGTGGGCTGAAGGGCCTGTATTGTGCTGCAGTTCTTCGATGTTTCTGTGTTGAAGACATATTGGGACTGGGGCAACTAGTAGGCTGCTCCAGGGCAGCTGGGGGGGCGTTGGGGACGGGGTTCGCTGCCTAGCCTGTGGGTGGGAATAAATGGGAGGAAATTGTTGGTCAAGAGGTGAGGTAACCACCTCCATTTGTTGCTTCTGGCAACGTCCTCACTCGATTGTGAAGGAGCGTGAGTGTAACGAGCTTGTAAATACTTTACAGGCAGAAGCGACGCCATTTAGTGTGTATAGCCACTAAATAGCTTTGGCTGATAGTGATCCGAAAATGTTGTCATAAATTGGATATTCTTATAAATTATTCATGAGACAGAGTTATAAAATAGACAGGTTAATGGGGAAAAGAATTGAACTTCAAACAAAAAAATATCATTGCAAAAGTGATGTTCATGCATAGTCTGCTCCTGATCTTTTTATTCATTTGACAGAACCATTAAGGTCAGTGGTAAATGGGCAACTATTCCACTAAATGACTAGGTTTAGCCCAAAGGCGTCATTTCTCTAGCAGCAATTGTGACTGTAACGGCAATTGAAATTTAATGAAGTCCAATCACGGCAAACGTCAATTAAGCCGTTGTCTACTTGTCACATCACATAGATAAGCTGGTTGAATAGTTAAATGAACGAGATTTAGTATGATCCCTGGATAAGTTATTGGTTTCTAGTCAAGGTGTTGTTAGCCAAGTGGTTATAGCGCTGGACTAGCAACTCAAGTTTGGAAAGTTGTGTTCAAGATAACTGTTCACTTTAGGGAGAACACCAGAAAATGATCATTAAAAACCTTAACTGTCATAAAAAACAGGAGGGGAATTTTCCCATCCTGTCTGCCACGGGAATCAAAATGGGCAGGGGTATGCAAAGGTCTGTTGACCTCAGGTGGGATGTTCCGGTTTTGGGGCAAGAATATCCCACCCATGAAGTCCAAAGATATGCAGGTTAGGTGAATTGGCCTTGTTAAATTAAGCCTTAGTGTCCAAAGATGTTAAAGTTAGGAGGATTGGTCATGGTAAATGCATGGTTGTGGCAGTGGGTTTGGGTAAGATACTCTTTGAGCGGCACGGTAGCACCATGGTTAGCACTGCTGCTTCACAGCTCCAGGGTCCTGGGTTCGATTCCCGGCTCGGGTCACTGTCTGTATGGAGTTTGCACAGTCTCCTTATGCCTGCGTGGGTTTCCTCCGGGTGCTCCGGTTTCCTCCCACAGCCAAAGATGTGCTGGTTAGGTTGATTGGCCATGCTAAGAAATTGCCCCTTAGTATCGAGGGATGCATAGGTTAGAGGGAGTAGTGGGTATAATATGTGGGATATGGGGATATGCTGCAACTGTACAGGGCACTGGTGAGGCCGCAGCTGGAGTACTGTGTGCAGTTTTGGTCGCCGCACTTACGCAAGGATATTTTGGCCTTGGAGGGAGTGCAGAGGAGGTTTACTAGGCTGATACTGGAGTTGAGGGGGTTGAACTATGAGGACAGGCTGAATAAACTAGGCTTGTACTCGTTAGAGTTGAGAAGAATGAGGGGAGATCTCATTGAGACGTATAAGATGATGAATGGGATGGATAGGATAGAGGTGGAGAGGCTCTTCCCGCTCAGAAAGGACAGTAGGACTAGAGGGCATAGCCTCAAGATAAAGGGGGGTAGGTTTAGAACAGAGTTGAGGAGGAACTTCTTCACTCAAAGGATGGTGAATCTCTGGAATTCTCTGCCCGTTGAAGTGGTGGAGGCTGCCTCGCTAAATATATTTAAGAAGCGGGTTGATAGGTTTTTAATAGGCAAGGAGATTAAGGGTTATGGGGAGAGGGCGGGAAGGTGGAACTGAGCCACGACAGATCAGCCATGATCTTATTGAATGGTGGGGCAGGCTCGAGGGGCTAGATGGCCTACTCCTGCTCCTATTTCTTATGTTCTTATGTTCTTATAGGGCCTGCGTGGGATTGTGTTCGGTGCAGACTCGACGGGCCGAAGGGCCTCTTTCTGCACTGTAGGGTTCTGTGATCCTATGATTCTCTTTCAGAGAGTCAGTGCAGACGCAATAGGCCAAATGGCCTATTTCTACACCGTTGGGATTCTATTGCTCGTGAAAGGAAAGCTGCTATCTTAAGAAGCCCAGATAATGGGGAGACAATGACCTAGGAGTAATATCACTAGACTATTAATCCAGAAACTCTGCTGATGTTCTGGGGACCCAGGTTTGAATCCCACCATAGCAGATAGTGGGATTTGAATTCAATATAACAAAAATTGGAATTAAGTATCAACTGATGACTGTGAAACCATCCTCAATCATCAGAAAATCTTATCTGGCTCACTAATGTTCTTCAGGGAAGGAAATCTGCCGTCCTCACCCAGTCTGGCTTACATGTGACTCCAGAGCAACAGCAATGTGGTTGACTCTGAACTGCCCTCTGAACAAGGGCAATTAAGGATGGGCCAATCAGTAACGCCTGTGTCCCACAAATGAATAAAGAAAACAATAACCCCAGTTCCACAATAGATGGTTCATTGCTACTGCCCTCTGAGGTTACCTGAAAGGCCATTGATCTGTAAAAAAAAACACTGAAATATAAAACAGGGAGAAAAATATTGGATAGTCATACAATTGGGTCAATCATGAAACCATGATGTGGACATACATCTCCATTCTTTTATTATGATGTCAAATTATGACAAATTTCTACCTGACACTGTAGGGGAGAATCAGTAATGCATCAACAAGAGGATCAAGCATCACTTCTTATAAGTAAGTCCACCTGATTTGATTTAATTTATTATTATTGTCATAAGTATTCGCATACAGTGAAAAGTATTGTCTCTTGTGCGCTATACAGACAAAACATATTGTTCATAGAAAAGGAAATGAGAGAGTGCAGAATGCAGTGTTACAGTCATAGCTAGGGTATAGAGACAGATCAACTTAATGCAAGGTAAGTCCATTCAAAAGCCTGATGGCAGCAGGGAGGGAGCTGCTTTTGAGTCGATTGGTACGTGACCTCAGACTTTTGTATCTTTTTTCCTGATGGAAAAAGGTGGAAGGCAGAATGTCTGGGGTGCGTGGGATCCTTAATTATACTGGCTGCTTTGTCAAGGCAGCGGGAAGTGTAGACGGAGTCAATGGACGGGAAGCTGGTTTGTGTGATGGATTGGGCTACATTCATGACCTTTTGTAGTTTGTCATGGTCATGGGCAGAGCAGGAACCATACCAAGCTATGATACAACCAGAAAGAATGCATCTGTAAAAGTTGGTGAGAGTCAGAGCTGACATGCCAAATTTCCTTAGACTTTTGAGAAAGTAGAGGCGTTGGTGGGCTTTCTTAACTATAGTGTTGGCCTGGGGGGACCAGGACGGGTTGTTGGTGATCTGGACACCAAAAGCTAGAAGCTCTCTACCCTTTCCACTTCGTTCCTGTTGAAGTAGATAGTGGCATGTTCTCCTCTAGGCTCCCTGAAGTCAATGACAATCTCCTTTGTTTTGTTGACATTAAGGGAGAGATTATTATCGCCACATCAGTTCACCAGGTTCTCTATCTCATTCCTGTACTCTGTATCATCATTGTTTGAGGTCCAACCCACTACGGTGGTGTTATCAGCAAACTTGAAAATCAAATTGGAGGGGAATTTGGCTACACACTCAGATGTATGAGAAGTATAGTAGAACACAGCCTTGTGGAGCACCGGTGTTGAGGATGATCGTGGAGGAGGTGTTGTTGCCTATCCTTACTGATTATAGTCTGTGAGTTAGGAAGTTCAGAATCCAGTTGCAGAAGGAGGAGCCGAGGCCCAGGCCATGGAGTTTGGAGATGAGTTTCATGGGAATAATGGTGTTGAAGGATGAGTTGTAGTCAATAAATAGGAGTCTGACATAGGTGTCCTTGTTACCTAGGTGTTCCAGGGTTGAGTGCAGGACCAGGGAGATGGTGTCTGCTATGGACCTGTTGCAGTGGCAGGTAAACTGTAGTGAATCCAGGTAGTCGGCGAGGCTGGAATTGATTCTTGCCATGACTAACCTTTCGATGAACTTCATAATGATGGATGTCAGACAATAGTCATTAAGGCACGCTGTTTGATTTTTCTTAGGTACTGGGATGATGGCCATCTTCTTGAAGCAGATAGGGACCTCAGATTGTTGTAAAGAGAGGTCGAAGGTGTTTGTGAATACAGCTGATCCATGCAGGATCTGAGTGCTTGTCTGGGCACTCCATCCGAGCCAGTCACTCTCCGTGGGTTGACCTTTGAGAAAAGCTGCTCTGGCATCTGCAATGGTGACCCCAGATACAGGTTCATCCAGGGCTTTCAGGGTGGAGGGCATGCTCTCGTTGACCTCTTGCTCAAAACATGTGCAGAATGCATTGAGCTGATCAGGGAGGGGTGCGTTGGAGCTGGTGACTTTACATGCTTCCATCTGGTAGCCAGTTATGTCTTGCAGATCTTGCCATAGTCTGCGGGGATTGGTGTGGCTAGCCTGGGACTATAGCTTGGTCCGGTACTGTCATTTAGCACCTTTGACGGATCTCCTTAGACTGTATCCAGCTTTCTTGTATAGGTCAGGGTCACCTGATTTGAATGCCTCAGACCTGGACTTCAACAAGCAGAGTATATCTCTGTTCATCCATGGTTTCCAGTTGGGGAACATGCGGTTTTAGTTTTTTAATATTGACCAGTCCACTGACTCCAAGCAGTGTGGTAGGAGCTCATGAGTTAGCACAGGAAAATACAATGTGAAAAGTAGACCAAGATCTGAACTACAAGTCTTCTTTCATTAAATTTACAGCAAAACCTTCCCTTGAACCATGAAAAACATTTTTTCTCCAAATGTGGGAACATGAATTCCTTCCAAACAAAATCATTCAAATTCACTCCAGGATGAGATTGACAGTTCACTAATCTTCCCATTCCAAAAATATCTCTGGTCTCTCTAAGTCCCTCGGTATACATTCACCTCAGGTTTTGCAGTCAGTTGTGAATAAATTGTACTCTCTCTTCATTCTGCTCATAGTTTCCCGCAGTCTTTTCAGTATGTTTGAGAGGCAACTCTCACTCATTGGGATTCTCATGCCTGATGTTGTCTGCTGGCAGTCTGGAACCTGTGTGATTGAGACAAGTAAGAGCAAGGCTCTCCAGCCAATAGGACTGAAGAATCCCTTTCTTGTTAAGTTGTGCCTGAAACAGGAAACCTAGGTTTCAATTGCTGCAAAAAGAGACAAAGCTTTCTGCCGGCTATTTAAGGTAAACTGACAGGAAAGGGATAAACAATTCATTGCGCGTGAGAAGGGAGGGTTGATTGGTTGGCAAGTGGACTCTGATTGGTAGACGTGTTGCCATGAGAAGGTAGCAGAGAACAGTTAACTGTTAACTGCCAAGTTTTTGTTTCAAAATCAAACTAAGCAGATCAACTCTAATTGGTTAATGCATCGTCATTGGAACTGAGCCAGGAAGCGGCCATCCCACAAGCTTTGGTTCAATTGGAAAAAGGCATAATGCTTGGACATGCTCCTTCTGTCTGCAAAGAACAGGTCCCTGATTAATGTGATTCATGAATTTCAGTGCTGGTACAATGTTAGGTATGTAGACCACATGTCCTAATGACTGACAGATTGTATCAAACAGCACATCTCTTTGGCCATTCGCACCAAGCGAAGTACTGACTGACCATAACCAACCAGCCCATGATTGAAAAACTTAGACCATAGTGCCCAGCGTGTTAGGGCATAGCTGATGGTAAGTACCATACTGCATAATCCCCAATGGGAACCTTGACACAGCTGCCAAAATGTTTTCATTTGTAATTTGTATATTATGAGGAGGTGTTCTGAAATCAGGAAATGAGTCAAATGAGTCAGTCAGAACCAAGCTCTGACTAATTGTGGGCTAGATGGCCTACTCCTGCTCCTATTTCTTGTGTTCTTATGTTCTTATGTTTTGCATTAATGTCAATTTTTTTTTAACATGCTTAAACACAAGATTGATTTCATATAGTTAACTGTACTTTAAAACCATTCCAAAAAATCTTAACTTAAACTATACTCAGAGCTAACCTTCCCTTTTCAGTGAAGCAATTATTCTTATAGATTTTAAAATCTATAGAATTCCATGAATTTTACCCCTTTTGCCTTTGGGGTATCATTTGAGGCTGACAGAAAACTTGTCCTTTAGGTCTAGCCTTGTCTACATTGTTTTCTGGGAGATCTGATCAGCTACCATGCTGACTTTTGGGAGATCTAAGCAGCTAACACATCACATTTCATTCTGTGATCCGTCTATCCTCAATTGTTTTCATCCAGCCTCTCAGAGGTGCCCTTTATTCCAGAAATGATCAAACTCCTTTTTTTGCTTTAACCTAGATTTAAGATATAACTTTATAAACTCTTTGCCTCACTTACTTACAATCTTTACAACATGTACATGTCCTCCGTTGAACTAAAACAACCCATTTTAAAACTATTTATTTCATTGCCTTATGTAAATTCCACTTGGTTCACCAACTTCTTAGTGCTGTTTTGAACCCCTGAAGTCACTCTGTCCCTTAACCTAAATTATAACAATCGCACCCCACCAGTCTGCTTTCCAGTATGAGAAAAATGACAGTGATGTTACCAAAGAAAAATATTATAAATTGATATTTTCTTGGTAAACATTAGATGCAATTCCATGATTTGGCAATACTTTACTAAATGATCCTGACTGTGCTAAGAACGACACTGAAACCAGTTTCTGATTATCAATTGGCCTTGAAGTATGGTTCACTTATGCATGATGTGGAGATGCTGGTGTTGGACTGGGCTAAACACAGTATAAAGATTGAGTTTGTGTCTTTATGTGCCCTATTTGGGAACAGAACTCCCACTTGCCTGATGAAGGAGCAGCGCTCCGAAAGCTAGTGCTTTTTGCTACCAAATAAACCTGTTGGATTTTAACCTGTTGTTGTGAGACTTCTTACCTCACTTATGCATGCCAGAAGCCATATTCATTCGCACACAGGGTCCTGTCTATTGCAGACAGAAGGAATATGTCCATACATCATGCCTTTTCCAACTAAACAAAAGCTTGAAGCACTGGCATTCCCAGGTTCATTTCCCATGGCAGTGTCTTGACAAATCAGAATCAACCTGCCCAGTTTGGATTTAAAATCAAACCTGGGCAGCCAATTGCTAAGTATTCTTTGCTGCATTCTTCATGGCAATACCTCAACCAATCAACACTATATTTGCATGCTGTATAAATTGTTGTTTTCTTTGTTGTTGGTTTATCTTTCATAGCTGTCCTGGTGAGTGCAAGTTGAAAAGTTTTGGCAGTACATCTCTTTTTTCAACAATATCCAAGTTCTGCATTATCAAATAATTATTAATATTAAATTAATTGTTAAATCATATGCATAAAGTAAGATACAGAAATCGAAGTGAAGAAGTTGAAAAAAATGGATGGAGAGAGATATAGAAAATTACTTATATCTTTTTAAACCCGAATTAATACCTGATGGAATGAGACCTTACATTTTTGTGAAATGTTTAAAAATAAGGAGTCGCTCATTTAAAACGGAGATGAGGCAACATTTCTTCACTTAGAGAGTTTAAGTCTTTGGAACTCTCTCCCTGAAAAGGGGGTGGAAGCAGAGCCATTCATGTCAGCGGGATCTTGCTGGCGATGCGCCATCAGCTGTGGGTTTCCCATCGGCAAGGGTGCAGTCAATGGGAATCCCCATTGATAAAGGCAGGAGCAGAAGGTACCACCATCGGCCAGTGGTGGGCTGATGCTACAAAACAGATGTAGGGTTGTATGGAAACTCCAACCCAAAATCTCTGAACATTTTTAAGGCAGATGTGAACACGTTGTTTGGTAAGCAAGGGAGGAGAGGTGAGGGGGTGGTGAGGGGCGTGGTGGTGGGCGGTGATAGACAATTGGGGATAGGTGGGAAGCAGATTTTGGGTTACTATCAGATCAGCCATGATCTTACAAAATGGTGAAGCAGCCACGATGGGCTGAATGGCTGAATCCTGCTGCTTGTTTGTGGGCATGTTCATATAGAATTGGTGATGAGTAACACACCAGGTGCAGACTGAGGATAGGAAAACAGAGAGTAGGAATAAACTGGTCATCTTTCCGTTGGCACTCTATAATTTGTGGGGTACAGCAAGGTCTAGTATTTGGGCTCAACTATTTATAAACTAGGACTGGAATTATGCAGCCCCTTCCACTCCTCTCCCAAACCTCTACCCCTCCACCCCACCGTTCCCCCCCCACTCCCCCACTCTCCACACTCTCCCCCGGCCCCCTCCCCTTTCCCTCCCCAATGGCGTGTTTTCCTGCAGTGGAAGGAGCTCACCGTTAGCTGCTGATGGAAGCTACCTGTCCCACCAAAGCCAATGGTAATTTGAATGGCTGGCTCCTCCCAAGACCGGGGAGATCACGGCACAGGCAGCAACTTTAGTGGGAGGGAAAACCCAAATGTTGGGGCGTTGGGGGTGGGTGGGGGGAGGTATGATACAGCAGGGAAGCCGGCTAACGGTGTTGGTGTATATTTAAATAGGGTTTCCCTCATTGTGTGGTGGGATTATTTCACTGGAAGAGGTGGGGCATAATTGCATTGCAAAGTCTCGCCAGCACGAATCTCGTTTTTCGGGGTCCCGTGAGATTCGACGCTACCTACGTTGTTTGCACCTGAGGAAAAACAGGGACATAAAAATCCTGGCCAATATCTCTGACAATGCAGCACTCCTGCAGTGCAGTGCCAGCTTTATGTGCTTAATCCTGGACTGGGACCCGAACCTACAAATCTTCCGACGCAGAGGTCAGCGTGCTACCAAACAAGGCGCAGCTAACACCCCGGAAACACATTCCTTCACAACAATGCTGACCACCGAAATGGAACACCATTTTTTAATCAAACACGAAACTCAGGTCATTATTTTAACAGAGGTTGTGGTTATTTATGCTGGCGATAGTCCACACTGCATCACCTATGCTGCAGCATTTCATGAGGAAGGCCCAGTACAAGTTTCTCAAGGGCAACTCGGGCTGGATAATTAATTTCAGACTTGCCAGATAGCCTGAGATTAATAAATGAAAACAAAATGACAGCATTTACTTCTGATAAATAGACCACAAAACAGTGTTCGATTGATTCCATCCTCTTAACCTCGGTCGTTTATAATAGTGCCTTTGTATTTCAGGTCCGCTACATGATATCTTGCATTAATAACATCGCTTAAGTGTCTAGGTTGCCAATGTTATACCCACTAATTTTATACAGAGCAACTCATCTGCAAACTCTTGCAACAGAATTCTATCCTGCTGGTATTTAAGAGCAGTATTACTATGAAAAGTTATTCCTAAACTCCAGTTAAAGCAAGATTTGGGGTACCCAGCTCCTGATCTCATTACAGTCTTTCTCCAAACATGGACAAAAGAGTGGAACTCCAGAAGTGAGGCAAGAATGACTGCCATTGACATCAAGGCAGCATTTGACTGAGTCTGGTATCAAGTTCAGTTCAATTCAATTCAATTCAATTTATTGTCATTGTATAATGCACAAATATAAATACAACAAGAAGTGAAATTACAATGAAAAGATCCTGGACAACATTCAAGCCTGAACAATTAGGTGACAAGCAACACTTGTACCGCACATGTAGTGGGCAATTGCTATATTCATCAAGAGCATTTAATCACCTCCTTTGGCATTTAACAGTATGCCATCACTAAAACTCCCACCATCAAAATCCTGGATGTCATCATTCACAAGAGCCTTAACTGTACCAGGCATTTAAATACTGTGACTACAACAGCAGATCAGAATCAGGTATTCAGAGCAGAGAAACCTACCTCCTGACTTCTCAAAGTCTTTCCACCATTAAGAAGGCATAAATCGTGAGTGTGATGGAAATTCTCCAGTTTACTGGAAGAGTGCAGCTCCAACAGTTCACAATAAACTCAACACCATCCAGGACAAAATAATCCATTTCCTTGGTGCACCATCCACATTCACTCCTTCTGCCATTGTCACACCATGATTGCAATATGTACCACCACAAGATGCAATGCAGCAATTCACCAAAGCTTCTTCAACAACACCTTTCAAACCTTTGAACACTGCCAGATTGAAGAAGAAGGACAGCAGACACATGACAACACCACCAGCTGTAAGTTATCCTCCAAACCATACCTCATCCTGATTTGGAACGATATTGCCATTGCTCCATTGTCTCTAGGTCAATATCCTGGAACTCCATCGCTAACAGCACTATGAATGTACCTGCATCATATGGACTCTAGCTGTTTAAGAAGGTGGCTCACCACCACTCTTTCAAGAGCTCTTAGAGGTGGGCAATAAGTTCTGGTTTTAGCAGTGATGCTCACATTATCTAAGAATCGATAAAAAAAGTATATTTGTTCTTTGTCATTGCTACATCTTCACTATAAACCCATACTTCATAGAATCTACAGTGCAAAAGGAAGCCATTTAAGCCTGCACCAACAACAATCCCACCAGGTCCTATCTCCGTAACCCCATGTATTTATCCTGTAGTCCCCTTGACATTAAGGGACAATTTGTCATGGCCAATCAACCTAACTCACATATCTTTAGAGTGTGGGAGGAAACTGGAGCACCTAGAGGTAACTCACACAGACACAGGAAACTCCACACAGACAGCAACCCAAGGACGAAATCAAACCTGGGTCCCTGGCACTGTGAGGGAGCAGTGCTAACCATAGCGCCGCCATGCTGCTCAGTCACCAAATCGTTATTTCACAGGACTTCAAACTTGTAGAGTACCTTACATCCACCAATCTTTCTTGGCATTTGAAATTCTTTAATGGATAAATGGAGTGGAGATATAGTTCAGCCATGATGATATTGGATGGTGGAACAGGCTTGAGGGGCTGAATGGCCCATTTCAATTCCTACTTTCCGAAGCCAGATTTTTAAATTTTTATCATCATTGTTTACTACTTCTCACTGATTACCTCAGGTTTTTAAATCCGCTAAAATGTTCCAAGTCATTAATCTGACAATTTGTGTATTAATTTTTGCATCCACTCGTTGTTCCCAGTATCTGAGTTTTTACTTTAACCTGGGGTTCTTAATTTAACTGAAAGCTGGTCTTTCATAGATGTATAGAATCCCTACAGAGCAGAAGGAGGCTATTCAACTCATCGATTCTGCACCATGTCTCTTGGCCCTTTCCCTGTTCCCCCTAACGTCACACATTTCTTGTGGCTAATTCCCCTAACCGACACACCTTGGGACTCTAAGGGAAAATTTAACACAGCCAATCTACCTAATCCGTACATTTTTGGAGTGTGGGGGAAAACCAGAGTATCCAATGCAGACAGGAAGAGAATGTGCAAATTCCACACGGATAGTCACCCAAGGTTGGAATTGAACCTGGGATCCTGGTGTTGTGAGGCTGCAGTACCACATTGCTACCGGCCTTATATTTTTGAGTTTTCAAAGTGATAAGGTAACTGGGATGAGTTAGCAAATAGGAAAGTTGTCTCCACTGTTGATCTCTTACTCAAACAACACAATCATTTGAAAGTTGATCCTTACCTTTGCCACATCCCTAAAAATACACTCCATATTCAACAGTAATTGTGGCCCTGGAGTTCTTTTTTTTCCCTGAAGAAGGTTTCAATCTATCTGTTTGCTTAAAATATTGATTCACCACGGGCAATTATCACTAATCTCACTTCTGCTTCCTGAATTTGTGGTGGATAACTGCAAAGATCGGCGTCAACATGCCTTGTCATTTATCCACTGCAAATACTGAAGCCAAGCACTTTTTGAAAAAGTTTTCCATTTATGTAACCTAGCAAGAAGGAAGTGCTGGTGTAGTGGTATAGTCATTGGACTAGTAATCCAGAGCAATGGTCAGGTGGCCTGGCTTCAAATCCCACCGTAGCAGATAGTGAAATTTCAATTGAATAAAAATCTGGGATTAAAAGTCTAATGATGATCATGAAATCATTGCTTATAAAAATCCATCTGGTTTACCAATGTCCTTTATGGCAACAAATTTGCCATCCTAGTCTGGCTTATATGTGACTCCAGACCCATGGCCCAGCAAGCCACTCAGTTCAAGTGCAATTCGGGATGCACAATAAATGGCCTTTATGCGGAAATTGCTGAGGTTTTCTCAATGAGCGGGTATTGATCTGATGCCCTTTTACCTCACTCTAAAACGTTGCTTTGCGTGGAATCTATGCTGCACTAGGAAAATGGCGGCCTCTACACAGCTGCACTCCCCTTTCCCTTGCATGAGGCCTTTAGACAAACTCTTTTCCGTTTGCCACCTGGGAACCAACAGGAGATCATTGCTTGTGTAGCTTTCGCTTTCTGGTAACTGCTCTCAGCCCTCTTTACCCCGGGCAGGAAGGGACTGACAGATTCCAATGCTGCGTTGAATATAACTCTGCCCCTATAGCACCTGAACATGTGGAAATCATGGTGGTAAAGGATCCCTATAGTGCAGAGGGAGGCCATTTGGCCCATCGAACCTGCATCAACAATGAACCCACCCAGGCCCTATACGCATATATTTACCCTGCTAATCTCCCTAATACTAATGGGAACTTTATCATGGCCAATCTACGGCCATCATCTTTGGACTGTGAGAGGAAACCGGAACACCCAGAGGAAACCCAAGCGGACACAGGGAGAACATGCGAACCTCACACAGACAGTCACCCAAGCCGGGAATCGAACCCAGGTCCCTGGTGCTATGAGGCAACAATGCTAACCACTGTGCCACCCACGCTCATGTTCATTCCAGATTTCAGTGACAGTCAGACTTGAATTTAACTTCATTACCTTAAGATAGCTTGATGTAAACTGAATTTACTCTCCTACATCTCAATGTGAATGATTACTTTAGCTGACCCTATGAATTGGTTCACTTTCTTCCTCCTGTTCTCTAATGGGAATGATTTCTTGATTCAAGCTGTGCTATCCAGAGGAGAGTAATGTGCAACTTTCACCTTTGCAGAGAAAAAATAGACAACAGGCATTATCTAAAACACGTAACTCTTCCCCAGGCAATTAAATAGGCCCACATAAATTCTATAGAGCTCAATAATTAACTTCTAGGCAAACTTATTTAAGCAGCCTGCTTGCTCAATAAGAATGTCCTAATATTAGAGAGACTCTGAATGTTCTTTGGAATGAAGGATGACATATAAAACTGGATGAATGCAATCTAAGCCTAATGATTCTCACTCCCCTCTCTTTTATGTAGCATAAAATTAATTCTTCAATCAACTCTGATTCATCTGCAGAAAATGCACAAATTGCTGACTCTTTTATTGGGAGCTCAGTTAAAAGTGCATCTATGTCAGTGACATGTGCACCCATTATCAGTGCATTAGTGTAGCTGTTATGTAACTAGGCTGGCAATACAGAAGCCTTGTCTGATAATCATAGAATCCCTACAGTGCAGAAGAGGCATGTGGACTGTCAAATTTGCACTGAATCTCTGACAGATTATCTTACCCTTCGGTCCTCTGCCCTTGTCCTATCCCCGTAACTCCACACATTTCCCATGGCTAATCCATCAAACCTGCACATCTTTGGACACTAATGGGCAATTTAGCACGGCCAATCCACCCAACCTGCACATCTTTGGAGTGTGCGAGGAAACCAGAGCACCCGGAGGAAACCCACGCAGGTGCAGGGAGAATGCTCCACAGTGCCTAAGGCCGGAATTGCTTCACAGTCACCCAAGTCACTCCACACTCAACCCAAGGCTAAAACTGAACCCAGTTCTCTGGCGCTGTTTGGCAGTGGTTCTAACCACTGTGCCACCATGTCGCTGATGTAATAATCCAGGTGATGTGAGATCAAATTCCACTCAAAGCAATTTGAGAAATTGAATTCAATTCTAAAAATCTGAATTTTTTTTAACATTGGTACAGTATTAGGAAAAGTGACCATCAAGCAGTCTGATTGTTGTCAAAACCAAACATTTGCAGCTAAGTAAGCTAGAAGCACATTTACCTGGTTTACATTTGCTTGCGCTCTGAAGTGATTCCAGAAAAACACTCAATTATGTCAAAATAGACAATACTCTCCTGGTTTTAATGTACTTGTAAAAGCCCTTGCAATCTACTGTTACAGTCTGGCTGAGTTATTATCATATTCAATTTTGTCTCGTTTTCCATTTTTGATTGCCCTTCACTGATTCCTAAACAATTTTTAATCTTTATGCTTAGGATTCTTCATAATCTTACAAGTCTCTTTTATTTACCTTTATATCTTTTAGTCTATTGCTGAATCATATAACCACTTCTCCTCTCATACAAATCGGCCACACTGGGAATACCTGCTCTCTCTGTGGGAAGGGATTCACTTGGTCATCCATCCTGCTGACACATCAACAGATTCACACAGATGAGACACCTTTTTAAATGCAGAAAGTGCTTTAAAGTTCCTGGGAACTGATGTGCCATCAACTTGTTCACAGTGAGGAGATACCATTCTGGTGCTCTCACTGTGGGACTGGGCTGAGACAATTGTATAACCTGGACTCAGACAATCATATCCCACCTGCTTTGACACCAAAGATCTCACAAGTGATCACAAGTAACCAAGGCGGTACGGTGGCACAGTGGTTAGCACTGCGGCCTCATACACAATGAAACAAGCCTCCTGGCCTGGGTCACTGACTGTGCCTAGTCTGCACATTCTCCCCATGTCTGTGTGGGTTTCCTTGGGTGCTCTGGTTTCCTCCCACAATCTGAAAGACGTGCTGGTTAGGTGCGTTGGCCATGCTATATTCTCTCTCAATGTATTCAAACAGGCGCCAGAGTGTGGCGATTAGGGGATTTTCACAGTAACTTCATGGCAAACCCAAATCCATTCCTTATTTGCTCCAAAGACCAAATTCAACATATAATTGAATCCAATTCAAAGCCCCCATAAAAGGGTCAGAAACAATCCAAGCTGACAAGATGACGCAGTGCAATCCATCTTGGGGATCTGATGCTTGATCTTGTAAGAGGTTCTGCTACGAGAGTCTGTGTTCCCACGGCTTATTCCTAGCCCGTGGGACATCCTGAGCATTTTGAGGCCCTCCTATTCCTGGTTCTGTACTGGGGACCTATTACCAGAGTGTGAGTAAAAAAACAGGCAAGACTTGTGATGCAAGGGTAAAAATGGTGTCTATTTCAAACAAGATGAAGCCACTGAACTTGCAATACAATAATACAAACTGGGTGAGGGAGAACGAAGGTAATATACAAATACATTGTGCCATAAGCAAAAAACAAACCCCAACACTAGCGTCCCACTTCCCTCTCCTGGCTGTGGAGATGTTGACATTGGACGGGGGTGGATACGGTATCAATGGTAACCATGTTGCAGCAAGAAAGCAGACAAATTCCCGAAAGGGCTACAGATCATAAACCCAATCAAGTCAACCCATTCACCTGATGAAGGAGCAGCACTTCAAAAGCTCATGATAACAAATAAATCTGTTGAACTCTAGCCTGGTGTTGTGAGATTCTTACTGTGCCCTCTCCTGACTGACTAGATTGGGATTTGGGGTGTCAGGATCTACACTCATTACTGGGATCTGAACAAATGCTTTCAAAGTGAGGCTGCATTCCCCCGTTGGCTTTGCTGGTTGGAGGTACCATATCCCGGGCATCGATGAAGCGCTTAGCTGTGTTCCAGGTCGCTTGGGGTGTGTTCCATCATTGGTGAGGTTTTCAATAATGACATCAGCTCTTGTTCCTCAGGCTGGATCTCAATGCACCTGGGGGAGTTAAACTTGAATCTTCCTGGACTTTCTTTTCTTAAAAAAAACAAAAACTAATTTCTTGTGTTCATCTACCCATATTGTAGTTGTTAGGATGGCTTATCTGCTTGCCCAGTCTTGATTTAGTTTTGTCTTGCATTATGTGGTAACTGTTTTTGGGATGACCTGATTAGGTGTTATTTGCTTGCCCATTGTCCTGATGTTGTGGGGAAGCTATGTAAATGGTTTGATGGGACTGTCTACTGCCTGGCCTTTTTTGGGGTGGAGGCGTTAATGAAGTTTGTAGACTATCCGGCAGATCTGGAGTTGGCTTGACTGTGGGGGCTTCTGAAGAGGCCATGCTTGAACCCAGGTTCACCAGGCTGATCTCAGGCATGGTGGGACTGATGAATGAGGAGAAATCGACGAGGTTCGATTCCTGGTCAGGGAATGATATTTGGCCCCTAATGCCCACTCTGAGTCAGTGGCCGAGCGGTATTATCACTAGTTCCAAAACCTAGATTAGTACTCTGGGGATACAGGTTCGATCCCACCACACGCTAGGTGGTGGATTTTAAATTCAACGAGTAAAAGCTGGAATTATTTAGGAGATCTCATTGAGACGTATAAGATGATGAATGGGATGGATAGGATAGAAGAGGTGGAGAGACTCTTCCTGCTCAAAAAAGACAGTAGGGCTAGGGGGCACAGCCTCAAGATAAAGGGGGGGCGGTTTAGAACGGAGTTGAGGAGGAACTTCTTCACTCAAAGGGTGGTGAATCTCTGGAATTCTCTGCCCGTTGAAGTGGTGGAGGCTGCCTCGCTAAATATTTTTAAGACGCGGGTTGATGGGTTTTTGATAAGAGAGGGGATTAAGGGTTTTGGGGAGAGGGCGGGAAAGTGGAACTGAGCCACGACAGATCAGCCATGATCTTATTGAATGGCGGGGCAGGCTCGAAGGGCTGGATGGCCTACTCCTGCTCCTATTTCTTATGTTCTTATGTTAAGACTGTTTTCACTGGAGTTCAGATGAATGAGGGTGGAATCTCAAAAAGACTCATAAAATTCTAATAGGACTAGAGAAGGTGTATGCAGGGAGGATATTTGCAATGGTGGGGGAGTCCAGAACCAGGGGTCATAGTCTGAGGATTCGGGATAGACCATTTAACATGGCGATGAGGAGAAATTTCTTCACCCGAAGAGCCTGTGGAATTCATTATCATAGTTAGTAGTTGATGCCGAAACATTGAATGTGCTCAAGAGGCAGCTGAATATAACACTTGGGCTAAATGGGGTCAAACATTAAGAGGAGGAAGCAGGATTAGGCTATTGAGTTGGACAATCAGCCATGATGGTAATGAATGGCAGAGCAGGTTTGAGGGGCGGAATGGCCTCTGCCTTGTCTTATCTTCTATGTTTCTATGTTTCAGTCTCAGGCTGTTGTTTAAATGTTCATGTCTCTTGGGATGTGATTCACAGACAGGCTGCTGTTCCATGGCCATTAAAATAAAAACAGGCTTTTTTTCCCATTCTGTAGCTGCTCCAAAGTGCAAACTCATAAACTATAACTCTGGGGGATTTCTGAACATTTTACAATCTAAACCAGATTTCATTCAATTAGTTACAGCAATCAAGGAGTCGCAACCAATTAAAATTCATCCCAATTACCATTGTGGAGATGTTTGGTAAAGAATGACAACTGGAATTTTTAACTTATTTTATATTTTCCTCTGTTTTAAGTGATCAACTATATCTATCCAATTAGTAATTTAAATAAGGACCCATGCATCCTGGCCATACTCTCTTCCACTTTCTTCCATCAGAAAAAAGATACAAAATTCTGAGGATGCATACCAACCAACTAAAGAACAGCTTCTTCCCTGCTGCCATCATACTTTTGAATGGACTTGCCTTGCATTAAGTTGATCTTTCTTTACACCCAAGCTATGACTGTAACGCTACATCCTGCACTCTCTCCTTTACTTTTCTATGAACGGCATGCGTTGTCTGTATAGCATGCAAGAAACAATACGTTTCACTGTATACTGATACATACGACAATAACAAATCAAATCAAATCAAATCAAATCATCTAGTCCAACCAAGCAATTCATTTATTCGGTGATTTACGGTGGGTTAAGTTGTCTGCAGCTGTTTCGGTAGCAATTAAAAGTTGTTCCTACATTTTTGTCACTCCTGTGGTTAACTGATACTGAAGAAGTGAACATTGAGAGGAAAAAAAATAAAGCAAATAGAAATTAGAAGAGAAAGGATGCAGAATGGCAATACAGACTGTACATTAGAACAGCTTTGAATCATGTGGCATTAACTGTGAAAATGTGCAGCGATTTGATATGCATTTTCTGCCAATATTGGGAGGTAGAAATATTGCTTGTGATGAGGTTCCTTTGGATTATTGTGAGTTCGAGGACCATTGATCACTTACACTGAAATGGAATGCTTTTACTGCTGACAGGGCCACCTTTAGAAGTTGAAAAGCCATAGAAAGAAACATACATTTATCCCCATGATAACCTCCTTCTATCTGATTCTTGCCCTTGATATAACCTTGACTTTTTAGTCTTAACCTATTCTCTTGCTAGCTACCAAAGTGCAATGAAAATGCGATCTTGTTTTTGTTGAATACGTTTGTTTGGCTCCTGTAAAGTTTTCAAAGTAGGAGGATAATTCTACAGTAAAAATGATAACCTGCTCAACTTATATTGCCATCGAGAGCCGCACAGGTAACAAAATGATTATCCCGGACATCCAGAATTTAATTATGGCAGAAAGTTATGGAAACACGAGGAGACTTCTTGGGACCAATTAAAGTTTTAAATATGACACACTGCCATACATCAGCTTTAATCATCACAATGATAGGAACTTGTTCCAAAACCTTTATTCACAAAAGCAGACCTAGCTAAATGGAACTGGAAATTTTGTGAAGGGGTAAGTAAAGAGAAATGCAATGGCAGGCATTTTAAGGGGTATCTCAGAATATGCCAAACAGAAACACTCCAAAGAGATATAAAAAATTCTTAGAGGAGGGCCCATCATCCGTGGTTAACTAAAAATATTAAACGTAATATTAAACTTAAAGAAAAAGCACATAATTGCACACAGGTGAGTGCCAGGTCAGAAGATTGGATGGAATATTTAAAAAAAGCAAGAAATGACCAAAAGATTAACAAGGAAGAATAAAACAGAATACGAGCAAAAGTTAGCTACAAGTAGAGCCTTATAAAATTCAAACAGGATTAGACAGGGTAGATTCAGAAAGAATGTTCCTGATGGCAGGGGAGTCCAGAACTGGGAGTCATAGTTTGAGAATAAGGGGGTAAACCTTTTAGGACTGAGGTGAGGAGCAATTTCTTTACCCAGAGGGTGGCGAATGCATGGAATTCATGACCAAAGAATGTAGCTGAGGTCAAAACTTTGTCTGATTTCAAGAAGAAATTAGATATTGTCTTGGGGCTGAAAGGATCAAGGGAAAGCCGGGTGGCGAGCGTGGGGGGGCAGGATCAGGATGTTGAATTTGATGATCAGCCATGATCAAAATGAATGGGAAAGCAGGCTCAAAGAGTTGAATGGCCTACTCATCCTTCTATTTTGATTTGACTTTTTGATTTGGTTTATTTTTGTCACGTATTAACATACAATGAAAAGTATTGTTTCTTGCACTCTATACAAACAAAACATACCGTTCATAGAGAAGGAAAGAAGAGAGTGCAGAATGTAGTGCTACAGTCATAGTTAGGGTGTAGAGAAAGATCAGCTTATTGCAAGAATGTTCATTCAAAAATCTGGCAGCAGCAGGGAAGAAGCTGTTTTTGAGTCGGTTGGTATGTAGCCTCAGACTTTTGTATCTTTTTCCTGGAAGAAGGCAGAAAAGAGAATGTCTGGGTTACGTGAGGTCTTTAATTATGCTGACTGCTTTGCTGAGGCAGCAGGAAGTGTAGACAGAGTCAATGGATGGGAGGCTGTTATGCATGGTGGATTAGTCTACATTTACCACCTTTTGTAGCTCTTTGCAGTCTTGGGCAGAGCAGGAGCCATGCCAAGCTGTGACACAACCAGAAAGAATGTTTTCTTTGGTACGTCATTAAAAATTGGTGAGAGTTGTTGCTGACATTGCAAATTTCCTTAGTCTTCTGAGAAAGTAGAGGCATTGGTGGGCTTTCTTAACTATCGTATCGGCATGGGGCAGCCAGGACAGGTTGTTGTTGATCTGGACACCTAAAAATTTGAAGATCTCGACCCTTTCTACTCGGTTCCCATTGATGTAGACAGGGTCATGTTCTTCTTTATGATTCCTGAAGTGGATGATGATCTCCTTTGTTTTGTTGACATTGAGGGAGAAATTATTGATGCCATATCGTTATGCAGGTAAGATCACAAAACAATCAATAATGTTGAGACTTAGTTCAATGTAACGTTCAATAAAAGGTCACTACATTGCTTCCAACTTTGTCTATCCACCCAGACCATGCATAACTTCATCAAAGACCATCAATGATGATAAGAAAATAAACAGCATATTTCCCTGAGATTGCTTCACCAACAACTCACTGCCATCCCACTCCACCTCCAAATTGCCCCTCTATTCAAGCCTTGCTGCCCTTATGACTTCCAGGAAGCCCTGGAAACACATGAGCTCAAAATGAATGTAGAAACCCTGTATCAATTAATATTAACATATCTGAAGTGGCTATTGGCCTTTCCCAAAAAGATTGTGGGAATGGAGTCCAGAGCAGGAACCATGCCAAGCTGTGGCACAACCAGAAAGAATGTTTTCTTTGGTGCATCTGTAAAAGTTGGTGAGAGTTGTAGCCGACATGCCAAATTTCCTTAATCTTCTGAGAAAGTAGAGGCATTGGTGTGTTGGAATCATCTTCCCGATGTAATGTCACTTCTGCCAAATTCAATCTCCCACCCACATCCAAACCTTTGGGTTCCTCTCCGTCAAACTTCAGGCCACGTAGTCCATAGTAGACCATTTGTTCCTGCTGTGTGCCCATGTTAATGCTCCACAGTGCCAGAGACCAGGGTTTGATTCACGGCTTGGGTCACTATCTGTATGGAGTTTGCAGGTTCTCCCCAAGTCTGCATGGGTTTTCTCCAGGTGCTCCAATTCCCTCCATGTTATGAAAGACACGCTGGTTAGGTGCATTGACCCGAACTGGCGCCAGAGTGTGGCGACAAGGAGAATTTCACAATAACTTCATTGCCATGTTGATGGAAGCCTTACATGTGACTAATAAATAAACTTTACTTTATTCCATTTTAAATGTCTCAGAAAGGCGGCTGATAAAACTCATCCAAACATATTGCGCATGATGGTGAAAAGATCAATCATCCGAGTTAATTATTATGAAGGAAGAGTAAGAAACTAAGATTAAAGTTGTCATGGAAGAAAAATAAAGTTGTGAATTGGTCACAAGGGAGCATCATTCAAATCGATTGTTTGTTCTATGGAGGTGAAACCTGCAGAAAGAAATACTTACATTTATTTTTCATCAGTCACATTGGAAAAATTCCAATGACATTTTTGAGGTTATTACATAAGCAATTGGATCTCTAGAGGGTTAAGGGATTGAGGACTCTGATAGACAGGCAAAGATTGATCTATGAAAATGGTTTGAGCTTATCTGAGCCGAATAGTTTTTTCTAGTTATGCTTAATTCATCCAGATACAGTGCAGTATATGTTTGAACAAGTTGTATAGCTGCATTCTCAGTCAAACTGTTAACTTTACCTTGGATTTTGCCATTGGCACATGAATTAATTTGTTCTGTTCCTGCGAATGTAATAAATTTGGGTGGCTTCATTCCATGTATGTGTACAAACCATAAGGATTAGAGAACAAAGAGATCTAGCTCCTTGAAAGTGGAGTCACGGGTGGACAGAGTGGTAAAGAAAGCATTCAGCATGCTTGGTTTCATCAGTCAGAACACTGAATGCAGGAGTTGGGATGTCTTGTCGAAGTTGTACGAGACATTGGTAAGGCCACACTTGGAATACTGTGTTCTGGTATTATAGAAAGGATATTATTAAACTAGAAAGAGTGAAGAAGAGATTTACTAGGATGCTACTGGGACTTGATGGATTGAGTTATAAGGAGGGGCTGGATAGACTGGGACTTTTTCCTTTGGAATGTAGAAGGCTGAGAGGTGATCTTATAGCGGTCTATAAAATAATGAGGGGCATAGATCAGCTGGATAGTCAATATCTTTTCCCAAAGGTAGGAAAGTCTAAAAATTAGAGGGCATCGGTTTAAGGTAAAAGGGGTGAGATACAAAAGGGTCCAGAGGGACAATTTTTTCCACACAGCGTGTGATAAGTGTCTGGGACTAGTTGTCAGACGGTGTAGTAGAGGCAGGTATAATTTTATCTTTTAAAAAGCATTTAGACAGTTATATGGGTAAGCTGCGTCTCGAGGGAAACGGGCCAATTGTGGGAAATTGAGACTAGCTTCAAGGGTTAAAAAAGGGATGGCATGGGCAAGTTGGGCCAAAGAGCCTGTTCCCATGCTATAAACCTCTATGGCTCAATGATTTTGATTAATTTCTCTGGATGCTTCAATGGGCAAAAGGGATTTTGAGGTGGCCATCCTAAGCTGCAAAAAACAGTTTTGCCCATAGTTAGCACAGGACACCATCTTGGTGAATGAGTTGTAGCACTTGCTAAGTAATTGTCACCTGCAAGCTCATGTAATTTTGTTTGCCAATTAAATTGCCTGGTGCGAGGTATAGAGAAAGAAAGAAAGAAATCTTGGAGTGTGTGCCAACTTAACTCTGAAGAATTTTTAGAAAATTATTAGTATCACACATAGGCTTAAATTAACATTGTTATGAAGTCACTGTGAAAATCTGCTTCTTGCCACACTCAGGCGTCTGGGTAAATTGAGGAAGGAATTTAGCATGGCTAATGCACCGAATCAGCATGTCTTTTTGGGCTGTGGGAGGAAACCAGAACATCCAGAGGAAACCCACACAGACACAGGGAGAACATGCAGACTCCGTACAGACAGCCACCCAAACTGGGAATTGTGAGACAGCAGTACTAACCACTATGCCACCCATTTGGTTGGAGGGCTGGATAAGAAGCCATAAAGGTATTTTTTCCTTTCATGAATGTGGGAGTTGAGTTGCAGGTAAGGTTTGCACTTGTTGCTCATTTTTAATTGTTCCTGAACCTCACAACTTACTAGTTAATTTCAAATGGCAATTAAGAATCAGCACATTGCTGTGGGTTTGGATCACATGTGGGCCTTTTCAGGTAAAGACAGCAGGCTTTGTAATGTCAATTTCTATGATTTCTATGTGGTTAACAAAATGCTCCAGGGACTCAAATACCTCTGGACGCTTAGGGTAAAGGTTCATTTTCATATATCTCTCTCTCCATTAAACTGGAGCTGGCTAGCATCAGATGGAATTGTGGAATCGTAGAATCTCTACAGTGCAGAAGAAGGCCATTCAACCCATCGAGTCTGCACCGACCACAATCTCATCCAGATCCTATTCCCATAACCCCATGCATTTACCCTAGCTAGTCTTCCAAACATCCAGGGGCAATTTAGCATGGCCAATCCACCTAATCCGCACATCTTTGGGCAGTGGGAGGAAACCCACACAGATACAGGGAGAACATTCAAACTCCACATAAACAGTGACCCAAGCTGGGATTCAAACCCAGGACCCTGGTGCTGTGAATCAGCAGTGCTAACCACTGTGCTGCTGTGCCACCAAATTGAAGTATATTCTAGTTTTATTTCTGATTCACTTAGTACTAATAGAACCATAGATCACTATAGCACAGAAACAGGCCTTTTAGCTCTTCTTGGCTGTGCTGAACCATTTTTCTGCCTAATCCCACTGACCTACACCTGGATCATATCCCTCCACACCCCTCTTATGCACGTATGTG
Organism: Carcharhinus amblyrhynchos; assembly: GCF_965287045.1. Lineage (NCBI taxonomy): Eukaryota > Metazoa > Chordata > Chondrichthyes > Carcharhiniformes > Carcharhinidae > Carcharhinus > Carcharhinus amblyrhynchos. The sequence goes on from NC_137334.1 coordinate 84,536,104, forward strand.
TCCAAGTTTTTCTTAAAATGTTAAAAGTGAGCCTGCATTTGCCACTTCATCTGGCAGCTCATTCCACACTCCCACCGCTCAGTGTGAAGAAGCCCCCCCTAATATTCCCTTTAAACTTTTCCCCCTTCACCCTTAACCCATGTCCTCTAGTTTTTTTCTCCCCTAGCCTCAGTGGAAATAGCCTGCTTGCATTCACTCTATCTATAACCTCATAACTTTATACACCTCTATTAAATCTCCCCTCATTCTTCTACACTCCAGGGAATAAAATCTAAAGTCTAATCTATTCAACCTTTCTCTGTAACTCAGTTTCTCAAATCCCAGCAACATCCTTGTAAACCTTCTCTGTGCTTGTTCAACCTTATTGATATCCTTCCTGTAATTAGGTAGTTCTTCCTGTAATTAACTTAATTTAACTTAACCATTAGGGTTAACTATTAAACTGAGGTCCTGATTGTCACCTCAGGTGGATACTTAATTTAACTTAACCATTAGGATTAGCTATTAAACTAAGGTCCTGATTGTCACCTCAGGTGGATATCAAGAAAAATAATGTAGTTTTTCCATTGTGCTGAACAAAATCCTTCAAACTTGCATGACATAAGATTAAATAAATAATAATTTTTAGGATGCACACACTACTGTCAAAGTTAGCATTTATTGTTCCAGCAGCATTGTCCTTGAGAAGGTGGCATTCTTTATAGTTCCTGATGGTTCTCCCACACTACCATTGAGTAAGGAGTTCCAGGATTTTGGCTCCGTCATAAGAAAGAACAGTCAATAAATGTCCAAGTTATGTGCCTGATTGATTTGGAAGTGGTGATGCCCCATGCATCAACTTGACCTTCTAAATGGTGAAGGTTGTGCATTTGGGAGTTGCTGTGAGATGGCTACGAATCACTTCAGTGGACAGGAAAGGCACCGGATAATTGCAAGTTCTTTCTCTTCCTTCTTTGACCAAACATTCTTCAACAAAGCTCAATTTCCTAAGAAAAGATCTCTCATTATTTAGTCACATGGCAATGTGACTAATTTTCAAAAACCATAATGCTTTAACTGCCTGAATACTTACTCCAAAGAATGGTTTTAAGAAAGTTGAAAGAATTCCAAAATATCTGAGGATTGTCACCATGAGTATAGCAATTGATGGGCAGTCAGATTAGCAGCTCTCAACATCACGACTACATTGGAACAATTATGGCATTTCGTCATAGGCCAGTCCAGTTGAGTTTCTGATCAATGGCATCTCCCAGTATCTTAGTAGTGGAGAAATTCAACAATGGGAATGCCATTGAATGTCAATGAATAGATTCTCTTCTGTTGGAGATATTATTGCCTGGCACAAACATCCTTACTACTTTTCAGCCCAAGCCTGGATACCATGTAGGTCTTTCTGCCTTTGGACATGGGCCACTTCAGAATCTGAGGAGTTCCGAATAGTGCTGAACATCGTGTAGTCATCAGTGAACATCCCCACTTTGGACATTATGATGGGGGGATTGTATGAAGCAGCTGAAGGTGGTTGGGCCTTTAGGAATTCTAGCTGTGATGTCCTGGAACTTCCCTTGTGCCAGGTATGACTCCAACATTTGGAGAGTTTTCTTACTGACTCTTTTTGACTCCAGCTTTGCTTGATGCCACACTCAATCAAATGCTGCCTTGATGTCAAGGGCAGTCACCCTCAACTGACCTCTGGAGTTCAGCCCTTTGCCCACGTTTGAACGAAGACTGTAATGAGATCAAGAGCTGAGTGGGCTTGATAGAAACAGACTATCAGTGATCAGATTATTTCTCAGCAAGGGCCATTTGCTCACACCGTTGGTGATCCTTTCTATCACTTTACTGATGATCATGGCCGGAATTTTACCGGCATGCCAGCCTCAATTCTGGAGGCGGGCTCGGCTCAGAGAACGGCATTCTCCATTGGCCTCGGGCGGGATCGTGCGAAACTTGGCAGACACGCCGGTAAAATTCCACCCCAAGAATGGGTTGATGATGTGGAAATTGGTCAAGTTGGATTTTTCCAGCTTTTTGTGTACAGGACCTACTTGGAAAAAAATTCCCATTGCCAGGCAGATGCCAGCCCTGTAACTGTACTGGAATAGCTTGGCACAGAACCCCAATGCCTAGCATTGCCAATGCACATAACCAGAATGCCTTTCGGACTGTGGGGGGGAAACCGAAGCACTCGGAAGAAACCCACACAAATGCGGAGAATGTGCAGACAGTGTCCCAAGCCAGGAATCGAACCCGGGTCCATGGCGCTGTGAGGCAGCAGTGCTAACCACTGTGCTACTGCGGAGGGTCTCTCAATCATGATCCCAGTGATGTGATAATCTGCAAGATTAATTCTTGCAACTTGCCAAGGTTACTTCATGACACCTCCTTCCCTCCCAGTCTTGACTGCTGAAAGGAAAAGCTTAATAATGCTGTGAGGATACCATCACCTATCTCCAAGTCACACACCATTTGATTTGAACATGTAGCACCATCCCATCATTATACCTCTGCCCAGATCCTGCAATCCTTCAGCTCACACCATTGTGACATCAGCAAAAGGAGAAGACCAAACACCCTCTTCTCTGGTCAACTAGCAATGGAAAATAAGTGCAGACTTACCAGCATTGCCTACGTATAAAAAAATGAAGCATGGATCAGAAGCTAATTACAATACATCAGTTGACTGATCCATGATCTTTTAATGGGTAACATTAATAGCAGCTCTTTGTAACTATTTGCTTTTTAAAAAGTGCTCTGGTCGTGACAATACTTCTTCAATTGGGCTTTAAAAAACATTCAATTCAAGGCAACACACATGACACAGGTCTGTGCTCTGTTCATTTTTGTAAAGTGCAAAATCTCAGAGGCAGATAATTGCACCTTATTTTGTTCTGCTTTCAATTGCGTGGCTCTAAAACAGTTCTGTGCTTTGTTGATTTTTAGACACATCAGTAGAGCAGAAAATTGGAAGTTTGAAATTCCTTTTTATGTGGCTTATTGTTGATAAAAGAGAGGAGAGGAAAATGCCAGGGTGAAAAGCCAGCCCCAGCTTTCTATTGATTCCTTCCAGCAAGGTCTGGCCACGTCTGTTAGGCCGAGTTTATGTTTAATTTAGTTCTTTTAGAAAATCTAATGTTGTCCTAATTTATTCCGAAGGCCTGTCTCTTGCCGGGGATAAAAAAAAACCTGACTTCACTCAAATGACCATTCCTCACCTAAAGCTGTCAGTGTGTTTTGTTTAAATTTCCTACTTAGCAGAGCTGTGCGCCCTTCACATCCTAGACTGTGCGACATCACTTCAAGAAGGCAGCTCACCAACACCTTCTCAAGGACACTTAAGTCTGGGCAATAAATGTTGGCCTTGCTAGCAACGTTCACAGCCATGAATAAATAAAGCCTCAGTAATCAATAACAATCACTTGCATTTATGTAGCAACTTTAATATTAAAAAGAAAACATGGCAAGGGGTTTTGCGAAACTGCAAAGAAGCTGGTTGCCATAGATATGATTTATTATTGTCACATTTTGTCACTGTATTGGGACACAGTGAAGAGTAATGTTTCTTGTGCACTATACAGACAAAACACACTGTTCATAGAGTATATAGAAGAAAAGGATGCAGAATATAGTTAGAAAATGCTGGAAAATCTTAGCAGGCCTGATAGCATTTGTGGAGAGCGAATGGAGCCAATGTTTTGAGTCGAGATAATCCTGGGTCATCCAGAATAGAACCAATGGATCATTATGAACAGGGACTGCAATAACGGATACCTCTTCTGACACAGGCAACTCATTGCTACTTGCTTCCACAGAGACCTCAGTAATGTCTATAACAGGTCAATCAGGTAAAGTTGCCATAGTCACAGGTGATGATAGGCTGCTCTCCCCTCACAGGTGTTGGGCCACAGGCAGTGTCATCAATAGCCTATCCTTTCCTCAACGCCAATGTAATGAAGCATGCTCATGGAATTCAGCAGGAAGAGAAAGCATACTTATTCATAAGAAAAACTGTGCAGAGGCTGGCAGCATCCCCCACTCTCAAGACTACCCCAGTCCCCACACGTTTTCTGTCTTCTGGATTCCTACTGCCTATGTGAGGACTCTACCAACACCCCCCAGCCCTTCCCCAAGAGTGGTTACCCACTCTTGGTCCCAATTGGTCCCTCAAGCCAGATGACCCCTTTCTGCTGTGTTGCCCTTAAAGGGACAAACACTACACTCACCATACCTCCTCAACTCCAAGAAGCTGAACTCCATTTTAAAGTTACAGTTGCCACCTGATGGAGTGCAGACCAAGGACTGAACCCTGGAATTATTCTATTCATTTCACTCCCACTTTGAAAGATACATTTACCCATTAAGCTATTGAGTTATCTTAAAGTAAAATTATTGACAAGCAAAAGTACAACAGAATAAGAACTTGCATTTTTATATCATACCTTTTGCAACTTCAGGACATCAACTTTACCGCCCATTAACTTTTATTGAGTCTAGTCACTACTGTATATGTTTAGAAAATCAGCAGCCAATTTATGCAGAGCAAGGTGCCGCAAATAGAAATTAGGTAACGATCAGGAAATCTCTTCACTCATAATATTGGTTGAAGGATAAGTCTTGGCCAGGACAAAAGGTAACACCTCTCTGCTCTTCAGTAATGACATGCATTTCTTGTGTCCACCTGAATGGACAGCTGGTTACTCGGTTTAACATTTCGTCTTGATTAAGACTTGAAGCCGCAACCTTCTGCTTCAAGGAAAAGAAATTGCCTGTGAACCAAAGTTCATACTCTGTAAATAATTGATAATTCTCTAACCCTAACATTGTTTTGTTTTCAGTTATCTGTGAAAGTACAGCTGGCATTCTTCTAACATTTTCCCAACCTCTTTGGTTTGGACCTGAATTGAAAAGTTGGGATCATTCAGCTTATGTTAGACCAAACCCAATAAACTAGAGTTAACACCAAACTCTCAGCGCTAACAGATTTAATTAGGACTTTAATAAGACCTCACTTGGTGGCATGGTGACACAGTGATTGGCACGATAGCACAATGGTTAACACTGCTGCCTCAGAGCACTAGGGACCCGGATACGATTCCTGGTTCGGGCCACTGTCTGTGCAGAATCTGCATATTCTCCCTGTGTCTGTTTCCTTCAGGTGCTCTGGTTTCCTCTCACAGTTTGAAAGACGTGTGGTTTGGTGTATGGGCTGTGTTAAATTCTCCATTAGTGTACCTGACTAAGCACCAGAATGTGGCAACTTGAGGATTTCCACAGTAACTTCATTGCAGTGTTAATATAAACCTACCTGTGGCAATAATAAATAAACTTTCAACCGTCCTTTCTGGATATATCACAGCTTTGTATGGTTCCTGATCTGAACAAGAACACAAGAAACTAAAAAGGGTTGCGAATGAAGCCCAGTCCATTATGCAAACCAACCTCACATGCACTGACTCTGCAATCAGTATTGATTGAATATTATAATGAAGATTAAAGTGAATCCCAGATCTTACAGCTTGTGGATTTATTTGTGACTATCTTTATCGTTAGTGCTTAGTTTTGGTCTCTGCACAAGTGGAAAACATTTCTACATCTACTTTATTAAACTCTTTCACAGCCATAAAGCAGTCATCCCTCAACCTTCCCTTTTTTAATGGTGAACAACATGTTATTTGGAACCAAGTGGTCCATCTCTTTCAACATTTTGCTGCTTTTTTTTCAGTTTACTGTGGTGATTGTCCCTTTAAGGATCCACCTGCAGAGTAATAGTCACATAATCCAGGGGACCAATCAGGGGGCAGGGTGAAGGATTACCCTGGTGAGCTCTGATTTCTGTTCCAGAATATTCTTGGAAGCTGACTGGCGGTCATTTTCAGTATTATAGTTAAATGTAAATAAACGTTACAATTGTTATTTACCTAACTGGTGAACTGGAATTATCACATTGGTGATGAGGCTAAGAAAAAAAGGGTCCCAAACCTCATGAGTATAAAGTCACGTTGAAGTTCAGTTCAAGTTGAGAAACAGAAAAGTGTTTGCAGATCTGCCCTTATTTGAATGGATTTTAACGCCTGTGTGGAGCACTGGTGGGTTGGACACAAGACATTGAACATTTGGACTACTATTGGAGGGGAAGAGAAATATAATCCTTCTGAGTATGTGTGGGATCATGATGTGGGTATGCCGGCGTTGGACTGGTGTAAACACAGTAAAAAGTCTGACAACACCAGCTTTTAGTCCCACCTATTTATTTGATAATATACTCGCAAGCTTTCGGGTTAGACGAAGGGGCTGACCCGAAAGCTTGCGAGTATATTATCAAATAAATAGGTTGGACTAAAACCTGGTGTTGTCAGACTTTTTACTATGTGTGAGATACCAGGCCTACAATTTAATACATAGTCTCACATCCCCAAGCGTGCCCGACTCCAAGTCATTCATTGAGATAGTTGAATTGGTAAAAACACATAACCACCCAAAACCATCAATACAATATTGCAACAATTTCAGTTTCACTGACCTGGGAAAGCTCCTGGGTAAACTAGTGCAAGTTATTTTACCATGTTAAGACAGCTCTCAGCAGACTATGGAGAAACAATCGACGATATGCTACTGGACCGTTTAATCTGCGGGGTAAATAATGAAGCCGCTCAAAGGAAGCTATTAGCAGAGGCTGAGATAAATTTTAAAAGACACTAGAGATAATGTTGGCAACGGAGAGCACTAGGAAGGATGCACAGGAGTTTCAGAGCCTGCAAAATGGCACAGTCACCATTTCGAGTGGGAAGCTGCAGTCAGCAGGGGCACCAAAAATAAAGATGTAATTTTCGAACAGGAAGCAAATAAATCCATAAATAGAGCAAAAAGATTTAAAAGAGACAATTATTTGCCTAGTGTTGAAGTAGATTGAAGTTCACATCTTTGAACAAACATTTTAAACATGTCAAGGTTCTTCAAAGGTGTGTTACGAGATAATTGAGCACAAAGAGCTGCTGACGATAAAAGTTAGTCAAAGAGGTCAACTTGGAGGGGAATTTTAAAGGGGGAGACAGAAAGAGACATACAATTGGTGAGGTTACAAGCTGCCTGTTTAGCCTTCAAGGATCAGCAAGTGTCAGTGGCTTCCAAAGACATTAAAAAAAGGCAAAATTGTGAAGTTTTAAGTTTATTTATTAGTGTCACAAGTAGGCTTACATTAACACTGCAGTGAAGTTACTGTGAAAATCTCCTCATCAGCTCTGACAAAGGGTCACCCAGATGTGAAACGTTGGTTCAATTCTCTCTCCGCAGATGCTGCCAGACTTGCTGAAATTTATCAATTTACCTGAAATGTTTACTAAAGAACAAAGAAAATTACAGCCCAGGAACAGGCCCTTCAGCCTTCCAAGCCTGTACCGACCATGCTACCCGACTGAACCAAAAGCCTTGATCCTTCCAAAGACCATATCATTCTATTCCCATCCTATTTGTCCAGACGCCCCTTAAAAGCCACTATTGTATCTGCTTTCATTACCTCCCCCAGCAGTGAATTCCAGGCACCCGCCAACCTCTATGTAAAAAACTTGCCCTGTACCTCTCCTTTAAACTTTGCCCCTCACACCTTAAAACTATTCCCCCTAGTAACTGACTCTCCCACCCTTGGGAAAAGCTTCTGATTATCCACTCTGTCCATCCCCCTCATAACCTTGTAGATATCTATCAGGTCACCCCTCAACTTCTGTTGTTCCAGTGAGAACAAACCAAGTTTTTCCAACTCTTCTCATAGCAAAGCCCTCCATGCCAGCAACATCCTGGTAAATCTTTTCTGTACCCTCTCCAAAGTCTCCACATCCTTCTGGTAGTGTGGCGGCCAGAATTGAACACTATATTCCAAGTGCGGCCTAACTAAGATTCTATAAATCTGCACCATGACTTGCCAATTTTTAAACTCAATGCCACAGCCGATGAAGGCAAGCATGCCGTATGCCTTCTTGACTACCTTCTCTATCTGCATTGCTACTTTCAGTGACCTGTGTACCTGTACACACAGATCTCTGTGCCTATCAATACTCTAAAGAGTTTTGCCATTTACTGTATATTTCCTATCTGCATTAGACCTTCGAAAATGCATTACCCCACATTTGTCCGGATTAAATTCCATCTGCCATCTCTCTGCCCAAGTCTCTAACTGATCCATGTCCTGCTGCATCCTCTGATGGTCGTCATCGCTATCCGTAAATCCACCACTTTGTGTCATCCGCAAACTTACTAATCAAACCAGTTACATTTTCCTCCAAATCATTTATATATATTACAAACAGCAAAGGTCTCAGCACTGCTCCCTGAGGAATGTCACTTGTCACAGCCCACCATTCAGAAATGCACCCTTTCGCTTGACAAGGTACCTCACAAGAGGTTATTGCAGAAGGTCAGGGGACATGGAGTTGGGGGTAGGGTGTTAGCGTGGATAGAGGATTGGTTGTCAAATAGGAGGCAGAGAGTGGGGGTCAATGGGTGCTATTCGGATTGGCGGTTGGTGACTAGTGGGGTGCCCCAGGGGTCGGTGCTGGGGCCTCAGCTATTTACCATTTATATAGATGATCTGGAGGAGGGAACCGAGTGCAGGGTGTCGAAATTTGCTGATGACACCAAGATTGGGGGAAAGGCAAATTGTGCGGAGGGTGTGGAGAGTCTGCAGAAGGATCTAGATAGGCTGGGCGAATGGGCCAGGAAATGGCAAATGGAATTTAATGTTGGCAAGTGTGAGGTGGTCCACTTTGGTAGGAAGAATGGTAGGAAGGACTATTACTTACGTGGCGAAAAACTGCAGCAGGCGACGGTGCAGAGGGACCTCGGGGTCCTTGTGCATGAGTCGCAAAAACCCAGCTTGCAGGTGCAGCAGGTGGTCAGGAAGGCGAATGGGATGCTGGCCTTCATAGCGAGGGGGATTGAATATAAAAGTAGGGAGGTCTTGCTGCAGCTGTATAGGGCATTGGTGAGGCCGCAGCTGGAGTACTGTGTGCAGTTTTGGGCGCCGCACCTGCGCAAGGATATTTTGGCCCTGGAGGGAGTGCAGAGGAGGTTTACTAGGCTGATACCGGAGTTGAGGGGATTGAGCTATGAGGAGAGGCTGAATAAACTAGGCTTGTACTCGTTAGAGTTTAGAAGAATGAGGGGAGATCTCATTGAGACGTATAAGATGATGAATGGGATGGATAGGATAGAGGTGGAGAGACTCTTCCCGCTCAAAAAAGACAGTAGGACTAGGGGGCACAGCCTCAAGATAAAGGGGAGGCGGTTTAGAACGGAGTTGAGGAGGAACTTCTTCACTCAAAGGGTGGTGAATCTCTGGAATTCTCTGCCCGTTGAAGTGGTGGAGGCTGCCTCGCTAAATATTTTTAAGAAGCGGGTTGATGGGTTCTTGATAAGAGAGGGGATTAAGGGTTATGGGGAGAGGGCGGGAAAGTGGAACTGAGCCACAACAGATCAGCCATGATCTTATTGAATGGCGGGGCAGGCTCGAAGGGCTAGATGGCCTACTCCTGCTCCTATTTCTTATGTTCTTATGTTCTTATATATTCAGAAATGCCTCTGTCTTCTTTGACTGAGCCAGTTTTGTATTCACCTTACCAACTCACCTCTGATCTTGGCAGACTGGTGCACAAGGGGGAGTCATGAGGAGCCTTGTCAAAGGCCTTATTGAAGTCGTTGTAGACAACATCCACTGTCCTACCCTCATCGATTATCTTTGTCACTTCCTCGAAAAACTTGATCAAGTTAGTGAGACATGACCTCCCCTTCACAAAACCATGTTGCCTCTCACTAATACATCCACTTATATCCAAGTGGGAATAAATCCTGTCTCAAATAATCCACTCCAATAATGTCCCTACCACTGATGTAAGGCTCATGGGTCTGTAATTACCTGGATTATTCTTGCTACCCTTCTTAAACAAAGGAGCAACATTGGCTATTCTCTAATCCTCTGGGACCTCCCTTGTAGTGTTCCCTGTAGTGAGGATACAAAGATTTCTCTCAAGGCCTAGCAATTTCCTCCCTTGCTTTCTCAGTATTCTGGGGTACATCCCATCAGGCGCTGGGGACTTGTCCATCTTAGTGTTTCTCAAAAACCCCAATCGCTCCTCCTTTTTGATCTCAACATGACTCAAACTATCTACACACCTTTTCCCAAACTGATCATCCACCAAGTCCTTCTCTTTGGTGAATACTGATGCAAAGTGCTCATTTAATACCTCACCCATTTTCTCTGGCCCCATGCATAGATTCCTCCATTGCCCTTGAGCGGGCTGACCCTCTCCCTGGCTACTCTGTTGCTCTTCATACCTGTATAAAAAGCTTTGGGATTTTCTTAACCCTGCTGGCCAATGCTTTTTTTTGTGACCCCTTTTTAGCCCTCCTTGCTCCCTGCTTCAGTTTCTTTCTACTTTCCCTGTATTCCACACTTGCTTCATGTGTCCCCAGCCTCCTGGTTTTGACAAATGCTTCCTTTCCTGCCCCTGGAAACAGGGCCATGGAAACAGGCCCTTTGGCCCAATTTATACTAGAAAGGTGACAGTATGGACTGGGCTGGTCCATACTGGTGACAGTATGGACTGGGCTGCTGTCCACAGCCTGCCAGCGGACCATCAGGCTCTTCAGTTAGATATGGCAATAGCAGAAAGGCACGTAGCAGTCAGATAGTTAAGAAACTTAACAAATACATCCTCAGGCATTCTCTCTGCTTCCCATTTCACAGACGTTTCTCCACAGAGTTCAATTAGATAAGAGTCAGAAATGTATGACAGGATTTTGACAGACTTAAATTTATAATGGAGTCCTTTTTAAAATGCAGATAGCTGGTAGAATGAGGAAGCGATGAATAAAGATATTAATATTGTTACAACCTGCAATTTATTTCTGTAGGAGGAACTTGGTCTGACTTAATTTGCCCAGACTGAAAGTATTTCTGTAGCTGAAGGAATTCGTGGGAGGCGTACAGCATTCATTGTTTATATCTAATTAAAATAAAATTTTGCTTGCACTGCGAAAAGAGATAAAAGACTTTTGACGTGCTGACAGTATTTGCAAACTGTCGTGTGGATTACCATTAAACATACATAATTACTGGATCGATACAGGGAATGGAATGCTTGAATCGTATATTTGAAATGAAAGTTCCAAATTAAATGTTGCTGAATTGATAAAGATTTTGCCAGAATTTCTTTGCTGCATGAATACTAAGCTGGTACAGTGGCACAATGATTAGCAGTGCTGCCTTGTGGTGCCAGGGACCTGCGTTCAATTCCTCGCTTGGGCCACTGTCTGTGTGGAGTTCGCACATTCTCCCCGTGTCTGTGTGGGTTTCCTCCCGGTGCCCCAGTTTCCTCCTACAGTCCAAAGATGTGCGGGTTAGGTTGATTGGCCATGCTAAATTGCCCCTTAGTCTCAGGGGGACAAGCTAGGGCAAATACATGTGATTGTGGGGATAGCACCTGGGTGGGATTTTGATTTGATTTGATTTATTATTGTCACATGCCTTAACATACATTGAAAAGTATTGTTTCTGGCGCACTATACAGGCAAACGCATACCATTCATAGAGAAGGAAATGCGAGAGTGCAGAATATAGTGTTACAGTCATAACTAGGGTGCAGAGAAAGATCAGTTTAATGCAAGATAAATCCATTCAAAAGTCTGACAGCAGCAGGGAAGAAGCTGTTCTTGAGTTGGTTGGTACGTGACCTCAGAATTTTGTATCTTTTTCCAATGGAAGAAGGTGGAAGAGAGAATGTCCAGGCTGTGTGGGGTCTTTAATTATGCTGGCTGCTTTGCCGAGGCAGCGGGAAGTATGGACAGAGTCAATGGATGGGAGGCTGGTTTGCATGATGGACTGGGCTACATTCATGACCTTTAATAGTTCCTTGCGGTCTTGGGCAGAGCAGGAGCCAAACCAAGCTGTGATACAACCAGAAAGAATGCTTTGTAGTTGGTGCTAAATGGCCTCCTTCTGCGCTGTAAGATGCTATAATGCTCCGGTATTACCGAAAGATGTCACTTCTTTTTGTCCCTTAAATGCCGATCACCTGCAGAGTATGTTTCATCATATTTGGGAAATTCTGCAATGTTGCTGAAATCTAACCACTCCAAGTGGATTGATCAGATGTGTTCTATAATGGCATGTTGGCTGTTAGGGACCAAAGTGTGTTACTTACGCACAAGTCAAGGTCTCAGACAACAAGTGCAGCATTTCAGTTCAAGCGGGTCAAGAAATCTTACAGGAAAGTAATCTTGCCAGTAATGGAAGCTAATTGTAAAGTCTGAATGAGCTGTCAATAGTACTTTGAAATATCCTCCATTCTGAGTAAGCAGATGACAACTTAGGTTTCAGCGGCTGTGCAACAAATGTATTCACAAAAGGGTAAGTACATTATTTATTTTTCTTACACTGTTAGAATTTTATCTGTTGATAAACGTAGATAGAAATGGCTTCAGTCAACCTTTTTAGTATCTTCATAGAATCATAGAATCCCTACAGTACTGAAGGAGGCGACTTGGCCCCTCGAGCTTGGCTCTGGGGTGGCACAGTGGTTAGGGGCAACATGGTGGCACAATGGTTAGCACCGCTGCCTCACAGCTTAAGGGGCCCAGACTCGATTCCGGCCTCGGGTCGCTGTGTGGAGTTTGCACATTCTCCCCCTGTCTGTGTGGGCTTCCCCCAGGTGCTCCGATTTCCTCCCACAGTGCAAAGATGTGTGGGTTAGGTTGATTGGCCGTTCTAAATTCTCCCTCAGTGTACCCATACAAGCGCTGGAATGTGACGACTATTTTCACAGTAACTTCATTGCAGTGTTAATGTAAGTCTATTTGTGACAAATAAATAAACTTTAATTTTGAAATTAAGCAGCAATTTCTCATGGCCAATCAAGCCACATGTGAAAGATCTCTGTGTCAATATTCAAATATATACACTAAAACAGTTCTTGTTCCAAGTACGATTCCCCGCCTGTTTCAGATAGATTACATCATGCACTCAGCTCATTTATCTGACTTGTTAAAAAAAGTATTCTTTCAAGGCATGTGGGAATCACAGGCAAGGTTAGCATTTGTTGCCCATTCTTAATTGCCCTTGAACTCAGTGACTTAGGAGTTAATTTCAGGGGGCAATTGAAAATCTACCATACTGCTGTGCATATGGAGTCATGTGGAGGCCACACTAGGTAAGGACAGCATATTACTTCCCTTAAGGATGACCTAGTGGCATTATCACTAGAATATTAATCCAGGACCTCAATTAATGTTTTGAGTACCTGGGTTCAAATCCCAGCAAGGCAGATGGTAGAATTTGAATTCAATGATAAAAAAAATCTGGAATTAAGAATCTACTGATGACAATGAAACCATTGCCAATTGTTGGAAAAATCCATCTGAATCACTAAAGTCCTTTAGTGAAGGAAATCTGCCATCCTCACCCGGTCTGGCCTACACGTGACTCCAGAGCCACGGAAATGTGGTTGACTCTCAACTGCCCTTGGGCAACTTGGGGTGGGCAATAAATGCTGGCCAGCTAGTGATGCCCATGGTGGGTTTTTGTGGTAATCGACAATGGTTTCATGATCACCATTACTGAGAATGGCTTTTTAAGTCCAGATGCACAAGTTTAATTCAAAATCCACCAGCTGCCATGGCAGGATTTGAGTCTATGTTCCCAGAACACTAGCCTGGGATTCTGGATGACTAGTCCAGTGAAACTGAGCCACAAACAAAGCTCCATACACAAACAAAATCCCTCTAGTATTGTCCTTGTGTCTTCTAACAGATTCCCTTTTATAGTCTCTGTTTTATTGCTGAGAGGGCATGGCATTTGGGAAACAGTAAAGTATAGAGTAGGTAAAGTGCTAATACTTTATGGCTTGTCTGGGCATCATATTTGGTACTGATGATTCGAAAGAAAGAATTGGCATTTATATTGTAACTTCCTCAAACTTAAGAGCTTGAAGATCTGTAAAGTCCTTGAGCAACCCCATCAGGCCAGAGGGAACTGCCAGGAAAATTGGCAGCCATTAGACCATAAGACATAGCAGCAGAAGCAGGCTACTTTGCCCACGAGTCTGCTCCACCATTCAATGAAATCATTACTGATCTGATACGATCATCCTCAACTCTACTTCCTGCCTTACCCCTATAACTCTCGATTCCCTTACTGATTAACAATCTCCCTATCTCAGTCTTGAACATACTTAACAACGCAACTTCTACAGAATACAGATACACTATGAGAGAATAAATTCCTTCTCATCTCTGTCTTACATGGGCAACTCCTTACTCTGAGAAGATGCTTACTTGTGCTGGGCTCTCCCACAAGGAGAAACGACCTCTCAGCACATACCCTGTCACGCCCCCGGAGAATCCTGTATGCCTTAATAAGGTCACTTCCCACTCTTCTGAACTCCAATGTACACAGGACCAACCTACTCAACCTGTCCCTGTGAGAAAAATCCTTCCGTACCCAGGATCAACCTAGTGAACCTTCCCTGGGTGGCTGTCTCCAGGAGGCAAAGAATCACTTAATTAAGGTCCCAGTCATTGATCATTTTCACACAAGGTTACCACTTACCTCCTTTCTCAGGAGCCTGGAGGCAGTCCCTTGTTCAGAAGCCAACGAGCCATGGTTGGCTGAATTAGTTCTCAGCATTTTTCTCAACACTGACAACTGCAGGAAAATTCAACACATTAACTGTTTTACCCTCTCCAGTGATCTTCAATTACGGTTATTCACCACAGAATCCCTACAGTGCAGACGGAGGCTATTTGGCCCAACGGGTCTGCACTGACTCTCCGACAGGCCTATCCCTTGCCTTATACCCATAACCCCACACATTTATCCTGCTAGTTCCCCATAACCTGCACATCTTTGACCACTAAGGGGCAATTTATCATGGCAGATCCACCTAGCCAGCACATTTTTGGACTGTGGGAGGAAACCCAAGCAGACACGGGGAGAACTTACAAACTCCACACTGTCACTCGTGGTCAGAATCGAACCAGGGTGCTATAAGGCAGCAGTGCTAACCACTGTGCCACCCTGCCACCCAATTTTATGTGGCACAGTTTAACATCTCTTGCAAAAGACAGCACCTTCAGCAATGCAGCACTCTCACGGTACTGTAAAAAAGTGTTAACTCAGATTACGTATTCAAGTTCTGAAGTGGGAATGGCAGCGGCAGGAGTGACATTGTGAGGTCACACACTTTGGGAACATTCTTTTATGTAAGCTGTTCGCCCCTCCTGCCAGGAATGCCGCGCTGATGTTTTTCTGGGACAGTCTCTGATGCTGCCAAATCGGATAATGGCCCTCTCATTCACTTTAGGCAGCAACGCTCCCACTTCGCTGAAGAGGAGTTTGGTTTAATGTTGGGAACTGCTCTGAGATGAGTTCAAGGGATACATTTTCACCCAATAGGTAAAAGATATAATTGTTTCTAAGCTTTCAATTTTAACAAGGGTCATACATCAGACACGATTGAAGGCAGCCAAAAAATTCAGAGGAATAAAAATTTCCCAGCCTTTAATCAAACCTACCATGGAATGCAGCCAAGATCAAGAGGCCACAACATGTGGATCAATTGTTTCAAAGTCAAATTGAGTGTTAAAGAACAGATTACATTCACCGTTTAAGTGTAATACTCTGTTTCACACTTCCAGCTGAGTTACACGATGTTGGACTCCGCTTCAGGTTCAGGAGGGTGAAATTGGCTCATTCCCCTGCCCTCAACCTTACCCCAAAACGGTCATGGGGATTGTGACACGCAATTAACCTGCACCCGATCATTGCACTGTCGTCAGTTTCTTGAATTGGTTCTGTCTGCACTTTTAAATGATTTCTGCATGCAGCCAGGACTCCCCATGCTGATTATTGACTGAGCACATCGAGAGAGGGCCCGCTGTTGTGAGTGACTTGCACTCCTTAAAGCACCTCTTAAACGGGAAATGCATTGGGACTGCGAGAAGCGCTGGGAGGTTTTCTTTCCAGCAGTCAATCTGGGTTGTGGCATTCAAGGAATGACTGAACATGCAGTTAGAGTGATCAGCAAGCTTTTCAGGCAAACAACACTGGAAGACGTCAAATGGCCAATTAATTAGCTTCCCTTCCCTTTCTAGAATGTGCAAACGGTTGCCGCCGTGCCTTGGTGATGGAGAGAATGAATGTTTCTGGTGGTGGATGGGGTGATGACAAAGCAGGGCTGCTTTGTCCTGGATGGCGTCGAGCTTTTCGTGTGTTTTTGGAGCTGCACAAGCGGAGAGTATTCCAACAGAGTCCTGACTTGTGCCTGTAGATGGTGGACAGGCTTTTAGGGAGCCAGGAAGTAGGTCACCCGCCACAGAATTCCCAGCCCCTGACCTAGTATTGAGCAAAAGTATTTATGTGAAGGCCCAGTTCAGTTTCTGGCCAATAGTAATCCTGAAGGTGTGGTAATGTTAGCCCTTCCCCCACTCTCTTCCCCTTCCTCTCCCCCACTCTCCCAGTTACTGTATTACTGCACAGGAACAGATTGTGTGCCTACTGTGCCTGTGCAACTCATCCCTCGTAATCCAGCACACTAGTCCTCTTCAGGTACTCTAAAGGACAGCCCCTTCCCTGTTGCCATCAGACTTCTGAATGGACCTACCTCATACTAAGTATTGGAATGGTGGCACAGTGGTTAGCACTGTGCCACACAGCGCCAGGGACCCCGGTTCAATTCCAGCTTCGGGTCACTGTCTGTGTGGAGTTTGCATGATCTTCCCGTGTCTGCGTGGGTTTCCGCTCCAGATTCCCCCCACAGTTCAAAGATCTGCTGGTTAGGTTGTTTGGCCAAGCTAAATTACCTCTTCGTGTTAGGGCAATTGGCAGGGTACACTTGGGGTTTACAGGATAGGGCCTTGTGGGATTGCTGTAGGTGCAGAATCGAAGGGTCTCCTTCTGCACTGTAGGGGTTCTATGATTCTTTCTCTACAACCTAGCTAAGACTGTAACACTAAATTCTGCACTCTCTCATTTCCTTTTCTATGTAAGGTATGCTTTGTCTATATAGCATATAAGAAACAATACTTTTCACTGTATACTAATAACAGTTACTTAGTCGGAGTAGGAACAGAGGAGATGTCAGGGGTAAGTTTTTCACTCAGAGGGTGGTGAGTGAGTGGAATCAGCTGCCGTCGGCGGTGGTGGAGGCAAACTCATTGGGGTCTTTTAAGAGACCTCTGGATGAGTACATGGGATTTAATGGGTTTGAGGGTTATAGGTGGGCCTAGTAGGTAGGGATATGATCAGCACAACTTGAGGGCCGAAGGGCCTGTTTGTGCTGTAGTTTTCTATGTTCTATGTTCTAATACCGGTGACAATAATAAATCAAATCAAATCAAAGGTACATGACCAGTTGCTCTCTGACATTTCCTGTGTTGTCTATTTTGACCATCCTTTCTAACATTACGATCAGATTTTAAACGCCATACTTGGGAAATAGTTCTGCTCATTTCACCTCTGGTTCTTTAGCTAATTATTTTAAAGGCCCACCTGCCAGAGGAAATCTTTGTGTTCAAACTTCTGCTTGGCTCCCAGATTTTTGAAATAGTCACACTTCCAGGCCTAAGTGCTCCTGGACCCTGAAGCATGACTGAGACAGTTCCCCACTCCACAAACCTGACCTGGGAGAAAGTGACCTGGCATTTTGGATAATGGACCTATCTTGCACTAAGTTGATGTTCTCTACACCCTAGCTATGACTGTAACACCATATTCTGCACTGTCTTGTTTCCTTCTCTATGAACGGTATGCTTTGTCTGTATAGTATGCAAGAAACAATATTTTCACTCTGTGCTGATACATTTGACAATAATAAATCAAATTCAATCAAATCAAAATGATGCCGGCAGCACAGTGGTTAGCACTGCTGCCTCACAGCGCCAGAGACTTGGGTTGGATTCCCAGCTTGGGTCACTGTCTGTGCGGAGTCTGCACATTTTCCCCGTGGGTTTCTTCCAGCTGCTTCAGTTTCCTTCCACAACCTGAAAGACATGCTAGTTAGGTGCATTGGCCACACTAAATTCTCCCTCAGATGCCAGAGTGTGGCAATTAGGGGATTTTCACAGTAACTTCATTGCATTGTTAAAGTAAGCTGACTTGTGACAGTAATAAATAAACTTTAAACCTTGTAACATACCTCATTAGTATGCATATACACATAGCATACTAGTTTATTTTTGCTTTGTTTTGCTTTTGTACTCTAATTCCTGCTCTTTCTACACAAAGGCCTTTATGCTGTTTTTCTATTTATCTCTCCTAGCTTTCTCTGCACATTGTCTCTGCTCTGTTCCACTGCACCCTGTTTCCCATTCCCCAACCAGATCAGTTTAAAATCTCCATCCACATCACGTGTTAATCTCTCAGTGAGGACTTTGGTTCCACTTCTGTTCAGCATGATTTCATCTATAAACAAAAGCTCCCAAATATCATGCTTGAGGCACTCAAGCTTGATGGCTAAATCCAAGTTAGTGTATCTGTACACAATCTCATTAGGTCAACGATAGACCAAGAATAATAGCTTGTACTTTCGCACTGATCTGCATTTATATAGTGCTTTTAACTTAATATCCATCCCAAGCCATTTCACTGGGGCCTCATGAAAGAAAAAAAAAACAAGACTCAGAAGAAGATTATAGAAGAAGATTATAAAAGTCGGTGAACAAAGTTTTGATTAAACATAGAAACGTAGAAGGTAGGAGCAGGATGAGGCCTTTCAAGCCTGTCCTGCTATTCATTACAATCATGGCTGATCATTGCAATCCTGTTTTTTCCCCCATAATCTTTGATCCCATTTGTCCCAAATCCTATATCCAGCTGCCTCTTGAATACATTCAATATTTTGGCATCAACCACTTCCTGTGGTAATGAATTCCACAGGCTCATCATTCTTTGGGTGAAGAAATGTCTCCTCACCTCAGCCCCCAGTGGTCTACCCTGAATCCTCAGGCTGTGACCCCTGGTTCTGGACTCCCCCACCATCGGAAATATATTTCCTGCATCTACTCTGTCTAGTTTTCTTAGAATTTTATAAGTCTCCATGAGATCCCTCCTCATTCGTCTGAATTCCAGCAAAAAAATTCTTAACTTAGTCAATCTCTTCTGATACGTCAGTCCCGCCATCCCCACTGTACTCCCTCAAGAGCAAGAACATCCTTAAGGATAGGTTTCAAAGACATTTTAAAGGGGAAAAGCAAGTAGAGATGTGGACAGATGTGGGAAAGAGCTGCCAGTGGTGGAACTTTTAAACCGTAGGTGCTCAAGAGACCACATTTGGATGATAGCAGATTTGTTGGATAGTTGTGGGCCTGGAGGAGGTTACAATGGAAGGAAGAGGTGATCCCATTGTGGGGCATTTGTAAAAAAAGGATAGAAATTTTTAAATTGAGGCCTTGCTTAGTTGGGAACCAGTGTAGATTAGTGAGTGTCAGGGTAATGGTCCAGTGGGATTTGGTGGTTTGAGTATGGACAGCCTCAAGCTTTGAGTTGGTAAGATGTGGGAGGCCAGTCAAGGAGTGTACTGAGAATAGTGGTGCCCGTAAATAATAAAAGTATGTACGAGGTTCTCAGCTGCAAATTAGCTGAGGCAGGTGTGGAGTTGGGCAATGTTGCAGAGAGGGAAATTGACTTTCTCAGTGATGGCATGGAGATGTGACCAGAACCTCATCTTTAGTTCAATTGAGACACTATGGTTAGGCCATTCAGGAAAGCCATGGGGCGAAATCAAATGTTGAATTGGTACAACTTGTCGATCCTCTGAGGTTGATTAAAAGTAAATGGAAAGGTGTAAAGGGGGCTTTGCTCTTTATTCAGTGCTCTGCAAGTACTGAATCATAGAATCCATACAGTACAGAAGGAGACCATTTGTCACCAACAACAATCCTACCCAGCACCCTATTCCTGTAACCGCATGTATGTATGCTGCTAATCCCCCTGACACTAAGGGGCAATTCAATATGGCCAATCAACCTAACCCACACATGTTTGGAGAGGGGGAGGAAACTGGAGCACCCGGAGGAAACCCACGCAGACATGGGGAGAACATGCAAACTCCACACAGACAGCGATCCAAGGCCGGAATTGAATTGTGAGGCAACAGCGCTATCCACCATGCCGCTGTGCTGCCCAGGGTGACACTGGAAACCGAAACAGAGTGTTCCATTTCCAGCCTTAATAATCCTCACCTTAACCACCACAAAATTAACAAGGAGAGTTTGGAGTCAAGGAGCAGAAGCACAAACTTGGCAGATCTCCTCCTTTTCTTGGAATAGCTTGTGCCTGACTGTAATCCGAGCTCAGCAGTTGAGCGTCAATAAGTTTGTGCAGACTGATAGGGAGCCATCATTTTCCTTTTACTGGAGCCCCCACTGAGGTTTGTCTGTGAACACAGCACAGCTCAGCAGGAATTGCATTTATATAAAAAAAAAGTTCCCATCAGTCTTGCAATGAAGCAATGACATAGAAATCAATGCCAGCCACTAGATGTGTGCTACTAATACCCTCCCCCAAGTCACTTCATTCAAACTGCCTGTAGCCTGAGCTCCGCAGAGGATATCCAACTAAGGTTTTATCTGAAAACAAAGAGTTTGTTAAATAAGGCAACGTGAAATATCTGAGAGAGCCAGTAATTTACTCAGACACTATTTACCTTCAAAACTAATACCCCAGTGGTGAACAACAGGTTTCTGTGTATCCTTTACCTGCTAATTGACAAACGTTGTGGAAACAAACTGGGAAATTTTCACATCCCAAACATTCCTCTTAAATAAATGATTTTTCTAAATTAAAAATATTTTTGTATTGCTCATTGATATGGATGTCTGCAACAATGCATTGAAAAATTAGCCCACAGGACAATATTTTTGAATATTTCTCCCAATTTACAGTTTTACCGATTTATAACTGAGCCCAGTTTGCCATGGTCAATTTATCTGTTTATGCCTTTGAAGTTTGCCTGACGTAAATTCTAAAATTTAGTTTGTTACTTTCCTGCCCCGAATCTGTAAAATCCTGCCCAAGATCAACGGATCTTCCCATTGTCTGGCCTTGGCCCCCTTTGATTCTCGAGGCGGGCAAAGCGATGAAATTCTGGCAACTGCTATAAGCAATGCATGATGTCGTTTACCTTCAGATTATTAATTAATGTTAAAATGCCTACAGTGCAGAAGGAGACCATTCAACTCATTGTGTCTGTACCAACAACAATCTCACCCCAAGCCCTATCTCCAAAACCCCACACATTTACCCTGCTAATCTACACATCCCAGGACGCTAAGGTGTAATTTAGTATGGCAAATGCACATACCTTTAGACTGTGGAGGGGAACCAGAGCACCTGGATGAATCCCACGTGGACCCATGCAAACTCCATACAGATAGTGACCCAAGCGGGGAATCGAACCCAGGTCCCTGGCGCTGTGAGGCAGCAGTCCCAACCACTGTGCCAATGTGCCACCCCTGGTTCATTACTCACAACTAAATCTACAATTGCCTGCTGCCTAGTCAGTTGTAATGATGTGGAGATGCCGGTGTTGGAGTGGGGTAGGCACAGTAAGAAGTCTCACAACGACAGGTTTATTTGGTAGCACGAGCCACAAGCTTTCAGAGCACTGCCCCTTCATCAGGTGAGTGGGAGTTGTGTTCACAAAAAGGGCATATATTATCACATATACATATGGTGTTGAGAGATTTCTTACTAGTCAGTTGTAGGCCAGCATTGTTCTGGAAAAGTGCAGTCGACAGCTCCTGTGTTATGGACACATTTGCAATGGGAATATGATTGAGTCAATTCTCCTTCACATGCTGCTGACAAACAAAGCAGACTTTGAGTCGATCAAACGCAGAAGCTGAAGACAAGAGAAACAGATCTTAACCTATCATAGTCAACTGCCTGCGCTTCTTTTCAGAGATGGCAGTGGTGATACTTAATAACTAACAATAAATCAAACATAACTTAATGCTATGAGGACAACTTGTTGCCTCGATTTAGCAGTAAATAGAGTTCAATTGAAGTTTTCTTTTGTAGACAGAGGTAATTTGAATCAAACTCGCCAACCAGAAAGCCCAAAGGATCGATTGGATACAGGCTTTATATCTCCTTCAATATTATTTTTCACCGAACTGTAAGTGAGGCAGGTGTAGAGTCAATGTTCCACCTGACCCTATATCCATTTCCCAGTGACTCCCCCAAATAATCAATTACAGGAATGCAACAGATTTTCAAATTGAGAATTGGTCAGCTTCATCTTTTTCAAAAATCATTACACGCGTAGAAGTACAAGGGAGGGGATAGCCTTGTGGTATCATTGCCAGATTATTAATAAAGACACTCAGCTAGTGTTCTGGGGACACAGGTTCGAATCCCGCCACGGCAGATGATGGAATTTGAATTCAATTAAAAAAATCTGGAATTAAAAACCTACTGATGACCATGAAACCATTGTCAATTGTTGGTAAGAGCCATCTGGTTCACTGATTTCCTTTAGGGAAGGAAATCTGCCTCCCTTACCTGGTCTGGCTTATGTGTGACTCCAGAGGCAGTTGACTCCCAACTGTCCTCCAAGGGCAACTAGGGATGGGCAATAAATGCTGGCCAGCCATCAACGCCCATGTCCCATGAAGGAATTAAAAAAAGAAATTACCATTCATCGCATTTCACCTACTTTCTCTTTCAATTGGGAAAGGATACTGACTTAATCTACACAATGTTTAGTAACAATGAGGTCCATCATCTCATAAGTAGGGGAATATTGTCTACATTAAGAAGCTCTGCTTATTAATTTGTTTACAGTCCTGGATTTCAAGATAATTCATTGTATGCAAATCATTTTGAGATGTTTGTGAGACGTGATATTTTATGGCTATAAATTGCTAAATCACACAGGAATAAAAGAGTTTGCTTTGATGTACTGTCTTTCGTGACCTCACGATGTCCCAAAGCACTTGATAGCCAATTAATTATTTTTGAAGTCAAGTCACTGCTATAACATAGGGAAAAGCAGTAGCCAAATTTGTCACAGAAATGTCCCACAATGAGATAAATGGCCTAATCTTATTTTAGTCATATTGTTTGGGAAATAAATATTGGCTAGGGCAGCTGCTGAACACCATTGTTTTTTCTCTAATTAGTGCCATGGGATTGTTTGTGCCCATCTGCGAACGCTTCAGTTTAACATCTCATCTGAAAGACAAAACACCCAATGATGCAACACCCTCTTAAGCCAAAAATTCTCAAAATTGGGAGTGACCTCCGATGGAGCTACCGAGACAGCATTTGGTGTCACGAGCTCTCCCTCCTCTGAGCCAGTGGTGGCGACCATGGAGAGGGGGTTGCCCAATCCGGAGGCTTTGGTAGGACAGCCCTGGGACATCTTTGCCGGAACTCTACCACCTCGCCCGCCATGGAATCGGAGTGGGTCTGACAATGGAAATCTCTGTTCACCTTGGGCGGAAATTTCCAATCTTGCTCGAGCAAGTTTGTAAAATCCTGCCCCCTCAGTCAATTCCACCAAACAGCAAGGGGTGAAGGGTGAGTCCAAAGTACTCAATGACTTCAGAAAACAGTGAGTGCTGAGCAGGCTTTTTTTTATTCATTCCTGGGACAGGGGCATCGCTGGATGGCCAACATTTATTGCCCATCCTTAGTTGCCCTTAGAGGACATTTGTGAGTCAATTGCATTTCTGTGGCTCTGGAGTCACATATAGGCCATCGCTAAAAGGTATTAGTGAACCAGGATGATTCGGGATGTTTGTCTATTGACTTAGCACAGTCAGCAGCAGGCAAGAATAACCCTGACTGACTAACTCATATGTCTGATTGTGAGGGGAAAAAATGGAGGTCATGTGGCCAAGCTGGGGAGATGAGTGATGGCTTCAGACTTTATAATGTTTGCCCTTCTGTCTTCCTGTTGTACAAGTTCATTACCCCAGGATGGTGACTCTGTTTGCAGACTCTGACAATTGGAGCAAGGCTGGTGGAAGAGTGGGGTGGGAGGCGGGAGCGACGGTGGCTGATTACTGTGAGGTGGTGGAATGAAACTCTGATCACATTGTCTGATTACACAGACAGGAGCATTATAAAGCTAATGTTGATGCCAGTCCATATAAGGATTGTAAAGCAAAAGTTGACACCAATAAAAATAAGACAATGTCAGGGCAGGTGACCAGAAGCCCCAGTGAAGCAGATTCTAAGGAATGTCCTAAAGGAGGATACAGAGGTAGAGAGATAGGAAATTTTCAATTGGGAATGCTGATTTAGGGAATAGGCAACTCAAAGCATAGCCTCCAATGGAGAAGTAATTCAAGGAGTCTCACAACAGCAGGTTAAAGTCCAACAGGTTTATTTGATAACACAAGCCACAAGCTTTCGGAGCACTGCCCCTTCATCAGATGAGTGGGACTCATGTTCACAAACCTGTTTGTGAACACAGCTCCCACTCACCTGATGAAGGACCAGTGCTCCAAAAGCTTATGGTTTGTGCTACCACATAAACTAATTGGACTTTAACCTGCTGTTGTGAGACTTCTTACTGTGCTTACCCCAGTCCAACGCTGGCATCTCCATATCAGAAGTAATTCAAATCAGTGTTGCTCAAGAGGCCAGAATTAGATGAGGGGAGATATCTTGGAGGGTTGTAAGGCTGAAGGAGATCACAGATACAAGGAGAGATGAGACAATGGAAGGTTATGAAACAAGGCTCAGAATTTAAAAAGATGTTTAACCAGGAGTCAATATAGCTCAGGTGGAATGAACAAATACGACTTGGTGAGAATGAGGACTTGCAGCAGAGTCATGTTAATTTTATTCATGCCCAAGCTCAGAAGCATAGACAAGGCAGTGGCACAGTGTTATTGTGATTGGATTGGTAATCCTGACACCCAGAGCAAGATCCGGGACTCATGTTTAAATCCTACCATGGCAGATGGTGAAATCTGAATACAACAAAAAAATTGGAATTAAGAGTCTGAAATGACCAAGAAACCATTTTTGTAAAAACCCATGTGGTTTACTAACGTCCTTTAGGGAAGGAAATCTGATGTTATTAACTGGTCTGGCCTACATCTGACTCCAGAGCCATGGCAATGTGGTCAATTCTCAAATGCCCTCTGAAATGGAGGGAAGTTAAGTATGGGCAATAAATATTGGCCCAGTCAGTGAAATGATTTTTAGAAAAATGTTAAATTTGGATAGGAGATTCTTGGAATATTTACTACATGTGGAGAGATCAATGCTTTAGTTGATGATGTACAGGATCGTTTTTCTAGGTCGTACATTATGTCTCATGAATCTGTTCCACTGGGTTTAATTCCCCCTCTGCACTATTTTTAACTATACCTGTTAATATGTTTGCATAAATTTCTGTCTGTGCTATTTTAAAGTGACCATTTGCTATGACATAAAATATTGGGCAAAAAAAAAATGATGGTCCTTAGAGGGTATTCCTCAGCAAAGGCGTGCAACCGATTGTGATGCAGGCTCCGTATCAGAACTTGTCAAAGCCTGACAGTTTCCCTCAACTCTCCCCTTCTCTTCACTATTTGTTGATAAAAATCAGCAAAAAAAACCTCCTGATTAGGGGAGGAGATGATCTAGTGGTATTATCGTTACCCTATTAATCAGAAACTCAGCCAATGTTCTCGGGACCCAGGTTTGTATCCCATCTTGAAGTTTGAACTCAATAAAAAATATATATGTGGTATTAAGAATCTACTGATGACCGTGAAGGCATACTGATTGTCAGAAAAATCCTTCTGGTTCACTAATGTCCTTTAGGGAAGGAAATCTGCCATCCAAATTTAGGAATGAATTACACTGTAAATGGCAGAACTCTTTGGAACATTAACATACAGAGGGATCTGGGCTTGCAAGACCACAGTACCCTAAAAGTGGCAACACAGGTATCCAATGTGATTAAGAAGGCACATGGCATGCTTGCCTTCAACAGCCGGGACATTGAGAACAGGAGTTGGGAAATCATGTTGCAGCTATATAAAACCTTGGTTCGGCTGCACTTGAAGTATTATGTGCAGTTCTGATCACCACACTACCAGAGGGATATGGAAACTTTGGAGAGAGTGAAAAGAAGGTTCACTGGGATGTTACCTGATCTCAAGGGTGTTGGCTATGAGGAAAGGTTGAATGAACTAGGATCTTTTTCACTGGAAAAACAGAGGCTGAGGGGAGACCTGATAGAAGTCTAGAAAATTATGAGGGGCATAGACAGGATGGATAGTCAGAAGCTTTTTCCAAGGGCGGAAGTGTCAATTACAAGGGAGCACAAGGTGAGAGGGGGAAAATTGAAGGGAGATGTACGGGGGGAAGTTTCTCACACAGAGTGTGGTGGCTGCCTAGAATACACTGCCAGAGGATGTGGTGAAAACAGATACATTAGCAACTTTTAAGAAGCATCTAGATGGCTACATGAATAGGGAGGAAATAGAGGGATTTGACCAAGTAACAGCAGAAAGCTGATAGGCAGAGGCTTAGAGGGCTGAAGAGCCTGTCCCTGTGCTGCATTTTTGTTAGTTCTTTGTCTTTGCCTGGTCTGGCCTATATGTAACTCCACCATCTTCTCAGGGGCAACTTGGGATGGGCAATAAATGCTGATGTGGGTGTGCCAGCGTTGGACTGGGGTAAACACAGTAAAAAGTCTGACAACACCAGGTTGGCCAGCCAGCGACATCCATGTCCTAAAAATGAATAAAAAAAAACAAATTTGCAGAATGTTTTGGCAGAGAGAGATGATATAGTGCATTGTGTCTGTCCTGGCTCTTTGAAAAAATGATCGTATTAGTTCTCCATCATTCTGCAAATGTATGCTTTCTTCATAACAAAATAAAGCAAAATACTGTGGATGGCAGAATCTTATTTTCAGTTTATTTATGTCACAAGTAGACTTACACTAACACTGCAATGAAGTTACTGTGAAAATCCTCTAATCGCCACACTGTAGCATCTGTTCAGGTACACTGAGTGAGTATTTAGCACAGCCAATGCATCTAACAGCACACTTTTTGGACTGTGGAAGGAAACTGGAGCACCAGAGGGAACCCACGCAGACACAAAATGTGCAAACCCCTCACAGACAGTGATCCAAACCGGGATTGAACCCGGGCCCTTGGCGCTGCGAGGCAGCAATGCCAACCACTGTTCCACCCATCTGAATCTAAAACTAAAACCGAAAATGCAAGAAAATTTCAGCAGATCTGACAGCATCTGTGGAGAGAGAACGGAGCTGAAGTTTCAAGTCTGGATGTCCCTTCAACAGAGCAGAATGTAAGGGAGCAAATTTTCCTGCTCCGTCTGCCATAGGAGTTAGAGCGGTCAAGTGGGTGGACCTTGGATGTGTTCATTGACCTCGGGTGGGATTTTCCAGTTTCAGGGCGAGCATGGTCAGAAAATCCTGATGTGGGTATGCCGGCGTTGGACTGGCGTAAACACAGTAAAAAGTCTGACAACACCAGGTTTTAGTCCAACCTATTTATTTGATAATATACTCACTAGCTTTCGGGGTTACCCCCTTCGTCAGGTGAATGGAGAGTTCTGGCCTCAGACAGAGCATATAAAGCACAGACAGTTTAGAGATTACTGATTAAAATGCGAATCCTTACACCTAACCTGCTGTTCAAGACCTGAAGTGGCTGATAATGTGAGTGGAAGGAGCACTGATCACAGTTTAAAGAGATGTGTATTGTCTCCAGACAGTACAGTAAGTGAGGTTTTGCAAACCCAGGCAAGTCATGGGGGTTACAGATAGTGCGACATGAACCCAAGATCCCTGTTGAGACCGTCCTCTTGTGTGCGGAACTTGGCTATCAGTCTCTGCTCAGCGACTCTGCGCTGTCGTGTGTCGTGAAGGCCGCCTTGGAGAATGCTTACCCGAAGGTCAGAGGCTGAATGCCCGTGACCACTGAAGTGTTCGCCAACAGGAAGGGAACAGTCTTGCCTGGTGACTGTCGAGCGATGTTCATTCATCCGTTGTCGTAGCGTCTGCATGGTCTCCCCAGTGTACCATGCTTCGGGACATCCTTTCTTGCAACGTATCAGGTAGACAATGTTGGCCGAGTCGCACTATCTGTAACCCCCATGACTTGCCTGGGTTTGCAAAACCTCACTTACTGTACTGTCTGGAGACAATACAAATCTCTTTAAACTGTGATCAGTGCTCCTTCCACTCACATTATCAGCCACTTCAGGTCTTGAACAGCAGGTTAGGTGTAAGGATTCGCATTTTAATCAGTAATCTCTAAACTGTCTGTGCTTTATATGCTCTGTTTGAGGCCAGAACTCTCCATTCACCTGACGAAGGGGGTAACCCCGAAAGCTAGTGAGTATATTATCAAATAAATAGGTTGGACTAAAACCTGGTGTTGTCAGACTTTTTACAGAAAATCCTGCCCAGAGAGTTATCCAGACTCATAACATTGGCTCTGTTCTCTCTCCAGAGACGCTGTCAAACCTGTTGAGATTTTCCAGCATTTTCTGTTCTTTCGCACTGTCAAGTTTGCATTCAATTCCATGTTGAAAGTTAAGAATGAACAAGATTCCATCGTCCTTTCAAGCAGAGCAAGCAAGCTCATAACAATTCACTGCCTACGCGAAGTAACTCCTCATTTTTCCCCCGTTTCCTTTTGCCAATTATTTTCATTCTGCGTCCTATGCCTGCTGACCCTCCTGTCAGTGGAAGCAGGGTTTCGATAGGTTTACAATGCACTATGGCAGCATTGCTATGGGTTACCCATCAGGGGTGAAAATCTGTAGAGTCACACATCACCTTATCCATTTAATCAATCCCTTCTCATGTAATTTTGCTTTGTTGCAGTGAGACTTAAAAAAATCCCTGGTTATGCACCAGTGACTAATACAATAAATATACATCAGTAGTTGCACTAACAACATAAATCATTCTCTGCTCCCTTTTACAAAACTTCCCCAAAAGAATTTTGGATTCCTTTAGTCTCGCCGCCAAGTAATATATTTACAAAGTTAGATTTTAAAAAGTTGCCATGACACTGTGTTGGGACGGCACAGTGGTTAACACTGCTGCCTCACTGCACCAGGGACCTGGGTTCAATTCCCAGGTGGGGTCGCTGTCTGCGCGGAGCCTGCACATTCTCCTTGTTTCTGCGTGGGTTTCCTCTGGGTAGCTGCGGCACAGCGGCTAGCACTGCTGCCTCGCAGCACTTCGGACCCAGGTTTGATTCGCAGCTTGGGTCACTGTCTGTGTGGAGTCTGTAGGTTCTCCTCCTGTCTGTGTGATTTTCCTTCAGGTGCTCCAGTTTTCTCCCACTGTCCAAAAGATATGCTGGTTAGGTGCATTGGCCAAGCTTAATTCTCCCTCAGTGTACCTGAACAGACATCAGATTGTGGTGACTCAGGGATTATCACAGTAACTTCACTGCAGTGTTAACATAAGCCAACTTGAGATACTAATAAACTAAACTGTGGTGCTACCTCTCAGTCTTGTTTTATGTGGCCAACTACAGAGAACTTTTACTCGCTTCCCAGCCTCACTTTGATTATTTTTAAGCGTGCACTTTTTTTCTACAATGTAACTAAACTGATTCAGCTGACAAAGCATTATGTCATGCTCAAAATGGTTTAAATAAAATCTTCTGACGTTAAGTACGCCAAAGATAATCAAAAATGCAATGCCATCTTAAGAGAGAAACTAGAAACAGGAGTAGGCCATTCAGCCCTTCGAGCCTGCTCTGCCATTCATTATGCTCAAATTCAATATCCTGATCTTTCTCCCCTCTGTCCCCCCAATCTCCCTTGATCCCTTTAGCCCCAAGAGCTATATCTAATTTCTTCTTGAAATAACACAATGTTTTGGCATCAACTACTTTCTATGGCAGTGAATTCCACACATTCACCACTCTCTGGGTGACGAAATTTCTCTTCACCTCAGTTCTAAGAGGTTTATTGAATTTGATGATCAGCCATGATCAAAATGAATGGCGGAGCAAGTGCGAAGGGCAGACTGGCCCTACTCCTGCTTCTAGTTTCTATGTTTACCCTTTAACCTCAAACTATTACCCTTGGTTCTGGACTCCCTCACCATCAGGAACATCCATTCTGAATCTACCCTGTCTCATTCTGTTAGGATTTTATAAATTTCTATGAAATCCCCTCTCACTCTTCTATACTCCAGTGAATATAATCCTAACATTACATTTACCATGTAAACTATGCTGATGTTCATCTAAAAACTTACATTGTGTGTTGGGTCCACTAGCTTATCAGACAAAGCCGTGGTGTACCTGGATGCAAAAATAAGATGGATGATGATGCGGAGAGAGGGAAAGCAAATAAAATCTACAAGTGTTCAGGCTATTTTTATTTGCCTTATGCAGTCATCAATCAGCGATGTAGGAGACATGGTTTGTTGTCTTTCCATAGCCTGACTGCAAATTCATCAATGCTACAGGGAAGCAGACTGGGATTGACACTTGTATCTAGGCGTTTTGTATATGACAACTAATTTGGCCCTTGAGTCATCCGACATACAGTGACACCCATCAAGAAATGTGACCATAGCTCAGTCACCAGTGTTTAGGGAACAAATTACATTGGGATAGAATTTATTTCTAAGCTCACCCAAGTGTCATCATAGACTGGCTAGGACACAATGTTGCATTATAACTTTACCTAAGGTGAGAGATATTAAAAATTGAGAATGCAAAATGCTCATTTCAGTTGAAGGTGAATTGGAAATTGTTTAATTTCAGTTTGCTTTACAATCCCTGTGTATTTAGAAATTATGCTTGAAACTTTGGCACAGCTGAGAAGCTTTTATAGAACGTAGAACGCTACAGCACAAACAGGCCCTTCGGCCCACAAGTTGCGCCGATCATATCCATACCTACCAGGCCATAAAGCTATCTGTAACTCCCAATCCCATTAAGTCCCATATACTCATCCAGAAGTCTTTTAAAAAACCCCAGCGACTTCGCCTCTACCACCACCAACGGCCGGCAGCCGATTCCACTCACTCACCACCCTCTGTGTGAAAAACCTACCCCTAACATCTCCTCTGTACTTGCTCCCCAGTACCTTAAACCTGTGTCCTCTCGTAACGACCATTTCAGCCCTGGGAAATAGCCTCCAAGAATCCACCCTATCTATTCCTCTCAACATTTTATAAACCTCTATCAGGTCGCCTCTTAACCTTCGTCTCTCCAGGGAGAAGAGACCTAGCTCCCTCAACCTATCTTCATAAGGCATGCCTCCCAATCCAGGCAACATCCTTGTAAATCTCCTCTGCACCCTCTCAATAGCTTCCACTTCCTTCCTGTAGTGAGGCGACCAGAACTGCGCACAGTACTCCAAGTGGTAAGTTAGTAGCAAGAAAGCCCCTAAATTGCTATGGAAAAAATTCTGAGTTTGGAGCTATGCTCGAACAGGAAAGCTGGTTGGTTATGTCACTTTAAGTTTATTTATCAGTGGCTTACATGAAGTCACTGTGAAAATCTCCCACTCGCCACACTCTGGCACCTGTTCGGGTACACTGAGGGAAAATTTAGCATGATTTAGCAGGGTCAGCGCACAGAACCAGCACATCTTTTGGACGTTAGGGGAAAACCAGAGCATCCGAAGGAAACCCATGCAGACACGAGGAGAACACCCAGACTCCATACAGTCAGTCCGCCAAGCTGGGAATTGAACACAGGTTCCTAGTATTGTGTGGCAGCATTGCTAACAACTGTGCCACCATGCCATCCCAGGGAAATATACATATAGGAGACATTTACCTGGAGGCTGCAGACAACCAGTTTGTTGTATGTAACCAGATAACTAACTTCTGCATGTTTGGGGAGAAAAAGATAAGAGTTCTAAACAACTGAATAATCCCAAATAGCTCTTAAAGCGAGAAGAATTTTAGTTATGGAATAGAATTCAAGGGAATGTCTATGTGTGTCTACCTAGTAATGGTGTGTGACCATCAGAAATATCTATTCATGGGTGTGGCGGTCGAACTGGTAAGGATATACCGTAACTTGAGCTCTGTCATGGACAGCCAGACCCAGAGAAAAAGGAACTGTCTCCCAGTGCGAGTATGCTTAAAGACCTATCCAAGTGAAAGCCATGGTAAATAGCTGAAGCTGGGCTAATTCAGTTAAATTGGTTTTAAGTTAGAAGTTCATATTGTTTAGTATCATTATCTTACTTGCTCAGTATACCTATTAAGTCATTATTGCTTGTGTCTGTTTTGTCCAAATTTGTACAGTTAAGGTTCTTTAAATGTCGGCAAATCAAACCTGAGTTCTCTGGATAAACGTAATGTATTGGATGTCTGCAGCCTGCAGGTTTGTGTCACTCCTACTTACATTTTTCTAAAATAAACAAAATCCACTATTTTCCCTGTTAGAGCATTGCTTCACTCTCAGCAATTTTCTCCATAGTAACCTCTGGACTTTTTTGCTTCGAAAAGGCTCGGAGCTGGGTCAAAAATTCAAGCATCATTTCTAAACACCCAGGCATAATAAACCAAAGAAAAAATAACCCCCAATTCACTTCAAGCTGAAACCAAGACTTTACATCCTTAATCTTTGTAACCCACAGCAGTTATAACAATTAGTTATTTTCAGCATCACAGCTTGTACCACCATAAAGGTTGCTAATTGAGGGTAGATATTCTAGTCTGAATACACTGCCATTAGTGAATTACTATATACACCCCACATATATTTACCTTCAGAATGAACCGCTATCAGCTTAGTAAACTCATTGAACATATTCCTTGTAAAATTGCCCAAGACTTGAAGAGCACCTCGATTAGGAAGGATATTGAAGGAGGTGTGGCAAGTATACCCTGTGAAGCAATAATAAGGACCCTATGTACCCTGGACATAGGCTCTTCTTCCATTGGGAAAAAGATTTAAAAGTCTGAGAACATGTATCAACTGATTCAAGAACAGCCTCTTCCCTGATGCCATCAGACCCTTGAATGGATCTATTGTATATTAAGCTGACCTTCGTCTTCACCCTATCTGTAACTGTAACACTATATTCTGCACTCTCTGCGTTCCTTCCCTCCTATGTACTCTATGAATGGCATGTCTTTTTCCTTTAGCATAGAAGAAACAATACTTTTGATTTTTGATTTGATATAATTTATTATTGTCACATGTATTAACATACAGTGAAAAGTATTGTTTCTTGCACACTCTGCAGACAAAGCATACCATTCA
This sequence comes from Carcharhinus amblyrhynchos, assembly GCF_965287045.1. Classification (NCBI taxonomy): domain Eukaryota; kingdom Metazoa; phylum Chordata; class Chondrichthyes; order Carcharhiniformes; family Carcharhinidae; genus Carcharhinus; species Carcharhinus amblyrhynchos. Next base: position 84,569,335 of record NC_137334.1, read on the forward strand.
TAGAGGAGTAAATGAGAAGCTGTAGTGTTACAGTCATAGCTAGGGTACAAAGAAAGATCAGCTTAATGCAAGGTAGGTCCATTTAAAAGTCTGACAGCAGCAGGGAAGAAGTCGGTTGGTACGTGACCTCAGACTTTTGTATCTTTTTCCTGACAGAAGAAGAATGGATGAGAGAATGCCCAGGATGCATGGGGTCCTTAATTATGCTGGCTGCTTTGCCGAGGCAGCGGGGAGTGTCAACAAAGTCAATGAATGGGAGGCTGGTTTTCAATGCATCCCAATACATTTATTGTAATAACAAATCAATAATAAATCAAATCAACTCAAATCAATATCCATCAGCTGACCATCCACCAAATGATTTGGAGGGGAACTCATGTAAGCATAATGAATGAAGTTCCAATCTGGCATGGGCCATTCTGGCCAGTAGAAAAAGTACCACCAGAGCTACCCACCACCTGCACTTAGTCTCAAAATGGGAAGATAACACATTGCAAATGCTGAAGGGGAACCTGGACATCATCATCCCAACACACATTCCTGCCCTGCTTTCCACAGAGTTCTCTCAAAATGATGCCTCAGACTCTGTGGCAGCAAATAAATCAGAACCGCACAACATTCGCTCTTCCCATCCTCGTGACATGTTAATATCACCCAAACTGGGGCCTAGCACACTGGTGACAAACATAAGAGCATAAGAAATAGGAGCAGGAGTAGGCCATCTAGCCCCTCGAACCTGCCCCGCCATTCAATAAGATCATGGCTGATCTGTCGTGGCTCAGTTCCACTTTCCCGCCCTCTCCCCATAACCCTTAATCCCCTCTCTTATCAAAAACCCATCAACCCGCGTCTTAAAAATATTTAGCGAGGCAGCCTCCACCACTTCAACGGGCAGAGAATTCCAGAGATTCACCACCCTTTGAGTGAAGAAGTTCCTCCTCAACTCCGTTCTAAACCGCCCCCCCCTTTATCTTGAGGCTGTGCCCTCTAGTCCTACTGTCCTTTCTGAGCGGGAAGAGCCTCTCCACCTCTATCCTATCCATCCCATTCATCATCTTATATGTCTCAATGAGATCTCCCCTCATTCTTCTAAACTTTAACAGGTACAAGCCTAGTTTATTCAGTCTCTCCTCATAGTTCAACCCCCTCAACTCCAGTATCAGCTTAGTAAACCTCCTCTGCACTCCCTCCAAGGCCAAAATATCCTTGCGTAAGTGCGGCGACCAAAACTGCACACAGTACTCCAGCTGCGGCCTCACCAGTGCCCTATACAGCTGCAGCAAGACCTCCCTACTTTTATATTCAATCCCCCTCGCTATGAAGGCCAGCATTCCATTTGCCTTCCTGACCACCTGCTGCACCTGTAGGCTGGGTTTTTGTGACTCACGCACAAGGACCCCGAGGTCCCTCTGCACCGTCGCATGCTGCAGTTTTTCGCCATGTAAGTAATAGTCCTTCCTACCATTATTCCTACCAAAGTGGACAACTTCACACTTGCCAACATTAAATTCCATTTGCCAGTTCCTGGCCCATTCACCCAGCCTATCTAGATCCTCCTGCAGACTGTCCACACCCTCCGCACAATTTGCCATTCCACCAATCTTGGTGTCATCAGCAAATTTCGACACCATACACTCGGTTCCCTCCTCCAGATCATCTATATAAATGGTAAATAGCTGAGGCCCCAGCACCAACCTCTGGGGCACTCCACTAGTCACCAACCGCCAATCCGAATAGCACTCATTGACCCCCACTCTCTGCCTCCTATTTGACAACCAATCCTCTATCCACGCTAACACCCTACCCCCAACTCCATGCCCCCTGACCTTCTGTAATAACCTCTTGTGAGGCACCTTGTCAAACGCCTTCTGAAAATCAAGAAACACCACATCCACCGGCTCTCCTCTATCCACCGCCCTAGACACATCCTCATAGAACTCCAATAAATTCGTCAGACACGACTTCCCCTTAACGAAACAGTGCTGCGTCTGCTCTATCAAACAATTCTCCTCAAGATGCCTTGCTATTTTCTCCTTGATCATGGATTCTAACATTTTACCTACAACAGACGTTAAACTAACCGGCCTATAATTCCCCGCCTTTTGCCTGCCACCCTTCTTAAACAACGGCGTAACATTAGCCGTTTTCCAATCTTCCGGCATTTCCCCGGAATCCAGCGAGGTTTGGAAAACAATTAGAACTTAGAACATAGATGTTCTATGTTCTACAGCACAAATAGGCCCTTCGGCCCACAAGTTGCGCCAATCATATCCATACCTAACAGGCCTACCTATAACTCTCAATCCCATTAAATCCCATATACTCATCCAGAAGCCTCTTAATAGACCCCAGCGAGTTCACCTCTACCACCACCGACGGCAGCTGATTCCATTCACTCACCGCCCTCTGAGTGAAAAACTTGCTGGATTTTAGGAAATTGAAACGACGCACTTCATTTTAGCTTGCCACTTAGAATTCATTGCGGAAGCATAAAGGAACAGGGCAATGGAAAGGTGGGTTTGGATGATAGTAGATATCGGTGGGGGGATTGTTAATGTGGGAAACAATGTTCACAGGATATTTGAATAGGGTGCAGGCTGATGGGGCAGTTGTGAAATGGGTGCCTTAGGAATTTAGTTAAATGTGAGATTGATGCATCAGTTTTCCTGTCTGCAACTGATGATTCTGCTTCTTCAGACTCAGAGACTGTCGGGACACTGCAGCGTATCCTCCATCCCTCAGGAGCCGTCGGCAGCTCATTGATTGACATTTGTGTCTGGCAAAAGGACAGGATTATTGATTGGGCAGTTTGCTGGTCATAGTTCTCCAATTATGGGATTATTCTGGGCTCTGTGCTTAGTTCAATAGTCAGTCTACAGTCCTTAGCTTCCCGGCCAGAGAACGAATCTGATTACTTCTGTGAATGGTTCAGTCAGCTAGCATAGTGCAGTATTTCTCAAACTTTTAAAATTAATATATCCCTTTCCAACTGGATTAGTAATCACGGACCCATATAGAAACATAGAAACTGGAAGCAGGAGTAGGCTATTCAGCCCTTCAAGCCTGCTCCGCCATTCATTTTGATTATGACTGATCATCGAATTCAATATTCTGATCCCCTCTTCTCCCCCCCTTATCTCTTGATCCCTTTAGCACCAAGAGCTATATCTAATTTCTTCTTGAGTTCAGACAACGTTTTGGCCTCAACTACATTCAGTGGTAATGAACTCCACACCATCAACACCGTCTGGGTGAAGAAATTTCTCCTCACCTCAGTTCTAAAAGGTTTATCCTTCGTCTTCAAACTGTGGCCTTAGTTCTGGACTCTCCCACCATCGGGAACATTCTTTCTGAATCTACCCTATCAAGCCCTGTTAGCATTTTCTAAGTTTCTATGAAATCTAACTTTTAATACCATCGCCTACATATATTGTAAGGTATGTTTTAATAGTTATTTTGGCGCCACTCTTGGTTGCTTGTCCGCGTGTGCTACCCTCTCAGGTGAGATAATTATACTGCACATGTTTTGGCCACTTCTCACTCCCACCTTGTGGCTTGTATTAACCTCAACCCCAGTCACCACTTGTTGACTTACCCTTAACCACTGTGTCCCTCTGACCAAGATCCAAATAGGATTTGACCAAATAGGTTGGACTAAAACCTGGTGTTGTCAGACTTTTTACTGTGTTTACGCCAGTCCAACGCCGGCATACCCACATCAAGATCCCCTGGGCAGTTTCCCCACCTATAACACTAGCCCTGCTCAGAAAGCATTGTAACATTATTTCATACACTATAGGTCCACAAATCCCTTCTAGAGCCACTGTGTTAGGCCCAATAGAATATTTTAAAATGTAAGAAGTGTGGTTTGCTTATAAGGTCTTTATCTCAGTTGAAGTGCAGTACTCACTGGGGGAAGTGCACGATTCATTGATGTGCATTGTTCATCATTAATTCAGCTGTTTGAATGAAATAAAAACATTTGTTAATTCCGAGACTGTGTCTCAGTTTGATAAGAGTTTATATTCAGAACACTCATTGAGGAGGAACTTGCAGAAAAGGAAATACTTCCTTTTGTTAACCAAAGTAAGAATCTTCTCTCATACAATAGCGAAGTACTGAAGACGCTGGAACCTGAAACAAAAGCAGAAAATGCTGGAAAATCTCGGCAGGTCTGACAGCATCTGTGGAGAGAATAGAGACTACGTTTCGAGTCTGGGTGACATTGACTCCATTCTCTCTCCACAGATGGTGTCAGACCTGCTGAGGTTTTCCAACATTTTTTGTTTTTGTTTAAGAATTCTCTCCTATGATCCTGAATTTCAGTGTCATTTATTTAGATAGTGAATAGGTTAAATCACACTCCAGATCATAGTAAATGTGACATTGGCTTATGATAGTACTGAACTCAAGATGCTCTCCAGAGATTAAAAGATATGACAGTGATTATTGTCTCCATTTGCACCTTCTGTAGGAATATAAATGGCTTGGGTTCCACTAGACTGGTGCTTGTGCCTAAATTTTTGCAGAGTTGGAACAACTTTGAAAATGATGGGCAGAACTCAACAGCAGGAATCCCACTCCCAATTTTCACTGGTGCAAGATAAGGATATAAATAGTGAGCTCATGCTCTGTACTCCTGAGTTGGCTGGCTCCATTGTGGGGTAAGTATCACTTACCCCATCTACTTAAATATCTTCGTACCCCACCTCAGGCTTCCTTGGAGTCAAGTAAATTTCTAGATGAACAGTAGCTCATGGCCCCTCAGCGGCATTGTGAATCATATCCAGGAACCTTGTGTAAGGTAAGATTAAAAGGAATTGCACAGGCTGTGCTTCGATTAATGAACACTGGGGAGACCATGCAGACACTACAACAACGGAAGAACGAGCACCGCTCGACAATCACCAAGCAGGAGTGTTCCCTTCCTGTCGGGGACCACTTCAACAGTCATGGGCATTCAGCCTCTGATCTCCGGGTAAGCATTCTCCAAGGCGGCCTTCACAACACATGACAGCGCAGAATCGCTGAGCAGAAACTGATAGCCAAATTCCGCACACATGAGGACAGCCTCAGCCGGGATCTTGGGTTCATTTCACGCTTGCAAAATCTCACGAACTGTCCTGGTTGGAGACAATACACATCTCTTCAAGCTGTGCTTGACCATTTCTCCACTCACATTGTCTGTACCTTTAAGCCTTGGTTATCTGTAAACATAAGAACATAAGAACATAAGAACATAAGAAATAGGAGCAGGAGTAGGCCATCTAGCCCTTCGAGCCTGCCCCGCCATTCAATAAGATCATGGCTGATCTGTTGTGGCTCAGTTCCACTTTCCCGCCCTCTCCCCATAACCCTTAATCCCCTCTCTTATCAAGAACCCATCAACCTGCTTCTTAAAAATATTTAGCGAGGCAGCCTCCACCACTTCAACGGGCAGAGAAGTCCAGAGATTCACCACCCTTTGAGTGAAGAAGTTCCTCCTCAACTCCGTTCTAAACCGCCTCCCCTTTATCTTGAGGCTGTGCCCCCTAGTCCTACTGTCTTTTTTGAGCGGGAAGAGTCTCTCCACCTCTATCCTATCCATCCCATTCATCATCTTATACGTCTCAATGAGATCTCCCCTCATTCTTCTAAACTCTAACGAGTACAAGCCTAGTTTATTCAGCCTCTCCTCATAGCTCAATCCCCTCAACTCCGGTATCAGCCTAGTAAACCTCCTCTGCACTCCCTCCAGGGCCAAAATATCCTTGCGCAGGTGCGGCGCCCAAAACTGCACACAGTACTCCAGCTGCGGCCTCACCAATGCCCTATACAGCTGCAGCAAGACCTCCCTACTTTTATATTCAATCCCCCTCGCTATGAAGGCCAACATCCCATTCGCCTTCCTGACCACCTGCTGCACCTGCAAGCTGGGTTTTTGCGACTCACGCACAAGGACCCCGAGGTCCCTCTGCACCGTCGCCTGCTGCAGTTTTTCGCCACGTAAGTAATAGTCCTTCCTACCATTCTTCCTACCAAAGTGGACCACCTCACACTTGCCAACATTAAATTCCATTTGCCATTTCCTGGCCCATTCGCCCAGCCTACCTAGATCCTTCTGCAGACTCTCCACACCCTCCGCACAATTTGCCTTTCCCCCAGTCTTGGTGTCATCAGCAAATTTCGACACCCTGCACTCGGTTCCCTCCTCCAGATCATCTATATAAATGGTAAGTAGCTGAGGCCCCAGCACCGACCCCTGGGGCACCCCACTAGTCACCAACCGCCAATCCGAATAGCACCCATTGACCCCCACTCTCTGCCTCCTATTTGACAACCAATCCTCTATCCACGCTAACACCCTACCCCCAAACTCCATGTCCCCTGACCTTCTGCAATAACCTCTTGTGAGGTACCTTGTCAAACGCCTTCTGAAAATCCAGAAAGACCACATCCACCGGCTCTCCTCTATCCACTGCCCTAGACACATCCTCATAGAACTCCAGTAAATTTGTCAGACACGACTTCCCTTTAATGAAACCGTGTTGCGTCCGCCCTATTAAGCAATTCCCTTCAAGATGCCTCGCAATTTCCTCCTTAATGACGGATTCTAACATTTTACCTACCACAGACGATAAACTAACCGGCCTATAATTCCCCGCCTTTTGCCTGGCACCCTTCTTAAACAACGGCGTAACATTAGCCGTTTTCCAATCTTCCGGCACTTCCCCGGAATCCAGCGACGTCTGGAAAATAACCACCAAGGCATCCACTATCACCTCCGCCATTTCTTTCAGAACCCTCGGATGCATTCCATCCGGTCCTGGGGACTTGTCCACAATCAGCCCCTCCAGTCTGTCGAGCCTTGCATTCCAACCATTATCTTGTAAATTGAGTTTGTGTCTGTATGTGTCCTATTTGTGAACACATCTCCCACTCACCTGATGAAGGGGCAATGCTCCGAAAGTTGGGGCTTGTGATACCAAATAAACCTGTCGGACTTTAACCTGGTGAGGTGTCTTACTGTCGATTATTGAAGTCAGGAATCCTGTATGCCTTTTAAACTGCCTGCCCAAGTTGCACATGCACAGCTGCAGACCTCTTTGTTCTTGCACCCCTTTAAAAACTGCATCAGTTGGTTTGTATTGTTGGTCCTCACTCTTCCTACCAGAATGAATCACTTCACATTGCCTTGTTAAATTTCATGTCAGTAACCATTTTCACCAGTGTGTCTCATTACTTCACAAGACTGTCATTATCTTCCTCACTGTTTACTGAAGTCGCGAGTTCCACATTGTCTTCAACCTTTGAAATTATGCCTGCATACCCCCCAGGTCCAGATCATTAACATGTATCAAAAAGAGCAGTGGTGCCAACACTGACCCCTGGGGGACACCACAGCAGATTTCTTTCCAGTAGTTCATTGATATTATGTATCCGAGGGAAATTATCTGGCAGATATGTAACCTGAAAGACAGCTTTGAGCACTTTGTTTCTGATATAAATATTGTCCTGTGGGATATAATAAAATCACAGAACTGTTAAATTACTTGCTGCTTTTCTTGTTTCTTTATTTTTTTCTTGCCATATTCCTAGACTGGTTTTCTTGAAGTTCTGATGGAATAATCACAAGACAACTTTCTTCCGAATTTCTAACTGTTGACACATTTAATTCCAAAATTGTGCCAAGCTCAGTACACAGACATATTTTTGATATATTTACAAAGGTTAAAAATCATGTCACCAATTCTACTTTGGTTTTACTCTCCTAGGCTCTAGATCATCAACTCATCCATCTAACTTGCTGTCATGAAGCATATTCAAGTGGCTCAATGATAGTTTAATAGATAAATGCACTTCGCGGCATTTGGGATATTCATTAGGTACATAGGGAGATGATTCAGGCATTAAGGATCTCTTCCGTCACTCCATATCTTCAGAGCTGTGCAACAAAACATTCAACAAACTGACCAGGCCTGGCAAGTTCCACACACATGAGGATAGCCTCAACCAGGATCTTGGGTTCATGTCACACTATTTGTAACCTCCATGATTTGCCTGGGCTTGCAACATCTCACTTACTATCCTGTCTGGAGACAATTCACATCTCTTTAACTTATGCTTAATGCTTTCTCCACTCACATTGTCTGCACCTTTAAGACTTGATTAGCTATAAAGACTCGCATTCTAATTAGTATTCTGTAAACTGAGTGTGTGTCTTTATATGCCCTGTTTGTGATCAGAACTCTCCACTCACTTGACGAAGGGGCAGAGCCCTGGAAGCTAGTGATGTTTGCTACCAGATAAACCTGTTGGACTTTAACTGCTGTTGTGAGACTTCTTACAAGGTAACACACTCTCATAGAGGCAAAACAACATAAAAGGAGATAATTCAACACATTGAAAGAATGCCAATGCTCTTTAGAACAATCTATGTCAAACTCCGGACAACCAGGTTATAAAGGATGAAACTTGGTTTAGATTTATTCACATAGTTTTAGTTATTATTACATGTTCAAGTAACAGTCCAATCAATGGCCTTCGCTGACATAAATTTAACAATTGACATACAATTAGCATCTATTCTATCCCTACTCTATCCCCTTGGTCCTGCAATTTTGTTTTCTTCAAGGACCCATTCAATTTTCCTTTGAAGTCATCAATTATCTCCACTTCCTTCACCCTCAAAGATAATTTCCAGGACATTACAACTCACTAAATTATCCCCTGCATCTCTTGTTTAAAACTTTAAATCTGCGTCCCCTACTCCTTCTACCATCAACTAATGGAGTAGCTCTTCTTTGTCTACCTTACCTAAACCTGTTATAACCTAATGGGCAGTATGGTGACACAGTGGTTAGCACTGCTGCCTCACAGGGACCAATGTTCGATTTATGGCCTCAGTCACTGTGCGGAGTCTGCATGTTCTCCCCGTGTCAGCATGGGTTTCCTTCAGATGCTCCAGCTTCTTCCCACAGTCTGAAAGACATGCTGATTAGATGTATTGGCCAAGCTAAATCCTCCCTCGGTGTATCGGAACGGGCACCAGAGTGTGGCAACGAGAGAATTTTGATAGTAACTTCAATGCAGTGTTATTGTAGGCCTACTTGTGATACAAATAAAAAAAGTTTAAAATGTTAAACTCTTTCAAAAGTGGGTCATTAAATGAAGAAGAAGAATTTGTAAGGTATGGAGAAATGTGGGGGATTGATACACAGTGAATTCTTTTTGTAGACAGTTGGCATAGACAAGACAGGGCTGAATAGCCTCCTTCTGTGCAATGGTCATTCTGAGAATCCATTCCAGTTCTACCAAATTTCCTCTCAACTTGCTCTGCTCTGAGGAGAACAATCCCAACTTCTCCAACCTAACTTTGTGGCTAAAATCCTTGGAACCATTCCGATAAATCTCCACTGCACCCTCTCAGGGGCTCTCACATCCTTTCTCGTGAAGTAATCAGAAATGGATGTGAGACTTGTGTCACTGGGTAGTCTCTCTTCTTTTCCTGGGCAACATACCTCTCACCCCACTAAATGCACATTTGCACAGCTGAATCTTAACACAGCAGTCTGGCTTAAGGATTGACTACTTTTATTCACGAGAATTACCTATATCAGCAACAAAACTCACTCACACAGCTTCCTTCAACCAACCCATGCCACTTAACCCATATTGTATCTACCCTCAGTCAACCTATCTTCTAACAGGGTACATTGCCTCACAATGTCCCAGTAATAAACAGCCACAAATGAAAATGTGCCCACCTGTAAACCCTTCAGCTCCTTTGGGAAGGGTCCTTGGGCACTCACTGAACTCTTGCCATGGGCAATGACAAGGTTGACAAGATGGTTGGCATCTTTCCTAATTGGTAACTGGACACTTATGGTATCTCCCAGGGAGGTGGTAGGTGGGTTCTACTAATTCATGGTCACCTAGCGCACCTTCACTGTAGAATATAGAACTGTACAGGACTGGAACAAGCCCTTTGTTGTGCTGAACATGACACTAAATTGAACTAATCCCTTCTGCCCACCCTTGGTCCATACCGCTCTATTTCTTGCATATTTATGTGCTTATCTAAAAGTCTCTTAAACGCCCTTATTGTATCTGCCTGCGTCTTAGCTCTGAGATTTTTTTGTATGTCATGGTCCTTTCAACTTACCATCTGAGTGTCAAAGAGAACAAGTCCATTCTCGGGTCATCATTGCATCTATCTGTGCATCCCCCTGTGATGTGCTCTGGCTGAGGCATAGCTGTAGAAACTCAGGGGAAGGGTTCTTTGATATTGATGGAAAACTTCACTGCAGATTGAGAAAACAGTAAAACTGGGAAATAAGAACACTGGTCTGAACTGACATTGCATTTTAAAGTATACAAGACCAATTCAGAACAGTTGAGTGGCACAGTGGTTAGCACTGCTGCCTCACAGCGCCCAAGGGCCTGGGTTTGATTCCTGACTTGTGTCACTGCCTGTGCAGAGTCTGCACATTCTCTCTGTGTCTGTGTGGGTTTCCTCTGGGTGCTCCCGTTTCCTCCCACAGTCCGAAAGACGTACTGGTTAGGTGTATTGGCCACACTAAATTCTCCCTCAGTGTTCCCAAACAGGTGTCGCAGTGTAGCGACTGGGGGATTTTCACAATAACTTCATTGCAGTGTTAATGTAAGCTTACTTGTGACACTAATAAATAAACTTTAAAACTTTTACTCTTACTTCCCATTTTTTACAGTTTACCCCTACACTCAAATGTCTGTGTGGGCTCCTTCAGTCTCAGCCATGTGATACAGAAACTGGGGAGGTCCTTATTCAGTCAATGCGCAAATCGTATATGATTCTAGATGTCCAAAGGTGTGTGGGTTAAGTTGATTGGCCATGCTTAAATTGCCCCTTAGTGTCATAAGAACATAAGAACATAAGAAATAGGAGCAGGAGTAGGCCATCTAGCCCTTCGAGCCTGCCCCGCCATTCAATAAGATCATGGCTGATCTGTCGCTGCTCAGTTCCACTTTCCCGCCCTCTCCCCATAACCCTTAATCCCCTCTCTTATCAAAAACCCATCAACCCGCTTCTTAAAAATATTTAGCGAGGCAGCCTCCACCACTTCAATGGGCAGAGAATTCGAGATTCACCACCCTTTGAGTGAAGAAGTTCCTCCTCAACTCCGTTCTAAACCGCCCCGCTTTTACCTTGAGGCTGTGCCCCCTAGTCCTACTGTCTTTTTTGAGCGGGAAGAGTCTTTCCACCTCTATCCTATCCATCCCATTCATCATCTTATACGTCTCAATGAGATCTCCCCTCATTCTTCTAAACTCTAATGAGTACAAGCCTAGTTTATTCAGCCTCTCCTCATAGCTCAACCCCCTCAACTCCGGTATCAGCCTAGTAAACCTCCTCTGCACTCCCTCCAAGGCCAAAATATCTTTGCGGCGCCCAAAACTGCACACAGTACTCCAGCTGCGGCCTCACCAATGCCCTATACAGCTGCAGCAAGACCTCCCTACTTTTATATTCAATCCCCTTCGCTATGAAGGCCAGCATCCCATTTGCCTTCCTGACCACCTGCTGCACCTGCAAGCTGGGTTTTGGCGACTCATGCACAAGGACCCCGAGGTCCCTCTGCACCGTCACCTGCTGCAGTTTTTCGCCCCGTAAGTAATAGTCCTTCCTACCATTATTCCTACCAAAGTGGACCACCTCACACTTGCCAACATTAAATTCCATTTGCCATTTCCTGGCCCATTCGCCCAGCCTATCTAGATCCTTCTGCAGACTCTCCACACCCTCCGCACAATTTGCCGTTCCCCCAGTCTTGGTGTCATCAGCAAATTTCGACACCCTACACTCGGTTCCCTCCGCCAGATCATCTATATAAATGGTAAAAAGCTGAGGCCCCAGCACCAACCCCTGGGGCACTCCACTAGTCACCATCCGCCAATCCGAATAGCACCCGTTGACCCCCACTCTCTGCCTCCTATTTGACAACCAATCCTCTATCCACGCTAACACCCTACCCCCAACCCCATGTCCCTCGACCTTCTGCAATAACCTCTTGTGAGGTACTTTGTCAAACGCCTTCTGAAAATCTAGAAAGACCACATCCACCGGCTCTCCTCTATCCACCGCCCTAGACACATCCTCGTAGAACTCCAGTAAATTTGTCAGACACGACTTCCCTTTAACGAAACCGTGCTGCATCTGCTCTATCAAGCAATTCCCTTCAAGATGCCTCGCAATTTCCTCCTTAATGACAGATTCTAACATTTTACCTACCACAGACGTTAAACTAACCGGCCTATAATTCCCCGCCTTTTGCCTGGCACCCTTCTTAAACAACGGCGTAACATTAGCCGTTTTCGAATCATCCGGCACTTCCCCGGAATCCAGCGACGTCTGGAAAATAACCACCAAGGCATCCACTATCACCTCCGCCATTTCTTTCAGAACCCTCGGATGCATTCCATCCGGTCCTGGGGACTTGTCCACAATCAGCCCCTCCAGTCTGTCGAGCACCGCCTCTCTAGTAACAGTAATGTCATTAAGACCCCCCAGTCCTACCACCTTTCCATCGCTAACACCCAGCAAATTATTCACGTCCTCCTCCGTGAAGACAGAAACAAATAAGTTATTCAATACCTTAGCCATATCCCCATCCCCTACCACTAGGTCCCCTTTCTCATCCTCTAAAGGACCAACATTCACCCTAGCCAGCCTCTTCCTTTTTATATATTTATAAAAACTCTTGCTATCCTTTTTTATATTAAGCGCTAGCCCAGCTTCATAGTTTCTCCTACCCTTCTTTATCAACTTCTTTGTCAATCTTTGTTGACATTTAAACCTCTCCCAATCCTCTTCTCGCCCACTACTCTTAGCTACTCTAAATTCCTCCGCTTTTAGTTTAACACTTTCCTTCACCTCCTTCGTTATCCACGGCTTATTACCTCTCCTCCTACTATCCTTTTTGACCATCGGAATAAATTTCTGCTGAGCACCAAGAAAGATCTCCTTAAAGATCCTCCACTGCTCCTCAACAGACCCTCCCTCCAACGTTCTCCCCCAGTCCACATTCGCCAATTCTTCTCTCACCCTACCGTACTCCCCTCTATTCAAACAAAGGACGCGTGTCCGGGAACCCACTTTCTCCTCCTCCATCTGCACCAGAAACTCCACCATACAATGATCACTCTCCCCAAGAGGATCCTTCACCACAAGTCATGAGAGGTGTAGGTTAGAGGGACTAGTGGGTAAAATGTGTAGGGATATGGGGGTAGGGCTTGGGTGGGATTGTGTTCGGTGCAGACTCGATGGGCCAAATCGCCTCTCTGTACTGCGCGGTTTCTATGATTCTAGACCATCCTCTCAGCATGAAGGCCAACGATTCTCTTATGATTTTTGTATCCTGCTACATTCTGTTTCCAAGGTTCGTTCAAAGCACATTACATGACAGCTAAAACCTAGAGGATTTCAGTTTTCCTCAATAAACTTGGCTGATGACAGTGTTATGACATGACAACCAGTGCGGCTGAAGGCTGTGTTGATGACAGCAGTGAGGAACCAGTGCTCACTGAGCAGTGCTTTGAAGTCTGAAAGCAATAGTTCTGCTGCCTGGATTACTTTGGGACAACTTGTAATATGCTCCAGAGTGGTGACCTGTTTTAAGTTCTATAAAACCTTAACTGAGAAGGCCATCAGTAAATGGGAGCTCAATGGATGGCAGCTTTCAGGAGAAGGAAGGACAAAGGAGTTGAACAAAGAACAAAGAGAACAAGGAAAAGTACAACACAGGGGCAGGCCTATTGGCTATCCATGTCCATGCCGATCATGATACCCTAACTAAACTAAAAAAAAAACTTCAGCCCTTAATCGGTCAGTATCCTTCTATACCCTCCCTATTCATGTATCCATCCAGATGCCTCTTAAATATTACTAACATGCCTGCTCCTATCACCTTCTCTGGTAGCACGTTCCAGGCACCCACCACTCTACGTGAAAATCTTTCCCTGCACATCTCCCTTAAACTTTCTCCCTTTCACTCTGAAACAGTGCCCCCTTGTAATTGACACTTCCACCCTGGGAAATAGTCTCTGATTATCCACGCTGTCTATGCCTCTCACAGTTTTGTAGACCTCTATCAGGTGTAAGAACATAAGAACATAAGAACATAAGAAATAGGAGCAGGAGTAGGCCATCCAGCCCTTCGAGCCTGCCCCGCCATTCAATAAGATCATGGCTGATCTGTCGCCGCTCAGTTCCACTTTCCCGCCCTCTCCCCATAACCTTCAATCCCCTCTCCTATCAAAAACCCATCAACCCGCGTCTTAAAAATATTTAGCGAGGCAGCCTCCACCACTTCAACAGGCAGAGAATTCCAGAGATTCACCACCCTTTGAGTGAAGAAGTTCCTCCTCAACTCCGTTCTAAACCGCCCCCCTTTTATCTTGAGGCTGTGCCCCCTAGTCCTATTGTCTTTTTTGAGCGGGAAGAGTCTTTCCACCTCTATCCTATCCATCCCATTCATCATCTTATACGTCTCAATGAGATCTCCTCTCATTCTTCTAAACTCTAACGAGTACAAGCCCAGTTTATTCAGCCTTTCCTCATAGCTCAACCCCCTCAACTCCGGTATCAGCCTAGTAAACCTCCTCTGCACTCCCTCCAAGGCCAAAATATCTTTGCGCAGGTGCGGCGCCCAAAAATGCACACAGTACTCCAGCTGCGGCCTCACCAATGCCCTATACAGCTGCAGCAAGACCTCCCTACTTTTATATTCAATCCCCTTCGCTATGAAGGCCAGCATCCCATTCGCCTTCCTGACCACCTGCTGCACCTGCAAGCTGGGTTTTTGCGACTCATGCACAAGGACCCCGAGGTCCCTCTGCACCGTCGCCTGCTGCAGTTTTTCGCCTCGTAAGTAATAGTCCTTCCTACCATTTTTCCTACCAAAGTGGACCACCTCACACTTGCCAACATTAAATTCCATTTGCCATTTCCTGGCCCATTCGCCCAGCCTATCTAGATCCTTCTGCAGACTCTCCACACCCTCCGCACAATTTACCGTTCCACCAATCTTGGTGTCATCAGCAAATTTCGACACTCTACACTCGGTTCCCTCCTCCAGATCATCTATATAAATGGTAAAAAGCTGAGGCCCCAGCACCGACCCCTGGGGCACTCCACTAGTCACCATCCGCCAATCCGAATAGCACCCGTTGACCCCCACTCTCTGCCTCCTATTTGACAACCAATCTTCTATCCACGCTAACACCCTACCCCCAACTCCATGTCCCTCGACCTTCTGCAATAACCTCTTGTGAGGCACTTTGTCAAACGCTTTCTGAAAATCTAGAAAGACCACATCCACCGGCTCTCCTCTATCCACCGCCCTAGACACATCCTCATAGAACTCCAGTAAATTTGTCAGACACGACTTCCCTTTAATGAAACCGTGCTGCGTCTGCTCTATCAAGCAATTCCCTTCAAGATGCCTCGCAATTTCCTCCTTAATGACAGATTCTAACATTTTACCTACCACAGATGTTAAACTAACCGGCCTATAATTCCCCGCATTTTGCCTGGCACCCTTCTTAAATAACGGCATAACATTAGCCGTTTTCCAATCATCCGGCACTTCCCCGGAATCCAGCGACGTTTGGAAAATAACCACCAAGGCATCCACTATCACCTCCGCCATTTCTTTCAGAACCCTCGGATGCATTCCATCCGGTCCTGGGGACTTGTCCACAATCAGCCCCTCCAGTCTGTCGAGCACCGCCTTTCTAGTAACAGTAATGTCATTAAGACCCTCCAGTCCTACCACCTTTCTATCGCTAACACCCGGCAAATTATTCACGTCCTCCTCCGTGAAGACAGAAACAAAAAAGTTATTCAATACCTTAGCCATATCCCCATCCCCTACCACTAGGTCCCCTTTCTCATCCTCTAAAGGACCAACATTCACCCTAGCCAGCCTCTTCCTTTTTATATATTTATAAAAACTCTTGCTATCCTTTTTTATATTAAGCGCTAGCCCAGCTTCATAGTTTCTCCTACCCTTCCTTATCAACTTCTTTGTCAATCTTTGTTGACATTTAAACCTCTCCCAATCCTCTTCTCGCCCACTACTCTTAGCTACTCTAAATTCCTCCGCTTTTAGTTTAACACTTTCCTTCACCTCCTTTGTTATCCACGGCTTATTACCTCTCCTCCTCCTATCCTTTTTGACCATCGGAATAAATTTCCGTTGAGCACCAAGAAAGATCTCCTTAAAGATCCTCCATTGCTCCTTAACAGACCCTCCCTCCAACGCGCTCTCCCAGTCCACATTCGCCAATTCTTCTCTCATCCTACCGTATTTCCCTCTATTCAAACAAAGGACGCGTGTCCGGGAACCCACTTTCCCCTCCTCCATCTGCACCAGAAACTCCACCATACAATGATCACTCTCCCCAAGAGGATCCTTCACCACAAGGTCTCTAATTCTACCCGCCTCATTACATAGCACCAGATCCAAGATAGCTCGCTCCCTCGTCGGCTCCAACACACACTGTTCGAGGAAACTATCCCGGCAGCATTCCAAGAACTCTTCCTCGAGCCCCCCACGTCCAACATGGGTCGACCAATCAATATGCAGATTGAAATCCCCCATAACTACGGCCGTCCCATTCTTGCACGCCGCACTTATTTGCGCGTTAACAGCCCGCCCCATCTCCAGATCATTATTCGGGGGCCTATAGACGACACCCACCAGCGTCTTCCTCCCTTTGCTGTTCCTAATCTCCACCCACAACGATTCCACCCTTTGCTCCTTGGCTCCAATATCATCCCTTGCTACCACCGTGATGCTATCCTTAATCAGCAGAGCTACGCCCCCCCCTTTTCCCTCCTGCCTATCCTTCCTAAACACTTGATAGCCCTGTACATTCAGCTCCCAGTCCCTGTCACCCTGCAGCCACGTCTCTGTAATGGCCACCAGATCGTATCCATTTGTGTCGATCTGCGCCATCAGCTCATCCACTTTATTCCGAATGCTTCGTGCATTCAGATAAAGTGCTTTCATCCCAGCCTTCACCTGGACCCTATTTGCCGCAACGCCACCAACTATACTCACGCCCCCTACTCCCTCTATTATTGGGACATCCTCGGCCTCTTCCCTTACATGTACACTCTCCTTAACTTTAGACCTCATAAGGTCACCTACCCTCGCACCCTCCCCCCCCCTAATTAGTTTAAAGCCCTGTCTACAGTCCTCTTTACTCGATTCGCCAGCACTCTGGTCCCAGCACGGTTCAGACCAACCCCATCCCTCCCGAACAGGGCCCACCTACCCCAATACTGGTGCCAATGCCCCATAAATTCAAACCCATTCCTCCCACACCAATCCCTGAGCCACCCATTCACTTCCTTAATCCTGTCAACCCTACGCCCATCTGCACACGGTTCAGGCAGTAGCCCAGAGATAACCACCTTGTCGGTTCTACTTTTTAATTCCATTCCAAGCTTTTCATACTCCCTCCCCAGATCCTCAGTCTGCATTTTGCTTACGTCACCGGCACCCACATGTACCACAACGACCGGATTCTCACCCTCCCACTCCAGGTTCCTCTGCAGCCCAGCTGCGACATCCCGTACCCGAGCACCAGGCAGACAACACACCCTTCTGTGCACTTTGTCATTGTGACAAAGGACAGTGTCAATACCCTTCACCCCACTATCCCCAATAACTACTACGTTCCTTTTCCTTTTCTCTTTGCCTATGTCCTGCTGCAGCACAGGTGTCCCCTCAGCCTCCATCTTTCCAGTGATAACTATCTTAATTTATTCAGCCACTCCTCAGAGCCCATAACCTCAACACTAGGCAGCATCTTGGTCAACCTTCTTCCCCAGGCACGCATTAGAATATGTCATGCTGATTTTAATTTGATTTGATTTATTATAGTCAATTGTATTAGTATACAGTGAAAAGTATTGTTTCTTGTTTGCTATACAGACAAAGCATACCATTCATAGAGGAGGAGTGTAATGTTACAGTCATTAAAGTTAAAGTTTATTTAATAGCCACAAATAAGGCTTACATTGCAATGAAGTTCCTGTGAAATTCCCTGAGACGCCATACTCCGGCATCTGTTTGGGTCAAATGCATCTAACCAGCACGTCTTTCAAACTGTGGGAGGAAACTCGAGCACCTGGAGGAAATCCACACAGACATGGGGAGAATGTGCAAACTCCACACAAATAGTGACTCAAGCTAACCTGGGCCCCTGGCAGTGTGAGGCAGCAGCACCCCGGTGCCGCCCCTCATAGCTAGGGTGTAGGAGAAGATCAACTTACTATTAGGTAGGTCCATTCAAAAGTCTGACGGCAGCAGGGAAGAAGCTATTCTTCAGTTGGTTTGTACGTGACCTCAGGCCTTCGTATTTTTTCCCAACGGAAGGAGGTGGAAGAGAGGATGTCCTGGGTGCATGAGGTTCTTAATTATGCTGGCTGCTTTGCCGAGGCAGTGGGAAGTATAGACAGAGTCAGTGGACGGGAGGCTGGTTTGCTTGATGAGTCGGCTTTCCCAAGGTTTCTGGAGTTTCCTCTTTACTGAGCCGGGTGTCCTGGAGGCCCTCCGAAGAGCTATTTAAAGCTGTACTTGTCCTTTGTCTTTCAATTGACTTCTATTTAGTTTTGTATCCTGAAGCCATTTTGCACCCAACTTGCTTTCTTGTTCCCCAGTTTCTTTCTTGCACACCTTCCAAGCAATCCACATAATGCTACCTGACTCCAATGCTTCCCGTTCTTCCTCTTCCCTCAAAACAATCTTCCAGCCAATCTTCACATTTCTCCATTATTTTTTCCTGCTCCTGTTCCCGCTTGAAACAATCTGAAATCTAGACAAAAAATCCTTTGTCTTTAAGTACCTTTTCCTTATCTGTTGAAAACATTAAATCCAGCAGCCTAGCCATCAATCATTCTTCCTCAAGGTTAGGATTTTAATTAAAAGTCATATAGACATAACAGTCCAACTCTGGCCATCCGTAACTTGTTATTGTTGGAACTAACCTTATCTCTGCAGACAATTGGCACCCACAAGGTCATACATTATCATGGCGAAACCATATATTATTTTTGATTCCGAACCGAAAATCTCTTTTTAGTTGAGTCCGCACATTTCTGTGGAGCGTTAGTTCAATGTTATGTTAGGAAATTACCTCGACAGTAAACCTTACCATCAATTTTCTGTTGCTGATTCTCCTGATGCTGCCCCTTCCTAACCAGCATTTACTTGCAGCCAAAACACTCCCGTCAGTCTGCAACATGTGCAGCCAGACGCAGGCCGTGTTCACAACGTGATGGAGGCTGAACGCCTTGGTTGGATTAGGGGAAGGCTGAGAGTGCCATGGTTGGATTAGTGAGAGTGCTGCAATTGTGAGATGGCCCAATCCTTAGTGGCACTTGAACCTATTGCTTGGTTTACACTACAACCAGCTGATGCTCCTGCCACCATAATAACAAAGAACAAAGGACAGCACAGGAAAAGGCCTTTTGGCCCTCCAAGCCTGCGCCGATCTTGTTGTCCTATCTAAACCAACCACTTATATCCCTCTCTTTCCAGTCTATTCACGTGTCTATCCAGATAAGTCTTAAATGCCATTAGTGTATGTACCTCAATCACCTCATTTGGCAGTGCATTCCAAGCCCCTACCATCCTCTGTGTAAAAAACATCCTCCCGCATATCTCCACTAAATCTTTCCCCCCTTACCTTGAACTTATGCCCCCTTGTAATTGTCATTTCTGCCCTGGGAAAAAGCTTCCAACTGTTCACCCTATCCATACTCCTCACAATTTTATGAACCTCTATCAGGTCACCCTTCAGCCTCTGTCTTTCCAGGGAGAACAACCCCAATTTATTCAATCTCCCCTCATAACTCTCATCATAATCTGCTCTGTTCTACCATAATCAGAGCAAATCAGAACACATGGAGAATGTCAGTTCAGCCACTTACAGTCAACCCAATACAACCATTATTTAATATATCCATTTACAGCTGTAGGAATTGGAGACTAATGGTCTTTTTATTGTCTTTATTCATCAGCATTGTGCAAAAGTTAACTTCAATCCTGTGTGCTTAGAAGTCGCCATATTAGGGATTTTTGCACTGCTTTTAAAAGGGTGATGAATTTCTATTTATCAAGGTGAAGAATATCTGTGATAGCAACTGGAATACTTTTCCATGTTTGAATGAACTGTCAGCATGAAGTACTCCCTGGATAAAGCTGCCTTCATTCAACTCTAACGTAGAGGTTTATAGGAGCACCATTTACAACATCAATGTGACACTTCCATTTCCCATGCCAGGCATTCCTGTGACCTCCCTGAGCGATACTGTCAACTCCACACCACATTATGAAGAGTTTTCTCTCTCATGCTTTTGACTCAAATCCACTAGGAAGTGTATTAACAATATATCTGGGCCGAATTCGCATCGAGACCTAAGATTCGCAGGGAGGTATCCATCCTGTCAACTTCAACTGTAATCAAATGCATATCTCCAAAGAGGAAAGTTAGTCTGCTGAGCCATTGTGCCACCTATCTCACTAGTTTCAATCTTCTGATATGTTTCACATCATATTGAAGGTTGTTGTTGCTGTACTTGGGAGCTCACTGATTTGACGCACTCAATCATTGGGCCGGAGAAGGGTGACAGTTGAAAAAAAATCATAAGGATAAGGTCCACAAAGCCAAATTGGTCATTTGGCCACAGCGATTGATAATTTAAATGCATTTTGCACTTGGTCTGCATGAAGCGACCCACAGACGTCAATATGAACTTTGTCAGAATGCTGTGCAACCTCCCCATTCTGTCTGCTCATATTTGATAATGGTGTCACTCTATTCCCAATAGAGCTTCATGTCGCCACAAAATGTCATCCTGCCAATTAGCAGACAGTTGTGAAACATTCTGGGAAATACAAAGGAGTTCAGTCGTTACCCTCTGCAATCATTCCCAATGATTGCCTTTGTTCATGAAGCCTGTTTTGTTCTCTGACTGCTGCAGATCATCAGCAGTTGGACTAACTCCTTAAAGTTTATTTATTCGTGTCACAAATAGGCTTACATTTACGCTGCGGTTAAAATACTGTGAAAATCCCATAGTCGCCACACTCCAGCGCCTGTTTGGGTACACTAAGGGAAAATTTTGCATGAGCAATGCACACAACCTGCTCATCTTTGGACTATAGGAGGAAACTGGAACACAGGGAGGAAACCCATGCAGTCACGACAACAATATGCAGACTCCACACAGATATTGACCCAAGCCGGGAGTTGAACCCAGGTCCCTGGCGCTGTGAAATAGCAGTGCTAACCACAGTACCACCCCCTTAATCTAGAACCAACAGTTTTGGGCCCCATCCTTCAAAGGAAGGATGTGCTGGTCTGGCAGAGGGTCCAGAGGAGGTTCACTAGAATGAGCCCAGGCATGAACAGCTTAACGTGTGAGGAGTGTTTAAGGACTCTGGGTCTGTACTCGATGGAGTTTAGAAGGGTGAAGGGGGATCTTATAAAAAATTGCACAATA
The DNA here is from genome assembly GCF_965287045.1 of Carcharhinus amblyrhynchos. Classification (NCBI taxonomy): domain Eukaryota; kingdom Metazoa; phylum Chordata; class Chondrichthyes; order Carcharhiniformes; family Carcharhinidae; genus Carcharhinus; species Carcharhinus amblyrhynchos. Next base: position 84,590,873 of record NC_137334.1, read on the forward strand.
CTTAAAAGCCTGGGTCGAGTGGACGTGGGGAAGATGTTTCCATTAGTAGGAGAGACTCGGATCTGAGGACACAACTGCAGAGTAAACCCTTTAGAACCAAGATGAAGAGGAATTTCTTCAGCCAGAGGGTGGTGAACCTTTCAAATTCATTGCCACAGAAAGTATGGAAGCCAAGTCATTGCGTGTATTTTTGGTAGAGATAGATAGATTCTTGATTGGTAAGGGGATCAAGGTTTACAGGGAATAGGTGGGAGAATGGGGTTGAGGAACTTAACCATGATTGAATGGCAGAGCAGACTCAAGGGGCCAAATGACCTGATTCTTCTCCTATATCTTACGGTCTTATAATACAAGCTGAGGATCAGGCTTGCTGTTAAATCAAAATTTAGAATGACCAAGGAATTGTTGTCAAAGCTGATTAAACAAATCAGAGACTGGTGACTTATGACGGTACTCAGCATTGGGTGTCTGATCTGTGTTGGAAACTTTCCCTCTTCTTGTTACTGTGACCATTCAACTTGAATAGACATTAGTTCCATTTCATTTAACCCCCTCCCTCTCTGGAAGATTATTGTTAATGCCAGAGAATGTTTTTATTTTTTTTCCCAACTCGTCGTTCCAGGTCTGGGAATCACACTTTAGCAAGGGTGTGAAGGCATTAGAGAGGGCGCAAAGAGGATTCACAAGAACGATTCCAAGGATGAGGAACTTCAGTTAGGAAGACAGATTGGAGAAGCTGGGGTTGCTTTTCTTGGAGAAAAGAAGGTTGAGAGAAGGTTAGAGGGATCATGAAGGGTCTGGATGATCAAATCACAAAAAACGGTTCCCGGTGGTGATCCAGCACAGGTACCACGGGCCAAATAGCCTCCGTCTGTACTATAACTATGTTGCGATTCTCTGAAACTGGCATTCTTCATGTGTGAAGAGAAAAATAATGGAGAGCTAAGGGGAAGAGAAGAGAGTGGGATTAATTAATAATTAATAATGTTTAATATAATTTGACCAAAGATCTGACATAGGCCTCTTGTGCTGTATCGCTCATAGAATCATAGAAACTTACAGTGCAGAAGGAGGCCATTCGGTCCATTGATTCTGCACTGAGCGGTTACTGATTCTTTGATTCAGTGTAAAGGGCCTCATGTATAGTAACTAACAACAAAGTCCAGGTTGTATTTCTGTTACTTTCCCATGGGAATACAGAGATAATTAGTGCCTCCACCCCCACCATCGCACCGCACCCCCCCCACCCCCACCCCTGTATTTTGGCTCAGTGAATGTACTTCAGCAGAGTCCAGGATTGGGGCCTCTGAACCTTTCTGATTGGTTCAATGAGCTCAGTCCCATGTGGCATTGAAGCCCAGCTATAAGAGATACCTGGGGAAAAAAAAATCAACCTCGTGCAGCTCGGATTTTGGAGATTCTTTTTGAAAACTTCCTGTTCCTGCAGGCTTGAAGTCTGAACCAGGAACAAATTTGCAGATGAGGGGATCAGGTCAGCAGGCCAACACTTTCTTACCTCTGAGCAACCTTATCAGAGGTGACCAAACTACAACAGCAGCACGTAACCAATGACCAAAAACTCCATTCCTCCCCACCCCCAGCAAAGCAGGAGGCCATTTGAGCCTTCATGCCAGTGCTGACCCTTTGTTAGAGCTATCCAATTAACCCCACTCCCCTGTGCTTCTCATGCAGCCTGGCAACCTTTTCCTCTTCAAGTATTTATCCAATTCCCTGCAGAAAATGAACCCGGACCTCTGCAAATCATGTTATTAAGAACATAAGAATATAAGAAATAGGAGCAGGAGTAGGCCATCTAGCCCTTCGAGCCTGCCCCGCCATTCAATAAGATCATGGCTGATCTGTCGCTGCTCAGTTCCACTTTCACGCCCTCTCCCCATAACCCTTAATCCCCTCTCTTATCAAAAACCCATCAACCCGCGTCTTAAAAATATTCAGCGAGACAGCCTCCACCACATCAACGGGCAGAGAATTCCAGAGATTCACCACCCTTTGAGTGAAGAAGTTCCTCCTCAACTCCGTTCTAAACTGCCCCCCTTTTATCTTGAGGCTGTGTCCCCTAGTCCTACTGTCTTTTTTGAGCGGGAAGAGTCTCTCCACCTCTATCCTATCCATCTCATTCATCATCTTATACGTCTCAATGCGATCTCCCCTCATTCTTCTAAACTCTAACGAGTACAAGCCCAGTTTATTCAGCCTCTCCTCATAGCTCAACCCCCTCAACTCCTCACCAATGCCCTATACAGCCGCAGCAAGACCTCCCTACTTTTATATTCAATCCCCCTCGCTATGAAGGCCAGCATCCCATTCGCCTTCCTGACCACCTGCTGCACCTGCAAGCTGGGTTTTTGCGACTCATGCACAAGGACCCCGAGGTCCCTCTGCACCGTCGCCTGCTGCAGTTTTTCGCCACGTAAGTAATAGTCCTTCCTACCATTCTTCCTACCAAAGTGGACCACCTCACACTTGCCAACATTAAATTCCATTTGCCATTTCCTGGCCCATTCGCCCAGCCTACCTAGATCCTTCTGCAGACTCTCCACACCCTCCGCACAATTTGCCTTTCCCCCAATCTTGGTGTCATCAGCAAATTTCGACACCCTACACTCAGTTCCCTCCTCCAGATCATCTATATAAATGGTAAAAAGCTGAGGCCCCAGCACCGACCCCTGGGGCACTCCACTAGTCACCATCCGCCAATCCGAATAGCTCCCGTTCTAGACAGTCCACAGTGGCACAGAGGTTAGTGCTGCTGCCTCACAACGCCAGGGTTCCAGGTTCAATTCCAGCCTTCGGTCACAGTCTATGGGCAGTTTGCATATTCTCCTCATGTCTGTGTGGGTTTCCTCTGCGTGCTCCGGTCTTCTCCCATAGCCCAAAGATGTGCAAGTTAGGTGGATTGGCCATGCTAAATTGACCCTAGTGTCAAGAGGATTAGCAGGGTAAATGCATAGAGTAAAGGGAATAGGGCCTGGGTGGATTGTGGTTGGTACAGATTAGAGAGGCTGAATGGCCTCCTTCTGTACTGTAGTGATTCTATGTGCTTTGCACAGTGTGTGTTCCCACCGACCTCACAAAGATTCAGACATAGATAGTCTGTCCTTCATTTGTATGTCATAAGTGGGATGCAAATTAATTTCACCGGGTTTCCTGATCCATCGTGGCAGGTGCCAGAGGAAAAGCCTGCAGGAAATTCATGCCAGTGTAAATCCAATTTTTGTGCCTCCCATTGAATTCCTCACCCCACATGCCCCCCACCCCTCTGCCCAGACTGCCATTGAATCCATCAGTGGAGGTAGTGAGAGAATTCTGCCCTTAGTCCCTGAAGGTGATCCATATGTGTGAATTATTCATGACAAGAATCATAACAACCTATTGAGTGAACAAAATTTCTCCTCATCCCCTCTCAAGTTCTTTTGGTGAGTGCTTTAAATCTGTGAATTTTATACTCATCCAGATGCCTCTTAAGTGTTGCTAATGTACCTGTTTCCACCACCTCCTCTGGTACCGCGTTCCAGGTACCTATTAACCTTTGCATGAAAAGCTCTCCCCCGCACATCTCTCTTCGACATTTCCGCTCCCACTTCGAACCTGTGCCTCCTCTTGATTGACACTTCTACCTTTGGAAAAAACCTCTGAATATCCATGCCTCTCATAATTTTGTCGGCCTCTAACAGTTCTCCCCTCAGCCTCTGTCTAACAGTGAAAACAATCCTAGTTTATTCAGTCTCTCCTCATAGCCAGCGCCCTAGAGACCAGGCAACATCTGGGTGAACCTTCTTTGCACTCTCTCCAAAGCTTTCATGTCCTCATGTTCCGATCATTGAGAAAGCCTCCCCTCTCCCACCCCTGCCATGGGACTTAGCCCTGGAATGGGAAATTCCATGGATTGTTTCCCCTGGCTGGGGAATCCAGAACATGGGAGCACAGTCTCAGGAGAAGGGAATGATGGTTTATGACTGAAATTAGGAGATATTTCTGCACTCAAGGGGTTGTGAATGTTTGGAATTGTGGAATTTCCATCGTTGAACATATTTGAGGCTGGAGTTAGGAAAAACTTTGATTTCTTGGGGAATCAGGTGAAAGGGAATGAATCAGAATGTGGAGTTCTTAGAATCATACAGTGCGGAAGAGGCCCTTCAGCCCATTGAATATGCATATGGGAAAGACCTGAACTCCCACCTAATTCCCTAACAGAATGGCAGAGCAGACTCAATGGGCAGTATGGTTTACACCATATCCTATTTCTTCTGCTTCCATCTCTCCATTATTTTGTTAATAGGCTGTCAATTGTGAAGTAGATAAAGCATTCACCTTTTTTTCTGCAGTAACAGAATTTAACCCCACCAGCTATCTATTCGCCTAGCTGCCTACTTATCATTTGATATCTGCAGAGCAGTTTGATGTGAGTCCATAAATAATGGATGTAATTTATCTTAGTAAAATTCTTATTGTGTATGTAAGAAGCACATTTTCATGTACCAAGGCACAGTTGTATAAATGCAACATATTTTTTTTCTCTCTGGAAATCGCCTAGAGGATTTATATTTTTGCTTTGTTAATGGTTAGAAGAGGAGAAGCCAGTATCTCTTCGCTAATCTAATTTTTAGCTGTGCCCTCCTGTGCATATGTGACAAGAGAGCCCATTGAGTTTGTGTATACTTAATGCAATGGGTAGGACAGTCTGATTACAATGAGAGACATCCTGCTGATCACAGCCTGTTAGTCTGTTGTGTGAAAAAAAACAATCTATCTGGTAAAGTATTTGAATCACATAAACATAAGCGAGTGCTCTAACGTTGCAGTACATAATCAGTTCATTCAAAAACAACTTATGCTCGTCATCCAAAAACTCCCTGAAGCACACTGCTTTTTTTTATCTATATTGAAACTAAGACTACTAGTCCTGCTGCTTTTGCATTTGTGTTTCAGCTCCCCTTCCCATTTTACCTGTATTTATTTTACTTCCTGTCTCCAATCATCTCATCCCCAAACAGGGAGTCAACAACCTGAGACTTTCCAGCTGTTTCAAATTGCTTTCCTTCCTCCTTCACCCCCAAGAATGTGAGAGGCATCCTATAATTGCAAGTTCTATCTTTCATTCTTTAATGTCATGGGTTCATCTCCTCTGAACCCCTTGCAGGAGATAATGCTCCAGACTATTGACAGCAAAGCCATTGCAACAGGTGGCACAATGGCAAAGTGGTTAGCACTGCTGCCTCACAGAGTAATGGGGATCCAGGTTCAATTCTCCGGCTTGGGTCGCTGTCTGTGCGGAGTCTGCACACTTGCCCAATGTCTGGGTTGGTTTCCTCTGGGTGCTCCGCTTTCTTCCCACAGTCTGAAAGACATGCTGGTTAGGTGGATTGGCCATGCTAAATTCTCCCCCAGAGTGCCTGAGTGTGGTGACCAGAGAATTTTCATAGTAACTTCAATGCAGTTTTAATATAAGCCTACATGTTTCACTAATAAATCAACTTTAAACTTTGAAAGTATCCAGATTGATGGTATGTTCCTGCCCTATGGTCCTTCTCAATTCCCATTTCACCCTCAATGGCAGGTAGTCTGACCACACACCTCTTCCCTTCTACCCTCCAAATCCTCATTTTCCTCACCTGAACCTTTCCATTTCGTCATCATTTCCCTCTTTCTGCTACCCAAAGTTGCCGCTGGTCAGCCAGCACAGCCTGATGCCGAAGAGACAGAAGAAGAGCAAGCGGTTGATGAAGAAGCACCATGGCTTGGTCTGACCTGCCAACCATTAGCTTAAACACTGACCCCTCACCAACTTCAGACAGTTGTGCAGAGTTGAGATGAATAGGTGCTGGGTCGATGGGCACTAATCAGGGGCCAGAATTTGATTTGATTTGATTGATTATTGTCACATGTATTAGCAGATAGTGAAAAGTGCTGTTCCTTGCATGCTATACAGACATGATTCCATTCATAGAGAAGGGAACGAGAGGGTGCAGAATGTAACATTAATCATAGCTAGGGTGTCGAGAAAGATCAATTCAATGCAAGGTAAGCCCATTCAAGAGTCTGATGGCGGCAGGGAAGAAGCTGTTCTTGAGTTGGTTGGTATGCGACCTCAGACTTTTGTATCTTTTTCCTCACCAAAGAAGGTGGAAGAGAGAATGTCTGGCTTGCATAGGGTCCTTAATTATGCTGGCTGCTTTGCCGAGGCAACAGGAAGTGTAGGTAGGGTCAATGGATGGGAGGCTGGTTTGTATGATGGATTGGGCTACATTCACAATCTTTTGTAGTTTCTTGCGGTCTTGGGCAGCGCAGGAGCCATACCAAATTGTGGTACAATCAGAACACACGCTTTCTACGATGCATCTGTAAAAGTTGGTGAGAGTTGTAGCAGATGTGCCAAATTTCCTTAGTCTTCTGAGAAAATAGAGGCATTGGTGGGCTTTCCCAACTATAATGTCAGCAAGGGGGGATCAGAACAGGTTGTTGATGATTTGGGCACCTAAAATCATGAAGCTCTCGACCCTTTCTACTTCACCCCCATTGATGTAGGAAGGAGTATGTTCCCATTACGCTTCCTGAAGTCAATGACACTCTCCTTCATTTTGTTGACATTGAGGGAGAGATCATTGTCATCACACCAGTTCGCCAGATTCTCTATCTCATTCCTGGACTCTGTCTCGTCATTGGCTGAGATCCGACCCACTACGGTGGTGTCATCGGCAAACTTGAAAATCGAGCTCAAGGGGAATTTGGCCACACAGTCAAAGGTGTGGAGTCTCGGGAGAAAAGAGAAGCATTCGTGTCAACTCCCCAAAAGGTGGGGCCATGTGGAATTCAGGTGAGGGTTTCAGTGGGATGACACACAGGAACAGGCTGATGGCATGCACATCAAAATATTTGATTCTTTGGAAGGCACCGTTAAAAAAGCAGGTGTCACTATTGAGGAGTTTTGATGTATTTGATTCCAATTTAATACTGTCTGCTCTGTAACCTTGCAGTTGTATGTATTTCCTGTGTTACAAGAGAAACAATGCTTCAAAAAGTACCTCATTGGCTGTAAAGCAGTTTGGGATGTTCTGAAGCTGTGAAAGACATTAATGTAACATAGATGTCAGCTGACTCTGACTTGTCTACACTTCCAGCTGCCTCAGAAAAGCAGCCAGCATAATCAAGGACCCAATGCACCTCAGGTATTCTCTCTTCCATCTTTTTCCATTGGAAAAAAGATACAAAAGTCTGAGATCACATACCAACCGACTCGAGAGCAGCTTCTTCCCTGCTGCCATTAGACTTCTGAATGGGCCTACCTCGCACCTAAGTTGATCTTTCTCTACAGGCTAGCTATGACTGTAACACTACATTCTGTGCTCTCCTTTCCTTTCATAGAGACATATAAGATAATGAAGGGGATAGATAGGGTAGAGGTAAAGAGATTCTTCCCGCTTAGAAAGGATAGCACAACTAGAGGGCACAGCCTCAAAATAAGTGGGGGGCAGTTTAGATGGGAGTTGAGAAGGAACTTCTTCACTCAAAGGGTGGTGAGTCTCTGGAATTCCCTGCCCATTGACGTGGTGGAGGCTACCTTGCTTAATATATTTAAGTCATGGGTAGAAAAGTTTCTGATGGTCAAAGGAATTCAGGGTTATGGGGAGAAAGCAGGAAAGTGGAACTGATCCACTTCAGATTAGTCATGATCTTGTTGAATGGTGGGGCAGGCTTGAAGGGCTAGATGGCCTACTCCTGCTCCTATTTCCTATGTTCTTATGTTCTTTCTTTCTCTATAAACGGTATGCTTTGTCTGTATATCATGCAAGAAACAACATTTTTCATTGTATACTAGCAAATGTGACAATAATAAATTAAATCAAATCAAATGCATCATTTAAACAATATATGGAGTTTATTCAGAAGCACGTCATCACATTTAAGAATCTCCAGCTACTAATGGGTGAGTTGGGCTTCCATTTGCCAGGAAAGTTGTTATATGTGACCTTCTTTTAATCTATAGTTTCTGATATTCCTGATGACAGTGTCTTTGTTTGTACGAGAGGCACAGAAAAATGTATTCCACCAAGTTAATATTGTACCTGTCCAATGTAACCTTTCTAATAATGTACAAGCACAATGCAATCCAAATGAGATTTTATGTTGCACATGTTTCAGAGAATTCTAGTCAATGAAGTACAACTTGACAACGAGGAAAAGATGAGCTTTATTTTTATATTTCAACCTATTGGCAAGAAGGAGGGCTGGCAATATTGGGGCCCCAAAATTTCGAGCAGGAGGGTTTCCCGTGACTTTTTAACTGAGCCATTCCAATAGCAATCCACTGCCTGATTTTCTGACCAGTTTGAGTAGTGTGTGTGTGTGTGTGTGTGTGTGTGTGTGTGTGTGTGTGTGTGTGTGTGTGTGTGTGTGTGTGTGTGTGTGTGTGTGTGTGTGTGTGTGTGTGGTAGGTGGGGGATTAGTTGTGTGATGATGACCTCAATCTGACTATTGAACCTTCTTTATTTAAAGGGACCCTGTGAGCGTGTGGATGAAAGCATTAGTTCTATAGTTGTCAAGAGAAAACCACCTGCTTGGGTGGTGGGGTCACAAAGAGGGAAGGCAGTGGCAAAATGTACAGGCGAAGCCCTGGATACCAAGTTGTAAGAAATCGCCGGCAGGTGATGTATATAATGTAACTAAACTAGTTTTAACTAAGTAACTGAGTCTGGTCCAAGTTCCTCTTCCCAAGTTACTAGATCTGACATATCCTCAAACATGGTAACAGGCAGTGGTGCAGTCAATCTAAGCAATGGTTGATTCCAGACTCCCACATCCCACATCAACAACGATCCCTGGTCAGGCCAACATCTTGCAAGTGTATCACAGCAACAGCCTCACAGAAGAAGGGGGTATTGTTGACAATATTGCCCAAGCAATTGCTGCTGCTACCCCACTCATTTTTCAAACGTCAAAGACCCCCACCAAACTCGCCAATGAAAGCCATGGGAAGGGGATGGGTGTTGGGTGTGATGGACGTATGGATCAGGTACATCATAGAAGGAGTGGTCCCTGCAGATTGGTGACATAGGGTGTGAGTGGATGATGTGTTCCTTCAGGAACCACTCCCTTCATGACATTCTGTTCCACTCCTCTACCACATCCAACTCCTCATCCCCCTTCCCATGTAAATTTCCCTTGTATTTATTTATTTATTAGTGTCATAAGTAGGCTGACATTAACACTGCAATGAAGTTACTGTGAAAATCCCTGGTCACCACTCTCCTGTTCGGGTACACTGAGGGAGAAGTTGGCATGGCCAATGCACCTAACCAGCACGCCTTTTGGACTGTGGGAGGAAACTGGAGCGCCCAGCGAAAACCCGCTTAGGAATGGGGAGAATGTGCAGTCTCTGCACAGACCCAAGCCGGGAATCGAACTCGGGGCCCTAGCACTGTGAGGCCACAGTACTAACCACTGTACCACCATGTTGCTTGTAAACGCAGAAGGTGCAACACCTGCCTTTTTACCTCTTCAGGGCCCCAAACACTCCTTTCAGGTTAAGCAAATTTCAGTTGCGCCTTCATCAACTTGATCTGCTGTATTTGTTGCTCCCAGTGTGGTCTCCTCTAACATTGGGTAACTAAACGCAAACTGGATGACCATTTTGTGGAACACTTTTGTTCAGTCCACAAGCATGATCCCAAACCTCCTGTTTTATTCATTCGTGAGACATGGCTGTCACTGACTGGCCAGCATTTATTGCCAGTCCCTAGATGCCCTTGGAAGGCAGTTAAGAGTCAAACATTGCTGTGGCTCAGGAGTCACATGTAGGCCAGTCCAGGTAAGGACTGCAGATTTCCCTCCCTAAAGGGCATCAAGTCTTATTTCCAAATTTCTTTTTTTTTAAATTCAAATTCCACTGTCTGCCGTGACAGTGTTCGAACCCAGGTCCCCGGCTGAGTTTCTGGATTAATAGTCTGGTGACAATACCACTGGGCCACTGCCTCCTCATTTAATTAGCCCAAACTCCTCTGATGTTTAGGTCTTGCTGAGTGTGGAAATGGGACTCTTCATTATCTGAGGAAATGTAACTGGAGCTGAACACTGTGCAATCATTAACAAAATTATAAACACTTCCTGAGCAGGAATGCACTTAATGCTTTACTCAAGATACCAAACAGAGGAAATAATTTTGGCACTATTATTCCACCTAACAACCAAACAATTCCTTAACTTCACATATTAAAATCACTCTGATAGACAAAGAAAATGATTTAATAGAAAGTTAAAAAAAAGACGTATCAGCTAGCAAAGGCTTAAGGTGCTCAGCAGAGATTATTGGAACAATTTAATTACAAGCTAGCAGTACAATGAGCAGCACTGGTGCATATTTTATGGCTTGTGGAGTTGTATAATTGAAGTCATGTTGTTCTTATAAATGGAACATTTGGAAGCAGTGAGCAGAATTTGCGCTCAGTACCAGGAACTGCAGGTGGTGCACTCCCATTTTACTTCCACCATGGCCCTTCGGAGGAACATTCGCCTTTGTTTTGAACAGCGGAGAACGTTTCTGTGGAAGGAAAATGAGATGGGTGTTGTTTGCAAATTCGCCAGATGTGGCAGTGGCTGTAAGTGAGCCATTCGCAGGAATGCAGCAAAACAGAATTTACTTTGTTCTTCAAAAAAAAACGGGGGCACGGGAAAGGATTAATTGAATACAAAATTCGCAGTCACCCAGGATATCCAAAAAGAAAAGAGACTTGCATTTGTATCTCACCTTTCAAAAACCTCCAACATGCTTAACAGCTAATGAGGTACTTTTTGAAGTGGGGTCACTGCTGTGATGTAGGAAGCGCTGTAACCAATTTGAGTACAACCAATTTGACTTTGCTGCTTGCACCAGGCAGGTGGTGCCCACCTCCAGGAGCTGTTTGGTGCCACTAATTGAGTGTTGAGCTCACTCCTGTCAAACTAGGGCATTTTACTATTGAAAATCACTTTAAAGCTCAAGATTTGCCTGGTGTCAGATTCCTAATGCTACACTGAAACTATAACACTTGAATGTGCAAACTTGGGACTCAGAACCAAGAATGCTCTGAACTCAAGTTCAGTTGACGCCTGCCTGCAATAACATGCACCTTGTGTGTGAAGTATAAAGTCTGCTCATGGTCATTAAGTAAATTAAGAATCAGTAATAGTAAGAACCACGGGATCATTCTCTTACCTTACAGTAAAAATATCTCTCACTTTCCATGCCTTTTAGCTTTGACAAAGGGTCATCTGGACTCGAAATTTCAGCTCTTTTCTCTCCTTACAGATGCTGCCAGACTTGCTGAGAATTTTTCAGCATTTTCTCTTTTGGTTTCAGATTCCAGCATCTGCAGTAATTTGCTTTTAACTAAGGGATGGGGTTCTTTTCTTAACTCTCAAACGCAGTAAACAAGTGGCCAAATTGGTAGGAGTTGAAAGAAAGGCAATAAATCACAGCGGTGGGGGGAGTTTAGGAGTCTCTGAGTGCATATTCCAGTAATTGGTCAGCCTTCAGGCAAAACGATTTAGTGAGGAAAGCAAGCGGGTGACCATTCTTCAAAAGTTTGAAGACATCGCAGTGTCCCTCTGAGGTTGGGATTGCTTAAGCGGATCTAATTAAGCCAAGAGTCACTAATTTTATTCCAAACACTGTACCAAGGTTGTATTAAATAGCTACCAATTAATTCAGAATAATTGCTCCTGATACAAGGGTATCAAAATAATTCACCATTAAATTATCATGTCCCACCACAGGATAACACACTAATGGGGTACCCAAGGCTGCGTACTAGTGAAGTCTTGTTTCTATGACAACTTTAGGGACCAGAGGCAAATTATGTGTCACATTATCCTTGATGCTACTTGTTTTCCTCCACTCTTGGTTGCAATTGTAGCTGCAAATCATTCAAAGCACCAACAAAATGTTTAAATGAAGGCTTGTTCTAACTGCACAGAATGGTGATTGGCAAATCACGTCAAAACGAGTGTTAACCACAATAATGAGTGAATGCCTGCTTCTCAATGTAAAAATCAATGGGCAAAACTTTACAATACAACCATGATTTCTGTGCTTTAGATGCATATGGGGGTGCCGGGGGTAGGGATGTGGTGGGAGGAGGTGAATGGAGGGGAGAATGGTTAGCTGGGTATGGTTGGCTGTTGGTGTATGTGGTAATGGTGTATGTTGATTTATGCATGTGGTGGTGTATGTTGGTGTATGCAAAAGGCATTGATGTGCCAGGAATCCAGCAGAAATCATGAGCTTTTGTAGCACTGTTCCTTCATCAGCTGTGTCAGGACTCACCTGAGGAAGGAGCGGTGCTCCAAAAGCTTGTGATCCCAAATAAACCTGTTGGACTTGTGAGACTTCTTATAGTCTCTTTTGAGTGGGGCGAGCTGACTGGTGGTGATGTGACCTGAGGATCATACACCTTAGGTGAGGGGCAATGTTGAGAAGACAGGACCTTCATAAATGACCTCAGCCAGTATGACAATTGAACCCACACTCTTGGCATTGTACCACATCACAGCAGTCCAGCCAACTGAGTCAACTGACAGATCAAAATGACTACTGAGTGTATTTTCAATCCTAGACTCTGCCCTTAACTCCCAGTGTCTGGGTTTCCCAAGATTCCTGGAACTCGCTGGGTTAGGCAACATGAGGCAATGATGGGAGTTGAAGGGGCTGTGTAATTGAAAGGTTGTAAATGCGGGGATATGACAGTTGCTCCTTGTTTCAGTAAAGTGTTTTTGCTCACAGGAATTGCGAAGAGGGTGTCTTCATTGTTTGCACTGCTGCCTCACAGCACCAGAAGCCCGGGTTCGATTCCCAGCTTGGGTCATTGCCTGTGTAAAGGTTGCACATTCTCCCCGTGTCTGCATGGGTTTCCTCCAGGTGGTCAGAGCAGACTCGATGGGCTAATTGTTCTCCTTCTGCCCTCATGATTCTATGATTCAATGATGTGAAGTGGATTTTTAAGATTATGGAGGTAATTTCTGCTATCCTAGAGTCTTCCGATCAGCGCTCACAGCCTTGACTACAAAATGATTGTACCTTCTGCAACTTTACCTTGGAGCAGGAACAATGCCAGAATCGATCAGCGGGAGCAGCAGTTGCCTTCATCTCTGCTTCCTGCTGCTCCGTGGGACAGCGGGGATCAACACTGAGCTCCAGCACACTGGCAGCAATGCCTCCAATACAGGGTACATATGCAACTTTCTGGGCACAACTGGGCACCAGCGCATCAGGAGGCTCCGACATTTACAGCAGTTAGCTGGATTGGCGATACTAAATTGCCCCTTAGTTTCAGAGGGGAGGGGCTAGCTAGGGTAAATGCATGGCATTATGGGGATAGGACTGATGGGATCGTGGTCATTGAAGACTCGATGGGCCAAATGGCCTCCTTCTGCACTGTAGCTTCTATAATTTCTATGATAATTATGCTTGACAAAACGCTGCAGTGGTTTGACGTTGCTTTCTACAGTTTGACAGAGTAGGAAATTCTCTCACCCTTACCACTGGCCATTAGGCTTACTGGAGGATGATAATCAACTTGTCCGACCATATTATGAATGCATCTTCCGTGACCATCAAGTCCCAGGGCTGGATTGTTATTGGGAGTGGGGCATATTCCCACTGGAGAGGCTGGCAACATAGTGCTGAGCGGGACACTGCGCATGTGCTGATCTGTCAGGATGTGGAGATGCCGGAGTTGGACTGGGGTAAACACAGTAAGAAGTCTCACAACACCAGGTTAAAGTCCAACCAGTTTATTCGATAGTAAACCCACAGGCTTTCAGGTGTGTGGAAAGTTCTCACATACCTTTCCATACACTTTCCACACACCTGACGAAGGAACAGCGTTTCTGAAAGCTTGTGGGTTTACTATCAAATAAACTGGTTGGACTTTAGCCTGGTGTTGTGAGACTTCTTACTGAGAATATCTTTCTACATATATGGAGGAATGTTCAAGTAGTGGTCATTAATTGAGAGGTGATCCACTCTGGTCAAGTGGCTACATTGCTTATGGCATTTATACGTGAGGCTTTCTACAGGACCTTTGGAGGCTGCACTTACACACTTGAGTGCACTTGGCATCCTCTTTTTCAGCACAGCAGACTTCCTGGAGATTCTTGGTGGAGTGGGCAGTAGGCTCAACAAACAAAGAACAAGAAAATTACAGCACAGGAACAGGCCCTTCGGCCCTCCAAGCCTGCACCGACCACGCTGCCTGACTGAACTAAAACCCCCTACCCTTCTGGGGATCATATCCCTCTATTCCCATTCTATTAATATATTTGTCTAGTGCCCCTTAACAGTCACTATCGTGTCTGCTTCCACCACCTCTCCCGGCAGCGAGTTCCAGGCACACACCACCCTCTGAGTAAAAAACTTGTCTCGGACATCTCCAAGGAGAACGCTTCTTATTCTGAGACAAACATGAAATTAAAGGCAGGTTTCACAAGTACGTTGCAGCATGGACAAGGACGGACATGAGAGCAGGGTGAGGTGTTGAGTTAAAATGGAAAGCAACAATTTGTATTCAATAAAAAAAAATTTGAAATTAAAAATTTACAGATGACCATGAAACCATTGTCGATTGTCGGAAAAATCCATCTGGTTCACTAATATCCTTCAAGGGAAAGAATTCTGCCATCCTTATTTGGTCTGGCCTACATGTGACTCCAGGGCCACAGCAATGTGGTTAACTCTCAACTGCCCTTCAAGGTCAACTACAGATAGGCAATAAATGCTGGTCAGCAAGTGACACCCATGGCCCATGAATGAATATTAAAAACTAACATTTACGCCACACAAATGCCAGACCATGACCAACTCCAACAGAGTTTAACCAAAATGCAACCCCTCCCCAACCACCCCCCACCCAACCATCATTCAGTCTCTTCCCATCAGCAGTAACATCCTTGACTGGTTGCGAGAAACCTAGTTTCGCCCTCTTGTAAAGACTGGCCATTAGAATAGGTGAGAGACTGATGGTTCAGCAATGTGTGACTCACCTCCTGACTTTTCAAAGCCCCCCTACAGCTATAAAGCACAAGTCAAGAATGCGTGATGGAATATTTTCCATTTGCCATGACAAGGCCTGTGCACAGGACAAATAGTCCACTTGCTCAGTACTAAACATCAATCAACTCTGTCACCACTACGCTATGTCTGCAGTGTGAACATGTCACAGGATGCACTTAAATAACTCACTAAGAGTTCAGTGGCAGTGCATCACAACTCAAACACCTAGAAGGGCAAGTGCATTGAAGTATTATCACATCCAAGTTCCCCTTTAAATTACACACACTATTGTAACTTGGGCATGTATCACCATTCCTTCATCTTTGCTGCGTCAAAAGTGGGGTTTAGGTGGGAACTCCCCATCTAAAAGCACATGTAAGCAACAGAAAATACCACGTGGCTCAAAGAAGTGCAGAGGTAAGGTGGATAGTCAACGTATTTTTCCAAAGGTAGTGGAATCTAAAATTAGAGGACAAGTGCGCTATAGGATTCTATGAGAGTCAACCGCGTTGCTGTAGCTCGGGAGTCGAGAGCCAGACCTGGTAAGGGCGACAGATTTCCTTGCCTTCAGGACATTAGTGAGCCAGGGTAACTAACTGTATCTGGTAAATTAGTGTTTTGCTGTGGAGAGGCAGGAAATTATTAAATGAGCTGAATTTTGGCTGATGCAATCCAATTGAGAGGCAAACTTGACATTAACTACTGGTGAATCGATTTCCCAGGTTTCAAGAAATTCAACAGTGAAACTAAATGGGCTAAATTTCGGGCTTGGGAATTTTGGGGAGTACCATAAAGATACATTGGGGTATAGCTCTCAGAACCCTTCTTAGCAAAGGTTTGCACAGCAAATGCCCAGAAGTGCCAACTTCCTTTGGCCCTGCGCCAGGACCCATCTGAAATGTATTTTAATTACAAACTTTGGGTGGTCCTGGTTGTGTTACATAAAAAGTTACCCGGAAAAATTTAGAAGAATTAAAACCTGTTATAACTTCTTGATAACAATTATAAAGACCCAGACTGATTTCCCCCTAACATCTCCGACAACACAGGGGCCCTCCCCGCACCACCCCCACTCCACCCCTAACTACCCACTCCACAGGATTCTCCCCATCCACCTTTAACCAGCCTCTCACAGTAGCCTCCAGCACCCGTTAGCTCACCACAAGATTTCCCTGAAGCCAATTTACTGCCAAGCCGCATACCCTTGCTTCCCACACAGCACACAAGCCAGAATACCCCTCCTGACTCGACCAGAATCCATCCCCATCCAACCTGACTGGACTCCCCTCCCTTGACCTGCCACACCTCCCCCGCCATCACAAGGTCCCACCACCCTTACGTCCTACTTCCTCACCTTCCCCTAAAGTCCCACATGTCTCCTCATCTCCTTGATGTGCCAATGCCCTCTCCCTGCAGCCCATAAGATCCCAACAAACCACATCTCACCCCCAGCCCACCCACCTATCCTCCCCTGAGGTACAACCCATTTGCCAGTTTATAGCAGCTAGTGGAGTGTATTTCTCCAGTCTGATAGAATTGGACTCCGAGGCTTGGCCTTATGAAGAGATTTACCATCTGGACTTCGACCGGCCTGAGTCGGAAGATTGGGCGAAGCAGACATGAAGAAAATCCATGTAGGTAAGTGGGCACAAAGAGGCAATCCAACGCCAAATGCCACTCCCAGAAAGTTACCGCACAATATTTCTTTGGCCCCATGTTGATGCTGACGAACCCCTAGATGGCTAGCATCATTAAATCGACAGATGAATGAATTTTGTTGGCCCATATTAAGACTTTACAATGTGTCAACATCATCTTGAGGCCCAAACCGCTTTGCAGTCAGCTGGGATGGACGGTAATGAACTATCTGGTTTTTGGGCCCATTTCAATCTGTTGCCATGCTTGAGACGTTGAAAACCAGGGCTAAAATAAGGCAGAAGACAAGGGCATAGCACAGCAAAGACTGAAGTCATGAAAGAGGCTGTTGTGAGGATTAAGTGAAGAACAAGGGTAGTCAACAAAATAAGTAATGGAAAAATGGAACTGTAAGACTATTTCATGAGATTTTGGCAAGAAAATATCCCCATGAGAGAAATAAACATCAAAAACTACAATGCAATTATAAATCTGGTCAAAGTCTAACCTGAAAGCCAAGCAGAAAAGCTTTAAATTTTACAAGAAAGCAAACAATTGTGAGTAGTGGGTAAGTGTATGATGAAATGTTTACGCGTTAGAAAGGCAATTTGTAAGGAACACCAAAAAAAAGCCCACACAAAAATGTTTGCGATTTTATTAGCTGAGGTTGTACTCGCAAGAAGCGAGGTGCAAATTGATTAATGTGCTGAAGGACATCTTCGAGTGCTGGACTTACAGATAGAGTCAAAGGCCAGGATTTTACTGACACAGCCATCCCAGAATCTGACTGAGCAAGGGTCACAGAATGACATTTTCCATTGGCCTCGGGTGGGATCTTACGAACTTCGGGTGGGTGAGGTGGTAAAATTCCAGCAATAGAGTCATACAGCGCAGAAACAGACCCAACGACCCAACCGACCCATGCCACCTATGGTGCCCATAGATATAGTAAAAAGTCTGACAACACCAGGTTTTAGTCCAACCTATTTATTTGATAGTATACTCGCAAGCTTTCGGGTTAGCCCCTTCGGCTAACCCGAAAGCTTGCGAGTATATTATCAAATAAATAGGTTGGACTAAAACCTGGTGTTGTCAGACTTTTTACTGTGTTTACACCAGTCCAACGCCGGCATACCCACATCATGGCCCATAGATATCACAGTCTGATGGTCCGGATTCAACTCAGGCAACAAGCCACCTTATTGATAAGGGAGGGTATTAGACATCCCTGGCAGCCACCTGATACAAACCCTCACCTCCTTAAAATCTGTGACTGGGGTTCCTGTGCTTGAACTGAAAACGAGTGCCTGGAAACCTTTTACTCACACTTCATAGAATGAAATTATAGAATGCTTACAGCATAGCGGGAGATCTTTTGGCCCATCAATGTCATTGCAGGAGCAACTTATCTGACCCCACGTTCTCTATATCTTTTCCCTACAGCACTCCAAATATTTTGTTTTCAGGTAATTGCCCAGTTCCCTTTCGGAGATTGAATTGGCCTCCTCCACACTTACAGTTTGTACATTCCAGATCTTAACCCACTCGCTGAGTTTAAAAAATTTGCCTCATGTAAGGGCGGCACAGTGGTTAGCACTGCTGCCTCACAGTGCCAGGGACCCAGATTCAATTCTGGCCTCGGGCGATTATCTGTGTGGAGTTTGCACATTCTCCCCGTGTCTGTGTGGGTTTCGTCCAGGTGCTCTGATTTTCTCCAACACTCCAAAGGTGTGTAGGTTAGGTGGATTGGCCATGCTAAATTGTCCCTTATTGCTGAAGATTTATAGGTTAGGGGGGATTGGCCCTGGTAAATGCGCAGGTTTATGGGAATGGTTACGGTGCGAAGGCCTGGATGATATGTCTTTTTGGAGAGTTGGTGCAGATTCAATAGGCCTCTTTCTGCACTGTTAGCATTCTTTTCCATGCCACCGGAGTTTCTTTTGACAGTGAACCTTAAATCAGTGCCTTCTGCTTTTTCCAATTGGGACAGTTTCTCTTCTTTTGTACTGGATTCTTCATTATTTTGAACACGTCTATCAAAATTCCTTGTAGTCTTCTCTTCCCCAAGGAGAACAGCCTTAGCTTCTCCAAATGTCCAAATAATTGAAGTTCCTCATCTTGTGACCAATCTCATGAACATTTTCCATATCTTGTCTCGTGGCTTCACATCCTTCTTACCAGAATTGGACCAGTATTCCAGCTGAGGCCAACCCAGTACTTTACACAGATTTATTGTAATTTCCTGCTTTTGTATTTTAAGCCCATACTCAGAAAGTCCAGGAGACCACATGCTTTATTAGCCACTTTTTCAGCCACCTTTAACGACTTGTGCACATTTACCCCAAATCCCCTCTGCTGTTGCACACCTGCATTAGAATTGTACCCTTTAATTTGTATGGCATTCGCTCTTGCCAATCCTCTAAAATCAACCAACCTCTGAGTTGATGGCTACAAAAATAAGCTTGAGTGAACATAAGAACATAAGAAATAGGAGCAGGAGTAGGCCATCTAGCCCTTCGAGCCTGCCCCGCCATTCAATAAGATCATGGCTGATCTGTCGTGGCTCAGTTCCACTTTCCCGCCCTCTCCCCATAACCCTTAATCCCCTCTCTTATCAAGAACCCATCAACCTGCTTCTTAAAAATATTTAGCGAGGCAGCCTCCACCACTTCAACGGGCAGAGAATTCCAGAGATTCACCACCCTTTGAGTGAAGAAGTTCCTCCTCAACTCCGTTCTAAACCGCCTCCCCTTTATCTTGAGGCTGTGCCCCCTAGTCCTACTGTCTTTTTTGAGCGGGAAGAGTCTCTCCACCTCTATCCTATCCATCCCATTCATCATCTTATACGTCTCAATGAGATCTCCCCTCATTCTTCTAAACTCTAACGAGTACAAGCCTAGTTTATTCAGCCTCTCCTCATAGCTCAATCCCCTCAACTCCGGTATCAGCCTAGTAAACCTCCTCTGCACTCCCTCCAGGGCCAAAATATCCTTGCGCAGGTGCGGCGCCCAAAACTGCACACAGTACTCCAGCTGCGGCCTCACCAATGCCCTATACAGCTGCAGCAAGACCTCCCTACTTTTATATTCAATCCCCCTCGCTATGAAGGCCAGCATCCCATTCGCCTTCCTGACCACCTGCTGCACCTGCAAGCTGGGTTTTTGCGACTCATGCACAAGGACCCCGAGGTCCCTCTGCACCGTCGCCTGCTGCAGTTTTTCGCCACGTAAGTAATAGTCCTTCCTACCATTCTTCCTACCAAAGTGGACCACCTCACACTTGCCAACATTAAATTCCATTTGCCATTTCCTGGCCCATTCGCCCAGCCTATCTAGATCCTTCTGCAGACTCTCCACACCCTCCGCACAATTTGCCTTTCCCCCAATCTTGGTGTCATCAGCAAATTTCGACACCCTGCACTCGGTTCCCTCCTCCAGATCATCTATATAAATGGTAAATAGCTGAGGCCCCAGCACCGACCCCTGGGGCACCCCACTAGTCACCATCCGCCAATCTGAATAGCACCCGTTGACCCCCACTCTCTGCCTCCTATTTGACAACCAATCCTCTATCCACGCTAACACCCTACCCCCAACTCCATGTCCCCTGACCTTCTGCAATAACCTCTTGTGAGGTACCTTGTCAAACGCCTTCTGAAAATCCAGAAAGACCACATCCACCGGCTCTCCTCTATCCACTGCCCTAGATACATCCTCATAGAACTCCAGTAAATTTGTCAGACACGACTTCCTTTTAATGAAACCGTGTTGCGTCTGCCCTATCAAGCAATTCCCTTCAAGATGCCTCGCAATTTCCTCCTTAATGACGGATTCCAACATTTTACCTACCACAGACGTTAAACTAACCGGCCTATAATTCCCCGCCTTTTGCCTGGCACCCTTCTTAAACAACGGCGTAACATTAGCCGTTTTCCAATCTTCCGGCACTTCCCCGGAATCCAGCGACGTCTGGAAAATAACCACCAAGGCATCCACTATCACCTCCCATGATGTCATCTTTGATGATACTTCCTGTTGTTGTCGACTTGGGTACAATCAACACTATGGCATTGTGACTACTCAATCTTCCAAGCTTTATTCCTTGTGCGCAAGGGGAACACGCATACACTGTTTGGTGTTCTGTCAATTTGTACAGATGATTGTAGTGTAGTTCATTACAACAAATCAGAAAAAAGCAACAATCTTAATCTTAATTTGCATACATATTCCACCAATCATAACAAAGCTTTTTGTCCTTTCTTACCCAATAGAAAACTGTCCCCTTCGAATTCATCATTAGCATAATGTGTCATCATATCTTGTTTTTGGTATGAGTTCCTGTTTCTGGTTCATCACCTGGACATGGCCATGGTCGGGAATACCGTGCTTAAGAAACTGACGCAAGTTAAATTAGTCACTTCTCCGAAAAAGCAACCCTCGGCCTCGTCTGCACTTTCCATGCCATAATTGTTGTAACTTAACTTCAACACTAAGAACTTCATTTTGTTTACAGAAAGAAAGGGATGGACAAGGTGTGAGAGATAAGCAGAGGCAGATGAGTGGCTGTTGGAAGCAACAGAATCCTGTTGTGCTGAAAATGTGACAAGTGAGATCTCAGTGTTATAGAATGGAACCAAGAAACCTGCAGGTTACTGTCCACAGGGCATAGAATTAAAATGGTGAACAAAGGATCTAAGGGCATCATGAGAAAAAAAAACTTTCACGCAATGAGTGATTAGTGTTTCGGATGTATGCACAGACAGTGACCCAGGTGGGAATCGAACCTGGGTCCCTGGTGTTGTGAGGCAGTAGTGCTATCCACTGCCACAAGTTCAACTCCAGATGCAGCTTTGTGTCTTGGCCTAGGCACCAGATTTAGGAAGTTAAGCCTTTGGAGGGGGACCAGAAGTGATTTATTGGAATTTTTCTCGAGAGAAGTAATTAAAGTGGATGGGCTGGAGAACCTGGGCTTGAGGGCAGAGAGGGCAAAGAGGACATTTGCTAGATGGGTTCAGATGCAGTAAATAAGGGCAAACTATTTCCAGGCCACACTCATTTATTTTCTAAAACAGACTGACAGCCAAAGTAGTCACCAAGCCATCAGTCAGTGGGGACAAGTCCAGTTGCTAGAGATTTACAGGGACAAAAGTGGTCAAGGGTTGATAACCACAGGGCATAAATTTAAGAGGTTAGCAAAGGATGTCGGGGCAACATAAGAAAAAAAAACTTTCACTCAAGGAGTGATTAGTGTTTGGAATGTACATCTTAATAGGTATTGCTTTCAAAAGAGAATTGGAGAAACAGATGAAGGGGGAAAGAATTGTAGGGATATCGGGTGGCACAGTGGCACAATGGTGTCATGGGAATGGGACCTGGGTTTGATTCCCAGCTTGGGTCACTATCTGTGTGGAGTTTGCATATCCTCCACGTGTCTATATGGGTTTCCTTCAGATTCTCCTGTTTACTCCCACAATCCAAAGATGTGTGGGTTAGGTGGCTTGGCCATGTTAAATTGCCCCTTTGTGTTGGGGGAGTAGCTATGGTAAATACATCAGGTTATGGGGATAGGGTCTGTGTGGGATTGTAGTTGGGGCAGACTCTATGGGCTGAATGGCCAACTTCTGCACTTCATGATTCTATGATCTTCAGAGAAGAGATAATTGGATTATCCTTTGACAGAGCTGACATAGGCTCAATGGGTTGAATGGCTTCCTGCGCTGTGCCAGTCTGTAATTCGATGATTTAAAGTATCGTTGGGAGCCAGGGAACACGAGAGCTATAGGCCAACAAGTTTCGGAGACAAAGTGTAATGCTGAGAGAATAACAGCCAGCGAGAGAGAGAGGATAAGGCTGAGGGTGAGTAATGAGGTGCTAGCTGGCATGGAAGACACTTTTCAAGTCACAGTTAAGAGACAGGGAGTGGAGGGAATGCATGAATATGGAGAAGTGACAGAGATGAATGTCTGAAACAGAGTGCTACACGGCTGGGAACGGCGTGCCAGAGATCCCTGAGGCCCAGAGTGGCTGAGATGTAGAAAAGCCCAGTGCTGTGCAGCCAAGAGCTGCAGAAGCAGCTGTAGAGAGACAGCTACCGAGCAGCCAGGCCACACTCATTTATTTTCTAAAACAGACTGACAGCCAAAGTAGTCACCAAGCCATCAGTCAGTGGGGACAAGTCCAGTTGCTAGAGATTTACAGGGACAAAAGTGGGTTAGACCAGAGCTGGATCAAATGAGCTGGAGGCGACTTATGAAGTGAATTGTAAGGAGGGTATGATTTACTATGAAGCAAATTGCATTGCAGCAGGTGAGAAGCTATGTCCCTGAGTGTATCTTGGCATAAGGCAATCCAGAGTCGCTTGCGAATAAAGTTGATCTTTAATATCGCCATGTATTCTTGACAAATAGTTATCTGAATATTAATAGCTGACAGGGCAGGGAGGTCCATCGTCACCACAATCTGTGGAATTGACGAGAGGAAGGCATGTGATTTTGTTATTATTCCAGTCATCGCAGTAAACAGCACGATCATTGCCTCCAGGATCTCCAACAAAATCATGGCAAATGTCACAACGTAAGGCAGGTGTCGAGACCTACAGAGTTTATGGCAGGACCTCATTCCGTGCCTAATTGTAGAATCATCCAGCATTTCATACCCGTGCAAGTTTTTATAAGAGTTATCAATTAGTCCTGCTCTTTTTCCACATAGTCCTGCTGGCATTACCTAATTGAATACCAAATTCAATTCCCTTTTGAAAATTACCATTGAATTTACTGACCTTTCAGGCAGTGCATTCCAGATTCACTCCAACATAAAAATTCTCCTCATCTCCCATCTCGATCTCTTGCCAATTACATTTAATCTATGCTCTCTGGAAACTAACCCTTCTGCCATTGAAAACCATTACTTATTTGACAATATATCCTATCTGAACCCCTCACTATTTTGAATACCTCCACTAAATCTCCCCTTGACTTTCTCTGCTCGATGGAGTACAATGCCATGTTTTCCATTTTGCTGAAATCCCTCAGTCCAGGTATAATCCCGTAAATCCCTTCTGCAACCTCTTCAACACCTTGCATAGAAGTGCCCAAATTGGGAACCAGTGCTTCAGTTGAGGTGTCCATGAGGTGGAGATGTCGGCATTGAACCAGGGTGGGCACAGTAGGAAGTCTCACAACACCAGGTTAAAGTCCAACAGTTTTATTTGGAAACTGGAGCTTTCGGAGCGCTGCTCCTTCAGGTGTGTTGATGAATGGACCAACACACCTGATGAAACAACAACGCTCCGAAAGCTCATGATTCTGAATAAACCTATTGGACTTAAACCTGGTGTTGTGAGACTTCTTACTCAGTTGAGGTATGAGCAGTGATCCATAAAGATTTAGCATAATTTCCTTTTGCACTCTAAAATGGGAAATTTAAAAACCCCATGACTGATGGACTAGGAGTGATTTAAATACAAAAAAAAGCAAAAGCCAAGCTCAGCCTACTTCTAATTAACCTGGGGTGGGTTGGGGGTGAGTAAGTAATCTGATCTTGAAACAAGGCAGGAAATATAATAAATAAATATGAATGAAGGCTTCATTTTTTTTAGCATTTGGTCCATTTAACAGCTATGGACCAAATATCCCAGGGATCAACAAACTGAGCAATTAAAGCAAACTCAGGTCCAGAGTTGAATATCTTTACAGCAGTGTTTGTGGGCCAGGAGGAACAAGAATACTGCCCATCACCCACTCTCCAAGGCGATCCGTCTCACTTTCCTCGATTGGCATTTTCAGCCAACCTGGAAGATTGAAACTTCAGTCCCTCCCTGGGATTTCCCCATTCTGCAATTTCCCCCATCACAATGTCTTACCAGCATCCCACCAAGATTTCTCCCTCCACCATCTGCAAAGTGCAACCAATGGACAACAACATCTCTCCTTCTCCCTCTCTGATCCCAGCTGCAGACTTCATCTGTTAGCTCAACTGCCCAATGGGTAATGACCCCCTTCCAAGTGACAGTTAATTTGGTCCTAACTGTTGTTACTAGAAACTTACCCATCCTGGATGTGGAAGAATATGCATAAAGATTTGTTTGAAATGAGTGCACAGGTGCAATAGAAATAAGCTAACAATTCTTACAACATATCAAATGATAGTCAGAAGCTTTTTCCCAGGGTGGAAGAGTCAATTACTAGGGGGCATAGGTTTAAGGTGCAAGGGGCAAGGTTGAAAGATGTACAAGGCAAGTTTTTGACAGAGAGGGCAGTGGGTGCCTGGAACTCGCTGCCAGGGGAGGTAGTGGAAGCAGATACCACAGTGACTTTTAAGGGGCATCTTGACAAATACAAGAATAGCATGGGAATGGAGGGATATGGTCCCCAGAAGAGCAGGGGGTTTTAGTTCAGTCGGGCAGTATGGTCGATGCACACTTGGAGGGCCAAAGTGTGTGTTCCTGTGTTATAATTTGCGTTGTTCTTTGTGGACTTGTGGACAAAAAGCAACTTTTATTTCTACGATTGTATTTTTACAAATGAGCTTACAAGCTGCTTTCAACTTGAGTCTCCCAGCCTAACTGTGGAACAAGTTGAACGTTACTGCACAACTCATAGCGCTCATTCAGACATCCTGTAGCTAAACATTTTTGGGGAAAAGAGCACATGGGAAAATCTGACTCGGCATGACATTCTGGACAAGTTCAATTCGATGTGATCCAATCACAGACTGGTCACGTATCTCAGGAGGGTTGATATTGGGGATAGTCACTAGACCAGAAAGATAAAGAGGAAGGATACATATGGCCCTTTAGGCAGAACATTCAGTGAGACCACTGAGAAGGGAAATCCTGCTGAGGAAGAAATGGTCCGAGTCAGATCAAATCCGATCACTCTGCAGTGAACCTAGGCTGACTGTCTGGGGAATTTTTAAATATCCTTGAGTTTTAAGCTTTTGAATTACTAATCAAAGTTATTGGATTTGCAGTGCCATTGTGTCAATTGTAATTATCAATCTCTTGGACAGTTGCAGACGTTAGCTCAGTTGTCGTATTTATCTCCCTCCTCCTTCTTTGAACTCTATGGTCCTCTGGCTATACTCCCGTATTCAAGTGGGAAGTGCTGTGCCCAGACCCTGAGCTTTCTCTTTTATTCAGCAACCTTAGATGCATCCCATCAGGACCAAGTAACTCCCCAATTTTGACTGTTGCCAAATTTTTTAAGTATCTCTTCTTTATCTATTTTAATTTGATCTATTATCACCACCATCCATTCCTTTGCTGCTACAGAAATAGTATCCTGTTCTGTGGTTAAAAATTTGTGCAATGTATTCATATGAATATAGAAGCACAGAAACAAGGAACGGGATTAGGCCATTCAGCCCTTTGAGACTGCTCCTCCATTCAACATTATCATGGTTGATCCTCGATCTCAATGCCATATTCCCATTTTGATTTGATTCAATTTGATTTATTATTGTCACGTGTGTTACTATGCAATGAAAAGTATTGTTTCTTGTGCACTATATAGGCAAAGCATACCGTTCAAAAAGAAAGAAAGGAGAGAGTGCAGAATGTAGTGTTACGGTCATAGCTAGGGTGTAGGGAAAGATCAACTTAGTGCAAGGTAGGTCCACTCAAAAGCCTGATGGCAGCAGGCAAGAAGTTGTTCTTGAGCCAGTTGGTACGTGAACTCAGATTTTTGTATCTTTTCCCGACGGAAGAATGCAGAAGAGGGAATGTCTGGTGAGCGTGGGGTCCTGAATTATGCTGGCTGCTTTGCCAAGGCAGGGGGAAACGCAGACAGAGTCAATGGAAGGGAGGCTGGTTTGCATGATGGATTGGGCTACATTCACAACCTTTTGTAGTTCCTTGCGGCCTTGGGCAGAGCAGGAGAAATACCAAGCTGTGATACAACCAGAAAGAATGCTTTCTACGGTGCATCAGTAAAAGTTGGTGAGAGTTTGCTCCCCATACCCCTCAATGCCATTAAAATCGAAAAAAAATGCTCATTTGACACATTAGCCCCCTGCTTCCTTTAACTATCCTTGTGCAATTGAGATATTTCTGAAAGGCGCTGGCTGTTTCATTTTGTCGTGCCTGCTAACCACTTATCCATCGCCTTGCCCCTCCATTTACTCCTTCAGTTTGCCTGTGTGCTTTCTGTATTCAGTCTGGTTCTCCAGCAGTGATGATTTCAGCTTCATTTTAATCTCAGTATATGTTGTCATCCAGGGAGCTCTAAGCTTGATTGACCTTCCCTTTCTCCCCCTCATCAGAATCAACTGCTCTAAATATCAGTGGAGTTCGGTGAAACATACGCTGTGAGAAAATGCGTGGAATTCTTTTATGTCACACGGGACACCTCTTCAACTCCTCAGGCAAATCTGAGAGGAAATCAGTGAGGTTGTAATTAATGATTTGAATGAGTTCAGCTGGGGATAAAATTCACCTTCTGCAGGGGTGCAAAACAGTTGGTAATGGATCAGGCTGCATGTTATGCATCAGTGTCCTGATTTTACTTTTCAGTGAAATCAACATGCCATGGACAAATGGCAATCGACACACGATCGCACATTTCGTATGACCATTTAAACTCTACCCACAATGTGCTTGATCAGGGATTGTGTGTGTGTGTGTGTGTGTGTGTGTGTGTGTGTGTGTGTGTGTGTGTGTGTGTGTGTGTGTGTGTGTGTGTGTGTCGGGGGGGGGGGGGGGGGGCGGTGGTGACTGTCTGTTTCCGTGCTCACTATGTATCAAATAATCAGTTCAAATTTATATATTAGTGTCACAAGTCGGTTTACATTAACACTGCAATGAAGGTGCTGTGAAAATCCCCTCGTCACCACACTGTCTTGCATGTTACACAAACAAAGCATACTGTTCATAGAGAAGGAAAGGACAGAGCGCAAAATGTAGTGTAATAGCATTATTTGAGAGTTCAAAAGAGTTACAATGAAGTTTTAGAAGCATAGAACAAGAGTAAAAGAATTAGAAGGCATGCTGGGCACAGCTTTCAAGAAGTCACCTCGCCGTCTTAAGAAAAGAATGGAAAAAAAAGAAACTCGTATACCACGTTATTCACTTGTGTGATGGACAGAATGCCTTTTCTGGCTTGACAGCAGTATCCTGTTAGTAGTGAATATCATTCATGTTACTGCTGCATAGTAGCAACGTGAGATGGTTAGCTTCACCCATTGCTCAAAGCTTTGAGATGCCTTACCCTTCCAGGTTAATCTGAGGTAGTAAAAAGTCTGACAACACCAGGTTTTAGTCCAACCTATTTATTTGATAATATACTCGCAAGCTTTCGAGGGGTTACCCTCTTCGTCAGGTGAATGGAGAGTTCTGGCCTCAGACAGAGCATATATGCTCTGTCTGAGGCCAGAACTCTCCATTCACCTGACGAAGAGGGTAACCCCTCGAAAGCTTGCGAGTATATTATCAAATAAATAGGTTGGACTAAAACCTGGTGTTGTCAGACTTTTTACTGTGTTTACGCCAGTCCAACGCCGGCATACCCACATCATGACTACTAATCTGAGGTAGACAGGGTACTATTCAGGGTCATAAATTATTGCCTTAGGCCAGTTCATTAGTTTGTATGATATACAGATTGAAATGTTCTGATCAGGGTGGCCATTACTCTGCAGGATGCCTTTGATGCATCCTATTTCAACATCATGTTTGCATTGTGAGTCTCAGACCCTATTTGCAAGTTTGACAACAATACCAAATTATTATTTACCTATTTGTCACAAATAAGGCTTACATTAACATTGCAATGACGTTCCTGTGAAAATCTTTTCGTTGCCACACTCCAGAGCTTGTTCGGGTACACTGAGGGAAAACATAGCACAGCCAATGCAGCTAAACAGTACATCTTTTCGATAGTAGGAAGAAACCCACGCAGACCCGGGGGGAGAACGTGCAGACTCTGCAAAGGAAGTGATCCAAGCTGGGAATGGAGCTGAAACCGGCTGAGAGATGAAACAGACCCTGGATGGTAGACACTAATCAATGTTCCATTGGATATTCTGTAGCTTCCTGCCTTCAGCGAGTTGGAATACTTATTTCATTATCATTTCATATACCATGACATTAACAATTAAGGTCCCAGATTTGGAACAAAAATGTTCATTCAACAGAGGACATAAGTTTATATGGGCTGCTGAGTCCCTTTTAGACTGGGACATATTGTTTGGTGCTGTGTTTTCATTTGAGATTTATTTTCCCTTTTCCTTCCTTTCTTTAGCAGAACATCCTTTTTATATACTCCTTAAATTAAATTTGCCTTTACTCAATTGAAACGTAATGATTAATGCTCAAAATGACAAAGGCATAAAGAAAGTTCAACTGGTGCAAGGATCTGGGAATATTTATTTACCTGCCAATGGCAAAAAGACAATTCACAGAGCCATAGAATTCCCAAAGTGAAGAAGGAGGCATTCAGCCAATTGAGAATGCACCAACAGAACAACTCCTGCAGCTTGTTCTGAATCAGTAGGGTAGAGTTTTGCCAAGTCAATTTTTCAGTGCAAGTGTAGCCACTTACAACATAGAGAAGGCACTGCTAATGGTGGACATTTACCTGTTAAACCAAGAATTCATTCCTGCACTAGAAGTTAATGGGCTAGCAACTCATGGATTAGAAGGGTTGAATGACATAGTTTCTCAATTAATGACATAACATAGCAAGCCAATTTGAAAGGTGTATTCACAAAGCAGTCACCAACGATTGGTCCATGAGTTGCATGAGTGCTAGTAAGAGACATTTGTTTCTGTCTGCCATGGTGTCAGTCGTAGCTCAGTTGGTAGCTTCATTCCCTCTGACTCAAAAGGTTGTGGGTTCATGTCTCACCTCTGAGAAGTAAGCATCAAAATTTAGGCTGGGGCTTCAGTGTAGTACTGGATGCCCCCAAACAGAATCCCACAAGCTGTGTTCCGACAATTAACTGGGATTGCTGGAACATTGCCCTGGAGAAGTGACAATGGCTCCATTGTGGACCAACCTGCTGTCCTCTCTCAGGACAACCACAATTGTTCTAGCACCACTGTCGCTTTGCCAGTGCATCTGTTGTTGGCTGTCAGCTAACCTGTCCAGATCAGTACCGCTCATCCTGAGATGGTACAGTCCATAGCAAGGCTAAGAACTGCTCGGGATTCTTTTGCAAGCACAGCTGCAGTCTCCCACCAATGGAAGTCTTGCACCAGCAACGCTGCATCATTGAGATTGAGTTGCATAGCAGTACTAGGCCAGGCAAAGGGAGCCACAAGACTGGCACAACGGGATTGCACAAGGGTGAGCATATTTCATTTTTGAATGTTTTATTGGAAGCATAGCGAAGTAAAGCTGTTGTGGAAATTTCTTTTGAAGTCTGTTCAATTTAAAATTTTGGCCAAGAATGCTGTACCAAAAGGTGGAGAATTTTGGAGCAGTGGTGACGTGGGGCTGAGATTTTAGGGAAACTAGGGTCTCATTAGCAGCTGATCTGAGGCAAAGGAGTCCCAGGTGCCTTCTCACTTCCTTCTATTTTGCCTCCTCCTCGCAATGCCCAAGCCAAAGGCTTGGTGGTGAAGAAGGTGCCCTCATAAGAGGGTGAAAACTCCATCAATATTCGCATCTGACTCCAATGCCTTTTCAGAAGTCCGCTAACAAAACTGAACACAGTACTTGCACTTACTCTGCCACAGCCAGAAGAAAGTCTATCGCACTTCACCCATGCTGGTGCCTTAAACTAGTGTGAGTGGACGTTCCTTCAGGCTCCTGAATGCAAGATCTACTGAGAATGTTTAAAATAAAGCAACAACAGGATCTGCAGAGTCCAAATCAGCATTTGAAGCTGTGTTATACCACAATCTGCTCACACTATAAGCAATCCAGAACAGGCACAGGATGCTTGTGCTAACAATTTACAAGTATGATGCATTACTTGGGCACAGAAATGGCAGATGGAGTTTAATCCAGACAAATGCGTGGTGATGTATTTTGGAGGATCAAATTTAGTTATGAATTATACTGTAAATGGCAGAACCCAGAGGAACATTAACATTTGACTCGCCAACTTTAAGGGCGTTCAAATGGTCATCGGATAGGCATATGGATAATATTGGAATAGTTTAGGTTAGGGGGTCATGAGATTGGTTCCACTGGTCAGCGCAACATCGAGGGCCGAAGGACCTGTACTGCGTTGTGATGTTCTATGTTCTATGTTCTATTTCTCCACAGATGCTGTCAGACCTGCTGAAATTTTCCAAGGTTTTCTGTTTTTGTTTCAGATTCCAGCATCCAGAGTATTTTGCTCTTTATGTATGACGGGATATTCAGGGGACATTCTGCAGAATCAAGGCATGCAGGTGTCAAATGAAAATGGTATTCATGAACTGGCTCCACAGCAGTTGGCGTGGTCATTGTTTTACCTGCATGGGGCACACAGGGTTGCTCGCTCCTTTCAGAACTCAATCATAAACAGAGTGAGGGTCGATCCCAGGAATGGCAGGCCTAACAATGGCGACGCAGGAAGTGTTGGATAGCA
This sequence comes from Carcharhinus amblyrhynchos, assembly GCF_965287045.1. Classification (NCBI taxonomy): domain Eukaryota; kingdom Metazoa; phylum Chordata; class Chondrichthyes; order Carcharhiniformes; family Carcharhinidae; genus Carcharhinus; species Carcharhinus amblyrhynchos. The sequence continues at coordinate 84,622,067 of NC_137334.1, forward strand.
TAGTATGGAATTCTATCATCGCTTCTCCAAAGAGGCCATAAGATGTCGTCAACGTGGATTTAGAATGCTTTAGTCTGATAACTAAATACACTCGATAAAATCTCTCCAGCCAATTTTACACAGGGGAAACTGTAAAAGGAGATGAATATTTGTGGAATTACCTTCAAATTCATCCTTAGCTTAAGGAGCGAAAGCAGCAGGTGATGGTACGCACAGAGTGCTCTGTCAAAGTGCAGTGACTAATGAAGCTCTTCTGGAGTCCAGCATAAGTTCCATGCTATTCAGAGCAATGATTATTCATTTGGAGGAGACTGTTTCTGGCACAAAATAATGATATAAAATTTGATGATGGCACCAAGTTAAATGGGCAGATGATAAATACAAGGGATAAAAATATACGGCAGCAATTAACTGCATGTCAGATCAATTTTAATGTAGATAAATGTACGCCACTGCCCATTCATTCAGCCAAACTTGAGCATTATGCTCTGGAGAAAAGAAGATTGGGGCCAAGATTGTTCATACATTCAGGGATAAAGGTGAGGAAAGAAAAGGGGGTTATTTGATGAGCGTAATGAAAGTGAGCTCGATTTAATAGATGTACACCTTTTTGAAAGGGAATTATTATCCCACGATTTCCCCATTTGTTTTTGTTCGCTGACCCTCAATGGTACGGTGGCACAGTGATTAGCACTGCTGCCTCAAGGCATCAGGGACCCAGGTTCTATTCCTGGCTTGGGTCACTGTTTGTGTAGAGTTTGTACATTCTCCCCATGGGTTTTCTCCAGGGCCTCTGCTTTCCTTCCACATCCAAAGATGTGCTGGTTGAGTAAGTTGGCATGCAAACTTGCCCCTTTGTGTCAGGGAGGTTAGCAGGGTGAAATATGTGAGGTTACAGAGATAGGGTCTGGGTGGCATTGTTGTTGATGTACAATTGATGGGCCAAATAGCCTCTTTCTACACTGAAGGAATTCTACGAATGCGTTGATTTTAAACCTCCCCTCCTTGCTTTCAAGTGTCTCTTTGACCTTATCTTACCCTATCTCTGTCTCCCTGTCCACCCAGTTACCTCTGAGATCTCAATGCTTCTTCAATTCCATACTCTTGCACGTCCCAGGTTTTCATTGCTCCAACATTGGCTACCATCCTTTCAGCTGTCTAATCTCTACATTCTGAAATCCCTTTCCTAAATAACGCCACATCTCAAACTCTCCTGCCTCATTTGAGGATTTTGTCATCCATCCTAACATCGCCTTCTGTGCCTTGTTATCAGTTTGTGTTTGATTATGCTGCTGTGAAGTTCTTTGAGATATTTTAGTCAGTTTAAGGCACTACATCAATGTAAACTATTAGTCCAAAGGCTTAGAAGAACTGAATTTAGAATCATAGAATTCCTACAGTGCAGAAGGAGGCCATTCAGCCCATCAAGTCTGCACTGACCATAACCCACCCATCCCCTATCCCCATAGCCCCATGCATTTACCCTGCTAATCCCCCTGACACTAAGTGGCAATTTAATAATGGCCAAACAACCTGACCCACGTATTTTTGGACACCATTTGAGCGGATTGTTGCATTGTACTGTTAGTTGCAAATGTACCAATCATACAAATTGGATAAATGAAACAAGAATATGAATTATTTATTTTAAGATAAAACTAAATAACAAAAGTGATAACTGGGAGGTGATGTAGACATATCTGAACTGTAGGACGATTGCAGTACTCTGTCTATAGAGTCATGGGATTCTACATCACACCTTAGGGTCATAGAATCATAGAGGTTTACAGCATGGAAACAGATCCTTCTGCTCAACTTGTCCATGCTACCCTTTTGTTTTAACCATTAAGTTAGTCCCAGTTGACCGCATTTGGCTCCTATCCCTCTGTAGTCATCTTAGCCATGTAACTGTCTAAATGCTTTTCAAAACACAAAATTGTACCCTCCTTTACTACCGTCTCTGGCAGCTCATTCCAGGCACTCCCCACCCTCTGTGTGAAAAAATTACCCCTCTGGACCCTTTCATACCTCTCTCCTTTCAGCTTAAACCTATGCCCTCTAGTTTTGGACTCGAAAGGGCGGAAGGTTTGGTAGAGGTGTTGCTGAGGAGCAGGTCATGGTCAGAGGGCAGGTTGGTCAGCAAAAAGAACAATAGCACATCTCCCCAATGCTGAATCCCAAAATCAAGTCTTTGAAATTGGAAGTCCACAAGGAACCCCAGACAGGAATCTTCCAAGCCCCAAGATTGGAAATCCCCACCTGAGACTTGTCTTGCTGTTGAACCATTAAATGTTACGATGAGAGAATGAGGACAATGATGTGCTATCCTCCGCCATCATACTCTAAATCATGCTCATGTCATGTTCAACACATTGCTATACCTAGATATGGAACCAGGAAGCAGTTCTGTTCAGCCACACCCTTCAGTATTTTCAATAGTGGCACTGTGGTACAGTGGTTAACACTGCTACCTCACAACACCAGGGGCCTGGGTCCGATTCCTGGCTTGAGTCACTGTCTGTGTGAAGTCTGCACATTCTCCTCATGTCTGCATGGGTTTTCCTCAAGTGCTCCGGTTTCCTCCCACAGCCTGAAAGATGTGCTGGTTCAGTGCACTGGCCATGCTAAATTCTCCCTCAGTGTACCCGAAAAGATGCTGGAGTATGACAACTAGGAGATTTTCACAGGAACTCCATTGCAGTGTTAATGTAAGCCCACTTATGACTAATAAATAAATAAACTTTTAAGGCATTCGGTTCTCACTATAGGTCAAGAAAGTTGGTTCATTTTAGTGCAGATAAATTAATTTGAGGCGTTTTAAATGATGAATGAATTAAACTTTGTGCCAGTGGATAAAGAAATAGGTTAGGGCAGATCAAGGGAGCATAAGTGCCAGTGTAGTGAAACTAGGTCAGACGCAAGAATATATTACTTTTTACAGATAATTGTAAACGTCTCAAATGAATTATGAACACTTACAGTATATGCAGATTCATTGAAATTCAGAGGGTTTTGGTTCTCACCTTGGTTTGCTTCAAGTGTCAGACAGAAATTCCCAGTTTCTTCCAAAATTGGCTCGAGATTTTTCTTCAGCTTTTGTGTCTTTCCTGAGAGGTTGATTGGCTATGTGGGATGGGTTTTTTAAAAATTAATTCAAGGGACATGGGCGTCACTGGCTGGCCAGTGTGATAGCCAAGTTCCGCACACATGGGGACAGCCTCAACCGGGATCTTGGGTTCTGTAACCGCCACAACTTGCCTGAGTTCGCAAAATCTCACTAATTTAAGTCTTGGCTGGAGACAATAGCAAGAAGCTCACAACACTGGGTTAAAGTCCAACAGATTTAATTGGTAGCAAACACCACTACCAATTAAATCTATTGGACTTAACATGGTGTTGTGAGACTTCTTATAATGGTTACTCCAGTCCAACGCCGGCATCTCCACATCATGGAGACAATACACACCTCTTTAACCTGTGCTTAACCCTCTTTCCATTCACATTGTCTGTACCTTTAAGACTTGATTACATGTTAAGGCTCGCATTCCAATCGTTATCTTGTAAATTGAGTTTGTGTCTGTATACACTCTGTTTGTGAACACAGCTCCTCACTCACCTGAAGAAGGAGCAATACTCCGAAAGTTTATGCTACCAAGTAAACCTGCTGGACTTTAACCTGGTGTTGTGAGATTTCTTACCGTGCTTACCCCAGTCCAACGCTGGCATCTCCACAGCATTTATTGCCCATTAGTTGCCTGAGGGCAGTTAAGAGTCAACCACATTGTTATGGCTCTGGAGTTACATGTAGGCCAGAACAGGTAAGGATGGCAGATCTCCTTCCCTAAAGGACATGATGGATGGATTTTTCTGACAATGGTTTCATAGTCATTAGTAGATTCTTAATTCCGGACTTTTTTTTATTGAATTCAAATTCCACCATTTGCTGTGGTGGGATTTTAACACATGTCCCCAGAGCATTAGCTGAGTTTCTGGATAGTCTAGCGATAATGCCACTAGGCCATCGCCTCCACTTGGAAGGTTACACCAAGGCCAACATGGGAAAAATTCAAAGAGTCACCTAGCTTTTGTCTAGGAAGGATTTGTTGCATGCTCTTTGCAAGATGTATTCTGAAAAAAGCAAGCTTTCCCTCCTTATCACCGACTGAGTACACTATCCTCCTTCTAAGCCTCTCCATACTTGCCAAGCTGAATGGGACTTCATCTGGTTCCATGCCTATCAGTCTCACCATAGCCAGAGGATCACTTGAAGTGGCTTCTTTCCTCTGTTCCCATACCATTCCTACAATCATAGAATCCCTACAGTACAGAAAGAGACCATTCGGCCCATTGAGTCTGCACCAACCACAATCCCACCCAGGCCCTATCCCCATATCCCTACATATTTACTCATTAATTCCTCTAACCTATGCATCTCAGGACACTAAGAGTAATTTTTACCATGGCCAATCAACCTAACCTGCACATCTTTGGGCTGTGGGAGGAAACCAGAGCATCTGGAGGAAACCCATGCAGACACGAGGAGAATGTGCAAACTCCGCATAGGCGGTGACCCAAGCCGGGAATCGAACCCATGTCCCTGAAGCTGTGAAGCAGCAGTGTTAGCCACTGTGCTACTGTGCCGCCCCATTCCCTGTGAATCTATCCTTCAGCCCTCAGTGACATCATCCAAATGCCAAGTGTTAGTTTTCACAAGTACGCTGACTACATTACAGCTTTACTTCACGACAACGACTCTCATCTCCTCCACATTTGCTGAATTATTAGACTGATTATTCAAGATCCAGAATAGGATGAGCAGTAACTTCCAGTAATTTAATAATGGGAAGACTGAAGCCATTGTTTTCAGTTCCTGCTCCAAAATCCATTGCCTAACTAATAACTTCTTACCTCTTCATGGCAACAGCTTGAGATTAAGCCAGCCCATTTACAACCTTGAGGGCAGCACGGAGGCACAGTGGTGAGCTCACAGTGCAGGGACCCAGGTTCGATTCCCAGCTTGGGCACTGTCTGTGTGGAGTCTGCACGTTCTCCTCGTGTTTGCGTGGCTTTCCTCTGGAGGCTCCGGTTTCCTCCCACAATCCGAAAGGCTTGCTGGTCAGATTCATTGACCATTCTAAATTCTCCATCAGTGTACCCGAACAGGTGCAGGAGTGTGGCGACTGGGGGATTTTCAAAGTAACTTCACTGCAGTGTTAATGTAAGCCTGCTTGTGACACTAATAAATAAACTTAAACTTGATGTCACATTTATTCCCGAGATGAGCTTCTGACCTCATATTTACGCCACCAATAAGAAGGCCTGTTACTACTTCTGTATCAATGCCCGACTTCACCTCATCTCAGCCAATCTGCTGCTGAAGCCTTTGTTACCTCGAGGCTCCACTATTTCAATGCATGCCTGGCTGGTATTCCGCATTCATAAACTTGAGATCAACCAAACCTTTGCTGCTTCAGCCTTTTTCTTCTATCGCTCCAGCTCGCTGACTGGCTTTGGCTCACAGTCAAGCAACATTTTGATTTTAAAATTCTCACCTTTGTTATTAAATCCCATCAACGCTTCATCCCTCCCAATCTCTGTAATTTCCCCCCCTCCACCCCCCAAACCCCAGAGCCCTCTAAGGAATCTGCGCCCCTCTAATTCAGACTTCTTGTGCATTTTAGGGGGAAGTGATGGCCCAGGGGTATCATCGCTGGACTATTAATCCAGGAACTCAGCTAACGTTCTAGGACTGGGGTTCGAATTGTGCCAGGGCAGATGGTGGAATTTGAATTCAATAAAAAATATTTGGAATTAATAATCTACTGATAACCATGAAACCATTGTTGATTGTTGTAAAAATCCATCTGGTTCACTAATGTCTATTAGGGAAGGAAATCTGCTGTCCTTACCTAGTACAGCATACATGTGACTCCAGACCCACAGCAATGTAATTGATTCTCAACTGCCTTCCAAGGGCAACTAGGGGTGGGCAATAAATATTGACCAGCTAACAACACCAATAGCTCAAAAAATGAATAATAAAAATATTCCAATTTGAATTGATTTGCCATCAGCGGCCATATCTTCAGTTCCTTGGATCCTAATCTCTGGAAAACCCTCACTAGAACTTTCCTCCTTTAAGACACTCATTAAAACCTATTCCTTTGATCAAGTTTTTGGTCACCTGACTTCATACCTTATTTGCGTCAATGTCAGACTTCCTATCATATTGCTCCTGTGAAGTACCTTGGAATATTTCATGATGTCCAAGTTGTACACATATAAGCTATTGGTGATGTGAGGAGATCAGAAGCAAATCTTTACCAAGTTTAGATTTATTCATAAAGTGAAGCATTATTGGTGAGAGTTTCCTGCCTCCAGCAACATGTTTCCCAGTGGTGGAAAATGGTGCGCGGTGGGATTCTCTGGTCCTGCCACTGTCAGAGAAGCTCTGCAGTGCAGAAGAGGCCATTCAGCTGATCAAGTCGGCACCAACTCTGACAGATTATTTTACCCAGGCCCTGTCACCCACCCTATTCCTAAACATTTCCCATGGTTAATCTATCTTGGAGCACTAAGGGGAAATTTAGTCTGGTCAAACCAGCACATCTTTGGACTGTGGGAGGAAACCGGAGTACCTGGAGAAAACCCACGCAGACAGGAGGGGAACATGCAAATTCCACAGTCAAGCAAAGTTCACGGTGACCAAAGCCGGGAATTGAACCCAGATCCCTGGCGCTGTTAAGCACCAGTGCTAACCTCTGCGCCACCGTGCCGCTCTGGCAATGGGATTTCCCATTGAAGTCACCCCACCCCATCATGAAACTCAAGAGAGTTCCGGCCTACAAGTGTGTCGCTCCACACCCTACTCATAACCTTAGTGTTGAGATGGGTGCCGTTATATATACTCAAATAATGAATACTCTCTATCTGTTTATCCTTAACTTTAATTTATGCAATTAACAGATTCCCTTCTTTTCTTTAAATGAAACTTAGCAATTAAAGCTCATGATAGAAATTTAAAACCAATTCATAAAGAAAAATGAGTTTCTATATGCGACATAGCAAGTATTAAATTACAAGACTTCGAGGACTTCTTCTAACGCTCTGATATCTTCTTTTCATGAAGCAATCAGATAATAGATGGCTTGCAGCAATCCATTTAATCTTGGAGATTTCCTGCCTCTCTAACATTTGTTTCATGCTATTGTAGATTCAATTCTTAATCCATTTTCACTCACACTTTTTGTCAAGTGAACATTATCCTACAAGTAACAATAGCCTATGTAGCGTTCAATGGGCAGACTGCTTTCCGTACATAGCTTGCATCAAATTTCTCCAGAAGTATTTGACAAATAGAATCCTGTATCCACTATTTCCATAAGAGCTAGTGTTTCTGTGTTTAAGATACTTTAGCAACACTTTTTTTAAATTTTTCTTAGCTTCCCAGTTACCCCCAAAAATATTTTGGAACCCACTTGAATGCCCGTCAGAAAGATTAGCATGAGAATCACCATCAGAAATAACTAATTTTGGCATCTGTATTATGCATTATTAACTAATTTCATTATCTTCTCAACAATGGAAAGTTAAGTTAGAATTTCACCATTTTTTTTAGTGCTTTATTTGCTGCTAAAACATCCTTGATGTTAGGATACTTTATTGTAATATAAGTTCCATTTGATTTGATTTATTATTGTCACATGTATACAGTGAAACTATTGCTTATTGTGGGTTATACAGACAAAGCATACCACCCATAGAGAAGGAAAGGAGAGGGTGCAGAATGTAGTCTTACAGTCATAGTTAGGGTGCAGAGAAAGATCAATTTAATGTGAGGTAGGTCCATTCAAAAAATCTGATGGCGGCAGGGAAGAAGCTGTTCTTGAATCATTTGGTGCACGACCTCAGACTTTTGTATCTTTTTCTGATGGAAGAAGATGGAAGAGAATAGTCTGCGGTCCTTAATTATGCTGACTGCTTTGCCAAGGCAATGGGAAGTGTGGATAGATTCAATGGATGGGTGGCTGATTTGCATGAAGGATTGGACGACATTCATGACCTTTTGTAGTTTTTTGCGGTTTTGGGCACAGCAGGAGCCATACCAAGCGGTGATACAACCAGAAAGAATGCCTTTCTATGGTGCATCTGTAAAAGTTGGTGAGAATCGTAGTTGACATGCCAAATTTCCTTAGTCTTCTGAAAAAGTAGAGGCTTTGGTGGCCTTTCCAATATATGAAAACTGGTATCTGGTCTTGTCTGACTGAGCAACCAATGTAATCAACCATTCAGTTTCTTCTTAAGATGAAAATAATCTTTCTGTGATTACCCTGCATGGCAAACCAGGATTGGAGTAACTTCCACTAAACAGGTTCGCTGATTCAAAGTTATTCAAGACCTATTCTGCTTAGTGTCAATATATTTACAAACATTGTATTTAAAAGCCCTTTGAACTTGTCTTCCAATCTTAACTTCCACCTTAATCTTCTTTCTAACATATTTTGCAAATGTTTTGGTATCATCCCATTAGAAATCATCAACGTGCATCATGAAGATATCTGAGCAATTCCTTTTTGACACCAGTAAACCATTTCAGGATCTAATTGTAGTTGAATCTCAGCCAACTGTCCACAAAACTGGTTTCACTGAAAAACATTTCAACCTCAAGGCATCAATCAGGCGCTAAACAGATTTATTTAATTTCCTTAGTTTCCATCTGCATCAATGCCTGTGTCGGTGTTTTTGGATACACTCCTCTTAGAAATTTCTCACCCCAAAGAAACATGGTTTTTAAATCAATTGAACTAGATTCCCACAAGTATATGGTTTAAAGGGCTGCAAAGATTTTCAGCATTATTTTTCCCACTGTGGGAGAGACCATGCTAAATTCTGTATCACTGTGGGAGAGACCATGCTAACATCTATATCACCATGTCTATCTTCAAAACTGGAGCAACCAGACCCGCTTTAGCCTCATTGGCCTCATCAGCGAGGGCCTTTCCATACAAATCCATCTATGCGATAAGGCTAACTGTCATCTATCTGGTACTTCAAAGTAAACTGCAAATTTCTTCCAACTATAAAATTTCTTTTGTTTCATCTTTTATTAGTTTACTCAGTAGTTTGTTATTATCCATCAAATCTACACAGTCATAACGCTTCTCCTTCTGGTCCTATCTCGACAATGTCCTGTAACCTTCCCTTCATTGTGTAATCTATTCAAACATGGCCTCTACTTGCATTTACATAGAAACATAGAAACTGGAAGCAGGACTAGGCCATTCAGCCCTTAGAGCCTTCTCTGCCATTCATTTTGATCATGGCTGATCATTGAACTCAATATCTGATTCCCCTTTCCCCCCCACTCCATCCCCCAATATCTCTTGATTCCTTTAGCCTAAGTGCTATATCTAATTTCTTCTTGAAATCAGACAATATTTTGGTCTCAACTACTTGCTGTGGTAGTGAATTCTGCACATTCACCACCCTCAGGGTGGAAAAGTTTCTCCTCTCCTCAGTTCCAAAAGGCTTACCTCTTACCCTCAGGCAATGGCCTAGTGGTGTTACCACTAGACTAGTAATCTGGGTTCAAATCCTGCCATGGCAGTTGGTGGAATTGGAATTCAACAAAAAACAAAAATCTGGAATTAAGAATCTACTAATGACATGAAGCCATTGTCGAAAAAACCATCTGGTTCGCTAATGTCCTTTAGGAAAGGAAATCTGCCGTCCTTCCCTCGTCTGGCCTGAATGTGACTTTAGAGCCACAGCAATGTGATTGACCCTCAACTGCCCTCTGAATAAGGGCAACTAGGGACAGGCGACAAATGCGGGCCAACCAGCGATGTTCATGTCCCATGAATGAATATTTAAAAAATGACCCCCTAGGTGGGCTTCCCCACCATTGGGAACATTCTTTCTGAGTCTACCCTGTTGAATCCTGTTAGAATTTTATCAGCTCTGATGAGACTCCCTCTCACTCTTCTAAACTTCAGTGAAGATAATCCTAACCAGCTTAGCCTCTTCTCATATGACAAATCTGCCACCCCAGGAATCAGCCTGGCAAACCTTCACTGTACCCCTTCTATATCCTTCCTCAGGTAAATACACCAAAACTGCAAACAATACTCCTGGTGTGTCTTCACTTATGCCCTATACAATTGCATCACTTTGATCACTTCTGGCACCACTACTGTAAGATCTCTCTCTCTCTCATGTGGTCAGGGACTCGTTCTCAAGTACGGGAGTATTTTTTGATCCAAGAGTCACTCTCAGACACACTGCTAGAACTCACACTGCACTTTCTTGTAATCCATTCATTTACCTGTTCTGCCAGTTCGTCAATCTCACTTCTTGGCCATCAATTTGAACATTTAACGACTGTTTAAAACTTGAGAGCAGCTTTTCCCGCATGTTCCACAATAGTTTCATCCTTCCATATCATCCCTGTCCCCACTTTAGGCAACTGTCTGATCGGTGTGAGGGCCCTGTCCTATGAATCATCATCACTTTGCCAGCTACCATTCAGTCCCCGAGTTGTTGTATTGTGTTGCTCAGGACTGTCATGAGAAAACATGAGAACATGAGGTACAGGGTGGTTCATCACCATCTATCAACTGCTTAGATTCTGAGAGTTCGTAATCAATCCTGATTAACGGTGAGGTTAAGAGTTTGATTTCCATGTTGTAATGCTGTTTTAGCATCATGTCCCAATACATAATCAGGACTTTCCCATTCATTTTGCCTTCTGCCTTGTTGTACCCCATATCCCCAGAATCAAACTTGATCTTGAGTGATATAATACGATGTCTTAGAGCTCTCCAAACATCATTCAATACCTCAACTTTGATGAAAGCCCTTCTCCGTGCAGGTAAGCATTTAAATGTGCAAATTGGAGCTAGTCAGAGGCTGGAATTTTACCACCCTATCCTGCCCACCACGGGAATTGGTGCAGGCAAGAGGCGGACAAGGGGAAGGTCTGTTGTCCTTGGGTAGGATTTTATGGTTTCAGGATGACTGAGGCCGTAAATTCCCGCCCGCAGTCTCTAAGCGCAAAAGTTAATTTGGGTTTTTTTTCCAATAAACCAATTGATCGGGTCAATACCCTCTAACCACCTGCAATTAATTCTTTGCATGAAATACCCATGCCAGCACAGTTGTCAACTTACAGTTTGATTGATCTGCTGAGCCTTTTATGCAACATTTCATCTATCACTGTATGATTCCTTCTACCAAGTGCATTACTGAAAAGACTTTCAGCTGTAGTATTCGAGACCACAATGTTCATGTTTTCAGTCATGTCTCTAAACTCTTCATTAGTCTCCTCCATTATCAGTCAGAAATGTAGCTGGCGCTCCAGGTCCGGTCCCTATCCATTTCTCCATAACGTTATCTACAATTACCCTTTTGTCCTTACCGAGTATTACTGTGGAAATACTAAAGCTAGCTGCCGGGTCTATGAAGTGTAAAATGAAGCTATCATGCTCCATATCCAGTTTCATCTGTATCTTTTTTATGGAGAGCTTACTTAGCAGCAGAGGTGTCTCATGAAAGACTATTGCAGTATTAACATGATGGCTTACTCCAGCTATTTTCCCTGGAATCCTTTTTCATGACCTCAATGTGTTGTCATATCCAAACCTAAAAAATGTAGAACTTTCATACTCACAGAACCCCGCCACTGAGTTAAACTAGATAACCTATTGGCTAATCTATTTGACACACTCATGATGTGCAATCACTATCTAATACCGCACTGTTAAGAGAATCTACAACTAATACACTCATCGCCAGACTTACGACTAATAACAATTCCTTCAGAGCAATGATGACACTGATGATGATCATGGGCCTTGCAAAATTTTTCCTTAGTCTCAGGGAGATTAGCAGAGTACATATGTGGGGTTATGGGGATATGTGGGATTGTTCTGGTGTAGACACGATGAGCCGAATGCCCTCTTTCTGCACTGCTGGGATTCTATGATTCTATGATTATTATCAGCCTCGTAATTCTGTATATCATGTATCATTCTGAGAACCTTGCTTTACAGTGCTTCATCACACAATGATATTTTGAGTCAAAACTGTTTGCTGTTCTCCGCGCATTCCTGGTTCATTCACCTACTATTGCTACTCCAACCCTGCTGCAGTGTCCAGATGTGCTGAAAGTGTTTTTTTTTCCCTCATCCCTCCTGTCTGTAGCTTTTCCTTTGCACTAATACCTATGTCCCATATCTGGTCAATCTTGAAATGCTGGGATTTTCCATCCCCATTGTGGCGGGAAATTCAGTGGCCGTGCCAAAGATTCATTGGCTTTCAATGGGACTGGACGGGAATGGAAGACCCTACCCCTTGAATCCTCCAATCATTGTGACATCGCAGAATGTCCGATTTGTGTCATGAGAACTGCTGGAAATGATTGGTTCCCTCAGAACATTTACAAGGCCCAGCAGCTGTCTGCTCTTGCTGTGAATCTAATCCTGGTTATGACTGGGAATCTGCTTATATGTGGCACTTTAGTACAATCCAGCAATTTAGATTCAAGCACAGAACAATAAATCTCCAAAATGAAATTTTGCAATCTTTTAAACAGTCTGTTAAAGTCCATGATATCTTCCTCCATGGTGAGACCATCAGTCTTTTGAAATCTATCAAAGTCTAACCATGCGTTTTGGGTATCAAGTAGATCATGTTACTGGTAAATTTCATCCTTGAAATCTAACTGAAGAGACAAACATTTCTCAGTATCCAACTGAGAGGCGTACAGCTCATAGAATACTTTGCTCCTGATGTTACTTTTGTAAGAAAGCAATTATGCCAAGACTTAACCACACTTCCTCTGTGATAGATATTGTCAGTAGCTGAGATCCTTGTGCTCATTGTTCCTGTGGAGCAGCACCGAAAGGCAGCGATTTTTGGGCGTGTGTGGGGGTCGCGAGTGAGGTACATTTTCTTGTTTATATTTTTAACTTTTATTTCTAGTTAAAGTTGCGAGTAGCGGTGTTTTTTTTTCTTTTTTTTAAATTAGAAACCGGAAGTCGTCACTAGGACGCTTACCGGTATTTGTAGTTTTTTTTCGGGTCTCTGACCCTATAAATTGGCACAGAGAGGATACCCGATCCTCTACACTGGTAGAGAATCCCACCCTCCCACCTCCTCTAACCTAATTATAAGTGTGTGGGAAGTTCTTTTTCTGCTAGTAATTGTTTCAGGGATGGCAGTTCAGGCAGTAAGCTGCACCTCCTGTGGTGTGTATGTGGTGAGGGACACCAGTAGTGTTTCTGCTGATTTTACCTGTAGGAAGTGTGTACGATTGCAGCTTCTGGAGGAGCGTGTTAAGGAGCTGGAGTTGGAATTGGAGGAACTCCGGATAATTCGGGATGCTGAGGCGGACATCGATAGGAGTTACAAGGAGATAGTCACTCCTAGAAATGAGTCTTGGGTAACTGCCAGGAAGAGGGGAAAGAAGCAATTGGGGGGACAATCCCCTAGGGCTGTTCCCCTCCAAAATAGGTTTTCTGTCCTGGAGGCTACAGTTGAGGAGGAATCAACTGGAGATAGCCAAAGGGAGCAGGTCTCTGGAGGTGAGCCTGTTGTGAAGGCTCAGGTGGTTAGGGGATGTAAAAGATTGGGCCTAGTGTTTGGGGACTCCACAGTTAGGGGGACGGATAGGAGAGTCAGAAGTAATGGTAGGGACTCAGGGCTGGTGTGTTGCCTCCCAGGGGCTGGGGTCCGGGATGTTTCAGAGAGGGTGTTCAGGACTCTTAAGGGAGAGGGAGATCATCCCCAAGTCATAGTTCATGTGGGGACGCATGACATAGGGAGGTTAAGGGAAGGGGATATTAAGCAGAAATTTATGGAGTTGGGGTGGAAACTTAAGGCCAAGTCAGACAGAGTGGTTATCTCGGGACTCTTGCCTGTGCCACGGGATAGTTTAGAGCGGAACACAGAGAGGGAAAGTTTGAACTCGTGGCTGAGGGGATGGTGCAGGAGGGAGGGGTTCAGGTTCTTGAGCAATTGGGGCTCATTCTGGGGAAGGTGGGACCTCTACAAGAGTGATGGTCTACACCTGAATCAGAGGGGAACCAATATCTTTGGGGGGAAATTTGCAAAGGCTATGCAGGGGGGGTTTAAACTGATTCAGAGGGGGGCTGGGATTCTGAGTAGCTGGGCAAAAGTGAGGGGGACATAGATGGGGACTGCAATGCACGGCATTGTGGGGGTGGAGCGGAGCAGGGTTTGAAATGCGTATAGTTTAATGCGAGGAGTATTCGCAATAAAGTGGATGAACTTGCAGCGTGGATCAGTACCTGGGACTTTGATGTTGTGGCCATTTCAGAGACATGGATAGAGCAGGGTCAGGAATGGTTGTTGCAGGTTCCGGGGTTCAAATGCTTCAGTCGGAGTAGAGAAGGAGGTAGAAGGGGGGGAGGGGTAGCATTATTAGTCAAGGATTGTATCACAGTGTCAGAGAGGAAGTTTGATGAGGACTTGTCTGTTGAGGTAGTATGGGCTGAGATTAGAAATAGGAGAGGAGAGGTCACCCTGTTGGGAGTCTTTTATAGGCCCCCTAAAAGTTCTAGAGAGGTTGAGGAAAGGATTGCGGAGACGATCCTGGATAGGAGTGAAAGTAATAGGGTAATTGTTATGGGGGACTTTAACATTACTAATATTGATTGGAATAGCTATAGCTCTAGCTCATTAGAGGGGTCAGTTTTTGTACAAAGCGTGCAGGAAGGTTTTTTGACTCAGTATGTAGATAGGCCAACTAGAGGTGAGGCTATATTGGATTTGGTGCTGGGAAATGAGCCAGACCAGGTGCTGGACTTGGAAGTTGGTGTGCATTTTGGTGATAGTGACCACAATTCGGTTACGTTCACCTTAGTGATGGAAAGGGACAGGCATGAACCTCGGGTCAGTAGTTTTAGCTGGGGGAAGGGTAATTATGAGGCCATTAGGAGAGAATTAGGAAGCATAGGTTGGACTAGGAGACTACAGGGCCTGGGAACGTCCGAAATGCAGAGTTTTTTCAAGGAGCAGCTACTGCAAGTCCTTGATATGTATGTCCCTGTCAGGCAAGGAGGTATTGGTCGAGCTAGGGAACCGTGGTGCACTAAAAAAGCTGATTCGCTGGTTAAAAAGAAAAAGGAGGCTTATGTCCGGATGAGACTTGAGGGCTCAGGTAGTGCACTAGAAAGCTTTAGATTGGCTAGGAGGGAGTTAAAGAGTGAGTTAAGAAGGGCTAAAAGAGGACATGAGAAGACTTTGGCTGACAGGATTAAGGAGAATCCTAAGGCGTTCTATAGATATGTTAAGAACAGAAGGTTGGTTAGGGCAAGATTAGGGCCAGTTAGAGACAGCAGTGGGAAGTTATGTGTGGAACCGGAAGAGATTGGAGAGGCATTGAACAAATATTTCTCTTCGGTGTTCACGCAGGGGGACATAAATGTAGCTGTGGAGAACACTGGGTTACAGGGTTGTAAACTGGACAGTATTGCAGTTGATAAGGAGGATGTGCTTGATATTCTTGAGGGTTTGAAAATAGATAAGTCCCCTGGGCCGGATGGGATTTACCCTAGGATTCTCTGGGAGGCAAGAGAGGCGATTGCAGAGCCTCTGGCTTTGATCTTCAGGTCGTCGTTGGTCACAGGTATAGTGCCAGAAGATTGGAGGATAGCGAATGTTGTCCCATTGTTTAAGAAGGGGAACAGAGACTTCCCCGGGAATTATAGACCGGTGAGTCTTACTTCTGTTGTGGGCAAGGTTTTAGAAAAAATTATTAGGGATAAGATTTATAGTTATTTGGAGAGTAATGAATTGATTGGAGATAGTCAGCATGGTTTTGTGGAGGGTAGGTCATGCCTTACTAACCTTATTGAGTTTTTTGAGAAAGTGACCAAAGAGGTGGATGGGGGTAAGGCAGTTGACGTGGTATATATGGACTTTAGTAAGGCATTTGATAAGGTTCACCATGGAAGGCTTCTGCAGAAAATGCAGATGTATGGGATTGAGGGTGATTTAGGTAATTGGATCAGGAATTGGCTAGCAGATAGGGGACAGAGGGTGGTGGTTGATGGTAAGTATTCGTCATGGAGTTCAGTTACAAGTGGTGTGCCTCAGGGATCTGTTTTGGGGCCACTGTTGTTTGTAATTTTTATTAATGATCTGGATGAGGGTATAGTTGGGTGGATTAGTAAATTTGCTGATGACACCAAAGTCGGAGGTGTGGTAGATAGTGAGGAAGGGTGTCATAGTTTACAGGGAGACTTGGACAAGTTGCAGAGCTGGGCCGAGAGGTGGCGGATGGAGTTTAATGCGGAAAAGTGTGAGGTAATTCACTTTGGCAGGAATAACAGATGTGTAGAGTATAGGGCTAACGATAGGACTCTGAATAGTGTGGATGAACAGAGGGATCTAGGTGTATGTGTACATAGATCCCTGAAAGTTGGGAATCAAGTAGATAGGGTTGTTAGGAAGGCATATGGTGTCTTGGCGTTTATTGGTAGGGGGATTGAATTTAGGAGCCGCAGCGTCATGTTGCAACTGTACAAAACTCTGGTGTGGCCGCACTTGGAGTATTGTGTGCAGTTCTGGTCCCCACATTATAGGAAGGATGTGGAGGCTTTGGAGAGGGTGCAGAGGAGGTTTACCAGGATGTTGCCTGGTATGGAGGGGAGGTACTATGAGGAGAGACTGAGGGATTTGAGGTTGTTTTCGTTAGAAAGAAGGCGGCTAAGAGGGGACCTTATTGAAACATATAAGATGATTAGAGGTTTAGATAGGGTGGACAGTGATAGCCTTTTTCCTCAGATGGAGAAAGCTAGCACGAGGGGGCATAGCTTTAAATTAAGGGGTGGTAGTTATAGGACGGATGTCAGGGGTAGGTTCTTTACCCAGAGGGTGGTGAGGGATTGGAATGCCCTGCCTGCTGCAGTTGTAAATGTGCCTAGTTTGGGGGCGTTTAAGAGATCCGTGGATAGGTTTATGGATGGAAAGGGATTGGTTTAGGTTAGAGGGTCATTGCTTTTTAATTGGTCGGCGCAACATCGTGGGCTGAAGGGCCTGTTCTGCGCTGTAATGTTCTATGCTCTATGTTCTATGCCATTAGTCACAACCTGCCAACTTGAAAAGCTCTGGCTATGCCCACTCTCTGCCAGCTATGCATTATCTACCAAATCCATGAGTCCTTAACTTGCATGTTAACCTTTCATGTGGCACCATATCAAATGACATTTGGAATTTCAGGTACACTACATCTACTGGTTCTCCTTTATCTACCATGCTAGTTATATACTCAAAAAACACTAATAAATTTGGAGGTCAGCCAGGATTTCTCTTTAATAAACACTTGTTCCAATCACCCTATAATTTTCTAAGTGCATTGCGGAGACTTCCTTAACAAGAGATTCTGGCATTTCCCTAGCAACTGATATTAGCCTAAATGATATGTAGTTTGTTTTCTTCTTTCCTCCTTTCTTGAAAATGGTGTAACCTTCCAAATTAATGGGGTCATTCCCACTTCTAAGGAATTTTAGACAATCACAGACAACACACAGGCAATCCCTGCAGCTATCTCTTTTAGAATCTTAAGGGATAGGCCATCAGGACCCAGGAATTTGTTGGACTTTAATTCTTTTTTTCACCAATGCAACTGTTGTCTGCATCAAGTTATATCACAGAATAATTTACATCCACATGAAATTTAAAACCTCATCCACTAAATAGCACCTCTGATGGTTCAGTTCTCCTCTAGCGCTGCAATGTCAACTCAGTTCTCTGGAGTGAATCTAAAACTTTCTATCTTCAGAGGTCAGGATGGTGGAATAATGCTGAAAAAACAGTTGTCATCAGAAATGTTCATCCAAATTATTTGAAGAAAATGGCCAATAATGTGAATATATTTGTATTGTGCTTATCAAATCAAAGGGTAGTGATTTCAAATCCCATCATGGGACGTCTGGTCTGGCACAAGAGAAAGGAAAATGGGATAAAGCTGTTGGATTGTTGTAAAAACCCAAATGGTGCAGGCAATATCCAAGTAACTTGCCATCCCTATCTGGTACATCTTCAGTCCCACACTCCATCTGAGCTAACCATTTATTTGTAAAGGTATTTGTTTTAAAGCAAGGTCTGTAATGATTGAAGAAAGCCTAGGAAAGGACTGGGTTCTGAATGCGGTTCACAAGATGTTTTGTTGATCGCTGCCCACAAGCAAGGTTGCTACAATCTACTGGTTTGCATCCACATAGTTTTTTTCCTACCGGTGTGACTGACATGATACATATGTAAAGCAAGGGCAAGTGAAGTGGGGTGGATGCCGATTGTACACAACATTGATTATTAGAGCTGTACGCTCCCTCTGCATCCAAAGCTTTTTTTTATTTATTCGTGGGACATGGGCATCGCTGGCTCGCCAGAATTTATTGCCCATCCTTAGTTGCCCTTATTCAGAGGACAGCTGAGAATCAATCACATTTCTGAGGATCTGGGATCACGTGAGTCGAGGATAGGTAAGGACATTAGTGAACCAGATGGTTTTTCAGACAATCAACAATGGTTTCATATTCATCAGTAGATTCTTAATTCCAGATTTTTTAATTGAAATTCCACCATCTGCTGTGGTGGGATTCGATCCCGGAACATAAGCTGAGTTTCTGGATTAATAGTCTAGTGATAATGCCACTAGGTCATTGCCTCCCCAAGTGTAAATATTTATTTTGTTTTTACCATTTAGAAGTTGGTGATGGTTCTATTAATATCATAGAATCATAGAGTCATAGAAACCTACAGAGTGGAAGGAGGCCATTCAGCCCATCGAATCTGCACCGATCATAATCTCACCCAGGCCCAATCCCCATAACCGTACGCATTTACCCTAGCTAGTCCCCCTGACATTAAAGAGCAATTTAGCATGGCCAATCCACCTAACCTGCACATCTTTGGAGTGCAGGAGGAAACCTGAGCATCCGGAGGAAACCCACGCAGACACAGAGAGAACGTGCAAACTCCACACAGACAATGACTCAAGCTGGGAATCGAACCAGGTCCTTGGCGCTGTGAGGCTTATCACTGGGCCACCATGCAAACATTTTCTATAACTCATTATGAAATATTCCATGCGCATTGAACGTATTTAATTTTATTCTTGGAGTCATGTTTAGTGGACAAGTCTGATTTCAATCCTGCGCCCACTGAAATGAAGGGGGGCCATTCAAGTGACCCACTCACCAGCCTAAGTTGCCCATTGCTGACTTAGAGAGATGGATAATAAAGCAGTTTTAACAGTGTTGCCCACACCCGAGGAATAAATATGTGAAAAAAAGGGTTTGACCCAAATAAGAGCCAGAAGATATTAGAGTTTCAGACTATCATATTGCACATAAGGAGGTCATTCATGACATTTTGCCCATACCAACTCTTTAAAAAAAATATCCAATTAGTCTCGGTCCCTTGTTCTTCCATCACAGACCTGAAATTTTGCTCTTTCTTTTCAACTACAATCCAATTACATTTCTAATGTCTATAATATGGACCATTTAAATCCCCACTGACAACCATTCAACCTGTTTCTATTGAGTGCAGATTTTACACAGCTCATGATGTTGCACTTATAGAATTAAAAGGAACTCTGTAAAATATTACACCTGTCCCTATTCAGCTTCAAACAACATTAATTCAGTGGAGCACAAAATAATTAATGTCTTCCTTTTCAACAAGGAAGAAAAAAACACCAACCTCAAAGCTATCATCAGGCGGCAGTTCATAAAGGTACAAAGATGTTCAGAAATTGGAGAGGGTGATTTTCTAAACACCACCCAAGCCATCTGTGCTTGAGAACTGGGCTTATCAGAATTCTGTTATGGAAACATAGAAATGTAGAAGATAGGAGCAGGAGGAGGCCATTTGGCCCTTTGAGCCTGCTCCGCCATTCATCATGATCATGGCTGATCATCCAGCTCAATAGTCTATTCTTGCTTTCTCCCCATAATCTTTGATCCCGTTCACTCCAAGTATTACATCTAGCCGCCTCTTGAATACATTCGATGTTTTGGCATCAACCACTTCCTGTAATAATGAATTCCACAGGCTCACCACTCTTTGGGTGAAGAAATGTTTCCTCATCTCCATCCAAAATATTCTACCCTGAATCCTCAGACTGTGTGACCCCTGGTTCTGGACACCCTCACTATCAGGAACATCCCCCCTGCATCTACCATGTCTAGTCCTGTTAAAATTTTATAAGTTTCTGTGAGAGCCCCCTCATTCATCTGAACTCCAATGAAAGCAATCCTAACCTTGGTCAATCTCGCCTCATATATTACATTATATAATGTATTAGCATCTTCTAACGTGAAATGAATTCTATCATGATTAACAATCTTGCAATTTGAATGGGCTGTTGTAATTTGGAGGTCTAAACAATTTCAGTATTTTTCCCTGTGCTAGGATTTTGATTGGGACAAGTGTGTTAGGTGATGAGATCGACAAGTCTCATGAGAAGTTCTGGGCCAGTTTCTCAGTGACATAAAAACACAAATCCCTCCACACTGTCAAATGTTAGGAGCTTAGTTTGAATACTTTTTTGCCTCATCATTATGGCCACATGCTGGAATCAGACCCAACTCCCCACCACCCATGCCAAACTTAAATCCCGTCTTCAAAATATAAGCACCTGGCAACCTGAACTTGAGGGGAAACTCCGTGGTGAGTACATACCTCTCAGTTTCATAACATAGTTCATAATCTACGATTACAACTCAGCACTCACCAGGATCCCAATGCAGGGAAATGAATGTTTTGATCATTTTGTGCAGGCAAACAAAATAACTTTTTTTTATTCATTCATGGCACATAGGTGTCATTAGCTGGCCAGCATTTATTGTCCATCCCTAGTTCCCTGGAGAAGGTGGTGGCAAGCTGCCTTCTTGAACCGCTGCTGTCCATGTGCTGTGAGTTGACCCACAGTGCTTTAAGGGAGAAAATTCCAAGATTTTGACCCAGCCACTGTGAAGGAACGGCGCTATATTTGCAAGTCAGGATGATGAGTGTCTTGGAGGGGAACTTGAAGGTGTTGGTGTTCCCATGTGTCTGTAGCACATGTCCTTCTAGATGGAGGTGGTTGTGGGTTTAGAAGGTGCTGTCTGAGGATCTTTAGTGAATTGCTGCAGATTACTCAAGTTATTAAGGTGCCCACTTTACTGAGCATGATGCAGTGGAGGGGTAGGGGATTGTTTAATCCCCTCTGTAGTTTACTGCAACCTGAGAAGCCAGGCAATAAAATGCATAAACAGATCAAATGTATTTTGTACATTTTTCACAGAAGCCTCTGGTGATTGCAGAACGTTTTAGGTTCCATAAAATAGAACAAGAAGCTGGCGAATCAAATGCACAGTTTGTGGCAGTGCTTAAAAGACTTGCAGAATATTTGTAAGTTTGGAGGTGTGCTAAATGATTCCATTTGGGGTAGGTTCATCTGCGGTCTGTGTGGCAAAACAAAAAACATTGCTATCGGACAGTAACCATACTCTGAAAATGACCATGGAAATTTCTGTTTCTGTGGAACTAACTGCAAAGGAAGCTTTACAATTGAGTTTGTGCACTCAAATACACAAATGATGGCAAAATTGACACTTAAAAGCCTCAAAATTTGTACAAGTTACCAGTATGCAAAGCCAGGACATTCTGCAGCTGAATGCTTATGTAAAGACACGGAAATGTCAAAGCTGTGGAATAAAATGAATAAAGAGCGTGCCTGCTGGATGAAAAAGCAAGCTCAGTGTAAAAATAAGAAACAAGAACAAATCAGAACATTTAAGCAGAATGAAAGTACAAAAGGGTCAAGAAAAACATGGTGACTTACAGTCTGAGGAAGAATTATCACTGAATGTGCTAGCCATTCCTGGTGCAGCACATCAATACTGTGTCAGTCCAATGCTGGATGGACATAAGAACATAAGAAATAGGAGTAGGAGTACACCATCTAGCCCCTCGAGCCAGCCCCGCTATTCAATAAGATCATGGCTGATCTGATATTGGTTCAGTTCCACTTACCCGCCTGATCCCCATAACCCTTAATTCCCTTGTTGGTTAAAAATCTATCTATCTGTGACTTAAACACATTTAATGAGGTAGCCTCCACTGCTTCAATGGGCAGAGAATTCCAACGATTCACTACCCTCTGGGAGAAGAAGCTCCTCCTCAACTCTGTTCTAAATTGGCTCCCCCGTATTTTGAGGCTGTGCCTCCTAGTTCTTGTTTCCATTCTAAGTGGAAATAATCTCTCTGCTAGCCCCTACTGGACACCCAGTAAGGATGAAAGGTGGCACTGCGGCAGCAGTTTCGCTGGTGCCAGTTATAAGGAAACATTCAAAAACATGCCCTTGAAGCCATCACGGGAAGTTGTTTCACTGAAGGGTCGCATCAATATAACTGTGCAACATGGTGGGAAAACAGCAGATTTGTGTCTACATGTAGTAAATGGTTATGCATGACTGGAGAAGATATAACTGAACTGAACCGAAGTCAACATGCTGACCAATGGAGAAACAGGTCTCACTAATATTTAAAAAAAACACACACAATTGCAATTGATGGAGAATTAGGGAGCATGAAAGATATTACAGTTGAACTGAAAACAAATGAAGGAAGCCAAGCAAAATGCTTGAAGGCAAGATCTGTACCATATGGTATTAGGCCGAAGGTGGGAGCTGACTTGGAATGACATGTGAAGATAGGAGTCTTGGAATCTGTCAGCGTTAGTCAGTTGGCCATGCCAATAGTTCCAGACATCAAGAAGCATGGATCTGGAAGGATTTACGGACATATCAAGGTCACCAACAATACAGTGTTATGTGTGGAATGGTACCTGATTGTTCACATTGAAGACTTGTTGGGGGATTAACAGGGGGCCAACATTTTAGCAAAACTGACATGAGCCAGGCTTAAAAGACAGATGAATGTGGTCAAGAAGTCACAAGCATGACACGTAAAAGTTTGTTTTGGCACCAAATATTGCCATTTAGTATCACATCAGTTCATGCAATTGTAGAAGCACAGGCTCCCTACAGTGCAGAAAGAGGCCAATTGCCCCATCAAGTCTGCAACAATCACAATCTCTCCCAGTTTCTATCCCCATTACCCCTCTTATTTACCCTACTAACTCCCTGATACTGAGGGGCAATTTTGCATGGCCAATCCACCTAACCAGACATCTTTGGGCTGTGGGAGAAAACTGGAGCATCCAGAAGAAACCAATGCAAAATCAGGGAGAACATACAAACTCCACACAGACTGTGACCCAAGCCAGGAATTGAACCCATGTCCTTGGCGCTGTGAGGCAGCAGTGCTAACCACTGTGCCACCATGCCACCCAATGCTTAAAGAGGAATGGATTAGATCCTGCGAGAACTGAGTGGAGTCCAGTGCTCGCTAGATGACATCCTAGTCACTGGAAGAGACAAAAAGGAAAAGCCTCAGAATCTGGATGCCACTCTCCAGAGATTGGAATTATTTGATCTGAGAATCCAAATGGACAAATGTGAATTCTTCTGATCCTCTGTTGAGTATCTGAGAGATGTGACTGGTTGGCCTTCACAAATTTCCTTCAAAGGTTAAGGTTATTACAGAGGCGTTTGTAACCCAGAATATTAACCAGTAGCATTCTTTCCTTGAATTGTTGAACTACTCCAGAAGATTTGTTCCAAACTTGGCAACAATTCCGAAACCATTACACAATCTCCTTGTGCCTGAACAAGAAGTGGAAATGGTCAGGTCAATGCAATAACGATTCCATGCAAGCCAAGGAAGTGTTGGTCAAATCTGAATTTCTTATGCATGTTGACCTACTCTACCTCTATAGTTAGCGTGTGATGCTTCCCCTTATAATGTTGGAGCAGTGGTATCCCACATCATGCTGTCAGTGAAGGAAAACTTATTATTTTGGTTCCTTGAACCTTGAGCATAGCTGAAAGTAACTATGCCCAGATTGAAGGGGAAACATTAAGCATCACATTTGGAGTAAAGACAGTTCCTCTAAGGAGAGAATTTACATTGTTGATGGACCATGGTCTGCTATAAATCATTTTTGGACCGCACATGAGAATTCTGTCTCTTGCAGCAAGTAAAATGCAAAGATGGGCATTTCTTTTGTCTGCACATACTTACACCATTAAGTGCTGACAATCAAGTCTACATGGTAATGCAGATGGAATTTCAATATTGCCACTACCAGGTAGTTTGTCAGGCTTTTCAATTGGGAATATATTCCTCTTCGAACAAGTGAAACTAGCCATTTCATAACAAGTAACAATAATATCTCCCTCAGTGTCACCTTCGGAGATCCCTAATGCTTCCCTTTCAATCAGGGCATAGTTACTTTCAGCTATGCTCAAGATTCAAGGCACCAAAATAATGAGTCTTTCTTCACCAACAACATGATGTGGGATACCACAGCATCACACGCTAACTGTAAAGGTAGAGTAGGATCAAAATGCATAAGAAATTCAGATTTGAGCAGCACTTCTTTGGCTTGCATGGAAGTGTTATTGCATTGATCTCCCAAAATGAAGGAGATAGTCATTGACTTCAGGAAGCATAGTGGGCGACATACCCCAGTCTACATCAGTGGAGATGAAGTGGATATGGTCGAGAGCTTCAAGTTTCTAGGTGTCACCAACAATCTGTCCTGGTCTCGCCATGCTGATACTATAGTTAAGAAAGCCCACCAATGCCTCCACTTTCTCAGGAGGCTAAGGAAATTCAGCACGCGTACAGGAACTCTCACCAACCTTTGCAGAATGCATTATTTCTGGTTGTATCACAGCTTGGTATGGCTCTTGCTCAAAAAACTACAAAGGGTTATGAATGAAGTCTATCACTCAAACCAACCTCCTATCCATTGACTCTGTCTACATTTCCCAATGCATCAGAAAAGCAGCCAGCATAATCAAGGACTCCATGCACCCCGGAAATACTCTCTTCCACCTTCTTCCATTGAGAAAAAAAGAGACACAAGTCTGAGGACAAGTACCAACTGACTCAAGGGCAGCTTCTTCTCTGCTGCCATCAGACTTCTGAATGGACTTATCTCGTATTAAGTTGATCTTTCTCTACATCCTAGCTATGACTGTGGCACTACATTCTGCTCTCTCTTCTTTCTTTCTCTATGTACATTATGCTTTATCTATACAGTGCAAGAAACAATCTATTTCATTGTATACTAATACATGTGACAATAAGAAATTAAATCAAATCAAATCAAAAGTAAGGAAGAATACTTGGAGCAATCCGATACTCTGATAAATGACGGATCAGGTATTACGAGGGAAAATCTTTGAACTAATACCTTACCTGAAGTCATCCTAGTCCAGGAGAGTGGAACTGTCAGTACAGTCAGGATGTCACTGGGGGGTTCAGAGTGATCATTCCGCCACCATTGAGAAAGCGGGTGTTAGAGAAACAGCATGAGGGCCATTGTGGAATTGTACGTGTGAAATAAATGGTGAGATGTTAACATTGGTGGCCTGGATTGGATTTGGAAATGAAGGAGAAAGCTATAACAGGTTCTTCCTGTGCAAGAAACCTGGCACTCTGTGCAATGTGGCATCCATGTAATGGCCTGAAGAGCTTGGAATCAAATGCATGTGGATTTTGCAGGGCCTTTCAAAGGACAATTGGATAATGAGGAAGCAAAGCAAAGTATTGAATTACTCCACAGGAGAGAATGTATATTTCATCCTCAGAATGAAGAATTCCATTTAAAATAACCCAGCAGCATAGCTTTTTGATCTCAGAAGGATAAATTAGTTTATTTCACATTATTGCTCTGCAAATTATATAAGGAAAATATAATTGATAGCACACACACAAAGATTAGTTGGTGGTGAAGATTAAAACAATATTTTAACTTGCCCAGTTACTTACAGTAGAAGCCTTGGGTGTTTTCTGGATGGCTTTCTTTGTCTCTCCCCATTGAGAGGCAGCTTCTATTTCTTGAAAGATATTTCAAGACAGTTCTGCTTCTTCAGGCAACCTGCTACTTTTTCC
The DNA here is from genome assembly GCF_965287045.1 of Carcharhinus amblyrhynchos. Lineage (NCBI taxonomy): Eukaryota > Metazoa > Chordata > Chondrichthyes > Carcharhiniformes > Carcharhinidae > Carcharhinus > Carcharhinus amblyrhynchos. The sequence goes on from NC_137334.1 coordinate 84,648,110, forward strand.
AAAACAGCACGAGGCAAGCATGGCTGCTTTTCAGAGTCCATTTTTGACATACAATCCATCTTTTAAAAAATGTAATCTTTAAAACGGTTTTCTAGAAATCGGTAACACCATCAAAGAAACTTCTATCTTCCCCATAACAGTGCTACCTACAGATGCTCTGCAGCAACTTGGCACAGCCTATTTGGAAGTGCTTACCAAACCCATCATCTGGAAGAATAAGGCCAGCAAGCACATGGAAATGCCACTTGTTCCAAGTTATCTTCAAGTTGAGCATCATCCCAATGCAAATATATATCACCATTCCCTTATCATTAGTGGGGAAATGTCCTGTAATCCTCTGCCTAACAGAACTATGAAATTATCTTGACGTGTGACCTGCAATGGTTAAAGAGGGAGGTTGACCGTCTGAAGGAAAACTTGGGATTGGCAGAGGAGGCCAGCCTTGCCAACAAACCGAGAGTTGATGAAAATAAAATCAAACAGATAAAGTACATCTGCATTCCACTTCAAAACACTTCATTGGCTGGAGGTGCTTTGGGATATACTAAGGTCATGAAAGGAAATATATCAATGCAAATTCTTCCTTTGATGTTCTTGATATAATATTCAGGATTGTTTGAAACAAAACAATGTTTGATGCCCATCTTGCCTCCATGGATTCTGTCTGATACTGGCACCACATATTTCAGATGAGCAAACAGTTAGACTTCATAAAGTGGGTCATGAACAGTTTGGAACTAATAGTGTGGCATCCAATGTTTACAGGGCCGCTGCTAACACGTCTTACCACTCAATGATCGGTAGAATAATAAAAATATTAACAATCAACTTAAATGTGAAATTGCTGTCCGAATAACTAATGAATAACATATTACTCATAAATGTGATCTTTTCAGAATTAATAATAAAACATTATTATTCTTCCCCGCCTGGGCACTGCCTTTGGCAGAACATGGCTGTTTGCAAGCTTAGCATCCTGTTGTGTTTTGAGCTGTGCGTCCAAGATCTCCCTCGCCATTACAAGGGAAGTCTTTTTCCAGCTCCACCATGCCAGCTGCCTCTGCCCCTGCCTCAGCCATCTGCCATTGGGACTCTCATCCAAATTCAACTATTTCAAGAGCCTTCTAGCCAGTCTTCCAGTATTCACCCTCTTTCTTCCCACACGGAACTCTGCTTTGGGTAAGTCCTGCTCACCATCACCCCCTACCATGTCCCCTAGTCATCCAGTTGCGCATATCTCTCACTCTTGTGCTTAAATCCTTAAATGGCCTAACCAATACTTATCTTGCTAATTTCCTCCAGCTGTATAAATAACCCTGCTCTGTACTGTATACCTCTGTCGCTAGGCTGTTGCATATCTCACTTCTCTTCACCCTAACACTGGCAGCTATGATTTCAGTTACATGGAACTTAATTCCAGAATAATCACTCAAATCGCTTGTGTTTCCAGCTCCTTTGTGTCACTTATTCGTCTTAAAACTCATCATTGTCAGCCTTGGGTCAGTGATAACACTGGGAGTTAAAATCCTCTGGGTCCAAGGACATGATCGAAGTTGACGTTGCAGTGTAGGCCTGAGGAATTCCCTTCAATTTGTTCAGCAAAGCAAATTCAGGAATAGGTTTAATGGGAGACACTGGAGTAGTGGTATCGTCGCTGGACTATTAAGCCAGAAACCCAAGGTAACGTTCTGGGGACATGGGTTCAAATATCACGAAGGCAGATGGTGAAATTTGAATTAAAAAAAAATCTGGAATTAAATGTCTAATGATGACCATGAAACCATTGTCAGTTTTTCTAAAACCCGTCTGGTTCACTAACATTCTTTAGGGAAGGAAACCTGCGGTTCTTCCCAGGTTGAGCCTACAGCTGACTCTGGACCCACAAGAAGTATCCTCAAGAAGTATCCTCACTAAATGCTGGCCCAATCAGTGACATCCAATGAACAAATTCAAAAAATATAGATACCATTCGGCTCTTCAAGTCTATTCTAGTGCTCAGTGAGGAAACATCATGACAGCTGTGAGGAAAGCAGGAAAAGTTAAAGTTTATTTATTAGTCACAAGTAAGGCTTTCATTAACACTGCAATAAAGTTACTGTGAAATGCTCCTAGTCACCGCCATCTGGCATCTGTTCTGGTCAACACACCTAGCCAGCGCATCTTTCAGAAGATGGGAGGAAACCCATGCAAAAGCAGGGAGAATGTGCAAACTCCACACAGACAGTGACCCAAGCCAGGAATTGAACCCGGGCCCCTGACACTGTGAAGCAGCAGTGCTGACCACTGCGCTACCGCGCTGCACTCTGAATGCAGCGGAAACCTACGAATCACAGAACATGGTCCTATAGTTGATTTCAACAAGAAATTAGATATAGCTCTTGGGGTTAAAGGGATCAAGGGATATGGTTGGAAGCGGGTGCGGAATCAGGATAGGGATTTGATGATCAGCCATGATCAAAATGAATGGTGGAGCAGTCTCGAAGGGCCGAATGGCCAAGTCCTGCTTCTAGTTTTTACTGCTTTCTGACATCAGTGGGGAAAGCAATGAATGTTTAGAAAACAAGGCGCCAGTCACTTGTTTAACAGAAGAATGAATTGATTATTGGCGCCTGTTATGGGCATCCTCTGAGGCTTTCTGAAGGAATACAGAGGCGAAGAATTTCTGGATTACAGGAACCCTTGAATGTTACGTTATCGCTGACAGTTAATTGTAGGTTTCCATACGGACTGCGACACTGCCTCCCTGGAGAATCAAAGTCACCTTATATTCAGTTCCCTTGAGGACAGTAGATTTACTGTCTGTGGTCTATTAACTCTCTTGGGAGGGTAATAATTCCTCTGAATGTGCCATTTTCTATTGGTTTTCCCTCCTTTCTCTTCACTCAGTTTGTGATTAGATGATCTCTTGTGAAGAAACAATCACAATGCCAGAAAGCTACAGTTCACAACCTACAGCAGTGTCTGTAAGACACTGCAAGAGAAATGGCACCAAGAGTTACACACAGCTCTACCCAAATACAGACAGTGATTCCTTTGATAATATTTGAAATCATAGCTTCAAAATTTATGCTGCCCACTGCTTGCAGGCAGGAGTAGGACATGTTTCCTGTAAGCTGTTGAAACATAGAAATTAGGAGCAGAAGTAGGCCATTTGGCCCCTTGAGGCTGCTCTGCCATTCATTTTGATCATAGCTGATCATCACATTCAAGATCCTGATTCCTCCGCCCTGCCCCCCCCCTCCCCCCGCCCCTCCTCCCCCCCCATATCCAAAGATGTGTAGGTTAGACTGATTGACCATGCTAAATTAACCCTGGTGTCAGGGGATTGTGGGAATAGGGCCTGGGTGGGATTGTGGTCGGTGCAGACTCAATGGTCTGAATGGTCTCCTTCTGCACTGTAGGGATTCTCTGATTCTATATATCTCTTGATCTCTTTAGCCCCAAGAGCTATATCTAATTGCTTCTTGAAATCAGACAACATTTTGACCTCAACTATTCTCTGTGTGAGTGAATTCCACACCTTCAACATTCCCTGGGTGAAGAAATTGCTCTTCACCTCAGTCCTAAAAGATTTACTCCTTTATCCTCAAACTATGATCTGCCCTCCCACCCCTTCCCCTCAGTTTTGGAGTCCCCCACCACTGGGAACATTTTTCCTGAATCTACCCTGTCTAATCCTGTTAGAATTTTGTAAGTTTCTATGAGACCCCTCACCCCTCTCACTTTTAATAGGGAAATCCCATCAATGCCTTGATTATATGAAGAAGTCTCACAACACCAAAGTTCAACAGGTTTATTTGACAGCACAAGCTTTCAGAATGTTGTTCCTTCTTCAGGTGAGTGACGAGTTGTGTTCACAAACAGGACATATATACACACAAACTCAATTTACAAGAATGTGGTTGGAATGCGAGTCTTTACAGGTAATCAAGCCTTAAATGTACAGGAAATGTGAGCGGAGAGAGGGTTAAGCACAGGTTAAAGAGATGTGAATTGTCTCCAGCCAGGACAGTTAATGAGATTTTGCAAGCCCAGGCAAGTCGTGGGGGTTACAGATAGTGTAACATGAACCCAAGATCCCAGTTAAGGCCATCCTCATGTGTGCGGAACTTGGCTATCAGTTTCTGCTCAGCATTCCAATCATTGTCTTGTAAATTGAGTTTGTGTCTATATATGCCCTGTTTGTGAACATAACTCCTCACTCACCCAAAGAAGGAGCAACATTCCGAAAGCTTGTACTAACAAGTAAACCTGTTGGGCTCTAACCTGGTGTTGTCAGACTTCTTACTGTGTTTACCCCAGTCCAACACCCGCATCTCCACATCATGATTACATGATCCATGGTTCTGCGATATCTGTGCAAATCCATTTTGAATGAACTCATGAGGCTCTTATTACTTTCAGACAGGAATTGTGGACAGCAGAAAGTAGCCCCTCTCCTGGAGTATGCGGCAAGTTGTAAAAAGCAATATTAACTGGGTGAAAGACAATGTGGGTGATTCTCCCAGACTGCTGTGCTGCTCCAGCAACACAATGGGCCAGAAGACATCAGCGGAGGCTATTTAATGGGTTCCCTGCTGGGCGCATGGTCTATCCGACCTCTACGGACAGGACGTCCAGAGTCATCAGCTCTGTGCCAGAAATCTGCATGGAGCTAATTTAAATATTAAAATTTTTGATTTGCATTTCATTAACGGGTCATGGGCTGACCCCGATGGAGTGAAGGGAAGGAATGAAAACCTCCCCAGAAGGTTGGAGTGAAGAAGGTGGGCATTGCCAGCCTGGCAGTGCCAGCCTGACCCCCTGACACTGCCCAAAGTGCAAAGTGGCAATGCCCAAGTGGCATCTTGACACTGCCTACTGGTGCAGTGCCAAGGGGGTGGGGCCAGAAGGGGTGGGCCTATTGAGGGGGCAATGCCTATATTGGGGGGGGAATCAGTGGGGAGTCCCACTGCCATTCTGCATAGAGATTGATGGCAGGGGAAGGGAGAATGACGATCGAGGGATGGGAAGGTTAATGGGGCAGCAATGGTTGTTCTCCTATTAATTGGAATCAAGGTATCATAGCTATACTCAGTAGCATTTTCTCAGGGATTTAAGCTGAATATTAATTTAACTATTGCTCGATATCTTAAACATCTTTCTGTGATATTTATAAGACCTGGGTGAAATCAATAAGGGAATCAAGGGTTACGGAAATGAGGTGGGAAAGTGGAGTTGAGGGTTACCGGATCAGTCATAATCTTATTGAAAGGCGAAGTAGACTTGATGGGCTGAATGGCCCACATTCGCTCCTACTTCTTATGTTCTTATGGTCTTTTTCTCTGTTAGAAACAAAATTATATTTGTTTATGGTCGACCTATCAATGTTGTGATGTAATTATCATCAACGGTAAACTAACATTCTCTTTGGGTGACTGTTTGTCAGGGATAAGACTCAAAATATTGGCCCTTAAAACTCTCCACAGGTGCTATCAGACCTGCTGAAAATTTCCAGCATTTCCTGTTTTTGGTTCAGATTCCAACATCTGCAATAATTCGCTTTTATCTTGGATAGACTTGTTTTCCTTGGAGCAGAGGAGACTGCAGAGGGCCATGATTGAGAGGTATAAAATGATGAAGGACATAGATAAAGTAGAGGGGAAGAAACTTTCCCCCTTGGTGGGGGGGATCAATGACCAGGGGCATAGGCATAAGGTAAAGAGCAGGAGATTTAGAGGGGATGTAAGGAAAAACTTTTTCACACAGAGAATGGTGGGGGTCTGGAACTCACCACCTGAAAACATGGTGGAGTCAGATACTCGCATAACATTTAAGAAGTATTTAGATGTGCACTTACAATGCCAAGGCATACAAGACTTGGACCAAGCGTTCGAAAATGAGGTTAGAATAGTTAGGTGGCTTGTTTTTGACTGGCATAGATGAAGGGCTGAAGAGCCTTTCTGTGCCGTGGACATCTATGGATTTATGACTCTTTTAGGGCAGCACGGTAGCACGGTGGTTAGCACTGCTGCGTCACAGCCTTAGGGACCCAGGTTTGAATCCCGGTTTGGGTTACTGTGGAGTTTGCACTTTCTCCCCATGTCTGTGTGGGTTCTCTTCAGGTGTTCCGGTTTCCTTTCACAGTCCAAAGATGTGCCAGTTAGGTGGGGGGGAGGCAAGATTCCGCTCCCTGAGCATGGCACAAGATGCAACAGGCCCTCCCTAAATGAGGAGACGATGCAAGGGTCTCACTGGCTCTCTCATCTCTGTAAGATTCTGCCCAGTGCACAGCCCATGAGATTCTGGGAAAGTTGCAATGTTGGTGGAAGATTGCAGTTAATTGCTTTATTACCAACTGCAGATGGTTTTCTGTCTCTACCAGCTAGGTTTCTGATACTGGGTTCAGATCATCCTTGGTAAAGCACCCCAGTGTGGGCACCCTGCAGCGAGCATCACAAGCAAACTGTACCATGTTTGTTTGTGGGCTTCAGGAGAGAGTCATTGAATCATAGAGTCATAGAGTCTACAGCACAGGAAAGGCCCTTCTGTCAATATGTGCCCAGACACATTTTTCTCCAAATTTAACGGCATAGTGATACAGTGGTTAGCGCTGCTGCCTCACAATGCCAGAGACCAAGGTTCAGTTCCTGGCTTGAACGCTATCCACACACTACCTGTGTGGAATTTGCATATTCTCCCCGTGTCTGCATGGGTTTCCTCCGGGTGCTCCACTTTCCTCATTGCCCCTTAGGGGAACTAGTTAGGGTAAATACATGAGGTTATGGGATAGGGACTGGGTGGGATTGTGATTGGTGCAGACTTGATGGGCCGAATGGCCACCTGCTGCCCCCCCCCCCCCCCCCTGCCCACCCTCCCCCAGCACCCTCCCACCACCTCCAATCCTCCTACAAGGGCCTGATAAAATTCCTTTCATTTAAGCTGGTTGTAATACAACCATGACCATGACAAATCCTGCTGCCCCACATTACAAATGATCAATATTTTTTAGTCAGTGGGCTGCTGTGTAAAAATGCAAAACCTGTCAGCTGTGTTTTGGGGAGGGGGGGGGACAGGAGGAAGAATGGCCTCTCTGAAAGTGTTATTTGATAGTTCCAAAACCATTACAAAGTAGAAATACGTCTTCCAATTTTTTTTTCCCTTTCTTCCTAGGTTGCCTGCCACAACACATCGTTCTCCAATAACAGCATCTGACGACTATCAGTCACTAAAGTGACCTATGGCATCAAGCAATGTTCATGTACTCCCAGCCAACAAAAGCACAGCGGCAACAGGGCGAGCTTGATGATGCCTGTGGAACCTCCCCAAAGAAGGAATACTTGACTTCGCTTGACATCTGTCTCGCAACCTGACTAAGAATGAGCAAAACTCGCCCAACCGTGACTGCTAAGTTCAAGTGAGAGGCAGCACTGGGACTTGAATCATAACCTTCTAACTGGCAGTTGACTGCTCAACCACCTGATTTCTGTCCAGACTATGAAAAAAAAAACACTCGGAACTGTTTTCTTTCCATCTTCGTTTTTAACAGCTTTTCTTTCTCGCTGCCACTTTCTCCATTAGCTCCTTAAAATTTTCTGAGGTAATTTTCATCGTCTGACCAGATCAGTGGGTGAGCTCTTTTCCCAGGGCGGTTAACCATAGCCAGGGATCACACCCAGGGAATTGTACAAGAATAACATTGATTGACTAAGTCTCCTCCCTGGTTTGGGGAAACGTTTCACTTCTGCTTGAAATCTCTCCCAGACAACTCAGTGAAAGGTCATGGACATGTTGTTCAAACATTTTCAACCATTTGTTTTTCCAAAACTTTGAAATCACAGGGGCCTTTATTCATAACACATTAGGATAACTTCAGAGGGGTGTAATTAAAAATTAGTAATGATTGACAGCATGGTGGCATAGTGATTAGCACTGCTGCCTCAAAGCGCCAGGGACCTGGGTCCAGTTCCCGGCTTTGGGTCACTGTCTTTTCGGAATCAGCATGTTCTCCCCATGTTTGTGTGGGTTTCCTACGAGTGAATCATAGAATCCCTACATTACAGAAGGAGGCCATTCGGCCCATTGTGTCTGCACCGACCACGATCCCACCCATTCCCCCAAAGCCCCACTGTCTGTGTGGAGTTTGCACATTCTCCCCATGTCCACGTGGGTTTCCCCCGGGTGCTCCTGGTTTCCTCTCACATACTGAAAGACATGCTGGTTAGGCGCATTGACCCGAACAAGTGCCGGACTGTGGTGACTGGGGGGATTTCACAGTAACTTTGTTGTAGTGTTAATATAAGCCTTACATGTGACTAATAAATTAATAAACTTTATTTACCTTGTTAATCCCTCTGATACTAATGGGCAATTTAATATGGCCAATCCACCTATCCCGCACATTGCTGCTCTGGTTTCCGCCCAAGTCTGAAATATATGCTGGTTAGGTGGATTGGCCATGCTAAATTCTCCCACGGTGTGCCCAAACAGGCACCGAAGTGTGGCGACTAGAGGATTTTCACAGTAACTTCACTGCAGTGTTAATGTAGGGTTACTTGTGATGCTAATAAATAAAGTTCAATCCAAAATATCTTTCATATCTGTAGCTACATTTCAGTGCTTAATTGTAACAGCACTTTGGTTAATGGAGCAGCCTACAACACGATATGATCATTTAAATTGCACTCAGTTTACCTTTTTGACTATTCTGTTACTAATATGAGTTGTGCACTGTTGTTAATTCACTTCTATTCTTGCCTATTGGATGCATAGGTTTCCACAATGAATAACACCTTTACCAACCCTGTAAGTGTCTTCACCGCAGCGTCACTGCCTCTGTGCAATTTATGCTGCTTGTAATAATTCCGTGCTACAACCTGGATCACATGGTAAACAAGATGTGGCATCTCAGCAGCACATTGTAGCAAAACATGTCAAAGAAAATGAGTGCGCAGTCGAAATATTATACATGACAGGATTTGCAAGGCACGCTTTGCAAACTCAGTTTGTCAGACAGGGGTTCACCATAGATACATGAGGGCCGACATTTTGCAGACAGTTGTTTTTTTCAGACCGTCAATAAATCAGAATTTTAATCGGACTTATTTGACACTGCAAAAGTGATTTGCATAGCTGAAGTAAAAACAGAAAATGCTGGGTGAACTCAGCAGGTCTTCCATCTGCGGAGGGGAAAACAGAGTTAATGTTTTGAGTCCAAAAGACCCACAGAACTGAAGAGAGGTAGCACTGCAATGAATAATAAATTAGGAGGTGTGGTAGAGGGGGTGGGGCAGAATGGGACAAGGGTAGGTGGGGGCAAAGGAGTGATTGAGAAAGGTATCATGGAAATCAGACAAAGGGGAGTGTTAATGGTGCCAATAAAAGATGGAGAGTGCTATTAGTGTCAGAAGATAAAATAGAACCATAGAATGCCTTCAGTGCATGGAGCCATTTGGCCCATCAACCACAATCCCATCCAGGCCCTATCCCTGTAATCCCACACATTTACCTTGCTGATCCCACTGACACGAGGGTCATTTTAGCATGGCCAATCAACCTAACCTGCACATTTTTGGACTGTGGGAGGAAACCCACACAGACACGGGGAGAATGTGCAAACTCCACACAGTCACCCAAGGCTAGAATTGAACCCAGGTCCCTGGCGCAGTGAGACAGCAGTGCTAACCACTGTGCCACCGTGCCGCAAGGTAGCAGAATGTGTTAATGAGTAGCTGAATATTTACTTGCATATCTTTAAAAATTTAAGGATCAGTGATGAGCAAATTCATTATTCCTTTTTTGATTTGCATCGCAGGTAGTAGGACTGCCAAATGGTTATGTTTACCCCTTGACTTGAAATCTGTAGAGTACTCACAAACCCAATCCATCTTGCATGGCACAGTGGTTAGCACTGCTGCCTCACAGCGCTAGGGACTGAGTTCGAGTCCTGGCTTGGGTCACTGCCTGTGTGGAGTTTGCACATTCTCCCCGTGTCTGCATGGGTTTTCTCTGGGTGCTCCAGTTTCCTACCACAGTCCAAAGGTGTGCTAGTTAGGTTGATTGGCCATGCTAAATTGACCCTAGAGCCAGGGGATTAGCAGAGTAAGTATGTGGGGTTACAGGAATAGAGCCTGGGTGGGATTGTGGTTGGTGCACACTTGATGGGCTGAATGGCCTCCTTCTGCAATGTAGGGATTCTATGAGCTGTGCTTCTATGAACATCTTTATCAGATCCTTATCTGTTTTCAGAAAAAGTGTTCAAAAGTACAACCAACTTCAATCCCCAATGTCTTCACTGAAGGCTTCTACCATGACTGAATGGTTAACCCAGAAAGAGAGATCAACAACAATCTTCTTTTATGGAATCTGCTCACTTATTCCTGGAAGCCAAGCCAAAGCTCCTTTTCATCAGCAGACTGGGATTGAAGTCAACATCAGTGAGGAGGTACGCTTTCTGAACAATATCAGCCTAATGACAAAGACTGGAGTACAAACAGAGATTGTTGAACTGACTGAAAACTGCCTGTTTAGATGTGGGGAAAAGATCAATGAGGATAAATTCATCAATGCACAGGAGGCTACAAGGTAGTTTGTGCTATTTGGTATCCAGTTGGGAAGAAATCTAAATATTATGACATAAAAGTGATGCACATTCAATCCTTACAAACATAATGATCACTTTGCTAAACTACTGCTTCGTAACAACAAACTAGGAGAACATAGTAGATCAACATTGCCAAACAAAACTCCACACAGGCAGTGACCCAAGCCAGGATTCAAACCCAGTCCCTGGCGCTGTGAGGCAGCAGTGCTAACCACTGTGTCATTGTGCCATCCAAGATGGATTGGGTTTGTGAGTACTCTACAGATTTCAAATCAAGGGGTCAACATAACCATTTGGCAGTCCTACTACCTGTGGTGCAAATCAAAATGGAATAATGAATTTGCTCATCACTGATCCTTAATGTTTTAAAGATATGCAAGTAAATATTCATCCATATCGCCCTCTTGATCATATGGATAGAAAATTTACACAAGAACGTCTGATAAGGAAACTATGGTATTCTAAATGAGGGTTATAATGTGTAAAGTTGAAATTTTTAAAAATGTACTTATTAATCACATGTAAGCTTACATTAACACTACAATGAATTTACTGTGAAAATGCCCCAGTCACCACACACTGGCACCTGTTTGGGTTCACTGAGGGAGGATTCAGCATGGCCAATGCATCTAACCAGCAGGTCTTTTGAACTGTGGGGGAAAACCAGAGGAAACCCACACAGACACGGGGAGAACATGCAAATTCTGGAATACGAACCTGGATCCATGGCATTGTGAGGCAGTAGTGCTAAACATTATGCCACCATGGCGCTTGAAGTTGGAAGAGGTTGTGGACCTGGCCTAAGTGTTATAATACAGCAGTATTGGTGGGACATTCCTGAGACCAGTGGAAGAATAGTCAAAGCAACATTTGGTTTATTCCTTCATGAATCATAATATTTGGAGGTGGGAGCATGACAGCAATTTGACTTGATTTATTATTGTTACATGTGTTAACATACAGTGGAAAGTATTGCTTCTTGCGCGCTGTTCAGATAAAGCATACCATATACGGAAAAGGAAAGGAGTGCAGAATGTAGTGTTACAGCCATAGCTAGGGTGTAGGGAAAGATCAGCTTAATATGAGGTAGGTCCATTCAAAAATCTGATGGCAGCAGGGAAGATGCTGTTCTTGAATCGGTTGATACATGGCCTCAGACTTTTTCCCGACAGATGAAGGTGGAAAAGAGTACGTTCAGAGTGTGTGAGGTCCTTGATTATGCTGACTGCTTTTCCGAGGCAGTGGGAAATTTAGACAGAGTCAATGGATGGGAGGTTGGTTTGCATGATGGACTGAGCTTCGTTCTCCATTCTATGTAGTTTTTTTGTAGTCTTGAACAGAGCAGGAGCCATACCAAGCAGTGATACAACCAGAAAAGGTACTTTCTATGGTGCATCTGTAAAAATTGGTGAGAGTCATAGCTGACATGCCAAATTTCCTTAACCTCCTGACAAAGTAGAGGCATTGGTGGACTTCCTTAACTATAGTGTCAACATGGAGGCACCAGGAGAGGTTGTTGGTGATCTGAACATCTAAAAACTTGAAGCTTCTTGGCCATTTCTACTTCTTCCCTTTGACATAGACTGGGGCATGTGCTCCACTATGCTTCCTGAAGTTGACTGTCTCCTTCGTTTTGCTGACATTGAGAGAAAGATCATTGTCATCACACCAATTTATTAGATTCTCTCTGTGTGTACTCTGCTTCAACATTGTTTGAGATCCAACCCACTACGGTGGTATCATCAGCAAACGCAAAATTCGAGTTGGAGGGAAATTTGGCCACACAGTCATAGGTGTACAAGGAGTATAGTATGGGGCTGAGGGCACAACCTTGTGGAGGCACCGGTGTTGAGGATGATCGTGGAGGGGGTATTGTTGTCTACCCTTACTGATTGAGGTCAGTGGATTAGGAAGTCTAGATTCCAAAAGGGAGGAGTTGAACCCTAGCCCATGGCATTTAGAGATGAGTTTTGTAGGAATAATAGTGTTGAAGGCTGAGCTGTAGTCAATAAATAGGAGTCTGACGTAGGTGTCCTTGTTATCTAGGTGTTCCAGGGTTGAGTATAGGGTCAGGGAGATGCGATCTGCAGTGGATCTGTTGTGGTGATAGCAAATTGTTGTGGATCCAGGCAATCTGGAATTGATTTGTACCATAACTAACCTCTTGAAGGACTTCATAATGATGGATGTCACAGCCACCAAATGATAGTCATTAAGGCGATAACATTTAGCAATTTACAATATTTATAATATCTCACAATGGGCGGCACGTGACATGATGGTTAGCACTGCTGCCTCACAGCTCCAGAGACGTGGGGTGGATTCCTGGCTTGGATCATTGTTTGTGTGGAGTTGCACACTCTCCCCATGTCTACATGGGTTTCCTCTAGGTGCTCCGGTTTCCTCCCAAAGATGTGTGGCTTAGGTGTTTTGGCCATGTTAAATTGCCCCTTAATGTCCTGGGAGATGTAGGTTTGAGAGATTAGTGGGGTAAATATGTGGGATCATGGGGATAGGGCCCAGATGGGATTGTTGTCGGTGCAGATTCAATGCGCTGACTGACCTCCTTCTGCATTGTAGGGATTCTGTGAGGATTCTGTGAGGATTCTAAAAGCGTTCATTAACCAGATGGAACTTAACAGCAATCCAGTATTTTCACAACTATTATTAATGAGACTAACATTTCTTTCATACTTACTAATTGAATTTCAAATTTCACTTGCTGCCAGGGTGGGATTTGAACTTGTGTATCCAGAGAATTGAGAGCCTCTGGATTACTAGGGTCTGGTTTTTCTTTGGAAGTGGGATGATGGTTGTCTTCCTGAGGCAGGTAGGGACATCAGATTGGTGCAGAGAGGCTAAAGATGTCTGTGAATGCCTCACCAGCTGGTCCATGCAGGATCTGAGTGCTCTTCCGGGTACTCCAACCAGGCCAGTCACTTTCTTCGGGTTGGCTTTTGAGAAGGCTGCTCTGACATAAGAACACAAGAAATAGGAGCAGGAGTAGGCCATCCAGCCCTTCGAGCCTGCCCCGCCATTCAATAAGATCGTGGCTGATCTGTCGTGTCTCAGTTCCACTTTCCGGCCCTCTCCCCATAACCCTTAATCCCCTCGCTTATCAAAAACCCATCAACCCGCGTCTTAAAAATATTTAGCGAGGTAGCCTCCACCACCTCAACGGGCAGAGAATTCCAGAGATTCACCACCCTTTGAGTGAAGAAGTTCCTCCTCAACTCCGTTCTAAACCGCCCCCCCTTTATCTTGAGGCTGTGCCCCCTAGTCCCACTGTCCTTTCTGAGCGGGAGGAGCCTCTCCACCTCTATCCTATCCATCCCGTTCATCATCTTATACGTCTCAATGAGATCTCCACTCATTCTTCTAAACCCTAACGAGTACAAGCCTAGTTTATTCAGCCTCTCCTCATAGCTCAGCCCCCTCAACTCCGGTATCAGCCTAGTAAACCTCCTCTGCACTCCCTCCAAGGCCAAAATATCCTTGCGTAAGTGCGGCGACCAAAACTGCACACAGTACTCCAGCTGCGGCCTCACCAATGCCCTATACAGCTGCAGCAAGACCTCCCTACTTTTATATTCAATCCCCCTCGCTATGAAGGCCAGCATCCCATTTGCCTTCCTGACTACCTGCTGCACCTGCAAGCTGGGTTTTTGCGACTCATGCACAAGGACCCCGAGGTCCCTCTGCACCGTCGCCTGCTGCAGTTTTTCGCCCCGTAATCTGTGACGTTCATCTCGGATAGGTTTGTGCTGTCACTGCATAAGCAATTCACTGCAGGCACAAGTTCAAATCCCACCCTGGCAGCTAGTGAAATTTAAGTTCAATTAATAAGTGTGAAAGAAATGCCATTCTCATTAATAATGGTTGCAAAACTACTGGATTAATTGATAAATCCCATCTGGTTCACTAATGCCTTTCAGGGGAGGAAATCTGCCATCCTTACTTGATCTGAACCAGTGTTAACCACTGTGCCGCCCATTGCTGAATATTATAAATTGTTAAATATTATAATATTAAACAGAAAAGGCTAAAGAATAGTAGGACATGCAAAAGGACATTGTGCAGGTTATCCTGTAATTTAGTCTCCTAACTGCTTCAGCTCAGTACCAAGTGCAACTCTGAGCCAAGTACAGGAGGAGAGGCACTAAGATAGAGATCGCCCTGGAGAAAGAACACTCAGACAGCAGTAGTTGAAGGATGGGCACTTGATAAAGTGGGGAAGGGTCTAGAAGAACACAGCAGATGGAGTGGCTTTCAGGAAAAAAGAATGGAAACTATTGAGCACTTTGCAGTTTGTGGGCAGGATTTTCTGACCATACTCGCCCCTAGACTGGAATATCCCACCCAAGGGCAACAGCCCTTGGCATGGTCCTATCCCACCTGCTAAAATCCCCATGACAAGCGGGATGGGAAAATTTCACACTATGCTTTTGCACATTCACAGGATGTCGACAACACTGGCTTGCCCAGGACTTGTAGCCCAACCTAACTCATCTTGAGAAAGTTATGGTGAGCCACCTTCTTGAAGCTAACTGAGTGACTATACCGTGGTTACACCATTTCGGAGGACATTTAAGTATCAGCCACATTACAATAGGTCCAGAGTCACGTATAGTCCAGACCAGGCAAGGGTGGCAGATTCCCTTCCCCCTAAGTGGCATTAGTAAACCAGATGGATTTTTGCATCAATCTATTGGTTTCATGGTCACCATTATTGATACTCACGTATCTTCCCAGGTTTAATTCTGTGACTTCAACGAGAAAGAAAGTTGGATGAAGTATACAACAGGAGTTGGATTGACTCTTGCCTGATGTTTGCCCCACAGTGGAGGTTAAACTGGCCACCACAGAGTTGAATTCTCCTCCATTAAAGAAATAATGAAGCAACTGAATTATTTTGTCTCGAATATTGCGAAAAGTAATTCATTGTTCAGGTTTCAGAATCTTTAAGCATTGTTTCATTTTTGTTTTACAATCTGACTGCATTCAATTTAAGTTTGACAGCTTAGACAAAGGGGCATTAATAAGTGTGGTATAAACAGAGATTTCAAATTATTCAGCTAAATAATTACAGGGACAGGGCCACTGTCAGGGAAGTACAAGCATTATGAATTTGCCAGAACAGCTCAGAAAGAGAAAGCACAAAACATGCACCCCATTCAAACTGTTATCCTTTTCATATGAAGAGAGACTGAATTGACTGGGCTCATACTCACTGAAATTTAGAAGAATGAGAGGGGATCTCATAGAAACATATAAAATCCTGATGGGACTGGACAGACTGAAAGCGGGAAGGATGTTCCTGGAGTTGGGGAAGTCCAGAACTAGGGGCCACAGTCTAAGAATAAGGGGTAAGCCATTCAGGACTGAGATGAGAAAGAACTTCTTCATTCAGAGAGGTGTGAACCTGTGGAATTCTCTACCACAGGAAGCTGTTGGGGGCCAGTTGATTAGATATGTTCAAGAAGGAGCTGGACGTGGCTAAAGGGACCAAGAGGTGTGGGGAGAAAGTGGGAGTGGGATACTGAAAGTGCATGATCAGCCATGATCATATTGAATAGTGGTGCAGGCTCGAAGGTCTGCTGCACCTATTTCCTATGCTTCTATGTTTAACCCACCAAAACTGAGAATGCTCATCAATTGCTTTCTTTTGTGGGGAGGTTGATTACGAGGTTGATTTAGGTGATGAAAACTGTGGTTGGACAGTTTTGAAGGAAACACGGAAGGAGATATTGCAGCTGCGCCGCACTGGTGCAGAGCACATGTGGATCGGGGCCGGAGAATAGCGGTTGAGTGGTTTAGTACATTCTGTGCTGGCTCTAAACCATCTCTCCTGGACATAACCCAGTTCCTCCCTCTGCAACTGGGCCCTGAACTTCCTAACTCACAGACCACAAAGGATAGGCAACGGCACCTCCTCCATGATCATCCTCAACACCGGTGTCCCAAAGGGCTGTGTTCTCAGCCCCCGACTGTACTCCTTATACACCTATGATTGTGCGGCCAAATTCCCCTCCAACTCGATTTTTAAGTTTGCTGACAACACCACTGTAGTGGGTCTGATCTCAAACACTGATGAGACAGAGTACAAGAATAAGATAGAGAATCTGGTTAGCTGGTATGGCAACAATAATCTTGCCCTCAATGTCACCAAAACAAAGGAGATTGCCATCGAGTTCAGGAAGCATAAGGGAGAACATGCTCCTTTCTACATCAACGGGGATGAAGTGAAAAGAGTCAAGCGCTTCATGTTTTTAGGTGTCCAGATCACCAACAACCTGTCCTGGTCCCCCCATGCCGACACTATTGTTAAGAAACCCCATCAATACCGCTATTTTCTCAGAAGTCTAAGGAAATTTGGCATGTCAGCTATGACTCTCACTAACTTTTATGGATGCACCATGGAAAGTATCCTTTCTGGTTGCATCACAGTTTGATATGGCTCCTGCTCTGCCCAAGATCTCAAGGGTCTACAAAATGTCGTGAATGTAGCCCAATCCATCATGCAAACCAGCCTCCAATCCATTGATTCTGTCTACACTTCCCGCTGCCTTGGCAAAGCAGCCAGCATAATTAAGGACTTCACGCACCTCGGACATTTTCTCTTCCACCTTTCGGAAAAAGGTACAAAAGTCTGAGGTCCCGTACCAACTGACTCAAGAACAGCTTCTTCCCTGCTGCTGTCAGACTTTTGAATAGACCTGCCTTGCATTAAATTGATCTCTCTCTACACCCTAGCTATGACTGTAACACTACAATCTGCATGTTCTCATTTCCTTGTCGATGAACATTATGTTTTGTCTTTTTATTCGCGCAAGAAACAACACGTTTCACTGTATGTTAATACATGTGACAATAATAAATCAAGTCAAATCAAATCAAATCAAATTCTCAGTAATATTTTGGTGACATTTTGTTATGGAGTTGGAATCACATTGTTTGTTTAAAAAGTCTCTAATCTGTTCAATTCGGTCAAGAATGTACCAAATACCAACACCAGAATCATGACCAGCTCCATCTGATGGACATATGCAGAAATACATATCATTACTGTTTTGCCGTTTGATGCATTTGATGATGTGAGTACACTTTTTGCGTGTCTAATGTAAAATTTAATCTGGAGGTAAGCCGATCAAGGAAAACATATCCTTAGCACCAAGCTTTCTGCGATAGAAGGCTGTACAAGTCATCAATTAACCTTATATACTGCTTTGTTAAGTGTTAGAAAAGGTATGCGATCACATCTACTCATGATCTCTCAAACCAGTAGAAAATACCGCACTAACAGATGCAGGAATTGGGCTGAAAGCTGTGAACTCAGTTTAGTAGGGAATAAGATTAACATAAACTAGTTTTTCTTTGGTGGTAATCATTTCATCTCTAAAGTTGTGAGGTTGGGCACAATACCAGATATATGAGTACATAATCATGGTTGCCTCTCCAGTCAAGAGCTTCAAGTTTCAAGGTGTCCAGATCACCAACAATCTGTCCTGGTCCCTTCACATAATGCTACAGTTAAGAAAGCCCACCAATGCCTCTCTGGAGGCTAAGGAAATTCAGCATGACTGAAACTTTTACACAGAAAACATCCTTTCTGGTTGTATCACAGCTTGGTATGGCTTCTGCTCTGCCCAAGATGCAAATAACTATGTACGTAGCCCAGTCCATCACACAAACCAGCCTCCCATCCAGTTCCTCCATCTAACTTCCCGTTGCTTCGGAAAAGCACTCAGCATAATTTAGGATCCCACATATCCTGGACATTCTCTCTTGCACCTTCTTCCGTTGGGAAAAAGATACAAAAGTCTGAGATCACGTAGCAACTGACTCAAGATTAGCTTCTTCCTGACTGCCATCAGACTTTTGAATGGACCTACCTTACATTAAGTTATTGTTCCTCTTCACCCTAGCTATGACTGTAACATTACATTCTGCAACCACCCCTTTCCTTCTCCCCTGTGTATTCTATGAGCATGCCAGAAACAATACTTTCCACTATATCCCCCCATACATGTGACAATAATAAATCAAATCAAATCAAATCAAACAATCATGTGAGCTGGTTCATTGTGAAGGGCAGTTGAAACATTAAACCCAGATTCTAATTGCTCTTTGAGGTTATGGTGAAAGACCCATGATGATATTTGAAAAAACAATAGAGGAACTCTGGCCAACATCTGTCTTCCAGTCAAGTTTATCAGATTATGTGCCCATACATCTATTGCTGTTTATAAGATATGACTATCTGCCAATTGGATGCTGGACTTCCCTAAATTATAACAGTATTTATCCATCAAACACTATTTTATTGGTTGTGAAATATGTTATGTAAAAGGAAGCTCCTTCCTTCTTCTTAACGATTTCAATGAACAATCAGTGCAATATAGCAGAGTGTTCTCTCGAGAACCAAATGAAACCAAGAATCTTTCAGGAGATGTAAAGTGAAAGGTGTGTAAAGTATCCTGACTAACCTCAACCAGTTTGCAGTAATCCTTTTTAACTCAGGTGCATTACATAGTGAGATAGACAAAGGGGACAAGAGTCAGGTGAAGATTCAACACAACTTTATTGAACACTTTGGCACAGTGATATAGTGGTTAGCACAGCTCCAGAGACCTGGGTTCAATTCCCAGCTTGGGTCACTGCCTATCTGGAGTTTGAATGTTCTCCCTGTGTCTGCATGGGTTTCCTCTGGGTACTCTGGTTTCCTCCCACAGTCCAAGAATGTGTGGGTCAGGTGCATTGACCATGCTAAATTGCCCCTTGGTGCCCTGGGATGTGTAGGTTAAAGGGATTAGTGGGGTGAATATATGGTTGCGGGCATAGGGCCTGGGTGTGATTGTTGTCGGTGCAGACTTAATAGACCAAATGGCCTCCTTCTGCACTGTTGGGAATTCAACGATTCTGTGATTCTGTGAACTTTATCAAGGGAATGCAATATTCAACCTCTTCACAAGACTATTCAGTAAAAAGTCTTAAATCTCAAATTGAATAGTCTCAAATTTATACTGGTTATCTACTTCTGACACATGCTTCTGAGGATTCACTATAGGCCAGTCACAGGTCACTATCACTTTTTGTTTGTCTGAAAAGATTGATGATACCCATTCAATAATAGGCTGTTCCTTTGTCTTTGAGCATTGGCTGATGTTTTAGGATCTGCAGTCTTCAATTTGGGCTTCCCGTCTCATCTAGGGCTGTTTTGGTCTTCAGGTCGTCTCACTGGGGTGGTCTTCAGGGTCTGGTCAGCCAAATGATGCTAATCATGAGGTGAAAAGAACTGGAGATGCTGCGTTGCTCGGCTTCCCCAGTCAAAGGTGCTGTCTGGAGAAGCTGTTGAAGAAGGTGTAAAAGGCAGAGAAAGCTGGGGCTCCAAGTTTCTCCTTTTATCCCCCTTTCCATGCCCTTCTTGAAGATTTCGTGGCCTATGTCCAATCCTTGTCGTCAAGCTGTGCCTCTGGCCTCCTATTGAGTTGGCTGCCACCAAGTCTGTGTGGGATTCCAACAAAGCAGGTTCACTGGAGGTGCAAAACAACAGTTTATTCTGGAACAAAGGGGGCTGTTAGCGCCTGGCCAATGAAAATTGATTGCCCAAGATCTAGCTGCATGAAAACAGTTTGCAAATGGCAGAGTCTGGCTAGGTTCATTCTTGGCTTCCACACATCAGATGGGATTTTTCAGCCACACTCGCCTCAAAACCAGAAAATCCCATCCCTGGTCAATGGAACTTTGCATGATCTGCCCACCGCCTCCACGTGGTGGGCAGGATGGGAAAAGTACAACCTCCCCCCCCCCCCCATCAAGTTTTTCTCCATGCTTGTGAAAAATATCAATTTTGGAGCTTGTAATAAGTCTTCGGAGGCAGATGTCCCTTCACCAAAATCCCTTTATTTACAGCTCCAACAGTTTTGTACAAAGTGCTATCAGTCAGCAGTCTACCTTCAGGAGTGCCAGAGGAACTGACACTCCTGGTAAAATATTTAGAAAAGACTCCCTGGTTGGCCCATCAATGGACTCCTTAATCAGGGAGTCCATATTCCAATAGGCTAAACTCAATGGCCTACGCAGGTCATGGGTGTTTGGAATGGTTTAACTGCAACCTTCCACGTTAGACTGAATTTGTTTGTTAATTGTTTAATCGTACTCACTGGGATATATAAAGGGGTTATCGATGGCATTGAGTGTTGCTGTGCTAATGTGGAGTTGTCAAAAGAGAATAAAGTGAGTTTGTGAAGAAGCTGGGCTTGCATCATCTTTTATAACTGGACTGCAATTGAGAGGCTTACCAATGGGTCACCTGACCACAGCAGTTCCTTACAGTACTTGCACCAATTTACCACGGGTCATTCATAAAAAGGATTTTGACGTGAGATTAAACCTCATAGAGTCCTTCATCGGCCCGTACACTAGGAAGAAAACTGAACATTAGGTCCAGCACCAAATACAGAATTTTCCTTCTTCTGATCCAGGTTGGAAGAAAATGAGGAGAGACAGATATTTGTTCACCCATCCATCAAATGAATTTTAAGTGAATCAGGGTGACCTCCCCAAAAAAAAATAGGTACATCATGCATATTTAGCAGCTCTCCATTTAGAGTTCCGCTTTCAAGATAAACTGATGGGACATTGCAAAGTTGATAGATGGAAGCAGAAGTAATTAATGACCGGAAGATCAATATAAATTATTTCCATCAGCTGCTGGACTCTCTGAAGCTGAGTTTTGTCTGTAGCTATAATTCAATCTTGAATGACGAAGAACTTGAGAAAGTCTATCCAGGATAAGTTTTTTGCTAATAGCATATGATTCCCTGGTGTCTTTGTTTCCATGATTATTTTGAGCTCTTTCTTTTCAAAGATCCAGTTACTAATTTTCAACTTCCGTCTGGATTTAAAACAAAATACTGGAACCCTCTAAAAGAAAATGGAGACTGCCTAGGCAGCATCAATATTCAACTTGCATTCCATCAAGTTGGATGGATAAGAAAAGACAGTTAACCCCCCTCCCCCTGGAAATGTGAAAGATTTTGATTTATTATTGTCACATGTATTAACATGTAGTGAAAAGTATTGTTTCTTGCGCACTATACAGGCAAAACATGCCATTCATTGAGAAGGAAACAAGATATTGTAGAATGTAATGTTACAGTCATAGCTAGGGTGTAGAGAAGGATCAACTTAATGTAAGGTAATCCATTCAAAAGTCTGACAGCAGCAGGGAAGAAGCTGTTTTTGAGTCGGTTGGTACGTGACCTCAGACTTTTGTATCTTTTTCCCAGTGAAAGAAGGTGGAAGAGAAATGTCAGGGGTGTGTGGGGTCCTTAATTATGCTGGCTGCTTTGCTGAGGCAGTGGGAATTGTAAACCAACAATGGATGGGAGGCTGGTTTGCGTGATGGATTGGACCACATTCACAATTTTTTGTAGTTTCTTGCGATCTTAGGCCAAGCAGGAGCCATACCAAGCTGTGATACAACCAGAAAGAATGCTTTCTATGGTGCATCAGCAAAAGAAAGATCATATCTCCTGTTGGCTTTACGCCAATTTGAGGTGTTTCAAATTTTTCTAAGGTGTGATATCAGAATGTAATTATCTGTTTTAAAACAACGACTGCAGCAGATATGGACTAATAGAATTTCTTTGAAATATACAGCCAGCAGAACACTTTAAGGAAATATTTATCATGTAGGAAAGAAATTGAGACAATGCTGGACTGAAACAAGTGGCAGAAGCTAGTTGCCCTCTTTCTCTCTCTTTCTCTCTGAAATATTGTGCCCAGATTTGCAAAGTAACCACCCTGAAAAGGAAAAATCTACTGCAAGCCAAGACATTTTGGGGATAAAAAGTGAACGTACCCGCACAACTATACCAAGGAAAACAACTTCACAAAATGGCTACCATGTGGAATCATTACTGGAGTGGTACAACAGGGAAGTCCTTTCACCACTCCTCATTTGGTCCCAGCATATTTCATAGAATCCCACAATGCAGAAGGAGGCCATTTGGCCCATTGAGTCTGTACTGACCACAATCCCATCCAGGCCCGACCCCCACAATCCCATGCCTTTACCCCAGCTGGCCCCCGACTCTAAGGGCAATTTAGCATGGCATTTTAATCTTAGGCAGGGTAGCTGCTGGATGATGGAGCGTAACTACATGCAAAAATGTAAAGAGATGTAAACAATCAAAGCGAAGTTTCAGAATGCAGATGAATATCCTTTGGAAAGGTTTAACATGGCATTGTAGTGAGACTTTCTTTCTTTCGGGGAGAATGTTAAGAACAAGGAAAATGCTTGGAAAGGACAGACAATGTGATGGAGGAAGAGTCACAATAAATGAGAGGCACAGTGAAAGGAAGGGGAAGTCAATCCAAAGGTACAAGCCTTCAGGTAAATGGTGGAGCAAACCAGCATCTGATCATATTCAATAACATAAAGGCAATACTGCGTGAAGCGATGGTGAAAAGAACAATATTATTTGCCTCTCATTTGTTTAATCTCCATCGATTGTACTCATAAAATGCCTGGGAGGTATGTGGAGGCTGACTGCCGATTACTGACAATCATGGTAATCTCATTCAACCCTACAAACCTCTGAGAACTCTGCAATCATCTAATTCTAGTCCCTCAAGACTCTTCAATTTCCTTATCTGCCCACTAATGACTGTGTGTTCGTGCCTTGTATCCAGTTCACATCCTCTGGACTTCTCTCCGTAAACCACTCCAAATCTCTGACTCCTCCTCAAAGACGCTCCTTAAAACTTGCCTGCATGATAAAAGTTTTGGTTTCTTGTTCTAGTATCTCTTCATGTAACTTGGAGTCAAAACCCTGTCTGTCTTTGAAGTTGCAACGCACCATGAGACAGTTTGTTTTGTGAAAGGTGCTACATAAATGCAATTTGTTTTTAAATACCACTACTCTGTCAGCATCGTGAGGCCTCATCCCCATAACCCTACGTATTTACTCCACTAACCCCCTTAACTGACACATCTTGGGATACTAAGGGGCAGATTAGTATGGCCAATCCACCTAGCCTACACATGTTTAGATTGTGGGAGGAAACTGGAGTGCCCAGAGGATGCACACGGGGACATGGAGAAAATGTGAAATTTCCACACAGACACAAATATCTCTTGATCCCTTTAGCTCCAAGAGCTAAATCTAATTTCTTCTTGAAATCACAAAACATTTTGGCCTCAGTTACTTTCTGTGGTAGGGAATTCCATAGATTCACCACTGTCTGGGTGAAGAAATTTCTTCCCACCTCAGTCCTAAAAGGTTGACGCCTTACTCTCAAACAATGACCCCCTAGTTCTGGCCTCCCCAACCATTGGGAACATTCTTTCTGAATCTACAAAAATGGATACGATCTGGTGGCCATTACAGAGACGTGGCTGCAGGGTGACAGGGACTGGGAGCTGAATGTACAGGGCTATCAAGTGTTTAGGAAGGATAGGCAGGAGGGAAAAGGGGGGGCATAGCTCTGCTGATTAAGGATAGCATCACGGTGGTAGCAAGGGATGATATTGGAGCCAAGGAGCAGAGGGTGGAATCGTTGTGGGTGGAGATTAGGAACAGCAAAGGGAGGAAGACGCTGGTGGGTGTCGTCTACAGGCCCCCGAATAATGATCTGGAGATGGGGCGGGCTGTTAACGCGCAAATAAGTGCGGCGTGCAGGAATGGGACGGCCGTAGTTATGGGGGATTTCAATCTGCATATTGATTGGTCGACCCATGTTGGACGTGGGGGGCTCGAGGAAGTGGTCTTGGAATGCTGCCGGGATAGTTTCCTCGAACAGTGTGTGTTGGAGCCGACGAGGGAGCGAGCTATCTTGGATCTGGTGCTATGTAATGAAGCGGGTAGAATTAGGGACCTTGTGGTGAAGGATCCTTTTGGGGAGAGTGATCATTGTATGGTGGAGTTTCTGGTGCAGATGGAGGAGGAGAAAGTGGGTTCCCGGACACGCGTCCTGTGTTTGAATAGAGGGGAGTACGGTAGGATGAGAGAAGAATTGGCGAATGTGGACTGGGAGAGCGCGTTGGAGGGAGGGTCTGTTGAGGAGCAGTGGAGGATCTTTAAGGAGATCTTTCTTGGTGCTCAACGGAAATTTATTCCGATGGTCAAAAAGGATGGTAGGAGGAGAGGTAATAAGCCATGGATAACGAAGGAGGTGAAGGAAAGTGTTAAACTAAAAGCGGAGGAATTTAGAGTAGCTAAGAGTAGTGGGCGAGAAGAGGATTGGGAGAGGTTTAAATGTCAACAAAGATTGACAAAGAAGTTCATAAGGAAGGGTAGGAGAAACTATGAAGCTGGGCTAGCGCTTAATATAAAAAAGGATAGCAAGTTTTTATAAATATATAAAAAGGAAGAGGCTGGCTAGGGTGAATGTTGGTCCTTTAGAGGATGAGAAAGGGGACCTAGTGGTAGGGGATGGGGATATGGCTAAGGTATTGAATAACTTTTTTGTTTCTGTCTTCACGGAGGAGGACGTGAATAATTTGCCGGGTGTTAGCGATGGAAAGGTGGTAGGACTGGAGAGTCTTAATGACATTACTGTTACTAGAAAGGCGGTGCTCGACAGACTGGAGGGGGCTGATTGTGGACAAGTCCCCAGGACCGGATGGAATGCATCCGAGGGTTCTGAAAGAAATGGCGGAGGTTATAGTGGATGCCTTGGTGGTTATTTTCCAAACGTCGCTGGATTCCGGGGAAGTGCCGGATGATTGGAAAATGGCTAATGTTACGCCGTTGTTTAAGAAGGGTGCCAGGCAAAAGGCGGGGAATTATAGGCCGGTTAGTTTAACGTCTGTGGTAGGTAAAATGTTAGAATCTGTCATTAAGGAGGAAATTGCGAGGCATCTTGAAGGGAATTGCTTGATAGAGCAGACGCAGCACGGTTTCATTAAAGGGAAGTCGTGTCTGACAAATTTACTGGAGTTCTATGAGGATGTGTCTAGGGCGGTGGATAGAGGAGAGCCGGTGGATGTGGTCTTTCTAGATTTTCAGAAGGCGTTTGACAAAGTGCCTCACAAGAGGTTATTGCAGAAGGTCGAGGGACATGGAGTTGGGGGTAGGGTGTTAGCGTGGATAGAGGATTGGTTGTCAAATAGGAGGCAGAGAGTGGGGGTCAACGGGTGCTATTCGGATTGGCGGATGGTGACTAGTGGAGTGCCCCAGGGGTCAGTGCTGGGGCCTCAGCTATTTACCATTTATATAGATGATCTGGAGGAGGGAACCGAGTGTAGAGTGTCGAAATTTGCTGATGACACCAAGATTGGGGGAAAGGCAAATTGTGCGGAGGGTGTGGAGAGTCTGCAGAAGGATCTAGATAGGCTGGGGGAATGGGCCAGGAAATGGCAAATGGAATTTAATGTTGGCAAGTGTGAGGTGGTCCACTTTGGTAGGAAGAATGGTAGGAAGGACTATTACTTACGGGGCGAAAAACTGCAGCAGGCGACAGTGCAGAGAGACCTCGGGGTCCTTGTGCATGAGTCGCAAAAACCCAGCTTGCAGGTGCAACAGGTGGTCAGGAAGGCGAATGGGATGCTGGCCTTCATAGCGAGGGGGATTGAATATAAAAGTAGGGAGGTCTTGCTGCAGCTGTATAGGGCATTGGTGAGGCCGCAACTGGAGTACTGTGTGCATTTTTGGGCGCCGCACCTGCACAAAGATATTTTGGCCTTGGAGGGAGTGCAGAGGAGGTTTACTAGGCTGATACCGGAGTTGAGGGGGTTGAGCTATGAGGAGAGGCTGAATAAACTGGGCTTGTACTCGTTAGAGTTTAGAAGAATGAGAGGAGATCTCACTGAGACGTATAAGATGATGAATGGGATGGATAGGATAGAGGTGGAAAGACTCTTCCCGCTCAAAAAAGACAATAGGACTAGGGGGCACAGCCTCAAGATAAAAGGGGGGCGGTTTAGAACGGAGTTGAGGAGGAACTTCTTCACTCAAAGGGTGGTGAATCTCTGGAATTCTCTGCCCGTTGAAGTGGTGGAGGCTGCCTCGCTAAATATTTTTAAGACGCGGGTTGATGGGTTTTTGATAGGAGAGGGGATTAAGGGTTATGGGGAGAGGGCGGGAAAGTGGAACTGAGCAGCGACAGATCAGCCATGATCTTATTGAATGGCGGGGCAGGCTCGAAGGGCTGGATGGCCTACTCCTGCTCCTATTTCTTATGTTCTTATGTTCTTATGTTCTTACCCTGCCTAATCCCGTTAGAATTTTATCAGTTTCTATGAGATCCCCTTTCACTCTTCTAAACTCCAGTGAGTATAATGAATCCAGCATGACGTTTAATATTGCTTTCACAAACTGTCTTAGCACCAACACGTAAGCTGCATAATCTCCTTTGGGAACAGGGCTTTCTGGATGTATTAACCTTGTGTCACAGAGAGATGTGTTAACCTTTGACTCTGGACATGGACATGTGAGTGCCAATGGGTAGCAATAGAAAGTGGCTGACTTGTTCACGATTTCTGCATTGCATTAAGCGTAGAAAAGTTCCCACTGGGAAATCCACTGATGGCAGTAATGAAACCCAATCAAAAACATAAATTGTCACGAAGCCTCGCAAAAACAATGAGTGCCTGGAAGCTTAAGTAACAGCTGGAAAAACAAAATGGAGGGAAAATAGCTTAGAAATGACGGGTGAAACAAATTTTCCAACAAATCATTTTGGAATACATTTTCTATTCCTGATTCAGTTCAGTGCCTTACAACCCTGAATAACCATTATGTGTAGGCCAGAAGAGAACTGCAACCAATTGTTATTAGTATGTTGAAGCACTAAAATGATAAGACCCACATTTAACCTAATATCACAATGAAGCATCCACCTATGTCAGACTCAGTATGTTCATGCATAGAATAGTATAGCATAGTATAGAATAGAATAGAATAGAATCCCTACAGTGCAGAAGGAGGCTGTTCAGTACATCAAACCTGCACCAACAACAATCCTATCCAGACCCCATCCCCATAACCATATGCACTTACTTTGCTAATCCCCTGACACTAAGGAGCAATTTAGCATAGTCAATCCACCTAACCTACACAACTTTGGACAATGGGAGGAAATTGGAGCACCCGGAGGATACATAAGCAGACACGGGGAGAATGCGAAAACTCCACATGGAGACAAATATCTATTGAACTCTTTAATCCCAAGATCTATACCTAATGTTTTCTTGAAATCACACAATGCTTTGGCCTTACCTATTTTCTGTGTTGTGAATTCCATAGATTCACCACCCTTTGGATGAAGAAATTTCTCCTCACCTCAGTTTTAAAATGTTTACCCCTTATCTTCATAGTCTGACATCCTAATTCTGAAGTCCCCCACCACCGGGAACATTCTTTCTGAATCTATCCTGTCTAATGCTGTTAGAATTTTATACGTTTCTATGAGATTTCTTCTCATTTTTCTAAACTCCAGTGAATATAATGAATCCAGCATTATGTTTAATATTGCTTTCACAGACTGTCTTGTCACCAACACATAAGCTGTATAATCTCCTTTGGCAACAGGGCTTTCTGGATGTATTAACCTTGTGTCACAAAGAGATGTGTCAACCTTTGACTCTGGATTTGGACATGTGAGTGCCTATAGATAGCAATAGAACCTTGTTTATGAACTGAAATCCCACTCACCTGATGAAGAAGCAGTGCTTCGAAAACTAGTGGGTTTTGAGAACATAAGAACATAAGAAATAGGAGCAGGAGTAGGCCATCTAGCCCTTCGAGCCTGCCCCGCCATTCAATAAGATCATGGCTGATCTGTCATGGCTCAGTTCCACTTTCCCGCCCTCTCCCCATAACCCTTAATCCCCTCGCTTATCAAAAACCCTTCAACCCGCTTCTTAAAAATATTTAGCGAGGCAGCCTCCACCACTTCAACGGGCAGAGAATTCCAGAGATTCACCACCCTTTGAGTGAAGAAGTTCCTCCTCAACTCCGTTCTAAACCGCCTCCCCTTTATCTTGAGGCTGTGCCCCCTAGTCCTACTGTCCTTTCTGAGCGGGGAGAGTCTCTCCACCTCTATCCTATCCATCCCATTCATCATCTTATATGTCTCAATGAGATCTCCCCTCATTCTTCTAAACTCTAACGAGTACAAGCCTAGTTTATTCAGCCTCTCCTCATAGCTCAACCCCCTCAACTCCGGTATCAGCCTAGTAAACCTCCTCTGCACTTCCTCCAAGGCCAAAATATCCTTGCGCAGGTGCGGCGCCCGAAACTGCACACAGTACTCCAGCTGCGGCCTCACCAATGCCCTATACAGCTGCAGCAAGACCTCCCTACTTTTATATTCAATCCCCTTCGCTATGAAGGCCAGCATCCCATTCGCCTTCCTGACCACCTGCTGCACCTGCAAGCTGGGTTTTTGCGACTCATGCACAAGGACCCCGAGGTCCCTCTGCACCGTCGCCTGCTGCAGTTTTTCGCCACGTAAGCAATAGTCCTTCCTACCATTCTTCCTACCAAAGTGGACCACCTCACACTTGCCAACATTAAATTCCATTTGCCATTTCCTGGCCCATTCGCCCAGCCTATCTAGATCCTTCTGCAGACTCTCCACACCCTCCGCACAATTTGCCTTTCCCCCAATCTTGGTGTCATCAGCAAATTTCGACACTCTACACTCGGTTCCCTCCTCCAGATCATCTATATAAATGGTAAATAGCTGAGGCCCCAGCACCGACCCCTGGGGCACTCCACTAGTCACCAACCGCCAATCCGAATAGCACCCATTGACCCCCACTCTCTGCCTCCTATTTGACAACCAATCCTCTATCCACGCTAACACCCTACCCCCAACTCCATGTCCCCTGACCTTCTGCAATAACCTCTTGTGAGGTACCTTGTCAAACGCCTTCTGAAAATCTAGAAAGACCACATCCACTGGCTCTCCTCTATCCACTGCCCTAGACACATCCTCATAGAACTCCAGTAAATTTGTCAGACACGACTTCCCTTTAATGAAACCGTGTTGCGTCTGCCCTATCAAGCAATTCCCTTCAAGATGCCTCGCAATTTCCTCCTTAATGACGGATTCTAACATTTTACCTACCACAGACGTTAAACTAACCGGCCTATAATTCCCCGCCTTTTGCCTGGCACCCTTCTTAAACAACGGCGTAACATTAGCCGTTTTCCAATCTTCCGGCACTTCCCCGGAATCCAGCGACGTCTGGAAAATAACCACCAAGGCATCCACTATAACCTCCGCCATTTCTTTCAGAACCCTCGGATGCATTCCATCCGGTCCTGGGGACTTGTCCACAATCAGCCCCTCCAGTCTGTCGAGCACCACCTCTCTAGTAACAGTAATGTCATTAAGACCCTCCAGTCCTACCACCTTTCCATCGCTAACACCCGGCAAATTATTCACGTCCTCCTCCGTGAAGACAGAAACAAAAAAGTTATTCAAGACCTTAGCCATATCCCCAGTTTTGCTACAAATAAATGTGTTGGACTTTAACCTGGTGTTGTGAGACTTCTTACTAGCAACAGAACATACACAGAGTGGCTGACTTGCTCACGATTTCTGCATTGCACTAAGCATAGAGGATGTGGGAGATTTTTGTCTGAAGTCACTCTGATAAAACAGCATGACTTACACTAGTTTTCCTGCAAATTCGATACTTAGAATCTCTTTGGAAGAATCTTGGGCCTTGTGTATTAAACCTTGCAAAACACACACACACACACACACACACACACACACACACACACACACACACACACACACACACACACACACACACACACACACACACACCTTTTGTGAATACCTTTGGTCTCACTGGCCTTGAGATTTCAAGAGTTGTTGCTTCTTCAAAATTGCAACTGTTGGAGACAATTCTTTTCCTTGAGACATAATGCATTTTTTCCACATATGTTTTGATTTTTATACCCAAGATTTGTTTCGATGAAATCTTCTCTATCTCGTGTTAGATAGCAAACTGGAGTAAAGATCAGGTCTTAACTTGGAAGAGAAGAGAAGGAATATTGTCCCCACCTCATTGGCAACTTTTCCTGACTAATGTTTTAGCAGCTTTTGGGTTGTATAAAAGATTTCAAAAATGGTCACTTCAGCCACATGACTTCTCTCTCACACAATAGTTTCAGAAGGTATTTGTTTAGCTGATCCCTAAACCAGTTATGTTGTCCAAGGATGCTTTCTATCTTTGCTTGAGAGATAGCTTTAGACGAAAGCAAACCTGAGGTTCAGTACAGTTTCAAGTAAATCCTTTTGCAGTAGTTCTTGACATAAGCAGGTGTGAAATTCTACGAGGATTTTGCAGCGTGTCTGGATTGTAATTTACATTGGAACTTCCCGGAAATCGGTAGCATGGTAGCAGAGTGGTTAGCACTGTTGCTTCACAGCTCCAGGCACCTAGGTTCAATTTCCGGCTCGGGTCACTGTCTGTGTGGAGTTTGCACATTCTCCTCGTGTCTACGTGGGTTTCTTAAGAACATAAGAAGTAGGAGCAGGAGTAGGCCATCTAGCCCTTTGAGCCTGCCCCGCCATTCAATAAGATCATGGCTGATCTGAAGTGGCTCAGTTCCACTTTCTCCCCATAACCCTTAATTCCCTTGCCTACCAAAAACCTATCTACCCATGTCTTAAATATATTTAGCGAGGTAGCCTCCACGACTTCAACGAGCAGAGAATTTCAGAGATTCACCACCCTTTGAGTGAAGAAATTCCTCCTCAACTCCATTCTAAGCTGCCCCCCCCCCCCCCCACCCCACCCCCCGATCTTGAGGCTGTGCCCTCTAGTCCTGTTGTCCTTTCTGAGCAGGAAGAATCTCTCTACCTCTACCCTATCCATCCCTTTCATTATCTTATACGTCTCTATAAGATCCCCCCTCATCCTTCTAAACTCCAACGAGCACAGACCCAGTCCATTTAGTCTCTCTTCATAGTCCAACTCCCTCAACTCCGGTATCAGCCTAGTGGACCTCCTCTGCACTCCCTCCAAGGCCAAAATATCCTTGCGCAAGTGCGGTGACAAAAACTTCACACAGTACTCCAGCTGCGGCCTCACCAGTGCCCTGTACAGTTGCAGCAAGACCTCCCTGCTTTTATATTCTATCCCCCCCACTATAAAGGCCAGCATCCCATTCGCCTTCTTGATCACCTGCTGCACCTGCAGACTGGGTTTTTGTGACTCATGCACAAGGACCCCAGGTCCCTCTGCACCGTAGCATGCTGCAGCTTTTCGCCCTTTAAATAGTAATCCCTCCTATTATTCCTGCCAAAGTGGATAACCTCACACTTGCTAACATTGTACTCCATCTGCCAGGTCCTCGGCCACTCGCTCAGCCTATCTAGATGCCTCTGCAGACTTTCCACACCCTCTGCACAATTTGCTTTTCCGCTCATCTTTGTGTCATCAGCAAATTTTGTCGCCCTACACTCAGCCCCCTCCTCCAGATCATCTATATAAATAGTAAATAGCTGAGGCCCCAGCACCGATCCCTGCGGCACTCCACTACTAACCAGCCACCAATCAGAATAGCACCCATTGATACCAACTCTCTGCCTCCTATTAGAAAACCAATCCTCTATCCACGCTAACATGAGTCGCAAAAACCCAGCCTGCAGGTGCAGCAGGTGGTCAGGAAGGCGAATGGGATGCTGGCCTTCATAGCGAGGGGGATTGAATATAAAAGTAGGGAGGTCTTGCTGCGGCTGTATAGGACATTGGTGGGGCCGCAGCTGGAGTACTGTGTGCAGTTTTGGTCGTCGCACTTACGCAAGGATATTTTGGCCTTGGAGGGAGTGCAGAGGAGGTTTACTAGGCTGATACCGGAGTTGAGGGGGTTGAGCTATGAGGAGAGGCTGAATAAACTAGGCTTGTACTCGTTAGGGTTTAGAAGAATGAGGGGAGATCTCATTGAGACATATAAGATGATGAATGGGATGGATAGGATAGAGGTGGAGAGACTCTTCCCGCTCAGAAAGGACAGTAGGACTAAGGGGCACAGCCTCAAGATAAAGTGGGGGGCGGTTTAGAACGGAGTTGAGGAGGAACTTCTTCACTCAAAGGGTGGTGAATCTCTGGAATTCTCTGCCCGTTGAGGTGGTGGAGGTGCCTCGCTAAATATTTTTAAGACGCGGGTTGAAGGGTTTTTGATAAGCGAGGGGATTAAGGGTTATGGGGAGAGGGCGGGAAAGTGGAACTGAGCCACGACAGATCAGCCACGATCTTATTGAATGGCGGGGCAGGCTCGAAGGGCTAGATGGCCTACTCCTGCTCCTATTTCTTATGTTCTTATGTTCTTATGTTCTTAACACCTTACCCCCAACTCCATGCCTCCTGACCTTCTGAAGCGACCTTTTGCGCGGCACCTTATCAAACACCTTTTGAAAATCGAGAAACACTACATCCACCGGCTCCCCTCTGTCTACCGCACTAGTCACATCCTCATAGAATTCCAATAAATTCATCAAACACGACTTCCCCTTAACGAATCTGTGCTGCATCTGCTCTATCAAACAATTCTTCTCTAGATGCCGCGCTATTTCTTCTTTGATGATGGATTCAAGCATTTTTCCAACAACAGACGTTAAACTAACTGGCCTATAATTCCCTGCCTTTTGCCTGCTACCTTTTTTAAACAGCAGCGTAACATTAGCCATTTTCCAATCTTCCGGCACTTCCCCGGAATCCAGCGAGGTTTGGTAAATAATCACTAAGGCATCTACTATCACCTCTGCCATTTCCTTCAAAACCCTGGGATGCATTCCATCTGGTCCTGGGGACTTGTCCACCATCAGTCCCGCTAGTCGATCAAGCACTACCTCTCTAGTGACAGTAATCGCATTCAGGCCCTCAACTCCTACCATCCTTCTATCTTTAATATCCGGCAAACTATTCGCGTCCTCCTCCTTGAAGAACGAGGCAAAAAACTTATTTAAGGCCTCAGCCATTTCCTCATCTCCCACCACTAAATCCCCCCTCTCATTCTCTAAGGGTCCAACATTCACTCTAGCCAGCCTCCTCTTTATTCGGTTTTGTCCCTCAGTCCAATGATGTGTGGGTTCGTGTCCTGAGATGTGTAGGTTAGAGGGATTAGCGGGTAAAATATGTAGGGATATGGCGGTCAGACCTGGGTGGGATTGTGGTCATTGCAGATTTGATGGGCAGAAGGGCCTCTTTCTGCACCTCAGGGTTCTATGATTCTAAATCGGTCAACTTGCAAGAACAGATGTCAGGTGACTTGTGGCAGCCATCTTAAGCTAATGTCTTTTCTTGCTTTTAAAGTACTCAATTCAAATTGTACAATATAAGTTTGATCAGTTGACGGAATTACAAATTAATATCACTCATGCACAAGTCATGTCATAGTGACAAACGCAATGGTTAGGCTGTTGTTAACAGTTTGCAATTTTAAGTAAGCACAGTAAAAGGTGTTAAAACTATGGAGTATGCACTGTTGATTCACTTGCAATGGGAAATTATAATTACAAAGAGAAATTTGAGATATTGCTATGATTACCTTTGGAGCAGTGGATTAGATCTTTATTTAATTATGGAGAGTTTTGATAGATTTAATAGCCAAAGACTGTTTTCTCTGGGCAGGAGTTAATGATGAGTGATTGTCAATTTAGAATTGCCGTCAAGGGAAAAGGGAATGAGATGAGGAGACGTACCTTTCTATCGGGAGGTATTGGAGCATGGACAGTTTGCCACAGAGCATAATTGAGGCAAAAAGCACTACCGATTTTAGGGGAAATGTAGACAGCTAGTTTGACCAGGAGTTTTCGTGATTTTGCTTTTCTCATTTGTCTAAAATTGGCCAGACTAATACAAACGATGAGAGAAATTAAAGCTCAAAAGATTCTCAACTCAAATTCAGTAATCTATTGCAATAATTTCAAAATACTGCACTAGAAACCAATTCAAATCATACAAGTGGCCAAATCAAATTAAGCAAGGTCACTCCTTTTTCATTAATTGTGCAGGTCTGTATGCTTTAATAACATTTTTTTAAAAAAAACTTTTATGGTGCAGTGATATGTAGGCATGTTTTAAAAGCATTCATTTTTTTTTAAAGTTTATTTATTAGTCACAAGTCAGCCCTCATTATCACTGCAATAAAGTTTCTGTAAAAATACTCTGTTCTGCTACACTGAGGGAGAATTGATCAAGGCCAATTCACCTAACCTGCACATCTTTGGACTGTGGGAGAAAGCCAGATCACTCAGGGGAAACCCACACAGACACAGGGAGAACGAGCAAACTCAACACAGACAGTGACCCGAGCCAGGAGTCGAACCCAGGTGCCTCGCGCTGTGAAGAAGCAATGCTAACCACTGAATTGCCATGCTGCCTTGTTTTTGTTAACTTATGAAGGAATTGTCGACCATTCACAGTATAACTAGCAAATGGTTTGTCTTATTGAAAGTCCATAAGACCATCAGACATAGAAGCAGAATTAGGCCACTCGGCCCATTGAGGCTGCTCCACCATTCAATCATTGGTTGCTATTTTTCTCATCTTATTTCTCCTGCTTTTTCTCCATAACCCCTGATCCCCTTATTAATCAAGAATCTATCTCTTAAAGACACTCAATGACCTGGTCTCTACAGCCTTCTGTGGCAAAGAGTTCCACAGATTCACCATACTCTGGTTGAAGAAATTTCTCCTCATCTCTGTTTTAAAGAATTGTCCCTTTAGCCTGAGGTTGTGCCCTCTGGTTCTAGTTTTTCCTACAAGTGAAAACACGATGTCCATACCCATTCTATCCAAGCCTTACAGTATCCTGTAAGTTTCAATGAGATCCTCGCATCCTTTAAACTCCAGTGAGTACAGGCCCAGAGAGCTTAATCATTCTTCATATGACAAGCTCTTCATTCAAGGGATCATTTTTGTGAACTTTCTCTGGACCCTTTCCAAGGACAGCACATCCTTCCTTAGATATGAAGCCCAAAACTGTTCACAATGCTCAAACGGGGTCTGATCAGAGACGTATACAGCCTCAGAAATACATCCCTGCTCTTATATTCTAGCCCTCTCGACATGAATGCTAACATTGCATTTGTCTTCCTAACTGCTGACTGAACTTGCACATTAACCTTAAGAGAATCTTGAACAATGATTCCCAAGTCCCTTTTTGTTTTTGATATCCGAAGCATTTCCCCATTTAGAAAATAGTCTATGCCTCCATTCCTCCTTCCAAAGTGCATAACCTCACACTTTTCCACATTATATCCCATCTGTCACTCCTTTGCCCATTATCCTAACCTGTCCAAGTCCTTCTGCAACCTCCGTTTCCTCCATACTACCTATTCCCCTACATATCTTTGTATCATCTGCAAAATTACAACAGTGTCTTCAGTTCCTTTTTGCAAATTGTTAATTATAACATGAAAAGTTGTAATCCCAGCACCAACCCCTGAGGCACACCACTAGTCACTGGCTGCCATCCTTAAAAAAACCCATGTATCCCTACTCTCTACTTCCTGCCGGTCAACCAATCCTCTATCCATGCCAGGATCTTACCCTCAACACCATTTCTAAAGTATTTAAAAATAAGTTGCTCATGGGTGGTGGATTAAAATGGCAATTCTTCATGATTAACCCATTTAATCAATTTTCCGTTGTTTAGTTCATTAACTGAATTCAGAATGGAACATGGTGAAGCTCAGAGGCAGGGAGTCATCCACCCCACTGTGATCTCATGGGGTCAAAGATTATGGTGCCATATATATGCAACAATGTGAAAGCCACTCACTCACAGCAGGCCAAGAGATTTGGATCTTCACGTGTTGAATGGAAGAAAGCGATGCTCGCCTCCCTGGTTCAGCAATAACTCCCTCGGGACTCTCCTCCAGATTGTCCAGGAAAGGTGGGAGGTCCTATTTCCGAGACATCAAAGCAGAAGGCCCCCCCCATCTGATCATGGCAACCTGGGAGGAGATCACTGCGCTGATGAGTGGCTGTGGGGTCCCAGAAAGGATGGGTTTTCAGTGCACGAAAAGAGGGGCAAATGCACTCTTCACTGACTTTGAACTCATCTGGCATCAGGCAATTTAATGGTGAGAGACACATAGTTTTTTTTTATATATGTGACCAGTGTATGAGCACTGAGTGTGTGCCAACCACTTTAATCCCTCTGTCTTATTAGTTCCGGGACAAACTTTATCTTAACCACTTACTGGGGAGAGCTCAGCAATGACAATCAGCATGCATGCTTCGGAACTGCTCATTTCACCAATGCCCTCCTGTCTTTCTGTAGGATAAGATAACTCAAAGCAAAAGAGAGCCTGCCCACATGGGAGGTGGTACTTCAGCGCTTCAAAAGGAGGTTTAGCTCAGTTGCCTGGATAGCTGATTAGTGATGCAAAGCAACACCAATAACGCAGGTTCAATTCCCCTACCAGCTAAGGTTATTTATGAAGGCCCTGCAAAAGGAAGAGCCACTTATGGTCATCTGGGACTATGATGACTTTACATTTCACATTTACCTACTGGGAACAAAGTGCAGAGTTGGCAGGAGAAAAACAAGGCAGCACCTTCAAGCAAGGTGAGATCAGCTTTCCCCCAACCATGTAGTGAGGATACATCTAGTCTCCTTCTAGAACATATAAGCATTTACTGTGAGTGATCTTCGATGTATAAGACTTTCTTTTCTCTACTCCACATTATCAAGAAAAGGGGGAGGATATCACCCAGAAGACACCACAGCTCCAGCGTCCAGGCCACCTCTAAGGAGAAAGCCTCGGAATCCTCAGAGGAAGCACCATTTCGGCATTCACTGGGACTCTCCACCAGCACAGGTAATGAACCTCAATGAGGCCTAGTCCTCTCACAGGCTCGGATTCACAGAGTAATGATCACTATCGCTGATGCAGGCGCACAGCTGGCAGAAGCAATGGCAGCCAAGGACTCCCTGATACTCGAAAGGCTTTTTCTAAAATTAATTTATGGAATATTAGCTTCACTGGCTGGGTCAACATTCATTGTACCTCTCTGATTGCCCTTGAGAGTGTGATGGTGAGCTACCTTTTTGAACAGCTGCAGTCCATGAGGGGCAGGTACACCCATGGAGCTGTTAGCGAGGAAATTCCAGGATTTTGACCCAGCGACAGTAAAGAAATGGTGACATATTTCCAAGTCAGGATGGTGAGTGGCTTGGAGGGGAACTTCCAGGCCATGATGTTCCCAAGTATCTGTTGCCATTGTTCTTCCAGACAATGGTGGTCTTGGGTTTGGAAGATGCTGTCTGAGGAGCCTTGATAAATTCCTGCAATGCAGCTTGCAGATGACACATGGATGACATGCTGAAGATCTTCCTAATATACCTTTGAAATTATAGCCCTTGTCATCATTCCTGCACAACCACATAACGTTCATGTCAGCAGCTGGCTGAGATGGCAATCAGATGCCTGTGTATCGACCCTTTCATTTTTGATTAGCGTACTGCCAATGATTGGAAAATGTCTGAGAAGGAATGACACGTTTACAGCTATGCCAGTCTGCCTAAACAATGAGAAGAATATCCAAGTTTACACTCTGCTGAACCTAGTGGGCCCAGAGACTGTAGAGAAATTGGAATCCTTCATATCCCAGAAGAGTGCAGAGCAAGAGAGTCCTGAGATAATGCTAAAAAAAATTGAAGGATTGTTTTCACCTGTAAAGAACTGTCATCATGGATAGATACGTGCTAACACTGCTAATCAGAAACCCAATGAAACAATGTATGCCTCAACACTGAAAGTTCTGGTAACAAAGTGCCTATTTGGCACTCATTGATGGACTCATAAGAAACAGCATAACGTGTGAAATACACAGTAAAACTGAGTGCAACTCGTGGCTCCATAAGAAAAACCTAACATTGGAATCTGCCATTAATATCTATATATTAAATGAACAGACCAGGAAGAGTGCTAAGTCACATCGTAAGCATGCAAAGACGGGAGTCTGCTCCAGGCATCCTAGAGTATTGCATCCCTCCTGTACCAAGGTTCTCTTATCAATAAATATCGTTCGTTTCTAACAAAGTCTATAATTGCTTGACAATGCCATAATGATGGGCAAATGGCCTCCTTCAGCACCATCACAGTTCTGTGATCCAGTCTCCCATCCATTGACCGTGTCTACACTTCCCACTGCCTCGGAAAAGCAGCCAGCATAATTAAGGCCCCACGCATCCCAGACATTCTTTCTTCCGTCTTCTTCCGTCGGGAAAAAAATACAAAAGAGGTCACGTACCAACTAGCTCAAGAACAGCTTCTTCCCTACTACCATTAGACTTTTGAATGGACCTACCTCCTATTAACTTGATTTTTCTCTACACCCTAGATATGACTGTGACACTACATTCTGCACTCTCTCATTTCCTTGTCTATGAATGGTATGCTTTGTCTGTATCACGCGTAAGAAACAATACTTTTCACTGTATGCTAATATGTGACAATAATGAATCAAAAATCTTTGCAAGTTGCAGGGTAAAGGCCTTGCACCCTGACCTTAGTGATGGCCTTCTGCACACCTGATGATTCACATAAGTCACCTAGGATTGACAAAGAACATTAGACTCAATGTGAGGATTGCTGCACTGCAAGAAACTCAACTTGCTCAATGTAAATCCTTTCAAAGCGGAATGTTGGACATTCTTCTGGCAGGGAAAATGTCAAGAGCAACACAAGGCCATGGAGTACGTTCTGCAATAAAAAAGGTACTCATGATGATTGCAACCCCACTGAAGGATCAGGGAGAATTCTTACACTTCGCATGTCAACAAGCGCGGGCCCAGTTCACCTGATGTACATCTAAGCCCCAACTCTCACCTTCACCCTGGATGTCAAGGATCAAATCTGAGGTGCTTGTTACTCCCATTCCAGCACTCAGGATCAGTACGTTTTTGAGGACTTCAATGCAAGAGTGAATACTGGCTACAGAGCTTGGCCAATATGCAATGGGCATCAGGGAATTAGCAAGCTGAATGAAAATGGATTGAAGCAAGCTACCACGGATGCTGGAAACTGAAGCAAAATCAGAAAGTTCTGGGAAATCTCAGCAGGTCAGACACCATCTGTGGAGAGAGAGCAGAGCCAACATTTTGAGTCTGGATGACCCTTCATCAGAGCTGAAAATTGAGACAGGCTGCTGGAGCTGTACTGTTAGCATGCACTCTGTGATGAACATTTCCTCCAAACCATGCCACAAGGCATCTTGGAAACATCCAAGATTATGCTACTAGCACTTGCTATATCTTATCATCACCAGATATGCCACTCTCAACAGTGTCCTGATGACTCACAGCTACCACAGTGCTGTCCTAGACACTGATCACTCCCTGGTGTGTAGGTCAGGTTTCAAACAAGGGAACTATAGCACTTCAAAATGAAAGGTCATTCTCAAATCAACACTTGCTGTACCACTGATCCAGAAATAACCCAGGAGTTCCTCAACATCCTCGATTAAGCTCTTTTGACTAACAGTGACCAAAGCAAAGTCGGATCATCTGTACAATATCATTTATATCTCTGCATTTACTGTGTATGGAAAGAAGAGATCAAAGAAATGATGAATAGTTTGAGGCTTATTGGACTGCAACAGAGCCAGTCACTGCAACCAAGAGAGAAGTTCTCATGGAATACGAGCAAGTTTTCAGCGAACAAAATTGCACTGGGCATGCCAAAATCAAGTCTCAACAGACAGCCTAGCACTGAGCCAAGCAATACTGGTTTAAACTCTGCAACAGCATACAATCTGCTGCTGAATCTGGGAATGATGGAGGGATTT
The DNA here is from genome assembly GCF_965287045.1 of Carcharhinus amblyrhynchos. NCBI lineage: Eukaryota > Metazoa > Chordata > Chondrichthyes > Carcharhiniformes > Carcharhinidae > Carcharhinus > Carcharhinus amblyrhynchos. The sequence goes on from NC_137334.1 coordinate 84,688,471, forward strand.
CTGATGAATGAAGAAAGCAACTGATCAAGGAGCAACCAAATCAATCCCCTTGAAGACAAAAGCAGGGATGATCATCACTGAATCTAGAAAGCAGATGGAAAGGCAAGTGGAGGACCACCTCGAACTGTACGCAATGGAGAACCCTGTCAGTGAAGAATCTCTCAATGCCACAAACATCCACTCACTTCAGCATCAATGCTCAGTAGCAGCAATGTGTACTTCCTACAAGATACATTTTGTACAAGATGTGTACAATGGCACAGTGGTTAGCACTGCTGCCTCACAGCGCCAGGGACGCAGGTTCCATTCCAGTCTCGGGTCACCATCTGTGTGGACCTTGCGCATTCTGTGTCTGTGAGGGTTTCCTCCGGGTGCTCTGGTTTCCTCCCACACTCCAAAGATGTGCAGGTTAGGTGGATTGGCCATGCTAAATTGTCCCTTAGTATGTGTCGGAGAGACTTGCGGGGTAAATATGTATGTTACAGGGATTGTTGTCGGTGCAGGCTTGACGGGCTGAAGGGCCTCTTTCTGCACTGTAGGGATTCTATGATTCTGTGACACTATAAATTCACCAAAGATCCTGGTGAATTTGGAAGGTGCCTTCCAAACTCACAACCACTTCCATCTAGAAGGACAAAGGCAACAGATACATGGGAACACCACTACCTGCAAGTTCCTCTCCAAGCCACTCACCATCCTGACTTGGAAATATCCTTCTCAGTCGCTGGGTCAAAATCCTGGAACTCCCTCCCGAATGGCATTGTGCATCAACCCACAGCACGTGAGCTGCAGCGGTTAAGAAGGCAGCTCACCACCACCTTCTCAAGAGCAACTAGGGATGAGCAATAAATGCTGGCTAGCCAGCGATGTTCATGATCCATAAATGAATAAAGGAAAAATTGCTGGCGTACCTTTTCATGAAGGAACTGGACATCAGGCTCATCTTAATGGAGCTCAACAAATACCACTGACCTCCTTGCAAGTAGTTAAATGCCGGGAGACGATGACATTTCACTTCAAGTCATCAAAAATGAAAAACCCACACAGCATGTCTGTGAACTTTTGTGTCTGTGCTGGAAGGAAAAAATTGCATCTCAAGACATGCATGATGTAAAATTACTCACCTCTTTAAAATCAAAGAATATCACAGTGATTCTAACAATTACTGAGGCATTTCCTTGTCATGTATTGTGAGAAAGCTCTTGGCTCATGTTACACTGACCAGAATGCAGGCCCTAGAATCGTGCGTCTACCCGGAGTCTCAGCGCAGCTTCAGAGCCGGCAGATCAACAGTCGATGTGATTTTCCCACTTTGTCAGTTACAGAAGAACAGCGCACACCACTCTACATTGCTTTCGTGGATCTAAGCAAGATTTTCAACCCTGACAGCCAAGAGAGGCTCTTAAAATAGAAAATAGGCTGCCTGTCTGGACTGCTGGGCAACATTACCTCCTCCCATGAGAACAGGAGAAACAGCGGATGGTGTTTATTTAGACTTTCAGAGGACTTTTGATGAGGTCTCACATAATAGACTATTATAAAATGTTAAAGCACGTGGGATTGCAGGTAATGTCTTAAGATTGATAAAAAGCTAGTTAGCCGATAGGAAACAAAGAGTTGGCATAAATTGGTCTTTTTCTGATTGGTGGTCAGTGACTAGTGGGGTTCTGCAAGCATCTGTGCTAGGACCCTAACTGTTCACATTATATGCTGATGATTTGGAAGAAGGAACTGAATGTATTATCTCCAAATTTGCAGATGATACAAAGTTGGGTGGAAGGGTGAGCTGTGAGGAGGATGCAGAGATGCTTTAGCATGATTTGGACAGACCGAGTGTGCGGACAGCTGCATGTCAGATGCAGTATAATGTGGCTAAATGTGAGGTTATCCACTTTGGTAGCAATAATAGGAAGACAGATTACTACTTGAATGGGAAACTTTGGAATCCTCATGCATCAGTCAGTGAAAGCAAGTGCGCAGATACAGCAGCCAGTAAAGGAAGCAAATGGTCTGTTGGCCTTCATAGCGAACAGATTTGAGTACAGGGATAGGAATGTTTTGCTGCAATTGTATAGGGTGTTGGTAAGGCCTCATCTGGAGTATTGTGTGCAGTTTTGGTGTCCTTATGTGATGAAGAATGTCCTTACGAAAGAGGGGGCATTGTGTAGGTTTACCAGGCGGATCCCTTGGATGGCAGGTCTGTCATATGAGGAGAATTTGAGGAGAAGTTGATTAGAATTATATACACTGGAGTTTAGAAGAGTGAGAGGGAACCACATAGAAACTTACAAAATTCTAACAGGGTTAAGACAGGGTAGATTCAGAAAGAATGTTCCCAATGGTGGGTGAGTCCAGAACTAGAGGTCATAGTTTGAGAATAACAGGTACACCTTTTAGACCTGAGATGAGGAGCAATTTCTTCACCCAAAGGGCAGTGAATGTGTGGAATTCACTACCACAGAAAGGAGTTGGGGCCAAAACGTTGTCTGATTTCAGAAAAAAATTACAAACAGCTCTTGGGGCTAACAGGATCAAGGGGTATGTGGGCATAAGGATACTGAATTTGATAACCAGCCATGTCAAAATGAATGGCAGAGCAGGCTCGAAGGGTCAAATTGCCTACTCCTGCTTTTAGTTTCTATGTTTCTATGTAACATGCACTGTTTTGTCAGCTACAGTGGAACATTAGGAGATCATGCGCTATGGTTGTTAGCATCTCCACCCCGAGACTAGAAGCTCCCAGGTTCAAGTCCAACAACAGGATGTATCGGCCAGGGAAGGAGCTTCAAAAAGTGGTACAGTGGACTGATAACTAGCTCAGGGATCCTTCCCATTATTCCCCAAAGGAAAAAAAAGCTGTGCAACGATACACTTAAAACAAAGATCAGAGGCTATCAAAGTCAGCAGCGGAGTCAAGCAGTGCTGCTCCTGACACCTGCGCCCTTTGGCATATTTTTCTCCATGCCGCTATTGTACATTTTCGGCAGCTCAAATGAGATTATCTACTCATATATCATAGCTAATTGCAAGCTATTCAACTCGACAATACTATACACCAAGACCACAGTGTGTCATGTCCTAGTCCTTGAGTTGTTGCTTACTGATGACACTGCTCTGGCGTCTCATATTGAAGCCCGCTGATTGACTCTCCGAGTCCGTAAGATATTTGGACTGACAATCAGCACCATGAAGAACAAAATTATGAGGTAGGATGTAGAGATGCTGCCATCCATCAACCTTGACAACCTCACTCTGGAGTTAGTTGGCAACTTGACATACCTTGGGTCAACAGTTACCAGCCTTGATGCCCAAATCAGCACCAGGATTGCTGTCATCTCAAACTTGAGAAGTCAAGTTGGAAAAGATACAAAAGTTTGAGGTTGCATACCAAACAGACTCAAGAATAGCCTCTTCCCTGCTGCCATCAGACTTTTGAATGGACTTACCTTGCACTAAGCTGATCTTTCTCAATACCCTAGCTATGACTGTAACACCACATTCTGCATCCTCTTCTTTCCTTCTTGTATAACATGCAAGGAACAATATTTTTCATTGTATACTAATACATGACAATAATAAATCAAATCAGATCAAAAAATCAACACACTAATTGAAAATACAAAGCTGTGTGTGTACCAAGCTTTTGTTCTCAATGTCTTTCTTTCCAATAGCGAACACAGATAGCAAACCAAGAAAGGCAGCTGAACAGCTTGCACATCCACTGCCTCAAATGAATATTTGGCATCTCCAGAGTGCTGTAAATGGAAGTACACCTGGATGCAGAGATCTTCAATGTGTTTACCCTTTCGACTCAGTGGCAGATCTGTTGACTTGCTCATATGAGCCAAATGGATAACAACTGAATCCCAAAGACCTGCTTGATGGTGAGCTTGGTATTGGCACCAGACCAACCAGTCACCCACATCTGTGATACAAGGATGCTACAAGTGAGACCTCAAATGGACCAGGATCAGAGTCATTGCATGGGAATTTCTCACTGCTCACCTGAGGAGAAACAATCAGGAGGGGAATGGAAAAAGCAGAGGCCAAAAGCAAAGTTTAATGTATTAATGTTTAATGTATTAGCGTCACAAGCCGGCTTACATTAACACTGCAATGAAGTTGCTGGGAAAATCCCCTCGTCGCCACACAATGATCAGATGGAAGAAGAGAGAGACCGCCAGAAGAAAAACATCAGTCAAGTTCGGGTCAATGGGATTCATCTGTGCTCGCTGTGGAAGTGAATGCCAATCACAAATCATCCTCTACAGCTACAACAGATGACACACAATCCTGATGGAGCGTACACCCTGGTAGACAAACTATTGCACATGCGCTAAACCTCCCTCTACAGGCTGTCTCATGAGTTAAGCCCTGACAACATCCTCATTGGTAAGAAACAGACTCATCCATGTTTTTCAGGACAGAGTGCATAAGATTGGGCTTGAAAACTCACCCAAAAACAGATCTGGAACTCTCCCCTTTTCAGATTAGCTGGTCACTTACAAAGAAAGAATCTCGTAAAATTCCACCCTTTAGTTTTGCACCGTGATTTTGTCTTTCCTTTGATGTGCACTCTTTTTAAAAATTCATTGACGCTATGTGTGGGCCACTGGCAAGGCTGTCATTTATTGGCCACCCATAATTGACTTTAAGAAGATATTAGCAAGCCAAATTATTGAATACAGCTGAATGGCTTGCTTGGCCATTGTAGAGGGCATTCAAGAGTCAATCACATTGCTGGGGGCTTGGAGTATGGTTGGCCAGACCCAGTAACGACAATAGATTTCCTCCCCGAAAGGAAGGAGAATGGCTATTTCTGACAATTTGGTAGTTGCTTGGTCAGCTTTACTAGCTTTTTATTCCATATTTATTTAATTGAATTTTAAATTCAGAAATTTGTACACACATCCCTGTGTCATCTGATTCCTCGATCCAGACAGACTGCTGTTTACCAGAGCTTTGAATCATAGCATGATAGAACCTACAGTGCAGAAGGAGGCCATTCGGCCCACTGAGTCTGCCCCGACCACAATCCCACTCAGACCCTATCCCCATAACCCCATTTACCATAGCTAGCCCCCCTGACACTAAGGGGCAATTTAGCACGGCCAATCCACCTAACATTTTTCAACCGTGGTAGTAAACTGGAGCACCCAGAGGAAACCCACGCAGACATGGGGAGAATGTGCAAACTCCACACAGACAGTGACCCAAGCTGGGAATTGAACTTGGACCCTGGCACTGTGAGGCAGCTGTGCCAAACACTGTGCCACTGTGCTACTTATCTGCTTCTGCACTTTTTAAAATGTTGGACAAATCACATGTTATGGGGACAGGGGCTGCAGGTTCACCCGGCTGGGTCAGTACAGGACATCTTAGGAGTAATTGTTAGTGCGGGGTCAGTCCTTCCTTATCATTGCATCCCTCAGCAAGATTGAGGATTCCCCGTGGTTTTGGAACCACTTAAGACTCTCTGTGTTCAAACATTCCATTATAGGTGTCACCAATTATTTTTAAAATTGTGCTTTTCTTTCCCTATATGTAGCTCAAAACAAGTTCTTTTATTTTGTTTCTCCAGGAAAAAAATGTGAATGTAGATAACCAGAAGGAGAGCACTTTAGAAAAATAATTTCTGTTTTGTCGAACAGATGGGGAGAAACTATTTCTCCTGGCAGGAGGGTCGGTAACCAGAGGACACAAGTCGAAGATAATTGGCAAAAAATAATCCAGGGGGAGATGAGGAGAATTGTTTTCACGCAGTGAATTGTTGTGATCTGGAATACAGTGCCTGAAAGCGTGGTGGAAGCCGCTTTAACAATAGCTTTCTAAAAAGAATTAGATAACTACTTGAAAAGGATTCTTTTGCCAGGCGATGTGGACAGAGAAGGGTGTGGGGGGACAGCGGGGGAGATGATTAAATGGATAGCTCTTTCAAAGAACTGCTACTGATGGACTGGAAAGGCCTCCTCCTGTGCTGAGTCATTCTGCTGGATAATAGAACCCCAAAAATGTAGGATCTTGCATGGCCTGAGTGTAAATAAACTGGCTAAAAAGTTGTTGTCTATTGTTCAAACTGCCGATACAAATAAGTATCAGAAGTTGCTGAACTCACATCAGAACTCGAGACAAAAGGAGACAAGAGCTGCTCCACATACCCAGAGAAATAAACATTTTATTTTTAAATGTTTTGCCTGCTTTAGCAACTGTGTTCATTAACTATGTGATGACAGTGGCCTAGAATTTGCTGCAAGGATAATGGTGACTTATTTTTATGTGCTTATTAGTGTCACAAGTCGGCTTACGTTAATATGGCAAGAAGTTACTGTGAAAGTACCCGAGTCACCACACTCTGGCACCCGTATGGAGGGAGAATTTAGCACGGCCAATGCACCTACCCAGCATGTCTTTTGGGCTGCGAAAGGAAACTGGAGCACCCGGAGGAAACCGGGGAGAGCATGCAGACTCCACACAGACATTGACACAAGCCGGGAATCAAACACGGGTCCTTGGCACTGTGAGGCAGCCGTGCTCATTACTGAGTACAAAACACAGCAATTTGTGGCATGTAAAGGTTCTAGGGCGAGTTCAAATCTCACAATTTGTTGGCGGATTTCTGTGGTTCGGTCGTGAGCTCTCACAAACAGAAGGTGAGGATGTCGGGGGCAGGCTTAGGGGAGCATCACTCAAATGCATTCTGGGTCCTGACCCCCATGCCTCAACTGTGCTGTTCGTGTCATGCTAATTTGGAATGCAAATGCCATAACCGGGCAAGAAGCAGGTTTGCCTTCAGTTGAGAGCTGCCTGCCTGGCACCAGCAGCAAGGCAGATGGTAGCCATACTGGGGCCTGCCATGTCGAAAAGAGCAGGCAGCTCACCCAAAGGGCCAGGAAGATAAATGATTAATAATGAGGACAATCTGGCCAAACTAACCTAATACACACGTTCTAACACAGACTATCAAGGAGCCCAATATCTTGCAGAGTTGGAAGAAACTTGGACCTTCCATCTGCACTCCAGATTGATAGATTCACTAAAAACCGCTTTAAAAATTGCTTTCCTGAAATCTTCGGCCACTTTACAAACTCTGAAGGGACCTTATTGTGCCACAGATTGGCAGGGATTAATCTCCCCATTCCCTCTCCCTCACCAACACTTAGTACGGGATTTTTCCAGCTGCGCTCACCCCAAGACCGGAAAATGCTGCCCAAGGACAAGGGATATTTGCAGTCTTGCCCAGCCCTCCTCAATTCCTATGGTGGGCGGGATGGGAAATTTCCGCCTTTGATTTCAAACTGAGCCAGAGACATGGGATGCAGAGATGACCTCCGTGTGCCATGATTTTCAAATCACATCCTGACAAGGTCCTCATCCAGCACACTTCTGAAAATGTGGCCTGGGATCTGGCTGCCAATCTCCCAATGGATGTTGTGAAATTGTTGGATTGGAGCCACAAGAACAAATTAAACTTGTCACAGAAAGATAGAGCTACTTTTTTGCAAATCAAGGACACTTTTACTGATAAGTCTTATGTTCCTGCAATGCTAAATAAATGAAAGGAGAAGAATTGAGGCTGATGTTTCACTTGGCAATTAATAAACTGTTCCTGGAGGCTTCTTCATGTATTTTGTTTTTTTCTTTCTGCCTCTGTTTTATCTCCCCCTCTCTCTCTCTCTCTATCTGATCTTTCTTCCCCTCTCTTTCTGTTTCTAATTTCATTCTAATTCACCTCATTTTCTTCTTCGTTAGTCATCCATCTTTACCCTTAAGTCATGCTGGGTCACGACCTAAAATGCACTTGAGCAGTGTCTTCCGAAGCCCGCGTTGCAACTTCTGACACCCTCACTCTATGGTTGTGAGCTCACAACCAAATAAATCCTCCAGCAATTTGCGAGATCCAAACTCACCGAGTTGGCCATGCTAAAATTAGCGTCAGGGGGATTAACAGGATAAATATGTAGATTTACGGGGATTGGACCTTTATTATTGTTAGTGCAGGCTCGATGGCCCAAATGGCCTTCTTCTGCACTGCAGGGCATCTATAATTCTTCCACGATTCCAGCTCTGGCTAAGCAAATATTATGTCCCATCATTTGCCGAGTTCCCCATTAACCTCATAGATCCAGCAACTTAGACTTTAAAGATAATTAGGGCTGATGGGGGAGGGGTAAATAGAATCCAATGCATGGTGCAAGCTGTCAGGTATCCAATTGAACAAATTTGGATCCATTATGTCCTTAGGTCACATTCATCACGATGTCTGGATACAATTTCCCGAGGAGTTTGCTTTGCTCCTCAGCCTACTAATTGGAGGCGCTCACCATTATATGCGTAGCTGCCTGGAACAGGTCCTTGACTACAGCCAGTCAAACCTCCTTGATGTCCTCTGACAGTCAGCACAATGCAAACGCTGAAGCAGCCTTCAGTGATTAATCTCGCACTCCTCGAAGAGACTCAGCCTGTGAAACATCCTTGTTGCAATGCTTCCTCCTAAAGTCCAAATACAAGTATTTCAAAGCTTATTTAGAGAATTAATCAGCACTTTAATTTGTGGTCCTGTAATTTTTTTAAAAAAATTTGCATTCCACTCAAATGTTGGCATAGATTTGAGGTCAGTTTTCCGATTACTGCGTTTCCAGAATTTTGCTAAGTTTATAACTTTATAACATTAGAACATTTGCTGAAAATATAAATATGAAATATAAATATAAATATGAAACTGCTTCCTGCCCAATTTGGGCATTTGTATATAACATACAAATTGGCCAAAAGCTTGTGGCAAGGAAGGGGCACCCCATAAATGGCCGTAAATTGCTGGGTGATTTGGACTGCTTCTTCACTAGCTGTGTGGAACTGGCATCTTATGCTTAACTACCCTGCAGCTTTCATGGAGTTGCTGCATTTGTACATTAGTGACTCATTAAAAACAGGACAGAAAGGTAAGTAACATTATCAATAGCACTAGTAGTCAATTAAAGCATTATAATGCCTGCTAATTAACCTCTTTGGCCCAATTGAAAGTATGTTGTTTCATTCCTTCAGATAGCAACTTGTTGTTGGAGATAGTAAAAAATCAAATTATGTTTTTTCCCATCTAAACGGAATTCAGTTTGGGTCCCCAGTGATGGGGGTCAAATGGTGCCCCAAGCCTGCACTGTGGGGGGAAATTATCCGGCAGTGATTTTCCCTAAATTGGACTATTAATGGTCAGTGTACCCATCTTACAATTAAGTGTGATGGGCGGGTCACAAGGCTGAAGGGTCAAAAGGAGACATCTCAGCATGGAAAGAGTTACATTCTAACAGGGTTAGACAGGGTAGATTCAGAAAGAATTTTCACAATGGTGAGAGAATCCAGAACTAGGGGTCATAATTTGAGGATAAAGGGTAAACCTTTTAGGACTGAGGTGAGGAGAAATGTCTTCACCCAGAGAATGGTGAATGTGAGGAATTCACTACCGCAGAAAGTAGTTGAAGCCAAGATGTTGTCTGATTTCAAAAATAAATTAAATGTGGATCTTGGGGCTAAAGGGACCAAGGGATACGGTGGGGAGGGGGGGGTGGGGGAGGATGGTCAGGATATTGAATTTGGATGATCAAGTGATCAAAATGAATGGCGGCGTAGGCTCAAAGGGCCAAAAGGCCGACTGCTGCTCCTATTGTCTATGTTTCTACGCAGGTCTGCAGTTCACAGAATGATTACAGCATGGCAGGGAGAGGGAAGCAGGGGAGGTCATTTGGTCCATAGTCTCTGCACTGGATATTTGAATGTGCAATTCACATAGTGCCACTTTGCTCTAACTTTTCTCCCAGTATACTTGCACTTCTTTCCTTTTCAGATAATGATCAAATTCCTTCTAAAATGGCCTCAAGATTTGACCCAGCTGTGACTTCAGAGCCACAGCAATGTGATTGTCTCTTAACTTCCCTCTGAAATGGGCCTGCACACATTCAGTTCAAGGGCAAGTAGGGAAGGGCAACAAACACTGACCTTACCAATAATGCCTTTAGACCTTTGATACAATAAGGAACAAAGAACAGTACAGCACAGGAACAAGCCTTTTGCCCCTCCAAGCCTGATCACGATGCACACCTAATACCCTTCCATTCCCATTCTATTCATGTATTCATCTAGTTGCCCCTTTAATGACACTATCGTACTTGCTCCCATCACCTCCCAGGTAGCGCATTCCAGTCATTCACCCACTCTGTGTAAAAAATGTGCCTTGTACATCTCCTTTAAACTCTTCCCCGTGCACCTTAAACCTATGTCTCCTAGCACTTGACTTTTCAACCCTAGGAAAGAGCATCTGGCTATCCAAATGTCCATGCCACACATAATCTTGTAGACCTCTATCAGGTCACCCCTCAACCAGTCACTCCAGTGAGAACAAACCAAGTTTATCCAACCTGTCCTCATAGCTAATACCCTCCAGACCAGGCGACATCCTGGTAAACCTCTTCTATACCTTCTCCAAAGCACTTACATCCTCCTGGTAATGTGGCGACCAGAATTATACACAATATCCTAAATGAAGCCCAACTAAGGTTATATACAGCTGCAGTTTGACCCACCAAATTTTATACTCAGTGCCCCGACTGATGAAGGCAAGCATGCTGTATGCTTTCTTGACTACCTTATCGACCTGTGTTGCCACTTTCAGTGATTGGTGGGCATGTGCGCCCAGATCTCTCTGCCTGTCAATACTCCTAAGAGTTCTAACATTTACTGTATAATTCCAACATGCATTGAACCTTCCAAAATGCATTATCTTACACTTGTCTGGATTAAATTCCATTTACCATTTCTCTGCCCAAGTCTCTAACTGGTCTATATCTCACTGTATCCTCTGACAATCCTCTTCACTATCTGCAACTCTACCAATCTTTGTGTCATCTGCAAACTTACTAATCAGACCGGTTACATTTTCTTCCAAATCATTTATATATATACATATATATTACAAACAACAAAGGTTCCAGAACTGATCCCTGTGGAACAATGCTAGTCACAGCTTTCCATTCAGAAAAGCATCCCTCAACTGCTATCCTCTGTCTTCTATGGCCAAGCCAGTTCTGAATCCATCTTGCCAGCTTTCCTCTGATCCTGTGTGACTTCACTTTTTGTACCAGTCTACCATGAGGTACCTTGTCAAAGGCTTTACTGAAGTCCATGTATACAACATCCATTGCCTTTCTCCCATTTATCGTCTTCGTCACTTCCTCAAAAAATTCAATCAAGTTAGTGAGGCATGACCTTCCCTTCACTCACCCATGCTGTCTATCACTAATAAGTCCATTTGTTTTCAAGTGCAAGTAAATCTTGTCTCTAAGAGTCTTTTCCAATAATTTCTCTACCACTGACCGAAGGCTCACTGTCCTATAATTTCCTGGATTATTCCTGCAGCCCTTCTTAAACAATGAAGCAACATTGGCTATCCCCCAGTCCTCTGGAACTTCTGTGGCCAATGAGGTTATAAAGATTTCTGTCAAAGCTCCACCAATTTCCACCCTTGCCTCCCTCAATATTCTAGGGTAGATCCCCTCAGGCCTGGAGATTTATCTACTTTAATTTTTTTAAGATGCCCAATAGCTCCTCCTTTTTGATATCGACATGACCTAGAATATCTACATACCCTATCCTCGTCTCCTCATCCATCAAGTCCCTCTCTTTGGTAAATATTGGGGCAAAGTGTTCATTTAGTATCTTGCTCATCTCCTCTGGTACTATGTTTAGATTCCCTCCGTTATCCTTGAGTGGACCAACCCATTCCCTGGCTACCCTCTTGCTCTTTTCATATGTATAAAATGTCTTAGAATTTTCCTTAATCCTGTTTGCCAAGGACTTTTTTTGACCCCTTTTAATCCTCCTAACTCCTTCCTTAAATTCCTTCCTACATTCTTTATATTCTTCAAGGGCTTCATCTGTCCTAAACATTTTAGACATTATGAATGCTTCCTTTCTCTTTTTGACAAGGCTCATAATGTTCCTCATCACCAGAGTTCCCAATTCTTGCCACATTTATCCTCCATCCTCACAGGTACACGCTAATCCTGAATTCCAATCAACTGACATTTGAACAACTCCCACAAGGTGGATGTTGATTTACCCTCAAACAGCCTCCCCCAATTGACATTCTTCAGATCCTGCCAAATGCTGTTGCAGTTAGTCTTCCCCCTTTGCCCAAAGATCACTCTTGTCCTTATCCACAGGCACCTTAAAGTTTATGGAATTATGATCGCTATTCCCAAAATGCTCTCTTACTGAAATTTCAATGACCTCAGGCTCATTCCCCAGTACGAGATCTAATATGGCTCCTTCCCGAGTTGGGGTATTTACAAGCTGTTTCAAGAAACCCTCCTTGATGCTCCTTACAAATTCTGCCCCAGCCAAGCACCTAGTAGTAATTGAGTCCCAGTCAATATCGGGAAAGTCAAATTCAACCATGACAATAACCTTGTTGTTTGTGCATCTCTCCAAAATCTGTCTGCATATCTCCTCCTCTACCTCCGGCTGGCTGTTGGGAGACCTGGAATAAACCCCTAACATTGTGACTACACCCTTCCTGTTACTGAACTCTACCCATATTGCCTCGCTGCCTGAAGCCTCCGAGGTGTCGTCTCTCAGTACAGCTGGGCTATTCTCCTTAACCAGTAGTGCAACTCCCCCACCCGTTTTACATCGTCCTCTATCTTGCCTGAAGCATCTAAATCCTGGACTGTTTAGCTGCCAATCCTGTCCATCTTCCAACCTCTGTAATAACAACAACAACATAGTTCCAATGACTAATCCAAGATTTTTAAAACATCTCTCTGGCTCTAACTTATTCGACACGGAGTTAATTTACATTCTTTATATTGCAGATCCATTCCTGATTATGGTTATCTCCAAGATATTGAGTGTTCCTCAAACCACTGATCTCACCACATCCTGAGATCCACACTCAATGTCACCTGCTGGCAAGTGATCATTTCATTTTGCCTAGCACCATTATCCCTTTCCTCAGTTAACTTCTGCTATCTTTCACCTGATCATAGCCCTTCTCCTATGCTCTTTCGTCACTTCCTCTTTCTCCTGTCTCTGTACTTACTTAGAGCCACTTACATCTCAAACTTTTTCCTGTCTCTGATGAAAATTATTAATCTGAAACATTAGTCTGGATCTTTGTCCCAGCCTGTGAGTTAATAATGTTAGCCATAGGCTGACATGCTGGTACCCTGGTTTCATCCTATTTTTGATTTGATTTGATTTGGTTTATTATTATCATGTATTAACGTACAGTGAAAAGCATTGTTTCATGTGCGCTTTACAAACAAAGCATACCATTCATAGAGAAGGAAATGAGAGAGTCCAGAATGTAGCGTTACAGTCATAGCTAGGGTGCAGAGAGAGATCAACTTAATGCAAAGTAAGTCCATTCAAAAGTCTGACAGCAGCAGGGAAGAAGCTATTTTTGAGTCGGTTGGTATGTGACCTCAGAATTGTGTATCTTTGTCTCAAAGGAAGAAGGTGGAAGAAAGAATGCCTGGGGTGCGTGGGATTCTTAAATATGTTGGTTGGTTTGCCGAGGCAGTGAGAAGTGTAGACAAAGTCAATGGATGGGAGGCTGGTTTGTGTGATGGATTGTGCTACCTTCATGACCTTTTGTAGTCTTTCTGAGCCCCTTCCACAGCAGATTGCCAATTAGGTTAATTAAGTGTCCATTCAGGCCAAATAAGGAAGCTAACTGGAATTGTGCAATCACCCTTCAGGTTCCCGTAGGTAATAGGAGCAGGTTTAAATGCCTTGAAGTGGGAATCCTGCATTAGGCTATGGCGGCCAATACTCCAGACAGGCTTATTGACTCTCTCTCCTTGCCTGGGTGCAGGAGACACCGATTTCCCTTTACCAGGGCTTCTGCCTCCGCCAGGGTCCAAACTTGTGGCCTGACTGCTGAGTCTATTTTTTATTTAAAGATTCAAAAAGTTGTAACACTCCAGCTTGAAGCAACCTCTCCCCTACATACCCTCTGTGGCACTCTGCAGCTCCATTCATGATGGAAGGTCTCTGATTGGTCCTCCATCCTTGAGAACCCACAAGCTGTCCTCAAATGGATGGTGAGCTTGACCTCTGGCCCGTGACTTGGAAACAGTCCCAACTTCTGTTTCCTGACTCAGGAAGGAAAATCGACCTCACTTGCCCTGTTTCTCACTCCACAGACGCTCCCTGGTCACCTGAGTAGTTATTTTTTCAGCATTTTCTGTTTTTATTTCCAATTTCCACATGCAGTATTTTATGGTGAACTCCATCTTAAAAATTTCAAATGAAATTGCATTTGTAGGCTTTCAGAGGAGTGTGTTTCAAGTTCGTACTGCCCTACTGTGAAAAATACTGACTGATTTAACACCTTAATGGGCTAGTTCTAATTGAAAGACTATGGGTGGGATTTTCCAGCCACGCTCACACAGAAACCGGAAAATCTCACCTGACCCCAACGAATCTTTCCATTGTCTCCCTCTCACCCACTCCAATTCCCGTGGCAGGTGGAGCGGAAAATTCGCCCAAGAGTTTCTTATAATTCTCTCATCAGGTGAGATCATTTTCCTGTGTCTATCCCATTGGATCCCTTTATAATGTGAAAGACATTGCCCAGCCCACACTTCAACCTTCCAAACACAAGGAAATACAAGCACTGCAATTGTCTATTACTTACGTGGCGAAAAACTGCAGCAGGCGACGGTGCAGAGGGACCTCGGGGTCCTTGTGCATGAGTCGCAAAAACCCAGCCTGCAGGTGCAGCAGGTGGTCAGGAAGGCTAATGGGATGCTGGCCTTCATAGCGAGGGGGATTGAATATAAAAGTAGGGAGGTCTTGCTGCAGCTGTATAGGGCACTGGTGAGGCTGCAGCTGGAGTACTGTGTGCAGTTTTGGTCGCTGCACTTACGCAAGGATATTTTGGCCTTGGAGGGAGTGCAGAGGAGGTTTACTAGGCTGATACCGGAGTTGAGGGGGTTGAGCTATGAGGAGAGGCTGAATAAACTAGGCTTGTACTCGTTAGAGTTTAGAAGAATGAGGGGAGATCTCATTGAGACGTATAAGATGATGAATGGGGTGGATAGGATAGAGATGGAGAGACTCTTCCCGCTCAGAAAGGACAGTAGGACTAGGGGACACAGCCTCAAGATAAAGGGGGGGGGCGCGGTTTAGAACGGAGTTGCGGAGGAACTTCTTCACTCAAAGGGTGGTGAATCTCTGGAATTCTCTGCCTGTTGAAGTGGTGGAGGCTGCCTCGCTAAATATTTTTAAGACACGGGTTGATGGGTTTTTGATAAGCGAGGGGATTAAGGGTTATGGGGAGAGGGCGGGAATGTGGAACTGAGCCACGACAGATCAGCCATGATCTTATTGAATGGCGGGGCAGACTCAAAGGGCTAGATGGCCTACTCCTGCTCCTATTTCTTATGTTCTTATGTAAGCCCTGGTTTAATTCTGTTGAGTCCCTGTTGTGTCTCCTCCAAGGTCAATATAACTTTTATGAGATTTAAGTGCCCAAGACTGAATGCAGTTATCCAGATGGAGTGTGGACAAGTTTCTGTAAAATCGAAGCATCACTTCTTCACTTTTCAATTCCAAGCTTCTGGAGGTATTAACTCAATCCAAATAACATTTTAAAAATAAATCAGCCAACATCATGAGTAACCTATAACATTGCCATCAACTCCAGCATGATTCCACCTCACATCTTCCACTTCCCCCTTCTGCCACATTCCAAAGGACAATTCCCTCCATGACACCCTGGTTTACTCCTCCATCACCCCCAAATCCTTATCCCTTTCTCACGACACCTTCTCTTGCAGTCACAGAAGGTTGAAAACCTGCTCCAATACCGACGCCCTTCCCACCATTCAAAGCCCAAAACATTCCTTTCAGGGGGACCACATTTCACTTGTACCTCTTTCAATTTGATCCTCTGTATTTGCTGCTCTCAATATGGCCTCCTCTACATTGGGGTGGACGAAACACAGACTGGGTGACTACTTTGCAGAACACCTTCACTCAGCCTACAAACGGGAGCCCAACCTTCCTGTCACTTGCCATTTCATCTTGCGCTCATGCCCATAGATCCATTCTTGGTCTTCTGCAATGCTCCAGTGAAGCCCAACACAAACTGACGGAACAGCATCTCATCTTCCGATCAGGCATTTTACAGGACTCAACATTGAGATTAACAATCTTAGACAATGAATGTTCTCCTCCATTTTGACACTTTTTATTATTTTGAACTTATCAATATATCCAAAACGCTGTTTGCCCCAATGCAATCCTTCTCCACCCTCACCCCAGCCCTCTCACCCCAAAATTGGACCATCTGTCACTTGTCCTTAGTTTTACTTTCACTGAGCATGTGGACACTTGGAGTAGCATGGTGGCACAGAGGTTAGCACTGCTGCCTCACAGGACCCGGATTCAATTCCAGTCTCGGGTCGCTGGCTGTGTGGAGCATGTGCATTTTCCCGTGTGTGGGTTTCCTTTGGGTACTCCAGTTTCCTCGCACAGTCCAAAAATGTGCAAATTTAGGTTGATTAGCCATGCTAAATTGTCAGGGGATTAGCTGGGTAAATATGTGGGGTTATGGAAACAGGGCCTGGGTGGGATTGTGATTGGTGCAGACTCAATGGGCCAAATGGCCTCATCCTGCAGTGTGGGGATTCTAGACCTTTATTCTCCCATTAAGACATTCTGCTATCTTACCTTTATGCAACTACTCACACCTTCTCCTGTCATTAATACTCCCTCTATTATGTGACCTACACTTCTTTGTTGCAATCCCTCCTAACTCCCAACCACTGACCTTGTACTCTGTTCCAGCTGCTCCACCTGCTTTCATACGCTAAATAATCCATCACATTTCTAACTCTCTTTAGCTCTGAAGAAAAATCAAAGTGACTCAAAACATTAACTCTCTTTCTCTCTTCCCAGATGTTGGCAGACCAGCTGAAATTTTCCAGGTTTTCAGTTTTTTATTGTATAACATTAGTTGAATGCAGACATATAAAGAAATAAATGTTGGTGTGAGTTGCATAGCTAAATGTTATTGCTTCAACACTCTCGACTTGCAAAGATGACTTGATTATCAATGCGATAATCACATCATATTTTATTCTAAAGTATAAAATGACACAGCTCGTTATAACAGAATAGCCTTCAGATGGATTCGATTAGGAAAAACATTTTTCAGTTTAATATTATGCTCTGAGGGCTATGGATAGTCTATTCATAAAGAATATTTCCATTTCGTACTGAGAGAACGATAGATAAGTTCAAGAGGGAGCTGGATGTGGGATCAAGGGGTATGGAGAGAAAGCAGGAGTGGGATACCAGAAGTGCATGACCTGCCATGATCATATTGAATGGTGGTGCAGGTTTGAAGGGCAGAATGGCCTACTCCAGCACCTATTTTCTATTTTTCTACGTTACTATGATCTCCTTGCTGTAAAAATGTAGATATAGAATTACTTAAAGTTACATCTTCTTCCGCAGTGAGAAACTCTGCAATATGCAGTCATGTCTTTGCAACATGATGCGTATGACAGGTTTTGTGAGTCCCTCATAATTGTCCTTTCGTTCAGCAACTTCTCTGTTTCTTTTTAACTTTTTCTGTATTTCTTGCACTTTGTTATTCCTGGTTGGGTTCAAACAGAACATAAAAGAAAAATGCCAAAATATCAAAGACAATACTGCCTTCTGCGGCAAAGAGTTCCACAGATTCACCGCTCTCTGGCTGACAGCTAATATACAAAGGTTTAAAAAGTAAACCTCCGCAAGTTGCCTTGTCATATTTTCCTTAAAAGTCGCCAACCGTCATATCTATTGGAACATTTTTCTCCATTAGTCTGGAACAGCAATTATAAGGTGTATAAGGCTCTGGTCAGGCCCCATTTGGAATATTGTGAGCAACTTTGGGCCCCATATCTAAGGATGGATGTGCTGGCCTCGGGAAGGGTCCAGAGGAGGTTCACAAGAATGATTCCTGGAACGAAGAGCTTGTCGTATGAGGAACGGTTGAGGACTCTGGATCTGTACTCATCGGAGCTTAGAAGGATGAGGGAGGATCTTATTGAAATTACAGGATACTATGAGGCCTGGATAGAATGGACATGGAGAGGATGTTTCCACTCTTAGGAAAAACTAGACCCAGAGGGCACAACCTCAGGCTAAAGGGACGATCCTTCAAAACAGAGATGAGGAGGAATTTCTTCAGCCAGAGAGTGGTGAATCTGTGGAACTCTTTGCCGCAGAAGGTTGTGGCGGCCAGGTCGTTGAGTGTCTTTAAGTCAGAGGTAGACACGTTCTTGATTCAAAAGGGGATCGGGGTTATGGGGAAAAGGCAGGAGAAATGGGACGAGGAAAAATATCAGCCATGATTAAATGGTGGAGCAGACTCGATGGGCTGAATGGCTTAATTCTGCTCCTATGTCTTATGGCCTTATGGTCGACAGAAGTCACATTTAAGATGTTTTCCCAAGCGGGCCTCCTTGTTAAGAATTACCACTTACCGTCAAACAAGTTACATGAGGGGAGATCCTATAATTAAATGTTAACAATGCTTTTGCAGTAACGAAACCAGATTATGCTTCTTTCCAACCAAGAATGGTTGAAAGGTGACAGAAGCTGTTGTGTTTAACCCCACTTCGTTACTATTGAATACATTCATTGAACCTGACGTGATCAGGTTTTCAACATCAGTACTTTAAACACAGGAAATGTCTCGCTGTTGTGTGCCAAGTTTTCATCTCCTGATTTAGAAAATTCCAGCTTAGACTTAAAAGTATACGATGTACATCTTTAACATAATGACTGGTTTAGATTTGTCCCAGAGATAGGATATTTGAGCTCTATAGGCAGTGAAAGGTGAGAGAATGTCATTACAAAACTTGAAAAAAAAAATTAAGATTTATTTATTAGTCACATATAAGGCTTGCATTAACATTGCAATGAAGTTGGTGTGAAATTCCTGTAGTCGCCACACTCCAGCGCCTGTTCAGGTCAATGCACCTAAACAGCATGCCTTCCAGACTGTGGAGGAAACTGAGCGCTAGAAGGAAACCCAGACGTATAGAAACCCTACAGTGCAGAAGGAGGGCATTCAGCCCATTGAGTTTGAACCAACAACAATCCTACCCAGGCCCTATCCCCCTAACTCCACATATTTACCCCGCTAATCCCTCTAACCTATGCATCCCAGGAGGCTGAGGCAATTTAGCGTGGCCAATCAACCGAAATCACACATTTTTAGATTGTGGGAGGAAACAGGAGCACTCGGAAGAAACCCACAGTGACACGAGGAGAATATGAAAACTCCACACAGATAGTGTGGAGTTCTGCAAACTCCACTCAGATAGTCCAAGCCGGAATCAAACCCAGATCTCTGGAGCAATGAGACAGCAGAGTGAACCATTGCACCACCATAACAATGCTTCAAACCTTCCAGTCTCTGAAGAGTCATATACCAGAAGTGCACCGCAAGACCTGGTAAAGGGACTTCTCTGAAGTCTAAACACAGTGGAGCGATCTTACCATCATGTCCCATCAGCTGAAGGGTGGGACAAGCTGGTAAGATTACGACAGAGCTGAGAAATCATGTTCATGCCCAATTTCTCACCTCCCAATATCTGACCAGCACTGGACATCCAGCACAATCAGCCTCACGTCCATTTCTGGTGCAAGGCTGAATAAATGATTGAAATTGTATTAATATACATTTAAATTAACTTTGCGAGCTTGGAACTCAATTGTCCGGACTCACTTGTCTGTGTGGTCTCGTTGGGGGGAGGTTCTCTCTAGTGAAAATCATACCAGGTCCCACAATGGGGGTCAGACATGATGGCCTCACAGGTAAAACCAGAAGCCATCTGGAAGTTGGGGGCGAGGGGGCGCTCCCTTCGCAGTGACAGTCTGGAACCATGGCTACTCTCAGAGCAGAGACCTGCTCATGCACAATGGTGCCCTCTGTTGCTATCAGCTGGCTTTCTGGTGATTTAAACCCCACCCATTCCCCCAACTGGCTGAAATCAGGATTTTTCATGCATTGTGCATAAGATTTGAACTCAGTGAAAAAACAGATCCGAAATTCTCTCATTTTCACACTCATTCTGGACTTCGAATTTTTTTCATATGATCACCCTCAATGACTCTGTTGGAACAACCTACGAAGTTTGAACTTCTGATGGGGGAGGTGGGGTATTCTGGTATTGTCCTTTACTATATCTCCCAGGTACTAATGGACACTTTGTCCAAACCCTGAAACACACCTTCAATGTAACTGAGGAACAAGATTTGCTTATCAAATTCCGACTGGTCTACTGGAATACCACACCTTCCCCAAGCAAGACTTCTCCTGCCTTACTCATGATAAAAAGGCAGCTGTGTTCCATATTTGATCTCTTAAAACCTCAAAAAGTCGAGAGATTGTGCACCAGCAACAATAAGCATAAGTGGAAAGGTGGCAACATGAGGTAAAGCAGAGAGCTTTCCACCAAGGACAAGACATTTTGGCTCAGAACTACTCCACAGGGGAGAAATGTATTCCTGCCACCGGTCTTGCTCAGTCTGGATCTGTGTCTTATGTTGTTCAGACCAGAGAGGATATTATCTGGAGGAGACATGCAAATCAGTTATTGACTGGAAGAATAAAAAATAACCAAATTTGGAGCCTTACGAAGTGCTGACCTGAACCTTCCTGCAGCACCTACCCTGCCAGACACCAGTGAGAAAAGCAATACCACACCTTCTTTCCGGAAAGAGACAATCTCTAATTCCAACGTCAATGCTAGTTAAACCAACCACCAATGACGCCAATGAAAAGATGAAAAGGTCAGTATGAAGAAAAAGACACGAGAGGTTCACTGTCAACCGTTCAGGTTCGATGACTTTCAGACCATCTGGCTTCTTAATAGTGACTGACTTATTGACTATTCTTCATGGTGAACTTGTTTTGAACTTCTTTGGGGATGTTTAAAGAGCAGGGGGAGGAAATGTGATGGACATTTGTATGTGTTCCGATTGACTCACTGGAGTTATGCTGTATTAATGTATGCACTGAAAACTGGAGCAATAGGCCTAGTCCATTCACTGATGCTGACAGGTTCCAGAACTCCAGTCTGCATCAATCGTTCCAAGTCAGCCTCCACCTTCAACCTAGCAGCATATGGTAATTAGAGATCAGCAATAAATATTGGCCAGTGACGCCCACATCCAATGAATGTTATTACCATTTCCCCTGCTCCTTGGAACCCTCTGATAAAGTTGACAACTCTGCATAAAGAGTTTGGATAGTTCAAACTTGCTTCCCTAAAATGTTACCCTGGCATTCCCAACTTCTGGAGACGACATAGTGGCACAGTAGTTCAGACTGCTGCCCCACAGTGCCAGGGAACCAGGTTCAGTTCTGATCTTGAGTCACTGTATGGGGTTTGCACATTCTCCCCATGTCTGCGTGGGTTTCCTCCAGGTGCTCCGGTATCCTCCCACAGTCTAAAGATGTGCGGGCTAGGTTGATCAGCCATGCAAAATTAACTCTGTGTCACAAGATATGTTGGTTAGGGGGATTAGCAGGATAAGTAAGTGGGGTTACAGGGATAGAGTCCAGTTACGATGCTACTTCCGAGAGTCGGTGCAGACTCGATGGGCTGAACAGCCTTCTCCTGCACTATAAGAATTCTACAATTTTCTGACTGCTCTTGTCACAGTTTCATGGCTTGACCAATATTTGTTCTTACTTATGATTGGGGTGCTCTTTCAAATCTAAGGATGGGATTTTCCGGCCACACTCGCAAAATGTCGCCTAAGGTCAACAGTCCTTTGCTTGGTGAAATGTTCCATGTCCCTCCCACTATGATTCCAGTGGTGGGCAAGATGGGAAAATTCTGCCCTAAAAGCCTCTGCCCACCAGGCATAAACCACGCCTATTCTTCCTTTTAAATGTTAAAGAGGCAAGATCTGGAGAGCTTCACACCAATTTTTCACTAGAACTGACAGTTTGCCAAATTCAGGTAAGCTCGCCCACTAGGTTTCCAATGATTGGTCACCACAGGATGTTGATGGTAGGGGACTCAGTGATGTTTATACTGTTGAATCTGTTATGATCCAGGTGTTCTTCACACGGTGGTACGGTGGCACATTGGTTAGCACTACTGCCTCACAACGCCAGGGACCTGGGTTCAATTCCAGGCTTGGGTCACTGTGCGGAGTCTATATGTTCTCCCTGTGTGGTTTTCCGTTTTCCTTCCACAGTCCAAAGGTGTGCCAGTTAAGTAGACTGGCTAAATTGCCCCTTAGTGTCAGGAAGACTAACAAGGATAAATACATGGGTTATGGGGATAGAGTCTGGGTGGGATTTTGTTCGGTGTGGACCAGATGGGCTGAGTGGCCTCCTTCTGCATTGCACGATTCTATGATTGCAAATGTCAAGGGCAATCAATTCTTACCTCATTCCCTAAATTCCACTCTTTCTCCCATGTTTGGACCCTGGCTGTAATGAGGTCAGGAGCTGAGTGGCCCTAATAGATGTTTAGTTGATCAGTGGTGGGCAAATTATTGCTGTGTAAGTGTTGCTTGGTAACACTGTCAACAACACCTTCCACCACTTTGCTGATGATTGAGTGATGATATTTGGCCAGATTCAAAGTGTCCTGATTTCTGGACATAACATTCCTGGGCAATTTCAGGTGGATACCAGTGTTTAACTGTATTTGAACAATTTGGTTGTTCAGAGCAGCGTTACATCTGGAGCACATGTCTTCAGTACTCCAGGTGAGATGTTGTCATTTGCTATTACCAATACCTTCAATCATTCCTTCATATCATGTGGAATGAATCAAGTCGGTTGAAGATTGGCATTTGTGATCCTGGGGACCTCAGAAGGAAGCCGAGTTGGATTTTCCATTCAACGATTCTGACTGAAAATGCTTGCAAATGCTTCAGCCATATAATTTACCCTGCTTCTCATTTGTATCTTTGACGATCGGATGTTTGTAGCAGTGGAAGGCATCCTAAGGCATAGAAATTAATTAAAAAAAACTAAGATTACAGCCATAATTTTACCGCCATGCCCACTCCAGAATTAGGTCGGGCGCAGCTCACAGAATTTTTTTTTGGCCTCAGGCGGGATTTTACGAGCCTTGCCCAAGCGAGATTATAAAACACCGACCTATGTCTGCATGCAGCTCTGGCTGTCACTCGATTCTCTTCTGGGCTGAAGAGGAATTTTGCCATGGTTTAGTGATAGCGCACTTGTTGTTGATATAGAGTAAAGGGTTAACATCAGAAGCCCATGCAGAGGTCCCAATATGTATGTACAATCACAGAATCCCTACAGTGCAGAAGGAAGCCATTCAGCCCATTGTGTCTACGCTGACTCAGAATCTTACCCAGGGCCCACACTCCCACCCTCTGCCCACCTGAACTTCGTAACTCCTATGCCCCGACCTCGTAAGCCTTATTCCACTTTATTGACACAACTACTGATATTAAGCAGCAATTTCGAATGGCCAATCCACCTAACCAGCACGCCTTTGGACTATAAATAAAGCGTAATGGTTTTGGCAAATTATAGCCTTGAGCAGCTTATTTTGGGAGAATAGTCAGGCCCCAAAGAACCCAATCTAGACCTATAACACATGACAAAACAGCCCAAGAATCAAACTTTTAGATCTTAGTCATGCTCCAGAGATCTGAGCACAGAAATCCAGGCTGACATTTCAGTAGGGTCCTGAGGGAATGCTGCATGTCAAAGTTGCCATCTTAAGAATGAGACGTTAAACTGTGGTTCTGTCTGCCCTCTCAAGGGACACCATTTCAAAAACAAGCATTGAAATTCTCCAGCTATTTTGACCAATGTTTACCTTTAAACCCCATAACAGGTTCCCTACCTTTTATGATATTCCTGGTTTTGGGAATTTGCACTGTGTAAATTGGCGACCCTGTTAGCTAAATTATAACAGTAAGCGCGCCTCAAAAGTACCTTCGGAGCTGTATAAGGCGCTTTGAGGTGACCCGAGGTTTTGAAAGACACATCATTAAATGTAAGTCTTCCTTTATTTTCTTTTAAATTGGCTGAAGGTTTTCTTCAGTTCAAGGGCTGCAGGACAAAAGCTGATAGCGCAAGTCGTTTGAATTGTGTAGGGATGGGCAGTCTCAATAGATCATTAAATTAAAAAGCAGACTGTCAAAGGTAATAGTCTCGGGATTAATACTTGAGCCATGAGAAAATTGCCGGAGGGTATATTAGCTTGAAGGACGGAATTTTACAACCTTGCTTGGGCGAGGCTTGTGAAATCTCAGCCAGGGCCAACAGGGAATTCCATTGTGCAAGTCCTGGAATCGGGGCGGACGTGCCGGTAAAATTCCGGCCGGAGAGTTAAACATGTGGGTCAAAGATTGGTGTCGGAAAAACCAGATTCCAACTCACGGGGCACTGGCACCAGCACTGGAGAAAATGGGAGCTATAACATTGGTGGACAGTCTTTGCATGAACTGTGCAGCAACAAGTTAAAGTAAAAAGTTTACTTATTAGTCACAAGTAGGCTTACATTAACACTGCAATGAAGTTACTGTGAAGTTCCCAGAATCGTCACATTCCGGCGCCTGTTTGGGTCAATCCACCTAACCAGCACGTCTTTCGGACTGTGGGAGGAAACCGGAGCGCCCGGAGGAAACTGATGCAGACATGGGGAGAATGTGCAAACCCCACACAGACAGTGACCCAAGCTGGGAATCGAACCCGGGTCCCTAGCGCTATGAGGCAGCACTGCTAACTACTGTGCCACTGTGCCATTATGCCACACATTGTTCTAGCGAATCATATAACTAGTGCAGTAAAGAGGACTTCAAACTAAGTAATTGGGCAAGGTACAAAGGTTGGGTAGGCGTGATGAATTAAATAGAGAAGATAAGGCAATAAAAGCATGGTTTGGAGATGCGTGCTTTGGAGTGGGGTAAAAGTTTTCACTCACCTGAGGAAAGACCAGCACTCCGAAAGCTTGTGATTCCAAATAAATCTGTTGGACTTTAACCTGGTGTTGCGAGACTTCTTACTGTGCAATTAAAGCAGGATAGGAATAAGGGAAATTATAAACAGAATGTGGCAGGAGGGACAGAGTGTGCAAAACGAAGCATTCACCATCAGATAAGTCTGGAATTACAGAAAAAGTTAAAAGCGAGGACGAAAGGCTCAGTATCCAAATGCACAAAGCGTTTGTAACAAAACAGATGAATTGACAACATGAAGAGAAATAAATGTGTATGATCTGATAGCCAGTGCAGAGACATAGCTGCAGGATGGCAAAGATTAGGACATGATTATTCACAGGTACATGACATTTAGGATGAACAGGAAGCTGGGAGAAGGGAGGGAGACAGAAAGCAGGAACATTCAGACCAGATAGCTGAACTTCCTCTATAGGGAAATGCTAGAACCAATATTAACAATGTTACAACAGGGTACTTAGATCAATTCAAGGTAATCAGGCAGTGTCAACATGGTTTTGTGAAAGGGAAATCACGTTTAACCAATTAATTGGAGTTCTTTCATGGAGTGGGAAGTACATCCGGTAGAAGTACTGAGCTTAAATTTTCAAAAGGCATTTGATAAGCGCTGGAATTCTACAGTTCTGCTCGCCACAGAATCGGAACAGGTAAGGGGCGGACAACGGAAGTGTTTGTTGGCCTCAGGCAGGAATTTTGGGCAGTGCTCGAGCGAGGCCGTAAAAACCCACCCGCACTCTCATGAAAGGTTTTTGAGGAAATTAAAAGTTCATAGTTGTAGAGGGTAATATATTGGCATGGATAGAGTGTTGGCTAGCCAAAGGAAACAGAGAATAGGGATAAATGGGTCATTTTCTGGTTGGCAGGGTGTGAATGAAGGGACCAAAGGTAAGATTGTTAAATTTGCTGATGACACGCAGATAGGCAGGCAAGTAAGCTGTGAAAAGGCTGCAAAAGGGTACGAATAGATTAGGCGCATGGGCAAACACCTGACAAAAGGATTATAATGTGGAAAAATGTGACGTTGTTCATTTTGGCAGGATGGATATGAAAGAATATTATCTAAATTGTGAGAGATTACAGAGGTCTGAGTTCCAAAGGGATTTGGATATAGTGCTGCATGATTCACAGAATGTTAGTATGCAGGTGCAGCAAGTAATTAGCAAAGCTAACAGAATGTTATAATTTATTGTGAGTGGGATTGAGTGCAAAAGCAGGGGAGTTCCGGCTCTCTTATACAGGTGAGACCACATCTGGAATACTGTGTACAGCACTGATCATCTTATTTGAAGAGAAATGTAAATGCATTGAAAGCAGTTTAGAGAAAGTTTACTAGATTAATGGAATGGGTGGATTGTTTTATGAGCAAAGTTATAGAAACATACAGTGCAGAAGAAGGCCATTCAGCCCATCAAGTCTGCACCAACCACAATCCCATCCTGGCCCTATCCCCATTACCCCATGAATTTACCCTAGCCAGTCCCCCTGACATTAAGGGGAAATTTAGTATGGCCAATCCACCTACACATCTTTGGAGTGTGGGAGGAAACAGGAACACCCAGAGAAAACCCACACAGACACGGGGAGAACGTACAGATTCTGCATAGACATTTACCCAAGCTGGGAATTGAACTGGGGTCCTTGGTGTTGTGAGGTAGCAGTGCTAACCACTGTGCCACCTTGCCACCCAAGAAAGGAAGTAGATATTCAGCATGGAGATGATACAGTGTTGGCTGACCAGAAAGATACTGAGACTCGAAGGCATAAATTATACAAGATATTCCAGAAATTAGAGCTATATTTCCTGGAATCTAGAAAGTGATTTGATATAAGATATTGATATTAGAATATTAAGGAAACTGCTTGGTTAGACAGAGACTATTTCTGCTGGTTAGGGTGTCTTGAATTTAGTGGCACAGGCCAGAAGTTAGTGTTGGACATTTCACGAGTAAATTTAGGAACCACTTCTAAACATTAAGAATAGCGGAAGTTTGGAACTCTACTGCAATTGGCAACTGATGCTAAATCAATTGTTAATTTCAAATTTGAGATTGATAAATCTTTGTTATCTTAAGGGCTATGAGGCCAAGTGTATGGAGTTGGGATGCAGGTCAGCTGTAATCACATTGAATGGCAGCACAGGCTTGAGCTGTTAAATGTTCTACAGCAGTTCCAATGTTCCTATGTGACCTTCTCCGATTTAGCAGGAGCTTTTCCAGTCAGTGGCACAGGAGCAATGGGAAAGGAAGTGACATTAATGACATTAATTTGAGCTATTTAGAATTAATGTGAGGTGCCTTTATGGGAAAGAAACAATTCTGTCATCTTTTGTTACATGTCATTTAATTTAACCTCATGAAGACTGCACCAGCTATGGCTCTCACCAACTTTTACAGATGCACCATAGAAGACATTCTTTCTGATTGTTTCGCAACTTGGTATGGTTCCTGTACTGCCCAGAAGTGCAAGAAACTACAAAGGGTTGTGAATGTAGCCCAATCCATCACGCAAACCAGCCATCTATTGACTCTGTCTACACTTCCCGCTGCCTCAGGAAAGCAGCCGGACATTTCATGAGTAGATGAGTAATAAAGAACTCCATGCACCCTGAATATTCTCTCTTCCACCTTCTTCCATCGAGAAAAAGATACAAAAGTCTGAGGTGACATACTAATTGATTCAAGAACAGCTTCTTCTTTGCTGCTATCAGACTTGTGAATGGACTTACCTTGCATTAAGTTGATCTTTCTCTACATCCTAGCTATAACTGTAACACTACATTCTGCACTGTCTCCTTTCCTTCTCTATGAATGATGTGTTTTGCCTGTATAGCGCACTAGAAACAATACTTTTCACTGTAGGTTAATACGTGTGACAATAATAAATCAAATCAAATCAAAACCAAGATGGCTTACTAAACTCCAAAAAGGAAGTAATCCGGTTTTGGGTGATAGATGGACATATACCAACAAGCAGCTTTCAATGACGAGGATTTTGCTGGCCATTTCTTGGAGAAGTTTGGTGGTGATAAGCCACATCACTGATCTGACACATTTTTGCCTCTCAATACCATCTGTAAATGCACAGTACTTCAAAGGAGCACCCAACAGTAGATTTTGACATTACAGGGAAAAATCATGCCTCAAAACAAATGTTACGATCAAATTTGCGAGATAGTGTCACAGCTGCTATATTTTCCATTTCTCTCACTGTATAGAACTCACAACAGTGTTGCGGAAAGTCTTTGCAGCCTCACAGGAACATCCAAGAACAGTTTGGTAAAAACATTGATCAGCAGTTGGCAGCAAACTGTACTTCAGCGCATGCATGTCCATGGCACTTGCAGTAATCAAGCGGCTTGTTAAACTTACAATTTTCTTTTTTTTCAATCAACACTTTCAGTAAAGTATGGATTCTCGCAGAATCACCCAAAACCTGATTAATTCCCTTTTGGAGTTTAGTAAGCCATCTTCACAGAATCATAGAATCCTACAGTGCAGAAGGAGGCCATTCGACCCATCGAGTCTGCACCGACCACAATCCCACCCAGGCCCTATTCCCATAACACCATGCATTTACCCTAACTAGTCCCCCTGACACTGAGGGGCAATTTTCCATGGCCAAATAACCCAACCCGCATTTCTTTGGAGTGTGGGAGGAAACCGGAACACCCGGAGGAAACCCACAAGGACGCAGGGAGAATGTGCAAGCTCCACACAGACAGAACTCCACACGCAGAAATCCTGATGCAGATTGCACTCAGATAGTGAAATTACAGATAACAAAAGATGACTGAATAGTTTCTTTCCCATAAATGCATTTTACATTAATGCTAAACAGCACAAATTACTGTCAGCTGCACACTGAATGGTAAAAAATATTGTATTCCATATGGGTTAGAGGGCAATGGTACTTAATTTTCATTTATTTCATATCAAGTAAATCTGTTTGCTGCAGATAGGACTTGACCATCATATTTCCCAACTGTTAATGTTGGCTGAGTTAAGCTCTTTGGCTCTAAAGTTCTCAAATCTCCCACTGGAACTTCAGCAGGAGATCATCGTCTTTGCAGCAGATTGCCTGGTCATTATTACGCTATTATTTCTGGGACAATGATGTATGCAACTTGACTGCTGTATTTCTATACATCATTAACTGTACCTCAAACAGTAATTACTGATTCCAAAATGCTTTTTGACTAGTGTCACAAGTAGGCTCAAGTAGGCACAAGAACACTGCAGTGAAGTTACTGTGAAAATCCCCTAGTCGCCACACTCCGGCGCCTGTTCGGGTACACTGAGGGAGGATTTGGCACCCAGCCAGCATATCTTTTGGACTGTGGGAGGAAACTGAAGCACCCAGACACGGTGCGAATGTGCAGACTCCGCAGACAGTGACCCAAGCTGGGAAGTAAACCTGGATCCCTGGTGCTGTGAGGCATTAGTGCTAATCACTGTGTCACCGTGCTTTAGATAGACGTGAGAAAAAGGAAAGCCTTCCTTTCTCTGTTTATTTGCCTCCTTATTGAATTTCAGGACTTTCATCATTCCATTCTCAACCAGTTTTTGATTCTATTTATTCCAATTTAGGGACATTAAAAAGAAATCTTTTGAAGTCCTGTTTGTTTTAGAATGCTTCACATTTAGTGACCTTCTTGACAGGTAATTCACCATTGTTGTACAGGTAAGCATGCCAACTGATTTGTTCACAGCATTGAGATCAATGACTAGTTTATCTGTTTTGATGGGGTTGGTGGAAGATTAAAAGGTTAAATGTAAACCAGGACACATATTTGAAACGGTTCCTTGGGTCTGTGACATTCATTGGAATGTTTGGCTGGGGCCTTGATTTAATCTGTGATTGGACAAACAGCATCTCTGATAATTCAACACTTGCAGTTCTGCACCAAATTGCCAAATTAGTTTCGCAATCGTGCCTGTTTTGGAATTTGAACCCACAATCTTTGGATTCATAGGTGTAAGGGACGCTTCTGATTATACATCAGGGTTGGCACAGTGCTGCTGCCTCACAGCGCCAGAGACCTGGGTTTGATTCTGGCCTGTATGGAGTTTGCATGTTCTCCTTGTGTCTGCATGGGTTTCCTCCAGTGCTCCGGTTCCCCACTACAGTCCTCCTGCACTGTAGGGATTCTATGGTTGAAGACTCACATTTCTAATCTGTTTTTAATAATCTTGGTCGGCTGTGGAATAAACACTGACTTAGACACCAAGAGAACTTCCCAGTTCTCTTTTGAAATAGTACCATCAAATTGTCTATGTCTGCATGACGGGTAGACGAGACCTTGCTTTACAGTCCCATCAGAATCACTGTTCAGAGTTCCCTTGGCACTGTCAAAGAACAAAGAACAAAAACAGCCCGGGAAACAGGCCCTTCGGCCCAACGAGCCCACGCCAGCATTTTAACATTACCAGTCCCCCCTCCACCCATGACCCTTATCAATGCTTATGGCATTCCACATTGAGGGAAACTAATTTAGGGACAATTTATTACCTCCAATCAGCCTAATAGCACATCTTTAACATGTCACCTCTGCATCTCTGCTCAAGTCTATGGAATTGCATTTGAGCCATGAACTTTCTGGCACAATGATGACAGTACAACCACTGAGCCACATTTGACACCACAACATGCAACAACATTGCATATTTGAACATGTACATGACTCGCCTGAATTATTTGAGAAGTATATCAGATAGTTACATTTCTGAAAATGTTGACATGATAAAAGCCTCTGAGATCTGATTGTGTGTGTTGCATGTGTCTGCATTGCAGGTAACTGGCACCCTGTGCCATGTTACTATAAGAGAACAAAACAAGAAAAGGGCAGTTGACCCTCGTCAATTGTGAATGTAGTCTATTTTACTCATTTCTTTCATTCCTTCATTGACCGCTGGCTCATATACCTTCTCATGCTGGGATCGTGTTACATGTCATGCTGTGTTCCCTTAAATGACAGCTCATCTTCTGTATCACACTGCACACCACTGCTGACTGCTTGTTTTTTCCTTTGCACTTGTCTGACCAAGCTACCCTTACCTAAACCAGATAATTGATATCAGAAATGTCAAAAATCATTAGCTAAACTGACGGGCCAGTTAATAATTTTTGACATATTAACAAGCAAAACAGCAACATCCGATGCCCTTCCTTCAGCATTTTATCCTGGGAAACCTGTGTTATGGTCTGCCTTTGTTCACAATCTTCATCCCCACGAGGTCTTTAGTTTTCTTGTGTTTGACCATAATGATGGAACAAACTGTAGGAGATGGATGGTAAGTGTAGAGTCACATTTCATGCTGTGCCTTTCCATGCTTCATAAGATTTCTGTGGTCTGTAATTACTTGGTTATGACCTGCACAAACTGCTCAGGAAACTTGCACTATTTTTGTGTTTTGTCGAACAAAAATGAGTTGCATCTGCAGATCATTGGTAACTTTGTCCTCTTACCATTGGTTAGAACATTGGAGTCTGGTCAGCAGCGTACAATAGGTTATTTAATATAAAAGGCATATAGCTCGAATACATTAATCATCTTGGTCTGATAATACAACAACAATCCAACCACTATTAATAACACAGCTTTATTTTCAGACTCTTACAGCACTGTAATAAGTCTTATGTTTGTTACTGCTGACAGGTTGAAGTCAACTTAATTATTAAGTACATGACAGAAGTTCCAATATTAGGCTGGAGATTTGGTTTTATTGTACAAAACACATTATGAATATATTTACATTTTCAGACAATATTATGTAATTAAGTACGCGCAATAAAGCCTTTTTGTTAAATTGGAGGCATTGAAAGATAAATGTTTTTGTCTGTTTTGTGAAAGATGACAGGGGAGGTTGAGGATGCATAATGCCATAATTCGCAATAAATGTAAAATTATTATTCTTACATTGGAAATTTCCTTTGCCTTTACCATCACTGTGCTCTATCTTCCTGCTCCTCTGATTCTGACCTCTTCCATCTCCTTCCCTTCACCCACCATTAGTGATGTTGGCCTGAATTTTCCCGCCCCACTCACCACTTGAATTGTAGCGGGCGGGGAGTGGTGGGGTGGGGATGGTGTGGGGACAGACCATGCAAAAGTCCATTGACTCCAGGCAGGATTCTCCAGTTCTGAGGCGAGCGCAGTCAGAGAATCCCGCCCATTGTCTTCCCTACCCAAAAACATTAACAGAATATTTCCTTTCATCTGGACTCAATGCTTTCAATTACAATGATGTGGAGATGCTAGCATTGGACTAGGGTAGGCACAGTATGGAATCTTACAACACCAGGTTAAATTCCAACAGGTTTATTTGGGAGCACGAGCTTTCGGAGCACTGTCCTTTCATCAGGTGAATAGAGGATTGGGTTCACAAACAGGGCATTATATAGTCACAAACTCAATTACAAGGTAATACTTGGAATGCAAGTCTTAACAGGTAATCAAGTCTTTACACATACTGACAATGCGAGTGGAGAGAGGGATAAATCAGGTTAAAGAGACGTGAATTGTCTCTAGCCAGGATAGTTAGGAAGGTTTTGCAAGCCCAGGCAAGTCATGGGGGTTACAGATATTGTGACATTCCAGTTGAGGCTGTCCTCATGTGTGCGGAACTTGGCTATCAGTTTCTGCTTAGCGATTCAGCATTGTCATGTGTCTTGAAGGCCACCCTGGAGAATGCTTACCCGAAGGTCAGAGGCTGAATCCCTTGATTGCTGAAGTGTTCCCCAACAGGCAGGGAACACTCCTGCCTGGTGATTGTCAAGCAGTGTCCATTCATCCATGTCCTCACCAATGTACCGTGCCTCCAGGACATCCTTGCCTGCAGCATATCAGGTAGACAATGTTGGCCGAGTCCTAAGTGTGTGTACTACGTACCTGGTGGATGGTGTTCTCAAGTGAGATGATGGCATCCATGTCAATGATCCAGCCTGTCTTGCAGAGGTTGCTGTGGCAGGGTTGTGTGGTGTCGTGGTCACTCTTGTCCTGAAGGCTAGGTAGTTTGCTGAAATAAAGGTATGTTTGAGGTTGTGCAGTTGTTGTTCAAACAGACCATCGTTCGCAGCAAACTACAAGACTCACATTTCTACCATTACCTTGTAATTGAGTCTGTGTCTCCATATGCCCTGTTTGTGAACCCAATCCTCCACTCTCCTGATGAAGGGGCAGTGCTCTGTTGTACTTCAATTACAACGTGACATCAATAGTCCTAATTTGGAATGGATTTGGTACCAAATTTGATAGCATGCTCGAAACTATCCAGGCATAGTCTAAGCAATGGCAAAATGATAGTATTTGTGGACAATTAACGTGAAATAATAGCAAAATGGTTGCAATTGAATGCAGTTGATGTCAAATGGAAGCTAAACTGTTCAAAACAAATAAGATAAAATCATGCAGAACTTTTTGGGTAAGGGGCCTCGAGGCCTTATGCTCTGAATATTCCGTCCTAAACCATTCTATCTAAGTTTCAATTTATTTATTAGTGTCACAAGTAGGCATACGTTAACACTGTAATAAAGTTACTGTGAAAATCCCCTAATTGCCACACTCTGCCACCTGTTTGGATATACTGAGGGAGAATTTGGCATGGCCAATGCACCACCTAATTAGCACTTCTTTTGGACCGAGGGAGAAAACCTGAGCACCTGGAGGAAACCCACGCTGACACAGGAAGAACATGCAAACTCCACACAGATATTGATTAAGCCAAGAATTGAACCAAGATCCTTGGTACTGTGAGGCAGCAGTGCTAATCATTGTGCCACCATGCCACCCCCACCTGTCCACATCCTACTGTTTCTCAAAGAGTCTCCTTGAAACTCATTTCTTTGACCAAATTGTTTTTTCAACCAATTCTGTTTTTTTTTTGCCTGATTATGCTTTTGCGAAGTCCTTTGGGGCATTTTTCTATATTAAAGGCATCTTATAAATTCATAATGTACTGATAATTCAAAGTTAAAATGAGGTCTAATGTTGCAATAATATGCAATTTACCAAAAACTGGATTATAATCATCCAGAAACAGTGAGAGTGAAACTGTTGTCTGTCCAGAGTGCAAAATGGGCAGCTTGGTAATTAGAGTCCATTTTAACACCCTGCTTGATTTTCTTCTCCATCCAAGGCAGTGGCACATGTTATAAAACAAACTGCCAAGTCACTATGAACACATTTTTCACAATATTAGAAGCTAAAACAATTTACAGGCTGTTCTATTCATTATTTTGGCCGTGTTACCCAAAATGTGCATACAAGTTCAAGGCAGGTAATTCCAGCTCTCTATCTCTCTACTGCCTCAGTGTCCCAGAGGCACACTGAGGCAGACTTTTGTTTGTTTCCATAGCTAGTTATTCTTGGAACAGGTTGCTTGTCTATGCACAGGGGCTTATAGCTTGAGGGGTACCACCCCACATCAAGTGTGGGTGATTAGGAGTCTGCCCCACTCTTACTGCCAGTCACTGGCGTGTTAAAAAAATTGTAGGTTGACATTTATTTGGCTGCATTATATATGTACCTTACTTGGCCATCAGGTCGTAGGGTGGGACTTGAACTCAGAGCTTCTGGCTCAGAAGCAAGGACACTATCTCCTGCGCCACATGACAAGGCAGATACAAGTACTTTCAGAGAGATGAGTATCTGGGATTTGATTATGAGATTGAAAAGATATAAGAGTTGAAAAGTCTAAAAAATAGAAAGGGTGTTAAAAATTGTTCCCAAAAATGGCAATAGAAAGAAAGGTTTCCAAGGTAGAAGCAGAAAACACCTTAGCCGGAATTCTCCCATCCTGCTCATCACTGGTATTTTAGCGGGCGAGTTGCAGAGAATGTGAAATGCCATTGATGGTCGGATGGGAGTTTCCAGCTTTTGATTTTGAATGATTTGATTTGGTTTGTTTTATTATTGTCACATGTATTAATATACAGTGAGAAGTATTGTTTCTTGCATGTTATACAGGCAAAGCATACCATTCATAGGGGTGGAAATGAGAGAGTGCAAAATCTTGTATTATAGTCTTACCTAGGGTGTGGAGAAAGATCAAATTAATGCAAGGAAAGTCCATTCAAAAGTCTGACAGCAGCAGGGAAGAAGCTGTTCTTGAGTGGGTTGGTACGACGTCAGACTTTTGTATCTTTTTCCCGTTGGAAGAAGGTGGAAGAGAGAATGTCCAGGGTGCATAGGGTCCTTAATTATGCTGACTGCTTTGTCAAGGCAGCAGAAAGTGTAGACAGAGTCAATGGATGGGAGGCTGGTTAGACCAGTCCGGCCAGAGAATCCCACCCGTGAAACACCATTGATGGTCAGACGGGAATGTTTGGCTTTTAGACCAGCACAGCCAGAGAATTCCACCCCTTGCATTCAGGCATTCTTTTTCTGCTAGGAATGAGACTGAGGTGCCAGAAGACCCATGCGAAATGGGAGAGCTCTATTCAAGTCTCATATAGATCTGGCCTTTAAAGGGCTTTAAATCTCTTGAGAGGGGAAAGGAAAAATGTTTGGCATGAAAGAAGAAACTGAGATTCTTGGCAGCTCTAACAATGCAGCAGATGTGAAAATTCAATTCAAGGTCAGAGTAAATAGTGGGGTCAAAAATGTCGATATGTTAAAAGAAGTGTCAAGAGGGGAGCTACCCAAAGCTAGTAACAGCTGGATTTTCAGTAGATGTTGAGATTTTGAATACAAAAATGTCTTGGGACTGGTGAAAGGCTTGGAGAAGATCAGAAGGTGATTCAAGCATTATACTGGAAGAGAACTGAAGGCTATGCTTAACACATTTGCGCTCTTTTCTACAGAAAAGAGAAGGCTGAGGGATGAACTGGTAAAGTCTTTCAAACTTTAGATGGTTTGGCAGAGTAAATAATAAGAAGATGTTACCACTTGTACATGGGACTAGAACTAAGGATCATAAATACATGAAAGCCACTAATAAACCTGGGTAAATCCAATTGGTCCAGAAATCCCACCAACATCTCTACTTTCTCAGGAAGCTAAGGAAATTCAACATGTCCATTACAGCTCTCAACAATTTCTACAGATGTACCATAGAAAGCATTCTTTCCAAATGTGTCACAGCTTGGCATGGCTCCTGTTCTGCCCAAGACCACAAGAAACTACGAAGCATTGAGAATGTAGCCCAGTCTATCACACGAACTAGTCTCCCATTCATTGATTCCATCTACACTTCCTGCTACACTGGAAAAACAGCCAGCATAATCAAGAATCCCAAGCACTCTGGACATTTTCTCTTCTACCTTCTTCTTTTAGGAAAAAAGATACAAAAGTCTGAGGTCATGTACCAACTGATTCAAGGACAGTTTCTTTCCCACTGCCATCAGACTTTTGAATGGATCAACCCTGTATTAAGCTGATCTTTTTCTACACTATATCTGTAACTATAGCATTATACTCTGCATCCTTCCTTTCCTTCTCCCCTTTGTACTCTAGGAACAGTATGCTTTGTCTGTATAGTGCACAAGTAACAATACTTCCACTGTATCTCAATACAAGTGACAATAATAAATCAAATCAAATATTTTAATTTACAAATTAGACTGATCCATTGATGTAGTAATGATACATTAAACTGAGCCTGAGCCTGCCGACTTAGGTGGAACTAAATGATCCCACAACACGATGTGAAGAAAAGTATGGAAAGCCTTTTATCATTTATCATTCAACCAATCTCATCAAAACACGTCAATTTGGAATCTCTTGTACCCCTTACTTGGTGTTATAAAATGGATTCTTTAGGTGTCTCAGTGATGAGACCTGGTGACTTGTATGTTTAAACACTAACCATATATTGTTAGTCTTTAGCTATTTACAGATCCCAGATGTTTTCTTGCATGGTGCATCTTCTCCATACTTGTAGGCTTCCAGAGTGTTCTCTATTTGAGTCTATTATCACGTGACTCTACACATCATACTGTGGCCAGTGCTATTCTCCAGTCCCACTCTAACCCATGCTCTGCCGAACACTTTTACGTTACAATGGCACACGTGCAATATCACAACACAAGGGAAGCCTTGTACATGGAGATTCATGCAGTTGCCTAGATATCAACAATTATTTACTTAAATATGGTAAACAAATAGCTCTGAAGAACTCAAAGGTATGAAAGGTGTCATGTCATTGTGAGTGCTTTGTGATACCCCTCTTACAGGCAACTTTCTGCCCCCTATTCTGGTTCCCATGCATCTCAGCTGTTGAAAGCAAGCAAACAGAGTTGAATTCAGAAATGAGGGGTGAGGCAGATATTCGCGTAATTTGCTTAATTACCCTTCGAGAGATTGAATAGTTTAGGCCTATATTCTCTGGAATTTAGAAGAATGAGGGGAGATCAAATTGAGGTATACAAGGTAAAAAAAGATGTGGATAAAGTCGACATGGAGCAGATGCTTCCTCTTGTACTGCATTCTAGGATGGAAGTTCAAAGTCTTAGAATAAGGGGTGGCAATTTAAGACAGAGTTGTGGAGAAACTACTCCCAAAGAGGCTGTGATTCTGTGTAATTCGCTACCCAAAGTGCAGTGTTTGGTGTGACAGTGAGTAAATTTAAGGAGGAGTTAGACAGATTTTTAATTGGTAATAGGTTGAAGGGTAATGGGGAGAAGGCAGGAAAATGGAGATAGGGAGCATATCAGCCATGATCGAATGGCAGAAAGAACTTGCTGAAAGATCTTCAGTCAAGTAATTCTGACTTTTTTGGTTAATCTTGTCTGTTCACTATGGTGGGATTTCTTGTGGTCGGTGACCTGGAATTTGTCAAAAGGATAGAAGGTGTTAGATTTTAAAAGCTTGCCCTTGGCCAAGAGGAGTTCTGCTTTGAAGCTAGTGTTCCTTAACTGGGCATTGGAATTTAAACAATATGCACTTAAGAGGCCTAGGTATGATGAGGCCTGAAGTGACCGATGTAACTATTTTCTGCTTGTATTTGATTGGCCGAATCAAACAATGTGATTGGGATTCCTGATCAATTCATTGGCTGGATGACAGAGAATCTTTTGGATGCAAGTGGAGAATTGTGAATAAAGAGACATGTGAGACTTTGTTTGCCAGCGATAACTCGAAGAGACCAACAATCAAAAGAGGACTTGTACCCTGAAGGATGCTTCACAGAAGGAGAGGATAGATTCTACATCAAGGATATTTCTTGGCCAAAGTATTCCTAAACTCAGTAGTATCTATTTTCAGTTAAATCATTAAAGTTAATATTCAGTTAGAGTTAAAGTTTGGTAAAGAATTAATGAGTTGCAACTGTTTATGTTTGAGCTGGAAGTGTTAAATAAAGAAATAATTGAATTACTGTCCTTGTTTGTCTCTTTAAATTGGAATGCTTGGACTGTGTTTAAATTCAAGTTGTAAAACACTATGTATCAACAATTACTTTACTTAACTACGGTAACAAATGAACTTTCCTTCAGTAAATTAAACCAGTACAGCAGGTTGGTGATAGAGTACTTTGTACAGGACCCATAAGAGTGAGCATAGATTGCATATGAGCTGTAGGAGTTGAGTATGCCTATGGTGGAGCAAATTGGATATAACCTGTAGCCGTGCGGTAGATTGAATTAACAATAGATTGTGAACCAGGAGCCGAGAACTATGATACAGTCGATTGGATGTGTCTTGTGGAAGGATTGGCCTTAAAGTGTTCAACATTTTCTTTTCTCATTATCTTTTTATGTTCTTAAATTTCAATTTTGAAATTGCCAAGCACCTGACTGTGATGAGCTTCAGTGTCATTAGTGTCATTCAACGGTAGCTGCTGTCGCTGACACAGAGTATCTGATCAATGCAGTTAAGGAGCTCATTCACTTCTAGTAACAGCTGTGTCCTCATGAGCAGACGTAATTTGTTGATGCCATGATGGGATTACTTTGTGGGCAATTCCAATTGTCCTTTTTTTTTGTGAACTAATGTATATGTACAATTCTGCCGCCCATATCCATTTATCAGCCTGTCTCTGTGAGCGGGGCACCTATTATTTTATCGGTCACTATGCATACATGCTGTCTTATAGTTCACCGCTACTGGTGTGAAACAGGATTCATTTTTACACACGTATTGCTTTATTGTAAGCTGTGGGCACAGTGCATGGTGATGCTGCAATTGCAAGATAATTATACATAAGTGCATTTTATACTTCACTGCCCTGCATCTACCATGTCAGATGGAACAATATGTAAGAAAGATCATTGCCTGCAGCTGTTAAGGGAAGAGGTCATTTCACTGCTCAAGCTTTAATGGAATCTGCGTGGAAGAGCTATGTCATCACATGAGACTCTTTAGCTCTTGAATTTGGATTCTGAATTCAACCCAAACTGATGGAATTAAAATCTTCCCTCACTGTGAGCTGTTAGGAATCTATGTGGAAACAAAACAGTTAATGGCGGGTTTGTAGTCAGTGAGAAATGGAAAATATCACATGTTGGTGGTGGGATGGGGTTTGTGGCTGAAGAATATGGCTGACCTCAGGCACGGGAAGATCCTCTAAGGTGACCAAGTTGGGGTCTTGAGCGAGTACATCATTTTTGCCTGCCCTCTGTAGTTAAGGAGCTGGAACCTGAATGTGCTCCCTTGCCCTTACACCACCCCCCCTCTCCTAGGGGGCCTCACTGGCTTCCAGTTCTACCAGTGAGGGCAACACAACTATTCCCCATTCAAAGAAAGCTTGCAGAAGAGGTTCACCAGGCTATTACCTGGTTTCGAGGATACGGGCAATGAAGAAGGGTTGAACAAACTTGGATTGTTTTCACTGGTGAGTCAAAGGATGAGGGGGGACCTGATAGAGGTTTACAAGACTATGGCAGGCTTGGATAGAGTGGATAGTCAGAGTCTTTTTCCCAAGGTCAAAGTGTCAATTACTCGGGGGCATAGGTTGAAAGTGAGAGGGCGAAAGTTTAAAAGAGATGTAAGGTGCAAGTTTTTCACACAGAGGGTTGTGAATGCCTGGAACTTGCTAACGGAGGAGGTGGTGGAAGCAGATTGAATAACGGCATTCAAGAGTCATCTGGATAGATGGACGGATGCACGGATGGATGGATGGGCAAGGAATAGAGGCATATGGACCACATAGAGGCTAAAAAACTGAGTGGCATCAGTGTCGGCACAGACTTGGTGGGCCGAAGGGCCTGATCC
Source organism: Carcharhinus amblyrhynchos (assembly GCF_965287045.1). Classification (NCBI taxonomy): domain Eukaryota; kingdom Metazoa; phylum Chordata; class Chondrichthyes; order Carcharhiniformes; family Carcharhinidae; genus Carcharhinus; species Carcharhinus amblyrhynchos. The sequence continues at coordinate 84,728,645 of NC_137334.1, forward strand.
TGTGCCGTATTGTTTTCCTTGACAGAGGGAATCTCTCCCAGCGAGGACACATAGGCAAATGAGTGTGGACGATTGAATGCCGGACTAAACACATGTCAATCGTCACTTAAATCAGTTTAAATATGTTATTCAACCTCGCGCTGGGAATGAGTGAGAGGCTGACCTTGCCAGATATCCTGATCCTGTAAAATTGCGAGAGCTGAAAAATCATGTGTGATCCTGATTCCTCAGCTCTCGTGTGATTTTACCGGCTCGCTCTGCCCATCGGATAGGCGGGATGAACCCAGTAAAATCCCACCCATCATGTCTGACGGCGTATGCACACTCTCCTTCAGTCTCTTGGCCATTCTGCATTGGGCCAGTCAATGCACTCCACACCCTTGTTGAAAGTAAGGGCCCACATATGCTATGCTGGAAAAATTTGTTTCATCAGCACTTGAGTGCAAAGCCTTCAGGTGTTTGGTTTAGCCCCCGAAGCAACTTTCAATTGTGGCATTTAAGCAATTAGGGCCTAACTTTGTGCTTATTGTAGGTTTCCAAATAGGCATGTCTTATTAGCAAGCTAACATTCAGCACCTGTTTGTACCCTTTGACTAAAAAGATTCCCTAATTCTGAGACTCAACATCAAACTTATTTGAAAATTCTGCTGTGAAGCAACTTATAAGCATTTAATGGTGCTATATGAATGCAAGTTATTGTAGAGTAATGAAGTGATCATCAGGAAGTTGGACATTTGCTTTATTTCTGTCCGATATTTCTGTCCACAGATAATGGAGAGTCTGACAAGATGCTCAATGCTTTCCTACTGGATAAAACTCTGCTCTTGGAGCACAAATGGCAGAAAATTACACTTACTGTCCATGTCCTGTAAGGACTTGACGTTAATGTGAATGGTCTGAAATAGGTCAATGGGTAACGTACTCAAGGTATTCACTGTTGTTTCTGTCATGTAGTCATAGGCAGGAGTAGACATGGACAACGCATCGGCACAGTGCTTAGCACCGCTGCCTCACAATGCCAGAGACCCAGGTTTGATCCTTATCTTGGGTCACTGTCTGTATGGAGTTTGCACATTCTCTCTGTGTCTGTGTGTGTTTCCTCTGAGTGGTCCAGTTTCATTCCACAGTCCAAAGGAAGTGCCGGTTAGCCATGCTAAATTCTCCCTCAGTGTACCCGAATTGGCATCAGAGTGTGACGACCTGGGGATTTTCACAGTAACTTCATTGCAGTGTTAATGTAAGCCGGCTTGTGACACTAATAAATAAATCAAACTGAACCGTTTATTCTACATAGTCTGCACTGGCTTTGTCAAAGAACAATCCAATTAGTCCCACTCCTCTTTCATATTATTCATTCACGGGAGTCGCTGGTTGGCCATCCTGAAGCCATTTCAGAGGAAGTTGATAGTCAATCACATTGTTGTGGCTCTGGAGTCAATGTAGGCCAGACCAAGTAAGGATAGCAGAATGCCCTCCTTACTTCACATTAGTGAAACAGATAAGTTTTTCTGACAATGGTTTCATAGCCATCAGTAGGTTCTTAATTTTAGGTATATTTTTCAATTGAATTCCAATTCTGCTGTGACGGGATTTGAACTTGGGTTCCCAGAACATTAGTTGAGTTTCTGGATTAATAGTCCAGCGATAATACCATGAGGCCAGTGCCGAATCAATTGAAGTTAAGTACATAGAGATGGAGGACACTTATTGCATGGTTGAGAAAATGTAAAGGAACAGTTACTGACATAAAATCTGAGTGGAGTCAGGAAATATATACCTGTAATGTTTCACTCTGTAAAAGTAAAGGCTAGTTTTGAATTCTTCCTTCACCAACTGACTTAGGAGTACAACATCTTCCATTTATTCCCCATATGCCTGCTTTTAATTTCTCCTTCAGTTACGACCAATTTTGCTTCCATTGCAACTATTTGAAATCCTATCCATTCATTTAGTTAAAAACACTGTTCTTCATGTCACCTCTGGTTCTTTATCAATTGCCTGAAATCTGTATCCTCTGACTTTCAGCCATTGGAAACAATACCTCCTACTTACCTGAACTAGACCTTCATTATCTTAAATACCTCGACTAAAGCTTCTCTTAATCAACATCTCCCTAATTAGAACATTCCCAGTCTATCTGATGTCTATCTACATAACTGTAATCCAACATCCTTGGAATCATTCCAATAAATCTCTTCTGAAACCTCACATCCTTCCTAAATTGTAGTGCCTGAATTAAGACAGTACTCTGGTTTGGGTGGAATTAGGTAGGATGAGCATAAAATTTTGGTTTTTGTATAGTTTGCTTCAGTTTGAATCCCACCTGCTTTATTAGTTATTTTGTTCACCTGCCCAATGCCTTCACCCTTTAATACCCCGAGACATTACACATCTCCACTCCACTCCCCTCTCTGCCAAGAGTGTGGAGAGGAAGAGAGGAGTCTGGAGAAGGGGTAGGGGAGTGTGGGGAGGGTTAGAGGGAAGAGTATGTGGGGAAGGATAGGAGGAAGGGTGTGGGGAAGGATGGGGGGGGCAGTGTGGGAAGGAAGGAAAGGGGGTTTGGGAGGGAGAGGGGACAGATAAGGGACGGGGTACAGGGGAAAAGGGGGAGGGAATATTGGAAGGGCTGGGGAAGGGAGAAGGGAAAGCAAGGAATGGGGCACTGAGTGGGAAGGGAGGCAGTGGTGGCCATTAGTTGTTGAGTGCATGGAGGGGAAGCAGCGCCAAAATAAGACAAGACAATAGGATAGTAAGCATCACTATCATTATTAATGTGCAAGCTAACACTATAAACATACAGAAACCGTGGGCCCGATTCTCCCAGAAAAAGCTCAAAGTGCTTAATTGGCGAAAAAAACGGTGTAATTCACAATTGTTTTTTCAGTGGGATCTCAGACAAGAATCTTCTACATTTTGTGCACTGCAGAGGTCACGATGAGAATATCATTAAAAGTTCGGAGGGGGCGGGGCCTATTAACACATGTGAAGTGGCCCCAAACTATCAGACTGCAGTTTGCTGGCCAACTCGATTGCTGGCCAGCTCAGGACCCTCGCATTGCTGCCCTTTCAACCGCACCCTCCCCCCACCGCTCCCCGCCCCCACGCCACCACCCCCAACCCCCCCACCCCCGACCTCCCGAACCTCCAGCAGCCCGCTCACAGCCCGCACAAGCATTCCCAAGCCAGCTCCAAATCCCCCTGATCTGGAGCACCGGAATCTCCAGCAACTCCCCCCCCCCACCGCCCCACCTAGCCCACTCCATTCGCTGGCCATCCTCCAGCCCCAATCGCTCCTATCTGCAGAATGGCAGCGAGAACTCCCACCCCCAAATTTAAGTACATGGGGTCTTGTGGGCAGTGTGAAGATACTCGCTAGGCATGGGCACTTTGCTCCTTGGGCAGTGCCAGGGGGCACAGACTGGCACTGTCAGAGTGCCCATGCCGAGGGGGCACCACTCCGCTGACGCCTGACTCCTGAAGGGGCTCCGGTTTCCCCCCTTTCACTCCAGTGGGGGTCTCCCGTTAGTTCCCCGCAAGTGGGGAATCACTGTGAACCCCACTGGAGGAATATACTACTGCGGCGATGGGAGATGCTATTGAGTCTGGAGAATTCAGTCCCGAGCTCAATTATGACATTTAAATAAGATTAAAAGCAGATTTAAATCATTTGCCTTGTCTTCTTGCCGGTTTCCAACGCGGTCTCAACTGCACCTGCTCTCTGGCTGAGGGAGGCGCGCATGCATAAATCTCACAAAATGGCCAACAAGCGCAACTCCGAACCCAATGTACCAAAAAAACATGCACCTTGGGATGGGAGAATCGGTCCCATGTGTTTAAATTTGAACTGCTTTGTCAAAATGTTGTCTTGCTCACTGGGCCTGATGACACACATGGGTATGCCTTGTGAGACACCATCTCTCAAATTCTGGCAGTGTGGGAGGTAGTGTACTTTTAATCTCCAATGTGACATCCAAGTTTGAACGATATTGAGATCTGATGCAGATTGGTGTACTTAAAAATAAAACAGGCATGCTCAAGTCATACTCTGAGGCTGTCTGAGTGAAATGCGTTCATCCCTGCACCTCCCAGCGAACTGTGAGTCACAAAGAAGTCTATAGTTTCTCCTCATTCTTACTTATCAAAACGTAGCGCCTGACTACAAAGGATGGTGAATGTAGCCCAGTCCGTCACACGAACCAGCCTCTCATCCATTGACTCCATTTACACTTCCCGATGCCTTGGAAAAGCAGCCAGCATAATTAAAGACCCCATGTGCCCCGGACATACGCTCTTCCACCTTCTTCCATTGGGAAAAATATACAAAAGTCTGAGGACATCTACCAACTAATTCAAAAACAGCTTCTCCCCTGCTGCCATCAGAATTTGGAGTGAACCTATGTTATATTCAGCTGATCTTTCTCTATACCCTAGCTATAACTGTAACACTATATTCTGGACTCTCTCCTTTCCTTCTCCCCACCGCTCCCCCCGCCCCCCCATGTACTCTATGAACGGTATGTTTTGTCTGTATAGCGCGTAACAAACAATACTTCTCACTATATATGAATCATGGAGCAACACGGTGCCACAGTGGTGAGCACAGCTGCTTCACAGCGCCAAGAGCCCTGGTTCGATTCCCAGTTTAGGTCGCAGGCTGTGTGGAATTTGTACATTCTCCACATGTCTGCGTGGGTTTCCTCCAGGTGCTCCAGTTTCTTCCCACATTCCGTAAGACATCCTGGTTCGGTGCATTGACCCGAAAAGGCGCCGGAATGTGGCGACTTGGGGAATTTCACAAGCCGTACTTGTGACGAATGAATAAATAAACTTTTAACTTTAGAATCCTAAAGTGCAGAAGGAGGCCATTCGGCCCATCAAGTCTGCACTGACCACAATGAATCTATGTGACAATAATAAATCAAATCAAAAATCAAATCACACTTTTGTGTGTTAAATTCCATCTGCCTGTTTCAGTGGTCTGTCAAAGGCCTCTTGAAGTGTATTACTATCTGCTTCAACAAATGCTGCATTTCCTTGATTTCTGTCATTTGAAATTGCAAACTTTTGCTCAACATCTTCAAGTTGAAGTCATTGCTGAGTACCAAATACAGCAGTCCCGGTGGAGTATCACTGTATACCACTCTCCAATGTTTTCATCACAACTCCCTGTTTTCTATTATTAACAAATTCTATATCCATGCTGCTACTTTTAACCCAGGCCTTCAATTTTCTAACCAATGTATTATATGTAATAAGATCCAAAATTCCTCAGAAAGGCCATCGGAGCCAGATTGCCATTCCACTCTGGCATTTTTACTTTGGAAATATTACGCAGAGGGCGGTGGGTGTCTGGAATTCACTGCCTGAGTTGGTGGTGGAGGCAGAACCCTCAACTCATTCAAAAAGTACCTGGATCTACATCTTTAGTGCTGGAAGTTGCAGAGCTATGGGCTGGGTACAAGAAGTTGGAATTAGAAAAGACACCTGGATATTGTGGGGCTGACGAAGGGACTAACCCCGAAAGCTTGTGAGTCTATTATCAAATAAATCGGTTGGACTAAAACCTGGTGTTGTCAGACTTTTTATTGTGGGGCTAGCATGGACAAGATGGACCAAATAGTCCCCTTCTGGTGCTGTAACTTTTTTAGTATCTCTTTACATGGAGCTTGTCATTTTTTTTCTAATGAGTCTGTGAAGAACCTTGAAACATTTTATTACCTGATGTGTTCAGGATAAAGGCAAACTGTTGTAAAAGCAAGTTCAAGGTTGAGCATTTTTAATTTAAATGTGAATATTTTCTTATTGTTCAGAAGATGCAAACTTTCCCATTGACTTCCTTTCAACAATCAATATCACACAAGCAGCGAAACTGTCAATGACCTTCACCATCCACATCAATGGGTGTTGCTAGGCAGCATTGCAGTTGCACTCTCCAAAATCCCACTGTTTAATTTCAACTCATGTAAGATCTAACCAATGGATGAATGTGATATGGGTGAAATAGCAGTGTGGCTCAGGTCTGCCAGATACACATTAAGCAACTGTGAGTCAGCAGGAAACTCTCAAGAGTTAGAAGATAATGGCCTTGTCTTACCAGTTGAAATTCCTTTTAAACCTTATGTTTTGCCATTGTCTTTAATTAAGCAAAATTCAACATTGAAACCGAGGTCTAGATGCTCTTAGCTGATGGTAACAAGCCAGCATAGATCAACTCCCACTCCAATGAATTGAGTGCACCACTTAATCTGATATTGCCCTGCCATATTGAGGGACTGCTGCACTGTTAGGGGTGCTAAACTTTCAGATGAGACATTAAAGTCTCCATCAACCCATTTAAAGATTCTGTGACAGTGTTTCAAAGAGGAAGGCAGTTCTCCCCACTGTCCTACATCCCTCATCCAATATCTTCAAAAATGAGCTTATCTGGTAATTCTCATTGTGATAACCCCAAATGGCTCAGCTTTGAGGATATAAAATAAGAATTTTTATTTAACAAGAAGAAAGTATTTACAACTAAAGGATTTGCAACACAACGATACAGGTCTGCTCCCAACAAGTCCCCAACTTGCTCGCAAGCCCTCGCTCTTGGCTGGCTGAAGTTCACGTGCTCATACTCCATTTGGTCCAACCCAGTCATGTGGCCTGCGAATGATTACCTCCTAAAGGAGCCATGCTACCACATTCCATTCCCTCTAATTCCTTGAGTTATGCCTATGACAAAACAAAAGAGAACAGTTACACACGTAGATCTACAAGCACCAAGATTACAATGAGACAACCACTGGAGATGGGAGAGGGTTAGTTCATAATCAGTGAATTTGTCATTCTGCACATCTTGCGGCCCGCAAATGCCTTGCTCAGCACACTCAGTCGCTTGGTCATCTCTACCGCTTTTCTGGTCAAATCTTGGTTTTAGCAAGCAGTTTCTTTTGGGTATTGAAGTTGCTGATCCCACAAACCAAAAGATCCCTCAACCTGTCTCCCAGTGTTCATGATGTTGTAGCCTTCCACACACCAGACGAAGGAATATTGTTTCCAGAAGCTTGTGGGATTACTATCAAACAAACCGGTTGGACTTTAACCTGGTGTTGTGAGACTTCTCCCAGTGTTCAGTCAGCCATTGAACACTGGCCACAAAGCCGGGGGCCATCTTTCCTTGATCTTTAGTAACAGAATTGAATTTATCGTTTTATAGCACAAAAGGAAGGACAGACATGATCAAAGGCTAAAAAGATAACTTGTGTGCAGGTGGGAGATGTGGCACAGTTCTTAATGAACACTTTCTATTCATCTTCAGAAAGCAGATTTTGATATTTTAATTGCAGAGAAGTGTGGAAAAGTCTGACATTGTTGGCATTGTGAGAGAAGATATTACCTTGCCCAGGAGAATTATAAAGCAGGAGGAAAATAGCTGATAACTTGAGACTGCTAACTTTGTAGCAGCAGATGGAGGAAATGGACACTAATTACAGGCCAGTCAGCTTAACCTCAATGGTAGGCTAGATATTGGAAAATAAACTCTGGGGAACGGTATAAATCCTCATTGATAAAAGTGCTGTTTAACCAAGGATGATCAGCATGGATTAGTCTGACTAACTCGATGGGACTTTTTTTGAGGAGCTAACAAGAAGGATGAATGAGCATAGCGGGTGGGATTTCTGGCTCCAATCACCCCAAAACTGGAAAAGCCCACCTGCGGTCAACAGAACTTTACATGCTCCACCTCACCTACCCTCCCACTCCCTGCCCTCCCGACCACCATGATTCCCATGGCGGATGGGACGAAAAAATTCCACCCAATGTGTTTGATGAAGTCTACATGGATTTTGGAATGGTTTTTGACAGGGTCCAATTGGCAGACTAGTTAGAAAAGTAACATCCCATGGGATCCAAAAGCTAATGGCAAGTCGGATTCAAGACTGACTCAGTAGCAGGAAACAAAAAGAAATGGTTAGTAAGTGTCTTATTGACCAAAAGCTGTTTTCTAATAATCTTCTATGGGTCTCAGTAATAGGTTCTGCTTTTTTTTGTGTGCATTTATGAATGGTTTAGGCTTAAGTAAATGAGACATGATTAAGACATTTGCCGGTGATATAAGAAATCATCTTGTGGTTGATAGTGAAAGAAAACTGTGGCTTGCAGACCATGTGATGACCATGGACTGACCATGTGAGTAGAACACTGACACTTAGAACTCAGTCTTGAGAAGAGTGAGGCAATACATTTTGAGCAGGCAGTGGGACTGAATGAGGGAATATACAAATACGAAAGCAAAATATGCTGAAGATCTGAAATAAAGGCAGAATGTGCTGCTGCAAAAAAAGCAGGTCTGGCAGGAACTGTGGAGAGAGAAACAGAGCTTCAATTCCAATATTACTCTTCTTAAACAAGAATTTTTTTTTCTTTATTCCAATCCAATCAAGTCAAGTTAAAGCCAATTCAGAGTCCCAACAAGTTGGGACATTCCCAATCCAAGCTGACAAGACAGGGCTCTCACCTCCTGTCTTGGGCTTGATCTACATGATCCAAGCTGATTGGAGTAGGTGTAGCTCCTCCTCCAAGGCTTGATCTAATTTGCATCTTAGCCAAAAGGCTTTAAGAAATTGCTTCAAATGAAGCTGAAATGTAACCTAGTGACTTCAACCAAGTGCAGCATGTCCATACTACACTTGATCTTAGCCAAAAGGCTTTATAAATTTAATGCAGCTGCCCGAGGGACTCAAACGGTGAAATTTTACCACCTCGCTCACTCGAGGCTCACAAGGTCCCACCTGAGGCCAACAGCAAATGCTGTTCTGTGAGCCTTGCCCACCCCAGAATCGAGGCGGTAATATTCTGGCCAAAAGGATGGGATTTTCTGGCTGTGCTCACCCCAAGATTGGAAATTCCCACTCGAGGTCAATGGACCTTTGTACAGTCTGCTGAATTTTCTGTCCCACCCACTATGATTCCCATGACAGGCGGGGCAGGATGATTCCACCCAAAATGTTCACAGATCTTGGAATATAGCAGGACAAGTAATGCAATGGTTAAGACAGCAGATTGAATACTTTATTATTTGCTCAGGCATAGAATAAAAGAGCAAGCAGTTCATATTGGAACTCGACAAAGCAGTAGTTAGACCCTGCCAAAGTACTGCACATAGTTCTGGTCACTGAACTACCGCAAAGAGGTGATTACCCAAGAGAGGATATTGAGTAGAATATTACCAGAAATTGAAAATTTTAGCAGCTTAATGATTGGATGGGCCAGAGTTGTTTTCTTTGGTATAGGGGAGGCTAAGAGAAGACTTATTTCATAGAATAATAGAATCCCTCCAGTACAGAAGGAGGCCATTCAGCCCATCAAGCCTGTACTGACTACAGACCCACCTATTTCCGCAATCCCATACATTTGCTCCACCAATTCCCCTGACACTAGGGTCAATTTACCATGACAAAGCAACCTAACCCACACATTTTTGGATTGTGGAGCACCCAGAGGAAACCTACTCAGGCATGGGAAGAATGTGCAAACTCCACACAGACAGTGACGTGAGGCTGGAAGTGAAGCTGGGTCCCTGGTGCTGTGAGGCAGCAACACTTTGCCACTGTGCCAGTGTATCAGACAGTGAAGGGCCTAGATGGAGTGGAGTGGACTGGACGGGGCGTAATTCCCTTAATAGAGGCGTCAGTAAGAAAGGGTCATAGATCCATCATCTACTGAAGCATTGAAGAGAGGTTGTTACAGTGAGAAGATGACGGGGATCTCTTCCTCACTATTTAAAAGAATGGTAGAAGCAGGAACTTTCAACATCTCATTCAGCAAAACAGTTTAATATGTGCTAAAATATACAGAACTATAGACCAAGAGCTGGAAAGTGGACTTGGGCTGAATTGCTTTTTCTTGGCTGCATAGACGTGATGGTAGGAATTTTACTGCCCCGCCTGCCACGGGAATCAGAGCAGGCGAGGAGCGGGCAATGGGAAAATCCGTTGACCTCGGGCATGATTTTCTGGTTTCGGGATGAACAATGCCGTTAAATCCCACCTGATATTCCAGATCACCTCCTTCTGTGACATAAATTTCCTGTGTTTTTTTTGTTGTTTGAGCAAGTTTGCTAAATGTACATATTGGCTAGCACATTTCCTTCAAAACCTCCTTTGCGGTGTGCAAAGTGCTTTGGAATGGGTGAGAAAGGCCCTGTGATTTGCAAAATTTTTATCTTTATTTCTGGTTCGGCAAATAGCTGAGGAGAAAGCTCAGGATTTGTCTGCAAACGTGAACTGTGTGGGCTTACTCACAATGTTCTGCATCTTGCTATGGAATAGTCGATACCGGGCTAAGATTTTTCGGACTTCCTCAGCAGTGTGTTTTCCAGCGGCAGAGGCATATCACCATTATGTGCCAATGGATCTTCCAGATCCGCTGAGGACTATGGCATTTTATAAATTATAGAATCCTACTGTGCAGAAGGAGGCCTTTTGGCCCATCGAGTCTGCAGCAACCACAATACCACCCAGACCCCAATCCCATAATCCCATACACTTATCCTAGCTAGTCCCCCGACACTAGGGTCGATTTAGCATGGCCAATTTGCCTTAACCCACACATCTTTGGATTGTGGGAGGAAACCTGAGCACCCAGAGGAACCCCACGCAGACATGGGGAGAATGTGCAAACTCTACACAGACAGTGTGGATTTTGTATGGCTTGCCCCATCCTGCGTCTGGGAAACCTACCACCATCAGCGGGACTGGAAGATCCTGCCAACAGGAAGAGCCAGAAAGGCCCCTATGGTCAAATGCACATCATGATGTGGGTATGCCGGCGTTGGACTGGCGTAAACACAAATGCACATCGTCAGAGTAATTGCTCAGTCTATGCCCTTGGGTTTTGCACACAACATCTGACATACCTTGTACAATCTAGCACTTTAATCCTGCTGCAATTGTACTCAATCATCCATTCAGAATGTGACGACCTCATTTCTCAGTGAAGAAGGTTCAAGTTGCTTCCCATTGTTAAATGGTATTCATGCTTGTTCAAAAGTACGAAGAAATTTGATCAAGGAGCTCGGGAGGATCTGTTTCTACTGAGAGACAGGTCGCTAAGCAGACCTGCAGATTGAAGTTGATTAGCAAAAATGAAAATAGGTGTGGGTGGCAGTGGAAGCCAAAGAGAAGGGGCGGCACAGTGGTTAGCACTGCTACCTCACAGTGCAAGGGACCCAGGTTTGATTCCAGGCTTTTGTCTCTATCGGTGCAGAGCTTGCACGTTCTCCCTGTTTCTGCGTATGTTTCCTCCAGGTGCTCCGGTTTCCTCCATAGTCCGAAAGACCTGCTTGTTAGGTGCATTGGCCATGCTAAATTCCCCCTCAGCAAACCCAAACAGGTGCCAGAGTGTGGCGACTAGGGGGATTTTCACATTGCAATGTTATAACATAAGCCTACTTGGGACACAAACGAATAATCTTTAAAAAGGCATTATTTTCTCAGATCTGCAACGGGTGGTGAAAGCAGGTTCAGTCAGAACTTGCAAAAGGGAATTGATGAATACATGGAAAGAATCTTCAAGAAACAAGAAGGGAGAGGACAGTTCTTTCAAAGAGCTGGCGCAGAAATGATGGACTGAATGGGTTCCTTCCATGCTGTCCGATTTCATAATGCTTTACTTTCTTTCTTTGATGCGGTTCTGCTATTTGCAGGAGTATTCAGAGGAATCACCTCCTGACAGCAGCGCTTTCTTACTCTATTAAAGATAAGATGAGTTTCATCCCACAGATGTACACATCAGTTGATCAATGAGGAACACTGACAGCAGCTCTGGAGAGCTTCACAGTTCATAGCACTTCACCAACTCCCCAGCACTCCTGCCACCCCTGCCGTCAATGAAGCAGCAGTGAGCATCGAGAAGACAAAGAGGAAGGGAAAGCGGAACAAGTGGTTAAACTAATTAAAACCCAAATCCACGACGCACCATGTGTAACTGAGTGGTGAAGGCAAGATCTTGTGAGTTTTTTTTTAACTGTGTGATCAAATGCTGTACCTTGGAAAGAGGCAGTAGCATTTTGCAACGCAGCTTAATATTCCCCAGTGCTGCAATAGTCCTTGCCAAAGATTTATGTAAGAACAAGGCATACATTGCTCAAAAATTTGGGACATGAGATATTGTAATGTTGTTATGAAAGAGTGTTCTGCCTGTCTGAATCAGCCAACAATCTGCTTACTCATTTACCCATACCACGCATAAAGCACTCCACCAAGGTTCATTCTAAATATAAGTCCTCCTTAACAGCAACATAGATCCGTGCAGAATTCTCACTTTCCCTTATTCGTTCCTGTCCACGAAACCCAGGCAATTTTATTTCTAAACACAATTCCTTCCACCTGCAAAGGAGCAAAGGAGATGTTGCATTGTTCTTCTCATTATTAATCGTCCAGGAGCAACCCAACATTACAAAAACAACACCTTTGTAATTTGTTAATTGTCTATACATAACCTTTAAAAGTCTAGACCATTCAGCTTTGTAACGCCCCAGTGGCTGAGTCTTGGATACAGTACACTCAGAGTCAGAGAAACATAGAAATATAGGAAATAGGAACAGGAGGAGGCCATTAGGCCCTTCGAGTCTGCTTTGCTATCCATCACGATCATGGCTCATCATCCGACTCACTGGCCTGTTTCCACCTTCATAGAAAACATAGTAGGTGGGATTTTACGGCCTCACTTGTCCCAAAACCATAAAATCCCAGCCAAAGTCAACAGACCTTCCCATTGCCCATCTCTCGCCCGCTCCAATTCCTGTGGCAGGCAGGGCAGTAAAATTCTGCCCAGTATTTCTAATTCTGTATCAGCCCACCCAATCTCCACTGACATATGCAAGAGCAAGTTTAGAGAAATCCAAGGGAATCCAACAGAGAGAGTGTAAGGATAAACTAATGTAAGTATTCAGAGCAAAATAACAGCAGTTTGAAAAATAATTGATATTGTCAATTTAATTGTTATAATTGTGTTGGGATCATCAGGAATGGGGCTGTTTTTAACAGTTGGAATGGGCTATCCAAATCGGTTGTCATGAATTCAAATCCACAAGATACCTTCTTTATACTCATTTTCACTAACATTAATAAGTTCCATCAACAAATCCAGTTTTCTATCTGTGAATTCTCCTGGAAATCGATTAATTTACATTGCAGGCCCTGAGTAAGTTAACATTATTGTTTGCTTGGTTTTACGCACACTGTTGCATATGCCAACTGTCACATTCATCAGATACTGTAAGAGTTCTAACAACACCAGGTTAAAGTCCAACAGGTTTATTTGGTAACAAAAGCCAAAATAAACCTGTTGGACTTTAACCTGGTGTTGTGAGACTTCTTATTGTGTTTACCCCAGTCCAACGCCGGCATCTCCACATCATCAGATACCGCCCATAGGTGCCTGAATGAACAGCTTTAAATCTAAAGTGACATATAATGGAGGAACAAATAATTGGGAACCTATGGTGCCCAATCACCTTAGGGATATGGAATAGGAGAAGATAAAAGATTACAGTCCATTTCATTTGTCTTTTCCAAATCTGCTATGATGCAATTATATCAGAGTTAGTGATTTTTACTTTTGAAGTTCATCGATTAGTGTCACAAGTAGGCTTACATTAACACTGCAATGAAGTTACTGTGAAAATCCCCTAGTCGCCACATTTCGGTGTTTGTTCAAATACACTGAGGGAGAATTTAGCATGGCAAATGCACTTAACCAGCACATCTTTCAGACTGTGAGAGGAAACTGGAGCACCCGGAGGAAACCCACACAGACACAGGGAGAACATATAGACTCCGCACAGTCAGTGACCCAAGCCAGGAATCAAACCCAGGTCCCTGGTGCTGTGAGACAGCAGTGCTAACCACTGTGCCACGGTGCTGTCCCTAGTGATTAATCATCACAGTCATTGAGTATCATTGCAGTCATTGAATATGCTCAAGAATGAAATTAAAAGGTTCCTACATGTGGAAAGCATCCAGGGATATGGGGTTGTGCAAGAAAAGGATACTGAAGTAGAAGATCAGCCAAATCTCATTGAATGGTGGAGCAGGTTTGAAGTGCTGAATGGCTTTCTCCTGCTTATAATTCTTGTGAACAAAGAACAATACAGCACAGGAAACAGGCCCTTTGGCCCTCCAAGCCTGTGCCACTCATGCTTCCAACTGGACTATTTGTTTGTATCCCTCTATTCCCAGTCTGTTCATGTGGCTATCCAGATAAGTCTTAAACGATCCCACCGTGTCCGCCTCTACCACCTTGCTTGGCAAGGTGTGTTCTTATCTATCTCTTGTGTTCTTATCTATCTCTGCCAATTAGTCTGCAAGAGGAACAAAAGAAAAGCCCCGCTGTTTGAGAGTTTGGGGTTCCATGAGAGAAAACTTACATGTCCCTTTTAATCATCAGAGAGGCATGGTGGTCAGCACTGCTGCCTCACAGTGCCAGGGAACAGGGTTCAATTCCTTCCTCTGTTGATTGCTTGTGTGGAATTTGCATGTTCTCCCCATATCTGCGTGGGTTTCCTCCGGGTGCTTCAGTTTCCTCTCACAGTCCAAAGATGCACTGGTTAGGTTGATTGGCCGTGCCGAATTGTCCCTTAGTGTCAAGTGGATTAGCAGGATAAATATGTGGGGTTACAGGGATAGGTCCTGGATGGGATTGTTGTTGGTGCCGGCTCAATGGGCCAAATGGCCTCCTTCTGCACTGTAGGGATTATATTCTTCATGTATATTTTATGCCTCAAATTACATTTGTGCTCTATATGCATTTATATTGAAGGGCTGAATGGCCTATTCCTGCTTTTAATACTTACGTTCTTATCTATCTTTGCCAATTAATCTACAACAGGAACTAAAGAAAATCCCCACTGTTTGGGAGAAAAATGACATGTTCCTTTTAATCATCAGGGCGGCATTGAGGTCAGTGTGTATACATGTATACATATACATATATGGATATATGTCTTACATATACACATACACACATATTAATGGAGTTTCATATTCATCACAAACTTTGATTTTGATCTTAATTGATCAGTGTAAATGATTCCAGTCTTGCGCAGAGCAGAGAGTGAGTCCAGCTTCACGTTCACAATCCATTAGCACTAAACCCTGAAATTTCTTGAACATACCAATAAGGAGTGGCAGCAAGAACCCTTTTTTTCTGTCTGGGTTCACTCCTGGAGGAGTGGAGCCAATCGACCAGCAACTTGTGCTGAATTCACGACAATGGGAGATCTGTTCTCCATTATAATTGGCTGGATTATTTACAGACAAATAACAGTGTGTGCCTCCAGTTGAAAGTTATCTTCCCAGTCAGCAAATTCTGGCCTTGCTTACATACCCTCAGCAGGCTGAAGGCTGCTGATGCATTAATATGCTTTTCACTTACCTCTCAGAGAGAAACAAATCTGACATTATTAGATCATTCTATTTCCCACTAGTCTATTGGAGGAAATAAACAGACCCATTATTAGATAATATTGCTGAGCTCAAAGTTCGATTTGTCTTCTTGAACCTTTTTACTCAAAAAATATTAGCAGCATCTGGTTCAATACAACAGACGTAGGAGTCAGTTTGTCACATGAAGAGTCCAAATGGCAATAGTTATGCAGCTATTACCAATGACTCCACTATTGCCAAGTACCCAATATCACCAATTCATAGAATCCCTACAATACAGAAGAAGACCATTTGGCCCATTGATTATGTTCCCACCATAATCCCACCCAGACCCTATTCCCATATCCCCACATGCTAATCCCCCAGATACTTGGGTCAATTTATTATGTCCAAACAACCTAACCTGCACGTCTTTGGTTTCCCAGAGGGACCTCACGCAGACACGGGGAGAAAGTGCAAACTCCACACAGACAGTGGCCCGAGGCTGGAATTGAACGTGGTTCTCCGGTGCTGTGAGGCAGCAGTGCTAACCACTATGCCACCATGCTGCCCTGTTGGTTAGAATGAGTTAACTTATTTATCAAAAATTACTGCAGTTAAGAACATAAGAAATAGGAGCAGGAGTAGGCCATCTAGCTCTTCGAGCCTGCCCCGCCATTCAATAAGATCATGGCTGATCTGTCGTGGCTCAGTTCCACTTTCCCGTCCTCTCCCCATAACCCTTAATCCCCTCTCTTATCAAAAACCCATCAACCCGCGTCTTAAAAATATTTAGCGAGGCAGCCTCCACCACTTCAACGGGCAGAGAATTCCAGAGATTCACCACCTTTTGAGTGACGAAGTTCCTCCTCAACTCCGTTCTAAACCGCCCCCCCTTTATCTTGAGGCTGTGCCCCCTAGTCCTACTGTCTTTTTTGAGCGGGAAGAGTCTCTCCACCTCTATCCTATCCATCCCATTCATCATCTTATACGTCTCAATGAGATCTCCCCTCATTCTTCTAAACTCTAATGAGTACGAGCCTAGTTTATTCAGCCTCTCCTCATAGCTCAACCCCCTCAACTCCGGCATCAGCCTAGTAAACCTCCTCTGCACTCCCTCCAAGGCCAAAATATCTTTGCGCAGGTGCGGCGCCCAAAACTGCACACAGTACTCCAGCTGCGGCCTCACCAATGCCCTATACAGCTGCAGCAAGACCTCCCTACTTTTATATTCAATCCCCCTCGCTATGAAGGCCAGCATCCCATTCGCCTTCCTGACCACCTGCTGCACCTGCAAGCTGGGTTTTTGCGACTCATGCACAAGGACCCCAAGGTCCCTCAGCACCGTCGCCTGCTGCAGTTTTTCGCCACGTAAGTAATAGTCCTTCCTATCATTCTTCCTACCAAAGTGGACCACCTCACACTTGCCAACATTAAATTCCACTTGCCATTTCCTGGCCCATTCGCCCAGCCTATCTAGATCCTTCTGCAGACTCTCCACACCCTCCGCACAATTTGCCGTTCCCCCAATCTTGGTGTCATCAGCAAATTTCGACACCCTACACTCGGTTCCCTCCTCCAGATCATCTATATAATGTTACCATCCATTCCCCCCAATTATTATCAAGAACCAGTTATATTCAATTACTCCAATATCACAAACATTTTCAGCTAGCAACAATGATTAACCATCAGAAACTATCCCAATTGTCACCAATTATCCCAGTCACAACACAGGAGTACATACATGTAATGGGAGACAGGATTCCATAGACAGAGCTAAGCTATCCCACAACAATGGATCAAATCAATGCAAGTAGTCCTGTCATTTGCAATCAGGATTGTTGGTGGAGAATTGAACAACCAGAGATAGGAAACATTATGAACATTCCCAACTTCATTATAGAAATTTAACCAGATATGTCCTGATCACAGGTCAAATCCAATTCTGGCCAATTACCAATGCATCAGTCTACCCTCAATCATCAGCAAAGTGATGGGTATTATCACGGGCAGTGTTATCAAATGTCACTTACAAATTAGTAACCTGGCCATGATGCTCACTATGTGTTATGTCGGGACCATTTGGCCCCAAGTCTCACTACAGTCTTGGTCTAAACATGGATTGAGAAGGCTGAATTCATAAATGAGGTGAATTAACTGTCCTTGGCTGCATTGGAATGAGTCTGGCATTAAGAATACCTGGCAAAAGTAAAATCAATGGGGATCTGGGCAGAAGTGTTACAACTGGTTGGAATCATAAAGGGAAATGAAAGCAAATTTTTGCAGGTGCTGGAGATCTGAACTAAAAAGAACATAGAACGTACAAAAACTACAGCGCAAACAAGCCCTTCAGCCCACAAGTTGCGCCGATCATATTCCTCCCTACTAGGCTTACCTGTAACCCTCAATCCTGAGACTGTGCTAGAAAAACTCAGCCAGTCTAGTAGTATCTGCAGATACAGGGATAGAGTGAAGCATTTTGAATCCAACATGGCTCTCCATCAGAACTGCTAGTTTTTTAGTTCTCTTAGAACTTGATGCAATAACTCATTTTCTATGTGTACAAATGCAGCCAGGCTAGCTTAAGTTTTTCCAGCGCTTTCTGTTTTTATTACAAAGGAAGATGATTGTGATTGTTGAAGGCTAATCATCTCAGACTCAGGAGATTACTTCAATTCTTTGGGGGTTGTGTCCTCGGTGTAACCATCTTCAGATGCTTCATCAATGATTTCCCTCATAAGGTTAGAAGTAGAATCTTTTTTTTATTCATTTGTGGTACATGGGCGTCGCTGGCTGGCCAGCATTTATTGCCCATTCCTAGTTGCCCTTGTAGTTCAAAGTCAACTACGTTGTTGTGGCTCTGGAGTCACATATAGGCCAGACCGGGTAAGGAGAGTAGATTTCCTTCCTTAAAGGGAGACCTGGTGAATCAGATTGGTTTTTCCAACAATCGACAAATGGTTTCATGGTCATCAGTCGATTCTTAATTCCAGATATTTTTTATTGGATTTGAATTTCACCACTTGCCGTGGTGGGATTCGAACACTGGTCTCCAGAACATTAGTTAAGCTTCTGGATTAATAGTCCAGCAATAATACCCCTCGGCCAATGCCTCCTCTATGTTTGCTAATGATTGCACAATATGTGGTTCCTTTTAAAATTCCTGAGATAATGAAGCAGTCTGTGGTAGCAAGACTTGGACAATATCCAAGTGCATCAAAGATTCACCAAAATAATTCCTGGGATGGACCGAGGTGAAAAGATTAATAGACTGGGCTTTTATTCTCTGGAGTTTAGAAGAATAAGAGATAATCTCATTCAAAGATATAAAATTCATATAGGGCTTAGGAGTAGATGCAGAAAGGATGTTTCCCCCGGTTGGGGCATTCAAAACCAGGGGGCATAGTCCCTAAAAAGGTGCAAGCTGTATCAGGCTGAGATGTGGAGGGTTTTCATAACCAAGAGAGTGGTAAAAATGTTTATGTCCTCTTCCCCAGAGAGCTGTGTAGACTCAATCATTGTGTACATTCAAGACTGAGTTCAAAAGACTTCCACGTGTTAAAAACATCAAGATTTATGGGGATAGAGCAGGAAAATGATGTTGAAATAGAAGACAACCATATTCTCATTGAATGTGGAGCTGACTAGAAGAGTAGAATGGCCTACTCTCGCTCCTATTTCTTATGTCCAGACTTGGTCATAATTCCTATGGAGAGCCCCCTACCCTCCCACAACGAAGCACCCTACCCAACTTGCTCAGGTTTGACACCCCCTTACCCAAATATCACACTTCCCACCCCGGCCCAACCATTCACCCACAGGCTCGCCACATCCTTGGATAACCCTACCCTGCTCAGCCCAGCCCTGTCCAGCCTAACTCCTGACCCCTGCCCTGTTCCCCCAGCCCAACACCCAAACCTCCCACTTTGCCTGAATTACCAGCCCCCCTCCTCCCACACCCCAATATATGGACCGGAACTGTGCCTTCTCCTGTCCAAACCCTTTCACTGGCACGACCCTTCCTCCCCAATGTCTGTACCTGTGCCACTCCCCCCGTCCCAATTTCCGTACCTGACACTCCCCACCCCCCCCCCCACCCCCGTACCTGGGCCCAACCACCCCCCACCCCATTGACCTCTGAACCCCCAACCCCAGATCCCAAACTTAACTTCTCCCTTTTGACAGTTCATTTAAACTCACCTGCTTTATGGCAGCTAATGCCGTAAAAAGAGACAATGTCCTTTGCTGCATTCCTTTTATACCTTGTGGCTGGAACCCCTTGACCGCTTTGCTGTTTCAGTCTCTCCCACCCTGAGTGAGAAAGGTCAGACGTGGCAGGAGGTTTGGATTTCAAGCAAAGATAAGTAGCTACAGAGTAGCATTCTGAGGAAGTTATGAGGTTGTGTATTCTGGGGTGATTGACTCCCCTTATAATTCCTTAAAGCCTCTCCACCATTTACAACTCCCAAGCCAAGAGTGTGCCTCTTCATTTGGCGGGTTAATTGCAACTCCAACAACACTCAGAATTTTGACACTATCTTGAACAAAGCAGCCAGTTTGATCATCATTCCCTCCCTCCACCACCAGAACATAGTGGCAGTGGTACATACCATCGGCAAGGTGCCCAGAAGAAACCCGCCAAGGTTCCTGCTACAGCAACTTCCCAACTTACAATCTCTACCACCGAGAGGGCAGCAAACATGTGGGAGCACCACTTGGTCACCACCTACATTCTCCCTGTGTCTGCTTAGGGTTCCTCCGGGTGCTCCTGTTTCCTCCCATGGTCCAAATATGTGCAAGTTAGGTGAACTGGCCATGCTAAATTACCCCTTAGCATCCCAAGATGTGTAGGTTAGGGGGATTAGCAGGGTAAATACTTGGGGTTACAGAGAACAAGTCTGGGTGGGATTCCCTCCTAGCATCAGGGGATTACCTGGTGTTACAAGGATAGGGCCTGGGTGGGATTGTTGTTGGTGCAGACTTGATGGGCTGAATGGCCTCCTTCTGCACTGTTGAAATTCTATGATGTTCTGATTTGGAAATATATTGATATTCCTTCATCATTACTGATTGAAATCCTGAAACTCCCTTCTAACCACTCTATGGGAACATCTTCATCACCTGGATTACAGCAGTTCAAGGTGGGGAGGGTCACCACTACTAGAATTGCTGGCTTTTCCAGAAACGGCCTAACCATGAGAGTAAATCAGGAAGTGTGCTTTTAAATCTCAGCATTCAATAATTACCCCAGTTACGCAGTTTATCATCAATTCCGCCATTTATTAATGACTCCATCTATCATCGGTTCTCCAGCTGTGCAGATTGCTCCAGCTGTTGTGAATGATCCCAGGTGCTAGCCAATCCTCCCTCATGTTGATCTTTGGAGGAGCACTGCATTTCATACAGCTGTTCCTCAGATCATTCACAACACTGGTGCCCCACAAGGCTATGTTCTCAGCCCCCTACTATATTCCTTATATACCTATGACCGTTTGGCCAAATTCTCCTCCAATTCAATTTTCAAGTTTCCTGACAACACCACTGTAATGGGTCGGACCTCAAACAGTGACAAGACAGAGTATAGGAATAAGATAGAGAATCTAGTGAACTAGTGTGGCAACAATAATCTCCCACTCAATGTCAACAAAACGAAGGAGATTGTCTTCAACTTCAGGAAGCATAAAGGAGAACATGCCCCTGTCTACATCAATGGGGATGAAGTAGAAAGGGTTGAGAGCTTCAACTTTTTGGGTGTCCAGATCACCAACAACTGTCCTGGTCTCCCCATATAGTTAAGAAAGCCCCACCAACGCCTCTACTTTCTCAGAAGACTAAGGAAATTTGGCATGTCAGCTATGACTCTCACCAACTTTTATAGATGCACCATTGAAAGCATTCTTTCTGGTTTTATCACAGCTTGGTATGGCTCCTGCTCTGCCCAAGATTGCAAAAACATACAAAGCTTGTGAATATCCATCACGTAAACCAACCTCCCATTTATTGACTCTGTCTACACTTCCTGCTGCCTTGGCAAAGCAGCCAGCATAAGTAAGGACCCCATGCACCCTGGGCATTCTCTCTTCCACCTTCTTCCTTCGGGAAAAAGATACAAAAGTCTAAGACAATGTACCAACCGGCTCAAGAACAGCTTCTTCCCTGCTGCTGTCAGACTTTTGAATGGATTTACCTTGCATTAAGTTGATCTTTCTCTACACCCTAGCTAAGACTGTAACGCTGCATTCTGCACTTTCTCATTTCCTTCTCTTTGAATGGTATGATTTTGACTGTATAGCACGCAAGAAACAATTCTTTTCAGTATATATTAATACATGTGACAATAATAAATCAAATTTTTAAAACAAATCAAAAGATGTCCATCACTGATTAAATAGTCTTCATAATAGTCTGCCAAGTTATGGGATGGTGAATTGTGGATGAAATGTTGAGTTTATTTTCAATGTTTTATATGTATTTTAAAGAGTTCAGAAGAATGGGCATGATTTTTCATTGAAGCATATAAAATTCTTAAGGGCCTTTCAGGATAGACAGGGAGGGCTTTCCTTTGGCTGGAAGCAAGAGATAGTGCTGGAATGTTGTTTGCCCCTCCACCACTGCCCTGCCAGTGAGAATGGAGAATTTGGCACTCCGCCAAATCACAGCAGCAGGTCTGGAGAATCCCAGCCATGGACGAGGTTGAAGAATCCAAGTGACAATGTGCAGCCAGTAGGCCAGAGACATAGAATCCCGACAGAGCAGAAGGAGTTCGTTCGGCCCATCCAGTCTGCACTGACCCTCAAAACAGCATCTTACCCAGACCCTAACCCTGTGACTCCAAGTATTTACCCCCATTAATCCCCCTAACCCACACATCCCGGGACACTAAGGGGCAATTTTGCCCCAGGATGTGTGGGTTAGGAGGATAAGTGGGGGTAAATACTTGGAGTTGCGGGATTAGGGTCTGGGTAAGATGCTCTGTTGGTCTCTTTTAGATAAACACTGGTGCCCAATGTGGGGTTGCTCTGTTGGAAAGTCGGTGCAGACTCAACGGGCCAAATGGCCTCTCTCTGCACTGCAGAGATTGGGTGAATTCCATCCCCAGGTTAGCAGAGGGACTGCACAGTGAATGAATGGGGCGGGAGCGGGAGGGAGGCAATCCCGACCACACAACTTTAGCAGAAAATATTTCCGAGTAACATTTTAAAAATCTGCGAAAGATTGTGACCAACTCTGGTTGTTGTTCCGTTTCTGTGGGAGGGGGATATGCCCGGTGACAGAGATTGAAGGGGTGTCTTGGGGGACGGTTTACAGGATGAAGCAATGAAGGTGAATTAACACCAGGCTGCTTTACTACCGGGAGAACGGTTTGACCCTAGCCTCTGCAGCCAGCTAAGGTGCAAGTTTCAAACAGCCAGTGGCCAGGCTTAGCTACACACCACTCAACAAGCCTCACCGGTACTTCTCTGTGCTGGCTTTCAGCATTTCTCTCGTTAACAAGAGTTGAAGTTCATTCCCTTCCCTCCGCCTCGTCGCTTCGTTATTACCTACAGCGAACTTTAAAAGGAGAATAAAGCGCCCTGGGACATCTAAAGTTTGCACATCGGTGGTAGAAATCTTAACTTAATTCACCTTCCCGCCCAACACAACATCAAAATGCTAGATTACCCTCCAGTATCTGGAATGAGTGTACCATAACTAAACAACTGCTAGGTTCAGAGCTGAAATGCGGCTGATGTGGATCTGAGGGCTCCTGTTTCGGATGAAAACTATTCCTTTCAATAATGATAAACTCGAGGCTGCCTTGTATCCCGGGGTGTGCTGTGAGAGGTGTGATGGAAGCCAGGCTGATGGTTATTAATTGAGAGTTGCGTCTGGGAGTTTAGCTATTGCCTGATGGGCTTCGCCGTCCTGTAAGGCACACACTCCAGGGTCACTGTTTCAGATGGAAGGGTGGCGACTCATTCATCATAAACCAGTCATCAATATTCCATCAGTGGGGATGGGGATCATTTGGGGGGGGGGGGATGGGAGAGAGAGTTAGGGGCACTGCGTTAGCTGCCGGTACTGTTTATGTTATAACTTGCCGGTTTGTTGTTGTTCTGAGTTTGCAACCTTGGAAAGGCAGGTTGTGGATAACTCGCAATGCACACTAGCTGCTTGTTACTGTGCTACGCTGTATGTGTTATTGTATTTAAAATGGCATGTTTACTGTTGAGACTGTTATCTCAGGTGTTACCTTTATAATTTATTATTGTGAGGAGGCATTTTGAAGGTGTAATGTATTCTTGTACTTGTAAATTGTTTGGTAAATAAAAGAGTTTGCGGCTCTGCCCACGTCTCCCAGTTGAATGGCCATAAGCCGCTGAAGTGAGAAACTGTTAAATAAAGTGGTCATTAGGAAGAAATCTCAAATATTAGAGCAGATTATTGCTGGTGTCGGAACTTTCAGATCACGAGGATTAATGATGTGTGTGTGGATATAGGGCACAATTGTCATAACTGTCTCCGTTTATATATATATATAATACAAGTGACGGATTTGGTGCCAGTAAGTAGTTAGCTGCTGTTATGTAGGGGATAGACAGTGGGTGTATTTGCGAGAGGGTTGCATCTTTCTGGGAGCCTCATTTGGATAGACTGTCTGGATAACACACACACACACACACACACTGGATGGTCCATCAGTCTTTTCCCCTCCCCTAAATTGCACCCCTCCACCGCTCCCTCAGAGCAGTCTCCCTCTTGCCGTGTGTGTGTGTGTGTGTGTCTCTCTCTCTCTCTCTTGCTTTCCTGGCCCTGATTCCTGGTCCACTGGTTGGCGCAAGAGAACGTGTAGCGGCGGGATGGCGTGAACGAGCAGAAAGAGGAGGAGGAGGAGGCAAGAGAGAGACAGAGAGGGGGGAGAGAGAAAGGGAGGAGTGGAAGAGAGAGAGAGAAACAAGAAGAAAGGGGACAGGAGGAAATCAGATGCTGGCTGACATGGTGAAGAACAGAGAGTTACTGTCCTGATCTCTGTGTGTGTGTCTCTCTCTCTCTCGGTTCTTATTTGAAAATGGACTCGCTGGTTGCTTGCAACCTCTCTCTCGCCCTCTCTCTATCCATCAGTCTATGGGTGTGCATCGCCACCGCTAATTCCCGTAAGTACAGCTCCTGTGTCATTACAGAGCCTGCAATATTTATATGTATATATTTTTTAAAGTGGAGCAAGCCTCCCCACCCCCGAATTTTAATGTGGGGGGTTGCAAATCACTGTAGGATTCTTGACAAGATTGCTTTGTACAGACCGTACTTGGAAAGTGACAGACCCTCTAACAGGAGGGGGGAGAATGATGTGTCTATCTCCATCCCCCCTTATCCCTGCCATCCACTCCGGAATATACTGCAATATCGGGACATAGTTTTACACTCAATTCCCCCTCTGTATTTGCTCGGTAACTTTATTTGTAAATGGAAGGCGAGAGATTGTTCTATGATAGCCCACCTCTGTCTCTCTCTCTCTTTCTCTAGAAACGTTTTTTTTTAAAGTGAAACCGTATTTAGCATCAGTAACTTGTACCCAGACAGTGTGTGGGTGTTTCTGCCTTTTCCGATTTGGTGTGCTCCCGGTGACAGTAAAGCTGGAATCAGTGGGAGCCATGGGCATTAAAGAGGGGCTGTCACCCCCTCTCTCTGAGAACCATGGGCAATGAGAGGGTCTCTGTCTCTCTCTTTGTGGGAGCAATGGGCAAATAAAGGAGCTCTCTCTCTCTCTCTCTGGGAGCTATGGGCAGTTAGAGGGTCTCTGAATCTCTCTTTGTGGGAGCAATGGGCAAATAGAGAAGCTCTCTCTCTCTCTGTGGGAGCAATGGGCATTTAGAGGGTCTCTGTCTCTCTTTGTGGGAGCAATGGGCATTAAGAGGGGCTCTCTCTCCCTCTCTGGGAGCTAGGGACATTAAGAGGGTCTCTGTCTCTCTTTGTGGGAGCAATGGGCATTAAGAGGAGCTCTCACCCTCTCTCTTTATAGGAGCCATGGACATTAAGAGGGTCTGTCTCCCTCTCTCTGACAGCGCAGGGGCATGTTCCTGTTTACAAACACAGACTTTTACTACCCTGGCTTCCTCGAAAATGCTCCAAGACGACATGTGAAAGGGGCAGGGGTTTAATGGATTTAAAGGATACGCGATTCCACGAAAGGCAAACCAGCTGGGGTTATTTGGGGGAAAGACTAGGGGAAAGAAATAGAACTAATAAGTGTCAAATGCACTAAGATCCCAGTTGAAATCTGACAGTGGTGGTGTTTCCCATGTGTTGGAATGTACTAGTCTGTATCGCTAGAGAAGATATCATCAACTGAATAGATGGCAAAAATAAACTTCGGGGAACTAGTGTCAACCGACCTCATTGAATCACTGATGCTAAAATACTGCTGTCACTTGTGCTGGCGCCGGGTTCCTTAATCCACGAATCTATATCTTGTAACAAAGTTCCTCCCTCCAATTCTTGAGGTTACAAACAAGTGCCCGCACTTCAGCTGGTGACCCTTTTATTTCCATACTGGAAAGTTACAGAAAAGGAAATTAAAAGGGGTGTTGGAAATTCCGGGGAGATTGGGAATGTGGTGACTCCCGTATCAGGACTGATTGTTCAGCCCTCCCTTCTAAACCCAGCAGAAAGGCACTCCGGATCCCTGATGTCTGTAATTTGATTAAACTTCCCCAGTATACATCATCACCACGTGGCATTTTTTTTGTTTCACCCGTGCACTCAAAACATATATCGCGATGGAATTGAGACATAATTGTTCCTTTTCTAAGCAAGTTTTCAGGGAAAGGATAGATGCTAATTTGTGGGAATCGTGGATGAATGCCCCAGCTCATTCCCACTGCCCTAATCTCTCTCTCTCTCTAGGACATCCCCCCTGTAGAATTCCTTTAAATTATCTAACAGCACCGCGTCTCCAGTTTCCCTGGTCAACCTCGTTACAACAGTTTCCTAACCACCACCCGCCCCCCCCCCCCCCCCCCCACACACACACCTTCTCAAGATAACCAGTCACCAATCTCAATCTCCTAGTGAACCCTAACACTAATGCTAAAAGTAACATCAGCAGCGAAGACAGTTAAGCACAGAGCGAGGTGCCAGGGGGACTTGTATGAGTAATCTGGTAGCTTGTAGCCACCCCGCCTGGCGACCTGTTATGGACAAAGTCTAACTTCGTTTGGAAAGAAAAAAGATTTGCGGAGCTGCATTCATTTGAAACCTTTCTTTTCGTTGCCTGTCGGAGCAGGAAGACGCTCTCTTAGCTCTGGAAACAACCTCTAGTCTGTGCAAGCCTTACACCCAGGGTTGTCACAACTTTTCTGGTGTTTCCTTTAAGGGTCCCTGGTTACAGCCAGTGAGTGCATCATATTTAACTTGTACTTGCAGTTCTCTGGCTGCGAGTAGATGTCACCACAGAGCAGTTTTCTAAGACAAGTTGCAAAGCCCGCCACTCCCCTCCCCCCCGCGAGTATGAAGAATATTTGGTGTGAACACAATGAAAGAGGGGGAAAAAAAACAGCAAAATGGGTTAATAAGTTTACTAGTTTCAATTGGTCTTGTATACTTTAAAATAGAACATCAGTAAAACTGGGAAATAAGAATACTGGTCTTGTATATTTATAATGGAACACTAGTAAAATGGGAAATTGGGAATACTGGTCTTGATACTTTAAAATGGAGAAATAAGCCTATTTTTCATAGAATCCCAACAGTGCAGAGGAAAGCCATTTGGTCCACTGAGCCTGCACCAACTCTGATAGATTCAGGCCCTTTCCCCGTAACCCCATACATTTACCATGGGTCACTGTCTGTGCAGAGTCTGCACATTCTCCCTCTGTCTGCATGATTTCCTCCAGGTGCTCCGGTTTCCTCCTACAGTCTGAAAGATGTGCACTGGCCATGCTAAATTCTCCCACAGTGTACCTGAATATGCACCAGAATGTGGTGACTAAGGGATTCTCACACTAACTCCATTCACATAGCTGGACTTGTATACTTTAAGATGGAACACTAGTACAGCAAGGAAATAAGAATACCGTCCTTGTACACTAAAATGGAATATTAGTAAAATGGGGAAATGGGCATACTGGTCTGGTGCACTAGTAAGACGGGGAAATAATACTCGTCAGATCTGATTTTGTATACTTTAAAATGGAATACCAGTAAAACAGGGAAATAAGAATACTGATCCCAACTGATTTTTTTCTTCACATGCCATATTTTCTCAAAATATATTCATCAAAATGGGAAGCATGGACAAAGTTGCCTTGAGTGTGGCAACTTGTTCTGATTGAGTCCTTAGGTTTGCCTCATCTCAATTTAAATTATTGCAATTGTTTCTGTCCTACTTCTAAGAGATGTGAGATAAACTCCATATAATGAAATTTTAAATCCATCAAAAAAAATCTGTTTTAAGGTGCATTATTTGGTTTTGAAATAATTGTATTAAAACATTTATATTTTTTAAGTAGTTCAGTTTTGAACTGAAAAGCGGTCAGATCTGTTGCTCAGGAGTTGTTCCTGGCATCAGTTTGTCGAGCGAGAAAGATCAGCTTGTCTGTTGTCTGGTTAGTGCTTAATCTCCTGAGAGGGATTGTGGCAGAATTTCTCTGAGATGGTGATAGAACTCATGATGTGGGTATCCTCCATTCACCTGACGAAGAGGCTGTCCCCTCGAAAGCTAGTGAGAATATTATCAAATAAATAGGTTGGACTAAAACCTGGTGTTGTCAGACTTTTTACTTTATGGTGATAGAAACCAGGGACCAGGTTCTTCCATTGGGTCGAGCTGGCAATCTGACAGCTGAATCGGTTGGTCCGCAGTAAACCACGGGAGACATTGTTCCTAGCTGGTCTGGAACCTTGCAAGGCAGACCTGCTACTTGGAGCTCTGATCCTTTGAAGTCAGTTTCAGGTCTACACAAAAAGAGAATCTAATTGTAGCGCAGGTTCAATTTGAATACATTGTGCAGCTTAACCTCTAGTATTTATTGCCAAGACCATGGGGGTTTGTGCAACTTTTAGTTTTATCTTCCTCTCTCTGAAAGGATAACATAACTGATTACAGTTGTGGCAAATTAATCCATACCTGCTTCCCTTGTAGCGTATATAATTAGTCTGATGTCTCATTACAAATCTAACTCTGTCATTTGCACATTAGCTTTCCACAACAGAGCAACCTTCGGCTGTTTGTTTTCAGTTTGTTGCAATTATTTGCAATTGCTGACAACTTTTTAAGCTTTTCTTAAGCTCTCTGTTGGGAGAGCAGTTCGCTCAGTTGGCTAGCTTTTGGATCAGATCACCCTACAGTCTTTGACAGCTCAGTCCATGTTTCTGCAACTGATTTGATCTGATTTGACTTGATTTATTATTGTCACATGTATTAACATACAGTGAAAAGTACTGTTCCTAGTGCGCTATACAAACAAAGCATACCGTTCATAGAAAAGGAAAGGAGAGAGTGCAGAATGTAGTGTTACAGTCATAGCTAAGGTGCAGAGAAAGATCAGCTTAATGCAAGGTAAGTCCATTCAAAAGCCTGACAGCAGCAGGGATGAAACTGTTCTTGAGTCCGTTGGTACGTGACCTCAGACTTTTGTTTCTTTTCCCCGACGGAAGAAGGTGGAAAAGAGAATGGTGGCTCGGATCAACTGCCAATAATAGGCGCGGCACAGTGGTTAGCACTGCTGCCTCATAGCACCAGGGACTCGGGTTCCATTCCTGGCTTGGGTCACTGTCTGTGTGGATTTTACACATTCCCCTTGTGTTTCCTCCACTGCACTGGTTTTCTCACACAGTCCAAACATGTGTGGGTTAGGTTGAATAGCTATGGTAAATTGCCCCTTAATGTCAGGGGGACGAGCAGAGTAGATATGTGGAGTTATGAATAGGGGCTGGGTAGGATTGTGGTCAGTGCAGACTCTGGGTTGAACGGCCTCCTTCTGCACTGTAGAGATTCTATGATTCTATGAATAGAATTTGGTTCCCTTTCTGGCTGAGGTAGACTTGGATCTTACCCTGCACACTATCCTTGGTTTAAGAAAAAAAATACAACGCCTCTGCTGTGATTTGAGAGATAATCTTCTGAGGACCTGATACACAAGAAAAAATGGTGTGTTCTTTAAATTTAAAGTTGTTTATTAGTTTCACAAGTAGGTTTACATCAACACTGCAATGAAGTTAGTGTGAGAATCCCTTAGTCACCACATTCTGGTGCATAGTCAGGTACACTGTGGGAGAATTTAGCATGGCCAGTGCACATCTTTCAGACTGTAGGAGGAAACCAGAGCACCTGGAGGAAATTATGCAGTCAGAGGGAGAACGTGCAGACTCTGCACAGACAGTGACCCAAGCCGTGAATCGAACCTGGGTCCCTGGTGTTGTGAGGCAGCAGTGCTAACCACTGTGACACTGTGCTGTGTTCTCAACTATAGAATCCTTGTTCAATGTTGTCAAAGCCTTTTTCAAAAATACTGGATGCAACTAACTCAACTGCATTCTGCGATCTGATATTCTTTCACGGGTTGAATGTGAAGACAAAGTTTATATTGTAAACCTGTTGTCAGCAGGCTTGAAACCCAGCTGCTTAATGGAGGAACTTCAACCCTTAGCATCTTATTTTTATTAAATGCATTTTTTCTTGTAACTAGGCTGGTTGCCTCTGTTCTGCCCATTAAGGAATTTGTGCTTTTTTTTGGGGGATCATCTTGGTCAAATTTGGTATAAAATCTATACCTTATTGGCTCATTTCCTTCAGGAAGACATTAATAGGAAGATTAGGTTCGAATTCTGTTTCTTATTTCATTGCTCTTAAGTGCTGTATTAGGATAACACCAGGCCTAAGAGGGTTCAATTATGTAAACCGGTTGCATAAACATGGACTGTAGCCTGTGGCTGTTGGAAGATTGTAGGGTGCTCTGATGCTTAAAGGGTTAATAGGATTCAATAAGATAGATACGGAGAAATTATATTTTCTGGTGACATCAAGAACAAAAAAAAGGGCATTTTCATCAAATTAGAAGTAGGCCATTTAGGAGTGATATCAGGAAGTATTTTTATATGTTAGATATCTGGAAATCTCTCACAAAAGGCTTGGATGCTGCAACAATTTGATCTTCCAAGACTAAGATTGGTAGAATTTTCTTCCTTCTGTATTCCTTGATATCCTTCCTTAATGTGCATGAATAGAGTTGAACGACAGATCAACCGTGATCTAATTGAATAGTGAAACAGGCTCAATGTCTGAATGATTTGTTTGTTCCCGTGTTCCAAAGCCTTTAGTAATCGTGGCACATTGATGGAGGATAAGATAAGACCTTATGTTATATTACATAGACCTATACTGCATTATCTTAAATATTGGTTAAGTGCATCCTACAGTTGGTGAGGGAGTTTGAACATTTGTGGACACAATTGAGGAAGTCAGGAAATCTCTCTCTTTGAAACTTCAAGTTTGAATTCTAACCCAACCTTCCTTTCAGTGAGCTAATACAAATCCCAAACTTGATCAAAATGATCTCAAAAAAACATAAATCCCTTATTGGACAGAATAGATACAGCCAGCAGAAGAAGAAAAAAAAACCTTCACAGGATTTAAACTTTGGTCTTATCATACAATTACGTGAAAAGGTCACTAAAATGTAGGAACAGGAGCAGCCCATTTGAACCCTTGAGTCATGATCGATTCCAAGGTGTGTGGGTTAGATTGATTGGCCATGCTAAATTGTCCCTCAATGTCAGGGGGTTTAGCAGGGTAAATACATGGGGTTATGGGGATAGGGTGGAATTGTTGTCAATGCAGATTCAATGGGCCAAGTGGTGGCCTCCTATACTGTAGGGATTATATGTTTGAACTCCATTCAGCTGCCTTCATGCCACAACTCTTGATACTGTACCACACTGTTATAAAAATAGACGCAAATATTTCCTGTTTCTTCCTATTGAGTTTCAGACAAGTCACTAATTCCCCAGTGCAGTTCGAATGCACCAATGAGCTTGGTACCAGTGCAAAGTTTAGAATATGATAAGCAACAATACTTTTTTGTGTTTTTTTTATGCACGTGGTTAAGTGCATGGAGGCCTGTGGTGCAGTGTTGAAGTCTCTACCTCTGGGACCAAAGATCTGGGTTGGAATCCCATTTGAGGATTTGATGTCCATAGAAGGTGCACACGTAACATGGTTGGAAGGATTGATTTTGGTATGCCTGATGGCGGGCGGTGAGAGTGGGAGAGTTTCCTGTTCAGTCACACTGCAGGAGTTAACGGCAAATCAATGCAGGGCTTTACCACGCATAATCATGGAGTAGTCCAATGACATGGTCACTAATACTCTCTTAGGGCATAGTACCTGAATGATAAGGCAGAGGTAAATGCACACGGTGTGATCTCCTCGATATCTCACAATTAGGAATCATAGAATCCCTGCAGTGCAGAAGGAGGCCAATCAGCCCATCAAGCTCGCACCAATAACAATCCCACCCAGCCCCTATCCCCATAACCCCACATATTTACCCTGCTAATCCCCCTAACCTACACATCTTGGGACATTAAGGGGCAATTTAGCATGTCCAATCAACCTAACCCATACATCTTTGGAGTGCGGAAGGAAACAGGAGCACCCGGAGGAAACCCACGCAGACACAGGGAGAATGTGCAAACTCCCACACAGGCAGTGACCTGAGGCTGGAAATGAACCCAGGTCCCTGCCAATTAAGTTTTTGTTGCTGTACAAGAATTGGCAGGTTAATCGGCATTTTTCTTCAAAAGAATGAAAAGCTTACAAGTCAGTTTTGAAATGTAAATTTAGGGAAAGAAAAGATTATTGGGCAGCCTGGTTTCTTTGTCAGCCTGTGTTTTTAAAATTGGGTTTGTGTCAGTTTTGGTTGATTTGGTGTGAAGCTGGACCATTTGAAATTGCCAGCTCCAGATGGTCTCACACTGAGTGAATTTGTGAACAGTCACGCCTTGAACAATTTGTTGATTCTGCGTTCCTGTCATAAAGCTCACAACTCAGTGGCACAGACAGGGGAGGCGGTAGCGCAGTGGTTAGCATAGTGGTATTGTCACTGGGTTAGTCGTTTTTAAACGTTGACTCCTAGTCGTAGAACCTACTCCAAGAAAATAGTGGGATTTTCTCCACTCGTCTGAAGGAGTGAAATTCCACCATCACTCAAGCAATTCAACATCATCCAGGACAGAGCAGCCTTCTTCTTAAATCCTTAAAAGTCAGCCATGCTAAAAATTGATTGGCCCCCCCATCCTCATTCACTTCTCCTACCACCGATGCACAGTGCATGTACCGTCTACAAGGTGCACTACAGGACAAACCCATGATCACTACCATCTAGACGGACAAGGACAGCGGACACTTGAAACACCACACCACCTGGATCTTCCCCTCCAAGCTCCTCACCATCCAGTCTTGGGATGTCACCATTCTTTCACTGTTGCTGGGTCAAAACTCAGGAACTCCCTCCCTGAGAGCACTATGGTTAGAATTATAGAATCCCTACAGTGCAGAAGAAGGCCTTTCATCCCATTGAGTCTGCACTGAACACAATCCCATGTATCCCCATAACCCCGTGCATTTACCCTGGCTAGCCAGCCCCCCCGACCCTAAGGGGCAATTTTTAACATGACCAATGCGCCTAACCCCGTACATCTTTGGACTCTGGAGCACCCAGAGGAAACCCACGCAGACACGGTGAGAACATGCACATGTGATGTACCTACATCATGTGGACTGTAGCAGTTGAAAAAGGGAGCTCACTACCACTGTCTCAGGGGCATTTAGGGATGGGTAATAAAATGCTGGCCTTTCCAGCAATATCCACATCCCATGAACGAACTTAAAAAAATTATTGTCTCCCTCCGCCCCTCCCCAACAGCTCCTTTATCCATATAAATTGCTCCTATTAACACTGTGAAATTGTTCTAGATTTTATTGCAGCTAATGTACAATCTAGAGAAGACACGTATTTGGTTGCGGTTGTGTAGTTCATCATGAAGTACAGCAATATGGAAGCCAGTTTGTAACAATGCAGAACATGTAGCAAATGAAGGACAAAGGTCTGACAAGCCTGAAATGAATAACTTGGAATGTGTGCCTTGAGCTACTTCATATTGAAAAGCCTTATCTCACCAACACTGTCACTGTTGTGTTTGGCCTGATCCCTTCAGGCACAATATTGTTCTTTGCGTGAACATCTTTACCAGCAAGCTGTGTAAGAATGTGCAATATTAATGTATTATTTGAAAATGCCACGCACATACAAAGGACAACGTCTTAGATACATGCGTTTTGTACAAGCTACACTTTTGTTGCTCTTTGTTGTCAGAAAAATATCCATGTGGTGCTCTTTGTGATCACTCGATATCCCAAAGTATTCGTGTCAATGAGGTATTTTTAATGTTTAATGTTTATTTATTAGAGTCGCAAGCAGGCTGACATTAACACTGCAATGTAGTTGCCGTGATGTGTAGCCATTGTTGTAATGTGGGAAACGTGACACTCAATAAGTGCATAAGACCATAAGACATAGGAGCAGAATTAGGCCACTCGGCCCATTCAATCATGGCTGATATTTTTCTCATCCCCATTCTCCTGCCTTTTCCCCACAATTCCTGATCCCCTTATTAATCTAGAACCTATCTATCTCTGCCTTAAAGACATTCAATGGCCTGGCCTCCACAAACTTTCTGCGGCAAAGAATTCCACAGATTCATCACTGTCTGACTGAAAAAATTCCTCCTTATCTCTGTTTAAAGGATCATCCCTTTGGCCTGCGGTCGTACCCTCTGGTTCTAGTTTTTCCTACTAGTGGAAACATTCTCTCCATGTCCACTCTATCCAGGCCTTGCAATATCCTGTAAGTTTCAATATGATCTCCCCCCCATCCTTCTAATCTCCAACAAGTACAGACCCAGAGTCCTCAACCCTTCCTTGTACAACAAGCTCTTCATTTCAAGGGTCATTCTTGTGAACCTCTGCTGGATCTTTTCCAAGGCCAGCACATCCTTCCTTAGATATGGGGCCCAAAACTGCTCACAATACTCCACATGGGGCCTGACCAGAGCTTTATACAGCCTCAGCATTACATCCCTGCTCTTGTATTCTAGCCCTGCTAACACAAATGTATTCTCAACATTAACCAAATTAGTATGAGGTTGTGCTCTCTTGTTCTAATTTTTCTTACTAGTGGAAACATCCTCTCCACATCCACTTTATCCAGGCATAGTGAACACCCACAAAAGCAGTATAATAATGACCAAAGAACCTGTCTTATATAAGAATGATTGAGTGATAAATATTGGCCAGGAGTAACTTCCCTGCTCTCCTTTGAAATAGATTATTTTGTATTCATCCACATATGCAGATGGAGTCTCGGTTGAATTAAAAGATAACTCCTCCAACAGTGCAGCACTCCCTCAGTACTGTAACGGAGTGTCGACCTTGATTTTCTTTGTGTACTGGCCTTGGAGCGGGAAACGAACCCAAAACCTTGTGGCTCAGGGGAGTGTTACCAACAGAGCTACAGCTGGTGCTTTGTCTTTGTAATGCACCAACTGAGAGGTGCTGCCTTTGAATTTATGGGGAAAAAAAAAACAAGAAACATTTTAAGTTAAAATCTTTAATCTTGTGGAATGTACTCCTCATGTGAATCTCTGAATTCACCACCTGCAATGCATTCCACCTGCTGTGAAGGGCTGAATAAATCTCATTCCTGCCCCTGACATCGCAAGTCCCTCATAATAGATTTGACACTTTTGTTTGACCATGTGCCTATTCTAAGTGTCTCTCCAAAAGCAACAGGAGAAGATGGGATTGCTTTCCTCTGAGCAGACATTTGATAGAGTTGTTCAAAATCATGACCGTTTTTGATGATGTAAGGCCAAATGGTTTCTAGTGGCAGTGGGGTCAGTAAACAAAATAAAAACATGAGGGTCGGAATTCTCCTGTCGCATACTACCGCTGCCAACGAGAACGGAAAATCTGGCGTTCAGCCAAATCTCCATTTACAACAGCGGGACAGGATAATCCCTGTCCGGTCAAGGTCAGAAAATTCTATCCAAGGTGAAAAAAGTGAGAAATGACAGAAGGAAACGTTTTTTTAAAAGGCAAGCTATGATATGGAATACACTGCTTGAAAGATCAAAGAAACCTGTTTAAAAAAACTCCAGATTGGATAAATACGGAATCATAGCATTCCTACAGTATAGAAGGAAGCCATTCAGCCCATCGAGTCTGTACCGATCACAATCCCTCCCAGGCCTTATTCCTGTAACCCCACACATTTACCCTGTTAATTTCCCTGACACTCGGGTAATTTATCTTGGCCAGTCAACCTAACCTGCACATCCTTTGGACTGTGGAAAGAAACCCACGCAGATAGACACGGGGGAGAAAGTGCAAACTCCACAAAGGCAGTCACCCAAGGCTGGAATTGAACCTGGATCCCCGATGCTGCGAGGCAGCAGGGCAAATCACTGTGCCACTGTGCCGGGATGGGGAGAAAAATAATACACGGGGCTCTTGCGGGAACAGCAGGCGTGTGGAGGGAGCTGCTGAAAAATCAGTGCGAGCACAATGGGCAGGATGGCTTAGGGAGTGATTGAAGGCTGATAAGCTACTTTTCTTACCAACACGGTTGTGAGTCTAAACAACCACCTTCAGAAATTAAATAGCCAAGCTCTTGATTCATCCAGCTTTCGAACATCGTGGTGGGAATCTGGGTCGGTGGTGGGCGGTGCAATCTGGACATGAATGACAACATAATCAAATAATAAAGTATAAGGAGATAAATTACAGTGTAGCACACTGCTGATATTATCATAAACTGCATGATACAAGTGGAAGATGTGTGGGTTTGGAATTCATAGAATCCCTACAGAAGGAGGCCATTCGGCCCATCAAGTCTACACAGACCACAATCCCGCCCAGCCCTATTTCCAAAACCTCATATATTAATAACATGTTAATACCCAGACCCTAGGGTTGATCTAGCGTGGCCAAGCAACCTAACCCACAACTTTGGACTGTGGGAGGGAACTGGAGCACCCAGAAGAAACCCACGCAGACACTGACTCGAGGCCAGAATTGAACCCAGGTCCCTGGCGCTGTAAGGCAGCAGTGCTAACCACTGTGCCACCCAAATTCAAGGTGTATTCAATGATGTATACCCAAATATAGGTGCATTGGCCCGAACAGGCACCGGAGTGTGGCGACTCGGGGAATTTCACAGTAACTTCATTGCAGTATTAATGTAAGCCATACATGTGACTAATAAGTAAACTTTAAATATGATATTGTAGAGTCCACTGTAACTTAAATCCTCTCACCAAACAAATCTAAGTTCATAGAATAATAGGCTAGCATGGCACAGGAGGAAGCCATTTAGTTCATTGTGCCTATGCCCATTCTTTGAGTCTTCTCTTCACTTTATTTGTTCATGGGATGTAAGTGCCTCTGGTAATTAGTTGCATTTCTCTGCTCTTTCCCTCTATCACAGCATTTTTATCCTCTTTTTATTACCATATGTATATCCCCCAAAAAGGTACCATTGAATCCACTTTCACCAGCAATGCGTTTCAGATCGTAACAACTCCTAAATAAATCTCTCCTCAACATCCCCGATTTTTGCATATATTTAAAATGTGTCTCCTTCGGTTACTGACCACCTTACCGGTGGAAACCATTTCTTTCTATGCACTCTTATCAAAACCCCTCATCATTCTGAAGAGCTCTATTAAATCTCCCCTTATCTTTTTTTTATTTTGCAAGTTCAGAAATACAATGTATACAATCATATTAGATTTCAAATGGAAGAAAACACCTTGGGACATGTATCGATGTTAACAGCACTATATAAATGCAAATTGCTTTTGTTACAGGGTAAAAGTATTACATCCCCCACCATAATAATTTACCGAAATTCTAAAGATGCACCAGACAATAACAATACGAGATAATGAAAAAATAACGTTCTTAAATTGTCCCATATTATGTTACTTTCTATAATATAGTTTGATCAAGGGTGTTAAGTCTTTGTGAAGTCATACAAGAAGACTGCTGCATTGTCAAAGATTCTATATTTTGAATGAGATGTTAAACAGTGCTATAATCCGCCAGATCATTAGTTTTGGCAATGCTACGAATCCTTTGGCATCGTTAAAAGAGCAACAGTACATTACATCTACATAGTGCCTTTTCCATCAAACAAAATCTCTCACCGGGCCACATGAGTAATTAGGAGAAATGACCAAGAGCTTGGTGAAAAAGGGAGGAATCAAGTCATCTTCCTCAAGCAAGAAGTGAGGGGTGGAGATCTAGTAAGGCTTGAAGGGGGCAATTCCAGAGCTTAGGGCCTATAGATGGCTGAAGTCATGGCTGTTGTGTGAAGGAAGTGGAAGGTAGGAACACAAAGCCAGAGTTGGAAAAGCAAAATACACAGAAGCTTGTAGGCCTGGAGGAGGTTATGAAGCTAAATAGGAAGTGAGGTCCTGGAGGTCACAAGGGTGAGAGTTTAAAATTGACATGATTGGAGATGAGGAGGAAATGTAGCACAGGATGAATGGGACTTGGTATAAGTTGGGATTCAGGTAACTGTGGCACGGTGGTTAGCATGCTGCCTCACACGCCAGGGACCTGGGTTCAATTCCCGGCTTGGGTCATTGCCTTTGTGGAATTTGCACATTCTCCTCCCATACTCCAAAGATGTGTGGGTCAGATTGATTGGCCAGGATAAATTGCCACTTAGTGTCTGGGGGACTGGCGGGGTAAATACGGGCGGGATTGTGGTCAGTGCAGACTTGATGGGCTGAATGGCCTTCTTCTGCACTGTAGGAATTCTGTGTTCCAGATATTGTAGCTAAGGGTGTATTCACACAATTAGCTTAAAAGCAACATGCCTTAACACAAGATCCTAGCACAAATATGATGGGCTGAATGCTGTGACTTTCTGCTTTCCTATCTAAGCCATTCTGAAAGTTAATCTGATAGTACCTCATTTTACAAGAATTTTAGTTTGCACCATTTCACCAACCTCAAAATAACACATCAAATAATGTTACAACAAAAAAAAACACAGCTCATTGGTGCTGGAATCTAGGATTACTTTGGTGAATTCAGCAAACTTATTAACTATGAAATTTAAGTGGTGAAAATTGTGTGTGAACTTAGCATAGAACTGTGATTTATGTCAGTGTTAAGTTCAAGGCT
This sequence comes from Carcharhinus amblyrhynchos, assembly GCF_965287045.1. Classification (NCBI taxonomy): domain Eukaryota; kingdom Metazoa; phylum Chordata; class Chondrichthyes; order Carcharhiniformes; family Carcharhinidae; genus Carcharhinus; species Carcharhinus amblyrhynchos. Next base: position 84,767,288 of record NC_137334.1, read on the forward strand.
AATTAAGTGTGTATGAAAGCCTGCAATGAGGTGTGTGTATTAATTATATCCTTCAGGAAAATAATAACTTGGAGGTTCAGTTTGCTAATCATCTAATTAAACTTTTTATTTTCTCTTTTCTGTCTCCTATTATTTTTGTCTAGGCCCCCACCTCGATACTTAAAATATGCATAAAATCTTGTACTGTACATATTTAGGTCAGAATTCAGTCTGCATTTCCTGGGCTTTGACGTACATTAGGTGATCTCAGCAGTGCTTTAGAAATATAGGAAGAGGAGGAAGCCATTTGGCTCTTGGAGCCTGCACCATCATTCATAAAGACCATGGCTAATAAATTATAAATTAACTCAATTGCCTGATATATGCCCCCCCCACCAATATCTTTTAATCCCATTTGCTTCTAACTGGTCCTTGAAAACATTTGGCTTCAACTACTTTCTGTGGTAACAGATTTTCCTCAGACTGGCCACCTATGGGTCTATGGGTGAAGAAATATTTCCTCATCTCTGTCCAAAATGGTCTGCACTATATCGACAGGTTGTGAACCCTGGGTCTGGACACCCCCATCATTGGGAACATCCTTCTTACATGTACCCTGCCTAATCCTGTTAGAATTTTATAGGGTCCTATGACATCCAACCCGCAACCCCCACCATGCCCCGCCCACCCATGTCATTCTTCTGAACTCCAGTGGATACAATCCTAACCAACTCAATCTCTTCTCCCAGGTCAGTCCTGCCATCCCAAGCATCAGTCTGGTAAATCTCCTCTGCACTCCCTCTAAAGCAAGAACATCCTTGCTCAAATAAGGAGACCAAAACTGCACCTAATATTCCAGGTGTGGCCTCACTAAGGCCCTGTTTAATTACAGCAAGACATCTCTGCTCCGGCACTCGAATTTTCTCACTATGAAGGCCATCATACCATTTACCTTCTTTACTGCCTGCTGTACCTGCGTGCTTACCTTCAGTGACCGGTGTATGAGGGCACCCAGGTCTCATTGCACATTCCCCTCTCCTAATTTATGGCCATTCAGATAGTAATCTGCTTTCCTGTTTTGTTACCAAAGTAGATAATTCATATTTATCCAAATTATAGTTGATCTGCCATTTACTCAACTTATCCAAATTGCATTGAAGCGTCTTTGCATCTTCCAAACAGCTTCCTCTCCCCCCCGCCCTGGCTTAGTGGCATCTGCAAATTTGGAGATATTACAATTAGCTCCCTTATCCAAATCACTAATATATATCGTAAATAGCTGAGGTCCCAGTACTGATCCCTGTGGTACTTCACTATTCACTGCTTATCAATGGAAAAACAGATCTTTATTCTTACTCTGTTTCCTGTCTGCCAACCAGTACCCGTAATCCTCTACATTTTAATTTTACATGCTAATCTCTGGGACTTCGTTGAAAGCTTTCTACGACTCCAAATAAACCACATTCTCTTGTCCCCCCCTTAATCAACTCTTTGAGTCATACCTTCAAAGAATACTAGTTCATTTGTCAAGCATCATTTCCCTTTCATAAATCCAGGCTGACTATTTCCAATCCTGTTTTCCATGTGTTTTGCTATAAAATCTTTGATGATGAATTCTAGAACTTTCCCCACTACTGAAGTCAAACTAACTGATCTATAACCAGCAACTAGGACAAAAATAAATACTTCAGTATTCTCACCTTCTGCCTTCCTTTTTATTCTCTCTCTGGCTTACACTCTATTTTTCTATTAAAAAACAATGTTGGATTTGTACAATACATTGTTAGGTTGGGCCGCTGTTGAAACATTACATGCAGTTTTAGGCATCTTCACCCTGTTGAAGGAAGGACATTGGACCCGTGGTCCAGGAATTGGAGGTTAAAGGTTACAATTTTGAAAAGCTTAACACCTTTTAACGATAACTGCTGAGCTAAGAGGGATCACGCAGAGGTTTGTAATGTTTGAAATGTTTTGAAAGGTTAACAGCGAAAGATTGCTTTCTCTGGCAAATTGGTTACACAGGATCACAGACTACCTTGATGATGAATGAAGGAGAATGCGAGCAGATTTGTTTTTCTTTTGTTTCTGCAAGGAGCACAATGTTTTACAGTTGCCTTTGAGACAAAGAGTACAGCATCATTGAAAAGGGAATTCGCTCAGTATTTCAAAATGTAAAGGGATGTAGGGACAGGGTTGGGAAATTGGATTGGGGACCTTGCTCCAACTGTAAAACTAGCATCAGTCGTGGCACAGTGGGTCATGGCCTCCTTCTGCGCTTGATTTTCTGTGATCCTGTAAAGTGGTTTGTGATCCACCGTTTGATCATAAGTCTCAGTTCTAACATTTCTCCAGTCTTTCACTCTGCTGACAGAAGGTATGTGAGAATGACTTGCAGTGACTATGCTTCTCTGTCACCCTTGTTTCCTTGCATGACAGCACTTAGCTTCATTTCGATGCCACCTTGCGCAACCCCAGCTGAGATCAAAAGTTCAGCGTTTTGAGAAGTGTAGTTGTGTCTCATTCAAGCAGCCTTGGGCTTGAATATGCAGTGTTAGTTTTTCTCTGACAAGCCAACTAGTTGAAATGATTCAATCAGGTGGCGTGTAGAGTTTACAGATTGCTTCAAAATCAGATTAAGACAACTTAAGGGACTTAGACTTGTAATGGAATCTAACTATCTCTCTGCAGTTACTCATAGGAACATAGGAAATAGAAGCAGGAATAAGCTGCTTGCCCTTTGCGTCTGCTCCATCATTCATTTTGATAATGGCTGATCATGAAATTAAATATTCTGATCTTACTTTCGCTCCCCCCCACCCGATCCCTTGGTCACTTTAGCTCCAAGAGCTATATCTAATTCTTGAAATCTCATGACATTCTGTGGTAGCGAATTCCACGGATTCACCACTCTGTGGGTGAAGAAATTTCTGCTCACCTCTGTCCTAAAAGGTTTACCATTTACCCTCAATCTATGGCCCCTAGTTCTGGACTCCCAACCATTTGGAACGTCCATTCTTTCTGAATCTACCCTGCTTAATCCTGTTAGAATTGTATAAGTTTCTATAAGATCCCCCCCTCACTCTTTTAAACTCCAATAATATAATCCTAACCGGCTTAGTCTCTCCTCTTAAAGCGATCTCTCCTGCCATTCCAGGAATCAAGCCCACATAAAGTCAGTTCCTGAAATGGAATCCTACTGTCCATGCATATGTGACTGGGTGACGACACTTAGATATCCCTGAAGTGTTGATGTGACATGGTGTTGCAATGATTATCATGACCTAAGCCCAGTGATGTTCTGTGTGATGTTAGTGTACCTTTAAGAATTATTTTAAAAATCATGTTCTCTGCAGCTCTCCCATCCTCAGCCTATGCCATTGTTGCCATATTGCTCCTAACATGGCTTAAATGGGGCTTGTTTATTTTTACTTTGGGATCTTTTATGATCCTGCATTGTTCGGAGGAAGGCTGGTTGGCTGGTCATGGGTTCTAGACAGTTTTCTTTTCTTCCTATTGAATTTAAGATTTCATTTCCTGTTTTGGCAGGCAGCAGTTTAGTTTTAGAAGAGAGTGGGCTTCTGACTGAAAGCAGTATTTCTTTCATTCTCTGTCTCCCTGGTATTGGAAATTTTGCTGGTTAGCTGAAAGCAAGAATTCCTGCCTTCCTGGAGTAGAGAATCTGCTGTTGGTGGCTCAACTAGAGCCTCTCCCTGATGTTCTAGGAAGTTGTTCTGACTCCAAGCTTGTCTGTGTGTGCCTCAAGAGAACTACAGCATTCACCCAAAGGACTCAGTTGTAGCATCACGTGAGCATTAGTCATTGCTGTGTTAAACCTGGACGGCACAATGGTTAGGCCTGCTGCCTCACAGAGCCAGGGACCTGGGTTCAATTCCCAGCTTGGATCACTGTCGGTGTGGAGTTTGCATGTTCTCCCCGTGTCTGCATGGGTTTCCTCCAGGTGCTCCAATTTCCTCCCAGAATCTGAAAGATGCGCTGGTTAGGTGCTTTGGTCCAAACAGGCACCACACTGGCAACTAGGGGAATTTCATAATAACTTCATTGCAGTGTTAATGTAAACCTTATTTGTGACTAATGAATAAACTTTAGTTTAACCTGTGGAAAGGGTTTTTGTCAACGCGAAGTTTTTGTTTGATTGGAACATTTTAGATACATTTGTTAAAGGTTAACATTATTCTGCTTGTTTTATTTGTAATTGATAAAAGTTATTGCTAATTTTCTTCCCATACATGTTAACTATATTCTTAAACAAACTTTGTTTGATAAAAGCTCCCTAGTGGATCACTTGAATCATGACTGAGGTAAAATATGTCATGCCTATCCTAGCCAAATTCAAAGTGCAAAATGTATGATCCAGGGAGTCTACATAAAACACTGGAGTTCCTGACCTGTATTATAACACCCAAAGCAACTTGGCATGTTTATTAAATTATCCAAGAGGCTTCCAGAAATGCTCAGATGTGAGGACAGCCAAAGTTGTTGCCCCTATTTTCAATCCACTGACCCTGTTTGGTAGTACGTATGTGGCTGTGTTGGGTTAAGCATAGTTTTTGTTCTAGGCTGCACAGCTTCTTCATCTACAATTAAATAACCTACACTCACAGATGAGATTAATGAATAGGGTCACATGGTGAAGTACCAGAGGATGCCTCACATCTGTGGCAGTAAACCTCAGCAGGGTAAATACAAGCTTAAGAGACAAAATTTACCAATAGACGTACAATTAGGAACTTCACTGGACATCAAGCAGTTAAGGTAATTGGAAAACCATTGGCAGCATTAGAGTACAAGCCCAAAATTAGTACTGTAGTCGATACTCCTGCAAAGGCTTTTGATGAGCTATGTCTTCAGAACCTATTAATCTACTTGCTCGTGGCTTAGGCCAAACAATCAATGCCAAATTGTGTTCTTTGCATGAAGATTGAGGCCTTAAGATTCTCTGAAAGCCTGGCTAGGATTCAACACAGTTGGTGCAAATCTATAGTTTCCTGGACGTTGTCAGTGGTAAAGCTTAGGTCTGCTTATTGCTTGCCTTGCTCTAATGCAACATTCAGCTTTCTCTCCACCTACACTGCAAAGCTGATCCAAGCAGCTTCACCGCAGCTATTTTTAAAATTAAATCGCTGGCATGGGCCAGGGCTGACTTATTCTCACAATTTGGCCTTACAGTAGAAACTTGCACACACACTTCTAGATTACATTGAGGATTACACCCTCAATGTAATACTGAGGGTGGGCTATGTTGCTGGAGGTGCTGTCTTGTTCCAAAACATTGAATTGGGCCCTCATTTGTGCTTTTGGGTGGATATAGCAGGGTGGATATTGCAAGGGACTATTTTGCAGAGGGGCAGGGGAGTCACCCCCATTGTCCTGGCCATGATTTATCACTCATTGAACATCACTAAAAAGACAGGGATTATCTGGCCATTAGACACACTGCTATTTATGGGAACTTGCCGTGTGCATATTGGCTGCTGTGTTTCCGACATAGAAACAAGTGATTACTTTGGCAGTGCCTAATTGGCAATAATGCACATGTCCTGAGGGTTGAGAAGTGTTGTGTAAAATGTCAGCCATGGTCCCTCCATTGTGAAGTGGGATGACTTCCTCCATGTTTAACCACCACATCAGGAGGGTTGCTTGCTGAAGAAGCAAAGCCAAATCCATTTTGTTTCATAGTGCACAAAGATTAGCAGATGGACATGGCTGTGAGAACTCGCTGCAAAATGGTCCATAAGATCAATCCCAAAGCTCGTTTGCTTCATTGTACTGAATCAGATCAACAGATTTTGGACTCGAGCTCAAGTATTTGATAGGTCAGACATTAGATATTGTGAAGCATTTTCAGACGGAATGATTTTTCTTTCTGGACACATTTTGCTTTGGCTTCATTCAAGATACCCTGGAACAGACTAGAACTTGAAGCTTGTGATGCTGTGCATTGCTAAAGTCTGCAATATCTGCTTTCAATCCACTAAAATCAAACGTAAAAATAAAACTGCAGATGCTGAAATCATAAATAAACAGGGGAGTTTTACGGAAGATCAGTCATATCTGAAACATGAATTAGATAGAGTGTTAGGTGGGCCCATTTGTCCTGTGTATTCAGATGAATTTCCAATATGCCATACCACCTTTCAGGATGTATGGGGGATTTCACCTTAAGAAGGCTTTTCAGAATTATTCTCCTTGGCGTAGGTTCATCAAACCATGAGAGACTTTGAGAGTAAGAAGAAGCTGTTTTCTCTGGGAGGGTGGTTGAGAAAACAGACTGAACGTCATTGGCAAAAAAAACAGAGGAGAGATGAGAGGTACTTCTTTTTAGGCAGCCATTGTGGATAAAGGGTGGCAAAAATATTAATTAATTGAGAGATAAGGTGGCATATTGGAAATATTTCTAAATACACTAGACAAGTGGTCCCACCTAACACTTAATTCATGTCCCCGGTCTTCTGTAAAATTCCTGTTTGCTTATGATTTCATATTTAATAGTACCTTTCAAAAGGAAATTGGATAAATAGTAAAACTTACAGGGTTGTGGGGTTAGAACAGTTGAGTAGAACTAATTGGATAGTTCTTTCAAAGAGCTGGAACAAGCACAATGGACCAAATGCCCTCCTTTCCTGCTGTACGATTCCCAATTATATGCTAACATTGCTTTGATACTATGCCTTTTAGTGTTTAAAGGTTCAGGAAAGATTTGGATGCAAAAATCTAAAGAGTTCAAATTTCCTCTGGAAGAGAGTCACAATAGTGAATCATCAGAGGCTGTAAGAGATATTAATGGGTTCAATCTTAAAATGTATCAAGATGCAAAAGCTTGAATGAGTTTGTGACCTATAGTTATATTTCAGTAACCTGCCCCATAGTTCAGCATTTCATCAGTCTGTTTTTGATTGCCCGCTCATTTTGGTTAATTGCCAAATTCTGATAGCTTTGTCTCAGTCCCTACTTCCAACCCACTCATTGTTTAGTGTTGATTGCAAAAGTGCAAGAACTGATTCTAGGATACTCCTACCAGTCACTTCCCACTGCCCTTGTGCATAATGACACTTGATGCAGCCAATTTTCAAACAGTTCAGTAACTGTTCAACTATTTCATGCCTTTCTACTTTCATGTGGCAGTCACCCTCATTTAAATTAAAGTTTATTTATTTTTCACAAATAGGCTTACATTCACACTGCAGTGAAGTTACTGTGAAAATTCCCTAGTCACCACACTCCGGCACCTATTTGGGTACATTGAGGGAAAATTTAGCTTGGCCAATTCACCTAACCTGCACAACTTTGGGCTGTGGGAGGAAACCGAAGCACCTGGAGGAAACCCATGCAGACACGGGGAGAACATGCAAACTCCACATGGACTGTGACCCAAGCCGGGAATCTAACCCGGGTCCCTGGCACTGTGAGTCAGCAGTGCTAACCATTGTGCCACAGTGCCACCCTCTTGTGAGTCTGGCCAGAATGTTACCACTATTCATGCCAGCGGGATTGTCCCACCCCACTCTGATGAAAGGAGATTTGGCTGGGTGTCAAATTCGCTGACCTCATTGCAGTGGCAGCGTGGTGTGAATGACCAGTACAATCGCACCCTATCTAACCTGCTCCTGTGGTCATTGTGAAGGGCATGTGGAATTTAACCCTGAAAAGTGTGAGGTGATGCACTTTGGAAAGAATCATTTGACAAGCAAGTATACTATGAAAGATCTGACACTGAGAAGTTCCAAGGAACAAAGGGACCTTGGCATGTTTGTCCATAGATCTCTGAAGGCAAAAAGACAGTTTAAGAGGGTGGTGAAAAAGGCATATGACACACTCGCCTTTATCAATTAGGGTATAGATTACAAAATCAGAAAGGTCATGATGGAGTTGTTTCGAACTTTGGTGAGGCCACAGCTGGAGTACTGTGTGCAGTCTGGTCACCACATTATAGAAAGGTTGTGAATGCACTGGAAGGGGGTGCTGAGGAGATTCACCAGGATGCTGCCTGGGATGGACCACTTAAGTTATAAAAAGATGTTGGACAGGTTTGTTTTCTCTGGAGCAGAGAAGACTGAGGGGCAAGGTGTTCAAGATCATGAGGGGTATGGACAGGACGGATAGGGAGCAGCTGTTCCCCTTAGTTGAAGGGTCAGTTACAGGAGACAGAAGTTAAAAGTGAGGGGTGGGAGATTTAGGGGGATTTGAAGAAAACAAAAATACTCAAAGCATGGTAACAGTCTGAAATGCATTGCCTGGGAGGGTGGTGGAGGCGAGATGTCTCACATCCTTTAAAAAGTACCTGGTTAAGTACTTGATAAGCCGTAACATTCAAGGGTGTGGGTGAAGTGCTGGCAAGTGGGATGAAGTGGACAGGTCAAGGCCATCTTGTGTCAGTGTGGACTTGATGGGCCGAAGGGCCTCTTCTGCACTGTAGTATTGTGTGATTCCTATCACAATTACTTTATTAGCTATCTATACTGACATTAAATTGTACCAATGATCTTATTTTGAGATATGCAGACTAAAATTATTATTTTGATAATGTTGGTACTTGTGCTATTAGATGTTGTGGGAGGCTGAGATATATAACGTAATTATATTGTCATCATGTACTTTATCTAATTTTGTAATATACTTTCATTAATCTGTAGAACTCTAACTCAAATCACTATTATCAGATAATATGTATGCCTAGAAAATTGTCTCTGAGTATTGGCGCACCATGATTAACATGGTTGTATGATGCTCCCTTGCCTGCTGTCTTAGAGACACCAAGCCATTAAAATGAAAAGGGTTCTGATGTTCAACAAGACCAATGTAATTTAAAGGCAAAATACTGTGGATGCTGGAATCCGAAACAAAAACAGAAAATGCTGGAAAATCTCAGCAGGTCTGGCAGCACCAGAAGACAGCCCACATTTGCTCAAGCTCTAATGTAAAGCTTGTTACAGTAAAGTATCATGTTAATGGATTGAGATGACAAAAAGCCTGGATGACTTGCTTACCATGTATCAGCTCTAGAGTATGTTACGGTGTTATAATGAGCTATAAAGTGGAATTTTTAAAAATTCATTCATGGGATTTGGGCACCACTGTCTGGCCAGCATTTATTGCCCATCTTTAGTTGCCCAAGGGCAGTTGAGCGTCAACCACATTGCTGTGGCTCTGGATTCACATGTAGGCCAGACCAGGTAAAGACAGCAGATTTCCTGCCCTAAAGGGCATTAGTGAATTAGATGGGTTTTTCTGACAACCAAAAATGGTTTCATGATCAACAGTAGATTCTTATTTCTAGATATTTTTTATTAATTCAAATTCCACAATCTGCCATGGCGGGATTTGAACTGGGGTGCCCAGAACATTAGCTGAGTTGCATGGATTAATAGTCCAGTGATAATACCACAAGGCCATCACCTCCCCTTAAAAAATATAAAACATTGGGTGGGATTTTATGGCTTCGCTCATCCTGAAATTGTAAAATCCTGCCCGAGGTCAACAAAAGTTTCCATTGTCCACCCCTCGCCCGCTCCAATTCCTGTGGTGGGTGGGGTGGTAAAGTTCGGGCCAATATTGTGTTTCTGGGACATATATTTTGTTTCTTCTTTGCTTGCATGGGGTAATGTGGAAAGGCAACATGTGTTGGATGCCTGCATTGACTTGATAAGGAGCAATGATGCAGGGGAATGTCCTAGCTTCTAGTGTTATAACACTAAGCAAGGGTTATCTCTGACTCAACAGTGTTGGAACATTGCGTTTACAGCTGTGTAGAAGGCTGCATGAACCTTTCACGCAGAAATGACAGATCTGGCTGAATCTGATCTCAGCCCAGAATATGTGGCCCAGCAATCAGGTTGGGCAAATGCAGCAGTGGAATTTTAACCAATTTTGTTTGTAAGGTACCAAACCAGTATGTGTTTGCTCATGCCATGCTCGATGCTGCCAGAGAATGGAGCTGTTGCACTATGCAAATTTCTCATTCATTAATCTGTTGCAAAAAAAATTAGAAAATATTTTAACATGGCCAAAGTTTCGCTGATTAATTTTATTTTGCAAAAAAATGACTGTTCAGTTAATCTGCTTACTTTCAATTTGTCTATTACTTTTACGTTCACTGACTCACTCTGGTTCCTGCAGTGCCTCAATTTTAAAGTTCTCATCCTTGTTCTCAAATCCTACCTCGGCCCTGTTCCTGTCTTAGTCGTGCTCCTTCAATTCTCACATATCCTGATTTTTAAACATTATCAATCTCATCTTCAGCAACTGTAACTCCTAATGCTTGGTTGTGAGAAACTGAGTATGTGATTTTTGGGCATGGGACCATAATTTGCAGTGTGCTCTTGTGCCTTCAGATGGGCGGCATGGTGCCACAGTGGTTAGCACTGCTGCCTCACAGCGTCAGGGAGCTGGGTTCAATTCTGGCCTCAGTTCACTGTCTGTGTGGAGTTTGCATGTTCTCCCCGTGTCTGCGTGGGCTTCCTCCGGGTGCTGTGATTTCCTCCCACAGTCCAAAGATGTGCAGGCTAGGTTGATTGGCCATGCTAAATTGACCCTAGTGTCAGGGGATTAGCAGGGTAAATAGGTGGGGTTATGGGAATAGGACCTGGGTGGGATTGTGGTTGGTACAGACTCGATGGGCCAAATAGCCTCCTTCTGCACTGTAGGGATTCTATGGTTCTATGAGATGTGTGAGAGTGACACAAATTTTACCTGCTCAACTTATCTGAATGGTTCCTGCAGCTCCACAGCACTGTCCACATTCTCCACACACTTCCAATAAGCTCTGGATACAGTTAGAAGCCAAGGCAGCATTACTGCAAACTACTTTCTTTATTAAAGTCAGGCTGTCTCTTTACAGGGAAGCTGCACAAAAGAAAAGGTTTCTGCTGTGTACATTTTGGCAACTGGACAGACAAAGGAGTCCAGACTGAAAAATTGCACTAAAGGCATTAGTGGCGCAGTTGGGTAAATGGAGATAGAGTCCTATAGGTTTGTTTGGGGGGGGGGTGAAAGAATTGAGGGGGCTGACAATCAAGAGGCCATCAATGATTCCTGTCAGGGTAATGGGGCCTGTTGCACAGATAAGTAAACTCACAGAGCCTAGACCCAAGAATATGGCAGCAATACCCCAATAGCTCTAATGACCCCATGGCTGGTCAATGCCACTGAATGCCTTGACGTGGCATCTCATAAACAACACCACCAATTTCATGCTATACAAGGCACCACATCCTTATCACTCACCTAGCAGCCTTCCTGGCACTCAGGACTCCTGACTAACAATTTGATACTCCCATCTCATTGTCTCATACCTACCACTTCTATCAGTCTTTTTGATTTGATTTGATTTGATTTCTTATTGTCACATGTATTAACATACAGTGAAAAGTACTGCTTCTTGCACAATTTACAAAGCATACCGTTCATAAGGAAGGAAACAAGACAGTGCAGAATGCAGTGTTACAATCATAATTAGGGGATAAAGAAAAATCAACTTAATGCAAGGTAAGTCCATTCAAAAGTCTGACAGCAGCAGGGAAGAAGGTGTTCTTGAATCAGTTTGTGTGTGACCTTACATGACCCCAGACTTTTGTATCTTTTTTCCCAAAAGGAAGATGAAAGAGAGAATGTCCGGAGGGGGGTGGGGGGTGCGCATGAGGTCCCTAATTATGCTGGCTGCTTTGCCAAGGCAATGGGAAATGTAGACAGAGTCAATGGATTTGCATGATGGTTTGCGTGATGGATTGGGCCACATTCACGGCCTCCTGTAGTTCCTTGCGGTCTTGGGCCGAGCAGGAGCCATACCAAACTGTGATGCAACCAAAAAGAATGCACCCATCTCTCACTGCCAGCACATGGCATCAGCTGTGGCAGGCGCATAACCCAAATGCAATGCTATAAGCCCATTGACATTCTACCCTCTCTCTCTCTATGTTGCAGAATAAGGTGGTGCAAAATAGATGTGAACAGAACAGAGCTTTGACATCTGTAGTTCATTCTCAGGTGAAGCATTTAAAAGATGTGGTATTATCAGTAATCTTGGAGCTCACACTCTCAATCATGCAAGATTTTGTTGAAGGCCATAACATTTTGAGTCATAATTAGTGGCAGGGGGCATCTAACTTTGTCTGCCATAAGCTAGGTTTGCCTTTATTCATTTTAGCTTTTCAGGATCTTTGTGTGGCAGTTTGCAGGATGCGTGAGCTGATACCATCACAATGAGGAGAAGCAGAAGTCAGGTCCCCTGAGTGTACCAAGAGCATATCTTGTACCAAGAGCATATCTCCTTAACCAATTAGGTTGAAGGTTTGAGAGATTAGCTGGAGAAGGAAGTATAAATCGGAGCTTGAATTCAATGTTAAATCAGATGCAGAAAGAGAAATAGAGAAGGAAAGAAGATTGGCTTAAAAGAGACAAAAAATGTTTTTTTTTAAATGTAACAGTTATATTTTTAGGATCCCATACAATAATTAAAGCTGAAAGAATGAGATTCCATTGCAATAGTTAATTTTCAGTACCAGAGAGATTGACTGGCAGTAATTAAGGTTTACCATGTAATTTATAAATCATAGAATCCCTACAGTGCAGATGGAAGCCATTCAACTCATTGAGTCTGCACCAACTCTCTAACAGAACATCCCACCTGGGCTCCACCCCATAACTTCACATTCACCCCCTTAATTCCTCCAACCTCTCTCCAGCTTTTATAGATATGCCATAGAAACATTCTTCCTGGCTGTATCACAGCTTTCTATGGCTCCTGCTCTGCCTAAGACCACAAAGAAACTACCAAAGGGTTGTGAACGAAGCCCAGTCCATCATTCATACCAGCCTCCCACTCAATGTCACTGTTTAGCCTTCCCAATGTCTAAGAAAAGCAGCCAGTATAATGAAGGGCCAAATGCACCCTGACATACTGTCTTCCACCTTCTTCCTTAAAACAAAAGAGACAAAAGTCTGAGGACATTATAAACCAACTCAAAATAATTTTTTAAAAATTAGTCACAAGTAGGCTTCTATAATGAAGTTACTATGAAAATCCCCTAGTTGCCACACTCCGGCCCCTGTTCGGATGCACTGAGGGAGAATTCAGCGTGGTTAATGCACCTAACCAGCACATCTTTCAGACTGTGGGAAGAAACCAGAGGAAGCCTATGCAGGCGCAGGGAGAATATGCAGACTCTGCACAAACATTGACCCAAACTGAGAATCGAATCTGGGTCCACGGTGCTGTGAGGCAGCAGCGCTAATCACTGTGCCAGCGTACGTTAACAGTTCCTTCCCTGCTGCCATTAGACTTTTGAATGAACCTGTCTAGCAATAATTTGATCTTTCTCTACACCCTAGCTATGACTGTAACACAACACCCTCTCCTTTCTTCTCTATGTACGGTATGCTTTGTCTGTATAGCAAACAACAAATATTATTTTTCACTGTATGTTAATACATGAAACAATAATAAATCAAACCAAAACATCTTGGGACATTAAGGGACAATGACCAATCAATCTAATCTGCACATCTTTGCACAGATAAAAAACGGGGATCCCAGAGGAAACCCATGCAGACACAACAACAGGCAAACTCCACATACTGAATGGATAAGTGGACTGAAATGGAGAAGACTTTCTATAACGGGTCTAGCCAGCATCTACTGTACACATCCAGCAACTTTGTGCTCTGAGTGCGTGTCAATAGTGAGCAAGGTGCTCCTTTTGCAAATATAACAGCTGAATGGTGCACCTTGGCCAGCAACTTCTGAACACCTGCATTGAACCCCACATTGTCCCCGGACCTGAAGTTGCTGTAGTTTTGGCAGATGAATCCTGATAAGCCCTATTAACCTCAGTTTATTTTAACAACAGATCTTGGCCCCTAAGTGTTTGTACCTTTTGTTGCACTGATTGTCACAGAGCAGGGAGGCCAAAGCTTTAGCAGTGCAATTGCTATACTTCAATCCTTCAGTATTGTGCGAAAGAAAGAAAATCGGAAGAACAAGCTAGCGAGTTCGCAATCCAATAGCTGGAAATGTGGTATCATTATTCCTGTTTTCAGCACCTCTAACGTGGACAGTGAGCTCTCATTATCACTCAGTCAGGCAATACCAACACATGACGCTATTCTATCTTTCTATTCTGGGGGAAACAAAACAACTTAATATGGGGTAAGCTTTGAGAAGATTTGCTGCGAATAGAGTGGTTAGGATTTGGAATGTCTTGCCTGATAAAGTTGAGAATACGCATACAAACTCAGCCCTTAAAAAGGAATTGGATAAATGACGGATGAAAAATTGTCGGCATATGGGGAAAGAGTGGGTGAGTGGAACTAACTGGATTACTCTTTGAAAGAGCCAGTGCATCTTTGATGAGTTGAATGGCTTCATTCCGTGTTGTACTATTCTACAATTTTAAATGATCTTGTGCAAAGTTGATATCTTTTACAAACTGCAAACAGAATCAATCTTTCTCACATGAGGGAGGAAGTTGAAAGATTTCCTTGGGTAAAATAATTGCTGTAAAGGGTGAGGAAACTAGTTATCTGGAGATACTCGACATACCAGGACTATTTTTGCAGCAGCAGTGGAAGTTAAGAGAGGGTCAACAGGGGAATGAGGTTTAAACTTAGGAAAAAAAATTGCTCGCCTTAATAGGGAAGAGTAGTTCTTTTGAATGGAGCATCAGTATTGAGGGCTTACAATAAAACCTTTAACATAACATTTATCAGATAAAATTTAACAGTCCACAGAATCATCAAATCCTGAAAGTGCAGAAGGAAGCCATTTGGCCCATCGACCCTACCCTAACAACAATCCCACCCAGACCTACTCTCATAACGCCACATATTTACCCTGCTAATCCCTTTGACATCAATGGGCAATTTTACATGGTCAATAAACCTAACCAGCACATCTTTGGACTGTGGGAGGAAACCGGCAACCCAGAGAAACCACACAGGCACAGGAAGAATGTGTAAACTCCACATTGACAGTGACCCAAGGCTGGAATTGAACCCGGGTTCCTGGAACTGTGAGGCAGCAATACTGACCACTGCACCACCCGTGCACAAGACGTATGTGTTGTCTAAGAGATATTAAGCCATATAGTCAAAAGATAGGTCGGTCTTAAGGATTGAGTTAAAGGAAGAAAAAGAGTTGGAAAGGTTTAGGGAGGGAATTCCGGGACTGATGCTGAGGCAGGAACAGTCACAGATGCCAGTACTGGAGTGATTTGGATCAGAAACTCTCAAGAAGTCAGAGTTGGCAAAATGCAGAGATTTCAAGGTGTTGTCAGGCTGGTGGGGATTACCGAGAGTGATGAGGCAAAACAAGAATGAAAATATTAAGCTTTAGCTTCGCCAGGGATCACTGAATGAGGCCAGTAGGTAATGGTGATGGAGCTGGACTTGGTATGAGAGTAAGGAAGTGGGCAGCACAGGTTTGAGTGGCATCATTTTTGCAGAGATAGAAGATGTAAGGCAAGTCAGGAGTGCACTGGAAGAGTCAAGTCCAGAGATGGCAAAGGCATGAGTGAGGGTTACGGTCTGGGTGATGCTGTGGAGGTGGAATTCACCATTCAGTACAGATGTAGTCAAAATTGCCCCTCCTATATCATTAGGTAAAGCCACCACAGTTCCAGATGACGAATAGGCTGCTTTCCCCTTTTGAGGGGGAGAGCTGTCGTGATGATTTAACCTGAAGGTCAGCACACCTCAGGCAAGGAGCAAAATTGAGAAGGTGGTATCTTCATGAATAACCTCAGCTGGAACGAGGATTGAACCCACACTGTTGGCATCGCTCTGCGTCGCGAACCACCTTTCCAGCCAACAGAGCTAAACCAACCTCATACAAAACAATTGAAAGGAGAAGAGGACATTTTACGGATTTATGAAAGACTAAATTGAGTAAGGTCAGTACACCGTTCCAGACAGATTATGTAGCCTTTTATTTTCTTGGTGTTTGCTGTGTGTAACTTACCTACTGCTTGCACCAGTATTACTGCAAAACAAAGCTGATATTGAACATGGGGGTTACTTTAGCCCCTTTTATCAGAACGCCTTTAAGCCAACAAACAACTTGACCGGCCCCTTGCTGGAGTTCCTCGTTTTCAGTCATAGCAATACAAAAGCATTTTAAACCCCAGGATTAACTATTGGATTATATTCATATCTTGCTGAGAACAGCAAGTCTCAACTATTGATTCAGGCGCGACTCAGAAAACGTGCATTTTGCCTTGTGCCTTTCATGTATAGAAATAGTTTCTTCTATCAATCAGCGAATAGAATAGAGTCCTACAAGTATCTTTGTGATAATGTCTACAATACAACTCTATTCATCATTGATTCTTGGAGGATAATACATACAACTTATTTATACCTTGGTCCAACAAAGTCTATAGGTGCAAATCTCCTGCAGAGTAAACAAATTCTCCTCATTGTTCGAACCAAATTGTATCATCTCTGGAGAATGCATGACATTGAAAATGAAGGATATTAGATTTCCATTATGTCCCTAGAATTTGAAATGTCTAGGAGAGCTTTATTTTTATCTGGAGTATGCAACTTTGATTTATAACTAATGGAAAAGTTTACAAATAACTCCAAACTTTAGTTATTGAAAGTCATCAAATGACAAGAAACACAAGAAGGCACAAATACATGGGCTGGGATGTTACGGTCTCACTCGTTGCAATCCCATTCAAGGTCGACAGACCTTCCCATTGTCTGCTTCTTGCCCACTTTGATTCCTGTGCCGCGCGAAGGTGGTAGAATTCTAGCAATGAATTAGGAACAGGGGACGGCATGGTGGTTAGCGCTGCTACCTCACAGCTCCAAGGACCAAGGTTTGATTCCCAGCTTGGGTGAATATCTCTGTGGAGTTTGCACATTTTCCCAATGTCTGTGTGGGTTTCCTCCACGTGCTCCGATTTCCTCCCACAGTCCAAAGATGTGCAGGTTAAGTTGATTAGCCGTGCTAAATTGACCCTGAGTGTCCCAGGATTAGTGGAGTAAATATGTGGAGTTACACGAATAAGGTCTCGGTGGGATTGTTGTTGGCGAAGACTGGATGGACCATTTGGCCTCCTTCTGCACTGTAGGGATCCTTTGATTCTAGGAGAAGGCCACTCAGCCCTTGGAACCCACTTCAAGATTCAATATGTTCATGGCTGCTTGTAACTTCAACTCAACATTCCAGCTTACCCCTGATAACCTCCCCATTCCCCCTTGCTAATCAAGAATCTATTTATCTCTGTCTTAAGGATATTCAAAGACTCTGGTTCCATGGCCTTTGGAGGAAGAGAGTTTCAGAGATGCTCCACCATCAGCAAAAAAATGTCTCCTAATCTCTGCCCTAAATGGATGATCTCTTATTTTTAAACAGTGGCCCTCAGTATTATTTCTCCCACAAGAGGAAACATCCCCTTGACATTGATTCCGTCAAGACCACTCAGAATCTTACATTTCAATCAAGTTGTCTCTTTTAAACACTGGTTGGATGCTAATTTTGTCTGTCCAACCTTTCCTCATAAGGGGGCGGCAGTGGTTAGCACTGCTGCCTCACAGCACCAGGGACCTGGTTCAATTCCGGCCTTGGTTAACTGTTTGTCTGTGTGGAGTTTCCACATTCTCCTGCCTGCGTTTCCTCCCGCGCTACAAAGATGTGCGGGGTCGATTGGCTACAGTAAACTGCCCCTTTGTTTCCCAGGATGTGTTGATTAGATGAATTAGTCATGGGATCGGGCAGGGTGGTGGCCTGGGTAAGATACTCTCAGAGTTGGTGCAGGTTTGATGGGCCAAACAACCTCTTTCTGCACTGTAGGTGTTCTAAGAAACCCACCTAACCTAGTAATTAATCTGGTAAACCTTATCTGAACTGCTTCTGATAGATTTACATTCTTCCTTAAATAAGGA
Organism: Carcharhinus amblyrhynchos; assembly: GCF_965287045.1. Lineage (NCBI taxonomy): Eukaryota > Metazoa > Chordata > Chondrichthyes > Carcharhiniformes > Carcharhinidae > Carcharhinus > Carcharhinus amblyrhynchos. Next base: position 84,785,171 of record NC_137334.1, read on the forward strand.
AACCAATAGTGCACACACTGCTCGAGACGAGGCTTCACCAATGGTCTGTGTATCTGATGCATTACCTTCTTTGTGTTCAATTCTCCTCTCAATAAATGTTAACATCCTATTAGCTTTCCTAATTACTTGCTGAAACTGCAAATGCCTTTTGTGATTCTTGCACTAAGAAACAAAAATCCCTCTCATCTAATGTCTGCGGTCACCAGCCTGTAGAAATGTGAAACATTTTCTTCATAGAAATTAGTCATTTTGGCTCATTGTGTTGATGCAGTCGAGAATGATCTATTCAGTTTTGCCACCCCTGATCTATAACTCTACAGTTACATATGTACATGTGTGCATCAAAGTATTTTTTAAAAAATGTGGTGAGTATTTCTGACTTTTTTCAGGTAGTGAATTGCTGACCCACATTACTTTTCTTAAAAAAAACTAATCTATTGTCCTCTAATTCTTTTGCCAATTACTGCAGACCTATGATCAAGCAGCCCTGCCAATTCATGCAAGTTCCTGAATTGTCTTGACATGGCGTCACAGTGATTAGCACTGCTGCCTCACAGTGCCAGGGACCCGGGTTTGATTCCCGACTTGAATCGCTGTCTGTGCAAAGTTTGCATGTTCTCCCCGTGTCTGTGTGGGCTTCCTCCAGGTTCTCCGGTTTCCTCCCACATTCTGAAAGACGTGCTCCTTGTGTGGATTGGGCCATGCTAAATTTTCCCTCGTGCATCTGAACAGATGCCAAGAGTGTGACGACTGGGAGATTTTCACAATAACTTAATTGCAGTGTTAATGTAAACTTTACTTGTGATTAATAAATAAATAAAAACTTAAACTTATATCCACATACTGCCCTTTCAAACAGAACAAAACATGGGGCACAACCATTTCCTGGTTCATTCTGCATGATAATGCCTTGATCAATAAGCCAACTTCCCTGGTTTGAATTTGAACAAAAGCTTGGCAGTTTTTTTTTCATGACTAATCAGGGTCAAGTTATCTTAAATTGGGTTTAAGTTTCATCACAATGCTTGGTAGTTAACTGTTAGTTACCATCAACTGGTGCATTCTCCATGGCAATGCCTCCATCAATCACATTCTACTTGCCAAGCAAACGGCACTCTCTTGTGCAGTATAAATTGTTCTTCCTTATGAGACCTGGTATTCTTATGATTTTTGTTCTGATGAATGCAAGTTACAAAGCTTTAACAGTATCTTTTTTTGAGCAGTACTCAAGTATTGTACTGCCAAATGACTATTTGTTTCCAACAATATTGGTAATGCAGTACGAAACAGTACTTTTCAATTGTTAGAGGTTAGCGTGACTAGAATGGGTCAATTTACTTGGATCCAGTCATTGCATCAAGCTCTTTCACTTTAAAGTGCCAATCTCATTAGAACAGAAAAACAGGAAGTAAACCATTCAACACCTCAAGCCTGTTCTCCCCATTCAATGAAGTCACGCCTAATCTTCCACCAAGCTCCATATTCACTCGCCTTGACTCATGACCTCCTAATCTGTTTGATGAGCAAAAATCTATCTATTTTGGGTTCAGAATTATTAAACCTGTGTCAATTCATCAAAATCAGGTGATGTCTTAAAGTGCAAATTATATTTGAGTTTTATAAAATGCTGGTTTGGCCAACATTGGAATAGTGTCCAGTTCTGGCCCACCAGACTACCAGAGGGACGTGGAGGCTTTGGAGAGCATACAGAAAAGGTTTGCCAGGATGTTGCCTGGTATGGAGGGTATTAGCTATGAGGAGAGATTGAATAAACTAGAACTGTTTTCACTAGAAAGACAGAAGCTGAGGGGCGACTTGATAGATGTTTATAAAATTATGAGGCGTATGGACAGGGTGAACAGTTAGAAGCTTTTTCCCAGGGCAGAAATGACAATTACAAAGGGGTACAAGTTCAAGGTAAAGGGGGGAAAAGTTCAGTGGAGATCTGCAGGGGAAGTTTTTTATACAGAGGGTGGTGATGGCCTGGAATGCAAAACCAAGTGAGGTCATTGAGGCAGATATGTTAGTGATACTTAAGTCTTATCTAGAGAGACTCATGAACAGATGGGGAATAAAGAGATTCAAGTGGTTAATCTAGATAGGACGAAGTGATTAGCACAGCCTTGGAGGGCCGTTGGGCCTGTTCCTGTGCATGGAATGTTCTTTATTCTTTGTTTGCATCAAGAGTCACTTTAAGATGTAAACTCATATTCAGTGGAAATAGGATTGTGATTCTCAAAGCCTGTCAAATTGAGATTCACACTGTCAGTTGGGATACTAACGTGCTTTACCAGAACAATATGTATTAACTGATTAATGCAGACTGCTTCCCAAAGCAACAATTGAAAGTATCTATTTCCTTCTTGGAGAATTTAGTAGTCAAAGCTTTTCAACACCAAAGCTAGTGTAGTTTTCCTTGCACCAACACTTTGGACATTCTGTGGAAGTTAGGCAATCTCAGTTAAAACGTACAAAATTCTGAAGGGGATTGACAGGATAGACCCACTTGAGAGATTGTTTCCTCACTCACCCGGGAATCTGGGGTATGGGAGCATACTGGTAGAAAAGGTTAAGGCGCATGGGATACGAGGCCAGGCAGTTAGGTGGATTGAAAACTGGTTGGGAAATAGGAGACAGAGGGTAGTTGTGGAGGGTACCTTGTCGGGCTGGAGGCCAGTGACCAGTGGTGTGCCGCAGGGCTCGGTACTGGGACCTCTCCTCTTTGTAGTCTACATAAATGACTTAGAAGAGGGAGTAGGTGGTGTGATCAGCAAGTTTGCTGATGACACCAAGATGGCAGGGTTGGCGGGTACAGAACTGGATTGTCAGGTGATACAACAGGATATAGATAGGTTGGTGCAGTGGGCAGATAGGTGGCAGATGGCATTTAATCCTGACAAATGCGAGGTGATGCATTTTGGAAGGAATAATGCAGAGAGGAGTTATGTGATAAAAGGTAGGCCGATTAGGAGTATAGATGTACAGAGAGACCTGGGAGTGCAGGTCCACAAATCCATGAAGGTTGTGTCACAAGTGGAGAACGTTGTTAGGAAGGCTTATGGGATGTTAGCCTTTATAGGAAGGGGCTTAGAGTATAAAAGCTGCCGTCTAATGCTTCAGTTATACAGAACGTTGGTTAGACCGCATTTGGAGTACTGCGTCCAGTTCTGGTCACCTTATTACCGGAAGGACGTGGAGTCTCTGGAAAGGGTGCAGAGGAGGTTTACCAGGATGTTGCCTGGCATGGGGGGACTGGGTTACGAGGAGAGACTGAAGAGACTGGGGCTATTCTCCTTGGAAAGAAGGAGATTGAGAGGGGACATGATAGAGGTATATAAGATACTGAAGGGAATAGATAGAGTTAATAGTGAGAGACTGCTCCCTAGACTGGGTACGAACACAAGAGGTCATCAATTAAGGGTGAGGGGGGGGAGGTATAATTTGGAGGTAAGAGGAAGGTTCTTTACACAGAGAGTTGTGGGGGTCTGGAATGCGCTACCGAGTAGGGTGGTGGAGGCAGGCACGTTGGACTCGTTTAAGATGCAGTTAGATAGGCATATGAGTGAAACGGGAATGGAGGGATATGGTAGGGGCTATTAAATAGGGTAAACCTCGGGAGACACCGGAAGGGCAGGCTGTATAACTAATATGTTTTGTCTTTATTCCACAGGTGGAGGTCCACCTCGTGTCAAGCGAGGGGCATGCACACGGCGGGTTGTGCGTGGGCTGCTCTTGGAAGTCCAGGAGTGGCCTAGTACTTCATGTCGGTGTGTGTGCTTGATCCTGGACCGATAGACGGGCTCCACAACAGCTCAGTGACTAGCACTGCTAGCTGTGCAGATACATGGATTTGGGCCTGTGTCTGTGGGAGTTTGCGCATTCTCCCTGTGGTTGCGTGGGTTTCCTCCGGGCGCTCCGGTTTCCTCCCACACCCCAAAGATGTGCTCTTAGGCTAATTGGTTTCCACCAAATTGACACTATTTCTTCCCTGAATCTGACTGAGTAGGGTCCCATTCGTAGACATGCAGGGTAGGATAGGTGTAGGGCGATGCGGCGGCGCGGGCTCGTTGGGCCGAAGGGCCTGTTTCCCGTGCTGGGTTGTTCTTTGTTCTTTGTTCATAGTCTCAGAACAAAAGAATGATCATTTGGGACTGAGGTGAGGAGAAATTATTTCTATTAAAGAGTGGTAAATATTTGGAATTCTCTACCCCATAAGAGTTGTGGGTGCTCCATTATTGAATACGTTCAAGGCTAGGATAGACAGATATTTGATGTCTCAGGGAATCGAGTGGAGTGGAGGGTGGAGGAAACCAGAGTGGGTGGAGTGGGCAGGAAAGTGGGGGGGTGAAGACCAAGACCAAGATCATGATCATGTTGAATGGTGGAGCAGTTACGCTGCACCAAATGGTCTACTGTCCTTATTTCTTATGTTCTTGTGAAAGCGTAATTCCCCCTGTGCTATATTCAGCTTACCAGGTAACAGATTTCTATAAATTATCTCAGTGCTGCTTTTAAAACAAAATAAATAGGTTAATGACTGCATAGTGATTCACAATGAATGAATCAACATGTCCTGAAAACTTGCCATTGTAACATATTTACAAATCCTCTCTGAAGGGCCAGAATTCAATCTCTCTGGAAGAACAAGAGTAGCAAGAGTTGAGTGAGGACTCCAGTGTTGTGTCTGCCCTTATATGTCACAGAGATGTTCAACAACACACAGGGCGAACTGGTGGCACAGCGGTTAGCACGCTGCCTCACAGCACCAGGGACCTGGGTTCAATTCCCAGCTTGGGTCACTGTCTGTGTGGAGTTTGCACATCCTCTCCATGTCTGTGTGGGTTTCCTCGGGTGCTCCGGTTTCCTCTCACAGTCCAAAATATGTGCTGGTTCGGTGCATTGGCCATGCTAAATTCTCCCTCGGCGTACCCGAACAGGTGCCGTACTATGGTGACGAGAGGATTTTCACAGTAACTTCACTGTCGTGTTAATGTAAACCTACTTGTGACGCGAAGAAATAAACTTAAACTTAACAGAGTAAGGAAAGAAATAAGGGGCTGGATTTTCCAGCCACTCTCATCCCAAGATGGGAAAATCATATCTGAGGTCAATGGACCTTTGCATGGTCCGATTCCCATGGAGGGCCGGACAGGAAGAGTTCAGTCAATGTGTATTTGTGTAGAACCTTTCATGACTTCAGGATACACTTGAGCACTTTACAGCCAATAAAATATTTTTTTTTAAACTTATATTGCCTGATGTAATAGATACTTCCAATTATTGTTTTGGGAAGCAGTCTGCATTAATCAGTTAATACACAGTACAAGTAGCAATGGAATAATAGACAGATAATCAGTTTGCTTAATGATGTTGGTTAAGGGGAAAATACTTGCTCACATTCAGTCAAAACTAAAACCACAGATTTAATTTTGAATGTGACTGGGTACTCTGCTGTCCCTCTCACCCCTTAATGTTGGCCTAGATTACCTACTCCAATCCCTAGAGTGGTATGGAAATTGAGATGGGGAGAGGTGGTTTCACAAGTAGTTGAACCATTATCTCTCAGCTTAAACTATCTACAATCAAAATTATCCAATTCCAATCATGTAGCATTTCAGGATTTGTGTCTAAAAGCCCTGGAGTGGGATTTGAACCCATAAACCAGGCAAAGAGAATGATATTGCTTCTATGCAAACAGGTCTAACATTATCCTACCTTTTTGACTGGGTTGAGGTGAGCATCCAAGACCATTTCTGAGTTCTATTTTCCAGGTCTCATCACCTGTATCAGACAACAGTTTATCTTGAAGCTCCCTATTGCAAAGTAAGACCTGCATTGGGTGGCACAGTGGTTAACACTGCTGCCTCACAGCGCCTGGGACCCAGGTTCAATTCCGGCCTCAGGTCACTATCTGTGTGGAGTTTGCACATTCTCCCGGTGTCTGTGTGGGTTTCCTCCCACACTCCAAAGATGTGCAGTTTAGATTGATTGGCGATGGTAGATTGTCTCTTGGTGTCAGAGAGATTAGCAGAGTAAATACGTGGGATTATGGTGATAGGGCCTGGATGGGATTGTTGTCGGTGCAAGGTCAACGGGTTAATTGACCTCTTCCTGCACTGTAGGACTCTATGGTACATTTAAAAATTGGGGCTTCCGTCTGTGTAATTTTTCACATACAATATAGACAAGTGCTCTTTCTATATCACCCTACTTGGCACTGTGTACTTCTTTCAAATCTTAAATTAAAGTCACCCTAGCCACAGATAAGCATTGACTGGTGGTGATTTCATCTGAGGGTCACCATGCTTCTGGCAAGGGCAGGGTTGAGAAGGTCATGAATAACCTAAGCCAGCACGGGGATTGAACCTGTGTTGTTGGAATCACTATATAGCTTGGGGAACTCTCTACTCTTGCCTGAGTTGGAAGGTCGTGAATGCAAGTCCTACTTCAGCGCAAAATCTAGACTGACATTCCAATGCAGTACTGAGGGAGCGCTGCACTGTCAAAGATGTTATCTTTTAGATGAGGTGGTGAATTGAGCCCCTCTCTTGGGTGGATGTAAAATATTCCACGTTGGTGATTTTGAACGAAGAGCAGAGATTTGCTGCCCGTTATCACACTGTTGCCGAGGGGAGCTTGCTGTGTGTAAATTGGCTGCTGTGTTTCCCACAGTGTGGCAATGACTGCACTTCAAAATTACTCCATTGCCCTTGAGATGTCCTGTGGCCACAAAAGGCGCTACGTGAATGCATTTTCTCTCATGTTGTGTAGTAAGACATTGCAGGAAATCACAGCCCAACACTGATGATACCATTACTTCTAAAGCTAAGAGAGTGTTAACCTTCAGTTGGTATGGAATAGATGCTTTCTGCTTGAAGTGGTTCCACATTACATTAAGATGCCAATGTTATATTGTAGCACAAATTGTACCATACAGCCGGCAATTGAGAAAAAGATGGATGTAATTTTTTGACCCTGCACCCTTTTTCCCTCCCCCTAACTCCAGGGTTTAAAAGGTTCAAAGGACATACAGGACAAAGCGAGCGCTCAGCCCAACTGCAAAAGCAGTGGTCAACAACAGCAGGATGACTTGTACTGTTCCAATACTTGCCTGACTGGCCTCCTATCTTCTATCCTTCATCAATATAAGATCATCTGCTACCCATACCCTAACTGGCACCGAGTCCCCTTCACATGTCACCCTTCTAGTTATTGGCCTCTAGTTCCCAACTGCCTGTTTTAAAGTTTTCATCCTCATGTTCGAATTGTTCAAATGGCCTTCTCCTCTCCTGATTTTTATGACCTCTTTAAGACCAACAACAGTCTTGTTTTTCGGTCCGATGTCTATTTTTGTACGAGTCTTGTGAAGTGCCTTGGGATGTTTTTCTAAGTCTCTTATGTAATGTTAGGGTGGTTTTATTGCTATAGAAACATAGAAACCATACAGTACAGAAAGAGGCCATTCGGCCCATCAAGTCTGCACCGACCACAATCCCCCTGCCATATCCCTACATATTTGCCCACTAATCCCTCTAATCTGCACATCTCAGGACACTAAGGGGCAATTTAGCATGGCCAATTAACCTAACACGCACATCTTTGGACTGTGGGAGGAAACCGGAGCACCCGGAGGAAATCCACGCAGACACAAGGAGAATGTGCAAACTCCGCACAGACAGTGACCCAAGCTGGGAATCGAACCCAGGTCCCTGGAGCTGTGAAGCAGCAGTGCTAACCACTGTGCTACCGTGCCACCCATACCCTAGAAAAGCACTTTCAGAATTGCTCCATGTCTTATGTATTGGTATCCACACCACCTTATGGCTGTGACCAAAGGTAAAGTTGCCATCGTCCCAGATGACCAGAGGCTGCCCACCTGTTTGAGTGGGAGAGCTGACCGGTGGTGATTTGACCTGAGGATCACCACACTTTCGGCACAGTTGACAAGGCAGGCTTTCATGAATAATTGGTATGGGAATTGAATCCACGCTCTTCTGCATCACAAACTAGCTGTCCACATGACTAAGCAGCTGTTGAAGCCTGGATTTCTGTCTTTGGCAACATTATAATATAAAGGAGACCACTGTAAGGCGGTGTGGATACCAACACCTAAGACAAGGAGGAATTCTGAAAGTGCTTTTCTAGGGTATGGGCAACACGGTAGCACAGTGATTAGCACTGCTGCTTCACAGCTTCAGGGACCTGGGTTCGATTCCCGGCTTGGGTCACTGTCTGTGTGGAGTTTGCACATTCTCCTCGTGTCTGCATGGGTTTCCTCCCACAGTCTAAAGATGTGTGGGTTAGGTTGATTAGCCATGCTTAAATTACCCCTTAGTGTCCTGAGATGTGTAGGTTAGAGGGATTAGTGGGCAAATATGTAGGGATATTGGGGTAGGGCCTGGATGGGATTGTGGTCGGTGCAGACTCAGTGGGCTGAATGGCCTCTTTCTGTACTGTATGGTTTCTATGTCAGCAACAAAACCCCCACCCTAAAATTACTTAAGTGCCTCAGAAAAACATCCCAAGGCACTTCACAAGACTTGTACAAAATTAGACATCGGACCAAAAGATGAGACAGTACAATACTGGCGTTAGGCAAAGGGGAAATGCCACTATCACAGGACTAGTGATCCAGAGATCCAGGGCAATGCACTGGGGACCTGGGTTTGAATCCCACCATGGCAGTCTCATGAAGAATCAAAGAATCCCTACAGTGCTGGGAGAGGATACTGAACTCACAGTGAGAGGGGCAATTGAACATGGCCAATGAACCTAACCCATGCATCTTTAGACTGTGGAGGAAACCCATGCAGACATGGGGAGAACATGCAAACTCCACAAGAACCACGATGAACTGGAAACCATGATCAATTGGCATTTTCTTTTAAAAGCCATCTGGTTCACTAAAACCCTTAGGGAAATAAATCTGTTGTTCTTCCCTGATCTGCCTATGTGCAAGTCCAGATCCATAGCAATGTGATTGACTCCTAATAGCTAGCGATGCCTATATCTCAGGAATGAATAAAACAAAATCCAGTAAATGTAGCCTGGTGTCAACCTTTGTTTGATATCTCTCCTATAAAGTGCCTCATTATGTTTTATTGCACTAAAGGTATCATATAAATGCAAGTTATTGCTGCAAGTGGTTTTAAACGTGAGCTGGAAATCACTGCATTATATTCTTTCTCGCTTTCTCGCCAATACTGCATGCCAAGTACAAGAAGTGTTTGGAAGCTGTTTAAAACATAGACTCAGATGCAAAAAGAATGCAATTGAATAGAGTTACTGAGAAGATTATAATCAAAGTGAATGGGTCTTTGTGCAATGAATCTGACATCTTGATTCCAAATATATGGAGCTGTACTTCATGTAAATAAGGTTCAAAGTGATACCCCACTGCTATCGTCTCAGGGCAACCAGGGATTGGCAATAAAAAGGCAAACATTCTAGCATCACTCACATCGTAAGAACAACGTCAAATAAAATTCTGCCTGTCTTTGAGATCCTTTATTGGTGTTTCCTGTGGTAATTTGCATTTAACCTTGAAAATCTATTCTCGTGCCACATCGCATTGCAATGACGGGAGCTGGTTCTAATCTGAAGCAAACAAAGCATCAGCTTTGACAAAGGGTCATCTGGACTCACAGCGTTAGCTCTTTTTCTCTCCTTACAGCTGCTGCCAGACCTGCTGAGATTTTCCAGCATTTTCTCTTTTGGAGCCTTCCAGTCTTGCCTTTTCTCTCATTTGTCTTTGATACCAGGAGGAGGAGGGTGAAATTGAAGATCCAAGTCAGTTACTTAATACAGTGGAGCATGAATGTATTGAATGGACTGCCTCAAGAGACCATGGAGACTGATTTTAGCAGTGAATTGTAGAGATACACCAAGAAAAAAACATAGAAATGAGAGATAACAAGGAATGATACTTGCTGACCATAACGTTCTTTTCAATGCTGTGCTCTGCCACATTCATATAATGCACTTTCTATAATTGCTTCTATTTATGATTTCACTGATGCTCTGCAACTTTGGACCACTGAAAGACAGGGAGCAGATAGCAAGGACTTAAAAAAGAAAATGATTCAAGAGAATGAGCTTTACAAACAACATTTGCACAACTTATTTCTTCTGCTGGCTAATTTCAAGCCATAGTCTGGATTGATAGAAAATGTGTGGGAGACCCTAGTTAGCCCTTTTTCTTTACTCTGCAGGTTTTTCATTTCATCAGAACACAAAAACAATGCTGAACGCTTAATACTTCCATAGAGCCTTTAAACAAACCAAATGATTAGCACTGAAAGTTTTTTGCGATATGAGTATTTGGCCATTTGCTAATCAATGGTAAGATTTTTTTTTGCTTTGTGGTTTAGGGCAAGCAATTAAAAATCTGAATTGAATGCGGTTTCCTTTCAGATTGTACGGATTGTTGAGTGGGAAATGATGGCAGGGAGGGTTCCTGAGGTGTAAAAGATTAGAAAATTGCATTTCATTAAATAAAAGTTGCAGCAAGCATTTTACAGTCAATAACTTCAATTAAAAGGAAACTTTATTGTCCTTGTACATACAGGTAAAAGTTGATGAAGTGCTTTATAGCCTCGCCTCATTATGCATGCATTTCTGGACGGTGTTCAGAATTTGTGTTTATATCTTAACAGCAATTAATTTACAATCTCCTGCACTGAAATTCCTGGAGCACTAATTAAAGTGACATTATTTCTGTAAACAAATTAACATTAAACTAATTTGCTGTGCAACAGCTTTAGAATTTCTCTGCAAAATTTTCCATATAATTAATTTTGAACCGGTAATAACTTTGGGGACTCAGAAACTTATCAGTTGCTTGCCATTAGTGGATGTTTCGCAAAGGCCAATGCTGTTGGCACCATCTACCCGTTGGCGGTTTGAGTAAATGACAGGACAGCATTACCAGGATCTGCAGGCATACAGGGGATTGTTTCCCATGACCAGTCAGCACTGTTGGGTTGATAGCGTAGCTGACATCTGGTGGCCTGTCATTGTTTAAGTAGGTCCCAGTAATCGATTGAATTTTTAAAAAAAATTAATTTTGTATATTGATGCCTTAAGGGTGTATTTTTGCCTGTGTTGGAGTAGAGAGCTAATTACACATTTTAAAAATCAATTTTTAAAGTGCCCCAAATGAAAATGACAGACTATTTAACTGGTGATTGCATCTAGTATTAGCCCCTTTGCAGCAACTAAAGAAAATCACAATGTTTTTCAACTATTGCTGGAAAAAGAGAGACAAGTCTGCTCTTGTCTTGCACTCATTAGGATAACTGTTTTCGTTAGAGACAAGAAGGTTAAGAGGTGACCTAATTGAGGCATACAAGATGATCAGAGGATTAGATAGGGTGGACAGTGAGAGCCTTTTTTCCTCGGATGGTGATGCTAACACGAGGGGACGTATCTTTAAATTGAGGGGTGATAATTGTAGGACGGATGTCAGAGGTAGGTTCTTTACTCAGAGGGTAGTAACGGCATGGAATGCTCTGCCTGCAGCAGCTGTGGATTCGCCAACTTTAAGGGCATTCAAATGGTCATTGGATAGGCATATGGATAATATTGGAATAGTTCAGGTTAGAGGGTCATTAGATTCGTTCCATTGATTGGCACAACATCAAGGGCCGAAGGGCCTGCACTGCGCTGTAATGTTCTATGTTCTATGTACTAACTTAAGAATGCTAACAACAGAATGCTAACAACAATTCATACTGCATGAGGAAAGATTGGTGACTCATTGGTAGAGGTGTTACCATGGAGAATGCAACAATTGATGGTGATTTGGCAGTTAATTGCCAAGCATTGTTTGAAATTTAAAGCAGGCAGCTTGATTGGCTAAGGCATTGCCTGGAGGAATATGTGGACATGTTTTGTATGTATATGTTCTTTGCACCTCACTATTAGCCAGACTGACAATCATTAGCTGGTTGTCAGCATAATTCTTAACTCATGTTAGCAAGTGTTGTCCAGTTAAACTTCTTTACATTAGTAATTCATCACTTATATTTTCGTATGATTGTTGTGTAATAAACAAGGGAGGGGGGAGTAAAAACATTTATCACACAGCACAGATGGAGACTATTCAGCCTATAATGTCTTTGCCTGCTTTGAAGTTCTAATAGAACATAGAAAAACTACAGCACAAACAGGCCCTTCGGCCCACAAGTTGTGCCAATCACATCGCTACCTACTAGGCCGACCTCTAACCCTCAACCCTATTAAGTCCCATGTACTCATCCAGAAGTCTCTTAAAAGACCCCAACGAGTTCGCCTCCACCACCACCGACGGCGGCCGATTCCACTCATTACACACACACACACACGAAGGGGATTTTAGGTCCCAACTTTTAAAAGGCAAAGAGGGATGGACAATCCGGCAGGAATCCCAAAATGGCTTTTCCACCAGGGAGATTTCCCAGACTGTTCCCACCCCATTTCAATGACGTAGTGAGGTCCCCACTATGAAAAGTCAGGAACCCTATTAGCATACATTTATATCTATTTAATCCCCCCTCCCATCCCATGTTGGTTCGCACTGGTGGGATTTACAGCATGTTTATATAAAATGGGGGACTAGCGAACAGAACCCGCAGGGCACACAGGTTAATATAGCCTCAGGGGAGAGTGTGTCATGCCTGGGTAAGCACTCCCAGCAGTTCCTGGGCACTGCCCTGACACCGTTTGTGTTGGGACTTCCACTGGGGAGTTTCAAGTTGGTAAAGGCAATTCCTGTGTGGAGAAACCCAATGTCCATTGTGGGGGAGTGTTCAATGTCCATGAAGCCATGAGATGGTAGGATGGGGGTTGTTTCATTTTTTATTTATTTATCCGACACCTTGATCTGCTTGGAGCTGAGTTTGCAAGTGGTGTGGACTCACTCAGAACCTGCCCGGCCAGCAGGATGTTGTGGGAGGTACCCATTAATGTTTTAAATCTGTATTTCAAAATACAACGGGAAACCCTGGCAAGGCAGCTGGCTCGCTGCCCTCTCTCCAAAAACAACCTGTCATGAAGAAAAAACTAAAATTCCACCCAAATTCTGCCAATGTTCTGTTAATTTTTAGAGTTAACTTGTATGCATAAAACACAAGTAAATGGTAAAAATATATATGTGGATTAACTCACTGGGCTTGGAATTTCCAATAACTTTGATTTGATTTATTATTGTCACATATACAGTGAAAAGTATTGTTTTTTGTGTGTTATACAGACAAAGCATACCATTCATAGAAACGGAAACAAGAAAATGCAGAATGTAGTGTTACAGTCATAGCTAGGGTGTAGATAGAGAGATAGCAACTTAATGCAAGGTAAGTCTATTCCAAAGTCTGACAGCAGCAGGGAAGAAGCTGTTCTTGAAATGATTGATATGTGACCTCAGACTTTTGTGTCTTTTTCCCAAAGAAAGAAGGTGGAAGAGAGAATGTACGGGTTGCGTGGGCTCCTTAATTATGCTGGCTGCTTTACCGAAGCAGCGGGAAGTGTAGACAGAATCAATAGAAGGGAGGCTGGTTTGCGTGATGGATTAGGCCACATTCACAACCTTCTGTAGATCCTTGCGGTCTTGGGCAGAGCGGAAGCCATGCCAAGCTGTGATACAGCCAGAAAGAATGCTTTCTATGGTGCATCTGTAAAAGTTGGTGAGAGTTGTAGCTGACATGCCAAATTTATTTAGTCTTCTGAGAAACTAGAGGCATTGGTGGGCTTTCTTAACTATAGTGTTGGCATGGGTGGACCAGAACAGGTTGTTGGGGATCTGGACACCTAAAAACTTGAAGCTCTCGACCCTTTCTACTTCATCTCCATTAATGTAGTCAGGGGCATGTACTCCTTTATGCTGACGTTGATGACAATTTTCTTCATTTTGTTGCCATTGAGGGAGAGATTATTGTTGCCATATCAGTTCACCAGATTCTCTATCTCATTCCTGTACTCTGTCTCGTCAACTTGGCTTGAAATTTTGATCAGATGTCATGAAGAATTCAGCATGATCCCTGGAGGGGAGGTGTTAAAACTCAGGCTTTGCACTTGAACACTGAAGATTATTGTGGATTATTAGATGGGCTTCTCGCACTTACTTCCACCGGAGTTGTGAAGTGCTCCGACTGGCATACATTGACATGGCCTATGGCTTAAGACACAAAAAGTGGGCGCACAGATTCTCTGATGCAGCGCTGGTCCTGGTGGAGGGAATCTGGAGGATGAGAGCTGTCCAGTATCTGCAGTAGGAGAAGAACACCATGCCACCACCCTTCTGTCCCCCTCTTGCAGCAACTGGTAATGTTCTTATCGCTCTCATCATCCTTCCCCAGGCAGACCCCAAGCAAAAAGCCCATGTCTAAGCATTCCCTTAGTCCTGCTGACTCCACAAGGTGGAATAACACAGCACCCATTCTTTTTCAGTCAAGTTCACAGGAGAATTCTTTTAATATAATGTTGCTTGGGTGCTGATGAAGTGAGAATTTGGTGCTCAGCCAAATCTGCATTCACTGCAACACAACTGGAGCATCCCAGCCACAGGCAATGTCAGAGAATTCCTGTCCCCCACCCATCTTCCACAATCATCCTCAACACTGGTGCCCCACAAGGCTGTGTTCTCAGCCCCCTACTATACTCCTTATGCACCAATATCTGTGCGGCCAAATTTTCCTCCAATTCGATTTTCAAGTTTACTGACAACACCACCGTAGCGGGTCAGATCTCAAACAATGACAAGATAGAGTATGGGAATGAGAGAGAATCTGGTGAGCTGGTGCAACAACAATAATCTCTCCCTCAATGTCAACAAAACAAAGGAGATTGTCATCGACTTCAGGAAACATAAAGGAGAACATGCCCTTGTCAACATCAATGGAGACGAAGTAGAAAGGATTGAGCACTTCAAGTTTTTAGGTGTTCAGACGACCAACAACCTGTTCTGAACACTATCGTTAAAAAAGCCCACCAATGCCTCGACTTTCTCAGAAGACTAAGGAAATTTGGCATATCAGCTATGATTCTCACCAACTTTTACAGATGCACCGTAGAAAGCACTCATTCTGGTTGTATCACAGCTTGGTACGTTTCCTACTCTGCCCAGGACCGCAAGCAACTACTAGAGGTTGTGAATGTAGTCCAATCCATCACGCAAACCAGTGCCCCATCTATTGACTCTGTCTGCATTTCCCGCTGCCTCAGCAAAGCAACCAGCATAATTAAGGACCCCATGCATGCAAACGTTCTTTCTTCCACCTTCTTCTGTTGGGAAAAAGATACAAAAGTCTGTGGCCACCTACCAACCAACTCAAGAACAGCTTCTTCCCTGCTGCTGTCAGACTTTTGAATGGACTTGCATTAAGTTGATCTTTCTCTACACCCTAGCTATGACTGTAACACTACATTTTGCACTCTCTTGTTTCCTTCTCCATGGGCAGTATGCTTTGTCTGTATAGTGTGCAAGAAACAATACTTTTCACTGTATGTTAATACATGTGACAATAATAAATCAAATCAAATCAAATCAAATCTTGATCACCTTGCAGCATCTTTGCTTCTAACTGTATTCAGCAGAACTCATCCCTCTGGGTCTCAGGATTTCAGTTTTAAGAACATTTGTCTATGGAATACTCGCTCAACAGGTGGCAAAAATGTTTCCTATCTAATCAATTGAAATATAGTCATTGTTGTTTTCTTGGTAAATGAGGCAGAAAATTTACACACAGCAAGGTTCCAGAAACCACCGTCAAATAAATGGCTAAATAATCCTTTTCTGGCAGCTTCCATTGAGGGATAAAGGCTGAGCAGGTCACCAGAACTCCACTGCATTGGAGAGAGATGTAGGACAGGAGGGTGGTACAAAGTACAGGGAAGAGAGGCCATGGAAAGACTTGAAGACACAGAATTTGAAGTCTATTCATTTGGAGATTAGGGATCAATGGAGGTTGACATGGAGATTATGATCAATGAGTGGGATGATGTAAACATATGAACATACTGACAAACTTAGGAATTAGGAGCAGGAGTCACCACACGATCCCTGGAGGTTGCTCCATCTTTCAGTCAGAAGATACATACATAGTATCATAGAATCCTTACAGTGTAGAAGGAGGTCATTTGGCCCATCGAGTCTACACTGACAACAATCCTACCCAGGCCCTATCCCTGTCACCTCATATATTTACCCTGCAAATTGCCTGCCACTAAGGGGCAATTTGTAGAATCATAGAAACCTACAGTACAGAAAGAGGCCCTTTGGCCCATCGAGTCTGCACTGAACACAATCCCACCCAGACCCTACCCCCATATCCCTACATATTATACCCACTAATCCCTCTAACCTACGCATCCCTGGACACTAAGGGGCAGTTTCTTAGCATGGCCAATCAACCTAACCTGCACATCTTTGGACTGTGAGAGGAAACCGGTGTACCTGGAGGAAACCCACACAGACACGAGGAGAATATGCAAACTCCACATAGGCAGTGACCCGAGCCAGGAATCGAATCCAGGACCCTGGAGCTGTGAAGCAGCCGTGCTAACCACGGTGCTACCGTGCCGCCCCTAATCTGTCATGGTCAATTCACCTAACCCGCACGTCTTTGGCGTGTGGGAGGAAACAGGAGGAAACACAAAGGAGAACGTGCAAACTCTGCACAGGCAGTGACCCGAGGCCAGAATTGAACCCGGGTCCCTGGGTGCTGTGTCGTTAGCAGAGCGAACCACTGTGCTAGTGTGCAGCCCTGCACTGTCTGATGCAGGAGGGAGTGATACAGTGTACCATGTTTGTTATGAAAACACTTCAGATGCAATTTTTTAACATTAAATTCAAATTTATAGCACATCTTCCAGCAGCTTTAACTGGCCTAGCCAGGTTTTCAAATTACCATTCCTTAACTCGGTTAAACAGTAATATAGTAACTGTTTATTTTAATACTGCATTTTGACACATGATCGTCCTGAACAAAAGAGTTAATGATTTCAACTGACAGCAATTTCAACAACCTGACTAGGTCAGTAACAGACCTATCTGTGGTAAATGTCAGGAGCTTACAGTTAAATGATTAATGGTGCAGGGATTCATGAGCTGCCACAGAAGAGGTGATCTGAGCAGGTAGATTACAACAGTGAGATCAAAATAATTTTTCAATTTAAATCAAATTGGGTTAAATCACATCCCGGCCAGTTAATGAAAGTGTAAGAGCTGCAGATGCTATTTTGATTGTATTTTGTTCCATCATATTTAATCACATGTGCTTTGCATTGATTTATAACTTGGAAGTACCCAGGAGACTGGTTCTTGAAGCAGGACTGGCAGTGTGGAGCACTCCTGGGATCATTTCACTTGGTCCGCAATTCAACTGTAATGCTAACAGCTTGCTGCTTTCGACCTTTCTATTTTTAGCAGTTTACCTTGAGGTGTGTCCCTCTTTAGTCTTGCCATAAGAAGAGCAATCAGACAGCCATTGTTTGGTTTGAGACAAGCGTGTTCGGTTTTAGTGGGGTGGCGGTGGTTAGCACTGCTGCCTCCCAGCGCCAGGAACCTGGATTCGATTCCAACCTTGGGTGACTGCTTGTCTGTGCGGAGTTTGCACATTCTCCCCCCTATCTGCATGGATTTCCTCTGGGTGCTCCGATTTCCTCCCACGCTCCAAAGATGTGCAGATTAGGTGGATTGACCATGTTAAATTGTCCCTTACTCTCCCAGGATGAGTACATCAGCGGGATTAGCAAAGTGTAAATGCTTGGAGTTCAGCACAGGGGGTGGGCCTGGGTGAGAGTCAGTGCAGACTCGATGGGCCAAATGGCCTCCTTCTGCGCTGTAGAAATTCTATGATTTTCCTGGCACCATGAAAGTGAGGTTGGAGATGGGGGTGATGGCAGGGATTGGTCCCTGATACATTCCCTCTAACGCCCAGGATAACTGAAATGAGGCAGGCACGTAACTGCCATCGGTAAGGTCCTAATTTGGTCAAAGTTAGAAAAGCTGCCAGCATTTTACCACAGGTGGGACATTCCTCAATGCAACTGGACACCAACTCCATGGAGGCAACCTCTCTATGGCAGGTCTAGGAGTAAGAGGGGCATCAAATTTGGAGACTACTTACCTCGAGAGGACCTTCCAGAAGCAAAGACCACACCTGTGGCCCAAAAGTTTCCACTGGAAATATTTCCCCTTTTGTTCCTGGGGGTTAGGAGGGCAGTAAAATGATGATATAATGGGAAAACCACCAGATGAAACTAATGTTCTCGAGACACAAACCCTCGCGCAGGTTGTGGTGGAATTTAAATTCAAAATATGAGAAAGAAAAAGGATCTGGAACAAAAGGCTAGTTTCAGTAATGATGACCATGACAACTATGTTCAGTTATTGTCAAGCTCCGTCTGGTTCACTAAAGTCCTTTAAGGAAGGAAATCTGCCATGCTTACTTGGTCTGGCCTACATGTGACTCCAGTCGCACAGCAATGTGTTTGTGTATTTAATTTATTTATTAGTGTCACAAGTAGGCTTACAGTAACACTGCAATGAAGTTACTGTGAAAATCTCCTAGTCGCCACCCTCCGGCACCTGTTGGGGTAAACTGAGGAAGAATTTAGCATGGCCAATGCATCTAACCTTTCTATTTTTAGCATTTTACCTTGAGGTGCGTCCCTCTTTACTCTTGCCACAAAAAGAGCAATCAGACAGCCATTGTCTGCTCTGAGACAAGTGAGCTCGGTTTCAGTGGGGTGGCACAGTAGTTAGCACTGCTGCCTCTCAGCACCAGGAACCTGGATTCGATTCCAACCTTGGGTGACTGTCTGCCTGTGTGGAGTTTGCATGTTTTCCCTCTGTCTGCGTGGATTTCCTCTGGGTGCTCCAGTTTTCTCCCACTTTCCTCTGACGGATTGTAGGAGGGAACCAGAGCACCTAGAGGAAACCCAGATACGGGGAGAACGCACAGACTCCAAAACAGACTGTGACCCAAGCCGCGAATTGAATCCAGGTCCCTAGTCCCATGAGGCAGCAGCGCTAACCACTGTGCCGCCGTGCCACCACTTGACACTTGATCTAGCGAGCCACCGAATTCAGGGGCAATTGGGGATGGGCAACAAACTGGCCTTGCCATTGATCTCTGCATCCTGTGTCAGTATAACACTCTTGAGTGGCTTTCTTGATTGGCCCCTATGAAGTTTTGGTTTAAATTGATGTATGCCAAGGTAGCTCAATTTTGCCTTCCCAGACCCTCCTCCACAGCGCCATTTATGGCTTTCAAGGCTCCTGCGATTGGACTGGGCAACATTATTTTAACAGGGCAGCAAGTGCAGAGGTGGTCAAATGGGACCTGGGTAAATAGCCCCTCTGCCTAACTGCTGGCAAGCGTAGACTTGGGACATTCACTCAGTCCCATTGCCGAGATCCCTAAATCTGTGGGGAAAATCAAAGAGCAATTTTGGTTTCCCTCCCTGTCCCCATTAACATTCTGTTTTATGGTTACAGATATTGGAATAGTATTCTTACTGGATGGAGCCTGTCACTGCTGTAAACTAATTACAGGGCTAACCTGTGGAGAATAGCCATTCTAAATCAGGTGCATTAACCTGCCAACATAGTTTTAATCTTCACAAATGGAGAGGTATCGGGAAACCGTTTTCATTTACATCTGCTCTTATTAGTTAATGAGAAAAGAAAACCTCTGCTTTCTAATTTTTAATTAACATTTGCAGTAAGTTTCAAAAACAGCACAGACATGTCCTAACCCTGAGGCATTGATAAATGAATCTAATTTATGCAGCTTCACAATGAAGCAAGGGGAGGCGGGGGGGGAAAAACACATTTGTTTTCTAATAAGTAAATAAACAAGTAACTGCAGATGCTGGGAAAAGAAATGGCTGAAAAAGCACAAAAGGTTAATCAGCACCTGTGGTCAGGACCAAATAATTGCTTTGGGTGCAGGAACCTCCACAGATGGTGCTTGCACTGCTATACATTCCCAGTTTCAGCTTTCATTTTAATAATATTGTGTCTTCTGTTGCCTGCACGCACAGGTCTCCCATGGTTGCACACTCTCTCTTTTTAGCCTCTGCTGCCTTTGCCTGTGAGAAGGGAGAAAGTATGGTGCTTAGGATTATCGTCTCCAGAGTTCAGAAGAGAGGATCTCATTAGAAACTTCATAAAATTCTAACAGTGTAGATTCAGAAAGAGTGTTCCCAGTGGTGGGGGAGTCCAGAACTGGGAGCCATAGTTTGAGGATAAGGGGATAAAGCTTTTAGGTCCGAGGTGAAGAGAAATTTCTTCACCCAGAGGGTAGTGAATGTATGAATTCATTACCACAGAGTAGTTGAGGCCAAAACATTTTCACAGCAGCAGTTATATTAAGCAAATTAACTTGTGGTTGATGTTGTGCAATAACAATGGCACCTTGTTCCTGACAGTCACCACAAATGAGCTCCCTTTCCTTGGATGTGTTAATTGAAAAACCTGCTAGTAGGAGGGGTGCTGGGGTTAGAACATAGAACATTACAGTGTAATACACGCCCTTCAGCCCTCGTTCTTGTGCCGACCAGTGGAACCAATCTAATGACCCTCTAACCTGAACTATTCCAGTATTACCCATGTGCCTATCCACTGACCATTTGAACGCCCTTAAAGTTGATGAGTCCACTACTGCTGCAGGCAGGGCATTCCATGCCCTTACTACCCTCTGAGTAAAAGGGTCTCTATCACTGTCTACAGCAAGCCCATCTTCACTGGCCAATATACACATTGGTATTCTTACGCGCAATAGATTGGCATTGTCGTCAAAGTTGTAAATAGATCCTGAGTCATTTGCTCACAATGCAAGCATAATGTTGAAATAGGATGCATCAAAATTACCCTGCAGAGTAATGGCTACCCTGACCAGAGCATTTCAATCTGTATACCGTGCAAATTCATGAACTGGTCCAAGGCAATAATTTATGGCTCTGAAAAGTACCCAGAATATCTCACATCAATCTGGAAGGGCAGCGTGTCTCAAAGCTTTGAGCAACAGGTAAAACTAGCTATTTCACACTGCTACTATGCAGCAGTGGCCTGAGTGGTATTCACTACTAACAAGATATTGCCATCAAGCCAAAAAAGGCATTCTGTCCATCACACAATTCAGTAATGTGGTATCTGAATTTCAGCGTTAGTGTGACACTGGGCAGATAGGCTCTACGACCAAAGACTTGCAGACCATATCAAACAGCATGTCTCTTCTGCTCTTCACAATGGGCAAGCAACAGACCATACCCAACTAGCTCATGTTTGCAAAACTCAAAGCAGTGTCCAATATTAGATGTGATTCCGTGATTGAACAACATTCGCTGAATAAACCTCTGCTAAGAATTACACTGACAAGCTTTAAAAATTGTCAGGTGTTGCAATGCATTTGTGTGGATGGAAACAGCATGCATTAATACACACGGCCCTCCATCTGCAGACAGAAAGAGCAGGTGCACACATTGCGCCTATTTCAGTTAAACAACATAAGTAATGACCGTTTGCTGATTCATTTTCCAGAGCAATGCCTTGGCAAACAGGGCTGGTTTAAATTTCAAATAATGCTTGGCAGTTATCTGTCAATCACCATCAGCTAGTGCATCCTCCATGGCAAGTCCGCTACAAAGAGTCCACTTGTTAACAAATCAGCATTATCTTCTCATACAGAGTAAGTGCAATGTGCAAAGCATTGATGTGTGTTCCTTTTCAGCAACCACTGTTTTCCATCAGTACGGCACCATGAGGCCCTTTTCATGTATCACAGAGAGGAATTAGAGTTTCAAGTGTGATGAAAAAGGTTGCCTCCCGGTGTTTGTGCCTCGAATGGGTCTTGAACCCACATTTGTCTGACCTGGAAGCAAGAGTGTTACCACTGAGCTACCGCTGACACAACAGTATAGGTGTGATGAGAAGGTTATAACAGTTCTGTAGAAGGATCTCAAAACATTAACTTCTCTTCACAGATGTTGCCAGACCTGCTGAATTTTCTGTTTCTATTTTAGATGATGATGAGCAAGTTGATAGTCCAAAAAATAAAGTAGGTTTAATAAAATCCATGAGCATCTAGAGTCATAGAGGTTTATAGCATGGAAACAGGCCCTTCGGCCCAACTTGTCCATTCCGCCCAGTTTTTACAATGAAGTTAGTCCCAATTGCTTACATTTGGCCCATATCCCTCTATACCCATCTTACCCATGTGACTGTTTTAATGTTTTTAAAAGACAAAATTGTGCCCACCTTCACTACTTCTAGCAGCTCGTTCCAGACACTCATCATCCTCTGAGTGAAACAATTGTCCCTCTGGACCCTTTTGTATCTCTCTCCTCTCATCTTAAATCTATGCCCTCTAGTTTTAAGATTCCCCTACCTTTGGGAAAAAATGTTGACTATCTATCTCACTGATGCCCCTCATTATTTTATGGACCTCTGTAAGATCACCTTAAGCTTCCTAATCCGCAGCGAAAAAAGTTCTAGTCTATCCAGCCTCTCCTTATAACTCAAACCATTAAGCCCCAGTAGTATCCCAGTAAATCTTTTCTGAACTCTTTCTAGTTTAATAATATCCTTTCTATAATAGGGTGACCAGAATTGCACACAGTATTCCAAGTGTGGCCTTACCAATGTCTTGTCCATCTTTAACAAGATGTCCCAACTCCTGTATTCAATGTTCTGACTAATGAAACCAAGCATGCCAAAAACATTCTCCAATGATTTCATGATTTTTTTTTGAATAATATTTCATCTTTTTTTTAAATTGCTTATTCCTTAAGAACTGGCTTTAGTATTCTACGTTAAGTTCCCATTGATTGCGAAGTAGTCTTGTCATTGTTTTTATTCCACAATAGCAATGTAAATGTCCCCTTCAAAGTGATGAGTCTTCAGAAAGAGTAAGATCTAGAGACGTTCCCAGATGGGCAAATCAACAGTAATTTCACTTGAAGCGGGCATTGTTTTTATGGTGAGAATTTGGTCATTAATATGATAATTTTGATTGATTTTAGGCCAGAGAGGTGCTGGGTTCTGAAAGGCAATTGCAAACCAGTAGACATTTATTGCAGTTTCTCATCTCCAGGGATCATAAAGGGCAAAAGGACGTCACGACCTGCGAATTGATTAGATGGAAGATGAACTTAATTTATAGCACTTTTTAGCAAAATCAATAATAATTAAGGTGAGGCTGACGTCCTGCGTACTTAAATATATAAATAAATGTACATATATATTTGTACACATATCACTCTTTTACTTTCTATGAAGCACCAAGCAAGTTTGGCAGTTCCCATAATATTAGATTACACTATCGGAAGTCAGAGTGATGCTTTTAAAAATGTGGAAATCGCAAAAGGAAAAGCCAGTAAAATGTGGAGTAAGTTAGCAGTAACACTTGTCAAGGCTGATCTTGTTACTGGCTTTTTTTCCCCTGGGATTTGAAACTTTTCAAATTCCCCCTTCTTGGTATGTGTAGCATCCTCGCATCTTCAACTGATATAGACAGAACAGGTCTATAGATGGAGATCCTTTATTACAATGACTCAAAAAAAAGGAACCAGTGTTCCTGTAGTATGTTTCATGACCTCAACACATCTTTTTGGAAGCCAGTGAGTTAATTTTTGACATGTTAACTGCTGTTATAAATACAGTTGTTGTCAATTTGCACACAGCAAAGCCCTACAAAACGATTGACGTAAGTGATCAGATAATGATGATTGAGGGTAGACATTAGGAAAATCCCTTGCCCTTGTTTCAACTGCACTGAAACAGTGTGCAGGTTAGCATCGTATTAATGACTCATCCAATAAAGCAGCTTCTTCAGTTGTTACAATCCCAGTTGATGTTATAACTGAATGGGAAGATCTCAGAATGCAATCCTAGCTCAAAAGTCCACAACTTCCAATTATTTTTGTAAAATGTGGAGGAACAGAGTTACAAGACTGCTAATTAGAACATGAAAAATTGATTACAATCCTTTACTGCCCACTTAGCTTAACAATTACACATATATTAAGATTTACAAGTACATCTGGAGCTATACTGGTCTTATTAACCCACAAAGTCCCTTTGAAGCACACAGGATGATTGTGGTCAAACATATTCCTCACTGGACCCAATTGAAAGTCTGTGGACTTTTCCTTAATTGTGCCCCCCCCCACTCTGATTTCAGCTTCTACACGACTAGTTTCAAATTCTGCTTTCAAAAGTCACACTTGCAAATCCTAACAGTAATCTGTTCTGGTATAGTAAGTCTTCAGGGACAGAAATCCCTTTATTTACAAGCTCTGACAACAGTACACATAGTGTTAGCAGTTTACCTCCAGGGGTATCAAAGGAACTGGCAGCCCCGGTTAAATACAAGGCAAAGACTTCCTGATTGGTCCATCAATTAGATCCTTAATCAGGGACACCTTTTAGTGGATCCTTAATCAAGGGGTTCATACTCCAATAGGCCAACCTCAATGGCCTGACTGAAGTCATTACATATGGTTCCCAGTTTCCTCTGTTCTGTTAACTCCAGGCATCTTAGAAAGTTCTCTTCATTTTTTTAGTTTCCTTACCTAGCTGGATTTAGATTTCTCACATCTGTTTTCTTAACCATTATTGTATAAAATGGCTTTTCCTCCAGTAAGCTGAGAGAAAGGCTTTCTCTTTACCCTTCTAAAACCAACTGTTTTTAGCCGAGCTGCCTTCTCTCTCACTACATATCTCCAATGAAATCAAATTACTTAAACTAAAACTTAAAAGCTTCTCTATCTTACACAGTCCCAATTGCTAAGCAACCACTGTTGGTTTATTTACTTTTCACGCCATAGCCCTCTCAAAGTATAGTAGAGATACAGCTGCAACTGAACCAACCCCCAGACAGACAAACACCTTTGTCCGACATTGAACTAATTATAGGTTTTACCCTCCAGGCACATAAACATGAAATCAACGATACTTTTATTTCTAATGTTTAACAATGCAAATATAAATTCCTTAAAATTACCTAAGGTGGAGGGTTATAGGTATACCTAGTAGGTAGGGACATGCTTGGTGCAACTTGTGGACCGAAAGGCCTGTTTGTGCTGTAGTTTTTTTCTATGTTTCTACGTTTCTTTATTTTCCTAACAGTGCTGCAATGCAGAATCAGCCTAGGTTAGGTTCATAAATCCTCAGATGGTACATTGGACTCAGAGCCTCTTGAGTGAGGTGTTGAAAGTGCCACTATTAAACTGGCACATGGATGTAACATGAATGTTTACTTTTCCATCCACCTGTTCCTTGTACCTTTTGAGAAATTCCAGCAATTTCTGGATCTTTTTCATCAGAACAGAGGAGATGTCAGGGGTAAGTTTTTCACTCAGAGGGTGGTGAGTGAGTGGAATCGGCTGCCGTCGGTGGTGGTGGAGGCGAACTCGCTGGGGTCTTTTAAAAGGCTTCTGGATGAGTACATGGGATTTAATGGGATTGAGAGTTATAGATAGGCCTGGTAGGTATGGATATGATTGGTGTAACTTGTGGGCCGAAGGGCCTGTTTGTGCTGTATTGTTCTATGTTCTATGAAAAACATCTATTGTTAATAGAAGTGGGTTCCTACTTTTTTTTCCCTTGATTGTGTGTAGTTGGGTGTCTATGGCATTGATGAGTGAGACATACAGAGTGACTGATAAGTAGCTCTGGACACTGCTGAATGACAGATTGCATTGCTGGCTTTCTCCATTGAACCGTTGTTATCCAAAGGTTTTTCAATGCACCACCATGTGCCTATTTAAGGATTGCTGCTTGCTTGGAATGAAGAGCAACCATCCCAGTGTCCTTTGACATGGAAGACAGTCGAAATCTATATCTGTAATGATAATCTGCAGTGATTATTAAAAATCCCTTCAGTGAAAACTCCTCTGTGAAGTAAAATGGAAATCATTTCTTTAGCAAAACAAAATTACTGAAAAAATGGATCATTAATTAAATCTGAAAGCTAAAAGGAGAATATTCAAATGTGCGCGGAAACCTTAAGGGAGTTTTGCCGCTGGGCCAGCCCATCATTGGCACTGAGCCAGGAATAGAGATTGTATTTTAAAACAAAAATCTCCCACTAATTCAGTCATTCATATATTTTCTTCAATAATAATCACCCATCAGAATTGCTGGAGACATGCAAGTTATCAAGTTGTCAGTGGATCAGCCGCATTTGATTAGAGCGACACAGTGGTTAGCACTACTGCCTCACACCACCAGGGACCTGAGTTCAATTCCAGCCTTGGCTACCTGTCTGTGTGGAGATTGTGCATTCTCCCTGCGTCTGTGTGAGTTTCCTCCGGTTTTCTCCCACAGCCTAAGGAAGTATGAGTTAGGTGGATTGGCCATGCCAAATTGCCCCTAAGTGTCCCGGGATGCATAGGTTAGCGAGGTAAATATGTGGGGATATGGGGTAGGGCCCAACAGGCTTATTTGGTAGCACAAGCTTTTGGAGTACTGCTCCTTCATCAGGTGAGTGCTACCAAATAAACCTGTTGGACTTTAACCTGATATTGTGAGATTACTTACTGTGCCTAACACAATCCAATGCTAGCAACTCTACATCAGGGCCTAGATGGGATTGTTGTTGGTGCAGACTCGATGGACCAAATGGCCTCTTTCTGCATGGTAGAGATTCTGTAATTATTTTATAATGTTCACAAGAATGTAGCGAGTAAGAAAAGCTATTTTGCCCAAGGTAGCTCATTCGTTTTAAAAGATACAAGTCCCATGGTGACCACATTCACCAGTTCTTTCAGTTATTTTGTGTTTTCATAAGAACATAAGAACATAAGAAATAGGAGCAGGAGTAGGCCATCTAGCCCTTTGAGCCTGCCCCACCATTCAATAAGATCATGGCTGATCTGTCGTGGCTCAGTTCCACATTCCCACTCTCTCCCCATAACCCTTAATCCCCTCGCTTATCAAAAACCCATCAACCCGCGTCTTAAAAATATTTAGCGAGGCAGCCTCCACCACCTCAACGGGCAGAGAATTGCAGAGATTCACCACCCTTTGAGTGAAGAAGTTCCTCCTCAACTCCGTTCTAAACCGCCCCTCCTTTATCTTGAGGCTGTGCCCCCTAGTCCTACAGTCCTTTCTGAGCGGGAAGAGTCTCTCCACCTCTATCCTATCCATCCCATTCATCATCTTATACGTCTCAATGAGATCTCCCCTCATTCTTCTAAACTCTAACGAGTACAAGCCTCCATTAACTCATTTGGGATTGCTATCTGAAATAGTGTTCTCAATGTACCACCAGTGATATTTTTCATTTTGTCATATTGACCATATTTCCATCGTAAGATTGGATATGGTGATCTTTATTTTTCAATGTCCAGCTCCATTCACAACTCCTCGTTAAAAAGAGCCTTTACCCACATCCAGTGATCTCCTGTTGCCTAGAAAGACGAGGACAACAGTTGCAACTGCCATTTAAACTTCCCTTGAATATCATACAATCTTGACTTGGAATTATATCACTGTTCTTCAACACAAAATTGAGAGCGTCCTTATTAGAAACACAAAGATACAAAAGTGTAGAAACACGTACCAACCATCTCAAGAGCAGTGTCTTCTCTGCTGCCATCAGACTGTTGAATGGACCTACCATTTTTTTTAAGTTTTTTATTCATTTGTGGGACATGGGCGCCACTGGCTGTCCAGCATTTATTGTCCATCCCTAGTTGCCCCAGGATAGTTGAGAGTCAACCACATTGCAGTGGTTCTGAAGTCACATATAGGCCAGACCAGGTAAGGACGGCAGATTTCCTTCCCTAAAAGACATCAGTGAACCAGATAGATTTTTCCAACAATCAACAATGGTTTTGTGGCCATTAGTAGATTTTTAATTCTGTTTTTTTTTAATTGAATTCAAATTCCACCAGCTGCCATGATGGGATTGCGAACCCAGATCCCCACAACATCGGCTGAGTTTCTGGATTAATGGTCTCGCAGTAATACCGCTAGGCCACCGCTGATCTTTCTCTACGTCATTGTTGTGATTGTAAAATATATTCTACACCCTCTTCTTCTTCCCTATGTACTCTATGAATAATATGTTTTGTCTGCAAGCGCTCAAGAAACAGTACTTTTCACTACATCCTGATACATGTGACAAAATTAAATCAAATCAAACTGTGGGTGATAAATCTAGATAAATTGGACTGCACCATGAGAGGAATTAGTGATGGGCAATAAATGATGGCTTTGTCAGTAACACCAACCAGATAACATCTTAAGTACTTCTGGCATTGCATGCTTAACCTTTCGCCTTGGTCCGTGATTCTGCTACACACACGGGTTCATATGGTTTGCCAAAATGTTTAGATTGCCTCTGAGTCTCCCAGAGTCAGCAGTTGATCGCTGAGGCTGCATGACTTTTGTGAATAGTTGACTGCAGCCAATGATGACCTATTGGCTCTGCATTCAAGGCTGCAAGTCAGGAGAAGCTGCGACGAGAGGAGAGATTGCAACAAAACATGATGGCATAGTGGTTTAACACTGTAGCCTCATGCCATCAGGGATTCAGGTTCGATTCCAGCCTTGGGTCACTGTCTATGTGGAGATTGCGTGTCCTCCCTGTGTCTGCATGGGTTTCCTCCAGGTGCTCCTGTTTCCTCCCGCAGCCCAAAGATGTGCAGATTAGGTTGATTGGCCATGCTAAATTGTCCCTTAATGTCTCAGATTAGTGGGACAAATACATGAGATTACAAGGTTAGGATCTGGGTGGAATGCTCTATTGGAGAGTTGGTGCAGACTCGATGGGCCAAATGGCCTGCTTCTGCACTGTAGGGATTCTATGATAAAAATACGGGAGAAGGAGGTGGTGCACTGTGCATGGTGACCATGGTGGTTCATCAGGGAGCAAAGGTATGAGGCCCCTTAGCTTTGTGGAGAAAGCTGTCACAGAGCTCTGTCACCTTCTGCAGCCTCCACTTGGGTCTTGATCCTTGGAGGAAAGGATGTTTGTATGTGTGATTTGGGCCTGCTCAGGATCTAGTCTCTCATTTTCCATCTGAGACCTCCTGTGTGCCACTCGTCTTCAGGTTCAGTTAAGCAACCTCATTCGCTCCGTGCTGCAAAGTTACGGTGAAGGGAAACGTAGATCAAGAGAGGAAGGATCAAACTCTGCAAAATGTCCGGCCTGTGTTGGCACGTGTCCATGTTGCACCAGCACTCAGCCAAATTGCAGGTCTCTCTTTGCCAAGGTGCAAGAGATTTAATAATGAAACAAAAAACCCGTGCTGAACTTGCCAAGACACTTGTAGCAAGCATATTCACAGCACATGAATCCGCTGCTTACAGTTCCGCATGGTAAATGTCGATTAAGTAATCAAGATTAACTCTTTGACCACCCAATTCATCGCTTATATCTGTCTCGAAACGTTGTTACTGTCAAACAGTTAGCAATATCCTTTCTATTTGGCTTTGCATCCAGAATGAAATGATGTGCAACAAAATGGACCTTAATGCTCTCATTTTTCATCTGCAAAGCAAAAGCACTAATTCCCAGAGGCCGCCTATCTGAGCTTCAAGGATGCTCAGAGCACATCCGACGGCACATTGTGTTGGATGATATTAAGATTTTCCTGCTTCTTCCCTAAACAGGCATTAAGACTCATGAATATCTTGGCGATTAACGCTTGTCTCAATTTTTTTCTGGAGGTCCAACAACACTGCGAGGAGAAGGCACATTATCTTATATCCTCCTGTGGTCTGAATGGCTATGCCTCGAGCCAAATGGGGCTTGCAAAAGGCCAATCCCACAATGAAGATAAGTTATTTTTTTAAAGGAGCAGGCATTCTGGGTTTATTATTAACATGAGCCAGATAGGATTGGTCATTAGGGTTCTGGCAAGCCTCCTCTCGATACCTAATTTGTGTCTGGAGTTGGGCATTAATGACATTCCTGAGGACCTCGGCCTGATCTTGGTCACCAATTGTGCTGCATCAGAAACTACTCATCTCCATTTCCTAGGCTGCTTGCATGGTAGCACAATGGTTACCTACCCCTCCCAGCCCCCAGAAGAAAGTTCATTCATATTGGCCTAAGGCCAGATCAGTGTGAAATCTGGCTGGTCCCCCAAGGCATGCTCTTTGCAAGCAGACCTCCCCGTAGGATGACACAGTGGCACAGTGGTTAGCACTGCTGCCTCACAGCACCAGGAACCAGGTTCAATTCCTGGCTTGGGTCACTGCATGGAGTCTGCACCTCCTCTTTGTGTCTACGTGGGTTTCCTCTGGGTGCTCCGGTTTTCTCCCACAGTCCAAAAGACATGCTGGTTAGGTGAATTAGCCATGCTAATTCGGTGTCCCCAAAAGGCGCCGGAGTGTGGCGACCAGAGGATTTTCACAATAACTTTGTTGCGGTGTTTATGTAAGCCCACTTGTGACTAATAAATAACCTTTACTTGAATGAATAGCGTGACTAGTCCATTTCCTCCTCGCATGTTATAGTTTGAGGGCAATAGTTCTCCAAATAGCTATTATTCCATGACAGACAATCTCTGGCCACACTCACCCCAAGACCAGAAAATTCCACCCAAGGTTAACAGACCTTTGCATGGTCCATGTCCCACCTGCTACAATTCCAGTGGCGGGCAGGATGACAAAATTCTGCCCTAACAATTTCTCTATTCTGGCTAGAAAGATCAGGGCACCTAAAATATTACAAGATGCAAGATAGGCACTGACAACAGTGTTTGCCTCCTGCACAGCAGGACAGATACTTCATTCAAAATCTATTTCCCCGCATTTATATTCAATTCAGAATTTTCATTCCTTCGTACAAAATGTCAAATGTTATTGTTTGACTATTGGGCTGGTTCGAGCCCAGTTAACTGATAGGACTCAACCACTCAAGATAGATGAATAATGACTGCATATATTATTGGCATCAATATTTGTGCTTAAGATTTGAGTTTGTTCTTAGCACCAATGCCATGTATAGTGAATTCCACTTCTCAGCCAGGCCTCCACGCAAGGGAGTGTAATTAGAAGACAAAGTCGTACCACAGTTACAGAACCAGCTGTATATGTTCATTTTATCACCTATAGGTATGACTTTTAGGGAAATATGGCCTATTCTCTGTAGTGCTGAGCACATGCTGAATTATCAAGACTTGTTTTTGCACAAGAGAATGGTGGGTTCCTGGAACTCGCTGCTGGGAGAGTACTGGAAGCAAGTATAAGAACATAAGAACATAAGAAATAGGAGCAGGAGTAGGCCATCTAGCCCCTCGAGCCTGCCCCGCCATTCAATAAGATCATGGCTGATCTGTCGTGGCTCAGTTTCACTTTCCCGCCCTCTCCCCATTACCCTTAATCCCCTCTCTTATCAAAAACGTATCTACCCGTGTCTTAAATATATTTAGCGAGGTAGCCTCCACCACTTCAACGGGCAGACAATTCCAGAGGTTCACCACCCTTTGAGTGAAGAAGTTCCTCTTCAACTCCATTCTAAACTGCACCCCCCCTTACCTTGAGGCTGTGCCCTCTAGTCCTACTGTCCTTTCTGAGCGGGAAGAGCCTCTCCACCTCTATCCTATCCATCCCATTCATCATCTTGTACGTCTCAATGAGATCTCCCCTCATCCTTCTAAACTCTAACGAGTACAAGCCTAGTTTATTCAGCCTCTCCTCATAGTTCAACCCCGTCAACTCCGGTATCAGTCTAGTAAACCTCCTCTGCACTCCCTCCAGGGCCAAAATATCCTTGCGCAGGTGCGGCGCCCAAAACTGCACACAGTACTCCAGCTGCGGCCTCACCAATGCCCTATACAGCTGCAGCAAGACCTCCCTACTTTTATATTCAATCCCCCTCGCTATGAAGGCCAGCATCCCATTCGCCTTCCTGACCACCTGCTGCACCTGCAGGCTGGGTTTTTGCGACTCATGTACAAGGACCCCAAGGTCCCTCTGCACCATTGCATCCTGCAGTTTTTTGCCATGTAAGTAATAGTCCTTCCTACCATTATTCCTACCAAAGTGGACAACTTCACACTTGATAGGATGATAGTGACTTTTAAAGGATGTCATGACAAATACATGAATAGGATGGGAATAGAGAGATATGGCCCTTGGAAGGATAATGGATTTTAGATCAGACAGACAGCATGGTTGTTGCAGTCTTGGAGGTCCAAAGGGTCTATTCCTGTGCTGCAATTTTCTTTGTTCTTTTGCCACCTGGGGTGATTGTAAAATATCTCAAATGGCAATTCAGACAAAGAGAAAGGGAGTTTTTCATTGTCCTGGTCAATATTTATCCCTCGACCAACATCACATAGAGATAAAGGCAAAATACTGTGGATGCTGGAATCTGAAACAAAAACAGAAAATACTGGAGAAACTCAGCAGGTCTGACAGCATCTGTGGATAATTGAACTAATCTTTGAAGTCTGGATGACCCTTCGCAGGAGTATCATCCAGTCTTGAAATGTTGGCTTTTTTCTCTCTCCACAGATGCTTTCAGATCTACTGAGTTTCTCCAGCATTTCCTGTTTTCTTGTCACAAACAGATTTTCTGGTCCTTATCAAATTGCTAATTGTGAGATTTTGCTGCATACAAATTGATTGCTGCATTTCCTACGTTACAATCATGACCACATTTTTAAAAGTAATTCACTAACGGTAAAACACTCCAGAAGATCCAGAAACTGTGAAAGGTGCTATATAAGGTCAAGTCTATCATTCTTTCAAGTGGCTGGATAAGGGAAAAAAAATAAGAATCCCTGCCCTGCTTATGTCTCAAGTCCTAGGTGAAGTAAGTTCCATTGAAGGGACAAAAAAATTAAATATTGCGTCAGTTTAAAGGGAAGGAGCTGCTTTGAGATCAAAAGTTATTTATTAGTCACAAGTAAGGCTTACATTAATACCACAGTGCAGTTATTGTGAAATTCCCCTAGTCGCCACACTCTGGCACCGGTACGGGTCAATGCACCTAACCAGCATGTCTTTCAGAATGTGTGAGCAAACTGGAACACAGTAAAAAGTCTGACAACACCAGGTTTTAGTCCAACCTATTTGCATTTTAATTCGCATTTTAATCAGTAATCTCTAAACTGTCTGTGCTTTATATGCTCTGTCTGAGGCCAGGACTCTCCATTCACCTGACGAAGGCGCTAACCCGAAAGCTAGTGAGTATATTATCGAATAAATAGGTTGGACTAAAACCTGGTGTTGTCAGACTTTTTACTGTGTTTACGCCAGTCCAACGCCGGCATACCCACATCGAAACTGGAACACCCAGAGGAAACTCATGCAAACACGGGGAGAATGTGAAAACTCCACACAGACAGTGACCAAACCCAGGAATATGAACCTGGGTCCCTGGCGCTGTAAGGCAGCACTGCTAACCACTGTGCTACCACACCATCCGAAAGGCTTGCTTTCAAGGCAGCCAGGAAACGTTGCAACTCCTTGTCGGGGAATTGAACCTGAGTATCCCACGTGACGAGTGGAGATAGTTACCACAGTGCTAACAAAGTAGAGACATACAAATTTTGTATGTCTCTGCTCTTGCACGGTACACCTGATCTTGTCATCTCTCTGAGTGCCCAAGTGTGGTCATGTTCCTCTCGTTGTAACTGACAATTAGCTACACAATTAATTTCCGTTTGCAGTCTTTTTAAATTCACCTTTGTGCGAAACTCTGAAAATTGAATGTGGATACAAATCATTTATATGATTTTACTCATTCTTATACCTTTAGACCAACATTTCATAATTGGGTGCTTTAGATAGCAGTTCAGAGTTGAGGATTTTAATTGCATTTGACCTCGGCAATGTTTTTACAAGTGGCTCATTACAAATGAATGACCTGTGACTCCTGAAACATCATTTGTCAGTGATGTTGGCATTTGGCTGATCTGAAGATTGTCACTGTCTTCAGCCGCTCATTACTCTTTTCACGCAGATTGAAGATTTTAAGATGCTTTTCTTTCCCAATAATGACTGTGCAGTTGTACAGTGTCCTGTTTCGGGAAATAAATAATTGCTGGTTCCAGGAAGTTTTGAAGTACCTATCATAATATACCATCTTTAACAATAAAATTGGCTTTTACGTTGTAACCTGATACAACGTGTTTTCCATTCACGACTGCAATAGGACATCTAATTGGAATATGTCAAATGAGACCAATAACTTTTTAATTGTTATTGATTCTGGATCTTGCAAATATGAATGGTCTACAAAGTATGGCTCTGCTTATGACTCAACCATGTCTATCTGTCTTCCTAATGGATCAGCAAGTCAAAGGGGGTGAATGTTAAATGTGGTATTTACAGTAAATGGCAAATGAAATTGATATCCTTTGAGTAATGAGGGTCTTTTTGGAAGCTTGAACTATCCTGTGCAATAGATGGCTGCATTCATTGTGATTTGTTTCAGAATACAATGTCTTAGTTTTTGACCTGCCAGTGGAGATTTTCATTTGGAGGATGGCTGGGGGGGCAAGAGCTTTTACTTTTGGTAAAAGTTCTCCCTCAACCTACATACTTATGTTAGAAGTAAAACTTATTTATTTGCCACAATTAAGACTTACATTAACACTGCAATGAAGTTCCTGTGAATTTCCCTTAGTCACCACAGTCTGGTGCTTGTTCAGGTCAATGCTCCCAACCAGCACATTTTTCAGACCAAGAGAGGAAACCCAGGCATACACTGGGAGAACATACAGATTCCACACAGACAGCAACCCACGCCAGGAATTGAACCCAGGACCCGAGCGCTGTGAGGCAACAGTGCTAACCACTCTGCCACCATGCTGCCCTGAAGTTTAGAAATTTTAATCTTCAAAATTAATCAATGCGGAAGGTGTTTTCTGACCTCGCTCGCCCCCGAAACTGGAAAATCCTGCTTGAGCTTCATAGACCTTTCCGTGGCCCACCCCTTGCACGTTCCGATTCCCACGATGGGCAGGATGGTAAAATTCTGGCCTCTATAAATGTACTGAGAACGATGTAGAGAAGCGCTTTTTAATGAATCTCTTCATTCGCGGTTGATGTTTAATAGGGCAAATCCCCGTGCCTGTTGTTTTGTTCAACAAGTTAATTGATAAAATGTGGAAATCAAACCGTTCCTTATTTAAACTTGATGAGCATTCACATCTTGTTATTTATTGCATCAAATCACTGGAGTGTGAAGGGAAAACAGAATTTCCTGGGTTATTAGCAGAAGAGCCTGCATTTAAAAAGCACAGATTTGTTGGCATCTTTCACAGGATAAATGGGCTAAGTTAAAAGCAGCTTCTCGACAGATGTATCACTGCCCAGCTTCATCAGTAGCTATAATTCTGTCTTTGTACCAAAGAGGAAATTAATATGCACTATGGAGATATAAATATTGTTTTTTTACTGTGTAATTAAGAACATAAGAACATAAGAAGTAGGAGCAGGAGTAGGCCATCTAGCCCTTCAAGCCTGCCCCGCCATTCAATAAGATCATGGCTGATCTGAAGTGGC
The DNA here is from genome assembly GCF_965287045.1 of Carcharhinus amblyrhynchos. Lineage (NCBI taxonomy): Eukaryota > Metazoa > Chordata > Chondrichthyes > Carcharhiniformes > Carcharhinidae > Carcharhinus > Carcharhinus amblyrhynchos. The sequence continues at coordinate 84,820,629 of NC_137334.1, forward strand.
TCAGTTCCACTTTCCCGCTTTCTCCCCATAACCCTTATTTCCCTTGCCTACCAAAAACCTATCTATCCGTATCTTAAATATATTTAGCGAGGTAACCTCCACCACTTCAATGGGCAGAGAATTCCAAAGATTCACCACCCTTGGAGTGAAAAGTTCCTCCTCAACTCCGTTCTAAACTGCACCCCCCCCCCCCCGCCCTTATCTTGAGGCTGTGCCCTCTAGTCCTCCAATTAAACTCCATTAATACATCATCAGGCTTTCAGCGCTGTTTCTGTATAACAAATTAGAAGTTTAGAAGAATGACGGGCGATCTTATAGAAACATATCACATTATGAAGGAAACAAATAAGATATAAGCAGGGAGATTGTTTCCACTGGCGCTTGAAACTAGAACTAGGGGGCATGGCCTCAAAATAAGGGGGGACAGATTTAGGACTGAGTTGAGGAGGAACTTCTTCACACAAAGGGTTGTGAATCTGTGGAATTCCTGCCCAGTGGAGCAGTTGGGGCTACCCCGTTGAATGTTTTTAAGGCAAGGATAGATAAATTTTTGAACAGTAAAGGAGCGGGTGGGTAAGTGGAGCTGAGTCCACAAAGAGATCAGCCGTGATCTTATTGAATGGCCCAGCAGGCTCGAGGGGCCAGATGGCCTACTCCTGATATTCAAGTTTATTTATTAGTCACAAGTAGGCTCACATTAACACTGCAATGAAGTTGCTGTGAATATCCTCAAGTCACCACACTCCGATGCCTGTTCAGGTACACTGAGGGAGAATCTAGGATGGCCACTGCACCTAACCAGCACGTCTTTCAGACTGTGGGAGGAAACCGGAGCACGCTGGATAAAACCCACACAGACATGTTGAGAACATACAGACACCATGCACACAGTGACCCAAGCTGGGGATCGAACACAGGTCCCTGGTGCTTTGAGGCAGCAGTGCTAACCACTGTGCCACTGTGCCATCTCTGAGTAAAAGAACAGTAACTGTAGAAATCAGGGTCCCATCACAGCAGAAAACAAATATGTTCTGATCTGATACTGCTTGGACTTTAATTGGAAATAATTGTTCTGTTTCTTTTCAGACTTTAGTTTCATCTTCTATCTATTTCTGCTATATTATTCATTGCTATAAAATATTATTACCTTTTCTGGCTGGGATGGATCCTGTTTGTTTTCATGTTGCAAACTAAAGTGGATGTCACCTCCAATGGTTTTTTTCAGATTTAAAATTGTTTCTCATTCCTTTGTATTTTTGTTTTAGATTTTAGTCACATGTATAAGTGTGGGCTTTGTTTTTTGAGTGCCTGTTTGTCTCATTCAATAGGACCTTTTCCTCTGTGGTTACTTTTGGAATAAGTGATTTGCCAATTTGTCAGAGAGTGGTAACACTTCTCCATTGCACCATTTGGATTGACTGGATTTCCTCGTTTCAGAGAGTGTGTCTCAAAGTATCTAATTTCTTCTTTCTCTAACTCACATAACTTTTGTGTCACTCATCAAAGTGATGGAATTTTGGAGATTTTGTCTGAGAAACTGAGAAATGTTAGATTTCCTGTTGCTACTAGCATTCTCATGGAATAATTTTTTGGTAGCTTATTTAATAATATAAGGGCCTGGCCCTACAGGGTTAATGTGGGACTGAGTACAGTGCCTTCCACACTGGTGTAAGAAGACAATGATCTTGACCTAGGGGCAGTGAGATGTTGATCAGAGAGGTGCTAAAACCTAAGACGGAGATAATTCCATGTCTGTATCCTTTAATATGTGTGTATTTGAGTTGATTTGATTTGACTTATTATTGTCACATGTATTGACATACAGTGAAAAGTATTGTTTCTTGCGCGCTATACAGACAAAACATACTGTTCATCGAGAAGGATACGAGACAGTGCAGAATGTAATGTTACAGTCATAGCTTGGGTGTGGAGAAAGAGCAACTTAATGCAAGGTAAATCTATTCAAAAGTCTGACAGCAGCAGGGAAGAAGCTGTTCTTTAGTTGGTTGGTATGTGACCTCAGACTTTTGTATCTTATTCCCAACGAAAGAAGGTGGAAGAGAGAACGTCAATGATGTGTGGAGTCCTTAATTATGCTGGCTGCTTTGCTGAGGCAGCGGGAAGTGTAGACAGAGTCAATGGATGGGAAGCTAGTTTGCATGATGGGTTGGGCTACATTCACGATCTTTGTAGATCCTTGCGGTCTTGCGCAGAGCAGGAGCCATACCAAGCTGTGATACAACCAGACAAAATGCTTTTTATGGTGCATCTGTAAAAGCTGATGACAGTCACAGCTGATGTACCAAATTTCTTAGTCTCCTGAGAAAGTAGAGGCGTTGGTGGGCATTCTTAACTATGGAGTTGGCATGGGGGGGACCAGGACAGGTTGTCGGTGATCTGGACACCTAAAATGTTGAAACTCTCGACCCTTTCTACTTTGTCCCCATTGATGTAGACAGGGGCATGTTCTCCTTTACGCTTCCTGAAGTCGATGACAATCTCCTTCATTTTGTTGACATTATTGTTGCCGCACCAGTTCGCCAAATTCTCTATCTCATTCCTGTACTCTGTCTCGTCATTGTTTGAGATCGGACCTACTACAGTGGTATTGTCAGCAAACTTGAAAATTGAATTGGAGAGGGAGTTGGCTGCACAATCATAGGTGCATAAGGAGTATAATAGCTATACATAGTTGCACATAATTAATAAAGGCTTGCTACCAGATACAGAAGACTGCAAAAGCTTCTTTAGCAGGCAAAAGCTTCTGTAACCAACATTGTTGAATATCTGGGTACAAACAACATCAGGCACTGTGAGTACTCAAACTTCCAAACTTTAATTACTTGCTAGCAAGGAGAACACACATTCAGTGCAATGCATTGCAAGGTGTTCTCCTGATTCTGGCCTTCATCAATCGAGGAATTGAGTTTAGGAGTCGGGAGGTGATGCTGCAGCTTTATAAGACCCTAGTCAGATCCCACTTGGAGTATTGTGTGCAGTTCTGGTCGCCTCATTACAAGAAGGATGTGGAAGCTATTGAAAGGGTGCAGAGGAGATTTACAAGGATGTTGCCTGGATTGGGTGGCACTCCTTATGAGGATAGGTTGAGGGAACTTGGTCTTTCCTCCCTGGAGAGACGAAGGATGAGAGGTGACCTGATAGAGGTTTATAAGATGTTGAGAGGTATAGATCAGGTGGATTTTCGGAGGTTATTTCCCAGGGCTAAAGTGGTCGCTATGAGAGGACACAGGTTTAAGGTGCTGAGGAATAGGTACAGAGGAGATGTCAGGGGTAAGTTTTTCATTCAGAAGGTGGTGGGTGAGTGGAATCGGCTGCCATTGGTGGTGGTGGAGGCGAATTCATTAGAGTCTTTTAAGAGACTTCTGGTTGAGTACATAGGAGTTAATAGAATTGAGGGTTATAGGTAGGCCTAGTAGGCAGGGATATGATCAGCACAACTTGTGGGCCGAAGGGCCTGTTTGTGCTGCAGTTTTTCTATGTTCTATGTTCTTGTTCATGCAGACAATGTAATAGTTATGATCCACCGTCCCTTGCTGTTTGGAATTGTGTGATTGAAAGGGTCTTAGCCTATGGCCAAGGCTGGGAACTCAGTGTTTATTAAACTGACACAAGGTTTAGGTTAGTCGTTTATCCTGAATATGCAAGCACGGGCCTCAGTGAAGGCCTTGTCGATAAGTTCTTTTCCATTGTTGCTGACAGAGTTGCCTTGTTGTTGTTGTAACTTAATTTTCCACACCGGCATCTGCAGTTCTGCTTCTAATGATAGCTTCGCAGCAACCCCATGGTGCTTTATTTGAAATGAGCATCCTTAAGGTGACAGAACAAAGTGAATTAAATATTTGGCCAAAGCTGGAATTATAACTTAATTTCCAAAGCATCATCCCAATAAGCTGCCGGCTCTAGGTCAAAAATCTTCATCTTTACAGAAATGCTGAAAGATGAAAGAAAAGGGACATTTTCAACAGATTCTCCAGATGAAAGAAGCTCCAAAACTAAGCTCAGGAAATTTACCAGAGAAAGCACCAGAGAGAAGGACCTGGAAGCTATGAGCAGAAGATTCTGTAGTAAAAGGCTCCACGCTCTTTACCTTGGAAGTCCAGCTGCATCTCCCAACGAGATCACAACCTGCGAGCACGAGCTAAATCCTTTTCACTTTCAGGCACCAGCCAGTTCTGCGAAACCCTTTTTTAATTTAAAATCAGATATCCGGTGCAGAATTTAAAAGTTTAATGTGTTAACCCCACGTTAGCACGATAAGGCGGCAGCTTGACATGAAAGCTTGATGGGAAAATGGCTGCGAATTTGAATTGCTGCTAATATGTATAAACTAAATAAAACATCCTTCAGACTGTGAACATTGGGGAGTCGCCAGGGCAGCCAGCTGCCTGTCTTGAGCCTAAAGCACTATCACTGAGGCATTACTGAATCGAGGGGGGATCCTCCCAGCCTGCTGCATCTCCGCCGCCGGAATTCCAGTGTTGTCAGCCCCACCCCGGAAATCGGCATGGAGCTAATAAATATACATAGATTCAAATTTGAATCCCATTAATGGACGCAGGATTGAAATCTCTGGGCCCACTAGGCCCAATCCCACCAGGAATGTTTCACTCCAACGGGGATTACAGCAGCTCCCCACTAACGCGGAGCTGGCGGTCCGACCCCGCTGGAGTGAAGGGAGGCCATGGAGGTCCCCCCCAGGGGAAAGGGGAGATGCCCCCAGGGCACTGCCAGCTTGGCAGTGCCAGCTGGCCCTGGCACTTTCCAAGGGACAAAAGTGGTAGTGCCAGTGGGACAGAGCCAGAGGGGGATGGGGGATGGGGCCTGTGAGGGGGGGGGGGGTTGTTTTTTGGGGGGGGGGGGGGGGGGGGTGGGGGATCCCGCTGCCACTCTACATTGGGAACGGCGGTGGAGGGAGGGAAGAAGTTGACCATCAGGATGGAGGGGGGGGGGATCGGCCTGCCGGGGGTTCAGGGCTGTGGGGAGAGTGGGGGTGGGTACGGGGTTGGTCCGGAGACGTCTGGAAGGGTAGCGATCGGTGGGGGGTGCTCAGCAATCCAGCGGGAATAGGCCCTGCCCCCTCATTTTTTTTTGTCATGATTCATGCTAGGGCGGTCTGTGATGCACAGAGTGTGGGAGATTCAAAATAAGAACATAAGAACATAAGAACATAAGAAATAGGAGCAGGAGTAGGCCATCCAGCCCTTCGAGCCTGCCCCGCCATTCAATAAGATCATGGCTGATCTGTCGCTGCTCAGTTCCACTTTCCCGCCCTCTCCCCATAACCCTTAATCCCCTCTCCTATCAAAAACCCATCAACCCGCGTCTTAAAAATATTTAGCGAGGCAGCCTCCACCACTTCAACGGGCAGAGAATTCCAGAGATTCACCACCCTTTGAGTGAAGAAGTTCCTCCTCAACTCCGTTCTAAACCGCCCCCCTTTTATCTTGAGGCTGTGCCCCCTAGTCCTATTGTCTTTTTTGAGCGGGAAGAGTCTTTCCACCTCTATCCTATCCATCCCATTCATCATCTTATACGTCTCAATGAGATCTCCTCTCATTCTTCTAAACTCTAACGAGTACAAGCCCAGTTTATTCAGCCTCTCCTCATAGCTCAACCCCCTCAACTCCGGTATCAGCCTAGTAAACCTCCTCTGCACTCCCTCCAAGGCCAAAATATCTTTGCGCAGATGCGGCACCCAAAAATGCGCACAGTACTCCAGTTGCGGCCTCACCAATGCCCTATACAGCTGCAGCAAGACCTCCCTACTTTTATATTCAATCCCCCTCGCTATGAAGGCCAGCATCCCATTCGCCTTCCTGACCACCTGCTGCACCTGCAAGCTGGGTTTTTGCGACTCATGCACAAGGACCCCGAGGTCCCTCTGCACCGTCGCCTGCTGCAGTTTTTCGCCTCGTAAGTAATAGTCCTTCCTACCATTTTTCCTACCAAAGGAAAATACATGTAAAAACATTTAAATCATGTATGTTGCACCCCCAGATTTCCAGTGTGGAGCTGATGCCACCGGAAATCTGGCACTGAGAGACACCACCAGGGTGGGACGCCCAGCTGGGATTGGGCCCTGCTTAAATTTCCGACGGGCAGCTGCGCTGATTTTTCGAGTGCAAAGAGATGGGAGACTCTCTGCCCAGGAGTTTTGTGCTTAGTTCTAGTGTCCGTATCTGAGGAAGGATGTTCTTGTTGTGGAATGCAGTGAAGGTTTATCAAGCTGATTCCTGGGATGGCAGGTCTGTCATTTGAGGAGAGATCAAGTCAGTTAGAATTATATTCACTGGAGTTTAGAAAAATGAGAGGGGGATCTCATAGAAACTTACAATGTCTAACAAGATTAGACAGGGTAGATTCAGAAAGAAAGTTCCCAATGACGGGGAATTTCAGAACTAAGGGTCATAGTTTGAAGATAAGAGGTAAACCTTTGAGGACTGAGGTGAGGAGAAATTTCTTTGTCCAGAGAATGGTGAACGTGAGGAATTCGTTACGACAGGAAGCAGTTGAGGCCAAACCGTTGTGTGATTTTAAGAAGGAACTAAAAATAGCTCTTGGGACAAAAGGGATGAAGGGATATTGGGGCTGGGGTGGGAACTATATCCATCAGACAAAGACTTGGGGGAGATGTGATATAAGGGCCTGGCGTATACAGGGTTAATTTAGGATTGAATATAGGATACTGCTCACACAGTAATGTAAGAAAATACATGTCCTAGACAAAGGGTTAGTGTGGTGATTACCAGAGACATGTTGAGTCCTAGGATGGACATAGCTCCATGCTAGTACCTTTACTGTATATCTGTATAGAATTACAAATAATTAATAATGAATGGCTGTTAAAATAGAAGACTTCTTTAATAGACATGCTCTGTAACCAACACCATCCCAACATCTCTTTACCTGTTTGTAGTTTGTGGCCAGAGTTTACTTCTTAAATTTCATCTCCACAGTGTACTGCATATCACCATCAAAGACATGACAAGGATTGAGTTGCAGAAAATGTGCATGAAGTCAATGATGATGGTTTCTTTATTGATATTTGTTAATTAAATGGTGGAAGTCGACTTTCCACTGCGTAAAGGTCCAATGTAGTAGGTTGCAAAACAATCACAACAGTTGAGCGGTACACGCCCACCCTCCCAGGCTCTGAATGCCTGGGGCTGGAGCTAAGGTTAGGTTTTGGATGTTATCATCCATTCCAGTACATTTGAAACCTGTTAAAGACATTACGTAGACAAATTTGACTTGTCGGCAAATCTTGTCTTTACCTAATGCTTGGTACCTTGAACAGTCTATAGCAGCGTGCTCAGAAAAGGTAGGTCTTGCCCTGCTATGCTGAACCACAGAATCAGGCTACATAAAATAAGGCCACATCCTCCACCATTCTGTCCCATCACAGTGGCATTGCTACCTTCCAGCAACAGGGGCCCAGGTTCAACTCAGCCTCGATGACTGCCTATGCGGAGTTTGCAAATTTACTCAGTGTCCCTGTGTGGGTTTCCTTCGGATACACCGGTTTCTCCTCTCAGTTCAAAGGTGTGCAGGTTAGGTGGATTGGCCGGGGTAGATTCTCCCCTTAGTGCCCGAAGATACATAGGCTAGATGGATTAGCCATGGTAAATATGTGGGGTTGCGGCGATAGGGTGGGATAAATGGCACTGGGTAAGGTGTTCTGTCGGAGAGTTGGTGCAGACTTGATGGGCCGAATGGCCTCCTTCAGCACTGTAGGCAGTCCATTATTTAAAAAAAAATCCACAGTCCTTTGAAAAGCTATTGGGATAGCTTTGATCACTGATGCGATTGAGATATTCCATTTAATAACTTTTTCAAAAAAGAAATCCTAATTGTCCCCTTCTTTTTTGGCAAAGACATCAAAATGATATTATTTAGTTAAGGCACAGTGACCAATGGAAATGTTTTTTTCCTCCAATTGTCTTCGTTGCACCTGACATAATTTGATTTCCTTGCAACCTTTTGTTCGAATTTAAATCTTTGCAGAATAAAGCCTATCACCGTAAGGCATTATTTTGGTGACTTTTGTTGTATTCTCTCCATCGTCTTGATATTTTTCCGAATGTAAGGTACGCAAAGCTGGCATAATAATCTACCATTGATCTGGCCAATGGTTTGTAAATTTAATCTACAAAGATAGTGAGATTTCTGTTTTTTGTTCTCTTGGAAGAATGTGATCAAATGGGTTGAAAGGCTTTTGTAGCTTTTAAGTTTGTACAAAGCTCTGACCAACCAATCTGCCCCTCCTACACAGCAATCTGTCAGTTTGCGCCTTTGAGTATAAACATCCACAGACGAAGCAGTTGTGGCTGAGTTGTTAAGGCTGATCTTCAGTTTTGCAGGAGAGCTGCACTGTTAAGAGATGCTGTCCTTCAGACGATGAGTTATACTGAAGCCCCGTCTGCCTACTTGGATACAGGTGAAAGATTCCTTTTGAGCACCACTTTAAGGATGAGCTGCTGGCATATCACAAAAGCATGATTATTGTCACAATGCTGTTTGTGGGAGTTAGTTATGTTCAAACTGGCTGCCCTGTTCCCAAAATGACAACAGTGACTACGCTTCAAAAGTACTTCATCGCCTGTAAAGTGCTTTGAGATGTCCTGTGGTCACAAAAGGCACTATATCTAAGAAAAGCCTTTTTGTTTTGCAATGACAATGCTGTCCTGGTAAATGTTCTTTCCATACTGTCACTATTGTTTAGTGGATAATTCTCAATGAACCTTTGTGAACAGCAAACTCATGGTTGGGGTGGCCCACCCCTTCCCCCCAACAACACCGCCCCACACCCCCCTCCAACCACCCCACCACCCGCCCCTCCCTTGTGAGTTCCCCCACGGTTACCTAACATTAATGGCCATTGACTTCAGTGGCACCAATGCTAGGCTGCCTCTGCTGCCAAAATACGGGTGATGGCGGCCAGAAAATCCTGGCCCACATGTGAAGGAAAGGAGAGTAACCATGGCTGTGATTTTCTTATCTTGTCTTACAGTGACAGGTTTTGTTCTGCAGAGGTAAGATAATTCCTTGTGATATTCGGAGGGTATGCACTTCGTTGCCCATAACTGCTGGTGTCCCGCTCTCAATTTCTTCTTGGACAGCTTTTGGTCCTGGGGTTTCCAGTCCCCTCATCTTTGCTCGCCATTCTACATTAGAACATTTCAACGACATATCAGGATCAACCACAATCTTCACCATTCCACAGCATTGTTGCCACAGAAATAGATTTTACTCCCATAGCCTCTTCTCAAGGAAGTTCATTGAAAAAACCCATGAAAGTCATGTTATTCCTCATAAAAATTGCATTTGTGACTGCAAATAGCCCCAAAATACCTCATCTAATAATCATTAATCAAACGCTCATCGCACGCTTGCTTGTTTTCTCTTCATCTATATTAAAATCAGTTCATATCTGTCCAATGAAGGCCTCTAAAATGCACATTATATAGAAAGGCAGTCCCTTCAAGCAATCCAGGTCAGCCTGGTTCAGTTCAGTTTCAATGCCATCTCCTCTGTGGGTTGGCGGAACAGTAATTACCAAAGACTCAATGGAGAGCGGAATAATAATTCTGAAGGTCACAGCCAATGAAGCTGAATATTATTGAGTGCCTTCACACTCAGAAGGAGTGCAAATTAATCTGGCAAACAGTTTCAAGGGACTGTTACTAAATAGCATTTGCTTGAGATGCAACTGTTCTCTATTGACCATTTACTGGAATTTTTTTTTATGTAGGCGGTTATCATAATATCCTAATGTTTAGCACTGATTTCGAACAAGGACTCAGCAAGTAGCTCCTGCCCATGGTCACCAGCGAGGTCCTAGGGCATGATCACTGGACCATGCTGTTATTTGCTCTTGTGATACCAGGGCCATCCATGCATTCTTTGGGCTAAGACGTCAGCAACCTTACTCCAAAATACTGTCATTCCGATTGGGAAATATGAACATGTGCACTGGGTTCTACCACCCCGTCCGCCACAGAATTTGAGTGGGTGAGGAGCCGATGACAATGCAAATGTTGCCATTTTAACACACGATTCTGCTCCCGTGCCCACACGTCGGTCCCTGGCCTGCTGCGACGTTCCAGTAAAGCTCAACGCAAACTGGAGGAATAGCATCTCATCTTCGGCTAGGCACTTTACAGCCTCCCCGTCTCAACATCGAATTCAACAACTTCAGATGATTTGCTCTACCCCACCTCGACCCCTTTGTTTTCATTCAATTTCATTTAACTTTTTACTGTCCTCTACTTTTTATTTCTTTATTCCCTTTCTTCATTTTTCTTTCCCCCCCCACCCTTTCCCCCTGCTTCATCCTCCTTCCCCGCGGGTGGAATTAGGGACCTTGTGGTGAAGGATCCTCTTGGGGAGAGTGATCACTGTATGATGGAGTTTCTGGTGCAGATGGAGGAGGAGAAAGTGGGTTCCCGGACACGCGTCCTTTATTTGAACAGAGGGGAGTACGGTAGGATGAGAGAAGAATTGGCGAATGTTGACTGGGGGAGCGCATTGGAAGGTAGGTCTGCTGAGGAGCAGTGAAGGATCTTTAAGGAGACCTTTCTTGGTGCTCAGCAGAAATTTATTCCGATGGTTAGAAAGGACCGTAGGAGGAGAGGTAATAAGCCGTGGATAACGAAGGAGGTGAAGGAAAGTGTTAAATTAAAAGCGGAGGCGTTTAGAGTAGCTAAGAGTAGTGGGCGAGAAGAGGATTGGGAGAGGTTTAAATGTCAACAAAGATTGACAAAGAAGTTGATAAAGAAGGGTAGGAGAAACTATGAAGCTGAGCTAGCACTTAATATAAAAAAGGATAGCAAGAGTTTTTATAAATATATAAAAAGGAAGAGGCTGGCTAGGGTGAACGTTGGACCCTTAGAGGACGAGAGGGGGGACTTAGTGGTAGGGGATGGGGAAATGGCTGAGGTCTTGAATAACATTTTTGTTTCGGTCTTCACGGAGGAGGACATGAATAATTTGCCGGGTGTTAGCGATGGAAAGGTGGTAGGACTGGAGGGTTTCAATGACATTATTGTTACTAGAGAGGCAGTGCTCGACAGACTGGAGAGACTGATTGTGGACAAGTCCCCAGGACCGGATGGAATGCATCCGAGGGTTCTGAAAGAAATGGCAGAGGTGATAGTGGATGCCTTGGTGGTTATTTTCCAAACATCGCTGGATTCCAGGGAAGTGCCAGAAGATTGGAAAACGGCTAATGTTACGCTGTTGTTTAAGAAGGGTAGCAGGCAAAAGGCAGGGAATTATAGGCCGGTTAGTTTAACGTCTGTTGTAGGTAAAATGTTAGAATCCGTCATCAAGGAGGAAATAGCGAGGCATCTTGAGGGGAATTGCTTGATAGAGCAGACGCAGCACGGTTTTGTTAAGGGGAACTCGTGTCTGACAAATTTATTGGAGTTCTATGAGGATGTGTCTAGGGCGATGGATAGAGGAGAGCTGGTGGATGTGGTCTTTCTTGATTTTCAGAAGGCGTTTGACAAGGTACCTCACAAGAGGTTATTGCAGAAGGTAAGGGGGCATGGAGTTGGGGGTAGGGTGTTAGCGTGGATAGAGGATTGGTTGTCAAAAAGGAGGCAGAGAGTGGGGGTTAACGGGTGCTATTCGGATTGGCGGTTAGTGACTAGTGGAGTACCCCAGGGGTCGGTGCTGGGGCCTCAGCTATTTACCATTTATATAGATGATCTGGAGGAGGGAACCGAGTGTATGGTGTCAAAATTTGCCGATGACACCAAGATTGGTGGAACGGCAAATTGCGCGGAGGGTGTGGAGAGCCTGCAGAAGGATCTAGATAGGCTGGGCGAATGGGCCAGGAACTGGCAAATGGAATTTAATGTTGGCAAGTGCGAGGTGGTCCACTTTGGTAGGAATAATGGTAGGAAGGACTATTACTTACGTGGCGAAAAACTGCAGCAGGCGACGGTGCAGAGGGACCTCGGGGTCCTTGTGCATGAGTTGCAAAAACCCAGCCTGCAGGTGCAGCAGGTGGTCAGGAAGGCTAATGGGATGCTGGCCTTCATAGCGAGGGGGATTGAATATGAAAGTAGGGAGGTCTTGCTGCAGCTGTATAGGGCATTGGTGAGTACTGTGTGCAGTTTTGGTTGCCGCACTTATGCAAGGATATTTTGGCCTGGGGGAAGTGCAGAGGAGGTTTACTAGGCTGATACCGGAGTTGAGGGGGTTGACCTATGAGGAGAGGCTGAATAAACTAGGCTTGTACTCGTTAGAGTTTAGAAGAATGAGGGGAGATCTCATTGAGACATATAAGATGATGAATGGGATGGATAGGATAGAGGTGGAGAGACTCTTCCCGCTGAGAAAGGACAATAGGACTAGGGGGCACAGCCTCAAGATAAAGGGGGGGCAGTTTAGAACGGAGTTGAGGAGGAACTTCTTCACTCAAAGGGTGGTGAATCTCTGGAATTCTCTGCCCGTTGAAGTGGTGGAGGCTGCCTCGCTAAATATTTTTAAGACGCGGGTTGATGGGTTTTTGATAAGCGAGGGGATTAAGGGTTATGGGGAGAGGGCGGGAATGTGGAACTGAGCCACGACAGATCAGCCATGATCTTATTGAATGGCAGGGCAGGCTCGAAGGGCTAGATGGCCTACTCCTGCTCCTATTTCTTATGTTCTTATGCATGTTCTTACCCTTTCTCCCCCCCACTTCCCCTTTTCTACATTCTACCTCTGTCCCATCTTTCCATCCCCTTCCTCCTCATCTTCATCTATCACAGCTTACAGCTTCTCTGCTGTTTGGCCGTTCAGACACTTTATTCTCTCTATGGGCAATCATTTAGCATTCATTTCCCCTGGTTTCTATGGCTAAAAAACAAAGAACAAAGAAATTACAGCCCAGGAACAGGCCCTTCGGCCCCCCCTAGCCTGCACTGACCATGCTGCCCGATTGAACTAAAACCCCTTATCCTATTGGGGACCAAATCCCTGTATTCCCATTCTATTCATGTATTTGTCCAGATGCCCCTTAAAACTCACTATCATGTCTGTTAAGATTTCTTTAAGATTTTTTAAGATTTCTCCTCTTTCATTCCCTCACCCTGCAGTATATCTTTCACTTTCTACCCTTTTTAGCTTTGACAAAGTGTCATCTGGACTTGAAACGGCAGCTCTTTTCTCTCCTCACAGAAGCTGCCAGACTTCAGAGATTTTCCAGCGTTTTGTCTTTTGGAATGCAAATATCTGTTGTCCTTGGGTGGCATTTTCCGGTCTTGCTCAAGCGAGGTCATAAAATCCTGTCCATGGAATTCAAGTGGAATTTTCCCACCCCGCCTGCCATGGGAATCATAGTGGTGGGACATGGACTATGCAAAGGTCCGTTGACCCGGAGTTGGATTTTCTGGCTTTGGGGCAAGTGCAGTTGGAAAATCCTGGCCTTTGTGTGCTGTCCTATTCCATGATTGTTTTTGAGTAAAATGTCCACCTCCCAATAAACTTTATAAGTAGATGATGTGACCATAACGCTTGTTCCTGACTTGTTTCCATGTTGTAGATGGGTAACATGCATAATTTTCCATGAAAAGACTTTGTGACCCAAATGTATGCCTGTGTGCCATGCTGATGAATTAGCTGCAGTGCGTATCCAGAAAAACACTGGAAAAGAAACAAATTTAAAAGAAATTTAGTAAGAAATATTTTTGTGAAGATAGTGGGAGATTGGGCGACTGGGTGAAAACCTTGCAAATAAGAGTTTAGGCTGGGCTTCTCCCAAAAAGATTTTAAGTGCCAAATTTGCCTGAAAACTGGAATAAATCCCATTGGTTTTCTTCAGTGGGATTTTCAAAATGAATACCCCACACTCTGTGCATCCTAAGTGCCCTAGTGTGAATCTCAATTAAAAATTAGCGAGTGGGGCCTATTTCCGTTGGAGAGACGGCAGCATAGTGCTGAGTGAGCCACTGCGCATGCACCGACCTGTCATAGTGGAGAGCAGAACATGCGCAGTAGCCCCGCACTGCCGGTTCCCCGATTGCTGGCCAGCACAGCACTCCCCCATTGTTAGCTGAATGAGCCCCCACAATCCCTGATTGCCGGGTTCATGGGCGGCTACAGGCCAGCGACAATCAGCCCTTCCCTCCCTCTGTCACCAGTCCCAACTGCAGAATGTCAGCAGAACCCCCCCAACCCCACTGCCCCATTGCGCTGCATGATGTCCAATGCCCAATGCTCCCTTGGCATTGTCAATTTGCTCCTTGGGCAATTTGGGGTGGGCAGGCCAGCGGGCCTGGACATTTAAGTCCCGTGCCCTCCAATGACATTTACATTTAAATATTGGCACAGAGCTGATGAAGCCAGAGGTGCACAGAGGCCGTACTGCCCAGCGGGGAGTTCATTGAACAGCCTCTACTTTTGTCTCCAGGCAACTGTGCTGCTAGAGCAGCGTAGCGGGCTGGGAGAATCATCCCCTTAACGTAGGGAAGTGTGAAGTCATGCACTTTGGTAGGAGAAATCAAAAGGGATATTATTATCTAAATGGAGGGAGATCGCAGGTGAGTGAAGTACAGAGGGAGCTAGGTGTTCTCACGAATGAATCACAAAAAGCTAGCAGGCAGGTCCAATAAGTAGTTAAGTAGACAAACGACATTTTGGCCTTTATTACAAAGAGATTGGAGATGAAAAATTGGAAGGTTTTGTTGCAAATGTGCAGAGTGTTGGTAAGGCTTCACCTGGAATACTGCATACAGTTTTGATCCCCTTACTTAAAAAAATTATATCATAACATTGGAGGCAGTCCAAAGGAGATACACCAGATTAAGTTGATTTGATTTGATTTGATTTGTTATTGTCACCTGTATTAACATGCAGTGAAAAGTATTGTTTCTTGTGGGCTATACAGACAAAGTATACCATTCATAGAGAAGGAAACGAGAGAGTGCAGAATGTAGTGTTACAGTGATAGCTAGCGTGTAGAGAAAGATCAACTTAATGTAAGGTAATCCATTCAAAAGTCTGACAGCAGCAGGGAAGAAGCTGTTCTTGAGTCAATTGCTACCTGACCTCAGACTTTTGTATCTTTTTTTCCAACGAAAGAAGGTGGAAGAGAAAATGTCAGGGGTGCATGGGGTCCTTAATTATGCTGGCTGCTTTGCTGAGGCAGCAGGAATTCTAAACAGAGTCAATGGATGGGAGGCTGGTTTGTGTGATGGATTGGGCTACATTCATGATCTTTTGTAGTTCCTTGTAGTCTTGGGCAGAGCAGGAGCCATACCAAGCTGTGATACAACCAGAAAAAATGTTTTCTATGGTGCATCTGTAAACATTGTGAGAGTCGTAGCTGACATGCCAAATTCCCTTAATCTTCAGAGAAAGTAGAGGCGTTGGTGGGTTTTCTTAACTATAGTGTCGACATGGGAGGAACCAGAGCAGGTTGTTGGTGATCTGGACACCTAAAAACTTGGCGCTCTCAACCTTTCTACTTCATCCCTGTTGATGTAGACAGGGGTATGTTCTCCTTTACACTTCCTGAAGTCGATGACAATCTTCTTTGTTTTGTTGACATTGTGAGAGAGATTATTGTTGCCACAGCAGTTCCCCAGATTCTCTATCTCATCCCTGTGCTCTGTCTAATTCCTGGGATGTGAGGTTTATCCTTATCAAGAAAGGCGAAATAGCCTTAGTCTGTATTTCTTGGAGTTTAGAGGAGTGAGAGGTGACCTTATTCAAGCAGAAAGATCCTAAGGGGCTTTGACAGAGCAGATGGGTGAGATGTTTCCAAACAAGGGACATAGCTACAAGATATTGGGCCGGTCATTTAAACCTGAGGGGCATAGAAACTTCTTCTCATGGAGGGTGGTGAATCTCTGGAATTCTCTGAAAAGTGGTGGAGGCTGGAAAATTGGAAATATTTAAAGTGGAGATAGATAAATATTTATAGATTTAGGAATCGAGTGCTATGAGGAAATGGCACAAAAAAGATCAGACCGGCATAGATGAGGCACGATCATATTGAATGATGGGACAGGCAGCCCACTCCTGCTTCTATTTCTTGTGCGCTCTTGATAGATCCCCCCCTTTTAAAATATGGCACGCTATAACGAAGCTTTGAAATAAGGCCAAAAGAAACTCGGATTTTGTGATTGAATCTGATGCCCGTGAGGAGGTTCAGGCACAGCAGGGAAAGCTTTGCACTCACTTGTCCCGAAGCAATGACTTCTGATGTAAAATGCTGCTGGGTTTTGTCGGAAATGTTCAACGTTCAATCAGTGGGAAGGCGTCAGTGTGATTAAAAACATATTGGTGTCAGTTGAAAGCTTGACATGGGAGGGCTGTGGATTCTAATAGTTTTCACAGTTCCCCTGAACCACAGTGCATTCCCCAGGAGGAGGAAGGGGGAGGATTAATTACAGGAGTTTAGGGCACTGAAAATAACTGCAAGAACAGCAAAGCTCCTCAAGGTGGATACTGTGAATCAAATATGCAAGAAAAATCCTGTCTTCCCGGCATTTGCACTTTATCAACAATGCCAGGAAATCACTCACTACGGGTTTGATGCTTCTCCATTACAGCAAATGTGTAAAGTTTAATTTCAAAAATAAAGCACCGATTCTTGCGTTTTTACAGTGCAGTAAGAAACTTTCTTTTATCAGGAGATTTGTCAGGTAGGTGTGCAGTCAGACTCACTAGCCATGCAAAGACCCACAGAACCCAAGTTCAGTAACACAGAGAGCAAGAAGTATTTTATTCATACATGATATATGAGTGTCATTGGCCAACCCACATTTGTTGCCCATCCCTGGTTGCCTGAGGGCAATTCAGAGTCAACTACATTGCTGTGGCTCTGGAGTCACATGGAGGCCAGACCAGGTAAGGATGGCAGATTTCCTTCTCAAAAGGACATTATTGAACCAAATGTTTTTTTTTCCTGACAAGCGACAATGGTCGTCAGTAGAGCTTTAATTCCAGATATTTTTTATTCCACCATCTGCCAAGGTGGGATTCGAACCCGGGTCCCCTGAAACATTAGCTGAGTTTCTGGATTACTAGTTTAGCAACAATACCACGAGGTCATCACCTTCCCCTGATTTTACATGATGTAAGATTACAATCCTTATTTCCCAGTAATGACAATTGCCTCCGAGTTCAGTAGAAATTTGCATTCCAAGCCTGGTCTTTCTTTAATAAAACTGTATATGTGGCCCACATTCTCTTGTGCTAAATACTGTGCCTAAATTCCAGACAAAAGCTTTCCGGAGGATTTATCTCATCTTGTTGATTTTTTTAAAGTTTATTTATTTTTCGCAAGTAAGCTTACATTAACACTACAATGATGTTACTGCGAAAATTCCCTAGTCGCTACATTCTGGTGCCTGTTCAGCTACATTGAGGGAGGTTTTAGCACGGCCAGTGCACCTAACCTGCATGTCTTTTGGACTGATCAGAGCAGTTCAAAATCATGATCAATACTTCAACCTGAAGCAAGAGATTTGGTACTGCTGAGTGTCTACTTTTGTTCAATATTCTGACTGCTTCTCGATTTTCCTTCCCTGTTGATGCTGTTCAAATTAAAACCGCTCTCTAATCGTAATGAGTAATTTCCACAGATTCAATGCCACAAGTTGGTTTAATTGAAGATAATAAGGTAACACAGGGTGTAGGCACAGAATCAGGCCACTTGGCCCAATCAGTCCCTGTCAGATGCTTATGCTCCACTTTAGCCTCTTTCCATCTTTTCTCATCTAAACTTGCCATCGTAACCATCTTCTTCCTCTCCCTTCTGCTTCATTTACTTGTCAAGTTTCCCCTTAGGCACATCTATGCATCTATACCATTTACTTCAACCACTCCCAGTGATGGCAAGTCCCACATTCTCACCGGCCTTTAGGAAAATAAGTTTCTTCTGAATTCCCTTTAGGGATTTCTTGACAACTACCTTGTATTGATGACCTCTATTTCTGCTTTTCCTACAAGAAGAAATATGTATCCACTCTTATCAAAACCTTTCATGATTTTACAGACCTAGTTTAGGGCACCCTCTCAGACTCCTTTGTTGAAGAGAGAAAAGAATAGCCTGCCATTATTTTCTGATGTTTTTATGCCCATGCAGTTCTGGTATTATAGAAACATAGAAACTAGAAGCAGGAGTAGGCCATTCAGCCCTTCAAGCCTGCTCCGCTATTCATTTTGATCATGGCTGACCATCGATTTCAATATCCTGAACCCCTGCTTCCTCTCATATCCCTCAATCCTTAAGCCCCAAGAGAGCTATATTAATTTCTTCTTGAAATCAGACAACATTTTGGCCTCAACTACATTCTGTGGTAATGAATTCTACACATTCACTACCCCCTGGGTGAAGAAATTTCTCCTCACCTCAGTTTTAAAAGGTTTACCCCTTAACCTCAAACAATGACCCCTAGTTCTGGACTCCCCCACCAACTGGGTACATTATTTCTGAATATGTCTAACCCAGTTAAAATTTTATTTTATTACCTTTCTGCAACCTTCTCAGTGTTTCTGTATCCTTCTTGTTAATATGACGACCAGAACTGTACACAAGTGTGGCCTAATCAAGTTTGGCTTTAAAAAAGAGATTCTCTCACGTTACCTGTCCATCATCAATGTTAGAAACACTTAAGCAAATGAAATAATTACTTCAAATCAGAGATTAGGCCCTCAGCATTTAGAAGCTACAGTTACCAACAAGGTCTTGGTTGTCTTTGCACATGCGCTAGCCTTAATCTCTCCCTCAATGTCAACAAAACAAAGGAAATTGTCATTGACTTCAGGAAGCGTAAAGGAGAACATGCCCCTGTCTAAATCAATGGGGATGAAGTATAAAGGGTCAAGAACTTCAAGGTTTTTGGTGTTGAGATCACCAACAACCTGCCCTGGTCCTCCCAGGCAACACTATAGTTAAGAAAACCCACCAATGCCTCAACTTTCTCAGAAAACTAAGGAAATTTGGCATATCAGCTATGATTCTCACCGAACTTTACAGATGCACCATAGAAAGCATTCTTTCTGATTGTATCACAGCTTGGTATGGCTCCTGCTCTGTCCAAGACTGCAAGGAGCTGCAAAAGGTCGTGAATGTAGCCCAATCCATCACGCAAACCAACCTCCCATCCATTGACTCTGTTTACACTTCCGCTGCATTGGCAAAGTAGCAGGCATTATTAAGAATCACACGCACCCCCAGACATTCTCTCTTCCGCTTACTTCTCTCAGGAAAAAGATAGAAAAGTGTGAGGTCACATACCAACTGACTCAAGAACAGCTTCTTCCCTGCTGCTGTCAGGCTTTTGAATGGACCTAAGATCATTAAGCTGATCTTTCTCTACACTGTAGCTATGACTGTAACATTACATTCTGCACCCTCTCATGTCCTTCTCTATGAATGGTATGCTTTGTCTGTATAGTGCCCAAGAAACAATACTTCTCACTGTATGTTAATATATGTGACAGTAATAAATCAAATCAAAAATCAAAAGAATGCCATATGTCCGCAGGTGCATTTCTTCGAACTTGGGGTTCTGAATATAGGCTGGCTGAGAAAGGCCACACATGTGCATTTGTTCCCTTTCTCACTTCCAGTCTGGTAAATGACCCTGTGTTTGTGTGCCGTTTGCTTCTTTTATATCTTCAGCCAAGGAGCCAGCTCTGTGTGCCTGCACAGACGGGAAAGAAGATCCAAAAGTGAGGCAGTGTGAGGATAGGCCAGATGTCCTGGGAGAGGAGTACCATCCTAAAGAAGGTGCCCAGTGAGCAGGACATGAGGGGGGAGTTGGTGGGGGTGGGGGGGGGGGGGGGGGGGAGGTGGCAGGGTTGGAAGGACAGGGAGCAGTTCTCAAACCAAAAAAGATGGTCCAAAACTAGGGAGTGGGACAGAAAGAAGACTGATTAGTCAAAACAAAAGAAATGGAATGTGAATAAAAGGTCCTGTTAAGTGAAGTAAAAGTAAGGAGCAGAGGAAAAGATTCTGACTGAAAGACACAGAGCTGTAGGGAGCAGACTTGGAGCAAGGTGAGATTGCGAGAAGGCGGAAGATCTGAGGAGATAGCCAAAAGTTTGTGACTTCTTACTATGAACCTTTGGAGCTTTCGATGCAGATTCCAGCATCTTAGTAATTTGCTTTTATCTTTGGAGCAGTGATGTTCTGCTTGGCATGGCCAAATAACTAAAAGCGTGCATAGAAAGTGAAACTTGAATAAGAAGTGTCGGAAGAAAATACTGAAACCCAGGAGGTGGATCCTTGTTGAAGGCATCCAAGTAAAAGTGTAGTTTGGGAGAGAATTCCAAGGCGAGTTCTTCAAATGCAGAGATTGGAAATCTGTCATGAGAAAGATGGATTTTCGGTGGGTAGCTGTTCCTGGGGTGCTGGTAGTGGGTGGGGTGGGGTGAGAGGGGTGTATCGATAGATTTTGCTTTGGTGGCATCTATCACTCAATTTTGAAGTGTAGTGTGTCCGGCCACTGTTCTTCTATTAATCTACACATACTGCATACCTGCTGTGAATTTTAGAGCATGAGAGATTGTAAATTGTGTTATCATTACAAATCTTTACAGCTACTATTGTAGTGTCAGAACGTAATGTAATTTGACCCATTTACTGGTGTTTGTATTGAAATATTTCCATTCCCTTATATCGTGTAATGCAGTTCACTTTATGTCATTAATTAATGTTTTATTCTTTTGTTTAAAAAGCACACTGGGAGACTCCTGTGAATCTGCTCAGTGACCACCCTCAACAGTTTATAAAAATACACAATAAAAAATAGGATCTATCAAACCAGGTTTCCTTCTGGGATCTGACCTGCCCACATTAGCTTCAACTCGGATCATAAAGCAAGTGGGAGGATAGGGGGCTCATCTGGGATTTATAATAATGTGTAATTAGAAATCCTTAAATTTGACTGGGATCTGTGAATCCATAAAGTAACCCATTTGAGGTGGTACTGATGTACTGGACATAGGAACAGAATTTACTGTGAAATATCTTACACGGGTCAGAATTTAAAAATGGCTCAGACTTTTTTGTTATTTGACATGCCCACCATTAGAAATAGGTTGCAATGGAGTGGGTGGGATTCTCTGGCCACGCTCGCCTGAAAACCAGAGATTCCCAACTGACTTAAATGGACCTTTACATGGTCTGTGCCCACCCGCGAGAATTCCAGTGGTGGCAGGATGGAAGAATTCTGGCCAGTATTTTTTAAATCTTTCCCTAAGCCATTGCAATTCACCTTCCCCATCCCCTGCTTCTCAATTCTCGCACACTAGAAATCAAATCCAGCTCCTAGTTTGCATCTTTATAACCGTGTTAACCTGTGGCGCAACCCTTAGTTGCCTGAGTGAAACTGTTAGCACAGTACACTGTCCCACTGCCCAGACAACCTGTGGCCACCACAGCTTTTCCAACGTTACTATCACTCAAAACTCTTTGAATTATGTTGCTTTACACATGGAGAGATATATCTGACATGATTTAAAGTCAACCTTGCCATTTTTTTCTTCCAGCTTTAGCTTTTAGTTGATCTTTGACTCTTTGTGTTTCACAAAATTAAAAGAATTTCTGTGAGAATCACTGATCTTACTTCTTGGATTCAATAGTGCCAATTCTGATGCAAATTGTCCAAATCTGAGTGAAGCTCTATTCTCAGACTTTCATTCAAAAGTCAGATTTTCAACCTTGCCCATCCATCCCTCCCAGCGATTTAAATCCTCGCTGCGAAAGGAATTCTTTAGACCAACTATTTCCTGGTCCAAGTGGGATTAGCCATGTGAGTACAGGAGGCAGGTGTCTGGTGGACTATTCAACTCTGTCATTGCTGCCAAGCCTGAAGCTATTTCTCTATGCAATATCTGTTCACTTGTACTCAGCAGCAGGGGTCACTCATGAGGGTTGGGGCTGTTCCGATGGTTTTCTTGTTAAATTTGAAACTATCGTTCCCCTCGAATAGCCAGAAAAAGTCACTGAGTGGTTTAAGAACATAAGAAATAGGAGCAGGAGTAGGCCATCTAGCCCTTCGAGCCTGCCCCGCCATTCAATAAGATCATGGCTGATCTGTCGTGGCTCAGTTCCACTTTCCCGCTTTCTCCCCATAACCCTTAATCACCTCTCTTATCAAAAACCCATCAACCCGCGTCTTAAAAATATTTATCGAGGCAGCCTCCACCACTTCAACGGGCAGAGAATTCCAGAGATTCACCACCCTTTGAGTGAAGAAGTTCCTCCTCAACTCCGTTCTAAACCGCCCCCCTTTTATCTTGAGGCTGTGCCCCCTAGTCTTACTGTCTTTTTTGAGCGGGAAGAGTCTTTCCACCTCTATCCTATCCATCCCATTCATCATCTTATACGTCTCAATGAGATCTCCCCTCATTCTTCTAAACTCTAACGAGTACAAGCCCAGTTTATTCAGCCTCTCCTCATAGCTCAACCCCCTCAACTCCGGTATCAGCCTAGTAAACCTCCTCTGCACTCCCTCCAAGGCCAAAATATCTTTGCGCAGATGCGGCGCCCAAAACTGCACACAGTACTCCAGCTGTGGCCTCACCAATGCCCTATACAGCTGCAGCAAGACCTCCCTACTTTTATATTCAATCCCCCTCGCTATGAAGGCCAGCATCCCATTCGCCTTCCTGACCACCTGCTGCACCTGCAAGCTGGGTTTTTGCGACTCATGCACAAGGACCCCGAGGTCCCTCTGCACCGTCGCCTGCTGCAGTTTTTCGCCCCGTAAGTAATAGAAGATGGTTTATTAAAGAAGACTATAGCTATTGGACTCTGAATGGAGTCATTCAGACCATTCAGAGTGAAAAATTCAGAAATACATAGGCAATTAAAGTCTCAGGTTTGATTACAAGTAATCGGCATATATCAGTAGACATACAGGAGTTATCTCTATCCAATCATAGTCAAGATTACAGTATGCATACATAAGGGTATAATATCCAATGAAACGTGGAATCACGTGCCAAAACATTAGATGTGTTCAAGAGTTGGCTAGATATAGCATTTGGGGTGAATGGGATCAAAGGTTATGGGGCAAAAGCAGGCTATTGAGTTGGATGATCAGCCATGATTGTAATGGATGGTGGAGCAGGCTCAAAGGGCTGAATGGCCTCATCCAGCTCCTATCTTCTATGTTGCTATGTAAAACCTGTGCATGTTATATCATCAAGCAATGATAGCTATATATCTAACTAATGGTATCTCAACCTCCCTTTCCATTGTTCTTTGTTCTCATGGACAGACATAAACTACAGCAACATATCATAGAATCATAGAAACTCTACAGGGCAGAAAGAGGCCACTGGGCCCATCGAGCCTGCATCGATCACAATCATTCAATTAGATGGTCCTTGACTCTCATCTAGTTTTACTTTAATCAAAACCTGCCATTAGCACATAGCTTTCCCTGTGTGACTGAGGTTCAGCTTACAGCTGATGTGATTTTTAAACTCTTTCTAGATAAGGATAGGGAACTCCAACTGCTTTCTCTTTAGAATAAAGTTAATTTATTAGTCACAAGTAGGCTTACATTAACACTGCAATAAAGTTACTGTGAAAAACCCCTAGTTGCTCCACTCTGGTGCCTGTTTGCACACATAGGGAGAATTTAACATGACTGATGCACCTAACTCGCACGTTAGAAGTCTACAAGATTTTGAGAGGCATGGACAGAGTGGATAGCCTGAAACTTTTTTCCAGGGAAGTGTCAATTACTAGGAGGCATAGGTTTAAGGTGCAAGGGGGAATGTTTAAAGGAAATGTACGGGGCAGATTTTTTGCACAGAGAGTAGTGGGTGCCTGGAACACTTTGCCAGGGGAGGTAGTGGAAGCAGATACAGTAGTGACTTCTAAGGGGTGTCTTGACAAATACATGAATAGGATGAGAATAGAGGGATATGGTCCCTGGAAGGGTAAGGGGTTTTATTTCAGACGGACAACATGGTCAATGAAGGCTTGGAGGGCCAAAGGACTTGTTCCTGTGCTATAATTTTCTTTTTTCTTTGTCTTTCCGACTGTGGGAGGAAACTGGATCACCTGGAGGAAACCCATGCAGACATGAGGAGAACGTGCAGACTCCACACAGGCAGTGACCCAAGCTGGGAATCAAACTCGGGTCCCTTGGCGCTGTGAGGTAGCAGTGCTAACCACTGTGCCTCCATTTGGCTCCAGTAGTTGATGGCCCACATGAGATTACTAACTGAGGGTGGGACCTGGGACTTTCTCAGTGTACAATATTTGTTTCTTGGCAGTTCAAATTCACCTCCAATTTAATTTTGCAGTAAGACCAGAATCTCTTGGTGAGGGAGTGGTCAATGAGCCTGTGTTTAAAACTAAAATGCCATCATTTGTTAAGCATCGACTTAAAGTGCTGTAACTCACAAAGGTATTTTGAATTTGTCTGCCTTACCTTTCCTCTTTGTGTCAATATACCATGACTGGATATTGCTTCTTTAAAGGCAGCTCATTTCTCAGTTTACAGTATTGCCGGCTAATCTAGATTAGATTCATTATTCCCCCACCAAAGTTGGCTTTCCCCCAGTTAATTCTTCTTCGCTGGGATTGTTCCTCATCTCCACAAACGTTCATCAAAGCGCAAAGCAAGGATAAAAATCCACAGCATGAAACAATCTGGTCCAGCTGTGATGATCTGTCCAAGGGTTGGCACGGTGGCGCTGTGGTTAGCGCTGCTGCCTCACAGCGCCAGGGACCCTGGTTCGATTCCTGGCTTGGGTCACTGCCTGTGCAGGGTTTGCACATTCTCCCTGTGTCTGTGTAGGGTTTCATCTGGGTACTTTGATTTCTTCCCACAGACCAAAGATGTGTGGGTTAAATGCTAAATTCTCCTTTTGTGTGCCCGAACAGGCGCTGGAGTGCGGCGATGAGGGGATTTTCACAGTAATTTCACTGCAGTGTGAATGTAAGCCCATTTATGACGAATAAATAAACTTTTGTAATTTAAAATATAATTTTCCTTGCACAAAGCAACAGGTAAATTGAGAAATCAGGATTAAATTCTAGTGATGTTAATGGTAAAATGTTAATTCTTGATGTATTGTGTTCACACTCAGTTACCAGTGTTCGATAAGCTCATCAGTTACTCACTTCCTGACAGAAATAATTGGAGCTTTTTTGTCAATTTTTGTTCAGCTCTCAGCACACGGAATACAGAACTCAGTATTAAGAGTGCCAGGACTGATTTCTTTCTGAAAAAGGCAAATGAAAGAAATCCGTTTCTAAGTCAAAATTTGAGTATGTTTATTCATCTCAAAAGAGAGAGGCTTTGTGATAACTCAACTTGCAAAACAAAGCATAGGTATTTGATCATCGTTGGCCAAGGGATAAAATTCACACTCACTGTTTCAAATATCTCCTGTGACTTCCATTACAAGAGGAAGCTTGTCACCTAATAGCCAGTTCTACTCACACTTGTAGCATCTATTCTCGCCCGATGGCAATTTATCTTGTCACTCCGTCTTATTGGTATTGCTGCAGTCGGTGATCCTACAAGCCATCCAAGCTCAATTGGTTACACTTTTGTCTCTAGGTCAGAGGAGAGTGAGTTCAAGCTTCGCTCCAGAATTCGAGCACATAATCTGAGCTGACACTTCACTGCAGCACTAATGCATTGTTGGAGGCTCTATCCTTTGGATAAGTGGTGAAGCCAGTTTCCATCTGCCCACTCAGACTGTGGAATCTTACAGCGCAGAAGGAGGCTACTCAGCCCATTATGCTTGTCTTCGATAGGACTAATGAAGCAGTCTCACTCTACTGCTTCCTCTGCGTAGCCCCACTATTCCCTTCCCTTTTCTTAGTGTATATCCATATGTTTTTGGAAGTTATTGTCAAACCTACTTCCATCACCCTTTCCAACAGCGCATTCCAGCTTGTGAAAATTAAAGTTTATTGCTTAGCCGTAAAGAGGCTAGCATTCACACTGCAATGTAAAAATCCCCTAGTCACCATACTCCGGTGCCTGTTCAGGTACACTGAGGGAGAATTTAGCATGGCTAACGCTCCTAACCAGTACATCTTTCGGACTGTGAGAGGGAACCAGAAGAAACCCATGCAAACATGGGGAGAACGTGCAGACTCCGCACAGACATCTGGAAATTGAATCTGGGTCCCTGGCGCTGTGAGGCATTAGTGCTAACCACTGTATCACCATGCTGCCTTTGTATTACCTCACCACTTAATAATATATAATTCTCATCTCCCCACTTATCTTAAATCATCGTCCTTGTTTATTGGCTGTTTTGTTAGGGTAAATAGAAAGAAACTATCAAAATCACTCATAGTTTTGAACACTTATATTAAATCTCCACTCAACCTCTTATGTTCTGAGTAAAACAATTCCAGCTTCTTCAGTTATATTGCATTACTAATGCCTTCGCCCCTGGTACTATTCTCGTGATAAGAGGTACGTTTACTTTGTAGTCACAATTTGAAGAAGAACATATGTGAACATATGGCTCAGACCACCAAATATCAACTCAATGGCTATTCAACTGGTTCTGGTTATGAAATTTCAATAAGTGCAAAACATTATTGCCATATTGACCAATATAACAACACTGTCTACGTTACAAAAGTGATTTAATGGATATGAATGGCAGTGGCTTGACTGATCTGAGAGGCACTGTAACGTGCTATATAAATGTTGTTTCCTTTCTTGAAAACAATGACGGACAGAAAAAGGTCTCTGGTCCAATGAGCTTGTCCCACACAATTGTGTATCACATTACATACATTCCCCAGAATTATCCCTGGAAGACATTATAGGGCCATTTATGACAGAGAAGGAGGCCATTTGGTTGACTGAGCTCATACCAGCTGTCTGTGGAGCAATCCAGTAAGCCCCATTCCCCTGCTCTATCTCCCCTTCACTGAGGCACAGTGATTAGCACTGCTGCCTCACAGCACCAAGAACCCAGGTTTGATTCCCAGCTTGGGTCACTGTCTGTGTGGAATCTGTACATTCGCCCTGTGTCTGTGTGGGTTTGCTCCCACAGTCTGAGAGGCGTGCTGGTTAGGTGCATTGGCCATGCAAAATTCTCCCTCGGTGTACCCAAAACAGGCGCCGGAGTGTGGCAATGAGCAGTCTTTCACAGTAACTTCATTGCAGTGTTAATGTAAACCTTCCTGTGACGCTAATAAATAAACTTTAAACCTTCTGGCTTGCTTCTTTTTGAAATCATTTGATTGTCTCCGCTTTCCTTGCCCTGGTGAGTCGTGAGCTCTAGGTCGTTACCACCACCTCCCCACCACCACCCCCCCCCCGCTCCCCCCCCCCACCCCCCCACCCCCGCCCCCACCTCTTGCATCTCTTGCCAAAACCCTTAAATCTGTGTCCTGTAGTCCTTGTACATCAGCTGATGGGAACAGTTATTCTGTATCGACCTTACCCAAACCTGTCATAATCTTGTATGCTTCTGTCAAATCTCCACTCAATCTTTTTGCTCCAAGGAAAACAAGTACAGCTTCTGGAGCCTAACCTTGCAGCTCAAATCCCTTATCGCTTGGAATCATTCCAGCTACAAAACAGATAAAAAAAAGCACATCATTTAGAGGGACCAAAAGCTGGAAAATTCTTCTGTGACCCCTTTAGAGAATTAAAAACTGGTTTCGAAAACCGCTGTGTCCTGAGTAATGATATACATTAACTACTTTTTATGAGATCTGGTCTCGATACCAGCCAGAAACTAATCCAGCTCTTGTTTGAAGGGGTATCATAGAATACAATCACGGAATCGCTACAGTCCAGAGGCCATTTGGCCCATCGAGCCTGCACTGACCACAATCTCACTGGGGCCTTAAACTCGTAATCTCACATATTTAAACTCGCTAATAACCCTAGCACTAAGGTACAATTTAACATGGCCTAAGCTGCACATCTTTGGACTGTGGGAAGGAACTGGAGCACTTGGAGGAAACCCACACAGAGACAGGGAGAACATGCAAACTCCCCACAGACAGTGACTCAAGGTCAGAATTGAACCCGGTCTCTGGTGCTGTGAGGCAGTGGTGCTAACCACTGTGCCACACCTTTTAGTGAATAAGTGTTAACTGCATGAACTAGAAACCTATGACATAGGCTCGCCATTCTCTGGTTAAAAAACCATCTCCTAACATTTAAGCTACTTTTAGCTTTTTATAACCTGAGATGATTTTCATTATTGTTTCCTCCTTATCTCCAAATTATCCTCACTGGATCAAAGTGAAGACTTTTGAATTAAATCCTACACACTTCACTTGGAGCTCACTTTGAATCCCTCAGTCTTCACTTCATCTTACAATATTGCCAGACTTTTAAGATCGATACCAGGAATACTTAACCATGACTTAATTGGCCACAAAAAGTGACACCACAACCAGGATTTTACTGACCAGTGGAAGGTGGGATGCGGTAAAATTATGGGGAACTGCATCCGATCAGTTTCCCAACATTGTCCTGCTTTTAGGGCATTTTATTATGGAGGGAATGGAAGCATAGAAGCTGTTTCAAGAAGTTTACAGCTAATTAAAGCTCCAATGAAGGATTAGTTTATAGTGCTGCCTGTGATGTTCTTGATGTAGAAACAGTTATTTTTAGCAATAGACATTTAACATTGGATCTGCCTGAGCTGTTAAACATGGATCCTTTACCCTCTCTTTCTAAAAGACTCCCTCTGCTGGTACATGTGTACATGGGAACCTCAAGTGGACAAAATGAGCAATGTAATTGACAGTACACTACTTTGATAGCATTTTGTCAACGGTATTTCCCAGGTAGCATGGGAAGGCCTCCAGCCAAATTGAGAGACATCCCAGAGGAGAATGTTTAATTGAATGAAGAGAGGGCCACAGACAAGGAAGACACCCCCAGCACAAACAATTGCCCAATGACATTCAGCATCATAATTTATTATTTTTATTGACTCCCATTGGATTGGGGACTCCTCCATTTCTTAGTACCTCTCCCAGAGGCCTTGCTGAGGTTTCAGAGAACCAGCGGCATCGGAAGCCTGTCTGCTCTCCTTTATTGAACAGGATGACCAAAAGCTGCCAATTAGGAGGTCATCTGTAGTCAAACTGCTCAGTTGGATCAATGCCAACTTGGAACCCATTTTGTACCTCCATGTCGGGCTTGTGAATTCTGTTAAAATTCAACTCTACAAATCTGATTTTATTGAGGAACTCCCTCGCCATACACATATTGTTATAAGTAACCGGGTTAATTTTGAAGACTAAATTTATATTAGGTTACAAGCATCCATAGAAACAGAAACATACATAGAAAATAGGAGCAGGAGAAGGCTATTTGGACCATCGAGCCTGCTCCACCATTCATTACATTCATGGCTGATCATCTAATTCAATAGCGTAATCCTGCTTTTTCCCCATTCACCCCAAGTGCTATATCCAGCCGCATATTGAATATATTTAAGCTTCAAGCAGCTGGATAATTACCCACTTATTGGATAATTGCTGGAGAATGTGTCCTATTGGTATCTGGAAACCTTGCGGCAATTTAAGCTGTGAGCTTCTCAGATATCCCATTTAAATGGACTTCTGCAGCAAATCTTGTGATAAGTCCTGTTTCCACTTTCCAATTCACTGACTGTCCCAGTGGTGTCAATAGTTACTCTGTAATTAACTTGCAGAATTCTTTATTCTACTCTTTGGGCTTTGCTGGGGTCCAGCACCGAGGAATTGATCCCAATGCCTGACTTTCTGAATGCAAAGATGCACAAAGAGTACAAGATATATTTTGTGTAGCAACTGTGATCACTATGAGAAATAACAAGGATGTGGCCTGGGACACCATCTTTGGGACAACAAAAGCAAGAAAGACTTGCATTTATGCAACCTTTTGACAGGATGTCCCAATGTGCTCCAAAGCTAAGGAATCTCTTTAATGTATCGTCACCACTGTAATGTTGGAAATGCATCAATCTTTTGATGAACAGCAAGCTTACACAATCAATAATGTGATAATGATCAGGTAATCTGTTAATTGGTAGTGATTGAGGGTTAGATATTGACCAGTTTACCATGGCAAAATCCTCTTCAAAATAGTGCCATTTTGTTTTATCTTTGTACACCTGAGAGGGCAGTTAGTAAGTCTCATCAACAACAGAGCAGCACTCCTTTAGTACCACCGCATAGCCAGTGTCAGCATTGATTTTTTTTTGTACTCAAGTCCTGGGGTGGAACAACATCCATAATCTTTTAACTTGGACACAACTGAGCCACCATCCAAGCTATGGCTGGCAAAGAAAACAAGTTAGGAATGAAGCAGCCCATGTGAAAATGCAGAAAGACATGTACAACAGATAGGCTTATGCTGACAAGTGGCAAGTTTTTTTACACAGAGGGTGATGGGTGCCTGAAACTCGCTGCCGGGGGAGGTAGTGGAAGCAGATGTTATATTGACTTTTAAGGGGCATCTTGACAAATATATGAATAGGATGGGAATAGAGAGATATGGTCCCTGGAAGGGTAGGGGTTTTTAGTTCAGACGGGCAGCATGGTTGGTACAGGACCAAAGGACCTGTCACTGTGCTGTCATTTTCTTTCTTCTTTGTAACATTTGTGCGATAAAAGTGCCAGGCAATGGCCATCCTAACAAGAGAAAATCTAACCATTGCCCATTGATTTTCAAAAACATTGCGTTACTGATTTTGATTGATTTGATTTGATTTGATTTATTATTGTCACATGTATTAACATACAGTGAAATGTATTGTTTCTTGCACGCTATACAGACAAAATATACCATTCATAGAGAAGGAAACAATGTAGTGTTAGAGTCATAGCTAGGGTGTAGAGAAAGATCGACTTAATGCAAGGTAAGTCCATTCAGAATTCTGACAGCAGCAGGCAAGAAGCTGTTCTTGAGTTGGTTGGTACGTGACCTCAGACTTTTGTACCTTTTTCCTGAAAAGTGGAAGAGAAAATATCCAGGGTGTGTGGGGTCCTTAATTATGCTGACTGCTTTGCCGAAGCAGCGGGATGTGGAGGCAGAATCATTGGTTGGGAGGCTGGCTTGCGTGATGGATGGACTACATTCACGACCTTTTGTTGTTCCTTGGGCAAAGCAAGAGCCATACCAAGCTGTGATATAGTCAGAAAGAATGCTTTCTGTGTGCATCTGTAAAAGTTGGTGAGAGTCGTAGCTGACATGGCAAATATCCTTAAACTTTTGAGAAAGTAGAGTCGTTGGTGGGCTTTCTTAACTAAAGTGTCGGCATGGGGGGACCAGGACAGGTTATTGGTGATCAAGACACCTAAAAACTTGAAGCTCTTGACTTTTTTTATTTCATCCCCATTGATGTAGACAGGGGCATGTTGTCCTATACGCTTCCTGAAGTCAATGACTATCTCCTTCGTTTTGTTGACATTGAGGGAGAGAATATTGTTGCCGCACCAGTCACCCACCTCCCCCACAACACAATTAATATTCTGAGGGTCACCTTTGACCAGAAATTGAAGGCGGTTCACCGCCACCTTCTTGAAGGCAATTAAGGGATGGGCAATAAATGCTGGCCAAGTCAACGATGCCCACATACCATGAATTAATTTCTTTAACAGTCACTTGCCTGGAATAAATTACCTGGGACTTTACAGTGGACATATGCTACAGCTCATTCGATGCCTCTGTGATTTCAAAATCTTTCTCTGATCACTTGTTTGATATGTAAATCACACAGGTAACAGCTGGGAGCAGCTTCTGTAAGGTATTGCAACTCCAGTTTGTTTGCAGTAGAAAGGTTTACTACTTACTTCATGGCATGCTGTATGATTCACATTTGAAATATTTCTGTCAAGTATTATGTAGGAAGTGAGTTATTTTAAGGAGTTTTTACAGCACAGTGGTAGCTTCCCTCTGGGCCACAGGCTTTGGGTTTGAATCCAGATATTCGTAGAAGGTGACATTGTAACACAGCCAAACAAACAGGTTGAGCATTGCTCTGTAAATAAACTCTTGCAATACATCTGATGCCAGTCGGTAAAAGTGGGAGAGTTTCCTTGTCAGCCATACTGCAGAATGCAAACCACTGCGGTACTCCGCCAAGCGTGATCATGGACCAATCCATGGAGTGCCATGTACTGTTTTGGCCTCCTTACTTGAGGATGGAGATACTGATACTAGAGGGACTGCAGAAGAGATTCACTAAGTTGATTCTGAAGTTGAGAGGGTTGGCTCATGAGGAGAGACTGAGTAGAATGAGGAGACATCTTATAGAAACATATATAATTAGGAAGGGAATAGATACGTTTGAAACAGGGTGGTTGTTTCCATTGGCAGGTGAAACCAGAACTAGGGGTTATGGCCTTAAAACAAAGGGGTGCAGACTTAAGACTGAGTTGAGGAAGAACCTCTTCACCCAAAGGATTATGAATCTGTGGGATTCCCTGCCCAGTGAAGCAGTTGAGGCTACCTCATTGAGTGTTTTTAAGGGAAGGCTGGATACATTTTTGTGGCCTGGAGGGAAGCTACCACTGTGCCATAAAAACTCCCTAAAATAACTCACTTCCGATATAGTACTTAAAGGAATTAAGAGTTTTGGTGAGTGGGCAAGTAAGTGGAGCTGAGTCTACGAAGGGATCACCCATGAACTTATTGAGTGGCAGAGCAGGCTCGAGGGCCTGCTCCTGCTCCTGGTTATTATGTTCTGAATCCAATGGGAGACCATGGTTGCCAAATACTTCTTGGCAACGTACAGGAGGGAGGAGGGAATTCCTCTAAATCATTTCAGAATGAGGCTTGCCAGTATAGATAGTGCTTCAAGCAAGACAGCTGAAATTGTAACTAAATTTCCACATTGGAAAGTGTAATCAAGGTTTATCTTAAATTCCTAATTCTATTATTTTATCAGGAGACAAAAGTGTTTGATCGCCAGAAGGAAACCTGCTTCCAGCTACGATCAATGTAGCATTGTCTACTCTTGTGGAAAGAACATTTCCAGAATTTACTCTCAAAACAGGATGTTTTCATTGACAAAATGATTTATCAACAAAAAAGGCAGTCTTTAGAAGAAAACGAAAAGGTTAGAAGGAGCAATGCAGATGAGGTAAAATTTAACTAATTAACCAGCTTGAAATAGTTCATCCCCTTGAATTGATTTAACTTGGGTAATGGTATGCCACAACTTACCACTTGGAACAAGTAACACTTGGCACCATGAATAGTGATGGACAATTAACCAACTCCTGGAAGGAGGAAGCTCCACAAATACTCAATGATGACGGAAGCCAGTAAATCATTGCAAAAGATAAGGCTGAGGCATTGATGCATCTTCAGACAAAAGTGCTGAGTGGATGATCTATCTCAGCCTCCTCCTAACATCACAGACGCCAGTCTTCAGCCAATTCAATTCATTGCACATAATATCAAGAAACAGCTGAAGGCACTGAATATCACAAAGGCTATGGGCCTTGACAACATTACAACAATGGTATGGAAGAGTTGTGTTCAAGAAGTAGGTACACACTTATCCAAGTTGTGCCAGTACAGCTACAATACCAGCATCTACTTGGTAATGTGAAAAATTGCAAATTTATGTCCTGTCCATGAATAGCAAGACAATACCAAACTGTCCAATTATTCCCCAAGTGCAGGTGGCACAGTAGTTTGCACTGCTGCCTCACAGCGCCAAGAACCCAGGTTCTACTTCAACTTTGGATCACTGTGTGAGTGGAGTTTGCACATTCTCCCGTTTCTGCGTGGGTTTCCTCCTGGTGCTCCGATTTCCTCCCACACTCCAAAGATGTGCAGGTTAGGTTGAATGGCCATGCTCAATTGTCCCTTAGTGGTAGGCGGATTAGAAGGATAAATGCATGGGATTACAGGGATAGGATCTGGGTGCGATTGTTGTTGGTGTAGGCTCAATGGGCCGAATATCCTCCTTCTGCTCGATAGGAAATGATGGAAGGTGTTATTAACAGTGCTTTCAAGTGGCAAAGAAGGATCACTGAAGTCCAGTGGTGCGCAGCAGAACCTGAGATGCCACCAAGATCGAAAGTTGATCCTCGGAAAGAACTGAACGCAAAAGATGTTCATGGCCGCAGTGAAAATGATGAGCAGTAGTTCAAGGTGCCTGGACTTCAGCATCCCTGTGGTCAAATACATTATGTGGAGATGCCGGCATTGGACTGGGATAAACCAGTGACCACAACACCACACAACCCTGCCACAGCAACCTCTGCAAGACATGTCGGATCATCGACACAGATGCTATCATCTCATGTGAGAACGCCATCCATCAGGTACACTGTACACACTCTTGCAACTCGGCCAATGTTGTCTACCTGATATGCAGCAGGAAAGGACGTCCCGAGGCATGGTACATTGGGGAGACCATGCAGACGCTACAAGAATGGATGAATGAACACCGCTTGACAATCACCAGTCAAGACTGTTCTCTCCCTGCTGGCGAACACTTAAGCGGTCACAGGCATTCAGCCTCTGCTCTTTGGGTAAACATTCTCCAAGGCGGTCTTCACGACACATGACAGCACAGTCACTGAGCAGAAACTCATAGCCAAGTTCCGCACACATGAGGATGGCCTCAACTGGGATCTTGGGTTCATGTCACACTGTCTGTAACCCCCATGACTTGCCTGAACTTGCAACATCTCACTTACTGGCCTGTCTGGAGACAATACACATCTCTTTAACCTATGCTTAATGCTATATCCACTCACGTTGTCTGCACATTTAAGACTTGAATAGCAGATTAGCTGTGAAGACTCGCATTCTAATCAGTATTCTGTAAACTGTAACCTTTATATGCCCTGTTTGGCATCAGAATTCTCCACTCACCTGATGAAAGAACAGCATTCCAAAAGCTAGTGGTGTTTACTACCAAATAAATCTGTTGGACTTTAACCTGGTCATAAACACAGCCAATGCCACCCTTGACTAGTGGTGACAATGATACACTGGAGAGCTGCCTACCTTATCCTGAAGCAAATTTCCAGCTTCAGTCTAGAAGCCAATGGAGGAATCAGCACTTAGAGCTATGGGCTGCATAGAAATATAAAACATTTTTTATCATTTCAAGAGTGCAATGTCTGCTGTACATTTTGGGACTGTAGATGACAGTGTTTATTTCAATGTTTAGGAGCCATTGATAAAACTCCGCCATGAGAGACCAATTACTGACCAGTGGTATAGAGAGAGAGAGCAGCAAATTGGATAGAGAATTGAGGCTGTATAAACACACACAGACTATTACAGGGATGATTCAAGTGGAGTCCGACAGGTTGTAGGATAATGGGGAGAAAGGCTTTGGACCGATATTTCATTCACTAATGACCTGCGAGTAGGAATATCAAGTGGGATGCCTAAATTTGCAGATAATTCAAAATTATATGGGAGAGCTAATAGAGTTGAAGTGGTAATTATATTCAGAAGGATTTTAGAAAGCTTGGAAGGATGATTGGCAAATGACCTTCAACACGGATGAAGAGAATGATTTGCATATTGAATCTGGGTATTAATTATAACTTTTTTTAAACAAAGAGGTTATGTGGATAAATTGCTTGGGGGGAAAATATAAATTGCTCAAAAAAATTGATTGGATGTTGAAAGATCATTGGAACAGTCCTGTTAATGAAGATATATTGGGACAGTGCAGTAATGATTACAACAAGCTGCGGTCTTATTGCGACAGCTATTGGGATATTTGGGTTTATAAGTAATCAAGAAATATAAAACCCAAATGAGCGAAGTCAAACCTTTATAAATTACTCTGTTAGACCTCTGTTAGAGTGTGCAGTCCAATCCTGAGCATCATACTTCAGGAAGACCGAAAATGCTGGATAATCTCAACAGGTCTGACAGAATCTGGTGAACAGTCCTCTAGACTCAAAACATTGGCTCTATTCTCTCACCACAGATGCTGACTGACCTGCTGAGAGTTTCCAGCATTTTCTGCTGTTGCTTCAGATTCCAGCATTTGCAGTATGTTGATTTTGATTTGATTTACTTTTGTCACATGTATTAGTATACAGTGAAAAGTATTGTTTCTTGCATGCTATACAGACAAACATGCCATTCCGAGAGAAAGAAATGAGAGAGTGCAGAATGTAGTGTTACAGTCAAAGCTGGGGTGTCGAGAAAGATCAACCTAAGGCAAGATAAGTCCATTCAGAAGTCTGACGGCAGCAGGGAAGAAGCTGTTCTTGAGTAGTTGGCCTGTGACCTCAGACTTTTGTATCTTTTTCCCAATGGAAGTAGGGAAAGAGGAAGAACGGAAGAGAGAATGACTGGGGTGCACGGGGTCCTTAATTATTCTGGTTGCTTTCCCGAGGTAGCAAGAAGTGTATTCAGAGTCAATGGGTAGGAGGCTGGTTTGTGTGATGGATTGGGTTACACTCACAACCTTTCGTAGTTCCTTGTGGTCTTGGGCAGAGCAGGAGCCATACCAAGCTGTGATACAACGAGAAAGAATGCTTTCTGTGGTGCATCTGTAAAAGTTGGTGAGAGCAGTAGTTGACACTTCTATAGTTAGAAAGGATGTCAAAACCTTGAATACAAACCCCAAACAAGTTGTTGGGTGGGATTTTCCAGCTGCACTCACATCAAGACCGGAAAATCCTGTCCGAGATCAACAGGCCGTTGCATGGTCCCTGTCCCACTCTACAATTCCCATGGTGGGCAGGAGGGGAAAATTTGGCTCTGGATCTCTTTTCCCTTGGATCCAAGACATTGAAGCAAGGGTTCAACAGAGATGTGCAAAATGAAGTTTTGACAGAGTAAGTTGGAGCAAGTGTTTCTGCTGGCAGGTAGGTTGATAAGCAGTGGACTTAATTTAAAGTTGATTTAATTGATGAAACTCTAGAGAAAAATTAGGGGCTTTTTTTGCACAACAGATTGTTAGCTTTCAAATGGGAATTGAGTAATACTTGAAAAGGAGAGAATAAAGAAAAAAAATCAAACACATTCACAAGGTTCCAAGCAGAGGGAATAGATTCCTTTGCCAGAGTGTTTTGCATCCTTTGATTTTTTTATTATTCATTCGTGAGACATGGGCTGGCCAGCATTTATTGTCCTGTTGCCTGAGTGCAGTCGAGAGTCAACCACATCGCTGTGGGTCTGGAGTCACATGTAAGCCCAGACCATGTAAGGGTGGCAGATTTCCTTCCTTAGAGGATATTAGTGACCCAGATGGGTTTCTCCGACAATCGACAATGATTTCATGGTCATCAGTAGATTCTTAATTCTAGGTATTCTTTTTCACTGAATTCAAATTCCACCATCTGCCATGGCAGGATTCAAACCCAAGTCCCCAGGGTATTAGCTGAGCTTCTGGATTAATAGACTGGCAGTAATACTACTAGGCTATCGCCAGCTAAGGGTGGCCATGCTACAACCTTGTAAAGGAAGTGGAAACTTGAAGGACTTTGACTGATAACCTGACACTTGGCGGCTGTAAAACTGAAGGTCAGGAAGGCAGGTGACTTCTATTACTGGGCACTCAGACAAGGGAAACCATTGTGTTCTCATTTTACTTTTTTTTTTCTGACAAGCCTTTGTTGTAATTTCTTTTGGGGTTAGCGGATTAATAACTGGACCTGACTTCAATTGTAACTTGAGGGATTTGAAACTGTGACTCCTGGCTGGTTGGATACCATAATCACTTTAGCTACTATACCTACAAATGCCATTGAAAGGAATAACAAAAAACAGAAATTGATGGAATTTTTTTTTTGAAAAGTCCAGCGATACCGAAAAATAGAAAAGACAGGTTGTACGGAATTGGATAAAAGAGCCTATTTCTGAAACATAACATAAATAAGATGAAAACTAGGCCAGAAGGCCACTCAACCCTGTCCCACCATTCAGTAAGGTCAAGGCTGATCTTTTATTTCAACACAATTGAAGCATTCAAGAGAGAATTGGATTATTATCTGCAAACAAAGAATGTGTAGGTCTACGGGGAGAAGATAGGGAAATGGCATGAGGTGAGTTGCTCATTCAGACAACTGGCGTAGACGTAAAGGGCTGAATAGTCTCCCGCTGTGCTGTAATGATTCTGTGAACTCCATTTTCCCTCCCCAACCCCTATCCTTTCATTCCCTTAACATCCAAAAATCTCTTGACCTCTGTCTTGAACATATTCC
The DNA here is from genome assembly GCF_965287045.1 of Carcharhinus amblyrhynchos. Lineage (NCBI taxonomy): Eukaryota > Metazoa > Chordata > Chondrichthyes > Carcharhiniformes > Carcharhinidae > Carcharhinus > Carcharhinus amblyrhynchos. The sequence continues at coordinate 84,858,754 of NC_137334.1, forward strand.
ATGACTGAGTATCCACTGTTCATTGGATAGAGAAATGCGAGGAATCACAAGCCAAAGGATGAACACAATTCTCTGTCCAGAATGTCTAATCTCTCGTCCTAAGACTTTGACATAGGTATAGGCAATCCAGCCAGGGGAAGTGACCAATCAACATTTACCCTGCCAATCCCTCTCAGATTCATCTATATTTGTGAACAATTAATCATCCACAGAATGGTTCTATTCTATTCGTTCCTCTCCCGTGGAACATCCTCAAAGAAATGCCCAACAAGAGGGAATTCCCTTTCAGAAATCCGTGTCTGGACTCTGCCTAATTTTACTAGTCCTTTTTTTAAAAAATTAGATTTGACTTATTATTGTCATGTATTGGAAAAGTATTGTTTCTTGTGCACTGTACAGACAAAACATACCATTCATAGAATACATAGGAGTAAAGGAAAGGAGAGGGTGCAGAATGCAGTGTTACAGTCATAGCTAGGGTGCAGAGGAAGATCAACTTAATGTGAGGTAGGTCCATTCAAAAGTCTGATGGCAGTCGTTCTTGAGTTGGTTGGTACATGATCTCAGAGTTTTGTATCTTTTTCCCGATAGCATAAGGTTGAAGAGAGAATGTCTGGGGTGTGTGCAGTCCTTAATTATGCTGGCTGCTTTTCCAAGGCAGCAGGAAGTGTAGATGGAGTCAAAGAATGGGAGATTGTTTTGGATCATGGACTGGGCTATGTTCCCAACACTTTGTAATTTCATGCTGTCTTGGTCAGAGTTGTGATACATCTGGAAAGGATGCTTTCTAAGGCACATCTGTAAAGTTATCACATCTTTAATAATTGATTCCAACATTTTTCCCTGCTACCGACATCAAACTTAACACATCTGCAGATCTTTATCCTCGCTCCTCGTCCCTCCTTAAATAGTGGGGTTACATTTGCTTCATTCCAGTGCACAGGAATATTCCCAGAATCTCAAGAATTTTAAATTTTGAAAGACTAACGCATCTTCCTTAGACACAACACAGCTGATCTAAGTGAATGGTTGAACAGGGTCCAGGGGCTGAATGAGTTGTAGCAGTTCACACATGCTGCTGAGGCACAGAGGTTATTGATGTCCTGCTGTGTCACTGCCTTGAACCTCTAGCCAGCCGATTCCCAATCCTGAAGAAGCTACGCCTGTGTTGCTTGTTCCCACCACACACACACGTGAGTGCTGGGAGGGCCTGGAACTGAATCCACCTTGCTTTGGAGATTTCTCCGTCATGGGAACCCATGGAATCAGAAGAAGATATATGTTTCTACCAGCACCACTTCAAATAACTCACTTTCCAAGATGTTTGTTTACATTTTGCTGTGGGCAATCTCATTTATGCCTGTTGTTATGATCCAGTTAGGGACCAGCAACATTTTTGTTTTAAGCAGGCAAAGTTTGAAATCTCAGTTACCTATGAGGTGAATAAAACCACAACATTATATGGTTTTAAACAAGCAAATTCATTTTACCATTCAAGGGCAGAAAACAAAGGGGGAATTTTCCCATTCCTCCCATGCCACAGGAATTGTAGTGGGGGCGCTGGACCATGCAAAGGTCCGTTGATCATGGGTGGGATTTTCTGGTTCTGGGGCGAGCTGACAGAATCCCTGGGAGCCATTTGTGCAGCCGAGGGTTGCATTTGGAAATTGCATACTTTGCGTCTCATAATGACACCCTAGGAACTGTTCTGTGCAATCGGAGCGAAAAATAAATTCTGGGGATTTGAGAAGGTGACAGAAGGTAATGGGTTCCTTGCTTCAGGCAGTTATGGGTGGCATGGTGGCACAGTAATTAACACTGCTGCCTTACAGCACCAGGGACCCGGGTTCAATTCCCGGTTTGGGGTCACTGTCTGTGTGGCGACTGGAGGATTTTCACAGTAACTTCATTGCAGTGTTAATGTAAGGCTACTTGTGACACTAATAAATAAACTAAACTAAAAAAAAAGCCTCTGCTTCAAGAATTAACATGATGTAAATATGAAGTTTGAAATTAAAGTTTACTTATTTGTCACAAATAGTCTTCCAATAATGAATATACCAATGTAAAGTTGTGTGTTATATTAGTAGTAGTATTAATAAACTGCAGTGATGTTATTGTGAAAATGCCCTAGTTGCTACACTCCAGCTGATCTAAGTGAATGGTTGAACAGGGCTCCAGGGTCTGAATGAGTTGTAGCAGTTCACATTCTCACTCCACGTACACACGTCAGGTACACTGAAGGAGAATTTAGCATGGCCAATGCACCTAACTGTTATGTTTTCAGACTGTGGGAGGAAACCCTTGCAGGCACACGGAGAATGTGCAAACTCCACATGGAAAGTGTCCCAAGCTAGGAATCAAACTGGGTCCCTGGCATTGTGAGGCAGCAGTGCTAACCACTGTTCCACCGTGCCACTCCCAGTAACAGGCAAACTGTTATTAAACGTACCTCACTGCACATTAAATGGCAAATGTGACCAAGACAGATCCCATTCCCTAGGTTCTCCCTCTGTGTACTCGAACAAGCGCTGGAGCGTTGCGACGAGGGCATTTTCACAGTAACTTCATTGCAGTTTATTAATACCACTCCTCATATAACACCTAACTTCACATTGGTATATTCATTATGGTAAGACTATTTGTGACAAATAAATAAACTTTAATTTAAACTTCATATTTACCTCATGTTAATTCTCAAAGCAGAATTTTTTTAGCTTAGTTTGTTTATTTGTGTCACAAATAGGCTTACATTAACACTGCAATGAAGTTACTGTGAAAATCTTCCAGTCACCACACACAGAGTGACCCCAAACCGGGAATCAAACCCAGGTCCCTGGCACTGTGAGGCAACAGTGTTAACCACTATACCATTATGCAACCCATAACTCTCTGAAACATGGAACGCATTACCTTCTGTCACCTTCGCAGATCCCCAGAATTTATTTTGCACTCTGATTGCACAGAACAGCTCCTAGGGTGTCATTATGAGGTGCAAAGCACACAATTTCCAAATGCAACCCTCAGCTGCGCAGATGGCTCCCAGGGATTCTGTCAGCCCTAACCAGCGGGAGTCTGCATACAGCAGCACCTTTTCAGCCTGGTGCCTCTTCCCTGCTGAAGAACACTCAGATAGTTCTTTCAATGGCCCAACAAGTAAAACGAACTCAAATTAACTTAGGGGCAAATTAAGAGGGGCAGCCCCCCCAAAAAGGAGGGGGGGGGTGGTAGGAACAGCCCGAACAGAAACCAAAGTCCAAAGCAAACTTAAAACATTACATCAAAATGTGGTTGTAAGGGTCTATAACACACACCAGCCCCTGCGGTGCCCAGCGGGTGTGGAAAAGAACATTCAGATAAATTGCAAGCAGAGAACTTTCCTAAGCTCCACCCATCTCCATGATGATGTAGCCCAGATCTGGTCTCTCCACAAACAGATCGCTAAGCTAATTATCTCTCCTTTACAATTTCCCCAGCTAAGTAAATTTACCTGCTGTTTTATGATTCTATTCTAACTCTATTACACGAGAATGTGTGACCTTCTGAACTACCATTGCTTGCAGCTGTTCTGGAACTCTCAGCAGCCAAGCATTTTAGTTATCTTAGCTTTCCAACAACCTTTCCAGAACTAAAATATTAACATGAGCAATGAAGTAGATATTTGCAACTGTGTTCAAATGACAAAGTGAGTGAATGGGTAGAGGGAGAAAGAATAAAGCACTAATGTACATTACCAAGTGTTAGCATTAAGAAAATAAATGTTACATTCTCCTTCCTCACTCCTCCTAATGATCTCCAAAATCTTGTCTGTAAAATAATTCTGTTAGGCTTACCTTTGCCACCCAAAATGTGTCTACTAAAAAGTTCAAGTCACCAATGCTCCGTGGCAAGTTATATACTGCATGGCTGTTGGTTTAGTTACTCACGCACATTGTTCTCTTTGTGCATGGACCAAAATATGGGCTTTTAACATTGAAACATCCCCCTTTCTTCCTGCTGCCTCGGCAAAGCAGTCAGCATAATCAATGATCGTACACACCTTGGACATTCTCTCTTCCACCTTCTTCCATCGGGAGACAGATACAAAAATCTGAGATCATGTACCAACCAGCACAAGAACAGCTTCTACCTTGCTGCCATCACACTTCTGAATGGACCTAACTTATATAAATTTGATCTTTCTCCACAGCTAAAGTGAGGATAGTTGGTCCTTACAATAAAATATTTACCTGTTATCCCCGATTATGGTGTTGGTGCTGATTGTTGCCACTGTATGTTGTATTATGGTTTCTTCAGATACCTCAATAAGGAGAACTTAAAACTTGTCATTTTAAACATGTACTATTTATTGATAACTTTTAATTATTTACAGATCCAAGGTATGGTCACACATGGAGCTTCTATCCCTCTCATGACTGATCCTTCAACTAAGGAGAACAGCTGCTCCTTATCCACTCTGTTCATGTCTCTCCTAATCTTATACATCCTGATCAGATCGTCCCTCAGTCTTCTCCGCCATGAAACGATTGAGATTGCTGTAAAAACCCATCCTGTTCACTAATATCCTTTAGGAAAGGACATCTGCTTCCTTTACCCTGTCTGGCCTACATATGACTCCAGATCTTAAATTTTATTTGATTCTTAACTACCCTCTGAAATGGCAATAAATACCAATAAATACATGGAAGTCCATCTACCACGAATGAATAAAAACAAATTTGCTCCTTGTGTAGACTTAAATTTTGTTTTTGTGGTGTCTGCCTAGCTCTTTGTGGTCACATATATTTTGCAACTGGAGCCATCATTGTTTCACAGTTTCAGTCAAATATTTCTTTGCTGTTTATTTCTCAATTTTTTTGTTATGAATCTTTTAATTCAATCAAGTGGCTTTCAGTACATCTGAGTCATTGCTTTATATTCTCCTGGTTCCTGTTCTTCAGCGTTGATTTCAATTTCCCTACTTTATTTCTGTTTTTTCTTCCTTTGCTTTTAGTGGAACATTTGTCCTTGTCATTCATTCTGGATTCGTTGTTGGCCAGGATCCGGTGAAGTCTTACCTTGTTCTGTAATTGTGTTACTCATGGCTTCTTTCTCTGTTTACGGCTTGGAAAGTTCTACAACTTTTCCTTTCAATCTCCCATTCAACTGGACTGACAACTCTTCAACCTGTAGCTTCCTGCTGAAATACTGAATAGTGCAGAGTCTTTCCTGATGACTGATTCTTGCTTCTCTTTATAATCATCCAGCAGGGATAAACCTTGATCTACGGAACTCTTGTAACTCGTGAAGCTCTTCATTTTCTTTGCGAAGCTCGCTTGCTTCAATTTGAGTTTTCTTGTAATTCAGAAAAGCCTCCTCCAGCTTCTGCTGCTGTGTTTTCATTCTGCTGTTTTAGTGTCTTCATTTCTACATGATCACACATTCCTTTTGCATTCGATCTTGAAGGACAAGTGACTGTTCATTCAAATGTGGACTCACTCATTGCCCTCCCTCTGGGGTCTCTAGCTGCCTCCCTCTGCAGTTTCTTACGACCCTCAGTGGAGTTTCCCTCTCTCTGTTTAGCCTCCAGTTGCCCTCAGCAGAATTTTTGATCTGATTTATTATTGTCAAATGTATTGGGATACAGTGAAAAGTATTGTTTCTTGCACATTACCATACTATTCATAGAATACATAAGGGAGAAGGAAAGGAGAGGGTACAGAATATCATCATCAGTGGGGAAATGGAGAAAAGATCAGCTTAATATCAGGTAGGTCCATTCAAATGTCGGGTGACAGCAGGGAAGAAGCTGTTCTTGAGTCGGTGACCTCAGACTTCAGTGTCTTCTTCCCAACGAAAGGAGGTGGAAGAGAGTATGTCTGGGGTGCTTGATTATACTGATTGTTTTTCCAAGGCAGTGGGAAGTGTAGGCAAAATCAATGGATGGGAGGTTGGTTTGCGTGATGGACTGGGCTTCGTTCACATCACTTTGTAAATTCATGCAGTCCTGGACAGAGCAGGAGCCATGCCAAGCTGTGATGCAACCAGAAAGGATGCTTTCCATGGTGCATTCGTAAAACGTGGTGAGAGCCATAGTGGACATGCCACATTTCCTTAACCTGCTCTGAAAATAGATGCATTATCCTCGTCCTGAGGTAATTCTTTTGTCCATGGCTGTGTTCCTTTATCTGGAATTTACTGATTCGCATGTGTTGCCACCAAAAGACAGTAACCATTTTTGTTTTCACGTGGTCCGTCTCTGCAGCTGTTGGCTATCTGTCTTTGAGTTCCCACTCTTTTTGGGTTCTCACGGGCCAATGTTGCTGCTTTTCTTTTAACTCTGTCTAATTTCTTCTCTGGTCTCCAAAGACTGGTTTCAGGGTGATTCTTCTGGAATTATTTTTTGGACCCAGCAGGACGTTTTATCTCTCTGTGTTTGTTCCCATATTGGGGAAAAATCACTTTGTTCCTCTTCGAGCTTGCTAATCGTTTAGAACTTCTTGGCTGGGATTTTCCAACTGTTCATGCCGGTGGGATTCTCCCTTCCCGCTGCAGTGGACAGAGATTGGACTTGTTGCCAAATTCTCCATCTTTGCTGCAGCGACAGCTTGGCACGAACAGGTGGTGAGATTGTTTTCTTTTTAAAACAAAAACTCTCCTGGAATTGCTGTCTGTAAATACTGTAAATTTCCTTCACCTTGTATTTGAACATCCCAAGTTTTGGGAGCTTTATAAAAATGTTGCAAGCTGTTAGTTCCTTTGTAGTTGATTTTTCCATGCTTCAGGAGACCCAGTGGCCCAATCAAGGTCTTTTATTTTAAACTTAAAACAATAGCGCTTCCATTTGCTCTGATTGCAAGCAGCAATTCTTTTTTAAAAACTCCACAGGGCAGTTTCCTTTTCTTTCTGTTTCTGCAGGTTCTCTTTATTTTCAACTTTTCGCTCTGCCAACTAATTTTTAGGGGTGGCTGTTTTTTCCCAACCAGCCAGCCTTCTCCTTTATAACTGTAGCTCTCTTGGGTTGAATTTGAGGATCAGCCATGATCATAATGAATGGTGGAGCAGGCTCAAAGGGCCTAATGGCTTACTCCTGCTTCTGTTTTCTATGTATGTTTCTATGGAGTGGCACAGTGGTTAGCACTGTTGCCTCAGAGTGCCAGGAACCCAGGTTCAATTCCAACTTTGGATCACTGTCTGTGTGGAGTCTGCATGTTCCCCCAGTGTCTGCCTGGGTTTCCTCCCACAGTCTGAAAAGAAGTGCTGGTTAGATGCATTGGCCATGCTAAATTCTCCCTCAGTGTACCCGAACAGGTGCCAGATTGTGGCGACTAAGGGATTTTCCCAGTAACTTCATTGCAGTTGTTATATATCAACTCCACAGTGCTTTGTGGAGACCACCCAAACCATATGTTTTGCATTTTGAATATGGCTGGGGCGAGCATGGTATGTTTCACTTCAGGTACGATTCAACAACCCACTAGACAGCTTTTGTCAAACAAAGTTTATTTAAGAACATAGTTAACAATATAGTTAATAGTTATTTAAGAATAAAGTTAACACAAAGTTAACTTTCAGAAAGAAAGTTAACAATGCCTTTTATCAATTACAACCAACAAAAAAAACCACAATAATGTGTTAACCCTCAATTAAATATTTAAGTTATTCCAACAAACCAAAACTTTTAGTTGATAAAAGCCCTTTTCACAGACTCAAACCTCATTTGACTGGAATTGAGTTTTTTCAAGGCCAGCATCTGCCCTCTGGAAAGCAAAACGTTGCCTTGACATAACCAGCAGAATTTCCAAACAGAACGGGAAGACAGAGAGAGAAGGAGACTTCAGCTTCTTTCTCTCTTGATGCCCCTGCTAAAACTTAAAACTAAACTGCAGCCTCACAGCTCTCAAAACTGAAAGCTTAATCTCACTAGAAAGAAAAGAAACTGTCTAAAAACACATGCTCTTTTCTCCTAAAAATGCAGGATCATAAAACTTATCCCAGAGTAAACATAAAGAATCCCCATTTAAGCTATTGAAGTAGCAATAAAAGGACTCATCGTAGTCTGTTTGGCAACAATAATGATGTCACTGGAGCTGTGAGCTAAGAAAGCACTGAAACCAGGAGGTGCAGAAATCATGTCTTAAAACAAAAACTTTCTTAAAGGTACACTGACATCGCACAATGTTAATGTTAGCCTGCTTGCTACACCAATAAATAAACTTTAAGTGTGTGTCTGCACAGGACTGCAGGATGGGAGGTTTTAAAATGTGTGGGGATGAAAGTCTTCATCTGGGATTGGTTGTGTGTAGGTTCAGTGTCATGCCATCTCACTAATTTAAGCGTGTTGTTTCTTTCCTCCCAAAGATAATTGCGACAATCACCTTGTGTCCGGCTTGCCTCAGTCAGCCTTCCGTTCCTCTTCTGCGCTATCTAGCAGTCACAGCCCTGGCTTTGCAAAGCTGAACAGAAGGGATGGTAAGACTCAAGCTTTCTGTTAATGATTGAGCACGTTATTCATCCTCAGCATGTTTACGCATCACCAATGCAAATGAAAATACACGAGTAGGTTATATTTTTCATCGGTGAAGAAACATCTGTCCATGAAATGGATGGGCTGGCATACATCATGTTGCAGAATGCCCGTGTGCTGGTATTTACAGTTGTCACTGCTGTGCTTGTCAAATGCTGTGGTAATGGTTTGTTCCCTAAGGTACAATAGGCTCAGGATTAACGATGATGTATATCTGGTTGAAGCTTTCTCAAAATGATGGCAGAGTGCAGTTCATCAAAGAGGTATTGTGCTGAAATCTTCATGATTGTTGCAAGTGGCAAGCTTGCAAACCGACTTGAAGTGTTTCTTTGTTGCTTGTCTGAGGAAAGATACCTCCAACTGTTAAGTAGGTTGTGGGGTAGTCTCTTTAAGGGAATGAGTCAGGCGACACTGGGTCTGGGGTGATCTGCGTGGGGACCATTTGGTTTGTCATTTGGAGTGTGGAGTGAGTAAGACCGCAACAAATGCCTGCATTCCCTGACTCCTCTTTGTGGAGTAAGTTCTTGAGGACACTTCACAGCAGTAAAAAATTTAACACTGCACAAAAGCATCACAGTTTGATAATGAGTATCTCACTAGCAGAGTTTCCATGACATTGCTTGTAGAGGTCCAAGGTGAAGGGGCTGAAGTGCAGTGGGACCTGGTTGTAGAATTACAATTGACAAGTGACTGGAGGCCAGTGACAGTGACGTACCACAAAGATCTGTGCTGGGCCTCCTATTGTTTGTCATTTCTATAAATGACACAGATGACTATGTGGGGGGATAGGATCAGTAAAGTTTGCCAATGACACAAAGATTGGTCGGGTAGAGTGTCTTGGGTTACAGGAAGATATAGACAAGATGGTCAAATGGGTGGGTAAGTGGCAGACAGAATTTAACCCTGTGACGTGATGCACTTTGGAAGGAGTAATTTGACAAGCAAGTATACTATGGAAGGTCTGACACTGGGAAGTTCCAAAGAACAAAGAGATCTTGGCGCGTTTGTCCATAAATCTCTGAAGACGGAAAGGCGGGTTAATAGGGTGGTGAAAAAGGCATATGGCACACTCGCCTTTATCAATCAGGCTATAGATTACAAAAGTGGAGAGGTCATGATGGCATTGTATAGAACTTTGGTGAGGCCACAGTTGGAGTACTGTGTGTAGTCCTGGTTGCCACATTATAGGAAGGGTGTAAATGTACTGGAGGGGGTGCAGAGGAAATTCCCCAGGATGTTGCCTGGGACAGAACATTTAAATCATGAAGAGAGGTTGGGTAGGCTTGGGTTGTTTTCTCAGGAGCAGAGAAGAAGAACGACCTGATTGAGGTGTTCAAGATTTTGAAGGGCATGGACAGGGTGGATAGGGAGCCATTGTTCCCCTTTGTTAGTTACAAGGGGGCACAAGTTAAAAGTGAGGGGCGGGAGATTTAGAGGGGATTTGAGGAAGAACATTTTTGCCCAGAGGGTGGTGACGGTCTGGAATGTGCTGCCTGGGAGGGTGGTGGAGGCGGGATGTCTCAAACCCTTTCAGAAGTACCTGGATGAGTACTTGGCACATCATAACAGTCAAGGCTGTGGGCCAAGTGCTGGCAAGTGAGATTAGATGGGCAGGTCAGGGCTTTTTGTGTATCTGTGCAGATCCGATGGACCAAAGGGCCTCTTCTGCATTGTGGTATTCTATAATTCTGTGAAGTGTTGGAGGGATGTGTTCAGCAAAACGAAATGGCCCATAAATACAGCATGTTGCATACTTAAACTCCATTTTTATCAGTGTTGCTGTTTTTACTCAAATAAAGCACATTTTTCTAAGTTTTGATAATAGTTGTCTTATGTGATGCTGCCAATCTTTTACTTGTACAGGGAAGACAAGATTCAAACCTTGGCATGCTTTCTGAATCCCAGTCTTGTTCCCAGTTAAAATGAATTCTAGCAGCAACACACTGAACAACAGCAACTTATATAGTATTTGAAAGGTAAAAATAAGGTACTTCACATGAATATTATAAAACAAGCAATGACACTAAGCCGCATAAGGAGATAATGAACAAAAGTGGTCAAATGGATAGGTTTCAAAGAGTTCCTTAGAGTCAGCACAATTGGTAGAAAGGAACCCACCAAAGCTGCTTCAACAGCACCTTTCAAACACACATTGGTTACCATCTAATAGATCCGTGACTGCTGAAATGTTCCCCGACTGTGACCGCAATACCACACAACCCTGCCACAGCAATCTCTGCAAGACATCGACATGGATGCCACTATCTCACATGAGACCATCATCCACTAAGTACATGATACGTACCCTTGTGACTCGGCCAATGTTGTCTACCTGATACGCTGCAGGAAAGGATGGCCTGAGGCATGGTACATTGGCGAGACCATGCAGACTCTACGACAATGGATTAATGAACATCGCTCGACAATCACCAGGCAGGAGTGTTGCCTTCCAGACGGGAAACACTTTAGCAGTCACAAGCATTCGGCTACTGATCTTTGGGTAAGCGTTTTCCAAGGCGGCCTTCATGACACACGACAATGCAGAATCACTGAGCAGAGACTGATAGCCAAGTTCCACACACATGAAGACAACCTCAACTGGGATTTTGTGTTCATGTCACACTATCTGTAACCCCCACGATTTGCCTGGGCTTGCAAAATCTCACCAATTGTCCTGGCTGGAGACAATACACATTTCCTTAACCTGTACTTGGCCCTCTCTCCACTCACATTGTCAGTACCTTTAAGACTTGATTACCTGCAAAGATTCCAACCATTATCTTATAAATTGAGTTTGTGTCTGTACATGCCCTGTTTGTGAATACAACTCCTAACTCCCTGAAGAAGGAGCCTGAGACTCCAAAAGCTTGTGCTGCTAAATAAACCTGTCGGAATTTAACCTGATGTTGTGAGACTTCTTACTGTCAAGGGATATACAGGATTGGATGAGGAAAAAGAGGGAGCCTTATGGAAGACTTATGGAGGTAACAACGCCTCCTCCACAATCATCCTCAACACCAATGCCCAACAAGACTGTGTCCTCAGCCCCCTACTATACTCCTTAAACTCCTTAAATTCCCCTCCAATTCGATTTTCAAGTTTGTTGGCGACACCACCATAGTGGGTCAGATATTAAACAATGACGAGACAGAGTACAGGAATGAGATAGAGAATCTGGTGAACTGGTTCGGCAACAATAATCTCTCCCTCAATGTCAACAAAATGAAGGAGATTGTCATCGACTTCAGGAAGCATAGAGGAGAACATGCTTCTGTCTACATCAACGGGTTCGAAGCAGAAAGGGTCAAGAGCTTCAAGTTTTTTGGTATCCAGACCACCAACAACCTGTCCTGGTTCCCCCAGCACCGCACACCCCCCCCATGCCAACACTATAGTTAAGAAAGCCCACCAATGCCTCTACTTTCTTAGAACACTAAGGAAATTTGGCATATCAGCTACGACTCTCATCATCTTTTAGAGATGCACCATAGAAAGTATTCTATTTGGTTGTATCACAGCTTGGTATGACTCCTGCTCTGCCCAAGGCCGCAAGGAACTACAATGTAGCCCAATCCATCACACAAACCAGCCTCCCATCTATTGATTCTATTTACACTTCCCACTGCCTCGGCAATGCAGCCAGCATAATTAAGGACCCCACACACTCCGGACATTCTCTCTTTCACCTTCTTCTGTGAAGAAAAAGATACAAAAGTCTGACGTCACATATCAACTGACTCAAGAATAGCTTCTTCCTGCTGCTGTCCGACTTTTGAATGGACTTAACTTGCATTGAGTTGATCTTTCTCTACAGCCTAGCCATGAATGTAACACTACATTCTGCACTCTCTTGCTTCCTTCTCTATGAACAGTATGCTTTGTCTCTATAGTGCTCAAGAAACAATACTTTTCACTGTATGTTAATACATGTGACAATAATAAATCAACTAAATCAAATCAAGATACAGGAGGCTGAAAATGATGGGAGTCCTTGGGGAGTATAGAAACTGCAAGGAGGTACTTAAAAATAAATTAGGAGAGTGAAGAGGAGGCATGAAAAAACATTGGCGAACAAAATGAAGGAAAATTGTGAGGCAAAACCGTTATACTGTTTAAGAAGGATTTAGACGTGCTCTTGCAATGCCAAGGCATACAAGACTTGGACCAAGGCCTGAGAAATGGGATTTAAATAATTAGGTGGTTGGAATTAGTTGGTTGGTCTTTGACCGGCACAGAAGTGTTGGGCTAAGGGGCCTTTATCTGCTGTAGATCTCTGTGACTAGATGACTCTATGAGGCAATGCGATTGATGTAGTCTACATCGACTTCAGTAAGGCTTTTGTCAATGTTCAGCATGGGATACTGATCATGAAGGGAAAAGCATAAGCGATCCAGAGCAATTTGGCAAAATGGATCCACAATTGGCTTAGTGGCAAGAAGAAGAGGGTGATGGTCAAGGATTGCTTTTGTGACTAGCAATTTGTGTCTATTTATATACCACAGGGATTGGTGCTGGCTCCTTTGCTGGTTGTAGCTTAATAACAGTGGGGGCAAGGGTGTGATCAGTTCAGTAACTGCGCAGGTGAATGATAATTGTCGGTATGGTAAATAGTGATGTTGAAAGCCTTAGATTACAGGGTGATGAAGATGAGCTGGTCAGATGGACAGAACAATGGCAAATTGAATTTAACCTGAAAAGTGTGAGGTGATGCGTTTTGGGAGGATTAATAAGGCAAGGGAGCGTACAATGCTGGTAGGATGCTAGTAAGTACAAAGGACCGAGGGACTTTGAGGTATGTGCCCATAGGTCCTTGAAGGCAACAGGACAAGTAGTAAGGTGTTTAAGAAGGCAATTGCCTTTATTAGCTGAGCCATAGAAGATAAGAGCCTGGAGATTATGATGGAGCTGTATAAAATGCTTACTGGGCCACGGAGCCTGTGTGCATAGAATAGGGAGAATATGATTGCATTAGAGTGGGTGCAAAGGATATTCACCATGATATTGCCTGGGATGGAGTATTTCAGCATTGACGAGAGGCTGGTTAGGCTGGGGTTATTTTTCTTAAAATAGAGAAGGTTGAGGGGGGACCTGATTGAGGTGTACAAGGTTACGAGGGAAAATAATAGGCTAGACAGGAAGGAACTTTTCCCTTAGTAGACAGGCCAACAACTCTGGGGCATAGATTTAAGGTAAGGGGCAAGAGGCTTAGAGGGTGGGGAGAATCTGGAACTCACTGCCTGAAGGGGTGATAGAGGAAGGAACCCTGACAACATTTAAGAAGCATTTAGATGAGCACTTGAAATGCCATGGCATGCAAGGCTCCAGACCAAGTGCTGGGAAATGGGATTAGAATAGATAGATGCTTGATGGCTGACATAGACACGATGGGCCGAAGGGTTAATTTTTGTGCTGTAAGACTCTTTGACTATGACTCTGAAGACTAGTCTGTCATCCTGACATCGCCATACTCAAAGAGGCATAGCTTTTAGCCAAAGTCTGAGATTTCATCATGACCATTCCTGTATGTGTCCTGTCCCATCAGCAAGGTAAACAGACAATGCTAACAAAAGCTACTTGAAGAGATGATGGCCTAGTGGTATTATCGCTAGACTTTTAATCCAGAAACTCAGCCAATGTTCTGAGGATCCGGGTTCAAATCCCACCACGACAGATGGTGGAATTTGAATTCCCAATAAAAAAAATCTGGAATTAAGAGTTTACTGATGACCATGAAACCATTGTCGATTGTTAGAAAAAACCTCCTGGTTCACTAATGTCCCTTAGGGAAGGAAATCTGCTGTCCTTACCTGGTCTGGCCTACATGTGACTCCAGAACCACAGTATTGTGGCTGACTCTCAACTGCCTTCTGAAATGGCCTTGCAAGCCATTCAGTTTCAGTTTTGGGCGCCGCACCTGCGCAAAGATATTTTGGCCTTGGAGGGAGTGCAGAGGAGGTTTACTAGGCTGATACCGGAGTTGAGGGGGTTGAGCTATGAGGAGAGGCTGAATAAACTAGGCTTGTACTCGTTAGAGTTTAGAAGAATGAGGGGAGATCTCATTGAGACGTATAAGATGATGAATGGGATGGATAGGATAGAGGTGGAGAGACTCTTCCCGCTCAAAAAAGACAGTAGGACTAGGGGGCACAGCCTCAAGATAAAGGGGGGGCGGTTTAGAACGGAGTTGAGGAGGAACTTCTTCACTCAAAGGGTGGTGAATCTCTGGAATTCTCTGCCCGTTGAAGTGGTGGAGGCTGCCTCGCTAAATATTTTTAAGACGCGGGTTGATGGGTTTTTGATGAGAGAGGGGATTAAGGGTTATGGGGAGAGGGCGGGAAGGTGGAACTGAGCCGCGACAGATCAGCCATGATCTTATTGAATGGCGGGGCAGGCTCGAAGGGCTAGATGGCCTACTCCTGCTCCTATTTCTTATGTTCTTATGTTATGTAAAGGCAACTGGGAATGGGCAATGAATGCTGGCATTGCCAACGATGCCCATGTCACACAGATGAATTAAAAAAAAACTTGCTCAAAAAAATCCTGCTCACTGTGTTCATTTGGGTTCCTCAAAGGATCATTTGGCTCCAGACCCTGTTATAGCTATGGGCCAAATGTGGGCAAAGGAGCTGAATTTTAGAAGTATTTGACTTATTTGACCCCACATTTGGTTTCAGGGAGCCCTAGGTAAAACTGAAATCAATGAGAAGCTAGAGGAACTTTCTACGCAGTCTAGAATTCTTCCTAATACAAAGGAAAACATTTGCAGCTGTTCACCTCCAGAATATCACTGCAGGATTGCCTCAGTGTGGTGCCTGAGGCTCAGCCAACTTCAACACCTTCATTAAAAACCGTCCCACCTTGATGGGATCAGAAATAGGAATGCTTGTTGATGATTACACAGTGTTCAGTTCCATTTAAAGTTTTGGATTCCCTGGTTTCCCCCTATAGTCCAAAGATGTGTGAGTTGGGTTGATTGGCCATGCTAAATTGTCGCTAAGCGTCAAAGGGATTAGTAGGATAAATATGTGAGGCTACGGGGATAGGCTACCTATATCATTGCCATGGAATTGAAAACTTTCTTCCTAGTAATATTCTAATAAATCTTCTCTGCACCTTCTCCAAACTCTTGAAAGCCTTAGTAAAGTGTGTGCCCAAAACTGACCTCAATACTCCATGGCGGACGCCCTAGAGAGTAAAAAAAATAAATGAAATAACTCCTCAGAGGCCAATGTTCCTTCAATAGATTCCCTTTATTTACAAACTCAATTCCACTCCTGAGAGTATAAATCCAGAGTGTTAGTAGCCCTGACACTCCTCAGTATATAGACAGATGAGACTCCCCTATTGGGCAGTCAATCAGGGAACTCATATCTAACAGGCCAACCTCATGGGCCTCATTGAGGTCACCGTATTAAATAACAACATCCTTGTAGTTCTACTTTATTTTTGTGCTCTACTTTTAAAGCTCAGAGTTGCTTATGCCTTTTTAACAGCCTCCTCAGCATGTCTTGTCGCTTGGGCATCTCCACAAATCATCCAGTTCCTGAACCTGTTTTAAGATTGTACTATTTACTTCATTTGCCTCTCGTTTTTCCCATCAAGACTCCTGATGCCTGCTAGGAATCTCGGCGCTGTTTTCTGCATTTAGGCTTTGTGTCATCTGCAAACTGTGTTGCTCTTAAGAATTTTTTTATTCATTCGTGGGACGTGGGGCATCGCTGGCTGGGCCAGCATTTATTGCCTAACCCTAGTTGCCAACCCTAGAGTCAACCACCTCACTGTGGCTCTGGAATCACATGTCAACCAGACCAGGTAAGGAAGGCAGATTTCTTTCCCCAAAAGACATTAATGAAGCAGACGAGTCTTTCTGACAATTTACAGTTGTTTCATGGTCACCAGTAGATTATTAATTTCAAACTTTTTTTTTATTGAATTCAAATTCCACCATCCCGCCATGGTGGGATTCGAACTCGAATCCCCAGAACATTAGTGGAGTTTCCGGATCAATAGTCTAGCAATAATACCAATAGGCCAATGCCAATAAAAGAACAGTGACCCCAATATTGATCCCTGGGGAACAATCGTGTCTACTCCCCTCCATTCTGAAAAACAATCACTCAGAGCTCAGCATTGTCTCCCTCAGTCAGCAGCTTATCCACGCAGCCTTTGCTTGTTAATACCATGGGGCTTTCAAATTTGTAAATCGTAAAGGTGACCATGAAACTGTCAGATAACTGTTAAAAGCCCAACTTTAAGGAAGTTAAAGGAAACTTATCCAGTCTGGCCTGTATGTGAATGCCGGCGTTGGACTGGCGTAAACACAGTAAAAAGTCACCTGACGAAGGGGCTAACCCCGAAAGCTTGTGAGTCTATTATCAAATAAATCGGTTGGACTAAAACCTGGTGTTGTCAGACTTTTTACTGTATGTGAATGCCAGCCACTGGAATGATTCTCTTGGATATTCCTACATAACAATGTTGTGGATGCCCCTTCAAGGACTGAAGCTACTCAAAATGAGAGTTTGCCATTGCATTCTAGGCACATGGGGTGACATGTTGGCACAGTGGTCAGCACTGCTGCCTCACAGCACCAGGGACCCGGGTTAGATTCCCGACTTGGGTCACTGTCTGTGTGGAATTTGCACATTGTCCTCGTTTCTGGGTGGATTTTCTCTGGATGCTCCGGTTTCCTCCCACTGTCCAAAGCTGAGAGGTATAGGCAGATTGACCACATTAAATTGCCCTTAGTGTCAAGGGGACTAGCGAGGGTAAATACATGGAGTTATGGGAGTGGGGCCTGGGTGGGATTGTGGTCGGTGCAGACTCAATGGGCCGAACGGCCTCCTTCTGCACTGCAAGAATTCTATTCTATGATTTACCGATTATTAATAAATAACGGCCTTTCCTGCAAATACCCAAATACCAGGAATGAATATTGTCTTTTAAAAAAAGGTGATCAGATTGAGAATGCATGTTTGCAAATGTTCCCCACAGCAATCAGCATCTGACAATTAGACAACAGGGTTTGCCCCAGTTTCAAGGTGGAGCACAGGCAGAGCCTGTTATTCTTCATTCAATTTTGATTTTTAATGTATTATTCAAAGCATCCAAATGAGAATTTTGCAAAAGGGATCATCAATTATTTGTATGTAACACACGTCCCAGTCTTCCTTTATTCTAATTTGTCTGCAGACAGCGTGTGTGTTTATTAAATATAACCTTCCCCAGTGAGCTGTGTGCATGCTTCCCGGTGTTTGTATCTCAGTTTCAATTTCTTGACTGTTGGCACGATCCATTGTGTTTATTATTTGGTTACTCCTGAGTTTTCTTCCCTCTCCATCTGTTCACTCGGGATGAACCCAGTCGTGTACAACCTGAACGTTTTGAGCTTCAAAACCTACATTCTGCTCAGAATAGCGTCATAGAATCCCGATAGTACAGAAGGAAGCTATTGGCTCATCAAACCTTCAGTAGCAACATTCTCAACCAGACCCTATCCCCGTAACACCACACATTTACCCTGCTAATCCTCCCAGCACTAAGGGGCAATTTACCATGGCCATTGAAAGGATAATATTAAACTAGAAAGAGCACAGAAAAGATTTACTAGAATACTAACAGAACTGGAAGGTTTGAGTTATAAGGAGAGGCTGGATAGACTGGGACTTTTTTCCTTGGAGCCTAGGAGACTTAGTAATGAACTTATAGAGGTTTATAAAATAATGAGGGGCATAGATGAGATAGATAGTCAACATCTGTTCCCAAAGGTAGGGGAGTCTAAAACTAGAGGGTATAGGTTTAAGGTATGAAGGCAGAGATTCAAAAGAGTCCAGAGGAACAATTTTTTCACACAGAGGTTGCTGAGTGTCTGGAACAAGCTGCCAGAAGTTGTAGCAGAAGGAGGTACAATGTCATCTTTCAAAAAAAAGCATTTAGGCAGTTACATGAGTAAGATGGATATAGAGGGGTAGGGATCAAATGCTGGCAAGTGGGATTACATTATCAGCTAAAAAAAAAGATAGCATGGACAAGTTGGGCTGAAAGACCTGATTCCACGCTGTAAACTTCTATGACTCTAATCCACCTAACCTGGACATGTTTGGAAACTGGAACTCCTGGAGGAAACCCACGCAGACATGGAGAGAATGTGCAAACTCTATTCAGACAGTGACCCAAGCTGGGAATCTAATCCGGGTCCCGGGCACCATGAGGCAGCAGTGCTATCCAGGGTAAAGCTTTCATGAGATTGGGTTGAGATTTTTGATGGAGTGCAATTTGACCTAAACCGATCAAACTAGATTGAGGATTTTCAAGTGAAAATTGCACCTAATGCAAATTGGGATTCCGTGATCTTTTGCTCCTTGTTCAAAAAATGTCAGAATCCTTCAGTCCTGTATGCACCACTCCCATTGCCAGTGAGATCAGGGAACTTGGCGCTCAGCCAAATCTCCATTCGCTACAATGAGACCAGAGAAGCCTAGTCACGGGCAAGGTGGGAGAATTCCAGTCATCACAACGAGAGCTAAACTTGCCCAGAAAATTGAACTTCTTTCTCGAGCAAGGTTCTGCTAAATGGTGGGCCTTCTAACTGAATTTTAAAAATTAGGCAGGTTTCTTTTTGGTGGGAGAGCACAAGTTGCACATTTGAAAATGTATGTTTTAATTACTAAGGAACTGAGCACTGTACATAGAATCATAGAGTAATTCAGCACAGTTGGGCCCTTTGACCCAACAGCTCCCTCCCAGCTCGTCCTAATTGCCCGTGTTTAGTCCATATCCCTCTAATTCTTGGCCATCCATGTACTTATCCAAATGCTTTTTAAATGTTGCTATTGAATTTGCCTCAACCACTTTCTCTGGCAGCTCATTTCCTATTCCATTGCTATGCTATGCACACCAATGGAACTGCAAGTGGTTGTTGCACAGTATTTTTAAATGTCATTGTCAATCATTTAAAATTGGTCCACTCACATCTGGCACCACTACACATTTCTCATTAAAAATGTTTCCTTGTAATAAATAAACTTTCAACTGCATTAATAAAACTGCACCCAGTTGTCATTGTCAGACAGGTAATCTCTTCTTGGAAGTAAAAAAAACTTTTAAGTTCACTTATTAGTCACAAGTAAGGTTTACATTAACACTGCGATGAAGTTACTGTGAAATTCCCCAAGTCACCACACTCCGGCGCCTGTTTGGGTCAAACGACCTAGCCAACATGTCTTTCAGACGTGTGGGAGGAAACCAGAGCATCCAGAGGAAATCCATGCAGACGTGGAGAGAATGTGCAAACTCCACACAGACAGTGACCCAAGCTGGGAATCAAACCCGGGACCCTGGCGCAGTGAGGCAGCAATGCTAACCACTGTGCCGCAGCAGCGCTAACCACTGTGCACCATGCCACCTCAGCTCACCTGAGTTATAGTTCACAGGCCTGGCTCTGCATGTCCTGGCTTATCAGAATTCATTGTGATAGCAGGCAGCTTACAGAATTCTGCCTTAGCCCACTGATGAGGACCAAGATGAGTAGTACCACTAACAACAGCACTTCTTCTGAGCTACATGCCACTCCACAGGACAGAAGGCATGGATAAACTCCAGTTTGAGGAGATGAGACCCACCAGCACGAGATAGATCACAGTGGTTAGCATTGCTTCCTCACAATGCCTGAGACCTGGTTCCATTTCAGCCTTGGGTGGTTAGCATTGCTGCCTCACTGTGAAGTTTGCACCTTCTCCCCGTTTCTACGCAGGTTCTCTTCAGGTGCTCTGGTTTCCTCCCACAGCCCAAAGATGTGCAGGGTAGGCGGTTTGGCCATGCTAAATTGCCCATTAGTAAACATAGGTTAAGGGGATTAGCAGGATAAATGCATGGGGTTACGGGGATAGGACCTGGGTAAAATGTTCTGTCGGAGAGTTGGTGCAGTTCCTGAACAACATATTGCAAGATAGGCCAGTTTATATAATTCATAAAGTAATAATCTAAAACAAATTATTGGCAAAACCCAAGTTGGATTTAAAGAAAGCCATTGAGATATTCCTATTGTTGGAGAATGCAGAGAAACGAGCTCAGGAATTACAGGAATGTCGGAATGTCAGGAACATTAGCTAACAGTGTCGTCCGATTTGGGGGAACAGGCTCATGCAACGTCCATCCCTCAACTGAGAGCGATGTTATCAACGAAATATCCCAGCATTCCTGGCAGCAATTGAGCCCAAGTTTTGTCACCAGGCAGTCAAGGGAAGTCAAGAAATGCCTTCAGACTCAGAGGAGGGCTTAATTCCAAAAAGTTGTGGATGCCAGAAGGCAGAATATTGCGAGTGCTACAGAAGACGACAATCGAGGATAAGATTTAGAGACAATCAAAAGGTGTGCTATTGGAGAAAAATAGTGGACAGTACCTTCCAAAAAGGCTCACAACCAGGGACAGTGAAATTAAATTACATCTCCACAACCAAGGTTGCCCCCATAATGGTTGAATTTGTTAGTAAATGACTACCCATTAAATATGCTAGTGGATATGGGGATGTGGACTCCATTATTGGGGAAGAGACTTATAATCATCTCTGAACTGGGGTATTCAGCCCGTGAATATAGAATGCACAAAGGCCAGAGTGGCCACCTACACAGGGGGACCATTGCAGAAAAAAAGCTCCACAGCCACCTGAATGACTTATAGGCAGCACTCGGCTTGACTTCCGCTGATTATTGTTTGGGGACAAGGTCTTGGCTCAGCATGAAGAAGCAATGCCCAGCATCCATACATACCAAACTGACAAAATGTTTATTCAGCAACAGGATTTGCTCTCCCACAATGACGGCAATTGCCCTACAGGATTATTAACAGAATGGAGACCTCAGACAAGATTCAACTTACGTTTCCCAAACCTCGTAGCTGGAGTCCCAACTGGAGGCCGAGAAGAGGAACCATGATTGGAGAGTCATAGAGCACGCATGCAGGCCATTCAGCCCAATTGGTGCGTGCTGACCATGGTGCCCTCTCAGCTAGTCCTAATTGCCTGTGTTTGGCCCACACCTCCTAATCCTGTCCCATCCATGTACTTATCCAAATAGATAGAACATATAAAACCGGTGGCCCAGTCCATTTGAGGTATTTTGGGGATGGCCTCAGTTGGGTCCCTGGGATTATAATGGAGGAAACAGGGCCCTGTGTCATCTAAGGTCCAAGTGCAGGGCAAATTTATCAAGAAACATTGGCCAAAAACTCAATTGGACTTACCACATAAACACAATGGATTCACGAGCAGATCAGAGGCTAGGGGTAATGTGGTGAATAACTCATTTCTTGACTCCCCAAAGGCTGTCCACCATCTACAAGGTGCAAGTCAGGAGTGTGATGGAATATTCCCCATTTCCCTGGATGCGTGCTCGAACAGCACTCAAGAAGTTTGACACCATCCAGAATAAAATAGCCCACTTGACTGATACCCAAACATCCATTCCCTCCACCACTGATGCTCAGTAGCAGCACTGTTTATTATCTACAAGATGCACTGCAACAATTCACCAAAGATCCTTAGACAGCAAACCCCCCCAACCTACGACCACTTCAGTATAGAAGGACAAAGAATGTAGATGCATAAGAATACCACCACCTACAAATTCCCCTCCAAGCCACTCACCATCCTGACTTGGAAATATATCACCGTTCCTTCGTAGTCACTGTGTCAAAATCCTGGAATTCCCTCCCTAACAGTATTGTGGGTCAACCCACAGAACATGGACTGCAGCGATTCAAGAAGGCAGCTCACCATCACCTTCTTCAGGGTAACTAAGGATTGGCAATAAATGCTGGCCAGCCAGCGACTCCCATGTCCCACGAATGAATAAAAAAGTGCATCTAGACCGCCTGAGGAGTCTCCTTGCGATTCCTAAGGAAGAAATATGTGGTTCATCCATACTGACCCCACCCAAAGTCCCTTTTCACTAGGAAATATCACATTGACAGGTTTGACTCATCATTCTGCCCCACCGTCCCCTCGACTACCCCTTCTGGTTGAGAACCCTGAATTGGAAAGCTAATACTATGGAGAGAGAAACAGAATTAATGTTTTGAATTCAAAATAACTCTTCTTTGGAACAACTCTGTTTCTCTCTCGACAAACCTGTTGAGTTTTCCAAAATTTTCTTTTTAGTACATCACCTGTCGTATTTTGATTTTATTTGTGATAATGCCATGGCTGAGTTAAAAGTCAGGGGAAAAGTCACGTCAATGGATTGTGACCAACTACTTGCTCCATGAGTTTGTGTCTGCATTAAAATCCATCCCAATTAAAGCCTGGCACTATTTAAATTGCTTTGGAACATTCTAAATTTGTGAAAGGGGCTATATAAATGTAATCTTTTTGTCCTGTGTGTCAGTAAGCAGTGTGTAGATAGCTCAGTTAAATATATTCCACAAGCGTCGAATAAATTCCTTGGCTACTTGAGTGCTGTTAAGCGTAGGGAGTTATTGAGTTAGGAAATGTCACTGCATCCTGTTTCTTCAGCAGATGGGACAGTCCAATTTAATGAGGAAACAACACTTTGTTCTTGTACAGGATTTTTAACTTTATAAAATGTCCCAACAGCAGGAAGAGATAAATGATAAAAGTTTTGGGATTGTATCAAAGGACTGTAAAAAGAACCATAGGGTTTTAAATGATAGGGAAGGGAAGCAGCAAGGTGAGTGGATTGAGGGAGAATCCCAGAGATTTCCTTTCCCTCATTATGGGAGATGGGCCTTATTGATAATGCAACATTTATTGCCCATGCCTAACTGTAGTGGGAAGGTGGTGGGGAACTTGTTCTTGAACTTTGCAGATTGTGCAAGGATTCAAATCACATGGTGGCCATTTTGGTCTTTGAATTCAGTTTAAATAAAAGTAACTGTTGGACTTCAACCTGGTGTTGTTACTGTGTTGAATTGGTCATAAGAGCTCACCTGACAAATACTACCGTCCTTAAAACAATTAAATCTGCCATCCTGACATGCAATATCAGTCCCACAAACAGTATGCCGGTCTCAGTGGTCTCATTCTGCTACCCTGTTGCGTGACTCCACTGTGGTTGTCCCTTCCTCACACAATCTGCAAAGGTTAGGAACAAGGTTGCTCACCACTTTCCCACTACAGTTAGGCATGGGCAATAAATGTTGCATTATCAATAAGGCCCATCTCCCATAACAAAGTAAAGGAAATCTCTGGGATTCTCCCTCAACCCTCTCACCTTGCTGCTTCCCTTCCCCATCATTTAAAGCCCTATGATTTTTTTTTAAAGTACTTTTGATACAATCTCAAATTTTTTACCATTTATCTCTTTCTATTATGTAAATTGCCATGGGACATTTCATTATGTTAAAAACCCTGTACAAGCACAAAGCATTGTTTCCTCATTGAATTAGGCTGTCCCATCTGCTGATGGAACGGGATGCAATGGCATTCTCTACTCAATAACTCCCCACACTTAACAACACTCAAGTAGCCAAGGAACTTACTCTAGGTTTGTGGAATATATTTAACTGAGCTGTATTCATATTGCTTTCTGAGACATGGAAGAAAAAGTGTACATTTATATAGCCCCTTTCACAACTTTGGGATGTTCCAAAGCGATTTAAATAATGCCAGGCTTTAATTTGCTGTATATCAATACCAGGTTAAAGTCCAACAGGTTTATTTGGTAGCACAAGCTTTTGGAGCACTGTTCCTTCATCAGGTGAGCGGTGTTGTGAGGCTTGTTACTGTGCCTACCCCAGTCCAACACCTGCATCTCCACATCATGGTGACCACCAACACCACAAACAGCTGGCTCAAAGTGGAGAGAATCTCCAAGAAGTTTGTGCATATTGACACCCACTCACCTGATGAAGGAGCAGCACTCCGATAGCTTGTACTACCAAATAAATCTTCTGGACTTCAACCTGGTGTTGTGAGACTTCTAACTGTGCCTATCCCAGTCCAATGCCAGCATCTCCACATCTTAATTGGCTGAATAGAGCCACAGAGACATGATGGAGCCTGCCCCTTAAAGCCAATATGCAGCACTATGATTTTTACCTCGGGAAACTGGCTTAATCTCTTATGTTCAGGAATAGATCCCTTGTTGGTGATGAGTAGTTAGTTACTTGATAATAAACAACATGAAAATGTCCTTGCCTAAGTCAATGAAGACTACAATGCTACAATCCCAGAGGAAGACTTGACAAACTCCAAAACCATTCCTCTGCTGCTGAGGAACTTGAAGGCAAAATTTGTGATGCCAGCCCAACGTCTGACTACAATAGATGTTTTGGAAGACTGGGATGGAGTAATGAATATTAGATAACTTCTGGTGCCAACAATTGGTCGTCGTTGATATTTGGCTTGTGGGTTTCAATTTAAGTTTTCCTTTGTTCTTTGGCCTTGTATATGAACTTCACTTGCAAAGGCAGCATTTATTGCCCATCCATAAAAGCCCTTCTGAAGGTGTTGGTGAGCAACCTTCTTGGGACGGGGCAGTCCATGTGGTATAGGTACACCCACAGCGCAGTAAGGGGGTTCTGTGTTCTCAACAATGATGTAGAATGGTGATAAGGTTCCAAACAAGGATGTTGCGTGTCTTGGAGGGGAGCTCGCAAGTGCTCATGCTCCTATGCACCTGCTGCCCTTACCCTTCTAAGGGTGAGACTTTGTGGGTTTGGATGGTGTTGTTGAAGGAGAGAAAATTTGAATGGCTGCAAATTCTTAATATTTGTAGCCATCGGCAAATGTCAGGGTTGGGATTCTTTGATCTTGTCCTCCTTCCCCCTCTGCCAGTGAGGCTAGAGAAATGGAGAACCAGCCTGAAAGACGTGCTAGATAGGTGCATTGGGCATGATAAATTCTCCCTCAGTGTACCCAAACAGGAGTGTAGTGACGAGGAGATTTTCATAGTAACTTCATTGCTGTGTTAATGTAAGCTTACTTGTGTCACTAAGAAATAAACTCGACGCTCAGCCGAAACTCCATTCGCTGCAGCGTCAACAGAGGATCCCGGCCGTGGTCGAGGTCAGTGGTTTTGGCACAGAGATTTGTGTTATACTTCACAACAGCTGCACACCTAACATCAGCCTACAGCTATACAACTTGTGGTTCTGTGTAAAATGGCAGCTGTGCCTGCACTGATTGACATTCTGTGTGGCTGTCCTCAGGCAGTCTCTCCCTTAATTGATTCCAAGATAAATTGACTAAGACAAAGTTCGTGGATTGTGAAAGAATCTTAAACACGTTGCCCTGATACTGATTTAATTCATCAAACAACACCTTAATTTCCATCGTGGTACACTTTTAAAGATATCACTTCAAAAGAAAGGTTACCAAGTGCCTGATCTTAAACGTCCAGAAGCATGTTCTGTGCAATTAATTCCCTCTGATCTGGTGGCTGCTGGCTAAACATACAATTTCTCATTCACACCTTTAAGATTTCTTAAAAGAAAACAAACTTGGAAGAACTGAACATATTTCAGTGTTTTTAAAAAGGTGTTGATTTCGCTGTGGGAAGTGCAATGCCGTAAAGATATTTTAAACTGAGTCAATGTATGTGAAAAGAATGTGAAAAGAAGTTTGGAATGCAATTAAGCTGTGGCCTTTTGTGACTGAGTTCAATTCTGGTTACTGGAGTCAAGTCTTAGCAGAACACATGGCTGGGCAATGAAAGGAAAGAATCTAGTGAGTTGAAACCCTTTGGTCACTGGAAAACTCCTGTCAAATGGTCTTGATGTGGGAATGCTCAGAGTAAGTTTGTAGAATTTACTAGGATGCGACCCAGACTTGATGGTTTGAGTTATAAGGAGAGGCTGGATAGACAGAGACTTTTTTCTCTGGAATGTAGAAGGCTGAGCGATGATCTTATAGAGGTCTATAAAATAATGAGGGGCACAGATAAGGTTGATAGTCAATATCTTTTCCCAAGGAGTCTAAAACTAGAGGGCATAGGTTTAAGGTGAGAGGGAAGAGATACAAAAATGTCCAGAAGGGCAATTTTTTCACACAGAGGGTGGTGTCTGGAACAAGCCGCCAGAGGTAGTAGTAGAAGCGAGTACAATTTTGACCTTTAAAAAGATAGTTACATGGGTAAGATGGGTATAGAGGATATGGGCCAAATGCAGGCAATTGGGATTAGTTTAGGGGTTTAAAAAAAGGGAGGCATGGACAAGTTGGGCCAAAGGGCCTGTTTCCATCTGTAAACCTCTATGACTCTAACTGATTACCTGCGCACAGATCCAAGATGAAGTTGGCCAAAAAAAGAGAATAGGCAAAAATTGAAATGTGCTAATCTTGATTCGTTTTGCAGCAAAATGATGTCAATTTGGTCTTATTTCACGGGATTACGTTCAACACCTGGAGACTGTAACAGTCTCTTCATCAGGATATACAAGGAAATAATATAATGTCTATTTGCTGATCCTTTGGGGAACTGGTTAGAACTGAAGACTGTGCTTCCTTAACCAATCACTGTTATATGGTCTGTTAGAGACCACCAACAACACTTTTTTCAAATGGATACTGACTTTGCAGTACAGCTGTCCCATGTTTGACCCCACTCTTTATCACTATTCATTCACAGAAGGTTGTCTTCACTGGCTAGCCCACCATTCATTGCCCATCCCTAATTTCCCTTGAGAAGATGGTGGCAAACTATCTTCTTGAACCGCTGCCATCCATGTGGTGCAGGGACACTCACAGTGCTGACAGGAAGGCAGTTCCGGGATTTTGACCCAGCAACAGTGCAGGAACGGCGATATATTTCCAAGTCAGGGTGATGATTGGCTTGGAGAGGAACTTCTAGTTTGGGTGTTCTTATGTGTCTGCTGCCCTTACTCTTCTAGTGGTAGCCGTCATTTGTTTGGAACATGCTGTCCCAGGAGCATTGGTGAATTTCTGTGTTGCTTCTTGTAGACAGTACACACTCCTGTCACTGTTCATCGGTGCTGGAGGGAAACTATGGTTACGGATGAAATATCAGCCAAGTGGGCTTCTTTGTCCTGGATGTTGTCAAGATTCTTGAGTTTTGATGGAGTTGAGCAAATCTAGGTAAATAGAAAGCATTTCATCATGCATATGACTAACCCTTGTAGATGATGGACAAACTATGGGAGTCAGGAGTAAGTTACTTCCACAAAATCCCTACAGTGCAGAAAGGGACCATTCAGCCCATCCAGTCTGCACTGACTCTCCGAAAAAGCATCTTAACTATCTTGGGAACTCCACACATTTACCCCATTAATCTGCACATTTTTGAACTTTGGGAAGAAACAGAGCACCAGGAGGAACCCACACAAACACAAGGAGAACTTGCAAACCCCACACAGACTGGAACTGCTAAGGTTGGAATCAAATCCAAGTCTCCAATGTTGCGAGACATCAGTGCTAACCAGTGTGCCACTGGGCCGCCCATTGCCTCAGGAGTCCAGATCTGACCTGCTCTTGCAGCCACAGTATTTATACAACTAGCCCAGTTCAGTTTCAATGGTCAATGGTAACTCCAAGGATGTTGATAGTGGGAGACACGGTGACATTGAATGTCAAGGAATGATAGAGTCTCTCAATGATCTTACCTGGCACTTGTGTGACACAAATGTTACTTACCACTTGCCAGCCCAAACTTGGATATTGTCTGGCTTTTGCTGCATTTAGACATGGGCTGTTTCTCCATCCCTGAATCTACTTGAGGGTCGCTGCTGGCACGGTGGCCCAGTGGATCGCCACAGCATGCTGAGAACATTTAGACAAGGCATGAGGCTGAATTTCAAAGAAGCCTTGAATCTCCATCTCCTGCTACATGCTCTGCCCATATCAGACTCACAGCTCGCCTGAAGCAATTTCTGCTTAACGTCTAGTAGTTTTGTAATTGAAGGGTTCTCACCATACAGTAGTGATTGGACTTTATATAACTGACCCTGTTTGAAATATATATTGACATTTGTTGCTAGGTTTAGTCTTAATTACCATCCTTTTAAAACTTTTGCCTTTACCGTATGTGACGGTCAAATGTTTATAGAAATGTTAAGTGCATCGTATTCAAGTCTAAACAGAGCACAATGCTGGCTGATCTATCTCTCTACTGGCCAAATGGCTGTGTTCAACTGTCAGAATGCCAGGAAACTAACTCTGGTCAAACTTTTTTGTTGCAAAGAAGATGTTAGCAGTGTTCTTCATGTGTAGATGTTCCAAACTGCCTGAATTAACTATGCTGTAATAAAGAGAGATTATAGAATCCCTATGGTGCAATAGGAGGCCATTTGGCACATCAAGCCTGCACTGACAATGATCCCACCCTGCCCCTGTAAATTTACCCTGCTAATCCCCCTGACACTAATGGACAATTTATCATGGCCAGTCCAACCAACCCGCACATCTTTGGACTGTGGGAGGAAACAGGAGCACCCAGAGGAAACCCATGCAGATACGAGGAGAATGTGCAAGCTCCACACAGACAGCGAACCAAGCTGGGAATCAAACCCAGGTCCCTGGAGCTGTGAGGCAGCAGTGCTAACCACTGTACCACCGTGCAACCCCTAATACTTGATGTGATTGGACAGCAGTTAATCCATTCTACATACCAGGGTTGGTAACAAACATTCAGAAATGGAAATAAAATTTCCAATTGGGTAGAATTATATTCCTGCTCCGTTGTCACCTGAGCTAATGGTAAAATTTTGCTGTATGGATAATTTTTCTAGCCCGTAAATTCTTAGTTCAGTGGACTTCACGCGTTGAGGGAAAGCGACAAGTCAGGCAGAAAGGAATTGAAGATCATGTTCATGAGGTTAGCTGAAAAGGAGTGGGAGGAATCTTGGGATATTATTTAATGAAGGCAAATCCTTTGGCAGGACAGTGATTAGCCTGTCTCACACTGTTAGGGACCCTAGTTCATTTCCCGGCTTGGATCACTGTCTATTTGGAGTTCGCACATTCCTCCCGTGTCTGCATGGTTTTCCTTCGGGTGTTCCAGTTTCCCCTCACAGTCCAAAGATGTGTGGGTTAGGTGAATTGGCCACGCTAAATTGCCTTTAGTGTCCCAAGATTTGTAAGAAAGGGGGAATAGAGTGGTGAATGCGTAGGGTTATGGGGATAGGGCTGGGGTTGTGCCTGGGTAAGATGCTCTGGAGAGCCAGTACATACACAATGGGCTAAATGGCCTCTTTCTGTGATTCAATGAGGGATGGAAGGCCCGCCTGGTTAATTTTACTGGTCAATCAGAGGCCAGCAAGTACAGTTTGCTTGTCAGTGCCCCCAAAGAGGTAGGGATAACTGCCAATCATGCACAGACCTGAGCCCTGGGATCAGCAAGTCAGCCTGCCACAGGTGGGTAGGTGCCACAGGGTAAGAAAGTGAATATCTATTTGTCTCTGAATTGTCTGTCGATCAATCATCGCAGCAACACCTAGTGCCACTGCAGGCGGATCAGATGTATTTCAATGTCATGTTTGTGCTGTAGATGTGAATCGGAATGAACCACAGGAACCCACTCACTCCACAGTAGTGGGATTGAGCCTGCTAACAGTTTAAAATGCTCCTCTGCACACGAACTACCTCCTACACCCATGGGCAATTTAAATTAAAAATGCCAGTCATTAGCAAGAAGCCAGCTGCTGCAGAGAGGTCTCCACGCATTCCCACATTTGGATAGCAGGCTCATAAGGGCACACTCCAGTTGTAGTAGCAATCAACTTAGGAAAACAGACTCAGGCAATTGTGTCTCGTAATGAATCTGGAGAAATCCCAGCTGTGTTAGGACTTTGTTTCAAAAGGTCACCTCAATCCATCTGTTGTAAATTTTCCAAAGGATTAGTTGCACGGCGTCAAGCTACTGATGCACATTTTGCACCCGGGAAGCGAACACTCCTGGAGCCGGGACTAGTGGGATCAGTTGACATTTCCTCGACGCTCCTGCTCCAGATGCTTTTGCCACATCATCCATCATCACCTTGGAAAATGTTCCTCGAATTCTGCCAGATCGTTGAGGATTTCATTTAATTAGCAGCTGAAACCTTATTGTGCAACAGTCAACTTGGCTTGCACAATGGCACACTCATTGCCTGTCACTTTGGTGCCCATTCTTAAAGATGCTGGTCTTTAAACATCACGCCATTCACCGAGTGAAAACTGACTGACAGTAAACACTGGGGAAACTGAGACTTCTGTCCAAGTTGCATGCGAGAGCAGCTAAGCCTTTGGATTGAAAGTTAAACAAAAATCATAATTTTGAGAAATACAAACATGCAGCATAGCAGGAAGTCTGTACGACTCCTCAGGATGGTAATGGATGAATCTGGCTGAAAGGCATAAGTTAGAAAGGTTCAACTGTCATCTTGCTACATTACAAAAACAAACAGTGAATATTATACTTGTAGAAGTTCCGAACAGGATTGCAGGATCGCTGAATGGCTACATGACAGGTAAAGGCCATTTGGTCTCTCAGGTCTGTACTAAATCTCTGCAGGTGCTATTTACTTCATGCCATCTCCCTGTAGCCCTTCACATTCCTTCATTTCAGCTAATCCAGTTCCCTGCCTCCACTGCACTTTCAGGTAGTGCATTCCAAGTCCTAACCACTTGCCGCATGAACAAGATTTTTCCTCATGGCTTCTTTTACAGATGCATCATACTTTTACAAATGCACATAAGAAGGCATTCTTTCTGATTGTATCACAGCTTGGTATGGCTCCTGCTGTGCCTAAGACCGCAAAAAAACTACAAAAGGTTGTGAATGTAGCCCAATCCATCACGCAAACCAGTCTTCTATCCATTGACTCTGCCTACACTTCCCGCTGCCTCGGCAAAGCAGCCAGCATAATTAAGGATGCCACATACCCCGGACATTCTCTCTTCCATCTTCTTCCGCTAGGAAAAAGATACAGAAGTCTGAAGTCACATACCAACTGACTCGAGAACAGCTTCTTTCCTGCTGCCATCAGACTTTTGAGTGGACCTACCTTGCACTATGTTGATCTTTCTCTATACCCCAACTATGACTATAACATCACATTCTGCACTCTCTCGTTTCCTTCTATATGAACGGTATGCTTTGTCTGAATAGTGTGCAAGAAAGAATACTTTTCACTGTATACTAATACACATGGCAGTAATATATCAAATTAACTGTTTTTTTGTCAATTACTTTTGAATTGCTCTCAAGTGTTCAAACCTTCCACCAATGAGAAGACTTTTCCCCCAATCTACTCAATCCCGATCCCTCATGGTTTGAATACTTCCATCAAATCTCCTCTCCACCTTCTCTTAACAGTTCCAAGCTCTTCAATCTACCCATTGAACTGAAGTTCCTCATCCCTGGAATGATTTTCATTAATCTCTGCATTCTTACCGATACCTTTGCATCCTTCCCAGAACTGGATGTAATATTCCAGTTAAGGCAAACCAGTGTTCTCTTCATGTTTAATATTACATCCTTGCTTTTTGTATTCAATGCCCCTAAATAATAAATCCTGGGATACTTAAGCTTTATTAACCACCCTTAACCTGTCTGGCCACCTTCAATGATTTATGGCATGTATCCCTCTGTTTCTTCAATCCCTTTAAAATTGTCCTCTTTATTTATATTGCCTCTCCATGCCCATGGAAATAGTGGATGCATTGGTTGTCATCTTCCAAAATTCTGTACATTTTGGGATGATCCCAGCCATTTGTTGATAAAGGAGAGAGGGAGAAAAGAGACGATTGCAGACCGGTTAGCCAAATATTAATCGTAAGGAAGATTCTGGAGTGTATTATTTTCACTGCAATAACAGGCCACTTAGAAAATATCCACGGGATTAGACATTGTCAACATGGATTTGTTAGGGGCCAAATCAGAAACTCTAAGCTATATTATGAAGTCAGCCTAGACCTCAACAGAAGAACATAAGAAATAGGAGTAGGCCATCTAGCCCCTTAAGCCTGCCCTGCCATTCAATAAGATCATGGCTGATCTGAAAGTGGTTCAGTTCCACTTACCTGCCTGCTCACCATAACCCTTAATTCCCTTATCGATCAGAAATCTATCTACCTGTGACTTAAACACATTTAACGAGGTAGCCTCCACCACTTCAATGGGCAGAGAATTCCAAAGATTCACTACCCTCTGAGAGAAGAAGTTCCTCCTCAACTCTGTTCTAAAATGACTTCCCCTTATTTTGAGGCTGAGCCCTCTAGTTCTTGTTTCCTTTCTAAGTGGAAATAATCTTTCTGCCTTTATCCTGTCTAGCCCATTCATTATCTTATATGTTTCTATAAGATCTCCTCTCAGTCTTCCAAACTCCAAGAATACAAGCCCAATCTACTCAATCTCTCCTCATTAGCTAACCCCCTCATCTCCGGTATCAACCTGGTGAACCTTCTCTGCACTCCCTCCAAGGCTTGTTTTGCAAATAAGGGGACCAAAATTGCACACAGTACTCTAGTTGTGGCCTCACTAGTACCTTCTACAATTGCAGCAAGACCTCCCTGCTTTTATACTCCAACCCCCTCGCAATAAAGGCCAACATTCCATTTGCCTTCTTGATCACCTGCTGCACCTGCAAACTGACTTTTTTGTGATTCATGCACAAGGACCCCCAGGTCCCTCTGCACAGTAGCATGTTATAATTTGTCACCATTTAAATAATCGTCCATTTTACTATTATTCCTTCCAAAGTGGATAACTTCACACTTGCCAACGTTATACTCCATCTGCCAGATCCTCGCCCACTTTATTTGATTTTGGCATTTTTGTGAGCATAAGCCATTTCACTCCAGGGATGATCCTATTGATCCATGAGGAAACTTTTATTAAAACAAACTTTATTTAACAACACAGTTAAAGTGTAACAATAAATTAGCATAACTTTTACTTAATGAAATGCCAAAACAAGACAATAACAGCTATTAGTTCCAATTTAAGCAATATCCCCATAGTCCGTAAACTCCTCTTCAGGATCAGTTAACAAAACACGCAGGCTTATGGGTTTCACCAGTACTCTAACCTTTTAACCTTTCTGGACAGAAATACAGAGAGAAACACATCTTTTGACTTTGACCTCTAGAGGAAAACCAGTCTTCATATCGCAGAACTCCAGTGAGAGTGAGAGATAAAAAATATCATTTGTCTTTTTGGAGAGAGATACCTATTTCCTAGCAGGTTCTAGACAGCAATTTCAAGAAAGAGAGAAACAAAAAAAAACTACTGCTCTTCACCGCAACCACCTTCTTTTTTCCTCTCTGTAAGCCTAGTTTCATCCACTTCTGACTTTATTCTTGT
This sequence comes from Carcharhinus amblyrhynchos, assembly GCF_965287045.1. Taxonomy (NCBI): domain Eukaryota; kingdom Metazoa; phylum Chordata; class Chondrichthyes; order Carcharhiniformes; family Carcharhinidae; genus Carcharhinus; species Carcharhinus amblyrhynchos. The sequence goes on from NC_137334.1 coordinate 84,892,514, forward strand.
CAATCAACCTAGTTGAACCCTACTTAGAAAACCCCAGGGAACAACGCTAAGAATAAGAATAATGTATTGGCCAAAATTAAAGCAAATATTCCAATAATTATAAGCAATTAACTTTCTGCAGCATCAGCAGGTGGGCTGCTGGCTATAGCCAATTGGCACCGTAATCAGAGTTGAAGCATAAACATAACCTTCATCAGAAACATGATATAAAAGACATTTCTTAAAGACACAGTATCATCACAGATTTAGGAAAGGGAAATCATGTTCGACAAACATAATGGAGCTTTTTGAGGTGATAACTAATAGATAAGGATTAACTTGTGGATGTGGTGAATTTGGACTTTCAGAAAGCTTTTGATGAAGTCCAACATAAGAAGTTATTTTGCAAAATGGGATTGGAGACAATGTATTGATATGGATTGTTACTCAGCTAGCTGACAAGGAGTTGAAAACATGTATAAAATTCTGACAAGGCTGGATCGACTCAATGTAGGAATGTTTCCTTTGGCTGAAGGGCCTAAAACAAAGGATCACAGTCTCAGGATACTGGGTAGGGCATGCGGACTGAGGTGAGAAGAAACTTCTTCAATCAACAGGATGGTGAACTTATGGAATTCTTTCTACCACAGAAAGCTGGTGAGGCCAAGACACCGTACATATTTAAGAAGGAAATTGATTTTTAGACTCTTAGTCAAGAGGCATGGGGAGAGCGTGGGAGTATGGTGTTAAGATGCAAGATCAGCCATGATCGTAATGAATGGTGGAGCAGGCCTGAAGGCCAAATGGCCTACTCCTGCTCCTAATTTCTATGTTTCCTGCAAGACTGCTTGGGGACTGAATTGAAGGAACACATGTGTTGGACTCATGTTCAGACAGTCTGGATCCATACCATCTTACAGACATCAATTTGCATTATAATCTAATTGAACTTCAGTATTTACACAGAGTACAATGCTTTGGACTGCAACTGAAAGAGGCTTCATTACATTTTGTCGCAAATACCAAGTAAATGGTACCAATTTCAATCCCTGGGCCTGGGAATTATAAAACATTAATGAGCATTCTCTGAAATTGAGAGCGGTACCGTTTGCATATTGTGGCAGTCATTCCTCTGACAAAGTATTCACAGCATAGAAACATTGGTCGGAACTTTATGGTCCCATGTACCAGTCCTGCTAAAGTCAATGGAGGTTTGAATGGCTTGCTATATTCACTGTGGGGGAAGCCACCTTGGCAGGAGTGGAACATTATAGCCACTCACTCCAACAGATCCAATGGATGCCAGTGTTTAGGATACACATGAACCTCTTGCCACACTGCTTTTATCGAACCCCATCAACATATTCTTCCTTTCCTTCCTCCCTCACATCATTACCCTGCTCCTCTTCAATGCATCTATACTGTCTGTTTCAATTTTTAGTAGTGAGTCCTATATTCCAGCAACTTTCTCCTGAATTCCCCATTGGATTCATTAGTGACTATCTTGTGTTTATGGCCTCTAATTCTGCTCTAACCTGCGAATGCAACCAACTCCTCTGCGCCTTTTCCCTATCAAAGTAGTTTGTAATCTATCAGGCCCCTGCTCATTCTTTGGTATTGTTGTATGGATAAATACATTCCCGTTGTGAATAGTGGGAAGATAAAGAGCAAGTCATTCAGCAGCTGAGAGAGAATGGAGAGTGAACCGGATGAACGGGGACCAGAGACCTCCTCATAGCTTACCTCCAATAGCCATAATGATCAGAAAGGTGCCTGGTTCAAGTATATGGTTCTGAAACCATAGCTCCGTCGCAGTCAGGCCTTGGGTACCAAGGGATTAATGTGATAACTGAAAATCTGCTGCTGTCACAGGAGGTTAATACTTTGTTAACCTATTTTGAAGTGTTAGATTATTCCATGCTCTCCACCTGTTCTTTCCACTCTCCCCCTGGGCTGTTTTTAAAAGCTACCCTCTTGGCCCAGCTATTGCCAGTTCACATAAAGGGTCCCATTGAAAACATTAATCTCTCATTCTTTCCTCGGTACAGAACTAACCGTTGGGGTATTTTTGCCTTTTTTTCTTTTATTTATGAACTCCAAGATTTGTAAGGCCACCTCGGAGCTAGAAAGATGATTTTAAGACCTGGAACAGTGCCTGCATTTTCATACCAAATGCCGACACACGTGACTAAGAGTTTATCATTTTTACTCCATCCTTGAGATTATTTTGAGACCATAATGGACAGCAAGGAATCAATCCCACCATGAAAGGAGTAAGTGCATCCATTCATAATGGTGTTTAAGCATTTTGCATTCCCTGCAATTTAAGATTTTCATACAAACAGATATTGCAGATTATTTCATCGGGGAAGCGATGGTTGAGTGATATAACCGCTGGACTATTAATCCAGAAACTCTGCTAATTTTCTCATGATCCGGGTTTCAATACCACTATGGCAGTTGGGGAATTTGAATTCAACGAAAAATATCTGGAATTAAGAGTACTAATGACCATGAAACCATTGTTGATTATTGGAAAAAGCCATCTGGTTTATTAATGCTCTCTAAGGAAGGGAATTTGCCATCCTTAGCTGGCCTGGTCTATATGTGACTCCAGAACCACAGCAATGTGGTAGACTCTCAACTGCCTTTGGACGATAAGGAATGGGCCAAAAAAGCTGGCCAGCCAGCAATGCCCATGTTTCATGAATGAATAAATAAACAATTGGCTGTCAGGAAATGAAAAGAGGTGTTTTCCCTTGAAAATTATGAAGAAAACTCTGTCAGTGGAATAGAGATGATTATGGGGAGAATTCATCATGCTTTTCAAACCTTCTGAAGACTCTGGTGCAAGATTATTGCCGCTGATTTGACAATTGGTAAGGAGGACAGTTTAGGAGATTTATTTTCCGCACAATCTTCATTTGGCAATGCAATGTGAATACTGAGAATTGGCAAAAACTTTGGGAAAAAAAGTGAAGAGCTCAACAACAATCCTGATTAAAAGTTTCATGACGGATGAAAACTAGGAGTTGGATTGAAAGTGCTCTGGGTTTTGGCATTATTATAAATGGGACTGCAGGTACACTGTATCCTTGACATTTTGCTCCAAATGTAGTTTCCAGCAGATGTGATAGAGGGCTCTGTTTTATTCATTCTTGGAATATGGACATGGCTGGCACAGTTAACATTTATTGCCTGTCTTTAGTTGCCCTTGTGAAGACGTTTGTACCAAGGCTGTAATGAGGTCTGGTGACGAGTGGCAGAAATAAGCCTGAGCACTGGAGAGCAGGTTAATGGTGTGTAAGTGCCACTTGATAGCACTGTTGATAACTCCCTCCATCACTTTGCTAATGATTGAGAGTGGGCTGGTAGGTCAGTAATTGACTGGGCTACATTCTGTCCTACTTCTTGTGGGCAGGGCATAATTGGGAACTTTCCTTGTTGGAAGATGGATGCCAGTGTTAAAGTGGAACTGGAATAGTTTGGCTAGAGGCACATGTAGGCCCCAAAATAGACCAGCCATTTCTGGCTATGAAGTGGATTGATTTTTTGTTTAAATTTTATTCTTTTCTCCAAGCCAATGCATACAATGGACAGGGCAAACCCTTAATCCATTTCCTTGCCTGCTTCAAAGACCAATTCAAATTGAATCCAGTTGGTTAAAGACTGATCTCTGAGTTTGACGTCCGCAGCAGCTGAGAAGGAACATCTCAGGATCATCACATGTCACTTCTGGTGAAGGTGATGGCACACACATCACCTTACCATTTGCTTTAATCTGCTGAGTAAGTTTTTACATAAGTCAATGGGAGCAATTAAAGTCTGATTAATTCCATGCCCATCGTCCGATTGATTTCCAGCAAATTCAATTGATTCTGACTAATGGCTAGAAATTGGTTTTGACAATAGGCTGTCTAACCAATCTGATCATATTGATAGTAATCTTTCTAAGCAACCCAATCGGTTTTGATATAGGTTGTCTAGCCAATGTGATCCATTTTGATAACAAGCTTTCCAAACAATCCGATCAGTGCTGACAATAGGCTGCCTAAACTATCTGATTGGACCTGACAATTGAGACCAATTCGATTGGTTCTGATAATAAATTTTCTCACTGATCTGATTAGTTCTGACAATAAAATGTTAAAGTTTATTTATTAGTGTCACAAGTAGGCTTACATCAACACTGCAGTGAAGTTACTGTGAAAATCCCCGAGTCGCCACACTCCGGCACCTGTTCGGGTACACCTAGGGAGAATTTAGCCTGTCCAATGCACCCTAACCCGCACGACTTTCAGACTGTGGGAGGAAATCAGATCACCCAGAGGAAATGCTCACGGACACCGGAAGAATCTGCAAGCTCCACACAGACAGTGACCCAAGCCGGGAATCAAACCCGGATCCCTGGTGCCGTGAGGCAGCAGTGCTAACCACAGTGCCACTGTGCCGCTAATAGGGTCTCTAACCGATCTAGTTGGTTCTGACAATAGGCTCTCTCACCAATCCAATTGGTCCTGACAATCTCAGTGCAGCTTCCATATGCTCTGGTTGGACAAAATTGATAATCGTAAATCCTTTCAGAAAAAGAATAATTATTTTGTTTTTTCAAACTGACATAAGCTGACATGTTATCCGCTTTAAGTGGTGATGTGCAGCTTTAGAAGTGGCAATTGAGCAAAGACCATCACATCATTTAAGGGGATGGAAAAGTGTTTTAAAAAAAATAAAAAGGGAAAAGGCAGAGAAATGAGGTGAGAATTGGGACTGACACAGGCACTGCGTAAGGTGACCTCTTTACTGAATATTTATGGTTCTGTGACATGTGACAACTCTTCAACCATTCATGCCTGCTCTGTAATAAATGGTGTGCTTAATTGCCTTTCCCTCTGTATATATATACCAGAGTTTTCATGTATAATACTTCCTAAGAAAAATAAATCACCATATGTAAGAACTAAAACCTATCATTTGCATGACATGATTTATTGTCAAAAAATGAGAAGCTTTGAAATGTGCAGAAGAACTCATTTGCTCTAATTATTTCTGAAAATACTGAAATAGATTTCAGGTTTTATAAGTTTTGGCTGAATGTTGAATAATTTATCATCTGATATATGAAATACTTACATTTAAATATACCTGTTTGCAAGACAGTTATCACACTCGATCTCAAGTACTGGATTTCGGGAGAAGTAACTTGGGATAATAGAATGAGGCCTGTCTACTAGCTTATCTGGGCTAAAAGATGCCATAGTAAGAAGTCTCACAGCACCAGGTTAAAGTCCAACAGGTTTATTTGATAGTAAATGCCACAAGCTTTTGGAACGCTGTTCAGGAACACTTTCGGAACGCTGAACGCTGGTGAATACCACTCACCTGACAAAAGAACAGCGTTCCGAAAGCTTGTGGCATTCACTATCAGATAAGCCTGTTGGACTTTAACCTGGTGTTGTAAGACTTCTTACTATGTTTACCCCAGTCCGATGCCGGCATCTCCACATCATGACTAAAAGATGCCAGCCATAACTCTTTCCCCAGGCTGTGAGTTCAAGACCAATTGCAGAAACTAGGGTGTATAATCTATATTGCTATGCCATTGTCATGCTGGAGGAATGCTGTTGGAGGTGGTGTCCTTTGGATGAAGTGTGAAACTGAGGCCCAATCTGCTCTCTGAGATAGTTGTACAAAGATTCCACTGGACTACCTTTGGCATCTTTGGACCCATCTAATCCTTTTGGGTCTGCTCCACTTCAGTGAGATCAGAGCTGATCAGTGACCCTAAGTCCCAAGAGGAACTCCTCCCCAATATTTGGACCTCGACCAGTATTGCTAAAACAGTTGAGCTCAGTGCTATTTGCAAGACTTCACTGCACTTTTAAATTGGCTGCTATAATTCTCTCATAACATTGGCTACACTTTGAAAGTACTTCACTGGGGGCTGTGTAGTGATTGTCCCACTAAGAGCAGGGGAGGCAATGGCCAAGTGGTATCACCGCTAGACTATTAATCCAAAAACTCAGCTAATGTTCTGGGGACCTGGGTTCAGATCCCACCACGGTAGATGGTGGGATTGGAATTCAATAAAAAAAAGTCTGGAATTAAGAATCTACTGCCAACCATGAAACCATTGCCAATTATCAGAAAACCCATCTGGTTCACTAATGTACTTTAGGGAAGGGAATGTGCCATCTTTATCTGGTCTGGCCAACATTTGACTCCAGAGCCACAGCAAGGTGGTTGACTCTCAACTGCCCTCTGAACAAGGGCAACTCAGGATGTGTAATAAATGCTGGACAGCCAGCGACACCCATGTCCCACATATCAATATTAAAAAAAAGGGCAACACAGCAGACTCAGGGCCATCTGGTATGAGTGCCCATTTAGGACTAAGGGAATCATCCCAGGGGAGGCGTTCTCTTGGGCAGGAGGCATTCTAAAGCTAGCAGCAGACATGTAAGTAAATCCTTTGTTGTTCACGAGTGAAGTTTAGCCTGTGGAACTCCTCCGAGTGCCCAGGTTTCCTCCCACATTCTCAAAGATGTGCTGATTAAGAATGCTGGCCATACTAAATTCTCCCTCAGTCTACCCAAACAGGTGCCAAAGTGTGCGACTAGGGGATTTTCACAGTATGTTTGTTGCAATGTTAATGTAAGCCTATTTGTGATGCTAATAAGTAAATAAATAAAAATAAAACCTTTAGAAATCTCTCTACTGTTTCTTGCCACATGCACCTTACTGGTTTTGATTGCTCTGCCATTGACCACGCTGTCTTAGCTGCTTAGAACTTAAGCCTCACCCCTTCTCTTCATTTTGCCTTTTCAAATGCTCCTCGTTGCCTCCTTCCCCCATCCCAATATCTCCTTACTTGGCTTGCAGTCAATTTATTTTTTTGTGATAATGCTGCTGTGAAGTCCTTGTGATGTTTATTTCGTATAATGGTAAATATTGTTCAAACCACAATGGCAACTCAACATGTTTAACTCCTTGCACGATAAGGAAGACAGCTGATTTTGCTACTGATGTTGAAAAGTGTTTCCGGTTTGTACACAAAGAATGTACATTTTTGCAGGACTTGAGTGAGGTGTCATTGTGTGGAGTTGTGAGAATCTGCACTTGTGAGTATTATTTCCAGTAAATTTGTCAGGGAAATAACTGGGCACAAAAACCAGCATCTCTTGAATTAAACTAGGATCTGTGTCTGTGGAACATTGTTCCAGCACAGGTACTACACGGTTAGATACTGAAGCAATTAGTGAATCAATTTACCTGCCAGCACTTTGAAAAGAGTTTAATCTTAATTAATTCACAGTTAGCTTAAAAACGTGTCTTGTCATTCCATTCAATGACATTAACACTTTAGTAAATATGAAACAGAAGTCGCGAGAGATGACTTGCTGAAGTGGAAGTGTGAGTTTTTAAGTTTTAAGGTTTGTTCATTAGTGTCACAGATCGGCTGACATTAACACTACAATGAAGTTACTGTGAACATCTCCTCGTCACCACACTCCAGCGCCTGTTTGGGTACACTGAGAGGCACTTTAGTGCGGCCAATGCACTAAACCCAGCACATCTTTCAGATTGTGGGAGGAAACCAAAGCACTCGGAGGAAGCTCACGCAGATTCAGGGAGAACGTGCATCCTCCAAAAAGACAGTGACCCAAGCCGGGAATTGAACCTGGGTTCCTGGTGCTGTGAGGCAGTGCTAATCGCTATGCCACCGTGGATATATACGAAAGCAACTAATAAATCAATTTACCTGCCAGCACTTTGAAAAGAGCTTAAACTTAATTAATTCACAGTTGTCTTGTCATTCCATTCAACAGCATTTATACTTTAGTAAATATGAAACAGAAGTAATGAGAGATGAGGTTGATCTTTCTGGTGGTTCTGGAAATCCAGCACTGGGAGACACGCTGGAGAGCTGGATGTCTGATACGAATCCTGTGGATTAAGCACTGCTTAAATCTGTGTAAAAAAATCAGTAAGAAGTCTAACAACACCATTAACAGTAACAAGTCTAACAACAACTTCTTACTGCGTTTACCCCAGTCCAATGTCAGCATCTCCACATCTAAAAAATCAGCACAGTGGGATGGGAGAATTCCCCCCCCCCCCTTATATCTGAATAGGCTGAAAGCCCCAACAGGGACGCAGTCAGCAGTAGGGTCTGCAATGTTCTCTTATCAGTGTGTAGACTAACATTGGGCACAGAGTTGTCCATTTATGAAGGCAGTGTGTGACAGCTTCAAGAAGAAAGGTAATCCTGTCAAGATTGATGTAAATTGAGAAAATCCTGCCTGGAGGAAATGGCTGTCACTTCATACTTTAATTGACCAGCAGGAGGTCAATGAGATATCAGTTGTGACCCATGTGGTCAGAAATACAAGAATGTCCACTGGAAATTTGCAAGGTGGGTACAGTTTTGCCTTTTAAAAAGCATTTAGGCGGTTACATGGGTAAGATGGGTATAGAGGGATATGGACCAAACAAGGGCAATTGGGGCTAGCTTAGTGGCTAAAGAGAAAAAGGCAGCATGGACAAGTTGGGCCGAAGGGCCTGTTTCCATGTTGTAAACCTCTATGATTCTATGGCATCACGGTCCATATAGCAATGGATGGAGCTTTGAAAAATGTGAAAGTTGACATGAGTGCATCAGTCAGTGTGAATCCTGAATCACTGTATCTTGACAGGTTGAATTAACATCAGTTGAAGGAATCATGCATAAAATGATGAAGTTATGGAGGAGAAAAAAATTACCTTTTTTTTAAGTTTATTTATTAGTCACAAGTAAGGCTTACACTGCAATGAAGTTACAGTGAAATTCCCCTAGTCGCCACACTCCGGGTCACTGCACCTAACCAGCACGTCTTTCAGACTATGGAAGGAAATCCGAGCACCCGAAGGAAACCCATGCAGACAACATGCAAACTCCACACAGGCAGTGACCTGAGCCAGGAATTGAACCCAGGCCGTTGGTGCTGTGAGGCAGCAGTACTAACCACTGTGCCACCATGCATTTGATAATATTATCAAATAAATAGGTTGGACTAAAACCTGGTGTTGTCAGACTTTTTACTGTGTTTACACCAGTCCAACGCCGGCATACCCACATCATGACCACCATGCTGCCCGCAGTCGCATACATGATGCAACGTGCAAAATTGTCCTTCATTGTGCTAAAGGGTGGAAAGCCAGACTTGTTAGGAAGAAATGAGTCAGCAGCACTTAATTTACATGTTGAAACAACATTCACAATGCAAGATGACACAATCCTCAGGTATCTAATGAAACCAGCAAACAGGTTCAAGAATTAAAAGCCAGTACGCAGGTACACTCGAACTCAAGGCCAGTTTACTGCAGCCTTGTGCCCTAAGGAACAAAGTGGAGCAAGGATTACAAAGATTTGAGTCCAAGAACATTGTCTCTAAGAGAGAACAGAATAATTGGGCTACTTCTATAGTGGTAGCACCAAAATCAGATGGCAGTGTAAGAATATATGATGATTAAAAGGTACTGGAATGTAATCCATCTAACACTTTGCTAAATATGGAGGATCTGTGCACAATGTTGTCAGGAGAAAAGATTTTTTCAAAGTGAGATTTAACAAATGCCTTCTGCAATTTGACAATGAGTCTAAGCCATATTTGACTATCAGTACATAAGAGGGTGATGAACAAAATTTAACAAGATATTTGGGGAGCCATGATATAGTTATTTTGGCTTAAATTTGCAGACCTATAATGACAGGCAGAAAAAAGGCAATGTTTGGAAAAACGTGGAGTTCAGGCAAAAGCACATCAATGTGAAACGTTTCAAAACTATGTAGAGTACTTGAGTCACCAGGTAGACACAGATTGGTTGTATTATACCAAGTGTAAGGTTCCAGCAATACTCTCAGACTATCTCTGAGCTTAGATCTATTTTGCACCTCATTAAATTATTACTGCAGTAATACAAATTTGGCAACTTTATTGCATCCATTAAATGAACTCTTGGGGAAGGATCTTCCATGGAATTGGACAAAGGAGTCTGACAAGGCATTCAAGTTGTGTACAAGTCATTGGTAGATGGTACAATGACTTTGATGCTACCACTATGGGAGCGGCTTAATTATTCTGTTCTCTCTGAGAGATAATGCTCTCAGCCTCAAGTCCTTTCAGTTCTTGCTTTATTTTCTTCCTTAGGGCACAGAGTGCTGACTGAGATCTGCAGTAAACTGGCCTTGAATTCCTGTGAACCCGTGTGCTGGCCTTCAATTCTTGAACCTGTTCGCTGGTTTCACTAAATACCTGAGGATAATTGATGATCATGTCACCTTGCATTGTGAATGTTGTTTTGACAGGAGAAAGCTGGTTCCAATGTAAATTGGTGCTGCTGACTAGTTTTTTTTTCCCTAACAAGTCTGGCTTTTCACCCTTTAGCACAATGATGAGAAATTTTGCACACCTACCTTGCAATGTGTCCAGAAAGATTAAACTAGTGTATGATATCTCCCTTTACAGAGTAGGTGCTGTGCTTTTTCATGTTTTGAAGGGTTTTGCTTCATTCAAAGCTCTCATTGGAAATTCATCGCTGAATAGTTTTTGCTCTTCAAATATTGTAAAATCTACACGCCACTTCTCCCATACTCCAACAGAAAAGACCGATTGCATTTGCCTCGCGAACACTCAGTGCAGGTGGGTGAAATTATTCTCCAGTACAACATGAAGCATTGCCTTTGATTCTTTTTGAGTAAGAAGATTTCATAAACACTTGCATGCTGCTAATTGCATGATTGAAACTGATCGTAAGCCACTGATGGCCATTTGGAAAGTTTATTTTTGAAGTCGATTTAATTATTTATCAGTCACAAGTAGGCTTACATTAACATTGCAATGAAGTTACTATGAAAATCCCCCAAACTCCAGCACCTGTTTGGGTACACTAAGGGACAATTTACTATGGCCAATGCATCTAACCAGCATGCCTTTTGAACTGTGGGGGGGAAACCGGAACACCCAGAGGAAACCCACACAGACTCCGCAGTGACAGTGACACAAGCCAGGAATCAGAGCCAGGTTCCTAGCGCTGTGAGGCAGCAGTGCTAACCACTGTGCCATTGTGCAGTACCCACTTTAGCTGCAATGCAGATGCAGAGGAGGGCATTGTTTTTGTCTGCTTATCAGTGTGACTTTAATTATTGGAATTTGGATGATTGGAAGATACACTGTCTAGACAAGCGACAGTAAGAAGTCTCACAACACCAGGTGAAAGTTTCTTTAAAGACTTCTTACCATGTTTATCCCAGTCCAACACCAGCATCTCCACATCGTAGACTAGCAATCCCATCAAAGTAGAGCCCAACAGGGACGATGTATTTTTCTTTACACACATAGATGTGTTGCCAGCCACAGCAGATGATATTGGTAGAACAACTCATAGGGAACCTCTAATGACAAGGACATACGATCATATCTCAAATAAGTGGCTGACACAGATACTGCATTTAGAAGTCAGATCCATTTCTAAGTATAAGAATGAATTGTCATTGATAAAGGATGTGTTTTGTGGGGAGCCAGAGTGGTTATTCCTCAAAAGGACAAATCGCAGTATAGCAATGTGGCCTTCATGGTCAACACCTAGGGATCAGCTGGACAAAGCGGGTGGGATTTTCCGGCCGTGCTTACCCCAAAACTGGAAAATCCAAGCCCAAGATCAATGGATCTGAGCATGGTCCTGTCCCATCCACTATGATTCCTGTGGTGGGTGGGACGAAAAAATTCTGCCCAGAGTCTAGTGAGAATGACATTTGGTGGGGAAGGTTAGATAAGTAAATAGTGACACAGTGAAACAGTAGAAAGGAAACCATTATTAGTATCTTTGTAACTATGGGAATGGCCCATTAGAGTGTGGGTGTGGCTTTTACAATCAATTTTATAATATTTGAAGGGCAAAAACTATTCATTGTGATTAGTAGTTGAGGTGGATTAATGGAATTCCAATGAATGCTTCCAATGAAGCAAAACTCTTGATATCTCAGGTAATTTGTTTCCCAGAAGAAATTGCATCTGACCACACATACATTTTAGTTATGTTCAGAAGGGTTTTCAAAATTAATGTTAATGAACAGGATAAAACACACTAGCGCTCTCTCTTATTATTCTTCAAATGTAGCAGGACACATGGTGCAAATTGCTCAGAGTGTTCTTGTTAAACAAATGCAAGATACAAATTGGAAAAAAAAAATCAAATGTCATTGAATTACAAACTAGGTGATTTATTTACTGTACCATATCACAGACTATGGCTGGCAGAGCACTTAGGAGACAACCTTGGGTGAGGTGTTCATTGCTGAAGCCATGAGAAGCAGTCAGTAGAAGGACAACAAAACAAGCATGATGAGAGCCATTATAGGGACAGGGCGAGAGAAAGAAGTCTAACATTAAACCAGAAGATTAAATTGAAAGCAATTGAAGTGGCTACTCTCAAGTTTTACCTTTTTAGAGATTCACAAAGAAGAAGGAAGCTGGGAAGAGACAAATGAGTCTGATGAGTTAGATAGTTGGAATATGTATAGAATACCAAAAGTTACTCCAACACAAGTTATATCTGAAATCAGTTTAGCTCCGAACCAAGTCAGACGGGCATTTCCAATGAAGTAGAAAAATCAGCTAAGGGTCACTTCAGACTCAGGCACTGGTGGTGAAGGTCCATCCCTAAGTTCTGAAAATTTTGGTTAAGAAAGGAGATATCCTCTTAAGAATAAGAAACATGTGGTGAAACTGGATTTGTGAATAAATGTAAAGCAGGCCATTTGTGTATGCATGTACATAAACCAAAACTAGAATAAAATAGTCCAGTTGAGTGCTAGAATACCACGTGTATATGCCAGTCTTTTTGCCCTGCCAAGATATCATAAGTGTATGACACAATGAGATAATAAATAAGTACAACATCTCTGGATTGGGTCGACTTGGGATTTGCTGCTACCATGAGCTATGTGCAACTAACGCTTTGATTCAGAACATCCACACCGCAAGGTATCCTTGTTGCAACCACTTCAGCTCCTAATGAGGTTTATGTATGTTTTCTAGAAGTGACATATACTTATGTGCAGGGCCGCAGTCTCTGCAAACAAGAGGAATTTGTTTGAGCCTCACAATTTCTTTGAATTATATGGGAACTTGGAGAGCAATGGCAAACTGGAATTGATGCCAGCCTGTCAGCGTTGACCCTGGCACCCTTTTCTCCTGTGATATATATTGTCATAACTGTTTGAAATTTGGCATTATTGTGCTTGATCTGATGAGTGCAAGAAAGAAAGCTTCAACAACATGTCTTTCCCTTCAGCAAGACTCAAATGTGCGTTTAGAAAAAAGAATCCTCTCATTCTTTAAACGAATAGCCTGAGCTTGGTTGCTCTGATACTGGGAGAAACTGAGGGATAAAATGTGACTTATTGTACTAACTGCTCATTAACAAGCAAGATTGGGTTACATCCTGTAAAATTTAAATACCCTTTGAATCACTCAAATCCAGCAATCCTTTGTGAAATGATTCCTTTTTTAAAAAAAAATGCCTGTGGCTTCTTGGCAATTTTCTTCCAGCAGGGAAAAAAAAGTCACAATTAATTTTCTATTCATTTTTTTCCATTGAACAAGACACCAATATCTATCTTCAGTTGAAAGTGCCAGTGGTTTCGTAGCAGGCCTGAACTTTAAACTTCATTTTCAATTAAATACCACATCCCGCAGATTCAGACAGCAGAGGTCTGGCGTTCATCATTCCCCCATTGCTAGTGCTCATTTCACAGGTTATTTGAAGCAATGCCTCAAGTGTTCCGACATCTAATTTGTGCCCCAGCATATTCCCTAGTTGGTGTTACTGGGCTCGGGAGATTCCCTATTGGCATAAAGGAGAACAGTTCTATATATAGAAAGCAGACTAAATTGCAAGACTACAGGAGTTAAGAGAGAATTAACTGATTGATCTGTGAATGGGTATTAAAGAGTTTATGTATTAGCTATAAGTAGGCTTACATTAACAATGCAATGAAGTTACTGTAAAAAAAAATCACGAAGCTGGTGTAGAAATCTCCCATGTTCATAAGCTGTGCAATTGTCTTTCCCTTGCTATGTCATTGGTCATTGGGCGGACTATCCCCAAATATTGGCAGAGGCTGATGGAGGGTAGGAAAAATGGCATTGAAGCCCTTTACACCAACAGCGGTGTTCTTCGCCATATCATTCAGGATGTAGATTTAAAAAAAGACAAGGGGCAGATCCCAAGTCATCACGCTGGCAGGATGGTCTCTGATTCAACCCATCCTGCCAGCAACATAGTTTTTTGAAGGTTGGGGTGCAATTTTTAAAAGCTTGCATAGACGTTCACTTAGAATGCCCCTCCCTCCATACCCCTGTTCCCCACACAACCCCAAGTGCCATAGGGCAGTGCCAACAGGTAGTGTCCATGCATGGCCCTATTTACCTCCCTCCCTCCCCCTCCCCCGCCAAGCAATGTACTCACCTAAACTTTATTTATTTATGTCACAAGTAGTTTACATTAACGCTACAATAAACTTACTGTGAAAATCTCCTAGTCGCCACCCTCACCACACTGAGGGAGAATTTAGCATGGCCAATGCGCCTAACCTGTACGTCTTTCGGACTGTGGGGGGAAATCAGAGCACATGGAGGAAACCCATGCAGACACGGGGAGAATGTGCAGACTCTGCACAGACGGTGACCCAAGCTGGGAATTGAACTTGGGTCCCTGGCGCTATAAGGCAGAAGTGCTAATCACTGTGCCACTGTGTCGCCCTACTGAGAGGTCTGCTCGCTAAGGACAGACCTTGGGGCACCGGTCAGCTTTTATGCTGATCTAGCCTCTGGCCTCAAACCAACATGAATGAATTTACTTCTGGGATGGGGTGGAGTTGGGGCGGGGGGGAGGTGGAGGGAGTGGGGGGAGAGGGGAGGTGAATGATTCAGATGTAGAGACCTGATAATGATATGCCAATCAACAGAAATTACATTCCCAATTTTCAGATTCTGGGAACACATAAGAACATAAGAAATAGGAGCAGGAGTAGACCATCCAGCCCTTCGAGCCTGCCCCGCCATTCAATAAGATCATGGCTGATCTGTCGCTGCTCAGTTCCACATTCCCGCCCTCTCCCCATAACCCTTAATCCCCTCTCTTATCAAAAACCCATCAACCCGCGTCTTAAAAATATTTAGCGAGGCAGCCTCCACCACTTCAACGGGCAGAGAATTCCAGAGATTCACCACCCTTTGAGTGAAGAAGTTCCTCCTCAACTCCGTTCTAAACCGCCCCCCTTTTATCTTGAGGCTGTGCCCCCTAGTCCTACTGTCTTTTTTGAGCGGGAAGAGTCTTTCCACCTCTATCCTATCCATCCCATTCATCATCTTATACGTCTCAATGAGATCTCCCCTCATTCTTCTAAACTCTAACGAGTACAAGCCCAGTTTATTCAGCCTCTCCTCATAGCTCAACCCCCTCAACTCCGGTATCAGCCTAGCAAACCTCCTCTGCACTCCCTCCAAGGCCAAAATATCTTTGCGCAGGTGCGGCGCCCAAAACTGCACACAGTACTCCAGCTGCGGCCTCACCAATGCCCTATACAGCTGCAGCAAGACCTCCCTACTTTTATATTCAATCCCCCTCGCTATGAAGGCCAGCATCCCATTCGCCTTCCTGACCACCTGCTGCACCTGCAAGCTGGGTTTTTGCGACTCATGCACAAGGACCCCGAGGTCCCTCTGCACCGTCGCCTGCTGCAGTTTTTCGCCCCGTAAGTAATACATTACATCATTGTGTGGGAGGGAGGAGACAATCAGATTATGCTTTTACATTTGCTGGAAATGTGATTTGGGCATCTTGTGAGATTTTGTGCTTCTGGCCGTGAACCCGACCAATGAAGCCTTGAGTGGAAAACCCTGGCTGTTGAGCGCTGGTTGTGGCAATCATGTGATGTTGACTATCTGCTAATAAGGTGTGTGAAACCCTGTGTTATTTACATGTACGCAAATGATTGGCAGGAAAAGACCAGCTGGCCCATCGGGCCTACTGGCCCATCGAGCCTGCGGGCATGGTAGCATCCCAGTGACATCACCGGGCCAGGCATCAATAGCCCGGGATCAATGATTTGGAGACATGCATTCAAAGCCCAGAATGGCAGCTCAGGAATTTGAAAGGGAAAAGAAAAAGAATCTCCTAAAACAGTACATAATCTGAAGTGACGAGTTTCCACACATTTCTAATAGTTAATTTTCAGTGCAGGTTGAGTGGCAACCATTTACACTGATCGGGTCATTTAAAGGATACATGTACAGACTTACATATCTGTGGCAACTTAGCTATGTCTCTGCCATGAAAGTAAGTAGTGTCACAGCACCAGGTTAAATCCGACAGGTTTATTTGTAGCAAACGTCACTAGCTTTTGGAAGTGGCTGTTCCTTCATCAGGTACGTGGGAGTTCTGATCACAAACAGGGCATATTAAGATACAAACTCAATTTACATGAATAATTATTGGAATGTGAGGCTTTACAGCTAACCAAGTCTTAAAGGTACCGACAATGTGACTGGAGAGAGCGTTAAGCACAGGTTAAAAAGATGCGTATTGTTTCCAGACAGGACAGTTGGTGAGATTTTGCAAGTCCAGGCAGGTCGTGGTGGTTACAGATAGTGAGTTTAAGCTATTTAATGATATAATGAAACACACCGGATGAGATTCTCCAGCCACATGTGCCCCAAGACCAGATATTCCCACCCAAGTTCAATTGACCTTTCAATGGCTCATTCGCCATTTTTTCCATCAATCCCAGTTACGATTCTCACAGCGGGCTTGATGGGAGAATTTTGGCTACTGTTTGTGCTGTGCGGCCAGTGACCTGATGCACTGCCTCCCCTGGTGACAAAGGAAGTCTGCATGTAGTGCCACATGGAGTATAGTACATGAAGTGAGGGCAACATGATGGCACAGTGATTAGCATTGCTGCCTCACAGCGCCAGGGACCGGGGTTAGATTCCTGGCTTGGGTCAATGTCTGTGTGGAGTCTGCATGTTCTTCCCGTGTCTATGTGAGTTTCCTTCGGGTGCTCCGGTTTCCTCGCACAATCCAAAAGGTGTGCTGGTTAGGTTCATTCGTCATGTTAAAATTCTCCCTCAATGTATCTAAACAGGCGCTAGAGTGTGGCAACTGGGGGATTTTCACAGTAACTTCAGTAAGCCTACTTATGAATAAATAAACTTAGTACACAAATAATTTTTTACCTGGCCTCCCAACCCCAGTTTTAAATAACAATTTCCTGCCCTTTTTAAAAAATATTCCTTATTTCCCTTCATTTCCCAATGAACTTGCCAGCTGACATTAACAATGCATTCATATTCTGCAAGTCCAACAGCACTACAGAGCTGAAGTTGCTTTGCACTAACACTATGCATGAAGTGTAAGTTGGGTACGGAAGCCTGAACTGATTCAAAAGTAAGAGTGGGTGAGACTTACTCCTCTTAAGGACTGTCACACTGCCTCATTCTGATACCAAGTCAGGATTTGACTGACTTCAGGCCACGTTTACCCTATAACTGCACTGTGTGCAAGAAGTCAAACCACTTTGAATTGATGTTACAATGCCAATGTGTCCTGCACAAGCTGAAATGATTCTCCATCCATAGCATTCTAGGGCCAGCACTTTGCACATTCTCGCAACAGTTTATGCGACTTGTTTTCTTGCATTCTTTGTTGCATTCTTTCTGGTCGTATCACAGCTCCTGCTCTGCCCAAGCCCACAAGGAACTACAAAAGGTCATGAACGTAGCCCAATCCGTCATGCAAACAAACCTTCCATCCATTGGCTCTGTCTACACTTTCCGCTGCCTTGGGAAAATGGCCAGCCTAAGTTAGGACCCCACACATCCCGGGCGTTCTCTCTTCCACCTTCTTCAGCCAGGAAAAAGATACAAAAGTGAGGTCACGTACTAACTGACTCAAGAACAGCTTCTTCCCTGCTGCTGTCAGACATTTGAATGGACCTACCTTGCATTATGTCGATCTTTTTCTACACCCTATCTATGACTGTAACACTACATTCTGCACTCTGTGATTTCCTTCTCTATGAACAGTATGTTTTGCCTGTATAGCGCACAAGAAACAATACTTTTCACTGTATGTTAATACGTGTGACAAAAATAAATCAAATCAAATCATATCAAATTACTTTGAAGTCATCTTTAACTGACTTAGTGCCAGTGAAGCCTAAGATTATGTCTTTCGATTCAGGATTTCGCCATTAGAAAGGAAAATCATTTCCTATTGACCTTTGTTTGTTCCCTTGATTATTTTAATGTCTTCGATCAAGTCAGTCTTTAACCTCCTCCACTTCTGAGAATATAACTCCAGCTCACCAATCTAAAGTTTGTACAAGAGTTCTAAAATGCTTGGCTCAATATTCAGAATCAGAACTGCTTTTGGGCAGCGTGCTTAATGGCAATCTGTTTACGTGTTCAGAAAACATGTAACAAGCTGTTATTCTGCAGAAATCTCATCGTGGAGAACCTTATTTTGCCAACCTGAATGCTGTAGAAATAAAATGAAGGCATGTTGAAAAATGAATTGAGGTATAGATTGCTCAAAGCATCGGATAAAACCCAATAGTGATTCTTGAACAATGACCCTGTCAATTTTTTAACCTGTAAATTTTCTTCCTCAATTCATAATGAGTTTCTTCACCCAGCAGCAGAGAATTTACAGATTTTTTTTAATATTTATTTTCATGTCCCAGGCACTTGGTAATTCAATTTTTTTTCTCTCTCTGTGAAGGGGCAGGAGGATGGTCTCCAGGGGATTCCAACAGGTACCAATGGCTGCAGATAGACCTCGGTGAGAGAACGGAGATCACCGCCATAGCAACCCAAGGCCGATATGGGAGCTCGGACTGGGTGACGAGTTATGTGCTGATGTTCAGTGACACTGAGAGGAATTGGAAGCAGTATCGTCAAGAAGACAACACTTGGGTAGGCAGCTGACGCGCAATTATTGCAAGTCGGTGTAAATGTGAAAAATGAATGTTGGCTGAGAATTACTGTTATGCATGTGATTCTGTGAGAGGCACGTTAGGTAATATCACTTTCTGAATGTATACGAACATTATTGATCATTTATGTTTTCTGCTGGCTGCCAACTGGTGCATGAAGTAGGTCAACCAGTGGATGACTGATTTGTGCACACACTAAATGGTCAGATCCGTTGAATGTGAAAAGCTGAACTGCACACAATGTTGCCTCGTGTTTGGTGTGATTTAAAATGAGAAGTGAGACCTTCAGAAATACATCAAAGGCCCTTATTTTTGGGGATGAAGAAAGGTGCTCCATCACTTTCAGTATTGGTTGTTCAAGGTATACTTCTCCGTTGGCAGCTTGTCAAAATATTTCCTGAAGTCATTACATTATCGTCTGCTGTGACATCTAGCATGGAAGTCTAATCTTTGTACATTTTGTTTTATGGGGAAGAGATTTCTATCTGTTTTTTTCCTGAAATGAATCATTTTAAATTGGGGTGGGACTAGTACATGTGTTGTTAGTGTACCTTTAAGAATTTTTTTCTTAAATCATGTTCTCTGCAGTTGTAAGCAGACCTTTCCAGTTTTTTCACATTTTTGCCAGGCCACCTGTGAGAAGTCCTTTTATTTGTACTTCAATGGCTTAAATGGGGTTTTGTGTATTTTTACTCTGGGATCTTTTATGACCTTGAATTGTGAGGGGGAAGATTGCTTGACAAGTCAAAGTCAGGTGGTTTCTACCCATGAAGAAAAACTAAGGATTCATTTCTCAGTTTTAGATTAGCAGTGGGGGAGGGGACATTAAGCTGGAAAGCAGTGCTTCTCTCTCTCTCCCTAATTTTGAAAATTCTGTTAGCTGGAAGCAAGGTTCTTGGCCTTCCTGGAGTAGAAAATCTGTTGTTGGTGGTTGGCTTGACTGGAGTCTTCTTGGTGTTTTGGGAAGCTGTTCTGACTCCAAGCTTATCTGTGTGTGCCTCAAGAGAACTGTAGCATTCAACCAAAGGACAGACATGGAGCTTCCAACCAGGCTTAATAATGCTGTCACTGCTCCCTGCAGCTTAAACATCCATTACTCTAACATCTACAATATTTGTTTAAAATTTACTTTTCATTCATTTGAAGTGATATCCTCAGTTTGAAATTTCCCCGATAGATTTGCAAGAAATTTGAGTTACCTTCCAATATCAATTAATGTTTTTAAAGTTTGAATAAGGGCTGTTCCTTTTAACTGTTGTCTTTTTTTGATTGGAATACATTGCTATCAAGGATTGGGAGAAAAACCAAAGGCCCCCCGGTATTTGTCCGATATCTCAGGGCTCTCAGGTGCACCTCTGCAACAGGACTTTGAGGCCAGAGATCAAAGGCTCTAATCCTCCATAAGAACGTAAGAAATAGGAGCAGGAGTAGGCCATCTTGCCATTCGAGCCTTTCCCGCCTTTCAATAAGATCATGGCTGATGTCCCACCAAATATTCTAAATAGCTGCTCCCCTTCATTATTAATCCTTCTGCCATTGGCATGGTAACACAGTGGTTAACACTGCTGCCTCACAGCGCCAGGGATGGGGTTCAATTCCCGGCTTGGGTCACTGTCTGAGTGGAGTCTGCATGTTTATTTATTAGTGTCACAAGTAGGTTTACATTAACACTGCAGTGAAGTTACTGTGAAAATTCCCTAGTTGCCACACTCCTGTTTGGGTGCACTGGGGGTGAATTTAATGCAGCCAATGCACCTAACCTGCACATCTTTCAGCCCGTGGGAGGAAATCAGAGCATCCAGAAGAAACCCATGGGGAGAACATGCAAACTCAGACAGCCTGCGATCCAGGTCAGGAATTGATCTGTGTTTCTGTTGCTGTGAGGCAGCAGTGCTGACCACTGTGCCATCATGCCCCCTGTTAAGTAACTGAAGTATCTTATACATGTACGTTTTACTCATTCTCAAAGAACCCAATTTCAAGTTAGGCGTATGCATCGGGTGGCTGTTATTCGATAATCTCTCAGTGTGCTGTGTAGTGAAACAACAAACCATGTAGCAACTGGTAAGCAAATCCACTCACAGTGGCTCCATCTGCGATTTGTTTTCACTTTTACATTGCTGACGCCAGACGGAATAAAACAGGGAACTGCAAGTGTAAGACAAGAAAGTCAGAATCTGAGGGTTTTAAGCCAGATTTGCATTTTGTATTGATCTGCCATTAGCGGTGCAGAGGCAGACAAAGCAGCTCAGCAGAGAGGCTTTTGTCTCATTCAGAATTAAGTCTTATTAACAGAATGCCATTGATTGATGTGGTGGTTATTCTGGAATCTGTTTATTGTATTGCATCCCGAAGTTTCCCATTCACAGGGGCGAGACAGGGTAGAAGCAGAGAGATTATTTCCACTTAGAATGGAAACGAGAATGACAGGGCACAGCTTCAAATAAGGGGGAGTCAATTTAGAACAGAATTGAGGAGAAACTTCTCCCAGAGGGTAGTGAATCGTTGGAATTGTCTGCCCATTGAAGCAGTGGAGGCTACTTCATTAAGTATGTTTGAGTCACAGATAGATAGATTTTTGACCAATAAGGGAATTAAGGTTTATGGGGAGCAGGCGGGTAAGGGGAACTGAACCGCTATCAGATCTGCCATGACCTTATTGAATGATGGGGCAGGCTCGAGGAACTAGATGATCTACTCCTGCTCCTATTTCTTATGTTCTTATGTTCTATTTCATCACTATCACCTTTAACTCCTTTCCTAGCAGGTTCTAACTCATGTTAGCATAGTTTCCACATGGACCCACAGATAGTTTGGCCAATGTTGACTAGACTGGAACGAGGAATGCTGGCCAATTTTCATCTTCACTCCAGGTCAGCAGGCTTGAAGTACCTCTACTGCCACAAAGCAGAATTGCGTGCAGATTGGGAACTGAAACCAAGAGAATCCTCATCTCTTTGTTTCACCAGGTTGTGTGCTGGTATCTAAAGGTCAAGGTAATATAATTGGGAATGCAATGGTACTGGACTAGTATTGCTTTTTTTTATTCTTTCACGCAATGTGAGTGTCACTGGCAAGTCCAGCGTTTGTTGCCCGTCTCAAATTGCCCTTGAACTGAGTATCTTGTTCAGCCACTTCAGAAGGCAGCTCAGAGCCAAGCATATTGCTGTGAGTCTGGAGTCACATAGAACATAGAACACTACAGCACAAACAGGCCCTTCGGCCCACAAGTTGCGCTGACCGCATCCATACCTACCAAGCTATAGAACTATCTGTTACTCCCAATCCCATTAAATCCCATGTACTCATTCAGAAGTCTTTTAAAAGACCCCAGCGAGTTTGCCTTTACCACCACTGACGGCAGCCGATTCCACTCACTCACCACCCTCTGAGTGAAAAACTTACCCCTAACATCACCTCTGTACTTGCTTCCCAGCATCTTAAACCGGTGTCCTCTCATAGCGACCATTTCAGCCCTGGGAAATAGCCTCCGAGAATCCACCCTATCTATACCTCTCAACATTTTATAAACCTCTATCAAGTCACCTCTCAACCTTTGTCTCTCCAGGGGGAAGAGACCTAGCTCCCTCAACCTATCTTCATAAGGCATGCCTCCCAATCCAGGCAACATCCTTGTAAATCTCCTCTGCACTCTCTCAATAGCTTCCGCATCCTTCCTGTAGTGGGGTGACCAGAACTGCGCACAGTACTCCAAGTGGGGTCTGACAAGGGTCTTATAAAGTTGCAGCATTACCTCCTAACTCCTAAACTCAATGCCTCGATTAATGAAGGCCAGTACACCTTATGCCTTCTTGACCACATCCTCCACCTGCGTGGCCAATTTGAGCGTCCTATGGACCCGGACCCCAAGATCCTTCTGCTCCTCAACACTGCTAAGACTCCTACCCTTGATATTGTACTCCTTCATCCCATTGGTCCTGCCAAAATGGGCCACTATACATTTATCCATATGTAGGCTGGACCAGGCAAGGATAGCAGATTTTCTTCTCTAAAGGACAACGGTGAACCAAATGGGTTTTCACAACAATCACTGAGAGTTTTAAGATCACCATTACTGACACTGGTTTTCAGTTCCAGCTTTATCACCTGAATTCAAAATCCACCAGCTGCCACAGTAGAATTTGAACCTGTGACCCAGAGCATTAGCCTGGCTTCTGGATTACTCATAAAATGATACCACCACTGCACCACTGAAGCATTACTAATGTCCTTCTTGAGAAACATGTTAAAACCTCACCATAACAGCCAGAATAAATCTGAAACTAGTCTTATTCATAATAATAATAAAACTACTGAATTGTCATCAAAAACTACTTGATTAATGAATGTTCTCCAGGGGAGGAAATTTGTTCTCCATACCTGGTCTGGACTATATTTTACCCCAGCCCCAGAGCAATAGTGTAGTTGACTCATAACTGCCCTCTGAAATGGTCTAATGAGACACCAGTTGCAAAAGTTAACCTACCACAGGTACATCTACATGGACTGCAGGGGTTCAAGAAGGTGGCTTACCACTACTTCCTCAAGGGCAATTAATATAGAACAATAAAGAACAAAGAACAATACAGCACAGGAAACAAGCCCTTCGGCCCTCCAAGCCTGCGCAGCTCAAATGATGGACAATTAATGTTGGTCGTGCCCATACCCCAAGGATGGATATTAAAAAAGATCAGGCTTTGAGGTCAATGGGCCAAAATGGGGTTTTCCATTCATTAAATTTAATGGCTTCCCTTCAATTCCCGAATACACACAGTCACATTGCACCCTCCAAGGACCGAAAAGAAGATTTTGTCTTCATTGCGTTATTTAATTTTCCATATTTTTATTTGTATGTAGTGCCATTCAAAAGAACAAGTCAAATCTAGTGCAGCTAAAATCCAGTAGAGTCATGTAAAACTTGGAGAACAAGTTAAATCAGTCCAAGAGTTCGAAGTAAGTGGAACTGTCCCCATAATAGTAGAATCGGTTAAATCAGTAATGCGGTTCAAATTGGTGGAATGACTGAAATTAATGGGACAGGCCAAATCAGTTAAACTAGTAGAACAGTTTGCAATCCGTACAAGAATTCAAGCCAGTTAAAAAAGTTTAAACCCAAGAAAACATAAGGATCACAATTTTGATATGTCTGAATAAGTTAAGTTGTGTATTAATTATCGGCCATTCCCTGATTTTTCAATGTTTAGAGGATTTCACAAGATTTTCTGAGAACAGTCTTGCCTATAAATTCCGATCACCACTGAAAATGTTCCAAGCTGCACTCAATACCCACAAGGACAGTTGTATACAATGATCACTTTCTGAGCCACTGGCAGATGTCAGTGCCTAGAAATGAAACCCTTCTACCCTCAGCGTAAAGCTGAAGCATTCTTAACACAGAATCAGCACGGGTTCATTTGATTTGACTTGATTTGATTTGATTTATTATTGTCACATGCACTGTGATACATAATTCCCTAAAAGTGGCGTTACAGGTCGATAGGGTCGTAAAGAGTGCTCTTGGCTTTTATAAATCAAAGTATTGCGTATAAGAGTTGGAATGTTATGGTAAGGTTGTATAAGACATTGGTGAGGCCAAATTTAGAGTATTGTGTGCAGTTTTGGTCACCTAATTACAGGAAGGATATTAATAAAGTTGAAAGAGTGCAGAGAAGTTTTACAAAGATGTTGCCAGGACTTGAGAAATTGAGTTACAGAGAAAGGTTGAATAGATTAGGACTTTATTCCCTGGACCATAGAAGAATGAGGGGAGATTTGATAGAGTTGTATAAGATTATGATGGGTATAGATCGAGTGAATGCAAACAGGTTTTCTCCACTGAGGCTAGGGAACAAAAAAAAAGGAGAGGACATGGATTATGGGTGAAGGGGGAAAAGTTTAAAGGGAATATTGAGGGGGCTTCTTCACACAGAGAGTGGTGGGCGTGTGGAATGAGCTGTTGATGAAGTGGTAAATGCGGGCTCACTTTTAACATTTAAGAAAAAACTTGGACAGGTACATGGATGAGAGAACATAAGAACATAAGAAATAGGAGCAGGAGTAGGCCATCTAGCCCTTCGAGCCTGCCCCGCCATTCAATAAGATCATGGCTGATCTGTCGCTGCTCAGTTCCACTTTCCCGCCCTCTCCCCATAACCCTTAATCCCCTCTCTTATCAAAAACCCATCAACCCGCGTCTTAAAAATATTTAGCGAGGCAGCCTCCACCACTTCAACGGGCAAAGAATTCCAGAGATTCACCACCCTTTGAGTGAAGAAGTTCCTCCTCAACTCCGTTCTAAACCGCCCCCCCTTTATCTTGAGGCTGTGCCCCCTAGTTCTACTGTCTTTTTTGAGCAGGAAGAGTCTCTCCACCTCTATCCTATCCATCCCATTCATCATCTTATACGTCTCACTGAGATCTCCCCTCATTCTTCTAAACTCTAACGAGTACAAGCCCAGTTTATTCAGCCTCTCCTCATAGCTCAACCCCCTCAACTCCGGTATCAGCCTAGTAAACCTGGGGTGTGGAGGGATATGGTCCAGGTGCAGGTCAATGGGACTAGGCAGAAAAGTGATTTGGCACAGCCAAGGAAGGCCAAAAGACCTGTTTCTGTGCTGTGATGTTCTATGGTTCTATGGTTCTATTAGTATAGAGTGAAAAGTATTGTTTCTTGTGCGCTATACAGACAAAGCATACTGTACATAGAGAAGGAAAGGAGAGAGAGCGAAGAATGTAGCGAAGAATGTCATAGGTAGGGTATGGAAAAAGATCAAATTCATGCAAGGTAGGCCCATTCAAAAGCCTGACAGCAGCAGGGAAGAAGCTGTCCTTGAGTCGGTTGGTACGTGTCCTCAGACTTCTGTACCTTTTTCCCAATGGGTTCCACGCAGGATAATGCTCTCACTATCCAAACCAACCACACTTCTTATTCACAAGCTGTCAACTCTGATGAACTCTCCTTAATCAGCATGTATTTTTTACTGTTTCCTGCAGTAGCCTCAACTGCTCTAAAGCTGTCAGCTTGTGTCAAATTCAGACACATTTTTGCTGTGGATCAGGTTGGGTGAGCTCCTTTCAATTTGGGTTTGCATAAGGTGAGAAAGTCTAGAAATGTAACAAGAAACAAGGTGTTTTTCATTTGGTCCTTTCCGGATGACCCTCATTGACGGATAGTCATCTAATGAATGCTGGAATTTAGCAAATTGCTGGATCCAGCATTAATGGACAGGATGCATGGTGAAATCCAACATGTGTTTCGCTATCTGTGTACTACATTTGACACTGCAGTCAAACATAGTTTGGAGAGAAAGGGACAATACCTTAATCTGTCTGTCTCATTTCAGCTACATGATGTTACATACAACCTTAGCTTGCAGTGCAGGTCCAGCAGCATTCACTAGATAACTCAAGAGTATTTTTCTACTCAGTGATTCCATGAATTCACCTTATTTCCAGGACTACCGTTAATGGGATGCCAACTTACTGTGGTTCTGGCAGTAATACTAACACACATCAAATGTGCGGGTAGGTTGGATTGGCCATGCTAAATTGCTCCTTAGTGTCGGAGGGACTAGCTAGGGTAAATGCATGGTGTTATGGTGATAGGGCCTGGGTGGCATTGTGGTCAGTGCAGACTCGATGGGCCGAAGGGCCTCCTTCTGCTTAATAGGATTTAATGATCTATGAATAAATTTACTAATATCTTCTTTCAAGGCACTTTATTTAATGTCACATTCATGTCAAGAGTGATGGATATGCCCTTGTATATTCCAGGTAAAAGCTGGCATTTGGGAGAGCAAAGAGCAAAATGATAAGGATAGGAATTACTGTCTTGACACCAAGCAAACACACACCCGTCAGTGTCATGGTCAGGAGTTGACATCCTCTCTAAACTTTCCCATCACTCTCTCAACCTTTGAGGTGCTTCTCAAAATCCCTTGACCACACTAGACCCAATATCTCTTTGCCTGCACTGTCCAACTCTGTCTTATAATTCTCTCGTGAGGCTTCCTGGGCCATTACATTAGGTTAAAGATGTTATTTAGATACAAGCCCACAGTTACCCCTTGGATAGAAAAATCTATCCAAGCCCAAACAAGGGTTGAACATGGGAGGATCCTGATCCAAATGCTTTAGTTCTACACTGGGTGATTCCTTTACCGTCTGAGTGACAGGTTCTAAATCGTATGGAGAACTTGGGGGCATTAGGCAACAGTTGTAGAATTTGAAGTTTTGATGAGACGTGACATGAGAACACTTGCTTAAATCCAAATAATTGGACGTGTTGGGCATTTTTCCTTCACTGCTCTCTCTTCCACTCCAATGATTGCTGCTTTGAAACATCAAAGAAAAATACTGATGCTTTCCCTGAGACTGTACGGATAAAGGGTTTTGACTGTAGCGAATCTTATAATTCAGGTCAAAAACTCCAAAGTGTTTTATGAAGTCTGCCTGGATCATAAGTTTTGCACTTCGAATTTGGCGAGGGTGAGCATGAGAAAATTCACTTTAGGTATGGTTCAAGTGACCCACTAAGGAGCTTTCATCAAACGAAGTTTATTTAAGTGTATTGTTAACAGGTACAGAAAGAAAATTAGCAATAACTTTCACCAATTAAAAACAAGAAAAAAATCATGATATAGTATAAACCTTAACAGCTAAACACCGTTCCAATGAAACAAATCCCCAAAACAAAACCCTTATCACAGCTTTAACACAGCAAAGACTAATTGTCCCACTGAGCATTTGCTCAGCTCTTTCCCGTGGTCTTGCATCATGAAAAGGATGCAACTCACAGTCATTGGTAGCTTCCTGCATTGGAAGATGATCAAGTCTTCAGGAAGACCAATTGCATCTTTCATTGAGTTGATGTGTTATTGTGTTCGATTTGGTATACGTCCCTGGGACAACCTGCAGCGCACCAAGTCCAGCATTACAAAATTGCTTGAAAAAACCTTACAAAATGCAACCGCTTCTCTCTCTTTCAAAAGCACATCCCAGAAGTGATTGGGTGCCTCGGGGCGGTCCAGTGGCCACTGTCGGGCACCGCCAGTGTGCCAGTTGGCCACCACCAGTGTGCCAGGCAGATCCATTGGGCACTACCCAGCTATGCCCCCAACCATGCGGGGTCTTTAGTGGCCTCCGAGTCCCCTGATGTGAGCATCTCACTGGGTCTCCACTAAAGTTAAAGTCTTTTTATTAGTCACAAGTAGGCTTACATTAACACTGCAATTGAGCTACTGTGAAAATCTTCTCGTTGCCACGATCCGGCGCCTGTTCAGGGACACTGAGGGAGAATTTAGCATAGTCAATGCACCTAACCAGCACATCTTTCAGACTGTGGCAGGAAACTGGAGCACATGGAGGAAACTCACATTATCACAGGGAGAACATGCAGACTCTGCATAGATAGTGACCCAAGCTGGGAATCGAACCCAGGTCCCTGGCGCTGTGAGGCAGCAATGCTAACCACTGTGCCACCATGCCACCCAATAATGCAGACTAGTAATGATTCCCATCATTATCATGCCGCGCTTGATAGCCGGTGAATTCTGTGCACTGGGATTTGAACAGGCTATGCGTATTTAAATGCTACCTTTCTGGGTGTCATCCAGTTCACATCATTGAGAAGGGGCTTGGAGAATCGTGAACTGGTGCCGAGTGCGTAACTAATTTTTAGACCTACCCGCTTTTCTCCAGAACCAGTGCTTTCTACTAATGGTGCGGAGAGGTTGGAAATACCCCCGCCCCCCCACTTAGGGTGTGCAAGAAAAGGAGAAGGCCTTTCTCATGATCAATCTAGCTCCACCTTAGTGTTTGTTTGGAGTATTTTGTACAATTTTGGTCTCCTTATCTGAGGAAGGTTGTCCTGGCTACAGAAGGAGTGCAGCAACCTTCCAGTCCTTTTCAAAACCTCTGGGCTTTTGGCGGGCCCATGGCAGGTCCCACTGTAGCACAGCAGGAAATACAGGCCTAGATCTATCCTTGCAATGAGAGGATATAATGAGTAGACTTTTTATGCCACTTGGGGAATCCACCAGACATTTTCCATTCACATTGCGATGGGAACAAGAATGGACTCGGCCTTTCTCCTTCTATCTGTGTTGAAGTAGGAAAACCAAAGAAACAGGGAAGGATCCCAGTGGAGCTGGATTCTGTGCTGTTTTGTCAAGAATGAAGTTTATGTTGGAGGCTTGCACTGTGGCAGAGTGGTTAGCACTGCTGCCTCACAGCGCCAGGAACCTGGGTTCAATTCCAGCCTTGGGTGATTATCTGTGTGGATATTGCACGTTCTCCCTGTGTCTGTGTGGGTTTTCTCCGGGTGCTCCAGTTTCCTCCTACAGTTTGAAGATGTGCAGGTTAAGTGGACTGGCCATGCTAAATGTGTGGGGTTGCGGGGAGAAAATCTGGATAAGATAGTCTGTCAGAGAGTTGGTGCAGACTCGATGGGCCAATAGCTTTCTTCTGCATTGTAGGGATTCTATGATGACCCCTATGCCTCCTCCACCCAATGTGTCCAACTTTTTGCCTTAGTTAAACCGTTTAATCCAACTAAACACAGAGCTCTCCTTCTAAGACTTACCTGATGAAGGAGCAGCGCTCCAAAAGCTAGTGCTACCAGATTATCCTGTTGGATTTTAACCTGATGTTGTGAGACTTCTTACTATGTTTACCCCAGTCCAATGCCGGCATCTCCACATCATGGCTTTATTTATTGACCCAGAGAGTGACAAGAATGTGGAACTCGTTAGTACAGGGAATGGTTGAAGCAAATGGTAGAAATGCATTTTACGGGAAGCTGAACAAACATATGATGGAGAAGCAAATAGATGGTTACGCTGGCCGATTCATTTGAGAGGAAAAGATGGGAGGAGATTCAAGAGGAGCAAGAATGCTGACATGGACTGGTTGGTTTACATGGTTTGTTTCAGTGCTGATGTGGAGATACCAGCGTTCATGTCACACTATCTGTAACCCCCACGACTTGCCTGGGCTTCCAAAATCTCACTAACTGTTCTATCTGAAGACAATACACATCTCTTTAACCTGTGCTTAACACTCTTTCCACTCATATTGTCTGTATCTTTAGGACTTGATTACCTGTAAAGACTCACATTCCAACCATTATTCAGTAAATTGAGTTTGTGTCTTTATATGTCCTGTTTGTGAATAGAACTCTCACTCACCTGACAATGGGGCAGTGATCCAAAAGCTAGTAGCTTTTACGACCAAATAAACCCGTTGGACTTTTACCTGGTGTTGTGAGAATTCTTACATTGTTTCAGTGCCACAGACCAACTTTTATAGATGCACCAAAGAAAGTATTCTTTCTGGTTGTATCAAAGCTTGGTGTGGCTCCTACTCTGTCCAAGACTGCAATAAACTACAAAGTGTCATGAACGAAGCCCAGTCCATCACGCAAACCAACCACCCCGCCGTTGACTCTGTCTACACTTCCCGCCGCCTCGGCAAAGTAGCCAGCATTATTAAGGACCCCACGCATCTCAGGCATTCTCTCTTCCACCTTCTTCCATCGGGAAAAAGATGCAAATGTCTGAGGTCATGTACTTACTGACTCAAGAACAACTTCTTCCCTGCTACTGTCAGACTTTTAGATGGAGTTACCTTACATTAAAGTTGATCTTCCTCTACACCCTAGCGATGACTGTGACACTACATTCTGCACTCTCTCCTTTCCTTCACTGGGAAGGTATGCTTTGTCTGTATAGCATGCAAGAAACAATACTTTTCATTGTATACTGTATACATGTGACAATAATAAATCAAATCAAATGTGAAAAATAGCTACATGTATTTACATTATAATCCATTCCTTTCAATTATCCAATATAGATACGTTAATCACATTGATCAATATTAATGAACAGCAAACAGCTGCACTTGCAGCATCAAAAAAGGATTTATTTTATTTAAATTTATTCATTGAAATTACCTAAACTAAAGATTTTCTGCCTCATAAGTACAACATTGATCTTTATAAATTATCACCTCCGCGTTATCACAGACTGTTAGTGGCAGCCTTTTCAATTCTTACCGAGGGCCTGCTTTTGACTCATGGCCTGTTTTCTTAATTACTTTTTGCTGATCAAGTTAAATGAAGGTTTTTTTTTAAATTTGATTTGATTTATTATTGTCACATGTATTAGCACACAGTGTTTCTTGCACACTGTGCAGACAAAGCACACCGTTCAAAGGAGAGTGTGCAAAATGTAGTGTTACCCTCATAGCTAGGGTGTAGACAAAGACCAACTTAATATAAGATAGGTCCATTCAAAAGTCCGATGGTAGCAGGGAAGAGGCTGTACTTGAGGCCTTTTTTTGCTTGCAGACCTTTCCTGAGAGTTGTCCCCTATTTGAGGTCTTCTGAAATTTTTCAGTCCTTTGCCCTCTGTTCCTTCTTGTGATTGATGCATTCAATGTATAACCACTTTAAACACATTCTCTCTTTAAATGCATTACTGCTTTAAGACTGTCAACTTTTTTTTAAAACTGTCAGCAGCTGCTGGTTCTCTCTGTGCTTTGCCCATGCTTTTGAAATTTTAGCATCCTCCTTTGACCCATTTTTGAAACTTCTTTTTACTGACAGGACGCCCTCAGCGTCCTCCGGCCATTTCAAGAGTCCATTCTTCTCTTTCTTTGATGACCCAGGTTTTTGTTCATCAATTTCACTGCCAAATCCAGAGATTGAGGACTTATTTTTACAACTTTGAAATTTGTTGGCTGTAGTCTGTCAGTGTGCAGGGACTGCTACCCTGATCCTCCTGGAAGTCCTGTTTGGAACTGGAGCTGGGAAATCTTAGCCTCTTCACTTTTTCCTGCTCTGGAGACCGAGTTGTAACTACTTGGGGCATTTTAAAAAAAATGTATTCTTTGCTTTCTTTTTAGAGAAAATAAACTTGCAGCAAGTCTTTGTCCTCTCTTTTAACTCAAATTCCATTTCTTCTTAAACATAAAATCATAGTTCTTGATTCTGAGGGTTATTTTCTCTTCATTTTTTTTTATATTTTTCTAAACAACTGACTGTACCAGTCAATTCAGATTTACTTTGCATCTGTCCTTCAGGGTCTGGCAATCTCTCAACATCTCATGACTACTTAAGTTCACAAGAAACTTAAGCAAGGAGTAAGGAGGACTAAAAGGGGTCAGAAAAATCATTGGCCAGCAGAATTAAGAAAAATTCCAAGGATTTTTACACATATATAAAGAGCAAGAGAGGAGCCAGCTGTCCGAGAGCTGCTCCAGTCCCTACATGTCTTGTACATACCTTCTTCTACCTAAGGTAGGACTCCAACCCCCAATTGGCCTCTCAAGCCAGATGATCCTCTGAAGGGATAACCACCACATGTACTGTATTCCTGTTTCAGATTCCAGCATCCACAATATTTTTCTTGTGATAATAGAAGTCAACTTTCCAACTGTGAATGGAAAGCATTCTCTATATTTAAGAAGCCTGTTTATCCAGGCCGGGCCATCCGCACACTGTCACGTGGGTGAGATGTACTGCAGGCTTTTGAAAAGCTACAAAATTTGCCCATGGAAAGTAATTCTGTCAGATTTAATGAAGAATTTAATGAGGTCTGCTCTGGCCAGTAAAGTCTCAATGAATAAGGGTGATGATGTCCACCACCTGATCAATGTCGAGATTGTACATCTGGTGAGTGAAGGCGTAAGCAGACTAGTTGTGTTCTCCTGTCCATTTGTAGTCCTAACTCCACTATGCAGTAAAGATACCTTGATAATAAGGACACCTATGTCAGACTCCTGTTTATTGACAATAGCTCAGCCTTCAGCACTATTATTGCCACAAAACCATCTCCAAACTTTGTGGCCTGGGCCTCGGCTCCTCCCTCTGAACCTCCTAACACACAGAACACAATCAGTAAGGATAGACAACAATACCTTCTCCACGATTATCCTCAACACCAGTGCCCCACAAGGCTTGTTCTCAGCCCCCTATTATACTGCTTATACACCTATGACTGTGCGGCCAAATTCCCCTCCAATTCGATTTTCAAGTTTGCCGACAACACCACCGGAGTGGATCAGATCTCAAACAACGATGAGATAGAGAATCTGATGAACTGGTGCAGCAACAATAATCCCGCCCTCAATGTCAACAGAACGAAGGAGATTGTGATCCACTTCAGGAAGTGTAAAGAGAACATGCCCCTGTCCACATCAATGGGGATGAGGTAGAAAGGCTCGAGAGCTTCAAGGTTTTAGGTGTTCAAATCACCAACAACCTGCCCTGGTCCCCCCATGCCAACACTATAGTTAAGAAAGCCCGCCAACACATCTATTTTCTCAGAAGACTAAGGAAATTTGGCATGTCAGCTACGACTCTCACCAACTTTTACAGACACACCATAGAAAGCATTCTTTCTGGTTATATCATAGCTTGAAATGGCTCCTGCTCTGCCAAAGACTGCAAGGAACTACAAAAGCTTGTGAATGAAGCCCAATCCATCATGCAAACCAGCCTCCCATCCATTGACTCTGTCTACGCTTCCCATTGCTTCAGCAAAGCAGCCAACATAATTTAGGGCCCCATGCACCCCGGACATTCTCTCTTCCACCTTCTTCCTTGGGGAAAAAGATACAAAAATCTGAGGTCACGTACCAACTGACTCAAGAACAGCTTCTTCCCTGCTGCTGTCAGAATTTTGAATGGACTTACCTTGCATTAAGTTGATCTTTCTCTACAGCCTAGCCATAAATGTAAAACTACATTCTGCACTCTCTTGTTTCCTTCTCTATGAACAGCATGTTTTGTCTGTATAGCGCGCAAGAAACAATACTCCTCAATGTATGTTAATACATGTGACAATAGTAAATCAAATCAAATCAAAGATAGTTTCACTGATGTGGAGGTTGGAATGTGAGACTTTTGGGATTGATTTTTTTTAATCACACATAACATTTAACAAAATGAAATACCCTGAACGTAGCATGTTGTCTTTTGAGTCTCTCATTCATAGACACTGGACTTCTGTGTTAAGGTCCTTAAGTAAACTCTTTTCCATTTTCAATTCCACATTTAAGATATCAGATGTGCTTCCATCAACAAGATCGGATCTACAGGAAAGAATAAATATTTCATTTCCTCCGGCTGTATCAGTGCACCACAATATTGTACACTGCAGGTCATCACTGACTTTGACAAGCTTTCACCTATGTAATATCACTGCTTTTCAAATGCAGCTCATCCACGAAAGTTAACATTGTGTTGAAATTGTGTTCATTTGCTAGGACCATAGCATCCCCACAGTGCAGAAGGAGGCCACTCGGCCCATCGAGCCTGCACCAACTTTCCGACGAAATTTCCCAACCAGATTCTATTCCTCTAGTGCCACGTATTTGCCCTGCTATTCCCCCTAACCTACATATCTTTGGACACTAAGGGGCAATTTATCATGGTCAATCAGCCTAACCCACGCACCATTGGAGTGTGAGTGGAGACTGGAGCACCTGAAGGACACCCACACAGACACGAGGACAATGTGCACCCGAGGTCGGAATTGAAGCCAGGTCTCTAACACTGTGAGGCGGCAGTACTAACAACTGTGCCGCCATGCCACCCAAAGTCTTTATGAATGACTTGAACTATTTACACATGCACTAGAGTACAGGCTTGAATCTATCTCCATGCTTAGGTATTTACATGTTACTGCTGGTCTTGTGCCTTCCTCTGTGTTGGCAATACTGTATTCAGTCACACATTAACCCTGTATGTGCCAGACCCTTACACTGCAAACAGCAGTGACAGTTGGTAAATTCTGTCCTTTCAAACCTACTGTATCTTATATTTATTTTGAAAGCATGTGGAAGGCATTTAGAAGTTTCTAGAAACCATTTTTTTTTAATTGAGAAATTTAGGTAAATTGTTGTATTATTACACATTAGGATGTCTTTAAGGTCATGGTGGCCCTGTGTTGGTGTGTGTCACAATGGCAAGGTGAGGATCAAGTGACTCTTTCTGTGATGGACCTTTTAATTCAATAACTGCGTCAAGCGGGCTGTAATATTCGAAGATGGTTGTGCTGTGTTTGATTGCGCTGCCTGCATGGATCACAAAAGCATTGGAGAGGGAGAGATCTGTCATTAGATTTTGGCATTGTTCCAGTTCAGCTCCAGACAAGCCTCCAAGCCAAATCTCTAAAGGGTAAGGTTGTTATGGCTGACTGAGCATGGAAAATATATGAGTGCTCTGTGCATGTGGGATTCAAGGTTTTTAAACCACAACAGGCCCTTATGCACACTTGGTTTACTCAAGCCTTTTATCTGCGAATCTTAAGTGTATGGACTTAGTGTGGTGTATCTCTACAGAGCGATAGGCTGTCTACAGAAATGCAATTATTATCTTTGTGGAGATTCCGAAACAAGATTTGTTTCCTTCCACCTGTGATCAAAAGCAAGCCGGTGCCAAGAGTGGAAAGAGTAGAAGAAGAGAGATGATCAGTCGAGACATACAGACTCAAATCTTTTCCGCTGAGCCAGGTACGCAGAGTTGGTGGATTTGCCTGACTCGAGGTAAAAATGCTCCGTATGGTCAGATTTTGATTTGGGGAGGTGGGGATGAGGGGCTGTTGGAAGCAGGGTTGGTGTAAACTGGAGTCAGGTCTGCCCCGCCACCCCACCCCACCCCGCTGGAAAGCAGCCATGGGCTTCTGGGTGTGGAGACCAGCTGTTTAATAGCCCACTTTCATCCTAGTTAGAAACATAGAACCATAGAAAATTTACCGCTCAGAAACAGGCCTTTTGGTCCTTCTTGTCTGTGCTGAACCATTTTTTGCCGACACCCACTGACCTGCACTTGAGCCATATCCCTCCAACATCCCTCTCATCCATGAACCCATCCAAGTTTTTCTTAAATGTTGAAATTGATCCCGCATTTACCACTTTATCCGGCAGCTCATTCCACACTCCCACCACTCTCTGTGTGAAGAAGCCTCCCCCCCCAATATTCCCTTCAAACTTTTCTCCTTTCACTCTTACCCCATGCCCTCTGGTTTTTTTTCTCCCCTAGCCTCAGTGGAAAAAGCCTGCTTGCGTTCATTCTATCTATACCCATCAAAATCGTGTACACCTCTATCAAATCTCCCCTCATTCTTCTATGCTCCACAGAATAAAGTCCTAATCTATTCAATTTCTCTCTGTAACTTAGCTTCTCAAGTCCTGGCAACATCCTCGTGAACCTTCTCTGCACTCTTTCAACCTTATTTACATCCTTCCTGTAACTAGGTGACCAAAACTGTACACAATACTCTACATTCAGCCTCACCAATGCCTTATATAACTTTACCATAACACTCCAACTTTTATACTCGATACTTTGATTTATAAAGGCCAATGTGATAAAAGCAATAAAAGAAAAAAAAGCCCAGACCGCATCAATCCCCTGACACACTCCATGCCCCATTCGTGCCACCTCATTCAATCTCATGACCCCACCCACCTGCATTGCTCCTCATACTGTCCAAGACAACCTATGCTTCTCTACCCACTCCCGTGGCCTTTTATAGCCCCTTATGCCAACTTGGTACCAACTCATGCCAACCCATACTCCACATACCACCTTTTTCTCTTACAGGGCAGCTCACCCAGTAACTACCATGGACGGGAACTATGCAGGGATGAAATAAAATAACATTTAAGAATATTCAGTATATTTTTGAAAATTTCTCTGGCCCATTCAAAACCTCGGAATCTCTTCAAGTGCTTAATCCATTATAATGTTAAACATAGCCCCATCTCAAAGACAGTTTTAATGAGCACGTGGAGCTGTTAATCAAACTGTGAACTTACAAGCCTCCCATTGTGATAATAGTCCTTATGTAAGAAGTCAAACAACATTAATCCCATGACCGTAGTCCTCAGGCATATGTCAGAAAACATGTACCGAAATGACAATCACCATTCTTTTTTAACCCACACGCTGTTCCTTTACAAAATGTTAAAGAGCAAGGAGGTCAAATATTTTGACAGCGTGACAATTCCCACAGAGCTCAGCCACTTTTCACGGATCTGCTTCAGCATCCCAAAGAAGTACCTGACCTCTTCCAAAGGGCATCTGAGCTTTCCAAATAACACCGGTGGGTTCAGAATTTACAATGAAATTTGTGAAGCACTGAGTCGTGTTTCAGAAGCCTGGACGGCCAAACTTACTTGCTGTGCTGCCGTCTCTGTGAACTGCGCTTGTCCAAAATATGTCTGGCTCTGATTCCAACCTCCCTACCGCACCTCACCCCCACCACACCAGCCCCCCACCCCCCCCCACCCACCATCCCCGCAACCCCCCCCCCCCCCCCCCCCCCGACCCCCCACCACCCATGGCAAAAATGGATTTGGGAGTGAGCCTTCCAGATTCCAAGCTCCTGTGCCATTTTGGCCAACAAACAGAACCTTTTTGGCTTTGAGACAATTTACGTTACAGGATGTGGGTAATACTATGGGGGAGGGGGTTGGGGGGAGAGGGGAGGGGGGTAAGGAGGAGTTGGAGGGGGGAGGTGAGTTTTAACTCAAGAAAATGACTTTCCAAACCTTAACCCATCCAGCAAAGATAGGAGGAATCCCAGTTTTTTTTTAACACCTGGACCGTGTTTATCGCCAGCCAATAAGACTAGGAGTTTGGTAAGAACTGGCTGTTGCCTGTTAAAATTGACTGTCTGATTGGCTGTGGCCAGGCACAAGTGAGAGGATGGTGAGGAGGTACTGGGTGTTTTGGGGGGGGGATGGGCAAGTGAGGTGGGGCAGGGCAATAGTGTGTGGGGTGGGCAGAATAAGGGGACAGTATTGTGGTGCTGGATTTCTGGTGCCATAATGGGAATAGGAAAAGGTTTTTTTATTCGTTTGCAGGATTTTGGTCTCACTGGCAAGCTCAGCATTAATTGTCCATCCCTAATTACCCTTGAGCTGGAATGGCCTGCGAGGCCTCCAAAGAAGTAATCCTCTTGTCATAAGAACATAAGAAATAGGAGCAGGAGTAGGCCATCTAGCCCTTCGAGCCTGTCCTGCCATTCAATAAGATCATGGCTGATCTGAAGTGGCTCAGTTCCACTTTCCCGCTTTCTCCCCATAACCCTTAATTCCCTTGCCTACCAAAAACCTATCTACCCGTGACTTAAATATATTTAGTGAGACAGCCTCCACCACATCAACGGGCAGAGAATTCCAGAGATTCACCACCCTTTGAGTGAAGAAGTTCCTCCTCAACTCCGTTCTAAACCGCCCCCCCCCCCTTATCTTGAGGCTGTGCCCTCTAGTCCTGTTGTCCTTTCTAAGCAGGAAGAATCTCTCTACCTCTACCCTATCCATCCCCTTCATTATCTTATACGTCTCTATAAGACCCCCCCTCATCCTTCTAAACTCCAACAAGTACAGACCCAGTCTATTTAGTCTGTCTTCATAGTCCATCCCCCTCATCTCCGGTATCAGCCTAGTGATAGTCATAGTGATAGCCTAGCCTAGTCATAAAGGAAAAAAAAATACACTGACTTTGAGTGACTGATTAGAAATATAAAAATTAGAAATATAGGCCATTCAGCCCTTTGAGCCTGGTCCACCATTCATTTTGACTATGGCTCATCATCTAATTCAATATCTTGATCCAGCCTCCCCCACAATATCCCTTGATCCCATATCCTGTTCTCCGGCTGAGTCACCTTCCACCAGCTTCAGCTGTCTCCGTGGACAGGTCAAAGGTTCAAATGGCTATGGGTCAAACTGATGTCACCAGAACCCAATCTGTAAACTTAAAGAAGGAACCTCTTAGCATCTAATCATTATCTTTAGCTCTTAGATTATAAAACTGCAATCATCGGGACTTGGACATGAAACCAATGGGTAAATCTTTACCCTTGCTGCTGGGAAGGGGCAGTTAAAATATCACCCACTGTGAGATTCGAAGTGAGTACCCTGCGTTTGATGCAGTTTTAATTACTTATTCAGTCTGACTATTGTCATTCATCAGAACCTCCTATAGAGCCTCTCTTTTGTTCGAGTTGACCTTGGGTAACCTGACTGCAAAAGGACACCATCAGAGAAGATGTGACAAAGGTATCTGGAAAAGACAGATGAGTATAGTGATTTGCTTTTATCCAGTAGATACATGAAAATGCAGGGAAATGTGGACCATGTAGAGGCAAGAAAATATTAGATTAGAAAGGCACAGACTTGGTGGGCCGAAGGGCCTGTTCCTGTGCTGTATTATCCTTTGGTCTTTGCACAAAGGCAATTCTGGGATATGTGACACTGAGACTGCCTTATCAGTGCAAGTGGCTTCCACTTTGAAACTGTGCTGAAAAGCATTAGAAAGTAGAGCTCAGTCCAGACTGATTCCACAGTGAAGCAGCTGGAGACTTGGAGTACAAAGTCTCACTTTGCATTGACTTAAAACTTACCAAGTCTTCCTGTGTTTTATTCAACATTCGGAGAGTGTGAACTCTTTTGCTATCTGCCTCATATTTCTACTTTAACTTTGTTAGGGAGAAAGACAAGCTCTTCCATATGGGTAATATAAATTGTAGATGTATGAGGAGATCTTGTAGTGCAGAGGATATTGTCCCTGCCTCTTAGCCAGAAGTTCTGGGTTCGAATCTCACCCCAGGACTTCATGGCCAAGGGAGGTGCGTTCATAACGCAGTCAGACAAGTTGAGTGTGTCAACCTGCAAATCCTTCCAAACATGCCAATGGCTGCAAGAGTGGGAAACACTCCAGGGGCACAGGAACAGGAGTAGCCATTCAGCCCATCAAGCCTGTTTGATCATTTAATGGGATTGTGGCTGATCTGTGGCCAAACTCCATATACCTGCCTTTGGCCCCTTCATGACTTTACTAAACAAAAATGTATTTTTCATGTATTTACTAAACAAAAATGTATTTCTATTTAAAGGTAGCAACCGATCTAGCATCGACTGCCATTTGTGGAAGAGAGTTTCAAACCTCCACCGCCCTTTGTGTGTAGAAATCTAAGATCATAAGAAAGTGGGGAGAGCTAGATCAAGGCAGAGTGCAAGGGTTTGAGGGCTGAGGATTGACACCAATAGGAACAATCCTTCCAACAGAAGGAAAGGAATCATTGTAAGCGAGAGCATGGTGGCATAGTGGTTAGCACTGCTGCTTGACAACGTCCCCCAAAGACCTGGATCCGATCTCCAGCTTGGGTCATAGTCTGTACCGAGTCTGCACTTTCTTCCAGTTTCCGCGTGAGTTTCCTCTCGGTGCTCCGGTTTCCTCCCACAATCCGGAAAACGTGCTGGTTAGGTGCATTATCAATGCTAAATTCTCCCCCAGTGTACTGGGACAGGTGCCGGAGTGTGGCGACTGGGGGATTTTCACAGTAACTTCATTGCACTGTTAATGTAAGCCTACATCTGACTAATAAATAAACTTTAATCTGTGTATTTCCAGGATTTTGCTGTTTTTATTTAGGACACATTAACTGGTCATTCATCTCATTGCAGTCTGAGAACTCACTGATGGTAATTGTGTCTTTGGAGAGTTGTTTAAATGGATGATACTGATTCTACTAACCATTAGCAATCTTTCCCAATTTTCATCTCCAATGACATTGATGAGAGGCTATATTTAACATGCACCTAAACTGATATCTGTACATCAAGTTATTTTTAACTTTATTTATTAGTGTTACAAGACGGCTTACATTAACACTGCAGTAAAGTTACTGTGAAAATCCCCTAGTCGCCACACTCTGGCACCTGTTGGGTACACTGAGGGAGAATTTAGCATGGCCAATTTGTCTTTGGATTATGGGAGGAAACCAGAGCACCCATAGGCCTCAGCTATTTACCATTTATATAGATGATCTGGAGGAGGGAACCGAGTGCAGGGTGTCGAAATTTGCTGATGACACCAAGATTGGGGGAAAGGCAAATTGTGCGGAGGGT
The DNA here is from genome assembly GCF_965287045.1 of Carcharhinus amblyrhynchos. Lineage (NCBI taxonomy): Eukaryota > Metazoa > Chordata > Chondrichthyes > Carcharhiniformes > Carcharhinidae > Carcharhinus > Carcharhinus amblyrhynchos. Next base: position 84,933,459 of record NC_137334.1, read on the forward strand.
GTGGAGAGTCTGCAGAAGGATCTAGATAGGCTGGGCGAATGGGCCAGGAAATGGCAAATGGAATTTAATGTTGGCAAGTGTGAGGTGGTCCACTTTGGTAGGAAGAATGGTAGGAAGGACTATTACTTACGTGGCGAAAAACTGCAGCAGGCGACGGTGCAGAGGGACCTCGGGGTCCTTGTGCATGAGTCGCAAAAACCCAGCTTGCAGGTGCAGCAGGTGGTCAGGAAGGCGAATGGGATGCTGGCCTTCATAGCGAGGGGGATTGAATATAAAAGTAGGGAGGTCTTGCTGCAGCTGTATAGGGCATTGGTGAGGCCGCAGCTGGAGTACTGTGTGCAGTTTTGGGCGCCGCACCTGCGCAAGGATATTTTGGCCCTGGAGGGAGTGCAGAGGAGGTTTACTAGGCTGATACCGGAGTTGAGGGGATTGAGCTATGAGGAGAGGCTGAATAAACTAGGCTTGTACTCGTTAGAGTTTAGAAGAATGAGGGGAGATCTCATTGAGACGTATAAGATGATGAATGGGATGGATAGGATAGAGGTGGAGAGACTCTTCCCGCTCAAAAAAGACAGTAGGACTAGGGGGCACAGCCTCAAGATAAAGGGGAGGCGGTTTAGAACGGAGTTGAGGAGGAACTTCTTCACTCAAAGGGTGGTGAATCTCTGGAATTCTCTGCCCGTTGAAGTGGTGGAGGCTGCCTCGCTAAATATTTTTAAGAAGCGGGTTGATGGGTTCTTGATAAGAGAGGGGATTAAGGGTTATGGGGAGAGGGCGGGAAAGTGGAACTGAGCCACAACAGATCAGCCATGATCTTATTGAATGGCGGGGCAGGCTCGAAGGGCTAGATGGCCTACTCCTGCTCCTATTTCTTATGTTCTTATGTTCTTATGAAACCCACGCAGACATGGGAAGTACGTGCAGATTCCACATAGACCGTGATCCAGCTGGGAATCAAACTCGTTTCTTTGGCACTGTGAGGCAGCAGTGCTAATTGCTGTCCCGCAGCTAATCGCTGCCCATCAGAGTGTATAGACAACAACTTAAACTGTCCTGATGGGAGCAGGTATTGGTGTCCTGTTGCACTCACTGCTTTCTGGACGTGAATGTGGCCAAGACAGCGGCCACTATCGAGAAGCTCATTTCAATTCAATTTTTGAGGAAATGGATGTGGAACCAGGATGAACAGAAATAATCCTACATTACAACAGAGTAATGTAGAATTAATTTCACATCACACGTCTAAGAATGATTCTGAATGGTTGCTCCCCCCGTCTTCTCGTCCCTCTATCTTCCCCCACCCTTCAAGATTTGCCCTAAAGTTACTGTCAGAGAGACAGCTGTGCTTAAATTGAATTATTCTGTCAGGCAAGCTGCCATCTAATATAGATTAGACCCAAATTAATTTTAATGCTGGGGCTTTTATCTTCAGTATCAGTCTCTCTGCTTTTGACACTACAGGACTGGTCTACGGTAATGTTTAGGTCCAATATTGGTCTTATGTATATATTGACTGTACTTCAGAAGCATTCTCTTTTATCTATCACTTGCTGATGATCTGTTCTTGCTCAGAGCTCTCTATTTAGTGTTAGACATTTCTTTTTTTACCATTGCTTTTAGAACTGAGAGCTAATGAGTGACATTAGAGGGATAGTTAGGTTTTGTTTACAGCTGCTGGCATGGCTCAGGTGCCCAAACTGGGCAGTTCAATATTTCATAACTTGTTACTCAATAAAAATACCAAAACGCTGGTTTGATTAATACGATGCTGCAGGGTTTCAATATTGTGTTGCAAAGAATCTTAATATGTTTCATTCACTTTGTTTTCTTTTGTTTTATCCATTTTTCTCTCCTCCTTCACTAAGCCTGCTGGCTCATGTTAGAGGTATTTTCATTGGTGACTCCCAATACTGAAGACCTGTGACATTAAAGATCAGAAACTTAAAGCAATGTTGGGCAACCTGTGGCCTAGGGGCCATTTGCAGCCCATTTGGGTTTGAGTGTGGCCCGTTTTGTTGACTGCTGCCCAAGTGCAAGGTTTTCACATTCCACTGATCTCCATCCACACAGATTTTTTCCTGTCGGTATGACTGAAGTAAATCATGTGTAAAGAAGGGACAAATGAAGTGAGGTGCATGCTGATTGCTCACAACATTGACTGTGAGAGGCTTGTAAATACTTGTTATGTTTTTACCATTTGAAGTTGATGACTTCTGCTCACAGAGAAATGATTAACCATGCTCTATAATTCAATACGAAATATTTAGCATGTATTAAATGTATTCAGTCTTATTCATGGGTTAGTGAACAAACTCAGTTTCAATCTTGCACTCACTGGGATGAAGGAGGGTCACTCATGCTGTTGAATTCCTGGGTACAAGCAACACTAGGCACTATAGTCGACTTGGGTACACATAACACTAGGCATTAAGGGGACTCAGACTTCCAAGCTTTAATTACTTGTGCACAAGTGGGAACACAATTCAGTGCAAAGCATTACAGGATGTTCTGTTGATTTATCCAGAAAATGTAACAGTTATAGTTCACCTTATTTTGATTTTTGGAATTTTGTTATTGAGAGATTCGTATGTGCATCCTGTGCCCGAGGCTGGAAACACAGTGTTTATGGAACTAACACAAGGTTTAGATTAATTACTTATCCTGCATATGTAAGCACTGGCCTCACTGAAGGCCTTGTTGGTTAATAGTCATTTTCCATTACTTCATAGAGTTGTTTGTCATAACTTAATTTCCACAATTGCTGTAACTTAATTTTTCCAATTTTTAGCTGCTTTTAACCATCGTTTCACTATATTTAATGTTTTATTTAAAGTGAGCATCCTTAGTCTTTTGATTTGATTTGATTTATTATTGTCACATGTATTAACATACAATGAAAAGTATTGTTTCTTCGTGCTATATAGACAAAGCATACTGTTCATAGAGAAGGAAGGAGAAAGTGTAGAATGTAGTCTTACAGTCATGGCTAGGGTATAGAGAAAGATCAACTTAATGCAAGGTAGGTCCATTCAGAAGTCTGTCAGCAGCAGGGAAGAAGCTGTTCTTGAGTTGGTTTGCAGGACAAAATGAATTAAATATTTGGCCATAGCTGAAATTACAACTTAATTTCCACAATGCAACTCATTCACCGGCCTAGGTTGCCAATCGCTGCCTTAAAATGTTAATTTTTTTTAAAACTAAATTTTGTTCAAAATTAGCTCCAGCCTAAAGGGGGCATTTTCCTGTCCCACACACCATGGGAACTGTAGCAGGTGGGGAGAGGATGGGGGGGGCGGGGGGGGGAGGGTGGGGTAGACTGGGGAGGGAGGGGGGTGTGGTAGCAGATCATGGAAAGGTCGGTTGACCTCAGGCGGGATTTTCCGGTTTTGGGGCAAGCGTGGCTGGAAAATCCCTCCCAGACTCTCTTAGGATACCAGAAAAGTACATGTTCTGTGAGGCCCGGTGTGCTGAGATTCCCTCCTTTCTGACTGAACTATGGCTGCCTTTACACAAGATCTGCTTGGCAGCACAGTTACAGTGGCTCTGACCTAGGTATGAAACAGTGGAACTGAACGTGCTTCCATTGAAGAGAAAAGAAAGAGATAGAGAAGCCATACAGCTCAGGCCTTTAAGATGCAGGGAATAATACATTAAGCTGCTCATCTTTAATTAGGACTGAGCCTGTGGAGCCAGAGGGCATTGGAACAAAACTGGAACACCTCAAATAAGACTAGAAGTGAGAAGAAACATCATCCCTCCAGGTATCTGGAGCAAACCGCAATGCATGTTGAATATCTATATAAAGAGCTGGCTAATGATATGGTTAGCAATTCATGATTCTTCTGCTGTCAAGCTTTCTAACTTTTTTTCAGTAATATAGCTTGCCAGGAAAAGCTTCACGTGTTGATTAACAAAGAACAAAGAACAAAGAATAACCCAGCACGGGAAACAGGCCGTTCGCCCCAACGAGCCCGCGCCGCCGCATCACCCTACACCTATTCTACCCTGCGTGTCTACAAATGGAACCCCTAACTTAGCCAGATTCAGGGGAGAATAGTGTCAATTTGGTAAAAACCAATCAGCCTAAGAGCACATATTTGGGAGCGCCCGGAGGAAACCCACGCAACCACAGGGAAAATGCACAAACTCCCACAGACACAGGCCCAAATCCATGTATCTGCACAGCTAGCAGTGCTAGTCACTGAGCTGTTGCGGCGCCCGTCTACCGGTCCAGGATCAAGCACACACACCGACACGAAGTACTCGGCCACTCCCGGAACCTCCAAGAGCAGCCACGCATGACCCACCGTGTGCATGCCCCTCGTTTGACAACAAGGTGGACCTCCACCTGCGGAATAAAAAGACAAAAACGTTAACTTACAAGACTCAACTGCATTTCCGGTGTCTCCCGAGGTTCTGACCTTATCTAATAGCCCCTACTATAACCGTCCATCCTCGTTTCACTCATGTGTCTATCTAACTGAACCTTAAAAGAGTCCAACGTTCCTGCCTCCACCACCCTACTCGGTAGCGCGTTCCATACTCCCACAACTCTCTGCGTAAAGAACCTTCCTCTCACATCCAAATTATACCTCTCCCCCCTCACCCTTAAATCATGACCTCTCGTATTTGTACCCAGTCTAGGGAGCAGTCTCTCACTGTTGACTCTATCTATTCCCTTCACTATCTTATATACTTCTATCATGTCCCCCCTCAATCTCCGTCTTTCCAAGGAGAAAAGTCCCAGTTTCTCCAGCCTTTCCTCGTAACCCAACCCCTCCATGCCAGGCAACATCCTGGTAAACCTCCTCTGAACCCTCTCCAGAGACTCCACGTCCTTCCGGTAGTATGGTGACCAGAACTGGACGCAGTACTCCAAATGCGGTCTAACCAACGTTCTATACAACTGAAGCATTAGACGGCAGCTTTTATACTCTATACCCCTCCCTATAAAGGCTAGCATTCCATAAGCCTTCCTAACAACCTTCTCCACTTGTGTCGCAACCTTCATGGATTTGTGAACCTGCACTCCCAGGTCCCTCTGTATTTCTATACTCCTAATCTGTCTACCTTTTATCTCATAGCTCCTCTCTGCATTATTCCTTCCAAAATGCATCACCTCGCATTTGTCAGGATTAAATTCCATCTGCCACCTGTCTGCCCAATGCACCAACCTATCTATATCCTGTTGTATCACCTGACATTCCAATTCAGTACCCGCCAACCCTGCCATCTTGGTGTCATCCGCAAACTTGCTGATCACACCACCTATGCTCTCTTCCAAGTTATTTATGTATACTACAAAGAGGAGAGGTCCCAGTACTGAGCCCTGCGGCACACCACTGGTCACTGGCCTCCAGCCCGAAAAGGTCCCCTCCACAACGGATTACGTGGAAAGTATAATGCAGAAGGATTCCATTTGGCCCAACAAATCTGTACCAGCTCTCAGTATTATCTGTCTTAGAAAGTGACTTCTATGAAGTCTGGTAAATATTGTTAAATGGGTAAAACTATCATTAAATGGGTAAAATGCATCATTGTACAGGCATTGAAGGTAATTTTGATGCGGAGTGATCATGCAGAATGGGCAATATGAGTTCAGGTACATGTTAGATACCTCCCATTGAAGGAACTGGAAATGAAAATCAGGAGCGACTTGGTGACAGAGTGGCACAGTGGTTAGCACTGCTGCCTCACAGCTCCAGGAATCCAGGTTCAATTCCAGCCTCAGGTGACTGTCTATACGGACTTTGCATATTCTTCCTGTGCCTGCCTGGGTTTTTTTCCAGGTGCTGTAATTTATTCCCACATTCCAAAGATGTACAGGTTAGGTGTATTGACCATGCTAAGTTACCCTTTAGTGTCCCATGATGTGTGGTTGGGTAAATTGGCCATGACGCAGGGTTACAGGGATGGGGCGGAGGGTCAGTCAGGCTTCGGTGTGATGTTCTTCTGGAGAGTCGGTGCAGATCTGTTGGCCACATGGTCTCTTTCTGCACTATAGGGATCTTCTGATTTGTAATGATTAACTAAATCAATATCATCTATTTAAAAATAAAAACTCTACAAAGTCACAGTTATCACATTGGGTTTTCAGATAACAGTTGAGATGAATGTCCAGTTAATGTGTTTTAAGTGAAAACAGCAAAATGCTGGAAACACTCAGCAGGTCAGGTAGCATCTGAAGACACTGGAAATGAAAATTGGGAGAGATTTGGGCGACTGCTTTACAGTGCCAGGAATCCAGCCCTAGGTGACTGAGTATGTGGAGTTTGCATGTTCTCCCCGTTTCTGTGTGGGTTTCCTCTGGGAGCTCCGGTTTATTCCCACACTCCAAAGATATGCATTTTAGATGCATTGGAGAGAGAAACAGAGTTAATATTTCAGGCCAGTGACCTTCATGGGTTATTGTGTTTGCTAATGTTAATTGAAAGAGGATAAATGGAAAGAATATATACTCCACTTCCTTCTGAGTAATTCCACAGGATATTTAATCTACCAAATCAGACAGGCTTAGATTCAATGCCTCATCTGAAGGACATCACCTGCCAGTGCACTGCTTCCTCAGTGTGGCATTATCAGCTCAAGTCATGGAGAAGGGCGTGATGCTGTGGCCTTGTGACACAGATGTAAGAGTGCTAACAACTGGACAATGACTGTGGATTTGCTAGAGTGTTATCTGGGACTCGGAAAAATAGATAAAGAATTGAGAGAGCTTCCTTTGCTTTGAAACTGTACCTGTCGTTCGTCAAATCATGTACGTGGTTAAGCAGAGTCTCTGATAGAGCGAGTTCCAGACTTCGCTCTGTAAGCTGAATGACCTTTTCGCCTCTTTGTGTATGTGTTGAGTTCAGAAAATTGAATTTGCAGCATTAAAGAATCTCAGAATCGTCGGGCCCTGAGAGAGACCATCCAGTTAAAGGGACATGGGAAACAGGTGGGGAGGTGGATTTGAGACCAGGGGAGAGATCAGCCATGATCTGACTGAATGGTGGAACAGACTCGAAGGGCCGAATTGCCTACTTCTGCCCTAAATTCCAATGTTCCTATGTTCTTATCTGAAAGAGGGTATCTCTGACATGTCACACACTGTAAGAAAGCTGACAACACCAGGTGAAGTCCAACCGATTTATTTAAACTGAACCTGGTGTTGTCAGATTTCTTACTCTGTTTACCCCAGTCCAACACCAGCATCTCCACATTATGTCACACACTCTCAGCTTTGCCCTGAAGTGTCAGCCTTGATTTTGTGCTCAAAAGTGCCCGACGTAGAACTTGAACCAACAGCCACGTGAATCAGAGGCAAAGGTGCTCCCAACTCAGCCAGAACCACCATGATGTCACGGCCAACATTCTTCCCGTAACAAAAATATGACCAAAAAATCAGGTGAATTGATCATTCATCTCATTTGCCGTTTGAGGTACCTTGCTATCTGTAAATTAGTCGCGGTGTTAACATATATTAACAACTGTGAGCACACATCAAAAAAATACATTAACAACAGCAGCGAGACTTCAAAGTAATGCATTCAGCATGAAGTGCCTTGGGATATTTTGAGAGTGTGCGAGACTCTGGATAATTGCAAATTATTTGGTTCTTCTAGATCCCTGTATCGCAGCTCCAGCTCTGTAATCATGTTTGCAACAGTTTCCCGATATTAAATTTAATTCAATGCAACCTCATTTATCCATAACGATGATCTTGAAATAGGGTGAAAAGAAAATCTGCAGTAGATCCAGTCAGCAAAGTGAGAGGTGTTGGTATCTGGAGTACATTCAACTTTATCTATGACTCCTTGTAAAACAGCAAACGGAACCTGTTTGTGGCAACTAATTAATGCAAATTATGTCTGACACCTTCAGAATTAATTCTTATCATCTGTTAGCAGTTGTAAGAACAGAACTGCTGATGTATTCCCCCAGAGGGAAGGGCCAACAGTCATGAGCTCAATTCTACTCTTTTGTAGAAAATAGCTTGCTCGGACAGATTGTCACACCTTCATCAGTGGCTCTCGGGCAGAGAGAGAAGAGAAAAAAAAATGTGGGCTTAGCATTATTACACCATTCCTGCAGTTAAGTACTTGACTATGAACCAACAAAATGTTCCAAAGGTCACACTTTTAACAATATCGAGAGCTGCTGAACGTGGCTTGTATCATGTGTTAGCCGAAACTGTCGAAATAGCACATTAGCTCCTTTATGGTCGCATTATTTGAACTTCATTCTCAGGATGGTGATCTCACTGGCAAGGTCAGCTTCAGATGCCCTTGAGAGAGTAGTGGTCAGCCATTTTCCAACTGCTGAAGTTCACACGGTGAAGGGGCTTCCAGAATGCTGCGTTCAGCTGAGTGCTGATATTTTTCTTCCTTCTTTCATGGGATATGGAATCATAGAATCCCTACAGTGTAGAAGGGGGCCATTCGACCCATTGAGGCTGTACCAACAACAATCCCACCTATCTCCGCAACCCCACATATTTACCCTGCTAATCCCCCTGGGTCAATTTAGCATGGCCAATCAGTCTAATCCCCGCATCTTTGAAAGTGTGGGAGGAAACCAGAGCACCCGGAGGAAACCCATGCGGACATGTGGGTTTCAGCCAGCCTGATTTGATGAGCTGGTGCAGACACAATGAGCCAAATGTTCTTCTCACAATCCTATTTATTCAGGACTCTGCTTGATAGATTTTTGGAGACTAAGGGAATCAGGAGATAATGTGGGAAAGTGCAACTGAGGTGGAAAATCAGTTGTGTTCTTATTGAATGCTAGAATAGATAGGAGAGGTTAAATGGCCAATTCCTGCTCCTATTTCTCATGTTCGTACTTTCAGGCTCCTCAGAAATATATAGACATTTACTTTTTATGGCATCTTTTGTCCCACAGAGATTTCACTGAGTGGATTGTAACTTTTGTGTATCATTACCAAAGCATTTCCTCCTCCAGGACACTCTACGCTTTAAGATCTAAACGCGTGTAATAAGTCTTCGGAGGCAGAAGTCCTTTCACCAGAATTCTTTTATTTGCAAATGCTGACAGCAGTACACAGAGTGCTAGCAGTTGGCAGTCGATCTCCGGGGGGGGGTGTCAGAGAAAGTGACATTCCCGGCTAAGTACAAGACAAAAACTGCCTGATTGGCCCATCAATTGGACTCTTAATCAGGGAGTTCATACTCCAATAGACCAACCTCAGTGGCCTGGTTGAAGTCTTTACAGTGTGTATATATTTAATTTTACAATAACGAAGCCACACATAATCTGCAGAAGTTTGCTTTTACCGTGATGTCTTTGTCTTTATCTTAGTATCAGCCTTATACAAAGGCAATTATTTTTGCAAGGAACTCGCTATTTGGAATCATCTTAAATTTGCTCTATGTTGTGGTACTGGCCCTTGCCAAGGTAACAGCTTTAATGTTCAAAGGTCAGTTTGTTAGAAGCTCCTTAGTATTTTCCCACCTGCTGGTTGGAAGTCAAGTGGTTCGATGCAAACCTCATTTATTTCTTTGTAATTGTGTAAATAGGTAGCACATGCTGCTTTAAAGGCTTAGACTCCCCAGTTGAACATGAAATTTTTTTGTCCTTCCACCAGAACCCTAATGGATTGGATTAACCTGGTGTTGTGAGACTTCTTATTTGGATTAAATAGGCAGATGGGCTTCCCTTCACAAAATCCCCATTGTGTTCCCTTTTTAACACTAAGCTGCATGTGTCCTTTTCAGTTTGTCTGGAGTTCCAGTCCCTTTCTGTCTTTGCATCCAGTTCAACACCTTCTGTTATCTGTCCATCCTTTAGACTTACAGCTGACAAGCGAACACACCACTGAAATATTCTCCAGATGCGACATGGCCACAATTAATTGGATCCTCTGTCCAATTAACAAGCCTTAATTGCCATCCTCCCGATGGTGTCAAAAAAACATTGTCAGTTGTTAAAAGCTGTGTCAGAAACCAGGGACCTTCATATGTACAAGATGCCACATTTAACTGATATTTCCAAGGGTTATTACCAGACTGGCTAAACAACTGACAACCCAAAACCCATGTTCAGTATTTTCGTTCACACAGGTCAGGGTGAACTCCACACAAATCAGCAATTCCTCGCAATTTAGAAATTTGTTTTTTTAAAGTTCGTAACAGTAATATTTGATTTGATTTGATTTGCTTTGATTTATCATTGCCACGTGTATTAACATACAGTGAAAAGAACATAAGAACATAAGAAATAGGAGCAGGAGTAGGCCAACTAGCCCTTCGAGCCTGCCCCGCCATTCAATAAGATCATGGCTGATCTGTCGTGGCTCAGTTCCACATTCCCGCCCTCTCCCCATAACCCTTAATCCCCTCTCTTATCAAAAACCCATCAACCCGCGTCTTAAAAATATTTAGCGAGGCAGCCTCCACCACTTCAATGGGCAGAAAATTCCAGAGATTCACCACCCTTTGAGTGAAGAAGTTCCTCCTCAACTCCGTTCTAAACCGCCCCCCCTTTATCTTGAGGCAGTGCCCCCTAGTCCTACTATCCTTTCTGAGCAGGAAGAGTCTCTCCACCTCTATCCTATTCATCCCATTCATCATCTTATACGTCTCAATGAGATCTCCCCTCATTCTTCTAAACTCTAACGAGTACAAGCCTAATTTATTCAGCCTCTCCTCATAGCTCAACCCCATCAACTCCGGCATCAGCCTAGTAAACCTCCTCTGCACTCCCTCCAAGGCCAAAATATCCTTGCGTAAGTACGGCGCTCAAAACTGCACACAGTACTCCAGCTGCGGCCTTACCAATGCCTATACAGCCGCAGCAAGACCTCCCTACTTTTATATTCAATATTCTATATTTTATATTCAATAAAAGTATTGTTTCTTGCATGCTGTACAGACAAAACACACCGTTCACAGAGAAGGAAAGGAGAAAGTGCAGAATGTAGCTTGGGTGTAGAGAAAGAACAACTTAATGAAAGCTAAATCCATTCAAAATTCTGATAGCAGCAGGGAAGAAGCTGTTCTTGAGTCAGCTGGTACATGATAGGCTGGGCGAATGGGCCAGGAAATGGCAAATGGAATTTAATGTTGGCAAGTGCGAGGTCGTCTACTTTGGTAGGAATAATGGTAGGAAGGACTATTACTTACGTGGCGAAAAACTGCAGCAGGCGACGGTGCAGAGGGACCTCGGGGTCCTTGTGCATGAGTCGCAAAAACCCAGCTTGCAGGTGCAGCAGGTGGTCAGGAAGGCGAATGGGATGCTGGCCTTCATAGCGAGGGGGATTGAATATAAAAGTAGGGAGGTCTTGCTGCGGCTGTATAGGGCATTGGTGAGGCCGCAGCTGGAGTACTGTGTGCAGTTTTGGGCGCCGTACTTACGCAAGGATATTTTGGCCTTGGAGGGAGTGCAGAGGAGGTTTACTAGGCTGATACCGGAGTTGAGGGGGTTGAGCTATGAGGAGAGGCTGAATAAACTAGGCTTGTACTCGTTAGAGTTTAGAAGAATGAGGGGAGATCTCATTGAGACGTATAAGATGATGAATGGGATGGATAGGATAGAGGTGGAGAGGCTCTTCCCGCTCAGAAAGGACAGTAGGACTAGGGGGCACAGCCTCAAAATAAAGGGGGGGGGCGGTTTAGAACGGAGTTGAGGAGGAACTTCCTCACTCAAAGGGTGGTGAATCTCTGGAATTCTCTGCCCGTTGAAGTGGTGGAGGCTGCCTCGCTAAATATTTTTAAGACGCGGGTTGATGGGTTTTTGATAAGCGAGGGGATTAAGGGTTATGGGGAGAGGGCGGGAATGTGGAACTGAGCCACGACAGATCAGCCATGATCTTATTGAATGGCGGGGCAGGCTCGAAGGGCTGGATGGCCTACTCCTGCTCCTATTTCTTATGTTCTTATGTTCTTATGACCTCAAATTTTTGTATCTTTTTCCCAATGAAAGAAGGTGGAAGAGAAAATGTCCCGGGTGCGTGGTGTCCTTAATTAAGCTGGCTGCTTTGTCAAGTGGGGAGTGTAGACAAAGTCAATGGATGGGAAGCCAGTTTGTGTAATGGATTGGGCTACATTCATGACCTTTTGTAGTTCCTTGCAGTCTTTTGCAGAGCAGGAGCCATACCAAGCTGTGATACAAACAGAAAGAATGCTTTCTATGGTGCATCTGTAAAAGTTGGTGAGAGTCGTAGCTGACATGCCAAATTTGGCACTTGGGCTTGTGTTTCAAGCTCTTTCTTGTCTGGAATAGAACAAAATCCCCACAGTGCAGAAGGAGGCCATCTGGCCCATCAAGTCTGCGCCACAACAATCCCACCCAGGCTCTATCCCCATTACCTCACACAATGCATCCCAGGACTCTGAGGGGCAATTTAGCATGGCCAATCAACCTAACCCACACATCTTTGGACTGTGGGAGGAAACTGGGGCACCTAGAGGAAACTCCACACAGACACGAGGTGAATGTGCAAACTCCACACAGACAGTGGCCCAAGCCGGGAATCAAACCCTGGAGGCATGAGGCAGCAACATTAATCACTGTGCCACCGTGCCGCCCATAAACTACTTCAGTTCAAACATTTTTGTTTTGCTGTCTGCCAGTTAGCAATTTAAAATGCTTTCATCCAGCTGGTTTTATTCTCCTTATATTCTATGTCGTCATTGGTTCAGAGGTCCACTCATGGAGTAATGCTCCTATAATAGTGGTAAGTCACAATATCTCTGCTTGGATTTTCCATGGTAAGGTCACAACTATTTGACCAGTTTAGCGTTGATGAGTGAAACGAAATGGGGAAATATGTGATGCTCTGTAACAACGTCACCTCAGTATCTTTCTTCTTATTCTTTCATGGGATGTGGGCATTGCTGATAAGGTCAGCATTTGTTGCCCACATCTAATTTTCCTTGAATTGAGTGACTTGTTAAATCATTTAATAGGGCGTTCAACAGTCAACCACATTGCTGTGGGTCTGGAGTCACATGTAAGCCAGACCAGGTAAGGATGGCAGATTTCATTAATCATTGAATCCCTGCAGTGCAGAAGGAGGCCATTTGGCCCATCGGAACTGCACCAACAGCAATCCCAACCCAGGCCATATTGCCATAACCCCACACATTTACCTCGCTAATCCCTCTAACCTACACATCCCGGGACACTAAGGGGCAAGTTAACATGGCCAATCCCTCTAACCCGCAAATCTTTGAACAGTGGGAGGAAACCAGAGCACCCGAAGGAAACCCACGCAGACATGGGGAGAACATGCAAACTCCACATTGACAGTGACCCGAGGCCGGATATAACCCATGTCCCTGGCACTGTGAGGCAGCAGTGCGAACCATTGTGCAATCGTGCCGCCCTCCTCCCTAAAGGACATTAGCGACCCAGATGATTTTTTTACAAGAACCAATGATAGTTTCACCATGAATGTGACTGGCTTTATATTCCAGATTTATTAGTTGAATTTAAATTCCATCAGTTGGAATGGTGGGAATTGAACTCATGTTTCAAGGGAATTAACTTCAGTGTCCAGATTACTAATCCAGTGCCATTACCACTCTTGCCATCTCCTCACGTCACTGGCATTGCTAGCTATTTTTATCAGGGCCTGTCCTTCTCATTTTCCTCAGGGTCCCACAATGCTGCTCTCCATCTCCTCCTGCCCGTCACCCAATCTTTCTCCAATCTCGCTGCATTTCCATCTTTCGCCATCACATCTTTCCATCCAGTCTTCAGCTTGCCTCTCCTTGTTCCTGGCACTCCCATTCCACTTCTCACCTCACCACAGCTAGGACTCTCCCAAAAAAAAAATTCAAGTGCCCAACGTGCGGGAAAACGCGAGTATTTCCCACCCGCGTTTTGGGCAAATTTACCAGAACGAATCTCTAATACTCCGAGCATCACAGAGTGACTCAAGCGTGATTCACCCTGGTAATCACGGGCGAGGCCTATTCCCACTGGAGAGGCTGACAGCATGGTGTTGAGTGGACCCTACACATGTGCTGAGCTGTCAATGCAGGGATTGGTGCATGCCCATTGCCAGCCTCCCAATCGCTGACCTTCCCAACTGCTGGCCAGCTCTGCAAATGCCCCTGATCTTTGGCCTGCCGACCATCACCCCCCTGCCTCTTGCCCCCAACAATCGCTGGCCTCCCGGACTTCTGAGGGTCAGTACATCGCGCCCCCCCCCCCCCCCCCCCCACCCCCCCCCCCCCCCCCCCCCACTCTGTCCCCCACCATCCTACAGCTCTCACTGTTACCCAGTAAGCAGTGCCAAGGTGCCTGGTGGGCAGTGCAAGGGTGCCAGAATGTCACTGCCCAGGGGCCATCCCACCCTTACCCCTGACCTTCTTGGAAGTATAAGCATCAATGGCCACAGTCCCCATGAGTGGGGTCAGGGCACCTGTTCCCCGTTAGTGGGGAGCAGTCATAAACACCACTGGAGGTGACCAATCCCAGTGGGGGAGACACAAATGGGCCTGGAGAATACCTTCCCGGGCCCGCTAATCATATTGAAATCCTCATTTTAATATGGTAATCAGATCCGCATTGATTTCCAGCTCAATAAATATGCCTGGGAGACTCATGACCAGTATTGCACTGGTTGTGAACCCTGCTGCACTGGTGCCTCTCCACCGCTCGAGCAGTGCAGCAGGCTAGGAGAATCCTGGCCTACATTTCCTCTCTCTGAAACAGGAAACTGTCCCACATCAGTCTCTTCTCAGCTCCTTTTTTTGACACTTGCACATTCTTTACTCACTCCTTGATGTGTTGGTTCCAATATTGTCTTTTCTCATCACTAGAACAAAGAACAAAGGAAAGTACAGCATAGGAACAGCCCCTTCGGCCCCTCCAAACCTGTGCCGATCATGATGCCCCAACTAAACTAAAAAAAATCCTTCTGCCTTCACTCAGTCTTTTAAATGTTGTTAATGCGCCCATTTCCACCACCTCCTCTGGCACCACGTTCCAGGCACCCACTGCTCTTTGCATGAAAAGCTTCCTCCGCACATCTCCCTTAAACCTTCCCCCTCTCACCTTAAACCTGTGCCCCTTTGTAATTGACGTTTCCATTCTGGGAAAAAAAACTCTGACTATCCGCCCTGTCTATGCTTCTTATAATTTTTTAGATCTCTGTCAGGTCTCCCCTGAGCCTCCATCTTTCCAATGAAAATAATCCTAGTCTATTCAATCTCTCCTCATAGTCAACACTCTTGAGACCAGGCAACATTCTGGTGAACCTTCTTTGCACTCTCTCCAAAGCTTCCACGTCCTTCTTTTGGTGAGGCAACCAAAACTGCACACAATGCTCCCAACACAGCCTAACCAAGGCTTTATATAGCTGCAGCATGATCTCCCAACTCTTGTACTCAATGCCCCAACTGATGCAGGCAAGCATGCCGTTTGCCTTCTTAATCACCTTGTCCACCTGTGTTGCCACTTTTAGGGAACTGTGGGCTTGCACGCCCAGATCCCTCTGTATGTTAATGTTCCAAAGTGTTCTGCCATTTACAGTATAATTCACACCTGAATTTGATCCTCCAAAATGCATCACCTCACATTTGTTTGGATTAAACGCCATTTGCCAGTTCTGTGCCCAAGTCTTCAATCTATCTATATCCTGATGTATTTTCTGGCAATCCCTAGCACTATCAGCAACTCTAATAATCTTTGTGTCATTCTCAAACTTATTAATCAGACCTGCTACATTTTCCTCCAGATCATTTACATATACTACAAACAACAGATGTCTCAGCGCTGATCCTTGTGGAACACCACTGGCCATAAGTCTCCATTCTGAAAAATACCCTTCCACCAATGTCTGTCTTCTATCACCAAGTAAGAAGTCTGACAACACCAGGTTTAAGTCCAACCGATTTATTTGATCATAAAATAACTATCAATTTACTATCAAATAAATCCGTTGGACTTAAACCTGGTGTTGTCAGACTTCTTACTGTGTTTACCCCAGTCCAACGCTGGCATCTCCACATCATGACTTCTATAACCAAGTCAGTTCTAAGAACATAAGAACATAAGAAATAGGAGCAGGAGTAGGCCATCTGGCCCTTCGAGCCTGCCCCGCCATTCAATAAGATCATGGCTGATCTGTCGTGACTCAGTTCCACTTTCCGGCCCTCTCCCCATAACCCTTAATCCCCTCTCTTATCAAAAACCCATCAACCCGCTTCTTGAAAATATTTAGCGAGGCAGCCTCCACCACTTCAACGGGCAGAGAATTCCAGAGATTCACCACCCTTTGAGTGAAGAAGTTCCTCCTCAACTCCGTTCTAAAACGCCCCCCCTTTATCTTGAGGCTGTGCCCCCTAGTCCTGTCTTTTTTGAGCGGGAAGAGTCTCTCCACCTCTATCCTATCCATCCCATTCATCATCTTATACGTCTCAATGAGATCTCCCCTCATTCTTCTAAACTCCAACGAGTACAAGCCTAGTTTATTCAGCCTCTCCTCATAGCTCAACCCCCTCAACTCCGGTATCAGCCTAGTAAACCTCCTCTGCACTCCCTCCAAGGAGTGCGCAGGTGCGGCGCCCAAAACTGCACACAGTACTCCAGCTGCGGCCTCACCAATGCCCTATACAGCTGCAGCAAGACCTCCCTACTTTTATGTTCAATCCCCTTCGCTATGAAGGCCAGCATCCCATTCGCCTTCCTGACCACCTGCTGCACCTGCAAGCTGGGTTTTTGCGACTCATGCACAAGGACCCCGAGGTCCCTCTGCACCGTCGCCTGCTGCAGTTTTTCGCCACGTAAGTAATAGTCCTTCCTACCATTCTTCCTACCAAAGTGGACCACCTCACACTTGCCAACATTAAATTCCATTTGCCATCTGTATCCATCTAGCCAGCCCACCCCAAATCCCATGTTAATTTAGTTTTTGTACCGGTCTGCCATGTGGGATCTTGTCAAACGCCTTACCTAAAGTCCAAATAAACTACATCCACAGCCCTTCCCTTGTCAATTATCTCTGCCAACCTACACATCCATTTGCATCCCATTAGTAAGCAGTCATTATCCCTCTCTTCTTGACATTGCTCAGGCTTTTTCCACTACATGACAAGGCCTGTCAGGACCTTCCTTGTGAACTGAGGGGGTGTAGGCATGGTTGAATGGCCCTGTCACTCTCCAAAGCCCATGCCACCACCCAAATTCATTCCCAGTTTTCCCAAAACTCACCTCCAATGAGGTTCCACCACCACCACCTCCCCTGGCCCCCCACCCCGCCCCCAGCCAGTGTATGGAAATGGCTCTTATCAGAGTCAGAAGTGATATCTTCAGGTGGGATTTTCCAGTGGCGTGAGCTTCTAGTCCAGCCGAAAATGACACTCTCAGCCTTGCACCTCACCATCCCAGGAAGATCAGTGTCAAATTGAAACACTGTACCATACAGTTTGAAATGTTGCACTGTATAGTAAGTGCCTTGCAATTTCTGCCTTGCCTGCAGGCTGCATTCTAAAAAAAGCCTTTTGAACCATCAACCTCAAACACGGGTGCTGTCCCGTACCAGAGATAGCAAGAAATTCTTTTAACACCGTGGATGTTCTCAGCAGTTCCTCAGGTACAGGCAGTAAAGGAATTTGCAAAGCAGTGTACAGGGAAGAATTATTTCAAAAGTAAACTCCGCAGCTAGTACATGGTACAGTACGTAAAGCAGTCTAGATGCAAACCAAAAGAGAAAATGCTGGAAAATCTCAGCAGGTCTGGCAGCATCTGTAAGGAGAGAAAAGAACTGATGTTTCGAGTCCAGAGGGTCCTTTGTCAAAGTCATCTGGACTCGAAACCTCAGCTCTTTTCTCTCTTCACAGCTGCTGCCAGACCTGCTGAGGTTTTCCAGCATTATCTTTTTCGGTTTCAGATTCCAGCATCCTCAGTAATTCAGTCTGAATGCAGATTTTGTTTTAGTACGGGGAGGTACCTGAAAAATACACAAAAATAACACATTGATCTTGAATGTACAGAAAGATCAAACTGGCGCTGATCACAAACCAGGCTCGGGACACTGCTTGCACTCTTTAAAGCAGGGCATACCGCACTTTAACTGGAACCCAGGCAAGAGAAAATGAAGCCCTTTAAAATGGGACGCTTAAAATGGGGATATGCTGCTGTAAAATAAAAATCATTGAAAACTGCAACAATGAATATACAAATTAGGAGCATATATTAGGATTATAATTAGGAGAATGTACAAATTAGGTTTCTGATACACAGGGGAATTAAGGGTTATGGGGAGAAAGCGGGAAAGTGGAACTGATCCACTTCAGATCAGCCAAGATCTTGATGAATGGCGGGGCAGGCTCGAGGGGCTAGATTGCCTACTCCTGCTCCTATTTCTTATATTCTTATTTCTTATGTTCTTATGAGCAGGAATAGGCCACTCGGCCCCTCAAGCCTGCACTACCATTCAACACGATCACTGCTGACTTGCTTGTAATTTCAGTCCCACATTACCACCTACACTGATAGCTTTTCATCTCCTTGCTTCTCAAGGATCTATTGTGCTCTGCCTTTAAAATATTCAAAGGCACCGTTTCCACTTCCTTTTGAGGAGGGCAGCTCCAAAGTCTCACAGCCCCCTGCGAGAAAACATTTGAGAGAAAAAAATGGCATGGTAAATTGAATGGAGAGGTGTAATAACTCATGGCCTGTGTCCCTTCACCAGAATCCATTTATTTATTTAAAGACTTTCTCTACTCCGAAGAGTGCCTCAGGTTGAACATCAGGTTCCAGAGTGCCAGCGGACCTGACACTCCTTTTTATAGACTCAGGTGAAACTCAATCATTGGGCAGGCAATCACTGCCAATCCATTTGGCCAACCCAAATAAACTAAATCAAATTAACAAGGGGAGAAGGGTGGCACGGTGGCACAGTGGTTAGCGCTGCTGCCTCACAGCGCCAGGGACCCGGCTTCAATTCCGGCCTCAAGCCGCTATTTGTGTGGAGTTTGCACATTCTCCCTGTGCCTGTGTGGGTTTCCTCCAGGTGCTCCAGTTCCCTCCGAAAGTCCAAAGATGTGTGGGTTAGATAGATTGGCCATGCTAAGTTGCCCCGTAGTATGAGGGGGATTGGGAGGGTAAATATGTGGGGTTGTGGGGATTGGACCTGGGTGAGATTATTGTCAGTGTAGGCTCCATGGGCCAGATGGCCTCCTTCTGCACTGTAGATTCTATGATGCAAATTAAAATGGGGCAGGCAGTCATTACCTCAATCAAGGAGCTCATACTCACTTCGTGGGTTTTTTTTTGAGGTAATTGCAAGAGGGAAAAGGTAAAGAAAAAAAGAAAAGTAGCAATAAGGGTAAGGTCTAGCTACTTCTGTTATGTGGGAGACTCCATTAGGCTTGAACAGAAGAGTCCTCAAGCCCATAGCCGGAGGTTTACATGCAACCCTAGCACAAGATGTGGACACCTGGAAGAATGATGTGGAGATGCCGGCGTTGGACTGGGGTAAACACAATAAGAAGTCTGACAACACCAGGTTTAAGTCCACCTGGAAGAATACCAGAGTGTAAGGGGACCCTTAAGTGGTTATTAATTGGTCTTCAATTAACTTTTTTTTAAAAAAAGCTCCTAAATCATCACTTTTTGCCTGAATTTGTTTGATAGCATTCCTGTTAAGTGCCCCGAACATCTTACCATGTTAAAGGAGCTATATAAATTCAAGTTATTGTTATGACAAATGCGTTGCAAGAGGCTTCTCACATTCTGTTTAAGTCAGGGGAAGCATTGCTCTAATCCTTTACCTTACGAGTGCCTTTGGAATCCCAGAAGTCAGAAGTTCATCCACTCGGGCTCTTTTTTGATTTTCCGCTCCCCCCCTCCCACCTGTCAAAAAAGCCTTTCAGGATTTGACCTTGGACCAATTGCATGTTTTGGGTCACAGTAACTCACAAGTGTTTTCTTCAAATTTACTTTAAAAGAAAAAGGGGTTTATTTCTGTTGGTTAATTAATTTGTGCAATCTTCTTCAATGTCTTCAGCAAAGTAGTTAACCTAATTAATCTAAACAGGTTAATGACTACCTTAAAATAGCTCACAAAAGAATCTCACACAAGCTTATTAACCACTGCTCCACCAGAGAAACTACAATATCATTTGTAACTTAGATCTTTACAGGCAAATGAGTAAATAGTTTGGCGTAAATGTTTGTGTCAGAGTATAAGGATAGGTTTGGAAGAAACCTGGTAATTTCCTATGTATGCTTTGCTTACTAATTTACAACTTA
Source organism: Carcharhinus amblyrhynchos (assembly GCF_965287045.1). Taxonomy (NCBI): domain Eukaryota; kingdom Metazoa; phylum Chordata; class Chondrichthyes; order Carcharhiniformes; family Carcharhinidae; genus Carcharhinus; species Carcharhinus amblyrhynchos. Next base: position 84,953,667 of record NC_137334.1, read on the forward strand.
ATTACTTATGGCTTACTGTATACTTCTCTAATTTCATTGTTATACTGAACAATATTTCTATTCTCGGCTTGGGTGACTGTGTGGAGTGTGCACATTCTCCCCATGTCTGTGTGGGTTTCCTCTGTGTTCTCTAGTTTCCTCCCACAGTCTGAAAGGCATGCTGGTTAGGTGCATTGGCCATGCTAAATTTTCCCTCAGTATACTGAACAGGCGCCGAAGTGTGACAATTCAGGATTTTCACAATAACTTCATTGCAGTGTTCATGTCAGCCTACTTGTGACACAAATAAATAAGCTTTATGACTAAATTTATAATCCCATCTGTGATATAATCTAAGTAAAAACAGCTAAAAGGCTTTCCATCTTGTTTCACCTCTCCACCCCACAAGGGTGATCTATCACATTTCCTACAGCCTGCGCATTGGGTCCAACATTTACACCTTCCAATTTCTTAATGGACACCGTTAGCACCATTCCTAGCCTTTATCATCACCTTTTAATGCGCTTTGTCTTTCCGTCTATGCCATCCCTATCAATTGCAGCCATTGGTAGCACAGTGGTTAGCACTGCTGCTTCACAGCTCCAGGGCCCTGGGTTCGATTCCCAGCTCGGGTCACTGTCTGTGTGGAGTTTGCACATTCTCCTCGTGTCTGCATGGGTTTCCTCTGTGTACTCTGGTTTCCTCCCACAGTCCAAAGATGTGCAGGTTGATTGGCCATGTTAAGAAAATTACCCCTTAGTATCCAGAGATGCGTCGGTTAGAGAGATCAGTGGGTATAATATGTAGGGATATGGGGGTAGGGCCTGGGTAGGATTATGTTCTGTGCAGACTCGATGGGCCGAAGGGCCTCTTTCTGCACTGTAGTGTTCTATGATCTATTCCTCACAGTATGAATTGTATCCTATTTTCCTAGTCTTCAGCTCTGACGAGGGACTTAAAACGCTGGCTCTATTCTCTCTCCACAGATGCAGTCACACAGCTGAGATTTTCCAACATTTTATGATTTTATTTCAGATTCCAGCCTCTACAGTATTTTGCCTTCACAAAAGATGATGTGATGGGAACTGCGGTTTGGACGTTGATTGGCAAAATATTATATTGGCTCAAAAGACGTAAAAGGAATCAAATGGGCAAAAAAGCAACCTTCAGCAGAGATCTGGAACAGTGCAAACTTGCTGTGCAGGAACTAAAAGATAAACCCCATTCCATGGTCCCAGATGTAGCTAGTGCTGAGCCAAATTGGCAGTTTTCAAAGGCCAACATTTGGCCAGGCTCTGACATTGCAATCTCACTGAGCTGACAGCTCTTGGACTACAGAAAGCCAAACCCTTCAGGATTTGCCTTGGCTTGGAGGGCACAGAGATGGTTCAATAACACCTTTTGTAAGTGAGATCGTCAAACACTATCAGAAAATATCAAAGGCATCTCCTGAGCAGAGGGAGAGAGATTTTCAACGTAAAGAGGTTTGGCACCATCCCACTGACTGAGGTTGGCAGCGGTAGCAGGTTGACTGGACAGGGCAGTGAATGATGATATGGTTACCACACTTCTGCCCAGGGACTAATGTTAATGTTGCTTCGTTTCAATGTAGCCTTTCAGATATCAGCGATTCCTGCTTCTTCTCTAGGTAGCATCATAGAATCCCTGCAGAGCAGAAGGAGGCCATTCGGCCTATCGAGTCTGCACCAGCCACAATCCCACCCAGCCCTTATCTCTATAGCCCCACACATCTACTTTGCTAGTACCCCTGACACTACGGATCAATTTAGCATGGCCAATCCACCTAACCCACACATCTTTGGAGTGTGGGAGGAAACCGGAGCATGCGGAGGAAACACATGCAGACATAGGGAGAACGTGCAGACTCCACACAGACAGTGAGCCAAGGCTGGGAATTGAACCCTGGTCCCTGGTGCTGTGAGGCAGCAGTGCTAACCACTGTGCCATTCCAACCGTTGATTGTTTGAGGATTAACAAACCATTGTGTATCGAGTAATCTTTACGACAGGGCTAGGAAAGGAGGGGAGCCCCAAGTCTACCCCCCACTGCCTTCCTGGTGTTATTCTGATTAACATACTAGCCTTAGCCAACTGAATGAATCAATCTTCCAAATCTACTAGGGGCTGTGACTGTCTTTTATTCATTAACATTTATCGGTTATCACTTCCTATCATTTCAAAATTTGGGAAAGCGAAAAATAGATTAATTGGCTTTGAAACCCCAAATTCAAACAGAGTGTCAAAAGCTGGGGAGCCTTTGTCATTCAGTAAGTGCAAATGAACTTTTGTGGAAGGGTTTAAGCCATTCTTCATTGCTAATCCCTAATTGTCTTTGCGAAGGGGGTGGTGAGCCATCTTTAATACAACTTGCCAGACTATTTCGGTGGACATTTAATTGTCCTTAAGAAGTTGTTGGTGAGCTGCCTTCTTGAACTGCCATGGTGTGGAGATGCCGGCTTTGGACTGGGGTAAACACAGTAAGAAGTTTCATAGTAAACGCCACAAGCTTTCAGAACACACTGTTCCTTCGTCAGGTGAATGGAGAGTTCTTTCCACTCACCTGACGAAGGAACAACGTGTTCCGAAAGCTTGTGGTGTTTAGTGTCAAATAAACCTGTTGGACTTTAACCTGGTGTTGTGAGACTTCTTACTGTTCTTAAACTGCTCCAGTCCATGTGGTGTAAATACAGCCACAGTGCTGTTGGGAATTGTATTCCAGGATTTTGACCCAAGAAGCCTTGGTGAGTTATAGAAAGTTTTCCAACCCAATGCTACAAGGAATTCCTTCAAGACATCCCGCCCCTTATTTTAATAGTCTTGCTCAAAGCCTTGGGTTTATTGGCTCCGTACAGAACAGCACCATCTGACTTGGAGGTAGAACCTAACAAGACAGAATTACCATATTAGGGAGGTGATGCAAGAGTTAAATAGTACACTCACAGGCAAGACTTCAAGCATTGTTTGTAAATGAGCAATGTTTCAGTTACCCTGGCTTTTTATTTTCTTCCTCTATTCTGTAATTCCATTGTATATAATCTACATGTGTCTCTGACAGAATATATAATACAAGGAAAGAACTGCCTGGTTAAAGATGTGTAATTAGCATAATAAAGGAAGTCTGACAAACAAAAAGCAATATAAACAAGTCAAATACAATCTCCATCAAACCACAACAATTCCCAATTGTTCACTTGTAAGAAGCTGGCAATTTTCAAATCCAATTTGTAGTGCATCTCTTATCCAGTCTTCAAATAGATTCAAGCTGTAATTTATATACAAATATATATGTGTGTACAAACACATTTAGTCACCATGAGTGCACGAGACACTTAACTTGGACAGTTTGCTTGCAAGCCTTTGATCTGCTGGAGGTTTGAGAGTAAATAAAGTCCAAAAAGGTAAAAAGAAAACTGAAAACGTAGTAACAAGAGGAGACCATTCAGCCCCTCTGTCTCAGTCTACTACTGAATTAGATCAATGCTAGAATTTTCCAACCGTTCACACCATACCGTTGCAATGAACAGAGATCAGGTTTGTCACCAAATTCTCCATCTTTGTTGTGCTGAGAGCTTGGCGTGAATGGGCGGTGAAGATCACATTCCATGTTGCGTACCTTATCTCTTATCTACCACCCATGGGAATCTTTCCCATCAAAAATCTATCAACCGCCATTTTGACATTTCCAGTTGAAACCTCCCCCAACCTCATCAACTTTCTTTCCGTGGGGTTGGGGGGGGGAGTGGTTTGTGGAATGGGACAAAATTTCAAATTTCTCCTACCTTTTGTGTGAGGAACTGTTTCCTGACATGACCTGGTTATTGGTGTAATTCAAATTTTAAGATTATGCCCCTTTGTTCTCAAGTTTCCAGAATTGACGTAAATCTAGTTCTAGCTTCCCTTGGAGACATCTTTATCAGTCTGTGTGTCACGCTCAAGTTGATGTTGGGGTGGGGGGAGGGGGAATTGAAGTCAAGTTAAACAAAGTAAAGTTTATTTATGAGTGTCAACAAGTAGGCTTACATTAACACTGCAATGAAGTTTCCTACGAAAATCCTCTAGTCGCCACAATCCAGCACCTGTTTGGCTACGTCAAGGGAGAATTTAGCTTGGCCAATGCACCTAACCACTATCTCTTTCTGACGATGGCAGGAAAGTGGAGAACGTGGAGGAAACCCACGCGGATATGGGGAGAACAGGCAGACTCCGCACAGACAGTGACCCGAGTCAGAAATCAAACCCAGGCCCCTGGCGGTGTGAGGGAGCAGTGCTAACCACTGTGCCGCTATGCCACCCCACAATGGCAGGCCTGCTGGTTTCTACTTATGAGTATTATTCCACAGAATGTTGCACTGGATTATTTGTGGAGTGCGGGGTGATTGGTAAGTGCCCAGGCAGATATTGGCCTTTATCCGCGTGTTGGTCTCCGTAGTACTCTGCATAGTCTGGTCCTCAGTCTGGTCTGATACTCTGGCTCTGGTCTTCCTCCCTTCTTGGGTGTGGTGGCTCCCCTTGTGCTGATCACTGCTGGTGATGGGCACTGTTGTTGTTGTTCGTTCGTTGGGTCAGAGGGTGAGAGATTCTTCTGTTGCGCTCGTTGGTTTTTGCGCCCCCTTTGGCCATTGCCAATCAATCGATCAGGACTTGATCACTTTGATCGATAAAGTCCAATCAGGTGCTGTCACACCGATCTCTGTGTGTGCCATGTCTGTTGGTGCTGGAGGCGTGTAGGTCACATACTTCCTTTCCAATTAAGGGGCTAAGGCGCCCCTATGTCTGGTAAGTAACTCAGTTTGACCAGAAGGTGTCCTTTGTCCTGGAGATGGCCTATATCCTGTGCATTCCAGCTCTTGCAGCTGCAGCCTGTTTATCTCTGTCCAATTTCTTTTGAGGCTGCAGCCTGCCTGTTTCAGCGCTTAGCCAATTATCCCAACGTGCTCTTGCAAACCATCAAGATGTTGAGAGGTATTGGTCGAGTGGATTCTCAGAGGCTTTTTCCCAGGGCTGAAATGGCTGCCACAAGAGGACGTAGGTTTAGGGTACTAGGGAGTGGGTACAGAGGAGATGTCAGGGGTAAGTTTTTCGCTCAGAGAGTGGTGGGTGCGTGGAATCGGCTGCTGGCAGTGGTGGTGGAGGGTGGAGTCAATAGGGTCTTTTAAGAGACTTTTGAATAAGTACATGGGACTTAGTAAGATAGAGGGTGATAGGTAAGCCTAGTAGATAGGGACATGTTTGGTGCAACTTGTGGGCCGAAGGGCCTGTCTGTGCAATAGTTCTTCTATGTTCTATCATCTTAGGTGGCCCATTTGACCACACTTATATGGCAACGGTTAAAGATATTTTGATAGAAAAGAGACTTTCTGGCATTTTGGTATGACGTGCAGTGGACAAAAGGTAACTCGACCAAAAACGCTTCCATGATTATCTGTCAAAGACTCTTTTACTAACATCGAATAATCCATCATTATAATGAACACTTTCCTCCATTCCCTCCCCTGAAAGAAATGTCTCACGAACCATCAGCCCCATGCAGTTCCCCTTTAAGGATGTTTGTTGAGTTAAATTCAATGATATTTTTGCTTCAGTGTGAGATATTCAAGATCAAGGGAGGAACAGAGACAAGGAGGAATGCATTGAAGTTCCTATGTTAGAGTGACCGTTGCCATGGCATCTGAAAGTATTCTCCAGTTTTCTCTCTAGTGTTGGTCTTGCTTCTGTGGGGAGCTGCATCTGTTTTGGGGTTGCTGAGAAGCACCTTCTCAATGTTTTATCCCCGTCAGCTGAAAGTTGCTTGCTGTGTGTTGTATGAAGGGGAATGAAAAAAGTGAAACTTATCTGGAGTGAACTGATAATGCTTTACAATGGCGGCCATGTTGGTGCGGGTTAATGTGTGAATCAGTGAGTTCAGGCACACATGTCTTGAGCTGACGATTTGACTATGTGAAGATGAATGGTTCATTTTCCTGCTTGTTAAAGCAGCGGCAGAGGTGCACAATCAAAGCCTCACCCAGGAGAGTCTGAGCACACAGCTCCATTGTCATCAGTGTTGGAGAGCAGGGAGAAATATTGTCAGTCAGATGCACATTCACAGGCTGCTGTTAACTGGAATTAGGCCGGTGCCTATTACATCCTTGGACTGAGTTCAATTCAAATCTAAGAAAAGTTTTAATAGTCTGTGCTGTGTAACACTTTTCACATTCAAATGGGTAGCATGGTGGCACAGTGGTTAGCACTGCTGCCTCACAGCACCAGGGACCTGGGTTTAATTCCACCCTCCGGTCACTACATGTGTGAAGTTTGCACATCCTCCCCGTGTCTGTGTAGGTTTTCTCCGGGTGCTCCAGTTTCCTCCCACAGCCCAAAGATGTGCTGGATAGACCGTGGAGTGATGGGGGGATTAGCAGGGTAAATATGAAAAGGTTACAGGAATAGGGCCTGGGTGAGATTGTGGTCAGTGCAGACCCGATGGGCTGAATGGCCTCTTTCTGCACTGCAGGGACTTTATGATGACAGAAACCTGTAGTGCAGAAGGAGGCCATTTGGCCCTTTCTGTCTGTCCTGGCTCCTTGAAAGAACAAATGTGCTTAGTCCCTTATCCTGGCTTTTTGCCATTAACCCAGCAACTTTCTCACCTTCAAATACCTGTCAACCGCCTCTTAAGGTGATATATGGCTTCAGCTACCACGTTCTGAAGTGGAATGTTTCAGATTCCAACATCTCTGACTGAAATATCATCTCCTGTCGACCTTTGATTTTAAGTATATTACACCAGGTTATTCGCTCACTGGAGTGGAATATAATTCTAGCTCCTTTATGGGACAATCCTAGGTCAAGTGTACTTCTCCAAGTACTCTTAAGGTAGAGAAAGACAGAACTCACAGGCACTTAAGTGGCTTAAGAAATGTTCTAACTCTTCCCCATAGGAGGGGGACCAGCATAGATTATTATTGTCCTCTAGACGCACTTTTTAACATGTTTGAGCCAGAGTAAAACAAACTGGATATTATAAGGAACTGGACAGTTCCCTAAAATAATACACCTCCCCATTGAGGAGTGAATAGAAATGGGAACTGCATGGTGGCTCAGCAGTTAGCGCTGCTGCCTCACAGCGCCAGGGACCCGGGTTTGATTCCAAGCTTGGGTCGCTGTCTGTGCAGAATTTGCATATACTCCCCGCATGGGTTTTCTCCGGGTGCTCTGGTTTTCTCCCTTAGTCCAAAGATGTTAGGGTTAGGTGAATTGGCCGTGCTAAATTGCCCCTTAGCACCTGGGGGATAGCTAGGTTAAACGCATAGGATTGTAGGGATAGGGCCTGGGCGGGATTGTGGTCGGTGCAGACTTGATGGACTAAATGGCCTCCTTCTGCACTCTATGGTTCCTCCCACAGTCCAGAGGTGTACAGGTTAGATCAAATGGCCATGCTAAATTGCCCCTTAGTGTCCCAAACTGTGTAGGTTAGGTGGATTAGCCATGGTAAATGCATGGAGAGAGGGCAGACAGAAAGGTGAGACGCTGTTTTGGTGAGTCGGTGCAGATTCGATGGACTGAATGGCCACTTTCCACATTGCAGGGATCCCTTGGTTCTATGAATTTTTGAGTACATCACTGAAGACTACACTAAACAACATATTTTCAAAATTATATAAAAAAAAGGATACAATTTTCACTTGATAGGAAAGAACAATCACAATGTTAATAAGTCAAGGAAACTAAAATATAATCTTGTTTCTAATGGAGACTCGATGGGCTGAATGGCCTCCTTCTGCACTCTATGGTTCCTCCCATAGTCAAGAGATGTGCAGATTAGGTGGTTTGGCCATGCTAAATTGCCTAAATATTGTTACAGTAAAATATTTCAGAAATCCACCAACATTTAAGATAGCACCTATTGAAAATCCCTGAGGAGGAATCTACGGAGTTTAGTAAGATACCTCTACCCAATTGAAAGTCTGACAACAGGTTAAAAGCCAACAGGTTAATTTGGTATCACGAGCTTTCGGAGTTGATATGCATTATCCTCTTGAAGATCCTCTTCACTTTGAGTCAGCGATTTGCGCTGTCGGTGATAGCCATGATGTGGAGATGCCGGCATTGGACTGGGGTGGGCACAGTAAGAAGTCTCACATCACTAGGTTAAAGTCCAACAGCTGTGTAGGCTTTGGTGTCATGAACTTTTGGAAAGTTCGTGATACCAAATGAACCTGTTGGACTCTGAAAGTTTGTGGGGTGGGTCAGCATGTATTATGTTACGTGACCTTTCCCCTACCCCAAGCACGCCCTTAAAGGGTCCAAAATATACAGCCTCCAATGCTCAGAATCCCTCTTGGAACTCCACCTGAGGCCTAATCAGAGATTGGTAACATTCCAGCATATTTATATATGTGTTTATATTCTGTGCCACTACTTATAAACCCAAGTGACCAAGATGCTTCCTTAATGGGCCACAGCAGGCTGAATGGCTTCTTCCTGCACTGTAGGGATTCTATGGATTCTATGACTAATCACCTCAGCAACCTTGAATAATTTGTCTACAATGTCACTGGCGTTGCTGATGACACCAAGATTGGGGGAACGGCAAATTGTGCGGAGGGTGTGGAGAGTCTACAGAAGGATCTAGATAGGCTGGGCGAATGGGCCAGGAAATGGCAAATGGAATTTAATGTTGGCAAGTGTGAGGTGGTCCACTTTGGTAGGAAGAATGGTAGGAAGGACTATTACTTACGTGGCGAAAAACTGCAGCAGGCGACGGTGCAGAGGGACCTCGGGGTCCTTGTGCATGAGTCGCAAAAACCCAGCTTGCATGTGCAGCAGGTGGTCAGGAAGGCGAATGGGATGCTGGCCTTCATAGCGAGGGGGATTGAATATAAAAGTAGGGAGGTCTTGCTGCAGCTGTATAGGGCATTGGTGAGGCCGCAGCTGGAGTACTGTGTGCAGATTTGGGCGCCGCACCTGAGCAAAGATATTTTGGCCTTGGAGGGAGTGCAGAGGAGGTTTACTAGGCTGATACCGGAGTTGAGGGGGTTGAGCTATGAGGAGAGGCTGAATAAACTGGGCTTGTACTCGTTAGAGTTTAGAAGAATGAGGGGAGATCTCATTGAGACGTATAAGATGATGAATGGGATGGATAGGATAGAGGTGGAAAGACTCTTCCCACTCAAAAAAGACAGTAGGACTAGGGGGCACAGCCTCAAGATAAAAGGGGGGCGGTTTAGAACGGAGTTGAGGAGGAACTTCTTCACTCAAAGGGTGGTGAATCTCTGGAATTCTCTGCCCGTTGAAGTGGTGGAGGCTGCCTCGCTAAATATTTTTAAGACGCGGGTTGATGGGTTTTTGATAGGAGAGGGGATTAAGGGTTATGGGGAGAGGGCGGGAAAGTGGAACTGAGCAGCGACAGATCAGCCATGATCTTATTGAATGGCGGGGCAGGCTCGAAGGGCTGGATGGCCTACTCCTGCTCCTATTTCTTATGTTCTTATGTTAAACACTTGCCTGCAGAATCAGAAAGCGATGGACCCAAATTATTTTTTTGGAATATGCATTCATCCATCTCTGGTGTGGGAGCAAGAATTAGACTGGCGAAATCGGAGTCGCGAGTTTTGGAGTAAAATACCATGTTGCCAGCTGATTTTTGAATCCTTAACAATCTGAGTGGCAGGGAATGCAAGTTATCAATTCTGCAGCACATCAGCTTCTTAAAGCTCAGGCAAGACTTAAGCAGCTTACAGAGAATGCCACCGACAAGCTCTGCCAGGTTGGGCACGAGGAGACTGGAAGCAGATCAAAGTTTCCTCAGCTGTTTCTTGCTGTTTAATTGCCTTTGTCCCTTTGTCATCTCTTGCCATTTGATCCATTGCGGATCTGCTGCAGGTTGCTTTGTTCCTCCGGTAGCTTATTGCCACAACTTAGGTCACACGACAGTGCAACAGAAATAAAAGCTTCCAGAGGGATGGAAAAGGGGGGGTGGAGGGGGTTCTCCAAAGAAGTATTTTTGCAATCCAAAAGAACAGAAGGTAGTGAGGCATCTGGCAAGTGTGTGCTATTTTACCAACCTGAATCTTTGCTCAAGCTGGGATTCTTGTTCAATTAAATCCCCACGGATGCGGAATACGGAAATTGTTCATCTTTATGACAATGTGTCACTGTTCCACTCGGGTGCAGAAGTAGCACAAAGACTTTGCAATAATGTTAATTTGAACCTGACTCACTTACTTCCCCTTCGCGGTATAATTCAGTTCCCAAATGGTGACATAACAACCTCGGGCTCTTCACAAAGCCAAGCAATCATCGCTGGTCTTCAGAATCAGGGACAGTCTTGGGATGAAAGCCAGAATCCTCCTGGACCCATTCAATTCATGGAAGTTTTCAAAAATCTGATGGAAACTGATGGAGTTGATCAGGCAAATTGTTCCCTGCGGCAAGCGGTTAAAGATGGGGAAGTTCTGTCATCATCGTGGTGGGATTTTGTGTCCGCTGCACTTCCCACAAGGCCGTCACAGTCGGTCTCATGAGATGCCAATTGTTTAAAACCAGCCCTGATAGATGCCAACATTGTCTGAAAACTGAATACATTCCTTTACCCGCCATTAAGGTTCTCTTGCTGAGATAGGAGCAAAATTTGCGTCAATATTCTGCAAATTTACTACGAAAAGGCGGTGAAAGATTTCAATGTTCCATAAGGTCGGATACTTAGAAAGTTTGCCTGACTGCGTTTTTATGCGATAATCTTCTATTATGCAGCGGTTGTAATTAAAAGCACAGTATGTGGCCCCAGTAACGATGGAGTTATCAGACTCCAGTGCTGAAATAATTCTTAAAATATATTGGCACTGGCAGAAATAGTGAAAATGTATCGCTGCTTGAACTGTCAATAACAATAAAAACAGTGGGAAGTTAATAGCAATAGTTTGGTCGCTTGTGCCATAGCACAGTTTATAATCTCCATCACGAGTCATAAATCATTGCAATTTACAGATATTTAATTGCAAGTAGATTGAAGCACATTCACTGAATAAGCCGCATGTCAAGAAAATTGATTTCAGCGATGATGTATTTGTTAGAAGCAGTTTTATTCAACCACTTCATTAGCTTTTAATTTCTGCCTGAATTATTGAAGGGCTTCCATCTTGGATTGGGAAACTATTTTCAGTCATTTACACAAACTGATGTAAATCTGAGCCAGTTTGGTTTGTCCCTAGAAGGATATTGTTAGGTGCTCAATGCCCAATGCCACGAGTGGTGAGTGCACACCATGAAGGGACCAGCGTAAATCTGGGAAGGTTGTAAAGAGGGAGGAGGTGGCCTTGTGATATTATCACTCGATTATTAACACAGAAACTCAGCTAATGTTGTAGAGACCCGGATTCGAATCTTGTCATGACAGATGATAGAATTTGAATTCAATAAAAGATATTTGTCTATATCGTGCACCAAATACAATACTTTTCACTGTCTGTTAATGCATGTGACAATAATAAATCAAATAATATCTGGAATTAAGAATCTACTACTGACCATGAAACCATTGTCGATTATCGGAAAAGCCCAACTGGTTCACGAATGTCCTTTCAGAAAAGAAATCTGTCCTCCTTACCTGATCTGGCTGACATGTGCCTCCAGAGCCACAGCAATGCGGTTGACTCTCAACTGCCCTTGGACAACTAGGGATAGGCAATAAATGCTGGTCAGCTAGTGACACTCATGTCCCACAAACGAATGAAAAACAGTGGAGCTAGGTCAAGTCAGAGTGCAAGAGTTTGAGGGCTGAAGATTGGCACCAACAGGAACAATCCTTCCAAGAGAAAGAAAGGGATTGTTGTAAATTAGGACATGGTGGCATAATGGTTAACAGTACTACCTCAACAGTGTCATAGACCTGGGTTCGATTCCCGGATTAGTTCACTGATTTTCAGAATCTACATGTTCTCCTCGTGTCTGTGTGGGCTCCCTCCAGGTGCTCTGGTTTCCTCCCACAGTCCAAAAGACGTGCTGGTTAGGTGTATTAGCCATGCTAAATTCTTCCTCAGTCACTCTGAATAGGCACCAAGTGTGGCGACGAGGAGATTTTCAAAGCTTCACTGCAGTGTTAATGTAGGCATACTTCATGGAATCATAGAAACCCCACAGTGCAGAAGGAGATCATTCGGCCCATTGAGTCTTCACCGACAGCAATCTCACCCCAAGCCCTATCCCCACAACCCCACATATTTACCCCTCTAATCCCTCTAACCTACACATCCAGCATGGTGTAGCATGGTGGCACAGTGGTTAGTACTGCTGCTTCACAGCTCCAGGGACCTGGGTTTGATTCCCAGCTTGGGTCACTATGTGTGTGTTTTTTGCATGTTCTCCCCATGTCTGCATGGGTTTCCTCTGGGTGCTCTGGTTTTCTCCATCTGAAAGATGTTCTGATTAGATCATTTGACCCTAACAGGCGCCAGTTGTGGCGACTGAGGAAATTTCTTAGTAACTTCATTGCAGTGTTAATGTCAGCTTTACTTGTGACTAATAAATAAACTTTTTAAATAAATAAACATCCGAAACACCATGTGCAATTTAGCATGCCAATCAATTTAACCTACACATCTTTGGACTGTGAGTGGAAACTGGAGCGCCTGGAGGAAACAGAGAGAACATGCAGACTCCACACAGACAGTGATCCAAGCCAGGAATTGAACCCAGGTCCCTGGAGCTGTAAGGCAACAGTGCGAACCACTGTCCATCGTGTCTTAAGTTACAATAATCCTTTTCCCTCTGTACTTATGACACAAATAAATAAATATAATTATTAATGGGATGCAGGCATTGTTCATATGATCGTCATTGATTGCTAGAATCCATAGAATCCCTACAGGACTGAAGGAGGCCATTCGGCCCATTGAGTCTGCACTGACTGTCCGAAAGAACATGTTACCCAGACCCGTCACCCCTCCCTATCGCCATAGCCCTGCGCATTTACCATGGCTAATCCACCTAGCCTATATATCTTGAGACACAAAGGGACAATTTAGCATGGGCCAATCCACCTAACCAGTGCATATTTGGAGTGTGGGAGGAAAGCAGGGCACTCGGCAGAAACCCATACAGATACTGGGACTGCGTAAAAACTCCGCAGTCGGCCAAGGCTGGAATCAAACCCAGTGCGAAGATTGTGCTACCTGGCCACTTATTCCTAATTGCTCTGAAGGAGGTATTGGTGAGCTGAAAAGAACTGAACAACTTGCTAAACCATTTTAAAAGGCATTTAACAATTATTGACATTGTTTTGGGTCTGTGTAGAATCACATAGAGGCCAGACCAGATAAGGGCAGCAGGTTTCTCATTCCTTAGAAGTAAGATGATAAACCAAATGGGTTTTAATAACAATCCAATCTTCACTATTACTGATGCAAGTTTTTTTTAAATTCCAGAGTTCAATTTATTAATAAAACTTAAATTCCCTAGTTGCCATGGTAGGATTTGAACTCATATCCAGGTCTCTGGATCACTAATCCTACAGCATAACTAATTGGTAAGATCAGGGAGTTGGTGCAGACTTGAAGGGCTGAGAGGCCTCCTTCTACACTGTAGGAATTCTACGTGACTTGCTGCCTCCAGCTGCCTCACTCCAAAGCCAATATCTCCAACTATATGCTATTTTAGGAGCAAGGCTGAAAATGAGAGTGTAGAGTTGAAGAGTTTGCAGAGATAAGGTGGAGTAAGACTATAGATAAATTTGCTGATACAGGCAAGAAATTTGTATTGTGCTCTATGACAAGAGAAGCAAGATGATTTGGTGAGGGGAGAAAGTGAAGAGGTGACCTGTTCAGTACAGGATGTTGCTGGTAGAGTCCTGGACACATCACCTTGTCTGACCATAATGCTGATGACGCAAAGCTTGGAGAGAATGAGGGGTGATTTGATTTGAGTTATTATTGTCACGTATTGGGACACAATGTAAAATGGATTTCATTGAAACATACAAAATTTTGAAATGCCGGATATTCTGGATGCAGGGATGTTGTCTCCTCTGGTTGGGTAGTTATAAGACAAAGGAGCACATTCGAGCGATCCGGAGGAACGCATTTAGGACTGAGATGAAGAGAAACATCTTCACTCTGAGGGAGGTGAAGCAATGGAATTTTCAGAAGACGATGGAGGCCAAGTGGCTGAATACCTTTAAGAAGGAAATAGATTTCTGGATTTTAAAGGTGTCAAGGCAAATGCGGAGAATGCGGGCGTATGGTGGTAAGATAGTTTCTTGCACGCTATACAGGCAAAACATACCATTCATAGAGTACATTGGGGCGACGGAAAGGAGAGGGTACAGAATATAGAGTTATAGTCACTGATAGAGTATAGAGAAAGATCATCTTAATACACGGCAGATCCATTCAAACATTTGTTGGCAGCAGGGAAGAAGCTTTTGAAGTTTATAAGATTTATAAGTTTATTTATTAGTATCACGAGTAGAGTTACATTAGCAATGCAATGAAGTTACTGTGGAAATCCCCGAGTCGCCACAGTCCAGCACCTGTTAGGATACACGGAGGGAGAAATAGCATGGCCAATGCACCTAACAAGCATGCCTTTTGGAACTTGAGTTGGTTGGTATGTGATCTCAGACTTTTGTATCTTATTCCCAACGGAAGAAGTTGGAAGAGAGTATGTCCGGGGTATGTGGGACCCTTGATTATGCTGGCTGCTTTTCCGAGGCATCAGGAAGTGTAGACAGAGTCAATGGATGGGAGGCTGATGGACTGGGCTACGTTCACAACCCTTTGTAGGTTCTTGCACTCTTGGTCAGAGCAGTAGCCAGACCAAGTTGTGATACATCCGGAAAGGATGCTTTCTATGATGTATTTGTCAAAATTAGTGAGAGACGTGTTGAATTTCTTTAGTATCCCCAGTTATAATTGCTCCATGACTGTACCTTCAGTTGCCAAGGCCCAAGCTCTGAAATTCGTACCATACATTGTTTACCTGGACACTTCTGTCCAAGTGATGAATGGAAAGAGGTAAGCCATCCACTGTGATGAGTGCTTGCAAAAACTGCATTTGGATATTTTTGAACTGGTATAATGCTTGAAATGATACTTGAAGCAATTACATCTGAGGTGCAATGTGTAATTTTACAAGATGTAAGTTGTAAACTTTACTTCCCTCTCTTTCCTCCTTGGAGCCTATCTCTTCGACCACGCTGTTGGCCATCTAAACTAATGTTCCCTATGTGGCGCAGCCTGATACTTTGTTTTATAGTGTTCGAGTACCTTGAGGTGTTCAATTTAGGTACTTCTCTAAATTTAAGTTGTTGGTGGATGATTCCTCCCCTCTGAGCCATGGAAGACTTGCCCAAGACATTTTCGTAACGTTATTATTCCTTTACGCTCACAGATTGTCATTCTTTCCTTGATATTTCAAGTGTAATTGAAATTTCTTATGGTGTCTGACATATATTCAAGCACGAGTGGTTTATTACAAAATCAATCACCAAACGATAGTGAGAGCATTAACTTCGTAGCAGCCCTGATATATGAAGTGAATTATTTCCAATAACCAGTGCCCCCATAAAATGGAGGTCTGTGTTCCTGGCAGCTGTGACATGTCAGATCTACCAAACCATAACCTCCGTGCTTAGCTCAGTTTTTTTTTGGAGGTACAGCACTGAATTATATTAGCAAAGGGACAGAGCGCAAATCTAAACTGGTTACTTTGTAAAAGTGTGAGGTATTAATCAGACTACATGTCCGCAGTTCTAATCTAATCTTGGGAAACATATTACTACCCTTAAGGGAATGAAGAAGTAAGAAATGATAATGATTCTGGTGTCAGAGGATAGTTAAGGAAATTGGACTTGCCTCCTTCTGTAAAGAGGTGGCGTCAAGGTGACCTGTTTGAAGTTTTCAAGATGATGGAGCACTTTCACAGGCAAATTATTCACTGTGTCACAGAAGCAAGGGAACGTGCTTTAGGCAGAACCATTTTGCACAAAATGTAGCACTTTATATACGATAAGACGGCAGAGAAGGCAGGTGAAGCAGAGAGTGTGACCAATTTCAAGAGGCAATTACTTTTGGTTGGAGAGAATGATCGAGGCACCGATAGAGAAGGAGGCCTGATCTGAGTGGCCAGACATGGCTGTCATGGGATCTGCTTTCGTTATGTTCTCATGCTGTCATATGTCTTTCAGAACGAATGGAGGTGCATAGCTGTGAGGTAATTGACTGACATTAAGTTTAAGTTTATTTCTTATTGTCCCAAGTAGGCTTACATTAACATTGCAATGTGAAACTCTCACTCTGGCTCCTGTTCGGATACACTGAGGGAGAATTTAGCACGGCCAATGCACTCTAACCAGTACATCTTTCAGACTGTGGGAGGAAACCGGAGCACCCGGAGGAAACCCATGCAGACATGGGGAGAATGTGCAGACTCCGCACAAACAGTGACCCAAGCCTGGAATTGAACCCGGGTCCCCTGACACTGTGAGGCAGCACTGCTAACTACTGTGCCATCGTGCCACCCATACTGATTACAGGAGAAGCATCTGTTGGTCACGGGAAAAGAATTAGATGTCTTGTCTGAATTTGCAGTCTGTGCCAAATGTTATTGTCGAGCATTCGGGGAAGGATGGGGCACCTTCTCAGTGAATAAAATGAAATAAGCTGTTCTCCATTGGGAGGGACCAGTTTCTGCAATGACCCTTTATAAGCTGTCCATGTTGACACACACTGGACTGATTCTGGCACTCTGTGCTGAGGTGAGAAAACCAGCGTAAAGCATTCCAGCTGCACAGCCACGATCTTCTCAGGCTCTCTGGCACACTGGAAGCTCAGTTTTCACCATCGCACTGGTGGGCCAAGGCCTGATAGAGCTTGTAGCACCAGCTAAAAGTGTGCCCCGATATGCGCTGAAAAGAATACCCACCTCCAAAGGATATGGGAACACCCCCCCACCTCCCAACTCAAGCACTGAGACAACCCCTGCCAGGATAATGGGAACCCGACCCCCACCCCTACCCTCACTCCCAGGCAAAGGGAAACTGCCCTTCCCCCCACCATGGAGCATCCCAAAGATACTGCCCCAGAAGTACCATTCTCGCACTGCCAGGATGGTGCTGCCAGGGTGGCACTGCCAGACAGTAGTGCCAGGTGGCTGAGGGCAGTGCCAGATTGGCACTGTCTGAGTGCCAGGTTGGCACTGCCAGGTTAGAACTGCCAGGTGGTGGCACTAGTTTGCTGAGGGCAGTGCCAGGGCATGTTGCTTCCCCTCCCTCCGCCCCCCTCAAGGGATATGCTTACCTTTGCTGGTTCCTCTTTATTCCTTCATGTTCTACAAAAGCGATTGTAAACATTGCAATTGAAGTATGTCACCCCCCCAGCCTGCCTCATCTTGCCTGATCATCAAAGCTTTCTATTCCCGTGTGTTCTTACCACAATTCCCCTTTAATTCAGCTGTGCTAGTTGCCTCCACCTCTCTGTGTAATGCCAGGTTCCACATTCGCACCAGTCTCTGAGTAAAGAAGTTCCTCCTGGATTCCTTGTGATTGTTTTGTATTTATGGCCCCTGCAGTTCTGACAAAACTAGGAAACATCTCTACATGAGCAGATTCACTTTTCTGAAGGTCATTAACACACACAGAGAATAGAACATTGTTCTGCATAGCTCAGTTGCTTTGGGGAAAAGTGAATGTACCCACTGAGGCCTCCGAGGAACTCGAAGATATATAATTTGTATGAATACCAATAGACTAATGAAGCAAATTAGCCGTGCAAACTGTAATGTAGCGTTACGCTAGACAGAACACATTTTGTTTAAATCCAAGTAAATCATTCTGAAAGGAATAGATTCAAAGTTGCAAATGATTTTGCAAAGCAAAATGCAATTTCTACAAATATTAGTATCATATGAGCAAATAATCTCTGTTTCCAGCTATTTCTAATAATGTAATTGATGCAATGTGCTTTCTGAATGCAATCTGCACATTTCAATGGATATAATATTTATACGGGGCTTCAGTGGTTACTGTGGCACAGTGGTTAGCACTGCTCCCTCACCCGGGACCCGGGTTTGATCCCTGCTTGGATCACTGTCTGTGTGGAGTCTGCACGTTCTTCCCATGTCTTCATGGGTTTCCTCCTGGTGCTCCAGTTTCCTCCCATTGTCTGAAAAATGTGCTGGTTAGGTGGATTAGCCATGCTAAATTCTCCCTCAGTGCACCCTAACAGGTGCAGTGGCTAGGGGATTTTTACAGTAACTTCAGTTGCAGTGTTAGTACAAGCCTACTTGTGACAGAAACAAATAAACTTTAAACCATAGCCTTAATGCTTGAAGAGAGCTGGTCTGCTCAGATGGAGCTGAAGTTTGAACAATTCTGATGTCAGACAGAAATGTGTTCAATGGTAGGACATTACAAGGTGGCCTTACCAAATTTGTAAGTCTTTGATTGATGAGGGGTCCAGTTTGTTAACCCATCATCACATCCTGAGACAGTCTCAGCAAATGCATCAATGTGAGGACAGTTTCATATTAGATTTGTGAATCTAATGCCGGCTGCTGTAATGAATGTTGTTGTCACGGCGGCGACCAAAGCCATCCATGCTAATACCAGTTTTGAGGTCAATGCATTGGCGAACTGTCATGTACACACAGGCGCTACACCAAGGAATTGGGGACAAATTGACAAATATTGACAAATGCTTGCTGATATTGGCATGTACAAACAGGGCAAAAAGTTGTGTACTCCTTAAATATCGAACATCTCAACACATCAGTGTGGACATTATCAGCAAGCAAAGTCAAGTAAACAATTTGTTGGATAAAGACCAGTATTTTGCTGATGCACACTCTTTTTACTCAAACTGAACACTAAAGGTTGATTGGGGCAAACATCTGAAATGACAGTTCAGGTATAACCTAAAGTAGAGCGCTGCTTATCTGAATGTGTCTACACTTCAAAAAAACTGTAATTCATTGGCTCCAGTTGCCAACCCTCCAAAATTGGTCTGGAGTCTCCAGGGATTGATCACTTGGACTGCCATAACATTCAAGGCTATGGACTAACTGTTGGTAAATGGGATTAAGTGGAAGCTCGGGGGCAGGATTTTCCAGCCTCACTTGCCCCAAAAACAGAAAATCCAGCCCGAGATCAACAGACCTTTCTACAGTCCTCCCTCCGCCAGCTCTGATTCCCGTGGCAGACAAGACAGCGCAGACTCGATGGGCTGAAGGGCTTCTTCTGCACTGAATGATTCTACGAATCCCTAGGACTCTACCATGAGCAAACCATGCAGAAGAATCACAGGGCAATCAAAAATAATATTTTGAATACTTTATCGCATATATATATATGGAAAAATACTGACGGAATCACCTAATTGGGTGATGGAGAAGACTTTTCATTTTCTGATTGGTGCAGGAAGGTGGCTCACCATGGCGATGAGCATGAAGGAGACCAATGATGTTTGTGTTGTTGGGGAGTGCTGCATTTGGAGGAAGGAAGTCAAGCGATCGACAGGGACAGTGGCCTGATTGGCAACAAAACACTTTGCAGCTAACTTGAGGATATGGGAGGTGGTATAAAAATGCAAATTGTTAGGAAAAGTTTACAACATTACAAAGTTTATTTATTATTGTCACAAGTAGGATACATTAACACTGCAGTGAAGTTATTGTGAAAATCCAATCAAGGACAGCAGCCTCAAGAAAAGGAGTTGAACATTAAAACGAGCTTGGAGATATCAAAGTGCTGCTGAGGATGTGTACAATCTATCTTTGGATTGTGGAAGGAAACCAGAGCATCTGAAGGAAACCCACGGAGACACAGCGAGAAAGTGCAAACTCCACACCGTCACCCAAGGCAGGAATCGAACCCGGGTCCTTGGCGCTGTGAGGTAGCAGTGCTAACCACCATGCCACTGGGCCATTCTTTGCAGTGGGCTGGCAGAGGGAGCAGCAAGTGGTTGAGCTGCTGAAGGAAGATGGATGTGTCGAGGAGGGAGACGGAAGGCGATTGCTTGCAGGAGTCCAGTCTGAGGATAGTGCTGAATGAATCGAATGCAAGGTTGAGAAATAGGAGGTTTGAATCCATAAGGAGCTCCACCATTCACAACACAGCTGATCTAGGTTTGAGCAGGAATAGAGAGTACTGGGAGTTCAGGGGATAGAAGAATAAATTGAGGTTGCATTTAGCAGTGTAGACCAAGAGGGGTGGAAGAAACTGGAAGAGTGGAAGTGGCCTTTGTGCAAAAGGGAGCTCAGTGTTACTGTGAAGGGTGTTGAAATGAATAGACTCCTGTTAGTCTGTAGAAGTACTGAACAACAGGAGGTGATAACCAGATTGGTCTGTTGAAATTTTAATTACTACTTTGCCTTTCATGTATTTATTGATTGTCAAGTTTGGAAATGGTCTGAATTAATCATGGTGATTAATTTTTTAATGTAAGGCTTCATCATTTTCCAAAGGAGAATGTCCCTAGTTCCTCATTTATTGCAGCAATATTTCTGTTTCCCTTTTCAGGTCCATGCATCATGGGGCTAATTATACCAAGTGCAGGCTAAAAATGCCATGGCTGTTGAGGGGTGGGGTACATTGAGGTGAACACCAGAAGCCCTGTGGCCTATCGCTGTTAATCCTGCCTGAGGCCAACAGAGAATTCTGTTCTACGAGCCTTGTCCATCCTGATTCGGGGGCGGGCGTGGTGGCAAAATTCCCACCCTGCAGTTCATTAGCATTTTGGGTGCTGCATTCTGGATCGTTTCAGTGTGGTGAGAGGGTCTCGTCTGCTAGCAGGCCCTGGGGAAGCACGGGGTGTTGATTAGGGTGGATGGTGGTTGGGGGACGATGGGGGTGGGCAGGGGGGCACCAGTTTAAGAGACTATAGACCATTGAAAAGTTGAAGTGCAGAAATAGGTCATTTAGTCCACCATTACTTCACTGGCTGAAATAGAGAAAAAAGAAACCAGTCACTCATTTTAATCCCCTTTTCCAACACCTGATCCACAGCTTTGCAGGTTAAAGCTCTTCAGGTACAGATCCAGGTACTTTTTAAATGAGTTGAACATTTCTACCTCAACCACCAACTTTGTCAGTGAATTCCAGACCCCATCATCTTCTGAGTGAAAAAGGCCATTCCTCATGCATTCCCTCCTCCCCAACAGTCCTACTACCAATCACCTTAAATCCATACTCCCTGGTAATTGACTCTTCAGCTAAGGGCAGCTAGTCTTTCCTCTCTGTTCTATCTGGGCCCTTCACAATTTTGTGCCCCTCAGTTCGGTCACCCTTGTTCTAAGGAAAGCCACCCCAGCCTGTCCAATCTCTCCTTGTAGCTGCTATTTTCAAGGCCTGGCAGCACTCTTGTAAACCTCCTCTGTACTCTCTCCAGAGTAAATATGACCTTCCTGTAATGTGGTGACCAGGACAGTATGCAAAATTCCAGCTGTGGTCTAATCAATGATTTATACAGTTCCCTCATTGCATCCCTGCTTTTGTATTCAATTCCTCACCCAATAAAGGAAAGCATTCCATATGTGAAGGACCGGATCAAAATCTCCAAGGTATAAAATGAAGTTAGCCTGGATGCCATCTGTTTTAAATTTTTGCATTAATGTGATCATAAGGGTTTCGCTCCAGATGTGATTCTATTGACCCATGAGGAAATTTTTATCCAAGCAAACTTTATTCAACAATGCAATCTAACTGCAACCAAAAGGAATTAGCATAACTTTTACCAATTGAAATACTTAAACATGAGAAGGTATAATTCTTAACTGCTAGCCATCTCTCTTAGTTCCAATTTAAGCAATATTCCCCTTAGATGTAAACTCTTCTTAATAGCAGATAGCAAAACTTACATGCATTGCTGGTCGCCTGGCCTTTCAATGCCTCTGGGCAAAGGTATAGAGAGATACCTGGCTTCTGATTTTCAGACAGCAGCCTCCAGAGGAAGACTTGTCTTCACACAGCAGAACTCCAGGGAGAAGGAGAAAACACCTCTTACTGTTTCAAGCCACTGAAGAGAGAAACCTATTTAGCAGAGGCTCCCATACTTCTATTTCCAGAGAGAGAGAAAAAAAAATGACGGTTGTGTACTGATTAAAACAGCCTGTTTTTCTGTCTTTAGGCCTAGCTCTCCCATTAGCATATGACACATACACGTTAGTCAACCTAATTAAACCCCACTCTGAAACCACAGGGGACAATCCAAAAAAAATAACAAAACTGTATTAACTCAGAATGAAACAAACATCCTTGTAATTAGGAACAATTATTCTTGTGTATGCTCAGCATGTGGGTGCCAGTTGTAGAACTATTCTCCTTTTTCAGTTGTAGACAATTCAATACCATTTAAACAGAGCTCTCTTATAAACATACACTTCAAATAACACAAATACATTTCTAAAAGGCACAGTATCATCACACCTATGCTTTCTTAATCATCTTGTTCACCTGTCCTGCTACCTTCAAGGGCCTGTGAACATGCAATGTCTCTCACTTCATCAACCCCTCTCAATATTTTCCTGTTACTTGAGTAATTTCTTGCCTTGTTGCCATCCACAAATGCATTCCCTCTCACTTTTCTTACCCAATTTGCCCAATCAACCAATCATTGATGTCATTCTAGAGTCGACAGCTATCCTCTTCAGTATTGACCACATCTCCAACTTTTGTGTCACCTGCAAAATTTCCTAATCATGCCTCCCACATTTAAGTCTAAATCATTAAGTTATACAGCAAACAGCACGTCTGGAGATCAATTTCCATTTGCAAAAACAGCCATTGTCTATTACCTTATGTTTCCTGTCATTGAACCAATTTTGGATCCAATATTGGAGATAGTCAGCATGGTTTTGTATTGGAGATAGTCAGCATGGTTTTGTATTGGAGATAGTCAGCATGGTTTTGTAGCGGGTAGGTCGTGCCTTACTAACCTTATTGAGTTTTTTGAGAAAGTGACCAAAGAGGTGGATGGGGGTAAGGCAGTTGACGTGGTATATATGGATTTTAGTAAGGCGTTTGATAAGGTTCACCATGGTAGGCTTCTGCAGAAAATGCAGATGTATGGGATTGAGGGTAATCTAGGAAATTGGATCAGGAATTGGCTAGCAGATAGGAGACAGAGGGTGGTGGTTGATGGTAAATATTCGTCATGGAGTTCAGTTACGAGTGGTGTGCCTCAGGGATCTGTTTTGGGGCCACTGCTGTTTGTAATTTTTATTAATGATCTGGATGAGGGTATAGTTGGGTGGATTAGTAAATTTGCTGATGACACCAAAGTCGGGGGTGTGGTAGATTGTGAGGAAGGGTGTCATAGTTTGCAGGGAGACTTAGACAGGTTGCAGAGCTGGGCTGAGAGGTGGCGGATGGAGTTTAATGCGGAGAAGTGTGAGGTAATTCACTTTGGTAGGAATAACAGATGTGTCGAGTATAGGGCTAACGGGAGGACTTTGAATAGTGTGGATGAACAGAGGGATCTAGGTGTATGTGTACATAGATCCCTGAAAGTTGGGAATCAAGTAGATAAGGTTGTTAAGAAGGCATACGGTGTCTTGGCGTTTATTGGTAGGGGGATTGAATTTAGGAGTCACAGCGTCATGTTGCAACTGTACACAACTCTGGTGCGGCCGCACTTGGAGTACTGTGTGCAGTTCTGGTCCCCACATTACAGGAAGGATGTGGAGGCTTTGGAGAGGATGCAGAGGAGGTTTACCAAGATGTTGCCTGGTATGGAGGGGAGGTCCTATGAGGAGAGACTGAGGGATTTGGGGTTGTTTTCGCTAGAAAGAAGGCAGCTAAGAGGGGATCTTATTGAAACATATAAGATGATTAGAGGTTTAGATAGGGTGGCTAGTGATAGCCTTTTTCCTCGGATGGAGAAAGCTAGCACGAGGTGGCATGGCTTTAAATTAAGGGGGGATAGTTATTGGACGGATGTCAGGGGTAGGTTCTTTACCCAGAGGGTGGTGAGGGATTAGAATGCCCTGCCTGCTGCAGTTGTAAATGCGCCTAGTTTGGGGGCGTTTAAGAGATCCGTGGATAGGTTTATGGACAAAAAGGGATTGGTTTAGGTTAGTGGGTCATTGTTTTTTAACTGGTCGGCGCAACATCGTGGGCCGAAGGGCCTGTTCTGCGCTGTAGTGTTCTATGTTCTATGTTCTAATCTGCTACCTTCCCTTGCATGGAATGAGCTCCCACCTTTCCAATCAGCCTGCCATGTGGGCCCTTGTCAAATGTCTTACTAAAATCCATGTAAACAACATCTACTGCACTACCCTCATCAATCCTCTTTGTTATTTCCTCAGAAAATTCTATTAGTAAGATACGATTTTTCCCTTACAAAGCCATGATGACTATCCTTGAATTGAACCTGTGTTCCCAGAACATTACCTTGGGTCTCTGGGTTACCAGTCCAGTGACAGTACCATTATGCTTCCTCATGGCCCTGAGGTTTCATTTTCCATTGTCAAATGTATCTCCATTCTTTTTTGGCAGTTATCATCGAAGCTGCTTCCAACTTCGGATGGCGGGTTCAATGGTGGGGTAGGAGAATTCAGCAAGAGCGTGATTTTCCAGCGGGATCTTCCATTGCTGTCTGCCGTAGCAGATTAGGAAGCCCACTGCAGGCTGGTGTGAACCTCATTTGTATCACACTTATGGGATGCAGATGAAGTCCTGACCACCTGCCCCCAATTCCCTGTGGCACCAGTGGGAAAACACATCAGCACGAATCACGTCTGGAATAAGGTGGCATGCTGAAAACGGGAACTCATCTGAACATTCCCCGGGATGCCTCCTGAGTTCAGAATGGAGGGCAATGACAACTCTGGATGCAAGAACACTAAATCTTCCAGCCCTGCCCCCAATAATTATGTCACTGGATGTTTTACATCATATTCTACGACAGAGCAGGCCTGGATGCCACATAATGGTTAGCACTGCTGCTTCACAGCACCAGGGACCCAGGTTCAATTCC
Organism: Carcharhinus amblyrhynchos; assembly: GCF_965287045.1. NCBI lineage: Eukaryota > Metazoa > Chordata > Chondrichthyes > Carcharhiniformes > Carcharhinidae > Carcharhinus > Carcharhinus amblyrhynchos. Next base: position 84,978,613 of record NC_137334.1, read on the forward strand.
GGCCTTGGGTCACTATCTTTGCAGAATCGGCACCTTCTCCCCATGTCGAGGTGCTCCGGTTTCCACCTCTGGGTGCTCCGGTTTCCTCCCACAGTCCGAAAGATGTGCTGCTTAGGTGGTTCGGGGCAGCATCAACAAGCGAAACTTCCTGATTCAATGTTTGGAGAAGGCCCATCTTCAGGCCTCAGGGTGAAAATCTTTATTTTCAGGGTGTCCATTTTCTTTCTTCAATAGTGGGTCAGAGATGTTGGTGCACCTTTTCAGTATGGCGCCCGGATAGGATTTTTATTAGTGCCACAAGTCAACTTACATTAACACTGCAATGAAGTTACTGTGAAAATCCCCTAGTCGCCACACTCCGGCACCAGTTATGGTACACTGAGGGAGAATTTAGCATGGCCAATGCACCTAACCAGCACATCTTTCGGACTGTGGGAGGAAACTGGAGCACCCAGAAGAAACCCATGTAGAGATGGGGAGAAGGTGCCGATTCTGCAAAGATAGTGACCCAAGGCCGGAATTGAACCTGGGTCCCTGGTGCTGTGAAGCCGCAGTGCTAACCATTATGTTATAGAATGTGGTGCAAAACATCCAGTGACATAATTAATGGGGACAGGGCTGGAAGATTTATTGTGTTTTCCCACTGGAATCCATAATGGGAATCACACCACATCCTGACCCCAGCCTGAGGCGTGAACCACAGATGGACAAATTTTCGCCCTCATTATAGATCAGAACAACTCAATCTAAAAAGAAAAGTTCAACTTTCCTTTGGTTTTTTTTTGGTCAATCATCTTCTGCCAATGGGAAACATTTCTCTTTACCCACTCCATCAATAAATTCTTCAATTTTATTCTGCAGTAATGATACTATTGAAGGAAGATTCGTTACGTCCATAGCGAAATTGCAAAGTCCTGCTTTGTAACTGGGTTACACCCAAGGCCTTCCTCTAGTTATCAAGTTACTTTGGGCTGTAATGACGTTTTTTTTTGAAAGCTGACCGTTTCTTTTTTTGCCAGCTTATGAATTTCACACACAGAGGTTTTCTGCGTAATAGCCAATTTACTGCCGATTAGGACCATGTTATGGCTATCTTAAGCTCTTGGCTGGCAATTGGAGAGCTGAGTCGAGTCTGTCTTAACTGCATTTCACATATGGGAACTTTGCAGCCAGCGGGTAGAAGCATTCGTCCTATCAGCTTTAACCAGAATTGATCACAAGCAATGACATGATATGATGCCAACCCATTGTGCTATTCCACGTCTCAATGGTGGGATGCTATGATTGAATTGACCTTTACAATATAGGGAAAGTGGTTTCCCAGATTAGCATAGAACTTTGCAAATCGGTAACTTCTTTCAGAAGTGGTTTTGGGTGATTTACAGCCATTAAACATAATGGAGAGGAATTTATAAGCTGGAAGGTCTACGCACTCCTAATATGTACTTTCATGTTGCAAAGCTCCGTGCCAGATGTTAATTCATACAAATAGATCCCTGGTAATCTTAAAATAACAGTTACTTTTCCTAAACCTATTCTTGTGAAATTTATACGCGAGTAATTCTACTGATTTGAGTAAGTGGACATTAGAGAGAAGATTGGAAACATTAAATTGCAGAAAATGACATGGCATTTACAACATGGAAATGGATCATTTAGTGTTTAGGATAACGGTCTTTTCATCACATGAGTCTACTCATACTTCGTCTGAGCTTAACCTTATCGACATAACCTTCTGCTTTCTCTGAAATAAATCAGAATTATTCATCCCAAATACTTCATGTAGCAGCAAGTTCCTTATTTGAATCACTTGCTCGGTGAAGAGTTTTCTGTTGAATCCTCTGTTGGATTTGTTGATAATTATCTTTTATTTATGTTTTGGTCTCTTGGACAAATATCAGTAGGTTAGTCATATGCAGGTAAAAAAAGAGGCCCTTTGGCCCATTGTGTCTATGCCAGCCATCAAGCACCTAAAGGTTGGAGGAGAAAAGTAGACAATTGGGCATTCTAGCTTTTCTGATTGACATATTCTGTGCTATGTGAAGCATGGGAAGGGTAAAACTTCAACCCCGTTCCTTTCAGCACCCATAAGTTGATTTCTGGTTGGCACCAATTCCATTGCATTATCACTGCCAATTTATTAGCTTTTACGGGCTATCTTTCCTGGATTTTACCTATACTACACAAAATAAAAGGCCACCTCTTTGTCCCCACTACCCCATCGCTGGCATTACCTGATTCATGACCTTGTGTTTATTAGAGTTAGAGACGCACTGAATATAAAATGCCTCCCTTAAAACACTGCAATGCACTTCAATTAACATATTTGGATGGCATCAGGGAGGTGAACAATACACTCAACCCACCCCCATTGGAAAATGAATAGATCTTAAAGCGCACAAGTTTGAGAAATTCATAGTATGTTAGAGAAATTTCAAATAATCAGGGATTTAAGTCACTGATAACATACTAGTTATAAGTGAACTGACCTCGGATTAGACTTACAGTCTAACAGGGGAACTGTCCACATGAAAACAGTATGAACACAGTAAGACATTTAAATAAGTATTAGATTTGAACAAGTATTTCTGATTGAAGCATATATTTTGGTATTTTAAAATGTATTAGCTGTATTTTTAAAAGTGACTGCACTTTGGCCAAAGGCAGACTCCTGTGAGGGGTGATGGGATGATGCTTTAGCAGACAGAACCACAACGTTTGGAACAATGAAACCACAGAATGGAGGCCCTCTGGGAATAGCACTGTTCACACTGTCCAGATAAGGGAAGCCTTCTCAATCGTGAATGTACAACTATCTGCTTCGGCTAGTGACACAAGCAGGAGTTGGTGGGAGCATTAACTTTGGCCTTTGTAGCTAAGCGTCCGGGGTTGTTAGGCAATAGAGAAAGAAGCATCAGCAACAGGGGAGGAAGCATCCAGATTCTATGGATCAATGAAATCCTATGATATCAGAGAGTAGAATACAGTTGACTACGGTATATGACCATTGTTAACATTAAGTTGTATTAATGATGATTTGTCCATAAATACTGAAGAGGTGGAAGGAGCAAACTTGAGAAATGTATAATTGTTTTGATGGATGTAATGTAACCTTAGAGTGATGTTGGAATGTTCAAAGCCTTCTTTTCTAGAGAAGCATTGGACTGCCCAATGCTCAACTCTCCCTTTGATCACTGGTCAAATAAAGATATGTCTTTAATCAGGACACTGACTTCTGAGTCTTCATATTGGCTAACGTTTTTTGGTGATACCTGGTCTCCAGAGAACCCTGCAACAGCACACAACATGGTTAGAATATGGAAGCTGCTCCCACAAGGGATAGTTGAGATAATTACGGTAAACTCTTTTACATAACACGGGCATCGCTGGTAAGGCCAGTATTGATAGGATCATAGAGTCTCGAAGAATCATAGAATCCCGACATTGCAGAAGGAAGCCATTTGGCCCATCGTTTCTGCACCGACTCCCCAATAGACCCCAGGCCCAACCCAAACCCCATACCTTTACCTGCTAGTGCCCATGATTGGCCATGTTAAATGTTGGGGGGGATTACTGGGATAAATATATGGGGTTATGGGGATAGGGCCTGGGTGGGATTGCTGTCAGTGCAGGTGTGAGGGGCCAAATGGCCTCCTTCTGCATTGTAGGGATTCAACGGTTCAATGAATCTGACAAACCTCAGCGTGAACGAGTTGGACTGAAGTGCCTGTCTCCGTGCCCTAGCTGCAAAGGCTTCAATTTACATTGAAATTTTGAATTGAAGTTTGAAAAGTTGCCTTCATTCTGAAGCATACGCGGAAATAGTGGAGAAAGAGTTTTTTTGATTAGAGTCGTCTTGGCACAATTGGATGAATCGCCACCCTCTGTGTGAAATGTGCGAGATTTCCGAATGAAAGAGGCTGTATACTAGCTGTTAATTGACACCTTTAAATATATAAGCATCAGCTAAATCAGCACCAGCTAGTGAACAGAAAAACACCATAATGTTGACATATGGTTCAAAATGTTACAACTGAGTCACTCGGCATCTGTTCAAACTGCTCCCTCAATGTAAGTGCATGGAACGCTTTGACAATAGGAAATACAATCGGAATAAAATCCCTGTTTAAGTCAAGCTTTGTCTCTCTGCCTGTCAGTGCATTAAAATTCCAAGGGAGCATGCTGATTGTGTGTTTTCTTTTTTTCCTTTGCATCTGTTTCATTAATAGAGAATTGCAGAATCCCCACAGAATCACAGGAGCAAGTAAAACAATATTTGCCAATGTTCAAATTCCCTGCAGTTTAGCTTTGTTCCGACACATGCATTTTTCAGAGTATCATAATGCAGGAGTTACTGTTTCCGTGTGAGATTAATACATCGGAACATACATCAAATATCTCTTGCATAGTTTTGTAGTTGGTAACAAAAGGTGCCGGCTCAAAGTATCATTGGTGACAGTTCATTGGTGACTTTATAGATATTCGAAAGAAAGACTGTGGATTTATATACCACTTCACACTCAGGTTTCCCCGAGGCATTTTATAGGCAATAAAGACATTATCTGAAGTGTAGTCACCATCGTACTATGGTCATTTGTACCCAGCAATATAGGAACAGAGGAATTGGGAGTAGGCCTGTTCTACCATTCAATAAGATCATGGCTAATCTGATTTGTCCCAAAGCAAGCAATGTTGACCGGATCATCTGTTTTAGTGGTGGTGGTTGAGGTTCTGACCAGAAAATGGGGGCAGACGATGGGAGATCTCCTCAGCTCTTCTTCAGAATAGTGCCCTGGCATCTTGTACGTCCACTTGAACAGAGGTGAGGCCATGGTAGAATCCATGGAACCCTTACGGTGCAGAAGGAGGCCATTTGGCCCATCGAGTCTCCATCATTGCTCCGAAAGAGCATCTTACCCAGCATCTTGCAAATAACTCTGCGCATTTGCCATGGTTAATCCACCTAACCTAAACATTTTGGGGCAATTAAGAGACAATTTAACATGGCCAAACCTGCACATCCTTGGGAGGACACTGGAGCATCCAGAGGAAACCCACGCAGACACAGGGAGAGTGAGCAAACTCCACACAGCCAGTCTCCTAAGGCATGGGTCCTTGGCACTGTGAGACAGCAGTGCTAACCACTGTGCCGCTGTGCTGCCCACAAGATCCAAAGATCACAAAATCACAAGATCGAAAAGATGACACTTTCAACAACCAGTGAAGCACTCATTGAATTTCTACAGTGAAGAATGAGGCCATTTGGCCCACCGAGTCTGCACCGACCCTCCAACAGAACATCTTAACGGGTCCACCGCCCCTTTCCCACCCTATCCCCATAACCCGGAGAATTCCCCCCACCCCCTTACTAATCCCCTAACCTACGCATCTTAGGACACTGAAGGGGCAATTTAGCACAGACAGTGTAACTAGCACATCTTTGGAGGAAACACCCAGAGGAAATCGACGCAGAATCGGAAAGAAGGTGCAAACTCCACACCAACAGACACCCGAGGCTGGAACTGAACCTGGACCTCTGGCTCTGTGAGGCAGCAGTGCGAAACACTGTGCCAATGCCATTAAAGCACTGCGCCAAAGTGTCAGTGTAGATTCTGGACTTAGATCTTTGGAGTGTAACATGAACCAGTTGACACAGAAGGCAAAGAGTTAAAATTGCTGAGTTGATGTCAGTTAATTGCTCATTTCACACTTGAAGATTGCTCTTGGAGTCAAAGCCCATTATCATTCAAGTGTTACTGGTTCTCAATATAATTTGATACAATTGAAATTCAGGCCATTTGTTGATTATTAACATAAATGTTACAAATAATATTGGCAAGTAGAATTCATATTTAAATAAACTGTTTCTTGTATGTTAAAATATATTAATTAGAATTTAATAATTTATTAATTGAAACAACTGGTTTATTAATATTGTTTTAATTGACAGTAATTTAGTTAATGTTTTCTCTAAATATTTTATGCACTTAATTTCTATTAAACATAAGAACATAAGAACTATGTTATGTTCTGACTCCTCTGACTCTCGAGCCTGCTCTGCCACTCAATAAGATCATGGCTGATCTTTTTGTGGACTCAGCTCCACTTACCCGCCCGCTCACCATAAACCTTAATTTCTTTACGGTTCAAAAATTTACCTATCCTTGCCTTAAAAACATTCAATGAGGTAGCCTCAACTGCTTCACTGGGCAGAGAATTCCACAGATTCACAACCCTTTGTGAGAAGGAGTTCCTCCTCAGTTCAGACCTAAATCTGCTTCCCCTTATTTTGAGGCCATGCCCCCTAGTTCTAGTTTCACCTGCCAGTGGAAACAACTTCTACCTTATCTATTCCCTTCATAATCTTATGATCTATAATCTGTATAATCTTTATAATCTATAAGATCACCCCCCCATTCTTCTGGATTCCAATGAGTGAATTCCATTGAGTAAACAATGGAAATGTGTTAAAGTATAATTTACAATGGCTCCTACCTAGTTTTGAACATGTGCTAATAGATGTGCCTAATACAGAGACCACAATTAGTATTCATTCATTCCCGGGAAGAGAGATTCTAGTTTCATCGTGGATAGGAAAAACAGTGCAGTTCTCCTTAGAAGTAGGTCTGATAAAGGCATTTAAAATAATGAAGGATTTAGATATAGTACACAAAGATAAAGTATTTGCATGGTTGCAGAGTTTATGATCATACAGCACTAATTTAAAGTGTTCTGCAAAAGAACCAGAAACAATCAAGGTTTTTTTACACAGAGGTTAGGTTTAGGAATGCAATGCCTGATAGGCAGATGGATGTAGATTAAATAGTCACCTTCATAAGATTTGTATTTGAAGGAGAAACTATTTCGGGGATCTGGAAAAGAGTTGGGGCTTTGGGGGAGAAGGTGACCATGGGTGGTGGAGAACAACAGCATTGGTCTTGCAAAAGCTGTATGGCAGTAGCTGTTTAGCTTTGAGAGGGATTAACATGGAGCCAATAGTTTTGCACAGGATATAACTTCCAGCTGAGATTCCTGAGCAGTTATCAAATGCAGAGATTTCAATTTAATTTTAGGGGGAGACATTGGTGTATTTGATAATGTCATTGACTAGTTATCCAGTCTATTACTCTGAGGACATACCACCACAGCAGTTGGTGGAATGTGAATTCAATGGACAAAACCTGGAATATACAGCTAGTCTCACTCAGTCATGGTGACTATTGATTGTTGTAAAAACCCATCTGGTTCACTAGTGTCCTTTAGGGAAGAAGGAAATCTGCTTTCCTTGCTTGGTATGGCACAGACCACAGAAATGTGGTTGATTCTTATCTGCCCTTTGAAATGGTTGAGCAAGCCATTCAGTTCAAGGGTAGTTAGAGACAAGCAACAAATGCTGGCCTTGCCAGTGATGATGTGGAGATGCTGGCTTTGGACTGGGGTGGGCAAAGTAAAAAGTGCCACAACACCAGGTTAAAGCCCAATAGGTTTATTTGGCCGCACAAGCTTTCGGGGCACTGCCATGCTTTTGGGAGCGATTCTCATTGAATTCTTCCACACTTAGAATTTTTCCTTTGAGTGGGACCTAAAGATGCTGGCAAGGCTGCCTCCTCAAAGAATGGGCTGTCTAATCTCAAAGATCAGTTGAAGGTTCACCGTGCCCCGGGGACATTGCGACCCTTTGCAGATATTGGGACCACCCCCAATCCTTGAGCTTGAGGGGCAACCTCCTTCGCCCTAATCACTAAATGTCTGGGTCACCCCCCACCCTCCCCACACTGCACTGCAGTGCTCCGAAAGCTTGTGCTGCCAAATAAACCCGTTGGACCTTAACCTGGTGTTGTGAGACTTCTTACTGTTCTTGCCAGTGATGCCCAAGGGATGGAGGAATGTGCTGCAACCTTTGCTGTGCCTTAATCTATAATAAGATGATATCAGGTGATGAAAGGGCAAACCCCGAAAGATTGTGAGTTTACTAACAAATAAATTGGTTGGACTTTAACCTGGTGTTGTGAGACTTCTTACCGTGTTTACCCCAGTCCAACGCCGGCATCTCCACACCTTAATCTATAAAACATGGGATTCACAACACTGAAACAGACCATTTGTTCCAACTCATATATGCCAGTATCTATGTTGCCCTCATCCTTCTATTTCCCTGCCGCTTCATGTTACTCATTCAGCACACCAAAACTTTCCCCTTCATATTGACATTCACCTCATTCAGTCTATCCATCGGCAAGTTTTACGCTCTATCCAGCAACCAGTTTTACATTCTCTCCAGCAGCCAGTTTTAACTCGAACCACACTTTGACTAAAGGTGTTTCTTCTGAATTCTTTATTGGATTTAATTGCAACTATTTGTAAAAAGAATTGACTCCCCAGTTGCAGATCCTCCCACAACTGAGAACCTATTCTCTATGTTTACCCTGCTAAACCCCGTCATTATTATTAGACTTCTTATGTGTCACCTTTTAACCTATCCTTTCCTAATGTATATTTTTATAAATGCAGCTTATGAAAGCACTTAGCATGGTGCACAAGCAGGGTGCACAATATGTGCATTATTAATGATAAAAGCATAAGTCTTTAGACTGTTGCATTCTAAGTCTGATCAACAATTTATTTTTCAGTTAAGATGGAATTCTCACTGGCATTGTAACTCTCAGCAACCTACTATGAAGCAATAATAGGATCAGAGAATTGCATGGTACATGAAGGTACCTATAACCACAACATTAGTGGATCATTTTAGAGAATGGGTCACACTGACAAACATGAGAGTTATTGCCAGGAGGGACATTTGACTTGGGCGAGTGTGTAACTGCAGAGTTTGGTAATTAACCTGGCCCCAAGCCATCAATGTCTGTGCTTAACCCAAGCACATTAGCAAATTAAACTTCATGATAGTGTGCCATGATAGTGCTTGAACTTGCAACATTTGGGTTGTTCATCTGGTACAACATTACCGCTGTACCGTCTGTCCATGTGTAGAGGTGTGTGGGTTACGGTGAGCGACAGAGACCAGCAAGACAAGAGTGAGAGATGCAGGAGGGGATGATGAAAAGAATTATAGAAAACAATTGTTCTTAACAACTGTTCTTATGTTCTTAAAAATGCTGGATGTTATTCTCTCAAAACATTTCTAAGTGTTGTCCCCAGCGAGGAAACTGGTGAGATAGCCGTTGCGTGGTTTGGGGTAATTTAATTCACAATTTAACCACACAGAGAAATTCTTTTGGGAGAGATTATCATTCTTCCACACTTAGAATTTTTCTTTTGAGTGGGGACCTAATGATGCTGACAAGGTTGCCTTCTGAGAGAATGGGCGTCCCAGTCTCAAAGATCAGCTGAAGGTTCACCCTGCCCCCTGGACATTGAGACCCCCACCGCCCCCCCCCGCAGACATTGCGGCCACCCATAACATGTGAGCCCCGAGGGGCAACCCCCTCCCCCCCACATCACTAAATGTCCGGGTCACCCCCCACCCTCCCCACACCACACAAGCACGAGGGTGACCCAGCCACACCCGCCATCCATCCCTGCCAGCAGCAGGGCATTGGGACTTTAGGACATCAGGTCCCCTCCCCACAACTGAGTGAAACCCCACTGCCATCAGACCTTTGAATGGTCAAATCACACATTAAGCTGATCTTTCACTTCACCCGAGCGGTTCTGCCACCTTCAGGCACCCGCTTCAGGCCCAAACACTTGCCAGTACCCGCCTGGCTGACACTGCCAGTGTGTCGGGGCAATGCCAGGCACTGCCCAGCTAGATTCCTGGCCACTAAAGGCTTCAATGGCCTTCCAGACCCCGGCAAGGATGTTTGTGGAGACCAGTCATGATTCACGCTGGGTTTTCGCTGCAATCAAAAGTTGGTGAATTGCAGGAACTGGAATGCAGCTCTAAACTGCATATTTATAAGAACATAAGAACATAAGAAATAGGAGCAGGAGTAGGCCATCTGGCCCTTCGAGCCTGCCCCACCATTCAATAAGATCATGGCTGATCTGAAGTGGCTCAGTTCCACTTTCCCGCCTTCTCCCCATAACCATTGCCTACCAAAAACCTATCTACCCGTGACTTAAATATATTTAGCGAGGTAGCCTCCATCACTTCAACGGGCAGAGAATTCCAGAGATTCACCACCCTTTGAGTGAAGAAGTTCCTCCTCAACTCTGTTCTAAACTGCCCCCCCTTATCTTGAGGCTGTGCCCCCTAGTCCTGCTGTCCTTTCTGAGCGGGAAGAATCTCTCTACCTCTACCCTATCCATCCCCTTCATTATCTTATGTGTCTCTATAAGATCCCCCCTCATCCTTCTAAACTCCAACGAGTACAGACCCAGTCTATTCAGTCTCTCTTCGTAGTCCAACCCCCTCATCTCCAGTATCAGCCTAGTGAACCTCCTCTGCACTCCCTCCAAGGCCAAAATATCCTTGCGCAAGTGCGGTGACCAAAACTGCACACAGTACTCCAGCTGCGGCCTCACCAGTGCCCTGTACAGTTGCAGCAAGACCTCCCTGCTTTTATATTCAATCCCCCTCGCTATAAAGGCCAGCATCCCATTCGCCTTCTTGATCACCTGCCGCACCTGCAGACTGGGTTTTTGCGACTCATGCACAAGGACCCCCAGGTCCCTCTGCACCGTAGCACGCTGCAGCTTTTCACCCTTTAAGTAATAATCCCTCCTACTATTATTCCTGCCAAAGTGGATAACCTCACACTTGCTAACATTGTACTCCATCTGCCAGGTCCTCGCCCACTCGCTCAGCCTATCTAGATCACTCTGCAGACTTTCCACACCCTCTGTACAATTTGCTTTTCCACTCATCTTTGTGTCATCAGCAAATTTCGACACCCTACACTCAGCCCCCTCCTCCAGATCATCTATATAAATGGTAAATAGCTGAGGCCCCAGCACCGATCCCTGCGGCACTCCACTAGTTACCAACCGCCGATCGGAATAGCCAATCATATTTAAATGATTAAAGTAAAAAGCATAATAAACCATAGAACCCTACAGTGCAGAAATAGCCCTTCGGCCCATCGAGTCTGCACCAAACACAATCCCACCCAGGCCCTACCCCCATATCCCTACACATTATACCGACTAACCTACACATCCCTGGACACTAAGGGGCAATTTCTTAGCATGGCCAATCAACCTAACCCGCACATCTTTGGACTGTGGGAGGAAACCGGAGTACCAGGAGGAAGCCCACACAGACACAAGGAGAATGTGCAAACTCTACACAGACAATGACCCAAGCCAGGAATCAAACCCAGGACCCTGGAGCTGTGAAGCAGCACTGCTAACCACTGTGCTACTGTGCCACCCAACTTTATTAGTCACAAGTAAGGCTTTACATTAACAATGCAATGAAGTCCCTTGAAATTCCCCTAGTCGCCACAGTCTGTCACCTGTTTGGGTCAATGCACTAAGCCAGCGCGTCTTTCAGAATGTGGGAGCAAGTCGGAACACCCGGAGGAAACCCACGCAGACGGGGGGAGAACATGCAAACTTCACACAGACGGTGACCCAGGCTGGGAATCGAATACAGGTTCCTGGCGCTGTGAAGCAGCAGTGCTAACCACTATGCCACCATTCCACCCGTTGTGTTGGGGTGCTGGGGAATCTGGCCCTGTACAGCCCAGCATGTTCTGCACATGAGTGCACTGGACCAGAGATGTGTAGCCACAAAATTCAATAATCCTTCTATTAAATGTGTTAGATCAGATTTAGTTGTTAAATTAAGACAGTTTTTCACCAAGCTGCAGGTAACTTTGGCAGGGTAGAGGCTTTATCAGAGTAGACCTTATCAAACTAAGGCAGGCTGGTATGTAAAATATAGGGCAGGATTTTCCAGTCCCTCCACCACATGTTGCGCAGCATCGGGTGGTGGTTCACCATTGGCTGCCTGCAGGATCTTTTGGTCCTGCTGACTTCTACAGTACATTGCATGGCTCACCTGTCTTGCTGTCATGGAAACCCATCACAGCAAGCCAGAGGGGGTGGCCAATGGCGAGACCCAGAACGTTACGGCGGCGGGAATGGCTTGAAAATCCTGTCCCTTGTCTACAATCACTGTAGGGTGCTACAATTAGAGAGTATAAGACCCTGGAGAAGTAATAGAGGCACAGAACCAAAAACATAGACACACAAAGAGGGTGAGAACTTAGTAAATATAAAGAAAAAGGGAGCCTGAGAGATTGAGAGTCAAAGATAGAATGACCACAAATGGAGTAAGAGAGAGAAAAGGGGAAAAAAAATCAGTGAACCAGGGAAAAAAAGAGAAACAAGAGTAAGGACGCAATGGAAAACAGAAAAAAAAATGTCGAAGAGGGGAATGAAAGAGGGAGAAATGTCAAAAAGCCCTTTGAAAAGCAGGACTGAAGTGTAATTGGATTTGGACCTCAGTAAGATTTATGAACCAAATCAACCTTGTTTGAATATAATCAGAAATATTATATAGCCAACACTATAGTTAAGAAAGGTCACCAACAGCTCTATGTTCTCAGAAGGTGAAGGAAGTTCGACATGTCCACTACAACTCTCACCAATTTCCACAGATGCACCGTGGAAAGTATTCTTTCCAGGTACATCACAGCTTGGTACGGCTCCAGCTCTGACTAAGACTACAAGAAACTACAAAGAGTTGTGAATGTAGCCAGTCCATCACACAAATAAATTTCCCATCCATTGACTTGGTCTATACTTTCCATTGCCTCGGGAAAGCAGCCAGCATAATCAAGGACTCCACACACCCCGGACATTCTCTCTTCCGCCTTCTTCCGTTAGGAAAAAGATACGTCAGTCTGAGATCTCGCACCAACCAATTCAAGAACAGCTTCTTTCCTGCTGCAATTAGACCTTTGGATGATCCTATTGTACATTAAGCTGATCTTTTTCTTCACCCTAGCTGTGACTGTAGCAATACATGTTGCACCCTCTCCTTTCCTTCTCCCCTATGTATTTATGAACCATTTGTTTTTTTGTCTATAACAGCTCGCAAGAATCTCATTGTATCCCAATACAGAATCACAGAAGCCTACAGTGCAGAAGGAAGCCATTGAGCCCATCGAGTCTGCACAATCCCACCCAGGCCCCATCCCCACAAGCCTATGCATTTACCCCAGCTAGTCCCCCAGATACTGAGGGAAAATTTAGCATAGCCGGTCTACCTAATCCACACATCTTTGGACTGTGGGAGGAAACCGGAGCACCCAGAGGAAAGTCACGCAGACACGGGGGAGAACGTGCAAACTCCATACAGAGAGCAACCCAAGCTGGGAATCGAACCCAGGTCCCTGGCACTATGAGGCCACTGTGCCACTGTGTCGCCCATCACATACATGTGACAATAATAAATCAAATCAGTGCAAAACACCTGAACTGTTGGTGGAAGGGTTTATCACTTTGCTGTCCCACAGTCACAACGGAGGAAGCTGGCAGGAGGCAAACTATGGATTGTATATTGTTTTATTCTTCAGGTAGACTACATGATTATGAAAAGAAAGTGGAATGGCTGCTTAGTGAGTTCTCAGAGACGGTGCGATTGGAATTGCAGCGTTCCAACTGGCTGATCTCAGCTCTAATGGTCTGCCCTGAGACTGCCAATTGAAATTCCTAACTGGTCAATGCTGTGGAGCATCAGTCTTGCCCCAGCCCATGTAATTGTGATTGAAAAATGAGATTGAAATTCACTCCACACTCTAAATTAAGTCTGTGTTTTTGCAGTCAGACAATTAATATTCAGGGATACAGTTAAATATGCTGCTTGCTCAGTTTGTAAGTCAAATAACTGGTCAGCGTCTGAGCACATTGTGGGGGCAATATCTTCTAAGGTCAGATTTTGATAGTATCATACAAAGCTGGTGCATTTTATTAGGTGTAGATGATGGTTAATAATTTTTTTATCTGCACAAGAAAAATAAATTGCATATTGTAAAAGAAATCCAGTTGAATAGTCCTTATGTGCACAGCAGTAATATTGTTTTAATTGTTCATTACACAGCGCTTGCTCAGGCCTTTACGCTCTAGCTCCATGAAGAATAAATGGACTCAAATTCTGTTAAAGAAGCATTTGTCAGACATCCGTTCAGTTTAAAGCTTTTAAATGATAAGTAAGGAATATAAAATCATTTAGGACAGCGTAAACACACGTACAAATCCCAAAATGAGGTGCTTTAAAGCAAGCCCGGTCCATCACACAAATCACCCTCTATCCATTGACTCTGTCTACACTTCCTGCTGCCTTGGAAAAGCAGCCAGCATAATTAAGGACCCCACGCAGCCTGGACATTACCTCTTCTACCTTTTCCCATTGGGAAAAAGATAGAAAAATCTGAGGACACGTACAAACCGACTCAAGAACAACTTCTTCCCTGCTACCATCAGACTTTTAAATGGACCTACCTTCTGCCAAGATGAGCTTTCTGTACACCCTAACTATGATTGTAACAATACATTCTGCACTGTCTCCTTTCTTTTTCTATGTACGGTATGTTTTTCCTGTGTGGCGTGCAGGAAACAAGACTTTTCACTGTATACTAATATATGTGGCAATAGTCGCGCACCCTGGACATTCTCTCTTTCACCTTCTTCCGTCGGGAAAAAGATACAAAAGTCTGAGGTCACAAACCAGCTGACTCAAGAACAGCTTCTTCCCTGCTGCTGTCAGACTTTTGAATGGACTTACCTCACATTAAGTTGATTTTTCTCTACACCCTAGCTATGACTGCAACACTACATTCTGCACTCTCTCCTTTCTTTCTCTATGAATGGTACGCTTGTTTGTATAGCATGCAAAAAATAATACTTTTCACTGTATACTGATACGTGACAATAATAAACCAAGTCAAATCAAATTAAATATTGATAGGCTTTTAAATATTTTATCAGGGCTTTCCCAGTAGCTAATTAAATGGTGCAGGCACTTTTCTCGATCACAAGTCCGTGTTGATTTAACTGATCTTAATTGTGGTGACAGTTGTTCAACAGGTAATTATATTCAGTGCAAGGCACCAGGAGGTGACACAACAGAAGCTGTTGGCGGCTAATATAAGAACATGAGGATAGGGTATTCATCCCAATCAGCGCAGATGCAAAATTCAATAGATTTTGATAACTGGTGCAGCATCACAATGTGTATTAATCTGCACCCATAGCTTACGATGCAGGTAGTACACAAATTACATGCTGTCTGCTGAATTGCATAAATCTGTGGAGCTGGCATTAAATTCAACAGCAGGGTGCTCAGATTTCTACAGTGGTGGGATTGAAGGTCTCCTGCACTGCTCGAAATCAGTCTTGTTTTTTATATTCATTCGTGGGGCATGGGCGTCACTGGCTGGCCAGCATTTATTGCCCAAATCTAATTGCCCTTGGAGAACAGTTGAGAATCAACTACACCGCAATGGCTCTGGAGTCACACGTAGGGTCAGAGCAGATATGAACGACAGATTTCCTTCCCTAAAGGACATTAGTGAACCAGATGGGTTTTGACAACAATCGGCAATGGTCATCAGTAGATACTTAAATCCAGATTTTTTTAATTCAATTTACATTCCACCACCTGACATGGCAGGATTCGAACTCTGGTCCTCAGAACACTAAGTTTCTGGATTAATAGTTGAATGATAATACCACTAGGTCACTGCCTCCTTCTAGGGGGAATCTGTATTCTGGCTGCAGGACAGAGTGTGAGCAAGGACAACACTGAATTGTGGTATAACAGAGCCCAGAGCACGCTCCCAGCCCAGACCCTCTGACATCACACTGAAAGTATTGATGGAGGAGGTGGAGACGACCTTTATTCACAGGGGAAACGGGAGATCTTCTAGACAAAGAGTGAAGGTGGGGGAGCAGATACCCATAGAGGTTCAATGCCCAGGAGTCTAGCCCATTGATCAAGCTTGAGGGCTGCAAAGATTTAATGAGTTTACGCAAACGGTCAAGGGGTCAGCCAATAGATTTTTGAATGTCACATTCCATCAACTAGCTCAGACATTGCTCAATATACCACACCCCCATTGCTCACCTATCGAGAATCTCTATCGATCATAATTTTTGCATGACATTCAAGTGCTTTACTTTACCCTCTCGCACTTCAAGCTTCATATCCACATCTCTCTGTTTGCATCCCCTGCCAGGTATTTAACAATCACAGCCACATCTCTCAAATACATTGGACCACACTCACAGTTGCACTCGCTGATGGGGAGTGGAGGCGGTGGCCTCGTGATGTTATCGCTACCCTATACATCCGGAAACTCATGTTCTGGGGACCTGGGTTCAAATCCCACCACAGCCGATGGTGGAACTTGAATTCAATAAAAAAAAATCGGAAGTAAGAATCCACTGATGACCATTGTCGATTGTCAATTGTCGGAAAAACCCATCTGGTTTACTAACATCCTTTGGGGGAAGGAAGTCTGCCACCATTGGTCTGGCTTACATGTGACTCCAGAGCCACAGCAATGTGGTTGACGCTCAACTATCATCTGAAATGGCTGAGCAAGCCACTCAGTTGAAGAGCAGTTAGGGATGGGCAATAAATGCTGTCCCATCCAGCGATGCCCATGTCCCATAAATGAATAAAAAGAAACAGGTGCAGGACAAGGTGATGAAGAACAAGAGGGAGCTGTGAAGAGCTAGCAGGCCCAGTGATAGTGCTAAAACAATCAAAGATGATGGCATCCTCAGACAAGATGAACCATAAGGAATGACCTTTCCAGCTTGTCACACCACTTGTTTCAGCATGCCACGCCAGTAAGATTGTGCAAGAGGCAAAAGATTAGGCGGCACACTGTTTAGCGCTGCTGCCTCACAGTGTCAGGAACCCGGGTTCGACTCCCAGCTTGGGTCACTGTCTGGGTGGTTTGCATGTTCTCCCTGTGTCTGCGTGGGTTTCCTCTGAGTGCTCTGGTTTCCTCCCACCTTCTGAAAGACGTGCTGGTTAGGTGCATTGACCCGAACAGGCACCAGAATGTGGCAACTAGGAGAATTTCACAGTAACTGTGTTGCAGTGTTGTGACTAATAAAATAACTTCAACTTAATTTTAAGATTGAGCTCATGCCCAGTTTCTCACCTCTCGCAATGTATTGTATACCTCTTAAATAAGGGAGATAGAGAGCCAAAGTCCAAAGATGTGCGGGTTAGGTTGATTGGCCATGCTAAGAAATTGCCCCTTAGTGTCCAAGGATGCGTAGGTTAGAGGAATTAGTGGGTATAATATGTCGGGATATAGGGATAGGGCCTCGGTGGGATGGTGTTCAGTGCAGACTCGATGGGCCGAAGGGCCTCTTTCTGCACTGTAGGGTTCTGTGATTCTATGATTTACAGAATGCCACGAAATCAGGTGACATAAACCCTGGGCATTCTAAAAACTGTAGATTAAAGGAAAATGTGTAAAATGTTTCACGGCTTTTGAGTTGCTGCAAAAGCATGAATTGCAAAGTGAATTTGAGGCATGGTGGATTGACGCAGAGAAGGAGCGGCAAAGCTTTCAGAGGAGCATTATTCACAGCAATAGTAATGAAATAAAGATGGGTTATGATTGAGAGAGATGTATAGAGATAAGCAAAGGATTATCGTTCAGATAACTATCATTTTTCTCACATCCCATCCTGCAGCACAGCAGATGCTGGGGGAGCATCGCCAGATATGGCCTTTGATGGATTACATTTTACAGAAGGTTGAGAACTGGTCTGACGAACCAAAGTGTTTGGCATGAAAGGGGAAATTGAACTGCCCGAAGGCAGCTTTAAGCAAAGGAGGACTTAAGGGAATTCCATTGGAGGCTAGAGGAAATAGGGAAGTCAAACAAGGCAGCAGAGGAAGGGTTAAGAGGATAGGCATCAAAGGCAAGAAATAGTCATCATCAGATTTCCCAGAGATGAGAAGGAGCTGGAGGTCTGAAGAAGCAGGAGAGGATTTACAGTGCTCTTCGAATACGGAGGGCTATCCATCTGAATGCAATCTCCTCCTTGACACCACAAGCACTTAAGGATTAAAAAGAAAAGTAAATTGAGGAAAGTCAACAGCTAAAACATTTGTATAAAGTGTCAAGCTGAACTGTCTTTGAAACAGCGACCTGTTTAATTGCACATTTTCTTGGTTCATTTAAGACTGCTAGCATTTCTATTTTTCATTTGTTGCTGTATTTCTCCCTTTTTATGTCCGTACACTTAGATTGCATATTTGTCCGCTCTTTAAACGCTGTTTGGAAGATGGAGAAACACCTAAAATAAAGTGGAAAATTACGCTTGCATCTTTTTTTTAAAGAAAGGAGCAGAAAGGTCGCTGAGAATTTTCAGCTGGTCAGTCTGACTTGCCAGATTGGAAAATCAATGGAATTTGTGTTGTGGAGTCCATCTGGACTTTTTAAGAAGGCATGGGGTCTCATTAGGGATAACCAGTTTGGCTTCATCCCTGGGAGTTTGTATATCTCGTAGTTGCTTGAATTATTAGAAGATGTGACTGTTATTATTGACAGAAGCCAGTAGTATGATCCAGTTTATTTGGATTTTTCAAAAGCCTCTAATTAAATGCCACATATGTGGTTGTTGAAACAGAAAATTCCTACAGTGCAGTAGAAGACCACTCAGCCCATCGAGTTTGCACCATCTCTCAGAGAGAGCATCCCCACCAGGCCCTATCCCCATATTTACTCCAGCTAATCTCCCTAACACAAAGGGGCAATTTAACATGGTCAATCTACCCAACCCGCACGAATTTCGGACAGTGGGAAGAAACTGGAGCACCTGGAAGAAACCCACGCAGACATGGGGAGAACATGCAAACTCTGCACAGACAGTGACCTAAGGCCAGAATTGAACCTGAGTCTCTGATGCTGTGAGGCAGCAGTGTGAACCGCTGTGCCACCATGCCACCCCCATTCAATAAGTTATTTGCACTGGTGATTTTATTAGCGGATAAAATCAGTATTGTTGGACTCTGTGGAATCAACGATTATCAAATCTCGCCCATAGGCGTCTCTCAGGGAAGTGTCTAAGGGCCTTTTTTATGTATACTAGTCACAATGATGGCCAGATTCAACATAGTACATTTTGGAATATATGGGTGACATTAACATTTATTTGGAAGTTAAGAAAAATAATCCAGGGTTCTTTGAACTCCCCTCTCCAGAGTGAACTCTCTACTATGGTGCAGTGGCTTAAGGAGTGGCGATTACCTTTAACATGGCAAAGTGTTCAGTTCTCTATTTGGTCACAATAATCTTTATTCGCAGTACCACATCAAATTGCAGCCTTTAATACATTCAATGATTGAAAAGGATTAGGTGTGACTGTTCCAAGTAATCTGAGGTTTACGCATCAGGGGGCTCAGGCAGTATAGTGGGCGCTGAATGTATCCTTTTGAAGCGGGGGTGTCAGTGTTTATCTCAAACTCTATAAGCAGCCGGTGCATCCACATCTGGAGTCTGCATCTACAGTTTAGAACCCACACTTTCAGAGAGATATACAGCTTATAAGAAGAGTGTAAAGACATGTTACCAGGAAAATGGAAGGCAGGAAGGGAATACCTGATGAGCATTTAAGAATTCTTGGATTACAATCAGAGTGCATGGGGGTACAGTAGTTAGCACTGCTGCCTCACATAGCCAGGGACCTGGGTTCAATTCCTGGCTTAGGTCACAGTCTGTGTGGAGTCTGCACATTCTACCCGTGTCTATGTGGGTTTCCTCCAGGGGCTCCGGTTTCCTCCCACAGTCCAAAAGATGTGCTGGTTAGGTGCATTGGCTGTTTTAAATTCTCCCTCAGTGTATCCAACCAGGCGCCTTAATGTGACAACTAGGGGATTTTCACAGTAACTTCATTGTAGTGTTAATGTAAGTCTATTTGTGACTAATGAATAAACATTACTTCATCTTTAGAGAAAATTGATTTTTGACTTAGTTGAAATTTACAAATTGATTCTACGCAGGATGACAGTATTTTGCTTAGTTGTCAATATCAAGTACAGCTTTCGGAGCACTGCTCCTTCTTTCTTCACCTGAAAAAGAAGTAACACTCCGAAAGCTCGTGCTACCAAATAAACCTGTTGGACTTTAACCTGGTGTTGTTAGACTTCTTATTGTGCCTACCCTAGTCCAACGTCGGCATCATTGTGACAATAACCAGAAAACTGAACCTGTCATGAGCTGAATCGAGGTCACTGTGCCGTTGAGTCCTAATGTGTCTGTGCTAATCTCGTGAGTTAGTAAGAGATGTGTGCACTGTATAACCCCGTGCCATCAATGAGTTCTTAAATAACTCTTGGGATGGGCCATTTAAATGTTATATTGTTTAAGGATTTAAATTACTGATAGCGATACCATTGCAACAAAATAAGGACATTGGAATGTACAGAGCAGAAAAGGCCATTACATCGGGCAGGTTCCACACACTGTAGAATTTGATCACCTCCTATTCCTCAGTCCACTGCAAACACCAAGAAAATAGGAAGTCCCTTTGGAACTTTACATTACTACTTACCAATAATGACTCACTGGGGCACACTGGAATGTGGCGCTAGAGGAATTTCACAGTAACTTCATTGCAGTGTTCGTTTAAGCCTACCTGTGATTAATAAATAAACTTTAACTTCACCATCATTGAGAATAGAATGAGGCCACACAAGTCATTACTGCCCGTGACAAGAGCCATCTAATTAATCCCACTCCTTATCTCTTTCCCCACGTTTCTGGCACAGAAATTTTTTTAAAAATTAAACCGTGGAGGACGACATCGATCAATGCACCATAATTTGACAGGAAAAAGTATCTGAGCTAGATTGTCTAGTCGATGTTTGCATATGGGTTTTAACTGTTTTAACACTGCAGTACAACCACTTTAAAATAGTTGGTGCCTGTTCATCCAAAGACTTGGTGATTAGGTGCATTGGCCATGCTAACTTCTCCTGCAGTGAATCCAGTGTGGTGACCAGGGGAGTGTGTCGACCAGGGGATTTTTCACTGTATCATCACTGAAGTGTTAATATAAGCCTACTTGTGACACTAATTGATAAACTTAATGTCAATCAATTACTTCACAGCCACACACCTTCATCCTTTCTGAAAGAGGTGTTTGCATTTTCTCCCCATGTCTGCGTGGGTTTCCTCCGGGTGCTCCAGTTTCCTCCCACAGTCTGAAGGATGTGCTGGTTAGGTGCATTGGCCATGCTAAATTCTTCCTCAGTGTACCCGAGCAGGCACCGGAGTGTAGTGACAAGGGAATTTTCACAGTAACTTCATTGCAATGTTGATGTAAGCCTACTTATGACAAATAAATAAACTTTTGACTTTAAACTTTAAAACATTTTGTTGGATTGGTCCATTTGTTGCACAATAAACTAGATAAGTACAGATGAAGGAGGTGGTGTAGCACATTCATGTGGATTAATCTCCATATCTTTGCAGAATTTTTTTTGATTTGGGTTATTTTAAGTTGTGAAACCCTTTTCTTTCCTATTTCCTTCTTGTGTGTTTTTTCAGTATTCGTGACTGGCACAGTGGCAGTGGTTAACACTGCTGCCTCACAGCGCTAGCGACCGGGTTTCGATTCCCAGCTCGGGTCACTGTCTGTGCAGAGTCTGCACATTCTCCCCATATCTGCATGGGTTCTCTCCAGGTACTCAGCTTTCCTCCCACAATCTACAGATGTGTGGCTTAGGTTGATTGGCCATGCTAAATTTCCACTTAGTGTCAGGGGACTGGCAAGCGAAAAAGTGGCAAAACGGGGATAGGGCTTGGGTGGGTTTGTCACTGGTGAAGGGTCAAATGGCCTCCAGCTGCATGGTAGTGATTCTATGATTCATGTGTTGGGGGCATCACTGGCTGGATCAGAATTTATTACCTATCTCTGATTGCCTTTAATGGGGGCATTTAAGAGTTAACCATCTTGCTGTGAATCTGGATTCAAAAGTAGGCCAGACCAAGTAAGGATGGCAGATTTTCTTCCCCAAAGGACATTACTGAACCAGATGGGTCTTTATGACAATGGGTTCACAGTGGTCATTAGAATTTTAATTCCTGGTTTTTATTCGATTTGAATTTCACCATCTACCATGGTGGGATTCAAATTCGGGCCTCAGAGCATTTCCATGGGTCTCTGGATTCCTCGTCCAGTGACCATATCATTTCATCACTGCCTTTCCCTGAGTGACAACACCACCACACCACTGCCTCCCTCTGAGTATATATATGTAGTTGTGACAATCACCCCTGGGTTTGAATATATGAATAAACCATACTCCACCCTAGAGTTGTAAAGGAAGTGACTAGTGAGATAGTTGATGTGTTGGTTTTCCTTCTGCAAAATTCCCTAGTTTCTTGGAAGATTCATTAGATCGGAAGGTAGAAATTGTAACCCCATTGTTCAAAAAGGGAGGGAGACCGAATGCAAGGAACTATAGGTCCTGTAGCCTAACATCTGCCGAAGGAAAGATGTTAGAATCTGTTATTAAAGATGTTATTGTAGAGCACTTGGAAAAATACAAGGCAATCGGACAGAGTGAAAGGGAAATTACATTTAACCAATTCACTGGAGTTCCTTGAAAGAGTCACATGTGTTGTGTATAATGGGGAACCAGTGGATGTACTTTGATTTCCAGAAGGTATTTGATAAGGTGACAGCATAATATAAATACTCATGGTGTAGGAGTGACATATTGGTGTGGATCGAAGATTGGCTAGTTAACAGGAAGCAGATAGCCGGCTTTTTTTTGGTCAGCGGGATGCCAGAGGGACCAGTGTTGGGGGCTCAATGGATGAGACTTTCCACCCGCGCTCACCCCAACGCTAAAAATTCCTGCCTGAGATCAATGGACTTTTCCATAGTCCGCTGCTTGTCCATTGCGATCCCTGTGGTGTGCAGAATGGGAAAATTCACCCCAACATTTTACAATACATATAAATGACTTGAATGGGAGGACTGAAGGTATGGTTGTTAAATTTGCTGATGACACAAAGATAGGTAGGAAAGTAAATTGTGAGGAGGACGTAAAGAGCAGAGGTTAATCTAGAAATCATAGAAACCCTATAGTGCAGAAGGAGGCCATTTGGCCCATCGAGTCTGCGCCGACCACAATCCCACCCAGGCCCTACATATTTACCTGCCAATCCCTATAACCTACGCATCTCACAACACAATTTTTACCATGGCCAATCAACCTGACCCACACATTTTTGGACTGAGAACCTTCCACACACCTGACGAAGGAACACCGTTTCCAAAGGCTTGTGGGATTACTATCAAATAAACTGGTTGGACTTAAACCTGGTGTTGTCAGGCTTCTTACTGTGTTTACCTCAGTCCAACACCGGCATCTCTACATCATGACTGTGGGAGGAAACCAGAGCACCCAGAGGAAACCCATGCAGACACAAGGAGATTGTGCAAACTCCACACAGACAGTGACCCAAGCCGGGAATCGAACCCAGGTCCCCAGAGCTGTGAAGCAGCAGTGCTAACACTGTGCTACCGTGCCACCCTAAGTGAGTGGCAAAAATCTGGCAAATGAGGGCAAATATGAAATTGTCCATTTTGGCAGGAAAAATAAAAAAGAAGTTTATGATTTAAATGGTGGAGGCTGGCTAATGTCTGAGGTAGAGAGAGTTCTGGGTGTGCATGTGCATGTGCATGAATCACAAATGCAAATAATTAACACAGCTAAGTAAAGCAGGTAGGTTTAAAGGTCCAACCACCTAAACCAGGAAAAGCTAAGTGTACAAAATAAATGGGTAGGATTTGAAGTGTGGCAGGAGGCAGTCAGGTTGGATTTGGCCTTTGTGGGTGGACCACGGGGAATGAGTCAGATCAGAGGGTCCGAGATTGGGTTGGATCAGACCAGGGTGTGGGGGTCAGACTGGGTTGGGTCTGGTGATGAGACCAGTCAGGCCTGGAGGAGGTATAGTTGGAGGATAGTCAGGGGTAGTCTCATGGGGATAGAGAGAGAGGAGTCCAATGATGGATCACTGAATACTGAAGGGTTTGGAATAATAGTGTGGTAGGGGGACACTTGTGGGGGGAATCGGGTGATTGGTTGATGGCTTCCTTGGGCTACCCAGTGATAATACTGTGATTTTAAAAAAATTATTTTAGTCATGTTTCTGTTACTGCAGCAACATAATTGCTTTGAATGGCAAGAGTATTTGTTTTAATCTGAACTAATGGTTTCTGCTGTTTTTGGTATTCCCCTGGGGTTTTGCAGAGTTGGGTTTGATAATGGTGATTGACAGGTCTCGGCATGTGATGGGGTGAAGACAGATATCTGTCTGGATCCCTGTTTGGAGGTGTTAAAGGGCTGGAAAATCGAAAAACCACATGAGCATTTCTGATTTTAGTGCTAACTGGTCTGAAGAAAGTATTTATGTCTATGGGGTACTGCTTACATTGGAACTACAGCGATAGCTAGCTGTTAAGAAATATAAGTTGCGTTTTTAAGCATTGAAGTTGGTAAATGGTATGTTTTATTTTTGTTATACTCTAACTGCGTCCTATATAAAGTTTGTTTTTAATAAAAGCTTCCAAGTGAGTCAATTGAATCATACCTGGAGTGAAAATTAAATGTAAAAGCTAGGGTCTAGGCTAACTTCATAAAATACCTTGGGAGTTTCTAATCTGGGCTTTAACAGCATTCTCTACTTCCTCACCAACCTTCCTCCAATGCCTCCCGTCCCTCCCCCAACAGATACATGCTCTGAAACTTAGAACTATGTTACAGGTAAAATGGATTTCAAAATGTAAAAAGAATACAATTAGAAAACGTAGTCTAAATATATCCTTATGCTGCCATGATGAAGAACCATGATGGTTGGCACAGTAGTTAGCACTGCTGCCTCACAGCGCCAAGGACCTGGGTTCAATTCCCGGCTTGGGTCACTGTCTGTGCGGAATCTGCACGTTCTCCCCGTGTTGGCATGAGGTTCCCCCAGATGCTCCGCTTTCCTCCCACAGTCAGAAAGATGCATTGGTTACGTGTATTGGCCATGCTAAATTCTCCTTCACTGTACAAGAACAGCAGCCAGAGTATAGCAATGAGAGGATTTTCACAGTAATTTCATTACAGTGTTAATGTCAGCCTAGCTTGTGACACAAATAAATAAATAACATAAAAACCTGTTAAATCACTAAATGCCAGGTTTTTACCCAAATTAAAAACACAGAAAGTTTATTTTAAAGAAGGATTTGAAATTGGCCAAACTGCATTTTCCGTTGTGTCTTCAAGAAACGTATTATTCTTCCCCCTTTAAGGCCTGACTTAAAAGCCTGAGCCTAGGTGGGTATTTTATCTCTCAACAGTTGGAGATAATTTCCCAGCACGCTTCTGAGCTTGTGCAATATCCAAAATTTCCCAGGACACAATGTGTGCATCACCGGGAGTTGAATGATGGAAAAGTAAATTCCCTCATCCATCAAGTTGGGAGAATTACTTTGCTTCTCCAAAATCCCTCCAACGGAAACTAGAGAACAAATTTTCAAAGCTTTAGTTCATTAAATTATGGCATTTATTCAGAAACTCTGTTTTGAATTATCAGCTGTTCCAACTAAAAAAGCACTGTGGTCAGCATTACCTGCGATTGTGCTTTATTTATTGCTGACTACAAAAAAGAACATAAAATAATATACTGTATCAATCAACAAGCACACTAATTGTGCACTAAGGAGTAAACATTTTATGGTTTAGGCACCTGGCAAAATCCCAGCCCTAGATTTTGCAAGTGTTAGTGAAGAGAAAAATATTCTTAAATGCTTTTGAGGCCAGTATAGAGACCAGACCAGATTGTCAATGGGAAAACAGTACATGAGGACAATATATATATTCCTGTTCTATATATCATCATTGTGTGTTCTTCCAAAAGGCAGGTCCTTGCCCTTTCCCGTATCTCTCCATCCTTAGCCATTCCTTTTCATTTGCCAATAACTTCCTTCAATTATCAAGACCCAACGTTAATGTCCTCCTGCTCCCTTTTCCCCTTTTTTCTCTCGAAACCTTCCCTCTATAATATTTTTTACAAGAACCTTTCCCCTTGAGATATGTCCAGCCAGTTTTGCTGCCTTTTCCTCAATGTATTGAGGGTGGTACAGTGGCAGAGTGGTTAGCACTGCTGCCTCATGGCGCCAGGGACCCGGGTTTGATTCCCGACTTAGGTCACTGTCTGTCACATTCTCCCCACGTCTACGTGGATTTCCTCTGTGTGCTCTGGTTTCCTCCAAAGGTGTGCGGGTTAGGTAGATTGGCCATGCTAAATTGCCCCTTAGTGTCAGGGGGTCTAGCTAGGGTAAGTGCATGGGGTTAACGAGATACGGCTTGGGTGGGATGCAGGGTTGGTGTAAACTTGATGGGCTGAATGGACTCCTTCTGCACTATAGGGATTCTATGATTAAACGCATGGGGTTATGGGGATAGGGCCTGGGTGGTATTGTGGTCGTTGTAGACTCGATGGTCAAATGGCCCTCTTCTGCACTGCAGGATTCTATGGTTCTATGATATTCAACAAATTCCTTTCCTCATTCACTTTCCACAGCAGTTCATTATTTCTTATTTCTGTTTGGTGGATCCTTTCCACTCATCACCAAGTCCACAGTACAAAACTGTTTAGCATGTTCATCTCCGCCTTCCATAAGTTCCACATCTCATATCCACACAAAACACTCCAAACCCAACTCTTTTCAAGTCATTATTGTGACACTACTGTGGCTTTAATAAATGCATTTTAATCATGTTTCTCTGCAGTTCTTTTAAGTGGGCCTGGCTGTTTGTGCTTGTTGCCATACAGTCTGTAGCAATGTATTTTATGGTTGCTATAGCAGGATAATTGTTGCAATATCTATTTTTAATTTGGGCCTAATGCAATATCCTGGAGTTGATGACCCTTTTGAAATGTCTGGTTTGTGACAGATTGACAGGTCAAGGTCAGCTGATTCTTTCATTGGGAAATTCAGAGTTACTTTCAGTTTTGGCTAGTTAGAAGCTGTTTGGAATCCAAACTGAAAACAGTGTTTCTGTCTCTCTCTCCCTGGTGTTGGTGGTTTGACTCTTGCTGGCTGGGTAGCTAGTAACCAGAGGCAAGGAGTACTTCTGTCTCTTGAAATTTGTTGAAAGTTCCAGGGTCTGAAGGTCTCAGTTTTTTCAAAGGAATAAACCACAGAGGGAGTTAGAAAGCTGTACGATCCAGCATCATGTGAGCATACTTATGCCAAACTTATGATGGAGTGTATGTTTATAAGAATGCTTGTTTGATTGGAACAGTACATTGAGTTTTTAAGGTTTATATAATTTTTTTTGTTTGTAACAGGTAAAAGTTATTGCTAATTTTCTTTCTAAGTGTTAACTGTATTCTTAAATAAACTTTGTTTGAGAAATGCTCCCAAGTGGGCCATTTGATTCATACTTGAAATGAAACATGTCATCTCCCCCTAGTCAAATTCAAAATGCAAAACCAATGATCCAGGGTGACTTCATAAAACACCTTGGAGTTTCAGATCTGAATTATAACAATATGTATAAGATATGCATATATATATAAATGTAGATATAACAAATAAAAGATTGAATCCCAATAATGCAGAAGGAGGCCCTTTGGCCCATTGAGTTTGCATCGACTCTGACTGATTCTTACCCAGACCGTCTCCCTACCCTATCCCATAACTCTACACGTTAACATATCAAACCCATCTAACCTACAATTTTGAGAAACTAAGGAGCAATTTAGCATGACCGATCCACTTAACCTGCACATCTTTGGACCGTTGGAAGAAACCGGAGCACCGAGAGGAAACCCATACAGACATGGGGAGAACGTGCAGACAGTCACCCAAGGCCAGATTTAAACCCAATTCCCTGGAGCTTTAAGGCAGCAGTGTTAACCACTTTGCCACTGTGTCACTTCAAACATGTTAAAACATCCTGTTTGTCGTTGTTGTTTGTAATTTCCTCTTGTCACAATTTAGTAATTGTGTAATTTAGCAATAGGAAACCTAGAAAGGCAATGTCTAAGCTGCAACAGTAGCACCCATGACTTTAATATGGAACACAATAACAACTCATTTGTATTTTTTTCATTCATTCATGGGATGTGGCTGTCACTGGTGGGAAAGCATTTGTTGCCCATCCCTAATTGCGCCTCGGCTATTTCAGAGGGCAGTTAAGAGTCAACTGCATTGCTGTGGGTCTGGAGTCACATTTGGGCCAGAAAAGGTAGGGACAGCAGATTTCCTTCCCTAAACGACATTAGTGAGCCAGATGGGTTTTCCCGACAATTGACAATGGTTCTATGGTCATCAGTAGGTTCATAGATCATAGATCATAGAACCCTACAGTGCAGAAAGAGGCTCTTCAGCGCATCGAGCCTGCACCAAACACAATCAGTGTTTGGTTATTAATAACCTTATTAATAGGTTATTAATTCCAGACATTTTTTATTGAATTCAAATCCCCCAAATTGCCGTGGCGGGATTTGAATCTGGGTCCCCAGAACATTAGTTCAGTTTCTGGATTAATATCTAGCGATAATTCCACTATGCCATCTTCTCCCCTTAACTGCTGTTTAGTACTCCTGCCACCGAGGGAGCTGTGGAATTAGTCTCCCCAATATCGACTTGAAATTTTGGCCTGTTGCAACCTATGCATCTGAATGATCAACTATTTGGAAAAAGACCCAAAAGATTCATTATTACTAAATTGAAAGCCAACACCCATTCAGACCAGCAGGGCTAACAGTGCCCCTAATTAGCGTCTCTTTGATGCTTGGCATGACAGTCCTGGGCTCATCACCATCCCCACTCCTCTAACAGTGATTCACTGTGGATAACATAAGGAGAGATGTCCGGATGTGTGTCATAAATATGCCATTTGCTTGCAGTGATCACCACCTGCTCCAATTAAACAGACAAACAAGCCAGTTTCCAATTGCTAAAATCTATTTGCATCAAACTTTCTTTCGTCCATCAGCTGTGTTGAAACAGAGCCATGGAATACCTTTTAATTGGGGTAGATAGCTTTCATTCCAAGCAATCTAGATGAAGCCAGGTTTGTTGCTAGCTGTGTCAGGTATGAATCTGATCCATGCTGACCTAGAACTTGGCATGCATTTTCTTTATCTTGGTTTGGCCAGATTCATTTTGTTTGGCTTGTCAGATATCCTTCAATTAATTTGTTTCCTTATCCATTTTCTTTTCCTCAGCTTCTCCACCAGAGCTCTTGAATGCACAGTCACTGCTGTGTACTTTCAAAATTAGGATATGGATGAGCCAGAAGAGAAACATAATGGCTGGGATTCTCCCAGAAAAGTTCTAAATCCCCAATGTGTGTGAAAACCGGAGTAACTCCTGCTAGTTTTTGCAGCGTGACTTCCAGATTGAATCTCCCACACTCTGAACATGTGAGTGCCATAGAAACCACAGAAAATTACAGCTCAGAAACAGGCCTTTTGGCCCTTCTTGTCTCTGCCGAACCATTTTTTGCCGAGTCCCACTGACCTGCACTTGAACCATATCTCTCCACACCCCTCTCACCCATGAACCCGTCCAAGTTTTTCTTAAATGTTAAAAGTGACCCCGCATTTACCACTTTATCCAGCAACTCATTCCACACTCCCACCACTCTCTGCGTGAAGAAGCCCCCCCCCGTGCCGAGATTCTTCCTGGAAATCTGTGGGTGGGGCCTATTCCTGCCTGAGAGGCCAGCAGCTTAGTGCCAAGCGGGCATTGAACATGTGCCAATCTCCACACTAACGGATCAGCGCACGCGCAGTGGCCCTGCATTACTAGCTTCTCGACTGCTATCCAGCCCGCTGGCTAGCCTCCCCCACCTTACTGAGCAAGCCTCAATGTCCCCTCCCTGGACAGACCCAAGCCCCTAGCAGCCCCCCAGTCATAGATAGGGGGACAGAACGATCAACTTAATGCAAGGTAAGTCCATTCAAAGTCTGACAGTAGCAGGGAAGAAGCTGTTCTTGAATCAGTTGTTATGTGACCTCAGACTTTTGTATCTTTTTCCCCAAGGAAGAAGGTGGAAATGAGAATGTGCGTGGGGTCCTTAACTATGCTGGCTGCTTTGCTGAGGCAGCTGGAAGTGTAGACAGAGTCAATGGATGGGAGGCTGGTTTGTGTGATGGATTGGGCCACATTCATGACCTTTTGTAGTTCCTTGTGCTCTTGGGCAGAGCAGGAGCCCATACCAAGCTGTGATGTAACCAGAAAGAATGCTTTCTATGGTGCATCTGTAAAAGTTGGTGACAGAAGACAGTAAACTATCACTGTAAAAGACAGCAACTCAAGCTGGGAATTGTGACCAGGTCCCTGGTAGATTGTTAAGCACCGTGCTACTGCGCCGCCTCCATTGCAGTGTTAGTGTAAGCCCACTAGTGATGAATAAATAAAATTTAACCTTACAACTCTTCAGCACACTGCTTACCTGCAGCCAGCTCTTACGTTTTTTTTTCGAACCCTGTGGGTTATTTGCGTGAATTATAGATTGAAACTATCGAGCCCTGGGTCTCTTGGAGATCAGAAGCAGCATCATTAATGCCATGTCATTAGCTTTGGTGCTGTAATTGTAACATGTTCACTGAGCAAATATTGTATGACAATGGATAATGATTATGCAAACATGAAAGCTGGATCACTGCCTGAAATTCTTTGCAGCGATATATTGCAATGTCGTGGATTTTATTTCTTCCACTTCCGACATCTGCTCGGGGTAGAGGTTTTACAGTGCCATTTAACAATTGGATTAGATATAAATTCATTGTCCTGGATGTATTATAAATCAGAAATTCACTCAAGGCTGGAGGAACTTCACAATGAGCCAATCGGTTCAGATTCATTTCTAAAACGTTAGCTCTGAACAGCTTTTGCCGCTCCCAGGTGAATTGTTTTAACTGGTAATTTACTGTCTGATTACCTTATGCGGAAGGGAAATGTTCCAAGCCTTGTGCCTTGTATTGCTCTGAAATTATTAAATAATAGTAACAATAGATTTATTTTTTTAACGTTATTTTGTTCTTCCTGTCTCGATGGTTGCCGGGCAATGGAGCCATCAATCTTCTTGTGTGTCATGCTTGGTGAATCTCAGTGAGACGGTGAATGTCAATAAACAGCCAGATCAAACACTTCTCCCCACTGAGAGCCATACAGATACAATCAGCAGAACCATCCCAAATTTCTCTCCTATTGATCCACACCCCATGCGGCATCAAGACAGGCAGCACCCCATGGTCTACCTGAAGTATATTCCACAGTTGATATCAATGTTGTTTTTTGAAGTTTATTTATTATTTATTAGTGTCACAAGTAGGCTTACATTAACACTGCAATGAAGTTACTGTGAAAATCCCCTATTTGCCACATTCTGGCACCTGTTTGGGTACACTGAGGGAAAATTTAGCACAGTCAATGCACCGAACCAGCACATCGTTTGGACTGTGGGAGGAAACCGCAGGAAACGCACGTAGAACGGGGAGAATGTGCAGACTCTGCACAGACAGTGACTCAAGCCGGGAATTGAACCTGGGTCCCTGGCACTGTGAGGCAGCAGTGCTAACCACTGTGCCACCGTGCACATATAAGTGTTGTCAGGGAAAAGGAAGTGAACAACAATGGCAACAACTTATATACAGTAAGAAGTCTCACAACACCAGGTTAAAGTCCAACAGGTTTATATGGTGGCAAAAGCCACTAGCTTTTGGAGTGCTCGCTACTCCTTCATCCATTGAAGGAGCAATGAGCGCTCCAAAAACTAATGGCTTTTGCTACCAAACAAACCTGTAGTACTTTAACCTAGTGTTATAAGACTTCTTACTGTGCTTCTCCCAGTCCAACGCTGGCATCTCCACATCATGGCTACCAACAACTTATATATACAAGGAGCCTTTAACATGTTGCAACGCCCCAAAAATGTTTCCCAAAATGCTATGAAAAGTATGCCACCAAATCGACAGAAATGTCCAAAAGCCTGGTCAAAGGGTCAGTTGTTAAGCAATGAATCAAAGAAGGAAAGTGAGGCTGAGAGTTAGAGTTTAGGGTATTCCAGAGCTTGGGGCTAAGGCAACTGAAGGCATGGCCACCAATAATGTGGCAATTATGATTGGAGGGAATTGATAGAGTTTAGATACCTCAGAGGGTTGTGGGGTTGGAGGAGATCGCAGAGATAGTGAGGAGGCCATGGAGGAATTTGAAAACAAGGGTGAAACTTTTAAAATCAAGATGTTGCTTGACTGGAAGCCAACAATTCACCTGTCCTAAAGGAGTGAAAATCATTACATAATGCATTATGGATAAATTCTTCTCCATCTGCAGAGAAGAGGTATTTCACAATGCATGAGGGCTCATCCACATCTTAATGTTGAACACCCACAACGTTCATTGTGCAGTCAAGAGCAGAAGCGAACATTTTTGCAGATAAATTTGCTGAGGAACAGAAAATGGATAAGGAATTGGATGAAGCGAAGGATTTTTGACAAGCCATTATTCAGCTGATCAAAGGAATTGGTGCATTTAAGAGAAACCAGATAAAGATGTGAGGGAGAAAAGAGTAGGAGGATATGCTGAGACTTAGATGCAGTAGGGTGGATGGAGGCCCACATGGAAAATAAATGCCAGCGTAGCCAAGTTGAGCAAAATGGTCTTTCTGTGGGCTGTAATACTATATAAATCTATGAGTGAGATTTTACAGTCCCTCCTGGTGGAAGGATCTTCCAGTCTCACTATCGTCAAGGACCATTTGAATGGCTCACCGCATTTTCCAGTCCTGTCCTCACCACAACAAAACTGTAAAATTCCATCCTATGTTTTGTTTCTGCAAACTAATCTGTCATGTTTTTGATTTGATTTTTAATTTGATTTGATTTATTGTCACATGTACGAGCATGTAGTAAAGAGTATTGTTCCTGGCATGCTTTACAGACAAAGCACACCATTCATAGGGAAGGAAAGGAGAGAGTGAAAAATGTAGTATTATAGTCATAGTTAGGGTGTAGAAGAAGATCAGCTTAGTGTGAGGTAGGTCCATTCAAAAGTCTGTGGCAGCAGGGAAGAAGCTGTTCTTGAGTTGGTTGGTACATGATCTCAGACTTTTGTGTCTTCTTCCTGACAGAAGAAGGTGGAAGAGGGAATGTCCTGGGTGTGTGTGGTCCTTAATAATGCTTAATGAGGCAGCAGGAAGTGTAGAGGGAGTCAATAAATGGGAGGCTGGTTTGCATGATGGATTGGGCTACATTCACCAGCTTTTATCTTGCGGTCTTGGACAGAGCAGCAGTCATACCAAGCTGTAATACAACCAGAAAGAATGCTTTCTATGGTGCATCTGTAAAAATTGGTGAGCGGACATGTCAAATTTCCTTAATCTTCTGAGAAAGCAGAGGAATTGATGGACTTTCTTAACTATAGTGTCGTGGATACATTGTTTCCTGGATATATGGATCAAGCCTTTCAAGATATGTAAGTGATCGTCTGTCATTGTCTTTATTTTGCTAGATGGTTCTGTCTCACAGAAAGCACTACCAATTAAAAGTAATAGTCATTTTTGACCATTGCTAGGCCGTACAGTCTGAAATTGTCTCATACGTAGTCACGTGTGTCACCTGTGAGGCCACTGGGTTGTAATTTTCAGAGCAAAACAGGCTCAGCTTCAGTTGCAATCTCAAGACAGGAATAAAACTTTTTCAAACCAATGTAATAAAAATTAATACAAACTAAAACAAAAATGCCAGGAGCAGGTCTGACTGCATCTGTGGAGAGGGAACAGAACTAATGTTTTGGGTCTGCATGAACTTTTGTCAGCATAATAAAAATGAATTTAACTTATAGCTACCTTGAATCAGTAGTTTTGGTCATCGACCCATGTTACAAGGCTGCCTTTCAATGGTGTTCTGCTTTGTAAGTTGTCAGATGCTTTGTGGAAAATCAGCTTTTTATCTGAAGGCATTCATCCATTTTGTATTTTGGCATTTATGAAGGACATTGAATTTGCATCACAAAAGCAAGCCATTCAGCCCAATCAGTCTATTCCCGTGTTTCTGCTGTGCATGTGCCTTCTCCTGGTCATTTTGCTTCCTCTCACTCTGTTACCTGAACAATACCAGGTCAAAAAGCATTAAATTGTGAGGGCAAGTTGCATTGCTGAGGCTGGCATTCCTTTGACTGCAAATGATTAAAGAATTTGATAGGGTATGTAGATGGGGGGGAGTTACCTTAGAACTGCGCTCTCTGTGGGTGATAGCTGGAAGTGTATTTTCAAACAATAAAGTAGAAAATCTGAAATGCTTACATAGAATCCCAACCATGTGGAAGGAGGCCATTCGGCCCATGAAGTCCGCACCAACCCCAATCCCACCCAGGCTCTATTCTCATATTTATCCTGCTAATCCCCCTGACACTGGGGTCGATTTAGCATGGCCAATCAACCTAGCTCGCACATCTTTGGACTGTGGGAGGAAGCCGGAGCACCCTGAGGAAACCCATGCTGACACAGGGAGAATGTGCAAACTCCACACAGACAGTGACCTGAGGCCGGAATTGAACCCGGGGTCCCTGGCACCGTGAGGCAGCAGTGCGGACCACTCTTGAAAGATTCATGAGGCCAAATCAATTGAAGGCTTTAAAACTGAGATTGAAGATTTTAGTCAGGGTGATGATTTTTATGGGGTATTCAACCAAGTCAGGTCAATAGTTATGCAGATTGCATAATCTAATTGAATTGTGGGAGAGGTGAGGGACTTAATAGTTTACTCTTGTTCCTATCAGCGTGCATAATGGGCTGAGTCTGTAATTAAGAGTTTTCAGGAGATCAGAGACCAAAGAAATGTAAGGACACATTAAATGGAAACAAAAGATGAGCACAGGAAGGACACAGAGATTTCCATTTAGACTGCATTTTTCACAACCTCGGGGTGATCCATGGCATCTCAACACCCAATGCATTAAACAAGAAAGTGGCATCACAGATAGACAAGGTGATGATGAAGGCATTTAGCACATTTGCCTTCATCAGTCAGAGCACTGAGTATAGGAGTTGGGATGTTATGTTACAATGGTACAAGACATTGGTGAGGCCACATCTGGAGTACTGCTTGCAATTATATTTGCCGTGTTATAGGAAATATGTTATTAAACTGGTAAGGGTGCAAAAAAAAATCTACAAGGGTGTTACCATGACTAGAAAGTGTGAATTATAAGGAGAGGCTGGACAGACTTGGACTTTTTCCCTGGAGCATAGGAGGATAAGGGGTGACCTTACAGGGATTTATAAAACCATGTTTGGCATAGAGAAGATGAATAACCAAGGCTTTTTCCCCAGGGTTGGAGAGTCCAATACTAGTGGGCATAGGTTTAAGGTGAGAGGGGAAAGATTTAAAAGTGACCTGAGGGGCAACTTTTTCACGCAGAGGATGCTGGGTATATGCAATGAGCTGCCAGAGGAGGTAGTAGAGGTGGGTACAATTACAACATTTAAAAGACATTTGGACAGGTACATGGATGGGAAACGTTTAGAGGGTTATGGGGCAAGGGCTTGCAAATGGGATTAGTTCAGGTTAGAAAACCTGGTCGACATGGGCAAGTTGGAATGAAGGGCCTGTTTCCACGTTGTATATCTCTTTTAACTCTAGGAAATAATTGGAACTTGTAACAAAGGTAATGAATTAGTTGTGGGGAAATCTAATTATCATACAAGCTAAGCCAAACAAATTATCAAAGGTGGCCTGGAAGGTTGATTTGTAGGATGATTTTGTTCGTTGGAACAAAACACTACACAACCAATTATGGATAAAACTTTTCTAGATCCAGTATTGTGCAATGAGGCAAGGTTAATGAGTAATCTCCTTGTGAAAAGTCAACTGGAAAAAAAAATAACACAATTAAAATTCATGTTAAGTTTGAAAGTGGCGTTCTCCAGACCCAAGAAAGAATTTAAGACTTAAGCAAAGCCAATTACATAAGAACAAGAAAAAATCTAGCTAAGGTTGATTGGGTAAGTAGATTAAAAGGTATTACAGTAAATAAATAGTGGGAATCATTTGAAAAATCAATTAAAAATTTTCAACAAAAACACATTCCATGAAATTAAAACTTAAAAAGAAAGATGGCGTACGAGGGAAGTTGAAGGTTGTATTAGACTAAAACAAGAGGCTTTTAACTTGGCAAAAGATAATAGTAAGCCTCTGGATTTGGATTGTTTTAGAAACCAGCAAAGGACAACCAAAAAGTTGATAAAAAGGATAAAAGTTGAATATAAGTATAACTCATTTTGAAATACTAAAACAAAAGACTGATTTTAAAACCTTTTACAAGTATTAAAAGGAGTAGAGTAGCTAAAGTAAGCTTTGATCACTTCCAGGCAGAGACAGGAGAAATTATGGTAGAGGCATTGAACAAGAATTATGGGGGATTCTCTTCCCTCTCCCCCCTCCACAGCATGTTTCCCACGGTGGAAGTTGCCATTCCATTCCATTCCATGGTGAAATTGGTGGCTCAATGCTGATTCACCAAAAGTAATTCCTCAGAGAGCAATCAGCTGATGTTAGGAAGGTTGCTACAAAGGAACCATTGCATTTACAAACAATTCAACTGCATAGCTAATCCCCCTCATCCTCTTCTCAATTCCCTTCCAACCTCTCCCCAAATTGCCCCTCAAACCTCTTCCAACCCTCCCCCATTGCCCCCTTCAATGTCTCCAAAACTCCCTTCCAATACCTGTCACATTTCCGCAAACCACTTTTCCAATCTTTCCCCAAAACCCATCAAAAATCCCTCAGACTTTCACCAACTTCCCCCAACCATCCCCCCTCCAACCATATCCCCAGTACCCATCATCCACCCCAAACTCACCTCCAACACTTCCTTCCCTAATACTCCCCTTCTCCCCATGCACCCCCCTCACCTCAATTACAGCACCCAACTGATTATAAAACTACAGGGTTGTGCAGCAATACCCTCAGTTGCTGCTGCTGCTTCTCACCTTGGGTAGATTGATGGTTCCTGAGGGAGATTTTTAAAAAATCAGAATTGTCAAGCTGACCAAAGTTCGAAAGCAGCAGCAGCAACTTAATGACTTAAAAAATATTGAAATTCTCAGCCACACAAATCCATTTTTTAAAAACTGGTCTATCAGGTCTGGCTGTGTGAATGAAGAGCAACTGTTTGAAACACCAAACACCCCACCCAACCCCTGGTCCTGGGCCTTGATGCCTGGCATTGTTTGCATGTCCTTCTCCTAGGCCCTGCCCTGGAAGTGGTGCAGTGAAAATTGGGATAAGGAGGTTGGCCTCTGACGAGAGGCTGAGTAAATTGGACGTGTACTCTCTGGACTTCAGTGAAATAAGAGGGGAGCTCGTTGAAACATATAAGATTCTGAAGAGGCTTAACGGGTTAGCAATGAAAGGATTTTTCCCTTGGCTCTGGAATCTAAAACATGAGAACTTAAGAAGCTGATCATTTAGTCTAAGATGAGGAGAATTTTCTTCACTTAAGAGATATGAAGCCTTGGAATTCTCTACCCCAGAGAGTTATGTTTGCCCCATCATAGAAATATTTAAGACCATAAGATATAGGATTAGAATTAGGCCACTCAGCCCATTGAGTCTGCTCCGCCATTCAATCATGGCTGATAAGATTCTCATCCCCATTCTCCTGTCTTCTCCCTGTAACCCTTGATACCCTCTTGATTAAGAACCTATCTATCCCAGTCTTAAAGACACTCAATGCGCTGGCCTCCACTTATGGCAATAAGTTCCACAGATTTACCACTCTCGAGCTGAAGAAATTCCTCCTCATCTCAGCTTTAAAGGACTTGAGCCCTCGAGTTCTAGCTTCTCCACTAGGGGAAACATCCTCTTCACCTCCACTCTATCGAGGCCTCTTGGTATTCTGGAAGTTTCAATTAGATCCTCCCTCATCCTTCTAACTTCCATCAAATATAGATCCTTTAAGGCTAAGATGGACAGGTTTGGGGGAGCAGGCAGAATAGGTTTGAGGATGATGATCAGACATCATCATATGGGTTTGCAAAACAGTCCCAAGAAGCTGGCTGATTTCCTCCTGTTCTGATTTCTGTTAATAAACACTTACAAAGAGATGTCACTGTTATGATTTGGGAAATGGGTCGCCCTTTTTTAGAAATTCATTCACAAAATGTGGGTATCACTGGCTAGGTCCATTATTGATTGTCCATCCCAAATTATCTTGGTGGTGGTGAACTGCCTTCTTGAACTGCTGCAGTCCGTATGCTGTAGGTACATCCGCAATGCTGCTGGGGATGAACGGGGGAAGTTCCAGGATTTTGACCCAGCGACAGTGAAGGAACAGCCGGCATAATTCCAAATCAGGATAGCGAGCGACTTGGAGGGGAACATCCAGGTGGTGGCGTTCCTGTGCCTCTGCTGCCCTTGTCCTTCTAGATGGTAGAGTTGTGGGTTTGGAAGGTGCTGTCTAAGCAGACTTGGTGATTTGCTGCAGTGCATCTTGTTGAAGGTACACAGTGCAACCAGTGTGCGTTGCTGGTGGGACAGAATGTTTAAAGCGGTGGATGGAAGCTCCAGTCAAAGGGGCTACTTAGTTCTGAATGGTGTTGAGTTTCTTGAGTTTGTTGGAGCTGCACTCATCCAGGCAAGTGAACAGCATTCCATCTTTCTCCTGACTTGTACATTGTAACTGAGTAGACACACTTCTGTGTTTAAAGCTTATTTATTAGTGTCACAAGTAGGCTTACATTAACACTGCAATGAAGCTACTGTGAAAATCCCCTAGTTGTCTGTTCAGGTACGCTGTAGGAGAATTTAACACGGCCAATGCACCTAACCAGCACATCTTTCAGACTCAGGGAGGAAACAGGAGCACCCGGAGGTAACCCATGCAGATATGATGAGGATGTGCAGACTCCACACAAACAGTTACCCAAGCCAGGAGTTGAACTCGGGTCCCTGGTGCTGTGAGCCAGCAGTGCTAACCACTGCGCCACCATGCACCCCTAGGCGCAAGGGGAGTCAGGAGATGAGTTACTCACTGCAGAATTTCAAGCCTCTGCTCTCATATCCACAGTATTTATACGGCTGGCCCAGTTCTGTTTCCTGTTCAATTTAAAATCTCACCCAAAAGAGGATACCCTCAGGTCGACAATGCAGCAGTCCTTAAGCACTGCTTGGTATGTCAAATTAGATTATGTACACAAGTGGGATTTAGTACTGGGGTTGGTCTTGAACCTATAACCTCCTGACGTAGAGCCATGTCTGGAAGCAGGAGGCAATTTGTGATGGAAGTGATGCAAATACCAATATAGAATATGCATTTAGAAGCAAGATGAGGGAGACTAAAGCTACAACTGAGAATCGCCCAGAGTCTTGGCTGGTCAGCACAGGCAATGTTGTCAGTGTGGGAGGGTGTTAGAGATTGAACATCACACAAAGACCAGGGTGAGCCAGGAAGGACATGGCAGTGATTCCTGAATGCTGGATTGCCTGAAGCATAAACACAAAGATTCTACATGAAAAAAAGAATGATATTTGGACTGAATATTCCTGGCTCTGCGGTGATGGACATGGGGATTGGAGGTATGGGGGATCTGCATCAAAACATCATCCTGACCCATTCTGGCTACCAGTGAAATTTCCCATAGGAAATAGGATTGCTTTCATCCTCCAGCTCGATAGACATTTAATAAACTTAAGGCCACAATTGAGAGTAGTTTTAAAGACTGCTGCCACATGCTCAATAGTGGTGGTCACCTTGCAGTAGTCAGGCATCCAACTGAGCTGGAGGATCCAAGCCCCCCAAGAGCAGGACACGAACAGTAAATGCCACGCCTGTGGTTCAAATGATTCACTCGGAGGCACTTGCACTTCATTATGAGGGGCTCAAAGGCTTTGCCTATTCTAATTTGAAATCCACATCTCTGTATTATCCTACCTTTTCCATTGGGGCTGCCAAGGCTCTAATAGGACCTGCCATGACAGGAGCCGGCCAATGATGGCAAGTGCTGTGGTGACCAATGAGGAAGTTGCCTCTGGGGGCATTGTGTGAGCAACTTGATTCCCCACATGTGCTGGTTCAGAACCACTACTTAGTCTCAACTTTGGGGTTCTGAAGCTGTGGGAATATCCAGCCCATAGAACCCTGGAAACAGTTTTGAGACAGAGGGAGCGAGAGAGAGAGAGAGAGACAGAGAGGGAGAAAGATATATTCCACAAAACCAATCAGAACAACTTACAGTGACCCCAAGAAAGCCTTTCTGAAAGTTCCTGCCATGCTTGGACCTGAGAACCAGGCCTGATGAATGCTTAGTCAATCATTTGAAACATTCATGTATATAAGGCAGCATGGTGACAGTAGTTAACACTACTGCCTCACAGAGCCAGGGACCCAGGTTCAATTCCCAGCTTGGGCTACTGTCTGTGTGGATTTTGCATGTTCTCCCCATGTCTGCATGGATTTGGTAGATTGAACCAGGGCAGGACTTACTCAGTTCATGGTAGGGCATTAGGGAGAGTTACAGAATAAAGAGATCTACGGGTACATGTTCATAGCTCTTTGAAAGTGGAGTCACAGGTGGACAGAATGGTGAAGAAGGCATTCAGTATGTTTGGTTTCATTGGTCAGAAAATTGAATACAACAGTTAGGACGTCTTATTGAAGTTGTACGAGACATTGGCAAGGCCACACTTGGAATACTGTGTACAGTTCTGGTCACCCTGTTATAGAAAGGATATTATTAACCTAGAAGGAATGCACAATAAATTTACTAGGATGCTACTGGGACTTGATGGTTTGAGTTATAAGGAGAGGTTGGATAGACTGGGACTTTTTTCTCTGGAGCGTAGAGGCTGAGGGGTGGTCTTATAGAGTGTATAAAATAATGAGGGGCACAGATCAGCTAGACCGTCAATATCTTTTCCCAAAGGTAGGGGAGTCTAAAACTAGAGGACATAGGCTTAAGGTGAGAGGGGAGAGATACAAAAGTGTCCAGAGGGGCAATTTTTTCACACAGAGGGTGGTGAGTGTCTGGAACAAGCTGCCAGAGGTAGTAGTAGAGGCGGATACAATTTTGTCTTTGAAAAGAATTTAGACAGTGAATGGATAAGGTGGGTAGAGAGGGATATGGGCCAAATGCAGGCAATTGGGACTAGCTTTAGGTTTTTAAAAAAGGGCAATATGGACAAGTTGGGCCATAGGGCCTGTTTTCATGCTGTAAACCTCTATGATTCTAGGACTCCTCTGGGTGCTCCGGTTGCCTCCCACAGTCCAAAGATATGCGGGTTAGGTGGATGCCAAATTGCCCTTTAGTGTCAGGGGGATTAGCTAGGGGAAATATGTGGGGTTATGGGGATAGGACCTGGATGGGATGGTGGTCGGTGCAAACTCAATGAGCCAAATGGTCTCCTTCAGCACTGTAGGGTTCTATGAAAATGGAATTCTCTAAGGGAAATCGGAACGAAGATAGGGGAGATACTGAACCATGTCGAACATTGTAAAGTCTAAGGGGAATGTCAGGTAGAATAAGTTGTACTTTAATATGTAAGTTGCTTGACCTTTCACTGTAATTTAATTAAAGTAACTAGAATCTCTTACAGGCCACCTGTTAAAGGTGTCGCTCGCCAACATTGCTGCTACATGGTTTTATGACAACTTAGTTTGGAATGCCATTAGCCTCAGGGCCATTAAGTGCTTCAGAAAGTTATAATGAGTTGAAAGTCCAAGGCATTATTGTGAAACTTTCTATTAAAGATGCAGCAACATTGTAATGATTGTCTGCATAAGTGAATTTTGGAATTGAGTCACTTCTCAAATGGAAAATTATATGAGTGGACTCAATAAGGCAAATCTAATGAGAAACATCTCCAAAGTTGCAAGAGGTAGGAGGGAAGATGAGGCAGAATAGGA
Organism: Carcharhinus amblyrhynchos; assembly: GCF_965287045.1. Classification (NCBI taxonomy): domain Eukaryota; kingdom Metazoa; phylum Chordata; class Chondrichthyes; order Carcharhiniformes; family Carcharhinidae; genus Carcharhinus; species Carcharhinus amblyrhynchos. The sequence goes on from NC_137334.1 coordinate 85,020,487, forward strand.
AATTGTGATTAGATGGCATTTTGCATGGAGTTTTAGGAGTCTGCAAGTCGTAGGAGATGGAATTCCTTCTCCACTTCACTCAGTCACCAGTCAGACTTCTCTCCCTGAAAACCTCTGTCTTTCTGGTTCTCACTCCTTATTTAAGACTCTCAACCCTTTATCTGAATTCAGGATGGTATAGTGGCACAGTGGTTAGTGCTGCTGCCTCACAGGACCATGAAGCCAGCTGCAATTCCCGGCTCGGGTCACTGTCTATGCAGGGTCTACAAATTCTCCCCGAGGATTTCCTCCAGGTGCTCCGGTTTCATCCCACAGTCTGAAAGATGTGCTGGTTAGGTGAATTGGCCATGCTAAATTCTCCCTCAGTGTATCCAAACAGGTGCCGGAGTGTGACGACTGGTGGATTTTCACAGTAACTTCATTTCAATCTCTACTTTTGACACTGATAAGCATACTTCAAACTTTTGGAGACCCTTTTTCAAAGGTGGACTGAGTTTACAACAGCACCACTGTCATTAGAAAAAATGATTCACATTTCTGAAGGGGTGCAGAAACAGAGGAACTTGAGCATAATTAATTGAAGGTGGCATGACAGGTTGACGATGGTTAATAAAACAAAAAGTATTCGAGGCTTTATTAACAGAGGCATAAAGTACAAGAGTATGTCTAACTTGTGGAAGAAACTAGTTTGTTCTATGTTGGCGTATTGTTTCCAGTTCCAGGTACTGCACTTTAGGAAGGATGTGAAGGTATTGGAGAGAGTATATAGAGAAGATTCACAAGAAAGGTTCCACGTAGATGGAAGGTCCGTTATGAAGATAGATTAGACTGGAGAAGTTCAGGCTGTTTTCCTTGGAGAGGAGAAAGCTGAGAGGAGATTTGATGAAGATATTCAAAATAATGAGGGGTTGGGGCAGAACAGTGAAGGAGAAACTCTTCCCACTCAGGGGCTGAGAATGAGAGGGCACGGATTTAAGTTAACTGATTAAAAATAGCAAAAACAACATGAGGGAAAAGTCTTTCATGCAGCAAGTGGTTAGGGCTTGGGATGCATTCCCTGAGACGATGGTTGATGCAGGTTCATTTGAAGCATTCAAAAAGGAATAGGACAGTTAGCTAAAAAGTAAGAATGTGCAGGGTTACGGGGAGAAGGCAGGAGAATGGCACTAAGTTATTTGCTCACTCAGAGGACAAGGTGCAGACATGGTGGGCTGAATGGTCTCCTATGCTATAATGTGACCATTATTCATTTATATATCTCCTTTTAATGTTGTAAAACATCCCAAGAACATTTCATAGAACATGAGTGTTGCTGAAAAAATGGACACACTGTTGAAGTTTTTATTTTGTTCTCATCAGAGCAGTATCACAAGAATACCAATTACACAGAGAGCAACAATTTACACTGCATGATAAGAATGTGTTGATTGATTGGCAAATGGACTCAGATTGCCATAGGGAATGCCTTTTCCAACTACATTAAAACTTAATGGATGATAACCTTCTGGTTCATCCCTCATGGCAATGCCTTACCCAATCAGAGTTGACTTGTCTGGTTTGATATTGATCAAAAGCTTGGCAGTTAACTGTTCCCTGATGTATTCCCCATGAGTACACACCAATCAGAGTCCACTTGTCAATCAATCAGCGCTGTCTTCTCATACAGTATAAACTGCTGTTCTCTTCACCATTGCAATATCTGCAAACTGTCCTGAAAAATCTTTGACAGTGCATCACTCTCTTCAACAATATTTCATAGACTATCATCAGCCAAAATCTTAAGAGATATTAACTACAGGTTACCAAAACTTTGAGTAAGATCGGAGGTTTTATGGAGTGTCTTAAAGGAGGAGAGAGAGATAAATGTGGAGAGGCCAGGAGGTTGAAGGAGGGAGCTTCCAAACCGAGTGCCTGAAGAACTGAAGGCACAGTTGTCAATGGTGCAGAGAAATAATTCATAATGGCAGGTGCGTGGCAACAAGACACCCTGACTTGAGGAGTCGGTTAGCTCAGTTGTCTGGACGGCTGGTTAGTGATGCAGAGCGATGGCAACATGCGCGGGTTCAATTCCTGTACCAGCTGAGCTTATTTGTGAAGCTCTCAACTTCACCCTTCACGTGAGGTGTGGTGACCCTTAAGTTAAATCACCACCAGCCATCTCTCTCCCCTCCCCCTGCCCCCTCAAAGGGCAAAGCAGCTGATGATCATCTGGGACTATGATGACTTTACCTTTACACTCTCTGCCTTATAATAACTCATGAACATTGAAGTAATCTTTCACATCCCTGGAATTGTGCAGTTTTACAGCACACTTTTCCCTCTTTTATGGCGTGCTAGAGAAAGATAATCAGATTGTGGATGTTGTAGCGATTGGTAGCTATTAAATAAAGCAGTGTAGTGTTGCAATACACAACTGATGTAAAAGAAATTATAAATTTGATAGGATATTTCATAAATGTTTACAACTGTGACTTTCTCTTCATCTTTACTGCTGATTTTTCTATTAGAGATGTGGTGCTTTGATAATAATTGTCTGCTCAAGTGACAAATACAGTTTGGAATTCAGTCAGTTCTAAATTGGATAATCATAGCAATAATACAAACCTGTTTTCTCATGTTTGGCAGTAATGGGGCATTGTTACAAATCTACATGTTTAGCCATGCAGCCACAGATTTATTTATTTATTTATTATTGTTACATTAACACCGCAATGAAGATACTGTGAAAATCCCCCAGTCACTACCCTCTGGCACCTGTTCGGGTACACTGAGGGAGAATTTAGTACAGCCAATGCAACCAACCAGCACGACTTTCAGACCATTGGGAGGAAACCGGAGCACCCGGAGGAAACCCACGCAGACAAGGGGAGAACGTGCAGATACTGGACAGACAGTGATCCAAGCTGTGAATCGAACACGGGTTCCTGGCACTGTGAGGCAGCAGTGCTAACCACTGTGCCGCCCTCAGATAATTCTGTGAAGATAAGACCGAGGGATTTCCAAACCAAAGCTTGCATGTATTTAATGAAATGCAAAATTGACAACAATTCTTTTTGCTCTCATATCAGATGCCCACTGTGTTAAAAAGATTCGCTGAGCAAGTGGTCAGAACAAAGAACAAAGAAAATTACGGCACAGGAACAGGCCCTTCAGCCCTCCAAGCCTGCACTGACCGTGCTGCTCGACTTAACTAAAGCCCCCTACCCTTCCAGGGACTATTTACCTCTATTCCCATCTCATACATGTACTTGTCAAGACGCTCCTTAAAAGTCATACCGTATCCGCTTTCACTACCTCCCCGGCAATGACTTACAAGCACTCACCACTCTGTGTAAAATATCTGCCTCGTATATCACTTTTCAACATTGCCCCTCGCTACTTAAACCTATGCCCCCCAGTAATTGACTCTTCCACCCTGGGAAAAAGCTTCTGACTATCCACTCTGTCCATGCCTGTCATAATCTTATAGACTTCTATCAGGTCTCCGTTCAATTTCCGGCGCTCCAGTGAGAACAAACCAAAGTTCTCCAACCTTTCCTCATAGCTAATGCCCTCCATACCAGGCAACATCCTGGTAAATATTTTCTGTACCCTCTCCAAAGCCTCCACATCCTTCTGGTAGTGTGGCGACCAGAACTGAACACTATATTCCAAGTGTGGATGAACTAAGGTTCTATAAAGAACCATAGAACCATAGAAAATTACAGCTCAGAAACAGGCCTTTTGGCTCCTCTTGTCTGTGCCAAACCATTTTTTGCCTAGTCCCACTGACCTGCACTTGGACCATATCCCTCCACACCCCTCGAATCCACGAACCCTTCCAAGATTTTTCTTAAATGTTAAAAGTGACCCCACATTTACCACTTTATCCGGCAGCTCATTCCAAACTTCCACCACTCTCTGCATGAAGAATCACCCCCTAATATCCCCATGCCAACATGGCTTGCCAATTTTTAAACTCAATGCTCCAGCCGATGAAGGCCAGCATGCCGTATGCTTTCTTGACTGCCTTCTCCACCTGCATTGCCACTTTCAGTGACTAAAGGCAAGTTAATGACTTGAACACCAGTCGCTTAAGTTGAACTGCTGGAATTATAGGATTAATAGAATGGTTACGGTACAGAAGGAAGTCATTGAACCCGTGCCAGTTTCCTGAAAGAACAATAGTCCCATGCCCCCATGCTTTGCCCATAACACTGCAAATTTTTTCTCTTTAAAGGTGCTTACCAATTACTGTTTGAAAGATTGAACTGATGCAGCCCCCACCTCCTGTTCAGGCAGTTCATACCAGACCATAACCACTTACTGTGTTACACAAAAAAAATCCTCACATTGCCTTTGGTGCTTTTTGCCAATCACTTTAAATTGAGGTCCTTTGGTTCCTGACCCTTCTGCTCCTGGGTACGTTTTCCTGCTATTTCCCTCAAGGCTGCACTGAATGAGATTCTCCCCCTACAATTTGCACTCTCGGTTGCCCCTGAGTTAATTTACTGGATGAGAGGTGTTTAATTACCAGCACCGTACATACAGCCGCGTTTCAATTAACAAATCAAAATCCACTGGAGGGCTGCAGGGCTTTGCAATTCGAATCTCCTTCAACCCAGAGCCAAGCACAAATCATTGCAGCTGGTTGAAAGTTAATGGTTCAGGTCAGAATGACATTTCTTCTCAGAGGCAAGCTTAAGGCATTTGAGCCTATGCTGGAGCAGCTGTGTAATTTCCGTGTGTACATAAGTATATATATATAAAAATCTGCCTTGGGGGGTCAGTTTCACTCAGTTGGCTGGATAGCTGGTTCGTAATGCAGAGCAATGCTAATAGCCCAGGTTCAATTCCTATACCAGCAGAGGATCGAGAAACTTATCAGCCAGGATTGAATGACGGACCGGACCTAACGCAATGGGCCGAATGGCCTAATTCTGCTCCTATATTGATGGTCTTATGGCTTTATGCTTATCCATGAAGACTCTGCTTTCTCAACCTTGCCCTCACTTGGGGTGTGGTGATCCTCAGGTTCAATCACCACCAGTCAACCTCCCCCTCCAAGGGAAGAGCAGCCTACGATCATCTAGGATGGCATGGTAACCAAGTAGTTAGTGCTGCTGCCTCACAGCGCCAGGGACCTGGTTCAATTCAGGCCCTGGGTCACTGTCTCTGTGGAGTCTACACATTCTCCCCGTGTCTGGTTAGTTGCTTTCGGTTGCTCAAGTTTCCTTCTACAGTCCAAAGATGTGCAGGTTAGGCTGGCTGGCTGTCTAAATTGCCCCTTTGTGCAAGGGGATTAGCAGGATAAATATGAAATGAAAAGGGCCTGGGTGGTGCAGACCTGATGGGCCGAATGGCTGCCTTCTGCACTATAGGAATTCTATGATCCAAGTGTGTGGGTCTCCACTCGAACACAACCCCTACTGCAGCCTGGGCAGAAATGCAAAAATGGTTAACTCACCAAGAGCAAGGAGGGGTCTGGTCACCTTTTAACACCTTTGCCTGAAAACAGTGTCTGCTTTTGTATTCTGAGTCAGAAGGTGTAAGTTCGAGTCCAGAGATTTGAGCACAAAATCTAGTTTGCTGCTCAAGTAAGTTCCATGATTGTTTTTATATCTATTTGAGAATGGAAAGAAACCTGCAGCACTGTGAGCTGGGTCAAGGAAAAGCATAGGTTCAGAGCTGTCATCAAATTTCAAATCCTTTATGTCCTTTTTAATTACCTTTTCAATCTTGTTCTCTCTCATGGTATTGAAGTCTTCCAGGCAAGTTCCTCCATGGACCTTCCTGCGGAATAAAAAAAACTACAGCCAGACTTTTCCGACTGTTCATGCCAGCAGGTTTTTCCCACCCCGCACCAGTGAACAGAGATTTGGCTGGCTGCCAAGTTCTCTTTCTTCACTGCCGCGGGAGTGTGGATGGGCAGTTATATCGCACCCTACATATATACTGAATCTTACGTGGCACCAGGACATCGCAAAGTGCATAATATCCAATGAAGTAGTTTGAAAGAGTGGTCACTGTTATAAGGTCTGAAAAACAGTAGCCAATTTGCACATCACCAGCACTCATAAGCAGGAGGTGATAATTTGTTTTTTTTAATGTTGATTTAGGATTAAGCATTGGCCAGGATACAGTGGGGCAAAGTGGTGTCCCATTCTCTGCTATGTAGTAGAATCATAGAATTATAGTACAGAAGGAGGCCATTCAACCCATCAAATCTGCACCGACACTATCCCACCCAGGCCCTATTTCCACAACCTTACATATTATCACTGCTAATCCCCCTGACACTAGGGACAATTTAGCATAGCCAATCAACCTAACCCACACAGCTTTGGACTGTGGGAGGAAATCATGCAGATAGGAGAAAAACTTGCAAACTCCATACAGACAGTCACTCAAGGCTGGAATAGAACCCAGGTCCCTGGCGCTGTGAGGCAGCAGTGCGATCGATTGTGCCTGCGTGCCGTGGGATCTTTTGCATCCTTCTGAGAGGGTACACAGGATCTCGGTTTAATGTCTCTTCTAATAGTGCAGCACTCTCTCAGTACAGCCCTGAAGTGTTGGCCCAGATTTTGTTCACAGGTTTCTGGGATTGGTCTTTTTGGTGTAGGTGGCATCACAAGCTGGCCACAAGAAGACACCCTCATGCAAAGACTTCCAATGAGCTGACAAATATGGATCACTAAGACAAACTTTAAGGATCTGACTGCAATCCTGGCTGAGATTAACAAACTGGAAAATAGATTTGGGATAGAACTCACGGGTGTCCTGATCATTATGGATAAACGACACAATAGCAACCCTGGATGAACAAATTTGGTTGGCAGACGTTTTGACTTTGATATAATAATATGCTTCACATAGGATCATCAAATAAAGTAACTTCCTTAGATGTTGTAGTATTAATAGAATCCGACCGTCATGGAATATAATGGTTATTATTAATGAATTATTATCTAATCCTGTCCCATTGGCTTCTTGGTACTTTAGTCCCTACAGTACAGAAGGAGGCCATTTGGCCCAAGAAATCTTCACCAACAATAATCCCACCCAGGCCATGTTCCTGTAACCCTGCATATTTACCCTGCTCATCCCCCTGACACTAAAGGGCAATTTAACATGCCCAGGCCACCTATCCCACAAACCTTTGGACTAGTGATGGAAGCCAAAGCACCCGGAGGAAACCAACGCAGATACAGGGAAAACTTGCAAACTACGTGCAGACAGTCATCCAAGGCTGGAATCGAACCCCAGTCCCTGGCGCTCTGAGGCAGCAGTGTTAACCACTGTGCCACCATGCCTCCTATTACCTCTTGTTTCACTATATAGAGATGTTGGGACTCGGGAAGTACAAATATGTACACCCAATGGCTCCCTTGAATACCCAAGCAAATGATTCCAATGCAATGTTAAAGATTTATGAGGGAAAATGTAGAAATGAGGGAACAGTGATTGAGAAGCATTAGGAATGAATGAAGTCTGGTTGTTGCTGAAACATAGTTATGAGAGTACCTCTAAGTCGGTTCCAGCCGTTTATCACAACTAGGCTGATTAAAGAGGCCACCATGACTTTGGCATCATGCTGCCACCTCTGCGAACTCCTACGCTGCCTGTTCGTCACTGCTTTTCCATTCAGGCCAACTCATACACTCCCACAATCTCAGCATCATCAGGCCAAATGACATGGGCTGGAATGGGAACAAATGGACAGAAGCAAAGGCTGTGGAATTGAATCATCTTTTTATTACAGTTAAAATGGGCTTGTTGTATGAATTTACCAGTCACTCATCAATGTTTATTTTATTTGATTTGATTTATTATTATCACATGCATTGTGAAATAGTGAAAATTATAGTTTCTTGTGCACGATACAGACAAAGCATACATAGAGTACATACAGGAGAAGGAAAAATTGTCAAGTTTGTTCATTGGTGTCACAAGCAGGCTTACATTAACACCACAATGAAGTTACTGTGAAAACCTCTAGTCACCACACTCCAGAGGCTGTTCAGGCACACTGAAGGAGAATTTAGCATGGCCAATGCACCTAACCAGTACGTCACTTGGATTGTGGGAGGAAACTGGAGCATCCGGAGGAAACCCATGCAGACACGGGGAGAACGTGAACTGCACAGACAGTGACCTAAGCCGGGAATCGAATCCAGGCCCCTGGCGCTGTGCGACAGCAGGGCTAACCACTCTGCCACCATGCCGCCCTCTAGAAAGAGAGTGCGCAGAATATAGTGCTACAGTCGTAACGAGGTTGGAGAAAGATCAACTTAATGCAAGGTAGGTCTGTTCAAAAGTATTATGGCAGCAGGGAAGAAGCTGTTCTTGAATCAGTTGGTACGTGATCTCAGACTTCTGTACTGGTGGAAAAAGGTGGAAGAGAGTGTGTCCAGGGTGCGTGTGATCCTTAATCACACTGGCTGCTTTTCCGAAGCGGTGGGAAGTACAGAGGGAGTCAATGGCTGGGAGGCTGGTTTGCATGATGGACTGGTCTTCATTCACGGCCCTTTGTAGTTTCTTGCGTTTAACCTTTGTTATCCAATATACTTGCTTTGTCTCAAAGCCCAGTCCATTAATGATTCTGCAGTCATTTCTTTCCAGAACCTTACTGGAAGAACAACTTTATTCTTTTCCCTGACCTAACTTCGCTGATCTTAAAATAAAATCTATAAAAGTTATGGAAGCAAATTCCATCTTCTCTAAACTGCCGTACCTCCTTGTCAATATTTTCTAACATTTTCAAAACAGCACTAGAAGCTCTCAGAATGTATTTGATGATCTGATTGATAATTTGCGCTTTTGCTTTTGACATCTTTTGTAGCCTGGAGCAAACTCACCAGTGCAGGGAGAGAGAAGGAACAATAGTATAGTTACTGCGTGCTGCTGTGCCTCACTTATTGTCAAGTCCCAGTCAAAACACATTGATCATTTTGCAGCTTGGGATGAATACATTCCTTTTGTGCCTTGCTGCCTTTCTTGGTGACCACCAACCTTGAGTGAGAGAAGAGAATTGGGATGCTTTCTTTATCCGATTGTGTGAAATCAGCAGAACTCCATGCACTGAGCCACACTCTGACTCCAAGGCAACCAATGAGGAGAATTGTTGGCAATTTACTCTTTGGGTAGCTATTGGTTGAAGTGATCTCATTCTTTTTCTTGAAATGCACAACAGTGGCAAATTGTTTCATCATGTTTTGTGGCTGGTTTAAATGGCATCTGGACTCAAACAGATCTGGAGTGTTTCAAATTTCTCAGTTAGTCTTAAGTGACCATTGTGTTTTTGTGGTGAAATTCAAAGAGTTTCTGCAGATCACTGTTGCTTGGTGACTGCTAGGTGGAGAAGCTGGTTTTCAGCATCGAAAAAATAGGTTGCTTCTCCGCATTGTTGATCCCTCAAAGTCTCAAATCTCGCACACTTCCAAGGCCCCTTCGACTGCACCTCCCACACTCACGACCTCAATCAGCCGGAAGGGTAATGAATGCAGCCACATGGGACAACCTCCACCTTCAGGTTGCCCTCCCAGTTACACATGATCTCAACTCGCAGTTACATCCCTGCTCCTTCATTGTCTCCTGGATCAAAATCCGAGAACTCCTTCCCTTGAGGCAGGAACGAATTTCACTGCACGGTATACAGCAGTATAAGAAGGTGGCTCACCAGCACTTTCTCAGTCAGACGTGAGTGACAAATGCTTGTCTTTCCAATAATGTCGACATTCCATGAATAGACAAATAAAATGAGTCAAAAACCTACAGGAGCATGATCATTCACTCTTCAACATGTTCCGCTATTCAGTTAGTTCATGGTATCGTAAAACTGAAGCACCACTTCTGAAATCTAATCCCTTTGAAATAAAGACCAATATTCCTTTGGCCTTTTCAATCAGAATTGGTATCTGTGTACAAGCCACTTGTGATGTTTCTTTAATCCATGTTTCAGACTATATCATCAACCTGGAACCTGAAGGAATATCAGGCTGCGCTGAGCAATCTTTTGAAATTTAAGTTGTATTACAGAAACTCAAGAGAATATGCTGCAAGGTGAAACAAAACAAAATCTTTCAGTTCATCTTCCATTTAAGTTCTGTGTGTCAGAGCATTCATATGTGATGTCACATTCGGAAGAAGGGCAAAGGAACGGAGTTGTGAGTACTTGTGGAACCAGTTATGAAAAGCAACCCCAAAATCAACTAGGGATCCCGGAGTGGAGCTGCTCTCTTTCCTTTGCATTCTATGTCCATTGGCTCCAGAAGAAAAATGTTTCAGGCAAAGTCCGGTCTACCAACCGTAAGAGCTTACCCTCTAGAACTCTGACAATACCACTTTGCAGTTATTCTATTCATGGCACAGTGGCCCAGTGGTTAACACTGCTGCCCCACATCGTCAGGGTCCTGGGTTCAATTCCGGCCTCGGATCACTGTCTGTGTGGAGCTTGTGCGTTCTCCCCGTCTCTGTATGGGTTTCCTCCGGATGCTTTGGTTTCCTCCCACAGTCCAAAGATGTGTGGTTTAGGTTGATTGACCATGCTAAATTGCCTCTGCTAAATTGCCCCATAGTGTCAGAGGGATTTGTAGGTTAAATACGTGAGGTTATGGGAATAGAGCTTGGGTGGGACTGTGATGCACATGCGATGGCCTGAATGACCTCTTTCTGCATTGTAGGGATTCTATGAGGGCAACTGTGAGTTGATGACCTATTCAATTGTGCCTCTGTCTCTGAAGGATGTCACATATCCTTCTGCTCTTCACTACTGATCAGGCTGAGATTGGACACTCATCTAGCAGTGCGTCTGTGACAAAAATGAAATGCCTTCTGCATTAATACCTATGGATTAAACAACAGGGCTAACTCATTCCAGATTGTTCAGGAGTACAGTTATCATGAACTATTTATTTCATGAACAGCTTCCTCCCTGCTGCCAAAAGACTTTCAAACGGTCCTGCCATATATTAAACTGATCTTTCTGTCTACCCTATCTGCAATTGCAACACTGCACTAACCCACTTGCCTGGATGGGTGCAGTTCCAATAGCATTCAAGAAGCTTGACACCATCCAGGATAAAGCAGCCCACTTGATTGGCACTACATCCACAAACACTCAATCCCTCCACCACTGATACTCAGTCTCAGCAGTGTGTACTATCTACAAGATGCACTGCAGCTATTCACCAAAGATCCTTAGACAGCACTTTCCAAACTCATGATCACTTCCACCTAGAAGGATAATGGCAGCAGCTACATGGGAACACCACCACCTGCAAGTGCCTATCCAAGCCACTCACCATCCTGACTTGGAAATACATTGTCGTTTCTTCGTAGTGGATGGGCCAGTATCCTGGAATTCCCTCCTTACTGGCATTGTGGGTCAACCCACAGTACGTGGACTGCAACAATTCAAGAAGGCAGCTCACCTCCACCTTCTCAAAGGCAACTAGGGATGGGCAATAAATGCTGGCCAGCCAGTGACACCAATGCCCCAAGAATGAATTAAAAAAAAACTATATCCAGCACCCTCTCGTCAATCAGAAGATGTCAGACAGAGAAATGAAGCCATCCAATCTAATCTCATAGCCTGTTTTGTAATAAAGAAAAACCTCCAAAGAATACTTTTCCAGAAATTATCCACTATGTTAACCAGTTGGGGATCAGTCAGTGATATAGGTTATATGCGTTTTAATGCCACAAACTAACAGGTTTTATGACTTTCTTTCGTTTGAAGATCCCCATATTACAACTTCTTTAGGCCTGGCCAAATTTTTAACATAATTTTCCAGCCTTTCTCGGTACAAAAGCGATAGAGGAAACCAGAGAGAGGGAGATGATCGGCTAGAGAACCCAACAATGCATTTAACAGACAGTCTGTTTCATGCACTTAATATTCAAGGATCTGTTGCCAGGACCAGATGTGGGTGCAGTACAATGCAGCACCTGAGACCCCTTATTAGTTTCTATCTTCTGAAAGCAATTAATTATATCTGTAATTATTGAAAATTTACAGTGTACCACTTATCCATTCACAGCTTAATGAATGTTTGACAGTGACAATATAAGCTTATATATTTATGTAGGTTGTAATCCCAGTAATGTGTTAAAATTAATCAGCCTTGTAGTTTTAGCATACGAGTAGCATAGATACTATAATATTGGGGGTCAGTGTAGCTCATTTGGCTGCATAGCTGGTTAGTGGTACAAAGCAAAACCAACTGTGTGGGTTCAATTCCTGTACAGGTCGAGGTTATTTATGAAGGCCCTGCCTTCTCAACATTGCCCCTCAGCTGAGGTACAGTGATCCTCAGGTTAAATCACCACCAGTCAGCTTTCCCTGATCAAAGAGGGAGAGCAACCTATGGTCATCTGGGACTATGGCGGCTTTACCTACCCAATAAATGTTTGATGGTTTTTGCAAAAGCCATGGTCTAGAAGGTAGGTAATTCTGCCAACTTCTATGTTTGAGAAAGTTAATGTGAATATACATGACATTACCCATTAACCAAAAGTAGTTACATACTGGGAAGCTGAAAGCAATGGAGGGAGAAAATGATCTAACGATTTGTGATCTGACATGCTTAACTGAACAAAAAATACGTGCAGAAAATATCCAAAAATGCAACCGGGACCTTGATTTTAAAATTCTCATTCTTGTACTGTAACCACTGTTTCTGTAACTTCCCTATTTCTGTAACTTCCTCCAGCTCTGATTTATTACTGTCACATGTATTAGTATACAGTGAAAAGTATTGTTTCTTACGTGCTATACAAAGCATACCGTTCATAGAGAAGAAAAGGAGACAGTGCAGAGTGTAGTGTTACAGTCATCGCTATTGTGTAGAGAAAGATCAACTTAATGCAAAGTGGTTTCATTCCAAAGTCTGACAGCAGCAGGGAAGAAGCTGTTCTTGAGTCAGTTGGTATGTGACCTCAGACTTTTATATTTTTTTCCCGATAGAAGAAGGTGGAAGAAAGAATGTCCAGGGTGCATGTGGCCCTTGGTTATGCTGGCTTCTTTTCTGAGGCAGTGGGAAGTATCGACAGTTTTACCATTCTCCAAGAATTCAGTTTTCTGGTACCTTGTGCATCCCTGATTTTTTTCTTCCACTTCATTGCCCATGTCTCCAAGTGTCTAGGCCTTAAGTTCTGGCATTTACCTCCCCCCCTCCCCCAAACTTTTTATCACTCTTATATTCCTACCTGGTCTTTCTGGGAATTAAGGGATATTGGGAGCGGGTGGGAAATTGGGGTTGAAACCCAGGATTAGCCATAATCATAATGAACGGTGGACAAGATTGGTCTGCTTCACCTCCTATTTTTATGTTCTTATGTTCTCTCCTACTTTGAAATGCTTTTGAAAATACCCTTCCTCAGATTTACTGGGCGGCCATTTTCCCTAAAGGTTTCTAAGTAACGTAATAGCGAAAATGGGAGTGCAGCGCGCTTTTGAGCAAGCTTGACACTGCAGTATTCCGACACTCTGTCAAACTTTTTGACAGCTGGGAGCTTTGAGCCAGTGGGTGAGGATGGAGCGGTAGTGTGGGAACCTTAGTACGCTGGTGAAGCCAATTTCAGAACACTTGGGTGCCATTGCTCCCCAACCTGACAGTGAACCGGGAGATGTAACTGCAGTGATTCTCGCCGATGTTACATCTCACCAGCTAAGGGGGAATTGGATCAACAAGTTTGCCAATGACGCAAAGATTGGCCAGGTGGTTAACAGTGAGGTCGAGTGTCTTGGCTTACAGGAAGATATAGACGAGAAGGTCAAATGGGCGGATAAGTGGCAGATGGAATTTAACCCTGAGAAGTGTGAAGTGATACATTTTGGAAGGAATAATTTGACAAGGAAGTATATCATGAACGGTGCGAGGCTAGGAAGTTTCAAAGGACAAAGGGATCTTGGCGTGTATGATCCCAAGATCTCTGAAGGCGGAAAGGCCGGTAAATAAGGTGGTGAAAAAGGCATATGGCACACTTGCCTTTATCAATCGGGGTATCGATTCCAAAAGCAGGGAGATCGTGATGGAGTTGAATAAACTTGGGTGAGGCCACAGCTGGAGTACTGTGTGCAGTTCTGGTCACCACGTTATAGGAAGGGCGTGAACACTCTGGAGGGGGTTCAGAGGAGATTCACCAGGATGTTGCCTGAGATGGAACATTTAACTTATAAAGAGAGTTTGGAAAGGCTTGTATTGTTTCCTCTGGAGCAGAGAAGGCTGAGAGGTGACCTGATTGAGGGGCATGGACAGGGTGGATAGGGAGCAGCTGTTCCTCTTAGTTAAAGAAGCAGTTTCAAGGGGATACAACTTAAAAGTGAGAGATAGGAGATTTAGGGTGGATTTGAGGAAAAATGTTTTTAGCCAGAGGGTCATGACACTCTGGAATGCACTGCTTGGGAGTCTGGTGGAGACGGGATCCCTCACATCCTTTAAAAATTACCTGGATGAGTACTTGGCATGTCATAATATTCAAGGCTATGGGCCAAGTGTTGGCAAATGGGATTAAGTGGGCAGGTCAGGGCCTTTCATGAGTCAGTGCAGACTTGATGGGCTGAAGGGCCTCTTCTGCACTGTAGGATTCTGTGATTCTGTGATTCTAAAGGGAAGCATGCATGAGGGTGGAAGCAGTCCTGCCTAACCTCGGTAAATAGACAATAATGCACTCAAATCGATGCTAAGTAGGCCTCTCATACTCTACTCCCAGCTCCCCACACTGATTGACTGACATGGAGAGCCTATAAGATTGTGCCCTTTATCTCACGTGACTCAGTGTCAAATTTTGCATGACAGTGCTGTAAAGTGCCTTGAAATATTTTGCCATGTTAACGGTGTAATATAAATAAAAGTTGTAGCACTCTATGGCATGAAAAGTGTATGAACCAACATGATTGACAGGTCCACGACAAGTTAACAAGTTTATAATTTCTGAAAGAGTGTTCTGTGGCAGCTTTTCTTTATAAAAAAGCTTTACGTGACATAAAATAGATTGAACCATCGTTTATAACTAACATTTATCGGAATAGGGAATGATAGTTCACAGCTTCATCTCACAGAATCCATGCTACACAAACCACTGGGGCCTCTAGATCAGCATAGAGACAGTATCGTGGCAGATAACCAAATTTCATAATTGGCTTATTTACAGAAATAATTGTCAAGCTCCTAGTTGTGCCTCACTTCACTTTGTATAATGAATAGTCACATTGACAAATGTTATGGTTCAGATTAGAAACTCCAAAGTGTTTTATGAAGCCTGAATCAGAAGTTTTGCATTTTGAATTCGGCTAGGGTAAACATGAAATGTTTCACCTCGGGTATGATTCAAGTGACCCACAAGGGAGCTTTTATCAAACAAAGTTTATTTAAGAGTATAGTTAACATGTACAGTTAAAAAAAATTAGCAAGAACTTTTTGATTTGATTTGATTTATCATTGTCACATGTATGAACATACAGTGAAAAGTATTGTTTCTTGTGCGCTGTACAGACAAAGCATACTGTTCATAGAGAAGAAAAAGACAAAGTGCAGAATGTAATGTTACAGTCTTAGCTAGGGTGTAGAGAAAGATCAACTTAATGCAAAGTAAGTCCATTCAAAGGTTGGACAGCAGAGGGAAGAAGCTGTTCTTGAGTCGGTTGGTGACCTCAGACTTTTGTATCATTTTTGCGAAGGAAGAAGGTGGAAGAGAGAATATCCAGAGTGGATGGAGTCCTTAATTATGCTGGCTGCTTTCTCAAGGCAGTGGGAAGCGTAGGCAGAGTCAGTGGATGGGAGGCTGGTTTGCATGATAGGCTACATTCACGATCTTATCAATTATAGACAAGAAACAAACAATCATGATAACATTCAGTGAATAAGTGTCCTAATCAAAACCAATCCCATATACATAAAGCCTTTTCACAGGTTTAACACAGCACAGGCTAATGCTCACGTGATACTGGGATTGAGGCCTTTAGTTGAATTCTACAGTCAAATGCTCTTGAGACTCAGAACAGTTTGAAGACAAGGCAGCTTCTCAAAACACCAGAGCGAGACTCTAGCCCAGTCCCCAACAGCAGCAGAGCTTCACACGTCAGGAAAGAAAGATCTTGTTTTCATCTAAACAACAGAATTTTCAAAACAACAGGGAGAGAGGGAAAAAAATCTTCTTTTTAGCTTGATGTCTCTTCTAAAACTAACAACTCAAACCTGCAGTTCCAAACTGAAACTGAAAATGAAATGCTTGTCACCTGAGCTGCCCAGTGTTTTTACTCCCCGCAACAATGACATCACCTAAGACTGTGAGCATGAGTTTAAAAAAAACCTTTAAAGGTATACTAAACATCATACAAAGGATACCAAACCCCTGTTCAGTTTGCTGTGGAAAGGGAGAGCAAGGTGGGGCAGGGTGTGAGTGGAGGGTGACAACAGAATGTAGAGGGATAACATGTAAATGATTTGAGAGAAAATTTGAAAATAGCTTGGTTGGTGTGTCAAATAAGAGTTAACATGGAGAAGTGAATGTAAGAATGTAATTCAGGCACATGACAGAAGAGGTTTAAGTAACCAAAGTGAAGCCAAAAGAGATCTAAGACTATTACTGGGCTTTGTACTTCACTTTTCATGTTTTAATGGAGCAGAAAGCAAAGAAAATCAAATACAGATTCACATAGCTGATATAATGATACAAATTGAAAGAGTTCATGCTGAAATTATACAGTGCTGTGGTCAGGCTGTACCCAGCAATCATTTATTTGGACAGACAGCAGAGTAACTGAGATTGTTCCTCTTTGGGCACAGGTAGTTCAGGAGAGTTTCCATCGCGTTATATAAATTTATAAAGGGTTTGGGTCGGGAAATATTATTTTCGCTGATAGGAGATGTCAGTAAACAGACATCATCATTTTCAGATAACTCACGAGAGATCTGTCACTGCCTGTGTGGAGATTGCACATTCTCCTCGTGTCTGCATGGGTTTCTTCCAGGTACATAAGAACATAAGAACATAAGAAATAGGAGCAGGAGTAGGCCATCCAGCCCTTCGAGCCTGCCCCACCATTCAATAAGATCATGGCTGATGTGTCGCTGCTCAGTTCCACTTTCCCGCTTTCTCCCCATAACCCTTAATCCCCTCTCTTATCAAAAACCCATCAACCCGCGTCTTAAAAATATTTAGCGAGGCAGCCTCCACCACTTCAACGGGCAGAGAATTCCAGAGATTCACCACCCTTTGAGTGAAGAAGTTCCTCCTCAACTCCGTTCTAAACCGCCCCCCTTTTATCTTGAGGCTGTGCCCCCTAGTCCTACTGTCTTTTTTGAGCGGGGAGAGTCTCTCCACCTCTATCCTATCCATCCCATTCATCATCTTATAAGTCTCAATGAGATCTCCCCTCATTCTTCTAAACTCTAACGAGTACAAGCCTAGTTTATTCAGCCTCTCCTCATAGCTCAACCCCCTCAACTCCGGTATCAGCCTAGTAAACCTCCTCTGCACTCCCTCCAAGGCCAAAATATCTTTGCGCAGGTGCGGCTCCCAAAACTGCACACAGTACTCCAGCTGCGGCCTCACCAATGCCCTATACAGCCGCAGCAAGACCTCCCTACTTTTATATTCAATCCCCCTCGCTATGAAGGCCAGCATCCCATTCGCCTTCCTGGCCACCTGTTGCACCTGCAAGCTGGGTTTTTGCGACTCATGCACAAGGACCCCGAGGTCCCTCTGCACCATCACCTGCTGCAGTTTTTCGCCCCGTAAGTAATAGTCCTTCCTACCATTCTTCCTACCAAAGTGGACCACCTCACACTTGCCAACATTAAATTCCATTTGCCATTTCCTGGCCCATTCACCCAGCCTATCTAGATCCTTCTGCAGACTCTCCACACCCTCCGCACAATTTGCCGTTCCCCCAATCTTGGTGTCATCAGCAAATTTCGACACCCTACACTCGGTTCCCTCCTCCAGATCATCTATATAAATGGTAAAAAGCTGAGGCCCCAGCACCGACCCCTGGGGCACTCCACTAGTCACCATCCGCCAATCCGAATAGCACCACTCTGGTTTCCTCCCACACTCCAAAGATGTGCGGGTTAGGTTGATTGGCCATGCTAAGAAATTGCCCCTTAGTGCCCTGGGATGCGTAGTTTAGAGGAATTTGTGGGTAAAATATGTAAGGATATGGGGGTAGGGCCTGGGTGGGATTGTGTTCAGTACAGACTCGATGGGCTGAAGGGCCTCTTTCTGCACTGTAGGGTTCTATGACTCTATGATCTAGGAATTGAGAAGAACTGCTTCTTGGCAGCAAGTTATTATTCCCTGAAATCTATGGCCCAAAGGAAGGTTCAGAAGTAATTTTCAAAAAATACATTGGATGTAAACTAAAAAGGATGAATTTGTGGTACAAAGAACAAGAAACAATACAGCACAGGTACAGGCCCTTCGGCCCTCCAAGCCTGCTCTGATCATGTTGTCCTATCTAAACCAACCGCCTGTATCCCTCTATTTCCTGGCTGTTCATGTGTCTACCCAGATAAGTCTTAATGTCGCTAATGTGTCTGTCTCAACCACCTCAGTGCATTCCAGGCCCCCAACACCCTTTATGTAAAAACCTTCCCCGCACATTTCCACTGAATCTTTCCCCCCTTACCTTGAACCGGTGCTCTCTTGTAATTGTCATTTCTCCTCTGGGAAAAAGCTTCCAACATCCTTTACAAGGATGTTGCCTGGATTGGGAGGCATGTCTTATGAAGATAGGTTGAGGGAGCTAGGTCTCTTCTCCCTGGAGAGACGAAGGTTGAGAGGCGACCTGGTAGAGGTTTATAAAACGTTGAGAGGAATAGATAGGGTGGATCCTCGGAGGCTATTTCCCAGGGCTGAAATGGTTGCTATGAGAGGACACCGGTTTAAGGTGCTGGGAAGCAAGTACAGAGGAGATGTTAGGGGTAAGTTTTTCACTCAGAGGGTGGTGAGTGAGTGGAATCGGCTACTGTCGGTGGTGGTAGAGGCAAACTCGCTGGGGTCTTTTAAAAGACTTCTGGATGAGTATATGGGATCTAATGGCATTGGGAGTTACAGATAGTTCTATGGCTTGGTAAGTATAGATGTGATCGGCGCAACTTGTGGGCCGAAGGGCCTGTTTGTGCTGTAGTGTTCTATGTTCTATGTTCACCCTATCTATATCCCTCATAATTTTATAAACTTCTATCAGGTCGCCGTCTTTCCAGGGAGAACAATCCCAGCTTATTCGATCTTGCCTCATAGCTAATACCCTCCATACAAGGCAACATCCTGATAAACTTTTTCTGTACTCTCTCCAAAGCCTCCACATCCTTCTGGTAGCATGGTGACCAAGTCTTCCAAATGTGGCCTCAGGAAGTTTTTATACACTGTAACATAATTTGCCAACTTTTATACTCAATGCCCTGGCAGATGAAGGCAAGCATGCCATATGCTTTCTTCACCACCTTTTCCACCTGTGCTGCCACTTTTAAAGATCTGTGAACCTGCACACCCAGATCTGTCTGTGTGTTTATTTCCTGATGGCTCTGCTATTTATTTTATCACTCCCGCCTGAATTGGATCTACCAAAATGCGTCAGCTCACAGTTGTCTGGATTAAATTACATCTGCCAGTTCTCTGCTCAATGTTCCAGCCTATCCCTATCCTGCTGTATTCTCTGATAATCTTCATCACTATCCATAACTCCACCAATCTGAGTATCATCTGCAAACTTCTAATCAGACCAACTATGTTTTCTTCCAACATATATTACAACAGTAGAGGTCCCAGCACTGATCCCTGCAGAACACCACTAATTACAGACCTCTGTTACCCTCTGTCTTTTATGGCCAAGCAAGTTCTGAATCCATGTGGCTAGTTCACCCCTAATCTCATATGATTTAACCTCTTGCGCCAGTCTTCCATGAAGGATCTTATCAAATGTATGATGGGAGAAGGAGTATGTTAAAGAATTCGTACAAGTATGATGGGCTGAATGGCCTCTGAATGCTTTATTCTCCAGTTGACAAGGGCATACTTGGTAAATGCCATAGAACAACATTAGCATTTTTGGAGGCATAAGAACTTCAGAAATAGGAGCAGGAGTAGGCCCCCAAGAAGGGAAAAGCAGTTCAGACCAGTATTCTTAATCCCCCATTTTAATGTTTTTTTTTCCTTCGAGCCTGCTCCATCATTTAATAAGATCTGGATGACTTGAGTGTGGCCTTAACTCCATTTTCCTGCCTGTTGTCAATCATCCTTGACTCAATGCTCGAGGCAAGTGTGCAGTCACCTTTTGGTTCCTGTGAACATTAATGTATACTGGTTTCAAACATTCAACAGACAGAATTTCCTTTCCTCTGTGCTGTCAAAACACCAGAAGCAGCAGTGAGACAGCAGGGGGAGGAAAGGCTGTGAAGATGTAAAAGTCTGATGTGGCAGAGATACACATGTTAAGTGTTATAAAATATTTAAGTATAAAATGAGACACGCATTATGCACATTCAACCACATTTAAAGTGCCTGAATTACACGGATGGTAAGGTTAGAGGAAAAAAAAAGCGAAATATTGATGGATATTACAGAAAAATACTTCTGTGGCATAGTGGTTAGCGTTGCTGCCTCACAGCGCTAGGGACACAGGTTCAATTCTGGCTTCAGGTGACTGTCTATGTTAAGTTTGCAAATTCTCCTTGTGTCTGCATGGGTTTCCTCCCACGGTTCAAAGAGGTCTGGGTTAGGTAGATTATGATGTGGGTATGCCGGCGTTGGACTGGCGTAAACACAGTAAAAAGTCTGACAACACCAGGTTTTAGTCCAACCTATTTATTTGATAATATACTCACAAGCTTTCGAGGGACACCCTCTTCGTTCAAACAGCAGGTTAGGTGTAAAGATTCGCATTCTAATCAGTAATCTCTAAACTGTCTGTGCTTTATATGCTCTGTCTGAGGCCAGAACTCTCCATTCACCTGACGAAGAGGGTGTCCCTCGAAAGCTTGTGAGTATATTATCAAATAAATAGGTTGGACTAAAACCTGGTGTTGTCAGACTTTTTACTGTGCTTAGGTGGATTAGCCAGGGTAAATTGTCCCTTTGTGTCAGGGGGACTGGCTAGGATAAATATATGGGGTTCTGGGGATAGGGTCTGGGTGATCGATGCAGACATTTATTGGGCCAAATGGCCACCTTCTGCACCAGAGGTGTTCTATGGTTAAATGTTAAAAGCAAGCACAATGGAGAAACAGCAAATTGTCATACAGTCACCGAATGAGTAGCCATTTTGCCAAAGAAGTGGTGAAACCACTTTGACGTGAAGGTACAATCTCATATCTGAGAGAAAAATGACAGTCCAACATGGAGAAAGGAAAATTTAAGAATGAGGGGTATTTAGATTCCAGAAGGCACTTAACTTCTTTGGACTGTGGGACGAAACTGGAACACCCAGAGGAAACCCACACAGACAGGGGGAGAATGTGCAAATTCCACACAGACAGTGACACAAGCCAGGAATTGAACCCAGGTTCCTGGAGCTGTGAACTACTGTGCTACTGTGCCGCCCGCGTTCACTAGGCAAGAAGAATGGAAAAGCAGCATATTATCTAAATGGAGAGGGAGTGCAGAACTCTGAGATACATGTATCAAAAAGGTGGTGCACTGGTATAGCAAATGATTAGAAAGGCAAAAGGGTCGTTATTCATTGCAAAGGGAAATATCAAAGCAAAGTAGTGTTGTTATATTTGTACAAGACTTTGGTGAGATCTCAGTGCACTGTGTACAGTTTTGGTCCCTTTATTTAACAGCCATAATTGCATTAGAATAAGTATAGACAATGTTCACTCAGCTGATTCCTGAAGTGGGAGAGACCATAACTGGGGAATCCAGTTTGGAAATGCCATTTGAGAGGAAAATGACTTTTTTTCTCTCAAGGGATCATGAGCTTATAGAACTCTCTTCTCCAGATAAGAGGCAGGGTCATTGAATACATCTAAGGCAGGGGTAGATAGATACTTTATCTATAAAGAATTCAAAGGATATCAGGAATAGGCATAATGCTGACACTGAGGTTACAATCAGATCAGCCATGATCTTATTGAATGTTGAATCAAGTTTGAGGGGCCGAATGGCTCCTACTCCCAACTTGTTTTTCAGTGTGTTCATTTGTAAATGTGCTTGCAAAGGATATGGGAAAGCTATTTCTAGGTTGATATTCAGACAGAAACCCTCTGAACCAAATGGAACTTGAATTTAAGAAGTTATCAGGGATGCACATAAACATATTGAGAAATTTCAACTTTTCCCCAAAATTCCAGGATTGGGAATTGTGCCAAAGGAATGGGAATTCAGGACAAAATTATTGACCAGCTAGAGAGGAATCAGCTAATCAGTAAAAGTCAGCATAAGACATGAGAAAGGCTTGTCATTCTTGACGATATTAGCTGAAAAGTTTTTAGGAAGTCACAAATGGACTGTAACGGAATGGTAAAGGCAGTGGTTTGATTTGATTTGATTTGATTTGATTTATTATTGTCACGTGTATTAACATACAGTGAAAAGTATTGTTTCTTGCATGTCATACAGACTAAACATACCATTTAGAGAGAAGGAAACAAGAGAATGTCGTGCTGTAGTCATAGTTAAGATATAGAGAAAGATCAACTTAATGCAAAGTAAGTCCATTCAAAAGCTTGACAGGGAAGAAGCTGCTTTTGACTCTGTTGGTACGTGACCACAGGCTTTTGTATCTTTTCTTTCCAATGGAAGAAGATGAAAGAGAGAATGTCTGGGGTGTGTGGGGTCCTTAATTATGCTGGCTGCTTTGTCGAGGCAGTGGGAAGTGTAGACAGAGTCAATGGACGGGAGGTTGGTTTGCATGATGGATTGAGCTACATTCACAACCTTTTGTAGTTCCTTGCGGTCTTGGGCAGAGCAGGACCCATATCAAGCTGTGATACAACCGGAAAGAATGCTTTCTATTGTGCTTCTGTAAAAGTTGGTGAGAGTTGTTGCTAACATGCCAAATTGTCTTAGCCTTCTGAGAAAGTAGAGGCATTGGTGCACTTTCTTAATTATAGTGTCAGCATGGGGGGACCAGGACTGGTTGTTGGTGATCTGGATACCAAAAAACCTGAAGCTCTTGACCCTTTCTACTTTGTCCTCATTGATGAAGATGGGCATGTTCTCCTTTATGCCTCCTAAGGTCAATGACAATCTTCTTTGTTTTGTTGACATTGAGGCAGTGATTTTCATAAGAACTTGTTGAGGTGCCAAAGGAACATGAAGAAACAGGAGAAAATAGCTTTTGCAACAGTGAGTAAAGAATAGGACTAGATCTTCTGTGTTATATTGGAACTTCCTTTTTCCACTAACAAATCATGTGGAGAAAGACACAAGAATAATTGTGTTAAACTGTGCTGGTATATACCAAAATGACACAGAAGAAGTGAGAAAAGATGAAAAAGGTCAAAATAGAGCGGCGGAGTGGATGGAGGAGTGCAGATGCCACTGAATGCAGAGATGAAGGGTGAGATTTCCTTGCCCCAAGATCAGACAATCCCACCCAAGGTCAACACACCTTTTCATGGTCCATGTCCCACTTGCTGCAATTCCAATGGCGGGCAGGATGGGAAAATTCCACCCAAAGAGTAGGCTTTTTCAACCATTCCTACTAGCGGGATTGTCTGGTCCGATCGAAGACACTGTCGGTTCCCCAACCGTGGACGGTGCAACGAATGGGGAAAAGCATCGACAGTGGTGGGACTGGGACACCTTTGAATATACTATCCAATGAATCCATTTTACCCTGCTCTTTTACCCAGCAGAATCCTGAAAATGATTCCCTTCAAGTAAGTTAAAAGAAATATTTTGTATTCTTAATCCTTCATTTGGCTAACAGGTAAGATGGATGTCAAGGGATATGGACCAAATGCGGGCAATTGGGGCTATCTTAGCGGTAAAAACTGGGTGGCATGGACAAGTTGGGCTGAAGAGCCTGTTTCCATGTTGTAAACCTCTATGACTTACCAGTTTGTCAACTAATTTGGGTTAAGTCCCCCCTTATTTCAGTGAAATTAACTATTTGCTTTTTAAAAAAATCTATTTTCAGTGTGAGAACAATGAGGTTATGGTCACTACTTTCTATGTCCAATTCATTGACTTGTCCTGAGTTTGACCTGATCGACCAATGCAGCTTTCCTCACAGTGTATCACTTAAGATTGTTCCTGACCACGAGCTTCTGAGTTATCAAAAACTACCTCTGAATAGCTCAAGAGCTGCATTGTTATGATTCTGCCACCACTGCAAATCTCTGCTCCTTCCATTCTTGTCAAATCTTTGAATCATAATACTCTCCCAAAATGGTATTGCATCCCTTATTACTTTCCTGAGGAAACATTGCATTCGGTAATGGAAAGATTGTCAATGTGTTTAGACCAATTGACTGTGAGACCTAGCAATCTATATCTATTTTGTAATATTATGGTAATGAGTCTCCCATAACCAGTACAAACAGTGCATAATCTGTTACAGCCCTATTTTATGGTCTTTCAAATATTTAGATACAGTTTTTGCAATACTAAAAATTCCACCTCAATTTCTCATTTTCTTTCTTGGTGATAGTGACTCGTTTTGGGAGAATAATTCCCAACAATTCTTATCCTTCCTCTGTGAACCGAGGTGATGAGTCTCAACAACTTCATTGATCATGTGCAAATCTCAACCAAGCCCAACTCTATACTTGCTTGAGGCCCACTCTCTGAGAAAGATTGTGTGTTTATGATTAGGAAAATTTCACCTTATTTCATTTCTCCATTCTCGGGTTTGGGGACACTGAAGTGAATTGAGCTTCCTACATTATCAGCGTGTCATGGAATAGTTCAGGATGTAATGGACTGTACATCATCACTTGATTTGATTTATTATTGTCAAATGTATTAGCATACTGTGAAAAATATTGTTTCTGGCTCGCTGTACAGACAAAACATACTGTACATAAAGAAGGAAAGGAGAGAGTGGAGAATGTCGTGCTACAGTCATAGCTAGGTTGTAGAGAAAGATCAACTTAATGCAACTTAATAGGTCCATTCAAAAGTCTGATGGTGGCAGAGAAGAAGTGTCCTTGAGTCGCTTCTTACATGATCTCAGACTTTGGTTCCTTTTTCCCAATGGAAGAAGGTAGGAAGAGGATATGTCTGGGGTGCATAGGGTTCTTGATTATGCTGGCTGTTTTCCTGAAGCAGCAGGATGTATAAAAAAATTAAAGTTTATTTATTAGTTGTAACTACAGCTTACATTAACACTGCAATGAAGTTACTGTGAAATTCCACTAGTTGCCACCTGTTTAGGTCAATGTATCAAACCAGGCAGACTGTGGGAGGAAACCAGAGCACTTGGAGAAAAACCACACAGACACAGGGAGAACGTGCAAACTCCACACAGACAGTGACCCAAGCCAGGAATTGAACCCAGGTCTCTGGCACTATGAAGTAGCAATGCTAACCACTGTGCCACCATGCCACTCTTAGACAATGTCAATGGATAGAAGGCTGGTTTGAGTGATGGATTGGTTTTCATTCACGACTCTTTGTAGTTTCTTGTGACCTTGGACAGAACAGAAACCAAACCAAGCTGTGAAAGAACCAGAAATAATGTTTTTTTATGGTGCATCTGTAGAAGTTTGTGAGAGTAATAGCAAGCATGACGAATTTCCTTAGTCTCCTGAGAAAGTAGAGGCATTGGTGGGCTTTTTTAACCATAGTGTCGGCAAGGGGTGGGGGGGTTATCAGGACAGATTATTGATGATCTGGACACTTAAAACCTTGAAGCGCTTGACCGTTTCGACTTCATCCCCATTGATGTAGACAGTTCTGACACTTATCCATTGGCAACAAGATTTTTTTTGCTTCCAAAAAATAATAAAGCTCCCAACTCGCAGGAGTAAGAGCCTGTGAATTATTTGTTTGTGATGGATATTTCTTGTGGATTTTGCATGGAGTTTCCCGGGTCCAAGTCCATGCAGATCTGATCCTTCAGGATGGTCAATCTTGCATTGCTGTAACATCGGAGATATGAACTATTCCTTTGTGGAGTTTACACACTTGTTGAATATAGGATCTGTGGAGATGGAGAGGCAGCGAAGTAATCGGGTCTAATCTGATAACAGTACGTTTGACAAAACAAAAACAGCTCTGAAAATAATCAATGCTAAAATCATTACCATTAAAGATAAGGATTGATTTGTCAGTGATTAAATCCAATGGCATTCACAGAATTATAGAGTCTGCACTGATTCTATGGCTGAGTATCTTACCCAGGCCTCCTCCCCTGCCCTTTCCCTGTAATCCTGTGAATTTACCATGGCTAATCCCCTTAACCTACATATCTAGAGACACGAAGGGCCAATTTAACATGGCTAATCCATTAAACTGCACATCTTAAAACACGCAATTTACCAAGGCTAATCTACCTAAATTACCCATCCTTGGTCTGTGGAAGGAAACCAGAACACCTGCAAGAAACCCACAAAGACAAGGGGAGAATTAGGGTGGCACAGTGGTAAGCACTGTTGTTTCACAGCTCCAGGGATCTGAGTTCAATCCCAACCTTGGGTGTCTGTCAGAGTGGAGCTTGAACACACTCCTCACGTCTGCATGGGCTTCCTCTGGTTTATCCAATTTCCTCTCAGAGTCCAAAGATGTGCAAGTTTAGTGAATTGGCCATGTTAAATTACCTTTTAAAAAGTTTAATTATTACTCACAAGTAAGGCTTACATTAACACTGCAATGAAGTTACTGTGAAATTCTTCTGTTAATGTCCCAAGATGCATCGGTTAGATGGATTAACCATGGTAAATGTGTAGGGCTACCATGAAAGGGAGGCAGGGTTAGGGCCTGTTGGAAATACTCTGACGGAGAATCGGTGCAGACTCGATGGGCCGAATGGTCTCTTCTGCACTATAGGGATTCTATGAATGTGCAAACTCCACACAGCCAGTCACCCGAGGCCAGAATTGAACCTGGATGCCTGGCGATACGAGACAGCTGTGCTTCCCACTGTGCCAGTATTGAAGAAACACTGGCCGATACAATGGAATGGAACAAGCAGCATTTGTATAATGCCTGACTTCATCATATTTGGTAAATTGGTAAAGGACCATCAATGGTTAGGAAAGCAACATGACTTCAGAAACTGCTCCACAAAACCACGAAAATAATCGAGAAAGAATGACTGACACTTTGTATTAGCAGTACGCTTTTGTAATAAAATTTCTAAGATTCATGGACTGGAGACCATAACCCCAGTGACTTAAATGTGATGGTACACCATGCCATGGGGCATGCTTTGCTCTTCATTTAAGAGCAGATTCAATGCATCAATCCTGTAACAGAAATTCATTCCGATTGGGGAAAAAACCGGAAAGGACGACAGATAAAATTAAGTGAAACCAATCTTTGGAACTGGAGTCCGTTGTCAAAGGTTTTTGAAGTCACGCGCATCTTCGATTGAAATTAAAATCATTTAAAGTTTAAGAGACGTATCAAATGGATGAAAATTTAATCACTTAACATTTTCATTTAATTACCCAAAGGTTTATTGTCTTTTTATTTTATTGACAGAATCCAATTTTGTCTCCTTTCCAATGTTCTTATTTTGAAATGTTTTCCGGAGGGTGCCGGAATTCAGACAACTTAATTTGAAAGGTCGCTCATAATGTGATAATGTGTTTCAAACAAGGAGCCCGAGGCATTCTCAATTTATCAAGGAATTCGATCAGATTGTTAGGCTTTAATTTGTTTCAGTAGAAGCTTATTTTTACACAGCATAAAAAAGGGTCCACTGGTTAGCGCTGCTGCCTCACAGCGCCAAGGATCAGGGTTCAATTCTGGCCTCGGGTGACTGTCTGCGTGGAGGTTTCACGTCCTCCCCTGTGTCTGCATGGGTCTCCTCCGGGTGCTCCGGTTTCTTCCCACATCCAAAAACATGCGGGTTAGGTTGATTGACGGTGCTAAATTGTCCCTTAGTGGCAGAGTAAATATGGGGATAGGTCCTGGGTGTGATTGTTGCCAGTGGAAACTTGATAGGCTGAATGGCCTCCTTCTTCACCACATAGATTCTATGATTCGATTCTAAGATTCTATCCTAAAAGGTGGGAAATGCAGCCCAATTTTAACTTGGGATGAGCAATATGCATAAGGATGAGCAGCTATTTTAACTCTGGGCCTCATTCTAAATGTACCAGGATGTGGTACATTCTAAATGCACCACGCCTCTCTGCATCAGCGATGTTAGGCGAAGGGTGGACCTGGAGGCAGGGGACACGCAGCCAGGAGTAGTTAAAGAAAACTTGAGGAGTGAGGCCCACAACACTCACCTTCAGGGAGGGAGGCAGATCTGCTGAAGAAATACAAGCGAGGGTCAATACTGAAGCCTGGAGAGTGAGACAGGGAGAGGAGCAGGAGTGCCTGAGCTTGAATAAAAGCCAATAGTAACGTCACGGGAAATTGGTCATTGGTTGGTGGGCATTTCTCTTAGGCAATGAACTGGGTGTTTAATTAATAATTAAAACTGTTGACTATTACTAACAAGTACAGATACGTAACTGGTGAGTATCATCTTCTGGGAGGATTTTCTAGCCCACCCACGGCGTGTTTCTCATGGCGGGAGGCAGTATGCCATTTGACAGCAGTGCGATCTTCAGGTGCCATCGCTGTCAATGGGATTTCCCATTGAATCCACCCCATGCTGCTGAGAGACCCATGGCAGGGGTCCACCATCAGTGTGGGCAGAATATCCCTCTGGCCTGAACAACCGGAAATTTCCTGTCTCTACTTTCAAGTAAAGTTTAATACCACTTGTCAGGTGAATTATGTATTAGCATGGTTACCAGTATTAGTAAAGTTTATTAGTAGTATGTTTATTACCTTTGGTAAAGCTGTATTAGTATTGGTAATGTTTATTGCCATTAGTAAATGTAAGAGCGGTAACAAACTTATCAGCAATAAATAGGGAAATAGCAGGGCTGCTCTAAATCTGAGAGTGCACATCCTGTGCGATGTGGGAATTCTAGGCCACTTTCCCATGTCTTAGATAGACATTTGTGCAGGAAGTCTCATCAGTTGGAGCACCGCGTTTGAGACCTTCATGGAGAGCACAGTTGTCCCCCTGCAAGTGTATGTAGGCAGAAAGGAAATGGATAACCATCAGACAGTTCAAACATACAGGCATATAGTGCAGAAGTCCACTGAGTGCCTTATACCCTCCAACCAGTAATCAGTTCTGAATATTGATAGGAATGATGTTCATATGTGAAGCCAGAGCAAAGTACATGGCACTGCGGGTAACTCTTCTGTACAGGGCGTTGCAAAGAAGTCTGGAAGAGCACCAGCGATGGTCGAATTGATTTTTAGGAGAATAGTTGTGCGCTTTTGCAGCCACAGAATAAGGGCCTGAATCACTTATTTTAGACACTCATTTTCTCCCTGGCCTGTCATTTTCATTGACACTTTTAAACTTTAATGCTGTAAAAAAGATGGTCTCCTCCTTTACTCTGACTCTCTTGGGCTTCAATGTCACTGGCGATCCCTACGTTGCCAGGATTCTGTTTGGCCTCTTAGTATCCCAAGATGTGTAGATTAGATGGATTAGCTATGGTAAATGCGTGGGATTTTGGAGATAGGGTGGGAGACCGGACCTTGGTAAGATACTCTGTTAGAGAGTCGGTGAAGACTCGATGGGCCAAATGGCTTCCTGCACTGTAGGAGTTCTATGATTCCAAGTGCAATATAAGTAAGGAAAGCCAGCATTGATTCATTAAAATCATGTTTGACTAACTAGCCGATGTTTTTTGAGGAGATAACAACAAAGGTTGATAATGACAATGCTGTTGACATGGATTTTCAAAAGGCATTTGATCGAGTTCCACACAATAGACTTGTGAGCTCATGGGACAGAAGGGAAAGCAGCCATATGAAAATGACTAAGTGACAGCGAGCACCATGTTGATGTTAATTGATGTTTTCCAGGCTGGAGGAAGATCTGCAATGGAGTTTCTCAGGGGTTGGTGTTGGGATCTTGGCTTTCCCTGACATATTCATGACCTAGACTTTGGTGTATAGGGCAAAATTTCAAAATTTTGGGATGATATGAAACTTTGAAGAGGCAGGTTCAGAACTTCAAAAGGACATTGGCAAATTGGTGGAATGGACAGATAGGTGACAGATGAAGTTCACTGCAGAGAAATGTGAAGATCATTTCTGCCTCATAGCACCAGAGACCCAGGTTCGAATCCAGTCCTGAGTGACTGTCTGTGGGGAGTTTCCACATTCTTCCCGTACCTGCATGGTTTTCCTTTGGGTGCTCCGGTTTCCTTCCACACTCCAAGGATATGTAGGTTAGGTGGATTGGCCATACTAAGTTGTCCCTAAGTGACACAGTAGCACTGTGGTTAGCACTGCTGCTTCACAGCTCCAGAGACCTGGGTTCGATTCCTGGCTTGGGTTACTGTCTGTGTGGTGTTTGCACATTCTCCTTGTGTCTGCGTGGGTTTCCTCCAGGTGATCCAGTTTCCTCCCACAGTCCAAAGATGTGCGGGTTAGGTTGAGTGGCCATTCTAAAAATTGCCCCTTAGAGTCATGAGATACATAGGTTAGAGGGGATTAGTGGGTAAATATGTGGGGATATGGGGGTAGGGCCTGGATGGAATTGTGGTTGGTGCAGGCCCGATGGGCTGAATGGCCTCCTTCTGCACGGTATGATTTCTATGATTCTATGACCCTAGATGCATAAATTAGGAGGATTAGTGAGGTAAATGTATGTATATACAAGGATAGGGTGGGAAAGATGTTCTTTTCGAGAGCCAATACAGATTCAATGAACCAAATGACCTCCTTCTGCACTGTTGGGAATCTATGATTTTGATAAGAAGAACATTGAATGACAATTTTAGTTAAGGATACAGGTCTATAAGGTGTACAGGAGCCAAAGGACCTGGGTGCATGTGTGCATAAGGTGACAGGACGGCTTGAGACAGTGGTTAGTAGAGCGTATGTTAGGCTTTGCTTTACTAATAGAGGCAGAGTGCAGGAGCAAGGAGGTAATGTTGATCTTGCATAAAACACTCGTTCAGCCTCTGCTGGAGCATTGTATCCAGTTGTGGTGCTGCAGTGTGGGGAAAATGTGAAGGCATTGAAAGGAGGGCAAAAATGATTCACGCAAATGGTTAAAGGGATGAGGAACTTGAGAGCTATGAAGATAGATTGGACGTGTTAGGACAGCTTTCCTTGGAGAAAAGAAAGCTGAGAAGAGATTTGATAGAGGTATTCAAAATCATTTGGGTTTTGAACAGAGTAGATAGCGAGAAACTGTTCCTACTTGTAAAAGGGCATATTTTAAACAACTGGTAAAAGGAACAAGGGGATATGGGACAAAGCTTCTTCAGGCAGTGAGTGGTTAAGGCCTGAGATTTTGGTGGAGACAGGTTCAAATGAGGGGTCCAAAAGGGAATTATAGTGTTATCTGAAGGTCTGGAATGCACTGCCTGAGAATTTGATAGAGCCAGGTTCGATTGAGGTGTCCGAAAGGAAATTAGATTGTTATCTGAAAAAGAACAATGTGCAGTGTAATAGAGAGAGAAGGCAAGACATTAATATAAGGTAAAGTGTTCATTTGAAGAGTCCGTGTTGACACAATGGGCCCAATGGCCTTCTTCTACGCTGTGGAAAACAAATAAAACTCTATGATGTAGGTCACATTCATGTCTCCTGGGATCCCTTCCCCAGGAATCAAGTAAGTTGACTGATTAGGGAAATGATAAGTGGAATCAAGAGAATGGAGAGGGAGCAGGAGAGGCCTTAAAGATTTTTTTGAGGGCTGGTAGAAGCAGTCCTGCTAAACCTCCCCACCTCATTCCTCCTCGGTTTTTGGTGATTTTGTGCAACTCTTACATTATAACTGCATAAAATCCCTTGGCGTATTTTTTTTAAAGTGAAAACTAAATGAACATTATTGCTTCATCAGTAGTTTAGACAGCTTGGAGGTAGCAAAGGAATTGAATGCTGGTCCGGTAATTCAATGGACTGTGATTGTTGTAAAACCATAGTCAATTCACACAAAAAGAATAGAAAATGACTGATCCTGGTTGATGCTATCCTTGGGAAAGTTCCCAATGCCAGAAGTTTAATACGCCCGGCTGATCAGTAATTGGTAGGCTAATTAGCAAGTACTGCCAGCACAGATTAGTATAAGCTTGGAATTGAGAATAAAACAGGCTTCAGAAATAAATATTTTACACTTGACACAAATACATATCTTTCTTAATTATAGGAATTGCAGGAAAGAATTAATACTAAAAATGTTAATGAGTATTTTTATTTGCATTTAGTTATGGAGGAAATCATCAGGCCACGCAGTTGCTGATTGAGAAAGCCATCTCATTTGTTACACATTCCTTGTAATACTCAAAAACCAATCATCTTCCCTGGACAGGATTCTCCGGCCTCACACACCCCAAGACCAGAAATTCCCATTAAAAGATCCGCTAAATTTTCTGTCTCCCCGCTACGATTCCTGTGGCAGGCAAGTCAGCCCCTGTGTTTCCTCACCACTTAATCCATTCTCATTAAGTTTGCAGTTGGAGTATTGTGTGCAGTTTTGGTGTCCTTATCTGTGGAAGGATGTCCTTGCTATAGTGGGAGCTCAGCGATGGTTGACCAGACTGATTCCTGGGATGGCAGGTCTGTCATATGAGGAGAGATTAAGTCGGTTAGGATTATATTCACTGAAGTTGAGAAGAGCGAGAGGGTATCTCATAAAAACTTACAAAATTCTAACAGGGTTAGACAGGGCAGATTCAGAAAGAATGTTCCCAGTGGTGACAGAGTCCAGAACTAGGAGTAATAGTTTGAGGACAAGGCCTTTTGGAATTGAGGTGAGGAGAAATTTCTTCACCCAGGGGGTGGTGCGCGTGTGGAATTCATTACCACAGAAAGTAGTTGAGGTCAAAATGTTGTCTGATTTCAAGAAGAAATTAGATAAAGCTCGGATATTGAACTTGCTGATCAGTTATGATCAAAATGAATGGCGGACCAGACCGAAAAGGGCCAAATGGCTTCCTCCTACTTCTAGTTTCTATGTTTCTATGTTAATTAACTTGTTTGTTGTACATTTACTGGGAAAAGGAGCGATCCTAATTTCAATCCAATCTACAAATGGAGAGTTTTGGAACTTTTGTTTAATTGTGTCAGGAGTGAGCCTAGCTTAAAATGGTTCCGTCTTTATGAATGGCGTCATACAAATTTTGTTCCTGCACATGTGACCATTATTCCTGGATCTGCCAGCATTTATCATGGCCAAGTCAATGTTGGTTTAAATCCATTCTTTATACTCACGATTCGTCAAGGACTATTTGCGGGCTTTTGCGCTTGAAGTTGCTATTAGCCAGCCATAGAAGAAAGCAGAGTCCTCCATAGAGTATCTGGAGCAAGAACCTGCAAGTACCTCCTTAACTAATCAAACTGAAGAAATGATAATAAGCTGTGCAGAGTTTGAACGTTTACCTGTCAGTTAGAATATTCAATTCAAGGTCAAATCAGAGGCAGAATGCAAAGTAAAGAAAAGGAAAGGGCAATCTGATGAAGAGAAAGAAAGAAAAAGTCGAAGAATGTTAACATTTCTCCTTTCCCTCCACACCCTGCTCTATAATACTGAACAAAGGGCCACCTTGTCTTCAGGACATAAGAACAAAGGAGTAGGAGGAGATCACAGAGCCCATTAATTCTGCCCTGCCATTCACTACAGTCATGGCTTATCTTGAGCTTCAGATCCATTACCTACATCCCTTTCCCCACCAACGTCCCTTAATTCCCAAGTCCTTCCCAGCCTTAAAGGAGTTTTTGACCATTTTCATCCACATCATGACAGTCATCATTGCATTTCCAGCCATACATTCAGCTTATCAGATTAACCATATTTATCACATAGAATTAGACATCACTGAAGTTGGCAATTTGGCCTCACTTGCCTGTACTGGCTCTTTGGTAGAGCTATCTCATTAGTTGCACGCCTCTTATCTTTTCCTCTTAGCCCTATATAAATATATTATATATACTTTTTTTAGTGTCCCAAGTAGGCTTACATTAACACTGCAACTAAGTTACTGTAGAAATCCCCTCGCCGCCACATTACAACACCTGTTTGGGTATCCTGAGGGAGAATTTAACATTGCCGATACACCTAACCAGCTCATCTTTTGGGCTGTGGGAGGAAACTGGAGCAACCCCATGCAGCCACAGAGAGAATGTGAAAACTGTGCACAGACAGTGGCCCAAGGTTGGAATCAAACCCTGGGTCCCTGGCGCTGTGAGGCAGCAGTGCTAACCACCATGCCATCATCATTAGTTTCACATTAAAGCATTCAATATACTTCAGGAATGATGTTATTGGTTGCAGAAGTGTTTTTGGATGTCTTATGTTCATGAAAGTTGCTGTTACACGAAAGTATTTCTATCTTTCTTATTTTTCTTTTCATCTATTCTTTTGCTTTGGTAACTGAATAAAGCCTAATGTGAATTATGACACTGTGTTGTAGGTTTTGTCTGGATCTGGACAATGTGGAAGATTCTAGTGTAACTCATGCTTCAAAACATCACACAAACTGCGACTTTACCTTGTCATTTATGTACAGTTTGTCTTCATGTTTAACATGCATTGCCTCAAACACTGCAATTTGGACTGTTCACAACATTATTCATGTGACATAATTGGTGCCCGTGACAGAATTCTGAAACAGTCTTTCAGAAGTAAGTGACATTGGAGACAGAATAAAGCTGTAAAGTGCAGCTTGCAATGCATTGCATGGATTTTCTCTGTGTACCGTGATTTCCAGCTATCATACTTTGGTGGATAATTTTCAACAGATTACAATCGTTTTTGTGTGTCTGTGTGTTTTTGGAGGGAGGGGCCCATTCGTGATGATCAGGTACTTTACGATGATGAATCGATTGGAGAAAGGAGTTAAAAGTTTATTCCATTGAGATATTCTGGGCAGACAACCTGCAATCCTGAGTGAGAAGCAAAAAAAAATGCTTTTCATCTCGTAGACAATCCTTTCATGTCCAACTTCTTTCTTTCGTATCATCTCATCGGCTTCTTTCTGCAACTTTAAGGCCACTTTCCCTCCTATCAGAGTAAGTTTTAACTGTAAGCTTATTTATTAATGTCATAAGTAGGCCTACATTTACATTGCAATGAAGTTCCTGTGAAAATCACCTAATCGTCACACTCGCGTGCCTGTTCGGGTACGCTGAGGGAAAATTTACCAAGGCCAATGCATCTTATCAACACGTCTTTCGGACTGTGGTAGTACACCGGACATCCAGAGGAAACCCATGCAGACATGGGAAGAACTTGCAGACTCCGTACAGACAGTCACCCAAGCATGGAATCAAACGTGAGTCCCTGGCGGTGTTAGGCAGCAATGCTAACCACTGTGCCACCGTATCACCCCTAGATTACTAATGCAATAGTCTGAATACTCTTCCTGCTCCCTGAGTGCCTTACCATATTGATTTGTTCCATTCTTCAACTTGAATCCATTCTTTTCCAAATCTTTAGGTCTATGGAGACTCTGCGCTTCCTCAGTCTTCTCACTGCTACCTCACAGTACCAGGGACACAGGTTCAATTCCAGCCTTGGGTCACTGCCTGTGTGGAGTTTGCTTGTTCCCTCCATGTCTGCGTGGATTTCCTCTGGGTGGTTTCCTCCCACAGTCAAAGACATGCAGGTTAGGTTGATTGGCCATGCTAAGTTAA
Source organism: Carcharhinus amblyrhynchos (assembly GCF_965287045.1). NCBI lineage: Eukaryota > Metazoa > Chordata > Chondrichthyes > Carcharhiniformes > Carcharhinidae > Carcharhinus > Carcharhinus amblyrhynchos. The sequence continues at coordinate 85,056,256 of NC_137334.1, forward strand.
CTCTGGTGTCATGGGGATTAATGGGGTAAATATGTGGGGTTAGGGAAATAGGGTCAGTGGTTACGGGGATCGGGCCTGAGTCGGATTGTTGTTGGTGCAGGCTCAATGGGCCAAATGGCCTCCTTCTGCATTGTAGGGATTCTATAATTCCGTCAAGTGTTTCATTCCCAATTTTATGATCAAACAAGGAAGGGAAACAAGGAAATGCGCAATAAATGATAGGATTCTGAAAACCAACAGTGATATGAGGAAAGATAATTTTTACACAACAAATAGTTAGGATCTGAATGCACTGCCTGATGGTATGTGGAGGCAGATTTAACTTTGCAAGACAGTAATTGGTAACGTCTCTTGACTTGTAATCCAGAGGCCCTGGTTAATGCTCTGTGATTATGAGTTCAAATCCTACCATGACAGTTACTGCAATTTAAATTCATCTGGAATTAAAATGCTGCCCTCAGCAATGGTGACCATAAAAACACTGTCAAGTGGTGTAAGAGTGGTATGGTTTACTAATGCCCTCTAGAAAAGGAAATCTGCAGCTGTTATCTGGTCTGGCCTACATGTGGTTGACTCTTAACTACCCTTTGAAAAGGTGTACACGTCACTCAGTTTGCAGGTTTGGCCAATGACACTCGCGTCCCTTAAAGGGTGTGGTCGTTGGAGGCCAATGATCTTCGACCTAAGACAGTGCTATGGGGGTTCCTCTAGGTAGTGTCCTCGGCTCAACCATTTTCAGCTGCTTTATCAACGATCTTCTCTCCACCATAAAGTCGGAACTAAGGGTGATTGCTGATAATTGCACAGTTCGTAATACATTTACAACTCCTCAGATAGTGAAGCAATCTGTGTCCATTTGCAGCAAATTCTGGGCAATATTTAGGCTCGGGTGATAAGTGGCAGATCGCATTTGTACTACTTAAGTGTCAGGCAATGTGCATCACCAACAAGAGCGAATCTAATCATCTCCCCTTGTCGTATTACTGTCACTGAATCCTCCACCATCAGCATCCTGCGGGGGAGGATTACCATTGACCAGAACTCTAACTAGATCAGCCTATAAATAGATCAGAGGCTGGGAATTATGTGATGAGTAACTCACCTCCTGTCTCCCCAGTGCTTGTCCATCATCGACATTGCACATATAAGGAGCTAAGTGGAATACCCTTCACTTGACTGGATCAATGTAACTACAGCAATACTCAATCTCAACACAATCCAGCATTCCTTACCCACCACTAATTGCCTTTGAACTGAGTGGCTTGTTTGGCCATTTTAGAGGGCAGTTAAGAATCAAACACATTGCGAAGGATCTGGAGTCACATGTAGGCCAGACCAGGTAAGGATGGCAGATTTCCTTCCCTAAACAATTGATTTTTACAAAAATCAATGATAGTTTCATGGTCACATTTATGAAGACTAGCTTTATATTTCAGATTGATTAATTGGATTTATTAATTGAATTTAAATTCCACCACCTGCCATGGTGGGGTTTGAACCCATCTTTCCAGAGAATTTGCCCAGACCTGTGGATTAATAATCCAGTGACATTAGCACTGCACTACTATCTCTTCTGGAAATGGCAGGTACCATACAAGGTATATGATAGCAACTCACCTAGACTCTTTCAACAGCATCTTCAAAATACATGAATCCTGCCACCAAGAAGAACATGAGCACCAGGTGCATGGTAACACCATTTCGTGAAAGTTGCCCTCTAAGTCATACCTGACCTGGAACCATATTTTGTTCCTTCAATATCATTGGGCCAAAGAGCTGGAACTCCCTCCACAACAGCTCTGTGGATGTGCCTACACCATATGGACTGTAGCAGTTTATGTTTTAAGTTTAGGTTTGGTTATGAATGTTGTAAGGTAGGCTCATATTAACACTGCAATGAAGTTACTACTGTGAAAATCCCCTCGTCACCACACTCCAGCGCCTGTTCGCGTACACTGAGGGAGAACTTAGCGCGGCCAATGCACCTAACCAACACATCTCTCAGACGTGCAGTTCACCACTTTCTCAAGTTCATTTGGGGACAGGATGGGAATAAATTCTGATCTCCTGAGGGATCTCATGAGAAAAAGCAGAAGAATTTTTAAAGTATTCATGAAGTTCTGTCTGTGAGCTTTGTGTTTTAAAGTTATTGGAAACAATTTTAATTTTTGTAATAAACCTCAGTTGATTTTTACTTCTTACTTCCTTAACGAAGAGGATAATGCCACCCAAATAAACAACGACACAAAGATGACCCCAAGTCAGTGGTGAAATACAAAGGCAATAGGTAAGCTCAAGTCATAGAGTCAGAGGTTCACAACATGGAAACTGACCCTTCAGCCTAACTTGTCCATGCTACCTTTTTTTATGATGTGTATGTGCCGGCATTGGACTGGGGTAAACACAATAAAAAGTCTGACAACACCAGGTTTTAGTCCAACCAATTTATTTGATAGTAAACTCACAAGCTTTCGAGGGGACTGCCTCTTCACCTGACGAAGAGGGAGTCCCCTCGAAAGCTTGTGAGTTTACTATCAAATAAATCTGTTGGACTAAAACCTGGTGTTGTCAGACTTATTACCCTTTTTTTAAGCATTAGACTAATCCCAATTGCCCACTTTTGGCCCATATCCCTCTATACCCATCTTCTCCATGTAACTGTCTAAACATATTTTAAAAGACAACATTGTACCCACCGTTACTACTACCTCTGGCAGCTTGTTCCAGACACTCACCACTCTCTGTGTGGAAAAAAATGCCCCTCTGGACCCTTTTGTATCTCTCCCTTCCCACCTTAAATCTATGCCCTCTAGTTTTAGACTCCCCTACCTGAGGAAAAGATGTTGACTATCTAATGAACTATTCCCCTCATCACCTTATGGATCTCTATAAAATCACCCCTAACCCTCCTATGTTCCAGGGAATAAAGTCCCAGTCTCTCCAGCCTCTCCTTATAACTCAAACCATCAAGTCTTGAGTAGCATCCTAGTAAATCTTTTCTGTGCTCTTTCTAGCTTAATAATGAAGTCATGGTAATAAATTTCTCAAGCATTACTATTGAGGTTCATGGTACCCTTCAACACGATTAGCACTCTGCAATTGGCTTCCACCATTTATAATGTAAAGAAAATATTGACTAATGAACTCTTAAAGCAAGAATTTTTTAGATTCTGAGGATGAGCTGTGCCGCATGCGACCTCAGTTCTGTGGTATGCAGCAGGCTCACAGATCACTAAATTGCTTCAGTGCACAGATTCAGTAATGCAGAATTGCGAGCGGTGCCTCTTAATCCATAAACGTTGCGGCCAATTTGCTTGAATTGAGTCCAATTGATTCAAAGTCAAAAGTTAAGATGGCAGGCTTAACATTTTGCTATGAAGTCAACCTGCTTCTGGCAGGTGAGGGGAGCGAAGAAATCAGAAATATATTGAAGCCTACAAATGCAAGCTGACAAATGAGGGAAGGCAAAGTGATGTGGCTTGATGGGGCTGTCAGAATGATGGATACGTAAATCCCAAACAAGCAGTCAACTGACAGCCTGAAGCAAGGTGTCTCCAAAACACTGATCAGTGAACAGGACAGAGGTACGTGCACTGATGTGATACCAAAAGACAAGCAGAGAGATGATTAGCAAAGGATGACAAGAAACCTTTTCACCTGTCAATGTTGGATGTCTTATTTAGTTTCATTTGATTTTTTTTCTGAAAACATTGTTTATCAGGGTGATTACTATTAATTTGAGAATTTCAAATTGTCTGGAAGAAAACCTATAACTAAAAAAAAGACTTGTATTCCTGATACCTTCGTAATTGCTCAACTTTGCCCCTATCTCAGCTCACAGAGCCAGGCATCCAGGTCAGCTCCAGCTTTGTATGACAGTCTGTATGGAATTTGTGCATCCTCCCCAAGGGTTCCCCCCGGATGATCCGGTTTCCTCCCAAAGTCCAAATATGTATAGGCTGGGTGGATTTTCCTTGCTAAATTGCAGCTTAGTCATCAAAGATGTTCAGGTTAGGGGGAGTTGCCATGGTAAATTTGTGGAGTTACAGGGATTGGACTTGGGTAAGATGATCTGTTGGGGAGTTAGTGCAAACGCGATGGCCCAAATGGCCCCCATCTGCACTATAGGCATTCTATAATGTGCTGTTGAAATTCTCTTTGAAACCAACTTGACACTTGCTGGCTGGTCTCCCACATTCTATCCTCCAAAGGCTGGAGGTCATCTATGATTGACGCTGCCCATCGCCTTCACTTGCAGCAAGTCCCCATCATCCCTGTGCTCACTGATCTACATTGGTCTCTAGTCAAGCAATGTCTTGAATTTTAAAAATCATCCTTGTTTTTGAATCCCTCCATGGCCTTGCCCTTCCCTATCTCACTCATGTCTTCCAACCACCCCCCGCAAACCCTCTGAGATATCAGCTCTGCTTTCATTCTGACCTCTTGCTCATTCCCAATCATAGTTGCTCCACCATCAGTGGCCATGCCTTCAGTTGTCTAGAGCAATGGTTCCTAACCATTGTGCCGCAGCTCAGTAGTGTGCCATGGCAAGCTTGCTGGAATGTTTTGGTGAATGCAGTACTAGTGGCGGGCATGAGAAAGCGAGCACTGGGAGGTGTTCTTACCCCCTTTGTCCTCCTCCTATTGCAGTCCCGGCAGTGGCGATTAATGCGCTCTTGAGACTGCTGGGGCTGATGGAGCCATTGGCCAACATGATTGGCCAGTAGGTACTGAAGAAGGGGCACTTCACCCTCAGTGAGGGGTGGCAGCCTGACTCGAGCCTTGTTTTGCCTTCCCTGCTGTGCATCATGGCTGCAGGGTAAGCTGGTCTGGTTCAAATCCACTCCACATTGACTTATCTTCTTTAAAGATGAAGGCGGACATGGTACGCCATTGCACCGCCTTTAATTTTCAGCCTGAGCACAGAGCTGCATTGGACTTCCAACCTCGATTTTGCGTAATTGGGGTGAATTTTACTGTCCCACCCACCATGGGCATCGGAGCAGGCAAGAGGCAGACCACAGAAAAGCCCGTTGACTGCAGGCAGGGTTTTCCAATATTGCAAGCGAGTGAGGCCGGAAAATCTCAGCCCATGTCTCCAAGGTGGGATTTGAACCTACGACGTTCTGAAGCAAAGCATGCTATCCGCTGAGTCACAGATGAGTTGATGCCACTTCCTGTTATTGTCACGCCAACCTCCGAAAATATGGTTGATTACCCGAAAAAAGAAAGTGAAAATAATTCTTGATAATTGAAATAAGATAGCAATCCGTATTTAAGATTAATTTGGAAATTAGATCCATTTATTAGTATTCATCATGATATGTAGATCATTTTTTACCACAAGATAAGTTCAGATAATGCAGACCCTTCAGCTTATTTGAACTGATCATGCCAGCATACCAACCCGTCTGTCTTCTCATTACAGAATCAAACTGTTTCTTAAATGAGCTTAATGTCAACCATCCTTCTTAGCAATTCTGTAACTATTAATCACCCTTGACATCTTGAGTGTGTGTCCTCTTGCATTTAAACATTCAACACTGGGGAAAATTTGACCTTTAATGTTATTACAAGTAACAAATCCTACCGGTTCACTTATGACTTTTGTCATTTTTGGGTCATCAGTTAAAAACTTGACTACTTCCCTGGTGTGGTCAGCCAGCCAGTCAAAAGGGGAGAAATGCGAAGTGCCTGCTGATTGTAGTTCATGGTCACTCATGAGGATTAAGCAGCTCGATTGGTTTGCAGAGGCAAGTTCTCCTGTGTCCTCCAGGTGCTCCGGTTTTCCCCCATGGTCTAAAGATGTGCGGGTCAGGTTTATTGGCCATGCTAAATTGCCCCTTTATGTCTTGGGATGCATAGGTTAGAGGGATTAGCGGGGAAAATATGTGGGGTTGCGGGGATAGGGCCTGGGTGGGTGTTATCGGTGCAGACTCAATGGGCTGAATGGCTTCCTTCTGCACTGTAGGTTTTCTATGATTCTATGAAGTTTGCTGGGCTTAGGATTTTTCTTATTCATTCATTCATGAGACATGGGCATCACTGGCTGGTCACCATTTATTGCCCATCCCTTGTTGCCCTTGTTTAGAGGCCAGTTGCGAGTCAACTACATTGCTGTTTATGGGGGAATCTGGAGTCACACATAGGCCAGACTGGGTAAGAATGGCAGAATTCCTTCCCTAAAGGACATTAGTGAACCAGACAGGTTTTTCCAACAATCGTTTCTTAGTGATCAGTCGATTCTTAATTCCAGATTTTTTTTTAATGAACTGAAATTCCACTATCTGCCATAGTAGGGTTTGAACCTGGGTCCCTGGAATATTAGCTGAGTTTCTGGATTAATAGCCCAGCCATAGTACCACACAGCCATTGCTGCCCCAGTGTGGAACTGGACCAGTGAAAAGTAAGAGGAGGGTGCAGAAATGAATCCTGCATGACCTACACAACAGGAGTCAGCCTGACTCTTTGTGAACCTGAAGTCCACACCCTCCTACTTCCCGTAATCGCAAAGCAGAAGAGGAGATAGTTTGTCTGTTTTCCTCTGTGGATCAACAGGAAAGCAATGATCAGGGAAAGGTGACACAACAGTAGTGATATTAGGAGAAAAATATTGGGTCGCTGCTAGGTTCATTTCTGTTAACTGCAAGATCGTTTTTGCAATCCAATTTTCTTGGGATATTTGAAACTGCACTCGAAGTGCTTTCTTTTTCGCTGATAAGATAAACTCTCTGTGTGACTTGAAAATATCACATATGCAGTGAAAGAAAATAGTGCAGCTTGCTCTCAAAGTAAATCGACAAATGTATATTCATAAAAGGTTATTTCACACAACGTGGAATCACTTCATACCTGGTTGTACACGTGAGACAGATGCTCTGCAACAAACAACACTTAATTTGAATTATCAGTCAAAAGCCTTCTGCTAAATATAGCCATTATTTGCCACTTTACTATCGAATTCAGTTTAATAGCCATTGGCAGTGCCAAACAGGTGCCACTTGGCAATGTCAGGACCATGTCCTAATCATAAAATCCAACAGTATGGAAGGTGGCCATTCGACCCATTGAGTGTATACCCACCACAATCCCCTCGCCCCCATGGCCTGTTCCCCTAACCCCACACATTTACCCTGCTAATCCGCCTGACATTAGAGTGAATTTAGTATGGCCAATCAACCTAACGTGCTCTTCTTTGGACTATGGGTGGAAACTGGAGCACCAGAAAGAAACCCACGCAGACATGGGGAGAATGTGCAAATAGACACTGACCCGAGGACGGAATTGAACCTGGGACCCTGGTGTTCTGAGGCAGCAGTACTGACCACAGTGCCACTGTGCTGCCCCTCAGGGAGATGGCATTGCTATCAATGGCTGCCACGTCTCCAGGATTATGCTTGCATCTCCAGGGGTGAAAGACTGATCTCCAGGATATAGCTGTGAGCAAGAAATCTTAAGCACATGAGAAAATGGAACTTGTAAGTGTTTTTTGGAAGCATATTTAAAGTGTCCCATGGATTTTTGGCTATGTGCTTTCTTATCAATCTTTTTGTCATTATTTACACATTTCCCTCAATGTCTTCTTCATAGACAGTCCCTCGGGGTCAAAGATGCCTTCCTTCCACACTAACAATGAGTTTTCAGGTAACTGAGGAGTCTAGTGCGCGATCTACAGTCTCTGTCACAGGTGGAGCAGACGGCAGTTGGAAGAATGGGTGGGTGGGGTGCCAGGTTATCACGCATTCCTTTCTAAGCCAACGCTTGGTGTTAGGTGGCTCTCGGTGATGAACCTTGAAATGTTCCATTTCTTCCCAGATGCTTTTCTTCAACTTTGGGCAGGGGTTCCCAGGTGTTGTTGGAGAAGTCTTCCAGTTCACAACAGTCACTTGTAAGGAGCAAGTCCATTCAGGCTTAAAAATTGAGATAAGTCTCAAGGCAACATCGATTAAGGGGAGGCAACTAGTGACATTATCGCTAGACTATTAATTCAGAAATTCAGCTAATGTTCTGAGGACCCGGGTTTCAATCACACCATGGCAGCTGGTGGAATTTGAATTCAATTTTAAAAATCTGGAATTAAGAATTATGTGGGTGGCACGGTGGTATAGCGGTTAGCACTGCTGCCTCACAGAGCCAGGGACCCGGGTTCAATTCCAGCCTCGGGTCACTATCTGTGTGGAGTTTGTACATTCTCCCCGTGAGTGCGTTGGTTTCCACCAGGTGCTTTGGTTTCCTCCAAAGGTGTGCGGGTTAGGTTCATTAGCCGCACTAAGTTGACTCCAGTGTCACAGGCATTAGCAGGGTAGATATGTGGAGTAATGGGAATAGAGTGGGATTGTGGTCAGTGTAGACTTGATGGGCTGAATGGCCATCTTCTGCATGATAGGAAGTCTATGGATTCTACTGATGCCCATGAAACCGTTGTCAATTGTTGGAAAAACCCGTCTGGTTCATTAATGTCCTTTAGGGAAGGAAATCTGCCATCCTTCCCTGGTCTGACCCCACGTGTGATTCAGCAATGTGGTTGACTCTTGACTGTCCTCCAAGGGAAATGAGGGATGGACAATAAATGCTGGCCAGCCCAAGCCCCACAAATAAATCAAAAAAATGAAGAAGGCTTTAAAAATGTTTTCACCTCCTTCTTGTTAGTTGTGCAGCTCAGGGAAAAGCACATCACAAGTCCAGATGGATGTTGTTTCTTTGAATTAAGCTTCAATCAGAAGTTGATTGTCTGTACTCCAGATATTTGCATATTCTATATTGTGAACACTGACACATGGATGAATTCAAACATCGAGAGAGACAGTGTATGGATAACAAAGAAAATAGATGTTAATGATGTACACTGATGAGCAACCCAATTATTGTTTGATTTGGCTAAGATTGTATACATTCCAGTTGAAAAGGAATATATTCTCGTGTGAGACTTTAATTAAGAGAAATTGGAATTCCTCATTTTTTAAATAAACCCATCGAGTCTGTAGCTCAGTCATGTAGGAAAGGATGATCTTCAGCATGATCTGTGACCTGTCCTAGTTTTTTTCCTGTGTTGAATTATTTAATCCCTGAAAGGAAACAGTCAAGGCAGGGGTAAGCCCAAAACAGTAGAGCTCAAAGCCAGTAAGCAAAACATCAGCTCTGAAAAAGAGTCATATTGCACTTGAACCATTGTTGGCCATTTTCCCGAAATAATTCTGAGTGTCCAACAAGGGGGAAAGCCCTTTTTGTTACGAGATGAGTCTTAGTAATTTGTGGCACCCTGTGCCATGCAGAGGCCGTCGGGAGATTAGCAGCAGTTTGGAGGTGGGGAATAGATAGGTAGGCTGGCAGAAGAGTCCTCAGAACACCATCGTGCATATGTCCAGTCACCCAGTATCCTGGGAGATCGGTTGACAGACCCCCATGCCTGCAATTGCCAGCCTCCTGATCACTGGCCCCGACACCCCCGCCAAACCGTTCCCCCCCTCCACCCACGGTCGCCGACCCCAATCACCAACCCCAACCTCCTGATGCAGAACATCCCCTTCCCTCCAGGTCTCCCCACTTATCTGGCTTTGCACCCATCTGGCCCTGCCCTGCCTGAGGCCACACCCCCTCAGGTCCCTCCTCTTGGCACTGTCTGGTGCCTTGTGGCACTGCCAGTGTACTAGGCTGACAGTGCCAGGATGCCCGGTGGGCAGTACCAGCGTGTTAGGCCGGCTCTGCCAGGGTCCGAGGTTAATACTGTTTCCCCCCTCGCCCCCTCAGCTGCCAATCTCCTCGTGGGCTTCAATAGCCTCTGGTCCCACTGGTGAGGCCATTACATCTGATCCCCGTTGCTGGGAACCAGCTGTGATCCCCACTGGTATGGACCTTCATCGGCCTAATTGGAAAACTGAATGAGCCCAGACAATTGTGCCCAGAACTCAATAAACAGATTTAAATGAGTTGGGTGATGGGGTAATGGTTTTTCTCTCTTCACTGATGGTATCAGACCCGTTGAGCATTTTTCCCAGTATCTGCAGTATTTTGCTTTTTATTTTTCATAAGATAGGCCAGACAAGATAAGCCCTCTGCTTCTGATTGCTATTCCCAGTTGGAACTGCAGTTATGTGTGAATTGAGTGAGGATATGACTGAAGTTGGCTATGATACTGTCACAGTTGGAAGTGTTATGCCTTACACAAGAATAGTTTACAATTTAGCAAGCTGCTTGGGGGGTGACAGTGCCTGAGGATCAACACTAGATCAAGCAACCATTGCCTTACAGAGATGAAAAGGGTAAACCCCTACAGTGCAGAAGGAGTCCATTCGGCCCATCAATTCTTGACCGACCACAATCCTACCCAGGCCAATTCCCGTAGCCCCACATATTTACCTGCTAATCCTCCTGATACTAGGGTCACTTTATCACGTCAAACAACCTAACCTGCACATCATTGGAGTGTGGAAGGAAACCAAAGCACCCAGAGGAAACCCATGCAGACACGGGGAGAATGTGCAAACACCACACAAACAGTGACCCAAGGCCGGAATTGAACCCGGATCTCTGGCGCTGTGAGGCAGCAGTGCTGACCACTGTGCCACCCCGTGAGTATACTCTGAGCTTGCTGAGTTAAGTAGCTGTGTAGCAGGAGTGTTAGCTTTGGCTCCGCCGGTAAAATTCCCATTTCAGGACTTGACCACAGCAATCAAGGTTGACACACCAGTGCAAACGTTAAGGGAGTATTGCACTGGGAAAAAAGGGCTATAATCATATAGTAAGAAGCCTCACAACACCAGGTTAAAACCCAACAGGTTTATTTGGTAGCAAAAGCCACTAGCTTTCAGAGTCCTGCTCCTTCATCAGGTGAATGAATTAACCCCAGTGTACTGACCAGTATTTACCCCCTCAATCTCCACTACAGAAACAAATTGTCACACCATTACCACAATGCTGTTTGTGGGAGTTTGCTGGGTATATGGCAATTGGTTGCCATATTTTCAACATTGAAGCTGAGATTATTACACTTCAAAAGTACTTCATTCCCTGTGAAGTGCTTTGGGACATCTGTGTAGTTATGAGTGGCACTGTAGACCTATAGTAAACCTATAAACACTACAGTTAAGAAAGCCCACCCTCTATTTTCTCAGAAGACTAAGAAAATTTGGCATGTCAGCTCCAACTCTCACTAACTTTCACAGATGCACCATGGAAAGCTTTCTTTCTGGTTGTATCACAGCTTGGTATGGGCTCCTGCTCTGCCCAAGACTGCAAGAAACTACAAGTAGTCATGAATGTAACCCAGTCCACCACACAAATCAGCCTCCCATCCATTGACTCTGTCTACACTTCCCACTGCCTCAACAAAGCAGCCAGCATAATTAAGGACCCCATGCACCCTGGACATTCTCTCTTCCACTTTCTTCTGTCGGGAAAAAGAAGTCTGAGGTCACGTACCAACTGACTCAAGAACAGCTTCTTCCTTGCTGCTGCCAGACTTTTGAATGGACTTGCATTAAGTTGATCTTTCTCTATGCCCTAGCTATGACTGTAATATTATATTCTGCACTCTCTCATTTCCTTCTCTGTGAATGGTCTGTACAGCGCGCAAGAAACAATACTTTTCATTGTATGTTAATACATGTGAAAATAATAAATCAAATCAGATCAAATCAAATCAAAAGCTTTCTTCCTTCTCAAGCTTTGATTAAATCCAAAGACATGCTGGTTAGGTGGATTGGCCATGCTAAAATTGCCCCTCAGTATCAGGGGGGCTAGCAAAGGTAAATGTATGGGGTTATGGAGATAGGGCCTGGGTAGGACTGTGGTCGGTGCAGACACAATGGGCCGAATGGCCTCCTTCTGCACTGTAGGCTCCTATGATTCTATGATTCCAAGCATGGGCCCGGGATTGCTAATTCCCTGGGTTGTCCTGGAAATCATGATGTGGAGATGCTCTGTCTTATATGCCCTGTTTGTGATCAGAACTCCCCACTCACCTGATGAAGGGGCAGCGCTCTGAAAGCTAGTGGTGTTTACTACCAAATAAACCTGTTGGACTTTAACCTGGTGTTGTGAGACTTCTTACTGTGTTGTTCTGGAGACCCGGGATTGTAAATTAATTTCCAACACCCTTCCGTGAGAAAACCAGGATAAAAGTCAATATCATTAAAGACTTTTGTTTTCATTTCTGGTGTCTACTTCTCTTTCTTGGGTTGCAAACCTATCAGAGAAAGCAAAAAAAAATAGAAACAAAGTACGGTGGATGTTGGAAATCTTTAAAATAGAAGTAGAAACATGTCTGGCAGCACAGAGAGAGAAACAGAATTAATATTTTGATTCCATGGGAATTTTACCTTCCCACCCGCTTTGGAGCAGGCAAGGGATGAATCATGGAAAGGTCCATTGACCTTGGCAGGATTTTACGGTTTCTGGACAAACGAGGTCATAAAATTCCACCCCATATGACTCATCTTCAGAGCTGAAAAGGGTTCAAAATATAATGGAAATATACACTTTACCAGAGGGGGTGGAACAGCTAGAACAGGGTAAAGGGTCAATGATTGGTGGGAGCTAGGAGAGACTGGAATAAAGATGTGTCTGACCCCCGTCGGAAGATGTCTTACTGGCAGTGTTAAGGGCTATAGCAGGTGTTGATAGTTGCATAAGGGTAATGTAGCTGAATGTTTGGATAGTGATAGCCTTTTTCCTCTGATGGAAAAATCTAGCACGAGGGGGCATGGCTTTAAACTAAGGGGGGGTAGTTATAGGACAGATGTCAGGGGTAGGTTCTTTACCCAGAGGGTGGTGAGGGATTGGAATGCCCTGCCTGCTGCAGTTGTAAATGCGCCTAGTTTGGGGGCGTTTAAGAGGTCTGTGGACAGGCTTATGGACGAAAAGGGATTGGTTTAGGTTAGTGGGTCATTGTTGTTGTTTTTTTTTAACTGGTCGGCGCAACATCGTGGGCCGAAGGGCCTGTTCTGCACTGTAATGTTCTATGTTCTATGAATGTTTTAATAGGATAACAAAGGACAGTGCTCAGTGAAAACAAAACTTACAAACAAGTGATAGAAGGCCCTGTGGAAGAGGGGAAGGGGGCTTGCATTGGGGCAAAAATATTTTGGATTAAAAACGAGTAAAGATGGAGGAGAAGGTCACAGCCTGAAGACGTTCTGAAAGTTTAATTTGCCTAATCGGAAAATGAGGAGCTGCTCCTTCAGTTTTTGTTGGACTTCACTGGGGCAGGCCAAGGATGGACATGTGGGTATGACATCAAGACGCTGAGTTGAAATGGCAAGTGACAGGAAGGTTGGGGTTCTGCTTGCGGGCTGAGCGTAACAAAGCAACTAGCCAGTCTGTGTTTGGTTTCTCCCAATGTATAAGAGATTGAATTGGGAGCAGGGAGTGGAGTGGACCAAATTAAAGGCAGCGCAAGTGAAATATTGCTTCAACTGAAAGGAGTGTTTGGGGCTTTGAGTGGGGTGGAGAGAGGAAGTAAAGACACAGGTATTGCATCTTCTCCGATCGCAAGGGAAGATGCCATGGGAAGGAGATGAGGAGTTGGGGATGATGGAAGAGTGGACCAAAGTGTCATGGAAGGAGCTGTCCCTGTGGAAGGCTAATGGGAGAATGGGAGGATAATTCTACCCACCCCCTTTCTGTGGAATTCAGTACCCCAGTGTGTGGCGGATGGTGGGGTCGTAAGTAAATTTAAGAAGGATTTAGGTGGATTTTTAATGGACAATGGGTTGAAAGGTTATGGGGAGAAGGCAGGAAAATGGGGATGAGGAGCATTTCAACTATGATCAGAGTAGACTCAATGGGCCGAATGGACTAATCCTACTCCTTTATCCTATGAACTTACATAAGAGGAAGTGTGTTTTGTGGTGGCACCCTGTGGTGGAAATGGTGGATTGCTTGACTGGCAATGTTATTGAAAGTGGAAACTCATGCTGAACTCTGGAAGGAATATGTCCACCCATGTATTTTCTGCTGCCGCTTCCATGCACCGCAAAACTTTAATGTTATGGATGTCTAGAAGCAGATAAGGTTACCTCAGAAAGCTTTATTTCCTGTCTGGTTGAGGAACGTGGCAAATTGGAGATTACACTAGCATCGCAATTTTATCGCGGCTGCGGTTCTTTCACACGGCTGGCCTTATCCTGAAAAAAATCTGGCAAGTGTGATTTTAATGTTGACACGTCGCTTGAAAGAAGTGCAGTTTTTCCTCCGATAGTCGTGTTTTGATTGTGTCATGCAGTTCCGCAGCAGAAGGAGCCGGCCTGTTGAGATAACCTGGGTAATTTTCCCCCTCACCACATGAGAAACAATCTGACTGTGCAGATCACCCATCCAATGTGGAATCTGTCCAATGTTCATCTCATTGACTTTGATGATGAGTTTTTAACAGCAGAAAGATTGGGCCAATCATACATACTTCTGCAATAGACACCAGGCAGAGGGCCCTATTTTAACATTTTGATTCTAATTCTGGGGCAGGCTTGAAACAGATCTGACTTTTAGACCCGTTCCCCAGCACCCCCATACATACTCTGCCTGCAAAAATATCAGCGAGTCCGAATCGTGCTGCACAAGCCTGTGAGTGGGGCTTAATGTGCCAAAAACCCGCATTGCAACTCTGATCGGCACCTCCAACTGCGCACGCGCAGGAAAAAAGAGATAGAATAATGCTCCCCTGCTAAACCCTGCCAAAGCTGGATAATGCCTCCCCCTGGCCGCCACATACATTGACCCACCCTCCACAAAACTATTGACCCCTTTATTCCCTCATTACCCAGACTGATCTCAGGCGGCGGTGGCGGACTCTACCCGAACCCCCCCCCCCCCCACCCCCCACCACCTCACTTCACTGGTCACAGGCAGAGTGATAGCAGACCCCCCTCCTTCCCCTTCTCCCACTGATCTCAAGCAGAGAGCTGTTCAACACTCGGCACTTACCACCTCACTAGCTGGAGCAACGGAGCTCCCAAATCGGACTTTTGTATAGCATGTCCGTTTCGCGCTGAATCTGGGTGGGCGAACGCGATGGTAAAGGGGAAAGTTCCGGTAAGGACATTGCCAAAGAGAGGTGCAACACATTGGTAGAATCGGGCCCCATTAATGCATTTTATCCTCATTTAGAGTTTATAGCATGGAAACATACCCTTCGGCCCAACTTGTCCATGCCGTTCCTCTTTTTAATCAGGAAGCTAGTCCCAATTGCCCGTGTTTGGCCCATATCCCTCTCTATCCATTTTACCCATGACTAACTGCTTTTTAAAAGAGAAAATTGTACCCGCCTCTACTATTACTTCTGGCAACTTGTTCCAGATGCTCACCACCCTCTGTGTGAAAACAATTGTCCCTTTCTCCTATCTCTCCCCTCTCACCTTAAACCTATGCCCTCTAGATTTAGTGTCCTCTACCTTTGGGGAAAGATATTGACTATCTAACTGATCTATGCCCCTCATTAATTTATAGATCTCTATAAGATCACCCCTAAGTTTGCTACAGTCCAGAGCAAAGAGGCCCAGTCTATCCTGCCTCTCCTTATAAATTAAACATCAAGTTCAGGTAGCGGTCTAGTAAATCTTTTCTGCACTCCAGATTTCTCCTTAGCCTGCTTCTAAGTATCTGGGCACTCATCTTCCAAGTGTGCTCATCTAATTCTGGCTTAATGTATCGCTGATTTTCATCGTTCCAGCATTGGAAGCCACACCTTTGGCTGCCTAGGTTCTGGAGTTTCCTTCTGAAAACCTCTCCCATCCTCCTCTTGGAAGGCCCCACTTCAAACTGAATCTCCATCTGTCCTAATCGCCCCCTCAGTGGTTCGGTGTCAAATTTTGCAGAAGAGGGGGTGAGGATTCCTTGAAACACGTTCCAATGTTGGAGAGGCTGTGCAAATGCAAATTATTCTTGTTGGGTGACACGGCAGTTTGTAGACGGACAAAGAAACGCCAGCCAGGGTGAGTGTGTAGTCTGATAAATGCTACTGTCCTCAGGCTTACATTGCTGCCATCAAATTTATTGTATTTCAAAAAGAAAATGCATGTGGGGAATTTGAAGAATTAAGTTGTCTGTTGTACTGATATTTCATTTCAACCTTCAGAATACTCAAAATACACAGGCACCAGCAAAAGGCATGGCAACAGATGAGACTCCACTGAATAGTCCTGAGATATAATCCAGACAGTGGATCTTTAAATAAATGATTACTAAATGTAGCAGTCACTGTCTCTGCCCACTTACTGTCCACTGAGATTTAATGATCTGGATTTAATGAGTGAATGATGGCAACAAGATATATGGAGGAAACCTATTATGGGTAAAATAGCCTCTCTCTTTCTCTCTCTCTCTCTATATATATATATACATATATATAGATAGATAGATAGATAGATAGACAGAGAGAGAGAGACTAACAAGCTTGATTAAGCTTTATTTATTAGTGTCAGAAGTTGACTTACAATGAAGTTACTGTGAAAATCCCCTAGTCACCACACTCCGGCGCCTATTCAGGTTCACTGATGGAAAATTTAGCATGGCCAATGCACTTTATAGCACATCCCTCAGACTGTGGGAGGAAACCAGAGCACCCGGAGGAAACCCACAGAGATACGAGGAGAATGTGCAAACCCCATACAGGCAGTGACCCGAGCCAGGAATTGAGCCAGGTTCCCTGGGGCTGTGAGGCAGCAGTGCTAACCACTGTGTTACCGTGCTGCCAATATTCTATTTGGCATTGTTAAATTATACTTTGTTAATGGTTCCCTGTCCTCAGGTATTGTTCCCTCTTCTTCAAAACTACCATTTTCACACCACGTCTGAACAAACAACCCTTAGTGTAGTCACAAATGACATCCTCATCGGCTGCAACAAAGGTAAACTATTCCACCTTGTCAATCTTGATCTGTCTGCTATCTTTGATATGATCGGCAATGAAATTTGACTCGAGTGTGTCTCCTCCCTTGTTCAGTTGGGTGGGCAGCACTTGCCCGGTTTTATATGTATCAATTTTGTCATAGTCATGGAATCACCAGCAATGGCTTCTCTTCTCACTGCCGCACCATTACCTCTGGTGTATCCCAGTGATGAGTGTTCCATCTCACTCTCAACGTGTGCCTTGTACAAAGCTTGTCTATTATTTACATTTCCTGGCCTGCCATACTGCAGAAAGCAACAGCAAACCACTGCAGTACTTTGCAAAGCATAATCATGGACCAGTCCAACGGAAGTCCAATGATTGGCAACACATTCACAGAGCATGGTACATGAAGAGTGAGGAGCATCGTCTAATGTAAAAGTCTGCGTGGAAAAGATTGAAATAACATTCCTGAAAATCAAGAATTCCTCAAACATCAAGGATATAAGCATTACATTCTTTCTTTCCTCTGCTCTCACTGTTTCAAAGACGTTAAAGGCAAATTCTTTCCTAAGGAAATTCTTGAGAGCCATCTGCTGTCTTTATGACTTATTTCTCAGTAATGGGGAGTGGGGGGATCAAAAAAACCAAGCCATCAATAGATTTTGAATGGGCAAGAGTATTATGGTTTACAGAACCAATGTGGGTTGATGCAGTTTAGCATGGCCAGTCAACCTAACCCAGCTTTTTTGAAGTGTGGGAGGAAACCATAGCATCCGGAGGAAATCCACACGGACATGGGGAGAACGTGTGGATTCCACACAGACCCAAGGCCAGAATGGAACCCAGCTCCCTGGCACTGTGGGGCAGCATTGCTAAGCTCTGTGCCAGCTGTGCCATCACACGGGAAGTAAGGAACTGTATTCTTTTTCCTTCAAATCTTCAAGAGTAAACTAAAACATAAATTAAAGTATAAAATGTAAGTATAAAATGCCTCTATTTTCTTAGAAGACTTAGAAATTTGGCATTTCAGCTACGGCTCTCACCAACTTTTACAGATGCACCATAGAAAGCATTTTTTTCTGGTTGTATCACAGTTCCTGCTCTGACCAACACCGCAAGGAATTACAAAAGGTCGTGAATGTAGCCCGATCTGTCAAGCTCCCATCCAGTGACTTTGTCTACACTTCCCACTGTCTCAGCAAAGCAGCCAGCATAATTAAGGACCTCACACACCCCAGACATTTGCTCTTCCACTTTCTTCCATCAGGAAAAAGATACTGAAGTCTGAGGTCATGTACCGAGTGACTCAAGAACAGTCTTTTCCCTGCTGCTGTCAGACTTTTGAATGGGCTTACCTTGCATTAAGTTGATGTTTCTCTACATGCCAGCTATGACTGTAACAGTACATTCTGCACTCTCCTGTTTCCTTCTCTATGAACAGTATGCTTTGTCTGTGTACTGTGCAAGAAACAATACTTTTCACTGTATGTTAATACATATGACAACAATAAATCAAATCAAAATCAAAAATAATACAGTACACAGGTACAAGCTCTGGGTAACGTGTGGTGACACAGTAGTAACACTGCTGCGTTACAGTGTCAGAGGCCTTGGTTTGATTCCTGGCTTGGGTAACTGTCTATATGGAGTCTACACTTTCTCCCCGTGTCTGCATGAGTTTCCTCCAGGTGATCGACTTAAATGTTCAGCTGCTTCTATGAAGAACAGGTCTGCAAAAGACCTCTTGCTTCTGTTCCATGCCCGGGCCCAGCGATGAAAATGTTGGGTGCTGAATGTGAAATTAGGACTTCCAGAGTCAAAGCTCCAGCACCATTTTGTCGAACTCCTGAAAATTCAGGCTGGTGAGAGAGAATAAATGAAGAAATGTGTTGGCGAGTTGGTAGGCTTTCAGAGAAAGGCAGGTTTTGGATTTTGCTTTGTTGTCTGACTGTACATTCTTGTACATGAACTACATAGACAGGCCTTACAGCTTAAAAAGGGTACCTTGAGCAATTTTTCAACTCAGAACAATTTGGAAGAGAGATTGCATGATGGGTAGGAAGATTTAAACAACATTAAACATTCTTTGAGCTGCTTTTAGTTTTTGTTGTTCCTCTTAAGTGGAGAAAAATGATCAGACAAATGTTGCATTGTGTCAGTGATCTTTCCCAAGATCAGAAGGCTGCATACTGAACATAAAATTATTATTTCCCTCAGAAGAGTATTGAATGAAATGAATTTCAGCTTATTACTTCAGCATGGGTCATTAGCTAACATTATATAAATGATTATTGATGTGTTCGCTTATTACTCGCTTATCATACGCGTAGAAATGGATAGCCCTTCAAGAGGGTCTGGCTCTTTTACTGTAAGTTAGAACCATTACTGTGCACAGTAAACTGAGGTCGATTTTTAGCAATGTTCGTCCTTCCATTGATGGATTAATCAATAATGTTGCAAAGCATAATTGTGGGTTTAATTTTCAGATTTACAGATCATTGCCATAATCTACAAGGCTGCTACTAATGATTTTGCATAATTACTTGTGGAAAACCTTGTTTTTCTGATAAGACCACCAGCACTTAATTAGTAAAAAGGACAGTTTGGAGCCATTTAGTAATTAGTCTAATGCATTATGCCACAATGTACACATATGTCAATGCTAGATGTTATTGTGGTTACATGTGAAAGATTTTACAATAAAGTTGGTTTAATTATTAAATATTCAGAACTTGATGGAGGAGTTGACACCCTGCTCAATTTGTCATGAGTGGGATATAAATTTCAAAATGTTTTGCAGACCGATCTGGTGGAATTGTTTAAATAAATAGATCTTTCAATAAATTGTACCCTAGTGTTGACATCTAAGCAGAATCACACTTTTAAAGTTTATTGATTACCACAAGTAGGCTGGCATTAACACTGCTATGAATTTACCATGAAAATCCCCTCACTGCCACACTCTGGTGCCTGATCAGGTACACTGAGGTAGAATTCAGTGTGACCAATGCACCTCACCTGCACATCTTTCAGACTGTGAGGAGACTGGAGGAAACCCATGCAGTTACAGGGAAAACATACAGACTTTGCACAGGCAGTGATCCAAGCTGGGAATTGAACCTGGGTCCCTGGCGTTGTGAGGCAGCAGTGCTAACAACTGTGCCATTGTGTCACCCACTTGTTAAAACAGTGGCTCATGGATCAGAAGGGTTTATGATGCAGTGGGTAGTACCCTTGCCTCTGAGCCAGAGGGTCTGGGTTTGAACCCCACCCAGAAATTGATAATCACGAGAAGGTGAGTTTATCATGTGGCCAAACAGGTCAACCACAAAATCCTTCCAACTTGCATATGGCAGATGGTTCAAGTGGCAGAGACTCCTGGTCAGTCATGCTTGATGTAGAATGATGTCCCTAAAGCTACAGGCTTCAAGTGGGCATCCTGTTCCAGAAAAGATAAGTGGCTGGAAAGAGATGATTTGGCTGCATGAAACATCTCTACTTGAAGACGTTGACTTAGTTTCTGGAGAACTGTATGGTGGAGTGGGGAAAAAAGATCACAATAGTTCATGGAGGCTGCTCCTCTGAGGTGGGATCTGAGGCAAATTGTTGAGACAGATCAAAACAGGAATTGTGCTGTGTATGTGGTTGTGCTATACATGACTGGAACATGCTTGATGCTAATATAAGGACATGGGAACAGACATATATCCACATTACTAATCCTCAACTTGATGAGCATAATAATTTTAAAAAATCTATTAGTAAGATTGTATTAAACTCAAGGAACTTTGCTTTTTGCTTCCCTTTTGGAGTAGAGTTTGATGATGTTTTGGAAATTGCTTCCTGAAGGACACCCAGGGAGGCAAGACTTCATACACAAGATGTACTAATGGCTGTTCCCAATCTCATTGGGTCATTTCACACAGCCATGAAATGAGGTAAGTTTATTGTATGAAATGAATACTATCAGTACAGAAAACATGCCTCTGAACTTAACATTAGTAAAAGTGAAGGAGAAGAACCTTGCATAAAGATTCATACATAAGGATGGCACGGTGGTACAGTGGTTAGCACTGCTGCGTCACGGCTTAAAGGACCCGGGTTCAATTCCAATCTTGGGTAACTGTCTGTTTGGAGTCTGCATCTTTGTCTGCGTGGGTTTCCTCCGGGTGCTCCCATTTCCTCCCACAATCCAAGGATGTGTGGGTTAGGTGCATTGGCCATGTTAAATTGCCCCTTAGTGTCAGGGGGACTACCGAAATTAAATGCATGAGGTTATGGAGATAGGGCCAGGGGTATGATTGTGGTCAGTGCAGACTTGATGGGCCGAAAGGCCTCCTTTCTGCACGGTAGGATTCTATGATTCTAAGCCAAACTCTGCATATTCTAGAAATCTGAAATTTGTACACAGCAGGTCAGGAAGCATCAGTGAAAAGGAAAGAGATAATAGGATGAATTTTGATGCAGGCATCATTGGGCCTGAAAGCAGGAAATTGGGGCATCATTTTGTTGGACAATCAGCAGCCAATCAATACGGGAGCCACTGTCCACTGGAGGTAACCTGACTCCAAGAGCTGACAGCCTAATCACAGAGCCAAAAGCTCAGGAGTGCCAATGCTTGAGGCACCCATTGCTGAGTCTGCAGCTTCAAGGATAAGATGCCTCAATGCCAACATGCTCTTCAAGATGTGGGACTTGTTTTGGGGAAGCCAGGGCCAAGCAGAAAGGCCGTGTGATTGGTGGTTTGTAATGGCAGTGGGTATGTTGTAGTGGGGCGGCCATTACCATCAGCATGCTATTGATCCACCACCCAGGAAACCTACAGGGAGGGTGCCAGGGTTTAGTTAATAGTCTATCCCCATGAAGTGACAGGCCTTTAGGATGTGGAGAAAATGCCCGTGGAGATGGCAATTGGCCCTTGATTGGGCCATTATGTTGTCCGGTCAGAGACCGCATTGTTAAGGTTCCTGGTGCTGCCATTATGCCATGATGGTGGAAAGCATTAGACTCCCCTCTCCATGACTTCCCTTGACACATTGCCAGCCCTCCTGCCTAGCAGGCTGTCTCCAATTGGTCTGGAAAATTTAGCCCCTCATTTCAGCTCTGTGACCCTTAATCAGAACTGGATTAGTCGCTCCTACTGTCACTGACCTACAATGACTACAAGGCTGGGGAGATGATGGCATGGGGTGACATCACTCAACAAATAGGTCTGGTTAGGTGCATTGGCCGTGCTAAACTCCCCCTCTGTACCTGAATCAGTGCCAGAGTGTGGCGATTTTCACAGTAAATTCATTGCAGTGTTAATGTAAGCCTTCTTGTAATTAAGAAATAATCTTGCAGAGGCCTGGGCTTATGTTCTGGGCGCCTTTCCTTCATCAAGTAACAGCATTCCGAAAGCTTGTGGCGTTTATATCAAATAAACCCGTTGGACTTTAACCTGGCGTTGTGAGACTTCTTACTGTGTTTACCCCAGTCCAAGGCCGGCATCTCCACATTATGTTCTGGGGGCAAGGGTTCACATCCCACCAATGGCCACAAAAACGCAACTGGTTCACTAAAGCCCTTTAAGGGAAGGAAGTCCGCGATCTGACCCGGCCGACATGGAACTCCAGAGCCATGGCAACGTAGGGGAATCTTAAATGCCCTCTGGAGCGGCCCAGCAAATCACTCAGTTCGAGGGCAATTAGGGATGGGCAGCAAGTGCTGATGTTGTCGGTGATGCACCAGAATAAAAATGAAAAAAAAAACTGAAATACGTTCCAGAGTAAGCATGTAAAAGAGCAAAGCCTTTCTCCCTGAGGCTCAGTTATAGTTGCAAAGATCGCCCCCACCTTCTTTCCATTAGCAATCTCTCAGTGTCCCATTATGAGTGAGCTGCCTGACCTCGGTACAGGCAGCTACATCAATTAGAGAAGATTATCTGCTCATTAAATTGGACTAAGTGCAATTCAGGTTCGGAAAGCTTGGCTGAAAATGCTCCTGGAAGGTTAAAACAGCACTTCAGCTATAAATGGTACACATATCTGCAATTCAGGTGATACGAATTCACACAAAATTTTGAAGCCGTGCTGAGCTGGGTGATGATGCTGTGTGAATCGCCTCTGGGGAAAATTGGAAAATTGTATCATCTGTAAGATTGTGGCTTTTAATGGACATCTAGGCGAATACATGATCAACTTTTTTTTCATTTATTGGAGTC
Organism: Carcharhinus amblyrhynchos; assembly: GCF_965287045.1. Taxonomy (NCBI): domain Eukaryota; kingdom Metazoa; phylum Chordata; class Chondrichthyes; order Carcharhiniformes; family Carcharhinidae; genus Carcharhinus; species Carcharhinus amblyrhynchos. The sequence continues at coordinate 85,079,283 of NC_137334.1, forward strand.
ATAAGGCTTACATTAACACTGCAATGAAGTTACAGTGAAAATCTCCTAGTCGCCACACTCCGGCGCCTGTTGAGGTAACACCGAAGGAGAATTTAGCCAATGCACCTCACCAGCACGTCTCTCGGACTGTGGGAAGAAATTGGAACACCCGGAGGAAACCCACACAAACACAGGGCGAATGTGCAGACTCCGCACAGACAGCAACCCAAACCAGGAATCGAACCCAGGTCCATGACGCTGTGAGGCAGTGATGGGAATGAAAGGATAAGGACTCCGTAAGTGCATGCGGTTTTAGTTTAGGCAGGTGTCATGATCGGTGCAGGCTTGGAGGGCCAAAAGGCCTGTTCCTGTGCCGTACTGATCTTTGTTCTTTGTGCTCTGTTCCACTTTATTTACTTTCTCTATCTTTTCTTGTTTTCCTGATAAGTGACCCACCATCTCCCCATGCTGTCCAGATTAGCTGCTTTCCAGCCTAAATCAATTGGGAAAGAAGACAGTTTTATATCCCGCTACTGTTGGAAGGTGGACGTATTTAACAATTCAACAAGGATTTGTAAACCAGACCATAAAGCATTGTTTGAGGGATATAATCCTTTAATTTGTGATGTGATGTTTGTCATAGGCTCCCGTCATAAATGTTTTGAAATCAAAAAAGTGAATTTCAAAAACAGAAATGCTCAAAAACATTCCTTAAATTGGATAAAAGGAAATACTTTGGGCACTGTTCTGGAGATGGATCACATGGACTTGAAATGTTAACTGTGTCTCTCTCTCTCTCTCCATGTTTCTTATGTTTTTATAGATATATTTCTTGGGGCTAAAGGGATTAAGGGAAGTGGGGGGAAGGGGGGATTAGGATATTGAATTCAATAATCAGCCGTGATCAGAATGAATGGTGGAGCAGCCTTGAAGGCCTATATCTAGAATTAAGAATGATGACCATGAAACCATTGTGAATTGTCATAAAAACCCATCTGGTTCACTAATGTTCTTTAGGGAAGGAAATCTACCATTCTTACCTGGTCTTGCCGACATGTGAAGTTTATTTATTAGTAAGGCTTACATGCAATGAAGTTACTGTGAAATTCCCCTGGTCATCACACTTTGGCGCCTCTTTGGGTCAACGCACCTAACCAGCACATCTTTCAGACTGTGGGAGGAAACTGGAGCACACGGAGAAAACCCACAGAGCCGTGGGGAGAACCCGCAAACTCCACACAGACAGTGGCTCAAGCCAGGGATCGAATCCGGGTCCCTGGTGCTGTGAGGCAACAGTGCTAACCACTGTGCCACCGTGCTGCCCACTCCAGAACCACAATAATGTGGGTCGACTCTAAGATGCCCTCTGTCATGGATGGCTGCTAGGGACGGTCAATAAATACCCAGCCAGCGACCTTCACGTCTCATGAATGAGTTAAAATTGTTGCGAATGTGGACTCGGGTCGATTGCCAATCTAGCTAGCTCAGTGATCAAAATGTGGTGTCGGTGTGAGCCTGCAGAGTATTCCTGGGTGACTTGTCTTTCCTTTAGAAAGCTTATTGCACTCTCTCTCTCATTTTCAATCATGATGTGCAAATATCATTCCACAGCTGCAGCTTTGATGCAGCCTTTGGGAGTTGGATGTTGTTTCAATGTACTTTGCGGGCTACTGGTTGGAGCTCAGCACTGACAATGTGGCAATTCCACAGTTTAAACCTCTGCTTCAGCGGGTATCTCAAGCTCAGCTAGCTCCTTCAGCAAATTAATTGGACTAAATTATTATCTTCTTATTCATTCATGGGGCACGGGTGTCGCTGGCTGGCCAGCATTTATTACCCACCCCTAGTTGCTTGAGGGCAGTTGAGAGCCAAGCACATTGCTAAGCTCAGAATTACCTTTATAAAGGACATTAGTGAACCAGATGGGTTTTTCTAACAATGGTTTCATGGTCATCAGTAGATTCTTAATTACAAGTATGTTTTATTTGAATTCAAATTCCACCAGCTGCTGTGGAGGGATTAGAATCGGGTCCCCAGAACATTAGCTGAGTTTCTGGATTGATAGTCTAAAAATAATTTCACTAGGCCATCCCTTTCCCCAGTTATGACGTGGGCAGTATGGTGGCACAGTGATTAGCACTGCTACCTCACAGCGCCAGGGCCCAACTCTGACCTCAAGTTATTGTCTGCATGGAGTTTGCACATTCTTCCCGTGTCTGCGTGGGTTTCCTCCAGGTGATCCGGTTTCTTCCCACAGTCCGAATACATGCCGGTTAGGAAATGGATTGCCCATTTTCTCTCAATGTCAGGGGTAAATACATTGGATTATGGGGATAGGGCTTGGGTGAGATTGTTGTTGGTGCAGGCTCAAATGGGCTGAATGGCCTCCTTCTGAACTGTATTGATTCTATGGAAACTTAAGTTGCACCAGGTTATAGCCCAATGCAATGGACTAAATTTTATAGAGGCAGCAACACTTCTGTTGCAAGGGCTGAAAGTGGGAGGAGACTCCATGGTGGCATACTCCCAGCACTGTCCAATTAAGTGTTCCCCGCCGCTCCCCGGGCACCTTCCTGTACCACTTTGCTAGGCCATCGCTAAAGAGCTTGTTAAATTCCAGCTTGTATCGTGAATGAGACTGATCTCTTTGTGGTCATGGTTACTCACAATTCTGAGGACTGACTTTTCCATCTATGATTGAATTGGAATGGGGAAGGAGGAGGAATTAAACCAACTGCATCGAGAGAGGGAAGGGAATCACTATGTACAGAAGTTGTGGAACAAATGTGGTGCCAATTTATAAAATGGGACAAGAAATAGAATCAGGGGAGCTATAGATCTGTGAGCTTGGTAACAGTAATTGGAAAATAATAAAAGAAAGTACCCTGAAAGATAGAATAGAGAAGGGAAGATTTCAAACAAGGCTTTACAGATCATGCTTGACAAATCTAGTTAAGTTCTTTGAAGATACCATGAACAAATTGACCAAGACTGCTCAGTCAATTTAATATGCCCAGAGAACGCTTTGATAAAGTACCACAGAGGGGATTACTTTTTCAAAAGTAAGACAGCATGGAATAAGAGGGAACCTTTTCAACGTTGGATAACCGGTTGAGTCAAATGGTGCACAGTTATGACACCAGCTTGTAATAAAAGGATTGCCACAGGAATTGACCTGAAGCTACTGAAGACCTGTCAATGATTAGGAACAGCCAGAAAGCTTTATCAATGCCAAATTGGAGTAGATTACAAAACGTAAAGGGCAAAAAAAAATAGGGTGGCCAATTGTGTTTAGAACAGAGAACAAAGAACAGTACAGCACAGGGAACAGGCCCTTAGGCCCACCAAGCTTGCGCCAATCATGTTGTCCTATCTAGACTGACTGCCGGTATCCCTCTCTTCCCCGTCCGTTCATGTGTCTACCCAGATAACTCTTAAATGTAGCTAACGTATCTGCTTCAACAATCTCACTTGGCAGCGCATTCCAGGCCCCACCACCCTCTGCGTAAAAAAACTTCCCCCACACATCTCTACTGAACCTTTCCCCCCTTACCTTGAACTTGTGCTCCCTTGTAATTATCATTTCTGCCCTGGGAAAGAAGACTCCAACTGTTCACCCTATCTGTACCCCTCATAATTTTATAAACTTCTATCAGGTTGCCAATTATCCTCCTTCTTTCCAGGGAGAACAATCCCAGTTTCTTCAATCTCTCCTCATAGCTAATACTCTCCATACCAGGCAAATCCTGGTAATCCTTTCCTGGATTTCCTCCAAAGCATCCACGTCCTTCTGCAGTGTGGCAACCAGAATTGGACATAGTATTCCAAATGTGGCCTAACCAACCTTTCGTATAACATCTATTCAAATATATAACAAATATCAAATTATATTACATAATTTACCAATTTTTATATATGATGTTTTTATATATTCGCTAAGTATATTTAAGTCACGGGTAGATAGGTTTTTGACAGACAAGGGAATTAAGGGTTATGGGGAGAGAGCGGGAAAGTGGAACTGATCCACTTCAGATCAGCCATGATCTTGTTGAATGGCGGGGCAGGCTTGAAGGGCTAGATGGCCTACTCCTGCTCCTATTTCTTATGTTCTTATGTTCTTTGGTCGATGAAGACAAGCATGCCATATGCTTTCTTCAACACCTTTTCTACCCGTGCTGCCACTTTTAAGGACTTGTGGACCTGTACTCCCAGATCTCTCTGTGTGTCTATGCATTGGATTGTTCTACCATTTATTTTGTACTTCCACCTGAATTGGACTTCCAAAATGCATCACCTCGCATTTGTTCGGATTAAATTCCATCTGCCATTTCTCTGTCCAATTTTCCAGCCTATCTATATCTTGCTGTATTCTCTGATAATCTTCATCACTGTCCATAACTCCAGCAGTCTTAGAATCATCCACAAACTTGCTAATCACACCAGCTATGTTTTCTTTCAAGTCGTTTATATAGATTACAAACAACAGAGGTTCCATCACTGATCCCTGCGGAACACCATTAGTTACAGACCTCCATTCAGAAAAAGCCACCTTCTGACTTCCATGGCCAAGCCAGCTCTGAATCCATCAGCTAGGTCACCTTTGATCCTGTGTGATTAGAGATTTTATGAAAGCCACTCTCTAATTGGTTGACATATCCTTCCTTGTGATGTAGCGCTGTCCTACATCAGCTGGAAAGCAAAACTACACCATACCCAGTTGGAAGGTGCTTAACTGTTATCCAGGTAGTCTTCTTCTTCCCCACCCCTATTTCTTTTATCTTTCTATCTCATGTCTGTGTGGAGTTTGCATGTTCTTCCCATGTAAGCCTGGGTTTCCTCTGGGTGCTCCAGTTTCATAGAAATCATTGAAACCCTACAGTACAGAAGGAAGGCATTCAGCCCATTGAGTGTGCACTGACAACAATGCCACCCGGGTCCTAACCCCGTAACTCCTCATGTTTACCTGCTAATCTTCTAACCTCAGCATCGCGGGACATTAAGGGGCCATGTAGCGTGGTCAATCAACCTAACCTGCACATCTTTGGACTGTGGTAGGAAACTGGAACACCTGAAGGAAACCCATGTGGATACGAGGAGAATGTGCAAACTCCACCGACAGTGACCCAAGCTGGGAATTGAGCCCAAGTCCTTGGAGCTGTGAGGCAGCAGAGCTAACCACTGTGCCACCCCACACTCCAAAGAAGTGTGGCTTAGGTTGATTGGCCATGCTAAATTACCACTTAGTGTCAGGGGATTAGCAGAGTAGATTCGTGGGGTTACAGGGGTAGGGCCTGGGTGGGACTGTTGTTGGTGCAGGATCGATGGGCTGAATGTCCTCCTTTTGCATTGTAGGGATTCTATAATTTGAAGAAAATGACATTTTTTTTTAATGTCCCGATGATTTTTCTCCAGCGATTGCACAAAGATATGTCCAAGACATTGACCTTCCATTCCTGGAGATTCCCAGCTAATTGGTAACCCCAGCAACAAAGCTAATAATGGAGTTGGGACTGATTGGGATTGAAATTGAAAAGTGAGATATGTTGTTTAATTTATTTTACTCATTGTGGGATATGGCCCTCACTGGCTGACCAGCATTTATTGCTCATGCCTAATTGCACTTGGATGGTCACTTAGTGTCAACAACATTGCTGTGGTTTTGGAGTTACATATAGGCCGCACCAGATAAGGACAGTAGATTTCCTTCCCTGAAAGACATGAATGAACCAGATGGGTTTTGCAGACAATTGGCAATGATTTTGTGGTCACCTGTAAATTCTTAATTCCAGATATTTTGTATTAAATTCAAGTTCCACCACCACCCGTGGCAGGATTTGAATCAGGGTCCCCAGAACATTAGCCACATTTCTGGATTCATTGCCTAGCCGTAATAACATTGGGCCATCATATCCCCTGTTTGATGTAGAGAGGCGAAAACTTAACAAGGTGAGAAAGGGGGAAGCTCAATGCCACTGACAGCATTTCACAGCAAATGGCACAGGAGAATATTATTACTGTTTTTAGTGGAATGGTCTTAAAGTGTTGGCACCACGTACAGCGATGAAAAATACAAATAGGACCATGAAACTTGCAGCAAAAAGATGAGTACGTACAACACTTGGAGAGGATAATTGTATTGATTTAGTCTGCCCCATTTAAAGTACCCTGCATTCTTTGTGCATTATATTACAGCTCAACACCCTGAGTACAAAGAAAAGGGCAAATAAGTTGTTGAACAGTATTAAGCAGGTGAGGAAAGATTAAGGTTAGAAATATTTATACCAGAGAGAGGTGATCAAACTGAAGATATTTAAAATCTTCAGTGACATGATCAGTTGGATTTCAGAAAATATTAAGTTACTGACAACATGATGGCATAGTTGGTAGCACTGCTGCCTCACAGCATCCGGGACCTGGGCTCAATTCTGGGCCTTGGGTGATTGTGTGGAATTTGCACATTAGAAACATAGGAAATAGATACGGGAGTTGGCCATTTAGCTCTTCGAGCCTGTATCACCATTCAATATGACCATGGCTGATCATGTACTTTTAGTATCCCACTCCTGCTTTCCTCTCCATATCCCTTGATCCCTTTAGTCACAAGGGCCACGTCCAGCTCCAACTTGAACACTTGAACTGGCCCCAACAGCTTTCTGTGGTAGAGAATTCCACAGGTTCCCAACTCTCAGAGTGAAGAAGTTCTTCCTCATCTCAGTCTTGAATGGCTTACCCCTTTATCCTTAGACTGTGACCCCTAGTTCTGCATTTCCCAACATTGGGAACATTCTTCCCACATGTAGTCTGTCCAGTCCCATCAGGAGTTTATGTTTCTAGAGATCCCCCTCATTCTTCTAAATTCCAGTGAGTATAAGCCCAGTCTCTATTCATATGTCAGTCCTACCATTGTGGGAATCAGTCTGCTGAACCTTTGTTGAACTCCCTCAATAGTGGGAATATCCTTCCTCAGACTAGGATTTCTCCCAGTCCTCAAGTTTGCTGCTTTTTCTGGCCAATGTATACGCCTGCTCATTGACTTTAACACTATCCCTGATTTCTCTTCTTAGCCATGGTTGAGCCAACTTCCCCGTTTTATCCTGACATCAGATAGGGATGTACATTTGTTGAAGTTTATCCATGTGTTCATTAAATTTCTGCCATTGCCTATCTGCCACTGTCAACCCCTTCAGTATTCTTTGCCAGCTTACCCTAACCAATGCACATTTCATATCATCAACGTTAGTTTTCCTTAAGTTCAGGACCCTAGTCTCAGACTTAACTGTTTCATTCTCCATCCTGATAAAGAATTCCACCATATTAGGATCACTCTTCCCCAAAGAATCTCACACCACAAGGTTGCTAATTAATCCTCTCTCATTACATAACACCCAGTCTAGGATGGCCTGCTCTCTAGTTGGTCCCTCAGCATATTGGTTGAGAAAACTATCCCTTATACATTCCAGGAAATCCTCCTCCATCGCATTGTTATCAATTTGGTGAGCCCAATCAATATGCAGATTGAAGTCACCCATAATAACTGCTGTACCCTTACTACACACATCTCTAATTTCCTGCTTGATGCCATCCCCAACCTCACTACTCCTGTTTGGTGGTCTGTACATACCTCTCACTAATGTTTTTTGTCCTTTAGTGTTCCGCAGCTCCACCCATGCAGATTCCACATTGTCCAGGCTAAGGTCCTCCCTTACTATTGCCTTAATCTCCTCTTCAGCCAGCAACGCTACTCCAACCCCCTTTCCTTTCCTTTTATCTTTCCTGAATATTGAATACCTCTGAATATTGAGTTCCCTTAGTCACCCTAGAGCCAGGTCTCCATGATTCCAATCATATCATCTTTGTTAATGACCACGTAGCTAATTCATCCACCTTATTATAAATGTTCCTTGTATCGAGACACAGAGCTTTCAGGCTTGTTTTTTGGCATTTATTGACCTCTTAGAATTATGATGTAATGTGGCCCTTTTTGATTTTTATCTTTGGTTTTCCTTCTTCCCCCTTACTGCCTTTTTTTCCTGTCCCCATTTTACTTCCCTCTGACTTCCTGTGTCAGTTCCCATTCTCGTTGCACATTAGTTTAATCCTTCCCCATCAGCACGAGCAAACTCTTCCCCTTGGGCATTGGCTCCAGTCCTGCCCAGGTGCAGACTGTTCAATTTGTACTGGTCCCACCTCCCCCAAAACTGGTTCTAATGTCCCAGGAATTTGAATCACTCCCTTTGCACCATCCGTTAAGCCACATATGCATCCTAATGCTATCCTGACATTCCTGCTCTGACTGACACATGGCACTAATAGCAATCTTGAAGTTCTACTTTTTAGTTGAACTCCTAACTCCCTAATTTCGGCTTGTGGGACCTCATCCCATCTTTTACCAATATCGTTGGTGCCTATATGCTTCACGGCAGCTGGATGTTCACCCTCTACCTCCAGAATTCCCTGTAACCACTCCAAGACATCCTTGACCTTTGCACCAGAGAGGCAACATACCATCCTGGAGTCTCATTTGTGTTAACAGAAATCCCTGTCTATTCCACTGGAAATTGAGTCCCTTATCACTATAGCTCTGCCATACTTTCTCTTGCCCTCCTGTGTGGCAGAGCCAGCCATTGTGCCATGAACCTAGCTGTTGCCACCTTCCCCTGGTGAGCCATCTCCCACAACAGAATCCCAAATGGTATATCTGCTTTAGAAGGAGATAACTGCACAGGACTCCTGCTCTGCCTTCCTACTCTCCCTCTGTCTGGTGGTCACCCATTCCCTATTCCTTCAGTACATTTTTATCTGCGGTGTGACCAACTTATTGAATGTGCTATCTATGACTTCCTCAGCATCATGGATGTTCCAAAATGAAGCTATCTGCTGCTCCACAGCTGTCAAGTGGTCCAACAGGAGCTACAGTTGGACACACTTCCTGCACATGAAGGAACCAGAGACTCTGGGAGGGTCCCTGGAATCCCACGTTGTACAAGAGGAGCATGACACGGATCTGGGACTCCTGCCATGACTTAACCCTAACGTTACCTGAGCAAAAACAACTACAATACCAAGAGAAAAAAAAATTAGAAGAAAAGGTACCTATCAGCTAATCACTTACCTGCTACCTGCGATGCCACAGTTTGTTTTGTTTTGTAATACACTCTTGCCCTCGAGACTCCCTTGCAGATCCACCTCTCCACTCCTCCTGAAGGTGACCACCTCTTTCCACTCAACACTGATTTCCCACTCAGCTCCTAATTTCCTGATACCCTCACTCTGGCTGAATCTCACGCCGGTTGCAGTCTCTCTCTCCCTCTCACCAGTCACGTGCAAGCTTACTCTTCCTATTTGTGTGGGTTTCCTCTGGGTGCTCTGGTTTCCTTCTGCAGTCCAAAGATGTGCAGTTTTGGTGGATTGGCCACGACCAATGTGCAGGGTTACGGGATAGGTCGGGGGAGTGGGCCTGGGTGGACTGCTCTTTCCGAGGTTCAGTGCAGACCCAATGGGCCGAATGGCCTTCTTCTACACTGGAAGGGTTTTCTGAATACGTTGTGGATCACTCAGAGCCCTGGAGGAAAGTTTCTGTACAAGGAACATATTTCCACTATTTCTCAGGGCATCAAAAGAATGATGCAGATGGGCAATCAGGCCCTGGAATAGTGCAAAACAAAATAAGAAAAGATGGTTACATGGTTAGGGTATAATACCTTTGTGGGAACATGGGCTTATACCACCTATGTTTCTTTCAGTATACATTGCTATTCTTGGGATCAACATACAAGTGTTTACATCAGTTCTGCCTCAAGTTGCTTTGACAAAGAATGAATGCTGAAAACAAGAGTGTAAAAGTCACCCATCCAAGTCTTGGAGCTCATAGCAATAAAGCGCTGAGGTGGATCTGTAACCATGGTAATGGAATCACTGGGAGAGTACTGTTGAAAATGAGTGTGCCTTCTTGGCACTGTTCTATCTGTAGTTTGCATTGTGTGTGCCTTTTAATGTATTGTCAATTAGGGTTTGGAGGCATAGAATGTACAGACCAAAACACAAATTGGTGTCACTGCTTAGACCAACCGCGATTTGCTACTAATAGACTGCAACTGAGTGTGGTGATTCAGAAACTTAATAATAAAGAATGAGGACAAAATAAATGTAAATGGAACCATGTTGTCTGGTTTCGCTGAGCACTCATTTTGGATTATGTAATGTGAGCTCGTTAAAGACAAGGATCCGCGCTTGTTACAGCTGCTGTGATTAAGTAATGAAGGGAAATAGAACAAGTTCAACAACCTGCATGTACCAAGTGGTAAATGTATAATGAAAGAGCAGTGGAAGACTAGCTCTGACAATAGCAGGACGTACATTTCCAGCAGGTGGAATTTTCCCATCCCGCCGGTCACGGGAATCATAACGGGCAGGACATGGACCATGTGAAGATCTGTTGACCTCAGGCGGGATTTTCCGGACTTGGCGCAAGCGCGGCTGGAAAACCTGGGCACGAAAACTAAAATGGAACCCTCTTGATGGCGGATGAATGGATGTGACCAATTCTGCCTCATAGTTCACTCCGAATTTGCAAGCGGGAGCAGCTTAGCTTAAGAATTCTGTTTTATTCTTTCATGGGACACCTGCACTGCCTCTTCCTCTGTCCGGTGGTTACTCATTCCCTATTCCTTCAGTGATTTTTATCTGTGGCGTGACCAACTGAACATGAGGCGACTTTCAGTCCACATTTGTTGCCCATCCCTGATTTTCCTTGAACTGAACATTTCAGAGGACAGTTAAGAGTCAACCATGTTGCTGCGGGCCTGAAGCCACATGTAGGCCAAACTCTGTCAGCACAGAAGACTTCCTTCCCTAAAGGGCACTAATGAGCCCAATGGGTTTTTACAGCAATCAGTGATAGTTTAGTGGTCGCCATTTATATTCCAGATTTGCTAATTGAGTTTGAATTGAATTCCACTAGCTGCTATGATGGGATTTGAACCCCACGTCCCCAGAGCATTAGCCTGGACCTTTGGCTTACTAGCTCAGTGATGTTACCATTATACAACAATCTCTCTCACATGAATGCCAAACGATATGACAAATAATTGTGATAGGAGGCTGCTATTCGGATTGGCGGTTGGTGACTAGTGGGGTGCCCCAGGGGTCGGTGCTGGGGCCTCAGCTATTTACCATTTATATAGATGATCTGGAGGAGGGAACCGAGTGCAGGGTGTCGAAATTTGCTGATGACACCAAGATTGGGGGAAAGGCAAATTGTGCGGAGGGTGTGGAGAGTCTGCAGAAGGATCTAGATAGGCTGGGCGAATGGGCCAGGAAATGGCAAATGGAATTTAATGTTGGCAAGTGTGAGGTGGTCCACTTTGGTAGGAAGAATGGTAGGAAGGACTATTACTTACGTGGCGAAAAACTGCAGCAGGCGACGGTGCAGAGGGACCTCGGGGTCCTTGTGCATGAGTCGCAAAAACCCAGCTTGCAGGTGCAGCAGGTGGTCAGGAAGGCGAATGGGATGCTGGCCTTCATAGCGAGGGGGATTGAATATAAAAGTAGGGAGGTCTTGCTGCAGCTGTATAGGGCATTGGTGAGGCCGCAGCTGGAGTACTGTGTGCAGTTTTGGGCGCCACACCTGCGCAAGGATATTTTGGCCCTGGAGGGAGTGCAGAGGAGGTTTACTAGGCTGATACCGGAGTTGAGGGGATTGAGCTATGAGGAGAGGCTGAATAAACTAGGCTTGTACTCGTTAGAGTTTAGAAGAATGAGGGGAGATCTCATTGAGACGTATAAGATGATGAATGGGATGGATAGGATAGAGGTGGAGAGACTCTTCCCGCTCAAAAAAGACAGTAGGACTAGGGGGCACAGCCTCAAGATAAAGGGGAGGCGGTTTAGAACGGAGTTGAGGAGGAACTTCTTCACTCAAAGGGTGGTGAATCTCTGGAATTCTCTGCCCGTTGAAGTGGTGGAGGCTGCCTCGCTAAATATTTTTAAGAAGCAGGTTGATGGGTTCTTGATAAGAGAGGGGATTAAGGGTTATGGGGAGAGGGCGGGAAAGTGGAACTGAGCCACGACAGATCAGCCATGATCTTATTGAATGGCGGGGCAGGCTCGAAGGGCTGGATGGCCTACTCCTGCTCCTATTTCTTATGTTCTTATGTTCTTATGTTCTTATTTGCTTGATTCTGTGAAGAGTTTGAGGAATTTTGTCAACATTTTTCTGAAATTAGGCAGACTTTGTATTCTTGTGCTTCAGGAGTTAATCTTACTGGTAACTGGGGAAGGAAGAAATGTTTGCGCACTGTAATGGTTTGATTGAGAATGTACGGAGGTGCAATTGTATTGATGACTCAGCATACATCTCCAAATATTTAAATCCCTGAGGAGATATGGTGCTTTATTGCATCACCATACATATTTCTGAATGTGTGTGGCCAACTTCCCCTCCAATTTGATTTTCAAGTTTGCTGCTGACACATCATAGTGGGTCGGATCTCAAACAATGTCAAGGCAGAGTACAGGAATGAGATAGAGAATTGGGGAAATGGTATGACAATAATACTCTCTCCCTCAATGTCAAAAAAATGAAGGAGATTGTCATTGACTTCAGGAAGATTAAAGGAGAACATGCCCCTGCCTACATCAAAGGGGGCAAAGTAGAAAGGGTCAAGACCTTCAAGCTTTGAGGTGTCTGGATCACCAACAACCTGTCCTGGTCCCCGCATGCTGACACTACAGTTAAGAAAGCCCACCAATGCCGCTACTTCCTCAGAAGAGTAAGGACATTTGGCATGTTAGCTACGACCCTCATTAACTTTTACAGGTATACCACAGAAAGCGTTTTTTCTGGTTGTATTACAGCTTGGTATGGCTGCTGCTCTGCACAAGGCTGCAAGGGACTACAAAAGATCGTGAAAGTAGCTCAGTCCTTCATGCAAACTAGCTTTCCATCCATTGACTCTGTCTACACTTCCCATTGCCTCGGCAAAGCAGCCAGTATAATTAGGACCCTTGTAACCCGGACATTTTCGCTTCCATCTTCGTCCTTTGGGAAAAAGATACAAAAGTCTGAGGTCAGGTACCAACCAACTCAAGAAAAGCTTCTTCCCTGCTGCTGTCAGACTTTTGAATGGACTTACCTTGCATTAAGTTGATTTTTCTCTGCACCCTAGACTGTAACACTACAATCTGCACTGCCCTATTTCATTCTGTATGAACGGTTTGTTTTGTCTGTATAGCGCACAAGAAACAATACTTTTCGCTGTATGTTAGTACATGTGACAATAATAAATCAAATAAAAAATTAGAATGTTACTAAGGGAGGTACCTATATATTGACTATCTCAGGTCCTGATTGTCCATCTTGATTAATAAGTGGGTCAGGGATTATGGAGAAAAGGCAGGAGAATGGGGATGAGAAAAATTTCAGCCAAATTTCAATTGAATGGGGGAGCAGACTCGATGGACCAAGTGGCCTAATTCTCCTTCTATATCTTGTGGTCTTATAGTTTTATCTGTTTCATTCTTTCAGTCCCCTGAGAAATTACGAAAACATGTGTTATGTACAGATACTTCCAATGTTCTTTGCTTAGGTAGAGAAAGGTATTTAAGTTAAGATGTGTACTGAGGATTACGAGCGACATTCCAAGGGTCATCAGCAGACCTTTAAAAGCTCCAGGAAATAACATAATGGAAAGCTGACAGGGTGACATGAAAGATATTTAAAACAAGAAGTATTTTGTTTCAAAGCACCTTCCTTGAACACCTTTTGATATTTCAGTGCAAGGGATGGTGGCGAAGTTTCAACCCTCTAGAGTGTAAACTTGTCTGGGTGAGAGGGGGGTTCATATTTATTTATTGTCACGAATTGTCCTACATGAAGTTACTGTGAAAATCCCCTAGTCACCTCATTCCGGAAGGTGCCGTCAGTTCACAAGACAGAGCTCTTCTCTCAAGTGAAAAAGTTGAGGGGAAATTGCAGTTTTGAGAGGAATATATTTTTCCCCAATATAGAGCATGTTGACCTAATTGCAGTGATCACTCAAAGCACCAGGGACCCGGGTTCAATTCCCAGCTTGGGTCACTGTCTGTGCAGAGTCTACACATTCTCCCTGTGTCTGTATGGGTTTCCTCTGGGTGCCATGGTTTCTTCCCCCAGTCTGAAAGACGTGCTGGTTAGATGCATTGGCCATGCTGAATTCTCCCTCTGTACCAAACAGGCGCTGGAATGCGGCGACTAGGGGATTTTCACATTAACTTCATTGCAGTGTTAATATAAGCCTACTTGTGATATTAATAAATAAACTTTAAAACCTATTCATGTCGCCCTTGCTATTATGGCATATGGCGATATCATCAAGCAAGTACGTAGTCTGGATACCGGTGAATAAAGAAGCAGACATGTTCTAATTTCCCATGGTTTCTTTACCCATCAGGAGATTGATGCCAATTCCGTTGGACTCCTGACCATTTCAGGAAGGTTTGCAACTCTGCTTGAAGGGTTACTTTAGCTTGAATAATGACTTCAAAATCTGGAAAATCTATGACAAAGTGGAACGGTGGCACAATGGTTAACGCTGCAACCTCACAGTGCCAGGGGCTCAGGTTCAATTCCGGCTTCGGGTCATTGTCTATGTGATTTCTACTCTTTCTCCCCGTATCTGTGTGGGTTTCCTCCCACACTTCAAAATTGTGTAGATTAGGTTAATTGGCCATGCTAAATTGCCCTAGGGTCAGGGGTTACGGGAAATGGGCTTGGGTGCGATTGTGGTCAGTGCAGACATGATGGGCCAAATGGCCTCCTTCTGCATTGTAGGGACTCAATGACGTTAATCCAGTATTTGTGATAGAATGTACCATTACCTATTCTATTAATTTCGCTTGATCTTTTTCAGCTTTGTAATCGATAAACTCAGGTAACAGGGACAACAGGGCAGGGCAGGATATAAATTAGAACGATATGGCGGGGAAAGGCAGTGGTATTTACTGGGATTCCCCTTTATTCAATGGAATGAATGGAGCTGAAAATATAGTGCCTTAAGATGCACTGTAACGAAGCCCAAGCACTTTCCAATTTAAACTAAGAGATCAGATTTTGCATATAGACAGTAACATTTAGGATTTTTTGGGTGGAAGGGTTCCTGTAAAGCCACTAAAACAGTCAGCAGCTAATGCACCCCAACAGCCATTAAATAGTTTGTCAATTGACTGGAAGCTGAAACTCCCACCGCACTTAGGAGAAGGTCACACCTTCAGCAGCCCTCTCATCCCAGGGCCATCAGGAGTGGCAGCCACTGCTGGGACTACACTGAACTTATGACTCTGAGTGCAAGCAGCCCAAGACAAAGGCCTAGACAAAGGCAGAGGACTTGTGGCGGGAACAATGGGTGGCCCTGGGGATATGGAGAGGAGGGAGAAAAGAGGTGGTTGAGGGGGTGTAGTGCAGCTAGGTGGGTGGGGACCATGTTGGAAGAGAAAGTATTTGGTTGGCCGGGGTGTGGGGGTGTGGAGGTGGTGTCCCAATCAGGAATGGGAACAAGTGATGAAAGCACCAACCACCACCCACCTTAACATCCCACCCCACACCTGACCCCCTCTCCATTTGCCTTAAAATTGCAGTCAACAACTGATCAATTAATGGCCTCAAATGAGACAAACATGAGTTGGCCACCTTACCTGCCCCATGTAAAATTTCTGATTGGTCAGGTTGGAAGGCCATTTAGTGAATTTTATGGGTGGGTTAGGGGCTGATAAAATTCTGTCCTAGATTTCTGACAATAAAAACATGAGTTGTCATGGACAACTTACATTTTTATTTACATTTGGTCAACCATAGATAAACATAGAAGATAGGAGCAGGAGGAGGCCATTTGTCTCTTCTTCACAATCATGGCTGATCATCCAACTCAATAGCCTAATCCTGATTTCTCCCCAAAATCTTTGACCCCATTCACCCCAAATGGTTTGTCCAGCTGCCTCTTGAATTAAGTGTTTTGAAGCAATCATTTTTTTAAAATACAAATCCAATTGGATACAAACCCAGATCTTGATAAGCATCAATGGGTAGCACCTGAAGGTGCAGGTTTTGAAATGTTACATCGTCCAGAGCATTACCCCAGTAATTGCTCCTGTATTTTGATCCCAATTGCGAATTGCATGTTTACCAACTTCGCCTTCTAAATGCTAACGGTTATAATTCACCTGAAACTTCTTGACTTATAGAGAGTCCCATCGTTCTGTCAGGCAAACAACAGTCTGATCGAATTAAATGCTCTTTGTCCCTTGTGGAATTTCTCTAATCAATTGAGACAAAAGAAGAAACTACAGGTGGAGAATATATCCTGCAGTTGAAAGTTAGCCAGCACTATACTACACCTTGAATCATAGAAACATAGGAGATAGGAGCAAGAGGAGGTCATTTGGCTTTTCGAGCTTGCTCCGCCATTCATTACAATCATGGCTGATCATCCAACTCAATAACCTAATCCTGCTTTCTCTTCCATAACCTTTGATCCAATCCATCCCCAAGGCTATATTCAGCCACCTGTTGAATGCATTCGAGGTTTTGGCATCAATTACTTCCTGTGATAATGAATTCCACAGGCTCACCACTCTTTGGGTGAAGAATTGACTCCTCATGTCCATCCTAAATGGCTTATCCTGAATCCTCAGATTGTGACACCTGGTTCTGGATTCCCCCACCATCGGAAATATCCTTCCTGCATCTACCCTGTTTAGTCCTGTTAGAATTTTATAAGTCTCTATGAGATTTCACCCCCCCCTCCAATTCATCTGAACTCCACTGAAAACAATCCTAACCTAGTCAATCTTTCTTCATATATCAATCCCCCCTCCCCGGAATCAACCTGATAAATCTTTGACTAAACTTTCAACTAGAATGAAGACAACCCAAATGGCTGCACTGGTGGGAAAAATGGCAAGGCAGAAAGTTGAGATGTTTCGTTTTGTGCTTCTGTTTTTTGATGTTTGTTTCATCTGCTGATCTTGCTGCGTTTTCAGATAGCTAACATCCACAAAGTACATTTTTTAAAATTATTGGGCTATTCTAACTGATTGCAGAGAACACACAGCTTTACCCTGTAGTTGACCATGATGCCATCATTCATCATTTCTTAATGCTTTCCTGGGATGTGGGTGTTTCCAGTGAGGTATTAACTGCCCATTCCTAATTGCCTTTGATAAACCAAGTTCCGCATGCATGAGGATGACCTCAAGATGCACTGTAGCAATTCACCAAAGATCCTTAGGCAGCACCTTTCAAACCCATGACCACTTCCATCTAGAAGGACAAGGGCAGCAGATAAATGGGAATGCTACCATCTGCAAGTTCCCCTCCAAGCCGCTCACCATCCTGACTTGGAAATATATTGCTGTTCCTTCGCAGTCGCTGAGTCAAAATCCTGGAATTCCCTCCCTGGTGGCGTTGTGGGTCAACCCACAGGACGTGAACTGCAGCATTTCAAGAAAACATCACCTTCTCAAGGGCAACCAAGGATGGGCAATAAATGCTGGCCAGCCAGCATTGCCCATGTCCCACAAATGGAATATTGGGTTCATGTTACACTACAAATAACCCCCACCATTTGGTCTGGACTTGCAAAACCCTACTTACTGTCCTGGCTTGAGACAATTCACACCTCTTTAACCTGTTATTATCCCTCTCTCCGCTCGCACTGTCTACACCTGCAAAGACAAGATTACCTATTAAGGCTCGCATTCCAACCATTCTTCACATTCCAATCTGTACTGATCTTGCAACTGTGTCTTTGCTAATATATGCCGTACTTGTGAACCTACATCTCCACTCACCTGATGAAGGAGCAGTGCTCCAAAAGCTAGTGATTCCAAAAAAAACCTTTTGGACTTTAACCTGGTGTTGTAAGACTTCTTACTGTGCCCATACCAGTCCAATGCCAGCATCTTCACATCATGGCCCTTGGCCATGGAGGTGACCTGCTGCGGTCTGTGTGGTGAAGGCAGTCCCACAGAGTCCTAGAGACAAAGGGCTGATTTTTACTGTGAACTTTAAAACAGCCAACATCAGGTTAAAAAAAAAACATCTCAAAACCTTTCTTCATGGCAGTGGGGACCAGCTCAGCGATTTTTTTTTCCCACAGGCGGCCTCCCAGTTGGCCACACTCCGGCCTGCCAAAGGAAGTTGACCGACAGATTCCTGATGCTCTTGTATCTGCAGGCCTAAAGCCTCAGCTACATTACTGGGAGAGCTGGCCACTGCTTAAGCAGGCAGGGGGAATCTGGAGCTTAAAAGTTCACTGGGCTGAGAGTCAGAGACGAAAACACTGTGGGTGGCCAAGTGGGAACGTGACAGGGTGACCTCGCCAGGCTGCAGTCCCCTCTTTCAGCCAAGGAACTTTGGACTCCAATAACTCCCTGGACTGCTCCATTAAGATTCCGGCCTCAAGCAGCAGTTCCCTGAAACGGCCCTTAAAAGACCTGCTACATTTGTAAATTGTGTATATGTTGAAACATGGCCATCAGTCCTGGGAAGTTTGCAGTTGCAGTACATTTTGGGGTCACATAGAGACACGTTTGGGAAATATATAAGGAGCATTTCATTTGCTCATTCATGCCACAGACTGCAATTTAAAAGCACCTTGGGTCTAACATCACAAACGCAAAATGATGAAATTGAAAAAGAAACAAATACGCAGGAACTGCTTCACAGAGCAGGCTGAGTCTGTGGAGAGAAAAACAGGATTAACGTTTCAGGTCGATGAACTTTGCTCACTATATACAATGTGGCTGTGCCTTATAATAGCTTGCAGCTATTGATTTGGACATTTAGTTCATTGTGGGGGAAGGAGTGGGATGAAGAGGAAATATTGAGAAAACATATGCTTGTATATTTCTGCAGATTGTAACTCCAGGAGTCAGTACATTGAAATGTATCAACCTTGTAGCTTCAGCCTATACTATACTATGCAATTGGGAATCATTTAACTCAGTTTTTAGTTTTATTTATCAGTGTCACAGGTAGGCTTATATTAACACTGCAGTGAAGTCACTGTGACAATTCCCTGGTCGCCACACTCTGACACTTGTTTGGGTTCACTGAGGGAGAACTTAGCATGGCCAAAGCACCTAACCAGCGTGTCTTTTGGACTGTGGGAGGAAACTGAAGCAACCTCATGCAGACATGGGGAGAACATGCAAACTCTTTACGGATAGTGACCCAAGAGCTGGGAATCAAACCCAGATCGTTGGCACTGTGAGGCAGCAGTGCTAACCACTGTGCCGCCATGCTGCCCCAGTTGGCTGAATAGCTGGTGATACAGTGTGACACCAACTGCGTGGGTTTGATTCCTGTATCGGTTGAGCTTATGCATGAGGGACCTGCCTTCCCAACCTTGCCCCTCGCCTGAGGTGTTGTGATCCTCAGGTTAAATCATCATCAGTCAGCTCTCTGCTTCAAAGGGCAGAGCAGCCTCTGGTCATTGAATGACATTTAGTAAACAGGACAATACCATTTAGGTCCTTGCTAACTGACTGTTATTGACAAACAATGTTCTTCCATTTCAGAAAATCAATTTTCTGTGTTGTGCACACTGGATGTAAGGAGTGATTCAAACACTTTTTAACCTAAGGAAGACACAACATTCTCCTGCACTCCATGTCATGGCCAACATCCTGACCTTGTCAGTAGGTTTGGTAACATTGAAGTCCTATTAAGACAAGTGGTGCAGAAGGCAAACTATTCTGTGCTTGGTGATTCTAATTCCCATTTCTTCTTGGGGTGAATTATCTTGCCATGTGTGAGTTTAACTTTGGAAAGATGATACTTAGGATGGCAGTTGTTGGCAGATGTTAATTTCACCGTGACAGGGTGTTTTATTTCATTGACTTGCACACAAAGCGAGTTATGGTTTTGAAGTTCCTTTGATTTAATCACGGCTAATCTCAGTCTCCATCATTTTGATTCATTTCCAGAAAGTCTGCAGTGAATTAGTTCATCCTTGATGGATGGCCAGAAGGAGATTTCCAACGTCTTTGGTAGACCTGTATTCTTGTGAAGAAGGGACTTTTGCTAAGACTCCCATTTATTAAAAAATATGAGGCCGGCATTTATTGCCCATCCCTAATTGCCCTTCCTCAGAGGGTTTTTAAGACTCAGCCACATTGTTGTGGGCCTGGAGTCACATGTAAGTCAGGCCAGGCAAGAATGGCAGATTTCCTCCCCTGAAGGGCAGCTTTTCATGACAATCAATGATGGATTCAAGGCCACCACCAGACGTCTAATTCAAGTTGAATTGCACCATGTTGTGATTTGAATCAGGTTCCCCAGAACCTTGGGTCTCTGGATTATCAGTCCAGAGACTATACCACTACACCACTGCCACCCGCCTCCCCGCCCACCCCAAGTTGAGAAAATAGATTGTATTTTTTCATGGGATGTGGGTGTCACTGGCTAAACCAACATTTATTCCCTAAGGGCAATTAAGAATCAACCACATTGCTGTGGATCTGGAGTCACATGTATGCCAGACCAAGTAAGGATGGCAGGTTTTCTTCCTTAATGGATATGAGTGAACCAGATGGGTTTTTACAACAATTGACAATGGATTCATAGTCACCAGATCTTTTATCGAATTCAAGTTTCATCATTTGCCGTGGTAGGAATCGATCCCGGATCCCCAAAAAATTACCCTGCGTCTCTGGATTACTGGCCCAGTGAAGATACCACTAGATCACTGCTTATATATTTCTATAGATTGTAACACCAGTGGTCAGTATGTTGAAATGAATCAGCCTTTCAGCTTTAGCCTATGAATTGCATAGAGACTAATTGGATGACACTTTAGCAAACAGGACAATACCATTTAGGTCCTTGCTAATTGACTGTTATTAATGAGCAATATACTTCAGTTTCAGAAAATCAATTTTCTGTGTCGTGCGTGCTGGATGTAAGGAGTGATTCAAACACTTCTTAACCTAGAGAAGGTGTGACATTTTCCAATACCCCATGTCACGTTCAACATCCTGACCTTGTCAGTAGGCTTTGTAATATTGAAGCAAAGGACAAAAAAATGCTGGAAAACCTCAGCAGGTCTGACAACATCTGTGGAGAACTAATGGGCAGGATTTTATGGCTTGGGCGAGACCAAAATTTTTTATCCGAGGTCAATGGAGATTTCCGGTGCCAGACTCTTGCCCACTCAGATTCTATGACGGGTGAGTGGTAGAGTTCCGGCCAGTGTTTCAAGTCTGGATGACTCTTATGGCTTTCTTGGCATTAATACAAACATAATAGTTCTCAGTGGCAACACGGACCCATGGAAATGCTCTGACCTAGCGTCAAACCAAAAACAGTAAAAATGCCACCAATGGCCATCCATTGTTCTAGATCAAGAATGCAAAGGGTCATCTGGACGCGAAACATCACTTTTTTTCTCTCCTCACAGCTGCTGCCAGACCTGCTGAGATTTTCCAAGGTTTTCTCTTTTGATTTCAGACTCTGCAGTAATTTTTGTTTATCCATTACTCTATGCTTATCATAAACAAGTCAGAGTGGTACAATGGTGCTTACTTTAAATGCATTAAGAAAAGGAGTTAGATTTTCCACTGGGTAGATACTTCTGCTTTGCACTTATAAGCCAACCTATAATCCTGGTAGATTTTGACATGTTTCATTAGCAATAAGTCCAGTCGCCATTAACAAATTGTGCCCTGGAATCCAGTAATGAAGACATTAGGTTGAGCTTGTTTTATTTTTCAGTCCTTGGGGAAATGCTAGAAAGTATGGTGTGATGTAACTGCATCAGATATTGATTGGAATGACCTTCTGTTCATTGGGTCTTTCTCTGACTGTAGTTATATCAATAAGACATCAGGAAATCATCCATCAACTTAACTGACCTCATAAATGCCTGCAATTGATATATTGGTAGAATGGTTATGTCAGCTTTCATTGGCTATCACTCCTTGTTTGTGTGGCAACGACTGAATATTTTTAGGTGGAAACAATTAGGTTTTGCCTTGTCCTTACATGATTGGATGCATTAAAATACCCTTCATCATACATTGCTAAGTAAGGTGCAGGGTGTTAAGTTTCGGGCACAACAATGATTGGAGTTGAGTTTCATTGCACGTGATGTTTATATAATTTCACCAAAACAGGGGCTTTCCTTTCTGTTTTCACTTGCAAAACAGTTGTGTGGGCTGGGGTCTTCCAGTGGTTCTTGTCCTGCGTCCACTGCATTTTTAAAGAAATCATCTATGGCACATAGATGGCTAGCGTTTATTATTAGAAGCCTCACAACACCAGGTTAAAGGCCAACCAGTTTATTCGATAGTAAACCCACAAGCTTTCAGAAACGCTGTTCCTTCATCAGGTGTGTGGAAGGTTCTGATCAGAGAAGGTTCTAATCAGAACCTTCCACACACCTGACGAAGGAACAGCGTTTCCGAAAGCTTGTGGCGTTTACTATCGAATAAACTGGTTGGACTTTAACCTGGTGTTGTGAGACTTCTTACTGTGTTTACCCCAGTCCAATCTCAGCATCTCCACATCACAACATTCATTGCCCAACTCTAGTTGCCCTTGGAGGGCAGTTGAGAGTCAACTGCATTGCTGTGGATCTGGAGTCACATGTAGGCCAGACCGGGTAAGGATGGCAGATTTCTTTCTCTAAAGGGCGTCATCAATCAGATGGGTTTTTACAATAATTGACAATGGTTTCATGTTCACCAGTAGATTCTTAATTCTACTTTTTTAAATTGAATTCAAATTTAACCATCTTCCATAGTGGGATTCAAACCCAGGTTCCCAGAGCATTAGGCTGGGTTTCTGGATTATTAGGCCACTGACAATAGCACTACGCAATCCTCTTCTGTAACCTATCATTAATCTTAACCAGCACACAAACTCTGAAGAAAACTGACAGAGGTAATGTTTCTGTTGTTTATTCTTAAAATACAACAGATGTTATAGAAGGACAATTCATTGCTATGGATTGCCATAAGATGAGGGTGTGACCAGCAGAGTGGATAAGAGTGAACCAGTGGATGTTGTGTATCTGGACTTTCAAAAGGCTTTTGACAAGGTCCCACACAAGAGATTTGTGAGCAAAATTAAAGCTCATGGTATTGGAAGCAATGCATTAACATGGATAGAGAACTGGTTGGCAGACAGGAAGCAGAGAGTGGGAATAAATGGGTCCTTTACGGTGTGGCAGGCAGTGATTAGTAGGATACTGCAGAGTTCAGCGCTGAAACCCCAAATATTTACAATATGCATGAATGATTTGGACAAAGGAATTGAATGCAATATCTCCAAATTTGCAGACGACACTAAGCTACATGGGAGTGTGTGCTGCGAGGAGGATGCTAAGAGGCTATAGGGTAAGTTCGACAGGCTGACTGAGTGGGCAACTGCTTGACAAATGCAATCTAATGTGGATAAATGTGAGGTTATCCAAAAACAGAAAGAGAACTTATTAATTGAATGGTGGCAATTCAGGAAAAACGGAAGTGCAAGATGACCTGGGTGTCATGGTGGAACAGTCGCTGAAGGTTGGCATGCAGGTACAGCAGGTGGGGTGAGGAAAGCTAATGGCATACTGGCTTGATGAGACCGCATTAAACCAGCGCGTATTTCAGGCTGAGGGAGGAAACCGGAGCACCCGGAGGAAACCCACGCAGAACATGCAGACTCCTCTCAGCCAGGAGACCCAAGCTGGGTCCCTGGCACTGTGAGGTAGCCGTGCTAACTACAGTGCCACCACGCCACTCTCTGTATTTGGTCAGTATCCTGTATTGGCGGGCTCTGTATATTTTTAATACCCATCTACTTAACTCAAAAGCTTAAGTTATTTTACAGGCAGCGTGCTCAGTGGTTTAAAACATGCGGAGGTAATGACTGCATAGTTGCATTCACCGATTGTTGCTTGCAAGCCAAGCTGAATTGTTCACTGCTTGGCAGAAGACCCATAACAGTCCTCCTGGTGAAATTTCCAATGATGTGCAACAGCCTATTATTAGATCTTAATTTTGATTATAGTTTGGCAGTGATGGATATTTTGTTGTCGTCTCATCTTGAACCAAAGTCAATTCCTTCTCTGTGTTTTTTGATGGATTACGCCATCAGAAAATATATTTCTTTTGCAAAGGTCTAGTTTATTTGGCATTGGCAGGGTTGGACATGTGTGTTGCAAAGCAGATACCACGTCTTTGAATGGCATTTCATCTCCTGCCATCTGGTACTAATTTTTTTAAAAAATTTGTATTGAATTATCTTCCATTATGATGTCGTGTGAAATTAATTATTATTACTGAAGGGGAACTGGCACCTCCTTAGTCCTGAGCAAACCCTGAATTAGTAAGAATCACTGGTACTCTGTATTTGCCAGCTCCACATTTTTCAAACTGCTCGGGCTGCTATTTTAGTGCAGTTTCAGCCCTGCAGGAGCCTCATTTGCAGAAACATTAAAAAGTGCTGAATGAAAATTGAAGACAGTCAGTCGCAGGGACAAAATTCTGCCTTTGTAGCCTCAGGGCTCCCGTCATCTCCTCACCTCAGAACACAATTCCACTGAGAACCACTCAGCCTTGAGTTACTGTGTTCTGTTAGTAAAGTGCAGGAGGTAATGTCTGGTCTGGTGATATCCACATGCCTAACCCGTTGAACACCGACTGGAGGGCATTATAAATGGCACCATGCTTAGTAGTTTGGGTCTGTTGTCAGAAACGAGCAAACGGACAAAAATACTGAAACAGCAGTATCTCTCCACATGTATGGGTGGCACAGTGGTGAGCACTGCTGCCTCGCAGAGTCAGGGACCCGGGTTCAATTCCACCTGTGTGGAGTTTGCGCATTCTCCCTGTGTCAGTGTGGGTTTCCTCCAAGTGCTCTGGTTTCCTCCCACAGTCCAAAGATGTGTGGGTTATGTCGATTGGTCATGCTACATTGCCCCTTCAGGTCAGAGGGACTAGCTGGGTAAATATGTGGGGTTATAGGGATTGATCCTGGGTGGAAATGTTGTTGGTGTAGATTTGATGGGCTGAATGGCCTCCTTCTGCACTGTAGGGACTTTATGAGCCTATACTGGTCTCTAAAAAAATGGAAATCAATCATGATAACCAGGCCAGGAGCATGGAGGTGAGTATAACCCCCAGGTGGTTAGGGGCTTGGCTGGGCAGTGGCCTGGCAGTCCCCCTAGCACCTGGGTAATAATGTTCTTTGGCTGTGCCAACCTGGAGCCTGTGGGGAGGGGGTGGAAAGAGGATTCTGTTATACGGGGGAGGCCAATGGGGGAGCGATTGTGTCTACATGACGGTGGGGGTTGGGGCAGACTCTCAGAATGCAGAGGCTGCTCCAATGCCAACAAAGATTGTGGCGGAGGTCAGCTCACACTGATGCCTGCATGATATGTGGGATGTTAGGGTGTTGGCACAGGGGGTGACCTGAGCATTGAATGGTGGTGGGGAGGTTGGCCCATTGTGTTAGAGGGTTGGGAGTGAATTTCTGCTATTTTCCTCCACTTCCAGGTATTTGAAGAGGCTTTTAAAACAAAGCTATTTTATGGTGTGAGAATTTATGCCTTTATTATTTATTATTTTACAGGATGTAGGGACTTCTGTCTAGGCCAATATATATAGCCCATCCCAAAGTGATTTAATATATTGATGTCACATGTATCAATATACAGTGTAAAGTATTGTTTCTTGCACGCTCTACCGACAAAGCATGCCATTCATAGAGAAGGGAAGGAGAGAGTGCAGAATGTAGTGTAACAGTCATAGCTAGGGTGTAGAGAAAGATTAGCATAGTGCAAGGTAGGTCCATTCCAAAGTCTGGTAGCAGCAGGGAAGAAGCTGTTCTTGAGTCGATTGGTCTGTGACTTTAGGCTTTTGTATCTTTTTCTCAATGGAAGAAGGTGGAAGAGAGAATGTCCAGGGTGTGTGGGAGTCCTCGATTATGCTGTCTGCTTTTCCGAGGCAGTGGGAAATGTAGACAGAGTCAATGGATGAGAAGGTGGTGGTGAGCACTATATTTAAATCACTGCAGTCCGTGTGACGTAGGTTCAGCCACAGTGCTGTTTGGAATGAATATCAAAAATTAATTTACAAAGAAACCAACTATCAGTGAAATTAGTAAATATTTCTGAATTGCTTTTTTTTGAAGTCATTATCAGATCTTTGTAATTGGTTTACTCAGAGTGGTCAAATCATTCTTTTTAAAAATGTTTTCTGTTTGTGACAAAACCATTTTGACCTGTATTAGCTAATCTGCACCCATTCTTAAATGTATCAAGGATTTTCTTTCTCATTGAAAGAAAACAGTTATGTTCTAAATTACTGTTTGAAAGTGTTGGTCTATGGAAGATTTTAATTTTGCGCGATGCATTGAAATTGAGTGGAAATGTTAGCAAAACCCACAAAACCCACAATTGGAAACCTGGCTTAATTTACACTCCACTTGTCAACTACACCCAAAATGGAGATGTGTCCACTGAGCTTTCAATTCAGATGGTCAGCATCTGGGCATTGGGGGGTGGGGGGGTGGGGGCTGGGGGCAGAGGGACGGGGGGATTGCAGTGGTTAGCACTGCTGCCTCACAGTGCCAGGGATCAAAGTTCAATTCCCAGCTTGAGTCAATGTCTGTGCAGAGTTTGCATGTATCTGCGTGGGTTTCCTCCAGGTGCTCCAGTGTCCTCCCACAGTCTGAGAAGTGTGCTGGTTAAGTGCATTGCCATGTTAAATTCACCCTTGGTGTATTCGAACAGACGCCAGAATGTGGTGAATAGGGGATTTCACAGTAACTTCGTTGTGGTGTTAAAGTAAGCCTACTTGTGATACTGATAAATAAAATTTTAAATTAATTTTGCTTAATTATATCACATCGCCCATTGCGTATAACTCCACTTGGGAAATACAACTGGAGTGGCACTTGCAATGCCGCGTTTTGAAATAAAACGACACCACCCATTTGTTTGTTCACTCTTCTTCATGGGGACCAGGTCCCTTTGAGTATCGGGATACCCAGAAGCGACACTGCACCATATAGTGATATATGGCAACCATCATCCTTGTTATCAACGTGGCAAAAAACATTCTGGTTGCACTAATATGTCTTTTTGGTACAGCGATTGAATTACATCTTGGCAATTGCTGAAACTGCACTGGCTCAAAAGTGAGTGCTTGGGGGCCATTTTCATAGTAGTTTGTTACTACCCATGTCTGCCTTGTACAAGCATGTTGGAAGTTGTTCCAAATAAATGAGCTGAATGTGTGGATTGAACATTTCTGTGCTTCTTTGAATAACTTCGAACCTGAGGTGAAATTTTGATGGAAATTTTAAAATGAAAATGTAATTCAAATCGATCCAATCGATGAACTGGCAAGGACAGCAAAGGCTGCAAAAACTTTTTTAATATACATTTGTGGGGCATGGGTGTCGCTGGCTGGGCCAGCAGTTATTGCCCATCCCTTGTTGCCCTTGGCAGTTGTCAGTCAACCACATTCTTGTGGTCCTGGAGTCACATGTAGGCCAGACCAGGTAAGCATGGCAGATTTCCTTTCCTAAAAGACATGAGTGAACCAGACGGTTTCTTTCTGACTGGCGTTTCAAGTTCATCAGCAGATTCTCAACTCCAGATTTCGTTTTTTTTTATTGAATTCAAATTCCACCATCTGCTGTGGCAGGATTCATAGGTTCATAGAATACCTACAATGCAGAAGAGCGCCATTCGGCCCATCAAGCCTGCATTGACAACAATTACACCCAGGTGCTTTCCCATAACCCACGTATTTACCTTGCTAATTCCCCTTGACACTAAAGGGCAATGTAGCATGGATAATCTACCTAACCCACACATCTACAGAAGCCCGGTCCCCAAAACCCTGATTCTAGATTAATTAATTTACTAAATGATTAACTTAATTAATACATTTCTGGATTAATTATCTGGTGATCATCCACGAGGCTACCGTCTCCCTTAACTGCAAAATAATTTGCTTTTTAACCATTTTTCTTTCCTTTGTAATTGGGAATGAGCAAACATTTTAAATTTTACTCTCTGTTGATAATGCATTTACCAGATATCTTTTTAATCCAGCACATTTCAGCTACTGGGTGTCCTGGAATGGGCTGAAGTTGCAAGAAATCTGTGGCATCACCTGATATAGTAGCAATTTAATGTCTTGGGACACTATTATGTTCAAGTGTCTTGAATTAATTTCATTCATATGTTATCCTCACATATTATTATGTTATATTAATGTTACAGTGGCAAAGAAATGCAATGCATGCATTGGAAGTTTGCTCACTAATATTCACACAAGGTTATCTGAGGTTGGGATTTGATTTCATTTGTATGTTGTTAGAAATCACCCTAGTTACCGAGTTTGACTAATCATAACTACAATCACTTTAAATGTACCTCAGCTTATATTATACATAAGGGACAGTTACTGGGTTGGATGCATCTAACATCTTGTTCTGCTAAGTGTAATAAAAGCAATGCTTACACCTGCTGCTGGCTCATACGATGATAGATGCATTGAGTGATCAGGAAACATGTAACCTCAAGAGGTTTAGATGTTGACCATAGCATTGTTTATCGAACCCTGAAATAAGGTTCTCCCACGCAAGCTAATCCCAGCATAACTTTTCATTCAAACAGTACAGAAAGCAGCATTCAAAGACAGTTTAAATCTTTTGTCCATTACTGTTGCCCGCAGCAAGTCTCATTGCGGTCACTCATTTTTGCATTATTGCAGAGTTAGAAAGCCGTGTCTTCGGAGTTCCCTGCGGACCTAGCCGTATGATTAGGGCTGAAACCTGAGCTCTACCCAACACTGACTGTGTTTAATAAGTGACTCATTAGCAGTAAAGACCATTGTGTTGGTCTGACCACAGGGAAAATAAATTACAAATGAGCAAACCTCTGCAGTGCGTCCAACCTGTTCTTCCGTCCACAACTTGAGCTGTTGAAAATACATGTGCGAGCTTGCAATCTTATAGATGCCAACCAACAATGGTGGTATGATGGCACACTGATTAACACTGCTGCCTCACAGCGCCAGGGGCCTGGGTTCGATCCCGGCTTGTGTCACTGTCTATGCAGAGTTTGCATGTTCTCCCCATGTCTGCATGGGTTTTCTTTTGTTTCCACCCACAGTTCAAAAGATGTGCTGCTTAGCTGCATTGGTGCATTGGCTAAATTCTCCCTCAGTGTACCCAAGTAGGCGCCCAATTGTGGCAACGAGTGGAATTTTGCAGCAACTTCATTGCAGTGTTAATGTAAGCCTACTTGTGACATAAATAAATAAGCTAAAAAAAAACCTTCGGCAGTCTGTCCATATCTATCTCAACTGTGGATATTTTTCTCTTTTCCAGAAATAATGATTAGGTTTTTGTTGCATAAGGGTATGGAGGGGGTTGAAGCAGTGGTGCATTAAAGAATGTGGTATGGCAGTACAGTCGTTAGCACTGCTGCTTCGTAGTGCCAGGGTCCCGGGTTCGATTGCTGGCTTGGGTCACTGTCTGTGTGGAGTTTGTATGTCCTTCCCATGTCTGCATAAGTTTCCTCCGGGTGCTCCGGTTTCCTCCCACAGTCTGAAAGACATGCTGGTTAGGCGCATTGACTCAAACAGGCACTGGACTGTGGCGACTAGGAGAACTTCACAGTTACTTCATTGCAGTAAGCCTTACTTGTGGCTAATAAATAAACTTTACCTTTACCTTAATGGAGTTAAGTACAGATTGGACATGATCTAAATGAACAGGCTTGAGGGGCTGAACAGTGATCTGGAAACTCTCTTTCCATCAACATCATCCAACTGAGTCAGACGATCTATTAATACCTCCAGCACCTCTAACCCCATTCTCAAAATGTATTTACCCAATTTCATTAGAAAGATATCAGTTGACTCAGAATTAATTACTTTCTCTGTTTGATCTTAGATTTCCATACTTTTCCTCTTTTTTTAAGCACTTTCATTCAATTATGCAGAAATCCCTAGACATCTCAGTCTGCAATATTTACTTAATTCATCAATTGTCTGTTTGCCTCCATAGCATCATTCTAACCCACATCATTAAAGGGAAGCACATTCGATTTGATCTCATTTGCCCTCTCACATTTACTCTGTGCTCGCTGGATTGCATTTCTAGAAATTGCCTTCCCGTTCAACGGGGATGGGAGTTGGTCTTTCAAACTGAAGCTTTTCTTTTATCCCTTTCGAACTCGTTCCCCTTTGTGTGAAAGTAGGTTTTGGTGCGGAGTAACCAGACGAGCCCACCACTGGCCAATGGCAATGCTGTAAGCAGTGTAGAAACTCCCGCCCATTGTCAGTCAGATTCAATAGTTGGAATTTCCTATCCCGCTCTAGCCAGGGGGATCGTCCAGTCCTGTCAAAGTTAATGGACTTCTGAAAGACATTCTGCATTTTCCGGGACTGCCTCTGTAGCGACGTGATCAAAAAATCCTGCCCAATGTCATTGCTGGACTGCTGGGCTGTTCTTTCTTGATGGATCTGGAAGATTTCACACAATATATCATCGATGTACTTGACCACGATCATCTTCAGTGGCAGCTTCCTCATGCTCAGTTTCAGTTTCCTCTGGCCAGCTCTTTCCAGCACTCTCACTAGATTCTGATCATGATCTGAAATGGCTTCTACCATCATATCGCCATGGCCTTCGACTAGCAGATCACCCACGATCACTTCCACTGCTAGATCACTGACTATCTCATGCTGTTGGTGTCGATTCTCTTTGGGAACAGTACAGTCAGCTTGGTGTGGCTCCTGCGCTGCCCAAGACCGCAAGGAACTACAAAAGGTTGTGAATGTAGCCCAGTCCATCGCACAAACCAGCCTCCCATCCACTGACTCTGTCTACACTTCCCACTGCCTTGACAAAGCAGCCAGCATAATCAAGGACACCACACACCCCGAACAATCTCTTTTCCACCTTCTTCCGTCGGGAAAAAGATACAAAAATCGGAGGTCACATACCAACCGACTCAAGAACAGCTTCTTCCCTACTGCCATCACACTTTTGAATGGATTTACCTTGCATTAAGTTGATCTTTCTCTACACCCTAGCTATGACTGTAACACTACATTCTGCATCTCTTGTTTTCTTCTCTATGAACGGTATGTTTTGGCTGTATAGCGCGCAAGAAACAATACTTTTCACTGTGTGTTAATACATGTGACAATAATAAATCAACTCAAAAATCAAATCAAAAAATGCCAAACGGTGTGTCCAACCATCTGCACCACCTAAGTAGCTTCCTGAATGAAGTCAACACACTGCAGTTTTAATTCAAATTCACTTGCCAATGTCCACCCTTCACATCTAGCGTGGGTAAAAACCATTGTCTTGGCAAGTTGTGGCAACATTTCTTCAGTGGTTAGCGTAGGATAATGCGATCTCCTCAAAGATTTGTTGAGATTCTTTACGCTATTCACCACTCCTAGCTTTGCAGGTTGTTTTGAAGCTGCCATCTTGCTAATCCAGTCTGTAGGAGTTGTCAGCTCCTGGAGAATTCCCATTTTCTCAAACTCCTCCATCTTGCTTTTCAGGTTGGACTTGAGGGCAGCTGGAACTCTCAGCAGAAGGTGCTGTATTGGTCTCATGCTGTCATCTCCTTCAACACGATATCCACTAGAAAGATATCCAAGGAAACATAGGATCATGGAATCCCTCCAGTTTTTGAAGGAGGCCATTCAGCCCATCAAGCCTGTTGCACTGACAACAATCCCACCCAGTAACCCCACACATTTACCCTGCTAATCCCCAAACATTAAGAGACAATTCTGCCAATGGCCAATTAGCACACCTTTGGACAGTGGGAGAAAACTGGAGCATCCAGAGGAAACCCACGCTGACATGGGGAGAGTGTGCAAACTCCTCACAGTCAGTCACCCAAGGCTGGAGTTGAACCTGGGTCTCCTGGGACTGTGAGGCAGCAGTGCTAACCACTGTGCCATTGTAAATTATTCAGCAGTTAGTGGCTTGGTGCTATGTGAAAGATTGAAAATCTGGTACACAGAGGGTTACTAGTAGAGAACATAAGAACATAAGAACATAAGAAATAGGAGCAGGAGTAGGCCATCTGGCCCTTCGAGCCTGCCCCGCCATTCAATAAGATCATGGCTGATCTGTCGTGGCTCAGTTCCACTTTCCCGCCCTCTCCCCATAACCCTTAATCCCCTCTCTTATCAAAAACCCATCAACCCGCTTCTTAAAAATATTTAGCGAGGCAGCCTCCACCACTTCAACGGGCAGAGAATTCCAGATATTCACCACCCTTTGAGTGAAGAAGTTCCTCCTCAACTCCGTTCTAAACCGCCCCCCTTTATCTTGAGGCTGTGCCCCCTAGTCCTACTGTCTTTTTTGAGCGGGAAGAGTCTCTCCACCTCTATCCTATCCATCCCATTCATCATCTTATACATCTCAATGAGATCTCCCCTCATTCTTCTAAACTCTAACGAGTACAAGCCTAGTTTATTCAGCCTCTCCTCATAGCTCAACCCCCTCAACTCCGGTATCAGCCTAGTAAACCTCCTCTGCACTCCCTCCAAGGCCAAAATATCCTTGCGCAGGTGCGGCGCCCAAAACTGCACACAGTACTCCAGCTGCGGCCTCACCAATGCCCTATACAGCTGCAGCAAGACCTCCCTACTTTTATATTCAATCCCCCTCGCTATGAAGGCCAGCATCCCATTCGCCTTCCTGACCACCTGCTGCACCTGCAGGCTGGGTTTTTGCGACTCATGCACAAGGACCCCGAGGTCCCTCTGCACCGTCGCCTGCTGCAGTTTTTCGCCACGTAAGTAATAGTCCTTCCTACCATTCTTCCTACCAAAGTGGACCACCTCACACTTGCCAACATTAAATTCCATTTGCCATTTCCTGGCCCATTCGCCCAGCCTATCTAGATCCTTCTGCAGACTCTCCGCACCCTCCGCACAAACCGCACAATAGAGGTATTACCAAACCAGGTAATACCAAACCAAACCAGATAATGGTAAGCCCCTTGGGAGTGTTCCCAAACAGAGAGACAGGTATATTGTTTCTTGAAAGTGGCATCACAGGCAGACAAGGGTGGCAAAGAAGGCACTTGGCACACTTGCCTTCATTTTCCTTACAGTAGGAAAGGCTGAGGGGGGAACATGACCGAGCTGGACAAAACTACGAGGGACGTAGAGAGGGGAGATAGGAAAAAACTTTTCCCCTTAATAGAGGGGCCATTAACCAGGCAGAATAGAAGGGCAGGAGATTTAGAGGGGATCCGAGGAAAACCATTTTCCCTCAGAGGGAGGAGGGAATCTGGAATTCACTACCTGAAACAGGTGGGAACCCAGCACGGTGGCACAGTGATTAGCACTGCTGCCTCATAGTGCCAGGGACCCAGGTCTGATTCCTGTCTTGGGTCTGTGTGGAGTCCGCACATTCTCCCCACGTGTTTCCTCCAGGTGCCCTGGTTTCCACCCACAGTCCAGAGATGAGTGGGTCAGGTGGATTGGCTAAGTTGCCCCTTCATGTCAGAGGAATTAGCTAGGGTAAATGTGTGGGGTGATATGGGATAGGGCCTGGGTGGGATTGTGGTTGGTGCAGATTTGATGGGCTGAATGGTCTCCTTCTGCACTGTCGGATTCTATGAACATTTAAGAAACATTTAGACGTTGAAAGTACATTTAAGTTCCATCAAGACGGAGGCACAAAAATATTTTCAAATAATTTGGCAGCTTTTGTCCTGAGACGAAAGGGAGCTGCTCAAAGCAGTTTATTTCTGTTCAGCAGTGTTGCACTGTAGTGTTCAGACATCATCACAGCAGCACAAAATCTATTATATTTGAATTGTTTGATATAATGTAGGTTACCTTCCTGTATGTTTGTTTCGAATCTCAGAACTGAAAATCTATCTTGGTCTTGTGCCTTGGTCAAATGAGAACTACTTGGCTGAGTTGGGCCCATGACTTCACTTGTACATATCTGCGAAAGCAATTTATGAAGTTACAGCTCATCAGCTTGAGAGATGGCTCAATGCTTGCATAACAAAGCCTCCACTGCTATAACACAACGTTAAACAAAAGTTGGCAATAGAAAGTTGCATGATTAATTGAGAGAGGTCTACCTCTCTCAGAATACTGAGGGGCCTAGATAGAGTGGACATGGAGAGGATGTTTCCATTGGTGGAAGAAACTAGAATTCAAGGGCACAACCTCAGAGTGAAGGGATGCTCCTTTAAAGCTGAGATGAGGAGGAATTTCTTCAGCCAGAGGATGGTGAATCTGTGGAACTCATTGTCGCAGAAGGCTGTGGAGGCCAGGTCAGTGAGTATCTTTCAGACAGAGATAGATAGGTTCTTGATGAATGAGGGGATCGAGGGTTACAGGGAGAAGGCAGGAAAATGGGGATGAGATCATATCAGCCATGATTGAATGGCAGGGCAGACTGGATGGGATAAATGGCCTAATTCTGCTCCTATATTCTCTGGTATTAAGGTCTACTTTCAATGGGGTGGACATAGATCTTGCCCAAGTAAATTGGAATCAATAGTCACCATTTCTCTTGCAGACAATGGTGACCCAAGGACCCCTGGGATGGATCTTTCACTGTTTAGGCAGCACACTGGCACATTGCTTGGCACTGCTACCTCCCATCTCCAGGGACTCGATGTCCAATTCCAGTCTTGGGTGACTGGCTGTGTGGAGTTTGCACCTTCTCCCCACGTGACTGCGTGGTTTTCCACCACGTGCTCCGGTTTACTCCCACAGTCCAAAGATATGCAGGTTAACTAGATTCTTATGTTCTTATGTTCTTATGGTCCCCTGGTGTCCCAAGATGTGTAGGTTAGGGTCTGGATAAGGTGTGCTTTTGAAGGGTCAATGTAAACTCGATGAGCTAGATGGCCTCCTTCTGCACTGTAGGGATTCTGTGATTCTAAAACTGTAACAGAACAATGGGATTTTTTAAAAAAAAGATAGACCAGGTACACACATGCCCGCATGGGGAAAAGGTAGAATAAAAGCAAAATCCAGTGCTCCCTGGATGATAAAAGAGATTACAAAGGAAGATGGAGCAAAAAGAAAGATGAACATGACAAGTGTCTGGTTGATGTTGCAGGTGAGAAACAGGCCAAACATAGAACATTCAGTGGTGAACCGAAAAAAGAAAAAGAGAACAAGAGAGTTTGAGGAGAGACTGACAACAAACAAAGAAAAATATAAAAAGATGGGATTTTCCGGCTACACTTGCCCCAAGACCAGAAAATGTTGCCCGATATCAATAGACTTTTACATGGTCCGCCCTCGCTCGCTAAGATTCTGATGGCGCACCATGCAAAGGTCCAAATAATAAAAGGATGGTAAAAGAAGTGGGAATAGCTGGGCACCAGAAAGGGGGTTTTGCACACTGGAAGCAAAGAACCTTGTTGTGCTTTATATGAGGACTTTGCATCTATCTTTACCAGGGAGAAGATACAAGGTGATCATGAAAAGTGAGGTAGTTGAGAGACTGGATGGCTATAAAGACAAGTTATAGGTAAGCTGACTGTGTTTAAGGTTGCTAGGTCACCAGGACTGGATGCAATGTATTCAAAGATATTGAGGGGATGGCATAGAAACTGGCCGTAATCTTACAATCATCCGTAGACGCAAGGTTGATGCCAGAGAAGCGGGGGATATACAAATATTACACCCTTATTCAAAAAAGAATGTGAGGATAAGACCTAAAATTCAGTAGAGGTGCTTTTTTGAAATTATACTTCAGAACAATATTAGGTCCTTTGGACAAATTTGGATTAAGTAAGAAAAACTAGCAGGAATTTTTTGAGGTCATAATATGTCAGGAGAGGCACTGGTACAGTGATGATGTCACTGGACTAGTAATCCAGAGACCCAGGTTTGAATCCCACTATGGCAGATGTTGCAATTTGAATTCAATAAAATTCTGGAATTAAAAGTCATCAATTGTCATAAAAATCCATCTGGCTCATTAATGTCTCACAACACCAGGCTAAAGCCTAACAGGTTTATTTGGTAGCAAAATCCACTAGCTTTCAGAGCACTGTTCCTTCGTCAGGTAAGTGGCATCTCTATTCACAAACAGGGCATATAAAGACACAAACTCAATTTACAAAATAATGGTTAGAATGTGAATCTTCACAGGTAATCAAGTCTTAAAGGTACAGACAATGTGAGTGGAGAGAGTGTTAAGCAGATTAAAGAGAAAGCTAGTGGATTTTGCGACCAAATAAACTTGTTAGACTTTAACCTGGTGTTGTGAGACTTCTCACTGTGTTTACCCCAGTCCAACACCAGTGATGCGAGGAAAATCATTTTTATGCAATGAGTAGTTCAGATCTGAAATACACTGCATGAGAATGTGGTGGAGACAAATTCAATTATGGCTTTCAAAGCAGAATTGGATAGTTATCGTCAGAGAAAAGGAATCACAAGATTTAATGGCTTTTTTGTGACTGGAAGCTTGTATCCCTTGGCTTACTCTGGAGATCTGTGTTGGGCCCCCTATTTTTTATCATTTCTATATGTGACATTGATGACTACGTGGGAGGTAGGATTAGTAAGTTTGCGGATGTCACAGAGATTGGACGAGTGGTTAACAGTGAGGCAGAGTGTCTTGGACTACAAGAAGATATAGACGGATTGGTCAGTTGGACAGATAAGTGGCAGATGGAATTTAACCCTGAAAGGTGTGAGGTGATACACCTTGGAAGGAGTAATTTGACAAGGAAGTACTCAATGAATGGTAGGACACTAGGAGGTTCTTTGGAACAAAGGGACCTAGGCGTGTTTATCCACAAGTCTCTGCAGGTGAAAAGGTACGTTAGTAGGGTGGTGAAAAAGGCAGATGGTACATTTGCCTTTAACAATCAAGGCATAGATTACAAAAGCAGGGAAGGCATGTTGGAGTTATATAGAACTTTGGTGAGACCACAGTTATAGTACTGTGTGTAGTTCTGGTCGACACATTATAGGAAGGAAGCCATTGCACTGGAGAGGGTGCAGAGAAGATTCACCAGGATGCTGCCTGGGATGGAACAGTTATGTTATGAAAAGAGGTTGGATAGGCTTAGGATATTTTCACTGGAGCAGAGAAAACTGAGGGCCGACCTGATCGAGGTGTATAAGATTATGAGAAACATGGACAGAGTGGACAAAGAGCAGCTGTTTCCCTTAGAAGAAGAGTCAGTCATGAGGGGACATGGGTTTAAAGTGAGAGGCAGGAGATTTGGGGGAATATGAGGAAAAACTTTTTTACCCAAAGGGTGGTGACAGTCTGGAATGCGTTGCCTGGGAGGGTGATGGAGTTGGATTGCCTCACCTTCTTTAAAAGGTATCTTGATGAGCACATGGCACATCATAACATTCATAGCTATGGGCCAAGTGCTGACAGATGGGATTACGTGGGATTTTAGGTTTATCTAATGTGTTCGAACAGACTCGACGGGCCAAAGGGCCTCTCCTGCGCTGTATGATTGTATGATTCTAAGGTTACTGGAGAAGGATGGGGAATGGATCCAAGCACCTTCTCAGAACCAGCAAGGACACAGTGAGCCAATGGCTTCTTTCTGCATCGTAACTAACCTATGGTTGTATTATAGCTTTATAGAACATAGAACGCGACAGCACAAGAAGGCCCTTCGGCCTACAAGTTAGAATTCATAGAATCCTCCAGCAAGAAGGAAGCCATTCAGCTCATCTGTGCACTGACCACAATCCCACCCAGGCCCTATCCCTATAACCCCATGCACTTACCCGAGTTAGCTCCCCTGACATAAAGGGGCAGTTTAGCTTGGCCAATCCACCTAACCTGCACACCTTTGGACTGTAGGAGGCAACCGGAGCACCCCGAGGAAACCCATGCAACACAGGGAGAATGTGGAAACTTTGCACAGACAGTGACCCAAGTCGGGAATCAAACCCAGGTCTCTGGCGGTGTAAACAGTACTAAACACCGTGCCATTGTGCCGCCCCAGCCGTTCACACTGGTGGGATTCTCCGGTCCTGCCAGCAGCGCACGTGGATTTCTTGGCAACATGAGGTGACATCAATGAGAAATCCCATTGACAGCAGCGGGACTGGAGAATCCCACTGCTAGTGAAAAACACGGCGCCTTTCACATGCAGCTGGGAGGCCCAGAGAATCTCATCCCTCAAGTTAAAGGACTTCTCCAGTGTCCTGTTCAAAATTATCTCACAACAACCAGGTTAAAGTCCAACAGGTTTATTTGGTAGCACAAGCTTTCGGAGTTCCTTCATCAGGTGAGTGAAAGAGCAGTGCTCCGAAAGCTTGTGCTACCAAATAAACCTATTGGACTTTAACCTGGTGTTGTGAGACTACTTACTGTGCCTACTCTATTTCAATGCCGGCAACTCCACATCATGTTCAAAATTGGGAACTTCCCTAATTTACGTTTGAGCAAAGATTTGTTTTGCTATCATGTGAACTTTAACTTTTTTAAGCCATGCACCCATGTACTATACAAACTAGGCAATTAGTGTTAAATAATTGTTTATTGGACTGGAGAGGGAGATCATTAATTAGCCTGTTTACTTGATGAAAATGCGTGGCCTTTATAATTCAGAATTTTGTTTCTGTTCCTTTGAACATAATCCTTTCATACCAGTCAGTGGCAGACAAATAAGTGCTAATGGGGTGAACAGCAATGTGTTCAAAGCATGGGGGTGTCTGTGTTTGGAGAAAAAATGTGCAAAATTAATAGATAAAGCAAAGCTCATCTTTCTTCTGAACTAGTTACTTACAAAGTAAGATTTTAAATATGCCATGGTACGTGTGGAATCAGTTGTGAAAGGGAACTCTTTCCAGTGTATATGAAAAGTTTAAAGTTTATTTATCATTAACATTTCAATGAAGTTACTGTGAAAATTCCTGCGTTGCCACATTCTGGCATCTGTTCAGGTACACTGAGGGAGAATTTAGCAAGGTCAATACACCTAACCAGCGCACCTTTCGGACTGTGGGAGGAAACTGGAGCATCCGGGGGAAACCCAAGCAGGCACAGGGAGAATGTACAGTTTCCACACAAAAAGTGACCCAAACTCCCAACCATTGAAAAGTTCACCTGATACATCAAACTCATTTACCCACCTACATTCATCATTCGATTGTTAGTTATTTCACAAGTTTGAATTGCAGAGAGGTCTGAGGAATAGGGGTGGAGACAAAATAGGAGAATCAGACGGGTAACCGAAGAACCTGGTGAAAGATGTGGGGCTTCATTATGAGATCTCATCTGGTCTGCCCACCAAGGAGGTCAGGAGCTCAGGTAATTTCCCTGAATGGTGTGCCAATTCCACCATCTCTAGCTCACCCTTGAGCTATTATTACAGAGGCAGAGGGGGAAAGGAGATGCAATTGGAAAGGGGAAAGCAGAAGGTCTGTCTGCCCACATTTGGTAGCTGATTAAACTAGTGGATCAGTTCCACTTTCCCGCTTTCTCCCCATAACCCTTAATTCCCTTGCCTATCAAAAACCTATCTACCCGTGACTTAAATATATTTAGCGAGGTAGCCTCCACCACTTCAATGGGCAGAGAATTCCAGAGATTCACCACCCTTTGAGTGAAGAAGTTCCTCCTCAACTCCGTTCTAAACTGCCCCCCCCCCTTATCTTGAGGCTGTGCCCCCTAGTCCTACTATCCTTTCTAAGCAGGAAGAATCTCTCTACCTCTACCCTATCCATCCCCTTCATTATCTTATACATCTCTATAAGATCCCCCCTCATCCTTCTAAACTCCAACGAGTACAGGCCCATTCTATTTAGTCTCTCTTCATAGTCCAACCCCCTCATCTTCGGTATGAGCCTAGTGAACCTCCTCTGCACTCCCCTCAAGGCCAATATATCCTTGCGCAAGTGCAGCGACCAAAACTGCACACAGTACTGCAGCTGCGGCCTCACCAGTACACTGTACAGTTGCAGCAAGACCTCCCTGCTTTTATATTCTATCCCCCTCGCTATAAATGCCAGCATCCCATTTGCCTTCTTGATCACCTGCTGCACCTGCAGACTGGGTTTTTGCGACTCATGCACAAGGACCCCCAGGTCCCTCTGCACCGTAGCATGCTGCAGCTTTTACAGAGATGAAGAGACAGGGTGTGGCCATGATGGGATTTAAATCCACTGCAAGAAGTTATGAGTAATGTGGCACTAGCTGGGCTGTCCCTGAAAGGGAAAGAACTGAACATCTACGCAGCATTCCATAATTTTTAAGCTATCTTTAATGTTTATCTGATAGAGCAGCAGAATACGATGGCACAGTCAATGTCATCACACATTGTCTTTGAATGAGTACAAGGACTGTTAATATTTCAGAGGAACACATGGGATATGCTGGAATAATTGGTTAAACTGCTTTGAGTACATTTTGAGCGTAAGGTGAGACTGTGTTGGCTAAGCCAATTGTATTATTATAAAGTCCAGCAATCATGAATCATTGCAATGGGTGTTGTCTCATTCCGTTATTGCGATTATTGTAAAGCCTCAGAGCATCGAGCTTCCCCTTTGTTAGTAAGTTTTGATATTCTGACAATGTGAAATATCTTTTATTAAGCTTAC
Organism: Carcharhinus amblyrhynchos; assembly: GCF_965287045.1. Lineage (NCBI taxonomy): Eukaryota > Metazoa > Chordata > Chondrichthyes > Carcharhiniformes > Carcharhinidae > Carcharhinus > Carcharhinus amblyrhynchos. The sequence goes on from NC_137334.1 coordinate 85,119,852, forward strand.
TGCTTCAGTCATTTGTGTTTGCAGCCACTGAGGGTACAGCAAATGATCTCAATCCATTTTCTTTTACCCTGTCCACCCTCAGTTCCCTCACCAGGTCAGCCTTTATTGGTATAGGTTGTGGAACAGAGTAAGTCGCTGGCATTCCATTCAGCAATAGTGCCTGTGTGACCTGCATTGATTAAATGGCTCAACCAAATGCAATTTTACACTGTCAATGACTTACCCATCAGGCATTATAATAGCCTGGCTTTTGGCATAGATCCTTCTTGTTCTTCAGTGCAAGGTATATATTCATTTCTCTTATGTTATCTGCAGAGGATTTTGAATAACAAATACTGACATGCCAGTAGAAGGTAGAAAGGAAATTATATTTTCCCCAAGTGTTTCCATGGAGAATAATTCAATAGGCTTCCCATTTTTATTCCCATGATTCTGAATAACTTGAAAGTGGCGATAAGGCCAATGGCACAGTCCCAAATTATTTTACCATGTTGATTTTAATACTTATTCTTAATGTATCTAATTTCAACATTCAAGGTAATAATTTTTGAAGTGCCTTCTAAACCTTAGGAGGTAAAGTTTATAACGGTTAAAGTTTATTTATTAGTGTCACAAGTAGACTTCCATTAACACTGCAAGGAAGTTACTATGAATATCCCCTAGTCGCCACACCTTGGCACCTGTTCGGGTACACTGAGTGAATTTAGCATAGCGGCATGGTGGCACAGTGGTTAGCGCTGCTGCCTCACAGCGCCAGGGACACAGGTTCAATTCCCAGCTTGGGTCACGGTCTGTGCAGAATTTGATCATTCTCTCTGTATCTGTGTGGATTTCCCCCGGGTGCTCCAGTTTCCTGCCACATCCAAAGATGCGTGCATTAGGTGGATTGGCCGTTCTAAATTGCCTCTTGATGTCAGGGGGACTAGCTATGGTTAATGTATTGGGTTATGAGGATAGGCCCTGGGTGGGATTGTGGTCGATGCAGACTTGGTGGGCCAAATGGCCTCCTTCTGCACTGCAGGGATTCTATGAAATGATCTTCTATGAAATACACCTAGCCAGCATAGTCAGAGATCTAAACGTTTTCATTTGGTCACTGGATAAGGGTAAAGGCAAAAAAAAACCTTTTTTAGAGCATGTTTAAGTTGGCAACAATAGGCAAGATCTTCTGGCTGTACTCAACAGCGGAATTTCCCAGTCCCATCGATGGCACACTCTTGCCAGCGGCATGTGGCGGATTCAATGGGAAATCCTATTGACCAGAAGATCCCATCATCAACCAATGGTGGCAGCCTCCCAAAACACACGGTGGGGAGGCCAAAGAATCCCCACCCATCATCTGTCTTGGCACCCTCGTCCCTTCTCAAGTGCAACTATTTTAATGGGTAGGAAGGAGAGGGCTGAGGGCAGTATGACTCCACGCGAATGTTTTTCAAGAAAGCTATTAGAAAAATAAAGATTCATTGCTCCAACAAAATATTAGAAAGTTGATGGTGATTTTTGGAAATGTGATGAGAGAAAATTTGGGGAAAGAAGATGGACAACCAGTAAAATATTTGGACCCATGCTGCTTCCCAATGTTTTATAACTTAATTTCATACAGGCATCCAAATTAAGAGCTGGAGTGGGCCATTGTGAGCAACAGATGCAGCAGACTAAATTGAAAGGAGTGCAAGCTACTTGTTGCTTCTCCTAAAGAAGCATTTGGGGCCTTGGACAATGAGGAGTGAGGAGGTAAAGAAGCAGGCATTACACCTTTTACCATTGTCTGGGAAGAGATGGTAGAAGCCCTTTACTCCAAAGGGAGTGGTCTCTTCTGAATACTGGCTGGGGGGAAGAGGGTACAATGTGTTTGGTAATGGTTTCATGCTGGAATTGGCAGATATGATAGAGGGTGAACCCTTTGAATACAGGGGCTGGTAGAGCAAAAAGTGAAGGTAAAGGGAATCCTGTCTTGATTCCAGGGAGGAGCGAAAGGGGTAAAGGAAGAAAAGCAGAAAATTGGCCCAACATGGTTGGACCTCATCAATTACACTGGGGAGGTGGAAGGGGGAATCTTCAACTGAGGAAAAGGAAGAAAGATCAGAAGCACCATTGTGGAAGGAAACAACATCAGAATAATTGTGACAGATACGGAGAAACTAGGAGAATGGAATTGAGTCCCTGTGGAAAGCAGGATGTCAGGAATTGTCATCAAGGTAGCTGTGGGAATCAGTAAGCTTGCAATGAGTATTGGTAGACAGCACATTAACAGAAAGGGAAAGAGAAAAGTCAAAGAAGGGGGACGGCAGTGCTGGAGAGGGACTTTGTGAAGGTGAGAGATGGATGGAATTTGGAAATAAACTTGATTAAATGTTCCAGTTCCACAGGAGAGGCATGGTTAGCACTCCTGCCTCACAGCACCAAGGACTCGAGTTTGATTTTCAGCTTGGGTCGCCGTCTGTCTGGAGTTTGCATGTTCTGCCTGTGTCTGCGTGGGTTTCCTCCAGGTGCTCCAGTTTCCTCCCACAATCCAAAGAAGTGTGGATTAGGTGGATTGGCCATGCTAAATTGCCCCTTAGTGTCAGAGGGACCAGCTAGGGTGAATGCATAGGGTTATGGGGATAGGGCCTGGCACCAATTGTGGTCGGTGTAGACTTGAAGGGCTGAATGGCCTTCTTCTGCACTGTAGGATTCTATGAGCGTATAAAGCAGCACTGACATAATCATCAATGTATTGGAAAAAGAGTTGAGACGGGACCTGAGTAGGCCTGATAAAAGGAAATGGCCCACACACTCCACAGAAAGACCAGCATAAGTAGGGTCAAAATGGGGGCATAAAGCTTTTTTATTTGGAGGGAGTGAGACAAATTAAAGGAGAAATTGTTCAATGAGGGAAGAGGTTAACCAGGCGGAGGAGGGTGATGGTGGATGAGGTTTCCTCTGACCTCCATCCATGTAGGAAGCAGATAGCCCTTCCACCATCCCAGTGGCATCTTCACATTTAAGTCTTCCAAACATTACATCAGACTTCTCTAACCTTGAATTTCATCACCCTCCCTGCTTACAACTTTGACTTTTATTCTCTTGACTTTATGTTTTTCTCACCCTTTATCTGAAGTTTATAGAGTCATAGAGGTTTACAGCATGGAACCAGGCCCTTCAGCCCAACTTGCTTATGTTGCCCAGTTCTTACCATTAAGCTAGTCCCAATTGCCCATGTTTGGCTCATTTCTCTCTATACCAATCTTAGCCATGTATCCATCTAAATGTTTTTTAAAAGACAAAATTGTATCCGCCTCTACGACTATCTCTGGCATTTAGTTCCAGATACTCACCACCCTCTGCGTGAAAAAATTGCCCTCTGAGCCCTTTTGTATCTCTCCCCCCTCACCTTAAACCTTATGCCCTCAGGTTTTAGACTCCCCTACCTCAGGAAAAAAATGTTGACTACTGACCTTATCTATGGCCCTCGTTATTTTATAAACCTCGATAAGATCACCCTCAAACCCCCTACGCTCCAGGGAAAAAAAGCCCCAGTCCCAGTTTGTCGTAGAGTTCTTTATTGCCTTGGCCACAATGCATTTTGAAAATCCTGCATATTTGCACTGGGAGAAATGGTGAGTAACTACATAATAAGATGCTGCCATTAAGTAATTTTAATTCATGGATGGAATTCTCAGAGCACTCATGTTCTGAGAGTGCAATTAGATCCCACTGGCTCTGATTTATTCATGTAACATCTTTCATATCTCCAGGACATCTCACCAAGTTTCTTGTTCAGTGAAGTATTTTTGAAGTTGAGTTTCTGTTTTCGTATGACAGCCAATTTTTACATTGTGAGGCCCCACAAATAAGGGACCAGATGATGTTGTGTGGTGGTGTTGATTAAGAAAGGGATATTAGCCAGGATGCTGAGGTGTACTGGAAATTTCATTTGACGTTTTTTTCACTTAAACCTATTACCACAGGAACATAGAACATAGAACATAGAACATTACAGCGCAGGACAGGCCCTTCGGCCCACGATGTTGCGCCGAACAATTAAAAAGCAATGACCCTCTAACCTAAACCAATCCCTTTCCACCCATAAACCTATCCACGGATCTCTTAAACGCCCCCAAACTAGGCGCATTTACAACTGCAGCAGGCAGGGCATTCCAATCCCTCACCACCCTCTGGGTAAAGAACCTACCTCTGACATCCGCCCTATAACTACCACCCCTTAATTTAAAGCTATGCCCTCTCGTGCTAGCTTTCTCCATCCGAGGAAAAAGGCTATCACTGTCCACCCTATCTAAACCTCTAATCATCTTATATGTTTCAATAAGGTCCCCTCTTAACCACCTTCTTTCTAACAAAAACAACCTCAAATCCCTCAGTCTCTCCTCATAGGACCTCCCCTCCATACCAGGCAACATCCTGGTAAACCTCCTCTGCACCCTCTCCAATGCCTCCACATCCTTCCTATAATGTGGGGACCAGAACTGCACACAATACTCCAAGTGCAACCGCACCAGAGTTGTGTACAGTTGCAACATGACGCTGAGGCTCCTAAATTCAATCCCCCTACCAATAAACGCCAAGACACCGTATGCCTTCCTAACAACCTTATCTACTTGATTCCCAACTTTCAGGGATCTATGTACACATACACCTAGATCCCTCTGTTCATCAACACTACTCAGAGTCCTATCGTTAGCCCTATACTCTACACATCCGTTATTCCTACCAAAGTGAATTACCTCACACTTTTCCGCATTAAACTCCATCTGCCACCTCTCGGCGCAGCTCTGCAACTTGTCCAAGTCTCTCTGTAAACTATGACACCCCTCCTCACTATCTACCACACCTCCGACTTTGGTGTCATCAGCAAATTTACTAATCCACCCAACTATACCCTCATCCAGATCATTTATAAAAATTACAAACAGCAGTGGCCCCAAAACAGATCCCTGAGGCACACCACTTGTAACTGAACTCCATGACGAATACTTACCATCAACCACCACCCTCTGTCTCCTATCTGCTAGCCAATTCCTGATCCAATTAACTAAATCACCCCCAATCCCATACATCTGCATTTTCTGCAGAAGCCTTCCATGGTGAACCTTATCAAACGCCTTACTAAAGTCCATATATACCACGTCAACTGCCTTACCCCCATCCACCTCTTTGGTCACTTTCTCAAAAAACTCAATAAGGTTAGTAAGGCATGACCTACCCTCCACAAAATGATGCTGACTATCTCCAATCAATTCATTACTCTCCAAATAACCATAAATCCTATCCCCAATAATTTTTTCTTTGCAGACAGGAAGTCTGCAAAGAAATAACAATTCCACCCACAGACACCAGAGCAACAAAATGGCTGGCCGGTTACACTGGCTGGACATTAGTGCAGCGCTATGACGGGTGAGGAATGGTAAGCCGGAGAGTGGTATTAAATGAAGGCCTTGTGGTATTATCGCTGGATTATTAATCCAGAAACTCAACAAATATCAATTGTCGGAAAAACACATCTGGTTCACTTAGGGAAGGAAATCTAAACATTCTTACCTTGTCTGTCCTACATGTGACTCCAGAGCCACAGCAACATGGCTCTCAACTGCCCTCGGGCAACTAAGGATGGGCAATAAATGCTGGCCAGCCAGAGATGCCCATATCCCACTATTGTATAACACACAATGAACCAAACATAAGAACATAAGAACATAAGAAATAGGAGCAGGAGTGGGCCATCTAGCCCTTCGAGCCTGCCCCGCCATTCAACAAGATCATGGCTGATCTGAAGTAGATCAGTTCCACTTTCCCACTTTCTCCCCATACCCCTTAATCCCCTTGCCTACCAAAAACCTATTTACCCGCATCTTAAATATATTTAGCAAGGTAGCCTCAACCACTTCAACGGGCAGAGAATTCCAGAGATTCACCACCCTTTGAGTGAAGAAGTTCCTCCTCAACTCTGTTCTAAACTGCACCCCCCCCCCTTATCTTGAGGCTGTGCCCTCTAGCCCTGCTGTCCTTTCTGAGCGGGAAGAGTCTCTCCACGTCTACCCTATCCATCCCTTTCATCGTCTTATACGTCTCAATGAGATCTCCCCTCATCTTTCTAAACTCTAACAAGTACAAGCCCAGTCTATTCAACCTCTCCTCATAGCTCAACCCCCTCAACTCCAGTATCAGCCTAGTGAACCTCCTCTGCACTCCCTCCAAGGCCAAAATATCCTTGCGCAGGTGCGGCGACCAAAACTGCACACAGTACTCCAGCTGCGGCCTCACCAGTGCCCTGTACAGTTGCAGCAAGACCTCCTTACTTTTATATTCATCTGTAAAAGTTGGTGAGAGCCATAGCTGACATGCCAAATTTCCTTCAGTCTTCTGAGAAAGTAAAGGCGTAGTAAACCCCGGCAGCTCCCTAAAGCCTGCCAGGAATAGAGGAAGAGCTGTTGAAGAAAAATGGAAAATTTGGCACAGTGATGCCTCAGAATCCAGTGAGCATGGCAGATGGGGTGCCAGTGCTGATGGGCACTGTCCCCCATGATTCTCAGATACTCTAGCAGCGAGTGTCCAGCATTAGATACTTGTGATGCAGGATGGCAAGAGGAAGCAACCCCACCAGAACACCATAAACAAGAATTCAAACAATGATGAGACAGAGTTCAGGAATGAGATAGAGAATCTCATGAACTGGTGCGACAATAATAATCTCTCCTTCAATGTCAACAAAACAAAGGAGATTGTCACCGACTTCAGGAAGCGTAAAAGAGATCATGCCCCTGTCTACATCAACAGGAACAAAGTAGAAAGGGTCGAGAGCTTCAAGTTTTTAAGTGTCCAGATGATCAACCCGTCTACATTTTCCCCATGCCAACATTATAGTTAAGAAAGCCCACCAACGCCTTTACTTTCTCAGAAGACTTAAGGAAATTTGGCATGTCAGCTATGGCTCTCACCAACTTTTACAGATGCATTCTTTCTGGTTGTATCATAGCTTGGTATGGCTCCTGCTCTGCCCATTGGTAAGGCCACACTTGGAATACTGTGTACAGTTCTGGTCACCCTATTATAGAGTGAATATTATTAATCTAGAAAGAGTGCAAAAAAGGTTTACCAGGAATTGATGGTTTGAGTTGTAAGGGGACGTTGGATAGACTGGGCCGTTTTCCCTGTAGCGTAGGAGACTTCAGAGTGATCTTATAGAGGGCTATAAAATAATGAGGGGCATAGGTAAAGTAGATAATCAATAAAGAACAAAAAACAGTACAGCACATGATCAGCCTCTTCAGCCCTCCAAGTCTATGCTGACACAGATACCTCTCTAGTCTAATATTTTCTTGCCTCTATTCCCTGCCTATTCCTGCATTTATCCAGATGCCTCTTGAACGTTGTTATAAAATCTGCTTCCACCGCCTTCTCCCGACAATGTGTTCCAAGAATTCACCACCCTTCTGTGTGAAAAACTTACCCCTTACATCTCTTTTAAACTTTCCCCTTCTCACTTTCAACCTATGCAATTTATCCTTCGACCCTGGGAAAAAAATCTCTATCGAACATCTTTTCCCAAAGCTAGGGGAGTCTAAACCTAGAGGGCAAAAGTTTAAGGTGAGACTAAAGAGGTACAAAAGAGTCCAGAGGGGCAATTTTTTTCACACAACGACTGGTGAGTGTCTGGAACAAGCTGCCAAAGTTAGTAGTAGAGGCGAGTTCAATTTTGTCTTTCAAAAAAAGCATTTAGGCAGTTACATGGGTAAGATGAGTAAGAGGGATATGGGCCAAACATGGGCAATTAGGGCTAGTTTAATGGTAAAATCTGGATGGCATGGACAAGTTGGGCTGAAGGGCCTGTTTCCATGCTATAAACCTCTATGAGTATATGATTCTTACCCCACCCTAATCCCTAACTCCACTCATTTACTGTGCCTAATGCATGCAACGTGTTTCCAAGGGCAATGAGGGACAATTTAGCATGGCCACTTCACCTAACCTGCTCATCTTTAGGCTGTGGGAGGAATGATTTGGAGATGCTGGCATTGGACTGGGGTAAACATAATAAGATGTCTTACAACACCAGGTCAAAGTCCAACAGGTTTATTTGGTAGCAAAAGCCACTAGCTTTTGGAGCGCTGCTCCTTCATCAGGTGAAGTGTCATAGAACTCCCACTCACCTGACAAAGAAGCAGCGCTTCGAAAGCTAGTGGCTTTTCCTACCAAATAAATCTGTTGGACTTTAGTGTTGTAAGACTTCTTACTATGGGAGGCACTGGACGAAACACATGCAGACATGGGGAGAATGTGCAAACTCCACACAGACAGGCACCCTAGATTGGAATTGAACCCGGTCCCTGGTGCTGTGAGGCAGCAGTGCTAACCACTGTGCCACACACTGAAGTCGATTTTTATTAGCCCTTTCCAGCCAATGGTAGAAAGTGTAATGTCTGCCCCTTTAAATGGCCTGAAGTTCGCTGAATGGGTTGTCAACAGGCATGTGATTGATTCCCACATCTGTCCGCTGACCACAACATCGCGTGAGTCCGCGATGATGGTGGGACCCACACCCAATGCACCAAGCAAAACTTAATGCATTTCCGGGTCTGAAGCAGGGCCGAAAATAAAATGTGAAATTCTGGCCCATGTTTTACCAGCAGTTGCAATTGTGTTTCAGAATGTTTCTGGCTTGAAACATTGCTGTTTCTTCCCAGGAACTTCACAGATATCTGGAATGCTTTCATCCTTTTCTTTGGATTGCTTTGTGGGGATCGTTTCCTTTCAATCAAGCGGGCAGGTGCTGCCTCGGTGCATTGTCTCATCTTAAAGATGAGACTGTTTGTCACTTCCGCAGAACAGTCCTGATATGCCAGCTCAGAATAGGTTCTCTGGAGTGAGGTTTGAGCCTAAGGCATCAGATTCTGAGCTGACGATGCCATCACTGAGCCACAATTGACTCCCGATAGAAAGCAGAGATCAGGCTACAGCTATTTTTCATTGGAACCCAACTAACCTTGTGAGAGAAAAGACTCCTGAAAGCTGAGAATCCAGCGGGAAATTCCTAATTTTAGGGTGTTCCCTTCTCCAAAAATAGCTGAGAATTTGCCAGCTTTTCTCTGCCATTGTTAGCTCAGTGATAGAAACTCACTTTCACAAATTGCATAGTTTTTTTAAAGTTTATTTATTAGTGTCATAAAGAAGTAGGTTTACAGTCACACTTCAATGAAGCTACTGTGAAAATTCCCTAGTTGTCACAGTCTGTCACCTGTTCGGGTACTCTGAGGGAGAATTTAGCTTGGCCAATGCACCTAACCAGCATGTTTTTTTGAACTGTGGGAGGAAACCGGAGGAAACCCATGCAGACTCAGGGAGAATGTGCAGACTCCGCACAGACAGTGACCCAAGGCAGGAGTTGAACCCCGATCCCTGGTACTGTAAAGCAGCAGCGCTAAGACAGTGTGCCACCATGCTAAAGTCTGCTGTGTTCCTATCATTGTGCAAATTGAAAAGAGAATCAGTTTTGTTCATTCACCCGTTCCACTCCAAACAGGGACCTTTGATCAATTTATTTGGGAGCATGGATAGGCTTTGGGAGAGAGGCCATTTGTGGACAGCAGCCAGAACACTCCACAGCCAGTCACCATCTCCCAATTGCCTGCAATAAGCATATGTGCTCTGTTCAGCAGAGGTAGGGCACACTTTGGATGTGGTCTGCTTGACTTGTGCCTGTGCAGAGAGGAGGGTGGAATATAGATCCTTGGAAATCAGCAACAAGTGACCAAATTCATCTCTATTTGCTCCAGCCTCTACAATATTGGGTGCTGATAGTCAGGAATAATTGACGTATGCACAAAATGTGTTTGTTTTCAGAAAATTAGTAACTGTGCAGCTACTTAGTTGCTGCAGATGCTGACTCTAGATCTTGCTACAGGCACTAATTTCCAATGCTTTTGCAAGCACCAACTCTCCACAGTTCATTAAATCTGATTTATCTAGTTACATCAGCTGGTGGACAGACCCAACGTTATCCGGATTGCATGGACGTATGTGAACATTTTTCACCTGATTGAAATACTTCCTGTTACGCTGTTGGCAAGATGTGATTATTGGGCTAAGTTGTGCTTTGATAACATGGTTATGATGGTGCAGTGGTTAGCACTGCTGCTTCACAGCACCAGGGACTGGCATTCAATTCCAGCCTTGGGTCACTGTCAGTGTGGAGTTTGCACGTTCTCCCTGTGACTGTGTGAGTTTCCTCTGGGTGCTGCGGTTTCCTCCCACAGTCCAAAGATGTGCAGAATTGCTCCTTAGGTTGAGAGATTGAGTAGACTGGGTCTGTACTCGTTAGAGTTTAGAAAGCTGAGGGGGGATCTTATAGAGACACATAAGATAATGAAGGGGCTAGATAAGGTAGCGATAGAGAGATTCTTCCCGCTTCGAAAGGATAGCAGAACTAGAGGGCACAGCCTCAAACTAAGGGTGGGGGGGGTGCAGTTTAGATCAGAGTTGAGGAGGAACTTCTTCACTCAAAGGGTGGTGAGTCTCTGGAATTCTCTGCCCACTGAAGTGATGGAGGCTACCTCGCTGAATATATTTAAGTCACGGTTAGGTAGGTTTCTGATAGACAAGGGAATTAAGGGTTATGGGGAGAAAGCGGGAAAGTGGAACTGAACCACTTCAGATCAGCCATGATCTTGTTGAATGGCGGGGCAGGCTCGAAGGGCTAGATGGCCTACTCCTGCTCCTATTTCTTATGTTCTTATGTTCAGGGCGATTAACAGGATAGATATGCGGGATTACGGGAATTGGGCTGGGATTATGTTTGGTGCAGGCATGATGGATCGAATAGCCTGTCTCTGCACTGTAGGGATTCTCTGATTTTATGGTGAGGTAATTGGATATATTGTTTTTGACTCACCAATCAGCCAGAAAGCGTGGGAGTTTGAGAGGTAGGCCCAGAGTTGCAAATCTTCTGAACTTCCTGCTTGACATACACTACTTTAGGAAGAATGTGACAGGTCTTTGAGAGGGTGCAGAGGAGATTTGCCACAATGGGGGAGGGATGTTAGCTGCAAGGTTAAATTGGTGAAATTTTATTTTTTGTTCGTGTAGCTCGGGAGGTTGTGAGGAGATTTGAGAGATTTGTGCACGATTATGAGAGGTTTAGATAAGATGAATACATATAGGCTTTTTTCCCAGGGAAGGGGAATTGAAAGCTAGAGGGCATAGGTTTAAGGTGAGAGGGAAAAGATTTAAAAGGGATCTGAGGGGCAACTTCTTCATGCAAAGGGTGGTGCGTATGTGGAATGAGGTACCAAAAAAAGTGGTTGAGGCTGGTACAATAGCAACATTTAAAAAGCATTTGGATATGTACATTGGATGGAAAAGGATTACAGGGACATGGACCAAACGCAGGCAATTGGGACAAGCTGGGAGGGCACCATGATCAGCATGGACCGATTGGGTCGAGAGCCTCTTTCCGTGCTGTGTTGCTCTATGATTCTAAGACCTGGATCTTGCTGTCTACGAGGGTGCTGAATGATTTCAAAAGGTAATTGTAGTAACCTCGTCAAGGCCAGCCTTCCATCTTATGAAGGTCTTATGAGGAAAGGCTGAGGGACTTGAGGTTGTTTCCGTTAGAGAGAAGAAGGTTAAGAGGTGACTTAATTGAGGCATACAAGATGATCAGAGGATTAGATAGGGTGGACAGTGAGAGCCAATTTCCTTGGCTGCTGATAGTTAACGTGAGGGGACATGGTTTTAAACTGAGGGGTGGTAATTATAGGACAGACGTCAGAGGTAGTAAGGGAGTGGAATGCCCTGCCTGCAGCGGTAGGGGGCTCGCCAACTTTAAGGGCATTCAAATATTCATTGGAATGACATATGGATAATATTGGAATAGTTTAGGTTAGAGGGTCATTAGATTGGTTCCACTGGTCAGCACAACATCGAGGGCCGAAGGGCCTGTACTGCGCTGTAATGTTCTATGTTCTCTATGTTCTACCATTGCCTATTACTTACAAAGTGTGTAAGCTACAGTGTACAGGTCAGGTCCCAGAGGCCTTCGTCAGCCAGCCTGAGTGGCGGCAGCTGACTTTAAACCCCCTTCCCCTCGCTGCTGCCTCCCCTATTGGGCCAACCTCCACTCAACGAAGAGGGGAGCTCATATTCTACCAGGCCCATGGGGAGATCAGATCCATTGATGGGCACCCGTGGCCATCAGAACAGAGATTAGGCGGACATTTGAAGGAAATAGACTTGCAGGACTGTAATGATGATGCAGGGGAGTAGGACTGACTGGATTGCACTGCAGAGGGCTGGCATGGACTCAGTGGGCCAAATGGCCTCCTTCTGTGCTGTAATTGCTTCACATATTTGTGTCATAAATGGGCTGGATTTGCACATCAACTGACCATTCAGCCCATTACAGAAAGCTAGTACAAGTAAGTAAGACTGGAAGTCCCTTTTGAAAGGCGTAATAATGCAATGCTATAAAACTCTATCAGGGGAACGGAACAATCCAAAGCATTCAGATTCATTTTCACTTGCCTTACTCTTTCCTGTTCTTTCTGCCTTTTATTTGTCCCCTCCATTTTATTCTTTCATTTCTTTCTCTTCCCCTCTTTATCTCACTTTCAATAGCTAATTTGAATTTAAGGGGGATGTCGTGGTATTATGGATAATATCACTAGACTGGTAATCCAGGAAATGAGGTTCCTGCTCTGGGGGGGGGTGGTTAAGGTTACATAGATTCAAATCCCACCACAGCAACTGGTAGAATTTGAATTCAGTTAATAAACCAGCGGCACAATGGCTGGCACTGCTGCCTCACAGATCCAGGGACCCAGGTTCGATTCCTGGCTTGGGTCACTGTCTGTGTGGAGTTTGCACATTCTCCCTGTGTCTGTGTGGGTTTCCTCCAGGTGCTCCAGTTTCATCCCACAGTCTGAAAGATGTGCTGGTTAGGTGCATTGACCTGAGTAGGCGCTGGAGTGTGGTGACTAGGGAAAATTCTCAGTAACTTCATTGCAGTGTTAATGTCAGTCTTACTTAGACTATTAAATAAACGCACTTAAGTTTGCAATATAAATCTCGTCTTACCAATGGTGACTGGGACAACTATCATTGATTGTCGTAAAAAAAAATTGGTTCACAAATGCCCTTTAGGGAAGGAAATCTGCTATCCTTGCCTGGTCTGGTCAACATGTGACTCGAGATTCACAGCAATATGGTTGACTCTTAACTGTCCTCTGAGATGGCCTAGCAAGCCATTCAGTTAAAGACTGGATAAAAGCAAATTACTGCAGATGCTGGAATCTGAAACCAAAAGAGAAGATGCTGGAAAATCTCAGCAAGTATGGCAACATATTAAGGAGAGAACAGAGCTGATGTTTCAAGTCCAGACAACTCTTTGTCAAAGCTGTCAGTTAAAGCACAATTTGGGATGGTCAACAAATGCTGACCCTGCCAGAGCTGTCCACATTCCATGAATGAGTGAAAAAAACACCCACTATAATATACTCTTCTTTGCTTTTGCCCTGTTGCCTTCTTAAGTTGTAGAGGTAGGCTGAGTTAAGGAGGTAGACTGAGTGCAGCCATTCATTGAAATCCTACACACCCCATTGTTGGTGACATGCCATTATCTGTTTCCACCTCTAGCCAGTTGCAGTGCAAAATACTTTGAAGGATAGGGTTAAGGGGAGTGTCCGCTTCATGTTGTAGACTTTGAAATGCCCAGCTTCAGCAAAACTTGGCTCATTGAGTTTATAACTCCATTTGCCAACTTGTTAATTATTTCATCAGTTATTTCCCAAGTAGAGAATCACAGAATTATAACTGCATAGGAGGAGGCCAACTATTCAAAGCATCTCAGCTAATTCCTCACTCTTACCCTTTTGCCCTGTAGCCTTGCAGTATTTTTCTCTTCAGATAATTATTCAATTCCCTTTTGAAAGCCGCAGCTGAATCTGCATTCCAGATTCTTAAATACTCGCTGCATGAAAAGCTTTTTTGCTCAAGTCGCCTCCGCTTCTTTTGCCATTTACCTTGAATTAATACGTTCCAGTTCTCAACCCTTCTGCCATTGAGAACAGTTCCTCCCTATCTACTCTGCTCACACTCCCTATGATTTTAAATGACTCTGTCAACTCTTTCGACCTTCTTTAAAAGAGAACTGTTTCAGCTTTTCCAATCTAACAATGTTGTCCCTCATCCATGGAACCATTCTTTTCTGAACCCTCCCATGGAATCATAGAACCCTGCAGCACAGAAGGAGGCCATTCTGCCCATCGAGTCTGCACTGACCACAATCCCACCCAGATCCTATTCCCATAACGCCATGCATTTACCCTAGATGGTCCCATTGACACTAAGGGCAATTTAGCATGGCCAATCCACCTCAACACGCATCCCTGTAATGCCTTCATTGCCTTGTGTGATGCATAGCAATGGACATGATTCTCCAGTAAAGACTGAAACAGCATCTTATAAAGGCTCACAGTAACATAATTGAGGTGCTCTTATGCCTCTATTTATAAAACCCATTACAACTCTATTTATAAGTAACCACATTCTCAACCTGCACTGCTGCCTTCAACAATCTGTGTACACCTACCACCAGGTCCAATTTGCAATGGTATAGAATTGCATCCTTTAAATCGCCTGTCATCATTCTTTGCAGTTTATTTACACCACATCACGTGCATTTCCCTCATCAGCCTGCTCTGTTAAGTCATTGAGAAACTCAATCTGGTTACTAAGAATCCCTGCAATCCAAGTGGAGGCCATTTGGCCCATTGAGTCTGCACCGAATCTCCGACAAATCATCTTTTTAAGCCCTATCCCTGTAACTCCAGATAGTTACTCTGTGAATCCCCTCGTCTTTGGACACTAAGGGGCAACTTAGCATAGCCAATCCACCTTGTCTGCACATCAGTGGACAGTGGGAGGAAACCGGAGAACCTGGAGGAAACTCACGCAGTCACGGGGAGATTGTGCAAACTCTGTAAAGATAGTCACCCAAGTTTAAAATAAAGTAAAGTTTATTTACTTGTCACAAGTAGGCTTACATTAACACTGCAATGAAGTTACTGTGAAAATCCCCTTGCCATCACACTCCGGTATCTGTTTGGGTGTACTGAGGGAGAATTTAGCACGTCCAATGCAACTCACCAGCATGACTTTTGGAGTGTGAGAGGAAACTGGAGCACCTGGAGGAGACCCATGCAGACACGGGGAGAACGTGCAAACTCCGCACAGACAGTGAATCAAACGGGAATTGAACCCAAGGCCCTGGCGCTATAAGGCAGCAGTGCTAACCACTATGCCACCTTGTGCCACTGTCCTACCCTTATGCACCATGCCGCCCTACTTAAAAGTGACTTGTCCTAAACAAATCTGTGCCAAAAGTGCCACTGAACTCCCCTGCACCATAGGTCTTAAAAAATCCAATGGACGAGTACTAAACGTTGAAAAATGAAGTCATAATGCAACAATATGATTTTTTTATATCAGATTGGGAATGCTTCTTGCCTGAGGCCGAATCGTACAATATTATTTGAGCCACAGCCTTGTTTGTTTGGATATGTTCAGCTTTCGAGGATCATTGCTCTCAAACACAAACAGTAAACAAGATCTTCTCAAAGTTACTGACACTCGAAAGAACTTAACACCCAAGCATGCATTATTGTCCAGTAAATTTTAACCTCAAGTTGGCCAACAGTGTTGTGTACACAATGAAAAGGTCAAGCGTTTTCCAATATCAGACAAAGTTGTGTCTATCTTAATGCCCAGGTTTGCTTTGTAGCAAAACAGTTGTTAACTCGTGACAATCAGATGTCAAATTAATCCTAGTAACAATGGACCTGTGAGCCTTACTTCTGTTGTGGGCAAAGTTTTGGAAAGGATTATAAGAGATAGGATTTATAATCATCTGGAAAGGAATAATTTGATTAGGGATAGTCAACACGGTTTTGTGTCGGGTAGGTCGTGCCTCACAAACTTTATTGAGTTCTTTGAGAAGGTGACCAAAGAAGTGGATGAGGATAAGGCAGTTAATGTGGTCTCTCTGGATTTCAGTAAAGTGTTTGATAAGGTTGCCCATGGTAAGCTATTGCAGAAGATACAGAAGCATGGGATTGAAGGTGATTTAGCAGTTTGAATCAGAAATTGGCTAGCTGTGAGAAGACAGAGGGTAATGGTTGATGGGAAATATTCATCCTGGAGTTCAGTTACTAGTGGTGTACCGCTGTTTTGAGATGACTGCTGTTTGTCATTTTTATAAATGACCTAGATGAGGGCTTGGAAGGATGGATTAGTAAATTTGTGGATGACACTAAAGTCAGTGGAGTTGTGGACAGTGCACAAGGATGTTGCAGATTACGGAGGGACATAGATAAGCTGCAGAGCTGGGCTGAGAGGTGGCAAGTGGAGTTTAATGTGGAAAAGAGCAAAGAACAAAGAACAACACTGCACGGGAAACAGGCCCTTCGGCCCAACGAGCCCGCGCGCCATTTCAACATTGTGAGTCCCCTCTCCACCCATGACCCTTGTCTATGCTTATGGCACTCCACATTGGAAACCAGATTGAAGGGAGACTAATTTAGGGACAATTTGTTACACCAAATCAGGCTAAGAGCACGTCTTTGGCGTGTGGGAGAAAACCGGAGAAAACCCACGCAAGCACGGGGAAACAACAAAAGTGTGAAGTGATTCACTTTGGAAGGAGTAACAGGCATACAGAGTACTGGGCTAATGGTAAGATACTTGGTAATATGGATGAGCAGAAAGATCTCGGTGTCCACGCTCATAGATCCCTGAAAGTTGGCACCCAGGTTGATAGGGTTATTAAGAAAGCATACAGTGTGTTAGCTTTTATTGGAGGGATTGAATTTTGGAGCCATGAGGTCATGTTGCAGCTGTACAAAACTCTGGTGTGGCCTCACTTCGAATAATGCGTACAGTTCTGGTCACCACATTATAGGAAGCATGTGGAAGCATTGGAAAGAGTGCAGAGGATATTTACCAAGATGTTGCCTGGTATGATGGGAAGGTCTTATGAGGAAAGGCTGAGGGACTTGAGGCTGTTTTCGTTTGAGAGAAGGTTAGGAGGTGACTTAATAGAGGCATACAAGATGATCAGAGGATTAGATAGGGTGGACAGTGAGAGCCTTTTTCCTCAGATGGTGGTGGCTAGCAAGAGGGGACATAGCTTTAAATTGAGAGGTGATAGATATAGGACAGATGTCAGAGGTAGTTTTTCACTCAAAGAGCATTAAGGGCATGGAATGCCCTGCCTGCAGCAGTAGTGAACTCGCCAACATTAAGGGCATTTAAATGGCCATTCAGTAAACATATGGATGATATTGGTATAGTGTAGGGCTTTAGATTGGTTTCACAGGTCGGCACAACATCGAGGGCCGAAGGGCCTGTACTGAGCTGTAGTGTTCTATGATCTATGTTCTATGTCTTCTTGTTCATGAAATGAAAATGGAAAATGATTGAAATGCCTAATAGGTTGCCTAGAGTCTGAAGGGAGAAATAACTGGTCAATGCCTCAGTTGGAATCTTTTTATCAGACCTGAATTGATTGTCTCTCCGTTCTATTTTCAGATGTTGATGTTCCTATTAGGTCCAGCACCTACTGTTCTTTCCTGTCCTCTGTTCTCAGTCTGTGTACTCCTCAGCTAGTGAGTGCAACTTATAATAATTGAGTCTTGTGTGTTGTAAGGGCAAGAATCATTTATGTTTACTTGATTCAGTCATACGTCCTTGTGCAAGATTGCTTACCCAGTATGAAAATAATGAAGGCGTGACTACATACAATGTTGTCATGAGCTCTCCCAGTGAGCCAGTGGACAGTTGCACAGAATGGTTATGACCAGCAGAATGGTATCTTCATCCTGCGGTGTGCGAAGACTTACCAGTACTAGTTGGGATTTTGCGAAATCTCAAGTATTGGGATTAAGACTGAGATTTATAAATCTTGAGTTCAAAGAAAGGAATAATAGTATCAGCTGGCTATTTAATCTATTAACTATAAAATGAGTCCTGAATTGTCTGTTTGGCAAGTGTGTGTGCACATGCATACACACACACGTATGTGTATATGTGCGTGTGTTTGTATGTACATGTGCACGTTGTGAGCATGCATGTATGCATGTGCTTGTGTGTACATGTGTGTATATGTACGTGTGCATGCACATGGGTGTTTACGTGTATGTATGTGTGTGTGTATGTGTGTACATGCACTTGTGCATGTCCATGTGTATGTGAGTGCGTGTGAGAGGGTGGTTGGTTTCATTATTTCTCTCCTCGGTCGACAATCCAAGTTGTCACTCAGTTGAGTTATGAGGAAGTGACACTGATTTGTGAAATATTTGCCTTTTAAGTTACCTCCAATGGGAGAGAGAAATAAAGAATGATTTGAATTTATTTAGCATCTTTCCTACTACATGTCATCCCAAAGCACTTTACAGCCAATGAAACTTTGTGAAGTTGAGACACTGTTGCAATATAGGGAGCCAATTTGTACAGAGCAAGATCCCAACATGATCCCAGCAGCAGGATAATGAACAAATTGAATAGGATTCTGCTTTCTCTCATTGTCAAATAACTATAAATGATCCTAAGATTGGTACAGGGGACAATGGGGTTATTTTTCACTTTTGGGTTGTGGTTGTGGGGAGTTGTGGGGCAGCATAGTGGCACAGTGCTTAGTACTGCTGCCTCACAGCGCCAGGGACTGGAGTTCAATTCCTGGTTTGGGCCATTGTCTATATAGACCATGTTCATTTTCTTACCATGTCTGAGTAGGCTTCCTCCGGATGCTTTGGTTTTCTCCTACACTCCAAAGAAGTCTCACAACACCCGGTTAAAGTCCAACAGGTTTATTTGGCAGCGCGAGCTTTCAGAGCGCTGCCCCTTCATCAGGTGAGGATCACTCGTAACAATCAGGTGACACTCACCTGATGAAGGGGGCAGGGCTTGTGCTGCCAAATAAACCTACTGGACTTTAACTTGGTGTTTGGAGACTTCTTACTGTGCCTACCCTGGCCTAACACTGGCATCTCCACATCACACTCCAAAGACTTGATGGCTGGGTGAACTGGCCGTGCTAAATTCTCTCTGTGTACCCGAACAGGTGCCAGAGTGTGGCGACTCGGGGATTTTCACAGTAGCTTCATTGCAAAGTGAATGTAAGCCTTACTTGCGACTAATAAAGAAACTTTAACTACATTGAATCATGTTACACCATTTATATACCTATCTTAATTCTAAGTGGAATGCTCTTTAATGGAAAGAAAATTGTCAATAAAGTGAAAGAAAAACATGATTGAACAATCATACTGTTATTCGCACAATGATAATGCTGTGTATTGGAACCATTATTTCAAGCAATTTAGTGCTAAACTAAGCACTGGCATTATCAAGCTGTATCCTGTTATACTAAGCTTTTAATCTCTCTGTAATTAGACTATTGAACTGGAAACACAATTCCTTTAATTTGTGATTATTTTTATGCAGTTAATATTATTACTGTGCAGTTACTCTATTACCACATGATCCAGAATCACAAATGCCCCTCAATACTTCAGCCCAGTAAGTATTGCAAAATATGTACTCAGAATTATGTGTGGCTTTATTTTGTAACCAAATGATAAGAGTATTTGGTTGGCCTCCACAAAGTTCACTCTTCCAGTTGTCTTCCGCTTTCCCCCCTTCTTCTCAACTTGTTGAAGTATAATTTTGTCGAGGAGGCGATGGCCTAGTGTTGTTATCGCCACTGGGGACCCATGCCTCATGAATGAATTAAAAGAAACATTCAGAGGAGGAATACTAGCCCGAATCATGAGGAGCCGATGAGATCACAGTGTTGTCTCTTTTTAAGAAGGCCCAATGCATCTTGCGCCATTTAGACATTAACAGGTCAGTGACAGGCATACCTTGAGATCGAGGACCCCAAAGACGGATGTCCTGCCTACCGCCAGTTAGCTGGCCAATCAGTGACCAGCATCTCTTACGTACTCGACAGCGCCACTAGGGGGTGTTGGTGGTAGTGGCGGGTGCTGCAGGTATTGCTCCCAATCGAAGCCTTGGATTGAGGAGGGATCCAGGCACAGATGAATGATGGTGGAAAAGGAGTCATGGGATGAGGGCCATGGTGGAGCTGAGGTGAGAGGGATTGGCAGCAAGGTCTGAGGGATGGCCTCCAGTGCCACTGTCCCTCCTTCCTTGATGCTGGATTCCTCAGTCAGGTATGTCTTTGATTGAAGGCCCCCTTCTCATGGTCTGCCACCAGGGTGCCTGCAACCAAAAGCGTCACGGTTTGTTTGTTGTCCTGCCCACTACCGGATTAATAGCTGTGGGGGTAGGATGGGGACCTCAAGTTGAAATTAATTAGCTACCTCCCCAATGAAAGAACTTAATCAAAGTGGAGACGGGAAGGTGGGATTGTACCTTCATACCCAATCAAACATTCACACCCAATCAAATGCAATCCAACACCCCCACCACCCCCCAGTAGCCATCAATCACACCATGGCAAATGACAGAGGACTCAGCTCCCAGTGTGAATTGTCTCCCCTGGCCATCACTCCTCCCCCAACCCAGCCCCACACACCACTCGCAAGGCCAAGCTTACTGAGGCCAATTAGCACACAGATCCAGGAACAAACCCTGGGACTCTTTATTCACCTCAGCTCTGCAACAGGTAGAATTTATTTTATCTATATTCTGGAACACCAAACTGTTAAGAGGAGCTCATACACACTTAATCTTTAAAGGTTATTTGTTTATTACTCGCAAGTAAGGCTTGCATTAACACTGCAATGAAGTTACTGTGAAACTCCCCTTGTCCCCACACTCCGGCACCTGTTCAAGTCAATTCACCAAACGAGCACATCTTTCCGACTGTGGGAGGAAATCGGAGCACCTGGAGGAAACCCACGCAGACACGGGGAGAATGTGCAAACTCCACACAGACTGTGACCCAAGGTGGAATCGAACCCATGTCCCTGAGCCAGCAGTGCTAACCACTGCGCCACCGTTCCGCCCCTGGATCTCCTAATTGTATGCATAAACAAACTCAAAATGAAATCCTCCTCCTTTCTCAATTAATAATTGCCCTACAATTCTTCATCATGTACAATTTGTGTGGAGGGCAGTGAGTTCGAGACTGAGGGGAGTTGCTTTGGAAGAAGGTTTCAAACAAGAATAGGTACAAGCTGTCTGACGGAATTGGAAACAGCTTGTCATCATTCCGAGATGCTTTGTATTCCCACCATTTTCTATTTCCATTTGGCTAGACTGTGTTTGAGAGTGTACCAGTATTATTCAATATGATGTCAGTTTTTACTTTGATAAACAGCAGATTGGAGCCACGAGAAATCAGTAAGTTCCAAAGGCTTGTAGCTGCCCACTAAACAGCCTAATCCAGTAATTGGTGCAGTCTGCCTATACATTATTAATGCTGAATGTTTAGTTGGCTTGTTCTTTGTGGAGATTGTCCATATCTGATTTCCTTCTGCATAATAAATGTGCTTTTTTTTAACGCAATAATCTTCCAGTTGTTTCCTTTTCTCCTGTATTGCTCTATTATTCAAAGATAATGTTCCAGAGTAAATATTTCTATGATGAAGTACAGTTGTTTCATCTGTCATGGTTATCACAGAAGAAATAGAAGTCCCTGCAAATGTACATTGATGAGACTACATCTGGAATACTGGGGTGGGATTTTCCAGCTGCACTCGCCCCCAAACCAAATATCCCGCCCGAGGTTAATGGACTTTTGCATGGTCTCCCCCCACGATTCCCGTGGCGGGCAGGACCGGGATATTCCACCCACTGTGTACAGTTTTGGTGTCTTTATTTGAAAAGTAGATATCATTGCGTTAGAAAGCAGCTGAGAGAAGGTTCACTTGTCTCATTCTGAGGATGGATGAAGGAAGATTGAACAGGTTGTCACTGAAGAATGTGAGGTGATCTTGAAACATATGGCTTCAAGAAAAAAAACCTTTTCCCAAAAATAGGGGAGTTTAAAACTGGAGGGCATCGGTTTAAGGTGAGAGGAGAGAGATACAAAAGTGTCCAGAGGGGCATTCTTTTCACACAGAGAGTAATGAGTGTCTGGAACAAGCTGCCAGAGGTAGTAGTAGAGGTGGGTACAATGTTGTCTTTTAAAAAGCATTTAGATAGCTATGGGTAAGATGGCTTTAGAGGGATATGGGCCAAATGCAAGCAAATGGGGTTAGCTTAGGGGTTTAAAAAAAAGGGCAGCATTGGCAAGTTGGGTCAAAGGGCCTGTTTCCATGCTGTAAACCTCTATGACTCTATGGTAGCATAGTTACCGGGAGGATCTTACTGCCTGTGGGAGAAAGTAGAACAAGTTTCTCCCACAGAAGTGGTTTAAGAGATGTTGACTGTTTAAGGTGGAGGTGAGGAGAATGTTTTTTTTCTCAGAAGGTTATTAGTCTGTGGAATTTCTTCCCCAGGGAGTAGTGGAATCTATTCAAGGCAGAGGTAGAAGATTTATTGGCAGGCAAGGAAGCCTATTGCGGGGGTGTCGGGGGGGGAGTGTCTTATAGAGAACAGAATTGAGGCCACAGCCAGATCAGCCATGATCTTATTGAATCATTAGGTCAGGAGGCTGGAAGGACTGAATGGCCTCATGTTCCGAAGTCCTATGTTCTCACCCAGGCCCTATCCCCGTTAACGCCACGTATTTACCCTGCTAATCCCTGACATCACCTAACCTACACATCTTTAGAGTGCGGGAGTAAACCTGAGCCCCTGAAGGAAATCCATGCAGACACGGGGAGAAACTCTTTATTACTGAAATGTAGCACCGACCAGGAACCAAAACTGAGACCATTGTATTCTACTTTCTCCAGATTTCACCAATTCATTTTTTCCGTCCTTTCATGGGATGTGAGCATTGTTATAGAATTATAGAGTCATAGTGGAAACAGGCCCTTCGGCCCAACTTGTCCATGCCACCCTTTCTTTTAACGACGAAGCTAGTCCCAATTGCCTGTGCTTGGCCCATATATCTCGATAGCCTATACGCTCTGGAATTTAGAAGAATGAGGGGAGAGCAAATTGAGGTTTTCAAGATGATAAAAGGGATGGATAAGGTAGACGTGGAGCAGATGCTTCCTTCTATGGGTCATTCTAGGATGAAAGGTCATAGTCGTAGGATAAGGGGTAGCAAATTTAAAACAGAGTTGAGGAGAAATTATTTCTGTCAAAGGGTTGTGAATATGGAATGGGTGCTGGGACAGCAAGTACATTTAAGGAGGAGTTGGACGGATTTTTAAATGGTAATGGGTTGAAGGGTTATGGGGAGGAAAATGGGGATGAGGAGCATATCAGCCACGATCGAATGGCAGAGCAGACTCAATGGGGAGAATGACCTAAATCTGCTCCTTTACCTTATGAAGTTATGAGAAGCACGGTGCTTGTGGAACTATGACAGACTCCAGAATCCTTTCAGATTGTACAATGTCAATGCTCTGCCTCAGTTGAACTTGTGTATGACTTATCAGTACTGTCCTGTGAGCTGATGGCACAGCAGCACATGGTGATACATATTGCAAGTCCTTGCAGCTTACAATGTCCCAAAATTCTTGTTCATTTTAACTGAAGAGTTTGCAAGTTCTCGACATCCTCGTTTAACCTGTTCAGTGATTGGAGGAGCTGAGCAATGAACAGGGCTTGTGGTAGAAGAGAGTAAAGATTATATAAAATATATTAATGTAGAATAAACATAATTTTAAAAAATTTATTCATGGGACATGGACATTGCTGGCTGGCCAGTATTTATTGTCCATCGTTCATTGCCTTGTTGACATCCCATGAAAGGGAGTAAAAAAATGAAGTGGTGGTGAGCTGCCTTCTTGAAATGATGCAGTCCATGTGTTGTGGGTTGACTCACAATGCTATGAAGAGAGAGCTATAGGATTTTGACCCAGCAACTGTGAAGGAATGGCACTATATTTCCAATATGGATGAGTGACTGGCTTGAAGGAGAGCTTGGTGTTTCCATGTATCTGCTGGAATCAATTGGGCCAGTGGGCTGACAAATGGTAGATGGAGTTTAATTTAGATAAATGCAAGGTGATGCATTTTGGTAGATTGAACCAGGGCAGGACTTACTCAGTTAATGGTAGGGTGTTTGGGAGAGTTACAGAACAAAGAGATCTAGGGATGCAGGTTCACAGCTCATTGAAAGTGGAGTCACAAATGAACAGAGTGGTGAAGAAGGCATTCAGCATACTTGGTTTCATTGATCAGAACATTGGATTCAGGAGTTGGGGCATCTTGTTGAAGTTGTACAAGACATTGGTAAGGCCCCATTTGGAATACTGTATGCAGTTCTGGTCACTCTATTATAGAAAGGATATTATTAAACTAGAAAGAGTGCAGAAGAAATTTACTAGGATGCCTCCAGGACTTGATGGTTTGAGTTATAAGGAAAGGCTAGATAGACTGGGACTTCTTTCTCTGGAGCTGTAGAAGGCTGA
This sequence comes from Carcharhinus amblyrhynchos, assembly GCF_965287045.1. Lineage (NCBI taxonomy): Eukaryota > Metazoa > Chordata > Chondrichthyes > Carcharhiniformes > Carcharhinidae > Carcharhinus > Carcharhinus amblyrhynchos. Next base: position 85,144,340 of record NC_137334.1, read on the forward strand.
GGGGTGATCTTATAGAGGTCTACAAAATAATGAGGGGCATAGATCAGCTAGATAGTCAATATTTTTTCCAAAAGGTAGTGGAGTCTCAGACCACAGGGCATAGGTTTAAGGTGAGGGGGGCAATTTTTTTCACACAGAGCGTGATGAGTGTCTGGAACAAGCTGCAGACATAATAGTAGAGCCAGGTACAAATTTGTCTTTTAAAAAGTGTTTCAACAGTTACATGTGTAAGATGGGTATAGAAGAATGTGGCCAAATGCGGGCAATTGGGGCTAGTTTAAGAAAAAGAGCAGCATGGACAAGTTGGGCTGAAGCGCCTTTTTTCTCTATGACTGTAAACCTCTGTGAGTCTGTGCTGCCCTTGTCCTTCGAGATTAAAGTGGTCATGGGTTAACAATTATTAATGGTTCAAACAAAATGAGCAGAAATAAATGATGTAATGAGAAAAGCAAGTTGCAACATTTGAGAGAAGCAAAGTAGATGTGGGAATGGGGACCTGAAGGAGCAATAAAGGAAAATGAGTGAGGAAGAAAATGTTGAGGAGATAACAAGAGAAGACTTCCTCTTATCCGTACGGTTAATGACATTATAAGTCAGCTTATGAACATTCGCTTCACTAAATTGTTGCAACTTAACCCAACAAAGCCCTGCCAACTGTGGCTCAGTTAGTTGCACTCTTGTATCTGCGTCCAAAAGGTTCAAGAACCACTTTTGGTCATTTCTGGATTTGGACATGAAAAAAACCCCTGAAATTCCAAAGCAGTATGGAGGGAGGACTGCACTGTTTCAGGTATCTTCTTTCAGCTAAAAGCCTAAACCAATGTTGTGCCTGACTTTCTCATGTAAAAAGTCCCACAGATTATTTTGAAGAAGAGTTGGTGTTTTATCTTCAATGTCCAGGTCAATAATTATCCATGAGTCACATCACAAAGACAGATTTCCTGGTGATTATTGCTGTTGGAGGAGCAAACAACAGAGTCTCAGAGACTGTTGTTCTAAAGGGGTAGTTGATCCCCTGTCTGAGAGCGAACATCTAACCCCTCAAAGAGGAGTTCCTCACTTTATAATCTGTTAAAAGTGTGAGAGAGACAGTACAGTTTGCTCTTCAGCAACTTTTAGTGGTTAAGTCAAAATAACTACCTCAGGCTCTCTCCATAAAATCAACAAATAATAATTTATTTATCCAACTAACATTGAACAGGTTAAACTATTAACAAATCAAATTAAACAGCATTCTAACATAATGCTGTTTAGATAAACACAATTCCCACTTATTAACAGAAAAATAGAACTTTTAGTCACATACGACCAAGTTTTATATTCTGGAATCTTCTATCTTCTTTCTTCTATCTGGAATCTCTGTCTTCTTTTGGTACCTTTACTATTCAGATGAGGCTTTGAGCTAAACACAGTGGCAGAGAGCAGTTGCTGTATCTCTCTGGAGCTGAGAGCTGTCTCTTATATCCCTGGAGACATAACAACATCCCCATAATAGGATTGGTTCTTAGGTTATCAAAACATCAAATTTAAATCTACTCGGCTACTGAAAGCTAAGTGCCTAGTTTGAACTGATTGTCTAAAATTCAAAAACAGCCTGTTGTCTAGGCACCACTACTGTTTGGTCCTTGAGACAATGTTTCACTTAGGGCTCTCTGTGTACTTGCATTTTTCTTAAATACAGCAAAAAAAACTACCTCTTTAACTGACAATTTTACAAACCCCAACTTTGCAACTCTGTGTAGAGCTTCAACTAAGCGGTTTAGTCAAGCTTGTTCAACATGCATGAGGGAGAGCACTTGGAGCTAAAATTCAAGATTGCTTCTGAGCTTACTCCATCCCATGGGTTCTTACAGTAGTCTTGTATCTTTTTGCGTTACAATGTTTACATGCAAAATTCTAATTAAGTCATCATCTTGTTGCTCTAAGCCCCAATTTTGTCACATTGTGCTATCTCAATTGCCCTATGTGTTTTTTTTTTATCTTTAACCATTCTCTTTTTATGTCCTATATTGATCACATCGACCTCGTTGTAATAGCAAATCATTACAAGTACCTCCTAACATGTAAATTTCAGTTATGGAAATCAATTACACCAGTTATCACCTCTTCGTCCATATCTCTGATGCTTGGTTAGTTTTACAGAGACATAATGGATCCTATGCATTCTGCCCGGACATTGTGCGGTCATGCTAAATAGTATTGATTTTTATTGTTACTGCAATCTCTGAAGAGTAGTATCTGGGGTGTGACTGTCCAGTACTGCCTGGGAGATAGTTGTTTATAGTTTGTCTTCATGTGCCTTCCTGTAGTAAGTTTCAATATTTCAGTCAGGCTTGTATCTTTCTGTCCTTTCCAATCTTGTTGCCGCCGAACCTCCCTTTTAACCCTTCTACAATGACATAGCTGTTTGTTGGAGCTTGCAATGTGCTGTTGTGTTTCCTACATTATGACAGTGACTGTATTTCCGAAGTATTTGGAAGTATTTGGTGCACAAAAAAAGTTGATTTGTTGGTTAGGAAGAAGAAGGAGGCTTATGTTCGGATGAGGCTTGAGGGCTCGGGTAGTGCAGTAGAAAGCTTTAGATTGGCTAGGAGGGAGTTGAAGAGGGAGTTAAGAAGGGCTAGAAGAGGGCATGAGATGACTTTGGCTGATAGGATTAAGGAGAATCCTAAGGCGTTCTATAGGTATGTCAAGAACAGAAGGTTGGTTAGGGCAAGATTAGGTCCAGTTACAGACAGTAGGGGGAAGTTGTGTGTGGAACCGGAAGAGATTGGAGAGGCATTGAACCATTATTTCTCTTCGGTGTTCACGCAGGACGATATGAATGTAGCTGAGGAGGTCACTGGGGTGAAGGGGTGTAAAATAGAAAGTATTTTAGTTGATACAGAGGATGTGTTGGATATTCTAGAAGGGTTGAAAATAGATAAGTCCCCTGGTCCAGACGGGACTTACCCTAGGATTCTATGGGAGGCAAGAGAGGTGATTGCAGAGCCACTGGCTCTGATCTTCAGGTCGTCGTTGGTCTCTGGTATAGTACCGGAAGATTGGAGGACAGCGAATGTTGTCCCATTGTTTAAGAAGGGGAGCAGAGACTTCCCTGGGAATTATAGACCAGTGAGTCTTACTTCTGTAGTGGGCAAGGTTTTAGAAAGAATTATTAGGGATAGGATTTATAGTTATTTGGAGAGTAATGAATTGATTAGAGATAGTCAGCATGGTTTTGTAGCGGGAAGGTCGTGCCTTATTAACCTTATTGAGTTCTTTGAGAAGGTGACCAAAGAGGTGGATAGGGGTAAGGCAGTAGACGTGGTATATATGGATTTTAGTAAGGCGTTTGATAAGGTTCACCATGGTATGCTTCTGCAGAAAATGCAGATGTATGGGATTGGTGGTAATTTAGGTACTTGGATCAGGAATTGGTTAGCAGATAGGAGACAGAGGGTGGTGGTTGATGGTAATTATTCATCATGGAGTTCGGTTACGAGTGGTGTGCCTCAGGGATCTGTTTTGGGGCCACTGCTGTTTGTAATCTTTATTAATGATCTGGATGAGGGTATAGTTGGGTGGATTAGTAAGTTTGCTGATGACACCAAAGTCGGAGGTGTGGTAGATTGTGAGGAAGGGTGTCGAAGTTTGCAGGGTGACTTGGACAGGTTGCAGAGCTGGGTCGCGAGGTGGCGGATGGAGTTTAATGCGGAGAAGTGTGAGGTAATCCATTTCGGTAGGAATAACAGATGTGTTGAGTATAGGGCTAACGGGAGGACTTTGAATAGAGTGGAGGAGCAGAGGGATCTAGGTGTATGTGTACATAGATCCCTGAAAGTTGGGAATCAAGTAGATAAGGTTGTTAAGAAGGCGTACGGTGTCTTGGCGTTTATTGGTAGGGGGATTGAATTTAGGAGTCGCAGCGTCATGTTGCAACTGTACACAACTCTGGTGCGGCCGCACTTGGAGTACTGTGTGCAGTTCTGGTCCCCACATTACAGGAAGGATGTGGAGGCTTTGGAGAGGGTGCAGAGGAGGTTTACCAGGATGTTGCCTGGTATGCAGGGGAGGTCCTATGAGGAGAGACTGAGGGATTTGGGGTTGTTTTCACTGGAAAGAAGGCGGCTAAGAGGGGATCTTATAGAAACATATAAGATGATTAGAGGTTTAGATAGGGTGGATGGTGATAGCCTGTTTCCTCGGATGGAGAAATCTAGCACGAGGGGGCATGGCTTTAAATTAAGGGGGGGTAGTTATAGGACGGATGTCAGGGGCAGGTTCTTTACCCAGAGGGTGGTGAGGGACTGGAATGCCCTGCCTGCTGCAGTTGTAAATGCGCCTAGTTTGGGGGCGTTTAAGAGATTGGTGGATAGGTTTATGGACGAAAAGGGATTGGTTTAGATTAGTGGGTCAATGTTTTTTTTTAAAAATAAGACTGGTCGGCGCAACATTGTGGGCCGAAGGGCCTGTTCCGCGCTGTAATGTTCTATGTTCTATGTTCTATTTCATTTGCTGTTAAGTATTTTGGGATGCCCTGAGGTTATGAAAGGTACTATAGAAATGCAAATCCTGTTTTATTTTCTGTAACAGAAGGAATCAGATCCATAATGGATAATGTGAAATCTTCGAACATTTCCAAATGATTTGAGTTGCTTAGAAAGTTATGTTTACAATGTCATAAATAGATAACAAATTTCTACTGCAAAATGAAAGAGCTAGATATATTTGCATTTATTAACAGGGTGTTTGAGTTTAAGAGCTGTGAGGTTATGCTGCAACTATACTGGACCTTGGTGGGGCCACATTTGGAAAATTGTGCGCAGTTCTGGTCACTTCACTATAAAAAGGATGTGGAAGCATTGGAAAGCGTGCAGAGGAGATTTATTAGGATGCTGCCTGGTTTGGAGGGTAGGTCTTATGAGGAAAGGTTGAGGGAGCTGGGGCTTTTCTGTTTAGAGAGGAAGAGGATGAGAGGCAATTTAATAGAGGTTTATAAGATGATGAGGGGGATAGATAGAGTGGAGGTTCAGAGACTATTTCCTCGGGTGGATGTAGCTGTCACTAGGGGGCATAACTTTAAGGTTCATGGTGAGAGATATAGGAGGGATGTCCGAGATAGATTCTTTACTCAGAGAGTGGTTGAAGTGTGGAATTCACTGCCTGCTGTAACAGTGGAGTCGGACACTTTAGGAACTTTCAAGCGGTTATTGGATGGGCACATGGAGCACACCAGAATGGTAAGGAGTGGGATAGCTTGATCTTAGGTTTGGACATAGCTCAGCACAACATCGAGGGCTGAAGGTCCTGTACTGTGCTGTACTGTGCTGTACTGTTCTATGTTTTTATGTTTCTACTTTGATTTTGATTTGATTTGATTTTAGTTTATTATCGTCACACGTGTGAGTATTGAGTGAAAATTATTGTTTTTTGCATGCTATACACACAAGCATACTATCCATTGAGAAGGAAACAAGAGAGTGCAGAATGTAATGTTATAGCCATAGCTAGGGTGTATAGAAAGATCAACTTAATGTGAAATAAGCCCATTCAAAAGTCTGATGGCAGCTGGAAAGCAGCTGTTCTTGAGTCAGTTGATCCGTGACTTCAGACTTTTATATCTTTTTCCCAATGGAAGAAGGTGGAAGAGAATATGGCTGTGGTGCGTGGGGTCCTTGATTTTGTTGGTTGCTTTTCCAAAGCAGGAGGAGGTATGTTCAGAGTCAGTGGACGGGAGGTTGATTTGAGTGATGGATTGGGCAACATTCACAACCTTAGATAGTTCACTGTCAGCTTGGGCAGAACAGAAGCCATACCAAGCTGTGATGCAACCAGAAGGAGTGCTTTCTATATTGCATCTGTAAAAATTGATGAGAGCTGACATGCCAAATTTCAGTAAAATGTCTGACAACACCAGGTTTAAGTCCAGCCGCAAATAAATCGGTTGGACTTAAACCTGGTGTTGTCAGACTTTTTACTGTGTTTACCCCAGTCCAACGCCGGCATATCCACATCATGCCAAATTTCCTTAGTTTTTTGAGAAAGTAGAGGCATTGGTGGGCTTTCTTAACTATTGTGTCAGCATGGAGGGACCAGAGTAGGTTGTTGGTGATCTGGACATCTAAAAACTTGAAGCTTTCGACCATTTCCACTTTGTCCCTGTTGATGTAGACGGGCATTTTCTCCACTACAGTGACACTACATGTCAGCGACTCCTTCGTTTTGTTGACATTGAGGGAGACATTATTGTCTTCACACCAGTTCACCAGATAGATGGAACAGACAGAAAATAGACTCGAAGGTAAAAAGAAGAAGATAGGCTTAACAAAAGTCGATCAAGATGTACATTTCATCAGAAAAACATTTGAAAAACCATTAACTCAGTTGTCTCATTGCTTCTTTTGGATGTATGAAGTATTTAAGGAATTATTGATTAAAAGCTGTCATTGTTAATCTCTTTCTGTCATCTTTCTCCATAGGCTTTTCCTGGAAACTCTAATGCAGACAGCGTTGTGCACTACAAACTGCAGTACTCCATCAGAGCCAGATTCCTTCGCTTTGCCCCTCTTGAGTGGAATCCAACCGGTCGAATAGGAATGAGAGTTGAGGTTTATGGCTGCTCCTACAGTAAGTACACGTTAACAAAGGAAATGAATGTGCATCTATTTCTAAGTGATTATCTTTGTAGGAAATGGGTTGTTGATCACACCATAATGAGGTACTTTGTTTAATGTTGAAGAGAGAGAGAGTGACAAACACTTGCATTTAAGCAGCTATGTACATCCCTCAAAGTGTTTTGTCTGACAAGAGTTGCTTTCAAAGTGCTCTCATGCTCATGTAAATAAACACAGCCACTTGGTGCGCAGCAAGATCCCAAAGAACAGCTCGTTTAATTCAGCAGTCAGTTTTCACTTGTACGCGAGCCTGGAGCTCAAAACTACCGAACTCAGTGTGCTCACAGACCCATTAAGTGGCTGGTTTGGTAAAATAAATAAATAAAAATGTTCTAGCTTGCACAGGACAACTCCTTGGAGATAATCTAGACAGAGCAGAGGAGTTTTGTTCTGTATTTACTTGTGCTTGAAATAGAAAGTGGTTGATTCCCCAGAACCAACATTCCTTGGTAGGTTTTTTTTTAACACAGTTTGTCATGTCAAAGAAGATCAGAAACAGTATCTGGAACAATGTTAAAAACTGTAACAATGATGATGGTCGCTGAGCATTATTGTAGAATCATAGGCCTGAATTTTACACAATGTTATGGTGGGGCCCTGCTCGTGCCCCTATTAAAGCCTCCAAACAGCCACTTAGTGGCCAACCAAGGGTCTTTACCTGCCCAGCCTCGATTTGACACTGGTTGGATTAGGGGACCAGACAGAAAAAGTCTTAACCTTCATTTGCAAGTGGGAAGGGTGGGGGAAATGCTCATGTGTCTGAAAACTCCTTCAGATATGGCGTGCCCTCCCATAGGGACCTGCCAGCTCTGGGCTTCCTTTCTCCCTGGCCAAATCCTCGACACCGAGGTCGCCTCTCCCCTCCCAGGGCATCACCTATGCTCCTTCCCCAGGGACTCAGTCCCAGGACTTAGGCTCAGGTACAGCACAGCGGTACTTCTTCAGGTCACTGCAGCACTGTGCCTGGAGGGGATGGTGACCTGTCGCCAACAGCTCTTAAGGCAGGGTCTCCATCCAAGGGCAGATGGATGTCCCGCCTGCTGCCAATCAATGCTTATTTGAGTGGCAAATGGCAACGGGCTTATCTGAGATGGCAGCGATGTATTCTCTGCCAGCTCCCAGAATGGCGTGTCCTGGACGCTCACCATCCTGAATAGAATGGCCACATTCTTTGCTGTAACCAATGTGATATCGCTCACACTGTGAATGAAATGTGGTCAAATGAAAACGTTTGTCAAATGAAGCAAACTTTTCCTGTGCAAACTATAAAAAGACTTCTAATAACCTACTTCAGTTAATGTTAATAACGATAGTCGTGAGTATAATGGGTGCTTTAATCTTCCTTATTATGCCATTTGACATGCCTTTCGCATGTGTTCAAGGTAACTGGAAATCTCAACAGTTCTCTAAATGGCAGTTCAATTTAATTTATATTCATGGAATCAGAGAATCTTGCCTCTACCCATAGTTGAGTAAGGAGGGATTCAGAAAACTCATACAATTTCAAACCCTGTTTATAACTCTGGTATGATATAATATAACTCATTTGTGAACATAAGGCTTAATCCCGGCAATGGGATTTTCTTTAAAGTTTATTTTATTAGTGTCATAAGTAGGTTTACATTATCGCTGTGAAGAACCCCAATTGCCACACTCCAGTGCCTGTTTGGGTACACTGAGGGAGAATTTAGCATGGCCAGTGCATCTAACCAGCAAGTCTCTTAGACTTAAGAGCTGTTGGAGTAAACCGGAGCACCCAGAGGAAACCCACACACATGCAGGGAGAACGTGCAGACTCTGGACAGGCAGTGACCCAAGCCGGGGATCAAACCCTTATCCTGGCGCTATGGGGCTGCAGTGCTAACCGTACCACTGGTATTATAGAACCATAGAATCCCTACTGTGCCGACAGAGGCCATTTGGCCTATCGAATGCATCCACTCTCTGACAGAGTATTTGCTCAGACCCTATCCCTGCAACTCCACACATTAAAAAGTCTCACAACACCCCCACACATTCATCATGGCTAATCCATTTAAACCACACATCTTGGGCAGTAAGCGACAATTTAGCATGGACTATCAACCTAACCTGCACATCTTCAGATTGTGGGAGGAAACAGGAGCACCCAGAGGAAACCCATGCAGACATGGGGAGAATGTGCAGGCTCCACATTAACAGTCACCTAAGGCCAGAATTGAACCCGGGTCCTTGGTGCTATGAGGCAGCAGTGCTAACCACTGTGCCACCGTGCTGCCCTTCGTCAGAAGCTAAAATGTGTTGAGTAAGATCCTGTGCAGTAAGAGTGTCGATCATTGAACCTTGATTCATACAAAAGAGTGAAGTCCCAATGTTCACACGGGATACATTCCTATGAAGCTTCACAAATGGCAAAATCGCAAGTAATGAACATACTTTACAATAGGAGTCAATTAGATAGGCTCCAGCCATCCTTATAATTTGCCATGTGTTATGGATCAAAGGCAATAAAAACTATATTTGGAATATATTTAAGAATAATTTACTGTAGGAATTGTTTATTAAAACAAACAAAATAAGGGGGAGCAGATTTAGGACTGAGTTGAGGAGGAGCTTCTTCACATAAAGGGTTGTGAATCTGTGGAATTCCCTGCCCAGTGAAGCAGTTGAAGCTACCTCATTGAATGTTTTTAAGGCAAGGATAGATAAATTTTTGAACAGTAAAGGACTTAAGGGTTATGGTGAGCAGGCGGGTAAGTGGAGCTGAGTCTACCATAAGATCATCCATAACCTTATTGAATGGTGGAGCAGGCTCGAGGGGCCATATGGCCTACTCCTGCTCCTAGTTCTTATGTTCTTAGTACAATAAGAACAATATAAAATTGATTACACTTGCTGTACTCTACTTGAGTGTAGAGGTAGAGGGCAAGTGGGTGAAATGACTGATGGAGATGTTGATATACATTAAAAAAAATTATTGTTAATCGTTTCACAAAAAGAAAGTTGTTCTTGGCTGCTTTGCCTTTTGCTTTTCAATTCTGTAAAGTGCTCAGTGAGGAGCAATCGTTGTGTCAATCACTCTACAAAAAGCAAGTGCCTTCCAAGATTGTCACCTATTTTTCTTTCAACTCTTCAGTTGATATTGGGATCTGTCATCACCTTGGGTGTAAAATGAGCTTTTCCTGGTTCTTCTTCCTGCTTCTGTTTAAAGTCATCCAGTTCCACCAATTCTTCTGCAGAGAGTTCCTCTCAATGATGTTGAAACAACTTCTCTATTTCATCCATGGCAAACACTTCAAATCCCTGGCGTCCGACTTGGTTTTGCCAACACAACAATCTTGGTTGTTTTAGCATTCATGTTTTTGGGAACCCTGTAAAAACCATTCACAGTCCTCAGGCCAAACTTATTTCCAGATGGTTCACTAACCTCACCCCATGAGTCTTCAATCACCCCTGTTGCTGGAAGGATGTCAAGTTCCGTCCAGAGAAAAATGACCCATGGTCGAAAGCTTTGCTTCCACAAAGTTGAAAATTGGCTGAAACTTCAATGGGTTTAGTAAGCTTTGAAAGATGTAATAACCAGCCCCACTCCCCCACCACCCCCCCCCCCCCCCACCCCTCCACCAATCCGTCTGCCTGCCCCCAGATTATTAGCTGTACAAGTGACGCCGTATTTAGAGATTTGAACAAAATGACAGTGTCTGGATGGACCTCTACAAGAGAGTGCGGATATCCAGGTGAATTATTGAGGATTAGTCGAGCTTCAAAGGACAAAATCGTTTCCCTTGGTGAAGACCTGACCTTATGCAGAAAGCAATTTTCAAACCAGTCTTCAGGCATTGCTGTGGTAATCCAGGCATCGCTGTGAGCCTTCCAGAAGACTGGCAGATGAGATTTATTTTTCCTTTTAAAAAGCCCAAGGGTTTTTCTGACCTATAAACCAGCATTGGCTTACATTTAAAACCAGCCACGTTGGCACACAGTAAGAACATGAACCTGGACTTTGGAGCTTTCAAACTAGGTGCTGTCCTTTCCTCTTTGGTAATGTAAGTCCTATTTGGCATTTTGTTCCAGAATTGGCCACTTTTCTGTAAAGACCCTCCCCCTGCTTCACAGTGTATTCCTGCAGCATTTTGGGAAACTCTCCTGCAGCTTCATGCTGCAACCTCCCCCCCCCCCCCCCCCCCCACTCCCCCCCCACCACTCCCCCCCCCCCCCCCCCACCAACTCCACATCACAAAGCTCAAAACGCTTTAACGAACAACTAAACCATCCTGTACTGCCTGAGAATCCTCCCAAGGCAAAGGAGATGTCCCTTCTATACCACCTTCCCTGTTATCCTCGGTAACACTCGCACTAGCTTCTTGACTACTTTTCATGTGCTGGTGTCATTCACACATCTTATTTGTTTTATTCGACCATTAACTGGGGTTCTCTTTTGTTGCTGCTACTCTATCTACATGTTTAGTAGCTCCTCCATCTCTTCTAAGTGTGGATTTCTCCCAATTACAAAAGCCAACCTGGCGATATAACTACCTGAAACACTGGGGCAGCAACACTCCACGTCGATCCAGCAAGCTTAGTTTGTGGGTTATTTTTGGTTTTGACCTTTGGCTTTGTTTTCTTCAAATGTTCCCAAAAGGACACAGTCCTAGAGTCATAGAAACATAGAAACTAGAAGCAGCAGTGGGCCATTTAGCCCTTCAAGCCTGCTCCGCCATTCAGCTTGACCATGGCTGATCATCAAATTCAATATCCTGATCCCCACTTTCCTCTCATGTCCCCTGATCTCTTTAGCCCCCAGAGTGATATCTAATTTCTTCTTCAAATCAGACAACCTTTTGGCCTCAACAACAGTCGGTGGAAATGAATTCCACACATCGACCACACTGTGGGTGAAGAAATTTCTCCTCACTCCCATGTGTGTTGGGTTGGGATCATGCTTTGGTCTCCGGCCATCCATGCAGATACGCAATTCTTTGTTGGCATCGGATTGTGGGGATGAACATAGAACATAGAACATAGAACACTACAGCACAAACAGGCCCTTCGGCCCACGAGTTGCGCCGATCACATCAACACCTATCTATAACCCCCAATCCCATAAAGCCCCATATATTCATCCAGAAGTCTTTTAAAAGACCCCAGCGAGTTCGCCTCCACCACCACTGACGGCAGCCGATTCCACTTACTCACCACCCTCTGAGTGAAAAACTTACCCCTAACATCACTTCTGTACTTTCCTCCCCGCACCTTAAATCTGTGTCCTCTCGTAGCGACCATTTCAACCCGGGGAAATAGCCTCTGAGAATCCACCCTATCCATTCCTCTCAACATTTTATAAACCTCTATCAGGTCGCCTCTCAACCTTCGTCTCTCCAGGGAAAACATAGAACATAGAACATAGAACATAGAACATTACAGCGCGGAACAGGCCCTTCGGCCCACAATGTTGCGCCGACCAGTCTTATTTTTTAAAAAAAACACATTGACCCACTAATCTAAACCAATCCCTTTTCGTCCATAAACCTATCCACCAATCTCTTAAACGCCCCCAAACTAGGCGCATTTACAACTGCAGCAGGCAGGGCATTCCAGTCCCTCACCACCCTCTGGGTAAAGAACCTGCCCCTGACATCCGTCCTATAACTACCCCCCCTTAATTTAAAGCCATGCCCCCTCGTGCTAGATTTCTCCATCCGAGGAAACAGGCTATCACCATCCACCCTATCTAAACCTCTAATCATCTTATATGTTTCTATAAGATCCCCTCTTAGCCGCCTTCTTTCCAGTGAAAACAACCCCAAATCCCTCAGTCTCTCCTCATAGGACCTCCCCTGCATACCAGGCAACATCCTGGTAAACCTCCTCTGCACCCTCTCCAAAGCCTCCACATCCTTCCTGTAATGTGGGGACCAGAACTGCACACAGTACTCCAAGTGCGGCCGCACCAGAGTTGTGTACAGTTGCAACATGACGCTGCGACTCCTAAATTCAATCCCCCTACCAATAAACGCCAAGACACCGTACGCCTTCTTAACAACCTTATCTACTTGATTCCCAACTTTCAGGGATCTATGTACACATACACCTAGATCCCTCTGCTCCTCCACTCTATTCAAAGTCCTCCCGTTAGCCCTATACTCAACACATCTGTTATTCCTACCGAAATGGATTACCTCACACTTCTCCGCATTAAACTCCATCCGCCACCTCGCGACCCAGCTCTGCAACCTGTCCAAGTCACCCTGCAAACTTCGACACCCTTCCTCACAATCTACCACACCTCCGACTTTGGTGTCATCAGCAAACTTACTAATCCACCCAACTATACCCTCATCCAGATCATTAATAAAGATTACAAACAGCAGTGGCCCCAAAACAGATCCCTGAGGCACACCACTCGTAACCGAACTCCATGATGAATAATTACCATCAACCACCACCCTCTGTCTCCTATCTGCTAACCAATTCCTGATCCAAGTACCTAAATTACCACCAATCCCATACATCTGCATTTTCTGCAGAAGCATACCATGGTGAACCTTATCAAACACCTTACTAAAATCCATATATACCACATCTACTGCCTTTCCCCTATCCACCTCTTTGGTCACCTTCTCAAAGAACTCAATAAGGTTAGTAAGGCACGACCTTCCCGCTACAAAACCATGCTGACTATCTCAAATCAATTCATTACTCTCCAAATAACTATAAATCCTATCCCTAATAATTCTTTCTAAAACCTTGCCCACTACAGAAGTAAGACTCACTGGTCTATAATTCCCAGGGAAGTCTCTGCTCCCCTTCTTAAACAATGGGACAACATTCGCTGTCCTCCAATCTTCCGGTACTATACCAGAGACCAACGACGACCTGAAGATCAGAGCCAGTGGCTCTGCAATCACCTCTCTTGCCTCCCATAGAATCCTAGGGTAAATCCCGTCAGGACCAGGGGACTTATCTATTTTCAACCCATCTAGAATATCCAACACATCCTCTGTATCAACTACAATACTTTCTATTTTACACCCCTTCACCCCAGTGACCTCCTCAGCTACATTCATATCGTCCTGCGTGAACACCGAAGAGAAATAATAAAGAGACCCAGCTCCCTCAACCTAACTTCATAAGGCATGCCTCCCAGTCCAGGCAACATCCTTGTAAATCTCCTCAGTACCCTTTCAATAGCTTCTACGTCTTTCCTATAGTGAGGCGACCAGAACTGCACACAGTACTCCAAATGAGGCCTGACAAGGGTCTTATAAAGTTGCAGCATTACCTCCCGACTCCTAAACGCAATCCCTCGATTAATGAAGGCCAGTACACCATACGCCTTCTTGACCACCTCTTCCACCTGCGAGGCCGATTTAAGAGTCCTGTGGACCCGGACCCCAAGATCCTTCTGCTCTTCCACACTACTAAGACTCCTGCCCTTGATAGTGTACTCGACCATCCCATTGGTTTTGCCAAAATGGACGACTACGCATTTATCCGCGTTGAAGTCCATCTGCCACTTCTCTGCCCAGTCCTGCATCCTATTTATGTCCTGCTGCAACTTTTGACATCCTTCCAGGCCATCCACAACACCACCGACCTTCGTGTCATCAGCGAACTTACTTACCCATCCCTCCACTTCCTCATCCAGGTCATTTATGAAAATGACAAACAGCAAGGGTCCTAGAACAGATCCCTGGGGCACTCCACTGGTGACTGACCTCCATTCAGAAAAAGACCCATCCACAACCACTCTCTGCCTTCTGCAGGCAAGCCAGTTCTGGATCCACAAGGCCAAAGGCCCTTGGATCCCATGCCCTCTCACCTTCTCAAGAAGTCTTGCATGGGGGACCTTATCAAACGCCTTGCTGAAGTCCATGTACACCACGTCCACGGCACTTCCTTCGTCAATGTGTTCAGTCACATTATCGAAGAACTCAACTAGGCTTGTAAGGCACGACCTGCCCTTGACAAATCCATGCTGACTATTCCTGATCATGTCAAACCTCTCCAAATGCTCGTAAATCTTGTCCCTCAGAAATGAACTAAATTTGGTTTTGGAGGTTTTTAACATGAGTCACTATTTGCTGCAGTTGTCTGCCCACTTTGCAGTGTCTTTGCTAAGGATCTGGTCCAGGCTGCAAAAGGATGGCGTTTGAGTGGCACACTAGGTGTCTCCAGCATAGATGAACTTGTGGGATGTGGTTATTGGCAGGTCATTTGTATATACATTCAACAGGATTGGGGTTAGCACTGAGCTTTGTGGTAGTACAGTTGACTGTCTTCCAAGTGCACCCCTTCCTTGCCCCAGGTGGACTCTGAATCATCTGTCGTGACGGAATGTTTCACCAACTGTTCTGACCTAGGTTAGAAGCGTTCTGGACCATTTGCGTGGTAGACCAGTGTGCCAGAGTGTACTATTTCAGTGACTCACACTGCTGTCTCACAGTGCCAGGCACCTGGGTTCACTTCCAACCTTAGCTGACTGTGTGGAGCTTGCACATTCTCCTCATATCTGGGTGGCTTTTCTCCAGGTGCTCTGTTTTCCTCCAACAGTCCAATCCAGGTTAGCTGGATTGGCCATGCAAAGTTGCCCTTTAGCATCCAAAGAAGTGTAGGTTGAGTGGATTAGCCATGGTTAATGTGTCAGGTTACAGGGATAGCGTGGGGGGATGAGCCTAAGGTGCTCTTTTGGAGAGCTGGTGCAAATTTGATGGGCTGAATGGCCTCTTTCTGCACTGTAGGGATTCTATGCCTGTCTTCAGGTCCCTTTGGACACTAATTTTGATGTGGGTGATGAGTGCCAGAACTTGATCACATGTGCTGCGCCCCCTTATGAAAGCCAGATTGTCAACATTAATGATAGTCCCCACTTGTGGAGATACGCATCACTGGATAAGGCGCTCAAAGATCCTATAGCGCACAGGGAGTAGTGAAATCGGTCGGTAGCTGGCCGCTGGTGTGAGATGGCTTCCAGGTTTTGGAATGACCATGAGTTTTGCATAAGTCACACCTTCAGAGACTGAGCTGATGGTTTTCAAGTAGAATTGAATCAGCCAGGCATGAGATGCAAAGCCAACTTGCTTCAGGAATCCTGGGGAGATAGTGTCATGTCTCGCTGCTTTGCTATGCTTTTACGGGCTGGGAGATACAGCCTTAAAGATTGCCCAGATACTGCGCTGTGATTAGTAATTAAATTGCAGCAACAAGGAATATCCACCTGCAAACAATGACAGACGTTGTTGCGTACTGCGCACATTTTACTGCAGGAACTATATCACGGATACCTTCCACTTTTTTAACTTCATGCAGGCAATTTTCTTTTGGCATTTTCTGAATTGCTGAATATCTAAAATTCTTCTTTTTTTATTTTTTAAACTGTGCATTTGGGACCACAATGGGCCAATTCTGCAAAGACTTTTGACCAAGTAATTACTTCCTCGTGAAAGAGGAAATCATGAATGGTGCGACTTTACGGTAAGAAGTCTCACAACACCAGGTTAAAATCCAACAGGTTTATTTGGTAGCAAACACCGCTAGCTTTTGGGGCTTTGCCCGTTCGTCAGGTGAGTGGGGAGTTCTGATCACAAACAGGGCATATGAAGGCACGCACTCAGTTTCCAGAACACTGATCAGAATGTGAGTTTTTACAGCTAATCAAGTCTTAAAGGTGCTGACAATGTGAGTAGAGATAGCATTAAGCATCGATTAAAGAGATGTGCATCGTCTCCAGACAGGACAGTAAGTGAGATGTCGCAAGCCCAGGCAAGTCATGGGGGTTACAAATAGTGTGACATGAACCCAAGATCCCAGTTGAGGCTGTCCTGATGTGTGCGGAACTTGGCTATCAGTTTACAGCACAGTGGGGAAGGATGATGAGGACGCACATTCCTTCACTAATACCAAGACATCAGCATAAAGAGAAGTCTGGGTGGCAGGATGAGCGGTCAAGGTATCCAAACAGGCGCTGGAATGTGGCAACTAGGGATTTTCACTGTAGCCTCATTGCAATGTTAATGTAAGCCTGCTTGTGACTAATAAATAAAATTTTACTCTTGTCTTACTGTTCTATTCAGATTCTTTTTACATGCTGTTAGTGCAGGAGTTCGCAAACCAGGAATGCGGGTCAATTATTTGGGGTCATGGGCTCCAAGGCTGCAATAATGACTCTCAAGTGCAATAATGACTGGTGGAACAGTCCTGTGATCAGCGCTGAGACCTCCAGTACATAGGCACGCACGATTCTTACCTCCAATGCCCCATCGAAACCTTCAAAATGGTTGTGGACAAAACCATTGCTCCTACAACTCTCTCCCCCACACCTTACCCCTGCTCACACTCTAGTCTCGCACCAATTTTCAAGCATTGAAATGGTGTCAGAGGGGAGAAAGCTTTTGGGAAGCACTGTGTTAACGGGTTAGGGTCTGGCCTTGGCAAAAGAAAAGAATAATGGTGTCTTGCATTGTGCTATCGACATCTGCCAATATATTTATTTTGTGTGGAATGCCTACTTCTTAGAAAGGTAGTGACGTCAAACCAAAGATTTTTTTGAATAGAATGCCAAAGAGAGGTGAGACATTCATTGTGTTATATTAGTTCTTCAGTAAAAATGTCACCAGAACATGGAAAGAACATAGAACATAGAACAGGCCCTTTGGCCTACAATGTTGTGCCAAACATGATGCCAAATTAAAGTAAACCTCTCTGCCTGTCTTTGGTCCATACCTCTCTATTTCTTGCATATCCATGTGCTTATTTAAATAGCCCCTTCGTATCTGCCCTCACCACCACCTCTGGCAGCGTGTTCCAAACACCTACCATTCTTTTTTAAAAAGTTGCCCCTCACATCTCTTTGAACCTCCCCCTCTCACCTTAATCACATGCCTCCTTGTATAAGACATTTCTATTTTGGGAAGAAGATTCCGACTGCCAACCCTGTCTGTGCCTCTCATAACAGATCTCCCCTCAGCCCCTGCTGTTCCAGAGAAAACAACCCTAGTTTGTCCAGCATCTCCTTATAGGTCATATCCTCTAATCCAGGCAGCTGCCTGGTAAACCTTTTCTGCAGTCTCCCCGAAGCCTCCAAGCCTTCCTGTGATGTGGTGGCCAGAATTGAATGCAATACAGTGAGTGTGGCCTAACCAAAGTTTTATAAAGCTGCAACTTGATATCTTGTGTTCAATACCCTGACCAATAAAATCAAGGATGCTTTCTTTACCATCCTATCTACTTGTGGTGGCCACTTTCAGGGAGCTATGGATTTGAACCCCAAGATCCCTCTCTACCTTCTGCGAGAGCGAAGAATTAGAAATATTAATTCAACTGCCCGCAGTAATATTTTCCAGAAATAGACTGTGGCCCCATTGTGAAATTCCTATTTTCTCATTGATGCTCCAAGACTTGAGAACGGAAAGTTGAGATAGGGGTTTCAACGGTGAGTAACAACAAAATTCACAGGAGATTTTCACAAGTCTATAGCATGGTGGGATGAGAAAACAGAAATGCACAAGATGATTGGAATCCTATTGCTGCGTCACAAAGAGAAAATTAACATTTTACTAGGAATATAATGTGCCTAATGATTTTGTTTTTTACATTTTCATTTAAATATTTTTATGGCTGTCAAGCGTTCTAATGACCAACACACTTGGCAGATCAACACAGTGGACCACTAACATTTACGCCTCAGTTACCACCGAGCTTTGCAGTACTGCAGTGTATATTACTCAGCTTTACTCAGTATACTTTGCAAGCTCCTCAATGCTGAGACACTGAATCTGAGTTAATCATGTGAAGCCGTCCAGAAAAGAAATCGTACGCTTCTTAACTGTCTCAACATGAAAATGTCTTAAATGTTTTAGCTGCAGGAGCTTATGGCAATTAATGTGCGTTTATAGTGATATTGTTGTCAGCTGTAGCTCAGTTGTTGGCATTCCCATCTGTGAGTCAGAAACTTGTGGCATTAATCCCCATTCCAGAGGCTTGAGGGCATAATCAAAGCTGACGCGACTGCACAGTCTTTCGGGTGAAACTCTGGGGCAGGATCTTCAAGCCATGCTTGCCCCAAAAACGGAAAATCCCGCCCGAATCAGCAGACCTTTGCGAGGTTCAAACCTCTACCATCCCCCCACCCAACCCCGACCTGCTGTGATTCCCATGGTGGTGGGACAGGAAAACTCTCCCCGTTAGGTCAGGAAATAGAAGTGACTTTATGCAATCTAAATTTTATTTATGGGTATGAGAAATAAGATATAGCCTTAAATAAGTTTAGTTTTGTGTTCCTGTGTAAGTTAGGGTGAAAAGTTTGGTTAGCTTCATGTTAAACAAAGGTGCCTGCATGCCGGTGGGTTTTGATACCTTCAAGTTGTGCCTGCATTTTAATGAAAGGTTTTACAGCATGAAAGCAAACAGGTCATTTTAAAAAAAAGCTAACCTGTTGCTTAGCAACCAGGGGCCTGCACTGAAAAGTATTAGCACTCGTGGTTCATTGAGCCAAATAGCTGAGAAGAAAGCAGCTCTCACAGAAACTGCCAGCATAGAGATAGTGGAGTGGCAGACAGAAAACAACCCCCAGGAACTAAAGAACGGATAACTCTAGAAAGCAATAAAAACTGAAGGCAAAGAACAGAAATGAGAACAAAATACTGTTCACTGAAGTAAAAGAAAAGACCAGAGAGAGGCTTCCAGTTAAAGAAAGTGCTGAAAGGTGTAGACTTAGCAAGAAAGCAGACATCTGAAGTAGCTCTAAAGTTTGGTGACATCTTCGTATAACCTGTGAAACAATGGTGTCCTCCTGCAGTGGCTGCGTAAGCTGAAAGATTGTGTTGAAGCTTGAATGCAAGTGGCAAACCAAGGCAAGGAACACTGAAAGGAGAAATTGAAATCATGGAAATGGATCCTTGGCGTAGGCATTTGAGAGAAAACATTGTTTAGGAAAAGATTCCAATGGGGTTATCTCGAGAGTGGCATTTGGAAATGCTCATGGAAATCAGGATCTCACTGAGACCAGGTGGCTCACAGTGTGATAAGCATCTGAGGGATTTGATGAGAAATCCACAGAAGCTGTATTGAGTGGTGTCTACTACTTCGTTTCAGAATGTGGTGTACTTGACCACAGTTAGCCTGTGAGTTTGCATAGACTGAGTACTTACCGAGAGCAGTAAAGTATAAGATATACATTGTAACTTGTATTATCCTTAAGAGTTGGATACATCCATGCAGAGATAGGTCATGTGAAGGAGTATTACAATCAATATTTTCATTTTAAATAAATGTTTTATTCTTTCATTCAAAGTTAATTTGCAGTCTCATGACTCCGTTCATCCATGTCTCTGGGAAAAAAAAGTTTCTCTGTTGAGTCAATGTTCAATTCTGGGAACTTACAATTCAGCAGTAACTTGAGATGGGATTGTAACAGTTACACTGAGATGGGATTGTAACAGTTACACTGAGGTGGGATTGTAACAGTTACACCATCTGTCCTCCCAGTTGGACATAAGAAATGTCATTCCAGTACTTTGTAGAAGAAGAAGAGAGTTATCTCAGGATGATTCAACCAGAAATTCTACAGTACACCAATTAATTAAAGTTTTTTTATTAGTGTCACAAGTAGGCTTTCATTAACACTGCATTGAAGTAACTGTAAAAGTCCCCTAGTCACCACACTCTGGGGCCTGCTTGGGGACACTGATGGAGAATTTGGCATGACCAATTCACCTAACCAGCACGTCTTTCGAACTGTGGGAGGAAACAAGAGCACCCAGAGGAAACCCACACAGACACGGGGAAAATGTGCAAACTCCACACAGACAGTGACCTCAGCCAGGAATTGAACACAGGCCCCTGGCACTGTAAGGCAGCTGTGCTAACCTCTGTGCCACCATGTTGCCAATATCCTTAGCTGTCTCTTTCTTCAATTTATTTTGTAATGTACCTAAATATACATTTGCAAACCTTTTTTAAGGTTTATCAGAAAATATGGCTCTGTAGCTGTTATAGGGTTTCATAGAACATAGAACATAGAACATTACAGCGCAGAACAGGCCCTTCGGCCCACGATGTTGCGCCGACCAGTTACAAAACAATGACCCACTAACCTAAACCAATCCCTTTTCGTCCATAAACCTATCCACGGATCTCTTAAACGCCCCCAAACTAGGCGCATTTACAACTGCAGCAGGCAGGGCATTCCAATCCCTCACCATCCTCTGGGTAAAGAACCTACCCCTGACATCCGTCCTATAACTACCCCCCCTTAATTTAAAGCCATGCCCCCTCGTGCTAGATTTCTCCATCCGAGGAAAAAGGCTATCACTATCCACCCTATCTAAACCTCTAATCATCTTATATGTTTCAATAAGATCCCCTCTTAGCCGCCTCCTTTCCAGCGAAAACAACCCCAAATCCCTCAGCCTCTCGTCATAGGACATCCCCTCCATACCAGGCAACATCCTGGTAAACCTCCTCTGCACCCTCTCCAAAGCCTCCACATCCTTCCTGTAATGTGGGGACCAGAACTGCACACAGTACTCCAAGTGCGGCCGCACCAGAGTTGTGTACAGTTGCAACATAACGCTGTGACTCCTAAATTCAATCCCAACTCAGAAGGATTGTCCTGGAGTCACCTGGAATGGAAGATTAATTTTCAGGGCAATTCTGCAAGCTACAAGGGAGAAAATTCGGAGTTATTAAAAATGCAACTTTTTAAACATTTGCATTTATTGTTTTTTAAAGTCAATGGAAGTGAGGGAATGGGGGAGAAAAGGCTAATAGATCCACCATGTGGATAAATCTAATTGGCTAACATAGAATCTGCTCTCTTACCAACTGATATGGGAGGACAGAGTGCCTGGAGGGTGGGTCCATGGCAGGAGAATGAGGGATGGTATAGTATGAGGTAAGAACCCCCAGAAGTATACACAACCAGAGTTAGTAACACTAAGCTGAGTAGAAGTCTGTAAGGCCCAAGTAATAATTCTGATTTTCTTCTCTGTCATGCAATCCCTTGACGTTGCTCATATGCTCCCCCTGCTGGCACCAGCTGAGATGAAGAATAATAACAGTTCATAGTTCAGATGCTCATTCATAACCTCAGTAAGAAGCCTCACAATACCAGGTTAAAGTCCAACAGATTTATTTGGCAGTGCAAGCTTTCAGAACACTTCCCCTTGAATGGGGCAGTGTTCCGAAAGCTTATGCTGCCATATAAACCTGTTGGACTTTAACCTGGTGTTGTGAGGCTTCTTACTGTGCCTACCCCAGTCCAACGGCGGCATTTCACATCATTCATAACCTGTCAGAGTTGCTTGCGAAGTATGGACAACTTCAGCTGTCGAGAAATGAAGTGCAATAACTTTCATTTCCATTGCTCGCTGTTACTTTCTGGCCATTTCATAAAAGGGTAAAATCATGAAAGTGGCAGTCCTCTCCAAGACAAAGCTCCCAAGTATGTTGACGCTTATCAAGCAGAGGCAACTTCTGGCACTTTGGCAGGATGGAAGACAGTCACATATTATTTTTACAGGTGCGCCATAGAAAACATTCTTTCTGGTTGTATCACAACTTGGTATGGCTCCTGCTCTGCCCAAGACCGCAAAGAGCTATAAAAGGTCATGAATGTAGCCCAATCCATCATGAAAACCAGCCTCCCATCCATAGACTATGTCTACACTTCCTGCTGCCTCGGCAAAGCAGCCAGCATAATTAAGGATCTCGTGCACCCCGGACATTCTCTCTTCCATCTTCTTCCTTCGGAGAAGAATACAGAAGTCTGAGGTCATGTACCAACCGACTCAAGAACAGCTTCTTTCCTGCTGCTGTCAGACTTTTGCATGGACTTACCTCACATTAAGTTAATCTTTCTCTACACTCTAGCTGTGACTGTAACACAACATTCTGCACCCTCTTGTTTCCTTCTCTATGAATGATATGTCTTGTCTGTGCGCAAGAAACACTACTTTTCACTGTATGTTAATCCATGTGATAATAATAAATCAAATCAAATCAAATATTAAGGATTTTCTGTAAGGCGAGGTGGGGGCTTTAGTGATCAATAGGCAACCAAAAACTCTGCTTCAAATGTGACAAGAAGGTCCTAACCATCAATTCCTAAACCAGCTGATGACCGAGGAAAATGATGACATCACTTGTGGTGAGCTTGCGTCGCCATGACGACCAGTAGCTATGTAGTTTGCCAGCAAACACCAACTCCGTAAATAGCAGCCCACACTAACATCTGATAATCACTTCATTGGTGACATTTGAGGCAGAACCTACCTCTCATGATTTGGGCTGGAATTCTCCGACCTTGCCTGCAGTGGGATTTTCCAGTCCCGCTGCAGTGAATGGAGATTTGGCTGAGTGCCAAACTCTTTGTGCTTGTTGGCATGCTTGTTGGGCATGTGAGACCGGAAATTTCCAGCCTTGGTCATCAGGCCGTATGAATCTACCCCATACCCTATGGATTAATTTATGTCACGTTCAGCATCTTACGCAGATCTAAGGCTGCAGACAATGGGTGGGATTTTCCTGTCACATTTGTCCCAAAACCGGAAAATCCCACCCTTGGTCAACGGACCTTTCCATGGTCCACTCCAATGGGAATCGTAGGAGGCGGAAGGGAAAAACTCACCCCAATATCTCTGTTAGTATTGACTATCCTCTCACAATGATAATTTATTGGTCTGCCGCTGAAATCTCTTTCTCTGCTTTGTTTCGAGAGGCGCTAAAAACTTTGGCTGATTAGAATTTCTCTGCAGGCTTCACGGATTTATATTTCTGCAACGTTTGTCCAATGTATGATGAGTAATTAAAAGGGGAACCACTTGCAGGGCTATGAGAAATCTGCAGATTTCACCAGTGGCTTCCTTCTGCGCTGTAAGGTTTTATGAATTCTGTTTTTACGTTCAGGAACATCTATATTATCCAAAGAAAACAATTTCACTAAAATTCTTCCCCTGACTTTTGATAGCATAACCTTACTAATTTTCTTACCATGAAGTGTATTGATTCCATCTGTCTCCTCTGGTTTCTCTCGGTCCAATTCACTGTGCCACATGCCTCGCACTCTTTCATCTCATTTAATCTTTGGTTTTCTATTTGAATGCTGTCTTTATTTTCTTAAACTCCCTTGGATGAGAACATACCTTGATTCCCCTGGGCTATGGTTAATCAAATTAATTAGCGTTCTTTCTTTCCTCGAATGTCAAATTGTACCTCATTATCTTAACAAAATTACAAGCATTATCTGCTTGCATGTACAAGGAACCGCAAAATCTAAAGCAGTCTACTTTCATTTACCTTTTTGCCAAATCCCATGCTGTTAAGAAGGTGCCTTTTTGACCTGAAAATAAAGATAAAAACCTTAAGGCCTGTCACTCAGCAACATCAACGTTTAACAAGTTAAGAGAGGATAAGTTATATCAAGCAGTAGTGTTGAGATAACACAAAACTTGATTTTCAAAGTCTGACCATTGTACAAGGAATGGAATGACAGAACGGGGCAGAGACCTTTGAAATTTTTGCCTCAGGATGATTTATATAGTGTCAGAAAGCTAGTATGCAGCTACAGCAGGTAAAAAACAGAGGTAAATAGAATCTTGGCATTTATTGCTTAAGGAATAGAATATAAGGGTAATAAAGTGTAGCTGCTGCGAACAGCATAGTGGCACACTGGTTAACACTGCTGCCTCACAGTGCCAGGGACCCAGGTTCGACTCCCAGTTTGGGTCACTGTTTGTGTGGTGTCTGCACGTTCTCCCCGTGTCTGCATGCATTTCCTCTAGGTACTCTGGTCTCCTCCCACAATCAGAAAGACATGCTGGACAGGTGCCTTGGCCAGGCTAAAATTCTCCCTCAGTGTACCTGAACAGGTGTGGTGACTAGGGGATTTTCACAGTAACTTTGTTGCAGTATTAATGTAAGCCAACTTGTGAACTAATAAATAAATAAACTTACTGAGAATAAATTAGGATTGTTTTTGCTGGAAAGACAGAGGCTGATGAGAGACCTGATAGAGGTATACAAAACTGTGAAATGAATAAACAGGGTGAATAGTCAGAGACTTTTTCCCAGAGTGGAAATGTCAATTACAAGAGGGCACAGATTCAAGGTGAGAGGAGATAAGTTTAAGGGAAATGTGCAGGGGAAGTCTTTCATGCAGAGAGTGGTGGATGCCTGGAACGTACAGCCAGGACAGGTAGAGGCATATAAGCACCATTTAAGAGGCATCTGGATGGGGACATAGATGAGGAAGGAATAGTGGGATACAAACCCAGTAAGGGCAGAAGGTTTTTTTTTAATTTTATTTGGGGCATCAGGATCGGCCTGAGCTTGGATGGCTGAAGGATCAGTTCTTGTGCTGTATTGTTCTTTGTCCTCTGTGTTCTCATAAACACTTAACTTATTAAGAACCCAACTAGTGTTCAATAATCAAATTGGTGAATAGTCAGTATACTTTTCATAAGTGATCAGTAACTTTTAAACCACTTATTCACAGGTGATTAATTTTCATGCTAAACCGATTTTCAGCTGTATTAATAATTTGCACAGGAATTCTCTGTAATTGGATTAAACCAATTACATTTGAGTTTGGTGCCCAATTTCACTGATTCAAGGAAGATTTGCATTGATGATTATGCAAATGATTTTTTCGCAGACACTTGAACTATGAACCACCCACCGCAATTTCAATATCACAATCTCAGCACAACTATGCCTGAAAATCGAAACATTATCTCATTACGTTCTAACCGGATTTTTGGAATTAATTTATCTACAATAATATCAGCTTCCATCTCAACTCAGTCCCTTTGCAATAACTGAATGCTTTATAATTTACCTATAAACCACTGAACGGGTACAACTATTGAATTCAAATGACCGTGAAACCATTGTTTTTAATTCATGCAAAATTATTGATTCATGCCAAAGGGTGTTTTGGAGACAAATTAAAAATGAGTGCATTTGGGAAACCTTATTAAAGGTGATGGAGTTATGACAGTAAAACGATTTAATTTAAAACTCTACTAATGATTGTAGAATGTTCTAATGCTGGAGTCACAGCCACTGTGGAATAAAATATTAAAATGTATTACAAATCTCACATGAGAATGTCAGATTAATATATTTTCTCGGAAATGTATCCAGTTGAAGTTTTTTGATGCAGTTGCCATTTGCAACATTCAGAATTTTAGTTCTGGAGGCTAAAAGTGTTGCAGAACTCATGAGGGTGACCTTTAGACACTTGTCATATTTCAGTAGCTGCATGTTTTATTATGGAGCAGCTTTGACTGCCATTCAGTTTGTTCAGGCCCGCATTAGCTATGTAAACTGCTTAATAGATGGTGTATCCTTTTGAACTCCAGCATCAATAATCAATGGCATTAACACATAACTTTCCTTGCATAGCACAAGTCATAGGGTTAACATTGGTATTCAATCGGTGTTGAAGCAAAGAGTGATGCACTTAGCACAACTGGAAGCTGCTCTACCCATTTTACCTGTATTCACTCCCTGGCAGAGAATTGATAGCAGCCTCGCCTGCTCTCTCCCCACTGCCCTGTAAATTTATATAGCAAATTCTCATGTCTCCAATGTGTTTTAATGTGCTTTAGAGTCAGCCAAGTACTTCTTGAAGTACAGTCATTGTTGCACATAGCAAACGAGGCAACCAATTTACACATAGCAAGATCCCACAAGTAGAGATCCGATAATGACCGGATGATCTATTTGTTTGGTGACCTTAAGACACAGGCCAAGATCCTCCAGTATGGTGAGCCCACCCAGATATAAGGATAAGGTTCACAGGGACAGATCATGTGTGGAACTTGCTGGTGTCCCCAGTGCCTATTGTGCCTTGGATTGTTTTGTCAGGCTAATGGTTTTATGTCTCATGTGGAAGATGGCAACTCTGACATTGCGGCACTCCATCAGCCTTGGTTTCGATGCTCAAGCCTTGGAGTGAGACTTGAACCCCCAATCTCGTGACTCAGAGGCACAAGCATTATCAGAGTCACAGTTGACGTTTGGTTTTATCTTTTGTCTGTGAGAGCATCGATTTGTTCTCCAGCAATTTCATCTCCTTTTCAGCTGTAATTTGAGAAAAACAATGAAACTGAAAGATCGGAAACTTAATTCTGAAGTTGAATTTAAAAAATCATGGTCGTTTTTTAAAAAAAATCCAATTTCTCTAGAATAATAGGTCATACTTGTCTCAACACACTGCAACGTACTTCACATTATCAGTTAATTGTGGAAGTACAGTGGCTGAATACTTCGGGAAAAAATTTTACCATCATGCGGCACAAAAGTGACATGAACAGTACACTTTAACGTATAATTCTAAGAAATGAATGGCTAATTTTTAAGGTTATTACATAATTATGTACCAGTAATTGTAAAGACTATTACTTATGGTCAGTTTATGCTCGATTCTTTGTGAGAGAGATTTGCTCACTAGTCTCAGAAATATGACTTTTTTGGGCATTCATATTAATTTCTATTTTGGCTGCTGGTGAACAAGGCTCCTATAATTATCTAATATATTTATAACATCCTTGTAGTGCTGAAAGAAGAGGCATAATTGATTTGATTTGATTTGATTTATTATTTCATATGTATTAGCATACAGTGAAAAGTATTGTTTCTTGTTCGCTATACAGACAAAACACATTGTTCATAGAGAAGGAAACGAGAGAATGCAGAATGTAGTTTTACAGTCGTAGCTCGGGTGTAGAGAAAGATCAACTCAATGCAAGGTAGGTCCATTCAAAAGTCTGATAGCAGCAGGGAAGAAGCTGTTCTTGAGTCGGTTGGTACATGAGCTCGGACTTTTGTATCTATTTCCCGATGGAAGAATGTGGAAGTGAGAATGTCCGGGATGCATGGTATCCTTAATTACGTTTGCTGCTTTGTTGAGGCAGCTGGAAGTGTAGACAGAGTCAATGGATGGGAGGCTGATTTGTGTGGTGGATTGGGCTACATTCACCACCTTTTGTAGTGGTCCATGTGGTCTTGGGCAAGCTGTGATCCAAACAGAAAGTATGCTTTCAATGGTGCATCTGTATAAGTTGGTGACAGTCGTAGCTGACATGCCAAATTTCCTTAGTCTTCTGAGAAAGTAGAGGCATTGGTGAGCTTTCCTAACTGTATTGTCGGCATAGGGGGATCAGGACAGGTTGTTCGTGATCTGGACACCAAAAAACTTGAAGCTCTGGACCCTTCCTACTTTGTCCCCATTGATGTAAACAGGGCCATATTCTCCCTTACGCTTCCTGAAGGTGATGACAATCTCCTTCGTTTTGTTGACATTGAGGGAGAGATTATTGTTGCCATACCAATTCACCAGATTCTCTATCTCATTCCTGTACTCTGTCTCGTCATTGTTTGAGATCCAACCCACCACAGTGGTGTCGTCAGCAAACTTGAAAATCAAATTGGAGGGGAATTTGTTCACACAGTCATAGGTGTATAAGGAGCATAGTAGGGGGCTGAGAACACAGCCTTGTAGGGCACTGGTGTGGAGGATGATCATGGAGGAGATGTTGTTGAATATCCTTGTTGATTGTGGTCTGTGAGTTAGGAAGTTCAGGATCCAGTCATAGAGGGTGGTGCTGAGGCCCAGGCCACAGAATTTGGAAATGAGTTTCATGGGAATAATGGTGTTGAAGGCTGAACTGTAGTCAATAAATAGGAGTCTGATATATGTGGCTAAGGGACACAGGAGGCTAAGGGAATTTATCATGTTTATTACAACATAGGCATGTCATAGCGGATATGCTAAATTCCCTTAGCCTCCTGGGAGAATGCCATGACTCTCATCATTCTTTACAGATACTTCATAGAAAGCATCTTTTCTGGATATATGACAACTTGTATTGGCTCCTGCTCTGACTAAGATCGCAAGAAACTACAAAGAGTTGTGAACGCAGCCCAGTCCATCACTCAAACTAGCCTCCCTTGCATCTACACTTCCCACTGCCTCAGAAAAACAACCATCAATAATCAAGACCCCATGCACCACAGACGCACACTCTTCCACTATCTTCCAACGTGAAAAGAGATACAAATGTGTGAGATCATGTCCCAACTGACTCAAGAACAGCTTATTCCCTGCTGCCATCAAATCTTTGAATGGTCTTACCAAATATTAAACTGAAACAAAAACAGAAAATGCAAGGAAAACTCAGCAGGTCCGATAGCATCTGTGGAGAGAAAATAGAGCCAACATTTTGAATCTGGATGACCCTTCAAGAGCCAGAATATTAAGCTGATCTTTCTCTGTACCCTAGCTGTGACTGTGACACTACATTCTATACCCTCGCCTTTCCTTCTCCCTTATGTACTCTATGGACAGTGTGTTTTGTAAGTGTAGCACGCAAGAAATAATATTTTTCACCTTGTCCCAATAGTTTTGACGATAAATCCAATCAAATCAGAGCTTTCCATCTTGCACTTATCAGTACAGCTGCGCAAGATAAAGCAACAATAAAGGGAACAACAATTTATATTGCGTTAGAAGAGAATCGGTGTCTACTTGCCAACAAATCAGCACTCTCTTCTCATGCAACATAAATTGTTGTTCCATATGCTGTTGTTTTATCTTGTGTAATTCGCCTGACAATCACGAATGAGTCATCCTTTTCAGCAGTGCTCAGGTTTGATACGTCCTAAATGATGACCTTTGTTCGCCTATATCAAGCCCATGACATTTCCCAGACATCAAATCAAAAATCATTTTTATTTCAAAGCCCTAGACGCCAATTTCCTTCATTCCTCCCCTAAAGTATTTTGGCTAATGTTGGATGTTCCAGGAACAAAACCTACCCCACCCCAGTCCTCCCCACATACAGGAGGCTTTGGATAGATTACAGGAAAGATTTACCAGGATGTTGCCTGGCATGGAGGAGCGGTTGGAGAAACTTGGTTTGTTCTCACTGGAACGATGGAGGTTGAGGTGCAACCTGATAGAAGTCTACAAGATTATGAGGGGCATGGACAGAGTGGATAGTCAGAAGCTTTTTCCCAGGGTGGAAGAGTCAATTACTAGGGGGCATAGGCTTAAGGCGCGAGAGGCAAAGTTTAAAGGAGATGTACAAGGCATGCTTTTTGCACAGAGGGTGGTGGGTGCCTGGAACTCGCTGCCGGGGGAGATAGTGGAAGCAGATACGTTAGTGAATTTTAGGGGATGTCTGGACAAATCCATGAATTGGATGGGAATAGAGGGATATGGTCCCCAGAAGGGTAGGGGGTTTTAGTTCAGTTGGGCAGCATGGTTGGTGCAGGCTTGGAGGGCCGAAGAGCTTGGTCCTGTGCTGTAATATTTTTTGTTCTTTGTTTATTATCTATGTGTGACTGTTGACATACTGTTTGAACCAATAGGACAGTGTGTTCCCAGATTAATCCTGTCCTTGTCTCAAATCCATAGATATCAACCGAAGTTCCATGAACAGGAATCATACTTTATGTTAATATAACTTTCAGGTATATATACCATTGTCTTGTAGTTTAAATCATTATATTCTTGAATGTTTTTCCTCGATGTGTCTACCATCCATAGTTGCTCTTTGAACCCCAACCTCTACAATTGCATCAGACAGAACTGTAGTTCCAAAAACACTACTAGCTTAGGATTGAGTTAGATGTTGGAAGATTTTAAATTCAGAACTCAGATTTCAGGAGAGGCTAAGGTTGACCACGCTCGTCCCAAGACCTAAGGTCAATGGACCTTGGCATGGTCCGTGTCGCACCCACTATGATTCCCATGGCAGGCGGGACAGGAAAATTCCACCCTAAGTAACTTTCCAACACTGCTTGTGGGCTCAGAGGATCAGTGTTTGTGCTTTCCCCAGTTCCCTATTTATACCCATCCCCCCATAATCATCAAAAGTCTTGCTGCCATCTCTCGGCCCACCTCACGCCCCATTCAAGGATCCCAAAAGTCTGAGATTGTCTCCATGGCTGGGGTCATGGATTGAGCCTCTTTCCTATTCCAACCTGTCCAGCAGTTCATCCCAGTTGATTGACCAATCAACCTGACTTCAAAGTAGAGCACTTGTCAAGTTTAAATTAAATCTCCACAAGCTAAAATCCAGATGTCCAGGTTTGGCCATACAAACACAGCCCTTCCCCAATGCCCTGACCAGCTATATAACCCATGGAGCATATAGAATAGAGAAATGCTATTCAACCCAATTGGTTGCTGGCTGTGTTAAAGCTTCACACCAATCACCTTCCACTACTCTTCATTGATACTTCATTGGAAGGCTGTGACTAATGGTGTACCTCAGCGATTAGTGCTGGGTCCTTTGCTGTTTGTAATATATATCAATGATTTAAAGAAAAATGTAACTAGTTTGATTAGCATGTTTACGGATGACACAAAGGTAAGTGGAAATGCGAATGGTGATGAGCACCATCAGAGGATGCAGCAGGATATAGATCGGTTGGAGACTTGGGCAGAGAGATGGTAGATGGAGTTTAATCCGGACAAATGTGAGGGTATGCATTTTGGAAGGTCTAATACAGATGGGAAACCTACAGTAAATGGTAGAACCTTAAGAGTACTGATAGGCAGAGGGATCTGGGTGTACAGGTACACAGATCACTGAAAGTGGCAACGCAGGTGGAGAAGGTAGCCAGGAGGCATTTGGCATGCTTGCCTTCATCGGCCAGGGCACTGAGTTTAAAAATTGGCAAGTCATTTTGCAGCTTTATAGAACCTTAGTTAGGCCACATTTGGAATATAGTGTTCAATTCTGAATGCCACATGATTGGAGGAATGTGAAGGCTTTGGAGAGGGTACAGAAAAGATTTACCAGGATGTTGCCTGGTAAGGAGGGCATTAACTATGAGGAAAAACTTGGCTTGTTTTCACTGGAATGACAGAGGTTGAGGGGCAACATGATAGAAGACTACAAGATTATGAGGGTTATGGACAGAATAGATAGACAGAAGCTTTCTCCCAGGGTGGAAGAGTCAATTACTAGGGGGCACCGATTTAAGGTGCGAGGGGAAGGTTTAAAGAAGATATACGAGGCAAGTTTTTTTCTCAGGGGGTGGTGGGTGCCTCGAACCCGCTACCGGGGAGGTAATGAAAGCAGATACGGTAGTGAGTTTTAAGGGCCTTCTGGTCAAATGCATGAATAGGATGTGAATAGAGGGACACAGTCCCCAGAAGGGTAGGGGGTTATAGTTCAGTAGGGCAGCATGGTCAGTGCAGGCTTGGAGGGCTGAAGGGCCTGTTCCTGTGCTGTAACTTTCTTTATTCTTTTCTCTTTGAAATGTACGAGGCAAGTTTTTTACACAGAGAATGGTAGGTGCCTGGGACTCGCTGCTGGGGGAGGTAGTGGAAGCAGACACGATAGTGACTTTTAAGGGGTGTCTTGACAAATACATGAATAGGATGGGAATAGGGAGGTATTCCCTAATCCCTGGAAGGGGAGGGGCTTTTACTTCAGATGGGCAGCACGGTCGGTGCAGGCTTAGAGGGCCGAAGGGCCTATTCCTGTGCTGTAATTTTCTTTGTTTTTTGCTATGAAATCTAAGCACATCCTTCTGTTGTCTCCCTCATGAATTTGTTTAGCGTTGCTGCAAATGCATCCACATCATTTGCCTCAGCCACAGCATGTAGCCGCAGGTTTCACATTTTAGCCACACCTTGGGTAACGATGTTTCTCCTGAATTCCCAGTTGCACTTAGCAGACGACCCCTTATTTGGTTCCCAGCAAGACCTTACACATTTCAAAAATTAGATGCAGCAGTGTGCTTGAGTAATTTAAGGTAGCAATTTATTCAGTGGTTCTAAATAGTTTCAGTTTGCCTTCCTGTCTGTTTTATTCTCTGTGTGCAAAGATTAGATTGCCAGCTTGTAATCGCTTTTGGCTACTCATTCCTCTCGTTCTAATTGTTGCATGATTTTTGCAGTGATTGCCAGCTTTGGGGAGTGATCATGAAGGCCCTCAAATTATATCTGTGGTTTCTCCTTTAATTCTGTTTGCATTATTAGAAAGAAATTGGCAGTAGCGCGGTAGAAAGGAAAATAACTCTGCTCATTAAGCTAATTAGTGATAAATAATGTCAGCAAGATTTGTGTTTCCAGAGCTGTCTGTGTTGTACAAGCGGTAAGAGGGGAATGGACACGTATCTGCATTAGACTCGGAAAGTTAAGCCTGAATTTCCCCATCTTTGTGAATGTGGCACGAGATGTCTGAATCCAGAAGACAGGGAGAGGGTTGATAACATGGAGGGGGGATGGGGGGGCGGCAGGGGCCAATGGGGGAGCGGGGCCATGGGGTTGGGAGTGCGGGGGTGACTGCAGGGGAGGGTCAAACTTTGCGCATCCATTGTCCCTGGTGGCAGCTATACCTTTCCCGAGGCATTGTACATTGGGGAGACCATGCAGACGCATGGACGACAATGGATGAATGAAAACCACTCAACAATCTCCAGACTGGAGCATTCCTGTCGGGGAACACTTCAGCAGTCCAGGGCATTCAGCCTCTGATCTTCGGGTAGGCATTCTCCAAGGCAGCCTTCATGACACACGACAGCGCAGAGTTGCTGAGCAAAGACTGATAACCAAGTTCTGCACACATGAGGACGGCTTCAACCGGGATCTTGGGTTCATGTCACACTATCTGTAATCCCCATGACTTGCCTGGGCTTGCAAAATCTCACCAACTGTCCTAGGCTTGAGGCAATTCACACTCTTTAACCTGTGCTTAACCCTTTCTCCACTCACATTGTCTGCACCTGTAAAGGTTTGATTACCTGTTAAGACTCACATTCCACCATCATCTTGTAAATGAGTTTGTGTCTATATGTGCCCTGTTTGTGAACCAAACTCTTCACTCACTTGATGAAGGAGCAACACTCCGGAAGCTTGTGCTACCAAACAAACCTGTTGGACTTTAATCTGGTGTTGTGAGACTACTTATTGTTAAAGTGCAGCTGCCCTCAGTTGATTCTGATTTTTGCAAAGATGGAGGGAGACTTGTACACATTAGACCTGGGAAGAGAAAGTCTAAACTTGCCGGAGTACTTTGGAGAATTATGGTACCCCTTTGGAAATCATCCTAAGACACATTTAGGGAGGATAAAGTGCCCTGTTGAAGAAGTAACTTTGGTTGAGATAAGGTTACCAAGCACCATTTCAGCTTTTTTTTCGACATGGGCCTGAATGTGTGTAAAATGGTCATAAACTAATTTGAATTCACAAGCTCATTGGAATTTTAGAGCGAGGCTGTCAAAGAAATCTCATTGGAACTTACAGAATACTGAAAGGCTTGGATAGTGGGATGTGGGAAAGATGCTTCCATTAGCAGGAGAGACTAGGACCTGAGGGCAAAGACTTAGAGTAAAGGAATGAGCCTTCAGAACCGAGATGAGAAGAAAGTTCTTTGGCCAGAGGGTGACAAATCTATGAAATTCTTTGCCACAGAAGGCTGTGGAAGCCGGGCCATGAAATACATTTAAGACAGAGATAGATAGGTTCTTAATAAGAACATAAGAACATAAGAAATAGGAGCAGGAGTAGGCCATCTAGCCCTTCGAGCCTGCCCCGCCATTCAATAAGATCATGGCTGATCTGTCGCTGCTCAGTTCCACTTTCCCGCCCTCTCCCCATAACCCTTAATCCCCTCTCTTATCAAAAACCCATCAACCCGCGTCTTAAAAAGGGATCACGGGTTATGGGGAAAAAAGCGGGAGAATGGGCTTGAGAAGCATATTAGCCATGATTGAATGGTGTGAAACAGGCTCGGCGGGCCGAGTGGCCTAATTCTGCTTCTACATTTTATGGTCTTAACACAGTGCCCACTTGGCATTAGGAGAATAAAAGGATTGTCAATACAATTTAAATCTAAAGAGGAGAATGAAAATGTAGGATTGTATCTTTGGAGCTCGGAAGGAGCAGGGGAGGAAAGAAAAAAATAATTGAAAGCAGTAAAAAATAATTGAGATCAGCTGATTTATTCTAATGGTTCTCATTGTAATGGAGAATAAATACCAGATAGAAATCTGTCGAGAAATGATATTAAAATTCTCCTGAGATTTTGACAGAAAGCAATGTACAATGAGACACAGCCTCGGGATATAGCAGCTATTGAAAATGGTTATGGAATTTATAGTGTCACTGATCAGGAATAATGGTTCTTATTATGAATGTATTGCATTAAAATTAATCTCCATCAGATGCTACGTGTTTAGGTAGGGGAGGTGGTGGCCTCATGGTATTATCACTGGACTGTTAATTCAGAAACTCAGTTAATGTTCTGGGCACCCAGGTTCAAATCCTGCCACAGCAGATGGTGGAATTTGTATTCAATGAGAAAAAATCTGGAATTAAGACGCTACTGTTGATTATGAAACCTTTCTCGATTATTGGGAAAAAAAACATCTGGTTTGCAAGTGTCCTTTAGGGAAGGAAATCTGCCGTCCTTACCTGGTCTGGCCCACATGTGACTCCAGAGCCACAGCAATGTGGTTGGCAAGGACAACTAAGAATAAGCACTAAATGCTAGCCTGTCAGTGACACCCACGTCCCACGAACAAATATAAGAGGTGAATGGGTGTAAGGAACTTTTAATCGTGTTTGGTCAGTTTGATGGACAGTAAAAATAGAACATGTTTAAAAAAACAATATCCTCAGAGAACTGGCAGCATCTGTCATGGGAGAAATAGAGTTAACTGCTGGAATTTTCCAGCTGTATACACTGGCAAGATCTTACAGTCTGGCTGACAATGTACCCCCATCATAGGTTTCCAAGCAGCATGGGATGGAATCAATGGGAAATCCCATTGACAGCAATAGGACTGCTTTGTACAAGAATCAAAGAACAAAGAGAAGTACAGAACAGGAACAGGCTTTCCAAGCCTGTGCCAATCATAGTGCCCTCACTAAACTAGAAAAAAAATCCTTCTGCTCTTACTCTGTCTGTATCTCTCTATTCCCTCCCTATTCATGTACTTATCTAGATGCCTCATAAATGTTGTTAATGTGCCTGTTTCCACCACCTCCTCACTTATCAAGTTCCAGACACCCACCACTCTCTGCATGAAAAGCATCCCCCACACACGTCCCTTAAGCTTTCCCCCCTAACCTTGAACCTGCGCCCCCCTGTAATTGACACTTCCACATTGGGAAAAGCCTATCCACCCTCAGCAGTGAACTTTTCTTTTAGCATATCTTCACACACACACAGCGGGGTCTTACCAGCCGTTCATGCCACTCTCACACTGCAGCAAGGTTGGAGAATTTGGCAACCAGTCAAATCTCTGTTCAACGTGCCAGAATGGGAAAATCCTGCCGGCATGAAAATTCTGGTCACGCTGTGTTTTTCCTTTGGGGAAGAGTGGGCAAGTGGTGGATGGGTTCCTGAGCTGATTCTCAACACATTGAACTGTGCTATGAAAGCTCCTTCAGTGGCCAACAAGTCCTAGTGCTAGACTTAGAATCATAAAATCATAGAAACTCTACAGTGCAGAAAGAGGCCATTTGGCCCATCGAGCCTACACCGACTACAATCCCACCCAAGCCCTACCTCCATACCCTTACATATTTACCTGCTAATCCCTCTAACCTATGCATTTCAGGACACTAAGGGGCAATTTTTAGCATAGCCAATAAACCTAACCCACACATCTTTGGACTGTGGGAGGAAACTGAAACTCTTGAAGGAAACCCATGCAGACACGAGGACAACATGCAAACTCCACACAGACAGTGACCCAAGCCAGGAATCGAACCCAGGTCCTTGTAGCTGTGAAGCAGCAGTGCTAACCATTGTGTTACCGCGCCGCCCACAACCACTGTGCTACCGTGCCACCCAACTTGAACCCAGAGCTTCTGCTCCACAGGTAGGGATGAAAACATTGAGCCCAAAGGACCTAAAACTTTTTCTAATTATCCTGAACTGAGTGGCAGGTAAGGCTATTTCAGAGGACATTTAATAGCCAACCACATTGCTGTGGATCTGAAGTCGTACGTAGACAGACCAGGTAAGGATAGCAGATTTCCTTCCCTGATGGACATTAGTGAACTAGGTGGGCTTTTACGACAATCCACTGGGAGATGATGGCATGGTGGTCTTGCCGCTGGACTTAATAAACCAGAGATCCAGAGTAATGTACTGGGGACTTAGGTTCAGATCCCACCCCAGACGGTGAAATTTGAATTCAGTAAAATAAAATATATATTAAAGGTCTAATGATGATTTTGAAAAGGACAAAATATGAGTACGGGGGGGTGGTGTGAATGGCAGAATCATGCACATCTCCTTACCAAAATGAGTAAACACAAAGAAATAAGATGGGGGCAGAGAATGCAGTTTGAAATTATTGAACTTGTTGTTGAATCCGGAAGGCTGTTAAGAGCCCAGTCAGAAAATTATTTGCAGTTTCTCGAGCCTATATTAACTTCCATTGAGCAAGAAAACCAAGAATGGAAAGGTCTGTCAGAAGTACAAAGGCGGTTTTAAGAGATTTATTCTTGTAAATATTAGAAATAACGTACAGTTTTAAGTGAGTTTAACTTTGTGTTTCTATGTAAAGATGTTCTTGCTGGACAAAAGTGTTTGTGGCAGTTTGGTTTTAATTCAAATTATGCTTCTATTGCGCTTAGAGAGGGTTACGCCATAAAAGCTATGGAGAAGTCGAAGTCATTGCTTAGCAACTGGGAACACTTTTGAGGTAGGAAGACCTTTTGAGTTTAGTTTTCAGCTGGAAAAATTGCGGTTAAAGATAGGAAGCCGGGGAGCGAATATCTCCGTTAGTGTATGCTTAAACTGGACCAATTGACAGGCAACACGACAGCTCAGTGACTATCACTGTCTGCTGTGCAGTTAGAGGGACCTGGGTCGGATGTCCGGTTTGGATCAATGTCTGTGGGAGTAGGCACATTCTCCCCGTGCTTGTGTGGGTTTTCTCCGGGTGCTCAGGTTTCCTCCCACGTCTCAAAAACGTGCTTTTTAGCTGATTGATGTCAATAAATTGTCCCTGAATTGGATCTCCCTTAATCTGGCGCACATATAATTCCGTAAATTTGCATCACTTTATTGTGGAGTCCACTAGAGGTAGACAAAAACGTCGACGATCGACAAAAGACTTGAATAAGGCACTCACTGAGTGTTAAAATGGGCAGTGCGGGCTTGTAGGGCCGAAGGGCCTGTTTCCTGTGCTGTGCTGTTCTATGTTTTGTCCTTTGGATCTCTCAACTCTACCTGAAAGAAAAATGGACAAGTCAAGGGGGTTGAAAAATGTAGAATTCCCAAAGAGACAGACAAAGTCCAGACAACCATGGAATTAGGACAAAAATACCTTATGAAGACTGAAGTTAAGAGAACAGAGATCAAGAAGTTGTACAAGGTACTGTTTAGGAGAATTCAGTGGAAAAACAGATAAAGTGTTTTCAGTTAAAGAGATAGCTCCAGATTTAAATTGGAAAAGCAGACTTCAGAGGTAAACCATAAAGTTGGTACCAAATTAATAGAGTTTGGGAATTGATAGTTAATGCTATTGTGATGAGTTCGTGGGACGGTTAAGGCATTGAAATGCTGAAGAGTGAGGCATAAAACATGAAATGAAACATTGATGGAAGCAGTTGTGTCCCGAACACTGTTTTAAAGAAGATTTGAAAGTGTGTCTTTTTGAAAGTGGAAATTGAAACTGCTCAGGTGAACGTCAGAGTTCAGTGAGACAAGTTGGCTCCTGGTATAAGAGACATCGAAGGGAATTTTGAGGAGACATTCACAGAAATTCACTTGAGTTCAGATTGAAGTGTGTCTGACCACAGACAACCTGTGTGGTAAAAGGGTCTATGTGTTACTGAGACTATTATAGCCAAAGGTATAATTTGCAACCAATGTTAATCAAATATTTGTGAAGGGAAGGAGGGAGTAAAGGAATATTATATCATAATCAAGCTTTTCAAGTTTAATGATTCTTTTCTTGTTGTTAAAAATAATTTGATGTCCTGCGGCTCTGTTCCTCCATGTCTTCTGGAAAAAAGAAGTAAAGGTTATGTCCTTTTGAGTTAGGGTTCCATTTTTGGATCTTGCCATCCAAGTCATATCATAAATAGGTCAGAGTGGTAACAAGGTGGAAAAATCAAATTGAAGGTGTTTGGAAGCTTGGTGTCACACTTACAACTGATCATAGGCGCTCCACAACATGGGAAGGCAATAGCCTAGTGGTATTATTGCTACACTATTTTTCCACAAACTCAACTGATATCCTGGGTACGAATCCCACCACAGCAGCTGGTGGAATTTGAATTAAATAAAAAATATCCAGAATTAAGAATCTGCTGATGATCATGAAACCGTTGTTGATTGTCAGAAAAACCCACCTGGTTCACGAATGTCCCTTAGGAAAGGAAATCTGCCATCCTTACCTGGCCTGGACTACCTGAGCCACATCAATGTGATTGACTCTCAACTGCCCTCAGGCAACTAGGAATGGGCAGCAAATGCTGACCAGCCAGTGGCACCCACGTCCCACAAATGCACTTAAAAAATGGTCACCCAATCTGCATTTAACCTCCTCAATGTAGGAGCAACTGCGATGTAAGTAATTTGAGAGACAAAGTTAGCATGGATGAAACGAGGGCCAAGTTATTCTGCTGTAAATTCAATAACTCATACTTTGTCCCCCACTCCCCAGGAACAGTTTCTTGTCAAGAGTAGTTATGCACATTATGCGTATGTAATACATTTTTCCCTTCTCTAGTTTCCAGTGTCAATACGTCACTCTTCCTTTAGCTGATAAGAATTTTCTTTTATTTCCTGCATTTCCAAGCACGTGATTTTTTTTCTTCTTACTTTGAGTCTACAAAAGTGATGAAAAAAGATTTTCTCTTCGAATTAAATTGCCTATGTTGGAATCTTTCCTCAGAGAATCTCTGCTCATTCCTTAAAAGCCTTTAAATGCCAATCTTCTGACAACTTATTATTTTGAGAGGAAGCTAGTCCTCTCAGCGTCTGTCTCTCTCGTTCGGTGAGAACGTAAATCTTTCTGTGACTTTTCTTATCACGCAGCATGTCAAAACTGCAGCTTATATCGCAGGCCTCGTTAATCAGTGATGTAGCCAGGTGTATCTCCTGGGGCAGGAGATGTGCTATTGAAGTGCAAATTCACACTTCAAGAGCTGACTTGCTGCTCCAGGGGATGAAACTTGGAAGATGCTGCACTTTTTCATTGGCTTTCCCTTTCAGTAATGCACCAAGACTTCCCAATCAGCGGATAAAGCATTGGATTAACCCAAGATGGGGTCCAGTGACTCATCTTGTCAACTTAGAGCTTTGTCCCTCTTGTGTGAACTGGATTCAATTCAAATTTGAATTTGGTTTTTGGAGCAAGCGAGGAAATAGTTTCGGGATTGCTCAGCCCACTCTGCACATTGAACAAAGAAAATTACAGCACAGGAACAGGCCCTTCGGCCCTCCAAGCCTGCACCAACCATGCTGCCCGACTTAACTAAAACCCACTTCCCTTCCAGGGACCATATCCCTTTATTCCCACCCTATTCATGTACTTGTCAAGACGCCCTTTAAGAGTCATTGCCATGTCCGCTTCCACTACCTCCCCCAGCAATGAGTTCCAGGCACCCACTACTCTCTGTGTAAAAAATCTGACTCGTACATCTCCTTTAAACGTTGCTCCTCACACCTTAAACCTATGCTCCCTACTAATTGACTCTTCCACCCTGGGAAAAAGCCCCTGACTATTTACTCTGTTCATCCTCTCATAGTCTTGTAGACTTCTATCAGGTGTCCCCTCAACCTCCGACGCTCCAGTGAGAACAAACCAAGTTTCTCCAACCTCTCCTCATAGCTAATGCCCTCCATACCAGGCAACATCCTGGTAAATCTTTTCTGTACCCTCTCCAAAGCCTCCACATCCTCTGGCGACCAGAATTGAACACTATATTCCAAGTACGGCCAAACTAAGGTTCTGTAAAGCTGCAACATGACTTGGCAATTTTTAAACTCAGTGCTCTGGCCGATGAAGGCAAGCATGCCATATGCCTTCTTGACTACCTAACTTGAAGAATGGAGTAAAGATGTAAAACTCTGAGGTGATTGGGTAATGTGCTGACCAATCATGCCAGTTCACCACCTTGCTGTAACTTCATTTGATTTGATTTATTATTGTCACATGTATTAACATACAGTCAAAAGTATTGTTTCTTGCATGTTATACAGACAAAGCATACCGTTCTTAGAGAAGGAAAGGAGAGAGTGCAGAATGTAGTGTTACAGTCATAGCTAGGGTGCAGAGAAAGATTAACATAATGCAAGGTGAGCCCAATCAAAAGTCTGACAGCAGCAGGGAAGAAGCTATTCTTGAGACTGTTGGGACTTGAACTCAGACTTTGGTATCTTTTTCCTGAAGGAAGAAAGTGGAAGAGAGGATGTCCGGGGTGCGTGGGGTCTTTAATTACGATCGCTGCTTTGCCGAGGCAATAGGAAGTGTAGACAGAGCCAATGGATGGGAAGCTGATTTGCATGATGAACTGAGCTACATGCGTGATTTTTTGTAGTTCCTTGCAGTCTTGGGCAGAGCAGGAGCCATACCAAGCTGTGATACGACAAGAAAGAATGCTTTCCATGGTGCGTCTGTAAAAGTTGGTGAAAGGCGTAGCTGACATGCCAAATGTCCTTAGTCCTCTAAGAAAGTAGAGGCATTGGTGGGGGTTTCTTAACTATACTGTCGGCATGGGGGGACCATGACAGGTTGTTGGTGATCTGGACATCTAAAAACCTGAAGCTCTCAACCCTTTCTACTTTGTCCTTATTGATGTAGACATGGGCATGTTCTCCTTTAAGCTTGGTTTGAATTTATTCACATGATTCATGTCTAACTATTCTCCACTCATTGTAATTTGCTGGACTAATCATTCTGCTGTGGTTGAGACTGATTGCTGATGTTTCAGTCATGAGCTCTGTTTGCTCCAGTTTGCAAAGACTCTTGTTGAATAGCCTCTGTAGGCTGTTTTGTGCACTTTTTAAAGCAACTATTGGCTTTGATCAGCCTTATTAGTACATTAGCTATTTACCTGGCCCTTTTGGGTGGACAACCATCACTCTAACCAAACTGCCTGGTTAAAAATGGCCCATAAGTGGGAAGATACCAGCAACCGGCATACCTGCCTCCATTCCTGCAGACTTCCAAAATCCAGCCCTCTTGTCATGCCTGCGAGTGTTCCTTCATCCGACTCTGTGCTGCCAATGATGATTCCTGATGTTAAGGCTCTCATCTGCAAAACATTGACTCTCCTGGATCTTGATCCATCCAGACAGAAAAAAAAACAAAATTCATCTTTTATATAATCCTACTGTCTCTGAAATGATTCCAGAGGTTGTGTCTTCCCTAAATTTAGCTTGATCAGAAAATGGACAATTTGCTAAAATGAAAAGGAAACAAACGTGAATTTATTCAAAATGGGCACCAAAGGGGAGCCATTTTACCAAAACAATTCTAAATATCGACAAAGTATGAAAACAAGAGAGAATCATACTCTTTTAGTGGGAGATAAAAATGGAATCTCTGCCAAAAAATGAAGGCAAATCTGTTTCTTGTCAATAAGGGGAGGAGTGTGGCCTAGCTCGCCAGAAAGCCGGCAGCTAGCAGTAGAGGCCACCATTGCACATCTACAGATCAGGGCAGCATGGTGGCACAGCAGTTAGCACTGCTGCCTTACAGCACTAGGGACCTGGTTCGATTCCTAGCTTGGGTCACTGTCTGTGTGCAGTCTGCATAGATTTCCTTCAAGTGCTGTAGTTTCCTCCCACAGCCTGAAAAATGTGTTGCTAAGGTGCATTAGAAATGCTAAGTTCTCCCTCATTGTACTCCAATAGGCATCGTACTGTCACAGTTGGGGATTTTCACAGTAACTTCATTGCAGTGTTAATGTAAACCTATTTGTGACTCTAATAAACTTTAAGATCACTGTGTTCGATCAGAGACTGCCTCCTTTAGCAACTACAGGCCTTCGCTATCGGGGGACCCCTCCTCCACTATCAGGGGGCTCTATGGCTGATCTCTGACTCCCCCCACATCTGCACGGCTGATCACCCCCATGCTATGCGGAGCTCTACGGCTGAAACCTCCACCCTCTGCCCCGTCCCCATCACATGCACACACTGGCAAATTGCCGGTTACAGATTGGCAGCCGTATCCCCTCTCCACCGATCGCTATTGCAGAGTGGGGAGCATCCCCCTTCCCCCACCCTGAACAACCTGCCTCCGTATGGCCCCATTCCCCTCAGGCTCTGCTATGTTGACACTGCCCAGTGCCTGGTGCGCACTGCCATTGTGTTAGGCTGGCAATCAAAGTTGCCCAATGAGCAGTGGCTTGCCCTCTGAGTAGTGCCACGGTGCCAGGGAGCCTCAATGATCTCTGGCCCAACAGGCAAGGCCATCACGTCTGGTCTCCGTTGATGGGGGTCAAACATGATCCACCCAGAGAGAACCACCCCCGACAAGTCCGCAGAGGCAAGAGAGCCCGGACGACAGCATCTCAGGCTCACTGTAATATTTAAATGCTATTTTAAATAGAACTTTACAATAAGTTTTACAAGAAAAGTTGGTGAAAGGCATAGCTGACATGCCAAATGTCCTTAGTCTTCTGAGAAAGTAGAGGCATTGGTGGGGCTTTACAATAATCCTCACACACTTTTCGGGTACAAGGCTGATCTCTCCGGATATCCAGTGCCTGTAACGTTGCGAGAGACAACAAATCGGGTGTGAGCTCTCTCGCAATCTTACCGGGTTACCCTGCCCATCAGCCGGTGGGGCAAGAAGGTAAGATCGCAGTCAAAGTTTATTTTGCTCTGCAACTGGACAAGTGTACTTGGACAGCAATCAGCATGTGCAAGAGAATTAGCTCATCATCCCTCTTTTACACACTGCTGAAAACCTACCCCTTTGACCAACCTTTTTGTCATCCATCCTAATGTCACCTATGTGACTCGTGTCACATTTTATTTGATTAGGAGAGGTGGTGGTGTAGTGCCAGACCTGTAATCCAGGGACCTGGATTCAAACCCTACCGTGACAGATTGTGAAATTTGAATTCAATAAAAACCTGAAATTAAAGTTGGCCGTGAAGCCATTGACAGTTGTTGTAAAAACGCATTCATTAATGTCCTTTTAGGTCAGGAAATTTGCCGTTCTTACCTGGTCTGGCCTAGTCCAGATCCACAGCAATGTGGTTGACTCTTAACTGCCCTCTGAAATGGCCTCAGTTCAAGTGCAATTAAAGATAGGCAACAAATGTTGATTCTGCCAACAATATCCACATCTCGCATATAAAAGAATAAAATAAACACTCCTCTGCAATGATGCAATTTAATATGTTGAAAGCTAAAAATTATTGCTGGAATGAAACATTGCTTGCGAACAGCTGTCGTGTCTCT
Organism: Carcharhinus amblyrhynchos; assembly: GCF_965287045.1. Taxonomy (NCBI): domain Eukaryota; kingdom Metazoa; phylum Chordata; class Chondrichthyes; order Carcharhiniformes; family Carcharhinidae; genus Carcharhinus; species Carcharhinus amblyrhynchos. The sequence goes on from NC_137334.1 coordinate 85,188,387, forward strand.
TTGAACTGGGTGCGTGGGAGGTTGCAGATTGAGGAGTGGAGCGGCTCTGAAATAGGCTTGTCTGTTTGGCACTGGAATGAGAAAAAGAGACTTCTTTCTGGAATCAGTGGGTATGTCTGAGGTACTAAATGAGTATTTTGTATCTGTCTTTACTGGAGCAGAGGATGCTGACAGTGTCGTGGCATGTCACTTTGAGCTTTGGAACACATCCAAGGGAATGGATGCGATCAGCAACTCAACAATCTGTCTGTTAGCTCTGTGTTTGAAAAGTCACAGTGCATCTCCTTTCCCTTGCATCCGCTGACAATGGGGTCTCCAGATTCTGAGATTTTGTTGTCAAAACAAACTGAACGCCGGCCAATGAATACAGAAATTTAACCTGATTCTGTATCGGACCTCCAATCTATTCCATATCTTCTGGGGATCCTATGGCTCTTACATGCCTCCAGGGCAGCACTGTGGCATGGTGGTTAGCACTGCTGCCTCACAGGGCCAGGGACCTGGGTTTGATACCTGGCTTGGATCCCTCCCTGTGTGGAGTCTGCACACTCTCCCCGTGTCTGCATGAGTTTCCTCTGGGTGCTTCGGTTTCCTCCCACAATCAGCCAGATGTACTGGTTAGGTGCATTGGCCATGCTAAATTCTCCCTCAGTTTACCCAAACAGGTGCGGAGTGCAGCGACTAGGGGATTTTCACAGTAGCTTTATTGCAATGTTAATGTAAACTACTTGTGACTAATAAATAAAATAAACTTTGTTAATCTTAACATGTTTAGCTTGTGCAGACATTCATTCCCAATTGCTTGGACAATTTTTATGACTTGCTTGTCTGGTTCAGGCACCTCTGAATAAAGAATTCACAGCTCTCTCTGCTGTTTTAACATATTGGATGGGATTTTCTCTCTCTTTGCCCCTACCACGCATTGATGGCATGATTAGCAGTGGCGGAGGCAGCCTGTTCGCCATTGGCCGGCATCAGGATCCTCTGGTCCCACCGCTGTCAATGGGATTTCCCGTTGTTTGTACCCTGCACTGTCGGGGATACGGTGGCAGGAGGGAGACTGCCATCGACAGGACCAGAAGACCCTACGGTTTGGAAAGAAAATCTCACCCATTGAATTTGAATAACAGGTCAGCATAATTCCAGTTTACTTTGGGATGTCCTGACAATATCCCTTTGACCTTCCAGTCCCTGGGATGAGTTTGTCTACAGGCGATTTTGTGTGCTTTTTGGACCTGGTGCCCACAAAGATGAGCTGTGGCAAGAACGCACCATGGGGTCATGACAAAATTGCCTTTTATTCGATTTGGTCACTTGCCTTTCTTCGCTAAGCTACCCCAATGTTGTTCCAGCAACAGAACTAACAGGCGACATGCCTGAATCTCACCACGAGGGGCCGATTTGTATAACAACTCTTTACTTTAGCACCAGCTGAACACTGGCTTTACTTCAGAGTCAACACACTACATTTTCAGCTTTCTACGATGCTTTGATTTCTTTACACAATCTAAGGCTGTTCACCACGTTGTGCCTGTACCCAATCGACATGTCCGCGATGACCCTCACCAACTTTTACAGATGTGCCGTAGAAAGCATCCTTTCTGGTTGTATCGCAGCTTGGCATGGCCCCTGCTCTGTCCAAGTCTGCAAGAAACTACAAAGGGTCGTGAACGAAGCTCAATCCATCACGCAAACAAGTCTCCCATCCATTGATTCCGTCTACTGCCTGCCGCTTCAGAAAAGCAGCCAGCCTAATTAAGGACACCATACACCTTGGGCATACTCTCTTCCACCTTCTACCATTGGAAAAAAAAAGCAAAAGTCTGAGATCACGTACCAACCAATTCAAGAAGAGCTTCTTTCCTGCTGCCATATATTAAGCCGATCTTTCTCTGCACCCTCTCCTTCTGTATGAAATGGTATGCTTTGTATAGCGTACAAGAAGCAATACCTTTCACTGTATACTAATACATGTGACAATAATAAATTAAATCAAATCAATCTTGCTACCAACTGTCTTACTACCACTGATCAACCTGTTATGTTATTATAGTGATGTAACACCTTCAGCTTATTTACTGTACAAAGCTCCAATCACTCATAAAGGATTGGGTAAACACATTGTTGGTTTAGTTTCAAGACTAGGCACATGAGGACAGTGATATGTCAGTATTATGTTTGAAAGTATCAGAGCTGTGTTTGTGTGCTCTGCTCAAATAAAGATGAAACCAAGACTGGACCACACAATGCATTTCCCTTCCAGTGATGACATTCTGATATCCCTTAAAGGCATATTACAACAAGTAGGAAAGCAAAAATAGTGGTGATATTAGATAGAATAAATATAAAAATAGAGGGAGGCGTCATTAAAAGATTGATGGTGCTTGAAGTAGAAATGTCAGCAGTTGCATTCAATTACTGAGGAAAGTAAGGGTTGAAATTGTGGAGGCTCCAGTCACAATCTAATGCTGCACAGACTTGGGAGTGGTGCCAGAGGACTGAAAGATTGTGAATGTTATAGAACATAGAACACTACAGCACAAACAGGCCCTTTGGCCCACGAGTTGCGCCGATCACATCAACACCTACCAGTCTATAGACCTATCTATAACCCCCAATCCCATTAAACTCCATATACTCATCCAGAAGTCTTTTAAAAGACTCCAGCGAGTTCGCCTCCACCACCACTGACGGCAGCCGATTCCATTCACTCACCACCCTCTGAGTGAAAAACTTACCCCTAACATCACTTCTGTACTCTCCTCCCTGCACCTTAAATCTGTGTCCTCTCGTAGCAAACATTTCAACCCGGGGAAATAGCTGCTTAATCGGGGAAATATACTCCTGCTTAAACAAAAGGAGAATGATGTCCCTGGCAATTATAGAGCAGTCAGCCCAACATCGGTGATGGGGCAAGAATTTAAAATGAGGCAGTAATTCTGGAAGAAATTAATTGGCACTCGGACAAGTATTAGCTAATAAGTGAACATTAGCATAAAGTTGGTAAAGGAAATTAGTGTTTGACTAATGTGATGAAGTACTTTGATCCAGCCATAGAGAGGATTGATGTGTCTATGGACTTTAAAATGGCATTGATAAAGTACCCAGGAATAGGCTTGTTAGCAAAATTAAAGCCCAAGGTAAATGGACACTGACAGCATAGTTACAAAACTGACTAAGGGACAGAAATTAGAGAAAGTCTGGTGAATGATTTATGCAGTTACGATCTGGAGTCTATTGCCAGAAAGGGGGCTGGAAGCAAATTCAGTGGTAACTTTCAAAGGTAATTAGATAAATACTGATTGGGGGGAACCTTACAAGGCCATAGAGGAAAAAGCTGGGATTGGAACTAATTGGATAGCTCCACCAGAGAGCTGATACAATCGCAATATGCCTAATGATAGTCCCCTTTGCTTCATAACATAACCGTATGATGTAGAATGTCTTGAACCTGGCCCTGACAGCTGATAGCATAGGTTGTCTGCAGTGTACGTAGGAACATAGGAATTAGGAGCAGAAGTAGGCAATTCAGCCCTTCAAGCCTGGTCTGCCATTCAATCAGACCGTGGCTGATCTCTTCCTGGTCTCAAATCCACTTCCCCACTTCTTCTCCATTTCCCTTTAACCGTTTTATTCAAAAAATCAGAAATGTATCTCTCTCTTTCTTGAAATCATTGAACAATTCAGATTCATTTGGGCAGTGAGTTCCAGAACTTCACCATCCTCTGCGAGGAGTAGTAACTTGACCCCCTCATAACCTATACCTGCAATCTCTTCAATAAAAGCAAATTGCTGCTGGAATCTGATACCCAAAGAGAAAATGCTGGAAAATCTCAGCAGCTGCTGTAAAGTGGGAAAAGAGCTGATGTTTCGAGTCCAGATGACCCTTTGTCAAAGGGACCTGTGACCTCTTGTTCTAGATTGCCCCACAAGGGGAAACATTTGATCTACATTTTCTCTATCAATTCTTTTTGGTATTTTATATATCTCGATCGGATGGCTGGGTAGCTACAGGTAATTTGGGGTACTCCTAAGCTACAAGCTACTGATGACTGATAACATACCACACTCTGTTACAAAGGTGGCTCCTCAGAGTAAATTTAGAATTCAAGCAGGTTACCATGGGACACATGTGTGAATGATATAGTGTGTACTGTAATTAGCAAATGTGATTTAGGATTCCTGCTATTCACAATAGACTCTGAAGAATTACATTTGACATCTTGTATCTCAACCATATGGTAAAGCAACTTTGGAAAAACTTGCAATTAATTTTAAACCATCATGACGTTTATTAACAGTGTATTTAACATAATTTTCCATTTCATAGAATCATAGAAACCATCCTGCACAGAAGGAGGCCATTCAGCCCATCGAGTCAGCACCCATCACAACCCTCTGCAGGCCCTATTCCCATAGCCCAACATATTTACTCTGCTAATCCCTTGACACTAAGGGCAATTTAGCATGGCCAATGCACCTAACTTGCACATCTTTGGATTGTGGGAGGAAACCGGATCATCAAGGGGAAACTCATGCGGACACGGGGAGAATATGCAAACTTCATACGGACAATGACCCAAAGCCAAAACTGAACCTGGGCCCCTGATGCTGTGAGGCAGCAGTGCTAACCCACTGTATCTCCATGCTGCCCTTTTACCATTTACACCAATGGCACTATATCAGTGTGTAATGTGTACAAATCTGGAAGTAGGGTTTGGACCAAAATCTTTAGATTCCGTGATAAGATTGCTGCCACTAAGCCAACAGGCCCTTTTTGTTTTTTTTTAGGAAAAATTAAACAGAAATATATCCTTTGTGCTTCAGGTTCAATGTGGACCAGGAATATTAAATCATCAGTCCAGTGAGATCCTGCCATCCAGAACAGCAGCATTCCATAAAAACCCTGCCCAGATTCATCTGTTTTGGGGAAGAGTTTCCTGACATCTGACCAAAATTTGTTTCTTACCAGTTCGAACTTGTGCCATAGAATCACAACAGTGCCGAATGGGGTCCTTTGGGTCAGCACTGACTCTCCAAAAGATGTATCTCTTTTTTTTCTCTCACACTTGGCTTGGTTCTTTGATGTAGATGGAAGCTCTGACAAAGGATCATCCAGACTCGAAATATTAGCTTTATTCTCTCTCCCCAGGTACTGACAGACCTGCTGAGATTTTCCAGGATTATGTGAGAATTTGTATTCCGTTTATAAAGAAAGAAGGCTCCTAACAGTAACAGTACCCATGAAGGCCTTGAAGTTCCATACAAAGCGTCAGCTCCCCACTATACTTGTTATACACCTATGACTATGTGGCCAAATTTCCTTCCAACTCGACTTTCAAGTTTGCTGATGACACCACTGTAGTGGGTTGGACTTCAACAATGATGAGACAGAGTACAGGAATGAGGTAGAGAATCCGGTGAACTGGTGCAATAACAATAATCTCTCCCTCAATGTCAGCAAAATGTAGGAGATTGTCCATTGACTTCAGAAAGTGCAATGGAGAACATGCCCCTGTCTATATTTTTGGGGACAACATAGAAATGGTCGAAAGCTTCAGGATTTTAGGTGTCCAGATCACCAACAATCTGTCCTGGTCCCCCCATACTGACACTATAGTTAAGAAAGCCCACCAATGTCTCTACTTTCTCAGAAGACTAAGGAAACATGGCATGTCACCAACTTTTAGAGATGCACCACAGAAAGCATTCTTTCTGGTAGTATCACAGCTTGGTATGGTTCCAGCTCTGCCCAAGACCACAAGAAACTACAAAAGGTTGTGAATGTAGCCCAATCAATCATACAAACCAGCGTCCCAACCATTGACTCCCAGCCAGCATAATTATGGACCCCGGACATACTGTCTTCCACCTTCTTCCGTCAAGAAAAAGATTCAGAAGTTTGAAGTCACATCCCAACCAGCTTCTTCCCTGCTGCCATCAGACTTTTGAATGGATTTACCCTGCATGAAATTGATCTTTTTCTGCACCCTAGTTCTGACTGTAACATTACATTCTGCACTCTCTCCTTTCCTTCTCCATGAATGGTATGCTTTGTCTATATAGCATACAAGAAACAATACTTTTCACTGTATGCTAATACATGTGACAATAATAAATCAGATCAAATCAGAATCAAAAACCCAACTGTTCTTCAATGTCCCTGACTTAAATTTATCTGACCAACATATGACTTCACACCCTTGTGCTAGCCATTTGCGGACTGTAAATCAGTTAGTTTGATCACACGTAGGCACCAGAATGTGACAGCTAAGGGACTTGCACAGTAACTTCATTGCATTGTTAATATAAGCCTACTTGTGGCACGAATAAACAAGTTTTAAACTTAAGAAAGAATTACATGGCTAAATGTCCTTATTGTAAAACAATATCTCCTCCAATTGTTATTAGTACCACCGCGCTTGCAATATTAGAGAAAAAGTCCATTTCATGCACTATTTTGTTTTGCTTTTTGTGTCAGAATACCATCATATTCGGTGTCACGTTTTCTATGTGCAAATTTCTCCTACTCTATTTCTTTGCCAGTTCGTGACTCATGCAGATTTATTCTGAGTTCATGAAAATTAATCCATTTAAGTGCAAATTACTTCTGTAATGCTGAAGAAGCCCTAAATTATGGTTCCAGTGTGTTAGCTGTGATTTGATCCTTTTGATCTGGCTAAGGCAACGTTGCAGGAAATATGCCGGTAATGGAGCAAAAATGGTGAATTGATGCAGACTCCAAACGTAGCAGTTTGTCACAGTTTGCAAACCTATTGCGATATAAAGCCAATAATCAACATTGCCTACTTGTGAGGGGTAATGACTATCTGCAAACGTTCTCGACATAATGAAGAAGAAAGCAAGATAACTTTAATTTTATATGTTCATATATGGTACTAAAATAGTCTAGGTGCATTTTAATGAATATACACGGTGCCAGTGGGATGGGTGGTGGACGTGGGGTGACATAGGATGGTATGAATGGGGCATGGTGATTGTGCGGAGGGGGAGGAGGGGTGAGGAGACAGGTTTGCAAGCCTGTTTTTCATCTGATTCTTCTTTGCACAGTGCCAGAACACCATGGTAGGCCTTTTTCACCCAGTCTGACTGCAAGCAACCTCTTTACTGTCTCTGAACTGTTTCCAGGGGCATCAAGCCCAATTTTCATTTCAACAACACGTGTCTCCCAATACCGAGTTTAAAAATGTAGAAAAGCATAGAAAAATGTGTTGCCTCAAATTCTTAATTTAATGGGGACATTCACACATTGCTATTAAATGGCGGATGTCTCCATTCAAATAAAGTTAAAGTTTTAAAGTTTATTTATTAGTGTCACAAGTATGCTTGCATGAACACTGCAATGACAGTACTGTGGAAATCCCTCTGTTGCCACACTCTGGCACCTGTACCGTCAGGTATGCTGAGGGAGAATTTATCATGGCCGATGCATCTAACCAGTATGTCTTTCAGACTTGTGGGAGGAAACTGGAGCACCCGGAGGAAACCCACACAGACACAAGGAGAGCAGTGACCTCCTCGCACAGACAGTGACCAAAGCCGGGAATCGAACTGGGAGCTGTGAGGCACCAGTGCCACTCCTCATAATAAGAATGTCCATCACAATCTCCAGACAAAACAGCTTGCCCTGATCGGCACCTCATTCACCAGCTTCAACACTCGCCACTGATACGCAGTGGCAGCAGCATGTGGCATTGCAAAATGCTTTACATCAAGGAGTCTTTAATGACACAGTCCAAAACCCCCTCCTTCCCCCACCTCAAACAGCTAGAACAAGGGCAGCAGATGCATGGGGGAAACCACCACTTGCAAGTTCCTCTCCAACTCACACAGCATCCAGACTTTGAACTATATCACCGCTCCCTCTCTATTGCTGGATCAAAATCCTGAAACTCCCTTTCTAACAGTGCTGTGGGCGTACTTGTACCAGATGAACAAAGCAGCTCACCTTCGCCTCCTCTTGGGCAATTAGAGATGGGCGGTAAATCTCATGAAACAATTAAAGAAGGTCAGCCCAAAGGACTTTAACATTAAATGAACTACTTTTGAATGGTAGTAATGTGTTAATGAAAGAAATGCAGTAGCCAATAGTACGATTAATGAAAACATTACTGAAATAACGATTTGTTAATCTGTTTTTGTGGATGTTGGCTGAAAGGTAAATATGCCTGGAGAAAGTGCCATCTTCCATATGAAGCCTTAAATCCCTTCACCGTCTCAGGTGAGTGTTACGTTCCATGGCAAGGTGGGATAAAGTAACATATGTCAGTACCGTGCCTCGATTGGAAGGGGTTGTGACGAGGAGTGCCAGAGGAATTTGAGGAAGATACTCAGGGATCGGGTGCTGAAAGTCTGCGGAGTGTCAGGGACTGGATTTGTGTGGACAATCCAGGTGTGACGGTCAGGGGGGCTGCTGCCTGGATGTGAAAGATGGACATTCACCCAGGCAGCGCAAACAAGCCTCTTGCGACACTGGGCAGCAGTCCTCAGAGTCCAGCCGCTAGCACAGACTGCCACAGCCACTGCATCTCAGGCCACATTTGCTTCCCTGCTTCTGTGTCCTCTACCCACTCAAGGGTATAGGATGGCCGCCTCTCCTCCGCGGCATGAAGTATGGAGCTGTTCTCCATTCTGCCATTCTCCTGGCTTGACAAGCTGTGAGTGCAGAGGAAGCATTTAAATCCAGCTCCCCCTTGTTAACAGTGCATAGCTGCGAGCCAGTTTGGGCGAGTCACACACCTGGGGACTGTATATTGGTGTGTTTCATGTGGAGGTTCTTTCAGCGCATTAAGTGTGGGGCAATTGTGATCTGCCTCAGGCCGGACATTTCAGATCACTCTAGCTTGCTTGCCCAATCATTTCTTGAGTCCCCTTTAATCTTGAATCTACTTTATCCCATTTCTAAGTATCAACTCCCTGTTCCAGGTCCTGATCCTTTATTTAAATGCTTGTGTTTGTATCTTCGAATCTTGACCAGTGAATAATTTCAGCAATTTACAAGTGGCTACAGGTTCTAGCAAGATTTAGAGCAGCAGGCTTCAAAGAAGAGGCCAATTTAGCTGCTAAATATCACAGTGGTGCTTGTGAGTCAGTGTGCAAAATCACAAGAGCACTGTTAAAATTAATAGCCACACCCAATCATAGCCAGTTGGAGAATCAGGGGTGAGAGTCTCTAGCCTCCCACCCACATGTCTTCCACTGGCAGGAGGTGGTGTGTTGTTTGCCAACAGCAGGATTCTCGAGATTTCCAGCCTTTTAACTCCTCTGGATCGAGATGCATAAAGATACTTTCTTCTGACTCACATACAGCAGCCTCCAGAGAAAACCTACCGTCAAATAACAGAACTTCAGAGAAAGAGACCTACTCTGTGACAGGACCCAGGCTCAAATCTCCATTGAGAAAAAAAAAGTTCCTTATCTCTCTAACAATTTCAAGAAACATCTGTCCTTGTTTATCTGTGAAAGCCTCGGCCCATCTAGCCGCGTGATTTTTTTTCTGTCAATCAATCGAATCAAGCCCCTTTCTGAAAAAAAATACTCAGGGGAGAAACGAAAATAACAAAACAGTATTTGCCCAGGTTAATGCAAACACTTAAGCAATTCGGATCAATTATGCTTCTGCAGTATCAATATTTGCTGTTGGTTATAGACAAAGTAGCACCGATAAATAAACCTCAAAAAAAGTTCTGCCCAAGAAATATGACACAAATATATTACTTAAAGGCACAGTATCATCATAATTGTGAGTTTTTTTCCTGGAACAGGTCACTCGTCTGTTATAAGAAGAATCAGAGTGGCACCGCTCCGCATCAAGCGTGGCTGTCCAGGAATCTCTTCCCCTCTTTCCACCTGCCATTGGGAGAATCTTTCACGTTACACTCAACCTGTTGGTTGTGTAATGAACTCACTTCCATGGCCATCAAGCCCTGGGGTGTAACTCCAACCCAGAGTCTCTGGCTCAGAGGCAGGGATGCTACCCATTGTGCCACAAGACCTCCTACAATGATTATGATGTCAGAGCCATTAACTGGAAGGTTCTCAGAATGCTTCGATGATCACTAGAATTACCAAACAGAAGTCTTTCAACAGTGCCCAGGATATTGCTATGCATTGGCTTCCATGTTCAGCCTTGTTTCCAGGATATGAGATTTAACTGGCTCCACATAGTGCGAGGAAAACTCAGCAACCCTGCACACAGAATCCCTGCAATGCAGAAGGAGGCCATTCGGCCCATTGAGTCTGCACTGATCACAATTGCACCCAATGCTCTATACCCACAATCTCGCATACTTATCCTGCAAATCCTCCTGACAATTTAACATGGCCAATCAAGCTAACCTGCACATCTTTGGACTGTGGGAGCAAACCAGAGCACCTGGAGGAACACTATGCAGACATGGGGAGAATGTGCAAACTCCACATAAGCAGTGACCCCGGTATTGAATCTGGGTCCCTGCGCATGTTAGGCAGCAGTGTGCATAATCTCCCAGTGCACTGTGTAAAGTATACACAGTTATTGTAATGGGAATCTGACGGTTCTTCACCCTGGGCTCACTAATAATATTAAAACAGGTCATGCATATTTAAATCAGCCTTGCCCCCTCTCCCAGACACAAGGCTGACTGCGCTGGCAATCCAGTGTTGGTATCAACACGAGAAGCGAGAAACCAGGTGCCAACTCAGTTTTTCACCGCTCTCATGATCTTACTGGTGGATTGACCGGCGTGACGAGCCAGTAAGATCACCTCCAATTTTTCAAGTCCAAAATTGCTCTGAAGAAGAATGTTATTGGACTGGAAATGTTAACCCAGTTTCTCTCTCTGCAATGAGCTTGTTAAAATTTTCCAGCACTTTCTGTTTTCATTTCAGATCTCCAACATCCACAGTACTTTGTTTTTATTTTAACAGGTCTCATATCTCACAAAGCCAAGTGACTCAGAGCACTGGAATTAAATTGGCAGGCTTACAGGTTAAATGAAGAACAGACTGCTTATTTATTTGTGTACATAATTAACCGCTTTTAACCTTATTTATAATCTCAGCAGGATGCAATGCCTCAAAATTCTCTGTTGAAATCTCTTGAAAGGCTTCATAAATATACCTTTGTTCAAATTCCACTGTGGCTTCAGCCCTTAAGATCTCTGTATCCTCCATCCATTGGTCACCGCAAGCTCTCTGTGCTCCTTGGCCTTTTGCCCATCAGCAAGTCTAATCATTCTACTTTTGGGTCTTCACCAACAAGTGGCTGTACCCCAAGATCTGTTCTTCACTCTCAGAAACTACATTTCACTACTTGGGAAGGCACGGTGGCACAATGATTTGCATTGCATAAGAACATAAGAAATAGGAGCAGGAGTAGGCCATCTAGCCCTTTGAGCCTGCCCCACCATTCAATAAGATCATGGCTGATCTGAAGTGGCTCAGTTCCACTTTCCCACTTTCTCCCCATAACCCTTAATCCCCTTGCCTATCAAAAACCTATCTATCCGCGTCTTAAATATATTTAGCGAGGTAGCCTCCACCACTTCAACGGGCAGAGAATTCCAGAGATTCACCACCCTTTGAGTGAAGAAGTTCCTCCTCAACTCTGTTCTAAACTGCGCCCCCCCCCCCCCCCCCCCCCCGACTTATCTTGAGGCTGTGCCCTCTAGTCCTGTCTTGAGGCTGTGCTCTCTAGCCCTGCCTCTCAGCACCAGGAATCTGGGTTCAATTCCTGGCTTGGGTCATTGTCTGTGGAGCTTGCACATTCTTCCTATGTCTGCATGGGCTTCCTCTGACTGCTCTGGTTTCTTCCCATAGTCTGAAAGTGCTGGTTGAGTGCATTATCCACGCTAAATTTTCCCTCAGTGAATCCAAATACACTGAGGGAAAATGTGGCAATTAGGGGATTTTCATAATAACTTCTTTGCAATGTTAATGTAAGCCAACTTATGACTCTAATAAATAAACCTTAACAACCTCTCTCTGTTCATTAAATCACTCCTTAAAACCTGCCTCAATGACCCATCACCTGCTCTAACATCTCCTTTGTGACTTGGAGTCAAATTTTCCCTGGCAATATTCTTGTGAATTACCTTGAGCTGTTTTAAGTTTATTTTGTTAGTGTCATAAGTAAGCTTACATTAACACTGCAATGAAATTCCTGTGAAAATCCTGTAGTCGCCACACTCCAGTGCCTGTTTGGGTACACTGAGGGGCAAATTAGCATGGCCAATGCACCTACCAGCATGTCTTTCAAACTGTGGGAAGAAACCTGAGCATCCGGAGGAAACCCATGCAGACACAGGGAGAATGTACAGACTCCACACAGACAGTGGCCTGAGTCAGGAATTGAATCTGAGTTCCTGGTGCTGTAAGGTAGCTGTGCTAGCCACTGTGCCACCTGTGTCAAAGGTGCTACTTTAATGCAACTTCTGGTTGCTCAAATGACGAAAGCCCTGCCAAACTCTGTTTTAAAAATGTAGCCAGTGGCACACTCTAAGATTCAAAAAAGCAATTGTGTTAAATTTAAAACAAGGCCTCATCAAGCCATACGCAATGGGCTGTTCAGAGATGATGTGAATCAAATCAAAAAACAGGAGATTTGATTGATCATGTGTAATACAGAGAGAAAATGATACAGCACCAGCATCAAAGGAAGAAAAATGACATTTAAGTGAAGTCTTATCATGTCATTGAATCACCTCAAAGAGCCTCGCAGAATGAATTAACATTTTGCAGTGCAGTAATGATTGTTATGTTTTAAAATCAGTGTGGGAGCAAGGTTGCTACAGAACTCAAGGTTTAAAAGGCATTTATCTTCTGCCGTTCCCTGTTACTTATGGAGGGGTTGTTCATATCAACATGATTTGCCCACTATGCACAATGGGTTCCGAATCCATCGGGCTCTAATGCCTAGAATTTGAAGAGGTAAAGATCAAAATCTTTTATCCAATTCACAAGTGGTGGGACTATATAGAATCATGCTGAATGTCAGATAATGCTTTCTTTAAATTGAGATTGACGGATCAGCTATATTTTAGCAAATAGCTGATTGCGATTGCCTGAAGTAGTGATCAGTTATTAGCAAGTGGAGGAAGCAGTCGGAAAATCAGACTTCGGATCCGCCTTCCATTACTTTCCTGGTGAATTAAGTGTAGATAAAAGCAGGGTGGATATCACACTTCAAGACATTAGGCTCCTCAGGCGAGTGGTTTAACAGTATTTAGAATCGCCCTTTAATGAGATGTAAAAGATGGTAGTTGAATTGCCCAAGGTAATCGGCATGCGGAATGTGTTCTAAGCTGTGTCTTTGCAAATGAGATCAATGTCTGCCTAGGGGCAGGTCATCTGCTCGTTTCTTAACTCGTGGTCTTGCACTTTCCTCTTCAGTTGCTCATAGGAACCTCCTATGTCCGTTTACAAGTTGTCTAAAACCATCATTCCCTTTCCCTCCTCTTAGTCTACAGCCCCTTAATCTTCCTGCAGTCACCCCAATTCTTAAAGCTTAGGACATGCCATCCCAACTTTTGCTGCCTTTTCTAGATGGCATTCCCTCACTATCCTGAGAATTCTTCATTGTTCTTGAGCATTCGCCAACCTATCTCTTTCCTATTCCAGAACCACATTTCACAACTTTTTAGCCTTTGGGTCTCCAATTTTCTCAAGGTCATTCCAGCGCCTTACAAAAAGACACTCCAAATCACAGTCTTGATTCTCGAAGTGCATACAAAATTATGAATGACATAGAACGTTGGACCCTTAGAGGATGAGAAGGGGGACTTAGTGGTAGGGGATGGGGAAATGGCTGAGGTCTTGAATAACTTTTTTGTTTCGGTCTTCACGGAGGAGGATGTGAATAATTTGCCGGCTGTTAGAGATGGAAAGGTGGTAGGACTGGAGGGTCTCAATGACATTACTGTTACTAGAGAGGTGGTGCTCGACAGACTGGAGGGGCTGATTGTGGACAAGTCCCCAGGACCGGATGGAATGCATCCGAGGGTTCTGAAAGAAATGGCGGAGGTGATAGTGGATACCTTGGTGGTTATTTTCCAGACGTTGCTGGATTCCGGGGAAGTGCCGGAAGATTGGAAAGCGGCTAATGTTACGCCTTTGTTTAAGAAGGGTGCCAGGCAAAAGGCGGGGAATTATAGGCCGGTTAGTTTAACGTCTGTGGTAGGTAAAATGTTAGAATCTGTCATTAAGGAGGAAATAGCAAGGCATCTTGAGGGGAATTGCTTGATAGAGCAGATGCAGCACGGTTTCGTTAAGGGGAAGTCGTGTCTGACAAATTTACTGGAGTTCTATGAGGATGCGTCTAGGGCAGTGGATAGAGGAGAGCCGGTGGATGTGGTCTTTCTTGATTTTCAGAAGGCGTTTGACAAGGTACCTCACAAGAGGTTATTGCAGAAGGTCAGGGGACATGGAGTTGGGGGTAGGGTGTTAGTGTGGATAGAGGACTGGTTGTCAAATAGGAGGCAGAGAGTGGGGGTCAATGGGTGCTATTCGGATTGGCGGTTGGTGACTAGTGGAGTGCCTCAGGGGTCGGTGCTGGGGCCTCAGCTATTTACCATTTATATAGATGATCTGGAGGAGGGAACCGAGTGTATGGTGTCGAAATTTGCTGATGACACCAAGATTGGTGGAACGGCAAATTGCGCGGAGGGTGTGGAGAGTCTGCAGAAGGATCTAGATAGGCTGGGCGAATGGGCCAGGAACTGGCAAATGGAATTTAATGTTGGCAAGTGCGAGGTGGTCCACTTTGGTAGGAATAATGGTAGGAAGGATTATTACTTACGTGGAGAAAAACTGCAGCAAGCGACAGTGCAGAGGGACCTCGGGGTCCTTGTGCATGAGTCGCAAAAACCCAGCTTGCAGGTACAGCAGGTGGTCAGGAAGGCGAATGGGATGCTGGCCTTCATAGCGAGGGGGATTGAATATAAAAGTAGGGAGGTCTTGCTGCAGCTGTATAGGGCATTGGTGAGGCCGCAGCTGGAGTACTGTGTGCAGTTTTGGGCGCCGTACTTATGCAAGGATGTTTTGGCCTTGGAGGGAGTGCAGAGGAGGTTTACTAGACTGATGCTGGAGTTGAGGGGGTTGAGCTATGAGGAGAGGCTGAATAAACTAGGCTTGTACTCGTTAGAGTTTAGAAGAATGAGGGGAGATCTCATTGAGACGTATAAGATGATGAATGGGATGGATAGGATAGAGGTGGAGAGACTCTTCCCGCTCAGAAAGGACAGTAGGACTAGGGGGCACAGCCTCAAGATAAAGGGAAGGCGGTTTAGAACGGAGTTGAGGAGGAACTTCTTCACTCAAAGGGTGGTGAATCTCTGGAATTCTCTGCCTGTTGAAGTGGTGGAGGCTACCTTGCTAAATATTTTTAAGACGCGGGTTGATGGGTTTTTGATAAGAGAGGAGATTAAGGGTTATGGGGAGAGGGCGGGAATGTGGAACTGAGCCACGATAGATCAGCCATGGTCTTATTGAATGGCGGGGCAGGCTCGAAGGGCCAGATGGCCTACTCTTGCTTCTATTTCTTATGTTCTTATGTTCTTATGATAGGGAGGAACTTTTCCTTTTAGGTGAGGGATCAATAACCAGGGGGCATAGATTTATGTTAATAGAACCATAGAAACCATACAGTGCAGAAAGAAACCATTTGGCTCATCGAATCTGCACCGACCACAATCCCACCCAGGCCCTACCCCCATATCCCTACATATTTACCTGCTAATTCCTCTAATCTACGCATCTCAAGACACTAAGGGGCAATTTTAGCATGGCCAATCAACCTAACCCACACATCTTTGTCTGTGGGAGGAAACCGGAGCACCCGGGGGAAACCCATGCAGACACGAGGAGAATGTGCAAACTCTACACAGACAGTGACCCAAGGCCAGGAATTGAACCCGCGCCCCTGGAGCTGTGAAGCAGCAGTGCTAACCACTGTGCCACCATGCTGCCCACGGTAGGAGAGGTAGGAGACTTAGAAGGGATTTAGGCATAGAGTCATAGAGTTATAGAGGTTCACTGCAGGAAACAGGCCCTTTGGCCCAACTCGCCCATGCTGCCCAGTTTTTACCATTAAGCTCGTCTCAATTGTCTGCCTTTGACACAAATCCTTCTGTGTCAATCTTCCCCATGTAACTGCCTAAATGATTTTTTAAAAGACAAAATTGTATCTGCCTCTACTACTGCCTCTGGTAGCTTGTTCCAGACACTCACCACTCTCTGTGTGAAAAAAATGCCCCTCTGGACCCTTTTGTATCTCTCCCCTCTCATTTTAAACCTTTGCCCTCTAGTTTTAGACTCCCCCACCTTTGGGAAAAGATATTAACTACCTAGCTGATCTATGCCCCTCATTATTTTATAAATCTCTATAAGATCATTCTTAAGCCTCAGTGATAAAAGTTCCAGTCTATCCAGCCTTTCATGTTCCCTTATGTCTGCTGCACATTTCCTTCTATATGGTAAGTGTCATAGTTTTGGACATTGCTTTCCAAAGACTCTTTGTGAGTCCCTCCCATCTTCATAGAATCGTAGAATTCCTACAGTGCAGAAGGAGGCATTTGGCCCATCAAGTCTGCACCAACCACAATCCCACTCAGGCCCTATCCCCAGAACCCACATATTCACTGTACTAGCCCCCCGATACTAAGTGGCAACTTAGCATGGCCAATCAACCTAACCCGCACATCTTTGACTGTGGGAGGGAACCGGTGAATCCAGAGGAAATCCATGCAGACAGTGATCCAAGCTGGGAATTAAACATGGGTCCTTGGTATTGTGAGGCAGCAGTGCTAACTGCTGTGCCGCCCCTACCACTGCGTCGCTGCGCTGCTGTTACTGCTACTCTGTGTTGGTAGTGGAGGAAATGAAAGTTTGTGGATGGGGTGCTAACCAAGGAGCTGATTTGTTCTGGATGGTTTCAAGTTTCCTGAGTGTTGTTGAAACTACATCCATCCAGGCAAGTAGGGATTATTCCAGCATGCTCCTGAGTTGTGCCTCGTAGATGGTGAACAGGCTTTGGGGAATTAGGTAGTGAGTTACACATTACAGGATTCTTAGCTTCTGATCTGCTCTTGGAGCCACAATATTTAAATGGTTGGTCCAGTTCCGTTTCTGGCCAATGGTAACCCACAGGATGTTGATAGTGGAGATTCAGCAATGGCAATACCATTGAATTTTGGCAGGCAATGATTCGATTGCTTTTTATTGGAGATGGTCATTACCTGGCATTTCTTTGGCATAAATGCTACTTGCCACTTGTCATACGAAGCCTGAATATTGTACATGTCTTGCTACATTTGGACATAGACTGCTTTAGTATCTGTAGAGTTGCAGGACAAGATTTTTCAACTATGCTCACCCTGAAACCGGAAAATCATCCTTTCCTTTGGAATAGTGCTATGGCATATTGTAGAGGGCAAAAGGGGCCTTTGTCTGACATCTCATCTGAAAGACATCAAGCATCTCTGACAGTGCCACACTCCTTTAGTACTGTGTTGGAGTATCAGTCTCAATTTTTTTTGTGCTTCTGGCCCTGAGAGAATCTTGAACCCATTGCCTCATGAAGTGAGAGTGTTACCTATTGATCCCCAATACATAGTGTGCTCCTGTTATCAGTCTCTATCTTATGCTCATTTTATCCTGACTATTGGTACATGACTTTTGTATCCTTTTCCCAACAGAAGAAGTGGAAGGGAGAATGTCCAGGGTGCGTGGGATCCTTCATTATGCTGGCTGTTTTTCTGAGGTAGCAGGAAGTTTAGACAGAGTCAATGAATGGGAGGCTGGTTTGCGTGATGGATTGGGCTACGCTCAAGAACAGCTTCTTCCCTGCTGCCATCAGACTTTTGAATAGACCTACCTTGCATTAAGTTGACCCTTCTCGACACCCTAGCTGTGACTGTAAACACTACATTCTGCACTCTCTCCTTTCCTTCTCGATGAATGGTATGTTTTGTCTGTACAGTGCGCAAGAAACAATACTTTTCACTGTATACAAATACATTTACATGGGCACTTAAATGGTCACTGGATAAACATATGGATGATATTGGAGCAGCGTAGGTTAGATGGGATTTAGATTGGTTTCACAGGTTGGCACAACATCGAGGGCCGAAGGGCCTGTACTGCGCGGTAATGTTCTATGTTCTACATGTGACAATAATAAATCAAATCAAATCAAAATAAGTGGGTGTCCTGACCCTGCCTTTCTGACCTTGAACCTCACTTTGAATATTGCAACCTTCAAACCATCGAAGTCTCCACAACTTTAATTATGACATGACAAACCGTTGGAGTTCATGGATTCTTCCATTTACAAGAGGAGGCTGCAATAAAGGGGTTGTTTTCAAGGTAACACCTGAGTAGAATTTATATTGGTTTTAATACTATTGTTGTTTAGCAGTTGGTGGAAAATCATTCCTGGTACTGGACTGTACCCAATACAGTGGTTGACAAGCACGTTTCCATTATCTGTGCCAACATGCTTTCATTTACTAAAACAGCACCAATCTCACTGATAAGTAGATCGGTAGCCAAGTGAGACAGAGCAATTAACTCATGAATAGCAAAATTGTGTAAAGAGCAACAACAGAGAACAGAATAGTTTATTTCCAAATTGTGTTTAAGACAGTAATTCCCAAAGGAAGCACAC
Organism: Carcharhinus amblyrhynchos; assembly: GCF_965287045.1. Taxonomy (NCBI): domain Eukaryota; kingdom Metazoa; phylum Chordata; class Chondrichthyes; order Carcharhiniformes; family Carcharhinidae; genus Carcharhinus; species Carcharhinus amblyrhynchos. Next base: position 85,207,051 of record NC_137334.1, read on the forward strand.
GGGACAAGGAGGAGGTGGTGGTGGCAGTGTGATTATCTTGCTGTCATCCATTCAGAATTTACTAACTGTTTGTTCTGGATCCTGAACAGATACGCAACTCAAAAGAGTATATATTTTTTTTAAAAAAGTAAGAAATCTCTCAGTCCATTCATCCAAAGCCTGTGCGAAAACCCATCCTGTCAAACTCTCCTTTAAACCCGTTCACGGGAAGTTAATGGGGTGAAACTGCAGGACATCAATCCAGCCGTTTAATTTAGTTTTCACAAAGATCAGTGTTTGTCCAATGATTGAATCATGTCACTGGCAGACCTATTAGTTGGGTAGATCGCCCAGAGGTGACATTCCATGATCAGTTAGAGATGCACAGTTCTTCGTAAATTTTTGTCCAGAAAAGCAATCAACAGCGCTTGTCTCTTTGTGAATCTGAGGTGTCCTTCAACCAAGGCACTGTTAAATCTTCATAATGTAAAAGCAGTTATCTGAACACCATTAAATGGAGTTCTGTAATACCCTTGCCTGTACTTAGCTTGCCTTGAGTGGTGCATACACGTGTACAACAACGTTTCAGACATACACCAAAGCAATGCAGTTAATGATGTTAACAGGGATGTAGTATATATTCAAACTGCAATGCAATTTGAGGAAATCTTATGAATCAGGTTCAGCTTTAATGAAGAACTTTTGCTATATTTGTGCACATCACCATAGAATCATAAAATCCCTACAGTGATACAAAAGTCTGAGGTCACACACCAATCAACTTAAGAACAGCTTCTTCCATCCTACCATCAGACTTTTGAACGGACCTACTTTGCACTATTTTGATCTTTCTCTGTACCCTAGCTATGACTGTAACACTACATTCTGCACTCTCTCCTTTCCTTCACTATGAACGTTATGCTTTGTCTGTGTACCGCGCAAGGAACAATACTTTTTACTGTATACTAATACATGTGACAATAAAAAATCAAATCAAATCAATGCAGAAGGAGGCCATTCGATCCATGGAGTCTGTACTGACAAAGCATCTTACCAAGGCCCTATTTCCATGACTCCATCCTGGTAATTTCCCTACCTATCCGTCTTGGCCACAAAGGGGCAATTTAGGATGGCCAATCCGCCTAACCTGCATGTCTTTAGATGCTCATGTTTCCAGCTCATGTTTTCAGTTTGTGTCAGGTTAGGAGAAAACAGCCAAATGCAGATGATTATATGTAAAGACATTGATACCTGGAGGGTTGTTGCATGAGTCTCCGACTCTCAGTAACACTTACAAATTCCAATCCTCAGTCCCCTGATAAGATTGCAACTTCAGATTTTTGCAATTTATTATCGCGGTTCAAAGAGGTAAGCGAACAAAAATGGCTCCCAGTCATTTTTTCAAAAAATTATTTAATATATGGCAAATTTGCTTTGGAAAGTGTATTTAATTTTAAGAACTAGGAGTTGGGAGTTTGGATGTTCAGTCTTTCATGTTTTGATTGCGCTATGGACAGGGATAAGCGAGAGCTGAAACTGCAATTCCTTTCCCTTACTGGTGCTAATCAATGGCCAGGATTTTCCACTCACAGTAGCATTGGGTGGGTTTGGCAGTGGGAATGGAAAACATCACGATGGGCCAAAGTCACGGTTTACGTCGGTGTGCAAACTTGCCGCGATTCTCCCCTTCCCCTCCTCCCGTCAGCATTAGGCCACATGTTGCACTGTTGAATATCAGGAACCTCATTTAAATACATTTGCATCTCGTTATTGGGCCAATATTTCCAGAACACCAAAAGCATGGTCTTGGTAAAGCCCTCACCAACTCTCAGCAACAATATCAAAAGACACCAAAACAATGAAATCCTTCAGTGGCTTGTTGTCAAATCTTTCATTATAACATGTCCCGAAAAAGCTTTAAAGTGTTGTTTGTGCAAAGAAGTGCTTTCTAACATCACACCTGGATGGCCTTGCTCTAATTTTAAGATATCGGAACATTTTCTATTTGTGGCCTAACCTGAAGGCTGGCCAGGGTAGGGAGGGGCGCACGGAGTGTGTGTGTGGGGAGGTGGGGGGATTGAGTGGGAGGAAATGAGGGCAGAAGTAGAGTGGGGTGTTCCTTTGGCTGTAGGGGCATGGTGTATTTTTTTTACATTCATTCCTTGGACATTGGCGTTGCTGGCTGGCCAACATTTATTGCCCAGCCCTAGTTACCCTGGAGAAGGTGATGGTGAGCTGCCTTCTTGAATCACTGCAGTCCATGTTCTGTGGGCTGATCCACGATGCTGTTGGAGAGAGAATTCCAGGAATTTGACACAGCGACTGTGAAGGAAAGGCGGTATATTTCCAAGTCAGGATGGCGACTGGCTTGGAGGGGAACTTGTAGCTGGTGGTCTTCTCATGTATCTGCTGCCCTTGTCCTTCTAGATTGAAGTGGTTGTGGGTTTGGAAGGTACTGTCTAAGGATCTTTGGTGAATTGCTGCAGTGCATCTTATAGATAATATACACTGCTTCTACTGAGCGTCTGTGGTGGAGGGATTGAATGTTTGTAGATGTGATGTCAATCAAGTGGGCTGCGTTGTCCTGGATGGTGTCAAGCTTCTTGAGTGTCGTTGGAGTGTTACGTCCAGGCAAGTGGGGAGTATTCCATCACACCCCTGATTTAATATTTAATGTGATCAGCTGGGTAACTGGATTTGGTTCAAGCATCTCATAAATTCAGCTCCTGCGTAGTTCAAAAGAAATAGAGGAAGGACACATCTCACTGATTTATGTGCACTGCTGCCTCACAACACCAGGGATCTGTGTTCAATTCCCAGGTTGGGTCACTGTCTGTATGGAGTCTGCATGTTCTATCTGTGTCTGCGTGGGTTTCCTCTGGGTGTTCTGGTTTACTCACACAGTCTGAAAGACGTGCTTGTTATGTGCATTGGTCACGCTTAATTCTCCCTCAGTGTACCCAAAGAGACGCCGGAGCCTGGCGACTAGGGAATTTTCAGAGTAACTTCATTGCAGTGTTAATGTAAACATACTTGATTTGATTTGATTTATTATTGTCACAGGTATTAGTATACAGTGAAAAGTATTGTTTCTTGCACGCTGTACAGTCAAAGCATACTGTTCATGGAGAAGAAAAAGAGAGGGTGTAGAATGCAGTTTTACTGTCACAGCTAGAGTGTAAAGAAAGATCAACTTAATGTGAGGTTGGTCCATTAAAAAGTTTGACGGCAGCAGGGAAAAAGCTGTTCTTGAGTCGGTTGTTACCTGACCTAAGACTTTTGTATCTTTTTCCTAACAGAAGAACATCGAAGAGAGTATGTTCGGGATGCATGGGGTCCTTAATTATGCTGGATGCTTTACTGAGGTAGCAGGAAGTGTAAACTGAATCAATGGATGGGAGCTGGTTTGTGTGATGGACTGCACTTCATTCATGACCCTTTGTAATTTTTTGCAGTCTTGGACAGTGTAGGAGCCATAGCAAGCTGTAATACAAACAGAAAGGATGCTTTCTGTGGTGCATCTATAAAGGTTGGTGAGAGTTGTGGTGGACATACCAAACTTCCTTAGCCTCCTGAGAAAGTAGATTCATTGGTGGGCTTTCTTAACTAGTGCGTCAGCGTGGAGGGGCCAGAATAGATTGTGGAAACTTGAAGCTCTTGACTCTTTCCACTTCATGCTCATTTATGAAGACATGCCATGTCGTCCACTACCCCTCCTGAAGTCAATGGCTATCTCCTTTGTTTTGTTGGTATTGAGGGAGAGATTATTGTCGCCGCACCAGTTCACTAGACTCTCTTTTTTCTGTTCTCTGTCTCGTTAGTGTTTGAGATCCAACCCACCACCGTGGTTTTGTCAGCAAACTTGAAAATTGAGTCAGAGGGAAATTTAGCCACAAATTTGTGGATGTATAAGGAGTGTAGTAATGGCTGAGGACAGAGCTTTGTGGGGTGTTGAGGATGATTACGGAGGAGGGGTTGTTGCCTATCCTAACTGATTGAGGTCTATGGGTTAGAAAGTCTAGGATCAGTCGCAGAGGGAGGAACCAAGGCCCAGGCTACGGAGTTTGGAGGTGAGTTTTGTGGGTATTGAATTGAACCATAGAATCATAGAAACCCTACGGTGCAGAAGGAGGCCATTCTGCCCAACAAGTCTGCACTGATAACAATCCCATCCAGCCTCTATTCCCATAATCCCACACGTTGTTCGTCCATCGTCATCATTGAGGACCTCGACATCATTAGTCATTTTGAGGCTGGCTGCGGTGTGTCCGAAGATGACTGAACAGGCCAATTCGGGCACGGAATGTCCTGGCACGTATTGGACAGACTTGTGTAGACTCTGTAGTTGTTGCGCTGGTGGCTCTGGACTTGCGTAGCTCGCACTTAAGTTGTGCTTCAGCAATACGCATTGCTTCGTGAGCTTGACAGCCTTTGTGGATGAGGCAGCGCCAGGTAGGGCGGTTTTGTGCCAGCGTCTCCCAGGTGGTGGTGTCAATGTCAAGCAGGCTTTGAGTGTGTCTTTGAAATGATTCTTCTGCCCTCCATGCGAGCGTCTTCCAGCAGAGAGTTCCCCAAGCTGCTTGGGTATGCGCTCGTCTGACATACGGACGACATGACCTGCCCACCAGGTCTGCACTCCCATCAGCAGTGTGTGGACTGATGGTAGACTTGCTCTAGAGAGAAGTTCAGTGTCTGGCACTTTGTCTTGCTATCGGATGCATAATATTCTGCGAAGACAAGTCATGTGGAAATGATTCCACATAATCCCACATATTTATCTCACTAATCCTTCCAACTCTAACCTATGCATCCCAGAACATTAAGGGGCAATTTAGTAAGGCTAATGCACTTGACCCTGCACAGCTTTGGAGTGTGAGAGGAAACTGGAGCACCCAGAGGAAACCCGCGTAGACACAGGGAGAAGGTGCAAACACCACACAGACAGTGACCCAAGCCAGGAATCGAACTCAGGTCCCTGGAGCTGTGAGGCAGCAGCACTAACGGCTGAGCACTGGTTAGCACTCACAGTGCCGCCCATGGTGTTGGTGAATAATGGTGTTGAAGGCTGAGCAATAATCAATAAATAGTGACTCTAATAAATAAATTTTAAAAAGTTCAGTGAACTTTGGTACACGTTGGCAAAATCCAAATTTTCAGGACTTTTAACTGTGCGTGAGGGTATCATGGAAACTGGCCAGCTGGAACCCTGCAGCTAAAAGCAGGCGTCAGAGTGTGGCGACGAGAAGATTTTCACAGTAACTTCATTGCAGTTTTAATGTTAGCCTACTGGTGACACTAATAAATAAACTTTAAACACTGTGTGGCGGTCAGCTGCTCAAAGTTTGCCCAGCCAGACCCACAGCCAACTGGTCGCAGCTTTGCAGGGTTAGCGGGACACCGTGAAATTGTCACTTATCAAATTCACAGGATGCAGAGGTTACCATTTCAGCCACTCACTGAACTGTGGCAGAATTAGATAAATACAGTTTAGTGTTCTGTAATTAGCAGATTCGGAGCTTTGACAATGAATTGATTTGTAATTAGCATCGCTCATGGAGTTGAAATGGAATGTTTCTTTTGATGCCCTGAAAGCTTTTGTAAACACAGTGAGAATGGAAATGATTTATCACCATCGCTGTTACACTGTTTCTTCCCCCCCTGCTGCCGCTCCTCATCAGGTTTCCTGTCAATGTTCTTTGACCTCTATCGTGCATCAGTCTTGATGTTACTTGACTGTGCAGCTCTTCCTGCCCCTGTCGCTGGCCATCTCCCCCACTCACTGATCATCTCACTGTCCCATTTTTTGGATGGCCTGATCCTTCCACTGATGCTTCTCAACTGCAAACACCCTTCCCCCTCCCCCCTGCACACCGCCCCCCCACGACCCGATTTTGCTCTGTTTAAGTAAAATAATATACACAGATGAATGTTGTATGAGATTGAATGTGAAATTCAATGGCTCATTAAATAATTCATACATAATTTTCTATTTGCCTTACAATGTGGAAATATTAATTGCTATTATTCAATCCATCTTCAAACCAGCAAACCTTGGGGTTCAGTACATTACCTTGTCCCCATCCCCTTCCTTTCCTATGACCCCATCTCATTTTGTACTTGGCAGAAAGTGCCACCTCTGGGTTCTTCATGGCTTTTCTTTCATCCAGCAACATTGTTCCCAGCTTTCACAGGGCGAGAATGTAAAATGGTCGAGTGATGTTAAGGGAGACGTGAAAAATGATATATATAGCAGTGCCAAATACTAATGAATAATTAATTTGTTCTTTCTCCTCGGCTGTTAATAAGCCTCTAATGACTGATTTTAAGGCAAAAGTTATAGATTTACATTTGAGCAACTGAAACATCATTATGCTGGATTTATCAACTGTTACTAAAAATGTTAGACCTCAATACTCTGGAGAATGACTTGGGCCACTCTCTTCTGGTTGTCAGAGGAAGAATAGCAGAAATTAATTTAACAAATGACAAATATAGGTAGTGGAGCCATGACGAAGGATGTGTATGTGTGGGGAGGGTGATGGGGGGAGTGCAATAAGAAGGCATCAATATTCTCCCACATGGGGTTATCTTGACCCGTAATTATATACCTGCAGGTTAACAAAGAGCAAAGTTTCAGGGCACTTTGATTCAGGAATGATCACTTTCCATCTGCTTCAGCAAATTCTCCACCAATACGTCTATTGACATGGTTACCTTTGAAGATTTTTTCCTTTGCGGGTCATGGGCATCGCTGGCTGGCCAGCATCTATCAACCATCTCTAATTGTCCTTGGAGGACTGTGGGGAGTCAACCATATTGCTGTGGCCCTAGAGTCACGTGTAGGCCAGACTGGGTAAGGAGGGCAGATGAGGAGAGGCTGAATAAACTGGGCTTGTACTCGTTAGAGTTTAGAAGAACGAGGGGAGATATCATTGAGACGTATAAGATGATGAATGGGATGGATAGGATAGAGGTGGAAAGACTCTTCCCACTCAAAAAAGACAGTAGGACTAGGGGGCACAGCCTCAAGATAAAAGGGGGGCGGTTTAGAACGGAGTTGAGGAGGAACTTCTTCACTCAAAGGGTGGTGAATCTCTGGAATTCTCTGCCCGTTGAAGTGGTGGAGGCTGCCTCGCTAAATATTTTTAAGACGCGGGTTGATGGGTTTTTGATAAGAGAGGGGATTAAGGGTTATGGGGAGAGGGCGGGAAAGTGGAACTGAGCAGCGACAGATCAGCCATGATCTTATTGAATGGCGGGGCAGGCTCGAAGGGCTAGATGGCCTACTCCTGCTCCTATTTCTTATGTTCTTATGTTCCTTCCTTAAAGAACATTAGTGAACCGGATGGATGGGTTTTTCCAACAATTGACAATGTTTTCACGGACATCGTTAGACCTTTAATTCCAGATTTTTTTATATTGAATTCAAAATCTCTTGCGGTGGGGTTCAAACCCAGATTTCCAGAACATTTGCTGAGTCTCTGGATTAATAGTCTAGCAATAATACCATGAGGCCATCGCCTCCCTTTGTCATCTCTCACTGAGTGTTCTCTCCAGCACACAAGCACAGCTTCACTTTAAATAAACACTGACCTTTCAGGATGTCTTGCCTTCTTTTACAGCTATGCTGCCTCTTAGCACATCGGCTGAGGCCTGAATATCAAGATGATTAGCTGAGAGGTCAAACCCACTTGGCTTCCAGATGGTCAAACAGCACCGGCCCTGTAGAAGTCATAGAACATAGAACATAGAACATTACAGCGCAGAACAGGCCCTTCGGCCCACGATGTTGCGCCGACCAGTCACAAAAACAATGATCCACTAGCCTATACCAATCCCTTTTCGTCCATAAACCTATCCACAGATCTCTTAAACGCCCCCAAACTAGACGCATTTACAACTGCAGCAGGCAGGGCATTCCAATCCCTCACCACCCGCTGGGTAAAGAACCTACCCCTGACATCCGTCCTGTAGCTACCCCCCCTTAATTTAAAGCCATGCCCCCTCGTGCTAGCTTTCTCCATCCGAGGAAAAAGGCTATCACTATCCACCCTATCTAAACCTCTAATCATCTTATATGTTTCAATAAGATCCCCTCTTAGCCGCCTTCTTTCCAACGAAAACAACCCTAAATCCCTCAGTCTCTCCTCATAGGACCTCCCCACCATACCAGGCAACATCCTAGTAAACCTCCTCTGCACCCTCTCCAAAGCCTCCACGTCCTTCCTGTAATGTGGGGACCAGAACTGCACACAGTACTCCAAGTGCGGCCGCACCAGAGTAGTGTACAGTTGCAACATGACGCTGCGACTCCTAAATTCAATCCCCCTACCAATAAACGCCAAGACACCGTACGCCTTCTTAACAACCTTATCTACTTGATTCCCAACTTTCAGGGATCTATGTACACATACACCCAGATCCCTCTGTTCATCCACACTATTCAAAGTCCTCCCGTTAGCCCTATACTCGACACATCTGTTGCTCCTACCTCACACTTCTCCGCATTAAATTCCATCCGCCACCTCTCGGCCCAGCTCTGCAACCTATCTAAGTCTCCCTGCAGACTATGACACCCTTCCTCACAATCTACCACACCTCCGACTTTGGTGTCATCAGCAAATTTACTAATCCACCCAACTATACCCTCATCCAGATCATTAATAAAGTTACAAACAACAGTGGCCCCAAAACAGATCCCTGAGGCACACCACTCGTAACCGAACTCCATGATGAATATTTACCATCAACCACCAACCACCACTTAGTCTAAGTTAGTGTTGGTGCTTGAGAAGCATCAAATTTTAAATCCATCGCCAGAATTTTACCACCCCCTCCACCTGAGGCTTGTAAGATCTCCCCCCCCCGCCCAAGGGCAACAGAGAATGCCGTTCTGGACGCCTTGCCCGTCCCAATTCTGGTGGTAAACTTCCGGCCCATGTGCCCTCATACTCTCCCTTTCAGCCCCAGTGAAGCTTTGCTATAGGTTAAAATTTAACTTTTTTTCATTTCATTATATAAATTTTCTTTCCTCTTTCGGAAATCCACGCCACACTGAAACATAGCACATTCCTCTCCCCTCTTTCAGTGAATGTCTTTAAATTCAGGGCAGGTACCTCGGAGAAATGCTTTAATTCAATCAACACCTCTTCACAACAGGCAGTCTGGGACTCGGGGTTATTGTCTGGGGAATAATGCACGCTAACTCATATTGGGCGCTAACTGCTAATAAGGTGGATGATCAGATAAACTTTATTTATTAGTGTCACAATTAGGCTTATATTAACACTGCAATGAAGTCAGTATGAAAATCCCTTAGTCGCCACACTCCAGCACCTGTTCTAGCACACTGACAGAGAATTTAGTATGGCCAATGCACATAACCAACATGTCTTTCAGACTGTGGGAGAAAACCAGAGCACCCAGAGGAAACCCACGCAGACACGGGAGAAGGTGCAGACTCCGTAGACACAGTGACCCAAGACAGAAATTGAACCTAGGATCCTGGCACTGTGAGGCGCCAGTGCTAACCACTGTGCTACCGTGATAGATGCTGGACAGAGGAAGGGGATTGAGTTATTTCAGTAAGAGAGATGGAACTTTTCAAAGCTGGGAGCAGAATTTTGATCCTTTGCTTTCCCACCTTACTGCACAGTTTGTTGTCATTTCAAATACAAAGTCCAAAACATTGTCCTCATGGACTGAATAGGTGCAGTGAAGCCTTTGCATGGTACACTGATGAAATTCATGCTCCAGTTATGTGCATCTGTCTCCAGTTGGTAATTCTAACAGATCTTGTGTTCTGTTGCCCATTACTGAGGCAACGGCACTGAAATCATCCTTTTCTTCCAAGCTCACATCTAAGAAATGTGAGACTGAGAGGAATTAATTGTCTCTGCCGTAAGACTTGAATTAATCAGGACTGAGGGTTTGACACCTCTGCTCTAACACAGGACACCTCCATTAATCTTAGAGCAGACAATTCTCTGAAAGAAGACACCAGTTGGATGACACCTGAACTTACAGGCATTGATCAAAGGGCTGGCCATGCCATCTAAATATACCAGCAACATTATGAGCTGCTCATTTTAATACTTAAATGCATGATTACCATCCACAATAGAATTTTGCTCCAGCAAAATGCTATGCACATTCCACTGAGCTGATGCTTCCGATATTTGTGCTTCTAAAATGGAATATGTCCCATAGTCAGGATGAAAGAATGCACAATGCCAGCACTAATCTAATTGGAAACTAGTTTCAGTGCACTTAACTTTTACAAAGGATTCATGTTTAATGTAGGGAAAAAAAATCATTTTAAAAAACCTTCCATTAGTTGCTTGCAGGAGGGAAATGTTTAATGCAGAGAGTGGTGGGTGCCTGGAGCGCGCTGCCAGAAGAGGTGCTGGAAGCAAGCACATTAGCAACATTTAAGAGACATCTGGATGGGTACATGAATAAGGAGGGAATAGAGGGATACGGACCGAGTAAGAGCAGAAAGGTTTTTTTTAGTTTAGTTAATGCTTCATGATAGGCACAGGCTTGGAGGGCCAAAGGGCCCGTTCCTGTGCTGTACTTTCCTTGGTTCTTCATTCTTTAATCATGTTTATTCAGTACTTGCATTATAGCTTTTCATTGTATCAAAATCATATTGGTCATAGTTCATAGAAACTTAAGAAACAGCAGCAGGGGAAGGCCATTTGGCCCAAAGAGTCTGTTCTGCCATTCAATAAGAACATGGCTGATCGGATTGTGGTGCTAACTCCACTCTACTGCCTGCCTCTCCCCTTCCACCAACTACCCCCCGCCCCTTGATTTTAAGGTAAACTCATTATACATCCCTACGAAGAAAGTGGCTTGAGATTTACTACTTGACTTTTAGAATCACTTTAGGGAAATAATATGCATTACCCCCATTGCACCCTACACAAGGTTCAAATAACGTGTAATTCATTTGTCAAGTTATGTTGTTGATTTAGACCTCCAAGAGGCAAATTATGTTATTACAACCTCTTAAAATTGTTAATCACCCAACTAAGTATTCCATAAACTTTTGGATCTTAGCCAAGCATTCAACACTGCTAAAGCTATCCAAACATTAGCTTTTAGTTAATGTTTCCAGACACTGAAAGTGAACGACTGGCAGTGTTAAATTTCCATTCCGAAGCAGATTTCCATGCATTAATGAAGTGAAGCAAGTGTTTTATTTTACCTTTACCAGCAAGACAATTTCACCCCCTACCCACCTCCTCCCCCACCACCACCCTGCCAAAGTTAAAAGATTTAGATATTTAAATCACTGATCAAAATGTAACTGGGAAAGTTCCCAATGCCACTTTGTACAGTTTTGAATGCATTATGAACTTTCTTCAATCCGAGAAGTACTGTCATACATTTCAATGCTGGTCAATGTGATGATCAACTTACCTTTGCAGAACAGAGCCCTATGATCAATCATTGTATTGCATATACATCTAAATGACAATATAGCATCTAATAGTGACCTTAGAAGTTGTCAAAACGTTGAATGTTTTCCCGTCAAGAACCTCTTTACTCATTAGCAGGCTTTCTCCAGTGATCACAAATTTTCCCAAGGAGGTGTGTATTTCTTTTGGCTTCCAGAACCCTCACCAACATAGGAACATTCTGTGGGGAAGGAAATCCAATATTCTTGTGGTCTTCACAATGGTGGCTCCGGCCTCAGAAGAGGTGTGCATGCATTTTGCCCCCAAGGTCTTCCTGACTACCCAAAAGGCCCAACAAAAGTAGTCAGGAAGGCAGCGGAAATTTAATTTTTCTGCCAATCAAATCAAATTTCCAGTTTCCTGACATCATCCAAGCCTTCTTTGGGAGATGAAAATTCAGCCCTTGGACTTAGAATCAGACATCCAATTTCAAGTCTATGGGCAGCACGGTAGCATAGTGATTAGCACTGTTGCCTCACAGCAGCAGGAACCCAAGTTCAATTCCAGCCTCGGGTCACTGTCTGCATGGAGTTTGCACATTCTCCCCATGTCTGCGTGGGTTTCCTCCGGGTGCTCTGGTTTCCTCCCACAATCAAAAGATGTGCGAGTTAAGTTGATTGGCCATGCTAAATTGACCCTACTGTCAGGAGGATTATCAGGGTGGGTACGCGGGGTTCTGGGAATGGAGCCTAGGTGGAATTGTGGTCGGTGCAGATTCGATGGGCCGAATGGTCTCCTTCAGCACTGTCGGGATTCTATGATTCTGTGAATACAACCAAGTAGGAATTATAATTAATCCAAAGAAAGAATACTCTACAATGCAAGACATTTTTTTTTAACTGCAGATTTGGTCTATAATTGACAAATGAATTTCAATGTAAGTATGATTTGATACACCTCAAGTGAGTATATAAATTGGAAAATGCATACAAAGCATGCATTAAAATGTCTTTTCTTTGCAGTTTATAATTCAGCACAACTCCCTGTGGCTCATGTACAATTGGCTTTTCTATACTTGTGTGTTTCTTATCTCCAATACCACAAATTATATTATTATTACAGCAAGAACGTGCAATGATTATTCTTGAAATTAAATCAATACAGTTCTCCACAGCTGAAAATGTGAGTTCTGAAGGCTGTGTTGCTTGCCTGGTGCCAGGTTAAGGTCATTGTTGTCAGGATGAACAGAAACCTGGACTGGATGGGCAAGGATCCTGTCATCAAGATCCATGTAGGTACCAATAACATAGGTAGGACCATGAAAGGTGTTCTGCTGGGGATCATAAGCAGCGAGAGACTGCTAGGTGGATGAATGAACCAGTCATAGCCCAGCGAGCTATTCAAGAGGAGCATAGGAGAAAGGAATACATTGGTACAGTGTCATCGGGAGATGGACAGCTGTCTGCAGCTAACAGCTTGAGTCCAGAAGGTTGTGATGCCTGCCCAGTGTCAGGACACCTGCTCTGAGATGGAGAAGAACTTGCAGTGGGAGGGAACCAGTTGTCCTGGTCAACTTGGGTACTAAAACCATAGATGGGACTAGGTAGGATGTTCTGCTGAGGGAAATAAGGACTAAGTCCAGGATGTGCAGGTTAAGTTGACTGGCCATTCTAAATTGCTCCTTAGCATCCAATGACGTGGAGGTTGTAGATGTGTATATGTATAGAGAATCTGGTGAACTGGTGCAGCGACAATAACCTCCCTCTCAATGTTGACAAAATGAAGGAGATTGTCATTGACTTCAGGAATCATAACGGAGAATATGCCCCTGGCTACATCAATGGGACAAAGTAGAAATGGTTGAGAGCTTCAAGTTTTTAGGTGTCCAGATCACCAAAAACCTGTCATGGTCCCCCCATGCCAACACGGTAGTTAAGAAAGCCCATCAATATCTCTACTTTCTGAGAAGCCTGAGGAAATTTGGCATGGCAGTTACAACTCTCACCAACATTTACAGATGTACCATAGAAAGCATTCTTTCTTGTTGTAGCACAGCTTGGTATGGCTCCTGCTCTGCTCAAGACTGCAAGGAGCTACAAAAGGTTGTGAATGTAGCCTAATCCATCATGCAAACCAGCCTCCCATCCATTGACTCTGTCTACTCTTCCCACTGCCTCAGCAAAGCAGCCAGCATAATTATGGACCCTACACACCCTGGACATTCTCTCTTCCACTTTCTTCGGTCAGGAAAATGATACAAATATTTGAGTTCATATACTGACCGACTCAGGAACAGCGTCTTCCCAGCTGCCTTCAGATTTCTAAATGGACTTACCTTGCATTAAGTTGATCTCTCTCTACACCTTAGCAATGACTGTAACACTACAGTCTGCACTCTCTCGTTTCCTTCTCTATGAACAGTATGCTTTGTCTGTATAGCGCACAAGAAACAATACTTTTCGCTGCATATCAATACATGTGACAGTAATAAATCAAATCAAAATCAAATCAGGTCAGGTTAAATGGTTTAGCCATTGTAAATGTGCAGGGTAATGGAGGATAGTGCATGGGATAGTTTGAGTTTGATGCTCTTTTGGAGAGTTGATGCTAACTCAATGGGCCAAGTGGCATCATTCCTACATGTAGGGGTTCTGTTGGCATTCTAACTCAAAAAGCAGGACCATAAAGGTTCTTTAGACCACGACCTGTGCTATGAGCAAATCAGCATTGGGTGAATAAGATTAGAAAGATGAACGTGTGACTCAAAGATTGCTGTAACAGAAATAGGTTTCAGTTCATGGGGCACTGGTACCCATACTGAGGAAAAGGGGAGCTGTGACACTGGGACAGCCTTCACCTGAAGCACAAGGCAACAATGTCCTAGTGCATCATATAACTAGGGCTATAGGCAGGGCATTAAACTAAATAGTGAGAGAGGGAATTAATATAGGGGAGATTTGGCAAGTTAGGAAAAGAGCAAGATGATAGTGCAGGATAACAATGCAAGTCATGGTAACCAGAGTGTGACAGGAACGGATAGAATTGTACAAACATAGATCCGCAAATATGGTCAGAATGGAAAAATGCTTCTAAACAACAGAGGAGTAGGTTAGTCCAAGTGAAGGAGATTTGTAAATCCAAAGATTAAAAATTGAGGCATTTTGCGTCAATGGATAATCATATGGTATCCATCATATGGGGAAAGACAAGTTAAGTGGTACAGGCAAGGACAGAGAAATTAACAGTAATAGTGCATCATTGAGTAATGGGTACAAGATAAGCAGGATCAGAAAATACATATTCCAGAATATACAACATTTCAAAAGGACAGGTAGAATGGACTATGAAGAAGGGTGCCCTGACAGTAAAGGATGGCGTAAGGATATTAATGAGAAAGGATTTTGGCTCAGAAAAAAACAAGAAATAAAATAAGTATGTGTGGAGATTAGGGAAAGCAAGAGTTCAAAAACATTGTCTGCCTAATTATGGTTATACAACTGGACAGACCATTACACAAACAATTGGAGCTTATAATAATTGCAAAGCAACCATTGAAGAAACTTTAATATTCATATAGACTAGACCAATCAAATTGGCAAAGATGGTTTAGAAATTTGTCTGTTGAAGATTTTTGTAACAGTTTCCTGAAGTAATATATTGTGCAACCAACTGGTACATTACACTGAAACAGGATTAATTTATAGCTTCATAGCGAAAGATCCAGGGGGAGATAGTGATCATGAGACAATTAAACTTCGTATTACATCTAACAATGGCATACTTCAGTCCCAAATAAGAACATTAAACTTCAACAAAGCCAGTTACATCACTCTGAGGGAAGAACTGGCAAAGGTTGACACTGGTGGTAAATACAGTGGGAGAGATGAAAAAAAAATGCAAAATATTCAACAAAAATACATTGATAAATAAAAACCCAGTGAGAAAGATCCATCCATAACTTCCTTCGGAGGTTAATGTTAATATTAGATTAAAACAAGAGCTTATACTATTGTAAGGTCTAACGGTAAGTCTGATGATTGTTTTCAAATTTACGTTAGGACTAACAACAATATAAAAGAAAAGTAAGTTAGAATACAAGAGTAAACCATCCAAAACTATAAAATGATTGTAAGAGCTTTTATAAATATGTGAAAAGGAAGAGAGTAGCTGAAGTAAACACTGGTTCCTTATTGTTGTTATTCATTTATTAGTCACAAGTAAGGCTTACATTTAAACTGCAATGAAGTTACTGTGAAATTCTCCTGTGAAATTCCCCTTAGAATCAGAGACAGGAGGAATTATCTCAGGAAATGAGGAAATAGCAAAGATATAAAGCATTTTCCGTTCTTGCCCACTGATGGGATCTTCCTGTCCAGCTGAAGGCAACTACCCCCCCCCAACCCCCATGGCAAGTTCACCAAAAAAGGGATGGATGAGCCACGCAAAATACCACAGATATTGACGGGCCTGGAAATTCCTGGATATTTGATTTCTTCATAGGTTGTGGGCACGATTGACGAAGCTTTACGCCAATCCTTAATTGCTCTTGAATTAAATGTCTTGCTAGCCAACCATATAACGATGGATCAGGAGTCAAATATAGGCCAGGCAAGGTAAGGATGGCAGATTTCTTCCTCTGAAGGAAGGTGAACCAGGTGGAGTTTTATGAATGATAATTTCATGGTCACCATTACTCTAAAAGTTTTAGAATTCTGGATTTATTATTCAATGTTAAATTCCATCAGCTGCCATGGTAGGATTTGAACCAAAGTCCCTAGTGCATTCGCCTGGATTTCTGGAATTTTACTTAAGTAACGTTGCCACTCTGCCACTGTCTTCCCCCTATTTTTCATTAAATTCCTCTGTAATAAAACCAGCTGATGAAACTGTAACTCATCTGAATGGAAATTCTAGTTCAGTTACAAATATTAATTCTAACGAATGGGAGGTCAGTCAATACCAAATTGATTTTATTTGAGAAAAGTATATAAAATAGTAGAGTTTCTGTCTAATGTACGGTAACTGCATAGTTCTAATTACACCTTAGAGCCAAAAATAAAGACTCGCTTCTCCAGTTGCACATATAATTTATAACCAAATTCTCTGTGTTTGAATGCACAAGAAATATGGTTAGATATGTTTGATATCCAGCAGTGTGCTGACTTTTAAGCTAATGTTCCTTCTCATTGGCTGTCTGTTGATTCAAGGATGATGTCTATTCAAGGTGATGTGTTTCCGCCAAGGATCTTCATGTGACTGAACTGGCCTTTCTCGACTCACAGGTCGATGGGCTCATGGCTGAAAATGTACAATATAGTAGTATTGGAAGTGAAGGATACGCTGCCTTCTCTTTCCTTCTCATTGTTGTTCTGCCATATCATCAAAGCATTTGGACTCAAAGTATGATGCATGGTGGGCATGTTGCCACCATTTTGAATGACTGGTAGCAATTTCCTCCCAGTCATTATTGTTGATGTTACCATACTTCAAAGAGAATTTCAGACTATGTTTGTAGTATTTTCTTTGTTCTTTCCTTGCATGGTGGGTAATGTAAGTATTGATTTATTATTGTCACTTGTGTCAGTATACAGCGAAAAGTATTGTTTCTTGTATGCTATACAGACAAAACATCCCATTCACAGAGAAGGAAACGAGAGAGTGCAGAATGTAGTGAAACAGGCATAAACTAGAGTGTAGAGAAAGATCACCTTAATGCAGAGTAGATCCATTCAGAAATCTGATGGCAGCAGGGAAGGAGCTGTTCTTGAGTCAGTTGTTACGTGACCTCAGACTTTTGTATTGTTTTCCCAACGGAAGAAGGAGGAAGAGAGAATGCCCTGGGGGTGTGGGATCCTTAATTATGCTGGCTGATTTGCTGAGGCAGTTGGAAGTGTAGAGAGAGTCAATGGATGGGAGGCTGGTTTGATGATGGATATGGCTACGTTCACCACTTGTGTAGTTTTTGTGGTTTTGGACTTGGACTGAGATGCGGCGGGAAGATGTTTTTCAATCATTCAGACATGGTGACTAGTCCGTCATAATTGATTTTTGCCTTTCAATGCTTATGGAGTTGGCCTCAAGAAGGTATCAGGAAAATATTGGTGAGATGAATAAATCGGGAAAATCCAAGAAATTTGAATATTTTCTGCTGATTGTATATTTGAAAAACGGTGGTAAAAGCAAAGATAGCGTAGTAGCATTAATGAAATTAGTGCATTTAATATGCTGGTGAGCTTAACAAGATTGCAAAGATATGTTTACCCAAGGCAAGTTAGTAACAATGATTGAAGCACAGAGAGACAATAACAATGATTGAACATGATTAGAATGTATTAAGTTGTGAAGAGTTTCAAAAGATGAGATACAAGTTGTGAAAACAGAGATGTGAAGGAAGGTCAATAAAGTAAGCATACTTTACATGTGCACTCTGCACTCTGAAAGCTAAAATCAAGAAATGAAGGTAATTAAGTCTGACTTCTAAAGAAGTTGGGTTAAATCAGGGAAGGTTGGAGGAGAAAACTCCAATTAAGGTGATGAATAAACCTGTGCAGAGAAATGTTCGACTCAGTCAATAGCAAAAACAGTTACTTAATGCCCGGCAAAAAGTGTCTGTGAGAAAAGCTTATCTTGAACCACAAGAATATAAGAACTAGGAGCAGGAGTAGGCCATCTTCCCCTTGAGCCTGCTCCGCCATTCAATAAGATCATGGCTGATCTTTTCATGGACTCAGCTCCACTTACCCGCCCGCTCACCATAACCCTCAATTCCTTCACTGTTCAAAACGTTAACCATCCTTATCTAAAAAGTATTCCATGAGGTAGCCTCAGCTGCGTCACTGGGCAGGGAATTCCACAGATTCACAACCTTTTGGGTGAAGAAGTTCCTCCTCAACTCAGTCCTAAATCTGCTCTTCCTTATTTTGAGGCCATGCCTCCTAATTCTAGTTTCACCTGCCTGTGGAAACAACCTGCCCTACTACAATCTTATCTATTCCCTTCGTAATCTGATATGTTTCTATAAGATGTCCCCTCATTTCTCTGAATTCCAACGAGTATAGTCCCAGTCTACTTGATCTCTCTTCATAAGACAACCCTCTCAACTCCAGAATCAAACTAGTGAATCTCCTCTGCAACCCTTCCAGTGCCAGTATATCCTTTCTCAAGTAAGGAGACCAAACCTATACACAGTATTCCAAGTGTGGCCTCACCAGTACCTGATATAACTGCAACATAACCTCAGCTTTGACAAAGGGTCATCTGGACTCGAAACATCAGCTCTTTTCTCTCTTTACAGTTGCTGCCAGACTGCTGAGATTTTCCAGCATTTTCTCTTTTGGTTTCAGATTTCAGCATCCACAGTAATTTGCTTTTATGCAACATAACCTCCCTGTTTTTAAACTTCATCCTCCAAGCAATGAAGGCCAAAATTTAATGTGCCTTCTTAATTACCTGCTGCACCTGCTAACTAACTTTGTGTGATTCATGAGAAGGAAGCTGCTTACTTTATCTCAGAAATGACCCCAAGAGACATTATTGCACACCATTTCCCACCTTTTGCCAATCTGACTAGCTTCCTTTAACCATTAGTCTCTCTTTGCAGTTTTGTAGCTTGTTTCCAATCGTTCTGTTATCCGTGCTCTGACTCCACTTGGTCAATAGCCTGCTAGCTGATGTCTGATCAAAGACCTTTTCAAATATCCAAATATATTATATATATATAATAGTGCCCTTCTCTACTTTCGCTGCTATTCCAACAAAGCATTCAATATGATTGTTCGAATGTGACCTTTCCTTTTGAATCCATTCCAAATATTCATTATATTTTAAATGTTTTGCTGTTATACTGTTAAGTAACGATACCATTACATTTCCTACCAATGACGTTAAGTATAGATACCTGGACTTATCTAGCTTCTTTTTAAAATTAGACATATCATTGGTTGTCCGCCATTCTCTGGCACTCTCTCTCCCTTTTCTAATGAATTGTTATAAATATATATAATGTAACAGTTTCTCTGCTGTCTCTTCCCTGACTTATTTTAATATGCATGGACACTCTTGGTAAAAGCCACTTTAGACTCCCCGATGGCTCAGTTGATATGTCCCTGACTTAATGTGGGACTAAGCCACAGGTTCGATCCACAGTCTATCTTGGATTAACTGGCCTCATGAAAATGTATGAAGCCCAGGCTGAATTGAAAGTGCAGAATTTATCTTTGCTCTATAAGCTTTACTGATAATTCCTCATCCCTGGATCATGATAATTAACTGAAGCAAATATAGAAATGGTTACTAGGTGTAATTAATTACAGCTTAATGGTGTGCATCACATGAAGAGTGCCAGTTTAAAAGTAGACCCAGCGGAATAAATTGAAAATCAGACCGTGGTTTAGTCCAGTACAAAAATTCAGTCTCTTTGGAGAATATCATGGTAATTAATTTGGACCTATAGTTCTTGCATGCTTTTCATATTCTCAACAGTCCTTATTCAGATTGGTTTATGCACATTTAAACACCTAATGCATCGAGTGGGAAACTGCCTTGCTGTGAGTGTATGACTGGAGCAAATATCAAGGCTGAAGCCAGTCCTATTCTCACTGACATCCCCACGCACTGGTACATTTCAATAGGGTCATGTTCAGGAGCAAAGTCTTTGTGAAGCACCTTTCTTCCATGTAGAAGGTACTATATAATGTTCCTCAGAATCTCTGTGGTGCAGAAGGAGGCCTTCCAGCCTGTTGAGTCTGCAACAACTCTCTGACAGAGCAATTAACTCAGGCCCCCTATCCGCAACCCCAAACACGTACCCTGCTGATCCCCCCCAAACCTGCACATCTTGAGACACTAAGGGGCAATTTAACATGGCCAGTCAACCTAATCTGAAGTCTGAGAGGAAACCGAAGCATTGCCACAGTGGTTAGCACTGCTGCCTCACAGTGCCAGGAACCTGGATTTGATTCTGGCCTCGGGTCACTGTGTGGAGTTTGCACATTCTCCCCATATTTGTGTGGGTTTCCTCTGGGTGCTCCAGTTTCCTCCCACAGTCCGAAAGACATGCATTGGCTGTGCTAAATTTTCCCTCGACCAGGCATCAGAGTGTGGTGACTAGGGGATTTTCACAGTAACTTCATTTCAGTGTTAATGTAAGCCTACTTGTGACACTAATAAATAAACTTAAAAAAAACTTTTAAAACCACGCAGACATGGGGAGAATGTGCAAACTCCACACAGACAGTCACCTGAGGCCAGAATTGACCCCGGGTCCCTGGCGCTATGAGGCAGCAGTACGAATCACTCTGTCACCATGCCATCCTTCTTCCTCACATTCCTCCTCTTACCCAGAGCACTAATGGCTCCCTTCAAAGTTGTTGCTGAGATTAGCCCACATGAGCAGAGATGTGGACTGAATCTTGGATTTTCATGGCCTGCACACTAGGCTGTCTGTTTATCACTCATGAGGCTCAACATTTTCAATGTGTCCCTCCTCTTCCCTTCCAATTCTGTGCCAGATTAATCCCACCATGTTCAGAACACTTTGGCCTATATCATTATTTCGCCCATGAACATAAAAGGTGGTGTTCCTTCACTGTCACTGAGTCAACATCCCAGAATTCCCTAGAGAACAGCATCGTGGGTACAAAACTCGTACTGCAGCAGTTCAAGAAGGCAGCACACCATCACTTTCTCAAGGGTGTTTTAGAATGGGCTATAAATTATGGCCTAGCCAGCAACATCTACATCCCACAAATTAATATAAAATATAACTTCCCACCATTCTGTCCACATTCCCTTGCATTGATATCAAAATTAGCATCCCTCTCCCACCATTAGGGTCCCAATCCTTACATTTTTCTCAAGCCACAGCAAGCATTATTATATACTCTGTAAATTCTGGTTTATTGTACATTTCTTTTTACTGTTGTTAACAGAGTTTTCCGTTCTCACGTCCCTTTGGAATTCTGTTCTTAAAGTCCTGCTGCCCCTTTTCTCAGTCCCACCTTCAAAAGTATTCTGAATTCTGCCCCTTTAAATCCTGCCCATTAGGCAGGATTTTCCAATCTTCTCCATACCTGTCGCATGCCAGTGGGAATGGAGAATTTGGCGCTCAGCCGAAACTTCATTTATACCGCAGCGGCGCCAGAAAATCCCAGACACGGACTAGATCGGAGATCTTCAGCGAAGGTCTAGCTTCTCAGCCTTTACAGCTTTCTCTGTAAACTGCTTTAGGACATCTTGTGATGGGAAAATCATTACGGAAATATTTGATTTGCTCTGAGTAATTGGAATTTCAAAGTCAAAGATTGGAACCATTTCGAAGATGTCATACACAAACTATCACTTGCTGCTCCCGATTGCAACAAATAATTCCTAATACGCCCTGAATTGAAAGTCCAACAAGGTGTTATTGGAGTGCAGTTAGTGTTCAAAGAAAAAGTGTAGAACCTTTTACTTTGCTGAGAAATCTTGAAACATTCACAGTATAAGTTTCTTTTGAAATATGGTCATGTAGGCAGTGGCATAGCGGTATTGTTGCTGGATGAATAATCCAGAGACTCAGAGTAATATTTCTGAGGACCTGGGTTCAAATCCCACCATGGCAAATGAATAAACCTAAATTCAACAAAATCTGGAATTAAAAGTCTAATGATGACCACAAGTTGATTGTTGTAAAAACCCATCTGATTCACTGATGAGAAGGAAATCTGCCATCTTCACCTGGTCTGGCCTACACGTAAATCTCATGACACACGACAGCGCAGAGTCGCTGAGCAGAGACTGATAGCCAAGTTCCGCACACATGAGGATGGCCTCAACCGGGATCTTGGGTTTCATGTCACACTATTTGTAACCCCCATAACGACTTGCCTGGGCTTGCAAAATTTCACTAACTGTTCTGTCTGGAGATAAGACACATCTCTTTAACCTGTGCTTAGCACTCTATCCACTCACACTGTCTGTACCTTTAAGACTTGATTACCTGTAGAGACTCGCATTCCAATCATTATTTTGTAAATTGAGTTTGTGTCTTTATATGCCCTGTTTGTGAACACAACTCCTCACTCACCTGATGAAGGGGCAGCACTCTGAAAGTTAATGGATTTAGCTACCAAATAAACCTGTTGCAATTTAACCTGGTGTTGTGAGACTTCTTACTACATATAAATCTGCAGCAATGTGGTTGATCTTTAACAGTCCATGGGCATGAACAATAAAGACTGGCCCAGCCTGTGACACCCTCATTCAATGAATGAATTAAAAAAAACGTTGTACCAAATTTGTGCAAGGTTCCATAAACAGCAATGGGATAAATTATGATATTATTCACCAGTGTGAGTTGTGAACATTTGCAATGAATGTCAGCTTGGGTACAAGGACACTTTTATCCATCTTTTGACCAGTGCCATACAATCTTTAGCTTACAATCTCAGAGAACTGATAGAGCCTTGTCCATCTTTGTCATTCACAACACGCAGAGATAGAAAACATTCTGTTAGTATGGAAAAATCCTCCAAGAGGTTTAACCAGAAAGTAAAGGCAAAATACTGCAGGTGCTGGGATCTGAAAGAAAAACAGAAAATGCTGGAAAAACTCGAAACATCGGCTCTATTCTCGCCGCAGATGTTGCCAGACCTGCTGAGTTTTTCCAGCATTTTCTGCTTATGTTTCACCAATAAGTAATTGGGCACAGTTTGACATCGGGATGGAGAATTAAGTTGTTAAGATTTGTTAAGGTTTACAGGCAGAAGGGCTGAGGGATGGATTTCCAGAGAATAGGGGCTACGCAGATGAAAATATATCCATCTATAGCAGGGGCAAAATGGTGAGGATTTTGAGTACAAAAGACCACATTTGGAGGAATCCAAAGGGTTGACAGCTGCAGAATTTAGAGGGTTGAGAGCTACAGAAGATCACTTAGATGTTTCATTCTCACGCTACAGTATAAATATCTCCCATTCTCTTTTAGCTTTGACAAAGGGTTATCTGGACTCGAAACATCAGCCCTTTTGCTCTCCTCACAGATGCTGCCAGGCCTGCTGAGATTTTCCAGCATTTTCTCTTTTGGTTCCAGATCCCACCATCCGCAGTAATTTGTTTTTCAAGAAAAAAAATCTCGAGATATTGGTTGGTAACATCATTTGCATTTGACCTGCTGTGCAGAATGCATTAATTTCCAAAGCTGGGTTATCAATGAGTGCATCTTACCCTTGATCCGTGTCATGCAACTTTGATGTTTAATGCCCTGTTCCGATATTTCAGAAATACTGTTCTCAAAACGATATGCTTCTGCTAATGAAGTGACACTACAGTGATCCAGCGTAATAAAGGACTTACAGAGTATCAAAATTAATATAAATATATTACAGCGCATTTTGATAATGTGCCTTCAGCAGCTTTCTCGATGCCATCTTCAATTTAATTAAATTCACACATGACACTTCATTTCACTTTCATGAATGCAACAGAATTAGCCTGTGCTGGCTTGCCACCTCCACCACCCTGTAATATTCTTAACACTTTATGGTCTCTTTTTTGTTTCCCTCCGGAATTTTATGTCAAATAACCGGAACCAAATATTAATTTCAGTGAAACTCTGAGAATTATGAGCTGTTGTTATTAAGAGGGGAAAAAATCACCAAGGGAATAACCTACTTTTTTGAGTTTTATGGGATATAATTAACATACTGTTCAAAACCCTCCACACTTTGCGAGCTTATCTGTACAGTTTTCTTTAAAGGGAGATTATCCCCCTCACTTAATCCCTTTTTATTAAGGGTTTAGAATTCTTTATTGGATTTAATGCGACAATTAAGTCACCAATTTTTGCTGATGTGTTATGGTTTTGGCTTATGGTATCAAACTTCACTTTACCAGAATGTTATGGGTTCATCAGAAGAGGTGCAAAGATGATTTTGGCTTATGGTATCATACTTTCCTCTGTCAGAAGGTTATAGGTTCATGTTCCACTCCGGACAACTGAACACAAAACCTCAGCTGATGCTTTGTTGCAGTATGGGGACACTGCTGAACTGAAAAATGGCATCTAATGGAAGAGAAATTCCTCCTCTACCTTCACTATTCTCCACCTCGCTGCAGCCATTGAAGCAGCTGGAACACCTTCTTGCTTCAATGTTACCTCTCACGATCATCATCATGGACCCGTGATTGCATTCTTTCAGTTTTGCCCCTTGACTCATTCCCAATTTAACCACACCGGCATTGGAAGCCATGCATTGAAAAGCCTTGGTCAAAAACTTTGGAATTCCCTCCCTAAACCTCTCTGCATCCCGACCCTTCTCGCCAACATTAAGATGTCCTCTGAAACTGCCTCTCTGACAAAACGTTTTGCTACTTGTGCAGATAATTCTTGACATGGCTTCAAATAAGTGGGCAAAATGCACTTTGAGGCATAGCTGGACGAGAAACCAATGCAGGTCAGAGAGCTTTAGATTCATTTTTCAGCAGAGTATTGGGTGATCTGAAGTTTATGGAGGGTGGAAGTTGGCAGGCCAGCTAAGACAACATTGGAATAATCAGTTCTAGAGGTAACAAAGGAAATGGATGAGAGTTTCAACAGCCGGTCAGCTGAGCTAGGGACAAAGACAAACAATGTTACAGAAGTGGAGATCGGAAGTCTTGGTGAGAAGATGATACGGGGTCAGAAGCTCAGCTTAGGGTCAAGTTGATGGGCTGATTCAGTGTCATACAGTAGCCATGGGAAGCAATAGAATAAATGGCAACAGAGCAGAAACTGTAGCATGGAAAATGGCATCATTCTGCCCAAAATTTAATAGGAGGAAACTGCCGTGTGACAAACCAGACTAAGGGGGGGTTGGTATGGTGGGGGTGGGGGGTAGGGGGATTTTAAAGGGAGGCGAGGTGGAGACACAGCAAATACGTGAACTTGTTTAAAATATCACACAGCTCTGATGTGGAGAATTCATTTGAAGTGTTGCCTTCAATCTTGCTCACCAGCGTCAAAATTATAATTTCAGAAAGCAAAATGTATTGATATTTTCACGAGCTGGAGAATCTTGCATAAGGGGGCATAACTACAAGACAAAACGCCAACCATTTGCAAAAGGTCGTGAATGTAGCCCAATCCATCACGCAATCCATCAGACTGCTGTCCATCAAATCTATCTACACTTCCCACTGCCTCGGCAAAGCAGCCAGCAAATTAAGGACCCCACACACCCCGAACATTCTCTCTTCCACCTTATTCTGGAAAAGAAATACAAAAGTCTGAGGTCATGTACCAACTGACACAAGAACAGATTCTTCCCTGCTGCTGTCAAACTTTTGAATGGACTTACCCTGCATTAAGTTGATCTTTCTCTACATCCTAGCTATGACTGTAACACTACATTCGGCACTCTCTCATTTCCTCCTCTTATTAGCGGTATGCTTTGTCTGTATAGCGCACAAGAAACAATACTTTTCACTGTACATATGTGACAATAGTAAATCAAATCAAATCAAATCAAAGCCTGATCCTTCAATCATCTTCTGAGGGAGCCTTGCTGAATTCGCTCACAAATTTCTTTTTCGATGTGGAGTTGCCTGTGTTGGACTTGGGTAAGCACAGTAAGTTGACTCACAACACCAAGTTAAAGTTCGACAAGTTTATTTGGTAGCAAGAGCTTTCGGAGCGTTGCCCCTTCAACAGGTGAGCGAAGAGTTTGGTTCACAAACCGGGCAGGTATAGACACAAACTCAATTACAAGATAATGGTTGGAATGCAAGTCTTAACAGGTAATCAGGCTTTTACAGGCGCAGACACTGTGAGTGGAGAGAGCTTTAAGCACAGGTTAAAGAGGTGTGAATTGTCTCCAACCAGGACAGTTAATTTTTTCCCCCACAGATTAATTTTGGATTTAAGCTGCATCAAATACAGCCCTTGTCCTCAGTTCCATGTGCATTTAATTATTGTGATTTATTGTTGTCACATGCATTAGCGTACAGTGAAAAGTATTGCTTCTTACGCACTATACAGACAAAGTATATGGTTCATACAGAAGAGAAAGAGAGGGTGCAGAATATAGTGTTTCAATCATAGCAAGGGTGTAGAGAAAGATCAACTTAACACAATCAAAAGTTTAATGACAGCAGGGAAGAAGCTGTTCTTGAGTCGGTTAATAATGATCTAAGACTTTTGTATCTGTTTCCTGATGGAAGAAAGTGGACGAGAGAAGGTTCTCTGTAATAAAAAACATTTTTAACCCAAGCAATAGCCCTTGCAACATTGTCAGGAGACTTAGTTTTATTAATAGCAGTGCTATTAATAAATGTGTGGGTGCGTGGGGCACTTGATTATGCTGGCTGCAATGGGAAGGGTAGACAATTTTGCTGTCATTTTTTTTCCTATCATTTACCTGAAGTACATTGCTTTACAATGCAAGCACCATCTCATTATTTAATTTTATTCAAAGCATTCCACATAAATTTGCGATGATTGGGTGCGTGGAGGTTAGCTATGCACATGAAAGGATTGAAATAGAATCTGTTTGCTAGTATTGTGCTAACCAAATCTAATGCACTGCCCAATGATTCAGGAGACTTTCTAACCTTTTATGTAGAAAAGCTTCAAATTATTTGGAGCACTGCTATTAATAAAATTAAGTTTCCTGACAGTGTTGCGAGGACTATTGTTTTTAAAATGTTTTTTATTACAGAGGTCCAGCATTAAAGATTAAAACCATTTCAACTTTTTTATTTGAGTATCATATATGATGCAAATACTTACCAATATATTTCTCTTTCTCCTTTTCAATTTAATTCATGGTACAATTGTCAATGATAAGGTCATGGGCATTTGACCCAAGACTCCTAGAGGGCCAAGTTAGACACGAAAAATCAGCAGGATAAGTCTTCATTGCAGCTTACATGCCTTGGTTCACAGTTGAGTGCCTTTGTTAAATGCCATAATTAAATGCCCTAAATTGTACCCTTGGCGTGCCCATGCTGCCAACATGTCAGTTTTAAATTGCACATCAATACTGGTGTCCTAGGGCACAGTGGTTAGCACTGCTGCCTCAAACAGCCAGAGACCTGGGTTCAATTTCCGGCTTGGGTCTCTGTGTGGAGTTTGCGCATTCTCCTCGTGCCTGCGTCGGTTTCCCCCAGGGGCTCCTGTTTCCTCCCACAGTCCAAAGATGGGTGGGTTAGGTGGATTGGCCATGATAAATTGTCAGGGGGACTAACTAGGGTAAATGCATGGTGTTATGGGGAGAAGGTCTGGGTGGGATTGTGGTTGGTGCAGACTTGAACGGCCTCCTTCTGCACTGTAGGATTCTATGATTCTATCCAGCATCATGCTGTTCCGAAGTTGCTTGTGGTCCTGGCTGACCTCCCTCTTTCCAACTTCTGTAAACTCAACCTCATCCAAAGCACTGTTAATCATACCCTAATGTGGAGCAGGATTTTACAGGCTGTGCTCATCCCAAAACTGTAAAATCCTGCCTGAGGCCAACGGACCTTTACATGGTCCATCCCTCGCCTGCTCCGATTCCCATGGTCGGTGGGCCAGTAAAATTCCAGCCATTGGAGTCTGTTTGCCCATCT
The DNA here is from genome assembly GCF_965287045.1 of Carcharhinus amblyrhynchos. Lineage (NCBI taxonomy): Eukaryota > Metazoa > Chordata > Chondrichthyes > Carcharhiniformes > Carcharhinidae > Carcharhinus > Carcharhinus amblyrhynchos. Next base: position 85,234,998 of record NC_137334.1, read on the forward strand.
ACGCCTGTAGTTGCTGACCCACAGTGGCCCCTAGACTAAAACACCTCAAAATTTGCATTGTTGAGTGCCACCCTGGCCTCACCCCTCTCTCCTCCCGTGACTTCCTCCAACTTTTTAAGCCTCTGAGTATCTCCAATTCTGATCTCTGGCCCATCCTCACTGCTCTTCACTTCGCCATTGGCAGCCATACCTTCAGCTGCTAATAGTCCCGACACTCAGCAATTCCCTCCCCAAACATCCCCGCCTTGGAAAATGAATTTTGTCTGAAGCCATTCCTGTGAAGTGCCTCGCGATGTTTTCGCTTTGGTTGATTATTTTTAATGTGCTATTTAAATCGATGTTGTTGTACAAGTGTATGGAGGTCTTAAGCTGTTTGTGCTGCTTCTTCTCACTTAATGTTTGCGCCTGATAGATGGTTCACTGCACGCAACATTTTCTCATTAATCCTGATCACTTCACTTTACTGCCTTCTAAATGGTATTAACTGCCGACTGTGCCTTAATTATAAACAATTACGTGATGTTGTTTCCAGCTCCAAGCCAGCTTCGCTTAAATGCAAGCTTTTCACATCCTCTGCAACACATGCAACATGAGAATCTCAGTGGCCAAATCTCAGCGGCCTCTAAGCTTCGAAAGCTGGAGAGTATTTAGCATGGTTTACTTGTTGTTCAGCACAATGCAAGAACGGCTTTTGTGAAAACAAGGTTGAAAATTACGCTACATATTGTTGAACTCTCAATTCCATGCTATGAACGTCACCCTGCCCCTCCCCAGCCACCACCCCCACTCCTTCCCCCTTCCAAAGTTCCCATTGCCTTGCATCACTCACAAACTTCAAGAGCAAATTGGCCACCTACATTGCTTGGTGGCCAAACAGTTGAGGACTCTGGGTCTGTTTGCATTAGTTTAGAAGGATGAGAGGGGATCTTATTGAAACTTACAGGATACTGCGAGGCTTGGATAGAGTGGACATGGAAAGGATGTTTCGACTTGTAGGATAAACTAGACTCAGAGGGCACAACTGCAGACTAAAGGAACGATCCTTTAAAACAGAGATGGGGAGGAATTTCTTCAGCCATGGAGTAGTGAATCTGAGAAATTCTTAGCCGCAGAAGGCTTGGAGGCCAGGTCATTGAATGTCGTTAAGGCAGAAATAGATAGGTTCTTGATTAATAAGGGGATCAGGTGTTACGGGGAAAAGGCAGGAGAATGGGGATGAGAAAAAAAATCAGCTCTGATTTACCGGCACAGTAGCACAGTGGTTAGCACTGCTGCTTCACAGCTCCAGGGTCCTGGGTTCAATTCCCGGTTCGGGTAACTGTCTGTGTGGAGTTTGTACATTCTCCTTGTGTCTGCGTGGGTTTCCTCCGGGTACTCCGGTTTCCTCCCACAGTCCAAAGATGTGCAGGTTAGGTTGCGTAGGTTAGAGGGATTAGTGGGTACAATATGTAGGAATATGGGCCCTGAGTGGTATTGTGTTCGGCACGGACTCGATGGGCCGAAGGGCCTCTTTCTGCACTGTAGGGTTCTATGTTCTATTGAATGGTGGAGCAGATTCGATGGGCTGAGTGGCCTAATTCTGCTCTTATGGTCTTATATTGGAGGCCAGTGGAAATGGCACACCAGTGAGGTAATTTCCATTGAAACCCCATTCTGTAAGAAGCTCCACCTTATTTCAGGAAACTCGTCCCAAAGAAGGTAGGCTGCCTTTACAATGCATGGACAACTTACTCTACCCAAATTAACATCTTCGCAAGAGTGAAAGCTCATCCCAAAAGTGAATAGTTGCTCTCCAAAAACTTACTATCTGCTCTGTATAAACCACAGAGATGCAATCAAGAAACTTGACAATGTTTTGGTGGCTACAGCTAGTGCAAGCTCTTTGCAAGAGTCGCCCGGTTAGTATCATTTTCCTGTCTTTGCCTCTTGGCCCTGCAATTTTTTTCCCTTCGCATATTTATCTGATTCCTTTTCGAAAGTGGTTATTTAATCTGCTTACTTCACACTTTCTCCCAGCGAATTGTAAATCATAACTCACCGCTTAAAAGAAAATCTCTGCTTCTCAGTATTAATCCCTTTGCCATGTACGTTTCGTCTGGCCCTTCCACTGCCATTGAAAAATGTTTCCCCTTGTGGCGTGATGGTGCACAGGTGATGAAATGTAGGGGGAATCGGGAATTCAGTTCATAGAACCATAGAAACTAGAAGCAGGCGCAGGCCATTTGGCCCTTCGAGCCTGTCCTGACATTCATTTTGTTCATGACTCATCATCAAATTCAATATTCTGATCCTCCCTTTCTCCCATATACCTTGATCCCTTTAGCCCTTAGAGCTTTATCTAATTTTTGCATGGAATCAAATAGAGAAAGTTTGAATAGGTTAGGGCTTTATTCCCCTGAGCATAGAAGAATGAAGAGATATTTGACAGAGATGTATAACATTTTATTGGGTATAGATAGAGTGAATGCAAGCAGGCTTTTTCCAGTGAGGCTAGGGGAGAAAAAAAAACTAGAGGACATGGGTTAAGGGTGAAGGGGGAAAGTTTAAAGGGAATATTTTAGCGGGGGCTTCTTCAGACAGAGAATGGTGGGAGTGTGGAATGAGCTGCGAGATGAAGTGGTGAATGCAGGCTCACTTTTGACATTTAAGAAAATCTTGGACAGGTACATGGATGAGAGGGGTGTGGAGGGATATTGTCCAGGTGCAGGTCAGTGGGACTAGGCAGAAAAATAGTTTGGCACATCCAAGAAAAGCCAAAAGACCTGTTTCTGTGTTGTAGTGTTCTTTGGTTCTGTGGTTCTATAGAATCATAGCCCGAAAGAAAAAATGCTGGAAAATCTCAGCAGGTCTGGCAGTATCTGTAAGGTTGGAAAAGAGCTGACATTTCAAGTCCACATGACCCTTTGTCAAAGCCTTTGATTCCATAGAATCACAAAATCCCAACAATGCAGAAGGAGGCCATTAGGCGCATCAAGTCTGCACCGACCACAATCCCACCCAGGTACGATCCATGTATTTCTCTTCATCTTAATCCAAAAAGGCTAATCCCTTATCCTCAAACTTTGACCTCTCGTTCTGAACTCCCTCACCACTGGAAACAGTCTTTTTGAATCTATCCTGACTAATCCTGTTAGAATTTTATAAGTTTCACTCTTCAATACTCCAATGAATATAACCCTAACTGACTTAATCTCTCCTTATATGGCAGACCTGCTATCCCAGGAATCAGCCTGATAAACCTTCGCTGTACTCTCTGTAGAGTAAGGACATCCTTCCTCAGATAAGGACAACAAAACTGCACACGATACAATTCAATCCTCAATCTGTAATCAGGCTTCAGCTGCGATTTCTTTACAATGCTTTGAAGGGGTGTTGGGTAAAGGTTGTGATGGGGGAAGGTGGGTGGGATGACTTTAATCAGGCAACTGAGGTTGGCTGTTGGAATATGAGCTCCCTGATTATGGGTGAAATTGATGGGCCAATTAGGGAGCCTCTTGCTTTGCACTTAACCAGGCGTGTCAGTTCCTCTGGGACTCTGGGTGCAGACTGCTAACTTAAAGCACTCTGCATGCTTTTGTCAGACTTGTAAATTAAGGGATTTTGGTGAAGGGACTTCTGCCTCTGAGGACTTATGAGTGGGAAAAGGGGAAAATGGAGACATGGAACTGGTGGAAGTCATTATCGTGTGTGCTGATGATTTTACAGAGTCGGACATGGCTGATTTTGATGGCAGAAGCTCGCTGCTCTACAGATTCAACCAAAAGAGTGTGAGCACGGTGAAGGACATGATTTCCCTGAAGTTCAAGACTTTACAAAGTGATGGAGTGGTTCTGCACGGAGAGGGTCAACGGGGAGATTACATCACGCTGGAACTCAAGAAAGGCAAACTTTCACTGCAGATCAATCTCGGTAAGGATCTTGTTGCATTATTTTGAGATGGGGGTGGGGGCGGATTCTGTTCCTGTTTCCAGTGGGCTGGAGCGTTATATCCTAAGAGAAGCCCAAAGTGTGACTTAGGACACTGGGATCTCTCATTGTTATTGTCCTTACTCCTCTGCCCTGTCAATGTCACAACAGAAATCCCAATGTTCAACGTTGGAAAACCCATTGTGATAAGTTTACATCTCATTATCAAGCTCTCTAATGACAGGTCTGTTGAGGTGAGCACCTAGTGAACAGAATGTGCCAGAAGAGTTCAGGTGTGTGCCTTACTCAGGTGGGAGAGGATTATGCCTCGGCACTGCCCTCTGGCATTGCATCCTGGTGTTTGGGCTGGTGTTCCATTTTCAATTTTTTGTAACAGGGAACCCTCTAAAATTGATACCCAAACTTTTAAAGACGATGTGGAGATGTCAGCGTTGGACTGGAGTGGGCACAGTGAGGAGTCTCACAACACCAGGTTAAAGTCCAACAGGCTTATTTGGAACCATGAGCTTTTGGACTCAGTGGATGGAGGAGCAGCACTCTGAAAGCCTGTTGGGCTTTAACCTGGTGTTGTGAGACTTCTTACAGTGCCAAACTTTTAAAACCTAAGTAGCTGACAGAGAGGGCTACACCACTCTGCTGAGAAATGGGAAAAGTCCTCCCGAAGATTTTCATCCTTGCAAGAACTGAACCTTCTCAGGGTATCTCATTAACTCAAAAATGAACCCCATCTTACTACTCTCCATCAGGAAAGAAGTAGCAAAGAACTCTGTCTTGAGGATTCCTAAGTATCTTCAGCAAACATTGATATAATTAAACTTTCTCCTCTTGCCCACCACACAAAACATCAACCACATGGAATTAAAAATTATGCTCAACCAACAAAACAGCATGGATTTGAAGGATAGAGATTTTCTTATTCAATAAGGAACAAAGAACAAAGAAAATTACAGTGCAGGAACCAGACTGAATTAAAACCTCCTACCCTTCCGGGGATGATATCCCTCTGTTTCCCTCCTATTCATGGGTTTGTCAAGACGCCCCTTAAAAGTCACTATTGTATCTGCTTCCACTACCTCCCTCGGCAATGAGTTCCAGGCACCCACCACCCTCTGTGTAAAAAATCTGCTTCGTACATCTCCTTTAAACTTTGCCCCCTGCACCTTAAACCTGTGCCCCCTAGTAATTGACTCTTCCACCCTGGGAAAAATAGGCACCTGTAGGCTTAGATTAACACTGCAATGAAGTTTCTATGAAAATCCCCTAGTTGCCCCACTCCAGCAGCTGTTTGGGTACACTGAGGGAGAATTTAGCACAGCCAATGCACCTAACCAGCACATCTTTTGGACCGTGGAAGGAAACAAGAGCACCTGGAGGAAACACACGGAGACACGGGGAGAACGTGCAGACTCCACACAGATGGTGACCCAAGGTTGGAATTGAACCCAGGCCCCTAGCGCTGTGAGGCAGCAGTGCTAACCACTGTGCCACCATCCCACCCTGATGTGACAGAAAATGAGTTATGATCTTTTTTCATACAAGGTCTGCCAAATGCGATTTGCTAACCAAAAGTTAATGAGGGCTGTATCATGTATGTGGGCTTACTACAGTATTTTTCAATTTGTAATAAAAACTAAAACATGTAAGAATTGCCAGATAGGCCCACCAGCATCTGAGAGGAAGATCATAACATTTTTGTATTAATTCCTGTGTTGGATCTGGCACCAAGTCGCAGGAGGGGAGGTCTGATAGAGGTCGACAAAATTATGAGAGGCTTAGACAAGGTTGATAGTCAGAAGATGTTTCCCAGGGTGGAAGTGTAAATGAAAAGGGGGAACAGGTTCGAGGTGAGAGGGGGAAAGTTTAAGGGAGATGTGCAGAGGAGGTTTCTCATGCAGAGAGTGGTGAGTGCATGGAACACGCTGCCAGACAAGGTGATGGAAGCAGGCGCATTAGCAACATTTAAGATGCATCTGAACGGATACATGAATATGGAGGGAATAGAGTGATACTTATTGAGAAAGGGCAGAAGGATTTTTTAAATTTAATTAGGGCACCGTGAGCGGACCAGCTTGGAAGACCAAATGGCCTGTTTCTGTGTTGCACCTTTCTTTGTTCTTTGACAAGCCATTTCAATGCTTATGGAAACATCAGCCTTAGCAAAGGAACATATCTCACTGACCCAATAGTTCTGCTGTCATTTCACGCTCCATCAAATGTTGATTGGCAGAAGGTAGCGTGAAATTCCTGCCTTGGACATTTGTTGGCCAAATAAATTATCCAGCATTTTTCTAGCCCCTCCAGGCACAGTGCTGCAGTGGTTGGAAGAGGCACTGAAGCAACATGCTTGGAGATAAGTGCAGGGAGCTGGAGTTAAGGAATGCAACAGGGGCTCAGGTAGGAGAGGCTAGGAGAACCTGGGATTCATGAGCGGATTGTTTGAGATGCTGGAGTGTTGGATCAGTGCGGGGAGAGGGAGGGCCAGTGATCTCCAGGCCATGAAACTATAGAACCCTTACAATGCAGAAGGAGGCCATTCCTTCCATCAAATCTGTACTGACTCCCCAAAAGTGCATTTCACCCACCCACACCCACTCCCCACTCCCCCACCCTAACCCCATAAGCCTGTGTATTTACTATGGTTAATCCACCTCATCTACATAACTTTGGACTGATGAAGTCCCCATTCCGCATTCCCACTTGATGTGAGCTTGGCCATCCTTCTGTTTCTACCCTGCACCCGGATTTGTATTCAGCCTCTTGCCTATAAATTGAGCCTGGGCCAGAAAAGGTACCTAAGTGGCAATTAAGTGGCCGCTACGGGCCTTAACTGGATAAAGGATGGGCTTTTCCCCAAATTGCGACCCTGGTGTAAAATTACCTCTAGATCAGGGTGGAATGGATCCCAAAGGATGCAATTTCATGCCTAACTTGCTTCAAAATCCACTGGGCAGGGAGTGTAAAATTCTGGATGTAGGGCAGTTAGAGAATGATGGCACGGTGCACACAGCAGTTAGCACTGCTGTCTCACTGTGTCCAGGACCCAGATTGATCCCAGCCTCGGGTGACATGTCCTCCACATGTCTGTGCGGGTTTCCTCTGAGTGCTCCAGTTTCCTCTTACAGTCAAAAGATAGGCAGCTTAGATGGACTAGCCATGGTAAATGTGTGGAATTGTGGGGATAGGGCAGGGGAGAGGACCTGGGCAATGACCGAGTGGTATTATTACTCGACTATTGATCCAGAAAGTCAACTAATGTTCTGGGGACCCGGGTTCGAATCCCGCCACAGCAGATGATGGAATTTGAATTCCATATAAAACATCTCGAATTAAATGCCTAATGATGACCATGAACCCATTGTCGAGTGTTGGAAAAATCTATCCAGGTCACGAATGTCCTTTAAGGAAGGAAATCCGCCATCCGTACTGGTCTGGCCTACTTGTGATTTCAGAGCCACAGCAATGCGATCAGCTGCCCTCAGACAAGTAGGGATGGGTAATAAATGTTGCTGAGCCAGAGATGCCCATACACCACAAATGAATAAAAAAAACTTTGTCAGAGAGTTGGCACAGACTGGGTGGGCCGAATGGCCTCCTTCTGCACTGTCGGGATTCTATGGTTCTATGATTCAATAGACATGAAATCAAATCTTGGAATCTGAAAACAACTTTCACGTAGAGGCGCCTAAACAGTTGAATAATCTAATCATAGAGTCATAGAATCCTTACTATGATGAAAGAGGCCATTTGGCCTATCGAGTCTGCACTTATCACAATACCACCCTGGCCCTATTCCCATGATGTTGGACTGGGGTAAAAACAGTAAGAAGTCTGACAACACCAGGTTAAAGTCCAACAGGTTTATTTGGTAGCAAACGTCACATAACCCTAACCCTACTTATTTACCCTGCTAATCTTCTGACATTAAGGGACAATTTAGCATAGCCAATCAACCTAACCCGCACATCTTTGGACTGTAGGAGGAAACCCAGGCAGATACGGGGAGAATGTGTAAACTCCACACAGAGAGTCACCCAAGCTGGGAATTAAACCCGGGCCCCTGGCACTGTGTGGCAGCAGTGCTAACCACTATGCCACTGATCCCCTAATCTATAATACTGAGAGGATATTGTATTGACTATAAAATAGCTGCCTTTGACCTCATTGTGCAAGGACACAATCTTGCAGTGACATTGTCACCTTGTTTTCGGGTTATGATGTGCACAATCTCCTAATTGGCTTTTCTTTGAATTTTCTCTTTTGTTTCTTATTGCTAAAACCTTAGGTGATACAAAGCTGCGATCAGTTAACGGTCACACCTCGGTCACGCTGGGGAGCCTGCTGGACGATCAGCACTGGCATTCCATTACAATCGAACGATACAACAAGCAAGTGAATTTCACCGTGGATAAGCACACGCAGCACTTCCGAACCAAGGGAGAGTTTGATTATCTGGATATTGATTACGAGGTAGGCTTAATTGATCGTGATGAGAGATGCAATGCTTTCAAATTTCATTATTGTCACTTGTTCCTTTCAAATTTTTTGTTTATGTTGTTATGCCTTCAAGCTATGTGTAGCTCATAACTATATCTTCTGGTGACTTTTTACCATTTAAAGTACATCGGACATTAGAGGTGTGAGGATTTATGTGCATCTTAATTTGCCTTCTAACCTTAAAATAGATGGCAGTAAATGTGAGTGATAGAGGTTTTACAGCATGGCATCAGGCCCTTTAGCCCAACGTGTCCATGGCAACCAATTTCTATGACAAAGCTACTCTCAATGGCCCACATTTGACCCATATTCCTCTATACCCATCCATGCAACTGTCTAAATGTTTTTAAAAGACAAAATTGTCCCTGCCTCTGCTACTGCCCCTGGCAACTCATTCCAGACACTCACTGTCCTTTGAGTGAAAAAGCTGCCCCTGTGGACCGTTTGTATCTTTCCTCTCTCACCTTAAACCTGCCATCTCTAGTTTTAGACTCCTCTATCTTTGGGAAAAGGTGTTGACTAGCTACCTTATCTATGCTTATTATTAATTATTATTTTGTTAGATTTTATAGACCTCTCTAAGATCACCCCTAAGCCTCCTACACTCCAGGGAAAAAAAGTTCCAGTTTATTCAGGCTCTCCTTGTATTCCAAACAGAAAAAGCAGTTGAAATTTCATAAGGCAATTGTGAATGAAAAGGGCTTTGGTCTTCATTGCAGTGTTAATGTAAGCCTACTTGTGATACAAACGAATAAACTGGAATCTTTGAACACTCTTGTTGGGAAGAGCATGCTTCTAGATCCGCGTAGTGATTTATTAAGATATATACTTTTGGCAAGGTCAAAATACATTGCTCTGACCATGGCATGTAGGATGAAAACTACTGTGATGAATGATTCATGGTAGTGGAGGGGCAGGCGTTGCTGAAAGAGTCCTAGTAGAAGGGAAGGGGTAATCCCATGGTGAAAGGGAGGCAGTCCCACAGATGGGACGATTCTGGTTGAGGACAATCCTGTTAGGTGTAGGAGAAATCTAGTGGAGATGAAGGGGAATTCTGCTGGTTAGTGGGTGGAGATCCCCGTGAAGGGGTTAGTTGGGATAGGGGGGAAGGAGCTGTGCTGGAGATTTGCTGGGGGGAGGGGAGGGATGGTGGTCAGTGTTGATCTGTACAATAGTTACCCAATGTTAGAAGTGGCTTAAATCCTTCAAGCCTTTTCTGGGTGATTTTTGACGTAGCTTTCTCAGAAGCATCCGAAGTTTGCAATTCAGATCGCTCTTTCCATCACATCATTGGGGAACCTCCATTCCGCCATTACACTGCCCTGGAACTCAGATGTTACAGCTCAACATCACTTATTAACAGTTTTTTGTGTGTAAGGTGACTCTTTCAGCGATCACATCAGAGGTGTAGGGGTGGCTACTCTCAATGGGGGACTGCCTTCTTGAAGTATACAGATCCTTGGGAAAGGAAGGCCCTCACTATCCCATCTCCCAGAAGCCACTTGGATGTTGTTTTTTTGATGAAATCGACAGACTTAGCAGATGGCGGTGGGAGCAGTGGGGGGGGCGGAGTGGTGGGAGAACTGTTGCGGGGGGAGAGAACCGCAGGAGGTGTGCAGCAGGAGATCGGGTCCAAAGTCAGTAAAATGCTGGCTGAATTGTAAAATGGCTGTCAATAAGCCAATTCATTTCAATGGTTGGCAGCCCGCCCCCAGTTGGTGGGCAGCTGAGCCACAGCCGTTTCCACCTTTGGTTGCCTCCTTATGTCTTCTGTACCACCCTTCCCACCTCCCAGCCTATCCCAAAAAAACATCCCCGCCAACACTAAAAGTTAAAGTTATTCATCACAAGTAGGCTTACATTAACACTATAATTAAGTTATTGTGAAAATCCCCAGTTATCTGTTCGGGTACACTGAGGGAGAATTTAGCATGGCCAATGCACTTAACCAGCACACCTTTCAGATTGTGGGAAGAAACTGGAGCACCCGGAGGAAATCCACACAGACAGTCACCCAAGCTGGGAATCGAACCTGGGTCCCTGGCGCTGTGAGGCAGCAGTGCTAACTACTGTGCCACCCTGCCACTACTGATAAATGTTCACAGATGTGAACCCCATTTCTCCCAATAGGTTTTCCCATTCCTGCTTTTCCAGCATTTTCTATTTTTGTTTCAGATTTTGGAGCATCTGCATCATTTTATTTCTAAACAAATTGACAACTTTTATAGATTCATCTTTCTCCCTCCGTGAGACACTCCACCCAATATTTAGTTACTTAGTACAAAATTCCATAGAGGGAGGATTTAATTGACTTAACCGCGTATCAATTGTTTTTATCTGAACAATTTGTTTTTCTATAGACTAGTGTGAACCCTTCAACTTTGATATATTATCAATCGATTCACACTTGCTGCATGTAACTGCTAATTTCAGCAAGTAAAACATTTGATTATGAGTCTATCTGTTATATCAAACCATTCCATACCTGTCAAACCAGAAGCTTTATCCTCATGTGTTCATAACAGGTTAAAGTTCTGTGCCACATGCAGTGACTTGTCCTTAAATGAGGCTTACTGAAATGACGAAACTGACCATTGCGTTGTCAGTACTGGTTCAATAGTTCAATAGCATTTGGCAAAATTGACTGAACCTTCTCTGCTTAACAAGCAGAGACGAAAGGTTATATCATCATATAAAAGAAAATCAATAGTATGATAACATTAGCAGATTTAAGGACAATCTGAAGAACTCTTTCCACCCTCTCTCTACCTCACTGTCGAGTTTTTTTTAATATAAAAATGAAGACTGTTTAACAATTTCGCATTGGTACTAAGGAAGAAAAGGAATATATATCTGGTTTTTCAAAGCATTGAGCAAAGAAGATTGAAAATTACAACACAGGAAATGGGCCCTTTGGCCCTCCAAGCCCATGCTGATCACCTTAGCTAAATTAAAAAAAAATCTTCTGCCCTTACTTGGACCATATCGCTCTATTCCCTCCCTATTCATGCACCCATCAAAATACCTCATAAGTGTTGCTAATGTGCCTGCTTCCACCAACTCCTCTGGCAGCTTGTTCCAGACACCCCACCACTCTCTGTGTGAAAAACCTCCCCCACAAATCTCTCTTAAACTTTCTTCCTCTCACCTTGAAACTGCACTCCCTTGTAATTGGCACTTCCACTCTAGGGGGAAAAAAAACCCTCTGATTATCCACCCTGTCTATGCCTCTCATAATCTTGTAGACTTCTATCAGGTCTCCCCTCAGTCACCGTCTTTCCAGTGAAAACAGTCGCGGTAAAGAATTGGTAGGGGGACTTTGTTTTTGGTGCAGAGCAACAAAGTTCTGCACTCCTGGGTTTACACAAACGTTTAAAGAAAAGCACTTAATCTTCGGGTGTTAACTGGTGGGCAGATCATATCCACAGGCAGGATTCATGGACATGCACCCAGTGTGGGGGATGTGAATCGAGGTGGGTGCAGAGAGATTTACAATGAAACACACCGTACCTAAGCATGTTATCCTCTTCAGAAAAATGGGATGGCAAAATCATGGTGAGACTGTTCTGTCAATGTCCAGGGCAAAATTCTTGCTTCACATTGAAACATAGGTATTTGTAAATGAAGACGACTAATGTCCATTTTTGTTCTCATTCTACCATCTTGGTAGTTGCATAATATGACAATAATATTTGCTAGCTAGTTACTGCAATAAATCTCTACCAATTAGGCCGCAATGAATCTCTAATAGTTCGTCGACAATAGACCCAGATAGTAGGTAAGGAAATGCCCAGTGATTTCTTATTCTTTCATTGGATGTGGGTGTCAGTGGCTGGGCCATCATTTATTGCTCATCCATAACTGCCTTCCATTTCCAAGAGCATTTAAGAATCAACCACATTGCTGTGAGTCTAGAGTCACATGTAGGCCAGACTGGCTAAGGATGGTAGATTCCCTTCCTTAAAGGACATTAATAAACCAGATAGGTTTTTACGACGATCAGCAATGGTTCCATGGTTACCGTGAGACTTTTAATTTCCAGGTTATTATTGAATTCAAATTCCTTTATGTGCCATGGTGAGACTTGAACCCGAATCCTCGGCGCATTACCTTGGGTCTCTGGATAACAAGTCCAGTGGCAATACCACTAAGCCACTAACTCTCCTCTGGGACCTGTAACTCCAAAATTACCTGCTCTTCAACACAAAATCAAAACAGTTCAGCTGGTCGTTTACCAATTCCTTTCTGTTGAATCCTGCTGTGTGTAAAACTATAGAATTTTGCGTGTTGGGGTTAAAACCTTTACTTCTCCTTTTGGCGTTTATTTAACGAATGGATAATCAGCCTAGGCTGAATAGAGAACTGTGATTGAGCTACACTCCTAGAGAGGGATTGCATACACACAATATGCCAGGAAAATATCAACAGAAAAGAGATGTCAGCTACCTGTCACTCCAGTTCAATCGTTGTCACAAGGAGCTCATATGTTAGCTGTCAACGAAGCACAACACTCGATGATGCATCGCTGTCAACCTTTGTAATAGATTTCTGCCAAGGGCACTGAATGTTGTTTCAGTTGCCCTATCCAAAAGGGAAAAGGATTAATTCCTGATTCAGTAACCTCGGATGAAACAAAATTAGATGAGTTCAGGTCCGGAACCAGGATCTGAGGAACAGTGCAATCTGGGCGGACTGTTTAGTTGCTATGTGTGGTTTTGTTTCCATGTTTTTAACATAGTGCATGTTCAGAGCAGACCTCAGCTCACAGAATAACACTCAACTGCAACTGAATTAATGATGGCTTTGGATATGTGCCACGGACAAAAAGAGATGCAATTTGCCACTACAGCTAAGTACAGCTCGGCACCTCGGAGTTTCGTGATCAAGTACATTGGTGAGACAAAGAAAAATAAATTGCATTGAAGTTTCAGTCATACCTCTCGATAACTGACACACCATTTTGGCACCCTTGATTTGCCGCCTGGTGAGTTTCTAACTTGAAACGGCAACTTGCATGCAGCGGCCCTACTGACAAGAATTAATAGAACATGGAGTACTGAGCATTTTCTGCCATTGTATGAAGTGGGCCAAGAGAGATCTTAGCCAAGAAAGGCTAAGACAATAACAAAGTAGTTTTTCTGCTGTCTTACCCAAGAGTTTCTTACTGCGTTTACCCCAGTCCAATGCCGGCATCTCCACATCATTTCATAAATTCCCGACAGTGCAGAAGGAGGCCGCTCAACCCATCAATTCTGCACTGACTCTCCGACAGAATGCCTTAACCAGTTGTCTCTCCCTTCTTTAGATCAATACATAAGTTATAAAGACATTCGCCAAAAACCTCCATCCTTGTTCGCGGCTGGGATTCTCTGGTGCCACTGAAAGCAAATGGCATTTTACCTGGAACAGCAAAGTCTCCATTCTCAGTTGCAGTGTGGTGGCCACGGATGAGATAGGAGAATTCTGCCCTTTAACTAGAGCAGTTCAAGGGGACTTGGGTTACTTGAAGATACTGGAGAGTTTGTGACTGACCCCACAGGACAGAGAATGTTACAGGCAGATTTAACAGAGGTGTTCAAAATTTTGACAGGATTTCATAGCGTTAATAAAGACAAATTGTTTCTGCTAATGGTCACCCTATTTCTGGTCGCCCTATTATAGAAAGGATATTATTATACTAGAAAGAGTGCAGTAAAGATTTACTAGGATGCTACCAGGACTTGATGGTTTGAGTTATAAGGAGAGGTTGTGTAGACTGGGACTTTTTTCTCTGGAGCTTACAAGGCTGAAGGCTGAACCTTACAGAGGTCTGTAAAATAATGAGGGGCATAGATCGGCTAGATAGTCAGTATCTTTCCCCAAAGGTAGGGGAGTCTAAAACTAGAGAGCGTAGGTTTAAGGTGAATGGGGAGAGACACAAAAGGGTCCAGAGAGACAATTTTTTCACACAGAGGGTGGTGAGTGTCTGGAAAAAGCTGCCAGAGATAATGGTAGAGCAGATCCAAAAATATGCGGGTTAGGTTGATTGGCCATGCTAAGAAATTGCCCCTTAGTGTCCAGGGATGCGTAGGTTAGAGGGATTAATGGGTATAATATGTAGGGATATGGGGGTAGGGCCTGGTTGGGATTGTGTTTGGTGCAGACTCGATGGGCCGAAGGGCCTCTTTCTGCACTAAAGAAAATGAAAAAAAATACAATTTTGTCTTTTAAAAAGGTGTTTAGATAGTTACATGCATGCAATGGGTATGGAGGGATATGGGGCAAATGTAGGCAATTGGGACTAGCTTAGGGGTTAAAAAAAAGTGGTGGTATGGACAAATTGGGCCAAAGGGCCTGTTTCCACACTGTAAACCTCTATGACAATGACTCTATAACTGAATGGTCAATATCGGAGAGAATTCCAGGGCCTAGAAATTAGGGCCTAAGTAACCAAAGTCACCAATGATACTTTATTCCTGATCAAAAAAAGCCAATTAAGTTCAATCGTAGTACCCACAAAGGGACAAACCAGATCCAAGCTGACAAGACAAGGATGTGCATCCCATTTTGGGCACAATCAAACAAGATCCAAGCTGGTGGGATGAAGTCTTACACTCCCTCCTGGACTTGATCAGAGTTTCATCTTAGCCAAAAGGCTGAGATGCCTTTGAAAAATTGCCTCAGGTAAAACCTCAGTTTAACCTCATTGGCAACCCTGATCACTTACTCCATCCCAGGAAGACCACGATCGCAGGCATCAGCACATCCCCAAGTGTAATGGGCGAGCCACGTTCCCTGCCTGGCCCTGATTTCATGAAAATTGGGAATGTGCAAGAGACTAGAATTGAAGGAAAACACAGATCTCAGAGGACTGAAATGGGGAGGAGTGAGACTATTGAAGAATTTGACTAAGATGAACATTTTAAAATTGGAGAATGCTCTACTCCCGGCTCGAGTCACTGTCTGTGCGGAGTCTACACATTCTCCGCCTACCTGCATGGATTTCCTCCCACAGTCCGAAAGATGTGCATTCGTCATGCTAAATTCCCCCTCAGTGTACCCGAGCAGGTGCCGGGGCGTGGCAACTTGGCAATTTTCACCATAACTTCATTGCAGTGTTAATGTAAGCCTACTTGTGACATTAATAAATAAACTTTCAAATTTAAGCTTAAAAACACCTTTATTGTGCAAATCTGATGGTATCCACGTTCCACAGAAAGGCCTTCTAATTAATGCCAGCTTAAATATCAAAGGGATATATGATGTGGAGATGCTGACGTTGGACTGGGATGGGCATGGTAAGAAGTCTCACAACACCAGGTTAAAGTCCAACAGGGTTATTTGGTATCACGAGCTTTTGGAGTAGTTCTCATTCACCTGATGAAGGAGCAGCGCCCCAAAAGCTTGTGATATCAAATAAACTTGGTGGACTTTAGCCTGGTGTTGTGAGACTTCTTAAAGGGATATGTGTCAACTGCTGAATACATTTCCTGTAGAAATCCTGTAACCGTTGTGATATGTGCAATTGTTACTCTCGCTTGGATTTGATATGGCTTGACAGAGTGAGAGCACAGAGCTACTGCAATGCAGACCCAGTTATTTAACTACAAGCTTTAAGAACATAAGAACATAAGAAATAGGAGCAGGAGTAGGCCATCTAGCCCTTCGAGCCTGCCCCGCCATTCAATAAGATCATGGCTGATCTGTCGTGGCTCAGTTCCACATTCCTGCCCTCTCCCCATAACCCTTAATCCCCTCGCTTATCAAAAACCCATCAACCCGCGTCTTAAAAATATTTAGCAAGGTAGCCTCCACCACTTCAACAGGCAGAGAATTCCAGAGATTCACCACCCTTTGAGTGAAGAAGTTCTTCCTCAACTCCGTTCTAAACCGCACCCCCCCTTATCTTGAGGCTGTGCCCCCTAGTCCTACTGTCCTTTCTGAGTGGAAGAGTCTCTCCACCTCTATCCTATCCATCCCATTCATTATCTTATACGTCTCAATGAGATCTCCCCTCATTCTTCTAAACTCTAACGAGTACAAGCCTAATTTATTCAGCCTCTCCTCATAGCTCAACTCCCTCAACTCCGGCATCAGCCTAGTAAACCTCCTCTGCACTCCCTCCAAGGCCAAAATATCCTTGCGTAAGTACGGCGACCAAAACTGCACACAGTACTCCAGCTGCGGCCTCACCAGTGCCCTATACAGCTGCAGCAAGACCTCCCTACTTTTATATTCAATCCCCCTCGCTATGAAGGCCAGCATCCCATTAGCCTTCCTGACCACCTGCTGCACCTGCAAGCTGGGTTTTTGCGACTCATGCACAAGGACCCCGAGTCCCTCTGCACCGTCGCCTGCTGCAGCTTTTCGCCACGTAAGTAATAATCCTTCCTACCATTATTCCTACCAAAGTGGACCACCTCGCACTTGCCAGCATTAAATTCCATTTGCCATTTCCTGGCCCATTCGCCCAGCCTATCTAGATCCTTCTGTAGACTCTCCACTCCCTCCGCACAATTTGCCGTTCCACCAATCTTGGTGTCATCAGCAAATTTCGACACCATACACTCGGTTCCCTCCTCCAGATCATCTATACAAATCGTAAATAGCTGAGGCCCCAGCACCGACCCCTGGGGCACTCCACTAGTCACCAACCGCCAATCCGAATAGCACCCATTGACCCCCACTCTCTGCCTCCTATTTGACAGTAAAAAGTCTGACAACACCAGGTTTTAGTCCAACCTATTTATTTGATAATATTCTCACTAGCTTTCGAGGGGACAGCCTCTTCGTCACCTGACGAAGAGGCTGTCCCCTCGAAAGCTAGTGAGAATATTATCAAATAAATAGGTTGGACTAAAACCTGGTGTTGTCAGACTTTTTACTGTGTTTACGCCAGTCCAACGCCGGCATACCCACATCCTATTTGACAACCAATCCTCTATCCACGCTAACACCCTACCCCCAATTCCATGTCCCCTGACCTTCTGCAATAACCTCTTGTGAGGTACCTTGTCAAACGCCTTCTGAAAATCAAGAAAGACCACATCCACCGGCTCTCCTTTATCCACCGCCCTAGACACATCCTCATAGAACTCCAGTAAATTTGTCAGACACGACTTCCCTTTAACGAAACCGTGCTGCGTCTGCTCTATCAAGCAATTCCATTGAAGATGCCTCGCTATTTCCTCCTTGATGACGGATTCTAACATTTTACCTACAACAGACGTTAAACTAACCGGCCTATAATTCCCTGCCTTTTGCCTGGCACCCTTCTTAAACAATGGTGTAACATTAGCCATTTTCCAATCTTCCGGCACTTACCCGGAATCCAGCGACGTCTGGAAAATAACCACCAAGGCATCCACTATCACCTCCGCCATTTCTTTCAGAACCCTCGGATGCATTCCATCCAGTCCTGGGGACTTGTCCACAATCAGCCCCTCCAGTCTGTCGAGCACCACCTCTCTAGTAACAGTAATGTCATTGAGACCCTCCAGTCTTACCACCTTTCCATCTCTAACACCCGGCAAATTATTCACGTCCTCCTCTGTGAAGACCGAAACAAAAAAGTTATTCAAGACCTCAGCCATATGCCCATCCCCTACCACTAAGTCCCCCTTCTCATCCTCTAAGGGTCCAACGTTCACCCTAGCCAGCCTCTTCCTTTTTATATATTTATAAAAACTCTTGCTATCCTTTTTTATATTAAGCGCTAGCCCAGCTTCATAGTTTCTCCTACCCTTCTTTATCAAATTCTTTGTCAATCTTTGTTGACATTTAAACCTCTCCCAATCCTCTTCTCGCCCACTACTCTTAGCTACTCTAAATGCCTCCGCTTTTAGTTTAACACTTTCCTTCACCTCCTTCATTATCCACGGCTTATTACCTCTCCTCCTAAGGTCCTTTTTGACCATCGGAATAAATTTCTGCTGAGCACCAAGAAAGATCTCCTTAAAGATCCTCCACTGCTCCTCAGCAGACCTACCTTCCAACGCGCTCCCCCAGTCCACATTCGCCAATTCTTCTCTCATCCTACCGTACTCCCCACTGTTCAAACAAAGGACGCGTGTCCGGGAACCCACTTTCTCCTCCTCCATCTGCACCAGAAACTCCACCATACAATGATCGCTCTCCCCAAGAGGATCCTTCACCGCAAAGTCCCTAATTCTACCCGCCTCATTACATAACACCAGATCCAAGATAGCTTGCTCTCTCGTCGGCTCCAACACACACTGTTCAAGGAAACTATCCCGGCAGCATTCCAAGAACTCCTCCTCGAGCCCACCGCGTTCAACATGGGTCGACCAATCTATATGTAGATTGAAATCCCCCATAATTACGGCCGTCCCATTCCTGCACGCCGCACTTATTTGCGCATTAACAGCCCGCCCCACCTCCAGATCATTATTGGGGGGCCTATAGACGACACCCACCAGCGTCTTCCTCCCTTTGCTGTTCCTAATCTCTACCCACAACGATTCCACTTTCTGCTCTTTGGTTCCTATATCATCCCTTGCTACCACCCTGATGCTATCCTTAATCAGCAGAGCTACGTCCCCCCCTTTTTCCTCCCGCCTATCCTTCCTAAACACTTGATACCCCTGGACATTCAGCTCCCAGTCCCTGTCACCTTGCAGCCACGTCTCTGTAATGGCTACCAGATCATATCCATTTGTGCTGATCTGCGCCACCAGCTCATCCACTTTATTCCGAATGCTTTGTGCATTCAGATAAAGTGCCTTCATCCCAGCCTTCACCTGGACCCTATTTGCCAGAACGCCACCAACCATGCTCATGCCCCCTACTCCATTTATTATTGGGACATCCTCAGCCTCTACCCTTACCTGTACCATCTCCTTAACTTTATAAATTTCAAGTTTGCCTTTGATATACTCTTTCTGCAATAATAGAACAGTAATTCAGACTGATGTAAGCTCAGGTTGCCTATAAGCAGTGGGGGTGGTGGGGGGAGTGAGATTGGTTCGGAATTTCTTACTTCCCAGAAGAACTCCTCATTGAATCACTAATTCAGGGAAATGTGTGCACTTCCTGTGTTTTGTTGGATTCCATATCACACCAACTGTTAAGATTTTATTAAAATTCTTCCAGTTGAGAACTTTGCCTCATGCATGATGTATTAGCAGCCATACAGAGCAGAAGAAGCCCATTTGGCCCATTTTGTATCCGCACCAACTCTCCGATAGAACATTTCACCTTTGGCCACCCCCACAACCTCACACATTTACCATGACTAATCTCCCCAACCTATACATATTGGGACTCTAAGGGGCAATTTAGCATGGCCAATCCCCCTAACCCACACATCTTTGGACATTAATGAGCAGTTTAATATGGCCAATCCCCCTAACTCACACATCTTCGGATATTAATGAGCAATTTAACATGGCCAATCCCCCTCAAATACACATCTTTGGGCACTACGGGGCAATTTAGCACAGACAAATCCACCTAACCTGCACATTTTTGGACACTGAGGAGCAATTTAGCATGGACAGTCCACCTAACCAGAACATCTTTGGACTGAGGGAGCAAACCAGAGCACCTGGAGGAAACCCACGCACACATGGAGAAGAATGTGCAAACTCCACAGTCACCCATGGCCAGAATTGAGCCCAGGTCCCTGGCGCTGTGAGGCACAGTAAGAAGTCTCACAACACCAGGTTAAAGTCCAACAGTTTTATTTGGTAGCAAACACCACTAGCTTTCAGAGTGCTGTTCCTTCGTCAGGTGAGTGGAGAGTTCTGATCTCAACCAGGGCATATAAAGGCACACACTCAGTTTACAGAATACTGATTAGAATGCGAGTCTTTACAGCAAATCAAGTCTTAAAGGTACAGGCAATGTGAGTGGAGATAGCATTAAGCATAGGTTAAAGAGATGTGTATTGTCTTCAGACAGGACAGTAAGTGAGATGTTGCAAGCCCAGTGCAAGCCCAGGCAAGTTATGGGAGTTACAAATGGTGTGACATGAACCCAAGATCCCGGTTGAGGCCGCTCTCATGTGTGCAGATCTTGACTATCAGTCTCTGCTCAGTGACTCTGCGCTATCATGTGCCGTGAAGGCCACCTTGGAGAATGCTTACCCGAAGATCAAGGCTGAATGCCCGTGACAGCTGAAGTGTTCACCAAAAGGAAGGGAACAGTCTTGCCTGGTGATTGTGGAGCAGTGTTCATTCATTCGTTGTTATAGTGTCTGCATGGTCTCCCCAGTGTACCACACCTTGGGACATCCTTTCCTGCAGCGTATCAGGTAAGCAACGTTGGCTGAGTTGCAAGAGTATGTGCCATGTACCTGGTGGATGGTGTTCTTACGTGAAATGATGGTACCGTGTCGACGATCCGGCATGTCTTGCAGAGGTTGCTGTGGCAGGGTTGTGTGGTGTCGTGGTCACTGTTCTCCTGAAGGCTGGGTAGTTTGCTGCAGACAATGGTCTGTTTGAGGTTGTGCGATTGTTTGAAGGCAAGAAGTGGGGGTGTGGGGATGGCCTTGGCGAGATGTTCATCTTCATCAATGACATGGTGAAGACTCCGGAGAAGGTATTGTAGCTTCTCCGCTCCGGGGAGATACTGGACGACGAAGGGTACTCTGTCCACCGTGTCCTGTGTTTGTCTTCTGTGGAGGTCAGTGCAGTTTTTCACTGTAGTGCGTCGGAACTGTCGATCGATGAGTCGAGCGCCATATCCTGTTCTTATGAGGGCATCTTTCAATGTCTGGAGGTCATCCTCATCCGAGCAGATTCTGAGCCTGTCTGTAGGGGATGGCTTTTTTAACGTGTTTTGGGTGGAAGCTGGAGAAGTGGAACATCGTGAGGTTATCTGTGCTTCTTACTGTGTTTACCCCAGTCCAACGCCGGCATCTCCACACACTGTGAGACAACAGTGCGAACCATTGTGCCACCCTATTTGCAGTGTTTTTTTGTTGTTTAAATGATTCATTCTTTTGTTCAATGTGAAAGATTGTAGATTGCATTAAGCCAATTTAACAGAAACCACACTTTACAGCAACACAAAACATTGCCCAGAGTGAATTGAAAACTTAAAAACTAACCATTGGTTATGAGCCTCAGTTTACTTGAAGATTTGAAGTGCTCTACAAATGACAACTCAAGCAGAATTAAATTAAAAAAAAATCCTTTTGTGAGAACATTAAAGAATACAGTTCTTTAGCAAGAAGCGGCAAATTGATTATTAATCACTTCAGCCCTGCAGTTGTATGCTGAACACTCCTGGTTTGAGTACCTATTTCTGAAATCCAAACTCCAGGTGTCACTTTGGGCTTTGTGTGTGGATTGTGCTTAATGCAGCTGAACACCAGATTATTACTTTCATTTCACCAGAGCAATTCAAGACAACTACACAACAGAGTAAACTGGAAATGTTAACCACTGCCAGCCCAAGCACAGTTTACAAAACTGCTAGGGGATGCCGAGATCTTTCGGCCTGTGGGATCTTCGGGTCCCTGTGAAGACCCATTCCCCGTGACATGTTCCCCGATGGCTAGATGGACGAGCCACGCAAATTGCCGCAGTCATTGGCAGGACTGGAAGATCCAGCCGGCTGCCAACGGCGAGCTGCCTGGACCACTGTTTATTTATCATCATAGAACCCTACAGTGCAGAAATAGGCCCTTCGGCCCATCGAGTCTGCACCGAACACAATCCCACCCAGGCCCTACCCCACATCCCTACACATTCTACCCACTAATCCCTCTAACATACACATCCCTGGATACTAAGGGGCAATTCCTTAGCACGGCCAATCAACCTAACCCGCACATCTTTGGACTGTGGGAGGAAACCACGCAGACACGAGGAGAACGTGCAAACTCCACACAGGCAGTGACCCGAGCCAGGAATCGAACCCAGGACTCTGGAGCTGTGGAGCAGCAGTGCTAACCACTGTGCTACCGTGCTGCCCCCACTGTGCTACCGTGTCGCCCACATCACAAGTAGGCTTACGTTAAAGCTGCAATGAAGTTTCTGTGAAAATCCCACCCCCCACTTCAGCGCCTGCAAGGATACACCGAGGGAGAATTTAGCATGGTCACTGCATCTAACCAGCACGTCTTTCGGACTGTGAGAGGAAAGTGGAGCACCCAGAGAAACAAGACATGGGGGGAAACGTGCAGACTCTTATTCGACAGTGACCCAAGCCGGGGATCAAACCCGGGTCCCTCGCATTGTGAGGCAGCAGTGCTAACCACTGTGTCACTGTGACTGGAAAGAGACTCTGGATTTTCTATTTATACCAATGAGAATTTCCTTCTGTTAGCAGTTCCTCAACTGCCTAATTAGTACTGAAATTAAGACATTATATATTCCTGTGTGAAATGAGAAATTTTCTACATAAGAGGTTGAAGAAGGGGCAGTGAAGGTTATTATGTGTGAAAGTTGTTCTGATGGCTGATAAGGTCAGTAGATCTAAGAAACATAATATCTGTTCCTAGCTGGTTTCAGTCCTCATTCTCCTGGTTGTCAATCTCCTGTTCTTTCCTTTGACAGGTCCATCCCTCTGGGGGCTCTTATTTTCCCACTCTAGGGGTGGGTTTTTCCAGCTGTGCTAGCTCTAAAACCGGAAAACCCCGCCTGGGATCAAAGAACTTTTGCATAGTCATCCCTCACCTGCTACAATTCCGGCGGGCCGAGAAAATCCCCCACCCCCCAGGTCTCTATACAACCAGGCAGTCAGTGTACCTTAACATCCAATGCTCCACTCCCTCTGAGCACCTCGCTGACAGGTGAGGTATTTTAAAGGTGGGACCTGGAAGTGGGACAAGGGGAGGAGGTGACATAGTGGTATTGTCACTAGACCAATAATCCAGAGTCATGCTTTGGGGGCCTGGCTTCGAATGGCAGATGGTGAAATTTGAATTCAGTAAATATCTGGAATTAGAAGTGAAATCATTGTAGGTTGTCGTAAAAACCCATTTGATTTACTAACATCCTTTCAGGAAGAAAATCTGCTGTCCTTACCTGGTCTGGTCTACATGTGACACCAGACCCATTGCAATGTGGTTGACTCTCAAATGCCTTCTGAAATGGAGGGCAATTAGGAATGGGCAATAAATGCTGGCCCAGCCAGTAATGCCCACATTCCATAAAATGAATAAAAATTTTTTTTCAAGTCAGGAAGGCAGGGAAGACATTCGTCAGAAAATAAGATAGAATCTATTGAAGATTGGTGGTTACATGAATATACAGAATAGGCTGCCAGACACTTTCGTATCTGGGCTCAGACAAAGGGTCATTTAGACTTGAAAAGTTGGCTCTATTCTCTCCTTACATATGCTGTCAGATCTGCTGAGATTTTCCAGCATTTTCAGTTTTTGTTTCAGATTCTAGTATCCATAGAATCATAGAACCCCTACAGTGCAGAAGGAGGCCCACCAAGTCTGCACCAACCACAGTCCCACCCAGCCCCTATTCCTGTAACTTCTCATATTTACCCTGCTAATCCCCCTAACACTAGGGTTAATGTAACATGGCCAATCAACCTAATCCGCACATCTTTGGACTGTGAGAAGAAACCGGAGCAGCCGGAGGAAACCCACGCAGACACGGGGAGAACATGCAGACTCGACACAGTGACCCAAGCCAGGAATTGAATCCGGGTCCCTGGCACTGTGAGGGAATAGTGCTAACCATTGTGCCACTGTGCCGCCCTAAATTTTGCTTTTTACTTCCATACCTGTCCCATTTGTTAGCAATACGTAATATCCAACATTGCACCAATGACTGCTTTTGGGTTGCTTTTCAAATGTGCGTTTGGGGTGTCCTCTGATTGTGAAATAAATAACCTAAGTTCCATTGTTCTCAATAATTTATTAGCGGCAAGTTCAAAAGAGCTTTTGAAAGTCATAAAAGTAATCTGTCACTCCATGTCGGCACCGCGTGACAAACAGACTTATTGACAGTTCTTATGGCATTAACAAAGAAAACAAATTTGTTTGTAGTGCAGTGAGACAGAACGGTTTTATTAATTGATAGCTCCTGCAGTAACTCAGATAGTCAGTTTCATTTTAAATACAGAATATATGGTTTTAAAATAATGGAAATCTTTGTCTCAATTAGACCTTAGTTGCATTAATAAATTTTGTAAATGATGAACTTCCAAACAATGGAGCTCTTTGCTTGTGAATACTGGAGGAAAAACTTCAAGTAATTCAATTTGTTTCTATAAATTATACAATTAGCATAATACATGATAAATATACCAAAAATGATTGCAGTTTACAGTCAAGGGCTGATAGCCGTACAATTATATTTAGCTCCACTATGCATGCTAGAAATGATTGTGTTCCTTGAGATTTCTGGTTCAACTACAATATGCAAATTTACCCTCCTATAATTACAGTTATTTTAATAGAAAAAATGCATGTTTATTCTATAAATGAGGGCATCACGGTGCCATGACACCTGGGAGTACAACACATGACATGCTAATTCTTGACAAAATGCTGATTAAAATTAAAATTGTGGCATGTTGGGACGCGCCAAACAGAAGACAGAATTTCCTTCCCTTCATCCCGCTCCCTCCTTCCCCCCACCCCTCCTCCCTCTCCTCCAAGGAGACACGCAAGGTCATCAGATAATTCGGTGTCATTTTCCACATCCTCTTTCGATTATGTTTTATTCTTTCACAGAATGTAGGCATCACTAGCATTTATTACCCATCCATAATTTGGTTTGATGAGGCGGTGAGCCACCTTCTTAAACTACTGCAGTCCCTGTGATGTAGGTACACCCACAGTGCTGTCAGGGAAGGGAGTTCCAGGATTTTGACCCAGCGATAATGGAGGAACGGCAACGTAGTGCCAGAGCCGTGCTATTAATTTATGAACATACAAGTAATGGCATGGGCGGCACGGTAGCACAGTGGTTAGCACTGCTGCTTCACAGCTCCCAGGGTCCTGGGTTCGATTCCCGGCTCGGGTCACTGAGTGGAGTTTGCACATTTTCCTTGTGTCTGCGTGGGTTTCATCCGGGTACTCCAGTTTCCTCCCACAGCCCAAAGATGTGTGAGTTAGGTTGATTGGCCACGCTAAGAAATTGCCCCTTAGTGTCCAGGGATGCGTAGGTTAGAAGGACTAGTGAGTATAATAAGTAGGGATATGGAGGTAGGGCTTGGGTGGGACTGTGATTGGTGCAGACTCGATGGGCCTATTTCTGCACTGTAGGGTTCTATGGTCTAAGTGAAGAGCAGTTGACCCACCCAGACTCTCCCACACAATTGTGCCATTTTACTTGTATCACAATATGCACACTCCCCAGCTCATCTGAGACAATGGGACATCCTGGGAGAGGCAAGAAACAGGATTCATCCAAACTAAATTGGGGAAAGTTGGGTAATTCCTCAATCTAAGCAATCAAACCCAATCCAGGATATTCTGCTGCCTGAGTTTCCTGCAGTTCCTACCTTTCACAAGGAGAGATGTCTAGGCAGAAACAGTTTCTAACGCTTGCGGAAATATTATTTCCCTCTCGTTCTATCATGGTGAGAAACAGGAGTGTTAATGCATCAATGTAACATATTTTTAACAGGGATGATATTGATTGTGGAGTTGCCCCTAAAAACATGGTGATAATCAGCTGTTGGAGCTCCAAGAGTGGTAGCAGGAACAGCTGGGCTGGTGACAACGTAGTGATAATGTGCTACAAGAGACTTTATTTCCCTGTAATTGGCATCAATACTGTGATGCCAGCAAATTAAAGGTGCCATACGAGATTGTGTCTAACAGTTAAAACAATCTCTATAGTCAGTTCTAATAATCTTTTTCACTGAAGCCATAAATGAGAACACAGCATCAAGCATGTGAAAAACATTTTGGTCTTGATTGAACTCTCAGAGGCAAACAAAGAACACCTGACATTCATTATACTTGCTCGTTGGCTAGAGGATTTAACCATATGGGTTAGCATGGCTTAGTGTATTACATCCTTGCCTCTGAGCCAGATGCTCTAGCTTTGAGCCCCACTCCATGACCTGATGGACAGGGAAGGTAAATTATTGATTATCAATATACAACTCCTTCCAGTAGACCTAGGGAAAGTGGTAAGAGTTGGAGTGTGATCAGACCATCCATGCTTGATGCTGAGTGGTGTCTTTCAAACAATATCACAGGTCAATGACATTTCCCAGGAGAAATACTCTGGGGAAACTGACATAAATACATGTTTTGTCTGCCTCATAGAATTACAGAATCCCTACTGTGCAGAAAGAGGCCATTCGGCCCACCCAATCTGCGCTGACTCTCCAAATGAGTATCCCACCTAGCTCTTCCCCGTGACCTTCTCCCCGTAACCCCCACTCGTTTGCCATGGCCAATCCATCTAACCTATATATCTTTGGATCGTGGGAGGAAACCCACACAGGCACGGGGAGAGCGTGCAAACTCCACACAGACAGTGACCCAAGCCGGGAATCGAACTCTGGCCCCTGGTGTTGTGAGGCGGCAGTGCTGACCACTGTGCCACCGTGCAAATAAATCTTCTACAGGGGATCCAGCACCTGTGTGAACAGAGGAAGCAACTGCTTTGCTCTTTAACCAACAACAATGAGAATTATTAATGAGCTGTGCAGGCTCTGAATCTGGAAATATTAATTCGACTGAGTGAATTCAAAGTCAAATAAGGTGAAGTGAAATGAAGAAACTAAATAAAGGTTGCATTAGAGAGCTAAAAGAGACAATGAAAAAGTATCATAGAATCCCTACAGTGTAGAAAGAGGCCATTTGTCTCATTGACCCCTGTCCCCTTAACCCCAAATATTTACCCTGCTAGTCTCCCTGATACTAAGGGGCAACATAGAAACACAGTCATCAAGCCCTGCAGCGCTAATCACTCTGCAATCAACCTAACCTGAGCGTCTTAAGAGTGTGGGAGGAAACCCACGCAAACACAGGAGAGTGTGCAAATTCCACACAAGACTTAAGACCAGAATTGAATCAGGACCTCTGGCATTGTAGGGTAGGATTGCTAGCTGCCGTGCCACTCCTAAAAAGTAAAGTAGCATTTTCATTCAAACGCTTTTCCAATGTCCAGGAATATATAAAAGCTGAAGGAATGAGTCAACACTTTTGTGACAGTTATAGTGATATAGAATCCTGCTGTTGTTGTTCGTCCATCGTCATCGATGAGGACATTGATACTATTAGTTATTTTGAGACTAGATGCAGTGTGTCTGAAGATGACTGATCAGGCCAATTCAGGCACAGAATGAACAGGACAGTGATGATGATGATGGTGTCGACACTAGTGCTTGATTTGGATTAAAGTGAGGGAGAGCTGCGCAATGTCGGCCTCACTCTCTCTTCCCAATTCCCATCTGGATCCAATGGCAAGACAAGAGTCAAGATGACTGGAGATGGGACTAGGCGCAGTGGATGACCAGGACGTCTTCTGTGCGTAAAATCCTACAATGCAGAAGGAGGCCATTCAGCCCATTGACTCTGCACCAACCACAGTCCTAGCCAGGCTCTTTCCCCATAACCCCATGCTAGTCTCCTGACGCTAAGGAGCAATTTAGCAATCCAGCTATCTCTCACATCTTTGGGCTTTAGGAGGAAACTGGAGCACCCGAAGGAAACACACGCAGACACGGGGAGAATGTGCAAACTCCGCACAGACAGTGACCCAAGCCAGGAATCGAACCTGGGTCCCTGGAGCTATGGGATAATAATGCTAACCGATGTGCCACTGCGCCACCCAAATTAATTTTCAGTGCCCCAGAGGCCATTTGGCAATATTACAAGTTATCACACTTTTAATAAAGTAATTAGTTTGGAATGGTCACAATTAAGTTTTTATTTCTAAGAAAAGCACAAGAATCTCATGCCATTCAACATATCATCGACAATGACTTCCTGATATCCAGTCATTAGGTTTTGTCGCACAATACCCAATATAATTAGAGTGGAACACTGTTAGCCTTTGAGGTCTTGTGTGACAGAATGGGTCACATCCCTCCCTTTGTGTCAGAATCCCCAGGTTCGAAACCCAGCCCAGGACTTGACGACCAAGGAACGTGTGTTGATGAGGGGGATTGAATATAAAAGTAGGGAGGTCTTGCTGCGGCTGTATAGGGCATTGGTGAGGCCGCAGCTGGAGTACTGTGTGCAGTTTTGGTCGCCGCACTTACGCAAGGATATTTTGGCCTTGGAGGGAGTGCAGAGGAGGTTTACTAGGCTGATACCGGAGTTGAGGGGGTTGAGCTATGAGGAGAGGCTGAATAAACTAGGCTTGTACTCGTTAGAGTTTAGAAGAATGAGGGGAGATCTCGTTGAGACGTATAAGATGATGAATGGGATGGATAGAATAGAGGTGGAGAGACTCCTCCCGCTCAGAAAAGACAGTAGGACTAGGGGGCACAGCCTCAAGATAAAGGGGGGGCGGTTTAGAACGGAGTTGAGGAGGAACTTCTTCGCTCAACGGGTGGTGAATCTCTCGAATTCTCTGCCCGTTGAAGTGGTGAAGGCTACCTCACTAAATATTTTTAAGACGCAAGTTGATGGGTTTTTGATAAGCAAGGGTATTAAGGGTTATGGGGAGAGGGCGGGAATGTGGAACTGAGCCACGACAGATCAGCCATGATCTTATTGAATGGCGGGGCAGGCTTGAAGGGCTAGATGGCCTACTCCTGCTCCTATTTCTTATGCTCTTATGTTCTTATAACACAGTCAGAGTGCCAACGGAGTTGAGGAGGAACTTCTTCACTCAAAGGGTGGTGAATCTCTGGAATTCTCTGCCCATTGAAGTGGTGGAGGCTACCTCGCTAAATATATTTAAGACACGGGTAGATAGGTTTTTGACAGACAAGGGAATTAAGGGTTATGGGGAGAAAGCGGGAAAGTGGAACTGAGCCACTTCAGATCAGCCATGATCTTATTGAATGGCAGGGCAGGCTCGAAGGGCTAGATGGCCTACTCCTGCTCCTATTTCTTATGTTCTTATGTTTCTTATCATATTCTGTCCTGGACAGCAACTGCAGTGCAAGCACAATATATTTTTTATTGAGTAGATGCAGTATGATGCTATGGCTTAAAGGTTTAGATTAGATTCATAGCGGATTATAGCATGGAAACAGACCTTGTGGTTCAACTTGTCCAGGTCACCCTTTTCTTACTGCTCAGCTAGTCCTGTATTGGCCCATATCTCTCTATACCCATCTTACCTTTGTAACTGTCTAAATGCTTTTTAAAAGACAAAATTATACCTGCCTCTACTACTACCTCTGGTAGTTTGTTCTGGACACTCATCACCCTCTGTGTGAAAAAATTGCCCCTCTGGACCCTTTTGTATCTTCCCTCTCTCACCTTAAATCTATGCCCTCTCATTTTAGACTCTCTTATTTTTGGGAAAAGATATTGACTATCTAGCTGATCTATGCCCCTCATTATTTTATAGACCTCTGTAAGATCACCCCTCAGCCTCCTATGCTCCAGAGAAAAAAGTCCCAGTCTCTCCAGCCCCTCTTTAGAACCCAAACTATCAAGTCCTGGTAGCATCCTAGTAAATGTTTTCGGCACTCTTTCTAATTTATTAATATCCTTTCTCTAATAGGGTGACCAGAACTGTACATAATATTCCAAGTGTGGCCTTACCAATGTTTAGTACAACTCCAACAAAATGCCCCAACTCCTGTATTCAGTGTTCTGACCAATGAAACTAAGCATGCGGAATGCCTTCTTCACCATTCTGTCCACCTGTGACTCCATTTTCAAGGAGCTATGAACCTGTACCTGTACCTCTTTGTTCTGTAACTCTCCCCAATGCCCTACTATTAACTGAGTAAGTCCTGCCCTGATTCAATCGACCAAAATGCATTACTTTACATTTATCTAAATTAAACTCCATCTGCCATTGGTTACCCATTCAAGAAACTCAATCAAATTCTTGAGACATGACTTTTCACTCACAAAGTGAAGCTGATTGCCCCAAATCTGTCCTTTCCTCTCTAGATGCTTGTAGATCCTACCTCTCAGGATACCTTCCAACAACTTATACATTACAGATAACAGAGTCACCGGTCTGTGGCTCCTAGGCTTTTCCAAGCAGCCTTTTTTAAAAAAAGGCATAACACTTGCCACCCTCCAATCTTCCGTGACTATTCATGATTCAAATATCTCTGTTAGGGGACCCGCAAATTCCTCTCTAGTCTCCTACAATGTCCTGGGATACACTTCATCAGGTCCTAGAGATTTATCTACCTTGATGTGCTTTAAGACTTCCAGCACCTCCTTCTCTGTGATATGTACATTCCCCAAGACATCACTATTTATTTCCCCAAGTCCCCTAACATCCATGCCTCCCACCCACTGATTCTGTCTACACTTCTACTGCCTCGGCAAAGCAGCTAGCATAATTAAGGACCCCACACACGCTGGACATTCTCTCTTCCACCTTCTTTCTTTGGGAAAAAGAGACAAAAGCCTGAGGTCACATACCAACCGACTCAAGAACAGCTTCTTCCCTGCTACTGTCAGACTTTTGAATGGACTTACCTTGCATTAAGTTAATCTTTCTCTGCACTCTAACTATGACCATAACACTACTTCTGCACTCTCTCGTCTCCTTCTCTATGAACGGTATGTTTTGTCTGTATAACGGACAAGGAACAATACTTTTCACTTATTTTAATACATGTGACAATGATAAATAAATCAAATTAATTCAAAGTATTATGAGAACAACATGCACAAACTTGGAGTTGTCGTTCCTTGAAGTACAAAAGATTGAATGACTATATAATCCCAGTATTTAAAATGATAACAAGAAATGAATTTAGCAACATGGATGGAGATTAATTATTTTTCCGAGAGGGAGAATCCAGAAGAAGGAGGCACTGGAACTAGGTTATTCAGGAATTAAATCGAGATAAAAGCAAAATACCGCGGGTGCTGGAATCTGGAACAAGGGCACAAAATGCTGGATACTCTCCGCTGGCCTGACAGCATCTGCGGAGAGGGAATTGAGTCAACGTTTCGAGCCTGGCGGACCCTTCATCAAATCAATACGCTCCTTCGCACAAGGAATAGTAGAAGTCTGGAATTCTCCCCTGAATCCTGCAGATGGTAGGTCGGTTGGAAACATTCAGCAAAAATGCCAATATATTTTTGTTTGATCAGGATACCAGGGGATGGGGATCAAAGACAGCTAAATAGGCTTGAGATACAGATCTGCCATGATCTAATTGAGTGGAGGAGCTGAATGGCCCACATCAGTCCCTTTGTTTTATAACATACATATTCAAGTGATTTAAAATGAGAACGATAACTAACAATTGTAGGGTATATTAATGTGGAATAATTATAATTCGAAGTCGAGGAAAATGATATGTAAATTCAAAATGGCAAGACACTGAGATGGAATTGATTAATTTGCTCCCAGTGACATCTTTAATAAGCCTCTCAATGTTTGTACATGCATATATTTTTATTCTTTGCATATATATCCTAAAGAGCCTGCATACATGATGTTGATTTCTTTTGACAAGTTTATTGAAATATAATGAAGTTATTTGTTTTAGATTCTGAATCATTTAAATATTTCCTCTGGGTTCCGTAAACTCGACTGCTCGGTTGAATTGAATAACTGAAACCGTGGGTGCGGGTGGTCTGATTTTGCATAATTTAATTTATGAAGCATTAACAGGGAGCCTGCAGTAGCGAAGTCACGTTTGATGATGTATAGACAGATAGCTTTTAATCTCCTCTGTCCAGTCAGTATGGAACCTTGTCGAGTTCCGTTCATCCCTGGCTGTTCTCTTTGTGCGCACTCCTCATACATGGTGAGGCAACTGCTTCCACCTTCCACTTGTGCACAGCAGTAATGAATGAAAAGGGAATACACCATCACATGGACGAGATGCGGCAAAATGCATCCATAATCTGATCCTCACATCAGAAAGATGCCCGCAAACACTCCACAGATTTGAAAGGGGGACCAAAACAAAAGGAGAAAGCGTGTCAAGTGGAGTTGGGATGGAGACCCGAGTGAACGTTATAAGAGACAAGTAGCTAACTGTCTTTTGAAAACAAGGAATAGGAGGGAAGGCAGATGGATATTGGGAAGGAGTTCCAGAGGGCAGCAGCAACAATATCAACAACTTGCATTTATTTACCATCTTTAACATTGTAAGTAGCGATGCGGTACTTCACAAGAGTGTAACCATATAGGAACATAAAAGATAGGAACAGGAGGAGGCCATTTGGCCCTTTGAACCTGCTCCACCATTATCACGATCATGGCTGATTGTCCAACTCATAGCCTAATTCTGCTTTCTCCTCATAACCTTTGATCCCATTCTAGTAGCCTCTTGTTTACATGAATGTTTTGGCATCAACTACTTCCTTTAATGAATTCCACAGGCTCACCACTCTTTCGGTGAAGAAATGTCTCCTCATCTCCATCCTAAATGGTTGACCCCGAATCCTCGGACTGTGACCCCTGGTTCTGGACCCACCTACCATGGGAAACATCTCCCTGCAAGGTTGAGCAAGGCCCAACTTGCTCAACCTCTCCTCATCAGAAATTCCCTCCATACTGGGGAATAACCTAGTGAACCTTCCCTGGATTACCTCCAATGCCAGTACATCTTTCCTTAGATTAGGGGACAAAATCTAAGGTGTTGTCTAACTCGTACCTTGTATAGTTTTAGTACTACTTCCCTATTTTTATAATCTGATATTGTGCTTTTGGATGATAGATGATGAGAAACCAGAGAAACATTATAAAATTCTGATACCATAAGTGCATCATTCTATGGGGATGGAAGGAGAAACCATCAGAAGATTTGTAGGGCCCCTCATAGGGACAGGTAGGAATAGACCAAGTTTGGAGCCAGGTGGATGGCTGAGGAGACATAATACAGAAGGATAAAAGGATCAACAATATCAAGAACAGAGGAAAGTTCAAGGGTGATGATCAGAATTAAACAGCAACCATGGCCTCCAAACATCCCATTGGTGAGAATGTGGATGAAGCCACAGCTTAATGCAAGATCTCAAACAGGGGATCACAGGAAAGATAACCATATGTTTGTGAACAGTCATTGGGAGGGTGGTAGGTTTTAAAGTTTGATCTAGGGGAGACGTATTTTTATTTTGGAAGAGTTAAGGGTGAGATGGAGAAGAATTTATGATGTTTGAGTGTAATAAGCTGAGGAGATGATGGAGCTGGTAGACCACCCAAGTTTCATGAGCAGCAAGGGAGATAGAAGACAAGGCTTTGAAATGAAGATGGAGGAAAAGACAGGTTGGCCAAAAGATTGAGAAACGAATTGAGGAACAGGAAAAGGAAAAGAAGAGGAATGGCTGTTACCCCTTACTGGAGTGGTTGACATGTGACTCCAGTCTCATATGACATAATTAACTCTCAATAGCCTCAGTACAAAAAGAAACAGTCAATATATACTGTCTTACCAGTATCAACCACATCACATGAATATTTATTTTGGGTCAATTTTTCCCTGTGTCGTATCATTCAATGTTACTGTGACAATGTTAATGTAAAAATTTCAACATAGATAGTATGATCACAGTTAGGGTTAGGGGTGTTAGGGTTAGTGTTAAGCATTTATGGTGAAATGGATCTTTCCACAAAACTTGAAGCATTCAGATACAGACATATTTCAAATTAT
The DNA here is from genome assembly GCF_965287045.1 of Carcharhinus amblyrhynchos. NCBI lineage: Eukaryota > Metazoa > Chordata > Chondrichthyes > Carcharhiniformes > Carcharhinidae > Carcharhinus > Carcharhinus amblyrhynchos. The sequence goes on from NC_137334.1 coordinate 85,269,057, forward strand.
ATGTTTGAATTATTCATGTCTGAGTACAACAGAAAACAACTGAATCGGTCAACGTATTTTCCCAGGCAGCACATGGATAGTGACCAGAGTTACATCAAGTCTAGCAAAAACTTGGATAATGGGAAGATTGGTCACACTAGAATGTTTATGGTGATGAGAAGGCCCTGTCATATCTATTGACATGTGTAAACTCCTTAACACAATGTCCCAAAAAACCTCATGGAAAATCTATCAGACAACATTTGGGGAGATGATAGCCTTCTGGTATTATTGCTAGGCTGTTAATCAACTAATGTTCTGGGGACCCAGGTTCAAATCCTGCCATGGCAGATGGTGGAATTTCAATCCAATAAAAAGAATTGAAAAAATTAGAACTGATATCCCTGGAACCATTGTTGATTGTCAGAAAAAAACCCATCTGGTTCACTAATGTCCTTCAGGGAAGGAAATCTGCCGTCCTTACCTGTTCTGGGCTACATGTGACTCCAGAGCCACAGCAATGTGGTTGACTATCAACTGCCCTCCAAATGCAACGAGGAATAGACAATAAATACTGGCCAGTCAGTGTGTCCCAAAAAAGAATTTTTAAAAAATCAACGCATGTATGTAGTTATTAGGACAAGTGACCAAAAGTTTAACCAAAGAGTCAGTTTCAAGAAAAGAATGCAAGAAAGGTCCTACCACAGATCTCCCCAATGGAAGCTCCCCTCTCTGGCAATGCCCCATCCAATGTCGCCTGGCACTGACCCTTTGGCACGTGCGGGTAGTAAGGAAATGGGTGATGCATGGGGGACCAGAATTGTATGATTGCAGAAGTTTTGGTGGGTTGAAGGTAGAGCAAGCACAGTTAGATGAGTTATGTCACTGCCGCTGTTGGCTGCATTTTGGTGTTGTGCCAGCTGTAATGTTGTGAACACTTATGATTTTCAGGAACAAATGAAATTTGAGGCAGTGATGAAGGAAACATTTGATAATGGCAAATTACTGCGGGTGCTGGAATGTGAAACCAATAGAAAAATGCTGGAAAATCTCAGCAGGTCTGACAGCATCTGTAAGGAGAGAAAAGAGCTGATGTTTCAAGTCCAAATGACCCTTTGTCTGACAAAGGATCATCTGGACTCAAAACGTCAGCTCTTTTCTCTCCTCATGAAGGAAACATTGTTCTGATGGTCTCGCAAGAGGCCCACTTGGACCTTGCTTCAGAACGGCCTTTGGGATGCAAGGTTTTAGCAATGGTGCAAGCAAGGCATGTGAACAAAGGACAAAGACTTGCTTTGCATCATTGCATTTTGAAACGTAAAAGGTTTGTTATTGATCTGAACAATTTTAAACCTTGATTCCTGGCCACATTGTTCCCCTCCCCCACCCTCCTCCTCCTCCTTTATAAATGGACAGGGCAATAATCTCTTTATCCATTCTCTTGTCTATCAAAGCTCAGCTTTGGAGGAATTCCAGTTCCAGGCAAATCGGTGACATTCCTGAGGAAGAACTTTCATGGCTGCATCGAGAATCTCTATTACAACGGAGTGAATATTATTGATCTGGCCAAGAGACGCAAACCTCAGATACATATTGTGGTAAGTTACTTGTTAAAAATCAGAACAGAGAAACTGTTTATCTCCGGCATCGAATTAAAAATTAAACTGTGGCCTACAGAACTGATCAGGGTGAAACCAGATACAGCTGAATGTCTAATTCATAGAGTCTGATAGGAAACAGATGCATTTTGTTTTATATCATCTCAATTAGGCAAATCCTAGATGAGTTATTTTCTATGTGCTCAGCCCAGCCACTAATTCTTGGAAGTGGGTAATTGTTTTAGGGTAATGGTTTTGTTCAATTCTGGAGAAAAACATCACTTAGATATTTCAACTGAGAGGATAGAACTATCCTTTCATGGTCAAAGCTTTATCATGGCTGAATTTTCCAACTACATATCCTGGGAGTTACTGTTGACTAGAAACTGAACTGGATAAACTATATAAAAATTGCAGCCACAAGAAAAGGTCAGAAGCTGAGAGTTCTTTGGTCAGTAAGTCATCTTCTGACTCCCTAAAGCCAGTTCATTATCTAGGAAGCAAAAGTCAAGAGTGTGATGGAACACCCACTGGTCAGGCTGAGTGCATCTCCAGCACCACTCAAGATAGGCTATTTCCCAGGGCTGAAATGGTCGCTACGAGAGGGCACAGGTTTAAGGTGCTGGGGAGTAGGTACAGAGGAGATGTCAGGGGTAAGTTTTTCACTCAGAGGGTGGTGAGTGAGTGGAATCGGCTGCCATCGGTGGTGGTGGAAGCGAACTTGTTGGGGTCTTTTAAGAGACTTCTGCATGAGTACATGGGATTTAATGGGATTGAGGGTTATAGATAGGTCTGGTAGATAGGGATATGATCAGTGCAACTTGTGGGCCGAACGGCCTGTTTGTGCTGTCATGTTCTATGTTCCATACTCAAGACCACCCAGAACAAAGCAGGCTACTTAAGCAACACTCTGTCCACTGCCTGAAATGGTCCATTCCCTCTGTCGCTGGTACACTGTGGCAGCTGTGTTTTACCATTTACAAGTTGCACTGCACAACTTGTCAAGACTAGTAGAATCATAGGCACTATTGTGCAGAAGGAGGCCTGAAGTGGGGAAAATCATAAAGATGGATACCTGACACACCAAATGGTGGCCTGGCACATAAAATGGTTACCTGAAAAAGAGACATTAAGCAGGCACTGACTTTAGTGTAGACAGCTACTTGAAATTAAAACATGCAGCACAGACAGTTATTTAAAGTTAAACATGCAGGAAACAAATATTGCAGGAAGCCAGTAAGAACTTGAGGCACTTTAAAGATAAGGGCAGGCTCAGGACAATAAGGTCTGATAAAGAGATTAGCCATAAATGGGAACAGGAATACATAAACGCAGGAAAACCAATAACTGTATGTATAGACTAAAGCTAAGTCATTGATAGTCGCTGATAGAGGAAGTGTATCCATTGTATGAAACAATGTAATGTTAAATGCCAATGTCTGTATATGCCTGACTGTAACAATGTGTTAACTGTCGTCCTACTCGACCATAACGATGTGTTAAATGACTGATGTCTGGACTATCCATTGCCTGAAAAGTATAAAAATGAACCACTCCTATCGTATTATTGAGAAGGTAGCTGCCAAGTGCTGTGGAGTACAAGTGCTTTCTCCCCAAAGCTTTGTGTCCAAAATAAAACTGTATTATTGAATCTCCAGTCTGACTCCATTGGTAATTTTCCCACAACAGGCCATTCAGCCCATCGAGTCTACATTGATTCTCAGATGGAGCATTGCACCCAGCCCCATCCCTGTAACCCACATCTTTACCCCACTAATCCCTCTAACCTACACATCCTGGGACACTAAGAGGCAATTTAGCATGGCCTAACCTACACATCTTTGGACTATGAGATGTAGGGGTCACTGGTAAGGCCAGCACTTGTTGCCCATCCCTAATTACCCTTGAGCTAAGTGATTTGGACGGCACAATGGCATAGTGGCTAGCACTGCTGCCTCACAGCACCAGGGATTCAGGTTTGATTCCCGGCTTGGGTTACTCTCTGGGTGGAGTCTGTACATTCTCCCCTTGTCTGCATGGGTTTCCTCCGGGTGCTCCAGTTTCCTCCCACAAAATCTGAAAGATTTGCTGACTAGGTGCACTGGCCATGCTAAATTCTCCCTCAGCATACCTGAACAGATGCCGGAGTGTGGCGGCTAGGGGATTTTCACATTAACATCATTGCGGTGTGAATGTAAGCGACTTGTGACACAAATAAATAAACTTAAAACTTTCTCGGTCATTTCACAGGGCAGTTAAGAATCAACCACATTGCTGTGGGTATGGATTCAGATGTAGGCCAGACCAGATAACAAGAAGAGATTCACTTCCCTAAAGGAATGTTATGAATGAGATGAGCTTTTGTAATAGTTGCTGATAGTTGTCATGATCACCATTCCAGAGTAAACTGTCTCACAACACCAAGTTACTGAATAAACTTGTTGGACTTTAACCTGGTGTTGTGAAACTACTTACTGTGCCTACCCCAGTCCAACGCTGGCAACTCCACATCATGACCATCACGGAGAATACATTTGTATCCCAGATTTGTTTTTTTTAAATAATTGAATTTAAATTCCATAAATTTAAATAAAGCTTTCTACAGGTATGTCAAGAATAAAAGGTTGGTTAGGGCAAGATTAGGGCCAGTCAGAGACAGCAGTGGTAAGTTGTGCGTGGAGCCTGAAGAGATAGGAGAGGCACTGAATGAATACTTCTCGTCAGTATTCACGCAGGAAAAAGTCAGTGTAGTCGAGGAGAATACTGCGATACCAGGTAGTAGACTAGACGGGATTGAGGTACATAAGGAGGAGGTGTTGGTAATTCTTGAGAGTATGAAAATAGATAAGTCCCCTGGGCCGGATGGGACTTACCCTAGGATTCTTTGGGAGGCTAAGGAGGAGATTGCAGAGCCTTTGGCTTTGATCTTCATGTCGTCATTGGCTTCAGGTATAGTGCTGGAAGACTGGAGGATAGCAACTGTTGTCCCCTTGTTCAAGAAGGGGAGTAGAGGCCAACCTGGGAATTAAGACCAGTGAGCTTTACTTCTGTTGTGGGCAAAGTTTTGGAAAGAATTCTAAGGGATAGGATTTATAATCATCTAGAGGGAAATAAATTGATTAGGGATAGTCAACACGGTTTTGTGAAGGGTAGGTTGTGCCTCACAAACCTTATCGAGTTTTTTGAAAAGGTGATCAAAGAGGTGGATAAGGGTAAGGCAGTTGACGTGGTTGGTGTATATGGATTTTGGTGTATATGGATTTTAGCAAAGCGTTTGATAAGGTTCCCCATGGTAGGCTATTGCAGAAAATGCAGATGCATGGGATTGAGGGTGATTTAGCAGTTTGGATCAGGAATTGGCTAACTGATAGAAGCCAGAGGGTGGCGGTTGATGGAAATATTCAACCTGGAGTTCAGTTACAAGTGGTGTACCTCAAGGATCTGTTTTGGGGCCACTGCTGTTTGTCGTTTTTATAAATGACCTAGATGAGGGTGTAGAAGGATGGATTAGTAAATTTGCTGATGACACCAAAGTTGGAGGAGTTGTAGACAGTAAGGATGAATGCTACAGTTTGCAGAGGGACATAGATAAGCTGCAGAGCTGGGCCGAGAGGTGGCAGATGGAGTTTAATACGGAAAAGTGTGAGGTGATTCACTTTGGTAAGAGTAACAGGAGTACAGAATATAGGGCTAATGGAAGGACTCTTAGTAGTGTTGACGAGCAGAGAGATCTTGGAGTACATGTGCATAGCTCCCTGAAAGTTGGCACCCAGGTTGATAAGGTTGTTAAGAAGGCGTATGGTATGTTAGCTTTTATTGATAGAGGGATTGAATTTCGGAGCCATGAGGTCATGTTACAACCGTACAAAACTCTGGTGCAGCCACACTTGGAGTATTGTGTACAGTTCTGGTCGCCGCATTATAAGAAAGATGTGGAGGCATTGGAAAGGGTGCAGAGGAGGTTTACCAGGATGTTGCCTGGTATGGTGGGAAGGTCTTATGAGGAAAGGCTGAGGGACTTGAGGTTATTTTCAATAGAGAGAAGAAGGTTACGAGGTGATCTAATTGAGGCATACAAGATGATCAAAGGATTGGATAGGGTGGACAGTGAGAGCCTTTTACCTCAGATGGTGATGACTAACACAAGGGGACATAGCTTTAAATTGAGGGGTGGTAATTATAGGACGGATGGCAGAGGTAGGTTCTTTACTCAGGGTAATAAGGTCGTGGAATGCCCTGCCTGCAGCTGTTGTGGGCTTGCCAACTTTAAGGACGTTCAAATGGTCAGTGGATAGACATATGGATAACATTGGAATAGTTTCGGTTAGAGGGTCATTAGATTGATTCCACTGGTCGGCGCAACACTGAGGGCTGAAGGGCCTGTACTGCGCTGTAATGTTCTATGTTCTATGTTCTAAATTCCATCAGCTACCATGGTGGGATTTGAACCCATGCCAGTAGCCTGTGGTAGTGGATTTAGAGTCCAGTAAAAATACCTTTATGCCACTGGGCAGGACTTTATGACCTTGCTCAAGTGAGACCGGAAATTCTCGCCCGAGGTCAACAGAGATTGCCATTGTCATACCGTTGCCTGCTCTGATTCTGTGGTTGGCAAGTGGTAGAATTCCAGCAACTGTCTCCCCATTTTTGTGCAGTTGCAAGTGATCATTTTTGTGGTTCCAACTTGGGTGAGTTGAACATCCTGATTTTAATCACCCCTTGGGCTGCCTGGAGTCTCAGATGTGAAATTCCTTCCCTAATCTCGCTATCTCTCTACTTCTCTTTTCTTTGAATAGTCCTAAAAAATCCCTGTTGATGAAACTTAAGGTCATCTGGACTCGGAGCATTGCCTCTACTTTCTCTCCACAGATGCTGTCAGACCTGTTGAGATTTTCCAGCATTTTTAGTATCATTGAATCCCTATTCTAGGCCATTCAGTCCATCGCTTCAGTAACTACCACAATCCCACCCAGGCCCTATTTCCGTATTCCCACACATTTACCCTGCTAATCCCCCTGACACTAGGGTCAATTTAGCATGGCCAATCCACCGGACCCATACACCTTTGGACTGAGGGAGGAAACCGGAGCACCTGGAGGAAACCCACGCAGACATGAGGAGAATGTGCAAACTTGAGGCTGGAATTATTTATTTATTTATTAGTCACAAGTAAGCTTAACTAACAATGCAGTGAAGTTGCAGCAAAAATCCCCTAGTCACCACACTTCGGCACCTGTTCGGGTGCACTGGGGGAGGATTTAGCATGGCCAATTCACCTAACCTGCCCAAGTTTGGACTATGGGAGAAAACCGGAGCCCCTGGAGGAAACCCACGTAGACACAGGGAGAACGTGCAAGCTCCACACAGCCAGTGACCCAAGCTGGGAATCAAACCCGTGTCTTTGGCTCTGTGAGGTAGCACTGCTAACCACTGTGCCACCACGCCACCCTTTGTAAGCTTTTTGTTTAAGGTCTCCTATCCTGATGTCTCTTTATGCGGTCCTGTGTCGAGTTTGTTTTTGACAATGCCTCTGTGGAGCACCTTTGGGGTGTAGCTTAAAAGCACTATATAAATCCAAGCTGTATTTGCAAGATCTGTGAAGAGTGTGACTGTGGCAATTGTTCATTCTGTAAGTGATTGTCACCATTAATCAGTCGCCTGCTTGTTAAGCAGTGCGCACGTTACTTCTGTATCAGTTTCATCTTCTCTTCACTCCCATATCTTTAGACAGTACCTGCCATGATTGATGGCCAAACGTCAGTCACCAAAGATTTCTGCGGTACATGATCGCGTGCTGCAGCAGAATTTAATTATTATGACTGATGACCCATTAAAATGTTAATCAACTATGTTTGATTTTCTGACTATTAGTTACAGTTGTCATGAAGAGTTGTCACGCTAGGTTGCATAAATTATGTTATTCCACTTCTGTGCTGAATGTGCACTCCATAAGTGTCACGTTATCAGCCGGCTGCCGAGAATTTTGTACTCCTGCCCAGGTCAAAGATCAGCATTGGATCTGCATGTGGACATGTCCATCACAGATTTAGGTAACCCCACAATACTATTAAAGTATTGCGTCAAACTCATAATATCTAGCAGATATTCTGATAGCATCTTATGACAAAACAAAATCTAATAACATTCGAGTGTGCTCCAAAATGTATCACACTGTGTGATAAAATTAATTGCAGCTCAAACGTTCTGGGATGGTGATAAGATACAGACTAACGCAGGCAAGTTTCTGAACTGACCTTTATGTGGTGACGTGGTGGCACAGTGGTTAGTATTGCTGCCTCACAGCACCACAGATCCGGGTTCAATTCCCAGCTTGGGTCACTGTCTGTGTGGAGTTTGTATGTTCTCCCCGTGTCTGCATGGGTTTCCTACAAGTGCTTCAATTCCCTCCCACAGCCCAAAGATGTGTGGGTTAGGTTGATTGGCCATGCTAATTTGACCCTAGTATCAGGGGAATTAGCTAGGGTAAATTCATGGGGTTATAGGGATAAGGCCTGGGTGGGATTGTGGTCGGTGCAGAGTCGATGGACCGAATGGCCTCCTTCTGCATGGTCGGGATTCTATAACTATAACTTGACAGCGAGGGCGGGACCAACAGATAGTATTCCACATACAAAGGGAGGGACAGCCAGTGGCTGCGTTCTGGCAACTAGTTTGACATTTTTGACTTCTCAACCAATGCAACCAGTTCAACAGGAGTATCAACACAGGGCGACTTAGGGGCCAAGGAATGGTGTAGGAATGAACAACAGAAGGTGAAGTTAAAATAACATTCAACCCTTCAGTATTGCTTTATTACATTCCATCAAGATCTTGTATCACCCATGGAATGTTATATTAATCTCTAACCTCATGCAATGCATGATGGGCTGTGAGTGGACAGACCTCGAGTTTTAAGTGCCAATGCCCCCAGACAGGAAAAATGTGCTTATGATGAGACATAAGTGCTGCCATGTCTCGGTAAAAATAAATAGGAGCCTCAGGTCATGCCAATGTGAATCACTTTGCATAAGCAAATGAAAAGCCTTGTACCCATACCAATCTAACCCGTCTAACGATGTGCAGGTTAGGTTGATTGGCCATGCTAAATTGACCCTAGTGTCAGGGGGATTAGCAAGGTATCTATATGGGTTCCAGGGATAGGGCCTGGGTGGGATTGTGGTTGGTACAGACTTGATGGGCCAAATGGCCTCCTTCTGTGCTGTAAGGGTTCTATAATATGAAATCCCTTGTCAAAGGTCGGGTTATCCCAAGGTCAGTTGCCCCATTAAAGCACATACCCTGATCAACACTGCCGCCACCCCACTGTCTGAAATGACTGATTAATGGTCGCAATCACTCCCTGGATTAACAGTTGCTTCAGACTGGGGAAGGCCCCGTTGCCTTCCTCTCACTGATCGCTCCTTCTCTTTAAGGGTTTATTTGATGTCTGCTACCAATGATACCATGGTATATGATTCCAAGCCTTTTTTTCTGTGAGTTGCCTACAGATCAGGTAGCTGAATGGTAGCTCACTTGTTTTTCTTTTCCCCATGTTCATTCAGGCAATCTCTCTTTTGCATGCACCCCTCCAATTTCCTGATTTTTCTTTTATTGCTCTTGTGCGCTTACCTCTCTCCTGCTCACACCATTCTCACCAATGCCCCACTCACGGCCCATGCCCCTCCCTCATTCGCATTCTCACTTTCATGCTTTCTGTCTCTCTCCCTCTTTGTCGACCATCATTCTCTCGCCCTCCCTCCCTCGCCCTCCCTCCCTCGCCCTCCCTCCCTTGCCCTCCCTCCCTCCCTCGCCCTCCCTCCCTCGCCCTCCCTCCCTCGCCCTCCCTCCCTCGCCCTCCCTCTGACAAATGCGATCATAAATGTTTATTGTGTAGTTTAGATGTTTAGATCTATTGCTTCAGCAGAAATTAATCAGTCTCGTTCCATAATACTTCAAGCTGTCTATTGTTTTTTTGGAATTCAGTGTGCGAGACTGAAGACCTCTATGTAATATTGGTCTCATGAAATGATGGATTTGTTTTATTGATTGTTCTGTAACTATAAAAAAATGACAACAAAGAACTTTAGGAGAAGAGATATTTGTTGATTTTATTTACTTTATTGGGAAAAATGTTCAGAATTTGGAATTAGATTTTCAGTCAAATTGTTTCAGATGATCCAAATCTCAATTTTGAACCAATAAGAGATAAATGTTGGTTTGAAAATTCACTTTAACGCATCTGAATGCCATTGAAAACAAACAAACCTTTTAATTCTGACTGTTCATTCATGCTTGTAAAACAACAATGTGAAGTGGCTTGTAAACTACTTCCAGTTTCTGTGGGAGTAGTGCAGGGGACTTGCCCAACCTAAGTTTAACCTTCCTGAGCCATTCCCATTCTATCATTATGTGTGGACTTGCAATTGGAGGGGAGGGGAGTTCCCTTGCAGATTGTTTATGTATCCCCCCCCCCCCCCACCCCTCTCCACCCCCACCCCCACCTATCCCGATGTCTGATGTCTCGGAGATCGGGCATCAGGGGCCATTCAAAGCCGATAACCACATTTTCAACTTCTTCCTATCCATAACAGCACTGGTGAATTCCCACTTAATGTCTGATGAGTATAATTAGCCATCAAGTTAACAATAAGCTTGTAATATGCCATTAAGGGATAGCAGCATAACACACTTCCCTTCTAGTGATGTTCTGTTGCTATCCCTTAAGGCAGGAATCTCCAAACTACAGCTCGCGGACCACATCCGGCCCGCAGCGGGCCGCATCCGGATCAGAGTTTGGAGACAACTGCCTTAAAGGTATATTACAGCACCACCTTTCTCCTTTTAAGATACTCGCCACCTCCCCCCCTCCAAATAAAAGAAAGTATAAGTAATTGCATCACATGTTCATGTTTAGTTACCATTACATTTTGTGTCGAACTGATGAATATGAGTTTCGAAAGCCTGGAGTTAATTTGCTGGGACAATCAGATCTTGGAATGGTAACTTTTGTCAGGAGGTTTCTTTAGTTGCTCACTGTGATATGTGGCATTGTAATTTGGGGGTATGTTTCTGGTTGCATCTGGAGCTTTTCCTAGATGCAATAAACCTTATGATGGGTGCGGAGCTGCAAAAGATTTGATTTCTCCTTGGCTATGTCTCACCTTTGCTCCTATGTGTGTAATGACTTCATAGGAACTTGGTTCCAAACAAACCCTTGTCACTTCCATTGGTTTGCACATACCTTCTATGGAATCATAGATACAATCTTGTCCCAATTCTAAACTTGGCAATTCGGTACCTGCATTTTCACTGTGCATGTTGGTCATCTAGTCTTGCAGTTTTAAAAGTTACTCTCCAGTTTCCGAGAAAGCAGAATGGATAAGGTTAGGTAAATTGGTACACACTGGTCAGCCAAACATGAGTTCTGTCAGTAATGGAATAATTGGACGTTAACAGTGTTGCTCTGGGATGTAACATTGCAATATGGAAAATTGATTAGTCTGTCTACATTTGAGAATTTTGGATTTCACTGTGCAAATGATTAATTCAGCAAGGCCATTAGATCTTGGGTAATGAGGATAAGAAGTTTAAACTTCCACTTCTCACATATATTTTCAAAAGGAAATTGAGGACCTTGTACCCATAATTGTCACTTATTGGCACATCAAAATAACTGAAAATAGCATTTAAAATGTGTGTGATAGTTGTGATCGATGTGCTGTGCAATTATTAAATAATGGGGTACTGTGTAAAATAGTCGATGATAATGATGAAGTCAGTGCCATGGATATGATCAGATGCAGTTTTGGACCAAGGATGGGTTGAAACTTCATCTGGAATTAGTGGTGCTTTGTGTGCACTAGAGTCATAGAGACCTGGGCCCTATTTTACCATTTTGATTCTAAGTGCTGGGCGGACTTAAAACTGGGAGTGTTTCACATGCGACTTTCTGACCCATTTTGAGACACCCCCATACGCACTGTGCCTGAAAAAATAGCAGCGATTCAGAAAGGTGCTGCAGAAGCCTGTGGGAGGGGCTTATTGCACCCGAAACCCTGCAGCTCCGAACGGCGCCTCTAACTGTGCATGCATAGTAGAAAAAAGGAAAAACACTCCCTTGCCACAACGTCTCTCCGTTGTCCCTCACAGCCATTGCCCCACCCCCACAACATAACTGACCCCATTATACCCCCACCAGCCTCATCACCCAGACTGATTGTGGACCCTTGTCCCCGTCCCCCCACCGATCACAGGTCAGAACATTGACTTGGGACGTCTTGTTGAAGTTGTGCAAAACATTGGTAAGCCCACACGTGGAATAATATGTGCAATTCTGGTCACCCTATTATAGAAAGGATATTATTAAACCAGAAAGAGTGCAGAAAAGATTTACTAGGATGCTCCCGGGACTTGATTGATTGAGTTATAAGGGGACGCTGGGTAGACTGGGACTTTTTTCTCTGGACCGTAGGAGGCTGAGGGGTGACCTTATAGAGGTCTATAAGATAATGAGGGCATAGGCAAGATAGATAGTCAATATCTTGCCCAAAGGTAGAGGAGTCTAAAACTAGAAGGCATAGGTTTAAGGTGAGAGGAGAAAGATAAAAACGTTTCCAGAAGGGCAGGTTTTTCATTCAGAGTGTGGTGAGTGTCTGGAACAAGCTATCAGAGGTAGTCGGGGGTATAATTTTATCTTTTAAAAAGCATTTAGATAGTTACATGGGTATGATGGATATAGAGTGATATGGGCCAAGTTGTTAGCCCGCAGAGCCTGATTCCATGCTGTAAACCTCTATGACTCAATGATATACACAGAGTGGCTGCGGACCCCCATCCCCTTGACCGATCACACGCAGAGTGACAGCAGACCCCCCCCCCCTTCCCCCCACCAATCGTACGCAGAGTGGTAGCAGACTTCCCCTGACCCCCCCGCGCCCCCTCCCCTGACAGGGAGCTATCTGACCTGCCTCCCCCCCTCCTCCAACCAGAGAGCCATCTGGCCCACCACCCGCACCGCACCCCCCCCCCCCCCACCCCACCCCCCCACTACCACGATCTGAGTCAGGGAGTCCGCCAGAAGCTCTGAGCTTATCTCCTCTGAAGCTGGAGCACCCAAATCTTTGTGGACCATGTCTGTTTTGCATCAAATCTGGACAAGCAAGCCTGGTGGTAAAGTGGGAAGTGGCAGTGAGTTTGGTGTGCAGCCCGTTAAGATGTTGTGCCTGTTTCGGGCACTTTCCCGACGGTGGCCATTTTTGGCCCTTGGTAAAGGGGGAACAAACCTGGAGGTAGGAGCAGATTGCGGTACTCGCCTCACATCTGACTTTACCAGGTTTTCACACCCAAAATGGGTGCAACTTGATGATAAAATTGGGCCCATAGAGTTATAGAGGTTTACAGCATGGAAAATAACCTATGACCCCACTTGTCCATGCTGTCCCTTTTTTTTAACCACTAAGTTAGTCTCAGTTGACCTTGTTTGGCCCATATCCCCCTATAGCCATCTTGCAATGGGAGGCAATGGCTTTGTGGTATTATTGATAGACTAGCAATCCAGAAAATCAGCTAATGCTTTGGGGTAACTCCAGAGCAATAACAATGTGGTTGACTCTCAACTGCCCACTGAAATGGCCTAGCAAGCCATTCAGTTCAAGGGCAACTAGGGATGGGCAACAAATGCTGGCCAGCCAGCAATGCCCATATCCCATAAACGAATAAAAAAAAGTTCCATTGCACAAGGCGGCACAGTGACACAGCGGTTAGCGCTGCCACTTCACAGCACCATGGACCTGGGTTCAATTTGAGCATCGGATCAGTGTCTGTATGGAATTTGCATGTTCTCTCTGTGTCTGCGTGCGTTTCCTCCAGGTGCTCCGGTTACTCCCCACAGTCCAAAGATGTGCGGGTTAGGTTGATTGGCTATGCTAAGTTAACCTTCGTGTCAGACGGATTAGCAAGGTAAATATGTGGGGCTGCAGGAAAGGAATAGGATCTGAGTGGGATTGTGATTGGTACAGTCTCGATGGGCCAAATGCCTTCCTTCTGCACTGTAGAGATTCTAAGATTCTACTCCTATTTTGGATCAATAAAATTTAAAATATCTGCCCCTGTTTACTCTCAAATCTCCTGTTAGATGCAAATGTTCCTTGTTACCTTTGAATCTCTTTTGAAATTTAATAGCTACACTTCAACATCAACACTTCGCCCAAACATAAATTTCAAATCTACATCTTTTACTTGTAAATTAATACCCACAACAAGACCTCAATATAAATACAAAGAGGAAATACCTTGACTCTTTCATCCCTTATACTCCATAGACAATTTGATTTCAAAAACATCTCCTTTGATTAACCTTGGAGGCACACAGCCACAGCTTTACCCTTACTTACAAAGATTATGTGGATAAACACAGACATGTAAAAACATACACATATCATCACACCTTTGGTGTTATGGCTGGAACCTTACCACCGTTCATGTTAGCGGGATTTCCCCATCCTGCTGCCGTAAGTGGAGATTTGGCTGGCCGCTAAATTCTCCGGCCTCGCTGCATCGGGAGCGTGGCATGAACGGCAGGTACGATCGCACCCTATATGTTATGGGCTTGTCTAGCAGATCTTTCTGGAGTGCTTCCATGAGAATGGATGTGACCGCCAACTCAACATTTGTGTCTGCAAATTTTGCATTTGAAAAATCACAGTCCATATCTTTTTCAATGCGCCTGTTGTCGAAGAGTTCTATGGATTTTGCAAGCTGTTGTTGAAATTACATGAACTCAGGTTAATAAATACAGCAGTTTAACCTGACCCTGAAGAGGTCTTGCAGTGTAGTCTGTATCTGGCAGCTCGGTGGCACAGTGGTTAGCACTGCTGCCTCACAGAGCTAGAGACACAGGTTTGATTCCCAGTTTGGGTCACTGTCTGTGTGGAGTCTGCACGTTCCCCTCGTATCTGTGAGGGTTTCCTCTGCGTGTTCCAGTTTCCCTCCCCGCAGTCCAAAAGACATGCTGGTTAGATGCATTGGCCATGCTAAATTGCCCCTCAGTGTACCCGAACAGGTGCTGGAGTGTGTTTTTCACAGTAACTTCATTGCAGTGTTAATGTAAGTCTGCTTGTGACACTAATAAATAAACTGAAAAACTTCTATGTTTTGGTAATCCTTCAGTTCTCCTGATCTTAGTTCTGGTGCATTCAGCTTGTGTGAACCTTCATTCCAAATTGCCAGGTGAATTATTATGGCTTGCTTGTCTGGTTTAGAAACAACTGAATCGAGAAACCGTTGCCGGGAATTTCTGCTCCCATCTTTTTCAGATGGGTTTGATGATGAGAGCAAAAATCTCGCGTGAGTCCCAAATGGGGTTTAATGTGACCAAGAAGTCTCGCCCATGATTGTCCCAACCCCCGCATGTGAGGTAACAGAAATCCCAATGTCCAATGTCAGGAACACAGGAGCACCATTATAACAAATTTGAATATCATTATTTGGCTTCTGTGCCCCATCAGAGCTCCCCCTCTGCCCACCACCCCCCCAACACCTGCCATCCATCCCCACACCCACCCCCAACACCACCATCGTCCCACAAAATAACCCATTGATATGAGGGCAGACCAGTGTGAGATACAACTGGTCATAGGTCACATCATCAAATCCTATAGTGCAGAAGGAGGCCATTGGGAGAGATGAATTCCTAGAGGTATTATCGCTAGACTATCAATCCAGAAACTCAGCTAATGTTCTGGGGACCCAAGTTCAAATCCCGCCTCGGCAGATGGTGGAATTGAATTCAATAAAAACAATTGTCAGAAAAACCACCTGGGTCACTAATGTCCTGTAGAGAAGAAAATCTGCCATCCTTACCCGATCTGACCTAAATGTGACTCCAGATCCATAGTAATGTCGTTGGTTCTCAACTGTCCTTGGGCAATTAGGAATGCGCAATAAACGTTGGCCAGCCAGTGACACATGCATAAGAACATAAGAACATAAGAACATAAGAAATAGGAGCAGGAGTAGGCCATCTGGCCCTTCGAGCCTGCCCCGCCATTCAATAAGATCATGGCTGATCTGTCGTGGCTCAGTTCCACTTTCCCGCCCTCTCCCCATAACCCTTAATCCCCTCTCTTATCAAGAACCCATCAACCCGCTTCTTAAAAATATTTAGCGAGGCAGCCTCCACCACTTCAACAGGCAGAGAATTCCAGAGATTCACCACCCTTTGAGTGAAGAAGTTCCTCCTCAACTCCGTTCTGAACCGCCCCCCCTTTATCTTGAGGCTGTGCCCCCTAGTCCTACTGTCTTTTTTGAGCGGGAAGAGTCTTTCCACCTCTATCCTATCCATCCCATTCATCATCTTATACGTCTCAATGAGATCTCCCCTCATTCTTCTAAACTCTAACGAGTACAAGCCTAGTTTATTCAGCCTCTCCTCATAGCTCAACCCCCTCAACTCCGGTATCAGCCTAGTAAACCTCCTCTGCACTCCCTCCAAGGCCAAAATATCCTTGCGCAGGTGCGGCGCCCAAAACTGCACACAGTACTCCAGCTGCGGCCTCACCAATGCCCTATACAGCTGCAGCAAGACCTCCCTACTTTTATATTCAATCCCCCTCGCTATGAAGGCCAGCATCCCATTCGCCTTCCTGACCACCTGCTGCACCTGCAGGCTGGGTTTTTGCGACTCATGCACAAGGACCCCGAGGTCCCTCTGCACCGTCGCCTGCTGCAGTTTTTCGCCCCGTAAGTAATAGTCCTTCCTACCATTCTTCCTACCAAAGTGGACCACCTCACACTTGCCAACATTAAATTCCATTTGCCATTTCCTGGCCCATTCGCCCAGCCTATCTAGATCCTTCTGCAGACTCTCCACACCCTCCGCACAATTTGCCTTTCCCCCAATCTTGGTGTCATCAGCAAATTTCGACACCCTACACTCGGTTCCCTCCTCCAGATCATCTATATAAATGGTAAATAGCTGAGGCCCCAGCACCGACCCCTGGGGCACCCCACTAGTCACCAACCGCCAATCCGAATAGCACCCATTGACCCCCACTCTCTGCCTCCTATTTGACAACCAATCCTCTATCCACGCTAACACCCTACCCCCAACTCCATGTCCTCTGACCTTCTGCAGTAACCTCTTGTGAGGTACCTTATCAAACGCCTTCTGAAAATCCAGAAAGACCACATCCACCGGCTCTCCTCTATCCACCGCCCTAGACACATCCTCATAGAACTCCAGTAAATTTGTCAGACACGACTTCCCTTTAATGAAACCGTGTTGCGTCTGCCCTATCAAGCAATTCCCTTCAAGATGCCTCGCAATTTCCTCCTTAATGACGGATTCTAACATTTTACCTACCACAGACGTTAAACTAACCGGCCTGTAATTCCCCGCCTTTTGCCTGGCACCCTTCTTAAACAACGGCGTAACATTAGCCGTTTTCCAATCCTCCGGCACTTCCCCGGAATCCAGCGACGTCTGGAAAATAACCACCAAGGCATCCACTATCACCTCCGCCATTTCTTTCAGAACCCTCGGATGCATTCCATCCGGTCCTGGGGACTTGTCCACAATCAGCCCCTCCAGTCTGTCGCGCACCACCTCTCTAGTAACAGTAATGTCATTAAGACCCTCCAGTCCTACCACCTTTCGTGTCACATGAATAAATAAAAAAAAATTCGGCCCATCAAGTCTGCATTGACCACAATCCCACCCAGGCCCTTTCCCCATACATTTATTCTAGCTAGTCCCCCTGACAATAAGGGGCAATTTAGCATGGCCAATCCACCTAATCCGCACATCTTTGGACTGTGGAAAGAAACTGGAGCACCCGGAGGAAATCCACACAAACATGGGCAGAATGTGCAAACACCACACAGTGACCCAAGCCGGGAATTGAACCCGGGTCTCTCATGCCATGCACCTGGCATCTTTAAAAGAATGAAGCTGAGAGGTAGCCGCAGTCAGAACCTGCCCCGTCAGCGTGACATTGTACAACACGTCACTTGAAGATTTTCTCTCTATGTTTCTGACAATACAGTGAAAGTAGCTACCATTGGTGCCAATGGCATCAGTGCTGCTTTTCCTGCCACTGCCAAAAAAATGATATCATTCCAACCCAGAGCTCTATGTTCTTTAAAAATTTTGAATTGGCTGCATCCCAGTTCAGACTGGGGGATTTTGTGGACATTTTGACAATATCTCTTTAGCTTCCCTTCCCCAATACGATCTGAGGTCCTGCCGTCACAATCACAATCCTGGCCTGGGGCCGGTCCTCAGGACATGT
Source organism: Carcharhinus amblyrhynchos (assembly GCF_965287045.1). NCBI lineage: Eukaryota > Metazoa > Chordata > Chondrichthyes > Carcharhiniformes > Carcharhinidae > Carcharhinus > Carcharhinus amblyrhynchos. Next base: position 85,286,923 of record NC_137334.1, read on the forward strand.
TGTCCCACTCACTAAATTGACAGTCACACCATCTGCTTCCCTGCTCTTTATCTGAGCACTGTCTTGGCACCACGCCTTCAAAGCTTCTCTGTGCAGTCAGCTGCTGCCTTTTTAACACGCTGCAGCTCTGTTACTGTCTGACCAAAATGTCAAGTATCGCCTCACACCATGTAGCAAGATCTAAGGCTGTCCATCATGTTGTTCCTGTACTTAATTTTACTGCCATGCTATTTGACCACTGCTGAATGCCATGTGGTGTTCCTATAAGAACATAAAAGCACCAATCACTCATAATGGTAAATACATTGTGGGTTCATTTATTAAGATTAGGTACGTGAGAACACACGGATTGAAAGCTTGAAGACACTAGCAGCACCATTCATGGAATCCCGACAGTGCAGGAGGTCATTCAGCCCATCGAATCTGCACCAACCACAATGCCAACCAAGCCCTATTCCTGTCACCCCACATATTAACCTGCTAATCTCCCTGACACTAGACTCAATTTAGCATGGCCAATCAACCTAACCTGCACATCTTTGGGCTGTGGAAGGAATGATGTGGAATCTGATCAGAACTCTGACGAAGGAACAACATTCTGAAAGCTTGTGGCGTTTACTATCAAATAAACCTGTTGGACTTTAACCTGGTGTTGTGAGATTTCTTACTGTGGAAGGAAACCAGAGCACCTGGAGGAAACTCACGCAGACGGGGGAGAATGTGTTTACACCAGATAGACAGTGACCCGAGACCAGAATTGAACCCAGGTCCCAGTGAGGCAGCAGTGCTAGCTATTGTGCCACCCAAGTTGTATTTGTGCTCTGCTGAAACCAAGAATGGAACACATTTCCCTTCCAGTGATGTAATTCTGCTATCATTTAAAGGCATATTACAATGTTGGTCACAATTCGTATCATAAGTTCCCCATTATATGATTGTTCTCTCCTGATTGACTTCAGTAGAAATGATAACAGGAAAAGATTTATAATGAATTGTGCGATCTAATAATTTTTTTTCCATATCATCAATCAAAATCAAAAGGAGCGAAGTGGGCAGATCCTTGTACTGTAGTTTGTGATATGTTTTGGACAAACTGTGCTAATATGCAACAACTTTCATATCATTGCTGCCGTATTATTGTAATTCTCACTCTCATTCGTGAAGTGGCTCTATTTGTACATGCTCTTTGACAGTAGACCTTTAGATTTTTGAGAGTGATTCTGGGCATGGCTGCTTTCTCGAAACATTTCTTTTGGTTTTGTTTAAATTTTGTAACGAACTCCATGGGAATCAAAAGGTCCAGCCTAAGCCTCATCGAAGATAGGGAGCATTTTCTACTACACCCCCACCCCCACCCCCACAACTCCGCACTCACAGTGTGCTTTCCAGTGGCGGAGGTAGCTCACCACTGGCTGCCAGCACAATCTTCCAGTCCCGCCAATGCCTACGGTATTTTACATGGCTCGCCTGTTTCACTGCTGGGGATCCCACTGCGGGGAAGTCGCCTTTGGTGGATCCAGAAGCTTTCAGCACTGGGAAGGGCTGAAAAGTTCAGCGCTTGGCTTAATTCTGCAGTATTGTAGCCAAATTACTTCAGATGACCATCAAGCACAGTGGAATAGAGTATTGCAGCTCACTGGAGACTGCACTAGTGTTTCTCTCCATGTGAGATTCTGGGCAGGATTCTCCGATCACATCTGTGCCTGCCCTACTGCAACTGGGAATGGAGACTTTGGCCAAAACTCCATCCACATTCAGTGGCACCAGAAAACCCCAGCCGTGAAAGAGGACATAGGACTTCAACATTTGAATCTAATCGTAATCTCCTATCGGCTCCTTCCCATGGCCTTTTAGCATGTCAGATTCCTATTTATTGACTACAGCTCAGCCTTCAACACTGCTATTCCCACAAAACTCATCTCCAAACTCAGTGGCCTGAGTCTCGGCACCTCCCTCTGTGACTAGATCCTGAACTTCCTAACTCGCCGATCACAATTGGTATGGATAGGCAACAATACCTCCTCCACAATCATTCTCAACACCAGTGACTCACAAGGCTATGTTTTCAGCCTCCTACTGTACTCCTTATAAACCTATGACTGTGTGGTCAAATTCCCCTCCAATTTGATTTTCAAGTTTGCTGATGACACCATTGCAGTGGGTCAGATCTTAAACGACAATGAGACAGAGTACAGGAAAGAGAAAGAGAATCTGGTGAACTGGTGCAGCAACAATAATCTCTCCCCCAATGTCAACAAAACAAAGGAGCTTGTCATTAACTTCAGGAAGCGTGAAGGAGAACATGTCCCTGTCTACATCAATGGGGACGAAGTAGAAATGCTTGAAAGCTTCAAATTTTTAGGTATCCAGATGACCAACAACCTGTCTTGGTCCCCCAAGCTGACACTATATTAAGAAAGCCCACCAAGCCTCTACTTTCTTAGAAGATTAAGGAAATTTGACAAGTCAGCTATGATTCTCACCAACTTTTACAGATGTACCATAGAAAGCATTCTTTCTGGTTGTATTATAGCTTGGTATGACTCCTGCTCTGCCCAAGACCCCAAGGAACTACAAAAGGTTGTGAGTATAGTCCAATCCATCACGCAAACCAGCCTCCCATCCATTGACTCTGTCTACCTTTCCCTCTGTTTCGACAAAGCAGCCAGCATAATTAAAGACCACACGCACCCCGGACATTCTCTCTTCCACCTTCTTCCTTCGGGAAAAAGATACAAAAATCTGAAGTCACGTACCAACCGACTCAAGAACAGCTTCTTCCCTGCTGCTGTCAGACTTTTGAATGGACTTATCTCACATTAAGTTGATCTTTCTCTACACTCTAGCTATGACTGTAACACTACGTTATGCACTCGCTCCTTTCCTTCTCTATGAACAGTATGCTTTGTCTATATAGCATGCAAGAAACAATACTTTTCACTGTATGTTAATACATGTGACAATAATAAATCAAATCAAATCAAGTGCCCCTTGTTCACTCAGGTCTAGACAGAGCAGGAACACCTGCTGAAGGAAGAGCAGTTGGGGATTGGGACAGACAATAAATGCTGGCTTTGCCTCACATGCCTCGAATAAATAGAAACAAAATCTTATCTGAACCCTTCCAAATCATTGGAAGATGGTTGGCACAATGGCACAGTGAATAGCACTCAGGGATCCAGGTTTGATTCCAGCTTCGGGTCACTATCTGTGTGGAGTTTGCACGTTGTCCCCGTGTCTGTTTTGGGCTCCTCCAATTGTTCCAGTTTCCTCCATGGTCTGATGATGTGTGGGTTAGGTTGATTGGCCATGCCAAATTGCCCCTTAGTGTCAGTGGGATTAGCAGGTTGAATATGTAGATTATGGGGATGGAACCTGGGTGAGATTGTTCCTAGTGCAGGCTCAATGGGCCAAATGACCTCCTTTTGCACTGTAGATTCTATGATTCTGTACTCTTTGTCAGGTTTGGCATAGAAAAAGTCCTAGCTTCTTAAATCTCTTATTTCCTTTTCAAAATGGAGTACATGGATTGGAGAGGATAGGATGTGAACAATTCTCTTTTGGGAGAATCTGGAACTAGAGGGTCACTGTTTAAAAATTAAATGTCGGTCATTTAAGACTGAGGTGAGGAGAATGTTTTTCTGTCCGAGAGCTGTGAGTCTCTGGAACTCTCATCGTCCAATGGTCATGGAAGCAGAGTCTTTGAATATTTTTAAGGCAGAACTGGCTAGATTTTGGATTAACAAAAGGGGGTGAAAGGTTATCAGGGGTTGGCAGGAATGCAGGGTTGTGATTGCAATCAGGTCAGCCATGAACTTATGTAATGGTGGCTCAGTTTCAAGGGGCCGAGTGGCCTACTTCTGCTTCTAATTTCTAAAACTGCAAACTTAACTCCAACAATGGTCCCCACACACCCGGACGTTCTCTCTTCTACCTTCTTCCGTCGGGAAAAGGACACAAAAGCCTGAGGTCACATACCAACCAACTCAAGTACAGCTTCTTCCCTGTTGCCATTAGATTTTTGAATGGACCTACCTCGCAGAAAGTTGATCTTTCTCTACACTCTAGCTATGACTGTAACGCTACATTCAGCACTCTCTCATTTCCTTCTCTATGAATGGTATGCTTTGTCTGTGTAGCGCGCAAGAAGCAATACTTTTCACTTTATATGAATTAATGTGACAATAATAAATCAAATCAAATTAAACTAAGGTGTTGTGCAAGGTTAATAACTTCACATCCCAACTAAAGCTCTCCTTGGCTGGATCTGTTGACTCTCCTAAGGTTAGTGCAGGAAGGCTCAGAGAGAGTGGTCGCCTTGGTACCTTTTCCCTCATCAGGCTAAAAGGCCACTGGTTTTCATGCTCTCATTTCTACCATCTTTATCCACACCACTCACACCAACCCTCCTATCCCACTGACCACCCCCGCACCCCCTCACCCCTCCCCCCCGCCCATCCCACCAACCCACATATCATCCTGACTTCTCAATTGTTCTGTTAACTTTCTGAATGCCAGTGATATTTTCCAGCTCTAATAAAGGACCCATTTCTCAAAAGGGCAACTTACCCATTGAGCAGAGTTACTGGCCCATTCTGTGTTCTTGATAATAAATCCTTTATTTTTTTTCCGAACATTTGCTTTGTGCCTCACGGCTCTCTCTCTCTCTCTCTCTCTCTCTCTCCCTGTGACTACATTCCCTTTTATTCCAAGCTTATGAATTATTCATGTGCTACCTTTTTATCATGCTTATCGAAAGCTCACTTCTTTTATTTATCCCTACATATTTCTTTGAGGAGTTCTAAGGTGGGTCAAGCATGACCTGTCTTTTAGAAGTCAGTTCTATCTGGGACTGACTCCCATTTCCCAAAGCGCTTCGTAATTTTATTCCAGTCGATCAACTCGCTGGGAGTAGCTTTGTAGTGAGCAATGGTTTAGAATAAATCATTGTTATTATTGAATTTTATTTATTTCAAATCAAAATAATTCTGATGACTTTTTTAAGGAAAGGAACACAAAAATACAATTGAAGAGATCACTTGAAGTGGTTGCCATGGTTTTAATTGCAGATACCAGCCAGTGAAGCAGGCTATGTGGGACGGAATGTCTGGATGGATAGACATGAATGTAATTATGTTTCATAATCCTCTCATTATATTCCTTTGACCAACTCTTGCCACTTTGATATATCAGGGCAAAGTTTGTTTTACACTGAAACCAGTGTCCTTTTAACCTGACCCAGAGAAAGGTGCCAAGGTTGCAGATTTGTCTTCTCCGAGTGTTCCACCCCAATTTTACTGTTTATTCCTTTTCTGCATAATAGAATCATAGAATCCCAACAAAGGAAAAGGAGGCTATTTGGCCCATCGAATGTGCACTGACTCTCCAAAAGGGCATCTCGCCCAGATCCAACACTGCACCCCCCCCACCCCCCAAACCTCCGCCACCACCACCACCACCACCACGCACCCTAACGTCATAATCCCACACATTTACCCTGGCTAATCCATCTAACCTACACGTTAATCTGGATACTAAGAGTTAATTTAGGATGGCCGATCCCCCTAACCTGCACATCAGGGCAGCATGGTAGCACACAGGGTGGCACAGTGGTTGACACTGCTGCTCACAGTGCCAGGGATCTGGGTTCGATTCCGGCCTCAAGTCACTGTCTGTGTGGGTTTCCTCCAGGTGCTCCAGTTTCATCCCACTGGCCAAAGGTGTGTGGGTTCGGTGGATTGGCCGTGCTAAATTTACCCCAGTATCGGGGGGATTAGCAGGGTAAATATGTAGGGTTACAGGGCCTGGGTGGGATTGTGGTCGATGCAGGCTCGATGGGCCGAATGGCCTCCTTCTGCACTGTAGCTGTTCTATCTTTGGAGTGTGGGAGGAAACCAGAGCACCCGGAGGAAACTCACGCAGACACGGCGAGAACGTGCAAACTCTACACAGACAATCACCCAAAGTTGTGAACTCTGGCTCAGTTGGCAGTGCACCCATCTCTGAATCAGAAGTTTGTCGGTGTCACTTCAGGTCCTGAGCACAAAAATCAGAGCCAACACTGAGGGTGCGCCGCATTGCCCCAGATGCCACTTTTCAGCTTTTCAGGTGGATGTCAGTGGTCCCACTGCACTATTTATCTCCTGGCCAAAAGTCAGAATTCAATCAACGTCTCAAAAACAGAGTGCCCAATCACTATCACATTACTGTCTGTGGAAGCTTGCTGTGCACAAATCGCTCGCTGTCTTTCCGACACCAGTGATGGCACTTCAACAAAGTACTAAATTGCCTCGAGCGATTGAAATCAGAGTTGAAAATAACTCCTGTTGACTTGAAGGGTGCAATTATAATGGCTCTGAATGTGCTGACAATATAACTGAAAATTTAATATGTGCGCTGTTATTGGAGTATGTGTAGCCCTCTTCTTTTTCACTTTCTGTGCCTGATTTGTAATATACCCTATTTGCTTCTCTGTCATTCCTCTTTTCCTACCTTCTGATTTTCTTAGCTGAGGTCTTAGGCGCCCTGGCCCCAGTGCTCACCAAGATGGTGGGCGCCCTGTTGATCTCACCGCTCTTGGCTGGTACTTCCAGCATTACGAAAATCCTTCCAGCTCAGGGGCGACGGAAAGAAAGCAAACAAATGGGCCACCTCACCAGATGCCATGCTCCAGGAGATCCTGGGCCGTTATTCATCATTACGCCAGTTAGAAAATTAAATGATTGCTTCTATGCGTAGTGGCACAGTAGTTAGCATTAGAGCCACACAGTGGCAGGGACCTGGGTTTGATTTCCGGCTTGGGTCACTGTCTGTGCAGAGTCTGCACATTCTCCCCGTGTCTGCGTGGGTTTCCTCCAGGTGGACTGGTTTCCTCCCACAGTCTGAAAAACGTGCTAGTTAGCTGCCAAAAGAGAAAATGCTGGAAAATCTCAGCAGGTCTGGCAGCAACTGTAAGGAGAGAAAAGGGCTGATGTTTCGAGTCCAGGTGACCCTTTGTCATTTGGACTTAAAACATCAGCTCTTTTCTCTCCTTACAGAAGCTGCCAGCCCCTGCTGAGATTTTCCAGCAACTTCTCTTTTGGTTTCAGATTCCAACAGCTGTAGGAATTTGCTTTTATGCTGGTTAGGAGCATTGGCCGTGCTAAATTCTCCCTCAGTGTACCCGAACAGGCACCATAGTGTGGCGACTTGGGGATTTCACAGTAACTTCATTGCAGTGTTAATGTAAGCCTACTTATCACACTAATAAACTTTAAAAATTGAATGACTGTTTCTATGCTTTCAGCATAGTTCTGAAGACTGGCTCTGATAAAAGTTTTAATTTCTTAACAGGCAGAGCCATTGAGTCACAATCAGAAATTATGCCTCTCTTCTCTCAGTTGCATTATAAGCCCAGATGGGGTGGCACGGTGGCACAGTGGTTAGTACTGCTGCCTCACAGCACCAGGGACACTGGTTCGATTCATGGCTTGGGTCGCTGTATGGAGTTTGCACATTCCCTGCGTGGGTTTCCTCCGGGTGCTCCAGTTTCCTCCCACAGTCCAAAGATGTGTGGGTTAGGTCATTCTAAATTATCCCTTAATGTCAGGGGGACTAGCTAGTGGGGATAGAGCTTGAGTAGGATTATGGTCGGTCAGACTCGATGGGCCAAATGGCCTCCTTCTACACTGTAGGGATTCTATATTGGCGAGTAATCAGATCCCATTAACCTTTCAATCAATGTAGTTTAACTTGAGTGTTTTTTTTTTCCCCTCCTCCTTCTCCTATTTTCCAGGGAAATGTGACTTTTTCCTGTATGGAGCCCCACACTGTTCCGGTCACGTTCATGACTCCCAGCAGTTACTTGCTGTTGCGTGGAAAGCCTCAAATGGATGGACTGTCTGTCAGCTTCCAATTCCGCACCTGGAACAAGGATGGTCTGCTGCTCTACAATGAATTTCACGAAGCATCTGGAGTTCTGCAGATTTACCTCAGCAAGGGGAAGCTCAAGATAAATGTTCATAAATTATCGCGGAGCCAAGCTGACATCACCACAGGTAATTGCAATAGTCAATTTTGCTGCTATTGGTGACAGCGGGAGGAATTGCGAGAATGCAGAGCAACACTTATCTCCAAGCACTTCATTTTAGGCAGCTAATTATCTCCTGAAAAGCATAGGCATGCCGTGAGCTGAGGAAGACAAGAGGTGTGAGGGAGATTACAGTACGCCGGAGGAAGAAGATTAGAGTTTAAAGGAAAGGAACAGTTAGAGGCAGTTTGATGAGAGGAAGGTAAACACGCATATTTTAAAGAAGGGAAGAAAGCAAGATAATTAATGAGTTTACAAATAATCAGTTGAAAAGATAGAAATGTTGTGTTGAGTGTGGGGTCGAGCGAGTCACATCCGGTGTTGATTGGATCCAATTGGTGCAATGTTCTGGTCTTGGAGATCTCCTGGATAATTTGTGGCATGGTTGTTTTTATTCGTTCATGCTTCACTAACTAACATTTATTGCTCATTCCTAATTGCCTTGGCTTGCTAGGCTATTTCAAAGGGCAGTTGAGAGTCAACCACTTAGCTGTGGCTGTGGAGTCACAGGTGGGCCAGAGCGGGTAAGGTTGGCAGATTTCCTTCCCTATAAGACATCAATGAACCAGATGAGTTTTTCCGACAATTGACAATGGTTTTATGGTCATCAGTGGATTCTTAGTTCCGCATTTTTTTTATTGAATTCAAATTCCATCATCTTCCTTGGTGGGATTCGAACCCGGATCCTCGGAGCATTTGCTGTATTAGTAGCCTAACAATAATACCACTCGGCCACTGCCTCCCTTGTTTGTTCTGAAGAAAACAGTTAGGGCTGGAGTTTACAGCTCCCTATCCCCCATTGGCCTTTTGAAGGTTGGTGGTGGAGGGGAAGGGGGTGCGTGGGGTGGTGGTGGGGGACTAATTTAAAAAAAGTATGTGGCCTTCCCTCCCTTTCCTGTCCACGCACCATCAGTCTCTTCTATTATCATAGAATTCCTACAGTGCAGACAGGAGGCCATTCAGCCCATCGAGTCTGCACTGACAACAATCCCACCTAGGCCCTGTCCCGCAACCCCAAATATTTACCCTGCTAATCTCATTAACCTATCCATTCCAGGACACTAAGGGACAATTTAACATGGCCAATGCGCCTAACCCGTACACCTTTGGTCTGTGGGTGGAAACTGGAGCACCCGAAGGAAACACGAGGAGACTCGAGGAGAATGTGCAAACTCCACAGACAGTGACTCAAGCTGGGAATCGAATCCTGGTCCCTGGGGCTGTGAGACAATAGTACTAACCACTGTGCCACCGTGCATTGTAATGATGAGTGGATAAAGGCAATCCACCTGCCCTTCACTTTTTGAGCCCCTTGAGTTGCCAATTAATGAGCACTTAAGGACCTCATCCTACTTCCACCAAGGAAGAGGAAGATGGAGGGAAGGTGGGTAACCTGGCAGCTTTCATTGCATGCCCTGGTGATAGGGGGATAACTCCTTTAGGAGCCTCCTGTGTTCCTTAGAGTCAGTCCTCCACACCTCTTTTAACCCATGGTGACACACCTCCTTTAACCCATCCCCAAAGGCCTGTCAAGCTTACACGCTTCATCCCTATCTCCCCCCAACACCATTCCACCCCCACCCCTCCAACATCCCCTCCCCATTCCCCCGGTCCTGCTCTATCCCAGCCAGGCCTGTCCAAAACGTTGGACTCACCTCTGAGATTTCATAGTGGCAACATTAGATAGGCAGAGACAGCAAAAACTCTTCACAGTATTTACTCTGCCATAGCACTCAAGATAATACCACAGCTTTAAGCGGGTGAAAGATAAGTTTAGACCATATACTGTAGAGCCATGCTATAGTATCAACAGTCCAGGGATGTATTCTTTGCACAGGGCGAATTAAAGTTATTAAATATTTCAGGGAGCAATTGTTCAGGTCTGTACACAGGACTCATTTAAGAAACTGATTGACACAATGGGCAATGTTTTATGGCGTCACTCGTCCCAAACTCCCACCTGAGGTCAACGGACCTTTCCATGGTCCACCCCTCGCCTGCTCCCATTCCAGTCATGGTCGGGGCGGTAAAATTCTGGCTTGCAACATGGGAAGATAGGAATGTTCCAATTTTGAATGGATAGGCTGGTTGGAGTGAAAAAGCCACTTAGCTTATTTTGTGGGTCAGAGAACGTGTGCAATATTTATAACACATTCAATGTCTTGTGTTTCATAATCACTTATTGCAAGAGTTGAATTTGTCACCACGCTTGAGTACATAATCTAGGCTGATATTTCAGTGGAGTACTTAGAGTACAGCAAGAAGACTCAGAACACCAAATTAAAGTCCAAAAGGTTTATTTGAAATCACGAGCTTTCAGAGCGCTGCTCCATCCTTAAGTGAGTAATGATGGAGCAGTGCTCCGCAGGCTCGTGATTCCAAATAAATCTGTTGGACTTTACCCTATGCTGTGAGACTTTTTACTATGCCCATTCCAGTCCAACACTAGCATCTCCACATCATGGGTACTCTGAGTAGAATGGCATACTGTCAGTGGTGCCTTCTTTCACTGAAATAATTAACTATTGTGTGTGGAGGTGGACTCAAGCATCCCATGACATGTTTGCAATGATGAGCTGGAAGTTCATGCCACCAAGCAACACCAAAACTGAATAAACTCTCATTAATCTTACTGATAGATTGATATTTGTGAACTATGTTTGCTTAAAAACAATATTGCACTTAAGGAAAATAATATGTTGGCTGTTAAGAGCTCCGGGGTGCCTCGAGGATTCAAAATTTGCTATGCAAATGCAAGTTTTTATTTTATCCTTCACATGCCAGGCGTAAACACACGCTGTTTCACTGTGAGAAATGAGGTGGGAGATCTGCCAGTTATTGAAGGAACTTCTTGAAAGGTGGAAAGTGTGGCAGCAAGAATTTTGTATAAGCTTCTCTGCATGACTGCTAGCTTGATTTGTTCTCTCTGGTGATGTAATAAAACAAAAGCCTGTGGATTACAGATGAGGCAGCAACCCTGGGGAATTCTGACAGTATGCCATTCTACTCTGAGTACCCATGATGTGGAGATGCTAGCGTTGAACTGGGATGGGCATAGTAATTCTGAAAGCAACATTATCAAAACAGTGGACATCATGGAGAATAGAAAGAAAGAATTTACATCTGGGATGGCATGGTGGCACAATGGTCAGCACTGCTGCTTCACATGCGAGAGACCCGGGTTCAAGTCCAGTTTTGGGTCACTGTCTTGTGTGGAGTTTTCACGTTCTTCCTATGTCTGCGTAGGTTTCCTCCGGGTGCTCCAGTTTCTTCCCACATTCCAAAGATGTGCGAGTTAGGTTGATTGGCCATGTTAAGAAATTGCCCCTTAGTGTCTAGGGATGTGTAGGTTACAGGGATTAGTGGGTATTATATGTAGGGATATAAGAACATAAGAACATAAGAAATAGGAGCAGGAGTAGGCCATCTAGCCCTTCGAGCCTGCCCCGCCATTCAATAAGATCATGGCTGATCTGTCGTGGCTCAGTTCCACTTTCCCGCCCTCTCCCCATAACCCTTAATCCCCTCTCTTATCAAGAACCCATCAACCCGCTTCTTAAAAATATTTAGCGAGGCAGCCTCCACCACTTCAACGGGCAGAGAATTCCAGAGATTCACCACCCTTTGAGTGAAGAAGTTCCTCCTCAACTCCGTTCTAAACCGCCTCCCCTTTATCTTGAGGCTGTGCCCCCTAGACCTACTGTCTTTTTTGAGCGGGAAGAGTCTCTCCACCTCTATCCTATCCATCCCATTCATCATCTTATACGTCTCAATGAGATCTCCCCTCATTCTTCTAAACTCTAACGAGTACAAGCCTAGTTTATTCAGCCTCTCCTCATAGCTCAATCCCCTCAACTCCGGTATCAGCCTAGTAAACCTCCTCTGCACTCCCTCCAAGGCCAAAATATCCTTGCGCAGGTGTGGCGCCCAAAACTGCACACAGTACTCCAGCTGTGGCCTCACCAATGCCCTATACAGCCGCAGCAAGACCTCCCTACTTTTATATTCAATCCCCCTCGCTATGAAGGCCAGCATCCCATTCGCCTTCCTGACCACCTGCTGCACCTGCAAGCTGGGTTTTTGCGACTCATGCACAAGGACCCCGAGATCCCTCTGCACCGTCGCCTGCTGCAGTTTTTCGCCACGTAAGTAATAGTCCTTCCTACCATTCTTCCTACCAAAGTGGACCACCTCACACTTGCCAACATTAAATTCCATTTGCCATTTCCTGGCCCATTCGCCCAGCCTATCTAGATCCTTCTGCAGACTCTCCACACCCTCCGCACAATTTGCCTTTCCCCCAATCTTGGTGTCATCAGCAAATTTCGACACCCTGCACTCGGTTCCCTCCTCCAGATCATATAATGGGGGTAGGTCCTGGGTGGGATTGTGTTTGGTGCAGACTCGATGGGCCAAAGGGCCTCTTTCTACACTGTAGGGTTCTATGCTAAAATTGCCCGTTAGTATCAGGGGAAATAGAATGTAAATAAGTTGGGTTACGGGGATAGGATGGGACTGTGCTTGGTACAGTCTCGATGGGCAAAATGGCCTCCTTCTGCACTGAAGGGATTCTGTGATCAAATTGCACCTGTCACACTGACAGAACATTCCACACACAATTCCAGATGATGAATTTGCTTGAAAGTGATAACTGACTGTTGTAAAAAAGGAATAATGTACCGTTAAACAATTTTTTAAAAGTTCATTCATGGGACATCCACATCATTGCTGGTTGGCCAGCATTTATTGCCCATCCCTGGTTGGCCTTTAAGGGCAGTTGAGAGTTGACCACATTGCCGTGGCTCTGGGGTCACAGCCACATTACCCCCAGAATGCAGATTATTGCGGTATAGTGTGTAGCAAGGAAAAAGCAAATTCGTTCCTAAGGTTTCAAGAATAACGGCTGTCTTACAAATTTTTTATTAAGTCCATTAGTCCCAATTTGCTGACTCAGGATTGGATGCAAAGTGGTTAAAAAAAAGGAAATAATTTTACCCTTCAGTTTATTTTGTTTTGCAAGAATTCCTCTTTGCTTTATACATCGATGCAAATGTAAGTAGATTTTTGTTGGTTTTGCTGATCTCCAGTTGTTTTATGCATTTTTTGTGCTGAGAAGTTGTTCTGATGGTTTCTGTTACTAATACAGGAAAATGCCCCTGAGGTCCTGGCATCAAAAGCACTTAGATGGTCAATGAGTCAAGCTACGCCCCCACTGGCTTTTTAGATGAATAATTAAACAGATTGTGAGAAAGATAAACAAATTCACTCGCGCTACCTGTTGTTTTTTGATATCTAAGCCGTATTATACTGGTTGCAAAGTGAAGTTGGCCTGAGAATCTTGTTAAAGAACAAATGCATGGTTTTGCCCTCAGCCCATTTTACGAAAATCTCTCAAATGACTCCAGCACATCAAAACAGACTCAGCATCGGAACACCAGAAGGTTTTCCCTGAAATTCAGGGCACGTACAATGGTTCTCGCAAGTGTTGACGATTAGGACAAGTTTAACCTTACCAGCGCAAGTGAGACTGCATTGTTTAAAGCTCCTTCCCCATAGGGAGTGTCTGCTAAAGCAAGAGCATCAATTAACTCTACTCTTGATATTGTCGCATTGCGAGGTACATACAACAGTTTAACATGAATTGTGTGGAACATTATACAGTAAAGCTGTATTAAATTCAAACCATCAAAATCATTTTTTCCCCAAATCAGTTAAATATGTCAAAAGTGCATATCAGTTTGATCAGTACCTGAAAGGAATCCTTTAATGTGTGAACTTGTCATCAGGACTAAAGATATCCTCTCAGTATTACAGCTGATAGCAATTCATGAACAAAACGTGGTAGAAATTTTAAAGTTACAGGCTCCCCTGCTGAATGCTCCTTGACACAAACCAGAACGGCCTAAGTAAGGTTATTTCCTGATTTTTTTTTGCACATCTACTTTTGACTTGGTATTGTCACATGTACTGGGGTACACTGGAAAGTATTGTTTTTTGCGTGCTATACAGACAAAACATAACGGGACATAGGGGAAAAGAGAAGGAGAGAGTACAGAATATAGTGTTGTTGTTACAGATAGGATGAAGAGAAAGATCAGGTTGATGCACGATAAAACTGTTCAAAAGTTTGATCAGTAAGAAGTCTCACAACACCAGGTTAAAGTCCAACAGGTTTATTTGGCAGCACAAGCTTTCGGAGTCTCGCTTCTTCATCAGGTGAGTGAGGACTTGTGTTCACAAACAGGGCATATACAGACACAAACTCAATTTACAAGATAATGGTTGGAATGCGCGTCTTTACAGGTAATCAAGTCTTAAAGGTACAGACAATGCGAGTGGAGAGAGGGCCAAGCGCTAGTTAAAATATGCACTTTTGACATATTTAACTGATTTGGGGAAAAAAAAAGATTTTGATGGTCTGAATTTAAAAAGCTTTATTGTTCAATATTCCACACACCTCTTTAACTTGTGCTTGGCCCACTCTCCACTTACATTGTCTGCACCTTTAAGACTTGATTACCTGTAAAGACTCGCATTCCAACCGTTATCTTGTAAATTGAGTTTGTGTCTGTATATGCCCTGTTTGTGAACACAAGTCCTCACTCACCTGATGAAGAAGCGAGACTCCAAAAGCTTGTGCTGCCAAATAAACCTTAACGAAGTGAGACTTCTTACTATGCTTACCCCGGTCTAATGCCAGCATCTCCACATCAAAAGTTTGATGACAGCAATGAAGGAGCTGTTCTTGAATCTATTGCTGCATGATTTTAGACTTTTATATCTTTTTTCCGATGGAAGTAGGTGGAAGAGAGAATGTTTGGGATGCATTGGGTCTTTTATTATGCTGGCTGCTTTTCCAAGGCAGCGGAAGTGTAGACAGAGTCAATGAATGTGGAGGCTGGTTGCATGATGTAAGAGTGTTAAGAATTGGGATGGTTAGTTGCTTCTGTGTTTTGTCTGGACCCGGAGATACTGAATGGCAGAACACAAAATAAAGCCATTTGGCCCATTGTGCCTGTTCTGGCTCTTTGACAGAGCTACCCAATCTGTCCCACTCACCCTACTCTTTTTCCATAAGCCTGATTTTTTTTTCTCTTTTCTCATTCAGGCATTTATCCAATTGCCTTTTTGAAAATTATTTCTGAAATCTGTTTTCAAAACCCTTTCAGAAAGTAGCCGGAATTTTCCAACCATTCACGCCAGTGGGATTTTCCCATCCCGCTGCAATGAATGAAGATTTGTCTTGTCGCCCAATTCTCTGTCTTCGCTGCAGCGGGAGTGTGACGTGAGCGGGCAATAAGATCGCGCTCAGTAAGTCTCAAATTGTAATACCTTGTTTCATAAAAGCAAAACGCCCTCCATCTGAGTTTTGGCTTTTATGTAAATTACCTTGGATCTGTGACCTCTGGTTACCATCCCTCTGCCCATGGGGATTGCTTCTTTCTATGTATTCTCATCAAGGCCGGAATTCTCCCAAAAATTTTTGAAGTGTCAAATTCTTGTGAAAATTGGAGTAATTCACATTGTTTTTATCAGTGAGAGGTCAAAGAAGAATCTCCCACACTCTGTGCACTGCGCGTCACTGGCATATGTATCATTGTAAATCAGTGGGCGAGGCCTATCCCCACTGGAGAGGCTCAACTCGGCGTGTGCCTGTCAGCACCTAAATTGATGCATGCGCAGTGGTCCCGCACTGCTGGCCTCCCAACTTCTGGCCAGCCGCCGCACCCCACTCCTCTGCTGTCCCAAATTCCCCCGTATCGCTCGCCTCTCTCTTCCCCCTATCGATCCTGTCTGCAAAGTGGCAGTGGGACCCCCCCACCACTCCAACCAACAACTCATCAGGTCTTGCATCCAATCGGCTCAACACCTGAGCACCCCAATATAGCCCGCCCCCTTAGCACCAACCCATACCCGGTGGGCAGTGCCAACATGTCCCCTGGCCATTGACACCTTGCCCCTTAGGCAGTGCCGGGGGCACTGGCTGGCACTGCCAGGGTGCCCATGCCCAGAGGGCACCACCCCACTGCCCGACCCTATGAGGGACCTCAATTACCTCCCCTTTCCTCCAGTGGGGTCGGGCCGCCAGCTCTTCGCAAACTGGGGAGCTTTACCAAACCCCGCTGGAGTGAACCACTCCTGGCTGGGGGGTGAGCGGCTAATGGGCCCAGAAACTTCAGTACCAGTTCTGCTAATGGCTTTGAAATTACATTGAAATTAACATTTGCATAGTACAGGCAGTTCCCCGCCAATTTTCAGTGCGGATGTGATGCCGCCAGAAATCAGGCGCTAGAAGAAGTTATCAGGGTGGGAATGTACGCTCGATTCAGTGAAATTCTCCAGTTCCGCTGCACTAAATCGTAAGGTGGAGATGCCGGTGTTGTACTGGGGTAAACACAGTAAGAAGTCTCACAACACCAGGTTAAAGTCCAACAAGTTTATTTGATAGTAAACCCATAAGCTTTCAGGGTTTGCCCCTTCTGATGAGTGGAGAGTGGAGGGTTCTTCACTCGCCTGATGAAGGGGCAAACCCCAAAAGCTTGTGGGTTTACGATCAAATAAATTTATTGGACTTTAACCTGGTGTTGCGAGACTTCTTACTAAATCATAAGCGCAGAAAGATGGGAGAATTGCTCCTGAGATCAACGCTTCTTCTTGAAAATGGAATTTCAGCTGAGGGTGATTGGCAGCAGTAGCACATTGGCTCACGAGTGAAGATTGGGTCACTGTGGGGAAGGCTAAACAAGGAATGCTTCACCCCATCAAGATCCAACCATCTCCAAGTCGAGACAACTGTGAAAGAAAATTGGGCAGTGCTGTGTTTGAAAAGCAACAGGAGAACGATCTCAGGCAGCTGGGGCATTTTCCTTCCCTCTTGGCGAGATATATTCTGTCATCACGTTCACAGTTTTACAGACAGTTGCTTCAGGATTTGAGGAAATTGAAATATTTAAGCAATGTACTTTTTGGGAGGCTGGATTAGTCATGTTTAATCTGACTGTGCTGCTTTAGAAAGAAATCCAAGCCCACACTTGGAACAAGAACACAAAGAGAAAATGCTGGAAAAGGAGAGAAAAGAGCTGATGTTTCGAGTCCAGGTGACCCTTTGTCAAAGCTGAAAGGTACATTAGGTGGGAGATATTTATACTGCAGGGTGAGGGAATGAAAGATCAGCCACAGCCACAGAAACCAGGGGAAAAGGCTGCCAACTACAGTCCATAGAGAGAATAAAGGGTGTGAATGGCCAAGAGGCTGAGAAGCTGAAATCAGGGGGTTAAATGTGACAGATAGAGATGTGGGGGGAGGTGGGAGATGGGTGGGAGAGAGATAAAATTGAGAAAAAAGGGGGAAAGGGGAAGAAAAGTAGGGACAAAAGATAAGGAAAGGGGGGTAAAATAAGGGGAAAGAGTGGGGGGAATGAAAAAAAGAAGAAAGACAATCAAGAAATAAAAGGTAAAGAACAGTTGAAAATAAATAAAATGAAAACCCAGAAGGTCGAGGTGGGGTAGAGCTAATCATCTGGAATTGTTGAATTCGATGTTGAGACTGGAAGGCTGTAAAGTGCCCAGCCGGAAGATGAGATGCTGTTCCCCCAGTTTGCATTGAGCTTCAGTGGAACATTGCAGCAAACCTAGGACAGACCTGTGTGCATGGGAAATTGAAACAAGAGATCTTTGTATTAAGAATTGAGGTTTGCGGCTTCCCTTTAGGATTTTTAATTGACTCTCTCCCGCTTTGTTGTTGTGTCCACTTCCAACGTTCAACAATAGTAAAATAATTTGGCTGTTTTTGTTTTGGTTAAGTTCTTTATTTGTCACATAGAAACCCAAGTGCTAGCAACAGGATTAGACCATTCAGCCCTTCAAACTTCTTGCCCATTCTGTAAAATAATAGTTCAGCTCTTCCTTCTCAGATTATTTTCTCATTCCCTGATTTCGTAAGAATCAAAACATTTATTGGTCTCTGCATTGGATGAAACAGCATCGAGTTTACTGTTGATGAGAGACTAAGAGGAATTTTCCCATCATGTCCACCACGGGAATTATAGCAGCAGGAGTGGACCGTGAAGAGGTCTGTTAATTTCGGGCGGGAAGTTCCGGCTTTGAGGTGAGCACAGATGGAAGATCCTGCCCGTTATGTTCCTCTATTAAAAACTAGCACAAAATTTTCAGTTACATTGGTAACTAGAGAAAAGCACACCCCAGAAAAATGTGAGAGGGAAGAGGGTAGCCTGGTGGTATTATTGCTAGGCTATTAATCAAGAAAGTCAGCTAATGTTCTGGGGACCAAGGTTCAAATCCCACCACGGTAGGTGTTGGAATTTGACTTCAACAAAAAAAATCTAGAATTAAGAATCTACTGGTGACCATGAAACCATTGTCGATTGTCGGAAAAACCCTTCTGGAACACTAATGCACTTTAGGGAAGCCATCCTCACCTGGTCTGGCCCACATATGACTCCAGAGCCACGGTGATGTAGTTGACTCTCAACTGCTATTTGGCAACTCGCGATGGGCAATAAATGTTGGCCCAGTCAGTGACAGCCATGTCCCATAAATGCATAAAAAGTAGGACCTACAGGCCATATCTAGCAAGACAGAATCCAACCATCTCCTGTTGACATTCATTCTCATTACCATTGTTGAATCCCTCCTTACTAACATCCTGAGGGTTACAGTTGACCAGAATCTTTCCTGGACCAACCATATGAATACTGTGGCTACACATGAATACTGTGGGGGAAGACAGTGATATAGTGGTATTATCACTGGACTCGTATTGCCAGGGCAAGGTTTGGGGACTTGGATTCAAATCCCACCATGGCAGTTAGTCAATTTGAATTCAATCAAACAATTTGGGATAATAATTCCCATGAAATGATTGCTGTATATAACTCATCTGGTTCACTAATGTCCTTTAGGAATGGAAATCTGCCATTTACCTGGTCTGGCCTACACATGACTCTTTAGAGATGGGCAATAAGTGCTGGCCCACATCCCATGAATTAATCTTAAAAAAAAGTTTGTGAAACAAGTCCTCACTCATCTGATGAAGGGGCGAGACTCTGAAAGCTTGTGCTGCCAAATAAACCTTTTGAACTTTAACCTGGTTTTGTGAGATGTCTTGCTATTGAAAAGTCTGCAGCTGCAGTCTGTTTATCTCTGTCCTTTAAGCTGCAGCTTATCATTTACTGTACTTGGCCAATTATCTCAGTGTGATTTGTAAATCACTATCTGAGGTGGCTTGTTTGGCCACACCTCTACCACCTAGAAAGATAAGGGCAGCAGAAATGTGGGAACAACCGCCACTGGCAAGTTTCCCTCCAAGTCACGTGCCAACCTGATTGAAACTATAACGTTCCTTCTATTGCTGGGTCAAGACATTTCCCTAACCGCATCCTGGGTGTACCTACACCACATGGACAGCAGGGGCGCAAGAAAGCACCTCACCACCACTTTCCCAAGGGCAGTGGAGGATGGGCAACAAATGCTGAATTCAGCAATGACACCCACACTCTGAGAAAGAATTAAAAATTAATCTCCTGTAGCATCGCTGGCAGGAGAAGGAAACGTTCATCAATAAAGGTGGACAAAGTGTTAGGATCATAGATTCTCACAGCACAAAGGGAGGCAATTCAGCCATTGTGTCTGTACCCACTGTTTCAAAGAGTTATCCAATCAGTCCCACTCTCCTGCTTTTTGCCATTGCTCTGCAGTTTTGTTTTGTTTTCAATTATTTATCCAATAGTCTTTTGAAAGTCTGTATTGAATCTGCTTCCACATTCCAGATCGCTGCGTTAAAACGATTGTACTCATCTTCTTTCTGGCTTTCTTACCAATTATTTCAAATCTGTGTCCTCTGGTTGTCAACGCTCCTGTCATTGGGAATCATTTTGCTTCATCTGCTGTATCAAAACACTGAAGAACTTATGAATCCCCCTCATAAATCTTCCTGCTCAAAGAAGAATAATCCCAGTTCCTCTCTTCCTTGTTAATAAGTGATGACCCTGATCACTGGGTCCCAATCTAGCAAATCTCTTTGGCAACATTTAACATGGCACAGTGGTTTGCGCTGCTACCTTACAGCACTAGGGTCCCAGGCTCGATTCCCAGCTCGAGTCACTCTGTTTGTGTGTGTGTGTGTGTGTGTGTGTGTGTGTGTGTGTGTGTGTGTGTGTGTGTGTGTGTGTGTGTGTGTGTGTGTGTGTGTGTGTGTGGAGATTGCATGTTCTCCACGTGTTTGTGTGGGTTTCCTCCAGGTGCTCCAGTTTCCTCCGACAGTCTAAAAGACATGCTGGTTAGGTGCTTTGGTCTGAACAGGTGCTGTGGTGTGGCAACTAGGGGAATTCCACAATAACTTCATTGCAGTGTTAATGTAAGCCAACATGTGACTAATAAGTAAACTGTACTTTAAAGTGTAAAGTCCAGAATGGTCTGAGGTTCAGAGTTCTAACCAGTGCTAATCGATAAATGTCATATATGCTACAGAGGCGGCAGAGTGGTTAGCACTGCTGTGGTTATGTTTAAGTTTATTTATTAGTTACAGATCGGCTTATATTCGCACTGCAATGAAGTTACTGTGACAATCCCCTGCTTGCCACATTCCGGCGCCTGTTCGGGTACACTGAGGGAGAACTTAGCATGGCCAATACAACTAACCGGTACGTCTTTCGAACTATGGGAGGAAACTAGAGGAAACCCATGCAGACATGGGGAGAACATGCAGATTCTGCGCAGACAGTAACCCAAGCTGGGAATGGAACTTGGATCCCTGGCGCTGTGAGGCAGCAGCGCTAATCATTATGCCACTGTGCCGCTGTACACTGCTGCCTCACAACCCCGGGGACCCGGATTCAAATCCAATCTTGGGTGGAGTTTGCACATTCTCCCCCTGTCTCTGTGGGTTTCCTCCGGATGCTCCAGTTTCCTCTCACAATCCAAAGGTGAGCAGGTTAAGTTGGTTGGTCCTGTTACTTTGCCCGTTAGTGTACCAAAATGAGTAGGTTGGGGGGATTAGTGGGGGTAAATTTTTGGGTCTATGGGGGTAGGGCCTGCATGGGATGTTCTTTTGGAGAGTTGGTTCAGATTTGATGGGCTGAATAGTCTCCTTCTGCACTGTCGGCATTCAATGAATCTATAATTCAATGCTACATGCATGACTCAGGGTGAAGCTTCGAACTTTGGCACATGTAGCAGAGGTGATAGCATGTTTGGTGCCAGTTTTGGAGCCCACCTATTATCAATTCCCATTGAAGTGATTGTATGAAGCATACCACAGAAGTGGCGGGTGGTAGTAATAATGTAAAATATTCTGAAATGTCCTTCTATTAAAAGCTTACAATGAGCAGAATATTTTAAGATGAGGCAGATTCCAAACCATCACCAGCTCTTCAAGAATCACATCAGTGCAGAGCTGTTGGAAGATGTATTTAGCTGCAAGAAAGTTGTCATTTGATTGGCACAATTTCTCGCTATTTTTCTCCGCTCTCAGCCACTCCAGGGTCAATTTGATGAAAGCTACATTAACTGCACTTGACTGAATCCGGCCCCCCCTCCCCCCACCCACCACCACCACCCCGCTATATAATAAATTAACTCAACTTGAAGATAATTTTCTAAAGTGGGATGTGCTGAAGAGCTCATCAGAGAAATTGCTTGGAGGAGTTACTGAACTCAGCAGTGAGAGTAAGCTGCATGAACACATCATAGAGATGTCAAGATCACTGCGAGAAGTCAGTCAAAGGATTGTGTCTGCTGGCGTTAATTCAATTTCTCCACACTGTCAGAATCACTGGCATTATACTCAAAGACTTCAAGACGTCAGCATGATTCCGCCGTCCATCTAAGTATCTCCTTCCCTTCAAAAATGAAAGTTTAAGTTTATTTATTAGCCACATGCAAGGCTTATTTTAACACTGCAGTTAAGTTGCTGTGAAATTCCTCTAGTCCGGTGCCTGTTCGAGTCAATGCACCTAATCTGCATGTCTTTCAGGCAAATGACTGATATCACGTGCTACGCTAAGTCTGAAAATTCACCTGAGACTCAACTGATGAAGGAGCAGCACTCCAAAAGCTTGTGATTCCAAATAAACCTGTTGGGTTCTAACCTGGTGTTGTGAGACTTCTCACTGAAAGACTTTGTAAGGAGAAGGATTGTCCATGTTGTCAGCCAGGGCTTGATTTTCAAGTTGAGGTTAGGAATTCCATGCCCCTGGCTAAATTCCAGTTCTCGGCCCCATGCCATTTCTGCATCACTCCATGTGATGCAAACATTCGTATGTGAATGCCTTAATTGAGGCAGAGGTGAGCACTCTCTGAGGAAATGGGAGATGCCTGTTAGAGCAGGAGCGCCAAAACAAAAATGACAGCTATGATGGGGCCTGCCACTGCCTTCCACAAGGGAGGAGTTGGACTTCGGAGGGTCAGTAGCTTCAGTGCTCAAAGAACTGGCCATACAACCAACCCGATAGGGCTGTGCCCCAACCCACAGCAAAGACACCCAGTGGTGAAAACGTCCCCGCTTTAGCTCTCTGCATTGAACGAGTGGCATAGTGATTAGCACTGCTGTCTCACAGCACCGCAGACCTGGGTTCAATTCCCAGCTTGGGTCACTGTCTGTGTGGAGTTTGCACATTCTCCCCATGTCTGCATGGGTTTCCTCCGGGTGCTCTGGTTTCCTCCCACAGTCCAAAGATGTGTAGGCTAGGTTGATTGGCCTAGTCAAATTGCCTCTTAGTGTCTGGCGAACTTGCAGGGTAAATACATGGAGTTATGGGAATAGGGCCTGGGTGGGACTGTTGTCAATGCAACCTCGATGGGCCAAATGGCCTCTTTCTGCACTGTAGGGATTCTATGATTCTATTGTATGATTATATCCCAACACTGCGTACTAAACTGTATTTGACTAATCTTGTTTGTTGATTCCCCATTTGAAAATTGCTATGTGTTCCAATGCTGTCCATTAAGTGAGCTGCTCAAGGAACTTAATAGTACATTAATTGGAGGCAAGTAGGTTCCTGGTTTCTTCCCACTGGCTCTCCCTTGTGTTGCGTTTCAGAAGGCATCAGGATGCAGTGACAACTGCCGGGAATTCACATCCACTTCCTTGCTTGCCTCCAACTGGAAAATTCAGTTCCTTGTTTCAGCATCAAATCCTGTAAGGCTCAGATCCAAGTCTAACTTTGCCCATTCTGTCCCCACAATATATTGCAATATTCCATCTGCTTCGACACTGATGTGAGTGTTTTTATATGGTGTGCAGCTTTACTCAATTTACCCCTGTGATGATAGGCTGATTGAATTGGGCCTATACTCTCTGAGCCTTTGAAGAATGAGAGGTCAGAGAGTCATGAAGTCAGAGCGACATGAATCATGGAACCAGGCCATTCGGCCCAACTCATCTATGCTGACCAAGGCTCATAGACTAAAAGAGTCCCATTTGCCTGTGTTTGACCCATATCCTCTGAATCTTTCCTATCCATGTATCTACCCAAAGAAGTGATCTCATTAAAACTTAAAACATTTTAGACAGGCTTAAAATGTAGACAATGGAGAGGTTATTTTCTGTGGCTGTGGAATCTAGACAATCAAGAGTTTCTCGTGATATGGAGCGAATCATTTGGGACTGAGACGAGTAGCGATTTCTCCACTTAGAGCGCAGTGAATCTTTGGAACGGTCTATGTCAAACGAAGGTAGATGCACCGTCATTACATATATTTCAGGCTGGAATAGACAGAGGGTGATCTCTCAGGAGATTGAACAGTATGAGGGCTGGCAAGAAAGTGGAACCGAGGCAATCATACATGATCATATTAAAAGGTGGATCAAACTTGTGGGGTCCTATGGTCTACTTCTGTTCCATTTCTTATACATTGATGTTCATTCACCCCCTGTCCTTTTTGGCTGTGTTTGACATTGCATTATGGATGAGTCTCTGTGTCCACTTTGTCTCTGAGTTGAGGCTTCTCTAACATGTTATGTTGGAGCTGGCAAAGAAGAACTAATTTCCGGTTACCACGTTATCGGAAGGATGTGCTCGCACTGGAAAGGATGCAGAGGAAATTCACCATGATGTTGCCTGGGATGGAGTATTTAAGTTATAAAGAGAGGTTAGATAAGCTTGAGTTGTCTTCTCCGGAGCAGAGGAGACTGAAGGATGACCTGATTGAGGTGTTCAAGATTATGAGGGGCATGGACAGGGTGAATAGGGGGCAGGTGTTCCCCTTAGTTGAAGGGTCAGTTACGAGGGCACACAAGTTAAAAGTGAGGGGTAGCAGGTTTAGGGGGGATTTGAGGAAAAACGTTTTTGCTCAGAGGGTGGTGACTGCCTGGAATTTGCTGCCTGGGTGGATGTAGCAAGCGGCATGCCTCACATCTTTTGAAAAGTACCCGGATGAGCACTTAGCACATCATCATATTCAAGGCCATGGGGCCAAGTGCTGGCAAGTGGGATTAGATAGGCAGGTCAGGACCTATCATGTGTTGGTGCAAACTCGATGGGCCAAAGGCCTCTTCTGCACTGTAATATTCTGTGATTCTTTCCAACCAGCTTGGATTACATATGGAGCCAAGCCATGAAAAGGCAGCTGTCCCAGGAACGGAGGAATTATTAGATTTTTAAAAAGACCATGAACCTAGTATACCATTCTGGGGCTGGGGAGGAAGGGGTGCTGATTCTTAATACTAATCAATGCCTATTAGTTAATTGAACAGCCTCAGGCTGGAGGTACTGCTTTTTTTTGTTCTGGATTCAGATCTTATATTTTACAATGCTGTATTGTCTGTTATGTGCAGACCCTCTTTAATGATATGTCACTTACGACAATCGACATGGTGCTGGAAGAACTTCTGACCCCAACCCTGCGTCACCCCAGTTGGGCCAGGATGCCAGGGAATGTGCCTGTCTACAATTAAGGTTGACAGGCAATCTCCAAAAGCTGGGCGCCATCCAGTCATGGCACATTCCCATTTTCCAGGATTGGGGCGACATGGTGGCACGGTGGTTAGCATTGCTGCCTCACAGTGCCAGGGACCTGGGTTCAATTCCAGCCTTGGGTCTCAGTCTGTGCGGAGTTTACACTTTCTCCATCTGTCTGCATGGGTTTCCTCCAGGTGGTCCGGTTTCCTCCCACACTCCAAAGATAGGCGGGTTAGGTTGATTGGCTATGCGAGGTTGCCCTTTAGTGTCAGGGAGATTAGCAGGGTAAATGTGTGGGGTTATGGGAATAGGGTCTGGGTGTGACTGTGGCTGGTACAGACTCAATGGGCTGAATGGCCTCCCTCTGTACTGTTGGGATTCTATGATTCTATGGAGATGCCAGTGTGGTTAAGCGACAGAGGGTGGCTCATGATGGAGGTGAACTTTGAGGATTTTTTTTCGAAAAAAGATGCCACTATCAAAACCCAGCCATAGAGGGGTAACACCTTCCACTGGACAGTTAGCAGCCACCGCTGTAGTTCAACAGCTAGGTGGATGGATCACAGAGCTGGATGGGACACTGATATCCAACGCCTTTCCCTGGTCTGTCACTAGAAAAATTCCAGTCAGTATTTGCTGAGTGGCTTTAATGTGGACACGGTAGGCGGACTCGTGGGAG
Organism: Carcharhinus amblyrhynchos; assembly: GCF_965287045.1. Lineage (NCBI taxonomy): Eukaryota > Metazoa > Chordata > Chondrichthyes > Carcharhiniformes > Carcharhinidae > Carcharhinus > Carcharhinus amblyrhynchos. The sequence goes on from NC_137334.1 coordinate 85,312,588, forward strand.
GAAACTGGCATGTCAGCCATTGTCGAGGAATTATGGACCCATCCACCCCTGTTTCCTCCTCTCCTTCCAGTTAAACATCTTGCCTGAGGTGCAGTCACCCTGCAATGATGGAACGATTGGGGAAGCACAGTTTCCAAATCATCTGTTCCTCCCAAACACATTGCACTTTCCATACGTTATGTCTCAAATTATTCAAGTAGCATATCCCAGAATGTTATTTCCTGAAAGAAATCAATCTGATTTGCATTCAATTGACTTAACGCTGATTATTTCCTTTTGGTCTCTTGAGGGAGCCTGTCCCATGTTTTGAACATTCACTCATTAAATTCCACTCTTCTGCACGGCTCTCCATGCTCTTTACTTAATGTGAATCGTTCTTATCAACGTGACAAATAAAAGCTAAAAAAACTTTATAAGTGTGTTTACCAACACACAAGCCATTATCATTAATTGAAACGCATCATCATATCACATTTGCATCTCAGAGAGAAAAAAATCACTGCTTGTTTATCTGTTTAGAGGCTGATGATTTAAACATTGCCAAAATGCTGGTTTACAAGGCAAGCCTCATTAAATATAGATGCACATTGTTAACAAAGATTGTCTGATTTCATGAAGAGAGATCAAAGGCAGACTATAGCCAAATTGCTCTCTGATTGTCGTAACTGACATGTCATAAAAAAGGACTGCACTTTACAGACAGCACAGCATTGAAAAGTATAAGGATTGAATAGCTGAGTAAATTGTAGGTGACGTTACTGCGTACACAGTTAACGAAACTCAGGAAGATGCCAAGTTCGTATGTTGCTTTATTTTAAACCGGGCATGCCGAAATTTATTTTAAAGTAAAGATTATTTATCATCACAAATAAGGCTTACATTAACACTACAATGAAGTTGCTGTGAAATTCTCCTCGTAACCATACTCTGGCGCCTATTCAGGTCAATGCACCTAACCAGCATGTCTTTCAGATTGTGGGAGGAAACCAGACCACCTGGAGGAAATCCACTCAGACACGGGGAGAACATGGACACACTGTCTGTGTCCACACAGACAGTGACCCAAGCCGGCAATCAAATCCAGGTCCCTGACACTGTGGGGCAGCAATGCGAACCATTGTGCTACCGTGCCGCTCCATTGAACCCCATGTCAAAACTGGAATGCTCAGTTCAAAGTCTTGGGGCTGGATTATCCGACCTCACCTGCAGCTGAAGTTTTTTGGCCCTGCTGCAGTGAACAGAAACTTGGCAAAGCGCCAAATTCTCCGGCCTCGCTGGTGGCAAGGCGTGAATGGCCAGAGAATTCCAGCTTTGATCTTTGACATGAATAGTCAAAGAGCATATTTCTCACCAATTGCGGCAATGGGCAGAATTTTAAACCCATGAGGGGAGAGGTTAAATTTTGAAAGCCAACCCACTGCAAGCACACCTACTTCTGATTAATGTTGGACAGGTGGTCAAGGAACCTACTCTTGCTATAAGTGGATCGACCTTGCCTCAGATTTTAAGAGATTTAACAGCTACATGTTGGTTTCCAGGATCTGGGAGGATGGCCATATCTGACCTGTCAGTGCTTTTCCAACACTTGTGAGCCAGGAGAAGCAGATGCAATTCGTCCCTCCACCTCCCACCTTAACATCCTGGATCTCCAACATAATTTACCATGATTCAATCTTTCCCATCTCCCTTGACCTCTGATCTCCCTCCCTAAAGCCATGTCCTGAAACTCCCTTACCATCTCTACCCTGAACCGCCATCACTTCCAGTTCTGAAGCTGCATCACATTTTAAGTATTGTTTTGGCAATACTATCTGTAAGCTCAACAACATAGTTACGATGATGTATAAGACCTGATTATAATGCCTCCACTCTGCCTTCAATTTTAACTATTCTCTTTCCTGAGTACCTGAGCTAAAAGCAGAAGTCTATTAAAGTGTCATAGGAAGGAGAGAGAGGCACGCAAAGCTCTCTTTCAGCAAGGGAACATTACCTTCTCAATTGGCAGTGACTACCACAGTAATTGTTGGCTATGCTGTGGAATGAAGGACAGTCAATTTCAGCCTGGATGTCAAAGAGTAAAGTAGTGTCCGCTGATAAAATCACACGTCGGTGAACAAATTAAATGCTGGCTTTTACACAATGGAGCGGAGAATTTACTGCTAAAGTGATGTGAAAGCGGTGTTGCCTCTGATTTGCCTTTAAGTGACTGCAAGTTAAGTGACATTTCCCATTCAAAAAACTCTGGTTAACAAAGAAGGAAAGTGATTCAAGTTGAGATGTCAGTCTTTGCTCCACTGATAACAAGCTCACTTCTGGAACATCAGATAATGAACTGAATTCTCCCAAAAAAATACTGCCGAATTCGTGTAGAAACTGGAGTAAATCCTGCTGCTTTTTTACAGCGTGGTTTTCAAAATGAATCTTCCGCACTTTGAACACTGCAAAGAACCCAGCGTGAATCATGCTAAAATCGGTGGGTTGGGCCCATCCCTGCTAGAGCAGGGCTAAGCATAGCGCTAAGCTAGCCACTGCGCGTGCACCAATCCATCAGAGCAGAAATCGGCACATGCGTAGTAGCCTCGCACTGCCAGCCACATGATCGCTGGCCAGTTCAATCTCTGGCCAGGCCAGCGACCCCTGCATCGCTGACCGTGTGACCTCCCCTGCCCCACTTCCCGATCGCTGACATCTCGGATGTGTCCAGACCAGCCCAAAGTTCCCCCTTGCCCCCACTGGCCACCCTGCCAAACCCATCCCCTCGGCAGCCCTGATCTCTTGATGCTCCCCCACCTCAATGGCCCTTGCCTTCCTCTGCTCACGATCCCAATGCAGATGGTGAGGGCCCCACCTCCACTGTTCCTCTCCCCCTCATGCTCCCCCAATAGGCTCTTCCCCTGCCCCCTTGGCAATGCCCGATACCCAGTAGGCAGTGCCAAGGCACCTTTTGGGCATTGCCACTTTGCCCCTTGGGCAGTGCCAGGGTGCCAGGCTGGCACTGCCAATCTGGAGATGTCCAGTGGGTACCCCCTCCACATCCCCAACCCTCCAGGGGGGTCTTCGTGACCCCACCCCCACCCCCACCATCACTCCAGCACGGTCAGGCCACCAGGTCCGTGTTAGTGGGAAGCTTTGTAAACCTTGCTGGAGTGAAATACGCCTCACGGTGGGGGGGGACAGGCTAACTTCCCCCCACCTCGCAATCTAGACCCTCTCCATCATGGTAGTCCCCAACACCCACCACCACCCCCGCCAAAACTACCTCCTCCCCACCACGGAAGTCCCCAGTACCCCCCTCCATGGAATTTTCCTTAGCCTGCAAACCACAGGTTCCTGCACCCGCCACCTCCCTGAAGCTATTGGACCAACTGGACCAACCCCACCTTCCAATTCCTTCCCAACATCAAAATACCATGCCCCCACCCCCATCGTGAGGTGTATTGGGAAGCAATTGGGAAGTCTTCCTTCGAGTCAGTTCTTCTGCACTTTGACACTGAGCTACAGAGACAGCTGTGCTGCCCTGATCTCCCCTGCCCTAAGCGAGGAGGTCGAGCGAGACAGACACAGAAGAAATTTCATCTAAGTAATTGGGCGTGGAGTGGCAATCTGTCTGCTACAATAAGAAAGTTCCAAATCTGCAATGTTTTTATTCATTCAGAAGATGTGGGATTCGCTGGCTTGGCCAGCATTTATTCCCCATCCCTAATTGCTCTTGGGTAGTGGTAACGAGCTCCCTTCCTGAACCGCTGCAGTCCATGTGGTACAGTGCTGGTAGGGAAGTTTTGCCAGGATTTTGACCCAGTGACAGTGAAGGAACAGTGATATATTTCCAGACCAGGATGGTAGTTGGCTTGGAAGGGAAGGTTCAGGTGGTGATGGTCCCATGTGTCTGCTTCTGGTCTTATCCTTCGAGAGGTAGTGGTGGTGGATATGGAAGGTGCTACCTAAGAGGCCTTGGTGAATTCCTGCAGTGCATCTTGCAGATCTCATATGGAATTGCAGAAGTTGGACTGGGATGGACACAGTAAGTAGTCTCACAGACCAGGTTAAAGTCCAACAGATTTATTTGGTAGCATGAGGTTTCGGAGCACTGCTCCTTCATCAGATGAGTGCATGATTTGTTTCACAAACGGCATATATAGACACAAACTAATTGCAAGATAATGATTGGAATGTGAGTTTTAACAGGTCATTAAGTCTTTATGGTGCACACAATGTGAGTGGAGAGAGGGTTTCCTTCATGTCAAGGGTGTTCAGCAGTCAACAGCATTCAGCCTCTGATCTTCGGGTAAGCATTCTCCATGGCGGCCTTCATGACACATGACAGTGCAGAATTTCTGAGCAGAAACTGATAGCCAAGTTCTGCACACATGAGAATGGCCTCATACGGGATCTTGGATTCATGTCACTCTATCTATAGCACCCGAGACTTTCTGGGCTTGCAAAATCTCACTAACTGTCCTGGCTGGAGACAAATTGGCACCCAGGTTGATAAGGTTGTTAGGAAGGCGTACGGTGTGTTAGCTTTTATTAGTAGAGGGATTGAATTTCGGAGCCGTGAGGTCATGTTACAACTATACAAAACTCTGGTGCGGCCGCACTTGGAGTATTGTGTATAGTTCTGGTTGCCGCATTATAAGAAAGATGTGGAGGCATTGGAAAGGGTGCAGAGGAGGTTTACCAGGATGTTGCCTGGTGTGGTGGGAAGGTCTTATGAGGAAAGGCTGAGGGACTTGAGGTTATTTTCATTAGAGAGAAGAAGGTTACGAGATGACCTGATTGAGGCATACAAGATGATCAAAGGATTGGATAGGGTGGACAGTGAGAGCCTTTTACCTTGGATGGTGACGGCTAACACAAGGGGACATAGCTTTAAATTAAGGGGTGGTAATTATAGGACGGATGTCAGAGGTAGGTTCTTTACTCAGAGGGTAGTAAGGTTGTGGAATGCCCTGCCTGCAGCAGTTATGGACTTGCCAACTTTAAGGGCGTTCAAATGGTCAGTGGATAGGCATATGGATAACATTGGAATAGTTTAAGTTAGAGGGTCATTAGATTGGTTCCACTGGTCGGCGCAACATCGAGGGCTGAAGGGCCTGTACTGCGCTGTAATGTTCTATGTTCTAATTCACACCACTTTAATCTGTGCTTGGCCCTCTTTCCACTCATAGATAGTCATAGGGTCATAGAGGTTTACAGCATGGAAACAGGCCCTTCGGCCCAACTTGTCCACACCGCCCTTTTTTTTAATAAACTCTAAGCTAATCCCAATTGTCTGCATTTGGTGCATATCCCTCTGTACCCATCGTACCCATGTAACTATGTAAATGCTTTTTAAAAGATAAAATTGTACCCGCCTCTACTACTACCTCTGGCAGCTTGTTCCAGACACTCACCACCCTCTGTGTGAAAAAATTGCCCCTCTGGACAGTTTTGTATTTCTCCCCTCTCACCTTATACCTATGCCCTCTAGTTTTAGGCTCCCCTACTTTTGGGAAAGGATATTGACTATCTACCTTGTCTATGCCCCTCATTATTTTATAGACCTTTGTAAGGTCACCCCTGAGCCTCCTATGCTCCAGAGAAAAAGTTCCAGCCTATTCAGCCTCTCCTTATAACTTAATCCATCAAGTTCAGGTCGCGTCCTTTCTGTACTCTTTGAAGTTTAATAATACTCTTTCTGTAATAGGGCGACCAGAATTGTACACAGTATTCCAAGTGTGGCCTTACCAATGTCTTGGAAAACTTCAACATGACATTCCAACTCCTGTATTCAGTGGTCTGACCAATGAAACCAAGTATGCTGAATGCCTTCTTCACCACTCTGTCCACATGTGACTCCACTTTCAAAGAGTTATGAACCTGTACCCCTCGGTCTCTTTGTTTTGTAACTCTGCCCAATGCCCTACCATTAACTGAGTAAGTCCTGCCCTGGTTCAACTCCCAAAATGCATTACCTCGCATTTGTCTAAATTAAACTTCACCTGTCATTCCTCAGCCCACTGGCCCAATTGATCAAGATCATGTTATCATTGGAGATAACTTTCTTCATTGTCCACAATGCCACCACTCACATTGTCTGCACTTGTAAAGACTTGATTACCTGTTAAGATTTGCATTCCAACCATTATCTTTTAATTGAGTTTGTGTCTCATTATGCCCTGCCTGTGAAACAAATCCTGCATTCACCTGATGAAGGGGCAATGCTCTGAAAGCTTGTGCTACCAAATAAACCTATTGGACATTAACCTGGTGTTGTGAGACTACTTACTGCATTTTATAGATGGTACGCATTACCGCTATTGCACATCAGTAGTGGAGATAGTGAATGTTAATGGGGAACCAACCAAGTGATCTGCATTGCCCTGGATGGTGTTGAGGCACTTGAGTGTATCCTGGACCTGCTATCAGGTCTTGGGCAAGTCAGGCTCGTGTTAAATATGACAGTGTCCTGCTGTTGTTCAAAAGCAGCTTGCATGAACCAGGAAAGGGTGGGTTACCCCAACACTGGGGCTGATGAGCTGGCTTGGCATCAAACATTACTGAAGCTGAGTTTGAAGTAACAATCAAGAGAGCATCTATTCACAGGATTTAACAGCAAGAGATACATGCAATTGCACAGTACCTTATCTTCAAATTCTCATTCATCAAAGTGCATTACTTCTGAAATAACAAAGCATTACATTCTTGATAAATGTTCATGTAGATTTATTAAATTGACATAGTAATAAGCAGCAATAATCACCTATTAAGTCACTTCTTTCCTGCTCATCCATTAATTTTTATTTTGCACATTTGATCTGATATTCTTTTTGCCAAGTCCACATAATGAAATGCACTTAATTGCCTCAATTCCATCTATTCATTAAACTTGCGCTCCAGCCTTTCTAAGCCAATTTGGCATTAAGCCACCTTCCTAAAGATATCTCCTCACTTTTGTTTGCATTTTCTCACACTTTAATTGAGTTTTTTTTTGATGGACAGCTTTTTCTTTTCCCTTTCTGCCCCTTCTTCCAAGTTCTCTTTTTCAAGTCTTCTGATCCCTCTTGTCTGGTTTGATGGGCGCCCGGTGAAGATTAACCTTACTTTCTATTCCTCTAATGTTTATTTTCCCCCATATGCATTTCCCGATTCCCGTGTTTCCTTCCTTTAAACGAAACCACTGCAACTCTGCCCCCCCCACAACAAACCAATCCCTGGCACCACCCCTCCTTCCCTCCCAGCCTCCTCATCTTACTGTTGAAAGGCTGTCTGATTCGACGACTTGTTCTCCAGCAGTTAACGTTTCTTTTATTTTTGTCTTATTGGGTGTGTTACCTTTTATTTATGGCTTTTTCTCCACACCATTTACGTTTAAAATACTTTTTTTTATTGTGACCTGACTCTTTTCACTTCTATCTTTGTTGGCAGCACGGTGGCATACTGGTTGGCACCCATGCCTCACAATGCCAGAGACCTGTGTTCGATTCCCGGCCATGCAAAATTCTCCCTCAGTATAACCAAACGGGTGCTGGAGGGTGGTGACAGGGTGATTTTCATAGTAACTTCATTGCAGTGTTAATGTAAGCCTACTTGTGATATTAATAAATAAACTCTAAAACTGTTTGCTGTGTGCGAAGCCTATATAGATGCCTGCATCCTCCCAGCACTGAGCTCCCACCAAGCTTAGAGAGCTCGCATTCCTAGTTCTTTAATGGCGCCCACAGTTGTCCTTCACCAATGGCGGGACATGGGGGCACAATTGTACACTCAATCATGGACAATTTGGAGGATTTTGTGCTTTTTCAGGAACTCCTGGTCAATTTTAGCAATGCTACCCTCACTCAGTGTAGGGGTGGAAATCTGGTGAGTTTGCATTGACTGTAATTCGATTGATGACACTTCCATCTGCGAGTCAGAAAGTTCAAGGTTTTTATCCAGTGTAGTCCTGAGGGAGTGCAGCACTGTTGGAGGTGCCAATTCTCAGCTGAAATGTTAAACCAAAGATTCATCTGCCCTGTCGGGTGCATGTTAAATATCCCATGGCATTATTTTGAAGAAGAAGAGAGGAGTTATCACCTGTTTTCTAGTTAACATGTATCCTCCAAAAAAAATTACAGAGAAAGTGTACTTGGTGATTATTACCTGCTGTTTGTGGGAGTTTGCTGTGTGCAAACTGGCTTCTACATTCCCTTCACTACACTTTAAAAATGCTTCATGGGCTGTAAAAACCTCTTGTGGTCACGCAGGATGCTTTGGAAATGCAAATTTTTGGTCATTTTGTTAAAACCATGGTTAATTCATGAAAAGAGTTTGGGGTTGATCCAGGTTTCCCCCTCCGCTGCGGATGTTTAACAGGTTCCCCACTGAAAGCAGTGTAATCAACAGACTTGGCTTCCTGTGGACTGAAGAGCAGTCCAAAGGAGGCCGATGGAGTAGGCCGGAAGCCTGTCGCTGCTACTGTGAACATTACAGGGAGATGGAGTGGGATCTGATCCATGGACTCAAGGGAAGGGGTCTTACCCTCTGACTCTGGAAGAGTTCAATCTGGTATGGACGGGGGAGAGGCTTCTTTGTATTGAGGAAGAGGAATTGATGTAACAGGGATTGTTTTTTGATACAAAGTGTAAGGGTAATTTTTTTGGTGGGTGAAGTGGGGGAAATAGTTCTGCTGCTGTTGCACTTTTACAGAAAACAGTGTTGTAAAAACGCTAATCTTCTTCCCAATGTTGTCTTCACTTCTCTTGAGCTGCTGGGTTTCCCATGGCTTTGGAAACCTGGTCATTGAAGATTATGCCAACAAAAGTGAAGTAAAGCTGTGGCCGCCAGCCCTAATAAAATACTTAAATTTCCAACTTGGTTTCTGGGTGCTGGTTTGCTGTCCAGGTGAATAGGGTAATTAAGAAGGAATATTAGACATTTGTTTTCATCAATCGTGGCATAAAGAATAAGAGCAAGGTTGGAACTGTACAGAGCATTTGTTAGGCCACTGTTAGAGTACTGTGTGCCATTTTGGTCACCTCACTATAGAAGGGATGGCACATTGGTGCAGTTTATTAGCACTGCTCCATTACAGCGCCAAGGATGCCTGTTGGATTCCTGGCTTGGGTCACTGTCTGTGTGGATTTTCTCCATTCTCCCCATATCTGCATGGGTTTCCTCCAGGTGCTACAGATTTCCTCACACAGTCTGAAAAGGTTAGATGTATTGGCTATGTTAAATTCTCCCTCAATGTTACCAAACAGATAGCGGAGTACGGCAACTCAAAGAATTTCACAGTAAGTTCATTGCAGTGTTAATGTAAGCCCACTGGTGACACTAATGAATAAACTTGAAAAGGATGCGATTGCACTAGAGGGGACACAGAGGAGGTTCACCGTGATGCTGCCTGGGATGGAGTATATGAGCTAGAAGGAGAGACTGGATAGGCTTGGATTGTTTTCTTTAGAGTAGAGAAGGCTGAGGAAGAACTTGATTGAAGTGTATAAGATTATGAGAGGCTTGGACAGGCTGAATAGGAACCAGCTGTTCCCTTTGGTTGAGAGGTCAAACACGAGGGGGCAAAATTTGAAGGTAAGGGGCAGGAGATTCAGAGGGGACTTGAGAAAAATATGTTTCGCTCGGAGAGCGGTGGGAATCTGGAATGCGCCGCCTCAGAAGGTAATGGAGGTTGGAAACCTTACAGTCTTCAAAAAGTATTTGGATGAGCACTTGACACATCATAACATTCAAGAATATGGGACAAATGTAGGAAAATGGGATTCGTGTTGGTGGTGCTAGTTATTGTTGCCTCAGACTCAATGGGCCGAAGGGCCTTTTCTGCACTATACGAATCTATGACTTCCATTCCCCAAGTGACCACAACTCACTTTTGGGACTAGATTAAAGTTCACCACCATGTCAATCTACCTCATCAGTTAAAGTGCTGACTTTTTGCACTATCAATGTCTTGCCTTGCAGAGGGACCCTGCTTCCTTGTTAATGGGACGTCTGCTTTTTCTAGGTGTCAAACTAAATGACGGACTGTGGCACTCTATAAATTTGAATGCCAGAAGGAATCGGGTCAGCATCATTTTGGATAACAATGCTGCCTCCACCTTTCATTCAACCGTACAGATGCAGATATACTCCGGGAGCAGCTATTATTTTGGAGGTAGGTGCTTTATTAGCTTGGTGTACCCTTTTCATGGCTAATTTACTTCTAACGCTTACAATTTCTCCCTTTGGTGTTCTATGGAACACCGCAGAATACTTCTTAGAATTTAAACCTTATCTCTTAGAGATTTGACACTGAAAACACATAACCAGCTTTTTTTTAATTTAAAATGCTACTGTTTTCATGCAATATAGATAACCATGCACTCAGCCTGTAATCTTCCTTTCTTTCACAAGACAGGTACAAGGTGTAACTAATAAATAATACTTAATGCACTTATGAGTTGGACATATCTTCAAATGTAATCATCAGAATGATTTTTGTGGCATGAATCTCCACTCGGCTACGTGCAGCGTCCTTATGCAGTGCATAATAAGCCTTGCAGAAGGTGCTTTTTACGGTTGGTAGAAAGTCAAGCAGGAAATAGGAAAAGAGGGGGAATGTATCATTATCTAGAATAAATGTGACAGCAAAGATGATGGCTGGGGGAGAATTGTAAAAATAAATTAACATGGGAAATAAGGAAGGGCAGGTGACAGAAGTATTAGCGAGGGATCACTTTGGGACCAGTGACCATCATTCTGTTGGTTTTAAGATAGCTATGAGAATGATAGGTCTGGCCCAAAAGTTAAAATTCTAAATTGGAGCAAGGCCAATTTTAATGGTATCAGGCAGGGACTTTCAAAAGATAATTGGGGGTAGTCAGTGGGAAGGCAAAGGAACGTCTGGTAAGTGGCAGGTTTTCGAAAGTGTGATATCCAGGGTTCAGGGTAAACACATTTCTCTTACAGTGAAGGGCAAGACTGGCAGAAGTAGAGAACACAGGATGGCTCGGGATATAGAGGACCTGGACAAGAAGAAGAAGGAGGCACATGACTTGCATAGGCAGCTGGGATCAAGTGAATCCCTTGAAGAGTATAGGGGTTGTCGGAGTAGAGTTAAGAGAGAAATCAGGAGGGCAAAAAGGGACATGAGATTGCTTTGGTAGATAAGGCAAAGGAGAATCCAAATAGCTTCTACTAATGCATTAAGGGCAAAAGAATAACAAGGGAGAGAATAGGGCCTCTTGAGGATCAAAAACATCATCTATGTACAGATCCACAAGACATGGGTGAGATCCTAAATTAATACTTCTCATCAATATTCACTGTTGGGAAAAGCATGGATGTTGGGGAACTTGGGGAAATAAATAGTGATGTCTTGAGGAGTGTACATATTACAGAGAAGAAGGTGCTGGAAGTCTTAAAACGCATCAAAGTAGAAAAATCCCCGGGACCTGATGAAGTGTATCCCATGACATCGTGGGAGGCTAGGGAGGAAACTGCAGGTCCCCTAGCTGAGATATTTGAATCATCAATAGCCATGGGTGAGGTGCCTGAAGATTGGAGAGTGGCAAATGTTGTGCCTTTGTTGAAAAGGGCTGCAGGGAAATGTCGAGGAACAGGAGGTCAGTGAGCCTCACATCTGTGGTGGGTAAGTTGTTGGAAGGTATTTTGAGAGACAAGATCTACAGGCATTTAGAGATGCAAGTACTGATTAGGGACAGTCAACATGGCTTTGTGAATGGGAAATCATTTTTCACAAATTTGATTGAGTTTTTTGAAGGGGTAACCAAGAAGGTAGATAAGGGCAGCACAGTTGATGTTGTCTACGTGGACTTTAGCAAGGCCTTTGACTAGGTATTGCGTAGTAGGTTGTTGCATAAAGTTGAATCTCACAGGATCCAGAGTGAGGTATCTAAATGGATACAAAATTAGCTTGTTGACAAGGGTGGCTATAGAGAGTTGTTTTTCAAACTGGAGGCCTGTGACCACATTGTGCCTCAGGGATCAGTGCTGGGTCTAATGTTATTTGTCATTTATATCAATGATTTGGATGAGAATATAGGAGGCACGGTTAGTAAGTTTGCAGATGACGTTACGATTGGTGGTATAGTGGACAGTGAAGAAAGTTATCTCCAATTACAATGAGATCTTGATCAATTGGGCCAGTGGGCTGACGAATGGCAGATGGAGTTTAATTTAGACATGTGCAAGGTGATGCATTTTGGTAGATTGAACCAGGGCAAGACTTACTCAGTTAATGGTAGGGTGCCGGGGAGAGTTACAGAACAAAGAGACCTCGGGGTATATGTTCATAGCTTCTTGAAAGTGGAGCCATAGGTGGACAGAGTGGTGAAGAAGGCATTCGGCATGCTTGGTTTCATTGGTCAGAACATTGAATACAGGAGTTGGGATGTCATGTTGAAGTTGTGCAACACAGTAAGAAGTCTGACAATACCAGGTTTAAGTCCAACTGATTTATTTGATAGTCAACTCACAAGCTTTCGAGGTTAAACTCTTCATCAGGTGAATGGAGAGTTCTGGCCCCTCCATTCACCTGACGAAGGGTTTAACCTCGAAAGCTTTTGAGTTTACTATCAAATAAATCGGTTGGACTTAAACCTGGTGTTGTCAGACTTCTTGCTCTGTTTACCCCAGTCCAACGCCGGCATCTCCACATCATGAAGTTGTACAAGACATTGGGAAGACCACACTGGGAATACTGTGTTCAATTCTGGTCACTCTATTATAAAAAGGATATTATTAAACTAGAAAGAGTGCAGAATAGATTTACTAGGATGCTACCAGGACTTGATGGAGTGAGTTATAAAGAGAGGTTGGACAAACTGGGACTTTTTTCTTTGGAGAGTAGGAGGCTGAGAGGTCTATAAAATAATGAGGGGCATAGATCAGACAGATAGTCATTATCTTTTCCCAAAGGTAGGGGAATCTAAAACAGAGGGCATAGGTTTAAGGTGAGAGGGGAGAGATACAAAAGTGTCCAGAGGGGCAATTTTTTCACACAGAGGGTGGTGAGTGTCTGGAACAAGCTGCCAGAGGTAGTAGTAGAGGCTGATACAATTTTATCTTTTAAAAAACATTTAGATAGTTACGTGGATACAATGGGTATGGTGGGATAGGGGTCAAATGCAGGCAACTGGGATTAGCTTAAGGGTTTATAAAAAAGGGTGGCATGGGCAAGTTGGGCCGAAGGGCCTGTTTCCATGCTGTAAACCTCTATGATTCTATGAATTTATGACACAAATATAAGCATTTGAGAATGAATCACTGAGGTCTGAAAATGGTAATCAAGCCATCAATGCACACTGATGTAAAAGCTTAGAGGTCCACAGCAGGAGATAGGATTTTGATTTGATTTATTATTGTCATATGTATTTGTGTACAGTGAAAACATTGTTTCTTTATGACAAAGCATATCATTCATTGAGAAGGAAAGGAGAGAGTGCAGAATACCTGTTACAGTCATAGCTAGGATGTAGAAAAAGATCAACTTAAATGTGAGGTAGGTCCATTCAAAAGTCTGGTGGCAGCAGGGAAGAAGCTGTTCCTGAGTTGGTTGGCACGTGACCTCTGATATTTGTATCTTTTTCCTAACGGAAGAAGGTGCCAGAGAGAATGTCCGGGGTGCTTGAGCGCCCTTGCTAGCTGCTTTTCTGGGGCAGTGGGATGTGCAGATAGAGTCAATGGAGGGAGACTGGTTAGCGTGATGAACTGGGCTTCACTCACGACTCTTTAGTTTCTTGCAGTCTTGGGCAGAGTAGCACCCATGCCAAGCTGTGAAACAACCAGATGTGGGCCAATCTGCCCCTCTAATCATTTCCACCATTCAATGAGTTCATGGCTTTTCTGCATCTCAACTCCACCCACCAACCTTAGTTTTGCAACGCTTGGTAACCTTACCTAACAACAATCTATGAGGGCCAGAGTTCCGAATGCTTGAGCGAATACACATCTTGTGGGTCAAGAGTACTTACTGCTGATGGAAGTCAATGGCCAAAACATTTATATCCCTGCCACAATATGCCCCTCCCTGGTGGATGTGGCTGGCCATTTAAATTGCTGTTTACGTCAGTGGGATTGTAACATTCCGCCAGGTGGGAGGAGTGATAAAAATCTTGGCCATTTTTTTAACTTCCACTCTTTATCCCCCTGACCTGTCTTGTGATTAATGTGCTTTGGGGATGGTGTCCAGCCTGTAAGTGTGAGAAAAGACAAGTGACGTGTTCAACACCAAGAGGCTATTGCAGACAGGTCCACTCTGGTGTCAAAATATTTAGCAGGAATTCATGGTTAATAAATGGGAACTGTTTAATAAATTTCCTCCTTGCGAGTCCGGGAATGCTGAGGTTGATTCTAGTTTGTTTTGCTCTTTCTCAAGCCAATTAATTCAGAATAGGCAGGAATTGAAGCTGGACTTTATAGAATAAAATCCCTACAGTGCAGAAACTGGCCAGTTGGCCCATCAAATTTACGCCAACTCTCCAACAGGGTATCCAACCCATTCCCTGTAACCCCACCAATTACTTAATCTGCACACCTTTGGACTGTGGGAGGAAACCAGAGCACCTGGAGAAAACCCACACAGACGCAGAGAGCATAAGTAAACTTCACATGGACAGTCACCCAAGGCTTTTTAAAGTTTCAGGTGTCTTTATTAGTGTGACAAGTGCTACATTAACTCTGCAATGAAGTTACTGTGAAAATCCCCTAGTCGCCACACTCCAGTGCCTGTTCAGGAACACAGAGGGAGAATTTAGTATGGCCAGTGCACTTAATGCAGATGTGGGGAGAGCATGCAGGCTCTGTACAGACAGTGACCCAAGCCGGGAATCAAACCCGGTTCCCAGCTACTGTGAGGCAGCAGTGTTAACATCATGCCACCCTGCGCCCTTAACATGGCCAATCCACTAGTGACCACTAGTGACACTAGTCACTAGTGGATCCACTAGTGACCCACACTGGGAATTGAACCCAGGTCCCTGCTACTGTGAGGCAGCAGCACTAACCATTGTGCCACTGTGTAAGCCTCCAACACTCTGACTTCCCCATCTGCAAGAAGTCTGGCAACACCAGGTTTTCCATCGGTTCCCCATCTGCCACAGAGAGCACTTAGTCTCCAGAATGGAAAATTCCACCCGTAATTCCTAAGGAAACAATTGTGTTATCATCAGTGGAAATATAATTGACTGCAAATCTGCAATGTAGCTTTGTAAGCAGTTTATAACTGAATTAAAAGATTGGATCCTTTCCAATATGTAGATCAGGTCACGTTTTTAATGGAGAGTGAATGCCAACAGTTGTAATGCCTCCAACTGTTAAAGTGAAATTAAAACTGTGGCACTACTCTGCCAAGCTGCTTACTTGGATAAGTTTTGACAGAGTCTGTCTAGTCAAATTGAAGTGAGGTTCAACTAGACTGAAAAACTGAAGTCCCTCGAGTTATAAATATAGCTGGAGAATCAGGTATGAAAAGGAGCAGGATAAAGAACTGGACAATAACAACACCATCAATAAATAATATTTGTTTAGTGCCTTTAGCATAGTAAAGTATCCCAAGGAACATTGGAAAGCAAAATATCACAGCTAGCCATCTAAGGAAATATTGGTGAAAGAGGTCGGTTTTATGGAGTGTCTTAAAGGAGGAAAGCGAGGTAGAGAAGTGGTTGGTGTAGGGAGGAAGTTTCAGAGCTTAGCACCTTGATAACTGAAGGCATGTCCATGAATGTCAATGTGATAAAAAATTTGGGATACTTATTCAGAGCTAACTCTATCAACATCTTGGTATTACAATTGACCAGAAACCGATCTGGACAAGCCTTTATAAATATCCTGGCTGCAAGAGCAGGTTAGAGGCTGGGAATCCTGCAGCAAGTAGTTCACCTCCTGGCTCCACACAGCCTGTTCACCATCTACAAAGCACAAGTCAGGAGTGTGATTGAATATTCTCCATAGGCCTCGGTGAATGCAGCTCCAACAACATTCAAGAGGCTCAAAACCATGCAGGATAAAGCAGCCCCTTCATTGGCACCCCTTCCACAAACATTCATTCTCTCCACCACCGACTCACAATGGCAGCAGTCTCTACCATCTACAGCAACTCATCAAGGCTCCATGGGCAAACCGACATCTGCTAACATCCAGAGGGACAAGAGGGACTGATGCATGGAAACACTATCACCTGCAAGTTCCCTTCCAAGTCACTCACCATCCAGACTTGAAAATATATACTTGTGGGGGATTCTTTGATGATGGCCTGATTTTCTTAAAAATTTAAGAAAACTTAAAAAACATAAGTCGCAAAGACAAAGTCTCTGCTCAAGATATAACTAAAATTTAGTTAAAAACATGAAAAATTATACCATACAGGAAATACATTAGCCTATGGCCATGGGAGGCCTTCAGATGGTCGAATAGTTCTGGATCAGTGCTTCAAGATGTCTCCAAAGGTCTGAGGCACCAAGTCTAAGTGCAATAGAGTTACATCTTTTGCTTATCTAAGATATTCCCTTTAATTAGCTTAAATTCAATTTAATTTCATGCTAGTATGTCAGTCCAAAACAAAACAGGGCAGCACGGTGGCACAGTGGTTCATAGTCCCATGGACCTGGGTTCGATTCCCAGCTTGGGTCACTGTCTACGTGGAGTTTGCACATTCTCCCCGTGTCTACATGGGTTTCCTGCGGGTGCTCCGGTTTCCTCCCACAGTCCAAAGATGTGCGGGTTAGGTGCATTGGCCATGCTAAATTGCTCCTTAGTATCCCAGGATATGTAGATTAGAGGGATTAGCAGGGTAAATGCATGGGGTTTTGGGAATAGGGCCTAGGTGGGATTTGTGATTGGTGCAGACTTGATGGGCCAAATGGCCTCCTTCTGCACTGTAGGGTTTCTACGATTTATATGATTTCTATGATAACAGATTACCTCAGTTTGTCCGTCCAAAAACCAGATCTCTTCCCTCTGGCAAGACTCATTACCTTGTTGCCATGTAACTAAGGATGTCTCCCCCTAATTACCATTCCCATAGGCATACTGCCAAAACAATCTGATAGTGTCCTGTCTGGGCCAAAGGGATGACACTTTCTGTGCCTTGGACAGTAGGTGCCTTATTATTGCTTCAATATCTGTCCAAGGATCAGAAACTGTATTGTATAGTCTGCTGACCAGTGGATTTTAACCATTGAACACTTGAACTTCTGTAGCACTCACATTTTTGACGGAGGCGAACAAATATATTATGTATTAAAAATACACTTAATATATGAAATAGATCAATTAATATTTTAGAGTATGAATACTTAATACTCAAAAACCATATTTCATTCGAGCTTTTGTCACTGCATTCATAAGCAAACTGCCAACTTCATCTTGTTAGGAAAAAATAATTTTAACCCCTGCCCTTCAAGCTGTTACTAAAAACTAAAAATCTGCCTATGAATCTGCTAGCTAACTCAAAACTCCCTTCCACAGGGCTGACATAGACAGGTTTTCAGTCAATAAGGGATTCAACGTAAAGGGACAAGTGGAGTTGAGAATTATCGTTACAGATCGCTCCTGATCACATTGAATGGCAGGCGGGTCAAATGGCCTATTTCTACACCTAAATCTGATGGTCTCACCATAATCTTCTCCAGGGCAATCTGGGATGGCCAGTAAATGTTAGCTCAGCCAGTGAAACCCAATGAACTTAAAAAAAGGACGCAGAAATCATGGAGGGTTTTGGGGCTGGAGGAGATTACAGAAGTAAGGAGGGTGAGTGAAACCATGGGTGGATTTGAAGACAAGGAAGAGAGTTTAAAAATCAAGACACTGTTTGACCAGGAGTCAGTGTAAGTTAGTGAACACAGGGTGATAAGTGAACAAGCTTGGGTTCAGCATCGAGTTGCTGTGAGTTAAGACAGGGTCAGCAAAGTTTAGATGGTCACAGGTTTACAGAGGGTAGAGTCTATCAGAAGTGCATTAAATTATTAAGATCAGAGTAACAAAGGCATGAATAGCTAAAAGAAGTAAAATTATAGAGGGAACAACAGACAGTCTTAGTGATGATGTGGCAGTGTGGTTGAAGATTCACCTCAGGGTCAAATACAACACCAAGATTACAAACAGATTGGTTTAGACTCAGACTGTTTCCAAGGAGAGGGATTGAGTCAGTTACGAGAGAATGGAGTTTGAAACAGGAAGGTGGATATCTGTATTATGTAAAATGACACTGTGTTTTATTATAAAATGCTTTATCATAAATTTTGTTATAAAATACACTGTGTGGATGGCACTGTGGCACTGTGGTTATCACTGCTGCCTCACACCACCATGGACCCGGGTTTGATTCCCAGCTTGGATCACTGTCTGTACAGAATTTACACGTTCTCCCCGTGTCTGTGTGGGTTTCCTCCAGATGGTCCAGTTTGCTTCCACGGTCCAAAAGATATGCTGGTTAGGGGGTAAATTGGTCATGCTAAATTCTTCTTCAGTGTACCCAAACAGACGCCGAAGTGTGGCAACTCAGGGATTCTCATAGTAACTTTATTGCAGTGTTAATGTAAGCCTACTTGTGACTCTAAGTAGTCACTTGATCTGAATCTAGGAGAAAGCAGCATGGAAAGAAGCAAGTGCTTGAGAGTGTTTTCATAATTTTAAATATGTTACAATAAAGTTAGAGGCAAGAGTTTTCTGGCAGTTCACCTGTTGTTGCAGGTGAAGATGAAGAATTTGGCACTCAGCCATACCTCCATTCACTGCAGCGGAACCGGAGAATTCCACTGGTGTGAATGGCCGGAAAATTCTACCCAGAGTGCGTCCAGCTGGCATTTTCTGGAATGATTTATTCTGACCCAATAACATGATAAGATGGTATAAATCCCCTACAGTGCAGAAGGAGGTTATTCAGCCCATCAAGTCTGCATTGACCACAATCCCAACCTATTCCTGTAACCCCACATATTTACCCTGCTAATACCCCTGATACTAGGGTCAAGTTATCATTGCCCAATAAAACTAACCCGCACACCTTTGGACTGTGGGAGGAAACCTGAGCACCTGGAGGAAACCCGCACAGTCCATAAGGAGAATATACAGACTTCACACAAATAGTGACCGGAGGCCAGAATTGAATCTGGGGCCCTGGCGCTGTGAGGCAGCAGTGCTAACCACTATACCACTGTGCTGCCCTATTGTGCCACTGTATATTTGTGAACAGTTCTTGTCATCTTGCTGTTTATTAGAACGGAGATAGAAATGTTCTTAATTAGTAAATGGATCAAAGGTTACGGGGAGAATGGGGTTGAGAAACATATCAGCCATGATTGAATGGCATGGCAAACTCAATGGGCCTAATGGCCCAATACTGTTCTTATACCTTATGGTCTAATATGTGCTTCTTTTTCCTTCAAAGGTTGCCCTGTAAATGTCACTGCTGCTGATTGTTTAAATCCCTTTGGTGCATTTGAAGGCTGCATGCGGCTTATACTGATAGATAACCAAGTGGTGGATCTCAATCTGGTGCAACAAGGCTTGCAGGGAAACTTCTCTGACCTCCACATAGATTTGTGTGGTATCCAGGACAGGTAATTATATATTCTTCCACAATATTGAACAGCTAAATGAAATGAAATATCTGGGAGAATGTTCCTGGTCCAAATGCGTGCTTCTTTAAAGATTGTGTTGTCTTTTCTCTGAGCCACATCAGAGTGTACAAGCAGGAACAGAGGTGTCCAGCTTCCAAACGGTTCTGAGGACTCATTTAGATGATTGATGACCATGAACCAGCTTACTTTACTGAGGGATAATCCCATGCTGTTTGGGGTTATAAGCAATATATCAACTGCCGATGCTAACTTTTTGATATCACAGGTCAGTTTCGGCTGCCGAGCTTTCTGGAGCCGGTTTGAAGGGTCCAACGTAAGTCTCTGTGCTGTTCCGCAGACCTCCTGTCATGTTTCATCACCCTGTTCAAGTGGCAGTGCTCAGATCAGGAATGTCAAGGACATTACAATGAATTCTGATCCCGCCATTGGCAAAGATCACACCCATGTAACTTGTGCAGGTATCACTGGATCAGTGCCAGGAGCTTGGCTTATTTATTCTGATTGTCCCCTTTTTCTCTTAGCCTCAATTAATTCAAATACAGCATTGTTGCAATGGTGATAACCTCCTGGGCTTGCATGGGGAGTTCCTGATTGACCTCCCTGAAGGACTCATAGAATTGAGTATAAGAGTTGGCAAATCATGTTGCAGCTATATAAAAACTTGCTTTGGAGTATTGTGCGCAGTTCTGGTCAGCATGCTACCAGAAGGACGTGGAAGCTTTGGAGAGAGTGCAAAGAAGGTTCACCAGGATGTTGCCTGGTCCTGAGGGTGTTGGCTATGAGGAAAGGTTGAATAAACCAGGATTGTTTTCACTGGACAGACAGAGGCTGAGAGGTGATAGAGGTCTACAAAATTATGAGAGCTATAGACAGGCTGGATAAACAGAGGCTTTTTTCCAAGGATGGAAGTATCAATCACAAGGGGGTACAGGTACAAGGCAAAAGGGAGAAAGTTTAAGGGAGATATGTAGGGAAGATTTTCACTCAAAGAATGGTGGGTGCCTGGAATGCACTGCTGGAGGAGGCGGTGAAAGCAGGAATACTAGCAACATTTAAGAGGCAACTGAATGGGTAAAAGAATAGGGAGGCAATAGAGGGATATGGACCGAGTAAAGGAAGAAGTTTTTTTTTAAGTTTAGTTAGGGTATCATGATCAGCATGGGCTTGGAGGGCCAAAGGGCCTGTTCATTAAAAAAAGTGAAAAGTTTATTTATTAGTCACAAGTAGGCTTACATTCACACTGCAATGAAGTTACTGTGAAAATCCCCTAGTCACCACACTCCAGTGCCTGTTTGCATAGACTGGGAGAATTTATCATGGTCAACTCACCTAACCTGCACATCTTTGGATCATGGGAGGAAACCGGAACATCTGGAGGACACGCACATAGATGCAGGGAGAATATGCAAACTCCACACAGACTCCAAGTCAGAATCCAACCTGAGTCTCTGGCGCTGTAAGGAAACAGTGCTAACCACTGTGCCACCTGTCTACTTTCTTTGTTCTTTGTAATATGAGGTCCCTATTGATTGGTAATTACCTTAGCGGGAGAAGTCATATACTGAACTCCTTTATAAAGCAGGCTTCTGAGTGGATCCATTACAGCATTGTCCCAATAAAGAATTGTTTGTGTTCACCACAGGCTTGTAGTTTTCCTTTAGTTTATCTTGTGCAATAAAGCACTGTTCATGTGCAGCTGACTCCTGGAGTTATTATAGTAACAATCCCATAACAACTGTAATTTCAGTGGAGGTTCACCTTCTTGTGGATGGAAAGCACTGTGGTCGTTTTATGACTTGCGTGTATGTCAATTATTCAGCGTTGCAGGGTTCAGATTGGGTGTAAGAAATTGTGTGACCTTGTTTTCCTCCGGTTGAGCTTTGAGTCGTGATAGACCATTTGATTGCTTTTACTGGAAGCTGAAGCATAATTTGTGCAGTAACTCGCCAACTTGCTGATGCTAGTGCTAAATAAGAGTTTGTATTGGCAATGTATCTAAACATTATGTTTATACATAGCACACAGTGAACAACAATTACATGTGATGTAACACTAATAACAATGATAATAAATACTTAACATTTATACAGTGCCAATTTATATTGAAATACATCCAAGTGCTTTATGCAGTGATTATGGCTGCAATTGAAGATTTAATTGAAACCAAATTAAAGTGTGTACATGATTGACTCTTCGATTGCTGCATTATACACAAAACCATCATATATTAATCATTATATTCTTCAAGTGCAATGCCTTAGAAGTACACTAACTGTAGTTATGTAGACTAACATGCAACAGTTTTGCATCAGTCACATTCAAAAAAATGACAATACAATAGAATCCCTACAGTGCAGAAGGAGGCCATTTGACCCATTGAGTCTGCAGCGGCCACAATCCTACCCAGGCCCTATTTCTGTATTTACCCTGCTACTCCCTCTGACACAAAGGGACAATTTAGCATGGCCAATCAACCTAACTCGCATATCTTTGGACTGTGGAAGTAAACCGAGCACCCAGAGGAAACCCATACAGAGACAGGGACAACTTACAGTCTCCACACAGATAGTGACCCAAGCTGGGAATCAAACCAAGATCCCTGGAGCTGAGAGGCAGCAGTGCTAACCACTGTGCTACTGTTCTACCCATGGCATCGACACTTGCATTTTGCTCCTTTGACACAGCTTCCATGGCCTCTTGAAGATTATGAACTATCAAAAAGGACTTTGTATTTGGTAACTGAATATTTGGTCAGTATCATCGCTTTGGAGACACCTTTTTTTAACGGAGAAGATGGGACGGTAGAAAGATTTAAGGCAAGCATTCTTAGGCTGAAAGCTCTTCCAACAATAATGGCACAGAAGGAAGAAAATCCAGGATTAAGGGGGCCCATTTAATTGGCACCCTATCTGCAAACATCTACTCACTCCACCAGTGGTGTACAGTGGCAGCCATGTCTACCATCTACAAGATGCACTGCAGGAACTCACTAGATCTGCGGATACAGCACCTTCCAAACCCACAATCACTACCAAGATAGCAGAAATATGGGAAAAGTTTGTTTATTTATTTAATAGTGTCACAAGTTGGCTTATGTTAAAACTGCAATGAAGCTACTGTGAAAATCCCCTAGTCGCCACACTCCAGCACCTGTTCAGGTACATTGAGACCGAATTTAGCATGGCCAATGCAACTAATTAGCATCTATTTCGGACTGTGGGAAAAAACCAGAGCACCCGGAGAAAGCCACACAGACACGGGGAGTGTGCGTAGACTTTGCAGACAGTGACCCAGGCCAAGATTCGAACCCAAGTCACTGATGCTGTGAAGCAGCAGGGAACACCATAACCTGGAGTTTCCCCTCCAAGCCACTCACCATCCAGACTTGGAAGTCTATCACCATTCCTTCGTTATCGCTGGGTCAGAATCCTTCCCTAACAGCACTGTGAGTGTACCTTGTGGATTGCTGTTGCTCAAGAAAGCAGCTCACAAGACATCCTCGAGGCCTGTTAAGGATGGGCAATAAATGCTGGCCTAGCCAGCGATGTCCACATCCTTGAAGGGTTGGCACGGTGGTGCAGTGGTTAGCATTGCTGCCTCACAGCGCCAGGGACCCTGGTTCGATTCCTAACTTGGGTCACTGTGCAGAGTTTGCACATTCTCCCTGTGTCTGCAGGGGTTTCCTCCAGGGGCTCCAGTTTTCCCCTCACAGTCCAAAGAAGTGCAGGTTAGGTGAACTGGTCATGATAAATTGTCCCTCGATGTGCCTGAACAGTTGACGAACCGCGGGGACTAGGGATTTTCACAGTAACTTCATTACAATGCGAATGTAAGCCTACTTGAGATTATTAAATGAGCTTTAACTGAATGAATAATACATGCCACAGATGTCAACACCAACAAGATATCAGTGATAGTCTATCTTCTAATCGTTGAGTTGGTCCTACCCAAAGGAACATTTGACTGCCTGAGTGACTTAGTCAAGTACACCATCAACTGAGACTACAAAAACATGTGTGGTTTTATTGTCATAGAATGACTGCCCCATTTATGTAAATATCAGTCAGTCCACTTCAAATACAATTAACTCTGCTGAGCACTTTGAGATGTTTAAAGATTTGATAATGTGTTGGATAAGTGAAAGCATTTGCATTTCCTTTCTCAATTGTTCTTTCTGGATTAGTTTGCTTTATGTATTTGCAATTCTTGAGAGAGAACCCTAACTGCACACGCAGAATAAATCAGCTTTTCAAATCTACTTGTAGAAGTAGACAGCTAGAATTAAAATGTTTTGTCACTTTAAATAAATACTCCTGGTACTGGAGGGCTTTGAAATATCTCTTGCTGAATGCACGCGGGTCCTTTATTACAAAGCCATTGAGAAGATCATTATCTGAAGTTTTGTAATAAATTGCATCATTATCTTGCAATAATGATATCTGAAGTGTTGGAAGAGGTCGACTGACATATTCATTATCAGTTGATTGGCTCGTGGTACTTCACCCTGTAATAAAGCATTGAATTCTTTGTGAGCCAGCGCCTTCACTAGGGAAGTGTTGAACCACGCCAAGTCATTAGTAACCTGATTCAGGCAGCTCCATGCTGCCTTGTGGAAAGTCAAGTTTGCTCGTATTTTCACCTCACGCATCCTGTCACTTAGACGGGAAGGAGGAAGTTGAGTCCATATGTTATTGGTCAATAGTAATTTTGATGTGGAGATGCCGATGTTGGACTGGGGTAGGCACAGTAATAAGTCTCACAGCACCAGGTTAATGACCAACAGGTTTATTTGGTCGCACGAGCTTTCGGAGCATTGCCCCTTCATCAGGGGAGTGCAGGATTTGTTTCACAAACAGAGCATACATCGACACAAACTCAATTACAAGATAATGGTTGGAATGTGAGTCTTAACAGGTAATCAAGTCTTTACAGGTGCAGACAATGCAAGTAGAGAGTGGGTTATGCACAGGTTTTAGAGGTGTGAACTATCTCAAGCCAGCACAATTAGTGACATTTTCGTGTGTGCAGAACTTGGCTATCAATTTCTGCTCAGCAATTCTGCATTGTTGTGTGTTCTTGGGTTCATGTCACACTACCTGTAACCCCCACAACCTGCCTGGGCTTGCAAAATCTCACTAACTGTCCTGGCTGGAGACAATTCACACCTCTTTAACCTGTACTTAATCCTCTTTCCTCTCACACTTCTCCACCTATAAAGGCTTGATTATCTGTTAACACTTACATTCCAACCACTATCTTGTAATTGAGTTTGTGTCTATGTATGCCCTGTTTGTGAAACAAATCTTGCACTCACCTCATGAAGGGGTGGTTCTCCAAAAGCTTGTGGCACCAAATAAACATGTTGGCCTTTAACCTGGTGTTGTGACACTACTTAATAGTAATGTTGTACCTATTCCATTGTGACATGCATCAGTCACTTCGTTTACTCTAACTGAACTAATTCCATTGTACACCAGTTGGCATTTTTGGGCTATTTTCCATATAATCATTCACTCTCAATCCCAGTGTATATCAGTCGCTCCATTGAACTAATATCAAGCCTGATTCACCCCAGTGGACCATTTACTCTCCTGGGCTACAGACAATACACAGTGAACCAAGTTTCATGTCATGTAAAAGGGTGGATATGTCAACTGGGTTGTAGACTACAGGCAGCACGGTGGCACAGTGGTTAGCACTGCTGTCTCACAATTCCAGGGACCTACGTTCAATTCTCTGGGGGGGATTTCCAGTCGTGATTACCTCAAAACCGGAGAATCCCGCCCAATGTCAATGGATCTTTGCATGGTCCACCCCTCCCCCCCCCCCCAACTACAATTCCTGGGGCAGGAGGATGGGAGAATAAACCCCTCTAACTCGTTCCTGTATTCTGACTTGTTATTATTTGACATCAGACCCCCTACAATGGTATTGTCAGCAAACTTGAAATTCGAGTTGGTGGGGAATTTGTCATAGGTCTATAAAGAGTATTAGTAGGGGACTGAGGACACAGCCTTGTGGGGCACCAGTTTTAGGATGATCGAGAAGGAGGTGTTGTTGCCAGTCCTTACTGATTGCAGTCTGTGGGTTAGGGATATCAAGATCCAGTCACAGAGGGGGGAGCCAAGACCCAGGCCATGGATTATGGAGATGTGTTTTGTAGGAATAATGGTGTTGAAGCTGGGCTGACGTCAATAAATAAGAGTTGGATACAGGCGTCCTTGTTATTTAGGTGTTCCAGAGTTGAGTGCAGGGCCATGGAGATGGTGTTTGCTTTGGACCTGTTGTGATGGTGGGCAAATTATAGTGGATCCAAGCAGCCCGGGAGGCAGGAATTGATATGTGCCATGACTAACCTTTCAAAGCACTTCATAATAATGGATGTCAGAGCCACTGGATGACATTCATTAAGGCATGATGTTCAGATTTTCTTTGGTACCGGGCTGATGGCCATCTTCTTGATGCAGATAGGGATGTCAGATTGTTATAAAGAGAGGTTGAAGATGTCTGCGAATACCCCTGATATGAGTGCTCGTCTGGTTACCCCATCCGAGCCATTCGCTTTCCATAGGTTGACCTTCAATAAGACTGCTCTGATATCTGCAGCGGTGACCTCAGATACCAGTTCATCCAAAGATTCTGGGGTGGAGGGTGTGCTCTCGCTGACCTCTACTCAAAACAGGCGTAGAGTGGATTGAGCTCATCGGAGAGGGGTGCGCAGAGCCAACAATTTTACATCTTGTAGCTTGTTATGTCTTGCAGACCTTGCCATTTTTGACAGGAATCCATGTGGCTAGTTTGGGGCTCTAGTTTGGTCCTGTAGTGTATTTTGGCATCTTTGATGGAGCCCTCCTTAGATCAAATGACTTAAGTAGCTATTTCAGCAAAAAATAAAAAAAGAATGCCCCAAGAATTCACAGGGGAAAAGCAAAGACAAATGATATTTTAACAGTACTGTAATATCACAGCCTCAAGTGAGGTTTAAACATTAAGTACAATAGCTCCAATGGACTCAAAGACAAACTTCATACTGATTTACAGTGATAGGTTAATTCTCTATTAGGAAGCTAGAAGTGTTAAATTTAGCTCTCTGTTCTCTCTCTGTCTCGCTCTCTCTGTCTCTCTACCGTTGATTCATGAACAGAACAGTGATTTGCATCGAGGAGCAATCAGCAATTTAAGTAGCTGCTCTGGAATGTTCAAATTCTTTTAACAATTAAAATATCAATAGATAAGGTAATGATTTGGTTTATTTGAAATGTACACAATTAACACAGCACTAATTAATCAACTGTGCATATCAAACCATCTTAGCACTTTAAAATACAATTGCACTGGCTCATCGCTCTCTGCTCACTCTCGCCACCTTCCCCAAAAAAGAGTTTTCTTATTTGGACATTGGATTGTTAGAGTGTACAGAGTTGGATCACATAAGAACATAAGAAATAGGAGCAGGAGTAGGCCATCTAGCCCTTCGAGCCTGCCCCGCCATTCAATAAGATCATGGCTGATCTGTTGTGGCTCAGTTCCACTTTCCCGCCCTCTCCCCATAACCCTTAATCCCCTCTCTTATCAAGAACCCATCAACCCGCTTCTTAAAAATATTTAGCGACAGTTCACACATCACAAATTTAAAATGATGCACAATTAATTCAGTTCAAATCTTCAGTCATACAAAGCAGTGATTGACAAATAGCGAGGTCAGAGACCTCAGAAACCATGGAAGTTGAGAGGTCAAATCCTAAAGTCCTTCAAGAGCAGCCGTGGGACAAATATAATGTGCATCAGTCAGTGGGATAATGGAACTGAGTGCCCCAATCTTCACTGAAAACTACATGGTTTATCAAATGCGTCAGACCAGCAGCAACTAGGCTGTTTTAATACAAGTGAGTACAGTAAGGAGTCTCTCAATACCAAGTTAAAGTCCAACAAGTTTATCTGGTAGCAAACACCACTAGCTTTCGGAGTGTTGTTCCTTCATCAGGTGAGTGGGGAGCTCTGATCACAGGGCGTATAAAGGCACACACTCAGTTTAAGAATACTGATTAGAATACGAGTCTTTACACCTAATCAAGTCTTAAAGGTGCAGACAATGTAAGTGGAGATAGCATTAAGCAAAGGTTAAAGGGGTGTAGAACCATAGAACATTACAGCACAGAAACAGGCCTTTTGGCCCTTCTTGGCTGTGCTGAATGATTTTTCTGCCTAGTTCCACTAACTTGCATTGGAACATGTTCCTCTACATCCCTCTCATCCAAGTACCTGTCCAAGTTTTTCTTTAATGTTAAAAGTGAGCCCGCATTTACCACTTCATCTGGCAGCTCATTCCACACTCCCACCACTCTCTGTGTGAAGAAGGCCCCCTTAATATTCCCTGTAAACTTTTCCCCTTTCACTCTTAACCCATGTCCTCTAGTTTCTTTTTCTCCCCTAATTCTTTTTTCTTTATCAAACTTCCAATATCCCTCGAGAACCAAGGTTCCTTATTCTTATTTACTTTGCCTTTAGTTCTGACAGGAACATACAAAACTCTGCACTCTCAAAATTTCTCCTTTGAAGGCCTCCCACTTACCAATCACATCCTTGCCAGAGAACTGCCTGTCCCAATCTATGCTTTTTAGATCCCTTCTCATTTCTTCAAATTTGGCCTTTTTCCGGTTTAGAACCTCAACCCGAGGACCAGACCTATCTTTATCCATAATCAAGTTGAAAGTAATGGCGTTATGATCACTGCAACCAAAGTGTTCCCCTATGCACACTTCCGTCACTTGTCCTAACTCATTTCCTAATAGGAGATCTAATACTGCATCCTCTCTAGATGTGTATTGTCTCCAGACAGTACAGTAAGTGAGATTTTGCAAGCCCCGCCAAGTCATGGGGGTTACAGTTCGTGTGACATGAACCCATGATCCCGGTTGAGGTTGTCCTTTTGTGTGCGGAACTTGGCTATCAGCCTCTGCTCAACGGATCTGCATTGTTGTGTGTCATGAAGGCTGCCTTGAAGAATGCTTACCCAAAGACCAGAGGCCAAATGCCCGTGACCGTTGAAGTGTTCGCCAACAGGAAGAGAACAGTCTTGCATGATGATTGTCATCCGTTGTTGTAGTGTCTGCATGGTCTCCCCAATGGACGATGCCTCCGGACATCCTTTCTTGCAGTGTATCAGGTGGACAACGTTGGCCGAGTTGCAAGAGTATGTACCGTATACCTGGAGGATAGTGTTCTCACGTGAGATGATGGCCATCCTTGTCGATGATCCGGCATGTCTTGCAGGGGTTGCTGTGGCAGACTCACCATGGACTACTCTCCGGAATCGGTTGTATTCTTGGACACACGCATCTCCATTAAGGACGATCACCTCAGCGCCTCACCGTATGCAAGCCCACGGATAACCTCACGATACTCCACTTCTCCAGCTTCCACCCTAAACATGTTAAAGAAGCCATCCCCTATGGACAAGCCCTCCGTATACGCAGGATCTGCTCAGATGAGGAGGATCGCAACAGATACCTCCAGATGCTGAAAGATGCCCTCATAAGAACAGGATATGGCGCTCGACTCATCGATCGACAGTTCTGACATGCCACAGCGAAAATCTGCAGTGACCTTCTCAGAAGACAAACACAGGACACGGTGGACAAAGTACTCTTCCTCATCCAGCACTTCCCCGGAGCGGAGAAGCTACGACATTTTCTCCGGAGTCTTCACCATGTCATTGATGAAGATGAACATCTCGCCAAGGCCATGCCCACACCCCTACTTCTTGCCTTCAAACAACCGCACAACCTCAAACAAACAACTGTCCACAGCAAACTACCCAGCCTTCAGGAGAACAGTGACCACGACCCCACACAACCCTGCCACAGCAATTTCTTCAAGGCATGCCGGATCATCGACACGGATGCCATCATCTCACATGAGAACACCATCCACCAGGTACACAGTACATACTCTTGCAACTCGGCCAAAGTTGTCCACCTGAAAAACTGCAGTAAAGGATGTCCCAAGGCATGGTACATTGCAGACACCATGCAGGCACTACGAAAATGAATGAATGAACACTGCTCGGCAATCATCAGGCAAGACTGTTCTCTTTCTGTTGGCGGTCACGGGCAATCGTCCTCTGATCTTTGGGTAAGCGTTCTCCAAGGCAGCCTTCATGACACACAACAGCGCAGCACCACATAGCAGAGACTGATAGCCAAGTTCTGCAAACATGAGGACGGCCTCAACCGTCTTGGATTCATGTCACACTATCTGTAACCCCCATGACTTGGCAGGGCTTGCAAAATCTCACTTACTGTACTGTCTGGAGACAATACACATCACTTCAACCTATGCTTAATGCTATCTCCACTCACATTGTCTGCACATTTAAGACTTGATTAACTGTAAAGACTCACATTCTAATCAGTATTCTGTAAACTGAGTGTATGCCTTTATGTGCCCTGTCTGTGATCAGGAATCCCCACTCACCTGACGAAGGTGCAGCACTCCGAAAGCTAGTGGTGTTTGCTACCAAATAAACCTGTTGGACTTTAACCTGATGTGGTGAGACTTCTTACTGTGTTTACCCCAGTCCAACGTCGTCATCTCCACATCATCAGTAATACAAGAGATACATATCTTGACCACACCAGCCTTCTTTACTGTAACTACCATGACCAAAACCGATTCCATGTCCTTATCAATGATAGTAATGCTATCCAGTGTCGTCATCTGAGGCTCATTGACTACTTTCCTCTCCATGACTGTTAGTACTCTTAGAACACAAACTGTCAGTGAGGATGATTCATCCAATCTCATGTGGTAAATAACTGGTAGTTTACGCGTGAGGCCACAGTTGAAGAAGTCTTTGTAGTCTCTCGTTTCTGGTCACGGCAGAAACCGTTGGATAAAGTTACGTAAGCCCCAGTGCGATGTTGTCCCAAAGCAGTGGTCTCATGTTCTGGCTGACAACAATGTGTCCTGAAGCTGCCCTGTGTGCATCACGGAGAATGGGAGTAGCCACACCTTCTGTGCGGTTGGATTGTCTGCCATAGGCTATAAGGACCACCTGGATACTGTGATCCGGTGATGCTATAGCATTCGTCCTGGCAATATGCTACACTTTGCATCAAAGTCAATCCTTGCCTTCAGTTTTGTGTTGTTGCAAATCGTAGAATCATAGAATCCTTACAGTGCTGAAGGAGGCCATTTGGCCGATCGAGCCTGCACTGATCACAGTCCCACCCAGGCCCTATCCCCGAACTCCATGCATTTACCCTAGCTATTCCCCCTGACACTAAGGGGCAATATAGTGTGGCCAGCAAACGCAATCTGTACATCCTTGGACTTGGGAGGGAACTGGAGCACCCAGAGGAAACCCACACAGACATGGGGAGAAGGTGCAGACTCCACACAGACAGTGACCCAAGCCGGGAATCAAACCTGTGTCCCTGGTGCTGTGAGGCAGCTGTGCTAACCACTGTGCCACCCCAACATCATGTTCAGGATGTTAAAGATTTCACCCTTTTCTGTGATAGTGTTGACACTCTTGCAGTGGATTATTGTTGGAGGTTCAATGGATTAGTTGGAGAGTCAATGGTTGAGGTTGGAGGTTCAGTCGTTTAGTTGGAGGTTCAGTGAGTTGGTTGGATGTTCACTGGTTTCGTTGGAGGTTCAGTGGTTTGTTTGCAGCTTAGTGGTTCAGTTGAAGGTTCAGTGGTTGGTGAGAGATTCAGTGGTTTGTTTGGAGGTTAGTGGTTTGGTTGGAGGTTTAGTGGTTCGGTTGGAGTTTCAGTGGTTTGGTTGGAGGTTCAGAGTTTGCTTGGAGGTTCAGTGGTTTGGTTGGAGATTCGGTGGTTTAGGTGGAGGTTCAGTGGTTTGACTGGAGCTTCAGTGATTTGGTTGCACTGGCTGAGCTCCGATTCATTCACTTTGCTGATGCTCCTATTCTTGGGGGAACTATGCAGCTGCTATGTAGCTCTTTTCGAAAAAAAGGTGCTGCGATTTCAATCAGTCAATTTCTCATTGAACGGCAGAGCAAACCTGATGGGCCGAATGGCCTACTTATGCTCTTTCATCTTATGGTCTTATAGCTCTGTCTATGACCCAGTCATTAGGTCATTTGGTAATTCATTGGGTTTTGAACTATTCTGCTTGGAGCACATTGTTGGATGAATTCTTTGAACAGATTTGTAAAGTTAGTGTCTGTAATTTATTTATCAAGGACATTCTATTGAATGTTGGTGAGATATTCATTTTGAATACCAACACAGAGTAGTGCACATTAACCTCGTATTTTATACTTATGAGCATGGATTTGAATGAAGAGCCTTGAAAATGTCTTTCCTAATCTGTTCACCGTACTGGGTCTCAGAGCAAAAAATAGGTCTCTTTCTTTCTCTGACAGGAAGGAGATTGGCCAGAATGTTACGGCCATTCATGCCAGCGGGATTTTCCCATCCTGCTGCAATGAATGGAGATTTGGCTAGGCGCAAAATTTTCCGACCTCACTGCAGCGGGAGCATGGCATGAACAGCTGGTAAGATTGCATGCATTTCCTTTGTACCTTTTCCTTAATGGTCATCTTCCCACTGGATGCAATTTGATTTGGTTTATTAATGTCACGTATTAATATACAGTGAAAAGTATTGTTTCTTGCATGCTATACAGACAACACATACTGTTCATAGAGAAGGAAGCGAGAGAATGCAGAATGTAGTATTACAATCATAGCTAGGGTGTAGAGAAAGATCAAATTAATGCAAGGTAAGCCCATTCAAAAGTCTGATGGCAGCAGGAAAGATGCTGTTCGTGAGTCAGTTGACCTTAGACTTTTGTACCTTCTTCCTGACGGAAGAAGGTGGAAGAGAGAATGTTTCTCTTGTGTTTTTGACCACCCAGTTGTTCAAACTGATGGTCAAACAGGCCCTGTATCTTCACACTGCACTGTCACTCCCCATCAGCGCTCTTCCACAAGTTACACCTTTATCGTAAAGGACTTTAATACATGCTTTATAGCAAGAGATTTCCTTGTACATTACAGAAATCATCTTTACTCACACTACTCTCTACAATGATGACAGAAGAGACCTAAGGATTGGGTTTTAACCCAATTTGATCTACGTTCCTTATTAGAAATGTTGGAAATAAAAATAATGTAGAGGCATATTGATATTTATACACACCCCTACATGTATTGACACATTCCTGTGAACCCTTTTACCTGGCATCTAAAAGATAGTCTTGGCGACCCAAAGGAAAACTATGTTATCATTGAAGAAACTTTTTTCAAACCACAAAGAACAAAAACATGAAAATGCTCAATAAAGAAATCTGAAGACAGATGAAAGTCTAAAGGCCACTTTGATCAGCTCATGGGACCTATTTTACGAACATATATACTTTAAATAACAAATGTACTCCAGCATAATGTGCTTCCTTGATACTAGTTAAGTAAATTCACTTTGAACCATTGTTGTGTTGGTGTTTTGATTAAACTCAGCAGGGCCTCAGTGGAGACTGATGAAACATAAAAGGACAAGCCTTAATGGAATGAACTAACTCTTGGGAGCTGCAGTAATTGGGTGTGATTTGCTGATGCCATCACACTGGTTACCAAATGGAGAATTAAAAGGTCTTAAATGACAGTTGCTTTATGGTGACATTAAAAGAGAAAAGGAAATATCATGGTTGATTACGAGGAACAAGCAATATTTATAGCATTTAACTAGTAATTAGCCTCTTGAGGATGGCATGGTGGCATAGTGGTTAGCAATGTTGTCTCACAATACCAGGGTCATGGGTTTGATTCCTGGCTTAGGTCACTGTCTGTGCAGAGTCTGCACATTCTCCCCATGCCTGCATGTGTTTTCTCTGGGTGTTCTGGTTTCCTCCCACAGTCCAAAAGATGCACTGGTTCGCTGTATTGTCCATGCTAAATTCTCCCTCAGTGTACCCGAACAGGTGCTGGAGTGCGGCAAATAGGCGATTTTCACAGTAATTTCTTTGCAGTGTTAATGTCAGCCTACTTGTGACACCAATAAATAAATAGAATGGACATTCACAAGCCACAATCAGCTCTTTGGCCCTAAGCCCTGGAATTCCCTGCCTAAAACTCCCCATCTTTGTCCTGTGTACAGACATTCTTTAAAACCCAATTCTTTGACCAAACCTTTGACCACTGGCCCTGGTATCTACTTATATGGCTTGGGGTCAAACTGTAGCCAATGACACTTATATGAGGTGCTGAATGCACTTTGATACATTATTACTGGAAAGAAAGTCATCCTGTTGAAAATTTTCATCTTGAACTCATCAGGGCAAGGACAAGAATGCCAAATTTCAAATGATCATCACAGTTTATTCTACAGGAGAAAAGGATGCTGATTGGTTGGCAAGTCAACATTGATTGGCCAGGGTGTTGCTATGGAGGAAACAATAGGCAATTACAGGCTCCTAAGCTCTCTTCTTGAGTGTGCTAAGGGGCTGTAGCAACAATCTACGATAATCAGTCAAGCTCATAAAGTGGCTCAATGTACTCTTACTAGAAGCAGCAGACATTCATAAGCAGGGATCAGTGAATAACATCATTAAAAAGTATTTTTTTTAATATCTCAAAGAATAATTCGCTGCCTGTAGCAATGAAATTGAAAAGTATTGATCGTTTCCTCTTTGGACCAGGGACATTGTTTTACATTTTATCAATTTCTTATCTTATTAAAAATTAATTAATAACCTAACATTTTTGTGACAACTTTAATGGGCAACTTGTGTTTGAGTGCGGCAAGTTCTTAAAAATTAGCGGTAGGTACAGGGTGAAAGGCACAGCAAACATAGAGTTGTGAGAATAAGTTCAGAACTCGTGTTGCATTCTTAATTCTTGGAACTTGTTGATCGATCTGAGCATTCATAATAGCTATTAACCTGTTGTTATGTTTTTCTTCAACAAAATTCAGCCCAACTTTTTCTCCTAGTGATTATTTGGCTGGAGGCTGGCTTACGGACCACAACAATAGCTAGCAATGTCTGCACAAGTGTAAAATCAGAGAGTATTAAGCAGGATGTTTAAATCTATGCAGGCTGTTGTGTTGCTGTAAAAATAGGACCTTGAATGCTAAAATAATGAAAGGATGGGAGGCGTTTGAGTTATGATCCAAAAGACATGCTGGAAATTAGTTGGGCAAGAAGAATGATTAATGTGAGCGGCCTTGAACTAGCGCACGAAGAGAGAAGTGATGATGATGATGAGAAAATGACTTACTCTGGGCACATTATTCAGGAGTCATCAGGAAGAATGGGCTGTTACTCTCCGCAAAATTGATGATAATAGATTAAGAGACAGGCAAAGGAGAACATGACGAGGCAAGGTGATGGAATGGGTAGGTGTGTTATTATGTGTTGGTACATTCCACCTACAGAGTGATCAGAAAGAAAGAAATACAAATGTCACGGAAATGGAGAAAATAATTGTGTGTGTGTGTGTGTGTGTGTGTGTGTGTGTGTGTGTGTGTGTGTGTGTGTGTGTGTGTGTGTGTGTGTGTGTGTGTGTGAATGTGAATGTAATAGGGAACAAAAGTGTTTTTTCAGAAAGGAAGCGGTTGGTTAGGTTGTGCATATTGCCTTTATCTTACGGGCCTTTCAAACCACACTCCCGCTGCCACAAGGTCGGAGAATTTGGCAGCCAGCCAAATCTTCATTCATTGCTGCAGGATGGGAAAATTCCGCTGGCGTGAACGGCCATAACATTCTGGTCCTCATCTTTCTAAGCCAAAGAAGTCGCAGGTTTGGGAGATGCTTTTGTGGATCGTGAGGCTGCGCCTTGGAGATAGAAAACGCTGCAGTCACAGTGCATGGTGTGGAGGGGGTGAATGTTTAAGGTGTTGGATGGGATGCCAATTATAGAATCATAGAACAGTACAGCACAGTACAGGACCTTCGGCCCTTGATGTTGTGCCGAGCTATGTTCAAACCCAAGATCAAGCTATCCCACTCCCTATCATTCTGGTGTGCTCCATGTGCCTACCCAATAACTGCTTGAAAGTTCCTAAAGTGTCCGACTCCACTATCACAGCAGGCAGTGCATTCCACATCCCAACCACTCTCTGAGTGAAGAATCTACCTCGGGCATCCCTCCTATATCTCCCACCATGAACCTTATAGTTATGCCCCCTAGTAACAGCGACATCCACCTGAGGAAATAGTCTCTGCACTTCCGCTCTATCTATTCCCCTCTTCATCTTATAAACCTCAATTAAGTAGCCTCTCATCCTCCTCCGCTCTAAAGAGAAAAGCCCCAGCTCCCTCAACCTTTCCTCATAAGACCTACCCTCCAAACCAGGCAGCATCCAGGTAAATCTCCTCTGCACTCTCTCCAATGCTTCCACATCTTCTTATAGTGAGGTGACCAGAACTGAACACAATATTCCAAATGAGGTCTCACCAACATCCGGTATAGTTGCAGCATAACCCCATGGCTCTTAAACTCAAACCCCCTTGTAATAAACGTTAACACACTATAAGCCTTCCTCACGGCTCTATCCACTTGAGTGGCAACCTTCAGAGATCTGTGGATATGAACCTCAAGGTCTCTCTGTTCCTCCACATCCCTTAGAACCCTGCCATTGACCCTGTAATCCACATTCAAGTTTGTCCTACCAAAATGAATCACCTGAACTTATCAGGGTTAAACTCCATCTGCCACTTTTCGGCCCAGCTCTGCATCCTATCAATGTCTCTTTGCAGCCTGCAAGAGCCCTCCACTTCATCCACTATTCCACCAATCTTGGTGTCATCAGCAAAGTTACTACCCACTCTTCAACCCCCTCTTCCAAAGCATTGATAAAAATCACAAATAGCAGAGGACCAAGCACTGACCCCTGTGGCACACTGCTGGTAACTGGCCTCCAGTCTGATAATTTTCCTTCCATCACCACCCTCTGTCTTCTATGAGACAACAATATATGAACAACTTTGACCTGGATGATGTTTCTCTCCTTGAGTGTTGTTGCTGCTACACCCATCCATGCAAGTGGAGAGTATTCCATCACACTCCAGACTTTGGAAAATCTTTAAGGAATCAAGGGGTGACTTGCTTGCCGAAGAACTTTGTAACTGCCATACTTACATAGGAATATAGGAAATGGAAGCATGAGTTGGCCATTCGGCCCCTCGAGCCTGCCCTGCATTCAACTAAATCATGGTTGATCTTCAACCTCAAAGCCATTTCGCCGCACTATCCCCACATTCCTTGACATCTTTAATTGACTGGTCTTGTTAAACCTCTGGTCAATGTTGAACCCCAGGATATTAATGGTGGGGATTTGTCAATAGCAATCCCTTCATTAACGGCTATGCTGTTGAATGAGAAGTTTATCAATAATTGTGAAAGTTTACCCTTTCCAGCAAGTTTGATGAGAAATTAAGGTGCAAATACCACAACATGAAAACCCTCAGGGGATTAAGCATGAAACAATTTGCAGCGATACACAATTTTCCGGGTATCTCTTTTCCTTGTCACAAGTGTCCAGTTGGTTTTGCCGATTAAGACTGATGTGCGTCATTCAAGCACTGTTATTTTAGCGGCTAGATCTGGCTCAAAGATGTTTGTTTACATCTTTAGCTCCAACTAAAGGTCACAGGATCAAGGTGAGAGGGGCGAGGTACAACTCAGATGTTAGACGGATGTTTTTTACACAGAGGGTTGTGGGGTCCTGGAATGCACTGCCAAGTAGGCTGGTGGAGGCAGACATACTAGTGTTGTTTAAGACGTACCTAGATAGGCACATGAGCATACTGGAGATGGAGGGATACAAAAGAATGTTCTAGTTGAAGGTCAAGAGCCTCAGGACGTTCCTGGGAATTAATTGATTCCTATCGGCTGTCCAACAAATTTTAAGGCTCACCTGTCACTTACTATGGTGTTATTGGGGATCTTCCATTAATGTCTGTATAGCCTGTTGTATGTTTATTAATGTCTCCTTTTTACATCCACAAGCGATTCGGTCCACCTTGTTGACCAACAAGGGGCATACACGCGGTGGGTCGTGCGAGGGATGCTCTTGGATGTTGCTTCAAGAGTTGCCTAGTGCTTCACGTCCGTTAGTGTACACTTAAACTGGACCAGTTGACGAACAATATGACAGCTCAGTGACTACCACTGTTTGCTGTGCAGTTACAGGGATCCAGGTCGGATCTCTGGCTTAGGTCAATGTCTGTGGGAGTTTGCACATTCTCCCCGTGCTTGCGTGGGTTTTGTCCGGGTGCTCCGGTTTCCTCCCACACCCCAAAAAATGTGCTTTTTAGGCTGATTGGTGTCAATAAATTGTCCCTGAATTGGATCTCCCTTAATCTGGCGCATATATAATTCCCTAAATTTGCACCTCTTTATTGTGGAGTCCACTAGAGGTAGACAAAAGCATCGTCGGTAGAAGAAAGACGTGCATAAGGCACTCACTGAGTGTTAAAATGGGCGGCGCGGTCTTGTGGGGCCAAAGGGCCTGTTTCCTGTGCTGTGCTGTTCTTTGTTCTTTTGTTCTTTTGTTCTTTCAGAGAAGATTTACCAGGATGGTGCCTGGTATGGAGGGCATTAGCTGTGAGGAGAGGCTGGAGAAACTTGATTTGTTCTCACTGGAGCAACAGAGGCTGAGGGGTGACCTGATAGAAGTCTACAAGATTATGAGGGGCATGGACAGAGTGGATAGTCAGAAGCTTTTCCCAGGGTGGAAGCGTCAATTACTAGGGGGCATGGGTTTATGGTGTGAGGGCAATGTTTAAAGGAAATGTAGGAGACAAGTTTTTTTCACAGAGGGTAGTGACGCCTGGAATTCGCTGCCAGGGGAGATGGTGGAAGCAGATACGATAGCAACTTTTAAGGGGCATCTGGATAAATACATGAATAGGATGGGAAGAGAGGGATATGGTCCCCGGAAGGGTAGTTCACAAGGGCAGCATTGTTGGCTTGGAAGGCCAAATGGTCTGTTTCTGTGAAGTAATTTTCTTTGTTCTTTGTTCTCACACAGCTGACTCCCCCAACATTTTGATACAAATTAAGGAAAATATAAAATTGTCACAAATCAGCAGAACAGTTGCTGATGGGGATATAATGAATGCTACTTTCTTTTTACGCACCATGTACTACTGGTCAGGATCATCCAGTGCATTCATTGTCTGTTTTCCAGTTGGATTTATTCTGATACGTGTGACATTGGTGGAATCAAGATTGGCAATTATCCTGTCAACTCTTATAATTATAGGTGTTTACCAAATTACTGTGAACACGGTGGTGAATGCTCGCAGTCCTGGAGTACCTTTTACTGTGACTGTGCAGGGACTGGCTATACGGGGGAAACTTGCCACAGCTGTAAGTATCACTGGCATTATTTATTTTTCTCTTTTGAATATGAAGGCGCAGTGTTTTTGTTGCCAAAAGAGCAATTTAACTTCTATGTTGATAGTTCCAACTCCAGCGGTTCGAGTTTCCCCATTTTAATTAAGAGCATTGAATTGTAATCTTGAGGGAGATGTTAGTGAAAATTCCTGATGGATTACGATGAATTGTTCTGCTTCATTTCTTCAGTCAGCAAAGTATTAAGTTACAATTCAGCTCAGAAATTCCAAAGTGTTTTATGAAGTCCACCTGGATCATAAGATTTGCACTTTGAATTTAGTTAGGCTGAGAATGAGGTATTTCACTTCAGGTCTGATTCAACTGTTCCACGAGGAAGCATTTATCAAACAACATTTATTTAAGAATGTAGTTAACATGTATAGAAAGGAAATTAGCAAAACCTTTCACCGGTTACAAACAAGAAAAATAAATCATGATACTGTATAACCCTTAATGAATATAAGAAATGTTCCAATCAAACAAATCCCATCGATAAAACCCTTGTCCCAGATTTAGCATATAGAATATGAAGGCTCACATTATGCTGGAACTTAGTTCTTTGAGTGGAGAATTAAAACTCTGTCTTCCTAGCCTTGTAACTTCTTACAGCCTTTTTGATATACACCCAGAACAGCTTGAAGTCAGAACAGCTTCCCAAAACACCAGGGAGAGAGAGAAAGAAAGAGAGAGAGAGAGAGACTCTGGGTAAGACAACCACCAACAGCAGATTTTCCACTCCAGAGAGGCTAAGATACCTGCTTCCAATGAGCCAGCAGACTTTATAATTCCAGGGAGAGAGAGAGAGAGAAAAAAACACTGCTTTCACTCTGAAGTCCACCTCCCTCTCAACCAAAATTGAAAGTAAGTCATTGAATTCTTCTGGGGAGGAAAAATCTGACTTTGTCTTGTCAATTGATCATCCCCTTTACAATGCAGGGTCATAAAATAAATCCCAGGAGCATCTGAGGCCCAGCGTAAAAAAAAAACAAAGCCCCATTTAAGCCATTGAAGAAGCAATAAGAGGTCTTCTCCAGACAAGCCTGGCAACAATGAAAAAAGCTGAAGCTGTGGTAGCTGCAGAGATCATGATTTTAAAAAAAATCTTAAAGCTACACTAACATCACAATTACTTGCTCTCTTCAATAGATGCTGTACAAGTTGTTGGCAGGAAACCAATAAGTTTGACACATCAAATGAACTGGAACATTTAATGAAGCAATTGGAAATAATTTAATGCTTGAAAGTGACATTGAATTTTACCTCATGCTGAAAGGAGACAGCTGGGCCATATGAATAATCTCTGTAATGTTTGAAGGGATAACTGGGAGCCATTTAGGATGTATGATTTACCATAGCTTGTACTTAGATAATGCACTGAACTTAGTAAAACATCCAAAGGCAGCTGGGGTGTTATAAAACAAAAGCTGATGCTGAGACATCTAGGGAGACAGCAGGGCAAATGATCAAAATCTTGGTCAAAGAGGAATGTTTAGAGGAGCATCTTAAAGGAGGAGAGAGAGATACAGTGACAGAGAGGTTAGGCAAGAAATTTCAGGGCAGGTGAAGGCATGGCTGGCATGGTGGCTCGGCGGTTAGCATTGCTGACTCACAGCCCCAGGGACCCAGGTTCGATTCCCGGCTTGAGACACTGTTTGTGTGGGGTTTGCACATTCTCCCCGTGTCTGCATAGGTTTCCTTCGGGTGCTCTGGTTTCCTCCCACAATCCAAAGATGTGCGGACTAGTTGGACTGGCCATGATAAATTGCCCCTTAGTGTCAGGCTGACAAAATAGGTTAATTGCATAGGGTTATGGGGATAGGGCCTGGGTGGGATTGTGTTTGGTGCGACTCGATGGGTCGAATGGCTTCCTTCTGCACTGTCGAATTCTAAGTATCCCTGTCATCCATCTGGCTGTTTTCTTTTGAGCTGCAATGGTGGATACATTGAATGGCAATCTATTGCTCGGCTAAGCTTTTGGGCTTTGCTTAGCTATTGGTTCATTAATGGTGAGATTGCATATTCTGTTGCTCAAGAGACACTGCTATTTTGTGAGAGGCTTATAGGAAACAAGTGCAATAATTTGCACTACTTATCTCCCAATCATTGCATCACTTCTGTGTGACACCACTGCATGTTCGATCATTTGGGTGCTTGGCTTAGCTATTAATAAGTGGTGATGCGTGGGCATTTCACAGTGCAACTCAGTGGCGAACACTTAACTTGCATGAGGAGGTCTGCCAATTGTAACCAGACATCAGGATCCTTAATGCTCCCACCCATCAGAAGCATATAATCACCTGAAAGGGGCAAAGAATAAACAGTGGAGAGTAAAATCAGAAAAGATGTTTACTGTGCAGTTAATATTGTCCATTATATATAATAGGCCAAAATTGTTCCATTGGCTGTTAGACCATCAAATAAAAGTAGGATACTGTAGATGCTGGAAATCTGAAATAAAACAGCTAGAAGCAGCAGTAGAGAGAGGAATAGATTTGATATCTTGAGTCCATATGACTCTTTGTCAGAGCAAAAGAGAGGGAGAAATGTGCTGCATTTAAGAGGGGATGGAGCAGCTGGAGCAGATAGAAGGTCAAGGATAGGCCTGTTACAAGCACAAGACAAAGGTAGTGTCTAAGAATGTGCTGATAGTGGTATAGCAGCAAGTTGGCAGAAAGTGTCAAGAGCAGAACAAACGTCAATGCTCTGTGAAAGCAAAACTTAAGAACAAGTGGCAGATGGCACTGTGTGGGTGGGCGAGAGGGAGTCATGGGGTTTGAGTGGGGTGGGGGTAGACCCTCATTCAGTGAAACTGAAACTATTAACTGTTAATCATAACTGCCTGCTCAGAAAGCAAATAATTAACCCTCCAAAAGATTAAAATGGAAAGGCAGGAATTCTGGTCATGAGCCATATCTCTCCAGTTACCACTCATCTCCTGTGTGGAGTGGTATCAACCAAAGTCTGCAAATTGTCCCTGTCACTTGCCATTAATTCCCATTGACTGCATGAGCTTGGCAACTTGTTCTAAAACTCGTTGCTTCTCCCTGAAAATGAAAACCCAACGCCATTCTTCTGACCCAATGCTATTCTTATGTAACATACGCAGCTCCTCATTAACCTTAACTCATCTCATTCAAAACCCGCTGTATTTGGAGCCTGTTATTTTTTATACTCTGGTTGACCTATGCAGTTCAGGCAGTCACATAGAAACATTATGTTTACCAGTGGGCGAGGGGACTTGTTGCATTTCTAGTCCTCCATTCACAGAAAACATAAGAGTTCATAACTCCCTCCTTCCTGTCATCTCAATGTTGGCTAAATCCTTCCAAAGTGCTGGCCCTTACTTCTAATCATATTTAATCTTCATGTTAAGAAGAACTAAGTTTCTGCAACTTGATCCCTGTGCCAATAGCTCTGTTATCATACTACCATGCTTTATCACTAAATATTAGAAATTATAATGCAACACAAAGGCTCATTGTGGTTGTGTCAGTGTTTTGGTCCACTACTCAAAACATCTGCTGTAATATTGCTTTCCCCGCACCCTTTCACAATCACCCTTTCCCAATCTGCTCCAGTAGCTTGAATGCAACTCATGCTTTTGTGTCTGTTGCAGTCAGGTTCTGCTTAGCCACTCAAGTCTCACATTACTGAACGCTCATAAAGTCATAGCTTAGCTCATGTTAAGGAATACAAACCCACTCAGCCAGGCATCATCAGCCAATTGAAACATAGCTACTGCTTTCAAAGTAGCAATGTCATGGAATCATAGTGGTTTACAGCATGGAAACAGACCCTTCGGCCCAAACTATCCATGCCACCCTTCTTTTTAAACAACAAACCTTGTCCCAAATGCCCACATTTGGCCCATATCTCTCTATACCCATCCTGCCCATGTAAATGTCTAAATGCTTTTTAAAAGACAAAATTGAATCCATCTCTACTATTACCTCTGGCAGCTTGTTCCAGGCACTTGTACTTTCTGTGTGAAAATTTTGCCCCTCTGGACTCTCCCTTCTCTCCTTAAACCGATGCCCTCTAGTTTTAGACTCCCTGAGGGAAATGATGTTGACAATTTAGCTGATCTATGCCCTTCATTATTTTATAGACCTCTGTAAGATCACCCCCATGCCTCCTGTGCTCCAGGGAAAAGAGTTCCAGTCTATCCAGCCTTTCCTTATAACTCAAACCATCAAGTCCTGGTACCCATAGTAACTTCATGAAGCTTAGGTTCTTGATTACACCATCACCCCTTGTTTAAACAAAAAGTCTTTAAGATCCATTGAATTTAATACTGATTCATTACACAGCTCACTCTGCTCACTCACTCTTCCCAGCTCACTCCAGACCAGTCCAAATGGTGATGAATACAGATAACTAGATCCAGGCTCTCACAATTACAAGCTTTTTCTGTCTCATTTAATGATGTATACCTCTGACACTATCAGATCTTCCTTGTGCCAATTCATAGAATCATGGAATCCTACAGTGCAGGAGGAAACCATTCGGCCCATCGAGTCTGCACTGACCACAATCCCATCCAGGCCCTATCCCCATATCCCCATGCATTTACGGTAGCTAGTCCCCCTGAGACTAGGGGGGAATTTAGCATGGCCAATCCACCTAACCCACACATCTTTGGACTGTGAGAGGAAACCAGAGGAAACCCATGCAGACACAGGCAGAATGTGCAAACTCCACACAGGCAGTGACCCAAGCTGGGATCTGATCCCAGGTCCTGATGCTGTGAGGCAGCAGAGCTAACCACTGTGCCACCGTGCTGCCCATTATGCATTTCTAATTTATATTTGTTTTTGCCAAAAGTGAAACTGCAGTCTTTAAGGGAAAAGGTGTTTGTTTGAGAGTCAAATGTACATAGATATTGAAAATCTCCCCCTGTCCAAATCCATCGAGCTGGGCTGTCATCTCAGTGGTTTCAAAATATTTTGGATTCAGACAGATTTTCCTCATTGCATTTTGCAAGAGCAGTATAACGGTGAGATAGCGGTGGACTGAATTCTTCTACAGTGTTGATGAATAGTTAATGCTCTCCTCCATTCTGTATTTGTGCATGTGCGAAGTCTGGAAGGGGGATTGTGAATTCTGGTGTTTCAGTGGAATGTGTAAGATGGTGCAGAAATGCATGTTTAAACATCAAAGAACAAAGAAAATTACAGAACAGGAACAGGCCCTGTGGCCGTCCAAGACAGCACTGACCGTGCTACCTGACTAAACTTCCGGGGACCATATCCCTCTATTCCTATCCCATTCATGTATTTGTCCAGATGCCCCTTAAATGTCACTATTGTACCTGCTTCCACTACCTCCCCAGCAGCGAGTTCCAGGCACTCACCCCCCTCTGTGTCTCGTACATCTCTTTAAACCTTGCACCTCGCACCTTCAGCCTATGCCCCCTAGTAATTGACTCTTTCAACCTGGGAAAAAGCTTCTGGTGATCCACTCTGTCCATCCCCCTCATAATCTTGTAGACTCCTATCAGGTCACCCCTCAACCTCTGTCATTCCAGTGAGAACAAACCAAGTTTCTCCAAACTCTCCTCATCGGCGAT
Organism: Carcharhinus amblyrhynchos; assembly: GCF_965287045.1. NCBI lineage: Eukaryota > Metazoa > Chordata > Chondrichthyes > Carcharhiniformes > Carcharhinidae > Carcharhinus > Carcharhinus amblyrhynchos. Next base: position 85,357,085 of record NC_137334.1, read on the forward strand.
GCCCTCCTTACCAGGCAACATCCTGGTAAATCGTTTCTGTACCCTCTGCAAAGCCTCCACATCCTTCTGGTGGTAATATTTCTTTTGTAGCCATAAGGGTTTTCCACAAACTCTATGGTGGGTCTGTGTTCAATGGATTGCTTTCAGGACCCATTCTCAATAACTTCGTGTAGACTTGCACCCTTAAAAAAAGGGACTTACATTGATATAGTACCTTTCACAGCCTCAATTCACCCCAAAACACATTAAAGCAATGAATTACATTTTTGAATGTGGCCCCTTTTATAATGTACGAAATACAGCGAATATTTTGCACCAAGCAAACTCCCATAAACAATGTTTGCAAAGTGATAATGATTTGATAATTAGTTACTGATATTTGTTAGCTGACAGACCTTGATCCCATTTTCCTTCAAAATATCAAAAAAATCAACGAATCCTTACAGTATAGAAGGAGGCCATTCAGCCCATCGAGTCTGCACCAACTACAATCCCACCTCAGTTCCCGTAACCCCACATATTTATCCTGCTCATCCCCCTGACACTAGGTTCAATTTAGCATGATCAGTCAACCTAACCTGCACATCTTTGAACTGTGGAAGGAAACCAGAGCACCCGGAGGGAACCCACGCAGACATAGGGAAGAATGTGCAGACTCTGCACAGCCGGTGACCTTGTGGTCAGAATTGAACACAGGTGGGATCTTACATGTCTACCCGGAAGGGCGGCCAAAGTCTTGATTTCATATTTTATATGAAAAAGAGCTGCCAAAATCTTGCTGCAATTTACGCCAGTGGGATCTTATGATCCCGCCAATGGCACACCTCTGCCGCAGCTTCCCGTGGTGAGGGGTGCGTTCAACGGCAAACCTCGTAGGCAGCAGCGGGACCGTAAGCTCCCACTGCCAGTGGGTGGCATTGCATTTCTCTCCACCGCAAAACACACCTTGGAATGGGAGGAAAATCCCAGCCACCATCTCTGACACACAATTGCAATGCTATGTCATGCCTAGATCACAAACTCAAGTCTTTGGATCGGGTCTTGGACCTATAACTTTTTGGTGAGGATATAATATATTGGATCATGGTAGTCATCTGAGCAAGCAAAGGAAATTATTCCTTTATAATTTTAACAAAACTTGAGCTTAAAAAAATTTTGTACATAAACTTGTACATAAATACCAATATACGTAACACAGTGGAACTATACTAAATTAACAATAAGTGAGTGTCGCTCTGAAATGCTGAAAATGCGATAATTTTTTTTATTCGTGGATCATGGGCGTCGCTGGCTGTTCAGCATTTATTGCCCCTCCCTAGTTGCCCTTGGAGGGCAATTGAGAGTCAACCATATTGCTGTGGGTCTGAAGTTACATGTAGATAAAGACGGCAGATTTCCTTCCCCAAGGATATTAACGAACTAGATGGGTATTTTCGACAATTGTTTATGGTCATCAGTAGATTCTTAATTCTAGCTTTTTTTTATTGAATTCAAATTCCACCATCTGCCATGGCAGGATTCGAACCCGGGTCCCCAGAACATTAGCTGAGTTTCTGGATTCATAGTCGAGCGATAACACCACAAGTCCATCACCTCCCCCAAAGATAGTCTAGCATATGAATAATTGAGTTTATTATTAAATCTGAGGGTTATAATAAATTACTCTTTATGGAAAGGTTATAACCATTGTGTTTTGAATGAAGAATCATGAAATGATTTCAATAAAAACACTTTATTCTTACATATATGTATATATATTCTTAGTTTTCAGTCTCTTGATCTAAATGGAATTTGAGGTCAGTTGCTTTGAAAACATTTTCGTTTTGCTGGCCTGGGAATAAGCTGGAGGCAAAAGAGGTTTTTTTAACATTTCAGTCGAGTTTAAACAAGGTTAATCAGCCTTGTGCCGTATTCAGAGGGGTTATTGCGTTACTTGTCTGCGAGCAATCTGCAGCATAAATACAACCCGAGTCTCTTTGGGGCGATGGTGTGCTGGTAGCACTCTCCTGTCAGATGCAGAAGGTTGACCGTGCAAGCTCTACTCCGAGGAATTGAAGATATGATGAAGGTTGACACGTCAATATCGTAATGGTCGAGTGCTTCTTTCAAAGGGATGCCAATATTTGGATGAGGCAGTAAACCGAGGATCAGTCTGTTGGTATAAGTTGACGTTTAATATTTCATGGCGTTAGATATCCTGGCCAATGCCCCCTGACAACACCAGTGCAAACAGTTTAGCGAGTCTTTCCCTCAAACGTCAGTGTGTCCAAAATGCATTGGCTGAAAGAATGGTGGAAGCAGGTTCGATAGTAACTTTCAAAAAGGAATTGACTGCCCACATAAATCATAGAGTCATAGGGCCCGATTTTACCATTTTCATTCTAAGTGTCGAATCTGGAGGTAGTGCATATCCAACTTAGAAACCTGCTTTCAGGCGCCCCCATACACACTCAGCTCCCTCCTCAACAGTACTTTAGGTGTATCCATGTCACAGACACTGCTGCATAGAACCACAGAATCTCTACTGTGCAGAAGGAGGACAACCAGAGTCTGCACCGACCACAATCCCACCCAGGCTCTTTCTATCCCCGTAACCCCATATATTTGCCCTGCTTGTCCTCCGACACTAGGGTTAATTTAGCACGGCCAATCCACCTAACCTGCACAACTTTGGACTGTGGGAGGAAACCAGAGCACCCGAAGGAAACCCACACAGACATGGGGAGAATGTGTAAACTCCACACAGACGTTGACTGAGGCCAGAATTGAACCTGGTTGCCTGGTGCTGCGAGGCAACAGTGCTAACTACTGTGCCACTGTGCCGCAGCTCAAGAAGGCAGCTCACCAACACCTTCCCAAGGACAATTAGAGACGGGCAATGGAAATGCTGGCCTGGCCGGCAATGTCTGCATCCCACAAAAGGATTAGAAAAGCTTGGTTAGTGTTTCTGTGCTTGCCTATCCCTTACCACATTGGCTGGAATATCGATGGTTACAGTTATATCCGCTTCACCGTCACCTGCTTTGAAACCATAAGGCTCAGTTCTTCAGTCTAGCAGTTCAGTCTGTTTTCTCCCTTTGCTCTCTCAATGTAGACTTGCCCTGTTGTGATGTTCCAGTTCTCGATCGTGACATTCCACACAAGAGAAAGTGGGAGATTGGCTTATTTAGGCCACAGCCAGAATACTAGTCTCTGCGTTACATGGAAAAATGTACTTGTTCTAGGAAAGGTACACAGAAGAGAACATGCTGGAAATTCTCAGCAGCTCTACCCCACTGCGACCCTTTGTTTTCATTTTATTTAATTTTTAACTATTCTCTACCTTTTATTTCTTTATTGTCTGTATGTTTCTTCCCCCAGCCTTTCCCCCCCCACCACCTTTCTTTCCGTCCTCTCTTTATCTTTTCTCCACTTTTGCTTCTGTTTTCACCTTTTTCTCAACTTTAGCTCTCCCCCACCCATCTCCCCTCTCCCCCCCCTCCCCCACCCCCGTCTTCATCTGTCACATCTTTACCGTCTGATTTCACCTCCTCTGCTGTTTGACCTTTCACACCTTCTGGACTGCCATTAGCACCTTTCCCCTCGTTTCTGTGGCTATGACTCATTTTTCATTCCCTCACCCTACAGTATAAATATCCCCCACATTTTATGCCTTTTAGCTGTGGAAAATGATCATCTGAACTCAACGTCAGCTTTTTTCTCTGCTTACAGGTGCTACCAGACCTGCTGAGATTTTCCAGCATTTTCTCCTTTGGTTTCAGATTCCAGCATCTGCAGTAATTTGCTTTTATTCAAAAAGTCTGCACAGATATTAACGGGGCTTGATTGGGAAATTTTAGTAATAAGGAAAAGATTGGTTAGACCAGTATTGATTTCTTTGGGACAAAGGAGGCTGTAGGGGATTTAGTTTATGTATACAGAATTATAAGGGATTTGGATAGATTGGCTAGGAGGGACAAATAACTCTGAGCAGAGAAAACAAAATCCAAGGGAATTAATGGGGGAATTTTGCAATCTCCTCCAATAATACCTTAGGAATTAGAGTGGGCAGCGATGAACCATGCAGTGGTCATTGAAGCCTGACAGTGTAGAAGGAGACCATTTGGCCCATTGAGTCTGAACTGACAACAATCCCACTCAGCCCTATCCACATAACCCCACATATTTACCCCGTTAACCCCTCCTAATTATACACCCTGGGACACTAAAGGGCAATTTAGCATGGCCAATGCACCTACCCTGCACATCTTTGGACTATGGGAGAAAACTAGAGCACCTGGAGGAAACCCACGCAGACATGGGGAAAATGTACAAACTCCACACAGACAGTGACCCAAGCTGGGAATCGGACCTGGGTCTCTGGAGCTGTGAGGCAGCAGTGCTAACCATTGTACCACCGTCCCGCCCTGGTCAGTTGACCTTGGGTAGGATTTTCTGGTTTTGGGGTGAACTCAGCCAGAAAATCCCACCCAAAATGTTTGGCGCAACGACTTGGGGAGTTGAGAATTGACTGAGGCTGGAGGAAGCAGATTAGCTCAATAAATTTCATCATCACATTATTTCACTTCTTTCGATATAAAGCCTGTAGCCCTCTGATTCCCTTTTTGGTCCACTGAGGAAATAGAGGTTGGATGTCTTTGAAGACAGTTTTGTAGTGTCTCACTGCTTGCAGTAGTGGTTTCTCTGGCCTCACTCTAGTTCAGGTACAGTTGAACCCTGCAGCAAAAGTCTTGATTATCTCCTCAAATAGGTGTGTAAAGTCAGCCCAAATTATCTGTCTCCTGGTGGACTTTAAGCTCCTGTTCCTTTGCTATTTCAGAACCCTTCTTCTTTCTCCCTATTGCATCCAAAAATGTGTCGTATCAAACATCCCTCATCAGAAATCTGGTTCTGCCATGTTATCACAATGTCTGTTTGTTCATTGTCCTCACAAATGGTCTGTGATGGCTCGACTATTAACACACAATGGTCATAAAGTCATAGAGTCATAGAGGTTTACAGCATGGAAACAGGCCCTTCGGCCCAAACTTGGCCATACTGGCCTTCTTTTAACCACTAAGCTAGTCCCAATTACCTGCGTTTGGCCCATATCCCTCTATAGCCATCTTGCACATGTAACTGTCTGGATGTTTTGTAAAAGACAAAATTGCATCCGTCTCTCAGTGGTGTTTGGGTTTCATTCATTTGCATGGCTTTGGGATAAAATGTTGTTATTTCACACCCATTCTGTGGAAATCCACACCACAGCTGAGAAGTTCAGAAGTCCAGTGTCAACTTGTTTTTGCAACTAATTGAATAAAGGCAGGCATCAATCCAACATGAACCATCTGTTGTGTTTTAGTGCCCTTTCAATTAAAATGTCCGGAAAGCTGCAATTTAATGTCTTACCCAGACAGGCATGCTAGCTTCACAGGCCTTGTGCAATTCCATGTAGATTGGCAGGAAATAAGAAAGATCACCTGACCTCTCAACTCCATTTTGTTTCAGAAGAGGACTGTCCATTTTCCATTTTGTTTTTAAACTAAAATCTCAAATTCAAATAAATCCACGAATCCATGTTGTGTGACCTTGAGGTTTTTTTTATATCATAGCATCTAAACCTTCTCGGCAACTGCATTCTACTTCATTTGTTCCCCTCGCTTTGAAACCGTTCCTAAAATTTTGCCATTGTGGCCCTATCACTTGGCAAGCCACCTCAAATATTACTTGTCTGCCATTGAATTCTTCTGCTTTTGTCAGCCTCATTGCTGAATACATCCTCTGCACAACATCATAGCCCCATCTGTGTTTGCATTTCTGGGTGCCAATGTCCTATGTTAAGAACCCCATTGATGTTAAATGCAATGGTATTCCCAAAACCCAGATGAGTAGTTTGGAACATCGGTTCTTAGTAGTGCATATAGTAGTGTATAGAAGGTTCACTAGGCTGATACCGGAGATGAGGGGGTCAGCCTATGAGGAGAGATTGAATAGACTGGGTCTGTACTCGTTGGAGTTTAGAAGGCTGAGGGGGGATCTTATAGAGACATATAAGGTAATGAAGGGGCTAGATAGGGTAGCGGTAGAGAGACTCTTCCTGCTTAGAAAGGATAGCAGAACTAGAGGGCACAGTCTCAAAATAAGGCGGGGGTGGGGGGCAGTTCAGATCGGAGTTGAGGAGCAACTTCTTCACTCAAAGGGTGATGAGTCTCTGGAATTCTCTGCCCATTGAAGTGGTGGAGGCTGAATATATTTAAGTCACGGGTAGATAGGTTTCTGACAGACAAGAGAATTAAGGGTTATGGGGAGAAAGCAGGAAAGTGGAACTGATCCACTTCAGATCAGCCATGATCTTGTTGAATGGCGGGGCAGGCTCGAGGGGCTAGATGGCCTACTCCTGCTCCTATTTCTTATGTTCTTATATTTTCAACTTGGTAAAATGTGAGGAAAGATATGCAAACCAGTGAGGCACAACTAAGTCTTGTTGTTTTCAGTTAATAAAGAATATCAATGAACTAAAATGCAGCAAGAAAGGCTACAATGTACTACAATGGTACACTTAACCACAATATGGCTGTGCAGGCACAGTAGCTCGTGAAATTAACCTTTGTTCCCAAATATCTGTATTCCTGAACTGAGAGACACTCTTTCCCAAAACACATCCAACGTTACTTAACCCTACAAGCAAATGTTTTAAATTCAATTGTGGGACATGGGCATCATTGGCTGGCCTGTATTTATTCCAGTTGCCCTTGAGAACATAGAACATAGAACATAGAACATTACAGCGCAGAACAGGCCCTTCGGCCCACGATGTTGCGCCGACCAGTTACAAAAACAATGACCCACTAGCCTATACCAATCCCTTTTCGTCCATAAACCTATCCAGAGATCTCTTAAATGCCCCCAAACTAGACGCATTTACAACTGCAGCAGGCAGGGCATTCCAATCCCTCACCACCCGCTGGGTAAAGAACCTACCCCTGACATCCGTCCTGTAGCTACCCCCCCTTAATTTAAAGCCATGCCCCCTCGTGCTAGCTTTCTCCATCCGAGGAAAAAGGCTATCACTATCCACCCTATCTAAACCTCTAATCATCTTATATGTTTCAATAAGATCCCCTCTCAGCCGCCTTCTTTCCAACGAAAACAACCCTAGATCCCTCAGTCTCTCCTCATAGGACCTCCCCACCATACCAGGCAACATCCTAGTAAACCTCCTCTGCACCCTCTCCAACGCCTCCACATCCTTCTTGTAATGCGGGGACCAGAACTGCACACAGTACTCCAAGTGCGGCCGCACCAGAGTAGTGTACAGTTGCAACATTACACTGCGACTCCTAAATTCAATCCCCCTACCAATAAACGCCAAGACACCGTACGCCTTCTTGACAACCTTATCTACTTGATTCCCAACTTTCAGGGATCTATGTACACACACACCTAGATCCCTCTGTTCATCCACACTATTCAAAGTCCTCCCGTTAGCCCTATACTCGACACATCTGTTGCTCCTACCAAAGTGAATTACCTCACACTTCTCCGCATTAAATTCCATCCGCCACCTCTCGGCCCAGCTCTGCAACCTATCTAAGTCTCCCTGCAGACTATGACACCCTTCCTCACAATCTACCACACCTCCAACTTTGGTGTCATCAGCAAATTTACTAATCCACCCAACTATACCCTCATCCAGATCATTAATAAAAATTACAAACAACAGTGGCCCCAAAACAGATCCCTGAGGCACACCACTCGTAACTGCACTCCATGATGAATATTTACCATCCACCACCACCCTCTGTCTCCTATCTGATAGCCAATTCCTGATCCAACTTCCTAGATTACCCACAATCCCATACATCTGCATTTTCTGCAGAAGCCTACCATGGTGAACCTTATCGAACGCCTTACTAAAATCCATGTATACCACGTTGAGGTGAGCTACGTTCCTGAAATGCTGCAATCCATGTGATGTGGGTTAACCCACGGTGCTGTTAGAGAGGGAATTCCTCTGTTGGAGAGGATTTGACCCAGTGACTGCGAAGGAACAGCGATGTATTACTGAGTCAGCGAGGTGAGTGGCTTGGGGGAACTTGCAGTGGTGGTGTTCCCATGTATCTGCTGCCCTTGCCCTTCTAGATGGAAGTGGTCATGAGTATGAAGGATAGAACTGAGGTGAGGAGAAATTTCTTCACCCGGAGGGTGATGAATGCACGGAATTCACTACCACAGAAAGTAGTTGAGGCCAAAATGTTACCTGATTTCAAGAAGAAATTAGATATCCCTCTTGGGGCTAAAGGGATCAACAGATATGGCAGAAGGAGGGGATCAGGATATTGAATTCATTGATCAGCCATGATCAAAATGAATGGCAGAACAGGCTCGAATGGCCTACTCCTGCTTCTAGTTTCTATGTTTCCATGAAAAATACAATCTAAGGATCTTTGGTGAATTTCTGCAGTGCATCTTGTAGATAGTGCACACTGCGGAGTTTGCACTTTCTCCCCATGTCTACATGGATTTCCTCCAGGTGCTCTGGTTTCCTCCCATTCTAAATTGACCATAGTGTCAGGGGGATTAGCAGGGTAAAGGGTGTAGGTGGGATTGTGCTCGGGTGCAGACTCGATGGGCCGAATGGCGTCCTTGTGTGCTGTAGGGATTCTATGATTCTATGCTGCTCCTAAATGTCGGTGGTGGTGGGAGTGGACACTTGTGGAGGTCGTGCCAATCAAGCGGGTTGCTTTGTCCTGGATGGTGTCAAGCTTTTTGAGTGCATCCATCACCTCCTGACAGGTTATTTTCCAGTTTGGGAAGGCCGTCTTCAGTTCAGCGATTCGTCTCTGGCACCAGTTACAAAAAGAAGCAGATTTTTTTTTTCACCAGCTTGTTTTGTTTGGGAGAGTGTGTTGCCTCCAGCTGGGTTTGGCTATGGTGGGAGCTGTTCCTCTCCTCCTGTATTCTGTTGTCCTGCTAGAGTTACACTGTTCTTCGCTTTGATGTTATACTATCACAGTAAGATCTAGGACCAGGCTTTTATCATGTAGGTGCCAATTATATTCTTATCTCTCCACTTTGAACTCACCAGTTCTGCAGTTACTTCTAAACACCATTATTCAACCCCCGAGTTGCTGATATAAACAATGCGGATAGGCTAATTTGCATATCAAAGAACCTCTTCAAACTGATGCACTCTAATCAATCTCATTTATTGCTTTATTTTATCCAAATTTAATTTTACATCTTTATTTTGCTGATTTCTTCCTTTTATTCCAACATTTTGGCACCTCGTACGTGCTGCATAGTTGAGTTGACATTCTTATAGGAAGGGATGGAGAGACAAGCAGCTATACCTGTGTTACCTTTGTTCTACTGTTTGAGTGCTAGAGTTTGACTCCACAATTGTGTCAGCTGTACCTTCATGAGTAACACTCACATTTATGAGTTTAAAAATCTGCTGGTTCAAATGCCACTTTCACGTTTTGAACGCATGGGGCAGGATTTTCCTGCAGGAATTGTAGCAGGCAGGACATGGACCATGTAAAGGTCCGTTGAGTTTGAATGGGATTTTACAGCTTTGGGGCAAGTGCAGCCACAAAGTCCCACACATGATTCTAGACTGACACTTGCAGGGTAGTACTGAGGGAGTCCCACAGTTTGTTCATTTTTTAGCATCACCAGTAGGTTTACACTAACACTGCAATGAAGTTATTTTGACGGTTTCCTCGTCATCACACTCCAACGCCTGTTTGGATTCACTGAGGTAGAATTTACCATGGCCAATGCACTTAACCTGCACATCTTTTGGACTGTGGGAAGAAACTGGAGCACCTGAGGGAACCCACACAGACACAGGGAGTATGTAGAGACTCCGCACAGAAGGTGACTTAAGCCAGGAATTGAACACTGATCCCTTGTGGTGTGAGGCACCGTGCCACCGTGTCATTCTTTCCAGAGTGTGGTGACCAGAATGGCACACAGTACTCCAGTTGTAGCCTAACCAATTGTGGCAGTCGAGCTAACCACTCTGCTGTAGATGGTGTCTTTTTGATGATGGTTTGAACTCACCCCCACTTAATCCCACCCCACTGAGCAGAACCAATCCCCTGGCTCTATGTTGAAGAAGAGCAAAGGAGTTATGCTAGTGTGTTGGTGAATGAACATTTATCAGTAAGAAGTCCAACAGGTTTATTTGGTATCACAAGCTTTCGGAGCACTGCTCCTTCATCAGGTGAGTGGAGAGTTGTGTTCACAAACATGGCGTATATAGCCACAGATTCAATTGCAAAGATAATGGTTGGAATGTGAGCCTTTACAGGTAATTAAGCCTTTACAGGTATAGACAATACAAGTGGGGAAAGGGATAATCATAGGTTAAAGAGGTGTGAATTGCCTCAGGCCAGGACAGTTAGTAGGATTTTGCAAGCCTGGGCCAAATAGTTGTTGTTACATATAGTATGACACGAATCCAAGATCCTGATTGAGGCCGTCCTCATGCATGCGGAACTTGGCTATCAGTTTCTGTTCGGTGATTCTGCTTTGTCGTGTGTCTTGAAGGCCATCTTGGAGAACACTTATCCAAAGATCAGAGGCTGAATGCCCTTGACTGCTGAAGTGTTCCCCGACAGGAAGGGAACATTCCTACCTGGTGATTGCCGAGCAGTGTCTGTTCATCCGTTGTCATAGTGTCTGCATGGTCTCGCCAATGTACCGTGCCCTCCTGCAGCGTTTCAGGCAGACAACATTGGCCAAGTGGCATAAGTAATAATCGTGTACCTGGTGGGTGGTATTCTAAGGTGAGATGATGGCATCCGTGTCGATGATCTGGCATGACTTGCAGAGGTTACTGTGGCAGGGTTGTGTGGTGTTGTGGTCTCTGTTCTCCTGAAGGCTGGGTAGTTTGCTGCAAACAATGGTCTGTTGAGTTATTTATCAGTCAGTTATCCTAATAATATGATCATCTGAGGTTTATCAAGTTGCTGTTTGCGGGAGCTTCGATGTGGAAATGATTTGTCATGTTTCCTTCAATAACTAATTTCAAAAGTGAAGTGTTTTGGACATTCCAAGGTAATAAACATGCCATATAGGTTTAATTCCAATTTTGTAACAGAAAGGAGCAGTGACAGTAATGATTAAAAATGTTCCCCTTTGCTTCCTGCCTACCCTTTTCCCTCCTCCTCCATCAGCATGTAAGAGGACAAGTAATTGCTACACAGGAGTGGAAGATGTTGAGTAGGCGGTAAGTAAGGTTAGAGTGCATCACGAACTAGATACTTGAAGAGACTGTTTTTAAGAAGCTTTGAAGAAAAGTTGAAAGGCAGCTAAGTAGAAAGTCCAAAGAACAAAGGTATAATGACAAAAGGAATCCTCTGTGATAATAGAGGAAAGGGAGTTGGGGCAGTCTTCGAGGAATGGATTGTGTAGGTTGGCACGCGTGATGAGCAATTATGGCTCATTTCAGTGGGGTAAATGTCAAACTCCAGCTGTTTCCAATCCTGTTCTGATAAACATCAACCAAGATTCTCCGAACAATAGAGATCCAGGCCCAGAATCATTGATACTCCCAGCTAGGATGCAGAACTACAATGCTGACCTGCAAAGCTGAAACCTTTCAAATACAATCTGCTGAGGCAAAATTACCTGCACACATTCCCCTTAGGTACGAAGGGGAAAAAAAACTGTCCTCAAAACTGATTTCAATGTAGGCTTTCAGGATCCCTGATGTAGTCAGAAAAAAAAGAAAGGCTTGTATTTTTATAGTGTCTTTCATAACTTCAGGATGTTCATAAAAATATAGAAACATAGAAACTGGAAGCAGAGACAGGCCATTTGACACTTTGAGCCTTCTTTGATGATCAGCCATGATCATCAAAATGACTATTCTGGTTCCCCCATTCCTCCCACATCCATTGATCCCTTTAGCCCAAGAGCTATATCTAATTTCTTTTTGAAATCAAATAAATGTTTGGCCTCAACTACATTCTGTGGTAGTGAATTCCAAACATTCACCACTCTCTGGGTGAAGAAATTTCTCCTCACCTCAGTGCTAAAAGGTTTACTCCTTATCCTCAAACTATGACCCCTAGTTCTGCATGCATCCATCATCTAAAACATTCTTTCTGAATCTACCCTGTTTAACCCTATTAGAATTTTATAAATTTTAATGAGATCCCTTCTCACACTTCTAAACTCCAGTGAGTGTAATCCTTACCAACTTAGCCTCTCCTCATATGACAAAGTGCTTTCTATCCAGTGAAGTACCTTTGAGTTGTAGTCACTGTTATACTGTATGGAACATGACAGTTCTACATTCCTAGTATGACTGGAACCAGTTTCACAATAAATGAGCAAAACGTGCAAAGCAAAGATTTACATTAGCGTAGCGGTACATCGCTTCAATAATGTCTCAGAATCATACAGACTTGTAGACAACGGCAGCAATAACTTTGCTCATAGAAAGGTCTCCGAACCAGCAATTATCTTTCTGAACTCTCATGAATATTGATTACATTAACAGGCAGCATGGTGGCACAGTGTTTAGCATTGTTGTCTCATAGTGCCAGGGTCCCGGGTTCACTTCTTGGCTTAAGCATGGAAACATAGAAGATAGGAACAGGAGGAGGCCATTCAGCCCTTTCAGCCTGCCCCACCATTCATCACAATCATGGCTGATTGTCCAACTCAATAGCCTAATCCCGCTTTTTCCCCATAACCTTTGATCCCATTCACTCCCAATGCTATATCCAACCACTTCTAGAATACATTCAATGTTTGACATCAATTACTTCCTGTGGTAATGAATTTCAGAGGCTCACTACTTTTTGAGTAAAAAAAAAGTCCCCTTATCTTCGTTTTAAATGGTCTACCCCAAATCCTCAGACTGTGTTCTGGAGACACCGACTTGGGTCACTATCCGTGCACCTTATCCCCATGTTTCTGTGGGTTTCCTTTGGGTGCTCCTGTTTCCTTCCATAGGCCAAAAGATGTGCTGGTTAGGTGCATTCGCCATGGTAAATTCTCCCTGGAGTGTGGCGACTAGGAGATTTTCACAGTAACTTCATTGCAGTGTTAATGTCAACTCATTAAATAAACTTTAACTTTTAATCTATAGTGTTCAACCTTTAATATTTATGTGAATGATCTTATCAGAAAGGCAAAGAAAAGAATTTGCAACACTTTGTAATAGAAGTCTTGAGGTCGTGTCAGAGTAGAGCAAAGGAAGTTGAAAGATTCCTGGAAGCTGGGATTTTCCAGTCCAATCCGCCCAGGACCAGAAATTCCCAGCCGAGATCAATGGATCTTTTGCTTGTCTGTCATAGAATCCCTACAGTGCAGAAGGAAGCCATTCAGGCCATCGAGCTTACACTGACAACAATTCCTCCCAGCCCCATATCCCCGTAACTCTACGTATTTAGCCTGTTAATCCCACTAATTTACGCATCTTGGGGCACCAAGGGGCAATTTAACATGGCCAATCAACCTAACCTGCACATTATAGAAGAATCATAGAAACCCTACATTGCAGAAGGAGGCCGTCTTTGGACGGTGGGGGGAAACCGGAACACCCATGGGAAACTCAGGCAGACATGGGGAGAACATGCAAACTCCACACGGACAGTGACCCGAGGCCAGAATTGAACCTGGGTCCCTGGCACTGTGAGGCAGCAGCGCTCATCAGTGTCCCACCATGCTGAGTTGTCATGACCCGTCTGTCGAATATTCCTGCAGAGGGCAGGACGGGAAGATTTAAGCCTCTTGTTTCTGTCAGAATGGTCTTAAAGAATGAGTTGTGAACATTTCAGTTGAGGTTGCTGACAACAGTGAAAAAGAAGGAAATAATTTAGAGAATAAGAGGTGCTGTTATTGAGTCCTTGAGCCAGATAAATCACAAGTTTCTTGACAGAAAATAATGCGTGGAGAGCGATCAGAGGAAACTAAACCACTTCATTATAAATGACAAATATCTCAAAGCATTTCATGTGCAATCAATGGCTCTGTGAGCAGCACCTGTTGTTATGTTGATGAACTTGGCAGTTATTTATGCACAGCAAGAGCCCACAGAGATCAATGAATTGTTATTTTGACTGGATATTCTGCTTTTGATGTTGACTGAGAAAGGAGACTGGGAGGATGTGCTACCCCTTTTCGGAGAGTGCTAAGGGATTTTGAATATGAATTTGAACATCTGTTTAAAGTCTCAGATAAAAGACCCTGGAAGAGCAGGATTTTGTTTAAAAGATGTGAAGCTTGTAAATGTTGACATTCAGAGACACTTGGATACGTTCATACTAAGAACAAGAAAGTGCGCATGTAGATCCAGTAAGAAATTAGGAGGGCAAATGGCATGTTAGGACTTTATCAGCAAGTAGATTGGAATACAATAGTGGGAGAGTCTCAAACAAGGGGCAGCTTGGTGGCGCAGTGGTTAGTGCTGCTGCCCTGCAGTGCCAGGGACCCAAGTTCAACTCTGGTCTTGGGTGCCTGCTTGTGTGGAGTTTGCACATTGTCTGCAAGATGCACCCACACAATGTGCGGGTTTCCTCTGGTTGCTCCAGTTCCCTCACACTCCCAAGCTCTACCGGTTAGGCGATTTGGCCATGTTAAATTGCTCGTTAGCGTCAGGAAGATTAGCAAGGTAAATGTGTGGGGTTGCGGGGATAGGACCTGGGTGGGATTATTGTCGGTGCAGCGTCGATGGGCCAAATGGCCCCTGTCTGCATTGTATGAATCCTATGAATCTAAGGGGAGTATTGTTACAAGGCTAATTTAAAACTGAGGTGTATAGAAATTTATTCTCGCGGAGGGTGGTGAATCTTTGGAATTCTCTGTTTCAAAGGATAGTGGAGACTGGATCATTAGAAATATTTAAAGTGAAGGTGGATAAATATTTGATAGGTTGAGGGATAGAGGGCTATGGAGAAATGGCAGAGAAAAGGAGTTGAGGCTAACATAGATCAGCGATGATCATATTAAATGATGGGGAGGATTGAAGGGCCTTGTTGGCTACTCTTGATTCTATTTCTTGTGCTCGGGATCAGATTAGAAACTCTTATGAAGTTAGCCTAGATATTGGTGTGATTCTATTGACCCACTATGCAATATTTTATTAAAACAAACTTTATTCAACAATACAATTTAATGAGAACAAAAATGAATTAACCTAATTTTTACCAGTTGAAATATTTATAATGATAAGATATAATTCTTAACTGCTGGCCATCTCAATTAGTTCCAATTCAAGCAATATTCCCCTTGGACGTAAAATCCTCTTCAGTATCAGTGAGCAAAATACATGGGCTTACGTGGGTTGCTATTCCTCCAGCCTTTTAACACCCCTGGGCAGAGATACAGAAAGACACATGTCTTCTGACTCTCAGCCAGCAGCCTCCAGCAGAAGACCGGCCTTTAAACAGTAGAACTCCAGAGAGAGAATAAAACCTTCTCCCTAGCCTCTGGAGAGAAATACCTATTTCTAGTAGGTCCCAGGCTTCATTTACAGACAGAGAGAGAGAGAGAAAGCCGCTGTTCTTTTCGAATTCAGATAACAACTGCTTGCCTGTCTCTATGTAAACTTAGCTCCGCACATTCACATGAGTTTTTCTCTTGTCAATGTATCTAATTAAACCCTACTCAGAATCTCAATGGAACAACTCTAAAAATAACAAAACTGCATTAACTCAGATTAAAACCAACATCCCAGTAATCAGGAGCAATTATTCTTCTGCATGCTCAGCATGCGGGCTGCCGGTTGCAGACTAATCAGCACCATTTAAACTGAGTTGAATCTTAACATCCCCTTCACAAGAAACAAGATACATTCCTTAAAGACACACTTCACAGTTGTGTTCTTCTGTACAAAAATAAGGAAGTATTGTTACAATTGTATTTGGCTTTGTTAAGACTACACCTGAATGACTGTGCGAGCTTTGGTTTCCATATAAGGAAGGATATGCCTGCATTAAGGTAAAACAAAGTTCACTGATTGGTGTTCTGAAGGAGTGGATGTCCTATCAGAAGAGGCTGAATAAATTGGGGCTCTGCTCTCTGAACTTTAGAAGAATGAGCGGTGTTCTCATTGAAACATTCAAGATGCTGGTGTTGGACTGGGGTGGGCACAGTAAGAAGTCCCACAACACCAGGTTAAGTTCCAACAGGTTGATTGGGTATCACGAGCTTTCAGAGAGCTGCTCCTTCATCAAGTGAGTGATGAAGGAGAAGCACTCTGCAAGCTCGTGATTCTGACTAAACCTGTTGGACTTTAACCTGGTGTTGTGAGAATTCTTTTTGAAACATTAATGATTTGGACAGGCTTTCACAGGATAGGCACTAAGGGCAGAATTGTCTAACTCTGACCCTGGCACACATTGTCGTGAGCAGGATGTGAAAATTTTGACTGCTGTTAAAAGTCAACAAATTGTCCAGTCCCACCTGCAAAGATATATCCAAGTATCAGCAAATCCTGCCCAATAAGAGTTGTTTCCATTGGGAGGTGAATCTGAAACATAGAAACAACATTAAGAAAAGGGGGTCGATTATTAAAGACTGATTTGATTTATTAATTATCCCATAGAGGTTTACAGTATGGAAACAAACCCTTTGGCCCAACTTGTCCATGCTGCCCTTTTTTTAAAACTCCTAAGCTAGTCCACATTTGGCCCTTATCCCTCTATACCCATCTTACCCATGTAACTGTCTAAACACTTTTTAAAAGACAAAATTGTATCCGCCTCTACTACTACCTCTGGCAGCTTGTTTCAAACACTCATCACCCTCTGTGTGAAAAAATTGCCCCTCTGGACACACTTGTATCTCTTCCCTTTCACCTTAAGCCTATGCCATCTAGTTTTAGACTCCCCTACCTTTGGGAAAAGATATTGACTATCTAGTTGATCTATGCCCCTTTTTATTTTATAGACCTCTATAATATCACCCCTCAGCCTTCTATGCTCCAGAGAAAAAAAGTCCCAGTCTATCCAACATCTTCTCATAACCTAAACCATCAAGTCCTGGTAGCATCCTAGTAAATCTGTTCTGCACTCTTTCTAGTTTAATAATATCCTTTCTATAATAGGGTGACCAGAAATGTATACAGTTCTTTATTAGTATACAGTGAAAAGTATTGTTTTTTGCGCACTATACAGACAAAACATACCACTCGTTAAGTACATAGAGGAGAAAGACAGGGGAAGGTACAGAATGCTACAGAGAATTTTGAATGTAGCCCAGTCCATCGCGCAAACCAACCTCCCATTCATTGACTCCATCTACGCTTCATGCTGTCTTGGAGAAACAACCAGCGTAACTAAAGACCCCTCATACCCTGGAAATACTGTCTTCCACTTTCTTCCATTAGGGAAAGATACAAAGGTCTGAGATCACTTACCAACCGACTTAAGAACAACTTTTTCCCTGCTGCCGTCAGACTTTTGAATGGACCTACCTTGCATTAAGTTGATCTTTCTCTACACCCAGGCTGTGGCTGTAACACTACATTCTGCACTCTCTCGTTTCCTTCTCTATGAACGGCATGTTTTGTCTGTATAGCGCGCAAGAAACAATACTTTTCACTGTATATTAATACATGTACCAACAATAAATCAAATCAAACCAAATAAAGATACTTTAAAGATGTTTATATGATTGTAATAATTGTTATGCAGCATAATAGAGCAGCTACTCTGCACAGACAAGGTCCAGAAGCAGATAATGAGACAGTGACCAGTTACATCAATGTTCATCTGGACTCATGAGAAAGGAATGTTAATTGGAGGAATGGTAGGATCTCTTCCTCTCTGTGAATGTTATCTTCAGATTTTCATCCACCTGATTCAGCAAAAGAGGCAAACAGAACATTGGGTTAATGCCTCATCCAAAGATAGCACTTCCAACAATTCAGTACATCTTTGAAAGGAGAGGCTTCTGCCCCACACCAGATTTATCCATAGGGTGGAATTGATGCAAGTTCAAGTAACATTGAAATTGTTTCAACGTTCATATAATAAAACAGTTCAAAACTGTGGGCATGATTCATGTTTTCCTTTTCAATAATTTACGTTGTGATCAACAGATAAAAGGAATTAATTCTCCCAGCCTGTTAGAAGCTGAGCTATTTTACTGAAATGTTCAGACTGTGAAGTAATTTGATTTTTGAAGGCAGGTTAATGGATAAATCTTCAGCAGCAATTTGCAGATTTGGAATGCATTCTTTGTAAATGGTGTTCATTTTAAAAAAAACCTTGGAATAAGCTGAGGATGCTTTCCATGAAAAGGATGTTAAGTTCACATTGTTGCTCCCCTATTGAGTGCTTTAGGTCCCAGATCCTGCGCCACCATTTGAGCAAATATGAGGTGGTACATTTTGAAAGGTTTAATGTAGGAGGGAAGTTTACAGTAAATGACAGAAACCTCAGAAGTGTTAATATACAGAGGGAGCTCGACGTATAGGTCCACAGTTCCCTGAGGTTGGCTACTCAGGTGTGGCACAGTGGCAAGGGGCAGCACGGTGGCACAGTGGTTAGCACTGCTGCCTCACAGTGCCAGGGATCTGGGTTTGATTCCTGGCTTAGGTGACTGTCAGTGTGGAGTTTGCACATTCTTCCTCCTGTCTCCATGGGTTTCTTTCAGGAGCTCCAGTTTCATAAAACATAGAACATTGAACATAGAAAAACTTAAAGCACAAATAGGACCTTCGGCCCACAAGTTGTGCTGATGATACCCATACTTACTAAGCTTACCTATAACCCTCAATTCTATTAAGTTCCATGTACTCATTCACAAGTCTCTTGAAAGACCCTATCGAATTTGCCTCCACCACCACTGACGGCAGCCAATTTCACTCACCCACCACCCTCTGAGTGAAAAGCTTACCCCTGATATCTCCTCTGTACCTACTCCCCAGCACCTTAAACCTGAGTCCTCTCATAGCAACCATTCCAGCCCTTGGATAAAGCCTCTGAGAATCCACCTGATCTATACCTCTCATCATCTTATACACTTCTATCAGGCCACCTCTCATCCTTCGTTTCTCTAAGGAGAAAAGACCGAGCTCCCTCACAGTCCAAAAATGTGTGGGTTAGGTTGGTTGGCCATGCTAAATTAGTCAGGGGGATTAGTAGGATAAATACATGGGGTTACAGGGAGAGGGCCTGGGTGGGATTGTTGTCGGTGCAGGCTTGATGGGCCGAATGGCTTCCTTCTGCACTGTAGGGATTCTATAATTTTAAGTGGCTAAGGTGGTCAAGAAAATGTATGGCATGCTTGCCTTCAGCGAGCGGGGCACAGAGCATATAAATTCTTAAGTCATGTTGCAACTATATAGAACTTTAGTTATACATTCAAAATATTGCAAACATTTCTGGTCATCACATTACCAATGGGATGTGGAATTTCTTCATTCATGGGGTGTTGAATCTTTGGAATTCTCTACCTCAGTGGGTGGTGGGAGCTCAATCATTGAACATGTTCAAGACAGAAATGGATAGATTACTGGAAACTATTGACATCAAGGGATCTGGGGATAGTGTGGGAAAGTGGCACTTAGGCAGATGATCAATCCTGATCTAACTGAAAGGGAGAGCAGGCGTGATGGTGTGAAAGGCCTATTCCTGCTCCTATATTCCTAAAAATTGGCTGTGCCATTGATAATAAAAGAAACAAGCTAATCATCAGGAAGATAACAATGGACTGGT
Organism: Carcharhinus amblyrhynchos; assembly: GCF_965287045.1. Taxonomy (NCBI): domain Eukaryota; kingdom Metazoa; phylum Chordata; class Chondrichthyes; order Carcharhiniformes; family Carcharhinidae; genus Carcharhinus; species Carcharhinus amblyrhynchos. The sequence continues at coordinate 85,376,752 of NC_137334.1, forward strand.
CAGGTGGGCAGAGCAGTGGCACTTGGGTTCAATTCAGAGAGCGTGAGGTAATATATTTCTGGAGGAGTCATAGAGTCATAAAGATTTACAGCATAGAAACAGGCCTTTTGACCCAACTTGTCCATGCTGCCCTTTTTTTTGAAACCCCTAAGCTAGTCCCACTTGCCCGCATTTCGCCATATCCCTCTATACCCATCTTACCCATGTCACTTTCTAAATGCTTTTTAAAAGACAAAATTGTACTCAGCTCTACTTCTACCTCTGCCAGTTTGTTCCAGACACTCAACACCCTCTGTGAAAAAAGCTGTCTCTCTGGACCCTTTTGTATCTCTCCCCGCTCACCCTAAACTTATGACCTCAAGAAGAAAAGGTGCTACACAATCAATGGTAGATTAATGAAAATTATAAAGAAACAGGAATTTTGGAATACATAGTCACAGATCTCTGAAGGCAGCTGGAGAGGAAGATAATGTGATCAAAAAAGCATATAGAATACTTGCCTTTATTAACTAAGCAATACAATTTCAGAAGTGAGAGGTTATTCTCGATCATTAGTTAGTCCAGCTGGATTACTGTGTACAGTTCTGATCAACGCACTGTAGAAAAGATGTGTTTACTTTAGGAGGAGTATGAAGGAGATGAACGACGATGTTGCCTGAATCTAAGTTATGAGGAAAGACTGGATGGGCCAAAGCTATTTTCTTTGGAATGGATGAGGCTGATGGGAGACCTAGTTAAAAATGTACAAAATCATTGAGGGGGTCTCAATAAAGCAGATAGGAAGATGTAATTTCATTTTGTTGAGGGGTTTGCAACCAAGAAGGATAGATTTAGGTTAAGAGTTGGGATTTAAAGAACAAAGTGCAGCATAGCAACAGGCCATTTGACTCTTCAAATCCGTACTGATCATGATGCCAGAGCAAGGGGCATACACGTGGTGGGTCGTGCGAGGGCTGCTCTTGGATGTTGCTTCAAGAGTTGCCTAGTGCTTCACGTCCGTTAGTGTACGCTTAAACTGGGCCAATTGACGGGCAACACGGCAGTTCAGTGACTATCACTGTCTGCTGTGCAGTTACAGGGACCTGGGTCGGATCTCCGGCTTGGGTCAATGTCTGTGGGAGTTTGCACCTTCTCCCCGTGCTTGTGTGGGTTTTCTCCGGTTTCCTCCCACATCCCAAAAACGTGCTTTTTAGGCTAATTGGTGTCAATAAATTGCCCCTGAATTGGATCTCCCTTAATCTGGCGCATATATAATTCCCTAAATTTGCACTCCCTTTATTGTGGAGTCCACTAGAGGTAGACAAAAATGTCGACGATCGATGAAAGACTTGAATAAGGCACTCACTGAGTGTTAAAATGGGCGGCGCGGGCTTGTAGGGCTGAAGGGCCTGTTTCCTGTGCTGTGCTGTTCTTTGTTCTTTGTTGAACTTAAATGAAAGGCCTTCTGACCTTACTCGGTCTGTATCCCTCTCTTCAGATAGCCATCCAGATGCCTCTTAAATAATACTAATGTGCCTGAAGTGAAATATTTTCTCCTCAGAGGGTGCTAGGTATTTGGAGCTTGCTACTTGAAAGGATGGTAAGACAGAATCCCTCATAACACTTAAAAGGAACTTGGATACACATTTGAAGTGCCGTAACCCAGAAGGCTGTGGACGAGGAGCTGGAAGGTGGGGTTAGTTCGGGTGGCTGCTTGTTTGGCTGGTTGGGACATGATGAACTAATGGCCTCATTCAGCAGCGTAACTTCCTATAGTTCTATTACTTATGTTTTACCATCTTGCATGAGATGCTCTCAACTGAATGATAGAATAAATAACAGCTTCCAGTGCCACAATAGCATCTCAGAAAACTGTCATGGCAGTGTTTTTTTTTCAATTAATGCTATCTGATGGTAGCTACTGTGCATGATTGAAGACAAAAAAAAAACACAGCGCACACATCAAAGCTTCATCATTTCTGCACACCCTCGAGCTCTTGAGGCCCTGACAGATGGGCACCCAGCAGCCTTCTCATCCCTGCTGAGAAGTGCCCTTATCATCCAAAGAACAAGTGCTTTAAAAATAACTCCATTATTCATTGTAAAAAAAGACAACTAAGAGCTCCCAAAATCTGAAATGGAAGCGGGTTGATCAGCAGCCAAAAGATAAAAATAACCGGTTCAGGTTTCAGACGTGACTCTTCACCGGGGGGGTGAGTTCACACACACCTCGTGCTATCGAAGGACCTCACCTGCACCATCAGCCAAAACGCTGTCTGATGTCGCGAGATGTGCAGATTACGTTGATTGGCCGTGCTAAATTGACCCTAGTATCAGGGGATTAGCAGAGTAAATATCTGGGGTTGTGGGAATAGGGCCGAGGTGGGATTGTGGTTGGCGCACTCGATAGGCCGAATGGCCTCCTTCTGCACTGAAGGGATTCTATGATTTTATGATTCTATGCAAGTCGGGAGGCCAGGCTATTAATCCAGAAATTTAGCTACTGTTCTGGGGATTGGTGTTCGAATCCCGCCACAGCAGATGGCAGAATTTGAATTTAATACAAGATATCTGGAATCTACTGATGATCATGAAACTCTGGTCGAGTGTCAGAAAAACACATCTGTTTCACTAATGCTCTTTAGAGAAGGAAATCTGCCATCCTTACCCAGTCTGGCTTACATGTGACTCCAGAGCCACAGCAATATGATTGACTCTCAAGTATCTTCTGAGTAAGGGTGACAAGGGGTGGGCAATAAATGCTGGATGAACAGTGACGCCCATGTCCCTTGAATTAATAAAAAATATACCATGATCTACCTTTGAAGGTAAAGTGTTAAACTAAAAGCGGAGGAATTTAGAGTAGCTAAGAGTAGTGGGCGAGAAGAGGATTGGGAGAGGTTTAAATGTCAACAAAGATTGACAAAGAAGTTGATAAGGAAGGGCAGGAGAAACTATGAAGCTGGGCTAGCGCTTAATATAAAAAAGGATAGCAAGAGTTTTTATAAATATATAAAAAGGAAGAGGCTGGCTAGGGTGAATGTTGGTCCTTTAGAGGATGAGAAAGGGGACCTAGTGGTAGGGGATGGGGATATGGCTAAGGTATTGAATAACTTTTTTGTTTCTGTCTTCACGGAGGAGGACGTGAATAATTTGCCGGGTGTTAGCGATGGAAAGCCATGATCTTATTGAATGGCGGGGCAGGCTCGAAGGGCTGGATGGCCTACTCCCGCTCCTATTTCTTATGTTCTTATGTTCTTTGCTTATTAGCTGCGCCCCACTGTTACAAGGGGCCAGCCAGTTGGATCTGTAAGCACCACTCAAACTACCTTCCTTTTTATATTAATAGCTTATTGAGCAAGATTGCTTAATGGTCAGAATGACATTGTTGGGTACATTTTTTCACTATGATTGATGGCCCAGGTTAGTCATGAAAAAGGTGAAATACTACATTTATGGTTTTGATTTGGAGATGATTGTTTGGCACGAGAAATAATGGATTTAATCACAGCTGCGGAGATGATCCATGAAATGTATGCGAGTCTGAATGTTTATGCGTATTCTGTTTCTTATTCATTGCTTTCCTTTTAATCTTCAGTTTTCTCCTCCCTTGTTGTAAAGGCTATACAAAAGGAAGAGCTTGCATTTATATGGCACCTATCACAACCAGAGGCCATCCTAAAATGCTTTAAGACCAGTGAAGGCCTCTCAAAGTGTGGTCACTTTTGTAAATGTTTATTTATCAGTGTCACAAGTAGGCTTACATTAACACTGCAATGAAGTTGCAGTGCAAATCTCCCCAGTCGCCACACTCTGGCGCCTGTCCGGGTACACTGAGGGAGACTTTATCATGGCTAATGCACCTAACCAGCACATCTTTCGGACTGTGGGAGGAAACCAGAGCATCCGGAGGAAACCCACACAGGTTCAAGCCGGGAATCGAACCCAGGTCCCTGACGCTGTGAGGCAGCAAGGTCCCATGAAGAGCATTGTGATGGTGATTAGATAGGGTGCCGTAAGTTATTGTCAAACACGTTGAGGCTAATTGACTGTGTGTTATTTATGTACAAATGGGGCAGAAAGGGGCAGATGTGTGGTTTAATGTGGAAATTCAAAAATTGTTGTCTGAAATACCTCACTTCACCATTCACTTCACAAAAATGGTATCTCACTGTCTGCTTCATCATTGGAATGAAGAGCTTGTCGTATGAGGAACGGTTGAGGACATGTATCCTAGGTTTGTACTCGTCGGAATATAGAAGGATGAGGAGGGATCTTATTAAAACTTTCTGGGCACTGCAAGGCCTGGATAGAGTGGATGTGGAGAGGATGTTTCCACTTGTAGGAAATACTAGAACCAGAGGGCACAACCTCAGGCTAAAAAGACAAAGAGATGACGCAGCACGGTTTCATTAAAGGGAAGTCGCGTCTGACAAATTTACTGGAGTTCTATGAGGATGTGTCTAGGGCGGTGGATAGAGGAGAGCCAGTGGATGTGGTCTTTCTAGATTTTCAGAAGGCGTTTGACAAAGTACCTCACAAGAGGTTATTGCAGAAGGTCGAGGGGCATGGAGTTGGGGGTAGGGTGCTAGCGTGGATAGAGGATTGGTTGTCAAATAGGAGGCAGAGAGTGGGGGTCAACGGGTGCTATTTGGATTGGCGGATGGTGACTAGTGGAGTGCCCCAGGGGTTGGTGCTGGGGCCTCAGCTTTTTACCATTTATATAGATGATCTGGAGGAGGGAACCGAGTGTAGGGTGTCGAAATTTGCTGATGACACCAAGATTGGGGGAAAGGCAAATTGTGCGGAGGGTGTGGAGAGTCTGCAGAAGAATCTAGATAGGCTGGGCGAATGGGCCAGGAAATGGCAAATGGAATTTAATGTTGGCAAGTGTGAAGTGGTCCACTTTGGTAGGAATAATGGTAGGAAGGACCATTACTTACGGGGCGAAAAACTGCAGCAGGCGACGGTGCAGAGGGACCTCGGGGTCCTTGTGCATGAGTCGCAAAAACCCAGCTTGCAGGTGCAGCAGGTGGTCAGGAAGGCGAATGGGATGCTGGCCTTCATAGCGAGAGGGATTGAATATAAAAGTAGGGAGGTCTTGCTGCAGCTGTATAGGGCATTGGTGAGGCCGCAGCTGGAGTACTGTGTGCAGTTTTGGGCGCCGCACCTGCGCAAAGATATTTTGGCCTTGGAGGGAGTGCAGAGGAGGTTTACTCGGCTGATACCGGAGTTGAGGGGGTTGAGCTATGAGGAGAGGCTGAATAAACTAGGCTTGTACTCGTTAGAGTTTAGAAGAATGAGGGGAGATCTCATTGAGACGTATAAGATGATGAATGGGATGGATAGGATAGAGGTGGAGAGACTCTTCCCGCTCAAAAAAGACAGTAGGACTAGGGGGCACAGCCTCAAGATAAAGGGGGGGCGGTTTAGAACGGAGTTGAGGAGGAACTTCTTCACTCAAAGGGTGGTGAATCGCTGGAATTCTCTGCCCGTTGAAGTGGTGGAGGCTGCCTCGCTAAATATTTTTAAGACGCGGGTTGATGGGTTTTTGATAAGAGAGGGGATTAAGGGTTATGGGGAGAGGGCGGGAAAGTGGAACTGAGCCGCGACAGATCAGCCATGATCTTATTGAATGGCGGGGCAGGCTCGAAGGGCTAGATGGCCTACTCCTGCTCCTATTTCTTATGTTCTTATGTTATGTTCTTATGAGGAGAAATTTCTTCAGCCAGAGAGTGGTGAATCTATGGAACTCTTTGCCACAGAAGGATGTGAAGGGCAGATCTTTGAGTGCCTTTAAGACAGAGATAGATAGGTTTTTGATTAATAAGGGGATCAGATGTTATAGGGAAAAGGCAGGAGAATGGGGATGAGGAAAATATCAGCCATGATTGAACGGTGGAGCAGACTCAATGGGCCGAGTGGCTATTTATGTCTAATGGTCTTATTTCCTTATTGACATGCATTGAGTGGTCTTAAGTTGCTATAATCACAGCAGATCTTCGCTATATGCTTCATTGATTCCAGCCTCAGGACTGGATTAACAGTGAGATAAATCTTAATCACTGCCAATCTATCTCTCAGGCACTAACTATCATCACATGTGCATTAATCTTTGGCTATTTGAAAGAAAAGGAAAATGTATTTTTTATTTACACTTTGTCATTGTGTCTTTCTGTTCTCTCTCACATAACCCAATGTCTTTTTCTCTCTATTACTCACTTTCTTTACTTGATTTGAAGTTGAGTTCACCCATCTAGCATGGTAGCACAGTGGTTAGCACTGCTGCCTCACAGCGCCGGGGCTCCAGGGTTTGATTCCCGGCTTGGATCACTGTCTGTGTGGAATTTGCACATTCTCCCCGTGTCTGCGAGAGTTTCCTCTGGGTGCTCCAGTTTGCTCCCACAGTCCCATGATGCGTGGGTTAGGTGGATTGGCCATGCTAAATTGTCCATTAGTGTCAGGGAGACTAAGTGGGGTAAATGCACAGGGCTATGGGGATAGGGCCTGTGAGGGATTGTGATTGGTGCAGACTCAATGGGCTGAATGGCCTCCTTCTGTACTGTTGGATTCTATGACTTTAACTTAATGGGTGGAACTTTATGACCTCGTTCAACCCGAGATTGGAAATTCCCGTCTGATGTCGACGGACATTCCCATTGTCCGGCCCCCAACCGTTCCGATTCCAGGGTGGGCAGGGTAATAGAATTCTGGCGAATGTCTCTGTCATTCTGCTGTTAGTTTGCTACTCCCTCAGTCTGATGGGGGAGATGCACAGCGCTGTCCACCCAGTTCCCAGATGCTCATTCTTCCTCACTGTGATGTTATCAACTCACACTTTCAACAACTTACCACAGGAAATACTTGGGAAATGAAGTGTGCAAGATGAACATAAGAACATAAGAAATAGGAGCAGGAGTAGGCCATCTAGCCCTTCGAGCCTGCCCCGCCATTCAATAAGATCATGGCTGATCTGTTGTGGCTCAGTTCCACTTTCCCGCCCTCTCCCCATAACCCTTAATCCCCTCTCTTATCAAGAACCCATCAACCCGCTTCTTAAAAATATTTAGCGAGGCAGCCTCCACCACTTCAACGGGCAGAGAATTCCAGAGATTCACCACCCTTTGAGTGAAGAAGTTCCTCCTCAACTCCGTTCTAAACCGCCTCCCCTTTATCTTGAGGCTGTGCCCCCTAGTCCTACTGTCTTTTTTGAGCGGGAAGAGTCTCTCCACCTCTATCCTATCCATCCCATTCATCATCTTATACGTCTCTATGAGATCTCCCCTCATTCTTCTAAACTCTAACGATGAAGCCAAAGTAATGGTGAACAGCAGTTAAATTCACTCCTGCAAGCAAATTATGGTCCAATTTGGCTTAGTGATACTGGTTGCGGGATAAACATCGGCTGGTTCAAGGGGAATGATTCCCCTTATCATCTCCAAAATGATGCTGTAAGGTCTTTTCATAGAATCCTATAGAATCCCTACAGTGCATTCAGCTCATCGAGTCTGCACCGACCACAATCCCACCCAGGCCCTATCCCTATAACCCCACATATTTACTCTGCTAACCCCACATATTTACTCTGCGAATCCGCCTGACACTAGGGTCAATTTAGCGTGGCGAGGGAGTCCAAAACCAGGGGCCACAATCTGAGGATTCGGGGTAGACCATTTAGGACAAAAATGAGGGTGTGCCTATGGAATCCACACATCTTTGGACAGTGGGGGGAAATCGGAGCACCCGGAGGAAACTCATGCAGACATGGGGAGAATGTGCAAACTCCACACGGACAGTGACCCGAGGCCGGAATTAAAGCTGGGTCCCTGATGCCGTGAGGCAGCTGAAGGGCCACCCGAAGGGCAGACTTGGTACAATGTCCTGTCTCTGACAGTGCAACACTCGCTCAGTTTTGCGCTTGCATCCCTGGCGCGGGGCTTGACCTTCGGAATCGGAGAATGCTGCCACTTCATAGTTGTCAGACTTGGTGAAGGCTGCAGTGTGACCATCTTATCCTTATAACTGGAATCTGTGATTGCCCCATTCAGAGGCGACCACAGTCATCATCGTGAGTGCATAACTTGTGGGTGCACAAAGCAAACTCAGAACTGTATTCATCAGCGAATCTGCCAATCTGAGACACAAAGAATTGAGTGTGCGCAGAGCAAGATTCACTTCCAATCTGTGTAACAAGTTGGCAGACAGCTGAATCAATGAACGATACTCTCACTTCATTCCTTTGACTATGTAACGTTTTTGAGTAACGTTGCTTGATTTCTCAAGCGATATTAGGTTGGGTTTATTTTGTCACAGTGACTGACAGGCCTGCGTAGCAATAATAAAAGAAGAAATACCACTTTTTACGGTTTGGGTTTCAAGATGATTGCCTGACACTAGAAAAGAATGGATTCTATCACAGCAGTTGTCGGACTGATCCATGTCTTGTGCGCGAATTTTTTTTAACAGATCTCTCTTGCCTCTCCGCTCTCTCAGTGAAGTATAAGGAGAGACTGAGTAGGTTAGGATTGTTTTCACTGGAATTCAGATGAAATGGGGGGGGTGGGGGACAGTGGGGGTGGATCTCATACAGACTTATAAAATTCTAACAGGCGTAGAGAGGGTAGATGGAGGGAGGATATTCCCGATGGTGAGGGACTCCAAAACCGGGGGCCACAATCTGAGGATTCGGGGTAGGCCATTTAGGACGAAGATGAGGCGACATTTCTTCACCCAAAGAGTGGTGCGCCTATGAAATTCATTACCACAGGGGGCAGTTGATGCCAAACCATTGAATGTATTCAAGAGATATAGCACTTGGGGTGAATGGGATCAAAGGTTATGGGGAGAAAGCAGGATTAGGCTACTGAGCTGGACAATCAGCCATGTTCGTGATGAATGGCGGAGCAGCCTCGAAGGGCCAAATGGCCTCCACCTTCTCCGATCTTCTATGTTTCTATGATAGCAACAGAGTATCAGGGTCTGACCGTCGACACTTTGCCCATTTGCTTGCTGATTGTACGATTGTGGAAGTCGGCTTTTGGGTTGAAGGTGACTCCAATTGTTATTGTGGTGACTGGTTCAACAGAAGTAGTATTTGCACGCTGGAAAAATGGGGGGGGGGTTTAAAGTTTAGCTATTCGTGGAACAATAATTAATGCTGTAATGCAGTTAACCTGCTTGTTCAGGCACACTGAGGGAGAATTTGGTATGGCCAATGCACCTAACCAACACGTCTTTCAGACTGTGGGAGGAAACCCATGCAGACATGGGGAGAACATGCAGACTCCGCACAGACAATGACCCAAGCCGGGAATTGAACCCGGTCCATGACGTTATAAGGTAGCAGTGCTAACCATCGTGCCGTCGTGCAGCCCATAGGGGGTGAACGGAGAGTTCCTACTCAATAAGACCAATAATTGGTCCAAATCATTCAAGATCAAGAGCAGTGAAATCTGGACTTAATTCTGTGTTGCGTGTCAGAATCCATTCGAAGTTCTGGTCCATGTACTTGTTCTGTAATTGCCTGGGAGGTTTGGACTTCTGATTTGCATTGTCTGGAATTCTCTGGAAAATGTCTCCATTGTTGATCACAGTTTCAGACACATGCTGCTTACTCTGTTACTTACCATAGGAATGTTACACTGTTTAACTCCTAGTGTAACTCAGTGATTAACACAGTAACTTATAACTCAACCCAATAGCACCCTCCCACAACCTAATAAGACACCCATTACTTGGTCCCCATCTGAACTGAGCCCTCCACACCCTGACCTGTCCTGACTACCCACCACCAAACTACTCCCCAGGTCAAACAACCCCCTAATCCAAACACCCACCCACCCCCAGGACCTGACCCAGCTACCCCCCAAACTGACTACCTCCCTGACCCAACTACCTTCCCAACCTGCCCCAACTGTTCTCTAATCCAAATACTCCACCTGACCTGACCCAATAGCCTCCGAACAAACACTCCCCTCCTGACCTAATTACCCCTCTGATCCAACCTGAACAACAACCCCCACTCCCCTGCCGAAATGACTGAGTCAGTGTACAGAGTCCTTCATGAGAGGCCATCATCGCCAACCAGAGGATCTGGCACCATCAGTTCCAGCCTAAAATACTATTTGGCAATCCAGGAATCTGAAGTGAATGTGATAAAATTCCCATTTGTCTGTGTAGGTTTCTTCCAGGTGCTCTGGTTTCCTCCCACATTATAAAGATATGCAGGTGAGGTAAATTGGCTATACTAAATTGCCCCTTAGTCTCCAAAAATGTGCAAGTTAGGTGGATTGGCGATGCTAAATTGCCCCTTAGTGTCCAAAGATGTGTGGAATAGGTGGGTTGGCCATGATAAATTGCCCATAGTGTCCAAGTTCTGCAGGTTAGGTGGATTGGCCAGGTTAAATTGCCCCATCACGTCCAAGATGTGCAGGTTGGCCATGCTAAATTGCCCCATAGTGTCCAAAATGTGTGGGTTAGGTGGATTGGCATGATAAATTGCCCCTTAGTTTTCAAAGGTGCATGCATTTGCCTTGGGCAGTAACTGAGGTAAAGTAAGGGCGGGGGATAGGCTCCCCTTTTGTGGTGGGGGTGGGGGGTGGGGAGGATGGTTAGTGCAGACTCAATGGGTGAAATGGATTCTTCCGTATTGTAGGGATTCTATGATTTGATGAAAGTGGGCCAATCGGCTGATAACAGGCATCCAACACCTTTTAAAAAGGGCAGTGCCACATCAGTGGACTTGACAGAGCAGTAAAGTGACTCCAACTTGAGACTGTTAATCACGCAGGCATAAATCATCCTTGTGATTTAAAAAGACCCTGCAACATGATTCATTGAAGAGTGGGGAAGTCTCCTAATGCTTCTCCTGCAATGAACAACTCCAGCAGAAACTGATCTGATTATCTATCAGATTTGGTTTATGTTTCACTGCACCGTACAGTTAAATTGACAAGTTTTGTCAGTTATTCTTTTACTTGCGATAAACTGCAGATAGATTGGATTATTTCCTCACTGAATCCTTATAAAACCGAAAACAGGACCAATTGATATGAATCAGGATCAGTAAGGCTACAGAATTTCACAGTTCTCTTATCTATTGCGTCAAACCATAGCTCTCTCAGGTCGATGTGGAGAATCCTCTGCCAGTCTTGAAACAAGAGCAGCGTGTTCCCTCCAGACCTATGGCCAATATTTATTCCTCTGGCCAGACCACTAAAGTAGATTCTCTGATTATTATCATATTTCGACTCATGGGAGCTTGCTGTGCGTAAATTGACTGTCATGTTTTTTGCATTAGCGGGAGACGATGGCCAAGTGGTATTATTGCTGGAGGATTGATCCAGAAACTCAGCTAATGTTCTGGGGATCCTGATTCAAATCCCATCACGGCAGATGGTGGAATTTGAATTCATTTAAAACAATCTGGAAATAAAAATTTACCGATGACCATGAAACCATTGTCGTAAAAACCCACCTGGTTCATTAACGTCCTTTGGGGAAGGAAATCTGCTGTCCTTACCTGGTTTGGCCAACATGTGATTCCAGAATTACAGAAATGTGCTTGACTCTCAACTGCTCTGGGGCAATTATGGATGGGCAATAAACGCTAGCCAGCCAGCGACACCCATTTCCCACAAATGAATAAATAGTTCCCTTCAAAAAATACAAAATTGTTTTTTAAGCAATTTGGGATGCCCGGAGATCATGCAAGTTGCTACCAACCCACATCAGATTGGTTCACTGGACAATCTGATTGTTGGTCATCTCAATTGGATAGGGGTAGAGGAAGAAAACTAGATTATTCAGCACTTCGAACCGATTCTGTCTTTCAGTCCGGGCAACACCATGGCACAGTGGTTAGCACTACTGCCTCACAGTGCCAGGGACCCAGGTTCAACACCTGGTTTGGGTCACTGTCTGTCTGTGGAGTTTGCACATTCACCCCGTGTCTGCATGGGTTTCCTCCCACAAACTGAAAGACGGGCTGGTTAGGTGCATTGACTTGAACAGGCGCCAGATTGTGGTGACTGGGGCAGTTTCATAGTAACTCTGTAAGCCTTACTTGTGACTAATAAATAATAAACTTTAAGATTATGGTTGGGTTGAATATTTACACCATTGACCCATATGGGACCCATATCCCTCAATGTCTCTTTTCCTTTCTACCTAATTTAATGTTTAATTTGTCAACACAAATTCACATTTCCTTCTTAAGCTTTAGACTGTTCCTGACTTAAAATGCAACTTTCAGCAAATTGCCATACAAAAAAATACAAGGTGAAATTTTCCCATCCCACCTGCCAAGGAATTGTTGCATGTATGGGAGGGGGGGGGGGGAATGGATCATGCAAAGGTCCGTTAACCTCGGGCAGGATTTTCTGGAGTTGGGGTGAGCCTGGCTAAAAAATTCCGCCCATAAGAACATAAGAAATGAGAGCAAGAGTAGAATATTTGGTACCTTCAGCCTACTGTTCCATCATGGCTGATCTGACTGTGGTCTGAACTGCCCTTTCTTGTTTGCCCCACATTAGACTCAATTCCCCAAAAAATCTGTCTCATTCGGTCATAAGTACATTCTGTGACCCAGCCGCTGGGGCAGAGAATTCCAAAGAATAATGACCCTGTGAGAGAGGAAATTTCTTCTCGTTGTTTCTTAAATGGGAGGTACCTTGAATTGGAATTGCACTCCCTCATTCTAGGTGCCCCCATGAGGGGAAACATCCTCTCAGCATCTGTCCTGTCACCCCCTCTCAGAATCTTATATCTTTCAATAATCTCACCTCTTATTCTTCTGAAGTCCAATCAGCATGGCTAGGCCCAACCTGCTCAGTATTTACTCATCAGACAATTCCTTTCATCCCAAGAATCAACCAAATGAATTTTCTCTGAATTGCCTTCAATCCCTTTTTAAGTAAAGAGACCAAAACTGTACACGGTACTCAAGTTGTGGATTTCAACAATGCCCTGTGCGGTTGGAGAAAGGCTTTTATGCTCCTCCCTCTTGCAATAAAGGCCCACGTTCCATTTGCCTCCCTCATTACTTGGTGTACCTGTAGATCCTAGATGCTATTGGGTTCTGAGGAAATGTGGCTGGTGGTGTGCTGCATGGAACACACATGGCGGACTGCTTTTCTGTAAAATGGAATCCGCCCGTCACTCATTGCTGACACAAGATGGCAGTGGCTTCAGAACTGTAAATTCTCCAGTATGCAGATCCCGTGTAAATGAGGCACTGTCAACATCAACACTGTTTTAAGTCAGTGTTGCTGTGGTGACCCCATTGCAGTAACGCACCATACGTGTAAAGATAGACTTAAGAAAGCAAGAGCAACTTTGTTCAGTGCTCAAGAATAAAACAATCCTACAAACTTATATTTAATCATTTGAGATATTTCCAAGATTGTCACAACTCATAGCATCAATTTATTGAAGATGGTAGGACCTTCTTGTAAAGTGCTTCTGAAACCTACAAGATTTAATCATGGAATTAATATTTCTGTAAGTATTGAGTGCGGCTAAAGGGCAGGATGTGGTGGTGAAGGTTGGTAGTGGGCCCAGGGTCTATGTATGTTGGATAGAGATAACAAGGATTATGAAACTCCTGTGGTTTATCTTGCACAATTAAGATAAGCTGAGCTTTTGTTTTTTTTAGCTTGTTGGACAGTCTGTCTGGTTGTCACAGTGACAAAGGGGTGAAGTCCTTCAACTGCATTGAAGTCACAGTAAATCAGCCTTATTATCACATCGCCACTTTGTGGTTGAGTGGTATTATTTCAAAACATCATGAAAAGGCAAAAGGCGATAGGTTGAAGTTGGATCTAGGGGAATAAAAATGATTTTGAATAAGGTGAGAGTTGAGGGTTGGCATTGAAAAGAAATTTCAGGGCAATTTTTATGTTCACAACCTGATGTAGCAGTGTTCCCACCTATTATAGAATCTGCATCATTGGTTTTTAATTGACTTGATGGTCACTTTTTTACAGATTTTTTTTTTCTAAATTGAACTGGAAACCTCATTTTACCATACCATTTGAACTCGTAGACCTAATTCTTTGCTCCTGCATTGGGTGTTGTCTCTGCAGAGCTTTCGGTCTGCAAAGTGCACTGATCTCTCCTGCCCTGCCTTGGAGAACAACAAAGAGAAGAAAGAAAAGTACAGCACAGAAATACACCCTTCAGCCCTCCAAACCTGTGCTGATTATGATGCCCTAACTTAAAAAAAACCTTCTGCCCTTACTCAGTCCATATCGCGCTAAAGACCTTCAATGTTATCTTCACAAAATCATAGAATCCCAACAGTGGAGAAGGAGGCCATTCAGCCCATTGAGTCTGCACTGACCACAATCCCACCCAGGCCCGATTCCTGTAACCCCACATATTTACCCTGCTAATCCCCCTGACTCTAGTGTCAATTTAGCATGGCCAATCAACCTAACCCACATATCTTTGGTGTAGGAGGAAATGGAGCACCCGGAGGAAACCCATGCAGACACGGGGAGAATGTGCAAACCCCACACAGACAGTGACCCGAGCCGAAATTGAACCCAGATTCCTGACGCTGTGAGGTAGCAGTGCTAACCAGTGTGCAACTGTGCCATGCATAAACCGCTTATTTTATAAATAGCTTATTTTATAATAAATAGCTTAATCTTTATTATTCATTTGTGGGACATGGATGTCGCCGGCTGGTCAGCATTTATTCCCCATCCCTAGTTGCCCTTGTTCGGAGGGCAGTTGAGGACAGCCACATTGCTGTGGATCTGGAGTCACAAGTAGGCCAGCAGATTTCCTTCCCTGAAGGACACAAGTGAACCAAATTTTTTTTTCCAACAATCGATAATGGTTTCACAGTCATCAGTAGATTCCTAATTCCAGACTTTTTTTTAACTGAATTCAAATTCCACCATCAGTCATGGTGGGATCTGAACCCAAGTTCCCAGAACATTAACTGAGTTTCTGGATTAATAGTCCAGTTTAAAGTTCATGTTCGAAGTAGACTTAAATTAGCACTATGATGAAATTACTGTGAAAATCCCCTCATCACCACACTCCAGTGACTGTTTGTGTACACTGAGGAAGAATTCAGCATGGCCATTGCACCCAGCTGGCATGCCTTTTGGACTGTAGGAGGAAACCGGGGCACCTAGAAGAAACCCACACAGACATGGGGAGAATGTGTAGACTCTGCACGGACGGTGATCCAAGCTGGGAAGCGAACCTGGGCCCCAGGCGCTGTGAGGCAGCAGTGCTAACCACTGTGCCACCCCAGTCTAGCAATAACACCACTCTCTAATGATTAGACTAGCAATAATGCCAGTAGGCCATTGCCTCCTCTGCTTTATAAGGACTGTTGGGTACTTCAGTGGGTTTAACACACTCTTATAAACATTTCTCTAATAAAATATGGAACAAAGGAATGTCTGACATCACTTAGACTGATTTCTATCCTATGAAATGTTAATGTATATGGGCTTCGTTAAAACATAGATTCTACAACTGGGATCTTAGTCCCATTTCTATGCTGGATTAAGGAGGTGAAGATAAAAAGATTTAGAGACAGTAACGATCTCCTGTCTCCAGAAGCACTCTATTTAAAATGTTCCTGACGAGATTTAGTCCTGTAACTGCTGATGATATCCAATATTGTGTCATATTATCTTTTGCAAACAATACAATTCCTATGGTAACTTTTCTTTTCATGAAACTAGGAAAGTTGAAGGTTAGATCACCCAAACAAACAACATTACATCAGGATGTTCACAGAACTGAAACCATATTTCATGATATTCGCATTTAATGCAGTGGGAAAATGACTTATAATATTCTGGCATTCTGAGTTACATTTTATAGTTGAAGGCTCTTTCTATGGGGGATCTTTGTGTTAAGCTTTATTCATTCATTGTAGAATGACATGATATCCTGAGAATCTTTCTTTCAATACATTTTGTAAGAGTGATATGGCCTTTGTAATGTCACTGGTATGAGATTGGCAGCAGATAATTGTTTTTGAATGGATTTCAATTTTAGTGTATCACATCCAGTCTTTACTGGCACCAACTACACAATTTCAGGATTGTTACAACGCAGATGGAGGCCACTCGGCCCATCATGTCTTGCCAGCTCTCCAAACGGGCATCATGGCTTAGTGCCATTCCCCTTCCTTCCCCCCCAGCACATTACTTTCATTCATTAATAATCTAATGCCCTCATGGATGCCTCAGTTGAACCTGCTGGTGGATAGAAGCAGAGCCCAGGGTTATTGGCAGTGAGTGAAGAAGCAAAGGCAACTTGCAGGACGGTCATGAATCCAGTATTAACGTCATCCAATAACTGTGGAATACAGAGCCACACATTCTCATTGGTCTTCCCGCCCAAACATTTTGAGGCAAACCTTTCTGGCATATTGAGAGGCGGAAATGTTTTGTAATAATTGGCTTGGTTTAAAGTCAAATATCTTTGGTTACAATGGAACTGAACGATTGAGTACAGATGAGAGTTGAAAACAGCTTCAAATCTGAACTTACAATGATGTTAAATAATATAATTTTGAACAGGTAGTTGGCGGAAGGCAAAACACAATTTCTATGGACTCTGAAAATGTAGGTGTGTGGAACTTGGTGGAACCTTCCACACCCCTGACGAAGGAACACCGTTTCCGAAAGCTTGTGGGAGTACTATCAAATAAACTGGTTGGTCTTTAACCTGGTGTTGTAAGACCTCTTACGGTGTAGGAAAACCCACAGTTCTGGGAAAACAAGAACATAAGAATAGGAGCAGGAGTGGACGAAAGGTCTCCTTGAGCCTGTTCTGCCATTCAAAACAATCATGGTTGATCATGACCTTCAACTCCACTTTCCACATATTCCTTGTTTTTCTGAAAGAACAAAAATCTGTCTAATATATTCTGTTGTGCCTGCCGCAGTCTGTTTTAACCCTTATACAGTGGACGAAGAATTGCGAGTAGATTTCTCGTTAGTACAACAATATTTACTTAAGCACACAATCAATAATCACCTACCCAAGCCAAAGTCTGAAGGAGCAGCGCTCCGAAAGCTAGTGGATTTTGCTACCAAATAAACCTGTTGGACTTTAACCTGATGTTGTGAGACTTCTTACTGTGTTTACCCCAGTCCAACGCCGGCGTCGCCACATCTTGCTGCAACTGTACAGGGCACTGATGAGGCCGCAACTAGAGTACTGTCTGCAGTTTTAGTTGCCGCATTTGCAAAAGGATATCTTGGCCTTGGAGGGAGTGCAGAGAAAGTTCACTCGGCTGATACCGGAGAAGAGGGGTTAGCCTATGAGGAGAGATTGAACAGACTGGGTCTGTACTCGTTGGAGTTTAGAAAGCTGAGGGGGCATTTTATAGAGACACATAAGATAATGAAGGGGATAGATAGGGTAGAGGTAGAGAGATTCTTCCCGCTTAGAAAGGACAGCAGGACGAGAGGGCACAGCCTCAAAATAAGTGGGGGTGGGGGGTGGTGGGGGGTGGGGGGTGCAGTTTAGATCGGAATTGAGGAGGAACTTCTTCACTCAAAGGGTGGTGAGTCTCTGGAATTCTCTGCCCATCGAAGTGGTGGAAGCTACCTCACTGAAGATATTTAAGTCACGGGTAGATAGGTTTCTGATAGACAAGGGAATTAAGGGTTATGGGGAGAAAGCGGGAAAGTGGAACTGATCCACTTCAGATCACAGTAAGAAGCCTGACAACACCAGGTTTAAGTCCTACCAATTTATTTAATAATTTTATTTAATAAATCGGTTGGACTTAAACCTGGTGTTGTCAGACATCTTACTGTGTTTACCCCAGTCCAACGCCGGCATCTCCACATCACCACTTCAGATCAGCCATGATCTTGTTGAATGGCAGGGCAGGCTCGAAGGGCTAGATGGCCTACTCCTGCTCCTATTTCTTATGTTCTTATGTTCTTATCATGTGTAACTAATAGCCATGCCTGTAGGTAGTGGAGGCAATTAGGTCACATACCTCCCTCCCAAATAAGGGGTTAAACTCCCCTTTGTCTGGTAAACAAGTATGTTTGACCAGAGATTGTCCATTGTCTTTGAGATGGTGTATTTTCTGTGTATGCAGTCATCTGAACTGCAGCCTGTTTATCTCTGTCTTTTAAGCTGCAGCCTGATGTTTCAGCGCTTGTCCAATTATCCCAGCATGCTCTGTAAATCGCCATTCCAGGTGGCCCATTTGGCCACAATTCTTAATTGCATTCAGCGATGGAGCATTCACACCCCTCTGGGGTAAGGAATTCCAAAGATTCACAACTGTTTGAGTGAAGCAATTACTCTTCATCTCAATGACCGTCCCCCTATCCTGAGACCGTGACCTTGTGTTTTCGATTCCCCAACCAGGGGAAACAATCTCTCAGCGACCACCGATATAAAATACTCACCACAAAATCCACAAGGGAATGGTGAAGGACTTCCTTCAGCCAAAAAGTGGCGAGAATGTGGAACTCGGTACCACATCGATTGTTATTAAAAGCCCATCTGGTTCACTTATGCCCCTTTAGAGAAGGCAAATCTGCCATCCTCACCTATCCTGGCCTACACGAGACCCACAGCAATGTGCTTGATGCTTAACTGCCCTTAGTTCAAGGGCAATCAGGGATGGGCAACAAACGCTAGCCTTGCAATGATAGTCACACCTCATGTAAGGAAAAAGATGAAAAGATCAAGTGGTTGAAGTGAATAGTATCATAGAATCCTACAATGCAGAAGGAGGTCATTCAGACCATCAAATCTGCACCCACCCAGGCCTTATCCCCATAACCCCATGCATTTACCATAGCTAGTCCCCCTGACACTGAGGGGCAGTTTAGCATGACTAATCCACTAACCCGCACATCTTTGGATTGTGGCAGCAAACGAGAGCACCCAACACGGGGAGAATGTGCAAACTCCACAGAAACAGTGAAGCGGGGCCGGAATTGAACCCGAGTGCCTGGCGGTGTGAGGCAGCAGTGTTAACCACTGTGCCACCACATATTCTCAGTACAGATGCAGTGAAAGTGAATTGCGACCAGCATTTGAGGGAGAAGGGAATAGAGAGTTACGATGGTGGGATTTAGTTGAGAAAGTATGGATGAGGCTCGAGCTGAGCACAAACAACGGCATAGACTTGTCTGGTCGAAAGGTCTATTTCTATGCTGGATATCTAATATAATCTTAGGGCATAGAAGCAGAGAACCGTAACTCCAACAGTGTAGAAGGAGGCAATTCGGCCCATCGTGTCTGTACCAACTTTCCAACAGGCCATCCCACCACAGGCCCTATCCTCATAGCCTCATCTATTTGCCCAGCTAATCATCCTAACCTACCCATCTTGGGTCAATTAAGGGACAATTTAGCATGGCCAATTCACCGAACCTGCACATCTTCACACCTGATCTACTTATTTAAATTGTTCTCTACTTACTCCCTGTAGATGCCCTACTCAAAGGAGCAGATTGCAATATCAGAACATGATAGGAAGGGATTAGGATCAGAGAAGTTGAGTTACTTTACTTTAGCTGCAGCCATCCAGTGTTGGCCAAACAAAGATGGTTAAAGTTGGGTCTATGCCTGCTGCAGTGCCACAGTTCTGGAAAAGAGACCTCACAGAACAAAGTACTATTAATGTGGTACATTTGGCTTTCATTAGAATCTGGAGTCCCTCGGAGCTTTCTCATTGTAATTTCATTCAGTCACACCATGGCATTTTATTATCAAAATCTTACTGTGCCTTCTAATAAAAAAATTGCTTTGGATCAGAACATTGGTGGGATCCTGGGCAGAACATCAGAGAAATGGTGACGTATAAGCTTCATTTTATTTTTGCTGCTTTATCTACCGTGACCTCATGAAGTGGATGTGACATTTCTTGGCTGGATTCCAGAATATGTCAGGAGTCCTAATGTTAATCTTGAATGTACTATCAGCATTCAGCTTCACGGCGATAGAGGATAGAGTTCATGCAAAAAGAGAAGAAATTACACGGAGATATGAAACAGTCTATTCTTAAATAGGGGGAGAAAGATCTTTGGAAATATACTTTTCATTTAAGCTGCTGCTGAAATGCTTAAGTGCATAGAAATATAGAAGATAGGAGCAGGAGGAGGCCATTCAGTCCTTCAAGATCACTCCACCATTCATCATGACTGATCGTCCAACTCAATAGCCTAATCCTGTTTTCTCCCCATAACCTTTGATCCCGTTCACCCAAATGCTAAATCTAGCCACCTCTTGAACACATTCCAGTGCTTTGGCAGCAACCACTTCCTGTAGCAATGAATTCCACAGGCTCATCACTCTTTGGGTGAAGAAATGCCTCCTCATCTCCATCCTTGAATCCTCAGACTGTGACCCCTGGTTCTGGACTGCCTCCCCATCGGGAATATCCTTCCTGTATCTACCCTGTCTCGTCTTGTTAGAATTTTATAAGTCTCTGTGAGATCCCCCTCTCATTCATCTGACTATATATCTGATGTATGTGTGGCCGTTAAAAAAAAATCAGGTTTTTTTTTGTAACGTCAAGTTTAGTAAAGGATGCAGCTTTGGAAAAATCACACTGGAGTCTCACACCAAGATAAAGGCAAAATACTGTGGATGCTGGAATCTGAAACAAAAACAGAAAATGCTGGAAAATCTCTGCAAGCCTGACAGCATCTGTGGAAAGAGAATGGAGAAACATTGGCTCTACTCTCTCTCCACAGATGCTATCAGATGTACTGAGATTTCCCTGCATTTTCTATTTTTAGGTGACACTGGAGTCCTACGTGCTCTCTATATTACTATTGTTTTCCCACAATTAGTTTGCTTTGGACTAACTGCTGGCGACTGCATGTTGAGAATGGAGGAAGCTTCTTCCTCTAAATGAAATCACTGTAGTAGTAATAAAAATATAAAAGAAGCCCTTAAATTGTCTTTAGAAAAAAAAACAAAGATTATTCTTATCTTCACTATATTCCATTTGGGTTCTGCTTGAGTGGGGGAGTCCAGGACGAGGGGTCATAGTTTGAGGATTAGGGGTAAACCTTTTAGAACTGAGGTTAGGAGAAATTTCTTCACCCAGAAGGTGGTGAATGTGTGGAATTCACTACCACAGAAAGTAGTTGAGGCCAAAACGTCTGATTTTAAGAAAAAATTAGGATCATAGAATCTTACAGTGCAGAAAGAGGCCCTTCGAGTCGACACTGAACACAATCCCACCCAGGCCTTACCCCGATATCCCTACATATCATACCCACTAATCCCTCTAACCTACACATCCCTAGACACTAAGGGGCAATTTCTTAGCATGGCCAATCAACCTAACCTGCACATCTTTGGACTGTGGGAGGAAACCGGAGCACCAGGAGGAAACCCACGCAGACACGAGGAGAAAGTGCAAACTCCACACAGATAGTGACCCGAGCCGGGAATCAAACCCAGGACCTTGGAGCTGTGAAGCAGCAGTGCTATCCACTGTGCTACCGTGCCACCCCCTATTACCTATTAGACATAGTCCTTGGGGCTAAAAAGATCAAGGGATATGGGAGGAAGGGGGGGTGGGGGGGATCAGGATATTGAATTCAATGATCAGCCATGATCAAGGTGAATGATGAAGCAGGCTCGACGGGCTGAATGGCCTATTCCTGCTTCTAGTTTCTTTGTTTCTACGAGTCACTTAGCTTGACTTTTGCATTATAGCCCATGCGTAAACATGGAAACAAGTTTTAATCTCCAGAGAATGAGTGACAGTGACTGCCCTTGACATCTGTGCCGTGTTAAGCTAAAGGTGACACCGAGGAGCCAGAATAAAGCAGAAGTCAGTGGGTATTGAATGTGAAGGAGGAAGGGGGTCGATGGGGGGAGGGGGATGGGGGGAAGGGGGACATGGTGGGGGGGGGTGGGGGGGGGCGGGGGGCTGCAAGCCAAGGAGTGAGGGGCATCACCAGGGAGAGAGGTGGGTGAGGGGGTTGCAGAGAATGAGGTTGGGTTCCTAGGCAACACAGAGGAAAACGGATGTAATTTTTAGTGGGCTTCAGGCCAGCATTTTGGGAACTCCTTGCTTCACATCACATTGGGAGCACCTTCGCCATAATGGGCGACGGTGGGTCAAGAAGCCCCCAACTCCCCCCATCACCCGACTACCCCAGCCCCCCCAACCCCCGCGCCAACTCACCCTCCACCCGTTTCTCGAAGTGGAAAAGGGAAAAGGTGTGAACAATATAAACCAGCTTTGCAGGGAGCCCAAAAACTTGCCAATGAACTGGAGCAAACAACAAAAAGCACCCTCTGTAAAACTGCACTTTTCCTTTAAGTGTTGCAGCCACCAGCAAGCCCAGTCAGCTTAAAGCACTTCATCATCTCAGTATATCGACCAGAGAACCTCCCCTGTGTATTGCACACAAAGTGTAAACCTGTACGCGAACAAACGATTTGCTTTTTGCTCATTGGGTTTACAATGGAATCAATGCTGAAGAATCACCATTTTCACTGAAATTTATCCTGTTGGTTAAGAGAGAAAGGGACTGTCCAAACAAATAAGCCCTTCTGATTACTGGAATAAGCAGTAAATTTGGGAAAGTTTACTTTTTGTGAGCTTTAAGTTACAATTACAAATCAGCACAAAAACCCTCTCTGCTCACGTAAAATGCAGTCTCAGGTGGAAGTGAACCCCATGATGTTTAGCTGGAAAATCGTGTAAAACTCAACCTTAATTTTTCAAATTCTAAAGTATCATCCTGGAGATGATTCAATTTTCTTGTAAATATATAGAAACTAATGAAAATGAGAATCATAGAATCCCTACAGTACAGAAGGAGGCCTTTCAGCCCATCGAGTCTGTACCAACCGCAATCCCATTCAGGCTCTATTCCTGTAACCCCACACATTTACCCTGCCATTCTCCCGAACACAAAGGATGAATTTAAAATGGCCAATCAACCTAACCCTCACATTTTTGGACTGTGGGAGGAAACCGGAGCACCCAGAGGAAACACACGTAGATATGGGGAGAATGTGCAAACTCCATACAGACTGCAACCCATGGCCAGAATTGAACCTGGGACCCTGTCACTATGAGGCAGCAGTGCTAACCACTGTGCCACGGTATCACCTGTAAATGAATTTACTGGTCCTTGGGGGCCACCCGAATACCAGTAAATACATGAATACATGTACAACAGTTCAAAGCATTTAAGTTTTGTTTTTATTTATTTGCATTACGAAGGTGATCAGATGGTGACTGATAATTAGCAGGATTTTTTTATTGTTGGGTTTTATTTCATTCCTGCAGTCTTTTAGGATTTCACTTTGGCCCCATTCAAGCAACAGTGTCAATCCTTTGAAATCATTAATGGGTAAAAGTCTTGGCCAATTGGCTTCAGGAATTTGACTTTTACACAAGGATATACGGCGCATATTGTGTAGAAAATAATGTAAATTTAATTGGAGATTCAAGGTAAATAGAAATGGACCAAGGGGCTTACTGGAAACCTGAAATAAAAACAGTGCTGGAAACACTTAACAGGTCCGACAGCATCTGTGGCGAGAGAATAGAGTCAATGTTTCATGTCAGGATGACCCTGCGTCAGAGCTGAAGACAAAGATAATGGGTCAAGATTTATACCGTAAAGATGAAGGATGGGGCAGTGGGGGGTGAGGGGACGCAGGTAGGTGGAGGGGGAAAGTGGTGAGGGTGGTTGGTGTAATTGACCAAGATGTCATAGGCAAAGGGGCAAAGGAAATGGAAATGATGGTGATAAAGGTTAAGACTGACGCTAATGGTGTCCATTCAGAGATTGGAAAGTTAATGGCAGAACGAAGGCACCGAGTAGCAAAGGGCAAACCGGAGGCATGTGGCAGATGGCCCAGGTGGGGTGGGGGGAGGGGAGGGGGAATGTTTTGAGCACAATATAACCCTTCCTCAGAGCCGTGTCAGCTTTGGCTCAGTGGTAGCATCTTTTGGCCTTTTGAGTCAGAAGGTGATAAGTTCAAGTCCTTTTCCAAAGGTTTGAGTGTGTGATCTAGGCTGGGAATTCAGTGTAATGCCAGGGGAATGTTACGCTGCTGCCTTGTGGATGAGTGATTAAACTAAGGGTCCATCAGTGCTCTCAATAGGAGTGTTGCTCCACAATGCAACTTGAATAAAAGCTGGGGAGTTCTCCCTGCATCCTCACCAATATTTATGTGTCCAGCTGGATCAGTACAATATATTGTCTGATCATTTATTTAAATGTTATTGACGAAACTATGATGTATACAAATTGGCTGTATGTCCATTCTTTATGACGCTGAATCCCTTGATCATGCACTGACTGCTTTTCAATGTGGAAACTCCATCACTCTGCACACTCCCAAGAACCCACTCTTGTTGTTCTGCCCACGTGCTGACTGGCATGAATTGCCTACTTGAGGGCCTCAGTTGCTGGTGGGATAGGAAGGCTGTTCTTCCCACCAATGGATTTATCCAGTGGAGGCAGGAAAGTGGAGGGATCCCTCCCCTCCAACCTCCAGCCTGATTAAATGCCACCCCTCTCCCCCACCAAACCCCCACCCACCACTGGGGAGGGCATAAAATGTTGAAATCTATCCCCTCGTCCCTTGTTTGTTTAAATGAGATTGCATTAGAGTCTTCGGTGTTTGTCAACTGACATGCTCTCATTTTGTTCTTGTAGCTTTGTATGAAAAGTCCTGTGAAGCGTACAGACACAAAGGGCAGATGTCAGACTTCTTCTCCATTGATCCAGATGGCAGTGGCTCTCTGAAACCCCTTCTCGTGTACTGCAACATGACAGGTGAGCTGGCACCCTTTACTGCTAATCAGATCAAAGCATATTTATAGTAGCGAGATTTACACTGCTGATAAATAGTGGTCCTTCGACTGAAATATGTGCGAATGCAAAGTAAGAAAGCAACACCCACTGCAGCCGCGAATGGTTATGATCTGTGAACCATTGCTTTATTATGTATCTATGTCAGTTGTGAAGCAGAGAAACTTTGTTTCTGTGAGAGATGGTAATATACACCACGGTCGGAATTTTACCGCCTGGCCTGGCCCAGAATTGGCATTCTCCGTTGGCCTCAGACGGAATCTTATGAGTCTCCGGCTGGAGAGGCAGTAAAATTCCGGCACGCATATCTTAATCCGAGCTTCGAATGTGCTACATCTAGTGTTGACCACGCGCTTTCAGATTGCTGATTTTGGATATGGGAATAGTGAGGGGAGATGGAACCCGTCCCATCCCTTTCCATTTAGCGCCCAGCTTCAAAAAAGTTTGAAAGTTTAAAACAATATTTATTTTGTTGGTGCCACAAGGGTCTTTTAAGAGACTTTTGGATGAGTATATGGGACTTAGTAAGATAGAGGATTATAGGTAAGCCTAGTAGGTAGGGATATGTTTGGCGCAACTTGTGGGCTGAAGGGGCTGTTTGTGCTGTAGTTTTTCTATGTTCTATGTTCTAAGTAGGCTTACGTTAACACTGCAAATAACAAAGAACAGTGCAGCACAGGAACAGGCCTTTTGGCCCTCCAAGCCTGTGCCGATCATGATGTCTGCTAAACTAAAAGCGTATGCACTTATTGTGTCACTATGAAAATCCCCCAGTCATAACACTCCGGCGCCTGTTCGGGTACACTGAGGGAGAATTTAGCATGGCCAATACATCTAACCAGCATCTCTTTCATACTGTGGGAGGAAACCGGAGCACCCAGAGGAAACCCACGCAGACACAGGGAGAATGTGCAGATTCCACACAGGCAGACCCAAACTGGGATTCAAACTGGGTCCCTGGCTCTGTGAGGCAGCAGGATGACTTTAGTGAGTGTGGCTGAATGCAGGTTGACTGGGACATTATGGAAAACACACTGGTTCAATGCTGACCAGCAGTGCGAACCACTGTGCCACCACGCCTTTTGGGATACCCATCGCCTCCTGCCAGCTTTCAATATCTCTTTGCCCATTCTTTAACCTACCATCCTGCACCTATCACAATCTCCCTTACCCCTACATGATCAGCATTGTGCTTCAACTGTCCTTCAAAGACCCTGACCTCTGCACTCCATCATCTTATTCACAATGGTTTCCAAGTTCTTTTGCTGCACATGTGATGGCCAACAATATAAGAATATTCGGAGTCGGGGCAGGAGGTAGGAATAGATTTTTGTGTTGGCTCCCCCATTCAATACAATCGCAAGTTTTTTTTTTACCTCAATTCCAATTTTTTATGCACCCGCTTCCCAAATGGGTAAAGAATGATCACCTTTGAAAACAATGAGGCATGAACAGGTAAAAAATGAAGTAGAAGATTTGGAGGAGTGGCGAAGATGGCAGGTGGATGTGGAGAAGATGGCAGCATGGTGGCACAGTGGTTAGCACTGCTGCCTTACAGCGTTAGAGACCTTGGGTCACTGTCTTGTGGAGTTTGCACATTCCTCCTGTGTCTGCTTGGGTTTCACCTGGGTGCTCCGGCTTCCTCCCACAGTCCAAAGATATGCAGGTTAGATGAATTGGCCGGGCTAAATTGACCCTTTGTATCCAAAGATAAAAAGGTTAAGTGGATTAGCCATGTTGCAGGAGTCACGGGAATGGGAGGGTGGGGTGAGGCAGAGAAGGAAAAAGCTAGACAAGACACAGGAGCAGGACAAGAATGAATGGAGGGTAAGGATTGTTTTCCACTCCATTCCTCAAAAAATAAAGCTAGTTTATGACCGCCTTCCTTTTTCATGTATCTGCCATCACTAATATTGTTCTATCTCATGGTTCAGACTCAACTGCTCACCCAACAGCACGGTGGCACAGTGAGTGGGATGGCACAATGGCACAGTAATTAGCACTGCTGCCTCACAGCGCCAAGACCTGGGCTTGATTCCCAGCTTGGGTCACTGGCTGTGTGGAGTTTGTACATTTGCCCCATATCTGCATGTGTTTTCTTCTGCGTGCTCCAGTTTCCTTCCACTGTCTAAAATGTGTGGACTGTGTGGATTGGCCCCTTAATGTCAGGAGGACTCGCTTAGGTTATGGAGTTAGGGCCTGGGTGGGTTTGAGGTCGGTGCAAATTCAATGGGCTGAACGGGTTCCTTCTGCACTATAGGGATTCTATGATTCTATGATTCTAACTTTAAACAGTTGGCAGCAGTGAATGGTACAGGAGGACTTTAGTAAGTGTGGCAAAATGGAGTAGAATCATTGCAAGTTGACCACAACATGTAAAACACGCTGGTTCTATGCAGACCAATTGTAAGCAATGCAACAGGAAACCTTGATATATACAATGGAGTCAGGTTGGTGTATAATTGTTCCTCTTATGCCCACTGTTGTTTGTCATAATGAGTTGGAGCAATTTCATAATGGATAGTCACTGGACTAGTAAGCCAGAGGTCCAGGGTAATGACTGAGCTACCTCGGTTCAAATCCCACCACAGCAGATGTTGAACTTGAATTCAATTAAAATCTTGGTGACTATAAAACCATCATTGATTGTCGTAAAAATTCTTTTTCACTAATGTCCTTTAGGGAAGGAAATCTGCCGCCCTTGTTCGGTCTGGCCTACATGTGACTCCAGATCCATAGCATTGTGGTTGACTCTTAAATGTCCTCTGAAATTGCCAATCTCAAATCAGGACAATTTGAGATGGGCAATAAATGCAGGCCCAGTCAGTGATGCCCAGATCCCATGAATGAATAAGAAAAAAGTTCACTTGCAGCCAGTGTGCAAGTTTGAGTCCACACTCACTGAGAATCTCAGTCATAGGGTAATGCAATGGGCAGGGAATGTGAAGCTGAAACCCAGAACCAACGATGATTGTATTGAATGGCGGAGCAGGATCAACTTTGCATATAGTCTATTCTTGCTCCTTTCTCTTTATGTTGTTACGATGTCTTTCAAATCCATCATTGCTCGCCCAGGATATCATCCATATTTGGATAAGACTTAAGAGTGAGTGTGTGCCTTTTGATTTGATTCATTATTGTAACATATATTAACATACAGTGAAAAGTATTGTTTTTTGCGTGCCATAGAGACAAAACATACCATTCATAGAGAAGGAAACAAGAGGGTACAGAATGTAGTGTTACAGTCATTGCTAGGGTATAGAGAAAGATCAATTTAATGTGAGATAGGCCCCTTCAAAGTCTAATGGCAGCAGGGAAGAAGCTGTTCTTGAATCAGTTGGCACTTGACATGATTCTTCTGATAACTTTCCCTCGTAAGCTTTACTGTTGATGTTTTTCATGCCAAAGCCAGTGCAGGATTTGACGGGAATGCTCCAGATTAGGAGCTATTTTGGTTAAGCAGCTCCTGGAGAGAAAAAAGAATCAGAAAAGAACGATCAAAGAAATGACATCAAGACAAAATGCTCATTAAAGGCAAGTTAAAGGGAAGTATTGATTCAATTGTGTAGCACAGGCTCGATTCACCAAACCAAAACATATTTCCTCATTATACTGATAGCACAGTGGTGTTAAAAAAAAAACCTTTATAGACTAATAGATAAAAATATGCCATTACATTTAGTTCTTCTTCGAACAACAAAGCAACATTACATATCCATTTGATGCCAGCAATATGATCTTTCCCTCAATTTTCTATGACCTATTGTTATTTTAACAGTCTTGTATGGCTGCATAGAAAGGATTGAACAGCCACAGCAATAGAGATTTAATCTAACTTAACGTCTGAATGCTTTATAGTTTCTCGTTGCACACATGATAAGCAGCAAGTGTGACAGACAATGTCAGTGCAACATCGTCTGATCTGAATCGGGATGGTGCTCTTTAGTCCTCACAGCAATGAAAATGAAAAGCTCCAATTTGTAACTTTTACATTCCTCACAGTGAAGGTTGGCATTGAGGGAATGAGATCTATCTTCCCACTTTTCACAGCTGGTGTCAGCACCGTTTACGCCCACTTAGAGTCGGGTTCGGCAAAGCTTTCTCTGTGGCGTTTATTGTAATGATGATGAAATATTAAAATAAAATCTGGCTGCAGTTCGGCAGGGCATGGGTAGGACCACACCTGGAAGTGCCCTGGGCACTTCTGGCCTCCTTGTTAAAGGGAGAAGGGGTTAAGATGCTCTGGTTCCCCAGCCACATGTTTCCCGCCAGCGGGAGGTGGCGCATTGTTTGCTAGTGGCAGGATTCTCCAGTCCCGCCGTTGTCAGTGGGAATTCCCAATGATGTCACCACCACACCGGCAGGAAACCCATGAGCGGGTGTGTACAGTCAGTAGCACTGGAGAATCCCGGCGGCATGAACAGCCAGAGAATTTTACTTGCACTGGGAGCAGTCTAGAAAATGCTCTCAAGAGGGTTGTTAGTCTTTAGAATTGTCTTCCACAGAGCAGTGGAGGATGGGTTATTGAATATATTAAAGGCCATTTCCTGGATAAAGTAGTTGCCTTATGAAGAAAGGTTGGGCAGATGGGCATTTAGGAGAATGACAAGTGATCTTATTGAGAGGTTTTGAAGAGTGCTTGACGGTGAGATGCTGAGAGAAGGTTTCATATTGTGGGGAAATCTTGAACTAAGTTTCAAAATAAGCTGCTTACTATTTGAGATGGAGATGAGGAGGAATTTCTGCTCTCAAGAGGGTCGTTAGTCTTTAGAATTGTCTTCCACAGAGCAGTGGAGGATGGGTTATTGAATATATTAAAAGCAAATTAGACAGACTTGTCACCAACAAGAGCATCAATGGTTTCATTTTTATTTATTGTTTCATGGGATGTGGGTGTTACTGGCGAGGCCAGCATTTATTGCCCCTCCCCAGTTGCCCTAGAGAAGATGGTAGTAAGCTGCCTTTTTTCATTGCAGTCCATGTGGTGTAGGTAAACCCACAGCTCTGTGAGGGAAGGAGGGGGTTGCAGGATTTTGACCCGGTGATGGTGAAGTCAGGATAGTGTATGGCTTGGAGGGGAGCTCGCAGACGGTGTACCTATCACCTTGTCCTTGTTGCTCGAGACAGTAGAGATTGTGGGTTTGGAAGATGCACCTAAAGAAGTCGAGATGAGTTGCTGCAGCGCATTTTGTAGCTGGCAGACACTGCTGCCATTGTGCATTAGTAAGAAGTCTCACAACACCAGGTTAAAATCCAGCAGGTTTATTTGGAATGCCTCATTGCCTGTAAGTCACTTTGAGATGTACAGAAGCTCAAGATAAATACAAGTCTTTCCATGTGTTTATTGCACCATTTTAGCACAGTTTGTTGATTGGATAAACTGTAAATGTAAAATTGGGGCCCAATCTGAGGAAGATTGCCTGGCTTAGTTTTTTTTTAAAGTTGAAGCCCAAAGTTTATTTATTAGTGTCACAAGTAGGCTTACATTAACATTGCAATGAAGATACTGTGAAAATCCCCTAGTTACCATACTCAGGTGCCTGTTTGAGTACACTGAGGGAGAATTTAACATAGCCCAATGCACCTAACCATGACATCTTGCAGACTGTGGGAGGAAACCGGAGAACCCAGAGGAAATCCACGCAGACACGGGGCCACCTGATGAAGGAGCAGTGCTCCGAAAGGCCCGTGATTCCAAATAAACCTGTTGGACTTTAATCTGGGGTGTTGTGAGATTTCTTACTGTGTCCACCCCAGTCCAATGCCAGCTCACTGTGCACCAGTGACTAGGGTCTAGCAAGGCACTCTCACATCAGGGCGCCCTTTAAAAATAGTGTCCCAATTTCTCTTAAAGTGGGCTTACTAGTGTTTCCTGTTGGGGATTCTTTTGGCAACACAGAGTGATTGAATCCCACCTGGTTAATGCTGCCAGTGCCAGTGGGAAACATCCCAGGTTTCCCACTAGTGGCATCACTCAGTTTCTCATTGGGAGAATGGCGACCAACATCTCCACGTAAGACTTGGTACGAAATTCTGTTTGGTACAGTGCTCCTGCGAAGGGTCTTTGGACATTTCGCTAACAACAGACTTCCTGTTTATTATTCTGATGAAAACAGAGTTGACGTTCACTTGTCAGGGAGATTCTTGCTGAGGCAAGGTAATGATCAGGGCCTTAGCAGGGCTTGTGAGACTGGAGCCTCAAATGTCATCGTGCAGAGAGATCTAAAGAGCAAGGGGGCCTGTCTTTTGTGGGTTGACATCTGAAGGAAATCTCCTGCTCCTTCATGGTTTGAAATCAAATTCCAAACTGCCGGAATCAATCTGGAGCTGTTGCCAGCTGTTGTCAGGGGGTCCTTGTGCATGAGTTGCAAAAACCCAGCCTGCAGGTGCAGCAGGTGGTCAGGAAGGCAAATGGGATGCTGGCCTTCATAGAGAGGGGGATTGAATATAAAAGTAAGGAGGCCTTGCTGCAACTGTACAGGGCACTGGTGAGGCCGCAGCTGGAGTACTGTGTGCAGTTTTGGTCGCTGCACTTGCGCAAGGATATTTTGGCCTTGGAGGGAGTGCAGAGGAGGTTCACTAGGCTGATACCGGAGTTGAGGGGGTTGGACTATGAAGAGAGGCTGAATAGACTGGGCTTGTACTCGCTGGAGTTTAGAAGGATGAGGGGGGATCTTATTGAGGCATATAAGATGATGAAGGCAATGGATAGGGTAGAAGTGGAGAGGTTCTTCCTGCTCAGAAAGGACAGCAGGACTAGAGGGCACAGCCTCAAGATAAGGGGGGAGCAGTTTAGAACGGAGTTGAGGAGGAACTTCTTCACTCAAAGGGTGGTGAATCTCTGGAATTCTCTGCCCGTTGAAGTGGTGGAGGCTACCTCGCTAAATATATTTAAGACGCGGGTAGATAGGTTTTTGGTAGGCAAGGGGATTAAGGGTTATGGGGAGAAAGCGGGAAAGTGGAACTGAGCCACTTCAGATCAGCCATGATCTTATTGAATGGCGGGGCAGGCTCGAAGGGCTAGGTGGCCTACTCCTGCTCCTATTTCTTATGTTCTTATGTCAGTCAGAGAAATAACAGAAATATGATGACCTTCAGCAAAATAAGTCTGGAATAAACATAGGCCTGTGTTAGATAATTTATTTGAATTTTGCTGACAAACCCAGCAATCTTAACTCCAACTTGAAAGAATCCCAATGAATGGAAGCATATTCTGACACTACAACAGTGAAATGCTTCAGGGGCAGCATGGTGGCACAGTGATTACCATTGCTGCCTCATAGCACCGGGGACACAGGTTCAATTCCAGCCTCGGATCACTGTCTGTGTGAAGCTTGCGTGTTCTCACCGTATCTGTGTGGGTTTCCTCCGGGTGCTCTGGTTTCTTCCCACAGTCTGAACGATGTGCTGGGTCAGGTGGATTGGCCATGCTAAATTGTCCCTCAAAGTATCCCTACAGGTGCTGGAGTGTGGCGACTAGACTAGGGGATTTTCACAATAAGTTCATTGCAGTGATAACATAAGCTTACTTGTGACTAATAAGCAAACCTTAGTTTTAGAACGCACTCTGACGAAGGGTCATCTTGACTCGAAACGTTGTCTCTATTCTCTCTGATGTGGAGATGCCAGTGTTGGACTGGGGTAAACACAGTAAGAAGTCTCACAACACCAGGTTAAAGCCCAACAGGTTTACTTGGTAGCAAAAGCCAAAAGCTTTTGGAGCGCTGCTCCTTCTGTTCCCGAGAACTCCCACCTACCTAGCGAAGGAGCAGCGCATGGAAAGCTAGTGGCTTTTGCTACCAAATAAAATTCTTGTACTTTAATCTGGTGTTGTGAGACTTCTTACTCTATTCTCTCTCCACAGATGCTCTCAGACTTGCTGAGATTTCCAGCATTTTCTGTTTTCGTTTCAGGAATGCTGCATTGCCTGTAAGTCACTTCGAGATGTACTGAGGCTCCAGATTAATACAGGTCTTTCCATGTGTTTATTGCACCATTGTAGCAGGTTCCATTTTACACCTTTCTCTTTTCCATTGACTTCAGTTGTAAATAGTTGAGCTCCCGACTGATAACATTGATGGGGTCAGTTAGGGAGAGAGGCATGATCTCATTGAAAGGTGGAGCAAATGTGATGGTCCGAATGGCCTGCTTCTGGTCCTATGGCTTATGCTCTTATGAGGGAGGATAATTCAGTGTGTAAGCAATAATTGAAGGGTTGAGTAACTGGGATCTGATGCACTGGAGCTGAAGGGACCTGCCAACGGCATACTTGGCCAGATGGATAACTTGAACATGCATGTGATAGAAGTATTGTCTACCAAGATGTTCCATGTTTACTTATGAGCCAAGTTAAACTTTCTGAAATGTCAGTGATTATCAGTTTCACTTCAAATTACAGCAGGGGACACATTCAGTCCATCATTTACTACTGGCTGTGCTGCCTGCTAATCACTATAGCCTTGCGCTTTTTTTAACCCACCCATTCATCAGTAACATAATGTAACTGAGGGGCTTCAACACAAACCCTTATCGTGACTGGTTGACTGTCCTTTATGTGGATTTCATAAGCCTCTTGCCAAATATAAAATGGCACAGGTGCCATTCGCATCTCTGATATTTTTTCTGCCTTTCCCTGTTGGCACAAAAACTTGCGTAAATCATCATAGAATCCCTACAGCATAGAAGGAGGCCATTCAGTCTGTCAAGTTTGCAACAACTCTCAGAAAGAGCATCTCACCCAGGCCCAATCCCCCATTCTGTCCCCTAAACCTGCACATTCATCATTTCATCTAACCTGCACGTTGGAGCAAACTAAGGGACAATTTAGCATAGCCAATCCACCTAATCTACACATCTTAGAACACAAAGGAACAACTTAGCATGACCAATCCATTAACATGGACATCTTGGGACACCAAGGGACAATTTAGCATGGCCAATCCACCTAACCTACACATCTTGGGACACAAAGGGACAAGTTAGCATAGCCAATCCACCTAACTTAAACATCTTAGGACACTAAGGGACAATTTAACATGGCCAATCCACTTAACCTATACATCTTAGAACACAAAAGGACAACTTAACATGGTCAATCCACCTAACCTATGCATCTTGGAACGCAAAGGGACAATTTAGCATGGTCAATCCACCTAACCTATACATCTTAGAACACAAAGGGACAATTTAGCATGGCCAGTCCACATAACCTACACATCTTAGAACACAAAAGGAAAATTTAGCATGGCCAATCCACGTAACCTACATATCTTGGGATACAAAGGGACAATTTAGCATGGCCAATCCACCGAACCTACATATCTTGGTACAGAAAGGGACTATTTAACATGACCAATCCACCTAACCTACATGCCTTAGAATACAAAGGAATAATTTAGCATGGCCAATCCAGCTAACCTATGCATCTTAGGGCAGAAAGGAACTATCTAGCATGGCCAATCCACCTAACCTTCACATCTTGGAACACGAAGGGTCAATTTAGTGTGGCCTGTCCACCTAAACCTTAACATCTTTGGAACTTAGGAAGAAATCACGCAGGCACAGGGAGAATGTATAAAACTGCAGTCATCGGAATTGACCCTGCGACTCTGGCTCTGTGAGGCAGCAGTGCTAACCACAGTGCCACCGTGCAGCCCACTTCAATTACAGTGAACTTTTCAATGCATTATTAAACATTTTGCCATTTTAGTGGATATCTGAAATAGAACAGGTCACTTCCAAAAAGCGGTCATTGGTATTTCACTTGACAGGTAAAGTGTCACAATAACACAGCGTCCAATATCCATTATAATAATTTTACATTGAACCAACTGAAAAGAAATCTGTAAATTGAACTCAAACAAAATGATCCACAGACAGTTACATAACCATGAGAGATGGACAGTTGTCAAAATCCTTTTTTTTTACAGTCACAGTGAATTTCTTTCTAACTTTTGAAAAAAATATTTAAACCTCAAATTTTACCCATTGCTCACATATTTAGACAGGTTCTAATGCACACTCCTTGTGAAGGAAATCTTATCTACTTATGGTTGAAGTCAATTGTGACTTCAGAAAAAAGCCAGGTGTAAAATGGAATATTGATTTTTTTTATTCATTGGGGGGATATGGGTGTCACTGATTGGCCAGCATTTATTATCCATCCTTTGTTGCCCAAGGGCAGTTGAGAGTCAACCACATTGCTATGGCTCTGGAGTCAAATGTAGGCCAGACTGGGTAAGGACAGCAGATTTTCTTCTCTAAAGTGAACCAGATGGGTTTATCTCTCATGAATTTTCATTGGTAGGAAAACCTACCTACAATGGAGAACTTGCCCTACTCTTCAAGAAATTGCCACACATTTTGCTCAGCATCCTATTGAATTTTCATCGCTTATTGACCTGAAACTGTAAGTGAGACACTCTAGAGTCTACTCTATCAAGGCTATGTTGGAACCAGGCTTTCTCTTCCTTGCAGAGATTTTAAAATTCAACCTAGCTATTTCTTTGGGCCAATGATAGTATAGGACTAATATCACTGGACAATTAATCTAGAGGCCTAGGTTAATGCTCTGAGGGTGTTGGTTCAAATCCTACCAAAGCACTGGTGGAGTTTAACTCCAATTAATAAATCCTCACAGTAGTGATCTAAAAAGGGGAATTTTCCCATCCCATCCATCACGGGAATTGTAGAGGGCAGGGGGCAGACTATGCAAAGGTC
The DNA here is from genome assembly GCF_965287045.1 of Carcharhinus amblyrhynchos. Classification (NCBI taxonomy): domain Eukaryota; kingdom Metazoa; phylum Chordata; class Chondrichthyes; order Carcharhiniformes; family Carcharhinidae; genus Carcharhinus; species Carcharhinus amblyrhynchos. The sequence goes on from NC_137334.1 coordinate 85,412,271, forward strand.
TGTTGACCTCAGATGGGATTTTCTGATTTTGAGTTAAGTGCAACCAGAAAATCCTGCCCTAAATCTACAACTGATTGTTGTCAAAAATCCTTCTGGTTTAGTCATGTCCCTTGAGGGAAATGTTCCTGGCCTGTCCCACATGTGACTCCTGATCTACACCAATGTGGTTGGTTTAACAGCTCTCTGTCCACTAAATTCAGGGGCAGTTAGGGATATGTGTTGGCTTTAATAAGGCAATTGTGGTTGGTCTGAACTCCCTGATTAAGTGCCAAATTGATGGCCCAGTCAGGGAGCGTCTTGCTTTGCATTTAACCAGGAGTAAGAAGTCTCACAACACCAGGTTAAAGTCCAACAGGTTTATTTGGTAGCACGAGCTTTCAGAGCGCTTCTCCTTCATCAGGTGAGCAGTGATGTCAGCTTGCTCACATGGATGTATTGGTTCACTTTAAAGGGCTGCCAGCACCAGAGCTCAGCTGAAGACTTCCCTCCTTAAAGCCTTCCTTGATTGAAGCCACTCACCTGATGAAGGAGCAGCGCTCTGAATGCTTGTGCTACCAAATAAACCTGTCTGACTTTAACCTGGTGTGGTGAGACTTCTTAATGTGCCCACCCCAGTTCAATGCCAGTATCTACACATCATGATTAATCAGTAGTGTCAGTTTCTTTGGGACTCCTGGTGTAGACTGTTAACTAAAAGCACTCAGTATGCTGCTGTCAGACTTGTAAACCAAGGGAAGGAACTTCTGCCTCCAAGGACTTATTACAGGATGGGCAACCACTGGTAGTCTTGCCACCAATGCCCGCAGCCCATGAAAGAATAAAGAGAAAAAAAATCTTCATAATTCTCCAATTTATGAATCCCTTTTCTCTCTTTCTAACTTTACTGATGTCCAGGAGCATGGACTTTGATCCTTCGCCTGAACTTGGTGTTAAAGGAACACTGACTGACTGTCTGAATCCCTTTCAGTATGTATTACCTCATCAGAAACATGATGTGCAATTAGCTGGAGACACGCATTAGGAAAATTATTTGAGTTACTTCTTGCTAAGTGAGAATAGTGAGTGATGGCTACAGACAAGGCTGGCAAGATTTTATGGGTCGCTCGGGCGAGACTGGGAATTCCTGTCGGAGGTCAACAGAGATTTCTGTTGTCGGACCCTCACCCACCCCATGGTGGGCCAGTTGGCAGAGTTCTCGCTAAAAACAGAGTCTGCCTCTTTGACATAACGCAGAAGTGACAGGCTGCCTCAGATATCCGACACTGCTTCCCGCCTCCAAAAAGGTGTATGTCAAAAAATCCATTTCATCTTGGAGACCACTACAGAAAATTGTTATTTAGATTCCACGCACTACTTTAACGACACATGCAGAAATCCAGCGTTAACTACTTGCACTCGCTATAGAAGGCAATTGCTCACTGCTGCAGGTCTGAACCTTTCTGATTGAGAAGCCCACTTAAAGGGCAAGGGAGGCCAAGCAATCCCCATAAAGGTTAAGAAAGAGGAGACGAGAAGATGAGGCCAAGTTGCAAAGTACGGGGTGACGCCTACCTTTTCTTTTTAAACTTAGCTGGGTAAAAAAATGAGGGAGAGATAAAGCATGACTCAATTTTGTCGAAGAACAAGTTAGAACAGTCGCCAAAGTAAAAGCAAAATACTGCGGATGCTGGAACAAAACGGAAAATGCCGAAACATCTCAGCATCTGTGGAAAGAGAATAGTGCCAATGTTTTGACCCTTGGTTATCCTGACTCAAAACGTTGACTCCATTCTCTCTCCGCCGATGCTGTGAGACTGCTGAGATTTTCCAGCATTTTCCGCATTAGAAGAGTGGCCATCAGATTTGAAGGAAATTTGAACACAGTAAGGATCTGGAAGGGGGAAGAATTGGAGAAAAATTTATTTCGAAGAACATAGACTGAAGTTCAGAACGGCATCAACTTTCAAAATAAAGGAAACCGAGAAGGACAAGAATGATGATACTGGTTAATAATCTTGAGAAGCGCCTCGTGACATCTTCGTATATTAAAGGTGCTGTATAAATGCAGGTTGTTGGCCACGGGTTTTGCTGTCAGTGCCGGCTGATGTTAGGTAAACCTCTGGATGGTTGTCTACCTTGATTCTGCTGGGAAGAATTTCAGCTGTCTTGTCAAGCATTAGACCATAAGATATCGAAGCAGAATTAGGCCATTTGGCCCATAGAGTCTGCCCTGCCAATCAACCATGGCTGATATGATTCTCATCCCCATTTCTCTGCCTTCTCCCTGTAAGCCTTGATCCCCTTATTGATCAAGAACCTATCTATCTCTGTCTTAAAGACACTCAGTGACCTGGCCTTCACTATGAGATTCATAGATTCACCACCTTCTGGCTGAAGAAATTTCTCCTCATCACAGTTTTAAAGGAGCGTCCCTTCACTCTGAGGTTGTACTCTCGAGTTCTAGTTTCTCCCACTAATGGAAATATCCTCTCCGTGCCCATTCTATCTCGACATCTCAGGGCTCCCTTGAAGCAAGGCCCAGCAACTCAGGCTCTTTCATAGAAAGGCAGGGAAGTGTGGGGATGGCTTTCACTCACGCGCACAACAAAATCAGAGATAAAAATTGCCGTAGTGAAAAAAGGCGTTGGTAAAAAGGCAGTGGAAAATTACGTTTTCAGTGCACAGAATTAATTTTACAGAATTAATTTATTTTTTATAAGTACAGTAATTTTGATCAGATAAGCCATTCCTTTTCAATTAATGCTACAATGTCATGGGTTTTACTTTTGAACAAACTTCACCTGGTTTTTAACAAGTTACATGTTATGAAATTCTGCTCGAGGGACTGAGTGGCTTTCCTGTGCTCCTAATATCTTTTCAATGAGACCACTGCAACTTTCAACATGTCATGGGCCTCCCTATTAAATATTTCTGATTAAAGAAATGCCTTACGCCTGCAAGTACAGGTGTAAGATATAGTTGATAGTTAACTCAAATCTGTGCTGATTCCACACTCTGGAATGCATCACTATTGCTTGCTGATACATTAATGACAACATTTCAACGTGGTGCACTGTAAGCTCAGCTAATAATTGTTCGGTGATGGGGTGGATTCATTGCTTTAACAATGAGATCGGACGGAATTCTCCCATCCTGAAACTAATTCCTTTCTGATTTGACTTATTATTGTCAGATGTATTAACATGCAGTAAAAAGTATTGTTTCTTGAGTGCTATACAGACAAAGCATACCATTCATAGAGAAGGACACAAGAGAGTGCAGAATGTAGTTACAGCCGTAGCTAGGGTATAACAGAAAAATCAACTTAATGCAAGGTAAGTCCATTCAAAAGTCTGACAGCAGCAGGGAAGAAGCTGTTCTTGAGTCAGTTGGTACATGACCTCAGGCTTTTGTATCTTTTTCCCAACAGAAGAAGGTGGAAGAGAGAACGTCCGGTTGCGTGGGGTCCTTAATTATGATGGCTGCTTTGCTGAGCCAGCGGGAAGTGTAGACAAAGACAATGGATGGGAGACTGTTTGGTGTGGTGGACTGGACTACATTCACGATCTTTTGCAGTTCCTGGCGGGGTGGGGTGAGAACCTGGAGTGTTTCCCGAGGCAAAGGTTGCCGGAAAAACACACTGAACCCTCTGTCCCTGATCTCATTAATTATGCAAGTGGCTGCTTTTCACGGTATTCGGCAGTGAGGCAGGCTTGATGGTGCATAGCCTGTCATCCTGTCTGAACCCCGTGTTGAAAAGGTGCCCAGCATCACTGACCCATTATTAAAGACAGAAAATGGACCTCTTGAGGAATAAGATGGATTTCCAGGAAAATTCTGAGGCTGGAAGATGGTCCTCCTCCAGGATATTGAATATGGAAGGTCCATATTCCCTCCCCCACCCACTGCTGTGGTATCCCAGGATTGCCGTCAGCTTACATCCTGAACTCTGAGGGCAGGTGACTCCTAACATCTGCATGCATACATTCTTCCAAACATACTGGCATGTATTCCTAATGGAGAATCGGGCATGGGAAGTCGGGTCTACAACTGCATCCCATGAGAGGGATGCAAGCGAGGTCACGTCAGCCTCCAGCGGGTTTCCCAATTAGCTATGCTGGACACCAGGTATACATCCCATAGGGAATTCCCGCCTGCTTGCCATTGAACCCACCAGCAGAGAAGTTCACCCGTTCTTATTGCAAGTGAGTCAGAACCAAGCTTCCAGTCACTGGTTGGATGCCATTATTTTTCAGGGTTGGAATGATGACATATGCAAGGAAGTCCCCTGGAAGTATCTCCACCCTTCAGAGGGCGCCCAGCATTGCCATGGAGGAAAATGCCATGTTGATGCAGTGGGTTATTTGCTGGAGAAATGGGCAAAACAAGATCCAAGAACTTTTCAATGCTTTAAATTAGATCCCAATTGTTGTAACAAATGCCCTTAAGTGGATATGCCCATAATCTGCATGCATTATCAGTCAGGATATAATGTCTGAGTTGATACTGAGTTGGAAGTTGGAACGTTGGAATGGAGGAAAATAATAGCCATATTGATTTTACTTATTACTGTCACATGTATTGGTATACAGTGAAAAGCATTGTTTCTTGCACACTATATAGACAAGACATACCATTTATAGAGAAGGAAAGGAGAGAGTGCAGAATGTAGAGTTATAGTCATCGCTAGAGTGTAGAGAAAGATCAACTTAGTGTGAGGTAGGTCCTTTCAAAAGTCTGATGGCAGCAAGGTAGAAAATATTCTTGAGTCAGGTACATGACCTCAGACTTTTGTATTTTTTTCTCGATGCAAGAAGTGGAAGAGGATATGTCCGGGGTGCGTAGGGTCCTTGATTATGCTGGGTGCTTTTCTGAGGCAGCGGGAAGTGTAGACAGAGTCAATGGTGGGAGGCTAGTTTGCATGTTGGATTGGGCTACACTCATGGCCCTTTGTAGTTCCTTGTGGTCTCGGACAGAGCAAAAGTCATACCTGATACAATCAGAAAGAACGCTTTCTATGGTGCATCTGTAAAAGATTGTACATAGCATGGTCCCATAATTAGCAATGTGACAATGGCCAGATAATCTGTAAATCAAGCAAGACATGTTAGTATGAGCTCTGCAGTATATATCTTTGAATAAAATAATTGACAACAGTTTACCAGTCTGATCTGGGAGGTTGCTGAGTTTGTACTTGGAAGAAGAGAAAGAAACTCAACACTAATGAGCAGAGCAGTAGTGTGAGACCAGAGAGCAAAGAAGAGATGACTAGATTGCTTAGCTTTGAAATGGTTGAAATGAGCCTACATCTAGGGTACTGTATACAGTTTTGGTCTCCTTATTTGAAAAAGGGTGGACTGTCACTGGAGGGGGTGCCAAGGAGATTCACTAGGTTGATTCCAAAAGTGAAAGGGTTGGCTTACGGGGAAAGACTAAATAAATTGGGACTATACTATTGGAATTTAGAAGAAAGGAGGGGGGGATCTCACAGAAATATATACAACTATGAAGGGAATAAATAAGATAGAAACAGGGAAGTTGCTTCCACTGGCGTGGAGGATATAATAATAAATAATGGGGAGCAGATTTAGGATTGATTTGAGGAAGAACTTCTTCACCCAAAGGGTTATGAATGTATGGAATTCTCTGTCCAGTGAAGCAGTTGAGACTACCTCACTGAATGTTTTTAAGGCATTTGAATATTGAAGGAATTAAGGGTTATGGTGAGCAGGTGAATAAGTGAAGCTGAGTCCGAGAAACGATCAGCCATGATCTTATTGAATGGCAGAGCAGGTTCGAGGGACCAAATGGCCTTCTCTTGCTCTTAAGTTCTTATGTTCTTTTTCCTTCAACTGCTGTGTTCCCCCTACCTTTGACTTCCTCCTTACAGAAGAAAGCATGATTTATATTTATGTAGCACCTTTGACAGGAGCTTTCAAGCCAATAAAGTATTTATTTTGAATCTATTATCATGTAAGAAAACTAGCAGCCAATTTTTCTGAAGCCAAATGCCCACAGTCATCACGTGAGAATGGTCAGATAATCCATTTTAGTGATGATGGTTGAGGAGCAAATATTGACCAAGTTGCTGGGGAGAAGTCCCCTGCTCTCCTTGCAAATTCTGCTGTCAGATCTTGAGAGGAGCTTCCTTTCCTCATGTCTGGGAGGGTAGGACAGAGATCTGAATTGCACTCACTTGCTGCTATTTGCATTGCTGCGGGATGGACAATAAGGGATGGAGCTATTGTTAGTTTATGTAGGGTGGCACATTGGCAGTGTTGTTAGCACTGCTGCCTCAATTCTGGCCCCAGGTCACTGTCTGTGTGGAGATTGCACATTCTTCCCATGTCTGCATGGGTTTCCTCAGTGTTCTCCAGTTTCCTCTCACAGTTCATAGGTGTGAGGGTTCTGTGTGTTGGTCATGCTAAATTGCCCCTTAGTGTCAGAGGGATTAACAGGGTAAATATGTGGTGTTGCGCGGATAGTGCCTGGGTTGGATTGTTGTTGGCGCAGGCTCAATAGGTCAAATGGCCTCCTTCTGCACTGCAGCGATTCTATGATTCTAGTTAAAGTTTATTTATTAATGTCACAAGGAGGCTGACTTTAACACAGCAATAAAGTTAATGTGACAATCCCCTAGTCACCACACTCCAGCACCTGTTCGGGTACACTGAAGGAGAATTTAGCATGGCCAATTGCCTTAACCAGCACATCTTTCAGACATTGAGAAGAAACTGGAGCACCTGAAGGAAACCCACGCAGACACGGGGAAAACATGCAGACGCCGCACAGACAGTGACCCAAGCTGGGAATCGAACCAGGGCCCCTGGGCACTGTGAGGCAGCGGTGCTAACCACTGTGCCACCATGCTGCCCTGCGGTGCAGAGGTTGGTGGGGGGGGGGGGGGGGGGGGGGGGGTAGAACAATCTTGAAGGTGTTAATGGTAGAAATGTGGAAATAGCCACCCCACCCAATGCCCCCATTTTCTCCCAAAATTGGGTAACTCTGGAGGAGACATTCGGTTCACAAATCCAACAATTACTCCTTCAATTTTGCAGGTGAGAGCCGTTTGGTGACTTCCGCTGAACATTATTCCTAATGGAAGAAAGATTTTATTTTAGTTTCTGGAATATATTAAATCCAGTCATATAAATATTTAAAAATCAGTTGTAGGTATTAACAGATGGGTCTGAGGGGATGTTGCCATGGGATGTAAACGAAAGTGTTTAAAGGTCGTAATTGTAGCAGTTGTGATTCTGAAGTATGAAAAGTATCCCTTGTTACAGTTTTAGTAATGAATCTCATGAATAATAAGCCCAGGGCAGAATGATTGGTGAAAATAATTTGTAATTGCATATTGGAACAATTATACGGCTTTAAATGTGAGTGCGATTGAATATTTTCTGAAGTTGTTTTCATCAGAAGGAAAATGAGCAAAGAAGCAAGTGATATAAGGGGAAAAATTAGTGGTGATGGTCTCTTACGCAGCATAGTTTTATAACAGGTGCTCTTAATATAAGGACTCCATTCATGGTACAAACCAGAATTAATAATGTAAGATGTGTGTACATATTGAGGCATGTGGAACTGAACTACTGTTTGCAAGCGTGCATCAAGGTCAAGACTGTTATCATGTCACATGAACGATTAGAGATTAGACAGAGATTTGAGAGTTCTGCTAGTTTGGAATTCAGATGGAGAAAATGCAGGAACTGGTATTAACCCTATCCCCTGTAGTTTGTATAGACTTCATGTTTGGTCCATGCAAAGGTCTTTTCTTGTTCCCTGATGACCTTCATAGTCCAGCCGCGACTCAATGGGTAGCATTTCTCCACTAAATTAGAAGGTTCCGGGTTCAAGTCTTACTCCAGGACTCAAGTACAAAAATTAAGGGAGTGCTGCACTATCAAAAGTTCCGTCTTTGTGATGAGATAAAGCTCTTTATTTATTAGTGTCACAAACAGGCTTATATTAACACTGCAATGAAGTTAAGTGAAAATCCCCGAGTCGCCACACTCCGGCGTCTGTTCGGATACACTGAGGGAGAATTTGGCACGGCCAATGCACCCTAACCAGCACATCTTTTGGACTGTGGGAAGAAACCAGAGTACCAGGAAGAAACCCACGCAGACACGAGGTGAATGTGCAAACTCCACACAGACAGTGACCCGAGGGCGGAATCGAACCGGGATCACTGGAGCTGTGGGGCAGAAGTTGCTAATTGCCGTGCCACCAGGTCACTCATGATGTTGAACTGAGAATTCAGGCCAATGGAAAGAATTTAATGGCACTGTTTCAAGGGATAGGAGTACTGTATATCACTCAACAACATCACAAAAGGGGATTATCTGGTTATTAACACATTTCTGTTTGTGGGATCTTGCTGCCACAAATTGGATGCTGTGTCCGTTGGATTCCAACAGTGACTGTGTTTCAATAGTACCGCATCATCTGCAAAGCTTTTTGAGTTGTGCAGCCATGAAAGGTGCTATATTGAATGCAGTTTTTCCATATATTTATTTTCAGGTGGGTTCACACAAAGCATGGCATCGGTTTGGCCATTGCAAATATAGAAAATCTCAAGATTGCGAAGCTCCCTCATACTTTATCTGTCACTTCCCTTCCCACACAATGGTAACCAGGTCAATTGTGATACACCTACTCCCCATCAGCTCTCTCCGTGCAGCTCATAGTATCAAACTTAGAATGTGGTGCACTGAACGTAGGAACATAGGAATTAAGAACAGAAGTTGGCAATGCAGCCCTTCGAGCCTGCTCCGCCATTCAATCAGATTATGGCTGATCTCTCCCTGGTCTCAAATCCACCTCTCCCCTTTACCACATATCCCTTTAACCCATTAAAAAAAATAGAAATACACCTATATCCTTAAAACCATTCAATGATTCAGACTCCACCGCACTCTTGTTCTAGATTTCCCCACAAGGGGAAACACTAAGTCTACATTTACCCCTTTTAAAATTTTATATACCTCGATCCGACCCCCTCTCATTCTTCTAAACTCCAGCGAGTATAAACCCAAACTCTCCTCATACGTTAACCCTTTCATCTCCAGAATAAATCTGGTGAACCTCCTCTGAACTGCCTCCAATGCCACCACATCCTTCCTCAAATGAGAAGAATAACTCAGCTAGTCATGAGGAATAAGCTTGCCGCATCTTTGGAGCATTGATCTTTTTTGCTTTGGATCTATAACGCGAGGAACAGATTCTGCATAACGAATGTTTGATATGGAAAATAAAAATCTCAGCCTATAACCACGTAGGTAGCCAGTGCCTAGAAGGCATTGCTTTATAAAGTTTGGGATACTTGACATTAATGCTTGAACATCTTTAGGTTAATGTGGAGTTTGAAAGTACAAACCTAAATGTGATACAGTATTAACAATGAATCTCATTTCTTTCAAACGCACTCAGAAATGTAGGAGATGTCATTTTGTGATGAGTTTGCTCTGTTTAAAGATGGATTGTCTGACTTTGCAGATTAAACATCAACAATTCTTCAATCTGTCAATATGAGAGGGGCATTGAATTATTCCAATTGAACTGAATGAGGCCTATTGTGGAGCACTTTTGGAGTATTCTAAGCATTGACATATTTAATATGTGACCATATCCAATGTGCACTTGCATGAGCATCCTTATCACAGAAGAGCACGGTGGGACAGCGGTTAGCATTGCTGCCTCACAGCACCAGGGACCCTGGTTCAATCCCTGGCTTCGGGTCACTGTCTGTGTGGAGTTTGCACATTCTCCCCACGTCTGCATGTGTTTCCTCCGGGTGCTCCGGTTTCCTCCTACAGCCCGAAAGATGTGCTGGTTAGACGCATTGGCCAGGCTAAATTCTCCTTCAGTGTACCCAAACTGGCACCAGAGTGTGGCGAGAGGGGATTTTTCACAGTCACTTCTTTGCAATGTCAATGTAAGCCTGCTTGTGCCACTAATAAATAAACTTAGAACATAATAAGGAATGTCACAAGACTGTAGTTAGATAATTGACATTAAGTCAAAGAAGTAGGTGACCAAAATCTTGGTCAAAAATAGTTTTTGAGAAGCAACGAAAAGAGGGAGTGGGGTAGAGAAGTGGAAAATGTTTAGATTAGGGAAGGAATTTCAGAATTTATAACTTTGCTGAAATTATTGATGCTAATCGTGGGAAGAAGTGAAGCAAATACAGTGGACCAAGTTGGAAGAAATTGTGTTGTGAGAGGTTTGCAGGCCAGAGGAAGTTCTAGCGATAGGAAAAAGACAACGAAGAGATTTGAATGTGAAGATGAGCACGATATGAGGGGGGTACAGTAGCACAGTGGTTAGCACTGCTACGTCACAGTGCCAGTGACCCAGGTGCGATTTCAGCCTTGGGTGACTGTCTGTTTGCACATTCTCCCCATGTCTGTGTGGGTTTCTTCCCACAGTCCAAAAATGTATAGGCATTTAGAGATGCAAGGACTGATTAGGGATAGCCAGCATGGCTTTGTGAATGGAAAATCATGTCTTATAAATTTGATTGAGTTTTTTGTAGGGGTAACCAAGTAGATGCAGTTGATGTTGTCTACACGGACTTTAGCAAGGCTTTGACAAGATACTGCATGGTAGGTTGTTGCTTAAGGTTAAATCTCACAGGATCCAGGGTGAGGTAGCTAAATGGATACAAAATTGGCTTGACGACAGAAGCCAGAGGGTGATTGTAGAGTGTTGTTTTTCAAACTGGAGGCCTGTGATCAGCGGTGTTCCTCAAGGATCAGTGCTGGATCCACTGTTATTTCCTATTTATATTAATGATTTGGATATGGGAGGCATGGTTAGTAAGTTTGCAGATGACATCCAAGATTGGTGGCAGAGTGGACAGTGAAGGAAGTTGTCTTTGCAACGGGATCTTGAACAATTGGACCAATGAGCTGATGAATGGCAGATGGAGTTTAACTTAGATAAATACAAGGTGATGCATTTTGGTTGATCATACCAGGGCAGGACTTACTCAGTTAATGGTAAGGCATTGAGGAGAGTTATAGAATAAAGAGATCTAGGGGTACATGTTCATAGCTGCTTGAAAGTAGAGTCATGATGTGGGTATGCCGGCGTTGGACTGGCGTAAACACAGTAAAAAGCCTGACAACACCAGGTTTTAGTCCAACCGATTTATTTGATAATAGACTCACAAGCTTTCGGGTTAGTCCCTTCGTCACCTGGTGTTGTCAGACTTTTTACTGAAAGTAGAGTTACAGGTGGACAGAGTGGTGAAGAAGGCATTCAGCATGCTTGGTTTCATTGGTCAGAACACTGAATACAGGAGTTGGAATGCCATGTTAAAGTTGGTAAAGCTACACTTGGAATACTTTGTACAATTCTGGTCATCCTCTTATAGAAAGGATATTATTAAAGTGGAAAGAGTGCAGAAAAGATTTACTCGGATGGATTTACTGCCGGGACTTGATGGTTTGAGTTATAAGGAGAGGCTGGACAGATAGGGACTTATTTCTCTGAAGCATAAAAGACTGAGGGGTGATCTTAAAGAGGTCTATAAAATAATGAGGGGCATAGATCAACTAGATGGTCAGCATCTCTTCCCAAAGGTAGGGGAGTCTAAAACTAAAGGGCATACATTTAAGGCGAGACGAGAGAGATACAAAAGTGTCCAGAGGGGCAGTCTTTTCACACAGAGGGTGGTGAGTGTCAGGAACAAGCTGCCAGAGGTAGTAGTAGAGGTGGGTACAAGCTTCTTTTTTAAAAAGCACTTAGGCAGTTACACGGGTTAGATGGGTATAGAGGGATATGGGCCAAACACGGGCAATTAGGATGAGCTTAGAGGCAGCATGGACAAGTTGGGCTAAAGGTCCTCTTTCCATGATGTAAACCTCTATGGCTCTGTGACCCTATGTCAGTTAGGTGGATTGGCTAAATTGCCCTGTAGTGTTAGGAAGATTAGCAGGGTAAATATGTGGGGTTACAGGGAGAGGGCCTGGTGGGATTGTTGACTGTGCAGGCTTCGGATGAGTTGAATTGACTCCTTCTGCACTGTAGGGATTCTACGATTGCATGATTCCACGATTCTATGATCTTAAAATGTTAGCTTTTGACTATTATACCCAGTATGAGAACTGTGTTGTTGGGACATTAATGTCCCAGTTTCATCACCTTAAAAAACAAGCCTTTTGCCAAAGTTTAATATGTTTGTATCATCTCCTTATCTTGGTGTCTTAACATGTACACGAGCACATTAGCAGTGAAACGAAATAAAATTTCTGTCAAACAGAGCAAATGAAACATCAAAGTTTTATGTATATTAAGCTTTTGTAGACCCTATGTACCATGCAGATATCCATCTGTGAACTTCAATTTTCAATTAAATAACTAATGAGAATGTGTAGTAAGGGAATGCTCCAGCCACCATGATGTGGGGGACAGGCCAGTGTGTCTTTTCCATCCAGAAGGAAAAACAAACAGCAAAAGAGGGATTTAAAAAATAATCATTCATGAAGTAAGGGCGTTGCTGGCTAGGCCTGCATTTATTGTCCATCCCTAATTGCCCTTGAACTGAATGGCTTGCTTGGCTGCTTTAGAGGAGCAGTTAAGAGTCAATCACATTTGCCGTGAATCTGGAGTCACGTTCAGGTGAGACTGGATAAGGACAGCAGATTTCCTTCCCTCAAGGACATTAGTGAATCAAATGGATTTTTGCAACATCGACAATGTCACCATTAGACTTTTAACGCCAGAATTTTCATTGAATTCAAATTTCACTATGTGCTGTAGTGAGATTTGAATCTGGGCCCCCGGAGCATTACCCTGGGTCTCTGGATTTCTTGTCCATTGATAATACCATTACACCACTGCCTCTCCAATGAATATACTCGTCAACACTGACCTAGTATACTTTAAAATGGAACAGCAGAAAAATGGGGAAATGAGAGTATTGGTCTCAGCTGGTTTTATATACTTCACAATGGAACACCAGTAAAATGGGGAAATGAGAATACTCCCGTGCCATAGGCCCTAACATTTGCTCAACAAATTGCAAAAAGTTTCATCCAGTCTTTAACATATTTCAATTCATTCTCAGGACATGTGTATCTGAAAAAGTTAAAGTGTGCTTCCAGCTTCAGTTACCCTGCTAATCCCTACATACTTTATAGCACCTTGGTACAATTGAGTGGTTTAATAATCCAGTTTGAAGGGCAGTTAGCAATCAATCCTTTGGCAGTGGAATCACACATAGGCCAGACCACACAAGGACTGCAGAATTTCTCCAGATTGGGTATAGTCCTAATTATAATTTGCACCTCAAGTCAACAAGGTTCATCAACATTAAACGGTAGGGATTCATGGATTTGCCAAACAAGACTTACAACCAAATATTTCATACTTAGTCAGGGACTCAAATGTGTTACATTTCTAAGCTATAATCGTGCACATGCACACACCTTTTTCAACACAAAGAGGGTTAGTTGGCTCATCCCATGATCTTCTCTCGCTAACTGACCAGTCACCTAAACATGGTCATAGCAAATTGATTCTATGTTCATGGTTTAGATGTGATTTTCTTATGGCTGGAAGAGTTCCCTTCTCAGGCAGGATTTATTATCTATAAAGATTGTGCCTGGTAGCTTGACCCTTCCCCAATTGAATATCCATGTGATAGTCTGGATGTTTTGTATATGGCTCAGCAGATGTGTCATTCACAATCCTCAAAGGTGATGCCTGATGGGTTCCTTTAGATAGTTTGGTTCCATCACAGTGAATTTGTAATTTGCAGCGTACACCTATGTTAATATTTTGCCATCTTAAGAGCTGCTTTTTTTTAAGTAATTTAAATACTTTTGTTTAGTTTTTAAAGGATTCAACCAACGGTTCCAGCTCTATAAATACATAAACTATGGCTTTATGACACTTTACAGATCTAAATTCCAGTACCAAAAGCTGCCTTATATATCTTCTTTGTTCCCATCACAAGGCAATCCATATAATTGGGTTGACATGGTGGCACAATGTTTAACAATGCTGACTCACAACTTCAAGGACCTGGGTTCAATTTTGACCTTGGGTGACTGTCCATGTGGAGTTTATGCGTTCTCCCTCTGTCTGTGTGGGGTTTCCTCCCAGTGTTCTGGTTTCCACTCTTGGTCCAAGGGTGTGCAGGTTAGTTGGATTGGCCATGCTAAATTGACTCTTTGTATCCCAAGGTTAGGAGGATGCTCGATGGGCTGAATGTCGGTGCATACTTGATGGGCTGAATGACCTCTTCTGCACTATAGGGATCGTATGAATTCTACATCATCTCATACAACTTAATCTGTGGAGCATTTTTATCAGCTCACTCCTTCTTAAAAACTGTTATTTTAACATGCCAAATTCTCAACTTTATCATCCTATCGGAAATTTCATTCTTGACTCCACGAAGCGAAAGTTCTAATCTTAAATGTATGTCATTCCATGCCAATCACCTCCTCCTAAGAGGGATGATATATCAGAGTAGATGTTTCCTCATGCAGAACTGATGTACGAGACTTCTCTGAAATGTATGAAGCATTAAATTTGTAACAAGGTTCACCGAAGGAATTGAACTGACCGCCGTTTTACACTCAGTCATAGCTCAAAGTTCTTGGCAACCGAATCAACTTTTAATTCCCTGCTTAATGGACAAAAGCTAAAGGTTAAATCTGTTGCACCGCAAAGGGAAATCAACAGTCTATCGCTCTGAGGAGAGTCATGCAGCAATATAGCTCCGGACAAGCCATACGGAATGGCTGGAATTCTCCCACCCCGCCTGCCACTGGGCGGGTTACAGACAGTGTGAAACCCCACTGACAGTCGGGTGAGAATTTCCAGTTTCCTCCACAGTCCAAAGATGTGCAGGTTAGGTTGATTGGCCATGCTAAATTGCCCCTTAGTCCCTGACTAAGTATGCAATATTTGGTTGTAAGTCTTGTTTGGCAAATCCATGAGTACCTGCTGTTTAATGTTGATGAACCTTGTTGACTTGAGGTGCAAATTATAATTAGGTTAAGGAGATTAGTGGGGTAAATATGCAGGATTATGAGTACAACTAAAAGTTACTCTAAAACCTGTGAGATTGTCATAAAATCCTGCCTCACTCATTACTGTCCTTCAGGTAGGAGGGTGAATTAGCCTGCCCCTGATACCCAATAAATTACACTGCAACAAAATAACGCTGTTGGAAAATCTCAACAGGTCTGGCAACATCTGTGAAGAAAGAAATAGAGTTAATGGGCAGAATTCTCTGGCTGCGCATATTCCCTAACACGAATGTGCAGGGGCGTGCTGAGACTTGTGAGGAACCCCTCACAAGTAATGGGGAGGGAGTCCACCTCCAACCCCCAACCACTTACCTCACACCCCACCCCCTCCGTTCATATTCGCTGCACAAGTGATGGTGATCTTGCTCCACTCAAAAACTCACCATCTCACACTCAGGGGCACTCCTTTATCTTACAGGCGTCAGCCCTCCACAACACACAGAAGAGATATTCTTTACACGGAGCTGCCTAGAGGGCCCACCTCTGTCTCGTACATCAGTTCTGCATGAAGAAACATCTACTCTGATATACCATCCCTCTTAGGAGGAGGTGATTGGCATGGAATAGAACATAAGAACATAAGAAATAGGAGCAGGAGTAGGCCATCCAGCCCTTCGAGCCTGCCCCGCCATTCAATAAGATCATGGCTGATCTGTCGTGGCTCAGTTCCACTTTCCCGCCCTCTCCCCATAACCCTTAATCCCCTCTCCTATCAAAAACCCATCAACCCGCGTCTTAAAAATATTTAGCGAGGCAGCCTCCACCACTTCAACGGGCAGAGAATTCCAGAGATTCACCACCCTTTGAGTGAAGAAGTTCCTCCTCAACTCCGTTCTAAACCGCCCCCCTTTTATCTTGAGGCTGTGCGCCCTAGTCCTGCTGTCTTTTTTGAGCGGGAAGAGTCTTTCCACCTCTATCCTATCCATCCCATTCATCATCTTATACGTCTCAATGAGATCTCCTCTCATTCTTCTAAACTCTAACGAGTACAAGCCCAGTTTATTCAGCCTCTCCTCATAGCTCAACCCCCTCAACTCTGGTATCAGCCTAGTAAACCTCCTCTGCACTCCCTCCAAGGCCAAAATATCTTTGCGCAGGTGCGGCGCCCAAAAATGCACACAGTACTCCAGTTGCGGCCTCACCAATGCCCTATACAGCTGCAGCAAGACCTCCCTACTTTTATATTCAATCCCCTTCGCTATGAAGGCCAGCATCCCATTCGCCTTATAGCATACATTTAAGATTAGAACTTTTGCTTTGTGGAATCAAGAATGAAATTTCTGATAGGATGATAAAGTTGAGAATGGGGCATGTTAAAATAACAGTTTTTAATAAGGAGTGAGCTGATAAAAATGCTCCACAGATTAAGTTGTATGAGATGATGTAGACAGAGCATTGCCTGTTGGCACTGCCATTTTGACACTGTCAGCCTGGCAGTGCCAACCTGTGCCGGAAGGTACTGCTCAAGCAAGTCCCTCTCCCCCTGAAAGGGTTACAGTTACCTTTACACTCCCAGTGTGGGGAGAGATTCCCCTCAATTGAATCTCGTTTTCCAAAACCTGTTGTAAATCTTGATGATGTGACAATGACACAGGCGAGATTTGAATATTCATTGAGAGGAGAGATCATGTGATGCGGGCGTGACTAATGATATTAAAACCCATTCAAAACTATTAAAATGCCCTTTCTGGGTGTAATCCTTGTGTCAACATGGCGTGAGGAGCGGAAAATCAAGAATACAATCTCTCCGGTGAGAATCATGTTTCCAGATTCTCTCTGTGTTTTCTGTCCATGAGGGCCTTGCCACAAACTGCTAATGTGAGTTCAGAATCACCCCACCTGTGCGCTGGACTGCAGTGCATGTTCGAGATTGTCAGGAGAACGTAGGCTGGTTATCTGAGATTTGCTGCGATGGACCAAGTGCCAACATTCACAGAGCCAACATTCAATGGGTTTTCACCATGACTTTCTTCACGACCATAAGACATAGGAGCAGAATTAAGCCACTCAGCCCATTGAGTCTACTCTGCTATTCAATCATGGTTGATATTTTTCTCATCCCCATTCTCCTGCCTTTTCCCCATAACCCCTGATCTCCTTATTAATCAAGAACCTGCTTGATTAGTATCTCTGAGCTTTGACAAAGGGTCATCTAGACTTGAAACATCAGTTTTTTTCCCTCCTTACAGCTGCCAGACCTGCTGAGATTTTCCAACATTTTCTCTTTTGGTTTCAGATTCCAGCATCTGCAGTAATTTGCTTATACCTATCTGTCTCTGTCTTAAATACACTCAACAACCTGGCCTCCCCAATCTTCTGTGGCAAAGAGAGTTACAGATTCACCAATCCCTGGTTGAAGAAATTCCTCCTCATCTCTGTTTTAAAGGATTGTTCCTTTAGTCTGAAGTTGTGCCCTCTGGTTCTAAGTTTTTCCTACTAGTGGAAACATCCTTTCCGTGTCCACTGTATCCAGGGCTTGCTGTACCCTTCAATAAGATCCTCCCTCATCCTTCTAAACTCCAATGAGTACAGACCCAAAGTCCTCAACCAATTCCTCATACGACAAGCTCTTCATTCCAGGGATCATTCTTGTGAACCTCCTCTGGCTGTTTCCAGAAGTTTATTTGAAGTTTAGAACATTTATTTATTGGTGTCACAAGTAGGCTTACAATTTTTTTTATTTATTATTCATTCATGGAACAGAGGCGTTGCTGGCTGGGCCAACATTTATTGCCCATCCCTAGCTATCTTAGAACAGATCAGAAGGCAGTGAAGAGTCAACCACCTAGCTGTGGCTCTGGAGTCATATGTAGGCCACACCGCTAAGGACGGCAGATTTCCTTCCAGAAAGGACATTAGTGAAGCAGATGGGTTATCACTGCAATGAAGTTACTGTTAAAGTCCCTTAGTCGCCACACTCCGGCGCCTGTTCGGGTACACTGAGGGAGAATTTAGTATGGCCAATGCACCTAACCAGCACATTTTTCGGACTGTGGGAGCAAACTGGAGCACCCGGAGGAAACCCACGCAGACATGGGGAGCCTGTACAGATTCCGCACAAGCAGTGACCCAAGATGGGAATGGAGCCCCTGTCGCTGGTGCTACTCTGCCATCCATGTGAAATTCCCACTTTTTTTAAACACCCCATTGTGAGTTGGATCGAGGGAGATCCGTGTTTGCTCTAAACAGAAACTCTATAAGGACGAAAGAGCTGTACTTATCATTGAGTTAACTTTCTGTTGAGAAAACAGCAGGTAGGCTTTTTGTAATTGCAAGATATTGAATAAATGCAAAAGAAAAATCATTGCAACACAGAGAAAGATGTGCTTTCATGTCCTGTGCTAACATTTAAGCAAATAGCCATGGAATATATTTAAACATGAAACATCCTGAAACAGTAACAAATAAATGTTGTTTTTTTGGAATATTGCCAGCAGTAATGAGCTGAGATTACTCTGCATACAAATTTCATGGTACAACAAACTAAGACAAATGTTTCTTTCTCGTAGTCTCATAGAATAGAATCATAGAATCCCTATAGTGGAGAAGGAGACCATTCAGCCCGTCATGTTTGCACAGACTCCCTGACAGAGTATCTTACCCAAGCCATATTCCCCACCCTTTCCCATTTAAACCCATACATTTACCACAGCTAATCCATCTAACTGCATATCATGCGACACTACGGGGAAATTTAGCATGGCCAATCAACCTAATCTGCACATCTTTTGGACTGTGAGAGAAAACCAGAGCACCCACAGTAAATCCATGCAGACACAGGGAGAATGTGCAAACTGCACACAAACAGTCACCCAAGGCTGCAATCGAACCCTGATCCCTGGCGCTGTGAGGCAGCAGTGCTAACCACTGTGCCACCATGCTGCCTCATGTCTAATTTCTCTGTCATTTAATGTTCTCACTCACATGTACAAGAACAAAAAAAAGTTGCGTTCAGCATCCACTTTCTCATAACGCAAGAAACAGGGGCAAGTGGCCTGCCACTTGAATCTGCTCCGTAACTTAATAAAATCCGCGGCTAATCCTCAATCCTTATCTCCACCTTCCTACTACTTTTCCACATTTCTGGATCCCACTAGAGTTCAGAAATCTATCAGTCTCAGTGTAAAAGTGCTGGTTTCCAATGACTTGTCACCAAGTACTTAGAACAGCAATTCATTTCGCACTCAGAGCAGCCGTCACATGCTGTACCTCTGCCTGCGCCCTCTGGGGAGAGCATCCATGCTACCAATACCCTGAAGTAGCTGTGTCATCACAGTTTACACATGGCCACCCGGTCTACATTCAGCTTTGGATATATTCAATGATGGGCCACCCACGACTCTTCGGCAGAAATAATTCCAAATTCTGTCTGAACAAACTTCTTAACCCGGTTCTAAATATCCGATCCACTTATCCTGAGACTATGGTCCCTAATTCTAGGCTCTCCAAGCGCGGAAAAGCTGTTCTGCTGCAAAAAGAACATTTCTATGTGATAGCCAAATCTGCCTGCGGAAATCTAGCGGGACCAGTTTTATCAGCTCACTTTACATCTAAGATCGTTTTACTTTATAGTGAGGACAGTGGACAATAAAATTAGGCAAATCACTGAATCCTGT
This sequence comes from Carcharhinus amblyrhynchos, assembly GCF_965287045.1. NCBI lineage: Eukaryota > Metazoa > Chordata > Chondrichthyes > Carcharhiniformes > Carcharhinidae > Carcharhinus > Carcharhinus amblyrhynchos. The sequence goes on from NC_137334.1 coordinate 85,431,919, forward strand.
TAATCCCAGCGAGGCGGTGGCATAGTGGCATTGTCACTGGACCTTTGACCCAGAGTAATGGTGGGACCTGGGTTTGAATCCCACTATGGGAGATGATAAAATTTGAATTCAATGAAAAATCTTCAGATAAAAATCTCCTGATAATCACAAAACCATTGTCGATCGTAATAAAAACCCATTTGGGTCACTGATGACCTTTAGGGAAGGAAATCTGTCGTCCTTACCGGTCTGGCCTACGTTTGATTCCAGACTCACTGCACTGTGGTAGACTCTTAAACGCCACCAGGGATGGGAAATGAGTGCTGCCTCAGCCAACGATGCTCAAATCCCATAAACAGACAAATAGATTTTAAAAATCCCTATCAAAATGATCCCTTTTGTTACAGATATAAAACAATTTATTTTAAAAGAAAAAAAAAGGATTATTCCTGGGTGCTCCTGACCTGAAGACTGCAATTTCCTATGTGTATTTCCGTTATCCTGTAAGTCGAAATCTGCACAGTTCTCTCACCAAATAATTAAATACTGACTCAGTTGTGTAACAATTAAACTGTGTGGCCTTAAAACGACACTACTTGGTTTGTAAACACAAGAACCCGTTGTGTTTTTTTGGAATATGATGCTCTGTCCTTATAAAAAGAGCCTGTCACTCTCACAGTGTAAGAACATAAGAACATAAGAAATAGGAGCAGGAGTAGGCCATCTAGCCCTTCGAGCCTGCCCCGCCATTCAATAAGATCATGGCTGATCTGTCGTGGCTCAGTTCCACTTTCCCGCCCTCTCCCCATAACCCTTAATCCCCTCTCTTATCAAGAACCCATCAACCCGCTTCTTAAAAATATTTAGCGAGGCAGCCTCCACCACTTCAACGGGCAGAGAATTCCAGAGATTCACCACCCTTTGAGTGAAGAAGTTCCTCCTCAACTCCGTTCTAAACCGCCTCCCCTTTATCTTGAGGCTGTGCCCCCTAGTCCTACTGTCTTTTTTGAGCGGGAAGAGTCTCTCCACCTCTATCCTATCCATCCCATTCATCATCTTATACGTCTCAATGAGATCTCCCCTCATTCTTCTAAACTCTAACGAGTACAAAAAATACCTAGTATGTGATTCAACAGATGCCCTGCAGGGGTAAACCAACCAGCTTCTTTCTATGACAGAGAAAATATTGCTCATTCACATTTCAGATTTCTCTCTTCCTATGAAAAGGAGGCATATCTGAGAAAATCAAATAAAATAACTTACTTCAGCGTTTGGGTGGCACAGTGGTGAGCACTGCTGCCTTACTGCGGCAGGGACCCTGGTTCAATTCCGTGTGGAAGACTGTGTGGAGTGTGCACATTCTCCCCGTGTCGATGTGGTGTGCTCTGGTTTCCTCCCACAGTCCAAAGATGTGCAGATTGAGGGGATTAGTAGGGTAAATATGCACAGTTACGGGGATAGGGCCTGGGTGGGATGCTCTGTCAGAGAGGCAGTGCAGACCAGATGGGCTGAATGGCCTCCTTATGCACTGTAGGCATTCAGTTCTAATCTATTCTAACTCTATAAAACTATTAGGACAAGCCCTGTTAAATTTAACTCAACATTACATCTATTCATTGCTGATTAAAATGTGTTTCATTAATGTCATGCAATTTGATTCTTCTGCTAATTTCCAAACTCTTTCTTTGGTACATTGAATTCCAAGCCTCCTCTGTCTCATTCCCTTTATTGTCCATGTTAAATTCTATCCTAAACTGCAGTTACAGTGAAATAAAATCCTCTAGTCATTGACGACACTGGTTTGGAGATCAATGTGTGGATAGTTTCAGATGGTCATGTTGTTGCTGTGCTCAGCAGCGGAGAAGACTACAAGATTATGAGGGGCGTGGACAGAGTGGATAGTCAGAAGCTTTTTCCCAGGGCGGAAGAATCAATTACTAGGGGGCACAGGTTTAAGGTGCAAGGGGTAAGGTTTAAAGGAGATGTACGAGGCATTTTTTTTTTTACACAGAGGATGGTGGGTACCTGGAACTTGCTGTTGGAGGAGTTCATGGAAGCGGATATGATAGTAACTTTTAAGGGGCATCTTGACAAATACCTGAATAGGATGGAAATAGAGGAATATGGTGCCTGGAAGGGTATGGGGTTTTAGTTCAGTTGGCCAAATGGTCAGTGCAGGCTTGGAGGGCTGAAGGGCCTGTTCCTGTGCAGGAATTGTTCTTTGTTGTTCATATTCTTTGATAAAGGAAAAGAAAGAATTAGCAAAATAAAGTATTTCAGTGTGAATCTTTTCATGGTGAATGCACTGGATTTGGGGGATAGGGAAGGATGAGCCTGGGTGAGATGCTCTTTCGGAGAGTTGGCGCAGACTCAATGGGCCGAACGGCCTCCTTCTGCACTGTGGGGATTTGATGGTCCTCTGGATTGTCACTCTGTTCCTATTAACTTGTATGGGAATGGGATTACACATTGCTCATCCCATCCTATCCCCATAAGCCGGTGCATCTAGTATGGCCAATCCACCTAATTTACACATCATTTGGACTGTGGGAAGAAATTGGAGCACCTGGAAGAAGCCACGCAGATACAGGGGGGTGGGGCGGGGGGGAGAACGTGCAGACTCCACGCAGACAGTGACCCTAACTGAACCCAGTTCCCTGGTGCTTTGTGAGGCAGTAGTGCCAATAGTGATTGCTACTCCATGGAATTTCTAAGCCAGTCCTTCACGTGTAAGGAGGATAATTGAATGCTTTGCAGTGCTCGAAGGCAGAGATAATTCCTTAAGAGTAAATTCCAGGCCCAAAATCCTGTGTTCACCTCAGTGCTCGGACCAATATAAACTGTGTATCCCATTCTGATCATTGAAAACTGGTCAGTTCATCTTCAAATATTAGGCCCAATGTTTTGTACTGCATTTTGTTGAGAAACATTTTTTTCTGAAGGAACGGTATTTACTTAATAACAAGTTGGGATTGGTGAGTTCATGAACATCAGTATCTGAATATATCATGAAGCTGGCATTGGACTGGCGTGGGCACAGTAAGAAGTCTCACAACACTCGGTTAAAGTCCACCAGGTTTATTTGGAACCACGAGCTTTCGGAGCGCTGCTCCTTCATCAGGTGAATGGAGGTTAGCTCACAAACACAGCATATATAGGCAAAGGCACAATTGCAAGATAATTACAGATTGGAATGTGAAGAATGCTTGGAATGGAGTCATTGCAGGTCATCAAGTCTTTACAGATACAAACAGTGTGTGTGTGGAGACAGGGATAGTCACAGATTAAAGAAGCGTGAGTTATCTCAAGCCAGGACAGTTCATAGGATTTTGCAAGCCCAGGCAGTATGGCGGGGGTTATACATCATGTGACATGAACCCAGATTCTGGTTGAGGCCGTCCTCATGTGTGCAGAACTTGGCTATCAGTTTCTGCTCGACGATTCTGCGATTCCTCACTCACATGATGAAGGAGCAGAACTCCAAAAGCTCGTGATTTCAAATAAATCTGTTAGATTTTAACCTGGTGTTGTGGGACTTCTTACTGAATATAGAACATAGAACACCACAGCACAAACAGGCCCTTCGGCCCACAAGTTGCGCCGATCACATCCATATCTACCAGACCCAAGTATAACTCTCAATCCCATTAAATCCCACGTACTCATTCAGAAGTCTCTTAAAAGACCCCAGCGAGTTTGCCTCTACCACCACCGACAGCAGCCGATTCCACTCACTCATCACCCTCTGAGTGAAAAAATATATCATGGTATAGAAGAGATAGAGAAACCTTGAAGAACACTAAGGGATTTCATTGTGTCAATGACCCAACTTTAGCCTCTATAAACTCACAAGATGTTCCCTACGCGTTACTATGTCAGGGAGGTTAGTTCTGTGGTTTACTGTTTTGTTTAGATCTCATTCTTATTCTCTTAACAGACGACAAGACATGGACTGTAACACAGCACAACAACACAGAGCTAACCAAAGTCCAAGGCTCCAGTTCGGGCAAGCCTCACCTCGTGCACTTAAGTTATACAGCAAACACAGAGCAACTGCAGGCTATGATTAACAACATGGGCTACTGCGAGCAGGAAGTGTCCTACCACTGCAGAAAGTCACGTCTTTTGAACACACCCGGTAAGTACAAGGACCAAACTGTATTGCATCAGTTGCTGGAGGAATGTAATTTATGGAGCTCATTACTGACAAACTCCATGGTTCATGCCACATGGTTTGGTTCCTTGCAGCATTAGGTTTGATGTAGTTAGTTTCCTATTAATAATAATATTTGTTGCAGTTGTTTCCCAGTTGCAACGCGCAGCCATCTGCGGTTCAGTGTACTGAATCGACAGACAGACAATGGGATTGGATTCTGCCGACTGTTATTTGTAATTACGAGTAAAGCTGCTATGGTGTAGAGCTTGAGGCTTGTATTCCTTGGAATATAGAAGGGTTACGGGGTGATTTGATTGAGATTTTGGGATTTTAAAAATAAATAATATGTTCGGCAGAGACTTCTGCTAGTGGGGGAGTCTGGAACAAAGAGGCAGCACCTCAAATGTAGACACAGATCTTTCAGCAGTGAGGTTACGAAAGATTTCTTCACACAATGGTTGGTAGAATTGTGGCAGTCTCTATCCAAGACAGAGAAATAGACACAATGAAAAAGCAAAAACACAATGAATAATTACTTAGGTAATTGAATGGAGGTAACATTTTTTGCCCTTGTTAATCTATTAGTCTGATGATAAACAATATATTGCAAAAGTGAATATGTTGGTTTCAACAAAACTTGGAACAATGATGGGATCTGGCTCAAAGAAAAAATAATCAGTTTGTGGTGAAGATGTGGATTCAGCATATTTTTTAACAATCTGTTAACACTTGGAATGGAACAATTTTCCTTTTGTTTTAGAATATTGTTGATTGTTTTCTCATGGAGTGATGTGGATTATCTCAGCTATCACGTGTGAGCAGAGTTTTCGAAGCAGGCTGTTGGATGTGCGTTGGCCTGAAGCTTCCTCGGTGAGATGGAAGCTCTGAATAAAAAGATTTTTGTCGGTTCAGAGCATTAACCGGACAGGGAAAAGTCTTGATGGAGAGCTTCGTAATTGTAGTGACATTGTGTCCTCCCAGCATGACAGTGCGACACATTCTACTGAGTAACAGCATCACTTGTTTAAAGCTGACATTGATAGACTGGACGAGGATATAAAGGGACATGAAGCCAAGGCAGGTGAATGGAAATAAGATGCTGTTCAGTCATGATATTATTAAATGGCAGGACAGGGTCAAGGAGCTGACTGGCTATTCCAGTTACTGTGTTTTTATAATTTTGGTGTCTGATTCTTGATTCCAGGCCTTGCGCCAGGACTACACCATTTTTGCAGCAAAGCTCAGAAACACAAATGTTCCAGATAGTGGAGAGAGGCAAACTGAACGCCTTTATTTTTCTCACTCACTATTTATAAGCTGAGGTGTTTTAATTTTCAAAATAGGCGTGTTTCCTCAACCCCGCTGTCTGTGAAGTCAATTTTAAAATGAAAGGGATGTCAGTTTTTCTCAGCAAACTCAATTTTGAGTTAAGTCAGAAATATTGTTTATTCAAATATTCAAACCTGAGGGATGGACTTCACAACCTCATACGCTCATATAAACACTTACACACACACACACACACACACACACACACACACACACACGTACTCATACACACACATTCTCACATACATACACGCACACAAGCTCACACACACACACACATATGCTCACACACACAAAAAAACACATACAAACACACACACACACTCACAAACACACAAAAACACAAATGCTCATGCACATATGCATGCTTATACAAACACACAGACAAACAGACAAACACACACAAACGTACACACACTCACAGACACATACACATGCACACACACACACGCACACACACACACACACTTGCGCACAGTCACAGACATACACTCACAGACACACACTTTCACACACACTCATACACTCACAGGCACGCACTCACAGGCACACGCTCACACACACACACATTCAAAGACACAATCACTCACTCACAGAGACACACTACACACTGACATTCACACTCTTAGACACTCATTCACACACACTTACAGATACGCACACAGACACACATATTTACACTCAGACACACACACGCTCACAAACACACACTCACACGCATACACACACTCTCACACCCACACACACTCTCACACACACATTCATATTCACACACACACACACACCCACACCCACACTCACAAAGACACTCACACACACACACACACACACACACACATTCTCACAGACACTCACACACACACCCACTCACACACCCACACTCACACAGACAGACACACACACACACACACACACACACACACGCACTCACACAGACACTCACACACACGCAAGGAGATAGAAAACAAAACAGATTTACTACTATGAAAAACTTGAAACAAGGAAAGATATGGAGCGGGATTCTCTTATGCCTCTGTCGGCTGGTTCAATGTTTGCCAGGGACGGGTGGAGAATTTTGTAGTTGTAAGCTGGCATGAATTTCCCACGGGGTCATCCACTGGTGTTCACCATGGTGGATCAGGAAAACAGCTGGTGGCCAGAATGAAACTGATTTGCATCCCATTAATGGGATGCAGATGGAGGCTTAACTGGTATCTTCCCCCCACACACCTGATTCTCCGCAACAACAATGGGAAAGCGCTTGATCCAGAACATGTCTGGAACAATGTGACATGCAGGAGCTGGACTTACCTGAAGAATGTGTGCGGTCCCTCCAGAGTTTGGGATGCAGACTGGCATCAACCCTGGACTCTGGAACGGCACAGCAGTGGGTGGGGGCGGCACCTATCAGATAGATCTTCCAGCTTCAATGTGGAGGTCCAATCTTCAGCCTCAGAGTGTTCCTGAAGATCCATCACTTTTCTTCATGCCACCCATCTTTTTTTATTTCAGTTGTGTACCAGTGATGTTGAGCACCTTTTAAATATCAATATGATGGAAAATGGTGGTCAACTCCCCCATGGATGATTGATGAGGTTGGGTCCAGAAGATAAGGCCTGGTTTCCCATCGACCTCTGTAGTGGAAAACACTCCCGAACCCTATCCCCACCATGGGACTCGGTCCCAGAGGGGAGAATTCCACCCAGGAATAGTAATTCATGTGAATTTAAGAGTCCAGTGAGAGTTCTTTCATCGAATTAAAAACCCTACTGTGCAAAAAATGGTCTTCTGGCCCACCAAGCTGCACCAAACAACAATTCCAGTCAGGCTGTATCCCTGGATACCACACATTTACCCTGCTAAGCTCCTGACTCTAAGGGATAATTTAGCATGGCCGATAAACCTAACCCACACATGTTTGGAATCCCTACAGTACAGAAGAAGCCATTCGGCCCATCAAGTCTTCTCCAACTCTCTGACAGAATATCTTATTCACGCCATGTTCCCATTCCTCCACACGTTTACCATGGCTCATCCATCTAACCTACACAACTTGGGACACTAATGGGCAATTTGGCATGGCCAATGTACCTAACCAACGCAGCTTTGGACTGTGGGAGGTAACCGGACCACCAGGAGGAAACTCACGCGGACACAGGGAGAACGTGCAAACTTCACACAGACAGACACCCAAAGTCGGAATCAAACCCGGGCCCTGGCGCTGTGAGGCAGCAACGCTAACCATTGTGCCATCACGCCACCCATGCAGTCGGTTGGGCTTTGGAAGGCTTGAAAACCCAAATGTTGCAAAAGTAAACTAATAACAATGCATTATTCTTCAAAATAAAGCAAGAAGGGGTTAAAGTTGATAAGGATGTCTGCGCTGTCTGCTTTTCAGTAAGTGTACATATTTCGCTGTCCTGCTGAGCTATAATTATCCTTACCTAGCATAATTCCAACCAATTTAAATGCTCTATACATAGCTCTGTCCTCTAAAACATCTCCAACATGCATTGTTAAGACAGGCAGGCAGTTTTCTGAAGAGATGTGAGTGAAAGTTTTGAAGCAAGTCTCAGCGAGACAAGCCTTGTAGAATTTGTTGCAAATGGAGGTGAGTGATTCAGGCAGTTCCAGTGTGCTGACATGACAAGCATTCTGTTCTGATGATTAAGATTTCATTTAATCCCATTATCTCCAAGGATTTTTTTTTTTGATAATTCAATATTAAGCAATGGATCGCCACGTGTTGCGATATTTATGTTGCTTAATTAATTAATTAATGGAATTAATTGTTGGATAATTTGATTCCTTGAGCAGAGAAGCAGGCATGACAGAGTGGGTGTCAGACTGCTGATGTTTGATTGGCCTGGCTGAGGGTTTGCTAACCTTGCTCCGCAGCTGCCTCTTTTAATGAGGACGCCCAGGCTTTGTACAACAGCCATATAAAAGCAGCAGGGGGCAGGACTTCAAACCTGGCATAATCTGCTGATTCGCAAAGCTCTACAGAAGTCACAGTGCTACACAAAAGTGCAAAGCTGATTTCCACCCATGAGATGCAATGCAGGGTAAAGATGTGCAGCGGTAATTATTCATCTTACAGAATATCAGCTTGTGCTTCGCATGACTCCCAAATCCGACGACAAATTGCACTGATGTAGAATCTTCAAAATAGTAACAGATCCCGAAGCTGCTTTTCAGGGGCCATTACCAAAGGAACTGGAAGTCAGGAATGATTCCAAGTCAAGATTCCACCTCCATCGCCAGGAGACAGGCTTTTCCTATATTATAGTAATAGGCCAGAGTCTTGTTACTGTTCACACCAGTGCGATTTTCCTGTCCCAGTGCAGTGGGTGGCACGGTGGCACAGTGATTAGCACTACTGTCTCACAGCATCAGGAACCCAGGTTCGATTCCCAGCTTTGGCCACTGTCAGTGTGGAGTATGTACATCCTCCCACAGTCACAAAGACGTGCAGGTTAGCTAGATTGTCCATGCTAAATTTCCCCCTCACTTACACGAACAGGTGCCGCAGTGTATCAACGAGAGGGTCCTCACAGCAACTTCATTGCAGTGTTAACGTAAGCCTACTCGTGACTAATAAATAAAACTTTACACTTTAACATCAACGAAGATTTGGCTGGCTACCAAATTCTCCGACCTCGCTGCAGCAGGACTGTAGCATGAACAACTGGGAAGCTTGCACCCACAGAGTCACTGGGAAGGATTTTACTGCCGAGCTCATTCCTGAACTGGAAAATCCCGCCCAAGGTACCCCCCAACCCCCTCCACCTGCTACGGTCCCTGTGGTGGGACTGGACGGGTAAATCATTCCCGTAGAGTCATGCAGGGCAGAAAAGACTCTTCGGTCCATCAAGCCTGCACCGACAACTACCACTAAAGTCCGCGCCAATCCCATTTTCCAGCACATGCCCCATATCCCTGCATTCGAATGAAGAGGCTGTATGTACACAATACAAAGAATTTGGAAGGGACATTGATTATGCACATTCATTTCAATGCCATCTGTTTAAGCGAGTTAGTTGTTCATCTCTTTTTCCCTCCTGAGGCAATTTTGCGAGGTTATATAATTCACCTGTCAGTCATTCTTTAGCCCTCTTGTTTGTTTAATGATAGATGCTGCAATTAAAATAATAATCACTATTGTGTTCCACTTCAGGAGTGGATAGTCCAATGCCAAGTGTGGCCACTGATTGATGCTGCAAAGGCCACGGTTGTCACACAGTGGAAAAAAAACGTTCAAGGAGAATAGCAAATCTCATGATCCTGTTGGTAACCCCGCTTGAGAAACTGGGCAATCAAGAGTGTGTGTAAATACATAATTACAATGCAGTCTTTTTCATTTATTTATCTTTCGACAAGTTTGACACAATATTTCTTGATCCCTTTATTTTAACCAAAAACACAAAACCAAGTCATGAGTCAGTGGAGTTAGAATTGTCAATTCTGGTGTTGGGGCTGACCAGTTATTTGTTTTTCATAATTACCATAAGCATGCTGACATTTATCTAAGTCAGGCTGTTTCATTCTGGGGATTTAGGCTAGATCTCATTAGAAAAGCAAATGAAGAGTGCTACTTGTTTGCCTTGCCACGGGTGCCATATGTGCAGTCAATAATGCAACAGAGAGTGACTTCAATCAATGCAGTTTAAGATGGGGAATACGCAGATGGAAGTACAGAAGCAAAGTCCGAACCAATGAAATTCGCACAAGATTGCTTTATGAGCCAGTGGTGGGGTCGAGTGGGGAGAGCGAGAAACTCAAAGGGGAGGTGGGGGCAGCAGCTGAAGGTGGACAAGTCGCCAGGACCCAATGAACTGCACGCTAGGGTTTTAATGCAAATGGCTGCAGAGATAATGGAGCCATTGGTTGAAATTTTTCATAACTCACTCAGTTCTGGGAGGATAACAGAAGATTGGAAAATAGATAATGTGACTTCCTTGTTCAAAAAGGGAGAAAGGTATAAGGCAGGAACTATAGGCCAGTTAGTTTTATGTCTATTCTTGGCAAGAGGATTTGAGGGCAGCCCAGCAGCACAATGGTTAGCACTGCAGCCTCACAGCTCCAGGGACCCTGATTCAATTCCAGCCTCAGGTGACTGTCTGTGTGGAGTTTGCACAATCTCTTTGTGTTTACGTGGATGTCCTCTGGGTGCTCCAGTTTCCTCCCAAAGTCCGAAGATATGTGGGTTAGGTTCATTGGCCATGCTAAATTGACCCTAGTGTCAGCAAGATTGACATGGTAAATTGTGGTGTTAGGGGAATAGGGCCTGGGTGGGATGTGGTCAGTACAGACTCAATGGACCAAATGGCCTCCTTCTGTATTGCAGTGATTCGATGGTTCTATGGTTTTATGATTAAGAGTTTGGAGGCAATAATCAAAGAAGAAATTGCTAATTGATTAGGAAAGCTGAATATAATCAAATCTCACCAACATAATTTTATGAAAGGTAAATCATGTTTGACAAATTTCTTCAAATTCTTTAAGAATGTAACAGAAAGAGTAGATAGAGGGGAGCCTGTAGATGTTATGTATTTAGATTTCCAAAAAGGCTTTTGACAAGGTGCTGTGTAAGAGACTGGTGCATAAAGTAAAAGCCCATAGCATTGGAGGAAGTTTGTTAGCATGGATTGAAATCTGGCTGTCAGGTAGAAAGCAGAGAGATGGAATAAATGGGTCATTTTCAGAGTAGAAAGATGTAACTAGTGGATTAACACAGGGATCAGTTCTTGGCCTGCAGTTATTCATTATTTACATTCATGACTTGGAGGAAGGAACAGAAGGTAAAGTTTCAAAATTTGCCAATGATATGAAGATAGATGGAAGGGCAGGCTGTGACGAGAATATTGTAATTCTGTAATCGGATATAGATAGATTGGGTGACTGAGTGAAAACCTGGCAGATGGAGGTTGGTGTGGGAAAGTGAGGTCATGCGCTTTGGTAAGAGGAATTAAAAAGCAGATTATTATCTGAATGGAGAGAGATTGCAGGTGAATGAAGTACAGAGAGATCAAGATGTTCTCGTGCATGAATCACAAAAACATAACAAGCGGGTCTAACAAGTAGTTAAGAAGGCAAACAGCATTTTGGCCTTTATTGCAAAGGGGTTGGAGTTTTAAAATAGAAAGGTTTTGTCACAATTGTGCAGGGTGTTGGTGAGGCCTCACCTGGAATACTGCTTTCAGTTTTGGTCCCCTTACCTATAAGAGGACATAGTAACATTAGAGGCAGTCCAAAGGTGATTCAAAAGACTAATTCCTGAGATGAGAGGATTGTCCTATCAATAACAGTGAAATAGTCTGGGTCTGCATTCCTAGGAGTTTAGAGGAGTGAGGGGACCTTATTCAGACATATAAAATCCTGGGAGGGCTTTTTCCCACGTTATCACCATACCCTTTAATGTCATTTGTATTCAGAAATCTGCCAATACCTGCTTTAAACATACTCAATGACAATACTTCCATAGTCCTCTGGGGTAAAGAATTCCAAAGATTCTCAGCCCTCTGAGAAAATAGATTTTTTAAAATCTTTGTTCTAAATGACTTCCCCTTTATTTTGAAATTGTTCTTTTGGTGCAGCTTTATTTTTCATTGCACCATTGACCACAAATTCTTTGTACACTTCAAACATGCACTCTGGAATTTCTGATCTAAAATATTTTATTACTGTACTGTTAAAACTTACATGAAGTGGCACAGTGGTTAGCAGCGCTGTTTCTTAGTGCCAGAGATCCAGGTCCAATTCCCTGCTTGGATCACCATCTGTGCAGAGTCTGCATGTTCTTCCCATGTCTGTCTGGATTTCCTCGATAGACTGAAAAATGTGCTGGTTCGGTGCATTGGCCGTGCTAAATTCTCCCTCATTCTTCTGAAAAGATGATGGAATGTGGTGGCAAGGGGATTTCAGAGTAACTTCATTGCAGTGTTAATGTAAGCCACGTGTGACATTAATAAGTAAACTTTAAACTTCAAATAGTAAGCCAACATTTGTTACCTTCCAATTAGTAGGAGCTATTTCAGAATCTATAGAATGTTGGAAGACAATCATCAATGCATCTACTGTCCCCATAGTTACCTCTTTTAAAACTCTGGGATATAGAATATTGGGTTCCTGGCATTTATCAACCTTAAGTCACATTAACATTTCAAATATGACCTTCTTACTCAACTTAATTTCCTTAAATTCCTTGTTCTCCCTAGCTCTTTGGATCTCCCATTTCTGGGAAATTTCTCATATTTTCCTCAATGAAAACAGACACAAAGTGAGCTTCTCCACAATTACTCTATTCCAAATTCTAAATCCTCCTGTCTCTGCCTGTAATGGATTCACATTTGTCTTAGCCAAATATTTCCTTTTTAAGTACCTGCAGAAGCTTTTGCCGTCTGTTCTCATGTCTTTTTGCTAGTTTACATTCACACTGTGGGTGGGATTTTATGGCCTCACTCATTCCGATACCATAAGATCCCGCTTCAGGGTAATGGATATTCCTATTGAACACCTTTTCCCTGCTCCAATTCCCATGGTGGGGCGGTAAATTCCAGCTGATATCTTTCCTTTCTTTATCAGGTCCTGAGTCCTCGTTGGCTGTATTCTAAAATGCTCCCAGTTCTGACAACGCTATAAGCCTTTTCTTTTAATTTTACTAAATCTTTAATTTCCCATTAGGCACGGTTAATTGACCTTTCATTTTGGGCTTGTGTGCCTTGAAAGGATGTATATTACCTGTAAAATATGTAATAATTTCGACCATTGCCTTGTGTACCATCGCAGTTTTCAATGTATTTTCCCAACCTACCCCAATTTGCCCCTCGTAATTTCTTTCATAATTTATTGGGTGGGATTTTCTGGCTGGAGTTAAACCTGAACACAGTGGGCTGAATTTTACCATCCCGCCTGTCACGGGAATCGGAGCGGGCGAGGGGTGGACAGTGGGAAGGTCTCTTGACCCCAGGTGGGTTCATGGCAGGCGGAATGGAAAAATTTGGCCAGTTGTGTTCAGTTTTAACTCCCTAGCTTCACTTTGAACTATCTCACATTCAACCTATTAAAACCTTTTGAATGTCTTTCTCTTAATGTACGAAGAAACTTAGTGCTATAAAATAACAAGAATTTTACAACGTTTCATTTGCAGGTTACTCACAAGTTGAACTCGGATTAAAAACACTTTATTTGTGATAAATTAATTATCAGTTACATTAATGGAATTTCAGCCAGGTGCAGATTATTAAGATGTCTACGATAAACATTATTTGAGCAACATTTCTTCGGAAAAGCAATTACGTTTCCAAAATGCCGAACAATTGCAGTAGTTCGTGACAAATTTTGCGTTCGGCAATATGCGATTAGCTTTGAATAGAAAGTTGAGAAAATAACGCTTCTCAAAATGGGTGCAACTCAGATGCAGCCTGTGCCCAAAATGGAAATTCTGATGACTTCCAGCCCAGGATTTTAATGAAAGTGCTTGAGGAAATTACAAGTGCTTCTGACATAATTGTGCTAACCTCCCGAGATTTAGGAATTACCTCTTTAGTTGAGAAAATTGCGAATGGAAATCTGTTATTTAGGAGAGAGGATCCAGGAAATTATAAGCCCATTTGCTCATAGAAATCTAGAAATATAGAAGCTAGAAGCATGAGTAGCCCATTTAACCCTTTGAACCTGCTCCACCATTCATTATGATGTAGAGATGCCAGCGTTGGACTGGGGTGCGCACAGTAAGACGTCTCACAACACCAGGTTAAAGTCCAACAGGTTTATTTGGAAGCACGCACTTTCGGAATGCTACTCCTTCATCACCTGATGCAGCATTTACAAAGATCTTTAGTAGTCAGATGCACAAAAGTCAGGGTGGCACGGTGGCACAGTGGCTAGCACTGATGCCTCATGTGCCAGGGACCAGGTTCGATTCTTGGCTTGGGTCGCTGTCCATGTGGAGCCTTCACATTTTCCCCGCGTCTCCATGGATTTCCTTCAGGAGCTCCGGTTTCTTCCTACAGTCTGAAACACATGCTGGTTAGGTGCATTGGCCATGCTAAATTCTTCCTTCACTGTACCCGAACAGGCGCCAGAGTGTGGTGACTAGGGGATTTTCACAGTAACTTCACTACAGTGTTAGTGTAAGCCTATTTGCGACAATAATAAATGAAGTTCAAAAATGATCACCGAGGCTGATGGCAGGTTGGCCCTCATGACACGAGAGGACTAGAATATAAAGGAGTTATAGGTGGCAGAGGCAGACACACTGGGATCGTTTAAGATTTATCTGGATAGCCGCATGAACAGACTGGGAATGGAGGGACACAAACGAGTAGTCTAGCTGGAAGCATGAGCGGCGCGGACTTGAAGGGCCGAAGGGCCTGTTTCCTGTGCTGTATTGTTCTTTGTTCTTTGAGTTAAAGTTTTGCTACAGTTTTACTAAGCCCTTGTTAGACCAGATCTGGACACTGTGGACAGCTCTGGGCACAGTACCTTCGAAAGGCCTTGGAAAGAGTACAGCAAAGATTCACCAGAATGGGACCAATCTTCAAAGGTTAAATTGCAAGGCAAATTGTGTGCTCTGGGATTTTGGGAGGTGATTTGATGAAAGCTTTTAGGATCTTGCAAGGAATTATTTGGATCGATAGGGAGAAACTTCTTCCACTTATGAGGGAGTTTGCAACAAAGGAACATATAACTTCAAATCAGAGGATATTTTGGAAAGAAGATCAGAAGCCACTTTATGCAAAGGGTAATAGAACCATCTGATAAAAAGAAGGAAATGCCTAATCAATTAATAATTTTAAATCTGTGATTCAGAGATGTTAAGACACAAATGTAGCAAAGAATATAAGACTAAAACAGGTGAATCAAGTTAAGATACAGAAGAGTCATGATCTCAATGAATGCCAGAACAGGTTTGAAGGGATGAATGGTCTACTCTTGTGTCTGGATTCCCAGCCATCAGGACATACCAAGATCATTGGGATACTCAACCATTGGAACTGGTACAGGGTGGTACAAGTGTTATTTCTTGACTCTGCAACCAGCTCAACTCAGCTGCTGATGGAACCTCTTGCATATCTTTGTTGCCTCCAGACTCATTTTTGTGGCAAAATTCAGTCATTCCTTCCTATTGCCCCTGGTCTGACAAAATTTGAATTTAAAATTGTTATTCTGGTTTTTGAACTCCTCTATGGTCTCCTTTTGTCTATAATCTTCTCCAGGCTTACAACCTTCCAAAATTTCTATGCGATAATTTTTTAAAAAATTCACTCATGGGACATGTGTATCGCTGGCTGGCCAGCATTTATTGCCCATCCCTAGTTGCCCTTCAAAAGGTGGGGGTGAGCTGCCTTCTTGAATCACTGCAGTCCACATGCTATGGGTTGTCCCACAGTGCCATTAGGGAGGAAATTCCAGGATTTTGACCCAGTGACTGTGAAGGAACGGCGATATATTTCAAAGTCAGGATAGTGAGTGACTTGGAGGGGAACTTGCAGGTGGTGGTGTTCCCGTGTACCTGCTGCTGTTGTCCTTATAGATGGAAGTGGTCGTATGCTTGGAAGGTGTGCTGTCTAAGGATTTTTGGTGAATTTATGATGTGCATTTTGTAGATAGTGCACACTGCTGCTATTGAGTGTCGGTGGTGAGGGGAGTGGATGTTTGTGGATGTGGTGCCAATCAAGAGTGCTGCTTTGTCCTGGATGACACCTGGATGGTGTCAAGCTTCTTGAGTGTTGTTGGAGCTGCACCCATTCAGGCAAGTGAGGAATATTCCATCACACTCCTGACTTGTGCCTTGTAGAAGATGGATAGGCTCAGGGAAGTCAGGAAGTGACTTACTCGTCGCAGTATTCCTAGCCTCTGGCCTGCTCTTGTAGCCACTTGGCTTATGTGGTGAGTCCAGTTCAGTTTCTGGTCAATGGTAACCCCAAGGATGTTGACAGTGGGGGATTCAGTGATGATTACACCAATGAATGTCAAGGGGTGATCGTTAGAGTGCCTCCTATTGGTGATGGTCATTGCCTGGCATTTGTGTGGTGCAAATGTTAAAGAACCAAAATCTAACAGAAACCATCATCAAATTTACCATTTAATGGTCAATGTTCCACAGCATCCAAACTTAGTTCCTGTAATTTTGCCTCACAATTTAACCTTTGGAGACTAGTCATATTCTGGCAAATCTTTGCTGTACTCCTTTCAAGGCCTTTCTAAGGTATAGTGCCCAGAGCTGTACATTGTGTCAAGACATGGTCTAATCAGGGTTTAGTATAATTGTAGCAAAACTTTAACACCTTTATAATCATAAAATTATAGAATCCCTACAGTGCAGAAGGAGGCCATTTGGCCCATCAAGTCTGTACCAACCATAATCTCAGCCTGACCCTATTCCTGTCTCTTGCACACTCCTGATTTTAATTGGCCCATCGTTAGCAGTGTGCCCTCAGCTGTCTGAACCCTAAATTCTGGAATTGTCTGCCTAACACTCTCTGCCCTTGTCCTCTTTTGAGATGGTCTTTGAAACCAACCCATCTGACCAAAAGCTTTTGGTCATATGTCCTAATCTTTCCTCATGTGATCTCTGTCGAAAATGGTGCTTGATAACACTGCTATGAAGTCCCTGGTGGTAGTTAACTATGTTGAAGGTGGTACGGACCCAATGTCAACATAAATTGAATGGGTTTTGTGTGAGTTAAAATCTCACCACATGTCACCGCAAGAAATTGACAATTAAGGTTGCAAATTTGTTCTTAGCCTTGACTCACCTGGTAACACTTATCTCTGAATTGGAAGACCATGGGTTCAAGCCCTTCTCCTGGGCCTGATTATATCACATAGGCTGATGCTTCCCCACACTGCATTGACAAAGAAATGCATTTTTTGAGGTGGTATCTCTCATCAACGAAGTTTAACCAAGTCCCTGAACACTTGTTTCGTGAACATAAAAGATCCATGGAACTATTTGATCAGCAAAGGCTCTTCCAGTCCCCTGGTGAGTTTGTTCATTCATCGTTTGTTCTCGTTACATACCGATTGCAGCTTCATGGCCTGGATAAACTAATTAATTGAGCCAAATGAACTGTGTTTTGGGGCATTAAGATGAAGTCCACGTATTCAAAATTCCATTTACTTTGTCACAGTTTAAAAAAGGATGAACAACTATTGGCAATTTCATTGCCATGTGTCACAATCTCTATGGGTGTACATGAAGTAATTTGTTGTGTAAAATGCTTCGAGACCTTTTAACATGACAAGGTGTTATGTAAAACAAATTTTATATATTTCTCTGCCACTATCCTTTAATCTTTTACATGATTCATGCTGTGTCATCCTCTGTACTTTCCTCTACAGTAAGTCTTTCAAACCTAAGCACATTTGCCACATCACACCCCACCAAAGGTCTTCTACAATCCTTTAATCTTCCATTTATGTTTGCTATCAACCGCTAGTAACGAACATCAGATATCCGCAATCCATAAGTGCACGCAAGGTCCAAATAGCGATATTTCATTTTCAACTAAAACATCTTCAATTTTACTTCTGTGACCCGTAGTTTTGTCTCTCGAACATCCATGCCCACTGATTGCTCAGGTTGCTCGACTGGGTAGCAGAGAGCGTATTCTTTGCTCAGCATATCCTACGCTTGTCAGTACACAGGTTCTGACCCTCGGTTTAACATTGTAGTAACTTGTTCGGTTAGTATCTGGCACATCTTTATTTTGCGGGCACCAATTCTTCAGGGAATGTGACCAATTTCTCTGCTCTGAATGTTTGGTGCAACATTTCTAGCTGATGGTAAGGCAATGGAAGAAGAATAAACTTCTGTTATTTAGGTTGTCCTTTGACACTTGGTTTACCTTTGTTCTGCCACTTACACATTTTCTGCCAGTGAGAAGCATGCCACAGAGAGGCCAAAGAATCTCGTCCAATTTTATTGAATCTCAACAATTAGCGCGGAAAGCCTCATTGTTTGTCTGAATTGTTTACCTTATGATCTTTGTGGTGAAAATGTCAAAAAGAAGCTTACTGCAGGTACCCTGTACTCATTATTCAACAATACATCTTACTTCGCAAACTGTTTTATTGACTTTAAACTATCGATAGCTTGGGCTAGTGTAATATGAATTGATATGTGGTATCGGAAAACCAAAATGATTTGAAATCCAAACCGCAATCGGCCCCAGAGGTTTTTGGATAAAGGATACCAGGCCTAACATCATGGGACCTTTCACATTTGCATGAGAAGGAGATTGGGCCTTTCTTTTCACATCTCATCCAAATGACCCTCACTACTGCACTGGATTGCCAGCCTGTGCTTGCTGCTCGAGTGGGACTTGAACCCATAGCTTGCTTCAGACCTAATGTCCATTAGACCATAGGCCACACTCTATTACGGCTGTCAGAATTAATACACTGACTTCTTTTCTGGAATCCCCCATGCATCTGTGTGTTTCTGCGCTCCAAGGCACCCGCGATGGCACCTCTTCCATTCTTTTGCGAGGCAATGTAATTTTCCTGGGTGTTTTGATATTCCTACCTTCTGTTGTCAGTGCCAGATATTTCAAGACAGCTAGATTTCATTGCTGGATGAGGCAATCCAAAAATTATAGTTAACGGTTTCCTAATTTAGGGAAAATCTGTTTGATAGATTTTTTTTACTCATGCAGCTAATTTTTCCACTCTGCACTTGTCAGGGTTGCATCCTTTGTATTCAGCTTTTCACATTTGTGAATCATTGTTTGATCCCATGTTGGCTAAAATGAGTCGTGTTCAACAAGGATCAAGAAGTGATATATTATTCATGCCAGTGTGTAGTCACATTTAAGTAGTTAAGGCAACATTTTTGCTTCTGGCTACGTCTTCCTTATTTGGTGCAGGCTGTGATTCAGGCTTGGAAAGTAACACAAGAAAAACAAACCTGATGAATCAAATGACTACACGGTGCTCTCTTTATCTGTTCTCTACCATATGACTTATTTCCATGTATCTGCTTTCAGGCAGAAAGTCAATCGCATGCATGCATCGCACGAGAGACGCTATCTTTGTCCCTCCACAATACTCCATAAAATAAGTGCTCAATTTAAAGTTATCAATATTCAACTGGGAGGACAATTCTTTGATGCAAAGGGGTCAATTAGTGTTGAAAGAGAAAGGGAAGGTTAATGTTTTGGGGTAGCCCTTCATCCGAACTGAATTTACAGCACATCGACTCGATTGAAGAACCCACAGGAATGTTAACCTTATCCTTTGTCCTCCATGTGCTAATTGATTGACAATAACAACAGTCTATCTTTCTGTGACAGCTTTAATGTGGTAAAATAGCCAGAGGTTCTTTGCGAGGTGGGGGTGGGGGGTTTGGGTGGAATCAGACAAATGAATTCAAAGCAAATCAAAGAAAGAGACATTGCCCTGGTTAACAAAAGCATTGATGTGGATATGCCGGCGTTGGACTGGGGTAAACCCAGTAAAAAGTCTGACAACACCAGGTTTAAGTCCAACTGATTTATTTGATAGTAAACTCACAAGCTTTTGAGGTTTCCCTCTTCTTCACTTGAAGAAGATGATGAAGAGGGAAACCGCGAAAGCTTGTGAGTTTACTATCAAATAAATCGGTTGGACTTAAACCTGGTGTTGTCAGACTTTTTACTAACAAAAGCATTGTCAGAGAGGGAGCACCTTGAGGGAAGAACGAAGGCAAAGAATCATAGAATCCCCACAGTGCAGAAGAGGTCATTTGACCTGTCAATTCTGCACCAACTCTCTGACAGAGCATCTTACCCAGGTCCTCTACCCAACCTTATCCCTGTACATTTACAATGGAGAATCCATCCAACCTACACACCTTTAGATAATAAGGGACAATTTAGAATGGCCAATCCATCTAACCTGCACATCTTTGAACAATAAGAGGAAATTTTGAATGGTCAATCCGCCTAACCTACACATCTTTGGACATTGAGGGACAATTTAGCATGGCCAATCCAGCTAACCTGCCCATCTTTGGACACTAAGAGACAATTTAGCATGGCCAGGCCACCAAATCTGCACATCTTTGGACACTAAGGAACAATTTAGAATAATCAATCCATCTAACCTGTACATATTTAGACTGTGGGAGGAAAGCGGATCACCTGGAACAAAACCACGCAGGCACAGGAGAACATGCAAACACCACACAGACAGTCATCCAAGACTGGAATTGAACCCAGGTCCCTGGCACTGTGAAGCAGCAGTGCTAACCAATGTGCTACTGTGCCATCCACTATAGTTACTGTTCCAACAATATCAAATGCTTATTATTTAATGTAAAGGAGTCAATTAGTGTTGAAAGAGAAAGGAAGGTGATAAATAAAGTAGATTACTAAGCTGCTTTATTTTGGCACCCTCTACCCCTTACACTACAGAAATAGGTTGCTGAGTGCTGTACAGCACATAAAAAAGGCCCTTCAGCCCATCAATTCCATGCCAATTGAGGACAAACAACCCTGGGCTGCAATAAAAGCCATACAACATTAAAAAAATGTTAATGATTGTCCTAAATCTTATGCTTCACTTGTAGAAAATTAGGTGGACCATTTAAAGATCCATTGACCTCAATGACGCAGGAATTTCTGGTCACAGGGTGGGCACTATGGGAAAATTTTTCATGTCAGATTTCCAGCAAGTGCATTTTTCTTTCTCCTTATCTCAAAGCCCTGGTAATATCATTGAAAATCTAGCATTGGTACATTCTGATTAGCAAAGCTTTACAAAAACTTGAAATAGAAGCTATTACTCCCAAATTAATTGGAAGAGGGAGCTAAAGATTGCAGTACTTTGTACACATTTGACTTAAGTTTATTCATTTGTTACAAGTAGGCTTACATTCACACTGAAATGAAGTTAACTTGAAAATCCCCTAGTCGCCACACTGCAGCACCCGTTCGGGCACACTGAGGGAGAATTTAGCATAGACAATGCACCTGACCTGCACATCTTTGGAGCTTGGGAGGAAACTGGAGCACCCAGAGGAAACCCACGCAGACACAGAGAGAATGTGCAAACTCCACACAAACAGTGACCCAAGCGGTGAATCGAATCTGGGACCCCGGTGCTGTGAGGCAGCAGTGCTAACCACTGTACCACTGTGACTTGGTACAAGCGCCAGCACAAAACACCCATTGCAGGCGACACTGGCCAAAGCCTGGAAATACCCAAAACAAAAAGGTAAAAATGTCAAACAACATGACAATGAATGAGTAATCCCCTTTTCCCCAACCCAACCGGTAACCATGAGGATAATTGTCCTTTATTAATACATTTTTCTTTCGCTTGCAAGAATTCTAGTCTCAGTGGGTGTCCAAGTATTTACTTTAAATTCCTTCCTTCTTCCTGATTCTTCATTGGCTCTAACCATTGCTAGATTCTTCCAAAACAGCTGTTTCCTTTAAATAACTTGAAATGGCAGCTGGCACCATGGGTGGCACCAATACTACATTACATCCCGAGGGCAGTCAGCTTGGATTCTATTGAACGAGGTTTATTATTCTTTAGACACTGATATCTTCGTTATATAAATGAAGATCTGTTTGCCTATAGTTCAAAACTCAGCTATTGTGTGATATCAGCAGATTTGTTTACAGCATGTCTGTGTGAAATTGTTTTCTCCCTTTTTCAAGGGGAGCATTGAGCCACATAATATCAATGAGTAACGTTTATTTAAAATGCAGTGACTTGTATTTAATTTGCTGCTTGTGAAGTATATTTTTTCAGCATTCACTGAGGATTGTTGTACTTGTCAAGTTAGAAAGGAGGTGAAAGCTTTCTGACAGAGTTAAACAGAGTAAGCATAACCAACTCCCTCCATCAACAAAAATTAAACCAAAGGTGTCCTCAAATGTATCGTATGATTAATTGTAACACAGTGACTTTGGCTAATGAGAAAATGTTATTTGGTTTAGAATTTTGTCCAATGTCTGGGTAATTCATAGAATCACAGAATCCCTGCAGTGCAGGAGAGGCCATTCGACCCATGAAGTCTTCCCCTCTCTCCAATAGGGTATCTTAGCCAGACTTTCTCCCCTCCCCCATCCCCAATACCCTATACATTTCCCATTGCTAATTCACCTATCCTGCATATCTTGGGGCATTAATGGGCAATTTAGCATGGCCAATCCATCTAATCTGAGCATTGTTGGACTAAGAGAAGAAACCAGAGTACCTGGAGGAAACCCATGCAGACACGAGGAGAACTTACAAACTCTACACAGTCATCCAAGGCCGGAATTGAACCGGAACCCAGGTCCCTGTCACAGTGAGGGTCCCTGGCATTGTGAGCAGTCCTAGCCATTGTGCCACGATGCCACAATCCCCCCTCCATATCACTCGCTCATCCCAACCAGCCAATCAAACCCCACCCAACCCAACTACCCCTTGACTGCCACCACTGTCACCATGTCTAACCCCCCGGACTATCTGACTACTCATTCACCCGACTACCCATTCATCTGCCTGCCTGCCCATCTACTTACCTGACTACCCACTCATGCATCTACCCATGTATTCAACTGCCTTCTCACACACTCATCCTTTTCACCAAGCCAACTATCCAGCTGACAACTCACTTACCCCCAACCACCCACCTTATCCATTCATTCATTCAACCATTCACTAACACATTCATTAAAAGACTGGGCATTTAAATACTTACCAGAATATGGCAGCTACTGCTTTAAAAAGGTGGCATGTCCTCCCTTTCCCCTGATTCTGTTCACTGCCATTAAATGGGACATACTCCGCTGTCCACTTCTGTATCAGCTCAGAAAGGAAGGAACAGGCAATAAAATCAGTCAGGAAATCCTTTGTGGGCAATGGCATTGCTATTGACTGGAAAATTTGGGCCAAGGAGTTAGATTGAAAGTGCAGCAGGGCACAAGTTGACCTAAAGTTGCAGATTCTCCCAATGTTTCATCACTTTAGATGATATGTGCGCTTGAGGAAGCGTAATATTTTTCTTATTCATTCACAGCTATTGGGCACCACTGGTATTTATTGCCCATCCCTAATTGCCCTTGACAAAACTGGGAAGACCTTTACTTGGGGGTCATAGTTTGAGGATAAGGGGGAAACCTTTCAGAACTGAGATGAAAAATCTCTTCACCCAGAGAGTGGTGAATGTGTGGAATTCAATACCACAGAATGTAGCTGAGGCCAAAATGTTGTGTGATTTCAAGAAGAAATTAGATATAGCTCTTGTGGCTAAAGAGATACTTACTGGGCAGGGCTGAAACCATGATCAAGCAGAGGACATAGCTAGCCCATTGCGCTTGGGGTGCGCTAACACCTGCAATCATGGTTTTCCCTGGTAGAGTAAAGAATCAGGGCCACCAGTGAGATTAAACCGAGGCTCTACCTGATGGAATTTTTCAAAGCCAATTTGGCCTTTTGGCTAAGATGAAACATTAGATCAAGCCCAGGATGGGTGCAATGCCTCATCCTGTCAGCTTGGATCTGGTTTGATAAAACCCAAAATGGGATGCAAAGTCTTGTCTTCTCAGCTTGGATCTTGTTTGTCCCTCGTGTGGGGACCATGATTGGACTTAATTAGCTTTTTGATTAGGAATAAAGTACCAAAAGGTACAGAAATAAAGGGATCAAGGGATGGGGAGGAAGGCGGGATCAGGATATGGAATTTGATGATCAAAATGAATGGCAAAGTAGGCTTGATGGACCAAATGGCCTACTCCTGTTTCTATTTTCTGTATTTCTATGTGTCACTTTCTCAAATTAAACTGACTGGCTTCTGAGGGAGATTAAACCATATTGTTCTGGTTTTTGAAGCCACACATAGGCTAATCCAAAAGTAAAGTTCATTTATTAGTCATAAGTAATGCTTACAATAACACTGCAATGAAGTTACTGTGAAATTCCCCTAATCATCACACTTCAGTGCCTGTTTGGGTCAATGCACCTAACCAGCACGTCTTTCAGAATGTGGGAGGAGACCAGAGCACACACACCCAGACACGGAGAGAAAGTGCAGACTGCACACAGACAGTGGCCCAAGCCAGGAATCGAACCCAGGTCCCTGGCGCTGTGAGACAGCTGTGCTAACCACTGTGCCACCATGCCGTGTAAAGGAGATGGATTTCCTCCTGGTGGTGATTGCAGTGAACCCAATTTTTTTTTTATAGACAATCCTACAGAGAGCAGATTTTATTCCAATTAAAACTAAATTCCCCAATTGGGATTTGAATTTGTGTTGCTAAATCATTCACCCAGGTCACCACCACCTTTCCACTGTAAAGCACAAGATAAATTTGTCTGCTCTTGTAAATCAAGATATTCTCTCCAGAAATTCAGATTTTAATTATTGACACTTTATTTGGAGCGTTTCCAGATGTTTTAGTGCTGACTGTAATTTTGTCTTTTAAGTCAAAATTAATTGAGAAGTCAAAAGATAAAAGCAAGTCAGGGAATTTCAGCACCACTTTGCAAGGTCCAGTCACTTCTTTGGAAGTCTATTTTTCAAAATGTCATGTCAATCTTTTGAAGTCAAATGGAAGTTAAAATCGAAAGAGACGTCAGATGGACTGCCATTTGCCATCACTCATTCTGCACTTGCATACACAGTCAGAAGACAGTTAATTGGCAATTAGCTTAAAACCATAGCTGGATTCAAACCATGATCAATTACCTGTGCCTAATTTACAGGATGGATTGGATACCATTAGCTTCCCAGCAGGGTTCAAAGATACTCATCCTCTGATTTCTTACCCTTGAACAGTACCTAATCTGTGATCCCTTTCTTGGAGGGTGGCTCGGTGTCACAGTGGTTACCACTGCTGCCTCATGGCGCCAGGAACCCCTGTTCGATTTCCAGCTTGGGTGACTGCCTATGCGGAGTTTGCACATTCTCCCCGTGGGTTTCCTCTGGATGATCTGGTTTCCGAAAAACATGCTGGTTAAGTGCATTGGCCGTACTAAATTCTCCCTCACTCCCTCCGAACAGGGACTGTTATGTGGCAACTGATGGATTTTCATATTAACTTCGTTGCAGTGTTAATATAAGACTACTTGTGACATGAATAAATAAACTAAATAAATACAAGGATATGCTTGAGATGAAGTAAATTTTGGGGTGCAAGGGGTAACTCTGACTTTGGGTGATAGTGTAAAACTGGTGTAATTGGAGCAGCAATCCTTTATCAACCTTTCCCTAGGCCTGAACAGAATAAAATTTGCAAGAGAGCTGTGTGAATGGCCACAGATCTGATATTGCTCATTTTACAGCATTAGCCAGTGTCAGAGTGCCTCTCATTGTATGAGGAGTGATTACAGGATCTAACGATTCATCCACTATTGACCTGCATCATTGCACTACTCTGTAAAAAAGAGCCTTAGTATATTTTACAGGTCTTTTTGAGCTATGGAGCCTAATGGGCTGTTTAATGTAGGGCCCTGGGCTGATTAACTCTATTACATTGAGAAACAGGCTATTTAACCCGTAAATTACAAAATCAAATAGGTACTTAAAGCAATTGCTGGCTTCTTTGAAACTGATTAAATACGAAATTATTTTGTGTTTAAAATAAATCCGACATCTGTTAATTGACTGGAGTAGAAAGTATAACAAGGGATATTAAATCACTATTGGCTGTTTCTAGTTCCAGTACACTGCTGGCTGGCTTTGCCTAGTACAGTATTCAAACACGTGGATTGATGCCGCATTGGATAATGGAGGGATTTGTGCAAATTAATAAATGGGTTTATTAAAATTGTACACAAAGGAAATTAAAGTTTCATTAGTCTTTCAGAAAGCACCAATGCCTCCTGTTCTTGATTGTAAAGAAAGAAATACTCATACCTATACAGCGATTTTTCACAACTTGTTTTCAAGAATGGCAAAGCAGGCGCGAGGGATCGAATGGCCCACTCCTGTTCCAAATTCTCATGATCATATGTTAGTTTGTTCCGATGACAGGGGTGGAACCATGATCTGGCAGGGGATGAGGCTAGCCCATTGCGCTTGGGGTGCACTAACACCTGTCCAGGCAAGGGTAAAGTAAAGGATCAGGGTCACCAATGAGATTAAACTGAGGCTTTACCTGACGCAATTTTTCAAAGTCACCTCGGCCTTTTGACTAAGATGAAGTGTTAGACCAAACTCGGATAGGGCGCGATGCCTCACCCATCGCATGGATCTTGTTTGATCGAGTCCAAGCTGGGATGTATATCTTGGTCTTGCCAGCTTGGGACTGGTTTGTCCCTCATGTGGGGACTATGATTGGACCAAACTTGAATGAGTTTTTTTGATTAGATATAAAGTATTGAAAAGAAAGCCCGTTTTGAAGTGTTATGTAGGAAATGCCACAGCCAAATTCTGCACAGCACACTCCCACAAGCAGCTATGTGATAATAGCCAGATAACCTGTGATATTAGTTGAGGGATAAATATTGGCCAGGACACCATTAATATTGATTATAGCTATAGCTTTACAAGGAAGTAAGGCCTTTTAGCACAAACACTAGTTTTGCATCATAAATATTCAATAGCGAAGCAGGCTTGAGGGGTTGAATTATCTACTCCTGACCCGGGTTCTTATGCTCTTATCAAATAAGATGTTATTGAGTTTGATTTACAGCTAGTATTAGGAAAATGGAACTAGTTTTCTAGAAGGAATATGTGTCTGTCCCCCATGGTCAAATTTCTCCTGCAATGTGATGCAGAGTTAATTTTGAGATGAATTCTACAGTGTAATCTCCTGGCTTGAGAATGGGCATGGTGGCGTAAAGGTGATTCTAATCAAAGCGCAAAGCCAAATTTAGACCACCTCTTGTCACTCTACATAATCGAGGACAAGGAGACCTGTGGACTGTGCAACCTCCTGCAGTGCGATCAGTGGCAGCTACTTGTCAAGATTCCAGAATTCATATTAATGTTAACCTTCCCCCTCTTGATGGCCAAGCGGAAATATATGCACAGGAAGTGACCTCAGTCGAGGCTACTATTGCATGCTACACCTGGAGCCAACCCTTCCACAAGTGAGGGGGGAGGGGTAGAGTGATGGATGGGGGGTGGGGGGGGGGGTGCATGTGGGTAGGGTGGGGAAATTCAGCAAATTTCAGGGGATTAGCAGGGAAAGTGCATGAGGTTACAGGGATAAGGTCTGGGTGGGATCGTGATCGGTGCAAACTCGGCAGGCCATCTTTCTGCACTGTAAGGATTCTATGAAATGTTTGCACTAATAAATGCTACTCCATAAAATTGAAAAGTTGAACAGTATAGATACATTCCAGGGAAAGGTTAAAGTGCAAGTTTATTCTTTAATAGGCTTACGTTAACAATGCAATGAAGTTACTGTGAAAATCCCCGGGTCGCCACACCCCGGTGCCTGTTCAGGTACAAAGGGAAAATTTACCATGGCCAATGCATCTAATCAGCATGTCTTTCAGACAGTGAACATAGTACATCACAGTGCAGTACAGGCCCTTCGGCCCTCGATGTTGTGCCGACCTGTGAAACCAATCTAATGACCATATAAACTACACTATTCCAATATCATCCATACTGTGGGAGGAAACCAGAGAACCCGGAGGGAACCCACATAGAGAACATGCAGACTCCACAAAGACAGTGACCCAAGCTGGGAATCGAACCTGGATCCATGGCGCTGTGAGGCAGCAGTGCTAACCACTATGCCACCATGCTGTCCACAGTTGAATCGCTTTGATTGAAGATATTGAATGATAGATTGAAGCTGAATAGCATGGATATGTTTCAGGAGGAGGTGGACAAGGATTGAGAGGAGTGGGCAGAAATGTAGAGGATCAGCCATGACCGAATAAAGTGGCTCGAGAAACTGAGTGGCCTACTCCTTGTTCATACGAACGAGCTCAAAGGTTATATGGTCTACTCCTGCTCTATTCGTAAGAAAGGAATAAGAGGTTATGCTGATTGGTTAGATGAATTAAGGAGGCTTGTGGGGAGCAGGAACACCGGCACAGAGCAATTGACCCCAGTGGCTTGTGCCTGTGTTTTAAATACTGTGTAATTTTCTGACTGCTGTTACAGCAGCTGGAAAGCGCTGGTGAAGATTCCCCTTAAATGCAGGATTGGGCACAGCTGTGATGCCATCTGTAACAGCTTTCAAAGATGGGCGACCACCTATAGGTTAACGAATGAACGATTTATTAAGTTAAGTACCGATATGCAGGGAGTGATATAAAAGTTACCGTACTCCACGACACCAGACTCCCAGCAGGCAAGGAAAACCTACCCTCCTCCCTAGAATTTGTGTGCCTTGGCCCGAATGGTTGAACGGGTCACGTGGCCCTCTGACAGCCCGCTCCCGGAAGTGGCACATTACCACATCCTTCCCCCTTTAAGTTTCAGATTCGCTCATTTCAATAATAATTGAACTTTTTACAATTTTATACAACAAATGGATCTCAATCACAGTCACTTTTAAAATAAGGGGACAGTCAGCTTTTGGTCTGTGAGTCAAATTCCCTTTACCCCTGCATCCTCTTTAGCTCTGAGACTCTTTGCTCAATTCCTCCTGCATCCTCTCTGGCATCTCGACTACCAGTGACTTTCCATCAAACTTGGTGGACCTTGCCTCCTTGCAGGTTCTACAGTTCCTTCACTCCTCCCTCCCTGCCCACCTTTTCTGGCACTTCCTAAGGCCTGGGTGACATTCAGTGCCCTATTCGAATTAATCTCTGCCTCTGATCATAATTTCTTTTATCTAGTTATGTTGTTGACAATGCAGGCTAGCCTGTCTGTCAACATGTCACTGAGTGCAAACCCAAATTCTCACTGTTCAGCCTTCTACCTTCAGCCGGCCATGACTGCCATTTTTCCAGAGCTCTTTTCCTCGAATTAAATTTGTATATCACCGAGGGCTTTAGAATATATTGTCACTTGACTAATTCCACAAACTCCTCAATAGTGCTGGAGTTGTGGGGTGGGGAGGGGGGGGATGCAGCTGGAGAAGTCAGACTCCTTGTCAAGCTATATGTTGGAGCCCCACAGGCTGTTAACAGCATTACCCACTTCTTTTCTTCCCCCCAGTTCCATTGGCCTTCACAACATAGTACAGATGATCGACATACTATATCCACTGCTCTGTGTTAGGCTCAAATGGGTCTAATATTCAAAGAGAGGCATTTTGACATTCTGAATGAGCTTGCTTCAAAAAAAAAGCCTTCCGCAAGAAGCCTGCTCTCCAGATCTCTGCAGCGGTATGAAGACATTCCAGTTGATCCTCATCGCCGAATGTAGTACCTTTCAAAGACAGGCGACCACCAAAGAGATTAATAAATGAATAGTTTACCAAGGTTGGTAACTACGTAGAGAGTATTATCAAAGCGGCAACTCCTCGGTGGGACTGAGAATTCCGTCACCAATGAACAGCGCACCACCACCGAGAAAAACACTGAGGGGAGGCTGAAGAGTCTCTCCCAAAGGCTACTGTGTTTCACGATGCCAGACTCCTAACTGGTAAGGAAAGCCCCCGCTCCCTGTAGGGTTCGTGCACTCTGGCCCAATTGGGCAAATGGGTCAAATTACCTTCTGCTCCCTTAAAAAAAAAGGGAAGTCTGCCATACCTTCTGTGACTAAATAGCCTGCACTCACTTCATCATGCCTCGATGAGAACTGGCAACTTGCATTTGATATTTGTTCACGTACAGTCCTACGTGAGTCAATGGAAATTTATACTGTGCCTACCTTTGGGATAAATAAACTGAAGCTACAGTGACGGCCAAATATGTGGCCCCTCATGGGCAGAGTCAGTGGTATAGTTGTTGTGGAACCTGAGAACTTGCAATGTCTCTACTTATTTTTAGTTTATGGAGGTTATTGCCAGCAATGTTAAGCCCTCGTAAATACTTACTGAGAAAACATTGGCATGGATCCATTTGTGCCAGTTTACGACTGTGATCTGAAGGCATCGGGACTGCTTTTTGTGTTCATTTAACCAGATATAAAACTGGATCTGAACAGTAGCAGCCCATTCAGCTAATCTCCGAGAATAAAGCTCCAGTTGTCCTTAAGCAGTAGTCTGCAAATGAAAATGTCAGTGAAAATAGTTATCTGCAAGTGAGAGACATTTAAACTCCATGATCTTTATCTGCACAGCAACACTGAAGGAAAGAACCAGGTGACATATGCTTCAATATTTCAAATGCTTTTCCCTCAGTCAAATTCTTTTCATCCAGGAATACAAATGCTCAGTAAGTTTATTTTTCCGTGGGGCAGCATGGTGGCACAGTGGTTAGCGCTGCTGCCTCATAGCACCAGGGATCTGGGTTTGATTCCGGGTTTGAGTCACTGCCTGTGTGGAGTTTGCACATGCTCCCCGTATCCGCGTGTGTTTCCTCCCACATTCTGGAAGCCGTGCTGCCTAGGTGCATTGACCCAAACAGGCGCCGGTCTATAGTGACCAGGGGACTTTCACAGTAACTTCACAATCCTTACTTGTGACTAATAAACTTTACTTTTCCCTGATGCCCTGGAATGATATTTTCTTTCCCTTTAATTCTACCTTGTTCCAGCCACATCCAAGGTAATCGGGGGTGGCATGGAAGCCCAGTGGTTAGCACTGCTGCCTCGCTGCACCAGCGATCCAAGTTCAATTCCTGGTTTGGGTCACTATCTATGTGCAGTTTGCACATTCTCCCCCTGTCTGCATGGGTTTCCTCTGTGTGCTCCGGTTTCCTCCCACAGTGCGGGTTAGGTTGATTGGCTATGCTAAATTGCCTTTTAGTGACAGGGGGAACAAGCGAGGGTAAATATGTGAGGTTATGGGGATAGGGCCTGGATGGGATTGTGGTCACTGTAACCTCAATGGGTTGAATGGCCTCCTTCTGCACTGTACATCTATGATTCGATGAAATGCATGGCTCAGATGTTCCCATGTCTGTGCCAATGTGAGGAGCATTGCATGTTTGGCATACTTGCTCTCACATTCCTATCATCTTCTGAAAAGGTCCCCCAGCATCTTCTGACAGGAATCAGAATTGCAGTGGGACAACACTTTCTCTCTTGCTTCATGGCAACCTTGGTGGTAACCTTGCTACACAAATAAAAACAAGTGGATTAAAATGTGACCTGACTCAGCAACTTACATATCAAAGCTTCACTCAGATCTTTGCATGGAATTTACACTTCAGAAACAACGCATTCAGCCCAATTGAACTGGAGTTTATTCTCACCTCAGCCTTAGAGTCATAGAGGTTTACAGCATGGAAACGGGCCCTTCAGCCCAACTTGTTCTTTTTTAAAACCCTAAGCTAGTCCCAATTACCCACATTTGACCCATATCCCTCTATACCCATCTTACCCATGCAACTGTCGAAATGCTTTTTAAAAGACAAAATTGTACCCACCTCTACTACTACCTCTGGCAGCTTGTTCCAGACACTCACCATCCACTGTGTGAAAAAATTGCCCCTCTAGACCTTTTTGTAACTCTCCCCTCTCACCTTAAACCTATGCCCTCTAGTTTTAGACTTGCCTACCTCTGGAAAAGATATTGACTATCTAGCTGATCTATGCCCCTCATTATTTTATAGACCTCTGTAAGATCACCCCTCAGCCTTCTATGCTCCAGAGAAAAAAAGCCCCAGTCTATCCAGCCTCTCCATAGAGAAAGGGCAGGTTCGAAGGGCTAGATGGCCTACTCCTGCTCCTATTTCTTATGTTCTTATTATGATCTTATGTTAAAGCCCATAGATCCTTCTCATACTTCATCTAACTATATTCACCTAACCTTTTATTCCTTCCTTTCTTGTGTATTTATCTAGATTCCCTTTAAATGTTTTAAATATTCATTCATGGGACATAGGCATCACTGGCTGGCCAGCATTTATTGCCCATCCCTCCCAACCCAAGGGCAGTTGAGAGTCAACCACATTGCTGTGACTCTGAAGTCACATGTAGGCCAGATCAGGAAGGATGGCAGATTTCCTTCTTAAAAGGACATGAGTAAACCAGATGGGTTTTTTCAACAATCGACAATGCCTTTACAGTCATCAGTAGATTCTTAATTCCAGATTTTTTAAAATTGAATTCAAATTCCATCACCTGCCTTGGCACAATTCGAACCCAGGTCTTCAGAACATTAACTGAGTGTTCTGGGCTAATAGCCTCATGATTATACCACTAGGCCATCGCATGCATCTTTTCTACTCCCTGTGGCAGGCAGTTCCACATTCACCTGGGAAAAGGGGTTTCTCCCATATTCCCAATCGGCTTTAATGGTGGCTAATTTTAATTTATGATGCCCTAGGGCAGAATATTTCCAGCCCAGTTGAGGTGGGTTCTAGAGTGCGCGGAAACTGACAATGGGTCAGTCATCCTGCCCTTTTCCACGACTGGTACTAAATCTAGCCAAAATTCCCATTCATTCTTCTTTCCAAACGCCGCATAGTTTCTGAACTATGTCTGCAGCTCGCCAAAGTCACCAAAGCCAAGTGCACAGCACGAGGACCCTCTTCAGTGAAACTTACAAGGTGGAAAGACTTTGATCAGTTTACACTGAGGTACGCCAACCCTGGCCATTGGGAGATTGCTATTCAGAATGAACAAAAATCCAAGACATTTGTAGGGTGATAAGAAAAGAATCTGGACTCTGTGCAGTTCGAGTGTTGTTTTCAAAGGTCTTTAAAGATCTGAAGGGGATTTGTAGTACAAACACCTTTGATTAATGGGCAAGGATGAACCAGCCACTGCGGCAATGTGCCTGGGAGTAAGTATCAGGACTTGGAGGTCAGACAAGTGGTAGGAGTCCCAGTGAGGGGAGGGTGAAGGACACCAGAGGGGAGTAATGAGGTGGGGGGGAGCAAGGGCATGCTTGGTATTCAAGAGAATATTGCCAGGAGGGTGGGGTGAAGGAAGTCAGGAGATCTAAAGTGTGTTTCTGATGGAGCCCCCCCCACCATCCCCTTCTCTGCCCAAGATATAGGTTTTGAAATCATTCTATTGCCCCACCAATCTGTTTCTTCACTTATCAGCTTAAATATGGCCACTTAAGGACCTTAACAGGGGCAAAGGTAGACCCCTTGCACCAATGCCCTAACCACCCAAACATAAAATTGCTTCCAGGTCGGGGCAGGCAAAATCTCAGAGGGAGCACCAAACAACCTCACCACTTCCGCCCCCACCCCCTTCCCTCCCTCCCCAAGCTGTCCAAATCCTAATCCAAAGACTGATCTTTGGTTTTCATAAAATCATAGAATCCTTACAATTCAGAGTGTGAGGCCGTTCGGCCCGTCAAGACTGCACCAAGAACAATCCCACCTAGGCCCTATCTCTGTAACCCTATTGCATTGACCCTGCTACTCCCCCGACACTAAGGAGCAATTCACCACGGCCAATCCACCTAACCTGCACATCTTTGGACTGTGGGAGGAAACCAGAGCACCGGGAGGAAACCCATGCAGACACAGGGAGAACGTGCAAACTCCACACGGTTACCCGAGGCCAGAATTAAACCCAAGTCCCCGGTGCTGTGAGGCAGCAGTGCTAAGCATTGTGCCACCCCACCGTTTTCCGGGGAACCTGAAGGGTTAAGGAGAGCAGGCAGGCAAGTGGAGATGGGGGAGATCAACTATTATCGTATTGAAATAAATTGAATCTTAAATCGATGGGGCCTTATCCTGCTGTTTATTATGTCCCTATCACTGCACCTGGCCCTGCAGTTGTCGTTT
The DNA here is from genome assembly GCF_965287045.1 of Carcharhinus amblyrhynchos. NCBI lineage: Eukaryota > Metazoa > Chordata > Chondrichthyes > Carcharhiniformes > Carcharhinidae > Carcharhinus > Carcharhinus amblyrhynchos. The sequence continues at coordinate 85,466,075 of NC_137334.1, forward strand.
ATTTGACTAAACACTATTGCCCGCCTCAACCTTCCCAGAAGTTTCTGGTTTACATTTCATGTAATTGAACACATTGGGAGACAAATTAGATAAACAGAACTGCTTACCCGAATAATTATTGAAAGCTTGCTGTTTTATTTCACGTGGCACACAGAGTGACATGTGTCAGATGAGAGATTATGGTGCCAAGGTATTCATTAGACCTGCTGTCTTGCTGTCATGGTGCGGCGAAATGAAATATGAGTCCATATTGGAAAGGCTGGCGATCTTACACTTGGCACCGGCTGAGTACCAAGCACTGTAAGAAATGTCACGCAATCACTAATTATTGTGTCAGCTTGTTGTTTCAGTCTGCTAACAGCCTTTCAGCTTCACAGACTACGGTTAAACATTAGAGGCTTGTCCCAAGAGCAAGCAATGATTGATGCGGTTTGTAATTAATATGTTCCAGTCAAACAATAAATAATAAGTCACCCGACGGGGCTCCTATTCCGAGTCGAAAAATAATACATTTCTTTGAAACATTCTTTTATATTTTTAATGCACCTAACAATCGGCTATTGAGCGATTTTAAAGGAAAACACAATTGAACTGCATTTATCATCCACCACAGTATTAAAAATGACAGCTCTCAGGAACTTGCTCCTATTTTTTCAAACTTCCCCTTGCAAACTGAAGCTTGTTCAAAAAAGTATGGCTCTGTAAATGTTTGGAGTCATTTTGATTACACTTGTACATGTCTCAACTGAATTTAAAGAGGATTAATATGGCTGTATATCTGAGTCTTTAGAGGCTTGACCTGAACTTACCACTGCCTGTTGCCCTCAAACTCTTGAAAATATTTACCTTGAGCCTTGACAAACTTTTGAAAATACTCACCTTGAGCCTTGATTTAATGCAGGATTTAAACTAAAGGAAACATGGTTGAAAATAGGAACCAATCTTTTAATTTAAAATAATCTTCCCAAATGTGTTCTTAATCTTGAGTGCAAATAGATCGATAATAAAGTATTTGTTCAAAAAAACTAAGATCTGTTGTCTCTGGGTACAATAAAAATTACAGTATTGATAAAATGAAATATCAATTAATTTTCAGTGGAGTGTAACAATTCATTGTCTCACTAATAGCTCGTGTCTAATGTAATAAATACATAGTAGGTAAGAATAAAATACTGCCAATGTTTGATTTGATTGATCATTGTCACATGTATTCATAGACAGTGAAGAGTATTGTTTCTTGCACGCTATATAGACAAGGCATACTAAAGTTAATTTATTAGTCACAAGTAAGGCTTACATTAACACTGCAATGAAGTTACTGTGAATTTCCCTGAGTCATCACAGTCTGGCACCTGTTCAGGTCAATGCACCTAATCAGCAGATCTTTCAGAATGTGGGAGGAAACCTGCACAGACATAGGGAGAACATACAAACTCCACACAGACAGTGACTCAAGCTGTGAATCGAATCCAGGTCCCTAGCACTGTGAACCAGCAGTGCTAATCACTGTTGCTACTGTGCATGCCAATGTGCTACCGTACTGTACTGTTCAAAGAAAAAGAAAGGAGACAGTGCAGAAAGAATGTTCCCAATGGTGAAGGGGTCATAGTTTGAGGATAAGGGGTAAACCTTTTAGAACTGAGGTGAGGAGAAATTCCTTCACCCAGATGGTGGTGAATTTGATTTGATTTGATTTGATTTATTATTGTCACATGTATTACCATACAGTGAAAAGTATTGTTTCTTGCGCGCTATACAGACAAAGCATACTGTTCATAGAGAAGGAAAGGAGAGAGTGCAGAATGCAGTGTTACAGCCATAGCTAGGGTGTAGAGAAAGGTCAACTTAATGCAAGGTTCGTGCATTCAAAAGTCTCACAGCAGCAGGGAAGGCGCTGTTCTTGAATTGGTTGGTACGTGACCTCAGACTTTTGTATCTTTTTCCCAACGGAAGAAGGTGGAAGACAGAATCTGTGGAATTCATGACTAGAGAAAGCATTGAGGCCAAAATATCTGATATCATGAAAAAATCAGATATAGCACTTGGGGCCAAAGGGATCAAGAGATACGGGGGGAATGAAGGATCGGGTATTGAATTTGAGATCATCCATGATCGTTATGAATGGCAGAGAAAGCTCAAAGGGCCAAATGACTTCCTTCTGCTTCTATTTTCTATGTTTCTATGATTGGGTAGTACAATTGCGTATACATACTTTTCTAATGATTGGATCACTGTAAGTGACTGGACATTGTAATTAGGCAAATGTATAGATACTGTAATGGGGTAAATACAATCATGTGAAGCAAATGAGGAAACCAGAACTATTAGTCGGATAGTAATTGGATATCGATAGCCGTTAAACAAGTGTACACTTCTGATTGGCATATGCAAGTTACTTGTAAAATAACTTGAAAGTATAATAACTGATGAGTTTGATTGTTCAGGGAATGTGTGCGCCTCTTTAAGGAAACAATCCCCCTGCATATGCTTAAATAAACTGGTGGAAGTGTACTACGAGTGTCATTTGGTCAGTTACAGGAACAAAGATTTGGAACGACCACAGGTTCCCTAACCACTTGGTTAGTTAAGCCTGGGTGTGGTGGCTGAGAAAAGTAAAGTTATAGAGAGAGCTGGAAGTCAGAACTCTAGCACGGAACAGGCATTTTAATGAACTGTGAATAAAACCTGTTGTGTGAGAAGGCTGAAATCTCCCATCCTCATTACCGGCTGGAATTTTCCAACAGCATTGACGGTGATGGAGTTTTGGCGGGAACGCCAAGTTTTCCATTCTCGCTCATAATGGGATTCCACCACAGACAAGACCAGAGAATCCTGTCCATGGACGTTAGTGACATCCCTGTATAGATATATGACGTAGAGATGCCGACGTTGGACTGGGGTTAACACAGTAAGAAGTCTCACAACATCAGGTTAAAGACCAACAGGTTTATTTGGTAGCAAAAGCCACTAGCTTTTGGAGTGCTGCTCCTTCATCAGGTGACATTTTACTAGCTATACGACAACAGGGAGCATGAACGCCAGTTAAAAGCCTTCAGGTCCAATCAATGGGTCGCAGAGTCCTTTCCAGTCCGTACCCAATATTCCAAAGCTTCAGTCACAAATCGGAGTGTGCCAGTGAATAATTGCAGAAGATTCAGTCCCATGTTTGCCACTGAATCCTTTGAAGCAAAGATGATTGTATTAAACGAAATCTAAAGTACAAGCATCCACAGATGGGAGGTTGCTGAAATTTTTGATTTCCGGCCACTGTGAGCTGTGAATTTGAGGGAGCCAAGAACCATAGCGCTTGGCAGTCTTACTTCCTCCAATCACCCCATTGTACAACAAATGCAGCTGAAGTGCTTCACATGCGAGGCAGCTGCACTCACAAGCAGGTTCAAATAAAATAGATGAGAGGGATTTGTTTTTGTGCCTGTAAAGGAGTCACGTTTATACTTGGGCAGAATACCTTTGTAATGACTTGTACAATGAGAACCTCTTAGAATACAAGCTCCCAGATTAAGGCAGTAATGGCTTATCCAACCAGGGAGCTTTGCATGTGCACTCAATGTGGAGTGCCAAGGTTACTGGCACTCTGGCATATCATTGAAACATAGAATCCTTACAGTGCAGAAAGAGGCCATTCGGTCCATCGTGCCTGCACTGATGACTGTCCCACCCAGGCCCTGTCCCCAATGTATTTACCCTGCTAGACCCCTCTGTCATTATGGATAATTGAGCAGGGCCAATCAACCTAATCAGTCTGTCTTTCGGGCTGTGGGAGGAAACCAGAGGACCTCGAGGAAACCCACGCAGACATGGGGAGAACATGCAAACTCCACACAGACAGTTACCCAAGGCCAGAATTGAACCCAGGTCCCTGGCACTGTGAAGCAGCTGTACAAGGAAGTATCTGCCTGAATGTTGCTGACTCCGTAAGTAAATCTAAATTTGGTGAAGGGATACCAGCCTTGGAGGAGTTCTTTCAACCTTCTGGGCAATTTATGTTGCTGTTAATGACTGGTCAGCTTAAAGAATTCACAACAAAGTTTAAAATTTATTTATTAGTGTCACAAGTAGGCTTACATTAACACTGTAATGAAATTACTGTGAAAATCACTCTGACGCCTGTCCAGATACACTGAGGGAGAATTTAGCATGGCCAATGCACCCTAACCAGCAGTGTCTTTCAGACTGTGGGAGGAAACCGGAGCACCTGGAGGAAACCCACACAGACATGGGGAGAATTGCAGACTCCGCACAGACAGTGACCCAAGCCAGGAATCCAACTCGAGTCCCTGGTGCTGTGAGGCAGCAGTGCCACCGTGCCACCCCAACAAGGGTCAAGGGGCTGAATTTTCACCATATAAGCAGGGAACAGGAACTGGATTTATTTCGTTTGGGGGGATTGGCGGAGTGGGTGTATGGAGTTGTGGGAATGGGCAGGGGTGGGCTGGGGTGGAATGCACTGTCAGAGCGTTGGTGCAGACACAATGGGCGAAATAGCTTTCTTCTGCGCTGTAAGGATTCTATGAATCTAACGGTTGTATGCTAGTGGCTCTAAACAGCAGGCAACACCCAGGGGAGATATGCTTACTTTGTAACCTACCTTGTGTACGTTTTGCACGGTGTAAGTAAGTTTGAATAAGTACCTGAGCAAAACATAAAAGCAGATGTTGGAATCTGAAACCAAAAGAGAAAATGATGGAAAATTTCAGCAGTTCTGACAGCATCTGTTAGGAGAGAAAAGAGCTGATGTTCCGAGTCCAGGTGGCCCTTTGTCAAAGCTAAAATGCACAGAAAGTGGGAGATATTTTACTGCAGGGTGAGGGGATAAAAGATAAATCATAGCCACAGAAACTAGGGGAAAAGATTGCTAATGTCCAAGATGTTTGGGAGTGGCGGGGTGGGGAGGGAATGGATGGGATAGAGGTAAGATTTAGAAAAGGGGAAGCAAAGGGGGAGGAAAGGTAAGGGAGGGAGGATAAAGTAGGGGGAAAGAGTCGCGGGGGAAGAAAAATGAAGAAAGACAAAAAGAAATAAAAGGTAATTAAAAAATTAAATAAAATAGAATGAAAACAAAGGGGTCGAGGTGGGGTAGAAGAAATCATCTGAAGTTATTGAATTCGATATTGAGACTGGAAGGCTGTAAAGTGCCTATAAAGAGGTGGTGCGTCGTTGGCTAGCGGCCGGATCTTCTGGTCCTACAGCTGTCAATGGAGGTTCCCATTGCAGCCACCCTAAACCACTGTGAAACCCATGGCAGGAACCAGAGAATCTGCCGCTGGTGAACAGCTGGAGAAATCAAGCCTAAATAACCACAGAAATGTTCGTGAAGAAATAATACATAAAACCACTGAAAAATAGAGAAGGAACACTGATATTTTATGAATATATTTATGGGTGTTAGATAAATGCTGCAGCAAAATGTTGTTCATTGTAAGGGTTGGGGACTGGATTGTTAGTTTTTAATAAATGATGGACTTTCCCAGAGATAGCGCAGTCAAGGCCTCCCATGACAGATTGCCAAGATGGTGATCTATTACCACATGAATTATTTTCTCATCATAAAAACATTTCCTCTCAGACTAGCATTCTGTCTTCTTACGTGAAAAATGTTACTCAGGCAAGGTATCTGAAGGATCTGTACCTGACCATCACACCCTAGCAAGATCTGCATGGGCAGAATTGTACCTGGCCTTTGGTAATGGGTTGGAAGCCAGATGTGCTGGTATAATATCAGGCATGGCTCCCCTATACAGTCATGCTGTTGGGGAAGTATGCCTCAGGGGAGTCAAGTGCCAGTTCTGCCAGTTTGAATGGTTAAGGGCCTGAATTAAATTCATAGAAACCCTACAGGACACAAGGAGACCATTTAGCCATCAAGTCTGCACTGACAACAATCCCACTCCAGGCCCTATCCCCACAACCTCACACGTTTACCCTGCTAATCCCTCTAGTTTACGCAATCTGGGACACTAAGGGGCAATTTAGCATCATCTAACCCGCACATTTTTGGACTGCAGGGGGAAACCGGAGCACCCAAAGGAAACCCAGGTAAATTGAGGGCCAGACAAAAAGGGGGATGGGAGATAATGGGGAGGAAGTGGGGGTGGGGGGTGTTCCTGAAATAAGGAGTCATGAAGGAGGGTTCTTGAAGGTGGGCATGAAGGGACTGTTGGGGGGGTGCTGGTGGTGGTAGTGACCATGAAAAGGGACATGAAGAGAGATCAATAAGGAGTGCCCCAGTGCCAGTCACCTTTGTTGGGAAGACGGGGTGGATAAACATCCCTTCCAGGAAGGGGGGAGGTGGTGGCTCCCTGACGACCATGGGGAAAGGGAGTGGGGTCTTCAATTTCAATTTGCTATTGGGGTGCACTTAAAAAACAGTCCGCCTTCTCTGTGAGGCCAGGCTAGCCAGCGTGTTCAGTCTCCACTCTGAACTGGTGCAAAACTCAGCACTCCTTCCAAAATATGACTAAATGTGGGAAAATTACAATTTGATTCATGTTGGCACGTCTGTCGTGAATCACACCGGTTTGCTCCCCAGAATGGTCATTATTTGGGAAAAGTGAGATCAATTCTGTAATCTGTGTCATCCTTTCAAATCTTCAAACCTCAACCCATTTCCTCCCCATTATCTCTCATCTCCCTTCATGCCTGGCCTTCAATTTTCCTGAGTTTTTTTCAGGTGTTCCTTTTTAAAAATATAGATGGGATGAAGGGAAACAGAAAGGAGAACATGCCCCCGTCTACATCAATGGGAATGAAGTAGAAAGGGTCAAGCGCTTCAAGTTTTTAGGTATCCAGATCACCAACAACCTGTCCTGGTTCCCCCCATGCTGACACTACAGTTAAGAAAGACCACCAACACCTTTGCTTTTTCAGAAGACGAAGGAAATTTCGCATGGTAGCTCTGGCTCTCACCAATTTTTACAGATGCACCAGAGAAAACATCCTTTCTGGTTGTATCACAGCTTGGTATGTCTCCTGCTCTGCCCAAGATCACAAGGAACTACAAAAGGTCGTGAAGGTAGCCAAGTCCATCACACAAACAGCCTCCCATCCATTGACTCTGTCTACACTTCCTGCTGCCTCAGCAAAGCAGTCAGCATAATTAAGGACCCCTGACATTCTCTCTTCCACCTTCTTCTGTCGGGTAAAACATACAAAAGTCTGGGGTCACGTAGCAACCGACTCAAGAACAGCTTCTTCCCTGCTGCTGCCAGACTTTTGAATGGACCTATCTCGCATTAAGTTGACCTTTCTCTACACCCTAGCTATGACTGTAACTCTACATTCTGCACTCTCTTGTTTCCTTCACTATGTCTGTTTAGCATGCAAGAAACAATACTTTTCACTGTATGTTAATACACGTGACAACAATAAATCAAATCAAATCATCTTGGCTCGAAATCTGACTGTTCACAGCCTACCCCCACTGTCAGCAAAGGAGGAGAACTTGGCACTCTGTTGACTGCAGTGGGACTGGCTGTGAGCAATGTCAGAGAATTTGGCCCCTTTTCTTGTTTAATAAACGTTCTATTATTTTGTTAAAAGTTAATCCACAGTCCTGTGACTCTGTTCATGCACACCTCTAAACAAAAAAATAACAGTTACGATCGAATGAGTTGGGGCTCCACCCTGGGGCCTGACTGCCCGGTCGTAACATCAACTGGGATTTTACCCCAACGGGGAAATAAATAATTTGAGAAATGTGTGCTATTTTGAACATAATTTGCACCCAAAGTGGAAAGTCTGCTCAGTAAGTTTGGAGTAATATATAAATAGCACTCAAAAAAAGCATTCTCTTATAGGTCTGCCCAAGACATTGCATCTAGGTAATATTTTCACAAGTGTCCTTGGATGTTGTTTACTTGCAGAAAGATATGTGGGTAATAAATGGCACCTGGAAAAGTGCTGCTAATTATTCGATGATCCATATTTCAGAAGAAGATAGATGATGGTCAATGAACATTACTCTCTGATGCTGGAGGAAGTCCAGATTTTGTAATTATTGAGTTGCTGATATACCATTATGATTGACCATCATTTGTAAACTGGGCCAGATGGTTAAGAATGCTGCTGTCATATGAGCTAATGGAGGCCTTTTTTTTGGCTCTGTTGCCAAATTAAATCTATTTATCTGTATAAAAAGAACAAGCCACATTTGTGTCTGTTTATCATGGCATTTCTAAGTAACCAAATTCTCAATGTCATTCTGTAAATTATGACTTTCATGTATTCAGTCTGAGCATTAGTTTCTTTGTCAATGCACAAACTGAACTCTGATGCGAATCTTAGAATCTCTACACTGCAGAAGAAGGCCCATCAAGTCTGCACCGACTCTCTGACAGAGTATCTCACCTAGGCCATCACCCCTGCCCTATCCCTGTAACCCCACACATTTACCATGGATAATCCACCCTAGCTTACACACCTCGGACGCTAAGGGGTAATTTTGTATAGCCGATCTATCTAACCTACACACCTTTGGACAGTGGACACCCAAGGCCAGAAATGAACCAAAGTCCCTGGTACTGGGAGGTAGCAGTGCTAACCAACGTGCCACAATGCCGCCCAGTGTTACAGCAATACATCCCTTATTATCATGTATAATAGGGCAATAGAGAAAGATATTTGAAATAATATTGTGTTCCAAAATATGGGAATAGAAGTAGATCTCCCATAATATAGTACATTCAAAATTACAATATCATGTACAAAGTATCATGATAGTACTTCTATAACAATAACTTATTTCCAATATTAGAAATGTTCCATCCCTAAATGGCACATTACATCTGAGTAATCAATTCCAAAGCAGATAAAATGCTTGTGTAATAAAAGCAATCTCAATTGCTGTTATTACAGCACAAGAACAGGCCCTTCGGCCCTCCAAGCCTGCACCAACCATGCTGCCTGTCTGAACTAAAACCCCTGACCCTTCCAGGGACCAAATCCCTCTATTCCCTTCCTATTCATTTATTTGTCAAGATGCCCTTAAAAGCCACTATTGTAACTGCTTCCACTACCTCCCCCAGCAATGAGTTCCAGTCACCCAACACCCTTTGTGTAAAAAACTTGTCTCATACATTTAAACCTTGACCCTCATGCCTTAAACTTGTGCCACCTAGTAATTGACTCTTCCACCCTGGGAAAAAGCTTTGGACTATCCACTCTGTCATAATCTTGTAGATTTCTATCAGGTCACTCCCTCGACCTCCGTCGTTCCGGTGAGAACAAACTAAGTTTCTCCAACCTCTCCTCATAGCTAATGTCCTCCATACCAGGTAACACCCTGGTAAATCTTTTCTGTATCCTCTCTAAAACCTCCACATCCTTCTGGTAGTGTGGCGACCAGAATTGAGGGGGGATGGTGCCAGGGTGGATTTCTTTCACATGGTGGATCTATGACATTGGAGCGGAGAATGAATCCCTATAAGGGGAGAGATAGAAATATGTGTTAGTTGTGAGATTTTAGAGGTTTGGCATTGAGATGCTTGAATGATCATTAAGACAAAACAAACGTTGTGCTACAAGGCTCTCCTAGTGTGTGCTCCTGAGTTTTGTCTTATTATCTATTCATGCCACATCCATGGACATGTCATATTATTTGATATCAATGTTCATTGAATTACAGAATCTACGGCAGGGAGACAGGCGTTTCGGTCCTATCTGGTCCATGTCGACCAAAACTCCCATCTAAGTTAACCCCATTTGTCTGCATTTGACCCATATCCCTTGCAACCTTTCCTATCCATGTATCTGTCCAAATGCCTTTTAAATGTTGTCATTTGGCTCGATTCCCAGCTTGGGTCACTGTCTGTGTGGACTGTGTCTGCACATTCTCCCCATGTCTGCATGGGATTTCCTCCCGGTATTCCAATTTCCTCCCACAGTCTGAAAGGTGTGCTGGTTAGGTGCATTGGCCGTGCTAAATTCTCCCTCAGTGCACCCAAACAGGCGCCAGAGTGTGGAAATTTTCACAGTGACTTCATTGCAGTGTTAATGTCTACTTGTGACACTGATATGTAAATTTATAAACTTTAAACTTTAAATTTATTCGTGCCTCTGAGAGTTTTTTTGAACAGCGCCCTGTCCAATGTCAGCTACTGTAGCCCAAAGGACAATCATCGTGTGTTGCCTTGGGAGGGGCCACAGTTAGCCCTGCGTCAGAAAGCACACCCAGTTTGCAACTTGAGTTTAATGGGTGCCTGTCGAAATGCAGCAAGGAAACATGCAACCCACTTTAGTAACAGGGACAATTGTCATTTTCAGCCAAGGTAACTACCGCCTCGGGCATTTCTTGTTCCAAACCTGCAGGAGATGCCTGTCAAAGCTCCAAACTTTGAGCACACATTTACTTAATGCATGTGTCGTGGGGGATGAGGCACTTTCAATTTCCCAATGTGTGTCTAAGCAGCTCCAATGAATATGCTACATGCACTGTGCTATCCCACGCCTGTGCTAGGACTTTATATCCCTCTTCCTGTCTCTCTCTAACTCTCTGTTAGATAGAAGGCTCAGCCAAGCACGACTGCACTCAAGCATTGTAGAGAATCAAGGATAATCAAAGCAGAAGTCACATCACCTGCTACAATAATCTTTCGATGCTTCCTCCATGTTTAAGGACAATGTTCTGAAAAAAAGATTCAGTGCATTTTACCATGTTCTCCTAAGAGAATAAATCAGCCTAAAGCTAACCAGTATAAAAATAAATAAGCAGATTCATCCTCCAGACTAGATGCTGGGCGTTTTTAATACTGAAAATAGATTGGAAAATCACAGAATTGTACAGCACAGAAGGAGACTATACAGCCTACTGAATCTGTGCAAGCTCTTACAAAGAACAATCCAGTTAATCCCACCCCCCCAGTTCTTTCCCCATTTTCCCACAGTTGTTCCCATAGAATCATAGAATCTCTAAGGTGTAGAAGGAGGCCATTCAGCCCATCAAGCCTGCACGGACCACAATACCACCCAGGCCCTAACCTTGTAACCCCACATATTTACCCTGCTAATCTCTGACTGACACATCCAGGGGCAGTAAGGGGCAATTTTGCATGGCCAATACACCTAACCTGCACATCTTTGGGCTGTGGGAGGAAACCAGAGCACTCAGAGAAATCTCACACAGGCATAGGGAGAATGCGCAGACTCCACACAAACAGTGACCCGAGCTGGGAATCGAATTCAGGTTCCTGGAGCTGTGCCATCATGCTGTCCTCTCCTTTAGCTTTCTATTCAATTCCTTTAAGCAGGCTGCTCCAATCTGTTGCTATCACCCTAGCTGAGAGTGCATTCTAAATCCCAACCACAAGTTTTTCCTTGTGCCGTGACTGGTTATTTTGCCACTCCCCTACAGGGCAACCAGTAGCTGCCATTGGTGTGACAATTGGTGCAAATTGGACTGGACCAGTGGAGATAAACTGCCTCAACCTGATGGTTTCTGCTACTGATCTCTAGCATTAGTATAGAAGCCTAGCTTTGGTATATTTTTCATTTATTCATTAGACATGGGCCTCACTGTCTGACAGTATTTATTTCTCATCCTTAATTGCTTGAGGGCAGTTGAGGGTCAACCACATTGCTGTGGTTCTGGGCTCACTTGTAGGTCAGATCAGGTAAGGATGGCAGATTTCCTTCCCTAAAAACCATTACAGGGAGGTAGTGGCCTAGTGGGATGATTGCCAGACTATTAACTCAGACGCCCAGCTCATGTTCTGGGGACTTAGTTCTGAATCCCACCACGGCAGATAGTGGAATTTGAATTCAATGAAACCATATCTGGAATTAAGAATCTACTGATGACTGTGAAACCATTGTCAAAAAAAAAATCCATCTGGTTTGCTCATGGCCTTTAGGGAACGAAATCTGCCAGCCTTACCTGGTCTGGCCTGCACGTGACTCCAGACCCACAGCAATGTGGTTGACTCTCAATTGCTCTCCAAGGACAATGGGGGATAGACTGTAAGTGTTAGCCAGCCAGCAAAGCCCATGTCCCATGCATGAATAAAGAAAAAAAAAAGTGAACCAGATGGGTTTTTCTGACAATATACATTGGTTTCATCGGCATCAGTAGGTTATTAATTGTGGATTTTTTAAACTGAGTTCAGGCTCCACCATCTGCTGTGGTAGGATTCAAACCCAGGTTCCCAGATCATTACCTGAGTTTCTGGATTAATAGTTGAGCAATAATCAGTGGTGTAACTCAGAAAGAAAGCAAACTTTCCCCCTGAACAAATTTTTCAGAAGTGGCGCCTTTTATACTCACTAATTCCCACCCACACACAACCTCCCGACTGACTGACAGCTTGATAAACCAATCCGGAGCAGAGTTCCTTACTCAGTAACTCCCGCCCATACCCAACCCCCTGACTGACAGCTCGATAAACCAATCCTAGGACAATACATCACCCCCACCCGCCCTGCTCCACCAATCCGGTACACGGGAACCCCACTTAGTGCTGACTGACAGCTGAGTTCACCAATCACAGCATGGCACAGCCACAAGCTCTGCCAATCCAGACACGGCCTCCACAGCCCTACTCTATAAGTGGGACGGCCCGGTCTACAGATGAACACCGGGATTCAGCAGTAGTCATTTTTCAGAAGAGGCACCTTCTCAAAAGTAGATGCTTTTTTAAAAGGAAAGGAAATAAATTACTGAGAAAAGAACGGTTGTTTTGCATGCGGCGTGATGACGTCAGATTGTGATGATGTCAGCGTGGGGGGGGTGCCTGGACAAGACAGGCAAGGATTGGTGGAATAGTAATGAGAGGGCGGTCATTTTTTATTTCATTAGGGCCTTTTTAATGTGCTCGCTCTCCCTAACCTTTGAACCTGGTTACGCCACTGGCGATAATGCCATTTGGCCATCATGTGCCCTGAACCTTTCTTGTAGCATACAAGGATGTTGAAGGCTTACTTCAGCTGCACGAAACGCCAATTAAATCACATCAGGAGCCCAGTGAGCAGGCCAGAGTGAGGGGTTCTCTGGCCTCCCTGCAGTGTGTTTCTCACAGCAGGAGGCAGCACGCTGTTCTGGTCCTGTCACTGTCAAAGGAATTTCCCATGAACTGCCTCCGCACGTCATTGGGAAACCCACTGGTGTGAACAGCTGGAAAATTCTGCCCGACATATTTGAGGGCTTGCAGTTAGATTTATCAAAATGATACTTGGATTCCAGGGGTTAAGATATGAGGAAAGATCACACAAACGGTGGCACAGTGGTTAGCACTGTCGCCTCACAACACCTGTGACTTGGGTCCAATTCCCAGTTTGGGTCACTGTCTGTGTGGAGTTTGCACATTCTCCCCGTGTCTGCGTGGGTTTCCTCCAGGTGCTTCGGTTACCTCCCACAGTCCAAAATATGCGAGTTGATTGACTGTGCTAAATTGTTCCTTAGTGGTAGGGGGATGTTTGAGATATTAATAGGGTAAATATGCATAGTTATGGGGATAGGACTTGGGTGGGATTGTTGTCAATGCAGGCTCAATGGACCGAATGGCCTCTTTCTGACTGTAGGTATTTATGATTCTAAACCAGTCACAAAGAAGAATCATATTGAACTTGAAGCATTAGCTCTAATTCTCTCTCCACAGATGCTACCAGAGCTGCTGAGATTTTCCAGCACTTTCTGTTTTTATTTCCGATCTCCAGTGCCTGACATATTTTACTTTCATTACACAAATCAGGGTTTCACTCCCTGGAATCAGAAAGTTGAAGAGCGATTTGATCAATGTTTTCAAGGAATTAAGTGGAACAGATAAGAGGCCAAATTCTCCAACCTTGCCTGTGGCTGGGATTCTCCAGTCCCACTGGAGTGACTGGAGATTTGACTGAGAATCAAATTCTCCAGCAGTGAGAGATGTGAACAACTGAAGATTCCAGCCAAGGTGTAGAGAAATGAGTTCTATTGTCCAATGAGTTTGGAACTGGGAACATGCGAGGAAAATTAGACACGGATCTTTCATAGAATGCAGAAGGAGGCCATTCGGCCCACCTAGTCTACACCAACCACAATCACACCCATGCTCTATTCCTGCAATCCCATTTATTTACCCCGCTAATCCCCTGATACTGGGGTCAATTTAGCATGGCCAATCAATGTAAACTGGTCATCTTTGGACTGTGGGAGAAAGCCAACGCACCTGGAGGAAACCCACGCAGACACAAGGAGAATGTGCAAACTCCACAGTGACCCAAGTTGGGAATTGAACCCAGCTCCCTCGCGCTGAGAGGCAGCAGTGCTAACCACTGTGCCACCGTGCTGCCCTTTCAGGAGTAAAATTTGGGCACATTTCTACATAGAAAGGATAGTAGAAGTTTGGAACTCTGTTCCACAAACAGCATTTGATACTTGATCTGTTCTTATTTTCTTTGTATATCATTGGATTTTTATTATCCAAAAACATCAGGGGACGTTGAATAAAAGTAGGCATGTGGAAAGAAGCTGCAGATAAGGCACAATCTCATTGTACGTTGTAACGAGCTCAAGGAGATAATCTTTTCCTGTGTTCCAATGAGGAAGCTCTAGGCCCAATCTCTGACCAGTCTCTGACCTCCCAGTTTGGGTGCTCACTGGGACTGAACCATCATTTTTTTTTGGCAGCTGGAAACAGGCATTCACAATTCTCCATCCCCTCATCTTATCACGGATGAGGCTTGACTTGCTGTGTGCCCTGAGCATTTGCTCCCACTTCAGACTTTTGCAGCATTTTGGTTTGAGCTTAAAATTATACCACAAAATGTTCAAAACTGGGAATATAAAGAACAGAGAATTCTGCTCCTGTAGAACTAACCGCAAACCCAATGTAAGGGCCAGTTACCAAGCAGCAATTTAAAATTTCATGCAAAATCCCCAGACTCAAGAACCATGTCGAAATCAATAATGACTTCAGCACACAACCCATCATATGGAGCAAATATGATCTGACATGATAAGAACCTCCAATCTGTGCAGGGGTGAATCATTTCCAGAGAAAGACATGAAAGCTGATCTGAGAGGGAGGTTTAAAGTTTGGATATAAACAGAAGCCCAGGCGTATGGTTTCGCTCCCCCATGTCCCACAATCCCTCATGTTCCAAAAGTCTTCGATTGCCCAGGAGAAGAATCCAGGGAAGTGTGCGGCCTCCTCACTATAAACCTACCTAATAAGAGGTGAGAAGCTATGAGGAATTGAAGGAGAGAAGCCTGGAATTTTACTGTTATCGTGTTCAGCCTCTGCGGGTTCTCTGGCCGTTCCCACATTCTGGGCGGCACAGTGACACAGGGGTGGCACGGTGGCACTGTGGTTATCACTGCTACCTCACAGTGCCAGGGAACCAGGTTCAATTCCAGCCTCGGGTCACAGTCTGTGTGGAGTTTACGCATTCTCCCCGTGCCTGCATGGATTTTCTTCGGGTGCCCCAGTTTCCTCTGCATTAAGTCCGAAGATGTGTGGGTTAGGTTGATTGGCCATGCTAAATTGAGCCTGGTGTCAGGGGGATTACCAGGGTAAATATGTGGAGTTACAAGAATAGGGCCTGGGTGGGATTGTGGTCAGTACAGACTTGCTGGGCTGAATGGCCTCCTTCTGCACTGTAGGGATTCTATGAATATCTATTCTATTCTCTTCCATTCTATTCACCTTCTATCTTAAATTTCTTTTGCACCTAGAAGAACACACTTTTTTGTTGTTTAACCTATGGGAAAGTTCAAGGTATAAAAAACAGTGCACCACCAAATTTGATAAGTTTTTTTATGCATTTATGGGACATGGGTGTTGCTCACTAGTCAGCATTTATTGCCCATCCATGGTTGTCCTTGAAACATTTCAGAGGACACTTGGGAATCAACCACATTACTACAGAGTCACATATAGGCCAGACCAAATAAGGCTGGCGAATGTGCTTCCCTAAAGGGCAGAAGTAAACCAGGTGGGTTTCCCAACAATCGGCAATGGTTTCATGATTATCAGTCAATTCTTAATTCCAGACTTTTTTAATCAAATTCAAATTCCACCACCTGCCATGGCAGGATTAGAACCTAGGTCCCCAGAACATGTGCTAATTTTCTGAATTAATATTTTACCAATAATACCACTAGGTCCCAGTGAGAGAGTAAATCAGGAAATGATGTAAGCTGTCACAAGATTGAAGTCTGAGCAAATGAGAAAGTCAAGAGTTGGGGAGCTGTCCAATGCGCTTGATTAAGCGAGACAATGATATATGTGGTAATGTCCCTAACCTGGCAATCCAGAGGCTCAATTTGATGTTTTGGTATAAGAGTTCAAATCCCACCATGGCAGCTTGTGGAATTTAAATTCAATTAATAATCCCAAGTTAAAATCTAGTCTCAGTATGAGTGACCATGAAACATTGCCAATTTCTGCGCACAAAAAATCATTAATTCCCTTTAGGGAAGGAAATCTGCTGCCCTCCCCCTGGTCTGGCCTATATGTGACAGAAAGAAATCCCACAACACCAGTCTGCTCAGAACGCCCAGCCACCTGAAGAAAGGACAGGCTGTCCGAAAGCTTGCAGCTTTTGCTACAAATAAAGCTGTTTGGACTTTAAACTGGTGTTGTGGGGTTTCTTTCTGTTTTGCCCCAGTCCAACACCAGCATCTCCACATCTTGACTATATGTGACTACAGATGCACAGCAACATTGCCCATCTGCTTGCAATGTTCTCAGCATTTTTCTTCACTTCAGTAAGCATAAATATTGAAGGAAAAAAAGAAATATTATTTCTGTTCACCTCACTTCTTTAGTCAATACTACCAAGTGCAATCACACATTCCATCCAAACCATCAAACAATAGCTAGGTTCATAATCATTTTAAAGAAATAAGCCCAGGCAGGTTTTTCAGTATTATTTATTAATCTAATTACCTGGTGAGTATCTGAAGCTTTTTGAATCACTGCCAGTCTGAAGTTTTTATGCTCAATTCTTCCCCCTGTGAACGTGGTGAAGAAATTGTTCTGAATCTCTGAATCCAAGGCTCGTAATAATGTTCTTTTTTTTGGCTTTGGTGAGTTAGCGTCAGTAATCAGGGATGGGAAGGCTTTCAAGTGCAGTCAGTCAATTTAGAATTCATTCCTGACCTACATCAGTGATGTTCCTGCGCCAAAGCCCATCACCATTAATGTCCATTCAGCTCTTTTGTAATTCTAGAAATATGAAGGTCTCAGAAGCTGAAAGCATTCAGATATGAGTGGGGTACTTAAGGCACTTTATAAATGTATGTTGTCAAAACTGAGATTGATATGTTACTGTTCATAGGCAAGGTTATTAATGATCATGGAAGCAGGGTGGATGAATGGAGTTAAGATGCAGATTGGCAAAGAGGACAGGTTTAAGGGACTGAAAACACTGGTCAACAAACTCACCTTTACTGGTTATTTCTAAAGGGCGTTCTCCAGAGCCGCATATTGAGTTATTCATTGCATTGTTTCATCGCTAACTATATTATTTTGGTACAGAGTTTATTCATAGAATGGAATCCATAGATTCATTGAATCCCTATTGTGCAAAAAGAGGCTGTTCAGCCCATTGAGTCCGCATTGACGCTCCAACAGAGCATCCCACCCAGGCCCTATCCCCGTAACACCTCATATTTACCCATCAATTCCCCTAATTTGCACATCTTGGGACATGAATGAACAATTTAGCATGACCAATCCACCTAGCCCGCACATTTTTTTGGACTGTGGAAGGAAACCGAGCACCCCAAAGAAACCTACGCAGACACAGGGAGAAAGTGCAAACACAATACAGTCAGTGACCCAAGGCCAGAATCAAACCTGGGTCCCTGGCACTGTGAAGCAGCAGTGCCAACACTGTGCCACTGTACTGATTTCTTTTTTTCATTTGGCACATTACTTGTTTTGATCCATTGACTATAGTCCATTTACTATTGTCCAGTGTCTCTGACATCCATCACTATGAAGTGCTTCGAAAAGTTAGTCATGGCATAATCAATTCCGAGCTCTCCGATTGCCTGAATCCACTATAGTTCGCTTACTGCCGCAACACATCCACAGCAGACGCCATCTACCTGGCCTTGCACTCAACCCTGGAATACTCAGGTAACAGAGACACCTATATCAGACTCCTAGTTGTCTCAGCCTTCAACACCATTATTCCCCTGAAACTCATCTCCAAACTCCATGGCCTGGGGCTTGGCTTCTCCCTCTGTGACTGGATCCTGAACTTCCTAACCCACAGACCACAATCAGTAAGGATAGGCAACAACACAGCATTCACAATCATTCTCAACACCGGTGCCCCATAAGGCTGTGTTCTCAGCGCCCTATTTTACTCCTTATAAACCTATGATTATGTGGCCAAATTCCCCTCCAACTTGACTTTCAAGTTTGTTGATGACACCACCATAGTGAGTTGGATCTCAAACAATGACAAAAGAGTGCAAAAAAGTGAAAGAGAACCTGGTGAACTTGTTCAACAACAATAATGTCTTCCTCAATGTCAACAAAATGAAGGAGATAGTTATTAACTTCAGGAAGCGTAGTGGAGCACATGCCCCTGTCTACATCAATGGGGACGAAGTACAAATGGTCAAGAACTTCAAGGTTTTAGGTGTGCAGATCATCAACAACCTGTCCTGATCCCCCCATGCCGACACTATAATTAAGAAAGCCCACCAACGTCTCCACTTTCTCAGAAGACTAAGAAAATTTTGCATGACCGCTTCAACTTTCACCAACTTTTACAGATGTACCGTAGAAAGCATTATTTCCGGTTGTGTCACAGCTTGGTATAGCTCCTGCTCTGCCCAAGACCACAAGAAATTACAAAGGGTCATAAATAAAACCCAATCCTTCACTCAAACCAACCTCCCACCCATTGACATTGTCTATACTTCCTGCTGCCTCAGCAAAGCAGCAAGCATTAAGGACCCCAGGCATAATCTCTTCCACCTCCTTCCATTAGGAAAAAGATACTAAAGTCTGAGGACACGTAGCAATCAACTCAAGAACAGCTTCTTCTTTGCTGCCATCAAACTTTGGAATGGACCTACCTCACACTAAGTTGATCTTTCTCTAAACCCTAGCTGTGACTGTAACACTACATTCTGCACTCTTTCCTTTTCTCCCCTATGTATGGGTGTTTTCTCTATATAGCGTGCAAGAAAAAAGTACTTTTCTCTGTATGCTGATAAATGAGACACTAATAAATCAAATCAAAATTATCTGACTGTTCAAATTCAGCAGTAATTTCACCATAGTGGCACAATGGGACTATGGTTAGCACTGTTGATTCACAGTGCGAGGGACCCAGGTTCGATTCCTGGCTTGGGTCACCGTCTGTGAGGAGCCTGCACGTTCTCACTGTCTCTCCCACAGTCCAAAGTATGTGCTGGTTAGGGGCATTGGCCATGCTAAATTCTTCCTCAGTGTATTCAGACAAGTGCCGGAGTGTGGCGACTAGGGGATTTTCACAGTAACTTCATTGCAGTGTTAATGTAAGCCTACTCGTGACACTAATGAACAAACTTTGGTTCATGAAACCTTGTCAGTGAGCCGTTGAGTTGTACAGAACTAGAGTTTCAAGATTTGCCCCATAACTTGCACTAAGTTTATCAACCTTACTGAGGATAATGGCAGTGATGGTGATGGAGGGGGGGTGCTGGGGTCGGTGGGGGGAGGAGTGCATCTTTGGGCTGCGGGGGATAGTTGACAGAGGGAACCTCAATTGACTTCTGATAGACTGAAGGGGGAAAATAAATCTGCCATGCTTCCCCCTCTTGTTGCCAACCAACAAATTCCTCAAAGGAAGACAAACATCAGGCTTCCTGTAATACCCCTGCAAGCAATGGATGGGATTTTCCATTCACTCCCACAGGCTGGCTCCTCTGTCCCTGTTGATGATGCCACACCCCACCCACCCCTGGATCCCAGCTCCCCAATCACCATCACTGCCATTATCCTCAGTAACGTTAAAAATCTTAGTGCAAGTTATGGGGCAAATCTTGAAACTCTAATTCTGTACAATTCAACCATTTGGTTTCATGAATCAATTTTTTTTAAGTTACTTTATTAGTGTCACAAGTAGGCTTACATTAACACTGCAATGATGTTACTGTGAAAATCCCCCAGTCGCCACACTCTGGCACCTGTTTGGGTACAACAATGGTGGGCGCCAACAATGGCAAACCAAGTTGACGGCGGTGAACCACTAGCTATTGCTGGGGCACCTCCATCACTGGATGCAGAATATCCCCCCAACATGTTTCACTTACAACATTCTGACCAATGACCAGAAGAACTCTCGACCCATTATGCCAGATTGTTGTGCATTCTGATAACGTGATTCTGAACATGAGCTAAAAACATGCGCATTTAAGTAGCACATTTTGCATTCTCAGAACATTTCCCAAGAGCCCAATAACCAATGAATTACTTTTGAAGTGGGGGATCTGGATATTTGTGGAGTGGATCCGACTCCGACAATCTTTCAAAATGATGGCCAACCCTAGGTGTGGGGTTCCACCTCCGTTTTTGACAGGTGCAATTTTATCGGCAAGGGAAAGGGAGTGAGGCTTACATTACATAGACAGGAAACCTAAACTCCGCTAAGCCATTTGAAATTAGACACTGGCTGCGGTTCACTGGCTATGCTCCTCAGTGGGATTCTTCCATCCCATTGCAGTGAATGGAGATGTGGCTGAATGCCAAATTCTTCGTCCTCCCTGACAGCAACACTGAGGTGTGAACAAATCGGAGAATTCCTTTCGCTACTTTTGTGATTTCGGGGGCTTAACCCACAATCTGGAAGTCACAGATTGATGGAATGGACTTAAATGCTCTTGAAGGACAAATAAGTTTAAGTGTCATTCTCTGAATTATTTTAAATCACTCGCACTTCAGACTTGAAAAAGAAATAGACTTAAGTTGTCAGAGAGCAAAAAAGCTGTTGCACTGTTTTGAATGACAGACCACTTGCTGTAGGTTGGAAAAAGAATTGTGATGACGTAGTCCACAGTTTCAATAAAGTCCTTTGTTGATACTTCCCAATGACTGCTTTAATAGCTGAGGTCATTATGAATGTTTGGCTCAGTTTCGAAATAACTTATTTCAGCAGTGTGTTCTAAGTTCAGATTGATTGACTATTTAAAGAGGCTATTAAAGGGTCAGGATCTATGATGTTGATGCTGAATAGACATTTATTTGCTTTCATGATTGATAGCTTTATTTTCTGCGTCAGGATGTCTGAGTGAGACCTATATTGGATTGTTAGATTTTGTTTTTCATCTCCATGTGGCTCCTAAGTTTTGTCCATGATCAAGACTGGATGAATGACTATTGCAGTTGCATGGGGGTATGAGTAGCCGTAGGACAATGAGGGTACATGAGTGATTTACCGTGGAGAAGACTTAAGTGTATGAGAGTTCATGGGGACTGGTCCAGGGCATATTTTGGCATTGAGGTACCATGGGGCAGAGAGGGCAGTGAGGGTAGATGAAGAGAGAGGCCCGGAGGGTCTAAAAGCTTCTAAAACATCTTGGGTAAAACCTCAGGGATGAGGCAGAATCAATAGTGGCCAATTGTTACTATTGTTTTATCAGGGAACTTGACCTCCATTTTGCAGCTTGCAATGTTCCGCTTACATAGACAGACCATGTTTTTTGGCAGTGTTATTTGATAGTGAAGTTGTTAACCATCCCAGAACATCCTGTAGTTATCTGGAATTAAACATCGATCTCGTAAACACGGTTGAGAACAAAACCCAGGAGGAAAAGTATCAAAAAACTATTAAGAACTGGCAGAAAAAGTTATTTTTTTCACTGCTATTGGAAAATCATCTAGCTGAGTAACAAAATTTTCCACTTAGCATGAGAAATGGAATGCTGTATGGAAAGATGAGTTAGGGAACCAATGATGAGTGCGGGGGCAGGGCTGTTTAATGTGGATGTCACATGATGAAACCCTCTGAAATACATCCAGTTGGAGTGAGCAATTCTGATTGAGGGATGAATGTTAGCCGAGACATGGGAACTAACACCGCGCTATTCAAAACAAAAGGTGTCATGAGATTTGATTTGATTTATTATTGTCAGTTTTCTTTGAAATTTGAAGTTTATTTATTATTGTGACAAGTCGGCTTACATTAACACTGCAATGAAGTCACTGTGAAGATCCCCTATTCCCCATCCTCCAGCACCTGTTTGGGTACATTGAGGGAGAATTTTAGCCTGGCCAATGTACCTAACTACCATGTCTTTCAGACTGTGGGAGGAAACCGAACACCCGGAGGAAATCCATGCAGACACAGGGAGAACATGCAGACTTCACGGTAGTGATTATACTGTACTCTGCACAGATTATTGGGATACAGTGAAAAGTATTGTTTCTTGTGTGCTATACATACTATTCATAGAGTATACAGGAGAGAAGGAAAGGAGAGGGTGCAGAATACAGTGTTGCAGTTACAGATAGAATGCAGAGAAAGATCAACTTAATGTATGGTAGGTCCATTCAAAAAGTCTGATAGTATCAGTGAGGAAGCTGTTCTTGAGTCATTTGCTACGTATTCACAGGCTTTGTATCTTTTTTCCAATGGAAGAAGATTGAAGAGAGCATTTCCAGGGCACACGGGCTCTTTGATTATGCTGACTGCTTTTCCGAGGCAGTGGGAAGATTGATGGATGGGAAGCTGGTTTGTGTGATGGACTGGACTTCATTCACAACTCCTTGTCGTTTCTTGCAGTCCTGGTCTGAGCAGGAGCCATACCAAGCTGTGATACATCTGGAAAGGATGCTTTCTATGGTGCAGCATCAGTAAGAATTGCTGAGAGTCACAGCAGGCATGCCAAACTTCCTTAGCTTCCTGAGAAAGTCGACACTTTCAGACTGTGGGAGGAAACTGGAGCACCTGGAGAAAATCCATGCAGACTTCACAGATAGTGATTGTACTGAGGTATTGGGATACAGTGAAAAGTATTGTTTCTTGTGCGCTATAGAGACAATGCATACAATTCATAAAGTATACAGGAGAGAAGGAAAGGAGGGGGTGCAGAAAACAGTGTTGCAGTTATAGATAGAATGCAGAGAAAAATCAACTTAATATGCAATTAAGTAGGTCCCTTCAAAAAGTCCGATGGTATCAGTGAGGAAACTGTTCTTGAGTCATTTGGTGGGCTTTTGTAACTATAGCATTTGCGGGGAGGGATCAGGACAGATTGTTGGTGAGCATAACCTATTTTTTATTTATTTAAATTTTTACTCCATTCTTAGTTACAAAGCCAATGTTCAGAATAGACTGGGCAAATCCAAATCCATTCCTTGCTTGCTGCAAAAATCAAATTCAAAATCCAATTGAATCCAATTCAAGGTCCCCACAAAGGAGACAAACAAGATCCAAGCTGAAAGATGAGGCATTGCACCTTATCTTGGGCTGGATCTGATGCTTGATCTCAGCCAAAAGGATGCGATAATCTAGTTGTGGCCATCAACTGAATGTTCAAACTTTGAGTTGGCAAGCAGTCAGGTTTAAGAATATAAACCTTACTCAGCTGCAAGAACCACCTTCTCACTAATAACATCCAATTTGCTTACATAATGTTTCAAACTAGTTCTCACAGCATTTTTCCAAACACTCTAGTCCCCGGTGCTCATTAGTATGTAGATTTTCCCAAACTTATTGCAAGTACATTGGCTATGCAATCAGCGATGTCCATTGGTGATAAACCATTCTGACCCACACTTAATAACGTCTGAGCTGTGATCACTGTGGCCGCCTGCACAGCTGTGTTTAGTTTCATTATTAACTGAAAGGTCCACTAAAGAACAATCTGCTCCCTAATTTATTTTCCACATGCAGTGGCTTTAATTGCTGTTACATATGGGGATCTGATATTGAGAAACCTAAGTAAATTAAAATACCCAACAGCTGTTCATTCAGTTTACAAGCAAATTTAAGCATTGTGTTGTGTTTCGAATTTAGACTATATAAATGGCCTTATAGTGTGGTTACATTGTATGGGAAGCACTCATGAGCTTATAATTTTGTACAGAGGTATCACTGAGACAGTATATAATCTCCATAGTGCCATAAAGATTATGAAAAGTCAAGAATGTGTAAGGGCCATGAATAAATGAATCAGTCAGTCCATCCCTCCAACCTTTCCACCGTTAGATCAGGACTCATCCATAGTTTATTTCCAACCAGTTAACTCCAAGTATGGAATGGCACAGTGATTAGTAATGCTACCTCACAGCACCTGGGTTTGATTCTGGCCTTGGGTCACTATCTGTGTAGAGTCTGCATGTTCTCCCCCTGTCTGCGTGGGTTTCCTCGTGGTGCTCTGGTTTCTTCCCATAGTCTGAAAGACATGCTAGTAAGGTGCATTGGCCAAGCTAAATTTCCCTCAGTGTACCCTAACAGGTGCCAGAGTGTAACGACTAGGCAATTTTTACAGTAACTTTATTGCAGCATTAATGTGACACTAATAAATAAACTTTAAACTTAAGTAATGTTAACCCTCCAGTATAGTATCACCTCAGGTTAAATGCCCTTACTCCTTTGACTCTGTTACATTACCTAATACATTATTGCAAACATGTAATTGTCATAGATATCCCACAGTGCAGAAAGAGGCCCTTCGGCCCATCAAGTCTGCATCGAACACAATGCCAACCAGGCCCTACCCCGATATCCCTACATATTATACCCACTAATCCCTCTAACCTATGCATCCCAGTGGCAATTTCTTAGCATAGCCAATCAACCTAACCTGCACATCTTTGGACTATGGGAGGAAACTGGAGTATCCGGAGAAACACATGCAGACGCACGGAGAATGTGCAAACTCCACACAGACAGTGACCGGAGCCAGGAATCAAACCCAGGTCCCTGGAGCTGTGAAGCAGCAGTGCTAACCACTGTGCTACCGTGCCACCTGTGTTGTTGCTGGAGATTTTCTTTCATCATGTCTATTTTACTTATTACCTTGCAGGATTATTTTTCTTACTATCATGAGCATAGAAACCTAGGTTTGGAGGAGAATAATAATGGCTAGGCTATCAGAACTCACAATTATTATGAGTGAATTTGGACAACGACTTCTGGCCTCTGCACATATGCAGTTGAATATGGAGATCCGGAGGTTGTTGTTAGAGATAACATTACTTCATAAAAATACTGGTTGTCTTCAATGATAGACTCAGCATTGCAGTCACTGTATCGGCGTGAAGTTGATTGTGCACTATTTCCCAAACTAGAAATAGCAAATAAAAGTGTGGCTGATTAGTTTAGAAATAAATGAATTTTTGATGACATTATACTCAATAATTACTGCTATATAACCTCTCTGGCCCTGAAAAAATAATTTTATAAGTTTACAAATTTTACATGCATGGCACTGCTGCCTCACAGTGCCAGGGACCCGAGTTTTATTCTGGCCTTGGATCACCCTCTGTGTGGAGTTTGCACATTTTTCCCATGTCTGCATAGGTTTCCTTTAGGTGTTCTGGTTTCCTCCCAGACTCCAAAGGTATCTGGGTTAGGTTGATTGGCCATAATGAATTGCCCCTTAGTGTCAGGGGCACTAGGAGGATAAAAATGTGGGGTTACAGGGGTAGAGCCTGGGTCAGATTGGTGCAGGCTTGATGGGCCAAATGACCTCCTTCTGTACTGTAGATTTTATGAAGTTTGATGCCTCATTCTATCAATTTCCTACATTGTTTGCTAATAGATAAATAAATAATTTCAACAAAATATTGTTAAACCTACGTTCAAGAATATAGTGATAAAGCTTGTGTAATACCTCCTTACAGCTCAAACCCTTTAGAAACATAGAAATATAGAAAAACTACAGCACAATACAGGCCCTTCGGCCCACAAAGTTGTGCCAAATATGTCCCTACCTTAGAGATTACTAGGCTTACCTATAATCCTCTATCTTACTAAGTTCCTCTATCTAAAAGTCTCTTAAAAGACCCTATCAAATCTGCCTCCACCACCATTGCTGGCAGCCCATTCCACGCACCCACCACTCTCTGGGTGAAAAACTTACCCCTGACATGTCGTCTGCACCTATTCCCCAGCACCTTAAACCTGTGTCCTCTTGTGGCAACCATTTCAGCCCTGGGAAAAAACCTCTGACTATCCACTCGATCAATACCTCTCAACATCTTATACACTTCTATCAGGTCACCCCTCATCCTTCCTCTCTCCAAGGAGAAAAGGCTGAGCTCCCTCAACTATCCTCGTAAGGCATGCTCCCCAACCCAGGCAACATCCTTGTAAATCTCCTCTACACCCTTTCTTTGGCTTCCTCATCCTTCCTGTAATGAAGTGACCAGAACTGAGCACAGTACTCCAAGTGGGGTCTGACCAGGGTCCTCTATAGCTGCAACATTATCTCTCAACTCCTAAACTCAATTCCTCGATTGATGAAGGCCAGTACACCATATGTCTTCTTAACCACAGCTTCAACTGTGCAGCTGCTTTGAGCGTCCTATTAACTCGGACCCCAAGATCCTTCTGATGTTCCACACTGCCAAGTATCCTACCATTAATATTGTATTCTGCCATCCTATTTGACCAGCCAAAATGAACCACTTCACACTTATCTGGATTGAACTCCATCTGCCACTTCTTCGCCCAGTCTTGCATCCTATCAATGTCTCACTGCAACTTCTGACATCCCTCTACACTATCCACAACGCCTCCAACCTTTGTGTCATCAGCAAACTTACCAACCCATCCCTCCACTTCCTCATCCAGGTCATTTATAAAAATGACCAGAGAGTAAGGGTCCCAGAACAGATCACTGGGGCACTCCACTGGTGACCGACCTCCATGCAGAATATGACCCATCTATAACCATTCTTTGCCTTCTATGGGCAAGCTAATTCTGGATTCACAAAGCAATGTCCCCTTGGATCCCATGCCCCCTCACTTTCTCACGAAGCCTTGCATGGGGCACCTTATCAAGTGCCTTGCTGAAGTCCATATATACTGCATCTACTGCTCTTCCTTCATCGATGTGTTTAGTTACATCTTCAAAAAATTCAGTCAGGCTCGTAAGGTATGATCTGCCTTTGACAAAGCCATGCTGACTATTCTTAATCATATTATACGTTTCCAAATGTTCATAAATCCTGCCTTTCAGGATCTTCTCCATCAACTTATCAACCACTGAGGTTAGACTCAGTGATCTATAATTTAGTCTTGGTTTCTTATTTCCATCCTATATTCTGTGCTGATACATGACATTTGTCCTATAAGTACTTGTGACAAGTCCCAAGCAATAACCATCTCCAACAAAAGAGAATCTAACCGTCTCCTTTTGACATTCCATGACCTTGGAATTCCTGAACCCACCACTATCAACATCCTGGGTGTTGCCATTGACCAAAAACTGACCCAAGCTATCCATATAAAAACTGATTTTACTCCCGCTTCACAACATGTTTGGTGGAAGTAGAGGTGGCACACTGCTTGCTGATAGTGGGATCTTGTGGTCCCACTGTTGTCAATAAGGTTTGCCATTGAATGCGCTGCCTGCCACCGGGAAACCCATGAGAGTGCGTCATCAGCAGCTCCCGCTGGCATGAACTGCAGCAAGAGTTTGACAAAGAGCAACAAGGACAGATTAGAGGCTGGGAATTCTGTCGTGAGTAACTCATGTACTGATTCTCTGAAGCCTATCCACAGTACTAGTCAGGAGTATGATGGGTCACTCTCCATTTGCCTGGGTGAGCACAGTTTCAACAGCACTCAAGAAACTCAACACCAAACAGGGTAAACCAGTCCTGCTTAACTGGCTTCCCATCCAGAACCTTCAACATCTATTCCTTCCTCTACTGACATACGGTGTGTTCCATCTACATGATGCACTGCAGTAAACTCACCAAGGCTCCTTCGACCCCCAGCACTTTCCAAATACATGACCACTTCAGCAAGCAAAAGCGTAAAATGCATGGGAGCACCATGACCTGCGAATTCCTCCCTAGGCCCAGACCATCCTGACTTGAAACTGTAACACTGTTACTTCACTGTTGCTGGGTCAAAGTCCTGGAACTAACAGTGCTGTGGTGTGCCTACACCACTCAGACTACAGGCAGCTCACTTCCAAACTCTCAGGGGCAATTAGGGATGGGCAATAATTGCTTGCCTAGTCCAGCGAAGACCAGAACCTGTGAAAGCATTATAAAATCCATCCAATGTGCGTAAACAGCATAACTGTCAGAAGTCTTTGTAGATCTCCCATTTAGAATGTTCTTTTGTACTATCCTTTCTTTTTCTCACTGTTCAGTCTTCCCAGTTTTTTGCATACATTGCCATTATCATCAGCTATCCTTTGTGTTAAGTCCGGCCTGGCTACATGTCATTGCTATTTTGATACCTGGGCCAGGACTGAAACTCTTTGCTCGATCCCTCCTTTCTTGCTGGTATTTTATCTTCAAATCTCAATACATTCTTTCTCTCAGGGCAGCTTGAAATATAAAGTGACAGTGATTTTCACCCACAATGCAGAAATGTCACACGTATTGATTCCAGAGGAGTAACTAGACTCTAAGCTTATTCTAACCTTTCGAAAAGTTTATTTATTAGTGTCACAAGTCAGGCTTACATTGACATTGTAAGTAATCTCACAACACCAGATTAAAATCTAACAGATTTATTTGATAGCACGAATGTTCAGATGGCCACTCCTTCATCAGGTGAATGCAGAACTTGTTTCATAAACAGGGCGTGTATAGACACAAACACAATTACAACTACTCCATTATCTTGCAATTGGGTTTGTGAAAAAAATCCTGAACTCACCTGATGAAGGGCAGCACTCCGAAAGCTCAAGCTACCAAATAAACCTGTTGGACTTTAACCTGGTGTTGTGAGACTACTTACTGTGCCTACCCATATCCAATGCCAGCATCTCCACTTCATTACGTTAACATTGCGATTATTGTTATTGTGAATGAAGTTATTGTGAAATTCCCTGAATTGCCATATTCCGGCGTCTGTTTGGGTCAGTGCATCTAACCAGCATGTCTTTCGGTCTATGGGTGGAAACTGGAGCACCTGGAGGAAACCCATGCAGACATGGGGAGAACTTGTAAACTCCACACAGACAGTCACCCAAGTCACGAATCGAACCCAGATCCCTGACGCTGTGAGGCAGCAGCGCTAATCACAGTGCTGCTCAATCAGAGTAGGTTTCAGAAAACCCATTTCTAATAGTTCAACTTAACTTAATGCAGATTGATGGTTATACAGCCACTCAATCACAGATACAATAATAATACAATCCTGTGTTTATCTGATTCAATTATTTAGAAAATGTCTTCAATCATTGACACTTCTTTTCGTTCAGTTCATACAGTGACTCATGTTTTAGTTGTTAATTTTTAACTCTCTGCCTGTGTATTTGTATTGCTGGACATTTTGGCTTGAGTTTCATTATGCAACCTCACACCCGTCCTACCTTGTAACTGCCCCCTGGCCCCACCACCCCCTTCCTCATAGAGGCCAAAATGGGTTCAAAACTTGCAATTCAAAATCCCACCCCAAAACTGATTTCACATTCCCACCCTTGTTCAGACACTGAACAAGACTGCTTCCAAAAGCAAATGGGGGCCAACTTAAAACTGAAATACACAATGGTATCATAAAACAAGTTAAATGCCAACAGTTGGAGTCAAGGCCTCTGTGACCCCAAACACAATGGGAGGAAACAAAGTTCCTAGTGAGCCAGTAGAAGCAGGAGTGCTCCCCCACTCCCCAGGTCCCCCTAGGACCTTTACATTCCCTCTATCCCTCCCAGCTGCCTTCTAGAAATCCCCAGCTCCAGGCATTTCCCACCCTCGCCAAGATCTCAATGTCCTCCTTGCAGCCCTGACATCTCTGGATCATAGCATGCAAAGAGAATTCCTGGGCCTCTCACCTGATAGGCAGTGGGTTAGCAATCCAGAAACCCAGAGTGAGATTTGGGAACCCGGGTTCAAACCTTCTCTGGCAGATGGTGAAATTAGAATTCAATGAACATCTGGATTTAAAAGTCTAACGTTGACCATTGTCAGATATTCTAAAAGCCCATCTCATTCACTCATGCCCTTCAGGGAAGGAAATCTACCATCCTGACCTAGTCTGGCCTACATGTGATTCCAAATCTACAGTAATATGGTTGCCTCACAATTGCCCACAGAAATGGAGGGCAGTAATGGATGGGCACTAAATGCTAGCCCAGCCACACACACTGCCTATGTCCCATAAAATGGATTTAACAAAATCCCAATGCAGTTTCTCAATAAACCCTTAATTCAGTAATTGACAGTGACAAGTCCACTGATCCCTGCCTGTGACCATCTTCAATCAAATTTCCACGGGCATTTCCAGTTGTGGACCTCAACTGCTCTTTGGTTGTGTCAAGATGGTGAGTTGTCAATGAGCTATTTTATCATGAAGGGATCATTACAATCTGTTTCGTTATGTTCTCAGTTTGATGCAAGTTATAGAATCATAGGATCCCTACAGTGCAGAAGGTGGCCATTCGGCCCATTGAGTGTGCACTGATCTCAATCCACCCAGGCCCTATTCCTGTAACCCCACGTTTACCCAGCTATTCCCCCTGACACTAGGGTCAATTTATCATGGCCAATCATCCTCACCTGCAAATCTTTGGACTGTGGGAGGAAACCAGAACACCCGGAGGAAACCCAGGCAGACACAGGGAGAATGTGCAAACTCCACATGGACAGTGACCCGAGGCCGAAATTGAACCCAGGCCCCTGGCGCTGTGAGGCAACAGTGTTAACTGCTATGTCTCCGTGACGACATGATTGATTTATTATTGTCACACGTATTAGTATGCAGTGAAAAGTTTTGTTTCTTGTGCGATAGCATCCCATTCGTAGAAAAGTAAAGGAGGGGGTTTAGAATGTGGTCAAACGAGAAAATGCTGGTAAATTTCAGCAGGTCTGGCAGCATCTGTCAGGAGAGAAAAGAGCTGCCACATCTGTCACAGCTTACCCTCTGTCATCTGCCTACAGTTTACCCTCTGATGTCAGCTCCTCTACCATTCGGCCGTTCACACCTTTTATACTCTCTATGGACTGTCATTAGCGGCCTTTCTCCTTGTTTCTGTAGTTATCTCTCATCTTCCATTCACTCACCCTGCAGTATAAATATCTCCCACTTTCTATGCCGTTTAACTTTGACAAAGGTGCATCTGGACTCGCAACATCAGCTCTTTTCTCTCCATTCAGACGCTGCCAGAACTTCTGAGATTTTCCAGCATTCTCTCTTTTGGTTTCAGATTCCAGCATCCACAGTAATTTGCTTTTATCCAGTGCGGAATGTAGTGTTACAGCCATACCTTGGGTGTAGAGAGAGATCAACTTCATATATGGTAGGCCCATTCAAAAGTCGGATGGCAGCAGGGAAGAAGCTGTTCTGGGCAGATATATATTTTGATTCACATCCGGTCCAGAAAGGACAAACAGTAAATTGGAAAGAATCTCCATTGAAGATCTGGGGTGGGTTTTCCAGCCGCGCTCACCCCCAAAACTGAAATATCCTGCCCTTGGTCAATGGACCTAGGTCTGCCTCGCCCCCTCCCTACCTGCTATGATTCCCACAGCAGGCGGAATAAGTAAAGCCCCCTCCCCTGTGCACTCGCAGGATCGGCCTGCCCCACAATATGAGAAACATGGCCGGCATGAGTTTAAAAATACATATTTTTTTCTCCTCTAATTCTACAAGTTGGGCACCTCAAGACATGAGATCAAAGCCAAAAAGAGGGTTCACCAGGCTGATACCAGAGATGATGGGGTTAGCTTATGAGGAGAGATTAAATAGACTGGATCTGTACTCGTTGGAGTTTAGAAGGCTGAGGGGGGATCTTATAGGGACTTACAAGATAATGAAGGGGCCAGATAGGGTAGGGGTAGAGAGATTCTTTCCGCTTAGAAAGGAAAACAGAACTAGAGGACATAACCTCAAAATAAGTGGGGGGGCAGTCTAGAGCAGAGTTGAGGAGGAACTTCTTCACTCAAAGGGTGATCTCTGGAATTCTCTGCCCGTTGAAGTGGTGGAGGCTACCTCATTGAATATGTTTAAGTCACGGGTAGATAAGTTTCTGATAGACAAGGGAATTAAGGGTTATGGGGAGAAAGCGGGAAAGTGGAACTGATCCACTGCAGATCAGCCATGATCTTATTGAATGGTGGGGCAGGCTCGATGGGCTAGATGGCCTACTCCTGCTCCTATTTCTTATGTTCTTATGTTATGTTCTTAAGTGATGACTAATGGGAAATCAAGCCTTGGAAATGCTGGGCTAGTAATCATTTAGCTCTGGGAAGCAGAGGCATTCCAGATCCAACAGTTGAAGCAATCTGAGTATTGATCACAGCCACACCAACCCAGGCTAGAGAGTCAGCAGGTTTGTAGACATGAGTGCGGTGGCTTGACGTAACAGAGATTAGGCACTATCAATCCAGCTGCATTATGTTTCTTTAATGCAGGGAGAGGCAGATGGGATCATTTAACATCTCTGTAGGTGGATGACCTATCCCCCAGGTGGCAAAAAATAATGTCATTCTTCAGGTCTTGAAACATTTCATAGAATCATAGAATCATCAATGCAGAAGGAGGCCATTCAGGCCATCAAGTCTGCACTGACTACAATCCCACCCAGGTCCGATCCCCATACCCCCATGCATTTACCCTAGCTAGTCTCCTTGACACTAAGGGGAAATTTAGCATGGCCAGTCCACCTAACCCACACATCTTTGCAAGCATGGGAGGAAACCAGAGCACCCGGAAGAAACCCAAGCAGACACGGAGAGAATGTACAAATGCCACACAGAGAGTCACCCGAGCCAGGAATCAAATGCAGGGTCCTGGAGCTGTGAGGCAGCATTGCTGATCACTGTGCATCTTGGTTTGATATGGGACATCACATCAATATCATTTTCCTTGTTGGTTAAAAAAAATTGATAAAAATATGTGCAATGGAAGAGAAATTAAGGGCAGCATGGGAACACAGTGGTTAGCATTGCTTCTTCACAACTGTAGGGACTTGGGTTCAATTCCCAGATTGGGTCACTGTCTGTGTGGAGTTTGCGCATTCTCCTCATGTCTGCATGGGTGTCCTCCAGGTGCTCTGGTTTCCACCTACAATCCAAAGATGTGCGGGTTGGGTTGATTAGCTGTGCAAAACTTGCCCTTCTGTGTCCTGAGATGCGTAGGTTAAAGAGGTTAGCGGCTAAATATATAGGGATATGGGGGTAGGGCCTTGGTGGGATCGTGGTCAGTGTAGCCTCATTGGGCCAAATGGCCTCTTTCTGCACTGTAGGGTTTCTATGATTAGCTTCTATGATTATAAAGGGCAAGGCAAACTAGTACAGGGACATCATATGCATTACATTTAAATATTAATAGCACTATGAGCTTGACATGGACTGTGGAAACCAAAGATAAATAAAATCCTCCTCACAAGATAAATTTGAAATGAGTCCTGTTCTCATGTTATTGCATTTCTTTCTGTAAAGGCAACCTGTAGAATTCTATTCCTGACAACTTTGTGACTGGCCAGAGTTGACACCACCTTTGGACAATACACTACTTGCTCCCAGATTAAGTTCAAGATCACGACATTTCTGAGACTTCACAATAAAAGTTACATTTTCCTCCTCGTCTTTTTTTTTCAACCAACAAGGAAAATGATATTGCTATCACGTCCCATGTCAACATTACGGGTAGCACGGTGGCACAGTGATTAGCACTGCTGCCTCACAGCACCAGGGACCTGGGTTCGATTCGCAGCTTGGGTCACTGTCTGTTTGGAGTCTGCACGTCCTCCAGAAAAGATTGCAGTTCTAGTCGGGTGGCATGGTGGCACAGAGGTTAGCGCTGCTAGGGACCCACGTTCAATTCCTGGCTTGCATCACTGTCTGTATGGAGTTTGCATGTTCTCCCCATTTCTGCATGGGTTTCCCCAATTTTTCAGATTGTGGGAGGCGCTCTGGTTTCCTCCCACAGTCTGAAAAATGCGCTGGTTAGGTGCATTGGCCGTGCTAAATTCTCCCTCGCTGTACCCGAACAGGTGCCGAAGTGTGGCGACTAGGGGATTTTCACATTAATTTCATTGCAGTGTTAATGTAAGCCTATTTATAACACTAATAAGTAAACTTTAACCAAAAGTTAAAATTAGCTGCAGTTTAGCATAAAATGTATTGGAGTTGAAGCAAAGACTGAGGTCTAAGTGATATGAAAGCACTTATCCTCATGACATTCTGTTTAAGAGGCTACTTCAATAGCCCCAGAGTGCCTCCTACTATAGCGTAAGATTCCAGGTTGGATCTTCAGCAGGGATTCTCCTGATTTTTCCCATCAGGATACGGGAACACAGCATAAGTCGCCCGTTTACTCCATTTCTTTAAGATCCTTGCCGAATTTGTACTGAGAGATCAGGAGACCCCATGAAGCAATTTGACTTTTGTACCTCATCGTATAGACAGCTCATTTTGCTTGTCATTAGAAACTATTTGATGTGAAAACTGAAGATGCGAAAGGTGCTTTATCCATCCATCCGAGTGGATATATCTTCCTGAAACAAAAGTCAGTGTACTTTGACAAGACGTGTATATGTTGTCATTTTTCAATATCCATCATTATTTCAGTTGGTAGCTCTCTCACTCCGAATGGATTTTATAATTTTCATTCTTGTTTTGATATCTTTCCTGCAGACTAGAGAAACCCTACAGTGCAGAAGAAGGCCATTTAACCCGTCAAATCAGCACTAACAATCCCAGCCAGGCCCTATCTCTGCAACCCTCTGTATTTACTAAGCCAGTTCTCTTGACAGTAAGGGGTAATTTTAGCATGGTCAATCCACCCAACCCACACATCTTTGGACTATGGGAGGAAACTAAAGCATCTGGAGGAAATCCCACACAGACACGGGTAGAACATGCCAACTCCACACAGGCAGTCACCCAAGGCCAGAGTTGAACTCAGGTCCCTTTTGGTTTGATTTGATTTATTATTGTCACATGTATTAGTACACGGTGAAAAGTATTGTTTCTTGTGCGCTATACAGAAAAAGCATACTGTTCACAAAGAATGAAAGGAGACGGTACAGGATGTATTGTTAGTCATAGAGAGTTTTTAAGAGCTAGAGTTTTAGAAACATAGGATGAGAGTAAAGGATAGAATTAGTGGGTATGCTGGGCACAACTTGCAAGAAGTTGCCTCGCTCCGGTGCCATCATGAATCTTGGCACTGTGAGGCATCAATGTTAGCCACTGTACCACTGTACAGCCTTTAACCCTCTGAGATCTCTTCACCCTTTCAATTCTGGCCTATTACACTCCTGCAGTTTTGATTGTTACGCTGCCAGTGACCATTCCTTCAGCTGCCTGGATCCAAAGATTTGGAGTTTCTTTCCTAGACCATTCAGTCTCTCTGTCTTTCTTTCCTTTATTAAGTTGTGGCTGAAAACTATCTCTTTGTCCAAGCATTTGATCACCTATCTTTTGTGTCTGGCTTGGTGTTAAATTTTGTTTACTCATGCTTTCGTGAAGCACTTTGGGACATTTTATTACATTCAAGGCGTTACGTAATGACATAAGAACATAAGAACATAAGAACATAAGAACATAAGAAATAGGAGCAGGAGTAGGCCATCTAGCCCTTCGAGCCTGCCCCGCCATTCAATAAGATCATGGCTGATCTGTTGTGGCTCAGTTCCACTTTCCCGCCCTCTCCCCATAACCCTTAATCCCCTCTCTTATCAAGAACCCATCAACCCGCTTCTTAAAAATATTTAGCGAGGCAGCCTCCACCACTTCAACGGGCAGAGAATTCCAGAGATTCACCACCCTTTGAGTGAAGAAGTTCCTCCTCAACTCCGTTCTAAACCGCCTCCCCTTTATCTTGAGGCTGTGCCCCCTAGTCCTACTGTCTTTTTTGAGCGGGAAGAGTCTCTCCACCTCTATCCTATCCATCCCATTCATCATCTTATACGTCCACGTTATTGAATGAAAGGCTTGTGGGTTGAAAGGTTATTTTGGGTGAATTGGCCAGGGGTTCAAGCCCGATTCATGACTGGAGCACACCTAATCTAGGCTTCAGTGCGCTGCTGAGAGTTGGAGCAATGAGATGTTAGGTCAACATATTTACAATCTTTTTTACTGCTGGAGGTAACCAAAGAATCACCCTACATAGTGGTACATGAACTAAACCAAGGCAACAAAACCAAGCCCTGCAGCAAGAAATACAAGTTTATTAAGTGTGGCCAGGGAATGAAAAGTCTTGTATGGTCGGGGAGCTCACTCAAGATCTTCCAATCCTTCATTTTGCTGTTATAGCTGCTTTTATTCCTTCTAACAGTGCAGAGTAATTAGCCCCAGCTTACATATGCTTTAGCACTGTAGCAGTGGAGAACAGATGCAGGGTTGTTAGACGTGATTGGCCAGCTGCCATGATCATAACTGCGAAAAGGCTTTGTTTGGTGCTAAACCATCTTTCTTTGAAGTGTAACACCTGCTTTCCCTTCTGTACTGAAGACTTCTAAATTACAGTTAGTGGTCTTTGCAGCTGCTGCAGGCAAGAACAGCTAATGTAGCACTGTGAGTAAGTTTAATTATTAAGCTATCAATTTAAATCAAAAATTCTGACTGATGGCAGGAGAAGTGGGGACCACAGCCAAATTGGTAGTTAACTGACTTGTACTACTTTGTTGATGCCTGAGATTGCTCATCTGGCGAATGCACAATGACAAGCTGGAGTCAACAGGGAGGCTATGAGCAATGATACGCACAGAAAGCGAATTGGACTGACAGTCTATTGACATCCTCAGTCTTCAGATTCTTGACCTTCTTCCCAATTTTCCTGGATCCACAAGCATCCCAAGATGTGTCAAATCACATGCGCAGCCAACTTACATATACACAAACAAACTGACTGGCAAAGCACCTACCTCTACAGCTGGGAATATTTCTAAGTGAGGAGGGGAAACAAAGCTATATAGGGAAGCACTGTGGCACAGTGGTTAGCACTGCTGCCTCACAGCACCAGGGACCCAGATTCAATACCAGCCTTGTATGGAGTTTGCACATCCATTTCAGTTTCTGGTTAATGGTGACCCTGAAAAATGGTGTTTGTAGGAGGGAATGAATGAACTGAGTCTTCCAAGACTGTGTAGACGAAACGCCTTCATTCAACATGCATGAGGGAGAGCAGAGCTTGTAACTATAACTACAGCTTACTTCCAAGCTACTCTACTGATCATTGTTTTTTACATAGTCTTATACCCCTTTCTTTACATTACAAAGCATTACCTTTACATTAGGTCATCATGCTGTTCCTTTGAATTAGTTATAGTTCTGTTTTTGATCACATTATATGGTTCCATTGTCTTACGTGCTTTAGCTTTTGTTGGTATCTGGACATGTCTTGTCTACCTGTTTACAATAGCAATGTGTTGTATTTGTCTGAATTGATTTTGATGGTGTTAATTATCTCATCTCCTGGATACTTGATTAGTTTTTCAGAGGCACAATGGCTCCTCTTGGCTTTTTGGAACCTTGATAAATAGTATTCATTCTCTTATTGTTGCTGTAACCATGGAACAATCCCACCTGTGACGGTTTTAGTGCCATCTGAAATGTAGTTATTTGTTATGTGCCTGCCTGAAGTGAGTGTAAATACTACAGTACTTTTTAACCCTTTCCATTTATTCCCCTCTGGCTGCAGGCAACACTCCCCAAGTTTGCCTACTACAATGCTACTGGAAGTTTCACAATGGCAATAGCATTGATTGCCAAGTGCAATGGTTAAGTTGTCTCTTGTTGGAGATGATCATTATTTGCCACTTGTGTGACATGAATGCTACTTGTCGATTATCAGTGCAAGCCTGAATTTTATCCAGGTTTGCTGCAATGAAGAGCTTCACCTTCTCAGCTTGAGGATGTTGGTGTTGATTGTCACCTTAACAAATGAACTCACAATGCATTGACCCAATCATTTATGAGTGATTGGCGCTCTGTGTCTTATACAGCAAATAATTATCAGAACACAACAACTCCCTCAATTGCTGAATCATCCCAGAACATTCACCGGGTGTTAGCTAGCATACTCCATAACGTCAGCAGATGTGTGTGTGCAAGAAACTCATGTATACTGCCAAGGAAAATTTCTCCAGGCCAGAGATGGGTTGCTGAAGCTGCAGGTGTCTCTTTTGTGGGCGTTTTGTAAAGGAGATGGCCTAGTTGTATTATCGCTAGACTATTAATCCAGGAATTCCGCTAATTCTTTGGGGACCCAGATTCGAATCCCACCACGGCAGCTGGTAGAATTTGAATTCAGTAAAAAATATCTGAAATTAAGAATCTAGTGATGTCCATGAAACCATTGCCAATTGTTGGAAAAACCCATCTGGTTCATTAATGTCCTTCAGAGAAGGAAATCTGCTGTCTTTACTTGATCTGGCCTACATGTGTCTTCAGATTCACAGCAATGTGGTTGACTCTCAAATGCCCTCCAAGGGTGACTAAGGATGGGCAATAACTGCTGGCCAGACAGCGACAGTCATGTCCCTCAAATGAATAAAAAATTAAGAGCTTTATTGGGAAGGTGTTTACTCTACAAGCTGTTAGAATAAACT
This sequence comes from Carcharhinus amblyrhynchos, assembly GCF_965287045.1. Classification (NCBI taxonomy): domain Eukaryota; kingdom Metazoa; phylum Chordata; class Chondrichthyes; order Carcharhiniformes; family Carcharhinidae; genus Carcharhinus; species Carcharhinus amblyrhynchos. The sequence goes on from NC_137334.1 coordinate 85,504,704, forward strand.
GCCTCTTTGCCTGCACAAACAGCCCATCACAGGATCTGACCCTTGAAGTGCCCTTGTTACAACCAGGAATGATATGAATATACCAACATGTTCTTGCATCTCCAGAAAAAGATTGCATTTCTAGTAGGGTGGCATGGTGGCACAGAGGTTAGCGCTGCTGCCTCACAGTGCCAGGGACCCATGTTCAATTCCTGGCATGCGTCACTGTCTGTGTGGAGTCTGTACATTCTCCCTATTTCTGCATGGGTTTCCCCAATCTTTCAGATTGTAGGAGGTGCTCTGGTTTCCTCCCACAGTCTGCAAAAATGTGCTGGTTAGGTGCATTGGCAATGCTAAATTCTCCCTCAGTGTACCTGAACAAGTGCTGGAGTGTGGCGGTTTGGGGATTTTCACAGAAACTTCATTGTTGTGTTAATGTAAGCCTACTTGTGACTAATAAGTAATGAACTTTAAAAGTTATGGGAATATAAATTCGAAACTCAAATGGCTTGCTTAATTCAGAGTTTCAAACAGATTTGTCTTAGCAATACAATTCTCATTTCATGTGTTCTCACACTTTTGTATCTCTGTCTTTCCTTAATAAATCCAGCTTTCCTTTCAGCTTTATTATCACACTGCCTTCGAAGATGCTTATGTTGTTAGCTGCTTGGTCTCTCTGTTCCTGCACTCCCTTGAAAATTGTGTGATTTAGTTCTTAGTTCCCCTTCCCATTCCTCCTTCTAAAATGCAATGATTTCACACCTTGCTGCATGCCATATCATTTTCAGAAATCCATCCATTGCTTTGCTACTATTTTCGCTTCCGAAAGCTTACAATTTCAGACACTCATTATCCTTGGTGTTAGCCATGGCTCAGTAGATAGCAAACTCTTCTCTACATCAGACGTTGTAGCTCCATGTTCCCACTCCAGTACAAAATCTAAGTGTGGAATGGCCAGAGTACTGCACTGGGAGAGGTATGACCTTTTTGGTGAGACAGTAAGCAGTCTGCTCTCTCCGTAAAAAAAATCCGTCAATGACATTTTGAACTATAGTTGTGGAATCTTCCACTTTGCCATCAAATAAAATGAACAAAACAGGTCATTATCTCTTTAGATAAAAGCAAAATACTGCGGATGCTGGAATCCAAAACTAAAACAGAAAATCAGAAATTCATCCAGACTCAAAACATGGGCTCTATTCTCTTTCCACGGATGCTGTCAGATCTGTTGAGAAATTCCAGCATTTTCTGTTTTTGTTTCATTTTTCCATGCTTTTTCTTGGATTTTGCCATCGGCAAATTGTTTTCCATGTTTCACACATTACAACAAAGAAAACACTTCAATTGGTCATAATGTCATTTGGGATGTTCTCTTTCCCATCAAGTTTCTCCTGACATTAAATTTTTCTAATTTTTCTAATCAGAGCATGTCCCATTTTATCCCACTATAGGATTCCCAAATCTTCTCCTTTGAGAGTGGACACTTGGTCTCCAGATGGAATGCAGGAGTAACAGTGCTGGTATTATGTAGTTTGGGCATACTCAGTAATCCAGCCAATACTTTTTGTCTGCACCCAGTTGGTTCCGTTACTATTGGCAGCATATTTGATTGTGAAGGTGACAGCATCAAGGCCAGTGAAATTTGCATGCAAATTCCTGGTAACCTGAGGGTGCGATTAGGAGAGTGAAGAAGGGAGAAGGGGGGAGAGAAAGAAATACCAGTGTCGGAAAGGATGCATTGAGAAAAATACTTTGGGAGAGGGAAGAAGGAAAAGAGACACACGCAAACTGGGGAGGGAGGGGAAGAGAGAGAGAGGGACACAAAGTAGCTAAGGGAGAAAGAGTGAGAGAGAGAGGTAGATACATCCATGAATGGACAAGGGAGAAGGAGAGACACAAACTGGGAAAGGGAGAGAGACACAAACTGGGTCAGGGAGGAAGAGACACAAACTGGGACATGGATGAAGACACAAACTGGGACATAGAGTGAGAGATACAAACTGGGACAGGGAGAGAGAGACAGAAACTGGGAGAAGGAAGGAGAGGCACAAACTGGGACAGGGACAGAGAGTGACACAACTGGAAGAGGGAAGGGGAGACACAAACTGGGACAGGGAGGGAGACACAAACTAGAACGAGAGAAACACATACAAACTGGAGAGGGAGGGAGGGAGGGAGGAAGAGAACAGCACTGATTGGAAAGGGAAAGGAACACAATCTGGGCAAGGGAGGTGGATGTATCTACATGACCTTGGAAAGGAGGGAGAAAGACAATTGCAGAGAAAGACGGAGAGAGAAATAAATTTGTGGATCTCAAAGTATCAATTAGATGGAGGGAAGAGTTCATGTTGGCGTGTGATGTTCGGTATGGTATGATGTGTTTTTTGTTGAGAGTCTCACAGAGATCTGAGCTTCACCTTCCTGAAACTGAGCTTCAGCATTGAGTTCAGGACTCAATGAATTGAATTAAGTTTACTTTTAGTTGTATCTATTGTTTTCACTTGCTGTGTCTTGTAAACAGCCATAAAATTGCATAGAAACTTCAGTTAAAAGTTATCTATATTGATGTTTGTATTGAATCAATGGAATGTATTTAGTTTTCTTATTGCAGTTGATGCTGTAGCAACAGAAGTGGTCTTATTCGAACATTACTAGATTGATTCCTTGGATGAGGAGTTGTCCTTGGGAGAATAGATTGGCCTTTTATTCCCTGGAGTTCATGAAGAAGGAGAGGTGATCTCATTGAAATGTATTAAATTTATCATGGGCTTGGCAGACTTGATGCTGGGAGACTATTTTCCATGATTGGAGAGTCTAGAACCAGAAAAGCATAGTTTTGAGATGTGGGGTCAATCATTTCAAATTGAGGTGAGGAGAATCACTAATTCTCACTCAGTGCTGTCAATCTCTGGAATTCTGAATCACAGAGGACTCAGTTACTGAGTATATTCAAGATTAATAGATTTACAGACATGAAGGGAATCGAGAGATATAGGAATGAGATAGAAGAGAAGACTCAAGGTAGAAGGTCATCCATGTTCTTATAGAAAGGCAGAGTTTAAGTTCAAGTTTATTTATTAGTGTCACAAGTAGGCTTACATTAACACTGCAATGAAATTTCTGTGAAAAAACCCTTGTTGCCACAGTCGGGCACCTGCTCGAGTACACAGGGGGAGAATCTAGCATGGTCAATGCACGTAACCGGCGTGTCTTTCAGATCGTGGGAGGAAATCGGAGCACTAGGAGGAAACCCATACGGACATGGGGAGAACATGCAGATAATGCCTGCACAGACAGTGACCCAAGCCGAGAATTGAACCTGGGTCAACCACCGTGCTTGTCAGTAGCCTCAAAATCCAGCTAATCCTGCTCCTATTGGTATCACTATTTATCCTTAAATCCTTCCATTCTTTTGTATCCTTTTTTGGCTTATAAATTATGTTATTTACCTTACTACAAAACATTAGAAAATACTCAGATATTTTATTTGCAGCTTATTACAAACATACTCAAGTTAAATTCAATTACTCGGCTAATATTATGTCACTGATTGGCCTGATTAAACAGTGTGCAAGTGGTGTCACGTGATCAAATCTGAACCTATCAAATCAGAGTTGGCAATGTAATTCCCCAGTCACATGTTTAATATAAATTAACATTCCAAACATTTACTTATTCTTTACCGCCTATTAACTGGCTTAAGCTTTTCCCCTCTTAAACCGTTCAACCTTTAATCTCTCCATAACTCAATCCTCAGAGTCCTTGGACACTGGAGAGCAGCCAGGCTAAGCCAAGTAGGTACATATTTCTTGATGAAAACCAAATTACTGTGGATGCTGGAATCTGAAACAGAAACAGAAAATGCTGGAAAATCTCAGCAGGTTTGACAGCCTCTGTGGAGAGAGAAGAGAGCCAAGGTTTTGAGCCTGGATGACCCTTCGTCAGAGCTCACAGACACTACCATAAGAACATAAGAACATAAGAAATAGGAGCAGGAGTAGGCCATCTAGCCCTTCGAGCCTGCCCCGCCATTCAATAAGATCATGGCTGATCTGTCGTGGCTCAGTTCCACATTCTCGCCCTCTCCCCATAACCCTTAATCCCCTCTCTTATCAAAAACCCATCAACCCGCTTCTTAAAAATATTTAGCGAGGCAGCCTCCACCACTTCAACGGGCAGAGAATTCCAGAGATTCACCACCCTTTGAGTGAAGAAGTTCCTCTTCAACTCCGTTCTAAACCGCCTCCCCTTTATCTTGAGGCTGTGCCCCCTAGTCCTACTGTCTTTTTTGAGCGGGAAGAGGCTTTCCACCTCTATCCTATCCATCCCATTCATCATCTTATACGTCTCAATGAGATCTCCCCTCATTCTTCTAAACACTAACGAGTACAAGCCCAGTTTATTCAGCCTCTCCTCATAGCTCAACCCCCTCAACTCCGGTATCAGCCTAGTAAACCTCCTCTGCACTCCCCCCAAGGCCAAAATATCTTTGCGCAGGTGCGGCGCCCAAAACTGCACACAGTATTCCAGCTGCGGCCTCACCAATGCCCTATACAGCTGCAGCAAGACCTCCCTACTTTTATATTCAATCCCCCTCGCTATGAAGGCCAGCATCCCATTCGCCTTCCTGACCACCTGCTGCACCTGCAAGCTGGGTTTTTGCGACTCATGCACAAGGACCCCCAGGTCCCTCTGCACCGTCACCTGCTGCAGTTTTTCGCCCCGTAAGTAATAGTCCTTCCTACCATTCTTCCTACCAAAGTGGACCACCTCACACTTGCCAACAACTATCAGATCTGCTGAGCTTCCTCAGCATTTCCTGTTTTAGTTTCAGGTTCCAGCGTCCAAAATATTTCACCTTTCCTCTCTTCTTTATTCTTTTGTGGTACATGGGTGTCGCTGACTGGCTAATGTTTATTGCCCATTACCAGTTGCCCTTGAACTGAATGGCTTGCTAGGCCATTTCACCACCATATACATTCCCTCTGTTTAACTGCCCTCCGCCTCCCCCCCTCCCAAGTATAAATCTCATCCAGTGTGAGGTAATGCATATTGGAGGACAAAATTTAGGTATGAATTATACTGTATATTGCAGATCCCTTAGGAACATTAACGTACAGAGGGGTCTGGACGTGCAGATCCATAGTTCCTTAAAAGTGGCAACACAAGTGGCCAAGGTGATTAAGAAAGCATATGGCATGCTTGTCTTCATCAACCTGGGTAAAGAGTACGAGAGTTGGGAAATAATTTTGCAGCGATATATAACCCTGGTTAGGCCTCATTTGGAGTACTGCATGCAGTTCTGGTCACCACGTTATCAGAATGATATGGAAGTTTTGGAAAGAGTGCAAAGAACGTTCACCAGGACATTGCCTGGTCTTGAGGGTGTTGGTTATGAGGAAAGATTGAATAAACTACTATCGTTTTCACTAGAAAGACGGAGGATGAGGACTGATCTTGATAGAGGTCTGCAAAACTATGAGAGACATAGACAGAGTGGATAGTTAGAGGCTTTTTCCAAGAATGGAAATGTCAATAACAGGGAGGCACAGGTTCAAGGTGAAAGGTGGAAAGTTTACGAGAGATGTGTGGGGGAAGTTTTTCACACAGAGTGATGGGTGCGTGGAACATGTTGCCAGAGGATGTGATGGAAGCAGGCACATTAGCACCATTTAAGGGGCATCTGGATAGGTACATGAATAGGGAGGGAATAGAGGGATATGGAGTGAGTGAGGGCAGAAGGCTTTTTCTTTAGCTTAGTTGGGGTATCATGATTGGCACAGGCTTCGAGGGACAAAGGGCTTTTTCCTGTGCTGTATTTTACCCGTTGTCCTTATTTTCTTTATCTTCAACTCTGATGAAAGGTCATCCTGACTTGAAACATTGGCTCTAATCTCCCGACATAGGTGCTGTCAGACCTGCTGATATTTTCCAGCATTTTCTGTGGCATTTTTTTAGGTGCTAAAATTATTACGGAATAATCAAAAGTATAGGACCGAACAGGCAAACTGCCTCAAGCAGCCTGTTGCTTTAAAGAACAAGCCTTCGGTGACTAAAGTAATCACTTCTGTCGACCAGGAGTGATCAGTGCAACTTATTTAATCATTTTAATTAGGTTTCCAAACTGAGGTATCATCTCCACCTAGTCAATTACATTCAGTCATCAATTTCAGACACGCTCCAAGCCCAGCTGTTCTTGGCTTTCTGCTTTCCCCGGCATTCAGTCATGTTTGACTAACTGCAGGCTTGCACTCCGCCCCTCTTTAGCAATGGGAATCTTGCACATTACATTCAATGCGGTCTCCTGTTTGATGGATGACCATCCCAGTAGGATTGTTCCTTTTTTTTATCCGGCAAATGCAGTTACGGCGAACCAAGTGAAGAGTTTTGAGTCCTTTTTTTCTATAATGTGATTGTCGGTCAATTTAGGAGATAGTCAACAAAGAACGCTGTCATTGAATCTAGAATTCCCAGTGCTCCTCATCTTGACAGCCAAGGAAAGCTGGATATTTCTGAACTGTCCTCCGAGCTAGGTTTCATTGTTCTTGCTTATGGGTTGCAAAGTAGCAGATTGTACAATATGCAAGGTCAGTTAGTAATGGTTTTTTTGCTAGGAGCTGGGAGAAGGGGAGGGGAGGAGTGAGGGGGGGGAAGTGGGCCATGATCCTTTCTTTGTGCAATCATGCCTTATTTATCAGCAAGTAATTGCTTTGACTATCACTGGGATTTTAAAGCCGCTCTGGCCAGTGTAATTGTTTAGTGATGGGCTATTGGGAGAAGCAACCTCTTCTAAAAGTCTTGACGAATCCATTAATTTTTCATTATGCAATTAAAATTAAATCACCAATAAGTCCACGCAGCATGACTCACATCAGAATAGTTGTGAGGCTACTATTTGGAGGTGGAGATTAAAAGATGGCATCATGTGAGTGAAGATTTAGCTTATTGTATGTTCTAAACATCCCCTGAACCAATCCTAACAATGCTGAAGTGGTGATTTGGCCCATTGAGTCTGCACCAACTCCCTGACAGAGTATCTTATCCAGGCCCTTTATCTCTGCCCTATCCCTATAACCCTATATGTTTCTCATGCCTATTCCAGCTTCCCACCAGATATCAGGTATCTGATCGTGTGATATTGCACATAGTTACATCATATGGCAATCACTTATTTTCAACTAAAGGGACAAAGAGTTCAACATATTTGGTAACTTTTGAGGTGAGCTATGGTTTTGCCGTTTCCTGCATAGATTTTCCCTCAGTGGAGTTCCACCTCTTTAATTGATTCCTCTAATGATTAAGCACTCAAAAATCATAGGATTATTTGAATCAATTTGCATATATTAACGATCAAACTACTCCAACCATCAAAGCAACTTTTAACTTAATTGCTTTACGAGCAAAGATATTCATAACTTCCCGCAGACAGCATATCCACAAGCTGCCAATTTGAAAGCAAATGAGAAGAGTTTGCACTTCAAGTCAAGTTATCTTAAAATGTGTCCTATTTGCTGCATCTTTGCAGAACACAAGACAAGGAAAACTGTGGAGAAGCCCAAATAAATTTTAGATATTGATTTAAGAAATGTGTGTACATGTGTGTATCTGGGTCGTGTGTGTGTTTGTGTGTATGTGTGTGTGTGTGTTATGCATATTTCTTCACATCATAGCCCTCTCTGAGCACAATAGAAAGACAAATAGAACTTAACCAACCCCCACACATATAAACACCTTTGTCCAGCATGAATCTAACTATTGTGACGTTAGTGTACCTTTAAGAATTTTTTTTTAAACATAATTTCTGCAGTTCTCACAGCTTCAGTGGAATTTGTTTTATGATACTGCATTGTTGGGAGGAAGGGAATTTGGACAGGTTTGTTTTCATTTGCAGTTTGGAGCTGCAGGTTTGAGTTTTAGTTTTAGAAGGGTCAGCAAGCTAAAAATAACTGTTTTCCCTCTCTCCCTGTTGTTTTGAAAATTCTGTTGGTTAGCTGAAAATGAGATCTTGTTTTCCTGAAGAGTGAAAATCTGCTGTTGCTGGGGGCTAGGCTAGAGTGTCTCTCATGTTTTGGGAAGCTGTCTTGTTTTCAAACTGTCCAGAGTGAATCCAGAGAACTGCAGATTTCAACCAAAGGATTCAATTTCCAGTGTCACTTGAGTAGTAGTCTTTGCTGTATTGAATGTGTTTAAAGGGTTTTGTCTGTAGCAAGGGTTTTGGTTTGAATGGAACATATTAGATAACTTTGCTAAGAGTTATATATGATTGTGGTTGTTTTGTGTTTGTTTGTAATTGATAAAAGTTCTTGTTAATTTTCTTATTATACATGCCAACTATATTCTAAAATAATATTTGTTTGATAAAAGCTCCCTAGTGGGTCACTTGAAATGTACCTGAAGTGAAACATATCTTGCTTATCCTAACCACATTCAAAATGCAAAACTTATAATCCAGGCAGGCTCCATAGAACGCTTTGGAGTTTCTGACCTGAACAATAACACAATGGATTTTACCCTTCCAGGCAGAGAAATATGAAATTAAACCTACTTAAAACTTTACCTTATTTCAAATGTTTACTAATACCAATATAAATCCTTTAAAATTATCTTTGTTTTCCTATCAATTTGTGTGTCACAGGCACATGTGTGTGAACTTGATTTCAAACACAAAGCAAAGTTATAAATTAAATTCAAACCCATCGTCTGTTGGTTGATACTGTCATGAACAAATCATTTTGACTCCCCCGAGTCTGCTGAATTAAAGCAATCTGCCAAATCATATCCCGTGCTAACGCTGCGTTTTAGGTATTCGAACATGTATTGTTTACAGCCTAATATGATGGACAAACGTCCATTATCACCCAATGAACCTCCAATGGATGTGTCACTATCCTTAAGCCTACAGAATGGATGGCAGGAGCCATCAGTTGCCTAGCAAGCTTTAAGCATTGCCATGCACCGCTTACAGTTGGAATTCAGAATTCATTGACCCCTGTTGGTGCTGAACTCAAAGCTGTCAGCTAGTTGTCAGTTTGTTCCTCCTGGCTGCTGCTGTCTTTCGACCAGGCAGAATAAATAAAATCAACCAAAGCTCCCAGACCTAGTCCCTGTGGAGTGACTCCAAATGAAAATATGTGCATGTATAATAGCTAGACACAAACAGCAAAAACATTATGCATTTATACTGCGTTTTTTGTGTGGCAAACTATATCAGGATGTTTCACAGGAGTATTATCAGGCAGAGGATGACATGAAGCCACACAAGGAGGTAATGGGACAGGTAATTAAAAACATGGTCAAAGAATCTTAAGTAGCATTTTGAAGGAGGTGGAAAGGTTTAGCGAGGAAATTCCCAGACTTAGGGCCTAAGTAATTGAAGGAATAGTCCCAAAGTACTGAAGAGGATAAAATTGGGGATACTCAAGAGGCCAGAGTTAGATTGGCTCAAGTTTCCCACTAGGTTTTATTTTCTTATTTGCTCACAGGATGTGGGCATCACTGACTAAGCCAACATTTGTTGTCCTTTAATAGATAGTTGTGAGCTACTTGAACTACTGCAGCCTCTGTGTTATATGTATACGTACAGTGCCGATAGGGAGGGAGTTCTAGCATTTTGCCCATTGACAGTGCAGGAACAGTGACATATGTTCTGTAATGTTCTATGTCCTATGTTCTATATTTCCAAGTTAGGATGGTACGTGCTTGGAGGGAACTTGCAGATGGTTCCCATGTGTCTGCTACCCACGTACTAACAGGTGGTTTAGAATGGGGTGTCAAAGGAGATTTGGTGAGTTGCTACAGTATATCCTGTAGGTGACACACACTGCTGCCACTGTGTAACTAGATGTGCACTTGGCACTTCATAACATTCAGGCCTATTAACCAAGTGTTGATAAATGGTAGAAGGTGTGAGCTCAGGTGTTTCCAATGTGTCAGTGCAAACTTGATGGGCCAAAGGGCCTCTTCCGCACTGTATGATTCTATGTTACTGTGGAATGTGATATCCAAAAGGGTAGCAGAATAGCAGATTTCATGGGGGATTTTGAGAGAGAACGGCAGATGGACTTGACAATGACTAATTTACAGAGTTGTGGGAGATTAAAGATGGGAAGTGGGACTAAACTGGACAATTCTTTCAAAGAGGTACAGTAGCACAGTGGCTAACATTGCTGCCTCATAGCGCTAGGGGCCTGGGTTCAATTCCCAGCTTGGGTGACTGTCTGTGTGGAGTTTGCATGTTCTCCCTGTGTCTGTGTGGGTTTCCTCTAGGTGCTCTGGTTTCCTCCCACAGTCCAAATATGTGCGGGTTAGGTTGATTGGCCATGCGAAATTGGCCATTGTGTCCTGAGATGTGTAGGTTAGAGTGATTAGCAGGGTAAATGTGTGGGCTTACAGGGATAGAGCCTGGGGTGGGATTGTTGTGGGTGCAGACTCAATTGGCTGAAAGACCTCCATCTGCACTGTAGGATTTCTATGATTCTTTTATAATTCTAGGTAGCATGGATGCAATAAGTCCTCTTGTGTGTAATAAGGTTCAATGGCCTGAAAAGTACAGATAAGCAGGAACAAAGCAAAGAAGAATATAGATTAGGGGTGGTTGATAATCAACTTTGTAGCAGTTTGCTTTTTAAATTGACAGTGATGCTTGTTCATTTTTCCGGCGCACCTGACTCCACTTCAGGTTATCTCTCGAATGGAATCATTTCCACAAACTCATAAAAATGAATTCTGCACTCCTTGTGTGTTTTCAACAGGGATATTTCAGAAATGATTGTAGTCTATTTCGGAGTGATACCTGCAAGTTCAGCTCCAATCAGTGGTTTTCCAATAGGATTTCTCGCAATAAGTCCCTTTTTGAAAAAAAGGGAAGAGTAGGTACTGCACCAAGATAATGGATGTCTCTGAGTGATAGCCATCCAAACTATGGAGCCACAGAATATCGTAAACCATTAGGCCAACGCTCCAGAGGGTATTTCAGGATTACGCAAAGTCCAAGGTTGGATTTATGCCTGATGATTTATTAGACTTATCAGTTTGAAGAAGATCCCTTTTAAGCCATTTCTATTAACCCGATGCTATGGGCCAGTGATTCATTTGCTTGATGCAAGGGAAACAATGAGATTCAATTTATAAAAAGGATCATGTGATGCGAATAGCACTCATCATTCCTACAAACAAAAACTACCAATAATGGAACAGGAATGGCAAATTAGGAAAACGGAACAACCTGTATATATATAGCCTCTGTCACAACCTCACCATGTTCCAAAGTGCTTTGCAGTCAATTGAGTATTTTTTGAGTGTGGTCATTGTTGTAGGAAAGGCGGCAACCAATAGACACACAGCCAGCTTCCACGGTATCACTGAAATGAATGAGCAGAAAGTTATTTTGGTGGTCTTTGTTGAGAGATATCCACTCCAAGCAAAACATAATCTCAGCTTGAAACTATATCGCTATTCTTTCACCATTGCTGGATCAAAATCCTGGGACTTGCTTCCTCATAGCACTGTGGGTGTAGCCACACCATATAGGCTGCAGCAGTTCAAGAAGGTTGCTTGCCAATTGTGCGGAGTCTGCACATTTGACCCATGTCTGCATGGATTTCCTTCGGGTGGTCCGGTTTCCTCACACATTCCAAAGGTGGGTGGGTTAGGCGGATTGGCCATTTAGGAATGAGCAATGAATGCTGGCTTGGCTAATGATGCCTACATCCTACAAAAGAATGAAAAAATATATTTGTTAGCCAGGGCAGCACAATGGCACAGTGCTTAGCTCTGTTGCCTCACAGCACCAGAGACCCAGGTTCAAATCTGGCCTTGGCTGACTCTCTGTGATGAGTTTCCATGCACTCCCAATGTCTGCATGCCTCTGGGTTCTCCAGTTTCCTCTCACAATCCAAAGCTGCGCAGGTTAGGTTGATTGGCCATACTAAATGGCCCCTTAGTGTCTCAAGGTGTATAGGTTAGGGGGATTAATGGGATGAAAATGTGAGGTTATGGGGATAGGGTCAAGGTAAGATGCTCTGTCGGAGAACCAGTGTAGATCCGATGGACCAATTGGCCTCAGTCTGCACTGTGGGGATTCTATGAAGAGTAGCTGTTCTGCTATCCTTCAAAATAGTGCCAAAGGGTATTAGAGGCAGTCAGGGCCTTGACTGGCAGTTCATCTGAAAGATGACAGTTCTCACAATGAATTGCTCCCTCAGTACTGCACTTGGACTGTCAGCCTTAATTTTCTGCTCAATGTGCCTAGAATGACTCAGAATGGGGTAGAATCACTGCTGGCATCTTTGTCTAGAGATCTGCACAAAATGGAATTCAGTGTTCAGGGGCAATCTCATCAAAAAATATGTCTTAAGTGCTGAATGTGCATGAAAATGGTGTATAAATGTCTCAATTTTTGGCGAGCTCCCAGAAGCAATAATATTGACATGAAGAAAGAAAAGAGCCAGGGTGTGATTCTCACCTGTAGGGGAGGGAGCAGAACCTATTCTCACCGGGAAGCCAGTTGCTGAGCTCTCGAATCGCCATTGCGCAGGTGAACTCCTGGAAGCTCTCAAAATGCTTGCAGGGTGTGACTGAATTAATGCAGACAGGATGCTTCCCCTGACTGGTGAGCCAAGGACCAGGCGGTGTGGACACAGAATAAGGGGAAGGCTGTTTAAGATTGAGTTGGAGAGGAATTTCTCCACTCAACGGCTGGTGAATTGTTGGAATTCTCTCCGCCAAAGAGCTATGAAAGCTCAACTACTGAGAATGATCAAGACAGAAATGCATAGATTTCTGGAAACTAATGACATAAAGAACAAAGACCAAAGAACAACACAGCACGGGAAACAGGCCCTTCGGTCCAACGAGACATATCCCATATAACATGACTATGGGAAAGTCATGTTGAGGTAAGTGATTGGTCATGATTTAGCCCAGTGCTGGGCAACCTGTGGCCCATCTGGATTCTGAGTACATTCCATAAGACATTTTGTTGACCATGACCCATGGTCAGGTTTGCCACATTCTGCTGGTTTCTGTCCACATAGTTTTTTTCTATTGGTATGACTGAAGTGATACACACATAAAGCAAGAGCAACTAGAATGAGTTGAATGTTGTTTGCACATAACATTGTGAGAGCCGTATGCTCCGTCTGCGTCCAAAGTGTATATTTCTTTTCTTTGCACCAGTTGAAATGGCTGACAGTTCTATTAAAATGCAAGTGATTAAGCATTTTGTACAACTCATTGTGAAATATTCAGCACATATTTCATCTTATTCATGGGGTCATAGTCAACGAACAAGCCTGATTTTAATCTTGAGGTCTGCTGCGATGAAGGAGAGCCACTCATGCAGCCCACTTAGATTATCGATCACTGATTTAGATGAATGGCAGAGCAGGCTCAATGGGCTGAATGGCCTACTCCAGTTCCTGTGTTTCTTTTAGTCACATATATAGATGTCACACACACTATTTAAGGAAGAGCAGAGCATTCTTCCAATTTCATGATCAACATTCGTCCCTCAACCAACCCCACTGAAACAAAGTAACAACCAGAAGTCGCTGCACTTCGAATTAATTCATTTTATGGGAAGCTTTTGAGATGTTTAAAGAGAGACCATCCATTAAAATGAAAGACTTTCCTTTTTTAGTAGTTCCGAAAGCGCTCAGAGAGCACTTTAATAATGTATATTAGCGGTTACAAGGTCAATTAAAAATGCAGGGAATGTATAAATATGTCAGAGAACACAAGTCCATAAAAGAATAATGCCAATAATATAAAGCCATTAGAAGATGACGTCTATTTATAATCCCTTTACTTGAGAACACTTTGACATGCCTAATTGCGGTTGTGTATGTGCGAGGGCTTACTGGCTGCAGGAATAAGATTGAGTTTCCACTTGTTCCTGCTAATAATATCATTGGGCAGAATGGACCTAACTTGGGAAAAAGATTGAGGAATTATAAAATCAAATGAATCACACTCAAAACCACGTGTGTATGCTTTGATTCAAGACTTATTTTGCCTGAATCAGTCCAAACCAGCCCATCAACCCCAGCTGATTTTAGAACATAGAACAGTACAGTGCAGGAAAGGCCCTTTGGCCCTCAATGTTGTGCCAAACATGAAGCCAAATTAAACTGAACCCTTCTGCCCGCCATTCGTCCATATCCCTCTATTCCTTGCATTTTCATGTGCTTATCTAGAAGCCCCTTAAATGCCCCTGTCGTATCTGCCTCCACCACCACCCCTAGCAGTGCGTTCCAGATGACTACCACTCCCTGTGTAAAAAAAAAAGCATGCCGTGTCATCTCCCTTGAGATTTCCCCCTCTCACCCTAAGTGCATGCCCCTTTTGAGTTCCACTCATTGCTGTTGGGTTTGGGGTAACATTTCAGAGTGCACTCATTATCTTTGGTGCTCAGGTACATTTGAACTATGTTGTTCACTTCAAACAACAGCTAATTTGCTGACAAATCTATTAATGCACAAGAATGAAGTAAGTAAACAGTTCAGTATATTTCTTTTCCAATGGTTTTCAATCAGGTTATTTAAAGTGAGGACTCATCACTATACTATTATAAACAGTCATTTGTGTGACTAAACCTGCCCCCGGCTGTATTAATAAAACTGCAACATGTCACCTGCCACGTCAAAGAATATTTATTAATGAGACAAAAAAGAATCAATTATTTTTGTTACGGTGTCAGACTGCGCTGGCTCATGGACGAGTTTATGTTTGTGATTTTGCAGATGTAGGTCAGCAAAAACCTTAAGTTTAATCGAGCCAGTGCAGTTCTCAAGTGAGGGCCCAATTTTACTGTTGGGTCACGCCCGTCTTCGGGCACAAAAACTTGGTAAGTTCGGGCATGAGGCGATTCGCGCCCCCTCCGCGCAGATGCCCACTTCGCCAAGGCCCGAAAATGGCCGCGATCCGAACGGTGCCCGAAAGGGGAGCAACGGTGATTTAAATACATTTGCGTGCATTTGAATTGAACTAACGGGCTGCCAGTCCAAATTTACCAGCATGTCCCCCTTTACCATCGCGCTGGCCTGTCTAGATTTGACGCGAAACGGACACGCTCGGCAAAGGTCTGTTTCGGGCGCTGCAGCTTCTGAAGAGGTAAGTTCAGAGTTTCCAATGTCTCTCTGACTCAGATCGGTGGTGGGGGGGAGGGAGGCAGGCCAGATCATCCTCTGGTGGCGGGGAGAGGAGGAGGGAGGCCCAATCGTTCTTTGGTGGTGGGGGAGGCGAGCATTCTCTGACCGGGGAAAGGGGAGGGAGGCCTCCCTAGTGGGAGGAGAGGAGGAAGGCCACATCGCTCTGTGGTGGCAGGGAGGGAGGGGAGGGAGGCCCAATCAGTTTCTGGTGGGTTGGTGGGGGGGGTGCGGAGTTGGGTCAGGCGTATCTCTGGTCGGGGGGAAGGCCCGATCACTCTCTGGTGGGTGGGGTGGGAGGGAGGCCAGATGGATCTCCAGTGAGGAGAGCTGGAGGCAGGAGCAGTGGGTCGGTGGGGGGGGGGGGGGGGGGGGGATGTTGCCACTCTGTGGATGATTGGTGGAGGGAAAGGGGGTCAGGGGTTCCCGATCGGTCTGGGTAGTGGGGAGGGGTGGACGGATAAAGGGGTCAGTTATGTTGTGGGGATGGGATGATGTCTGCGGGGCCATCACTCCAGCTTTTTGCTCGTAGGCCGCTGTTATCTGCTTTTTGCGGCCAGTGAGCGATGTGACAGGGGCGCGTTTTGGAAATGTTTTTCTCACTGCGCACACTCAGCTGAAAGCTCCGATCGGAGTTGCAGCGTTTCGGGCACAATGAGCCCTGCCACAGCGCAATTCAGACTCACAATTTATTTTTCAGGCTGAGTGCATGGGGGGGTGGGGAGGCGTGGTGTGCGGGGGGGGTGGGGGGGGAGGCATGGTGTGCAGGGGGGGGAGGCATGGTGTGCGGGGGTGGGGGGGAGGCATGGTGTGCGGGGGGTGCGGGGTGGCGCCTGAGAGCACATTTCCAAGTTGCATCTGATTTGCGCCCAGATTCAGCACTTAAAATGAAAATGGTAAAATCTGGCCCTGAGCATTTGTAATGGGACCCCCCCCCCCCCCCCCCCCCACCCCAACTCCCAGCAGGATGGAGAGAAGATGCTATAGGTGCTGAAAATCTAAAATAAAAGTGCTAAATGCCGGACGATGCTCAGCACATCAGGCAGCATCTGTGTGGAGAGAAACGGAGCAAGCATTCCAGGCCAATCGTCTCTCCAAGGATCATTGGGCATAAAACAGTCACCTGGAAACCTGAAGCTCTCAACCATTTCCACTTCACCACCGCTGATGGGGACGGGGACATGTTCTCGATTATGCTGTCTGATTATTCAAGGCTGTGATGGAGTTCCTCACTCTGCATTTCGGAAGAACCTGGTCGTGGAAGACTCAGGCAGAAATGTGGAGCACTGTTGGGTCTTCACAAAGCTCAAGTGGAATCACAGTCCAATGATGATCTTCGCGGAAGATCCAAGCCATTGACAAACGGGGTAGAGTTTTCTGTCCTGTCCACCACGGGAATCACAGCGTTGACTGGGAATTTTAGGTCTTCTGGCAAGCGCGGCTGGAAAATCCCACCCACGATCTCCAAAGAGCAATTCATTGACCATTTCGAATAATCTCTCATTTTACACAGTCGTACACAAAGAAACAAAATTTTCTGGTCTTATTTTGACGTAAATTTTCATAGAACGATGATAACATTTTCAATAAAATGAAGGAAGAGCAAAGTAAACCTTTCACGGATGTAGCCCCTTATTGTGTCTTTTCAGAACATCTTCTCACACAACAAATACTTTAAATGCAGCGACTGTAGTTAAGTTGACAGTGCACTGCAAGGTAATTTCTACCTGATGTAGCATGTACTGAACTTTCATACCTTACTTCTGAATGAATAGTTACATTAGCAATGGTGTTTAATTTTTGTGCCATCATAATTATCTCTTGGTTTGGATCCAGTCAGATGTTAAACCTTCTTTCCCGTTTTGCTTTTCTACTTGGATGCAGATGTCAACAAGATGGCACATTCACCAGGTAGTGTTCTGCAAGTGCAAACGTCTGAGTCTAATTATAACCATTCATCATCTCATGGACTGTTACATTTCGTCTTGAGTCAAATGCAAGACAAAGCCCACTGTCAGGTTTTTGAAAAAGAAAACATAGATAACGGTGAAATAAAGCCATTTTTTCTTCTGTCAGCAGTCACTCAATGGTTGCATTCTCTCTCCTGGGTTGGCAGGTTCAAGTACCGTTCCCGGAACTCCAGCACATGATCCAGGCAGGCACTTAATGTTGCACTGTCGGAGATACAGTGTTAATGTTGAGAGGTATAGATAGGGTGGATTCTCGGAGGCTATTTCCCAGGGCTGAAATGGTCGCTACAAGAGGACACAGGTTTAAGGTGCTGGGGAGCAGGTACAGAGGAGATGTCAAGGGTGAGTTTTTCATTCAGAGGGTGGTGAGTGAGTGGAATCGGCTGCCGTCGGTGGTGGTAGGGGCGAACTCGGTGGGGTCTTTTAAAAGAATTCTGGATGAGTACATGGGATTTAATGGGATTGGGAGTTATCGATAGTTCTATGGCCTGGTAGGTATGGATATGATTGGTGCAATTTGTGGGCCGAAGGGCCTGTTTGTGCTGTAGTGTTCTATGTTCCATGTTCTGTACAAATGAGATGAGATGCATGTAAATGATCAATTGGCATGATTTAAAGAGAAGGAGAATTCTTTCCAATCCAGGCTAATATTTGTCACTCAAACAACACAACTGAAATGGATTACCTGGTCTTTAACCCATTGATGTGGGACCTTGTTGTTTGCTCATTGGCTGCTGTCTTTCTTTAAGTGTTACAGTAATTATAATTGGAATGTACTCTATCGGCTGCGAAGTGCTTCAGAATGTCTTGAGATCATGATAAGTAGGGTAGAAATGTCAATTATTTGGGGACATATGTTTAAGATAAAAGAGGGAAAGGTTAAAAAAGATGTGAGAGACAACTGTTATACGCAGAGGGTGGTAAGTGCCTGGAGTGCACTGCCAGAGGAGGTGGTAGAAGCAGATACAATAGCAACGTTCAAGAGGCACCTTGACAGATCCATGAATAGGCAGGGAATAGAGGGATATGGACCGTGTGGAGGCAAAAGGTCTCTAGTTTAGAAAGGCATCATGTGTCAGTGCAGGCTTGGTGGGCCAAAGGCCCTGTTCCTGTGCTGTACTGTTCTTTGTTTTATAAATATATAACATATGCAACAATTTTTAATCTCTCCTTTACACGAAGCGATTTTTCAATGTTAACACAACCGTAAAAAGAAACATCCAGTGGGATTTTACAGCTTCTCCAGCCAACAAGATCTTCTGGTCCCATTGAAGTTGACCTCTCCTGGTGGCTCCTCGGCAGTGGGGTAGGTGAAACATGCTGGCCACATCTACCTTGAGAAAACCTGCCAGCTATCTTGTCTACATTGAAGTTCCATTGGTGAGATCTTCCAGGCATCTACTGGGACGAGGGACTAAGTCCTCAAATAAGTGAGCACCAGATCAACAATGTCAATACCCTGCAAGCTTGATCCTTTTTTATGAAGATTTCTCTTCAATCACCCATCTTTGCAGATACCTTATCCATGCTTTGCTGCTTTGCGTATGCACTTGGGTATTCTGAAAGGTATAAGTAGTTACACCTCCAGATTATGTTAATCAGTTCTTACAACTTCCTTTTTATTTAAAAAATGTTACATAATAATCAATCATTCAAAGTTTTTTTTGAACGAAGCAGGGTTGAAGTCTATTTTATTCTGAGTCTAACGATAGTGCGGGTAAACCACTGACCATTTTGGTGAGTGAATTTAATTTTTAACCGAATTGTGTGGTATGGTGGCACAGTGGTTAGCACTGCTGCCTCACAGTGCCAGGAACCTGCGTTCAATTCCAGTCTCGTTCACTGTCTGTGAGGAGTTTGCACATTCTCCCTGTGTCTGTGTGGGTTTACATAAGAACTAGGAATAGGAGTAGGCCTTCCGGCCCCTCAAGCCTGCTCTTCCATTCAATAAGATCATGGCTGATCTTTTTGTGGACTCAGCTCCACTTACTCGCCCGCTCACCATAGTCCTTAATTCCTTTACAGTCCAAAAATCCATCTGTCTTTGCCTTAAAAACATTCAATGAGGTAGACTCAACTGCTTCACTGGGCAGGGAATTCCACACATTCACAATCCTTTTGGTGAAGAATTTCCTCGTCAACTCAGTCTTAAATCTGTTCCCCCTTATTTTGAGGCCATGGCCCTAGTTTCACCTGCCCATGGAAACAACCTCCCTGCTTCTATCTTATCAATTCCCTTCATAATCTTATATGTTTCTATAAGATCCCTCCTCATTCTTCTGAATTCCAATGAGTATAGTCCTAGACTACTCAATCTCTCCTCACAAGCAAACCCTTTCAACTCTGGAATTAACCGAGTGAATCTCGTCTTCATCCTCTCCAGTGCCAGGATATCCTTTCTCAAGTAAGAAGACCAAAACTGTACACAGTACTCCAAGTGTGGCCTCACCAGCACCTTAGACAGCTGCAACATAACATCACTGTTTTTAAACTCCATCCCTCCAGCAATGAAGGAGAAAATTCCATCTGCCTTCTTAATTACTTGCTGCACCTGCAAACCAATTCCTTGTGATTCTTGCAGAAGGACACTGCATGCTGCAGTTTTTTACCATTTAAATAATAGCCCATTTTGTTGTTATTCCTACCAAAATGGATGACCTCACATTTACCAACATTGTACTCCATCTGCCAGACCCTTGCCCACTCATTTAGATTATCTTTATCCCTTTGCAGACTCCCAGCATCCTCTGCACACTTTGCTTTGCCGCCCATCTTAGGGTCATCTGCGAATTTTGACACACTACACTTGGTCCCCAACTCCCAATCATCTATGTTTCCTCCAACAGTCCAAAGATGTGTGGGTCAGGTTGGTTGGCAATGCTAAAATAACCCTAGTCTCAGGGGGATTAGCAGGGTAAGTATGTGGGGCTACGGAAATAGAGCCTGGGTAGAATTGTGGTTGGTGCAGACTTGATGGGCCAAATGGCCTCTTTCTGCATTATAGGGATTCTATGAATTCTGTGGTATGACTTATGGAGGAGAGGACTGAGGTAAACTGTGCACCCCCCATTCTGATCATAACAACTGGAAGTAAAGTGATAGTCCGAATAGATTATGGTCATCAGAGCACAATTCAAGATGTTTTTAAGGATCATTAAGGGACTTCAAATTCAAAACACTTGGAGTGGAAGAAAATGATTAAAATGCAGGAACACCATGCTTGAATGAGAATTGTAATTGGCACAGGCATGTGTTTATCTGAAGTGGAATGCAGGTGAAGTGCCTGAGCACAAATGCACATTAGTGAAACCAGAACAATGAGAGAGATATTTGCATGGATTAATCTGATTCAGAGTCGAATGTCAAGTACCAGGTTGATGTAATGGGCTTTTTCTTTTTAATCATCTGGTTTTTGTGTTTGAGCTGATGATCGTAAAATTGTTATTTTTGTCACGAAGTTTCAAATGGGTTGCGGTCTATTGTCAGGAGAGGATAATAACTGAAAGGTAATCGGGGAAGTTCTCTGTCAACCACTAACTGAGCAAATGTTTCTTGCTCAGTCATAAAATCATCAAATCCCTACAGTGCAGAAGGAGGCCATTTGGCCCATTGAGTCTGCACCAATCACAATCCCACCTCAGCCCTATTCCCATAACCCCTCATACTTACCCCCTGACACAAGATGGGATGGCCAATCAACCTAACCCACGCATCTTCGGCCTCCATGTAAAGATTTTTTTCTTATTTATTCGTAGGACATGGGCATCACTGGCTGGCCATCATTTATTGCCCATCCCTAGTTGCCCTTAAAACTGAGTGGCCTGTTAGGCCATTTGAGAGTCAACAACATTGCTGTGGGCCTGGAGTCACATGTAGGCTAGGTAAGGAAGGCAGATTTCCTTCCCTAAAGGGCATTAACGATGGGGTTTTCTGACAATGGTTTCATGGTCACCAGTAAATTCTTAATTTCAGCTATTTTTTATTGAATTCAAATTCTACCATCCAGTGTGGTGGGATTCAAACCCGGGTATCCAGAACATTAGCTGAGCTTCTGGAGTAATAGTATCATGCTAATACCACTAGGCCATTGCTTCTCCTGTAATGTAGCTATACATCTAAGGGAAATTAAAAGTAGAATATTTCTTTCTGGTAAAAATATTTTGCGCTTCCCTCAGTTATGATATCGATTGTTTAGGTGGCCCATTGCCTTCGGCAACTTTTGGAATAAGAGAACAATTAATAAAATTGATCAGAAATGTTAACTCTAGTCCAGAATTTTGGCAAAGAGGCGGGAAGTGAGAGCTGGCAGCCATTGATTTGATTTGATTTATTATTGTCACATGTATTAGTATACAGTGAGAAGTATTGTTTCTTGTGCGACATACAGACAAGGCATACCATTCATAGAGAAGGAAAGGAGCAAGTGCAGAATATAGTGTTACAGTCACAGCTAAGGTGCAGAGAAAATTAATGCAAGATAGGTCCATTCAAAAGTCTGATGGCAACAGGGAAGAAGCCATTCTCAAGTCGGTTAGTCTGTGGCTTCAGACATTTGTATCTTGTTCATGATGGAAGAAGCTGAAAGAACGGCCGGGGTGTGTGGGATTCCTAATTATGCTGGCTGCTTTTCTGAGGCAGTAGGAAGTGTAGACAGAGTCAGTGAATGGGAGCTGGACACACTCGAGCTGCCTTGGTAGAAAGGCCCCAAGGTGGGGTGGATATGAGATGGAGTTGGGCCTGCCCTCTCCAGAAGAGGGGTGACAGAGTGCTGAGACAGACTGGCTAAAAGGCCGACCTTGATTCCCTGCTTTTCCCAGCCACTGTATCTCATATCTCTTTCCACAATTATTACCCCAGCACCTGCCTTGGAGATGTCGACCGTCTTGTCTCCATAAGATATTGATATTGGACTATCATCAATTTGACAACACACAGAAATTAGGTGGAACTCTGTGACGCAGACTCTTCTTGAGTATGACATGTTGCATTTTTACAAGTCTAAATCGAAGTTGAACTGCCAAGACATCACACTGTGTGTTGTGAAGTGGTTTGCCTTAAATCCTCCAACCTTTTTATGTCAGCCACATTCACTCACAATGTGGTGAATAGTTTGATCTCAGTGGCCATAGTTATGTGTTCAGTTTTGCTTGAAGTTCCATTTGCAGAAGGGGTGCAATGTCTTTATATGGAAAATGTGCACGTGGATCATTCTTTTCAACTGTGGTGACATGCTGGAAGCCTACTGTCACATCATTCACCAGCCCAGGGGTCGTCAGATGGCACAGTGGTTAGCACACTGCATCACAGCGCCAGAGACCCAGGTTCAATTCCAGCCATAGGTCACTATTTGTGCGGAGTTTGCACATTGTTTGCGTGGGTTTCCTCTGAGTGCTCCGGTCTCCTCGCATACTCCAAAGATGTGCAGGTTAGGTGGATTGGCCATGCTAAATTGCCCCTTAGTGTCAGGGGAACGAGCAGGCTAAATAAGTGGGATTACGGGGATCGGCCAAATGACCTCCTTCTACACTGTAGGGATTCTATGATTCTTTGTTGGCCACATTGATGTCAACCCCAGAGGTTGTTGCACTTGTCCTTTTTGTCAAAGCATGCTTCCCTCAAAGTAATCATCAAGGTCCAGAAAGGTTTGCTTGATTTGAGTTTGTTGTTTGATTGGTTTTGAAGGTCTTTATGGATTGGCGGTTGTGGGTTGATATTGAATCATAGAATCCCTGCAGTGCAGAGGTACCAGAGAATCCCGCTGGCATGAATGGCCGGAGAATTCCACCCATTGTCCCTACAAAAAGCCCCAGGCTCAAGCAGGAGATTGGGTTAATAACTAAATGAGTGTTCAAGGTACAATTGAAGGCATATGCAAACCGTGTGGGCTTCATTTAACGACATCTCTTTTCATTATTGACCATTCTTATGTATATTCTTCTTATTATATCCATGATGTGATCAGATGTGATGTGATGAGGAGCAGCATGGTGTCACAGTGTTTAGCACTGATGCTTCACAGTGCCAGGGACCCAGGTTCGATTCCTGGCTTGGGTCACTGTCTGTATGGAGTCTGCATGTTCTCCCTGTGCCTACGTGTATTTCCTCTGGGTGCTCTGGTTTTCTCTCACAATACGAAAGATGTGTTGGTTAGGTGCATCGGCCAAGCTAATTTCTCCATCCTGATACCCAAAGAGGTGCCAGAGTGTGGCGACCAGGGGATTTTCATAGTAACTTCATTGCAGTGTTAATGTAAACCTACTTGTGACACTAAACTTTAAAAAGTTTTGCTGTGATCACAATGCACATCAAAATCACATCCGATTGCAACTATGTCACCGCACTGAAATTTATATTCTTGCTCTTCTTATTTTTCTTGTCTTTTCCCCATTACGAAAGTTGGTTTTGCTTTGGCAACAGCCAAATTACAGAGCTGGAGACCTTTCATGCATTTACATAGTGCCCATCACAACCTCAGTACTTCTGAAAGACCTTCAAATCCAATTGAATTCTGTTGAAGTGTAATCACCATCATAATAGGAAATACTTCCAGTGGCAGCGAATTCCACAGGCTAACCACTCTATGGTTAAAGAAATTTCTCCTCATCTCGGTTACAAACGATCTACCCTCTTTCCTAAGACCGCAACCCCTGATTCTGGACACCCCCACCATTGGGAATGGCCTTCTTGACCTACCCTGCCTAATCCTGTTAGAATTTTACAGCTTTCTATGAGATTCCTCCTCATTCTTCTGAACTCCAGCAGATATAATGCCAACTGACTCAATCTCCCCTTATACAGCAGTCCCGTCAATCCAGGAAACAGTCTGTAAACTTTCGTTGTACTCCCTCTAGAACAAGAACATTCTTCCTCAAATAAGGAGACAAAACTGCACACAACATTCCAGGTGTGTCCTATACAATTGCATCAAGACATCCCTGCTCCTGCACTGAATCCTCTTGTTATGAAAGCCAACATACCATTTGCCTTTTTTACCGCCTGCTGCACCCGCATGCTTACCTTCAACGACTGGTGCACGAGGATACCCAGGCCTTGTTGTACGTTCCCCTCTGCGAATGAATGGCCGTTCAGAGAGTAATCTGCCTTTCCGTTTTTGAAAGTGGATAACCTCACAATTATCCACATTATGCTGTATCTGCCATTCAATTGCCCACTTAATCATCTTGCCCCAATCACACCAAAGGATCTTTCCATCCTCCTCACAGCTCACCCTCCCACCCAGCTTTGTGTCTTCTGCAAATTTGGAGATATTAAATTTAGTTCCATCATCTTTTGATTTGATTTGATTTATTATTGTCGCATGTATTGGTATAGAGTGATAAGTATTGTTTCTTGCGCACTACACAGACAAGGCATACCGTTCATGGAGAAGGAAAGGAGAGAGTGCAGAATGTAGTATTACAGTCATAGCTAGGATATAGACAAAGAACAACGTGCGAGGTGGGTCCATTCAAAAATCTGATGGAAGCAGGGAAGAATCTGTTGTTGAGTTGGTTGGTACATGACCTCAGACTTTTGTGTCTTCTTCCCAATGGAAGAAGGTCGAAGATAATGCGTCTGGGGTGTGTGGGGTCCTTAATTATGCTGGCTGCTTTTCCAAGGCAGTGGGAATTGTAAGCAGAGTTAATGAATGGGAGGCTGTTTTGCATGATGGACTGGGTTTCATTCACAACCCTTTGTAGCTTCTTGCAGTCTTGGGCAGAGCAGGAGCCATACCAAGCTGTGACTCGACCAGGAAGAACTCTTTCTATGGTGCAACTGTGAAAGTTGGTGAGAGTCATAGCAAACTCGCCAAATTTCCTTAGCCTTGTGAGAACCATTAACATACATACATACATAATATACATAATAGAACATAGAACATTACAGCGCAGAACAGGCCCTTCGGCCCACGATGTTGCGTCGACCAGTTAAAAAACAATGACCCTCTAACCTAAACCAATCCCTTTCCATCCATAAACCTATCCACGGATCTCTTAAACGCCCCCAAACTAGGCGCATTTACAACTGCAGCAGGCAGGGCATTCCAATCCCTCACCACCCTCTGGGTAAAGAACCTACCCCTGACATCCGTCCTATAACAACCCCCCCTTAACTTAAAGCCATGCCCCCTCGTGCTAGCTTTCTCCATCCGAGGAAAAAGGCTATCACTGTCCACCCTATCTAAACCTCTAATCATCTTATATGTTTCAATAAGATCCCCTCTTAGCCACCTTCTTTCCAACGAAAACAACCCCAAATCCCTCAGTCTCTCCTCATAGGACCTCCCCTCCATACCAGGCAACATCCTGGTAAACCTCCTCTGCACCCTCTTCAAAGCCTCCACATCCTTCCTATAATGTGGGGACCAGAACTGCACACAATACTCCAAGTGCGGCCGCACCAGAGTTGTGTACAGTTGCAACATGACGCTGCGACTCCTAAATTCAATCCCCCTACCAATAAACGCCAAGACACTGTATGCCTTCTTAACAACCTTATCTACTTGATTCCCAACTTTCAGGGATCTATGTACACATACACCTAGATCCCTCTGTTCATCCACACTATTCAGAGTCCTCCCGTTAGCCCTATACTCGACACATCTGTTATTCCTGCCAAAGTGAATTACCTCACACTTCTCCGCATTAAACTCCATCTGCCACCTCTCGGCCCAGCTCTGCAACCTGTCCAAGTCTCCCTGCAAACT
Source organism: Carcharhinus amblyrhynchos (assembly GCF_965287045.1). NCBI lineage: Eukaryota > Metazoa > Chordata > Chondrichthyes > Carcharhiniformes > Carcharhinidae > Carcharhinus > Carcharhinus amblyrhynchos. Next base: position 85,530,506 of record NC_137334.1, read on the forward strand.
ATGACACCCTTCCTCACTATCTACCACACCTCCGACTTTGGTGTCATCAGCAAATTTACTAATCCACCCAACTATACCCTCATCCAGATCATTAGTAAAAATTACAAACAGCAGTGGCCCCAAAACAGATCCCTGAGGCACACCACTCGTAACCGAACTCCATGACAAATACTTACCATCAACCACCACCCTCTGTCTCCTATCTGCTAGCCAATTCCTGATCCAATTACCTAGATTACCCCCAATCCCATACATCTGTATTTTCTGCGGAAGCCTTCCATGGTGAACCTTATCAAACGCCTTACTAAAATCCATATATTCCACGTCAACTGCCTCACCCCCATCCACCTCTTTGGTCACTTTCTCAAAAAACTCAATAAGGTTAGTAATAAATCATTAATGTACATATTGAATAGCTGGGATGCCAGCATTGATATTTGCGGTACCCCACCAGTCACTGCTGCCATTTGGAAAAATACCCATTTATTCCTACTTTCTGTTTGCTATCTGCCAACCAGTTTTCTGCCTGTCCTTCGGAAGCTGAAATATCCAGCAAACAATTGATCTTTTTCAATCATACACGAGGAGAAAGTGTCCACGTTCTGGGTTTCCTTCTGTCAACTCACACATGCCGTTTCACTAACAATAGCCTAGGCAGCAAAATTTAAAACAAAATAAATAATATTAAACTATCACCAGGAGGCTAGATGAAGAACTCTCACAAGAAAGACCAAAAAAAAACTCTTTCAAAATTGTTATCAAAATGCCTTTCACGCCATTTACGCACATAGACCAAATAAATCCTTCATATAAGCATGGTACATTTGTTCTGATGCTATTGTCAGTTAGCTACCACGGACAGAGCTATCAGAACTCAACTGTATATTTTATGTGGAGATGTGCACAAAGAGATTGAATGCACGTTCTGCCTCAGTAGATTTTCCTTTTGTTAAAATCAGATGCAAAGGAAACCGAGGGAATCATCAGGTAATTTATTACTTGCAGTATTGCTGGATGCAAGACCTGGAAATTTGTTCAAACCAGCCTGTGAGTGGGGTAAAGAGAAATGATACGCATGCCAGAATGTGAAAAGCCTCGACTGCATCAGAAGCTGCAACCACCTTGGGTGGCCACAAGGCACGGTAGTTAGCACTGCTGTCTCACAGCACCAGGCACTCAGGTTCAATTCCAACCTCGGGTCACTGTCTGTGTGGAGTTTGCACACTCTCCCAGTGTCTGCATGGGCTTCCTTGGCATGTTCCAGTTTACTCCCACACTCCAAAGATACATAGGTTAGGTGGATTGACCATGCTAAATTAACCCTAGTGACAGGGGATTAGCGGGGCAAGTACATGGGGTTATGGGGGGAACAGGGCCTAGGAGGGATTGTTGTCGGTGCAGATTTGATGGGCTGAATGACCTCCTTCCACATTGCAGAGTTTCTGTAGTTCTATGATTATACTTGCTGTCAAGAGAATTTGCATTAGGAGCCACTGTCGGATTAGCAATGGGCCTCCAGTAGGTCGTGGAAGAATGAGGCCACTGGAAGAGGGGGAGAGAGTGAACGGGAGGAATGGGGAGATGGCAATTGGGTAGAGAATCAAGGTTGTGATCAGCAGGGGTGGAGTTGGGATAATTGGGAAAATAGAGATCAATGAATTGTAGTGTTGGGGTGTGGAGAGGGAGTTGGGGGGGGGGGGAGTTGGTCTGCAAATCTGGGGACACAGAGGAGGCCAACACTCCTCTACTCCCTGAAAACACATTCACATATCCTGTCATGAATTAACTTTTTTGCTAGTGATGGTTAGGTCTCATGAGAACCATGTTTCCCTGAACCTACTTGCCTGGTTACGTTTAGGGTAGCCTGATTTTACAATGATGGCCATAAATAGACATTGGATTCCCCCCTATTTCTCTATGCCACGAATTTTGCCTTTTTTCAGCATAGTCTGTAACAAGTAGGCGGCACGGTGGCATAATGGCTTGCACCTCACAGCACCAGGATTCTAGGTTCAATTCTGGCCTTGGGTTACTGTGTAGTTTGCACGGTCTCCCCATGTCTGTGTGGGTTTCCTCCAGGTGCCCCGGTTTCCCCCCCCAGTCCAGTGATGTGCAGGCTAGGTTGATTTGCCACGCTAAATTGTCCCTTAGTGTTAGGGGATTAGCACGGTAAATATATGGCTTTACAGGGATAGGGCCTGGGTGGGATTGTTGTCAGTGCAGATTTGAAGGTCTAAATGACTTCTTTCTGCACTTGATGATTCAATGAAACTGCCAACATGTCCCATCCAGTCACTATATAGGATGGTTACATGTCATTGAATTTCTCGGGTAAAGTTCCCTCACCTCTAAAGAGAACAATGTGAATCTCTCAACTTCTCACACCAACCATAGATTATTGGCTCGAACCTTCTGCTGCAGTCATCAGCTGATTGATGCTTTGCTCAGGCTTACTGCACCCTGATGCTGCTCTGTGTTTTGGCCGGGTCTTCCAACCCCAGTTTCTTTAGAAATGCGGAACGTATAGTCCCAGAAAGAATTCAATTGCAGAGCTGGAGCATCAGCGAAGGGTAGACTTCTACATGTCGCACATCGTGGGCCATCCGTCCATTTTCTGAGACGCTGAGAGTGGACACTTTGGCACGCTGCAATAAAGAACCAAGAGTGCCTTCGAAGGGGAACATCATGAGTGTTGAAGTTCATTGAATTGTTTCACCAATCAACAAAAAGAGTAGGCAAGACTTTTTGTTAAACTGTTCAAATCATGAAGTTGAGAAAACAATATCATTTCTAACAGAATAAAATTGAAAAGCAGCGAGGCTATGTTCAGGAAGGCGATGACCTTGTGCTACTATCACTAGACTATTAATCCAGAAACTCAGCTAATATTCTGGGGATCCGGGTTTTGAATCCCATCACGGCAGATGGTGGAATTTGAATTCAATATAAAATATCTGGGATTAAGAATCTACTGATGACTGTGCAATCAATGTGGATTGTGAGAAAACCCAGCTGGTTCACAAATGTCCTTTAGGGAAGGAAATCTGCAGTCCTTACCTGGTTTGGTTTACATGTGACTCCAGAGCCATTGCAACATGGTTAACTCCCAGCTGCCCTCCATGGACAACTAGGGATGGGCAATAAATGCTAGCCAGTCAGCAACACCCATTTCCCACAAATTAATTTTAAAATTCCAGAACCTTATTTTGACACTACTTAGAATGACGTGCACAGTTTTGCTCTCCCTATTACAAAACTTATAGAGTTAAAAGAATAGTTATAGTAATGATTGACATAGACCATAATGTAATTGAGATATCAGTAGTCATGTGCTGGAGAAGCTGTGGAGTTGTACTCATGGGAGACATGCTTACTCTATGACCGATCTTATACATGGTATTAATAAATGAAGCAAGCACCATGGTAAGACTCTCCAGATGAGATAGGCCAGACGTACCAGAAACCAGGAACCGCACAATCAGTACATGAAATGAAAAAGGCTGTAGAAGTTCTGGAGAAGGTAATAAAGATATACAGAACTGAGCAGTAATAACTAGCAGGAAAAAGGTGAACTTAGAAAAATTGAGAGGTGGCCAAAAATATGTGTGATAATGTGGCCTTTTTAAGGGGGCCACTTTCCCAGAGCCATGTGGTCAGATCAGACCCTCTGGAGTGTCAAGGCGGGAAGCTGAGCCAGTAGAGTGTGAGGATGCATATCCCGGGTCAAGAAGATTGACAGTTGGAGTCAGGGAGGAGTACAGTAAAGTTGCATAGTTATTCTGTAAGACCCTATTTGAATGTATCTTTATTCATTGCTTTTTGTGTTCTGAAGCCTCATCGAGTCACCCTTGATTTATTACAAGTGGTCTTTAATATTAGTGAGGTTTTGATAGGATAAACTAAAATGGCCAACGTGATTGTGCCAGAGGACTGGAGAGTGGCAAATGCTGTTCCTCTCTTCAAGAAAGGAAATAGGAATGACCCTGGTAATTATAGGACAGTTACTCTAACTTACCAACCACTGAAGTAAATGGAAAAGGTCCTGAGGGATAGGATTTACGACCATTTGGAAAGATGCAGCTTAATCCGGGATAGTCAGCACAGTCTTGTATGGGGTAAGTCTTGCCTCACAAATTTGATTGAATTCTTTGAGAAGGTAACTAAGTGTGTAGATGAAAGTAGAGAAATTGATGTTGTACACATGGATTTTAGGAAGGTGTTTGATAAGGTTCCCTATGGTAGGCCCATGAAAAAAGTAAGGAAGTGTGGGATAGAAGGAAATTTGGCCGATTGGGTAAGAAAATGGCTATCTCATAGGAGACAGAGAGTGTTGGTGGAAGGAAAATTTTCAGACTGGAGGCCAGTTACCAGCAGTTTACCACAGGGATCAATGCTGAGTCCTCTGCTATTTGTGATTTCTATCAATGACTTGGAAGAGGGGGCTGAAGGGTGGGTTAGTAAGTTTGCTGATGACATCAAGATTGGTGGAGTAGTGGAGGAGGTGGAGGACTCTTGTAGGCTGAAAAGAGACATTGATAGGATGCAGAGCTGGACTGAAAAATGACACTGGAGTTTAGCCCTAATAAGTGTGAGGTGATTCATTTTGGTAGGACAAACTTGAATGCGGATTACAGGGTCAATGGCAGGATTCTGAGGAATGTGAAGGAACAGGGAGATCTTAGGGTTCATATCCACAGATCTCTGAAGGTTGCCACTCAAGTGGATAGAGCCGTGAAGAAATCTTATAGTGTGTTAGCATTTATTAACAAGGGGTTTGAGTTTAAGGGCCGTGAGGTAATGCTGTAACTGTACAGGACCTTGGTGAGACCACATTTGGAACATAGTGTTCAGTTCTGATCACCTCACTATAAGAAGGATGTGGAAGCATTGGAGAAAGTACAGAGGAGATTTACCAGGATGCTGCCTGGTTTGTAGGTCTCATGAGGAAAGGTTGAGGAAGCTGGGGCTTTTCTCTTTAGAGTGGAGGAGGATGAGTGGTGACTTAATAAAAGTTTATAAGATGATGAGGGGGTTAGATAGAGTGGACGTGCAGAGACTATTTCCTCGTGTGGATGTAGCTGTTACTAGAGGGCATAACTATAAGGTTCATAGTGGGAGATATAGGAGGGATGTCCGAGGTAGGTTCTTTACTCAGAGAGTGGTTAGGGTGTAGAATGCACTGCCTGCTGTGATAGTGGAGTCAGATATTTTAGGAACTTTCAAGCAGTTATTGGATAAGCACATGGAGCACACCAGAATGATAGGGAGTGGGATAGCTTGATCTTGGGTTTGGACATAGCTCGGCACAACATCGAGGGCCGAAGGACCTGTACTGTGCTGGAATGTTCTATGTTCTATAAGATGTTTCCGCTTATTGGAGAATTCATGTCCAGTGATTCTTAGCCATGAATAAATCCGATGGGATGGCGCAATGACACAATGGTTAGCACTGCTGTCTCATAGCGGCAGGGATCTGTGTTCAATTCTGACCTTGGGTGACTATCTGCATGGAGTTTGCACATTCTACTCATGTCCGCGTGGGTTTCCTCCCATGATCCAAAGATGTGCAGATTAGGTGGAATGACCATGGTAAAATGCTCCTTAGTGTCTAAAAATGTATAGGTTAGATGGATCATGCATGGGAAATGTGTGGGGTAACAGGGATAGGATGGGAGAGAGGGCCTGGGCGAGACACTCTGTCAGAGAGTCAGTGCAGACTCGATGGGCGAAATGGCCTCTTCTGCACTGGAGGATTTCTATGAATAGGGAATTCAGGAGAAACGTTTTATCCATGCAGAGAGCGATAAGAAGGTGGTACTTGCTGCCGCATTGATGTTTTTGAGGGGAAGTTAAATAAACACAAGGAAGTTCGAAATGAGAGGTTAATCTGCTAGGAGGAGATGGGACAATGTTTGTGTGGAGCACAGACACTGGACTGAACCAGATGTGTCAGATGGCAAGTTTCAGTACGCTAAATGCTATGTAATTATAAAGACCCAGAGATGATGGGAACTGAGTGATGATGAATCACATTTGAATTTTTTTTTAATGTTGAGAAGTTGCATGGAATCTTGTGGCAAACATCATTAAACCAACTATTCAAAGATAATCCTCTTAACATTCATCGCTTCGTGTTTGTTGATACAGTGACAATCACAACCATTTTGTTTTTATTTTCACTGTCTGGCGGTATTCCATTTTCTTGTAATTGCTTGTTAAAGATCTTAAGTGGCTGTACATTTCATGCTTGAAGTAAGTTTCTATGCAGGATTAATGATACACAGCTTGCAACTCATGTCCAGAGGAAAGACACATGAACACGTTGTGATATCTCATTTTTATTTTAACACAGTGATTTTGTCCTCAAAAATAAGGTCTTTTCATGTCCATTAAAATTCCGAATACACTGTCAAGTTCTGTGTTATCTTTTTTTCCAGATGGGGCGCCATTGACCTGGTGGATTGGGAGGACCAATGAGAAGCAGACATACTGGGGAGGTTCATCGCCAGGCGTTCAAAAATGTGCCTGTGGATTGGAGGAGAGCTGCTTGGATACCAAGTATCACTGCAACTGCGATGCGGACAGAGATGAATGGTACTGTGACATTTTGAGATGATAGTGCATCTTAACAGCGTTAGTCCAATGTTTTAGATTTTTCGTCCATAGTTCCAATCTTGTGTGTCCAATGTGAACATGGACGTCTCAATCCAAGGACCTGAACTTCTATAACTTGTGTTGGTCTCCGATGGGGACCAGGGAACTGAAAAGGGGACCTTCAGATTCTGAGCTCCTTTAAGAAATTTTAAAACGACAATTTTTGTACTTTTTCCTTTCTGATTCTTTTTTTTCTCTCTTGTAATCGTACCACAAGATTCTCTGTTCCACCACAATCTATCCCATGGAATTTTGAAATCAAAACATTTCAATCCATATAGGAGCAGAAAGCAGCATTTGGATAAATCATAGAATCCTATAGTGCAGAAGATTTGGCCCATCAAGTCTGCACCAAGCATAATCCCACCCAGGCTCTATGCCCACAACCCCATGCATTTACCTGCTAACCACTCCCCCAACAATAAGGGGCAAATTCACCTAATCCGCACAGCTTGGACTGTCGGAGGAAACTGGAGCACCTGGAGGAAGCCCACACAGGCACGAGGAGAATGTACAAACTCCACACAGATGGTGACCTGAGGCTGGAATTGACCCTGGTGCTGTGAGACAGCAGTGCTAACCATGGTGCCATAAGTCGCCCTATGTGTTGCTGTCTCAAAGTGAAATGAATCCAGTGTAATTAATCTTTCATTCCTCGATGGTGAGGTTTCAGCAAGCCCACCACGCATCTGCATACACTCACACATGCACAAACACACACACACATACACATACTCACACATGTGCACACACTCACACATGCATGCCCACGCACTCATAAATACACACACTCACATACACACCAGGATTTCATCAATGATAGAGGAAAGGAGATAAAAGCAGGGTGGCATGGTGGCACAATGCTTCTATTGGCTGCCATTAGCTTGACCCTTCAGTCATAGCTAGTATATGCCCATGACCGTGTTCCATGTTGTGACTGGCATCCAAAAGGAGCCAGAATATATGGTAACTGGAGATGGACCTATCAACTGCATCAGCTGAGTGGGTCTGCTTCATCTTATAGAATCCCGACAGTGAAGAAGAAGGACATTCAGCCCATCGACTCTGCACTGACCACCATCTAACCCAGGCCCTATTCCCATAACCCCACATTTTTACCCTGCTAATCCGCCTGACACGAAGGTCAATTTAGCATGGCCAATCAACCTAATCCGCACATCTTTGGACTGCGGGAGAAAACCGGAGTATCTGGTGGAAACCCAAGCAGATATGGGGAGAATGTGCAAACTCCATACAGGCAGTGACCCGACTGCCAGAATTGAACCCAGGTCCCTGGCATTGTGAGGTAGCAGTGCTCACCATTGTGTCCCCATTCTGGGAAAGCTGATATGACAGGTTTTTGGGATGCATCAGCTTGTAACACACAATGTTAGAAGTCTCCTGTCGGACAAATCTTCTTCAAAGATCAGGCTCTCATGTTCTTTCCCCCTGCAACAATGGCTCCTTCCTCATCCCAAAAGTACACTGGTTAAATCAGTGTTGGTTTCCCAATTGATGCGTGACTACTAATTACTAAATTCCTATCATTGGCTCAACTGTAACAACGAGGGACTGAATGAAAATCACTCTGGAGTTATTGCTTCTGAAGTAACCTTGTTCGCTTCAGTCATGTGTATCTTTTTTCATGACAGATCACACTTGACATTGTCAATCCAGAGATTCTTTGCCTTTTGTCCTTTAGGGAAGAAAATAGCTCGGTAGGTCTCTAGATGTCTTTTATATGGACCCATAGGAGGGATTTGATAAGGTTACATATAAGGGTCTGGGACCAAAAATGAGAGTGCATTGAATTGCAGTTAACCTATTGACGTGGAAATTGATTAAGGGAACAGGATGTCTGTATAATAGATATGTACTCAATTGGCACAATATGACGAGTAGATTTCCCCAGGAATCTGTATTAATTCATTCACTTTTTATTATATTTGTATTGACTGCTGTAGAAATATAAAATTAAATATTCAGGTTCGGCGATTACACCAGGTTAGGTGACAAAGTGACGATGGGAGCAAAAAAGTTGCAATGAGACTAAAGGCAAGTTAATGAATTAAAACCGTTTTTCCGTACTTATTCACTGAAAGATATCACATGGACTAGTATAGCCATAGGTTAAAAGTAAAGTCTCCATAGTCCCAGATGCCCATAGGCTGCACGACCTTTTGATTTGATTTATTATTGTCACATGTATCAGTATGCAGTGAAAAGTATTGTTTCTTGTGCACTATACAGACAAAGCATACTGTTCATAGAGAAGGAGAGAGTGTAGAATGTAATGTTACAGTCATACTTAGGGTCGAGAGAAAGATCAACTTAATGTGAGGAAGGTCCATTCAAAAGCCTGATCACAGCAGGGAAGAAGCTGTTCTTGTGTCAGTTGGTGTGTGATCTCAGACTTTTATATCTTTTTCCCAATGGAAGAAGGTGGAAGAGAGAATGTCCGGGATGTGTGGGGTCCTTGATTATAGAACATAGAACACTACAGCACAAACAGGCCCTTTGGCCCTCAAGTTGAGCCGATCACATTTATACCGACCAAGCTGGCTGCTTTGCCAAGGCAGCAGGAGGTGTAGACAGAGTCAGTGGATGGGGGGCTGGTTTGCATGTGGAATTGGTCTACATTCATGACCTTTTGTAGTTTTTTGAAGTCTTGGGCAGAACAGGACACATACCAAGCTGGGGGTGGGGTGGAGGGTGGGGGGATGGGGGGAGCTGACTAGTGGTGATCTAACCTGAGGGTCACCACACCACAAGTGAGGGCCAAAGTTGAGGATGTGGCTTTTTCATGAATAACTCAGCCGGTATGGGAATTGAACCCGCACTGTCAGCGTGGCCCTGCATCAGAAACCAGCTGTACAGCCAACTGATCCAACTGACTGGAATTTTCCAGTTAGCCTGCTGGACCTGGCCAAGGCACCAGAAACTAAGCTCATTTGCTGGGAGATGTCTTTCCAGGGTCTGGCCTCAGTGCAAATGCTCCATGTCAGATTTGAGGCTCTTCCATGTGCCTGCCTAGCCATAGCTGCAGCTGCAGCCCACCTTGTGGAGAGGTTTCCCTTCTACAATGGTGGTCAAACTGTTGTGGCTATTTATACTTGGAAATTCCCATAAAGGTACCTCAGAATGGAGGTGTCTTCTCTCTCTCCATCTTACTCAGGTGGCAGGTTGCTGCTTCTTCTGACTCTTATTGGCCCTCGAGATTTGAGAGCTATTCTAAGCATGACAATCCTGCTTCTCTGGCCATGGGAAATCACTGTCAGATGACTCTTTCAGGTCATGACCTTTATTTGACCTGAAAGGCAGGGTCATGATCCAAAGGGCAAGATCCGACCTAAACGTTCAATTGCTGCAGACAAAAATATGTTTAATTATTTTTTTTCTTATTCAGTCATATAGCTTGCCTATTTTTACGTTGTTGAGTAATAGTTTTGTGTAGGAACACAGGAGCGAGAGTAGGCTATATTTATTTCACTTAAATCTGCCCTGTCGAATTCTTCAATGGTACCTGCAATCCTTAATGGACTTTAACTCCCAAAACAGCTCAAAAAGAATATTGCAATCTGTTCAGCCCCATCCTGTCTGTAGAATCCTTTGGGCTGCTCTGATAAGTTGATTTAGCTCCCTTCAAGTGGACTTTGATTCCTCTCTCCGTTCACTCCTGTGCCAGCTCTTGAGAAGGGTTTTCCAATTAGTCCAACTTCCCCACTGTTTCCCTCTATCCCTGCAACTTCCTTCATCCCTTTTCAGATACGTTTCCCTTCAGAAAGCTACTATTGAACCTGCTTCCATCATTTTTTCAGGCAGGGCGCTCCATATCAAAACAATGTATCCGTCCTTTTTTCAAATACTATCAAGGATTGTCTTTTCCTGGGACAGCAGTCAACGTTCTGATAATACACCGCGTATGAAAAAAATCTCACTCGAGCTTACTTTAGTTTGGTTAGCACTGCTGTCTCACTGTGCCAGGGACCAGGGCTCGATTCCCAGCTTGGGTCTGTGCAAAATCTGCACCTTGTTCCCGTGACTGTGTGGGTTTCCTCCCGGTGCTCCGGTTCCTCCCACAGTGCAAAAGATGTGCTGGTTAGGTGCATTGGCCATGTTAAATTCTCCCTCAGTGTAATCGAACAGGCGCCGGAATGTGGGGACAAGAGGATTTTCACAGTAACTTCATTGCAGTGTTAATATAAGCCTTCTTGTGACACAAATAAATAAACTTAAATAAAACTTTTTAAAAATGTTAACGTAATTTTTATTTTCAGGATCCAAATAAGATGAATGGTTAGGGGGTTTTAGTTCAGATGGGCAGCATGGTTGGTGCAGGCTTGGAGGGCCGAAGGGCCTGGTCCTGTGCTATAATTTTCTTTGTTTTTTGAATGTTTTCAACATATCCCACAGTAAACATGTGAGATGCAAGTATCTGATTAGGCTGGAGACATATTTTTCCAACTTGTCAGAGGCCATGTCAGATATTTCAATTTGCTTTGCAAACTCCTAACATCGCCTTTCATTTTTATCTGAAACATATTCTTCTCTAGTTGTTCAGGGGAGATGGTGACATGGGTGGTAATGCAGATTTAAGTGAAATAAATATAGCCTACTCCCACTGCTGTGTTCCTACATGTAATATATATATATATACACAAAACTATCATTCAACAATGCAAAAATGGGCAAGCTATATGGCGGAATAAGAAAAAATTAATTAATTAAACATATTTTTATCTGTAGCAATTGAACGTTTAGGCTGGATCTTGCCCTATGGGTCATGACCCTGATTTTCAGGTCAAATAAAGGTCATGACCCTGAAAGAGTCATCTGACAGTAATTTCCCATGGCCAGAGATGCCGGATTGTCATGCTTAGGGTGGCTGTCAAAGCTCGAGGGCCAGTAAGAGTCCCTCCAGCTCAGAAGAAGCAGCAACCTGCCACATGGGTGAGAGACAGACAGAGAGAGAGAGAGAAGACACCTCCATTCTGAGGTACCCTTATGGGAATTCTCAAGTAATCCTGAGTAATCCTGAGGCCCAGTTTTGGGGGCATGGGTTTCACATGGGTGCAAGTTAAAATCAATTAATGATTCGGGAATATAAAGCAAGACACAGTAATGGTGACCACGACAGCTATCATTGATTGCTGTAAAGCAAAACCCAGCTGGTTTTCTCATGACCCTCAGGGCAAGAAACCTGACTCCACACCCAACGTGGTTGACTCTTAACTGCCGTCTTAAATGGCCGAGCCAATCACTGATTTTGAGGGTAATTAGGGAAGGGCAACCTTGAAGGCTGACCCCCATCCATTGAAGTTCAAAAATAAATCAATTTTAAAGTTTGTTTATTTATTAGTGTCACAAGTAGGCTTACGTTAACACTGCAATGAAATTACTGTGAAAATCCCCTAGTCGCCACACTCCGGCACCTGTTCGGGTACACTGAGGGAGAATTTAGCATGGCCAATGTACCTGGACAGAATGTCTTTCGGACTATGGAAGGAAATCGGGGCACCCGGAGGAAATGCATGTAGAAATGGGGAGAACGTGCAGACTCCCCACAAATAGTGACCCAAGCCGAGAATCGAACCCAGGTCCCTGGCACTGTGAAGCAGCAATACTAAGCACTGTGCCATCGTGCTGCGCCCGGCAAAGAAAGCATTAGCATCTTTCATGACATTAGGATGTCCCAAGATGCTTTTAGCCGATGAGTCACTGTGCTGAAGCAGCCATTTTGTGTATGACATGCTCCCACCAACTTCAGTATCAATATTCTGTTCTAGTGTCCACTTGGAGAGTTCAAATACCAGGGCCCACCAGTTACTGCTGAAGTTAGAGGTTAGGACAGAAGTCAGGTGAAACATTTTCGGCTCAAAGTGTGATTAAAATGTGCAATAAATTGTTCGGTAAAGTTGTCAGAATAGGCAGCGTAAATGGATATCAAAGACACCTAGGACGGTACTGGAGAAGTTGCGAAAGTCTATTATCAAGGATTTCCTAACTCGGCATTTGGAAGACAGTGGTATAATCAAAGTCAGCATGGATTTACAGAAGGGAAATCATGCTTGATGAATTTATTGGAATTCTTTGAGGATGTAACTAGTAGAGTTGACCAAAGAGAATCAGTGGATTATTTAGACTTTCAGAAGGCTTTCGACAAGGTCTCATACAACAGACTAATATGTGAAGTTAAAGCATATGGGATTGCAGGTAATGTCTTGAGATGGATAGAAAGCTTGTTAGCAGATAGGAAGCAAAGAGTTGGCATAAATGGGTGTTTTTCTGATTGGCAGTCAGTGACTAGTGGAGTTCCACAGAGATCTGTGCTAGGACCCCAACTGTTCACATTATATGCTGATGATTTGGGAGAGGAAACTAAATGTATCATCTCAAAGCTTGCAGGTGATACAAGGTTGGGTGTGAGGAGGATGCTTCAGCGTAATTTGGACAGACTGAATATGTGGGCACCTGCATTGCAGGTGCAATATAATGTGGGTAGGTGTGAGGTTATCTACTTTAATAGCAATAATAGGAAGACAGATTATTACTTGAATGGGTGTAAATTGAAAGTGGCGGATACTCAACGAGACCTTGGAGTTCTTTTCCATCAGTCACCGAAAGTAAGTGCGCAGGTACAGTAGGCAATAAAAAAGACAAATGGTATGTTGGTTTTCACAACAAGAGCATTTAAGTATAGAGGTAAGGATGTTTTGCTGCAATTGGTGAGGCCACAGCTGGAGTATTGTGTTCAGTTTTGGTGTCTTTATCTGAGGAAGGATGTCCTTGCTATAGTGGGAATACAGCGAAGGTTTACCAGGCTGATTCCTGGGATGGCAGGTCTATCATATGAGGAGACACTAAGTAGGATTATATTCACTGGAGTTTAGAAGTGAGGGGGGATCTCATAGAGAATTATAAAATTCTAACAGGATTAGACAGGGTAGATTCAGAAAGATTGTTCCCAATGGTGGGAGTCCAGAGCTAGGGGTCATAGCCTGAGGAAAAGGGGTAAACCTATTATAACTAAGGTGAGGAGAAATGTCTTCAGCCAGCGGGTGGTGAATGTGAGGAATTCACAATCACAGAATGTAGTTGAGGCCAAAATGCTGTCTGATTTCAAGAAGAAATTAGATATAGCTTTTGGGGTTAAAAAAATCAAGGGTTATGGGAGGAAGGGGGGATCAAGATATTGAATTCGATGATCAGTCTTGATCAAGTGGTGGAGCAGGCTTGAAGAGCTGAATGGCCTACTCCTGCTTCTAGTTTCTATGTTTGCATGTTTTTATATAGCTGGAAAGTGGATAGATGATGTTGATAGATTAAGAGGGAATGAATGGTCTTGGGCTTTTTAGTTTCTTACACCTTGTTTTGTTGAGATCCATACATCAGATTCTAGTTAATGTTTAAACTTAGCCTTCCTGTTCCATAACCATTGTGAATTATTTAACTTCTGCCATGAATTGATCAGTCATGAAGCATCCACAGTCTCCCGCTGCTTAAACCGAGAGGGAATAAAGTAAGATTTTACCAAGGATTTGAAATCAGTTTCAATCAAACATTCACATTTGCCTTGAAGTCATTAATCCCTGGTCGCCTACTCTGATTCCGTTGGACAAGTAATCTTTAATGTTGTGACGGAAATGGTTACAGAGATGCAACAGGAAAGTTTATTTCCATTACCCTTGTGATGATGTGTTTCCCCTAACATAATTCAAGTGTGGGGAGGTTTTGTTTCGAGAGTGTGTTTGATGCTTTGCTTATTTTTGTACAACGGATGATGTGGGCCCAGATATTCTGAGCAGGGCTACTGGTATTTGGGGGTCAGGGGGTGGAGGATTTGGCTGGTCAGTGGTAACTGAGTGATCGGGGAGGGGGTATGTTCTCAGGGGTGGTGGTCAGTGACAGTAGGGACATCAAACAGATGGGACAATTGGAGGGGCCAGTTGTGTAGTTACACAGATGTTGACAGAAGTTTTAATCTGTCTAACATATCCTGGGCAACTGCCCAGTAGAGAACCATCCCAAGTCTCCCGTCCACCACTCCACACAAAAAAAGACTGACATGAATAAACATGGAAAGATCTAAGGGAAAAGAAGACAGCAAACCACAATATAAGGGCAAGCCATCACAAGAGACGACAAGCGTTTGACATGAGACAAACAAAAGGGAAAGGGGACATGTCCTCTCTCCCTGTCTGACCCCAGAAATCTAACGTCAATTAGGAGACATTCGAGGAGGGCCACAGGAAAGCAGAGGAATCAGAAGTTGAAACTTCCCTGGCAATTCCTACATGAATCCACACGTCAGGACTTTCATGCATCTTCAATCGGATGTCAGGAATCTGATGATCCAGAGACTCCTATGGCTCGTGACATGATGAATGAGGAGGCGATGGCCTGGTGGTATTATTGTTAGACTATTAATCCAGAAACTCAGCTAATATTCCGGGGATCCAGGTTTGAATCCCACCACGGCAGCTGGTAGAATTTGAATTCAAGAAAAAATATCTCGTATCAAGAATTTACTGATGACTATGAAACCGTTATTGGTTGTCAGAAAAATCCATTTGGTTCACGAATGTCCTTTAGGGAAGGAAACCTGCCGTCCTTACCCAGTCTGGCCTACATGTGACTCCAGATCCACAGCAATAGGGTTGACTCTCAACTGCCCTCGGGCAACTAGGGATGGGCAATAAAAGCTGACCAGCCAGCGACATCCAGGTCTCATGAATGAATTTTTAAAAAATATTTCTGCAGAGGTGTGTGGCCTCCAAGTTGAAAAAATGCTTTGCTTTATTCCACTTCAGTTTTGCTATGATGAGTCCGTTAAATTCCCGGCTGCGTTGTAAGAACACAACCACTATTCAGATTAAAATAAATTAATTTATTAAATTAAGTCTCGCAGCCATACAAGTGTAGTAACCATTGCACAGCACACAGATGATGTTCAAAACTTGTAATGTGGTAAAATCCACATCAAAACAAGTTAGTTTCCATGAGAAATTCCTATTGGATCCCCTTTATTTCTATTTCTTAGTGTAGCTTGCTCCCAGAGTTCTATTAATGGCTGATAACAGGGTTATGAAAGTGGGGCCAAGATGATTTATCTTCTGTAATAAAGGCAGATGCTGGAATCTGAAACAAAAACAGAAAATGCTGGAAAATTTCAGCAGGTCTGACACTGCAAATCTTCATCTGGGAGACACACAGAGGCCATGGTGTGGAGCGGGGATCCAGCCAAATGGTCACTGCTGAAATCTCCCACCCCATTGCATCGCTAGAGCAGCACAGCAGTTGGGAAAATCACACAGTCCCCCCTGTTAAGCGGCATGGTGGTGGAGTGGTTCGCACTGCTGCCTCACAGCGCCAGGATCCCAGGTTCAATTCTGGCCTCAGGTCATTGTGGAGTTTGCACGTTCCCCCTGTGTCTGCGTGAATTCCCTAGTTTCCTCCCACAGTCCAAAGATGTAGATTTAGGTTGATTGGACATGAAAAATTGACCCTTAGTGTCAGGGGGATTAGCAGACAAATGCGTGGGTCTACGGGAATAGGGACTGGGTGGCGTTGTGATTAGTACAGACTTGATGGGCTGAATGGCCTCCTTCTACCCTGTAGGGACTCTATAAGTCTGATATTTCCCACAGTCTTACTCAGACCCTGCCACTGGGACAGCAATGTGAAGTTATGAGTTAGAATTCTCTATTGCAATGCTCATATGACCGATTATTCATCTTAATAAGAGGGAAATTATCAGCTGACAAGCCAAGAGCCAAAAAACTCCAGCAAATGTATTTGAAATATAATGCACAACATCCAGTATCTCCTCTGAAGCAGCTATTTAACACTGCCGTTCATACTCTCATTCTGATTCACGTTCAATTGTATTTTCCTTTTCCACCTCAACTAATTCATTGAAACTGCAAATACTACCTTTGTCCATGGGAGATCAGAGTCAGCTGAGATGATCTCGCCCCTACAATGGGACTTGGCAGCAGTAAGGCGGGTGCCGCACTGTCAGAGGTGCCATCCTTCAAAAGAGACATTAAACCAAGAGCCTGTCTGCTGACTGAGTTGGTGTAAAATATCGGTGCCACGACTCTAATGAAAAGGAGGGTGGTCATTGAAAAGCGGAGCAGACTCAAAGGGCCAAAGCAACTGCAATTTCAAACTTCTCCACTGCCAACAAAATGGCATGGGTCCCTAACTGCATCATAACACAAGTAAGATGAATCCCAAACAGTTCTCCTTCACAGTTCAGAACATCAGCCAGGCAATTGAATGGGGTTGTTCCAGCCACTGATTGAGATTAAGGGCTATATTGTGAGTGCAATTTTTGGTAAAACTGGCTGCAAAAAGGGAGAGTTTTTTTTTTATTCACCCATGGGATAGGTGTGTTGCTGGCTGGTATATAGCTGCACATTCCTGAGGGCATTTAAGAGTCAATAACATTGCTGCGCTCACCTGTCACTGGAGAGACAGTCTGCCCCTTTTACTAAGGCCCGTAAGAAGAGGATCCTTGGTGAGCCACTGTCGATGAGAAAGCTTTGTTTCAGGGATTCAATTTTGGCATCCAGCTCAATGGTGTGACTGCCATGATGCAAGATATCCTGTATCAGTCCATCACTGTGAAAAGCATGAGGATAAATGCTCCTCGCAAACCAGCAATCAAATCCCAGGTGCGTTTTCATCGGAGAACATTCAAGTGATATTGAGCAAGAAGGTCTATTTGATGATGCAGGGTAGAAGTACCAACATTGCAGTCGACAGTGCGAAAAAACCTGAAACATTCCGAGACTATTTTTTAAAATTTATTTATTCATGTCACAAGGAGGCAAGGGAATTTTCACAGTAACTTAATTGCAGTGTTAATGTAAGCTTCCTTGTGACATGAATAAATAAAGTTTAAAAAATAGTCTGATATATGTGGAGGGGTAGCAGGCCCAATTCCAACCCACACTTGCCAATCACACTCTCACTCCTTCAAGAGTGAAGATCCTGCTGCCCAGCATGTCTTTTCCTGAGGCAGCTGAGTCAAGCTGGGAAATTTCACAACTCAAGCCACCCGCCTTGAGATCTAGCCCAATATCACAGCAGGAAAGTAGAATGAAAGTATCAAAATGGTAACACAGTGGCTAGCGCTGCTGATTCACAGTGCCAGGGACCTGGCCTGGGTCACATGTCATGTGGAGTTTGCACATTCTCCCCATGTCTGCGTGGGTTTCCTCCAGGTGCTCTGGTTTCCTCCCGCAGTCCAAAGATATTAGGGTTAGGTTAATTGGCCACAGTAAACTGCCCCATATTGTCAGGGGGGTTAGCAGGGTAAGTACATGGAGTTGGGGGGGGGATATGGTGTCGGTGGGATTGTGGTCTGTGCAGCCCCAATAGGCCAAATGGCCTCCTTCTGCACTGTAGGGATTTTACGATTCTATGAAAACAGGCAATCTACGTAAGAGACTGAGGAAACTTGAGGCATGGTGGATTAAAGAAAACTCAACCTAAATTCCTTCTTCCTTCTGTCAGTTCCTGAGCAGAATACAGTTCCAATGGCTGTACCCCCAGGGCTAATACATGCAAATTTCCTGGAATTATGCTGGTTCCTCACAGATTCAAGATTTCACTCAGATGAGGCGTGACAGGATTAAGAGTCATCTTTCTAATCTTTTATTACAACTTTTCAGTGAGTGAAACATATCCTCCTTCCACTGTATTTTTCGTTTCCTTCAATGCACTTTCTTTAATATTATAATTTGTGCTGAAAGAGAAAAATGCCCCCATTCATGTGCATCAAATGCCGTGACTGATGAGGAGGAATGGTGGTTAGGTGGATCGAAACGTTCATTTTTATACTTACAACTTTTTTAAAGTAGCGAGTGATGATGCTACTAGGCCAACACTTCTCTGCACTGGCTGTAAAAGAACTATCCAACTTCGTCCCACTTTACTGTCCTTGGTCTGTAACCCATCTGGTAACAGCACTTCAGTGCATTTCAAGTGTTTTTTTTATATGATGAGTGTTTCCATATCTAAAATGCATTGGCTGAAGGAACAGTTCATGTCGGCACTAGAAGAAGGATGGCGGGAGTTTGGTGATTTCCTCTGGCTGCAATTGTTTATACTCATTTTCATATGGTTCCGTCTTGTGAGATTGGCAAGACATTACGACATCAATTAATGTCACCAAATTGGTGTCGTTTCAGATGTTGCATCCCAATTAAGCCACTTCAGCCTAGTTAGCTTCAGTTGTGTATTATAGTTTTCACATTTCTCCTTGAAACTGTAAGGGAGAAAGTGGCATTCAGTGAAAGACCCAATTCCATTAACGTTGGCTGTCGGGAGAGGTTGAAATTTATGTTGCACTGTCGTCACCTGTAGCTACTTTTAAGAGCAGTGTGAGCCAGAAATGCAGAGTCATAATAAATGGAGTCAATTTTAACCTAACCCACAGCTTAAAAGATCTGTCTACAGTTCTGATGTGGAGATGTCAGCATTGGACTGGGGTAAACACAGTAAGAAGTCTCACTGTTCTGCTCCAGCACTCCGAAAGCTGGTGGCTTGTGTTACCAAATAAACCTCTTGGACATTAACCTGGTGTTGTGAGACTTCTTACAGTTCTGATCACCACACTACAGGGAGGATGTGATTGCAATAAGGGGGATTACAGAAGGGGTTTACAAGGATGTTGACAGGATTGGGGAATTCTAGTGGATATAAAAGATTGGATGGGCTGGGATTGTTTTCTTTGCAGCGAAGGAGGTTGTTGGAAGATTTAGTTAGGTACATAAAAATAATGAGGGGCTGAGACAGAGTGAACCGGGTGGACCAATGTCCCTTGGCGGAGAGGCAATAACTAGGAGGAATAGATTTTAAATAGTTGGTAGAAGGATTACAGGGGAACTGAGGAGAATTATTTTCATCTGGAGGGTGGTGTGGGGTTGGGAATTTGCAGCCTGGAAGGGTGCTAGATATGGAAACACTCATCATATAAAAAAAACACTTGAAATGCACTGAAATGCTGTTCCCAGATGGGTTACAGACCAAGGACAGTAAAGTAGGACGAAGTTGGATAGTTCTTTTACAGCCAGTGCAGAGGAGAAGTGTTGGCCTAGTAGCATCATCCCTAGACTATTAATCCAGGAACTCCAGCTAATGGTCGGTGGATCCAGATTCGAATCCCACCATGGCAGATGGTGGAATTTGAATTCAATAAAATATATCTGGAATTAAGAATCTACTGATGAGCATACCATGTAGCCATTTGATGGTTCACTGATCCCCTTTAGGGGAGGAAATCTGCTGTCCTTACCTGGTCTGGCCTACATGTGACTCCAGAGCCAGAGCAATGTGGTTGAATCTCACTGTTTTCTGAACAAGAACAACAAGGAGTGGGCAACATATTGCAGATGCTGGAATCTGAAACAAAAACAGAAAATGCTGGTGAAACCCAGCAAGTCTGACAGCTTCTGTGGAGAGAGAATAGGGCCAATAGTTTCGAGCCTGGATGGCCTTTCAACAGGACTCTGATGAAGGGTCATTCAGACTCAAAACGTTGGCTCTCTCCACAGATGCTGTCAGACCTGCTGAGGTTTTCAGCATTTTCCATTCTATGTGCCACAGGAATCAGAGCAGGCGAGGGGCGGACCATGGAAAGATCTGTTGACCTTGGGTGGGATTTTACGGATTTGGGAAGAGCGAGGCTGTAAAATCCCGCTCACTGGGTCTAATTTGCCTCCTTCTCTGCCTTGAACTTTTACAATTCTATGAACCAACCTACAGGGAGCTGGGTGAGGGTTTTTGGGTGAAATGTCTGTCTTACACCCATCCAATTTCATTCCCCATTTAAAGCAGTGAACAGTTGGAATGAGTGAGGTATAAAACTAGCCTTCCACTCAGTCCCATGGGTTTCCTGCTGCAGTTGGATTAAAATTGCCCTTAGCTCGACTGTTCCACACTGCACTGTTTTCAGGCAGAAAGAAATCCTGATTTTATTTTTTGAACATCCGTGCCCCAGATAAATTAACAGGAAGCAGCCAACTGGCTTGTCAGTTTTCCACCTAGTCTGATGCAGGTAGAGAAAAAGATATATAAAATGACAACTGGCATTCTGCGCTTTATACACAAGGGCATTGAGCATAAAATGAGTTGCGGAAACCATATAGTGAAAATTCACAAAAGCGACAGCAGGAATTAGACTTTGTAATTATAGAAAAAAGCTGGAAAATTTGGATCCTTTCCTCTCTGGAACAGGAGAGACAATTTAAAAATATTCTAAACCCATTTCTCCATACTTTCTGTATACGCTTTAGTGTTCCATTTCAAATCCCAACCTCTCCTGATTGAGTAGTTTCTGCCTCAGTAGACACACATAATAAAACATACCTTGTTTTAACCCTCTGTGTGAAAACATTTCCTGCCATGATAATTCCGACTCCCTGTCCCCTCACCCCATCTTCCTTTATGCCTTTTTCTATTCTTTATTTTGTGTGTCAATGGGGGTTACCATCCTGGGGGTTACCATTGACCAGAAACATAACTGGAATAGCCATATAAGTACCGTGGCTAAAAAGACCAGTAGTCATGATGTGGAGATGCCGGCGTTGGACTGGGGTAAACACAGTAAGAAGTCTGACAACACCAATGCTCCTTCCACTCATATTGTTGGCCACTTTAAGACTTGAATAGCAGGTTAGGTGTAAAGATTCACATTCTAATCAGTAATCTATAAACTATCTGTGCTGTTAAATGCTCTGTCTGAGGCCAGAACTCTCCATTCGCCTGACGAAGGGGCAAATCCCGAAAGCTTGCGAGTTTACTATCAAATAAATCGGTTGGACTTAAACCTGGTGTTGTCAGACTTCTTTCTGTAAAAAGAGCAGGTCAGAGGCTAGGAATCCAGCGGTGAGTAACTTACTTTCTGTCTACCTAACACCTACTACCCATAAAGCACAAGTCAGGAGTGTGATGGAATTCTCTCCACTTGCCTCATCTCCTTCAATACTCACAACCTTCCAAATCCAGAACCTTTACAGCCTAACAATCATAAGACTGTAAAACATAGGAGCAGAATTAGGCCAGTCAGTCCATCGAGTCTGCTCTGCCATTCAATCTTGACCGTTATTTTTCTCACCCCCATAGCCCCTGATCCCCTTATTAATCAAGAACGTATCTATCTCTGTCTTAAAGACATTCAATGGCCTGGCCTCCACAGCCTTCTGCAGCAAAGAGCTGCACAGATTCACCACTCTCTGGCTAAAGAAATCCCTCCTCATCTCTCTTCTAAAGGATCATCCCCTTTAGCCTGAAGTTGTGCCCTTTGGTTCTAGTTTTCCCTACTAGTGGAAACATCCTCTCCATGTCCACTCTATCCAGGCCTTGCAGTATCCTGTAAGTTTCAGTAAGGTCCCCCCTTATCCTTTTAAACTCTTAACGAGTTCAGACCCAGAGTGCTCAACTGTTCCTCACACGACAAACTCTTCATTCTTGTGAACCTCCTCTGGACCCTTTCCAAGGCCAGCACATCCTTCCTTACACATGGGGCCCACAACTGCTCACAATACTCCAAATGGGGTCTGACCAGAGCCTTACACAGCCTCAGAAGTACATCGCTGCTCTTGTAATCTAGCCGTCTTGACATGAATGCTAACATTGCATTTGGCTTCCTGACTGCTGACTGAACCTGTATGTTAACCTTAAGAGAATCTTGAACAATGACTCCCAAGTCACTTTGTGTTTCTGATTTCCTGAGCATTTTCCCATTTGAAAATAGTCTATGCCTCCATTCCTCCTTCCAAAGCCTCCTCCCTCAACCAGGGCAGCAGACACATAAGAACACCACTACCTTGTAAGTTCCCCCCCTCTAAACAATTCACCAACCTAACTTGGAAATACATCACTGTTCCTTCATCAAACTCGTAGAACCCCCTTCCTAACAGGACTGTGGGCGTATCTACACAACATGTACTGCAGTGGCTCATCATCAGCTTCTAGGGATGGGGCAATAAATTCTGGCCTAGCCAGTGAAGCCCACATCCCATGATTAATAATTTTTAAATGCCCACATGACATCTATATGAATCAAAAATAAGAGGGCCCCTATTTTCATGGAGACTCTATGAAAAGTGGCAAATAGGATCTGGGAATAGAAGCCTCTTCCTCCCCGTCCCTCACCCTACCCACTCCCAAACCCCCGCCACACTATTACTTACTACATACTATAATTATATTAGCAGGAACATTCTAAATTCACAATTCGATTGGCAGCTGAAAGGGTTAGGTGAACTTTGATGTGATGTCTTCTGATGACAAGAAGATAGGTTCTTTTTTGAATTGAATTGATTTATTGTTGTCACGTGTTAGCATACAGTGAAATGTACTGTTTCTTGTGCACTATACAGACAAAACATACTGTACATAGGGAAGAAAAGGAGTGTAGAGTGTTGTGTTACAGTCATAGCTAGGGTGTAGATAAAGATCAACTTAATGCAAGATAAATCCATTCAAAAGTCTGATGACATCAGGAAAGAAGCTGTTTTTCAGTTGGTTGGTAAGATTAAGCACTAAAGATTTAAACATTTTGAATGGGCTTTCATGAGTAGGAGTGTTTTTAATACAGTGAAGGCAGTAATGGATAAATAGACCTTTATTTTATCTCATCATGGCTCCTGAGGTTTGCCTGTGGTGAAAACTGTGTCTGTTGGCATAGAAGATGTAAGAACCAAGGATGGTTTAGCATATGGGTATTAAGTTAGTACAGGAAGATATAATGGGCCATTGGTAGGGGGTGCATGGGTTGGCATTAACATGACATGGGGCATGAAGCTGGCATGGGAGTGGCTGGAGGGATGAGGGTTTAAAATTTAACAAAACAACTGGGGTGAAATCCCAGCGAACTGAGGCAGACCTTTTAAACAGCCTGTCTCAGCACCCTATGGCCATCGATGAAATATGTCTGGGGTCAGGGGGCATGACTGTAACTTACGGCCGCCTCCTCAGAATGAAGATTGTGCCAGTTGAGGAGCTTCTACGAACTTTTTCAATCAATGCCATTTCGAGGCGCTGGTAAAAGGGCAAAATGAGTCAGACAGTATTTCGTTGAGGTACTTGTATTTTGAAAGGGACCGGCACGACAACTGAATTTGCATTGCCTGAACAGTTAATTGAGCAAAAAGCGACTAATAATCCTGAGATGTGGCTCACACAGATTAAACGTGAAAAGATTATACTTCTCAAATTTCCGTTTCAATTTGAATTCAATGATTCAAGAGTTTAAGGCATAATGCACACTAACAGGACATGATTTCCTCATCTCATGCAAGGAGTTGGAAAGTGCACAGCACATTTGATTCATGTCAGTTGAGCTAATGAGCTCCTGGGCCTTTCAACTATCTGAGCAACTCACAAACTGATTTAATAATCAGATTATCACATGCTGCATGCAGCTTCCAGCCTGCTAATAGGAACTTAGCCCAAGTTCTGATTGATTCAGCCAATATTCTAAACATTTTGCTTCAGGGAATGATTAGATAAAGGGGTTATTTATCCTTAGTCGTGATGCTTCCACTAAATGTACACCGTTCCTGTAGAGCATGTTATTCTTGGAGCTAAATCACTGCTTATTTGTACCAGTACTGTAATAAAACTAAATGTTGGAGATCTGCGTTCTGGCTATAGTTATTTAGAAAACTGATTTTTTTTTCTCTGAAGTGTCTTTGCTGGGCTCCCAGCTTGTTTATTCCGAAAACTTATGCTCATCAAAACTCTGCTACCGGTATCTGGATTTACAAGCCCCATTCACACCTCATTGTGCTCATCAGTTTACTCAGCTCAAAAGATCCTCATCCTTGTTTTCAGATCTCTCCACGCCCTTGAGATAGTCAATTAGGGACAGGCCACAAATGTTTACCTTGCCAGTGAAATCCGCATCCCGTGAACGAGTGGAAAAAACATCCCAGAACACTTCACAGAAGCATTAGCAAACAGGATTTGACAGCGAGCTACACAGGGGGGACATTCGGATGGATGGCCAAGAGCTGGGCCAGACAGAGAGAAAGGTTTTAAGAAGAACCTCAATATTTTATTCATTTAAAAACACTGGTTTGAATTTTACTGGCCCGCCCACGACGGGAATTGGAACCGGCAAGGGGCAGAACTTGGGAAGGTCCATTGGCCTTGTAGTAAGTCTTTGGAGATGGTAGTCCCTTCACCAAAATCCCTTTACTCGCAATTCCAACCGCAGTACACAAAATGCTATCAGTTAGCAGTCTATCTTGAGGAATGCCAGAGGAACTGACACTCCCGGTTAAACACAAGGAAAAGACTCCCTGATTGGCCCTTCAATTGACTCCTTGATTAGGTAGTTAATATTCCAATAGGCCAACCTCAATGGCCTGATTGAAATCATTACAGACATGGGGCAGGATTTCACTGTTTCAGGATGAACATGGCCTTAAAATCCTGTCTAAATGCAAGGTGTTCTTGTTATTAGTTTGCATTAATATTCTCTTGGCTTTGTTAAATTGATCAGTCTATGCCACACGATGGGAACAAATATAAATTTTCTTGGATTTATTTTTTTGGTTTTGAAGCTAAGGATGCATTATGTAAGGACGCTCAGTTGCGGGAATCAGGGATATGGTGATAGCGCAGGAATGTGGCATTGATGTTCTGATTTTTGATTTGGTTTGTATTATTGTCACATGTATTAGTATGCAGTGAAAAGTATAATTTCTTGTGCACTTTACAGACAAAGCATACCGTTCATAGAGAAGGAAAGTAGAGAGTGTAGAATGGAGTGTTACAGTCATGGCTAGGCTGTAGAGAAAGATCAATTTAATGTGAGGTAGGTCCATTCAAAAGTCTGATAGCATCCAGGAAGAAGCTGTTTCTGATTCACTCGATGATCAGTCATGATCCCCCTGGCGAAACAGGCTCGAAAGGCCCAATGGCCTACTCCTGCTCCTTGGTTCCTATTAAATAAAAGTAGATCTTTCTCATCAAATACAGTCCAGCATTTATCGATATGAAATTTGACGTTTTGCTGCCTTTCATCCCCAGGTTCTTCATTTCCTTCTTGATCCTAAACCACAGCAAACCATTTACTTTATTTCTGTCATGATTGTCCCCGAATCTTCATCTTCTGATGTTCTTGTCTTTTCAAACTCCACTTAGCCTCAGGTGGAACTCCTTGTCTCCAAGAAGCTCAGTTTCATTTTATTTTAGGCCAAACAAACCTTCAGCAAGTTTCAACTCTTCATGAAGCCCAAGTCCAAACAGAATCAAACTCTGTCTGGTGACGTTCTGCTTGATGTATTCTGTGTATTTTAACAGGAAACATAAAATCATGGAATTATAGAAACTTACAGCAGAGAAGGAGTCCATTTGGCCCTTTGTCACTGTGCTAGCTCTTCGATAGCACCATCGTACTTTGTCCCACATCCCTGCCTTTTTTTCATAACCATGTACGTTCTTCATCGTCAAATATAGAATCATAGAATCCCTACAGTGCAGAAGGAGGCCATTCAGCCCATCAAATCTGCACCAACAACAATATCACCCAGGCAATATCCCTGTAGCCCCACATATTTACCCAACTAATCCACCTGACACTAAGGGCATGATCAATCCACCCAACCTGCACATCTTTGGACTGAGGGAGGAAACTGGGGCACCTGGAGGAAACCCATGCAGACACGGGGAGAATGTGCAAACCCCAGACAGCATCCTGAGGTTGGAATTGAACCCTGGTCTCTGGTGGTGTGAGGCAGAAGTGCTAACCACTGTGCCATGGTGCTGCTCAAATAACTTTCCAACTCCCTTATAAAATTACTTATGGATTCAATTTTCATCATATTTTCATATCAACATCTGAGAATTCTCTGAGTAAAAAGAATTTCTCTTCATCTTCCCTCCAAACATTTTACAAATGAATTTGACTCTACAGGGGCGACCTAATGAAAAACATTTTAAGTCCAGAACGAGTGTGAAAATTGAAGGGTTTTGAATCCAAATCTGCCATCTTATGCTCTTAGAGCAGAAAGTAAACTCAAAATCTGTTTCCTGCCTGTAGGAGAGAGGGCAGGGCTTAAGTTGCCCAATAGCTGGCTGATACCAGTGGAGGGTGCAATTGCACATGTACAGGTCTCTCTGCTCTGAGCACACAGTCTCTGCTGCTTTCAATGACTGAAAGCAGGCCTTCCCCTCCCTAGCTACCGCTTTAGTCAACCTCTTAAGTGCCAAAGATGCTGCTTTACACATTCTTCTGAGTGGCTGCAGTATTAAAACTCAGATGCATTGCAGAACCTCTTTTGGTAACTCATTCTTCCTGAGAAATTTCAAAATGTTACTCCTTAGTCCTCTGACTGTCTACAGGCTGAGGGCTTTTCATATCCAAGCTTGGCTATAAGTTCACCATCGCTTCATAGTTTATTTGTTAATTTCTCTTTTGTTGCTTTCAGCATTAAAATACTCAGTGGGCCCTCTCTGTTGGTTTGTCAGTTATAAAAAGAAACAGTGGTTGAAGATGTGATTACTTGCATTTTGTCTGATAACACACCTGTGAAGTGTCTTCCAAAGTTTTACTGTGTTAAAGGTGCTACGTATATGCAAGTTGCTGTTGTACTTATTTACTTCAGCTTGGCTCAGCTGGTCATACCCTTGATTCTAAGCTCTAAAGACAGAACAGTGGTTGGCGCTGCTGCTTCCCAACTCCAGGAGTCCGGATTCAATTCCGGCCTTGGGTGACTGTATGGAGTTCGCACATTCTCCTCGTGTCTGCGTATGTTTCCTTAGGGTGCTCCAGTTTCTCCCCACGTTCCAAAGATGTGTTGGTTAGGTTGATTGTCCATGCTAAGTTGCCCCTTAGTGTCAGGGGGACTGGCAGGGTAAATAAGTGGGGTTGCGGGGCTAGAGTCTGGGTGGGATTGTTGTTGGTACAGGATTGATGGGACAAATGGCCTCCTTTTGCACTGTATAGATTCCATGATTCTAAACCCTGTCTATGACCAGAGCACACGATTTAGACTGAGGTCATGATTCCATAGTGTGAGGGTGCTGCACTATCCCCTGTGCTACCTTTCAGATGGAACGTGAAACCCATTAGCCAGCTCTGGTACGTGTGAAAGATCCCATGCCACCCTATGAATATCATTTCCCCTGGTGTTCTGGCCAATCCACGTCCCTCAGCCAACTCTACAAATAGCAAATGGCCCGGTAAATTAATTTGCTGTTTGTGCGATCTTGCTATGCGCTGTATTATTTTTATTCATTCGTAGGACATGGGCATTGCTGGCTGGCCAGCATTTGTTGCCCATCCCTAGTTGCCTTTGGAGGGCAGTTGACAGTCAACCACATTGCTGTGGCTCTGGAGTCACATGTAGGCCAGTAAGAAGTCTCACAACACCAGGTTAAAGTCCAACAGGTTTATTTGGAATCACAAGCTTTCAGAGCGCTGGTCCTTCATCAGGTGACTCACTTCAGTCTAACACCTACATCTTCACATCATTTGTAGGCCAGACCAAGTAAGGAGGCAGATTTCCTTCCCTAAAGGACATCAGTGAACCAGATGGGTTTTTTTGACAATCAGCAATGGTTTCATGGTCATCAGTGGATTCTTAATTCCAGATATTTTTTATTGAATTCAAATTCCACCATCTGCCGTGGCGGGATTCGAACCCTGATCCCAGAAAATTAGTTTCTTGATTAATAGTCTAGCAATAATACCTTTAGGCCATCGCCTCCCCATTGTCAGTTGTATTTGCCTACACAGCCATTGCAATTGTACTTCAAACAAAATCCATTGGTTGTGCGGTCCTTTCAGAAATGCCAAGGACTTGAACAAACATATATGCTAATGGCAACAGGATATTGTTCGGTGTAATGAAAAGTCGTGCAGTGAGGCTGATCTATCAAAAAGAAGCAGACGGGGTTTAACGACCTTTCTCATTTCTGAAAAGTTCTGCTGCTGTTTCGGGACATTGACCGATTGGAAGAAATGCTGTTTACTTTTTAATGTCACTGAGATTTACACTGCTCTTTGTTTTCTGCTTCTCATTGTTGGCAGGGCGAATGATACAGGTCTTCTTTCATACAAAGATCACTTGCCTCTGACCCAGCTTGTAATTGGAGACACAAACAGGACTGATTCAAAAGCGGCTTACAGACTTGGGCCACTTCGTTGCAATGGAGACAGTAAGTAACGTTCAGTCTTTTGGAACGTTATCTTGCAACTTTGACACAGCGGTGAGGTTTACTGAGGAAGAATCCTTTTCCACACTAATTGCAACAGGGTAAATGCATGGAGTTATGGGGATGGAGCCTGGGTGGGATTATTTTTGGTGTAGTCTCGATGGGCCGAGTGGCCTCCTTCTGCACTGTAGGAATCTATGATTTGCATGAATATCTTTTAAAAATTACAAACCTAAAAAAGACGACTGATTGTAATTTTTACCATAGACACTGACCAGAGGACGTGAATGTTCCTACAATATCACAACACTTGGTTATCAAGCAAATATTTCCATTGGACTTGGTTCGAGATTGAGGATGTAACTAGTAGAGTTGATGAGGGGGAGTCAGTGGATGTGGTTTATTTGGACTTTCAGATGGCTTTCGCCAAAGTTCCATGTAAGAGATTAGTAAGTGTTATTAAAGCGCATGGGATTGGGGGTAGTACGTTGAGATGGATAGGAAATTGGTTGGCAGCCAGGAAACAAAGAGTAGGAATAGACAGATCTTTTTTTTAAATAGCAGGCAGTGACTGCTGCTGTTCCACAGGGGTGATTACAATGCTTATTAATGATTTAGCTGAGGGAACTAAATGTAATATCTCCAACTTCGCCAATGGCACAAATCTGGGTGGGAGGTTGAGCTGCAAGCAGAGATGTTTCAGTGTGTTTTGGACAAGTCCAGAGATGTACAGATTAAGTGGATTGGCCATGTTAAATTGACTCTTAGTGTCAAGGGAATTAGCAGGTTAAATACATGGTGTTACAGTGATAGGGCCTGGGTGAGATTATTGTTGATACATGCTTGATGAGCCAAATGGCCTCCTTCTGCATTAGAGAGATTTTATAATTCTATTAAGTTGAGTGAATGGGCAAATGTTTGCCAAAAGCAGTATAATTTGGGTAAATGTGAGGTTATCCACTTTGATAACAAAAACAGGAAAGCAGGTTATTATTTCAATGTCTATAAATTAAGAGAGGGGAACATGCAACGAGACCTGGGTGTCCTCGTACACCAGCCACTGAAGGTAAGCATGCAAGTGCAACTGGTGGTAAAGAAGGCAAATGCTATTCTAGCCATCAGAGTGAAAGGATTGGAGTACAGGAGCAGAAACATCTTGACGCAATTATACAGGCCCTTAGTGAGACCGCGCTTGGAATATTGAGTGCAATTTTGGTCTTCTTACCTGAGGAAGGATGTTCTTCTTATAGAGGGAATGCAGCGAAGATTTCCCAGGCTGATCCCTGGGATGGCTGGACTGATGCCTGAGGAGAGATTGTGCCAGTTAGGATTGCATCCACTAGAGTTTGGAAGAATGAGGGGGAATCTCATAGAAATCTGTAAAATTCTAACAGGACTAGACAGAGTAGATGCAGCAAGGATGTTCCCGATGACGTGGGTATCCAGAACCAAGAGTTATAGGAGTGAACTTTTTTGGATTGAGGTGAGGAAACGTTTCTTCACTCGGAGAGTGGTGAGCCTGTAGAAAACAGTTGAGGGCAAAACATTGTAAGTTTTCAAGAAGGAGTTCGATAGAGCTCTTGGGACAAAGGGGATCAAAAGATATGGGGGAAAGGCAGGATCAGGCCATTGAGTTGGACAATCAACCTTGATCATAATGAATGGTGGAGCAGGCTTAAAGGGCTAAATAAGTTATTCTTGCTCCTATTTTCTATGAGTCTATGCTTTTGTGAACGTCAGAGGCACATATTGAGTTTAGCAGCATATCAGTTCAGTTGGAAAGCTGTGCTCTTTTGCACTGCAGAGTTTAGAAGGAGTTCAATGTTGAGTTTAACCCTTTTTGCACCAATTAACCCCAAAGTAGTTCGACAGTTGGAGGGTTCTCCAGATACAGGACTTGGTGTGAGGACTGTGTGTTGTAAGTTTCGCTGTTCTGAGATGTGCATATTGGATCAATAGGAACCCCGAATGCTTCAAAACACATTTTTTACTTTTACAAATCGGCTATATTAGCAGGTGAGGATTTTTTGTTCAGTGGGTTGTGAGGTTTTGGAATGAAGTGCTGGAGTTAGTGACTGAAATGTGCTAATGTTTAACAGGTAAAGGGGATAAAGGAAAGGGGGATAAAGGGATATTCGAACAGGTTGACCACACAGGATTAAGACTAATGCTTGTGTGGTTGATGAACATTAAAATGAACATGATTACCAGGAACGTAGATCAGAGATAGAGATGTCTATGCTCCAGAAGTAAGACTATGACACTGCATCCCCAATTCTCTGTCCTGTTCTCCTTAAAACTGCGTTCTGGATTGAGTGAGCTGAATTATCTTGTTTTGTGTTGTTAATTCTTTATTATCTAGATATTACTATGGGAGATTTAGGACCCCACCCTTCCCCTCCACTGCTCACTAAGACTCCCGTGGTGGGCAGGATGGGAAAATTTCACCCAGATGCTGTAATTCTCTGGCCATTCTGCCACTGTTAACCAAAGATGTGTGGATTCGGTTGATTGTCCATACTGAATTGACTCAAGTGTTCGGGGATTAGCAGGATAAATGTGTGAGGTTATGGGAATAGGGCTTGGGTGGGATTATGATCGATGCAGACTCGATGGGCCAAATTGGACCCTTCTGCACTTTTATGGTTCGATAATTTGCAGTTCAACCAAATCTCTGTTCACTGCCGCGGGATCAGAGAATTCCAGCTGTGGGTGAGGTCAGAAAACACAGTAAGAAATCTCACAACACCAGGTTTAAGTCCAACCAATTTATTTGATAGTAATCCCACAAGCTTTCGGAAACGGTGTTCCTTTGTCAGGTGTGTGGAAGGTTCTGATCCGAGAAAGGCACATCAGAACCTTCCACACACCTGAGGAAGGAATACCGTTTCCGAAAACTTGTGGGATTACTATTAAATAAACTGGTTGGACTTAAGCCTGGTGTTGTGAGACTTCTTAATGTGTTTACCCCAGTCCAACGCCGGCATCTCCACATCATGAAGCCAGAAAAGCCAGCCCACAATCCAGTCCATGTTAAGCGAGAAACCTCATCTTGGCCAGTCGAACAAAATGGATGTTATCACATTGACTGGTCATTATCTGATCCAATTAATGCTCAATTCCATTGACTTTGAAACTGAATTGCAAGTGGGGCACAGAACAGAAGGCCAATAGAATACCACTTTTATTACCCTGTCTGCTATTTTAGCGGGGGTGCTAATCCATTTAAAGGAAGAAGGTAAATATCAGTATGGCTGAGATTTGCCAGCCCAGCTGCAGCAGGATGCCCTGTGGCAGATGTGGCAAGTCACTCAAGTGTCCGTTGACTTTAGCAGGGCTGGAAGATCCCATCAGCAGGACTTTCTGGACTCTATTGAAACCGAGGAACATCATACAAACACATTAACCATATAGCCAAAGACGTTAATATTTCTGCTGTAATAACTGTGGGGGGTCATTCAGTATGTCTCCTTCGCAGAGGTTTAGTCATGCCCATGAAATGTCATGAGCCACGGGTAGAGATATCCGTGCTTTGAAACTAAGAAGATCCCGCCTGAGGTTAATGGACCTTTGCATGGTCCTGTCCCGTCTGCTACGATTCCCATGGTGGATGACAGCTCCAATTCTCTGCCCTGCCTATAAAAGAATAAAATAGAAAGACGCATTGATGTTGCACTTTTCACAATCAACAGACATCTCAAAGTGCTTTGTAGTTAATGAAAGGTGGTCACTGTTGAAACGTAGTATAATGAAAGGAAATGTTGCAGCCAATTAGTGTATAACAAACCTGCACAGTTGCATCTCGATGCTGGGACATTCAATTAGCCTTTGCTTCTCTTGCCAGTAATCAACTACTGGTCTTCATTCAATCAACTTGCAGGGATTAAACTATCTTGTATCTCTCAATTAGCTTATAGTCTCCCCAAGATGTATTTTCTGCTGCACTTCAATTACCTGAGGCCTATGATTGGCTTTGAATCAACAGCAGTCATTCATTTCCCGCTGTGAGCAATGTCAAAACCCTTGGTGATGTTCCCTTTACAAACTATCCGGTTTTTCATTTTGCTTTAATAATGTTTATGAACAGAGATTCATTTAGAAGCCAAGGAAGCAGCAATTACAATATTTGCAATTGAACTTCCCTCCGGTGTAATCTGTCACCCAGTGATGAGAATAGACTGAAAAATTCTAACACAAACTGGGGCAACTCATACTGTAAAAATTAAGATTTTCCCTATGGGTGCAGTTGGGGAATTGCTCATGCTTTTGTAGTGCGGCATTACTTGGAAGATTTAGTGGCCTTACTCGAGGGCAGCATTGTGGCATAGCGGTTAGCACTGTTGCCTCACGTGCCAGAGACCTGGGCTCAATTCCCGGCTTGGACCACTCTCTGTGTGGAGTTTGCATGTTCTCCCTGTGTCTGCATGGGTTTCCTCCGGGTGCTCAGGTTTCCTCCCACACGCCAAACGTGTGCAGGTTAGGTGAATTGACCACGCTAAATTGCCCCTCAGTGTCCCAGGGTGTGCATGTTAGTGGCATTAGTGGGGTAAATGTGTGGGATTACGGGGATAAGGCCTGGAGGGGATTGTGGTTATCCACTTTGGTAGGAATAATGGTAGGAAGGACTACTACTTACAGGGCGAAAAGCTGCAGCATGCTACGGTGCAGAGGGACCTGGGGGTCCTTGTGCATGAGTTGCAAAAACCCAGCCTACAGGTGCAGCAGGTGGTCAGGAAGGCAAATGGGATGCTGGCCTTCATAGCGACGGGGATTGAATATAAAAGTAGGGAGGTCTTGCTGCAACTGTACAGGGCACTGGTGAGGCCGCAGCTGGAGTACTGTGTGCAGTTTTGGTCACCACACCTGAGCAAGGATATTTTGGCCTTGGAGGGAGTGCAGAGGAGGTTCACTAGGCTGATACCGGAGTTGAGGGGGTTGAGTTATGAGGAGAGGCTGAATAGACTGGGCTTGTACTCGTTAGAGTTTCGAAGGATGAGGGGAGATCTCATTGAGACATATAAGAGATGAAAGGGATGGATAGGGTAGAGGTGGAGAGGTTCTTCCTGCTCAGAAAGGACAGCAGGACTAGAGGGCACAGCTTCAAGATAAAGGGGGGGTAGTTTAGAACGGAGTTGAGGAGGAACTTCTTCACTCAAAGGGTGGTGAATCTCTGGAATTCTCTGCCCGTTGAAGTGGTGGAGGCTACCTCGCTAAATATATTTAAGACGTGGGTAGATAGGTTTTTGGTAGGCAAGGGGATTAAGGGTTATGGGGAGAAAGCGG
Source organism: Carcharhinus amblyrhynchos (assembly GCF_965287045.1). Taxonomy (NCBI): domain Eukaryota; kingdom Metazoa; phylum Chordata; class Chondrichthyes; order Carcharhiniformes; family Carcharhinidae; genus Carcharhinus; species Carcharhinus amblyrhynchos. The sequence goes on from NC_137334.1 coordinate 85,564,625, forward strand.
GAAAGTGGAACTGAGCCACTTCAGATCAGCCATGATCTTATTGAATGGCGGGGCAGGCTCGAAGGGCTAGATGGCCTACTCCTGCTCCTATTTCTTATGTTCTTATGTTCTTGTGTGGTAACGCAGAGTCAATAGGCCGAATGGCCTCTTTCTGCACTGTAGGGATTCAATGATTTTACAGAGGTCTTGGACCCACTACCTTCTAACGCACAAGGAAGATTTCTGTCAATGAGCTAAATTAAAATAAGCCCTCAAGGAGCCTCCCTAAACCCATGTGTAAAGGAGTGAACCTGCCACTGTTATTACTGACCCCATCAGCATACAAAGATGCATGGAACCCTCTTTGATTTGATTTGATTTATTATTGTCACATGTATTAACATACAGTGAAAAGTATTATTTCTATGCGCGCTATACAGACAAAAGCATACTGTTCATAAAGAAGGAAACGAGAAGGCGCAGAATGTAGTGCTTGACGCTCAGCCAAATCTCCATTCACTGCAGCGGGACCAGAGAATCCCGCTGGTGTGAACGGCCAGAAAATTCTCCCCAGTGAGTGTTGCAAGCCTGAGCTGATATATGTCACACTGTACCCCTTTTGGGTCATCCCCAAAAAGAAATGCACCTTTTTGTTTGGCCTCAATTTGAAAAGAACTGTGTGTATTTACGTGCCCATACAGATAATTACTGGAACGCAGCATCATTCAACACCGAGTCCTCGTATCTCCACTTCCCAACTTTTCGTGGTGAGCTCAGTGCGGACATTTCATTCTTCTTCAAAACAACTGCGGCGTCAGGTGTGTTCCTGGAGAATCTCGGAATTAAGGACTTCATAAGGATCGAGCTGAACTGTGAGTATCATCTGACAGGCGCGCAAATTGAGAAAGATCTGTAAGTGAGTGATTCACATCGGGGTAATTGCCTGGAACCCATGGTGCTATGCAAGGAGTCAGCAAAAATCCAGTTAATTAGATCAAACCACCAAAAATAATGAAGTCCTTTCAAGCTGAGATGCCATTAAGCAGGATAGCATTGATGTGTCCTCAATACAAAATTTATTAAGTATTTGGCAGACTGTGTGGTGCAGTGAATTAGGCACTGGTCCATCGCCCAGGATCTGATTTCTAATCTAGACTGATCGAATGGAAGGCTTCCACTTGTTGTTCATTGAAAGTTAATTTAAGTGTGAACAGGCTCGGTCAAGTACTTAATGGACTATGCAGGCTCATTTTCCTTTGGGGGAGGTGGTAGTGGTAAGGCCACAGGACTAGTAATCCAGAGACTCAGATTAATGTTCTGGGGACAGGGCTTCGAATCCCACCACAGCAGCTGGTGGAATTTGAATTCAGTTAATAAAACTGGAATCATAAAGTTCGTCTGATTAATGGTAACCGTGACAACCATTTCCGATTTCTGCAATAACCCATCTGGTTCACTAACATTCTTGACAGGAGGGAAATCTGCCATCCTTAACTGGTCTGACCTACATGCGTCTCCAGACCCTCAGCAGTGTGGATGACTCTTAACTGTTCTCTGAAATGATCTAACAAGGCGTTCAGTTCAAGGGGCAATTAGGGATGAATAACAAATTCTGACCTTGCCAGAGACATTTACATCCCATGCAAAGAAAAAAAAATATTCACTCAGCAAAATAACCAAGTTGCCTCTTAGGGCACGGCCTTCTCAAGCTGCTGGAGCTGCCTCATTTGTTGCCCTCAATGTGACGTTTTCCAATCGAACAGCATTACTGCATCGCTTAAATTCATTTAAGCATATCAGCTAATAACTGATGTTCTTTTGGGTGCTAACACTACATTGCTACCATGCACAGTCTCACAACTGACCAAGCGGATAGCCACATTGTTAAACCTGATAATGTATCCCCAGCTGCGACACAGTTTGACAAAGGTTTCCATGTCAGCAAAGCACAGGCTGTTCCAGATGCCGCACAGACCAAAACAAAACCTTGTGCCTCAATATGTTTCTTCTCCTCACCTATCCAGCCCATACACAATAGAAACACAGAAACATTGAAGATAGGAGCAGGAGGAGGCCATCTGGCCCTTCAGGCCTGCACCACCATTTTTCAAGATCATGGCCGATGGTCCAACTCATTAGCCTAACCCTGCTTTCTCCCCATAACCTATGATCCCATTCACCCCAAGTGCTCCATCTAGCCACCTCTTGAATACATTCAATGTTGTGGCATCAATTACTTCCTGTGGTGATGAGTTCCACAGGCTAACAACTCTGTGGGTGAAGAGATAGGATTTTTTGAGAGATTTGAGAGATTTTCTGTTGCTGTTATTCATTCATGGGAAGTGGACGTCATTGGCAAGGCTAGTGTTTATTTCCCATCTCTAATTGCCCTTGGTGATGGTGAGATGCCTTCTTGAACCACTGCAGTCCACTGCACAGTATAGGTACACTCACAGAGCTATAAGACCATAAAACCACAAGGTCTAGAAGTAGAATTCGGCCCATTGAGTCTGCTCTGCCATTCAATCATGGCTGATAAGTTTCTCAACCCCATTCTCCCGACTTTTTCCCATAACCTTTGATCCCCTTACCAATCAGGAACCTATCTATCTCTGTCTTAAATATATTCAATGACTTGGCCTCCACAGCCTTTTGTGGCAATAAATTCCACAGATTCACCACCCTGGGGCTGTACAAATTCATCCTAATCTTGGTTCTAAAGGGTCATCCCTTTATTTGGGGGGTTGTGCCCTCGAATTCTAGTCTCACCTACGAATGAAAATATCTTCTCCACGTCCACTCTATCCAGGGCTTTCAGTATTCTGTAAGTTTCAATGAGTGCTGTTAGGGTGGGAGTTCCAGGATCGTGACCCAGCCATAATATTTCCAAGACAGAATGGCGTGTGGCTTGTAGGGATTTGGGGAGAGGTGTGGGTAGGTGGATTGAAAAGTTAAATATGGGAAACATGTCTCCAAAACCCTGTTCAGCTTTCTTACAGCAGTCGGTATCGATTTGCCCCACGGTGGAGATTTAGGACAGCGAATTGGGTGCAACAAAGCATAAGTTGAAATTGACCAATGCAAAATGCTGCGGACGCTGGAATGTGAAACAAAAACAGAAAACGCTGGAAAATCTCAGCCGGTCTGACAGTATCTGTGGGGAGAGAATTGAGCCAACATTTTACATTCGGACGCCAGCAATGCTCGCAACATATAAATGAATTTTAAACATCATCCCAAAAAGATACAAAATTATGTCTGTGAAGAATTTAGCCTGAATTGTCGTCATCAGACAAAGTAGGCTTCAAACAATCATCAATTCTTTAAAATTGAACAAAGTGAAGTGGAGGAACATTTCATTGAAGCATTCAAAAGTTAATTAGGCTGCTTCCAGCAATGGATGTATGTGCAGGGTCACCAGGGAGAGGGTGGGAGAATGGTACCAAGCAAATTGTTCATTCAGAGAGCCGGTGCCAACGAGATGGGCTGACTGGCCTCCTTCTGCGTTACAACAAGCCTGTAATTCTGTTTCAACTCTTCCATCACACAACCTGAGTCATGAAATGGCAATTTATAATTTCTTATGAGACTGGAATAAACGGCTGAGTGAACTAACTTTGTGCCCTTATCTGAGGAAGGCTGTCCCTGCTATAGAGGAAATAGAGTGAAGGCCGACCGGTCTGATTCCTGGGATGGCAGGTCTCTCATATGAGGAGAGACAGAGTCAGTTAGGATTGTCTGCACTATAATTCAGAGGAGTGGGGGGGGATCTCATTGAAGCTTATAAAATTCTAACAGGATTGGACAGGGTAGACTTAGAAAGAATGTGCCCAATGGTGGGGGATTCCAGAACTAGGGGTCATAGTTTGAGGATAAGGGGGTAAACCTTTTAGAACTGAGGTGAGGAGAAATGTCTTCACCCAGAGGATGGTGAATGTGTGGAATTCACTACCACAGAATGTAGTTGAGGCCAAAATGTTGTGTGATTTCAAGAAGAAATTAGATATAGCTCTTGGGGCTAAAGGGATTAAGGGATATGGGGGGAAGTGGGATCAGGACATTGAATTTGATGATCAGCCGTGATCAAGATGAATGGTGGAGCAGGCTCGAAGGCCTGAATGGCCTCCTCCTGCTCCTAGTTTCTATGTTTCTACACTTCAGCTCACTTGGTTTCCAGCCCTGGCCATCAACCAACATTCTTCAATGAGCCCTGGCCTTTCATGTAATGAAATACTGCCACCCTATCATGAATCTACCCTGAATCTAGGCCACCTTAACCTACTAGCTTGAACTCTGCAAGCAGTGCTATTAATTACCCTTGGAAGCATTTTCAGTATCTTTGCAATGTCCACCCTGCGGCTTCTCACTTCAGGAGTCAACTTAACTCGCCATTTCACATCAAACACTCGAGATCCGTCTCATTACTCTGTGTAACCTGCTGGACCCCCACACCACCACCACCCCCCCTCCCCCCTGACCCCCGCAAGTGACTCCTCATGGTTTCAGTGATTAGAAATATACTCAGCATACCAACTGTGTCACAATTTCAGCCTCAAAGACACAACTCAGTTGTTGTTCTGAGTCCTCAGCATTTGATCGTATTGTCGGCACGTAGAAGTATTAAAAAGGCAGACAGTGCCCCCATATTGTCAGTATATAGAACAGGGAGATGTCGGCATTATTAACCAGTAAATACTACTTAATGGAGGACTGTACCTTCCTTCATCTTGGGGGGAGGAAATAATACTCATCGTTTCAAACTGACATTCTGAATAAAATCTGTATGCAATATTGTTTTGAAATTCTATTTTCAAATATGGGAGGCGTGGTGGCCCAGTGGTTAGCTCTGCTCCTCACAGCGCCAGGGACCTGGTTCGATTCCTGGCTTGGGTCAATGTCTGTGCGGAGTCTCTACATTCTCCTCGTGTCTGCGTGGGTTCCCTCCGAGTGCTCTGGTTTCCTCCCACAGTCCAAAGATGTGCTGGTTAGGTTGATTGGCCATGTTAAAATTGACCCTAGTGTCAGGACAATTAGCAAGGTAAATGTGTGGGGTTAGGGAAAGGTGCGGGGTTAAGGGAACCGGGCCTGGGTGGGATTGTGGTCAGTACAGACTCGATGAGCTGCATGGCCTTCTTCTATATTATAGAATTATAGAGTCCCTCCAGTGCAGAAGGAGCCATTCAGCCCATTGAGTCTGTCCAGCCAGTCCAAAAGACATGCTGGTTAGATGCATTGGCCGTGCTATTTTCTCCCTCAGTGTACCCAAACAGATGCCAGAGAGGGGGATTTTCACAGTACTTTATTTGCAGTGTGAACATAAGCCTACTTGCGCCACTAATAAATAAACTTTAACATAAATGGTTGATTAAAGTCCTTTGTTGCTTTTAGACTATTGAAACATTAATAAATCTGCCTATAAATGACATCTCCAGTCAATATTTTCATTGCTTGGGGTTCATAACACTGTAATGGCTGCAGGCTGTCAGACAAAGCGGTTTGAACAGCTAAATTACTGGTTTAAAGATGCTGTTACAGTAAAATGTCGCTGTTACAATTTCCATATTTTCTGGTATTTTCTTTGTGGATCATGTAAACCTTTTGCAACTGGAGCTGTCAGGAACAATAACCGAAACAAAAGATGTCTCTTAATGTACGGCAACAGTTTTTATTTCGAAGGAGGTTTTAAAGCCTCTAAGCCACAAAGCTAGTCATTACACTTATTATGTGACCTCCATCGCCTGAAATGAATATCAGGCACAGTCAATCAATCTGTCCTTTTTTTCCACTGTCCGATTACGTCCTTTTGTTTATAACATTTGTTTTAAATGCGGGCTGAAATTCTTCAGTAATGATGCAGCTAGAATCCACAGAATTCCTATAGTACAGGGCAGCACGGTGGCACAGTGGTTAGCACTGCTGCCTCACAGCACCAGGTACGCGGGTTCAATTCCAGCCTCGGGTCGCTGTCTGTGTGGACTCTGCACATTCTCCCCGTGTCTGCGTGGGTCCCCTCCGGGTGCTCTTGTTTTCCTCCCATAGTCCAAAGATGTGCAGGTTAGGTTGATTGGCTGTGCTAAATTGAGGATCGGGGGACTAGCAGGGTAAATGTGTGGTGTTAGCGAATAGGGCCTGGGTGGAATCATGGTCTGAACATTCTCGATGGGCTGAATGGACTCCTTCTGTACTGCTGGGATTCTATAATTCTATAATACAGAAGAAGGCTGTGCAACCCATCGAGTTCGTACGGACCCAATGCCTGGAAGTGTGGTGGAGGCAGGTTCAATCAAAGCATTCAAGGGATCATAGGATGATTACTTGAATAGAAACAGTGTGTAGGGGGGCAGGGAAATGGTACTGAGCCATGATGCTCATCTGGCGAGTGGGTGCAGACACAAAGGGCCAAATGGCCTTCTTCTACACCATAAGAATCTTGTGATTCTGTAATGCCCCTGTGAGAAAAAAACAATCCTCCTTGCCTCCATCATAAATAGGAGAGCCTTTTATTTTGTATTGAGTCCCATCGATCTAGACTCCCCCTCAAGGATGTCAGCTTCCACCCTGTCATGTCCCCTCAGGATCATTATATTGCTTCAGTCCATGCACAACAGGGGTCCAGAGTGGCAAGAACATGTATAATAAGAACATAAGAACAAAGGAACTAGGAGCAGGAATAGACCATTTGGCCCCTCGAGCCTGCTCCGCTATTCAATAAGCTCATGGCTGATCTTTTCATGGACTCTGCTCCACTTACCCACCCACTCACCATAACCCTTAATTCCTTTACTGTTCAAAAATCTTTCTATCTCTGCCTTAAAAATATTCAACAAAGTTGCCTCAGCTGCTTCGCTGGGCAGGGAATTCCACAGATTCACAACCCTTTGGGTGAAGAACTTCCTCCTCAATTCAGTTCTAAATCCGTTCCCCCTTATTTTGAGGCTATGCTGCCTAGTTCTGGTTTCACCTGCCAGTGGAAACAACCTCCCTGCTTCTAGGTTATCTATTCTCTTTATAATTTTTATGTTTTTATAAGACCCCACCCTCACCCCATTCTTCTAAATTCGAATGATATAGTCCCAGTCTCATCAGTCTCTCCTCATGAGCCAATCCTCTCTGTGGAGTCTGTTGATGTGGCGAGGCTGGTGTGTCTCGCCTGTTACACATGGAGCTTTCCAAGGGACTTTCCCACTCTGATCCTATCCTATCAACCAACTAAACGTGAATATATCTTCTGCCATCCACCTTTAGGCTTCTGTTACTACCCTTTTGCCCCTTTTCATCAGTAGTATATTTACGGTCATGTGTAGAATGGCTCCTGGGTGGCAGGTTTTTGTATTTTCACTTCCAATTTTGTTTGCTGTTCTTTTGAGACTGTAATCTGTGAATGAAGCATATGGTTTGACAAGAAGTTGAAGGTGCCAGTTAACTTCATCAATGATAGCTATTTGAAGCTCAGGGGGTTGATTTGAGAGAGGTATGTGGAATCTCAAGGGATGGGGCAAGGTGGTTAGAAAGAAAATGTTTCCGGTGATTGACAAGTCAATATTCAGTGGGTAGATATTATTAAATGTAAGGACTTTAAGAGTGAGAATAGAAGATTTTTTTTTAAACTGAGAGGCTTAGGAAGCTGTGAAACACACCACAGGGAATCACAGAGACCATGGGCGTGATAGTGCAGGAATCAGGGAGCTGGATTCTTTTCCAAGCTGTAAACCTACCTTCCGTTATGATCCACGAGCTGATTGGTATTTTTATTGAGGCAGAAGCCTAAATGGAGAGGAATAAAAACAAGAAACGCTGAAAAGTCTCAGCACGTCTGACATTATCTGTGGAGAGAGAAAAGAGATAATGCTTCGAGTCTGGATGATCCTTTGTCAGAGCTGTTTCAGATTCCAGCATCCGTAGTATTTTGCCTTTAGGGCGGGGAGATGGGATGGGTTAACCGGTTAATCAGTGCCTGGGGGGATGGTTAATGGGAGTGGGGCAGGGGAAACGGGAATGGAGACTGCGCACATGAGAAGTGGGCCAAGAATAAGAAAAGTCTTTATCTTCCAACTGGCCCAGGTCAGCTGGAACACAGGCTAAGCTAAGGAGCCATTAGCATCATTACAATGTAATTGGTGGGCAATAGATTTCTGTCAAGGCCACAGAAGATTCTTTTTCAACACTGCCAAAGTGAGGCTGGAGCTGTTCAGCTTTACAACAGCAACCCAGCACTGGAAAGAGATCCAGGAAAACCCTTCTCGACATCTTGGCTAAAATCAAATGCCAAATCAAGCCCAAAATCAGGTGTAATGTCTGCTCTTGTCAGCGAGGATCTAGTACATCTCTTTTTTGGGGACCATGAATTGCATTCAACTTGAACTTGAATTGCTTTTTTTTGGAGCAAGCAAGGAAATGGAAATAGCTTTGCTCTATCCACATTGCGCATGGCCTTTGTAACTCTGAGAAAGGGATAAAATTTAACAGTGTTTGGCACTGCTGTCTCAGGACCCAGCTTCAATTCCGGCCTTGGGTCACTGTCTGCATGGGTTTCCTCCGGATGCTCCAGTTCCCTCCCCCACAGTCCAAAAATGTGCAGGTTAGGTGGATTGGCCACGTTAAATTGTCCTTAGTATTCAAGATGGATGAGCCATGGTAAATGTCTGGGGTAATGGGAGAGGGCCTGGGTAAGATCCTCTGTCAGAAAGTCGGTGCAGACTCGATGGGCCAAATGGCCTCTTCTGCACTGTAAGGATTCTATGATTCAATGTTGATCAAGCAAAGATGGTCAAGGAAAAATATACTTAAGAAGCATAACTTATCTTTCAGCAGAAGTCTGTTTTGGCAGCTAGCACAGACCGGTGAAAGGGAGTTAAAGAAAAATCATTTGTGGAACATGGGTGTCACTGGCTGGCTAGCATTTATTGCCCATCCCTCTTGGAGGGCAGTTGTGAGTCAACCACATTGTTGTGCCTCTGGAGTCCCATGTAGGCCAGACCAGTTAAGGACAGCAGATTTCCTTGCCTGAAGGACATTATTGAATCAGATGGGTTTTTCCCACAATCAACAATGGTTTCATGGTCATCAGTTGATTCTTAATTCCAGATTTTTTAAAATTTAATTCAAATTCCTACATCTGCTGTGGCAGAATTTGAACTCAAGGCCCCAGAACACTAGCTCAGTTTCTGGAATATTAGTCTAGCCATAATACCACTAGACCATCACTTAAAGGAATGACTGTCTTTTTGCTTTATTCATCACGAGAAGCCTTTGACACGGTCAAAAGCACAACTGACACTTGAGGAGAAATTAATCTCCCATGTGGATGGGTTAGAAAACATCTTTGCACGCCTAAGAGGACACTCACGCGGCTGTGTTATCTTTGGTTTTTGTAGCTCCGGTGGAAGTCCTCTTCTCGTTTGATGTCGGGAACGGCCCTTTCGTGGTTGCCGTGGAATCGCCCTCGCGGCTGAACGACAACCAGTGGCATTATGTCGAGGCGGAACGCAACATCAAAGCAGCATCCCTTCGAGTGGATCACCTGCCACGAGTAGCTCGGGAGGCCCCAGCTGACGGACACATCCATTTACAGCTCAACAGCCAGCTATTTGTAGGTAGGAGACTCACTGTTCTGAAAAAAAAGTCTATTAATCTGTCGTCAGCACTTTGACTGATTACCCCTTTCATTTTCTCTCACACTCGGCTGCCTACATTAATAGTACACACTCCAGGAAAGGTCCGCATTGCAAAAAAAAATCCCATTTTCTGGTGCGATGCAAAGCATTTTTGCTCATTTCCCATCAAGGACTCGAGCATTTCGAGTGCGAGGCCTGTCAAAAGTTTACAATCACCCAGGGAGAAAACCCGTCTCTTGAAAACATTTGGTTATTTACAGGCTGTGGGATTAGGAGGAAATATTGGCAATGCTAATTCTGATTGACAAGCAGAGCAAATGACCCCTGTTACTTCCTAAGAGGTAAGGTAGGAAACGATGGATTTAGGGAACCGACAATGTGATATTTCGTGCCTTTTTCATGACAGAATATCGGATGCTGCTCCTTATGTAATGAGGCCTGAAACGTGTTCAGGGCCATGTGTTCAAAGTGTATGATAATACATCCAGAGGTGCCCATTTCAAATCAGTCATGTGCTAGGCTTTTGAAGGGGAAGTGTTTCCATGACTACTAGGCTACTTGGTACATCTGTAACGCCTGAACGACACTCCTGGCTTTTAGCACCCATGTAAGATACGCTACAGAGGAAGCTGTTCCCCTCAGTCTCGATCTATGATGTCGAAGGTGTATTGCAACTTTACTTCTTTGCTACTGACTGTCAGTTACACTTTCTGTGGTACATTACTGTGACAGGAGGAAGCAAGGGAATGAAGCTCAGTGCAGCATTACTGGTGAGGCTATAGAGGCCTCATGCTCTATAAGTACTGCTCCACAAACTGGAAGGTGTGTTATTCAGGGAAGAGAACCTCCTGTCCAGTCCTTGTGTCAGAACTTTCGAGGGACTCCCAGCGCATGTTCTGGGGCTGCTTCCAAGATACAACCCTCTGGAGAATGAAAGATCTCGGTCAGCGCTGTTGCTGACTGGTTTTGGGGATTAATGCCATCCTCAGGTAACAGTTCTAGTCCTTATATTCCAGTCCTGTAGACATAAAGGCCAACATTCCATTTGTCTACTTGATTATTTTCTGCACCTGTATGTGACATTTTATATATCTATGCACCTGAACCCCCAAATCTCTTTGGACATCAACTGTATTTAATTTCATGCAATCTAGCAAGTACCCTAATATGTCCTCTCTTGGTGCAAAATGAATAACCTTACACTGACGTAGATTGAAATCCATCTGCCATAGTTTTCCCCTTTGCCAAGTCTATCAATACCCCTTTGTAATTTTATGCTCTCATCTACACTGTTCACAATGCTGCCTAATTTTATCACATCAGCAAGTTTAGATAAGTGACATTCTATGCCATTACCCAAGTTGTCAATAAATAGTGTGAACAAGTGAAGCTCTAACACAGATACTTGTGGAACGTCATTGGTCACATCCCACCAATAAGGCATTGTTTTGAAAAAGGTAAGTGACCATTAAAGAATTTGCTTATCAAGTTACTTCTGACATCTGACAAGCCGTAGAGGCAAGGAAGAACATTGTGAGGCTGGAAAAGAGCTAGGCTGAATTACAGTTATCTGCTTGAAAATGTGTTATTCTGCTTTGCACAATAGCGAAATCCTGAGATGCTGGTGTGCAACATTCCCAGAGCCTCACTTATTATCTTGAAGCTCAGCTCGGCCATCTGTTTGGCTGTTTCAAAGATTTAAATGATGGGTGAGCTTCGAAATATCTTTGAAGGCTTTTATGTATCCGGCTCAGGGGTATATTTTCGTCAGAACCATTGAATGCAAAGGCATGCTTAACTGATTTTTAAACTCAGTAATCAACAGGCAAGAAGAGGAAATAGGAGAAGGCCACACCAACCTATTCCCAGTGTCCCGATATGAAAATAGTGCACTGCCAGTCATAAGGTGGAATTGTAATGTTGGGAAACCTCCTGATTCCAGATTCCCAATTCCAAGATGAAAATCCAGTCCAACCTCTCAGTTTCCACCATGACGCCTTAAATAACCCTAACCCTAACCCTAACCCACCATGAATCTTAAGTAGCTCAATGAGGCGCCTCTTATTCTTCTAAACTAGGATATAGGTCCAATCTACTTAACCTTCAGCCATAGGATAACACTACCATCCCAGGAACCAATCCAGTGTAGCTCCAAAGGCAGGTTCATCCTTTCATGGTCAGAGAGACCAAGGGCTGGATTTCTGGGTCTCTCCGAGGTCAGAAACGAAGGCCAAGGGTTGCTGGCTGAGTATCAGTATCAGGAATGGCGTTCCCGAATTTGGGGGTTTGGGGCCCGGGAAGACGGCCGATCTTAAAGGGTAAGCAGGCAATTCAGCTCATGAAGAGGTTTGCTGAGGGTAAATTTAGGAGGCCAACTAGAATTTTCCAGTCAACCCTCAAGTCTCCCAATGTCAAGGTGGGCAAACCAGCTGCCCTCAGGAAGGCACCTGGTGGCAGAGTGAGATGCCAATGTTTCTAGCAGAACTGCACACCATATTCATTGGGGGACAGCAAAAGGTCTCTCTGTAGAGGGTCTCATCCTCACAATAGTGGCGACTTGGCTATTTTTCATTGTCAAGTTTTTAAAAAGTGGCTGAGAAAGTGGCACAGTGGCAGAATGGTTAGCACTGCTGCCTGGCAGTGCCAGAGACTCGGATTCAATTCCCAGCTTGGGCCACTGTCCGCGCAGAGTCTGCACATTCTCCCAGTGTCTGCATGGGTTTCCCCCAGGTGCTCCCGTTTCCTCCCACAGTCCAAAAGGCATGCTGGTTAGGTGCAATGGCCATGCTAACTTCTCCCTCAGTGTACCCGAACAGGCACCAGAGTGTGGCGACAAGGGAGTTTTCACAGTAACTTCATTGCAGTGTTAATGTAAACTTAATAAATCAACTTTAAACTTCAAACTTTACACTCTCCTTTCCAGCCATGGCCCGAGCAGGCTGAACTGCCTTGTCCCCGAATTCCTTCCACCAGCTTCATCATCGAAGGTGGGTCAGAATTGGCCCCAAGGTGATCAATAATTAGGCACTTAAGTGCCTTACTTGGGGTCAAAGGCAGAAAAGGTACCCTCAGCCTCGCTTACCCCACATTAACATGCAGACAGGTTGGCATTGGGTGGTGGGGTGAGTGGGGGGGAGGTGTGGTGCTGCACAAAGGCCACCTGGGGTAACTATATGGACACATTCACTTGCAAAGCCGCCAGGGGGTGAACCATAAAATTCTGTCCCATGATTTACGTAAGCGTATGAATCCTCCGAAGGGCAACAGAGCAAAAATCTGCATGACAGATTCTAAATGTATCTGTACATATATGTACGAAACATCAATATATTTCTATGTTTCTATCAGATAAAGCTCTTGGGGCTAAAGGGATCAAGGGATATGGGAGGAACAGGGGATCAGGATATTGAATTCGATGATCAGCCACGATCAAGGTGAATGCTGGAGCAGGCTCGAATGGCCTACTTCCGCTTCTAGTTTCTATGTATGTTTAGATCTCCAAATACAGCACTGCATCTAATTCTGGGCTTCACACATTAGAAAGGATGTCAGTGACTTGAAGAGCTTGCAGAGGGGGATTTGCTCGCGTGCCATCAGGCATCAGACGTTTTCGGTCACATGGATAGACTAAAAGAGCTCAATTGTTCTTGCAAGGACAGAGAAAGGTAAGCAGGTTTAATGGGGTTTCCACATTATGGTGGGTTTTATAGAATAGATCAGGAGGAACTGTTTCCCGCAGGCAGAAGGGTTGGGAAGCACAATATGGACGTACTTTCACCGCATAGTCTGCAGATGTTCAAAATGACACCTACACAGGGACTTCTTAAGGCAATTACACACGGGCAGCATTCTGCTGCTCTAACCAGTCCAGTGACACCCATAGTCCATGTAAAAGTAAATGAAAAATTTACTTTCGATTTAAAATAATTGACGAAGAAAGAAGCCATTGGAAAGATGAAGGGGGTTTTCTTTTAAAGAGTGAGTGCATTTGATCTGGAGTACACTGCTTGAGAAGCTGGTGGAAGTAGATTCATTAATGGGGGGTTAGCACTGCAGCCTCACAGCACCAGAGTCCCGGGTTCGATTCCTGGCTTGGGCCACTGTCTGCGCAGAGTCTGCACGTTCTCCCTGTGTCTGCGTGGGATTCCTCCGGATGCTCCAGTTTCCTCCCACAGTCCAAAAGAAGCGCATGTTAGGTGCTACATTCCTCCTCAGCATAACCCCAACAAGTGCTGGAATGTGGCAACTACGGATTTTCACAGTAACTTCATTGAGGTATTAATGTAAGCCTACTTGTGACTAACGAATAAACTTTAATAGCTACCAACACTTGTTTGATTCGAAAGTTAACATTTCCAGCGCTTGGAGGGAAAGAGCAGGGTGACCTGGGTGGAAATGGATAGCTCTTTCAGATTGGCAGCACAGGCTCACATGGACTGGATGGCTTCATTGTGTGCTGTAAGCCTCTCTGATTCTTCAGGCTCAGTCAGTGAGTACACTGGCCACTTTGTGAAACCAAAGCATACAATCCAGCTTTGATCCTCCATCGTCCCTGCTGAGTTTGCTAATCTAAGACCCAGTGGCAGTGGAGCTTTGTTGTTGCCTGCGCCACTTCGAAGGAATGAAGAGGGAAAGGCAGCCATGGTATTCAGCTCGGTGATCCCTCCTGATACATGTGTGGATATAACTGAGCTTACTGGTGTTGTCTTGTCAATAATGTTGATGGTCTGTTGGGTTTTGTAATGAACACACATAGCCATGCTCCATCATGAGCCAGCAGTCTCCGGAGAACAACCAAGGAAACAGAAATAAAGAAAAATAGCAGAACCGTACTGCGACAGGGAAAGCAGCAATATAACCATTTATTTCATACCATTATGTCTATTCACTCCAAGATTTGATCATAAACATCACTGTTGCTGAAAGAACACATCTTTGGACGTGTTCCTGTGAAATGTTACAGTAGATCTATTAAATGGACTCTAGCCTTTCGTGGTGTGTGTGAACAGGTGGTAAAAGATGCAGTCACACAAACCTGCACGAATGCTTATATGTGCATGCCCCAATTTATATACTCTGGCCCTGTATTTGGCCCTCTGACCAAATCTCATGAATGTGTTTTTGCTGTACATGCCACAGGTCCTCTTTACGAGTCTTCAAATCAAATGCACCCGCCTAACAGGATAGGAATCACACTTTGGACTGGACTGTCTAACTTCTTAATGGTCTGTCCGAGCATCTCTATGATATGTAGAGACACTGAACAATAAGATCCATTTTGTTCCATGTTTCGCTCTTATGATTTCTAATTGCATTAGTCTAATTGCAGGGAAGAGATACTAGAGGGTCCAGAGGGGCAAGCTGCCAGAGGTAATAGGTAGAGGTGGGTACAACTTTGTCTTTTGAAAAGCATTTACACTATTACATGGGTAAGATTACAGTAAAGAATCTCACAACATCAGGTTAAAGTCCAACAGGTTCATTTGGTATCACCAAATAATGCCAAATAAACTTTGTTAGATTTTAACTTGATGTTGTGAGACTTCTTACAGTGCCCACCCCAGTCCAAACCGCTATCTCCATGTCATGGGTAAGATTGGTGTGGAGGGATATGAGCCAAACATGGCAATTAGGGAACCTAGTAGCCGAGTGGCATTATCGCTAGACTATTAATCCAGAATCTCACCTAATGTTCTGGGGAACTGGGTTCAAATCATGATGATGGAATTTGAATTCAATAAAAAAACAAATATCTGGAATAAGAATCTACCATGAAACCATTGTCGATTGTTAGAAAAACCCTTTTGCTTCACTAATGTCCTTACCTGGAATTGTCTAAATGTGACTCCAGAACCACAGCAATGTGGTTGACTCTCAACTGCCCTCAGGAAATTAGGGATGGACAATAAATGCTGGCCAGCCAGTGACGCCCATGTCCCATGAATGAATAAAAAAGAAATTTGGACTTGCTTGAATGGCCAGAGAAATCTGGTCAAAATGCAGGATTTTTGGCACCCCGCCCCCTCCCCCCTCACCCCTGTTCCCCGTGGTGTGTCTTGCAGCAGTGGAAGTGGCTCTCTATTGGCCAGTGGTGGCATTTTCTGGATCTGTCGCTGTCAATGGAGTTTCTCGTTGTTTGCACCTCCTCTCTGGTGGGGGGGTATAGTCAAAAATACTGGAAAATCCCACCGGTGGGGACAGCTGGTAAGTTCCAGCCCATGTCACAGGGAATTAAGGGGAATGCGGCCACAGGGATAGATACTGCTGCTGTTGTTTGTATTTCTAGCTATCAGGAGATCTGCTGTCAAACTACATTACTCTCGTTATCTGAATGCACGAAGCATTCGGAATAAAGTGGATGAGCTGGTGGCGCAGATCGACACAAATGGATACGATCTGGTGGCCATTACAGAGACGTGGCTGCAAGGTGACAGGGACTGGGAGATGAATGTACAGGGCTATCAAGTGTTTAGGAAGGATAGGCAGGAGGAAAGAGGGGGTGGCGTAGCTCTGCTGATTAAGGATAGTATCAAGGTGGTGGCAAGGAATGATATCGGAGCCAAAGAGCAGAACGTGGAATCGTTGTGGGTGGAGATTAGGAACAGCAAAGGGAGGAAGACGCTGGTGGGTGTTGTCTATAGGCCCCCGAATAATGATCTGGAGGTGGGGCGGGCTGTTAACGCGCAAATAAGTGCGGCGTGCAGGAATGGGACGGCAGTAGTTATGGGAGATTTCAATCTGCATATTGATTGGTCGACCCATGTTGGACGAGGTGGGCTCGAGGAGGAGTTCTTGGAATGCTGCCGGGATAATTTCCTTGAACAGTGTGTGTTGGAGCCGACGAGGGAGCGAGCTATCTTGGATCTGGTGCTATGTAATGAGGCGGGTAGAATTAGGGACCTTGAGGTGAAGGATCCTCTTGGAGAGAGTGATCATTGTATGGTGGAGTTTCTGGTGCAGATGGAGGAGGAGAAAGTGGGTTCCCGGACACGCGTCCTTTGTTTGAATAGAGGGGAGTATGGTAGGATGAGAGAAGAATTGGCGAATGTGGACTGGGGGAGTGCGTTGGAAGGTAGGTCTGCTGAGGAGCAGTGGAGGATCTTTAAGGAGATCTTTCTTGGTGCTCAGCAGAAATTTATTCCGATGGTTAAAAAGGACAGTAGGAAGAGAGGTAATAAGCCGTGGATAACGAAGGAGGTGAAGGAAAGTGTTAAATTAAAAGCGGAGGAATTTAGAGTAGCTAAGAGCAGTGGGCGAGAAGAGGATTGGGAAAGGTTTAAATGTCAACAAAGATTGACAAAGAAGTTGATAAAGGAGGGTAGGAGAAGCTATGAGGCTGGGCTAGCACTTAATATAAAAAAGGATAGCAAGAGTTTTTATAAATATATAAAAAGGAAGAGGCTGGCTAGGGTGAACGTTGGTCCTTTAGAGAATGAGAAAGGGGAGCTAGTGGTAGGGGATGGGGATATGGCTAAGGTCTTGAATAACTTTTTTGTTTCTGTCTTCACGGAAGAGGACGTGAATAATTTGCCGGGTGTTAGCGATGGAAAGGTGGTAGGACTGGAGGGTCTTAATGACATTACTGTTACTAGAGAGGTGGTGCTCGACAGACTGGAGGGGCTGATTGTGGACAAGTCCCCAGGACCGGATGGAATGCATCCGAGGGTTCTGAAAGAAATGGCGGAGGTTATAGTGGATGCCTTGGTGGTTATTTTCCAGACGTCGCTGGATTCCTGGGAAGTGCCGGAAGATTGGAAAACGGCTAATGTTACGCCGTTGTTTAAGAAGGGTGCCAGGCAAAAGGCGGGGAATTATAGGCCGGTTAGTTTAACGTCTGTGGTAGGTAAAATGTTAGAATCCGTCATTAAGCAGGAAATTGCGAGGCATCTTGAAGGGAATTACTTGATAGGGCGGACGCAACACGGTTTCATTAAAGGGAAGTCGTGTCTGACAAATTTACTGGAGTTCTATGAGGATGTGTCTCGGGCAGTGGATAGAGGAGAGCCGGTGGATGTGGTCTTTCTGGATTTTCAGAAGGCGTTTGACAAGGTACCTCACAAGAGGTTATTGCAGAAGGTCAGGGGACATGGAGTTGGGGGGTAGGGTGTTAGCGTGGATAGAGGATTGGTTGTCAAATAGGAGGCAGAGAGTGGGGGTCAATGGGTGCTATTCGGATTGGCGGTTGGTGACTAGTGGGGTGCCCCAGGGGTCGGTGCTGGGGCCTCAGCTATTTACCATTTATATAGATGATCTGGAGGAGGGAACCGAGTGCAGGGTGTCGAAATTTGCTGATGACACCAAGATTGGGGGAAAGGCAAATTGTGCGGAGGGTGTGGAGAGTCTGCAGAAGGATCTAGATAGGCTGGGCGAATGGGCCAGGAAATGGCAAATGGAATTTAATGTTGGCAAGTGTGAGGTGGTCCACTTTGGTAGGAAGAATGGTAGGAAGGACTATTACTTACGTGGCGAAAAACTGCAGCAGGCGACGGTGCAGAGGGACCTCGGGGTCCTTGTGCATGAGTCGCAAAAACCCAGCTTGCAGGTGCAGCAGGTGGTCAGGAAGGCGAATGGGATGCTGGCCTTCATAGCGAGGGGGATTGAATATAAAAGTAGGGAGGTCTTGCTGCAGCTGTATAGGGCATTGGTGAGGCCGCAGCTGGAGTACTGTGTGCAGTTTTGGGCGCCGCACCTGTGCAAGGATATTTTGGCCCTGGAGGGAGTGCAGAGGAGGTTTACTAGGCTGATGCCGGAGTTGAGGGGGTTGAGCTATGAGGAGAGGCTGAATAAACTAGGCTTGTACTCGCTAGAGTTTAGAAGAATGAGGGGAGATCTCATTGAGACGTATAAGATGATGAATGGGATGGATAGGATAGAGGTGGAGAGACTCTTCCCGCTCAAAAAAGACAGTAGGACTAGGGGGCACAGCCTCAAGATAAAGGGGAGGCGGTTTAGAACGGAGTTGAGGAGGAACTTCTTCACTCAAAGGGTGGTGAATCTCTGGAATTCTCTGCCCGTTGAAGTGGTGGAGGCTGCCTCGCTAAATATTTTTAAGAAGCGGGTTGATGGGTTTTTGATAAGAGAGGGGATTAAGGGTTATGGGGAGAGGGCGGGAAAGTGGAACTGAGCCACAACAGATCAGCCATGATCTTATTGAATGGCGGGGCAGGCTCGAAGGGCTAGATGGCCTACTCCTGCTCCTATTTCTTATGTTCTTGTGTTCTTATGTTTGGTAACACCCATCTACCGTAGCTCATCTACAGCCTGCTCCCCAATGTCCACCATTCAGCTAAGCTAAGTTGGCCCCTCTTTCTCCTGCTCTCTACTTTTCTCTCTGGAAGAGACCTCTGAAGCTTTCCAGCTCTGCTGAAATGGTCGGAGTACTGATATTTTCTTCAATGAGGTATTTTTGTTCTTGCAATTTCACTAACTTCTTCATTTGTCTTATTTAAATTTTTTTTTCCCGTTCCTCTGAACGGCACAGGCCGTCCAAGCCTGTGTTGATCATGATGCCTACCTAAACTAAAACTGTATGCTCTTATGGAGTCCATATCCTTCCATTCCCATCCTATTCATGTATTTGTCTCGTTGCCCATTAAATGCTGCTATCGTACCTGTTCCCACCCCCTCCCCGAGCAGTGCGTTCCAGATATTCACCATCCTCTGTGTAAAAAAACTTGGCTCACACAACTCCTCTAAACTTTTCCCCATGCATCTTAAAGCTATGTCCCTGAGTACTTGACTTTTCTACCCTAGGAAAGAGCATCTGAACATCCACTCTGTCCATGCCACTCATAACCTTGTAAATCTCGATCAGGTCACCCCTCAACTTCTGTCGTTCCAGTGAGAACAAACTGAGTTTATCCAACCTCCCCTTATTATGGCCTGTGTACGGAATTTTAAGCTTATGTCTTCGCGCCCACACTTCAAAGGCCTTATTTTCTTCCACAGATCTTAATTTATTGTCCATCTGGATGGACAGAGAGAGGTTACAAGGAAGAAGGATGGATAATGGGGAGATTGGAAAAATGAAGTCCGCCGTGTTGGTGTGACTTTGTATCACTTATGGTCTATAGTGACATGGGAATTGAGTGAGCAGTAGCCAAGTTTGTTGATGCTGCCATATTGAGAGGCATGGACAATCAGAACCAATGTTGTGAAAGATTACAGGAGGAAAAAAATCAGCTTTAATGTTACGCAGATTGGGAGATGGTTATGTAAAAACATCTCAATGTCGAGAAATGTAAAGTACAAATTTCAAGCACAATCCAATAAAATTTTCATTTCAGTCTGATTTGTAAGTTAGGGAGTTAATCAGATTAGTGCTGTTGGCGTTGACCTCCATTTTCATTTTAATGTGATTATTACTGTAGGGTCCATTCATTCCTCTGAATAGATAGAGACGACACTGATACAAAGTTGAATTTGTTTTATTGAACAGGTATTAAAATTAACACATTGCAGAAAACAAAAAAAAACTGGAGAGAGAGAGAGATACAGAGACACTGGCAAAAGCCAGTCCTGTGCCAATTAAAACAATATTCAAAACAGACTCTGGACCAAACGAACCAAACATAGAAAAGTGACTTCAAAATCAGTTCATTCTTATCTGTGTTCTTGAACTGCTCAGCACATGCTAGCTGCAAAAACAACTTGCAGATGTTGTTCATGAAAAACTTTGGTTTATGAAAATGCCTGTTTCTGCTGTTGTACTTTCGAAAAATGCAGTCAATTTTTCCAGCTAATCCTAGCATGTCTGCTGAGTTTAAAATGTGGTCAAGTTAGCTTTAAAAGCTCAGCATTTAAATGGAATTGCAGAGGCAGAAATATCTTTAAATGAAGTCATTGCATAAATGAAACAAACAGATCTAAGCATACATGGGGTCTCTCAACTACACATGCACATGACACCTTATTGTAACCATGCTCAGTCTGTTTTATCAAACACCTCTCACTGCTTTCCTTGTCAACTCTCCCAACTTCCTCGTTGCTTCCCACTCACTGTATCTCCCAATCTGCTGGCTCTCTCACGCTCACCATTCCTCTCACCAACCCCTTTGCTCCCTCCGGCTTGTTGCTACCCAATACCCTCGCTGCTTCCTGCTCGCCACTGCTGCTTTTCGCAGCACCCTCTCCATTTCCCCAGAGCACTCTTCCCACTTGCCACCCTATGTCATCGCTGCTCAAGATTGGGAGGACAGGGTCATTGAGGGGCAGTAACAGGGCCAGTGAAAGAGGCAGCAAGTGGGAGTAGATTGGAAGAGGGGAAGCGGCGAGTGGGTGGCAGCGAGAAGCAACAAGTGGTTGGCAATGAGGGGCTGGCAAACGGTAAGAGTGGCAGTGATTGTCAACTTAAAAATGTAAAGTTTATTTATTATTTTGACTTGATTTATTATTGTTGCATATGTTAATATACAGTGAAAAGTATTGTTTCTTACGCACTATACAGGCAAAACATACTGTTCATGGAGAAGGAAATGAGACAGTGCAGAATGTAGTGTTACAGTCATAGCTAGCGTCACAAGTAAGGATTACATTCACACAGTGATGAAGTTACTGTGAAATTCCCCTAGTCGCCACAGTCCGGCACCTGTTTGGGTCTATGCACCCAACCAGCGTGTCTTTCACACTGTTGCAGGAAACTGGAGCACCCGGAGGAAACCCACACAGAGAAGGGGAGAATGTGCAAACTCCACACAGACTATGACCCAAGACGGGAATCAAATCTGGGTCCCTGGCGCTGTGGGGCAGCAATGCTAACCAATGTGCCACCTTGCTGCTCACAACATGAGTGAGTGGCAATGATGAGAGTGGCCAGGAAGTGGTGAGTGGAAGGTGAACAGAAAATACAGGAAGTGCTGAGTATAATAGAGGGAGGATTTTTGGGCTAATTGGTATCAAAACAGCCAAAAAATTGTCAATATTAAAATTAAGGAATGTTAGAATATAACCAATGATAACATTGGATCTGTTGCAGTGTGACCAAAGGTAACATGCTGTAAGCGTCAGCTGACCCAGTAAACTATCTAACCAATGACAGAATGATGTGGTGGTCAACTGATCAGCTGACTCAGTGTCAATAAGAAGCTGCTGGGATTAGCAGGAGCTTGGAATGGTCCAGGGTGAGGCCTCAAGTGATGGAATAGTGAAGTTTCTTGAATAAACATTTTTCTTTGGTTTATAAATTAGAGGCAGTCTTGTTTTATTTAATTGCGTACAACTGAAGCGTTCCTTCTAGTGGATCAATAAGGATCAGGAACATAACTCACCATTATCACTTTCCCTGAAGAAAACATGCAGAATCATAGAATCCCTACAGTGCAGAAAGAAACCATTTGGCCCATCAAGCCTGCACTGACTCTTACCCAGGGTTACGCCTTAACTCCATTTATCTACCTGCTAATCTATATATGTTTGGGGCACTAAGGGACAATTTAGCATGGCCAATCCACCTAACATGTATGTCTTTGGACAGTGGGAGAAATACTGTGTACAGTTCTGGTCACCCTATTATAGAAAGCATATTATTAAACTAGAAAGAGTGCAGAAAAGATTGACTAAGATGCTACCAGGACTTGATAGTTTGAGTTTTCAGGAGAGGCTGAATAGACTGGGACTTTTTTCCTTGGAGCGTAGGAGGCTGAGGGATGATCTATTTGTGGTCTTCAAAATAATGAGGGGCGTAGATCAGCTAGGTAGCCAACATCTTTTCCCAAAAGCAGGAGAGTCTCATGCAATGTGCCATAGGTTTAAGGTGAGAAGGGAGAGATACAAACAGGGCCAGAGAGGCAATTTTTTCAACCGAGGATGGCGGTCTCTCGAACAAGCTGTCAGAGGTAGTAGTAGGGGCGGGTACAATTTTATCTATTAAAAAACATTTAGATAGTTACATGGGTAAGATGGGTATAGAGGGATAAGGGTCAAATGTGGGCAATTAGGACTAGCTTAGTGGTGAAAAAAAAAGGGTGGCATGGACGAGTTGGGCTGAAGAGCCTGTCTCCAGGTTATAAACTTCTATGACTCTAAATTAAAGAAAGACACTTCACCCACTCCACAAGTGCATAGAGTGTGGAACCTGCGATGGAAGCAGAATCTGTAAATGCTTTTTACAAGGATTTGGCTAGTTGCTTGAAAACTCAAAGCAAGTGAGTCCAGATAAAGTAAGACGAATTATATGTCTGAAGGCCTGAATTGCTTTGCTTCTGTGACCTCTGATTCTCCAAGAGATGGGAGGGCTCCTACATAATAACACAAGGAAGCACAGTTAATGGATTTAATAGCCCGTGAACAATTTTTTTAGCCTAAAATGAGAAGAAATAGTGCTGGATAATATGATAAAATTGTTTCAATCTTGTATTGAGGAAGCATTAGGAATCCACAAGAGAGCTAAAAGCAGCTTAGTCAGACAGCATCAATTTTTAAATTGCAAGGTAAGTGGCTGAATGGCCTCCTGACATGCAGTACCCTTTCTTTAAGTGCGATTTAGTTGGTTTCATTCATTACTCTCCTCTCAGACCCCCGTCGATGCCATACTAAACTGTGTGCTATGAATTGTACTACAGCTCTCCTGATGATATTGCCTGCCCCATACTGGAAAACCACGAGTTCTGCTGGATGTTTCTTGCACCGGGGCAGGCATCGTTCCTGCATCACTGCGGCACATCGCTCTGGTGTACGGTATAATATTGACAACTTCCAGGTATCACAATTCCCTGTCCAGAAATGATTTGATTTGGGCCTCAACTATTTACTATTTACAGCCTCAAGATAAGAGGGGGACAGTTTAGATCGGAGTTGAGGAGGAACTTCTTCACTCAAAGGGTGGTGAATCTCTGGAATTCTCTGCCCGTTGAAGTGGTGGAGGCTGCCTTGCTAAATATTTTTAAGACGCGGGTTGATGGGTTTTTGATAAGAGAGGGGATTAAGGGTTATGGGGAGAGGGCGGGAATGTGGAACTGAGCCAAGACAGATCAGCCATGATCTTATTGAATGGCGGGGCAGGCTCGAAGGGCTAGTTGGCCTACTCCTGCTCCTATTTCTTATGTTCTCATGTTCTTATTATTGTCACACGTATCAGTACACAGTGAAAAGTATTGGGCGCTATACAGACAAAACACACTGTTCATAGAGAAGGAAAGGAGAACGTGCAGAATATAGTGTTAGAATGATAGCTAGGATGTAGAGAAAAATCAGCTTAGTACTTGCTAGGCCTATTCAAAAATCTGATGGCAGCAGGGAGGAAGAAGCTTGAGTCAGTTTGTATGTGCTCTTAGACATTTGTATCTTTTATCCTGACAGAAGAAGGTGGAAGAGATCATGTCCACAGTGTACGGGGCCCTTGATTACGTTGACTGTTTTTCTGAGTCAGCAGGAAGTATAGACAGAGTCAATGGATGAGAGGTTGGTTTGTGCGATGGAGTGGGTTACGTTCATGACCTTTTGTAGTTACTTGTGGTCTTAGGCAGAGCAAGAGCCATACCAAGCTGTGATACAACCAGAAAGAATTCTTTCTATGGTGCATCTGTGAAAATTGGTGAGAGTTGTAGCGGACATGTTGAATTTCCTTAGCCTCCTGATAAAGTAGAGGCATTGGTGAGCTTTCTTAACTATAACATGGGTAGGGAAGGCATGGTGGGCACAATGGTTCACATTTCTGCCTCACAGCACAGGGACCCATGCTCGATTCCCAGTTGGATCACTATCTGTGCAGAGCTTGCACATTCTCCTCTATGTGTTTGCATGGGTTTCCTCCGGATGCCCGAGTTTCTTCCCACAGTCTGAAAAACATGCTGATTAGGTGCACTGGCCATGCTAAATTCTCCCTCAGTGTACCTCAACACTTGTCGGAATGTGGCGACTAGGGGATTTTCCTAGTGACTTCATTGCAGTAAGCCTACTTGTGACACTAGTAAATGAACTTTAAGCACGTCTGCGTTATGTTTTCTCCAGATGCTCCAGTTTCCTCCCAAAGTCCAAAGATGTGCTGGTTAGGTGAATTGGCCATGCTAAGTTGCCCCTTAGTTTGTCTGTGTGCATTTGTGCTATGCTGGATGTGATGTAATGCCCTGCCAACAGACTTGCAACCTGTTCCTGGAATATTTGGTCACAGAAACATACAAAATTCTGACCATCATGAGTGGAACGATTACGAGAGAGAAAAGATAATAATCATAATAATGTGTGAACAATCAGGGGAGACAGGTTGTAGATAAGTGAAAAAGGATCAGAGGAGGATGAGAAGTTCTTTTTTTTAAATGCTGCAAGTTGTTATGATCTGGAACACTTTGCCTGAAAGGGATATTGACAGTCAAAAGGCAAGTGATTATAAATCTGTTCAGGAAAACAACAGTGAGTTTTCCTGTTTGGCCTGCCTCAGGAATCATTGCGGGCCCGAACGAACCATGCAAAGGTCCGCTGAACTCAGGTGGGATTTTACAGTTCTGAGGCGAGCGCGGCTAGAAAATCCCACCCAACATATTTCCATTTGAGCAAAGGACTGGAGTGTGGGACTGATCATTAAATAGCCTTTTCAGACAGACAGCACAAGCATATTGCACTGACTACCCTCACTCTGTGCTGTCTTATTCTATGATTGCCTACCACCTATTGCAAAACCTCTGAATGAATCATTGGGTTGAGACCATTCAGCCCCTTGACATTGTTCTGCTGTTCAGTCAGATCATGACTAATCTTAATTCCATCAGTCGGCCTTGATTCCATAACCTCTATTAGTCTTACCTAGTAAATATCTTTCAATCACAGTTTGGCAATTTTCAATGCACCCAAGGAAATAGTTTCTCAACCTTCCAGCTTTCTTACTAATTTGAAGCTGTATCGTAAGGTCACTCTTTAATCTTCCATTCTCAAAGGAATATAGATCTACTTTACACAAACTGTCCTCGTAAGTAGTTAACTATTTTGACTCAGGAGTCAACCATTCTGATGAATTCTGTGCTGCATCTTTTGCAAAGCCAGTATATTCTTCCTGGAGTGTGTTTTGCAGACTGAATGCAATATTCAAAACAGAGCGCTACAATGTTGGAAGGTAACTCTATCTTCTGAAATAAAGCCTGACATTCCATTCACCTCTTCAATCACATGCTGAGTCTATCCATTATCTTTTAGTGCTGTACCTGGATCTCCAAATCTGTCAGCTCTTCACTGCATCTCAACTCTTGTAAAACATTCTGATCGTTAACTTTTAATTCCAAAATGGATATCCTCACATTTTCCCATGCTGCCACAGATTCCATCCATCTCCTCCACCTCCCACTTATTTAATCTTTAAAGTTTATTTATTAGTGTCACGAGTAGGCTTACATTCACAGTGCAGTGTGAAAATCCCCTAGTCGCCACACTCCGGCGCCTGTTTGGGTACACTGAGGGAGAATTTAGCATGACCAACGCATCTAACCAGCACGGTTTTTCAGACTGTAGGAGGAAACCAGAGCACCCAGTGTCTCCACGCAGAGATGGGGAGAATGTGCAAACCCCACACAGACAGTGGCAGAAGCTGAGGATCGAACCCAGGTCCTTGGCACTGTGAGGCAGCAGTGCTAACCACTGTGCCATAAAACCTATAAATTAATAAGCGATTGCAACTTTCCACATATACCTACATGATTTATTAATCACCTAACTGCACTGTCCCCTACTGGGTCCTTTCACATGTTATCACATGATAAAACAAGTTTCAGGGGGCACTGTCTGGCTATGTCCCTCTCCTCCAGGGATTATACTTAACCTTACACCCCAGGGAGGATCCCCAGGACAGGTTCACAACTGGATGAACCTGTTGTATGTGATGTCACATTGGCAAGGTTTGAAAATACATCTGGGATGGGAATATATGGTGTTGGGGGGGGATGTTGTTAATTATATTTAAATTTATTAAAATGTATTAAAATCAGGTTCGTCATGGCCATGAACCTGATTAAGTTGCTGGTGAGAGGTGGTGAAAATCAGAGATTGCAATTTCACCAGTGAAATTCATGATCCGTCGACATTTCCTGCTGCCTTGGAAAAGCAGCCAGCATTATAAAGGGCCCCACGTACCCTGGACATACTCCCTTCCGCCATCTTCCGTCCGGAAAAAGATACAGAAATGTGAGGTCATGTGCCAACTGACTCAAGCACAGCACCTTCCCTGCTGCCATCAGACTCTTGAACGGACCTACCTCACATTAAGTTGATCTTTCTCCATACCCTAACTATGACTGTTACACTACACTCTGCACTCTCTTCTTTCCTTCTCTATGAATGGTATGCGTTGTCTGCATAGCACGCAAGAAACAATACTTTTCACTGTATACACGTGACAATAATAAATCAAATCAAATTGATTTCAGGGTTTCACCACATCTTGAGATCTGATCCCACACATGGAGAGTGGAATTCAGATCCCACCCAACATTTCCAGTCCTTTTAGCTCTGTGTCAGAACAGAATAGAGGGAGAATGTGTTAGATGTTAAAGTGCAGCAACAAAATGTGGCAACTTTGAGAAAAAAGACGGATGGTTTTGTGTGGGAGGTGGAGCAGAGAAATTTACATTGAGGCCAGAAATTGTACTGAGAAACTCCTCTGAAATGGATTTATCCACAGTTTGGTTTGGAGCTTGTTGTCCTTGTGTTTTCCACACTCAGCTAGCCAAATATTACAGTCTTCTTTGTCAAGATTCTTTGCGGTTAAGACTGGGCTGAATCCTTTCTTTGCTTTCACTATACAGTTAAGTTTAAAGTTTATTTACTAGTGTCACAAGTAGGCTTACATTAACACTGTACTGAAGTTACTGTGAAAATTCCCTAGTCGCTACACTCCGGCACCTGTTCAAGCCCACTGAAGGAGAATTTATCATGGCCAATGCACCTCACCAGCACATCTTTCGGACTGTGGCGGGAAACCGGAGTCCCTGGAGGAAACCCACACAGACACAGGGAGAACGTGCAGACTCTGCACAGACAAGCCAAATTTATATAGATGATCTGGAGGAGGGAACCGAGTGTAAGGTGTCGAAATTTGCTGATGACACCAAGATTGGTGGAACGGCAAATTGTGCGGAGGGTGTGGAGAGTCTACAGAAGGATCTAGATAGGCTGGGCGAATGGGCCAGGAAATGGCAAATGGAATTTAATGTTGGCAAGTGCGAGGTGGTCCACTTTGGTAGGAATAATGGTAGGAAGGATTATTACTTACGTGGCGAAAAACTGCAGCAGGCGACGGTGCAGAGGGACCTCGGGGTCCTTGTGCATGAGTCGCAAAAACCCAGCTTGCAGGTGCAGCAGGTGGTCAGGAAGGCGAATGGGATGCTGGCCTTCATAGCAAGGAGGTTTGAATATAAAAGTAGGGAGGTCTTGCTGCGGCTGTATAGGGCATTGGTGAGGCCGCAGCTGGAGTACTGTGTGCAGTTTTGGGCGCCGTACTTACGCAAGGATATTTTGGCCTTGGAGGGAGTGCAGAGGAGGTTTACTAGGCTGATGCCGGAGTTGAGGGGGTTGAGCTATGAGGAGAGGCTGAATAAACTAGGCTTGTACTCGTTAGAGTTTAGAAGAATGAGGGGAGATCTCATTGAGACGTATAAGATGATGAATGGGATGGATAGGATAGAGGTGGAGAGACTCTTCCCGCTCAGAAAGGATAGTAGGACTAGGAGGCACAGCCTCAAGATAAAGGGGGGGGCGGTTTAGAACGGAGTTGAGGAGGAACTTCTTCACTCAAAGGGTGGTGAATCTCTGGAATTCTCTGCCCGTTGAAGTGGTGGAGGCTACCTCGCTAAATATTTTTAAGACGCGGGTTGATGGGTTTTTGATAAGCGAGGGGATTAAGGGTTATGGGGAGAGGGCGGGAAAGTGGAACTGAGCCACGACAGATCAGCCATGATCTTATTGAATGGCGGGACAGGCTCGACGGGCTAGATGGCCTACTCCTGCTCCTATTTCTTATGTTCTTATGTAAGCCAGGAATTGAACCTGGTTCCCTGATGCTGCGAGGCAGCTTTGCGAACCATTGTACCACCCGTTTGTACTTTGGTATGAAAGATGAAAAGTAGCTTGAAAAGAAATGTAAAGAATGTAATGCTGGACAGTCATCACAAGCTTTGCTAATTGTATAACGTTACATGAGATTTTAGAGGAAATCTGCACATCTCCTATCTCTCATTCTCTTAGGCTGGTGATGAATGCATTATTTCGTTCCCACTGACAGTAATTCAACCTTCACTTATATTTCCATAAGAACACGCTTGCTGAATATTGTATGTGTGCGCATTTACATTTATCTTTGCTGCTGACGTAAGCGGCCCACTTTTGGCTCAAAAACCCTTTAAGTTCGCAATTTTACCATTTTTAGCACATGGCTGCCCAGTGTCAACATAAAGTGGTTTTGGGTGCTTATTGACGCAAAAAAGGAAAATGAAACTGGTCGTTCAGTCGCTGCAATCTGAGCGCAGATCACTCTGAAAGGTTCCAGGAGTCAGTCTCTGTACCACTTGGGCTTCATGCCAGGACAAGCAGATCTGATACTAAGTTTCAAACGTTTTCCAATTTAAACATTGAACCATTTTAATGTGGGAGAAATAAAGACAGGAAAGCATACGTCCACACAGGATTCTATTCATTGGCGTTTAGAAGATTGAGAGAGGTTCTCATAGAATTTACAGTGCAGAGGGAAACCATTTCACCCATCAAGCCTGCACTGACAACAATCCCACGCAATCCCATCCCCGTAACCCCACATATTTACCCTACTAATCCCCCTGATACTAAGGGGCAATTTATTATGGCCAAATCGCCCAACCCACACATCTTTGCACTGTTGGGGGAAATCGGAGCTCCCTGAGGTAACCCATGCAGATACGGGGAAAATGTGCAAGCTCCACACAGTCACCTGAGGCCGTAATTGAACCTTGGGTCCCCGTGGGGGAGCAGTGCTAACCATGATGCCACCGAGCCATCCATTTGTGCACGAACAGGCCACATAGAATAGGTTTCATAAAAACTTATACAATTCTAACATGATTAGACAGGGTGGATTCATAAAGAAAATTCCTGATCGTGAGGGGAGTCCAGAACGAGGGGGTCATAGTTTGAGGTTAAGGGGTAAACCTTTTAGGACTGAGGTGAGGAGAAATTTCTTCACTCAGAGGGTGGTGAATGTGTGGAATTCACTACCAAAGAAAGTAGGTAAGGCCAAAAGATTGTCTGATTTCAAAAAGAAATTTGATATAGCTCTTGGGGCCAGAAGAACCAAGGGAATATGGCGGAAAGGCAGGATCAGAATATTGAATTTGATGATCAGTCACAATCAAAATGAATGGTGGAGCTCAAAGGGCTGAATGGCCTACTTCTGCCTCTAGTTTCTATGTTTCTATACATGGTGTCTCCTACGCTTCATGATGTCCAAAAGACATTCGGAAGTCTCACAACATCAGGTTAAAAGACAGCCATTGAAAACTCTTAAAAGTCAGATAATGTAGGGAGGTGATGACACAGTGCTTTTGTCACTGGTCTAGAAATCCAGAGACCCAGAGAAAGATCCGGAGAACCGGGTTCAAATCTCAATGTGGTAGGTGGTGGAATTTCAGTTCAATAAAAATATAGCATTAAAAGTCAAATGATGACCATCAAATGATCGGCAATTGTTATAAAAACCCATCTGGTTCACCAACGGGAAAGAAATCCCATTCTGGTCTGGCCTACATGACTCAAGTCTATGGAATAGGGCTTGAAGCCACAACCTTAGGACTCAGTGTCAAGACCAACACCCACTGAGCCACAGTTGGAACTGTGAAAGAACTAATATTCCCATGCCCACCCACTTAACATTAAGGAAGAGAAGGCAGTGGCATGGCGATATGTTTGCTGGACTGGTAATCCAGAGACCCAGCATAATGATCTAAGGACTGGTGTTCGAATCCCACCATGGCAGATGATAAAATTTGAATTCAATAAAAAATGGAGTTACAAGTCCAACAATGACCATTTCTTTTGTCATTAAAAACCCATCTGGTTCACTACTGCCCTTCAAGGAATGAAATTTGTTGCCCGTATCTGGTCTGGCCTACATGTGATGCCAGACCCACAACAATGCAGTTAGCTCTTAAATGCCCTCAGGGGTGGGCAATAAATGTCTTTAAAGTTTAAATTTTATTCTTTCGTATCAGAATTGGGCTCACATTAACGCTGCATTGAAGTTACAGTGAAAACCCCCTAGTTGTCACATTCCAGTGGCTGTTTGGGTACACCGAGGGAGAATTCAGCATGGAAAATGCACCTAACCAGCATATCTTTCAGACTGTGGGAGGAAACTGGAGCACCCAGAGGAAACCCATGCAGACACGGGGAGAACGTGCAGACTCCGCACAGACAGTGACCCAAGCTGAGAATCGAACCCGGGTCCCTGGTGTTGGCACAGCCAGCGACGCCCACATTCCATGAACAAATTTTTTAAATGTACGCAGTTACACAAGACCTCTGGGTAGAGTGCGAGTATGAGCCAGAAGTTTTAATTTTGGGGCTTATGAATTGACCTGGAGTTTGTCCTCCAGACATACATCAACCCAAGACATGATCTGGCACGGTTATTGAAATGGGAGTGAAAATCCACAGCTGAACCCTTGCTCGCCCAGACCAAGAGGAAACTGGCAAGGGCGGCATGGTTACAAAGTGATTAGCACTGCTGCCTCATAGCGTCAGGACCCAGGTTCAATTCCCAGCTTGGATCGCTGCCTGTGCGGAATCTGCACGTTCTCCCTGTGGTCTGCGTAAGTTTCTCCCAGGTGCTCCGGTTTTCTCCCACAGTCCAAAGATCTGCTGGCCAGGAGTGCATTGGCCATGCTAAATTCTCCCTCAGTGTACCCAAACAGGTGCCGGAGTATGGCAAGTGGGGGATTTTCACAGTATCTTCATTGCCTTGTTAATGTTAATTATGACACTAATAAATAAACTTTAACTTTTTACTTTACAACTGGACCTTAATTATAACCATGCCTGAGATCACCTCGCTTAGCAGAGGCCAAAGATCAAGGCACCTGTGTTAAAATGTGACCCGTGTCATGGGGAAGGAGACTTTATTTCAGAGACCGCTTACCCAGGGAAGTATTAGCTGTAGTCACTGATGCAGAGTTCATTTTTCCTAATCTTCCCTGCTCTCCAGAATCTGGCTCCTCTCTACTGCACGCTCAATTTTTTTTCCCCGTGTATTGACAGAGTTATCTTTCTTCATCATCTGTCTCTTCCTCGGCTTCAAAATATTTGTCCCCTCTTCACCTATCAATAAGGATAAGTACAACAAGCTATTTCCATCAGATGATCACGCTAAGCATTGCAGTTTTTATTAACTTGATCATATCTCCTCATTACTTTTGATGCATGGTCTGGTTAGAAGCGTGAAGTGAATTTGTTAATGAGGGGGGCACTCATGAAACTAATTTCTATGTTAATTGAATCCGAAGGGTTTGGATATAATGTTACTGGAAAATGCAGTTAATTCTGTAATAAACCCTGAACGCTGTGAATGCTATACATTTTCATTAAAGAATTAGCGCTCCTCATTCACTGCTCGCTCAGCAAGTCAGAGGTACCAGTTCCCTCGGCGCTAAATGTTCATTAATTAATTGATTATTGTAGTTCTTAGCTGGGCTGGCCTGAACAAATGGGAGCTTGACGTTTTTATGCCAACTGCCTTAAAGCTATCAGGGCTGTGATACACCAGCAAGTTGGCCTGCTGAATTTTCCGGCAGGTTGTTCAAACGGTCAGGAATGTAATTTCAGTCAAACGCTCAATTTTTCTAATATTAGCTTTTACTGGCAATGCTCACCCAAGAAAATATTGTAAATTAGTTTCAAGAAAGCTCAACAGAGGATGTGCTCAGTGGTGGGCTTTCTAGGAACATGAGTACTGGAAATCTGAGTCAAAGAGATAATTCTGGAAAAACGTGCGACAGATTTATTAGCCTCAGGACATTATCAAGGCCCCTTGAATCCTGGTTTGAATTTATGGCCAAATCCTGCCCTCCCTCCCCTCAATAGGGGGTTTCCAAGATGGTGCATTGGGTGAGCTGTACAAACGCCAGAGTTCGGTAGGACCTGAAGATCATAGATTCATTGAATCCCAACAGTGCAAAAAGAGGCCATTCTGCCCATTGAGCCTGCACTGTGCAATGAGTCTCTTCACTCTCACCAATGCTCCCCCTCCATCCCAAATTGCTGCCCATCCCATCGCCACCAGCTTCTTCTAGCCTAGCAGCCAGCCAGCCAGCACCCCCCTCCCCGTCCCAGCATGGCTCGACAAGCCCAGCAGCCAATCCCTGCTCTGGCAACCCCAACCTGGCAGAGCAACTAGCCTCCTCCCCTGCCCAGCTCAGAATGGCATTATGCAGCATGGTTTGTTCCCAGCCATGCCCAGCCAGCCAGTCTCTCCCTCTCTCCCTACTACTCGTCTGCTAACACCAATTTTTTGGATACACTCTCATTGGTGCCAATGTTGTTCACACCCCTCCCCCTACATTTGCTACCAGTTACCTATTAGCAGCAAAGATAAGAGAGGAATGGCTTATGATTAGGTGCAATTTCTTTCAGAATCTTCCACTCCACTTACCAGCATTTTGAGAGCTGCGTCCGGTGGGGAGGGGCACGTTGTGCGGTGGGGGGGAGGATGAATGATTGATGTGATTTTGAATGAAGTGCATTGGGAGCTGCTTTGTGGGTGAGAATGCCAACAGAATGGGCTATAAATGCTTTGTGAGATGACGTCTACATGCTGTTGAGTGTGGGATTCTGCAAAGAAATTATTGGGGCAACCCAGTCTGTAAGTCAAAGGGTAAGGGTTTCAGAAGCAAAGATGTGGGTAAAGAGATTGCAGAAATGGAAATTGGAAGTCTTGTGGGTAGATGCCCAGCTGGTGTCAATAGGTGCCCATGGATAAGTAACCTCAGCAGAAAATTAGCAGGGGAATGGAGTCCAGATCAAAGATATGTAGATCTTGGGACTCAAATGGGATGCTTTACTTTGACAAATCATTTTGATGTAGATGATTAGAGTGCTAGCGGTGGTTCGGCTGGTAGCTCACTGAATAGCTTACATGCTTCTGAATAAAAAGGTTGCAGGTTCATGTCCTTGAATACAAAAATCAAGGCTGACACTCGAGTGGAGTACTGATAGAACGCTGCAGTGTCAGAGGCACAGTCATCTGGATGAGATGTTTGACTGACGCCCGGTTTTTACAAATAAAATAAAGAAAATTACAGCACAGGAACAAGCCCTTCGGTCCTCCAAGCCTACACCAACCATGCTGCCCAACTGAACTAAAACCCCCTACCCTCCCCAGGACCACATCCCTCTATTCCCATTCTACTTATGTATTTGTCCAGGCGCCCCTTAAAAGTCACTATTGTATCTGCTTCCACTACCTCCCCTGGCAACAAGTTCCAGGCACCTACCACACTCTGTGTAAATACTTGCCTCGTACATTTCCTCTAAACTTATCCCTCACACCTTAAAACCTCCTAATAATTGCTCCCTAGTAATTGACTCTTCCACCCTGGGAAAAAACTTCTGACTATTCACTCTGTCCATGCCCCTCATAATTTTGTAGACTTCTATCAGGTCGCCTCTCAACCTCTGTCATTCCAGTAAGGACAAAACAAGTTTCTCAAACCTCTGCTCATAGCTGATGCCCTCCACCCCAGGCAACATCTTGATAAATCTTTTCTGTACCCTCGCCAAAGCCTCCACATCCTTCTGGTGGTGCGGCGACTAGAATTGAACACTATATTCCCAAGGTGCAACCTAATGAAGGTTCGATAAAGCTGCAACGTTTTGGTGGGTGTAAATGTTCCCATCACACGATTTTGAAGAAGAGCGGAGATATTATCTCCGGTGTCCTGATCATCCCTCAATCAATGTCACAAAAAGCAGATTATCTGCTTGTTATCACTTCATTGGGCTGAAATTAGCACCTGTGTTTCCCACATTAAACAGTTCAGCAAGTACTTCATTGGGTGTAAAGCACTTTGAGACATCACAGTGGTCATGAAAAGTGTGATATAAACATAAATCTCTGATTTTATGGTTCTGTCTTATCCATTTGAGAAATGTGAAAATGGGTGTGCATCCATCCTTCCGAAGTCAGATTCTCAGATTCTCGCTGACCAGAAGTTTCAGATTCCAAAACACAAATCTTCTTTCCAGGAACTGAGATTCTATTCTCTTTGTTCCCCTCTGGAACAAATCTGAAGCACAAAGGGACTTAGGAGTCCTAACTCAGGACTCTTAAAGTTAACATGCAAGTTCAGTTAGCAGCTAAGAATGCAAGTTCAATTTTAAGCATTCCTTTCGAGAGGGCTAGAATACAAGAGCAGGGATGTACTGCTGAAGCTGTATAAGGCTCTGGTCATGCCCGATTTGTAATATTGTGAGCAGTTTTGGGCCCCATACCATAGGAAGGCTGTGCTGGCCTTGGAGGGGCTCCAGAGGAGGTTCACAAGAACCCGATCCCTGGCATGTTTTGTGGTGCGGAGGGTGTCTGCCGTTGGTGGGATCTTCTGGTTCCACTGTTGTCAATGGGTTTTCCTGTTGGAGCAGGGAGATTGCTATCAGCGGGACTGGAAGATCCCAGCGGCAGGGCCCACCAAAAATGTTCAGCCATAAGGTAGAATTTTCCACAGCGTTTTGCATAGCTTACCTGTCCTGCCTCCAGGAAACACATTGCGTGGGGTGGGAGAGATGGCCTTCTGTAGACAAGGAAGTCCCACCCATAGAGATTAGGAAGCTCTGAGGTTGGACCTCTGCTGAATATGGTGACTATAATTCAACAGGAGCAGAGGCAAGGAGATTGCCTTTAGTGCATCATTGGTAAGGAACCTTGGCTTTCAATTACCGTGTGCCCACCATTACTGGCATTGGGTTTTGTTCATGATGCCCTAAACATTCAAGAGACATTGGCCAGCACTCAACGTGGCTCACCCAGATGACTACTTAGCCAAAGTATGAGAGAGGCAGCCATTGATTATGGAGTTACACCTTAATGAGTGGGTCAACATCCAGTCAATTGAGGGGAAACAAGAGGGAAACATCTAAAATAAAAAAAATCAAGGAAAGGATGTTAAAGGACATTTACAGCAGTTATAGTCGGGTGATTCTCGGATGAAATACTTATTTGACATCCACAGTGGAAATGACAGAGTTGTTGCAGGGAACATAATGAGTTTGCTGTGATGACAGGTTAGCATGTATTTTTACTCATCTCAGCGATTAGCCAAGTGTCAAGCAACTGTGTCAATTTGTACTTATTACAAGGCAGGTTTACATAATTCTACATGAAAAGAAAGACCGTGCCATGCTGTGGGATAACCGAGTTAGGATGAGAGCAAGTGCAAATGAAATAAAATAGGAAGAAAAGGGAAAGAAATAAATAGCAACCTCAAATAAACAGAGCTAGGAAGAAAAATAACAAGGATAAGGAAATAAAGGACTAAATTTTACTGCTGAAATTTGGGTAAGTCCTTCCTCCTGTATCTGTAAAACACAGCATGGTGGCATCGTGTCAGCAATTTGACATTATCACACCACTCACTGCTATTATAGAGGGTGAGCATGCACAGAAATTAGAAACCCACGCACTGGATTGAAATGACCAGCAAACAAGCTACTAAGCACATGAACGACCTAGTTGTATGCAATTATTCATTGTCCATTGCGTTTTTCAATCATCGGGTGGGATAAGGAGTGGGGGTGCTTTACGCCAGATACATGGAGGGGACGCAAGGGTGGAAGGAAAAGCCTACTGATAAAAGCATGGCCGCAGCACAGTCTGCTGATGAAAATGGAAGGCTTTGTATATCTTTTGGCTTCATCCTGTCACAGTGTTGAGTCTGACATAAGACGTAAGGAGAGGTTGAGAGGGAACTAACCATTAAAGCAGTGGCTCTGACATACTTCCTGTTCATCACCCCTCTGCAGCATGACATCCCAGCCTATAGGCCTGATTGATAATGAAGCACTCCCCTCCCAACCCACCTCCCCCCCCCCCACCCGCCTCCCAATTTGCACTGCTATTGGCTACCTTGTCATTGGCTGTCAGATGCTTGATTCGCTCTTCTCAGAAAGCAAGGGTGGAGCCATTCATTTTACATTCCCTTCACCTCCCTCACCCTGCCAAAAACCACAAAATCCAGCCAACCTGTGTGAATGATAAAATCATAGAATCCCCACAGTGCAGAAGAGGCTATTTGACCCATCGAGACCGCACCGACTCCCTGAAAGAGTATCTAATGCAGGCCCTCTCTCCTCCTCATCCCTGTAAAGCCACACATTTACCCTAGCTAATCCACCTAACTAATACATCTTGGGACACTGAGGAACAATTTAGCATGGCCAATTCACCTGACCTGCACATCTTTGGAGTGTGGGAGGAAACCGGAGCACCCGGAGGAAACCCACACAGGCACGGGGGAGAATGTGCAAACTCCACAGAGGCAATGATCCGAGATCAGGATTGAACCTAGTGCTGTGAGACAGCAGTGCTGCCTGAAGGTGAGTATGATGACCGTAATTCAGTCAGGCATGGAGGCAAGAAGATTGTCTTTAGTGCATGGTTGGTAAAGAATCTTGACATTCAATTACCGCGTGCCCACCATTATTGGCATTGTGTTTTGCTCATGATGCCCTCAACACTCAAGGGAGACTGGCCAGCACTCAACATGGCTCACCCATATGAATATTTAGCCAAAGTATGAGAGGGACAGCCATCGATTATGAAGCTGCACCTTCATTTTTTTTAAAAATGCCCACCAATTGTTTAAAATAGCAAAGAAAATATGGGAACACCATTTCTCCCAACATTTTTGTTGACGCGTTCAGGAAAAGTGTAAGCGAAGGGGAAATGTTAGGAAGGGAAAATGCCAGCATAATGTGAGAGATTGTCCCACTGTCTCTTCAAGTAGAACTAGGCCTAACAACTTTACCGTTTCAACTTGATCGCTGTTCGAGTTTGCAAACAAGGCGTCCTGTTTTATCCCTGGTAGTGCTGCATCCCAGACATTAAGTGCACAAAGTTATACATTATCCCGTGGCATGTGTGGGCTCAGGGACGGCTAGGACTAGTCCTTGATGCAGAGTTTGAGGAAAATAAAACCTGGTAAAGCCATAAGCTCTCTCCTATTTCAAATGTTTATCTTTGCTTTGAGATTTGGGTAACTGCAAGAATTCATCTAAGGCTCTCTGCTTCTCGACAGATATCTATATTTTTGCAGTTCAGCAGTTCCATGTATATCATTTTTGACTTCAGTATTGGACCTTGTCAAGCATGGAATTAACCATTCAATTATATCCGTGCCACAGAAAACTCTGTTTCACATAACTAATGAGATGCAAAGTGAGTGATTGTGATTTGACATTATCTATTGTTTCATAACCTCAGTCATTCAGCCTGTACCTAATTTGTCACTTCATTTAATGTCGCATGTCGTTTGGTTTTATTTTTGACTGGTCATTAAGATGGCATATTCTTTCATCATTTGAATCATTGTATCTTTGCTGTCATCTGATTCAGAAATTACATGCTTCAGTCATCTTGTTTAAGGTGGTTATTAATACTGTTATCAGCACAGCTCATCCCTGGTTCTCAAATTCACTTGATCATTCTCACATAACAAACCAAGCATTGAATTGCTATGCCATCGTCCCTTCCCTAAATTCCATCAAAAAACTCTCCAGTGGGCAGTGGAGAAGGAAAAAGAAAGCTGCCGTCAGAAGGTTGCTAAAGTGACGGTGAAAGTGGACATCAGTCCCTTTTTAACGACAGGGCAACATAGCCCAACCAGTCCATGCCGAATTTGGTGCCCCCCCCAGTTTGTCCCAGTTGCCTGCATTTGGCCCATATCCCTTTAATCCTTTTCCTTCCATGTACTTATCCAAATGCTTTCTAAATGTTACCATTGTTATCATAGATAGAATCCTACAATGCAGAAGGAAGCCATTCAGCCCATCAAGTCTTCACTAACTACAATCCCACCTAGCCCCCATCCCCATAACCCCATGTATTTACCCTACCTTGTCTCCCTGACATTAAAGGGTAATTTAGCATGGCCAATCCACCTAATCCACACATCTTTGGACTGTGGTAGGAAACTGGAGTACTCGGAGGAAACACACGCAGACACAGGGAGAACCTGCAAATTCCATACACTTAGTGACCCAAGCCGGGAATCGAACCAGTGTCCCTGGTGTTGTGAGACAGCAGTGCTAACCATTGTGCCACCATGCAGCTCCTGCCTCAACTACTTTTCCTGGCAGCTCATTCCATATACACACTACCCTCTGCATGAAGAAGTTTCCCCTCAGGTCCCTTTTAAATCTTTTCCCTCTCACCTTAAACCGATGCCTTCTAGTTTTCAATGCCCCTCCCTGGGAAAAAGACTATGTTGTGTTCATCGTAACTATGTCCCCCGTGATTTTATACACGTCAGTAAGGTCACTCCTTGTTCTCCTATGTTTCAAGGAATAAACTCCTAGCTTGGCCAACCTCTCCCTATAACCAATGTTCTCCAGTCTTGGCATCATCCTTCAGAATCTTCTTTCCACTCTTTTCTGCTTATCAATATCTTTCTTATAACAGGGTGACCAAAATTGTCCCACAACAGTCCGAGGTACAGCCCAGCTTTGAGTGGGTAAAAATCTCATCTACTGCAACAGAAAACAAACGTGTCATTTTAGTTCCCAGATGTCACTAAAATAATCACTTCCCAGCTCTCGTCTTGGGTCACTGTCTGTGTGGTGTCTGCACGTGCTCCCAGTGTCTATGTGGGTTTCCTCCGGGTGTTCTAGTTTCCTCCCACAGTCCAAAAGGTGTGCTGATTAGGTGAACTGGCCATGCTAAATTCTTCCTCAGTGTACCCAAACAGGCACTGGAGTATGGCGACTAGGGGATTTTTCACAGTGACTTCATTGCAGTATTAATGTAAGCCTACCTGTGACAGTAATAAATAAACTTAAAAGAAACTTCAAAAAACTTAAATTGTGTATGCCGTATATCTGGGAGTTGGAGGGTAGGTCAGCACCCAAGATCATTTTAAAATCCCTTTCTTCATTGCTTCAATCAGAATGGTAGCTTTTAGTCGCCTCTTTGAATATTCCCCGTACACAGCGCCAGGTATAACGCATCAAAGTGAGGGTTAAATTATCAAAGCTGTGGCAGGAATTTTTCATAGTCTAGTCCATCAATAAATTAAATAGTGCATAACTGTCAATAAGTAGCGCTTCTTCCAATCTTGGCAAACAAAACAAGATCAAACGTTTGATGGTGAAATTACTGGATGGTTAGGCTTATCTTTGCAGGGAGAAAAACCTTGTTGCCTGTTTGAATTGAGGCACACATATTCCAGTTAACCAGAATAAAAATTTGTAGGTTAATAACAATGTTCCAATTCCATTCCAATTATCTTCCTGCACCCAGTGGTGCAGTAAGTCAGATTTTTGTCTGTTTGCATAACTAGCTATTCCTGGAACAGGTCGCTAGTCTATCACTGGGGGTTTACAGCTTGAGGGACACCACTCCACATCAAGCATGGCTGACCAGTTATCTCTCCCGCTCTTATCGCCAGCCATGGGCGTGTTTGGAAAGATTTGCAGGTTGACGCACTTAACCCATCTGGCCGTGTTATGAATGCATTTTCCTTAGCCATCAAGCCTGTGGTTGGTCTTGAATCTGGAGCTTCTGGTTCAGAGGGAGGGACACTACACGGACAAGACTTCCTGATAATAGTGTATGACCTGATTAGCATCCAAAGATATACAGGTTAGGCGGATTGGCCATGCGACATTGCCCCTTAGTGTCCAAAGATATGTAAGATTAGCGGATTAGCTCTGGTAAATGTTTAAAGTTAAAGTTTATTTATTAGTGTCACAAATAGGTTTACATTAACACTGCAACAAACTTACTGTGAAAATCCCTAAAGTTGCCATACTCTGGCACCTGTTCAGGTACACTGAGGGAGATTTTGGCATGGCCAATACACTTGACCAGCACATCTTTTGGACTGTGGGAAAAAACTGGAGCACGTGGAGGAAACCCACACAGACATGAGAAAAATGTGCAGACTCCACACCGACCGTGACCCAAGCCGGGAATTGAACCCAGATCCCTGGC
The DNA here is from genome assembly GCF_965287045.1 of Carcharhinus amblyrhynchos. Classification (NCBI taxonomy): domain Eukaryota; kingdom Metazoa; phylum Chordata; class Chondrichthyes; order Carcharhiniformes; family Carcharhinidae; genus Carcharhinus; species Carcharhinus amblyrhynchos. The sequence goes on from NC_137334.1 coordinate 85,605,356, forward strand.
CCTGTGAGGCAGCAGTGCTAACCACTGTGCTACTGTACCACCCCATGCATGGGGTTACAGGGACAGCATGGGGTGAGAGGGGGGTGGGGGGTTGGGGAAAAGGTGGGAGTTGACCCTGGGTATGAAGCTCTTTCGAAGAGTCGGAGCAAACTCGATGGGCTGAATGGCCTCTTTCTGCACCGTAGGGATTCTCTGATTCTATTCTGTCATCTTTTCAGGATGTAGCCATTTAAATGGATAATGGTTATGCAGTGGACATTACGCAATAACCATAACTTGTGCTTATATTGCACCTTTAATGTTTTCACCATCCCAAGACATATCACAGGATTATAACCAGGCAAAGCTTGATGCTGAGTCATTGTAGGAATGCTGACTTAAACCTTGATCAAAGAGATGGATTTAAAGGAGCATCATGGAGTTAGAGATAGAAGCACAAAGGTAGCATGGGGTTTAGGAAGAAAATTTGAGTCCTAGGATCTGGAATGTTGGATTGGCTTGGTCAGTAATGGCAGGTCTCGAACCTGAGACACTCTCAGGTGAGGTGTATCACTTAGTGGGAATGCAGACAGAGAACCAGACATGGGGGGTCAGAATGCGCAATATTTTCGAACCATTCATTTATGGGGAGAGAATGGGACATTGACGTCCATTATCAACATGCTCAACATGTGATCTGATCAAATGAGATCCCTGACCAAAGTGCTGTGCAGTAACTCTTATGCTAAAGGGATGACACGGTAGCACAGGGGTTACTGCTTCACAACACTAGGAATCCGGGTTCGATTCCTGGCTCGGATGACTGTGTGAAGTTTGTACGTTCTCCTCGTGTCCGCGTGGGTTTCCTCCGGGTGCTCTGGTTTCTTCCCACAGTCCGAAAGATGTGCTGGTTAGGTGCATTGACTGGAACAGGTGCCAGACTGTGGTGACGAGGGGAATTTCAGAGTAACTTCATTGCAGTGTTAATGTAAGTCTTACTTGTGACTAATAAATTAACTTTAACTAAAGTTCAGATAAATGCACTGTCGACATGCAAATGTTAGGTCTCTAGGGACAGAGGGGATTGAAATGAATGGGAAATTCATTGGATAATCATAGCCAGCAAGGAGGAACAATCTCTGGCAATGGCCTAGCTAGCACAGAATGCTACAGGTAAACACAGTCCCAGATGACCATAGACTGCTCTCCCCTTTGAGGAAGAGAGCTGACTGGTGGGGCTTTTAAACTGAAGATCACTGCACCTCAGGGTGGGGGGGTGTGGGGGTGAGGTCAAGAAGGCAGGGCCTTCATGAAAAAGAGCTCTACTGTTCACCAACTTTATCGGGGCAAGTAAATAGGTAAAGGAATGGGAAAGTCAAACACAGAAACAAATGGACCTGCAGAAGGAATCACAAGTTGCAACAGGTGAAAGGTAAACTGGCAATGACATTCCAAAGTTCTTAGCTCACAGCAAGAGTAATCAATGATTAGAATGGGCTTCCAAAAAGAAATTAGTGGCAACAAGAACTCTGAAATCATTGAAGAAACAATTAAATGTTGTAAAGTGAGCATTGTAGACAGCCCAAGCATTCTTCATTATCCACAATTATCTCATGATACAGCAGCTAGATGCAGGTGCTAAGTAATGGAAACTAATTGGATATAGTCCTGACAACTTCATTTTTCAGGAATATAGTTGTCCCTGACTGATTATAGGCATCCCTGACAGTAAATGACTGCGCAGAAGTATACACTCACTCAACCCCTGTTGAGAGATTCTTATCATACCTGAATCTCATTTGTCTTCTGTTCGTGCACAGAATGTAGATTTTGACTTCTAACTTGGCAAGAATAGGCTCCAAAGGAATCATGAGGAAGGTACTTGCAACCCTTGGTTCCGACTGTGCGAGAAGCGCAAATATTAGGTAATAGCTCAATTTTCGATCACACTAAATTTGGTCAGTATTCTACGCGTTGGTATTTGTGTTCTGTGGGAGTTTGTATGGTTCTGAGCAATCTCTTTCTTTGAAGAAAATGGCATGACATTTAGAATATTCATGCTGCAATCTGTGTGTTCAAAAGAAGAATGATAGTTATTTAGCTTCTTATCATTCTTCTTCGAAGTGTTTCAAAGCTCCTATTCAATAGCACTGTCCTTTAGAATAATTCGTTGTTACGAATGTAGCAGCCATTTTACACCCTGGAAACCCAGCAATGAGACGAATTGCCATTTCATTGGGTTTCCATCGAGGAAGGAAAGCTGTTATTACTCTTCTATGAGTTACGCTAAGGCATAAACTAACTTATTACTGAGCTACCAGCACTGTAAATTGAGGGGTTATTTTCATGTTTCATCAAAGCAGCAGCATCTCAGAAAATCCGGCATCTCCTCAAGGCTTCAGAGTCAGCAGTTCAGCTTAAGGGGTTATGTCTTAGACCAAGACTTTAAAATACCCAGAGGAAAATGTGTCACTAATCGGGGCAAGTTGCGTCAAAGAAGTTCGGCCAAAATTAATTGGCCTTTCCTGTATGGTTTTGCTTGGAGGTGGCTTGAAGAGTGGCAAACTCTGCCTACCGAGATACACTTGGTCACAGACAGATGCTGAGGTATTTCGTGAAGATTAGCAGGGGAAGTGGAACCTCCATCTGCCATTCACAAGGTTTTCTGTGTCACAGAGTGTGAGACTGGGATGTGGGAGCTTCTTAACCTAGCAGTTCCCTTCTGAGTCTCACAGAGACATGACACAGCACAAGACGGGAGAACGGTAGACCCACTAAAGAGCTGACATGAAATCTGAATACCCACTGGGCAAATGGAGGATTCTGTTGCTAGGAGCAGGAACAGATATTCGCCCCCGTTGGGCCTGCTCCATGACTTAACAATATCATGGCTGATTATCTACCTCAACGCTTTCCCACACTACCTCCATGTCACTAGTGACACTTGATGTCATTAGTACCGAGAATTCTATCATTTTCTATTTGGAACATGCTCAATGACTGAGCTTGCACATCCCTCTGAGGTAGAGAATTCTGAAGTTTCACCACCTTCTAAGTGAAGAGATTCCTCCTCATCTCAGTCCTTAGAATCATTGAATCCTACAGTGCAGGAGGAAGCCATTTGGCCCATGAAGTCTGCTCCGACCACAGTCCTGCCCAGGCCGTAGGCCCATTACCCCATGTATTTACCCTAGCTAGTCCTCCTGACACTAAGGGGCAATTCAGCATGGTCAATCCACCTCACCAGCTTGTCTTTTGGACTGTGGGAGGAAACCGGAGCACCCGGAGGAAACGCACGTGGACATGGAAAGAATGTGCAAACTCCACACAAACAGTGACTCAAGCTGGGAATCGAACCCGGGTCCCTGGTGCTGTGAGGCAGCAGTGCTAACTGCTGTGCCACCGTACCACCCTAAAATTCTGCAAACATCCGTCAAACTGAATGAAAACCACCGCCTGCTGCTGCCTGATTTCGAACAGGGCACTTTTCACGTTGTGAAGCAAGCAATACAACCACTATGCAATGGGCTCCACCCTGAAGGATTGAATGGGTAAGGTGTGTTTCTGTTGAATTATGCTCCACTGGCACTTGCACATTAGGAACCTCTGCCCCCAATGGCATTTACTGTGACGGGTTCAGCGATGGGGAGTGCCAGCGGGTATGATCCCGGGAGAAATGTCAGGATTACATCCTGTGCGCAATCTGGAGAAATGGTGTGTGTGGTAAAGAAAAAGTGTATTGTCAATCTCATTGGGAATTCAGGAGAAATTTCTTCATCATTGGGAATTGCTGAGCTGAAAGGCATCGATACAGTTAGGAGGAATCTAGATCAGTACATGAGCAAGAAAGGAATTGAAGGATATGCTGCGTGAGATAAAGTGGAAGGAGCTTCACGTAGTGCATGAACGCTGACCAGATGGGTCAGATGTCCTACTTACGTGCTGTAAGTTCTGTGTAATTCTTCCTCTCAAAAAGGAGACTGTTAGTGTCCTTTGAAATATGTATGAATTTTACGTAAAGTAAATGACAATCATATCCTGAAAACCGGTCTAAACTTATAAGAGTCCAAATATCTGTAGGGTAGCACAGTGGTTAGTACTGCTGCCTCAGAATGTCAGGGACCTTGATTCAATTCCCAGTTTGGGTAACTGTTTGTGTGGAGTTTCCACATTCTCCCCATGTCTGTGTGGGTTTCCTCCGGGCGCTCCGGTTTCCTCCCACTGTCTAGAAGATGTGCTGGTTAGGTGCGTTGACCCGAACAGGTGCCGGCACAGTAACTTCATTGCAGTGTTAATGCAAGCCTTACTTGTGACTAATAAATAAACTTTACTTTGTACTTTGAATTGCCTCGATATTCCCTAACTTTCTTAAAGCCTTCCTTATATCACTGACTATTAATGACAACATGTTAATTGGACCACTGTCTTTCCTTTGGCTTTATGCTTCTTCAGATAAGTCTCCTGTGTTTTATTATTATGTGGGAAGGCAGCGAATGACCCATTTTCTCAATGTGGCGACGCTGAGACAAGCAGCATCTGAAGGAATTCTCAAGACCTACTTTCAGAACCCAAAGCTGCACCGGTGTGGGGGGATGGGAGCCATCACTTTGATGTGGAATCCAATGTACCAATCAATGTGCAGCAGAATGACAGCTCTGACATACGCGAGGATTTAGCTTCACTTCCAAGTTATTCTCCACGGAAGAATGCTGAAGAGGTAGCCCTAGGACTAATTATACTGATCAGCCGAGGAAGAAATAAACCAGCAATGTGAATCAGCTTTGCGAGTAAGCGGCGCCAAATTATTAACTGTAACTGAACTGAAAAGATATCTGTAAAGATCATCAACATTTACCAATATGATGGGTCGCACTGGCTCCAGAAACTGCGTGCTGCCGACTCTGTTTATTAAATAATTTTCTTTCCTTTCCCCCTCAACTTGTACGCTGATGATAGAGTGTCGTTCAGGCTCAAATATACTTTACTACAAAGGGCCGATCTCACTTGCTGTCACTTCTTTTAGAGGCATCTTCGTCAAATTGTCACCTCTTCGTCTCTTCTTCAAGGTGATTCATGTGATGGAGATAGTCAGAGCTACATCCCCCGTTTCATTAAAATTGCAGCCAGAACCCATTGTTGAAGCAGCTTCCATAAATTATTTCAAAAGGCAATTACATGGCCGATGGTGAAGAGGAATATGAAAGGTTACAGTGAAAGAACAGAGAGGGATGGATGGGATTACATTAGATGGATTTTGGAGATGGGAGGGAAACAAGAGCACCACAGACTTAATGGGCTAAATGGCCTGTTTCTGTGCTGCGGCAAGCTCTGAATTTATTAACCCAGCTAATATGGATGATACTTATTCTTCAGGCATGGCTTCTGTTACCGAAACTTCAAATACAAGGACGTGAGAGCACAATATGGCAACATACCTTATCCATGCTTCTTGAGTTTGTAGTTCATAGAATCATAGAATCCTACAGTGCAGAAGGAGGGCATTCAACCCACCAAGTCTGCACCAACCACAATCCCACCCTGAGCTTGTCCCCATAACTCCATGCATTTCCCTAACTAGTCCCCCGACACTTAAGGGGCACTTTAGCATGGCCAATCCACCTAATCCGCTAAGGCATAGTTACATACAAGTTAAACAAGATGGGTTGTAGCGGGCACACTTTTGATTGGCATGTGTGGATCGGACTGAGATTACAGGTGGAATTCTCCAACCTCCCAGTCGCGTGCTCCTCAGCAGCAGGAGGTGGTGCGCCGTTTACTGGTGGCAGGATTCTCTGGTCCTGCCGCTGACCATGGAAATTCCCATTAATGTCAGCCCATGCCATCGCGAAACCCACAGAAGTGGGACTGGAGAATCCTGTTGGCATGAATGGCCCAGAGAATTCCGCCTTGCATCAATAAACCTCTACACAGGGAGCATGGGATTGATAACTTCCTCCCCAGGAGAAAGTACCGGATAACAGAGTGGATATGTTACCAGACTGGTAATATAAAGATCTTCTTACAAGTTTATTCTGTCATGGGATGTGGGCATCGGCAGTAAGGTCAGCATTTGTTGCGCATCCCTAATTGCCCGAATGTCTGGCTAGGTAATTTCAGAGGGTTAATAGTCAACAATGTTTATGCGAGGTCTGGGAGTCACACATAGGGCCAGAGCGGGTATCAACAGTAGATTTCCTTCCCTGAAGGGCATTGGGGAACCAGATGGATTTCATGACAATCGACAGCACAGTTCCATGGTCACTAACACTGAGACTAGCTTTTAATTCAGACTTTACTAATTCAATTTAAATTTCACGGTGGGATATCCCTGCCCCTCCTGATTGCTAGCCGAGTGAGATTTCCACTGTGCCACTCTCTCCCTCAACGATCTGGTGATAGGAATTCATCTACTTGCTGTGACACCTAGAGACTTTCAATTCAGTTAATTAAATAAACCTCTGGAAAAGAAAGCAGGAGGGGAGTGGGGTTCTGGTACTGTTACTGGACTAGTAATCCAATGATCCAGAGGAATGCTCTGGGGACCTTGGTTTGACACTCATCACAGCAAATGGTGAAATTTGAATTCAATAAATATCTAGAATTAAAAGTCTAACGATGACCATGAAACCATTGTCGATTGTTGTAAAAGCCCATCTAGTTCACTAACGTTCTTTAGGGAAGGAAATCTGCTGTCCTTATTTGGTCTGGCCTACATGTGACTCCAGACCCACAGCAATGTGGTTGACTCTTAAATGTCTTCTGTTATCAGTTCAAAGGCAATAATGCCTAAATGAACAGAAAAAAATGAGAATAATCGTAAAATGTCATTTGTTTCACCTCTGGGGAAAGGAGATCTGCTGTCCTTATCCTGTCTATTTGTATTATTTATTATTAGTGTCACAAGTATGTTTACATTAACACTGCAGTGAAGTTACTGTGAAATTCCCCTCGTTGCCAACTCCGGCGCCTGTTTGGGTGCACTGAGGAAGAATTTAGCTTGGCTAGTGCACGTCTGTCGGACTGCTGGAGGAAACCGGAGCATCCAGAGGAAACCCACACAGACACGGGGAGAATGTGCAAACAGATAGTGTCCTGAGGTTAGGCCAAAATTGAACGCTGATCCCTGACACTGTGAGACAGCACGGGGTCACCTCGCCACCCTAAATCTCCCTGATTTTGCAGGTACTTTTAAGACGATTTCAGAAGAGTTAGGTAAATTGCCCATGCTAAATTGCCCCTGAGTGTCAGGTGATTATTGGGTTTAAAATGTGGTGTTACGGGAATAGGGCCTCCTTGGGATTGTGGTCAGTGCCACTCCATGGGCCGAATGGTCTCCTTCTGCACTGTCGGGGTTCTGTGATTCTATGGTGTTGGATGGCCTCAGAAAGTAGCTTCTATGCACAGAGAGAAGATGAGAAAATCAGAAAGTGGTCTTGATCTTCTATGTGCCACTATACTCTGCAGATGCAATCCTGCTTCTCCTACACCGGAGATTAAAGCATTGTGGGGAATCCAACACCGTTCGGCTTAGAATAACAGATGGACAAATCATTTTGCTTTTATCAGTCTAATTTCATATTTAGCAGACGGAAGCTCTACAATCCTGACATTGATCACCTCTTTGTTGTAATGATGGCTTCTTGCACAACTATTGCCTCAATCCATTTTCCCAGAAATTACTAACCCTATCCGTGACAAATTCCCTTGAAACGGGCAGTGTTGCAGCCAGTCTAAAGCGGAGTTCATTGAATGCTCTTCGACTGAAAAGTGGAGCAGAGATCAGGGAATCCAGCCTACAGATTAAGAACCAGTTACCATATTTTCCAAGCATTTGCCATGATTCTCATACTGTTGATGGATAGGAACATAGGAAAGTAGACCATTTGGCTCCTCAAGTCTGCTCTGCCATTTTGTAGGTCTGTTGTGATCAATGGAGGACCAAAGCTGAACCCTGAAACATAGAAACTAGAAGCAGGAGTAGGCCATTCAGCCCTTTGCACTTGCTTCACCATTCATTTTGATCATGGCTGGTCATCGAATTCAATATCCTCATCCCTTCTTCCCTCCTCCCCCACATCTCTTGATCCTTTTCGCTCCAAGATCTATATCTAATTTCTTCTTGAAATCAGACCGCCTTTTGGCCTCAGCTACATTCTGTGGTAGTGAATTCCACACATTCGCCATCCTCTGGGTGAAGAAATTTCTCCTCATCTCAGTTCAAAAAGGTTTACGCCTTACCCTCAAATTATGACTCTTAATTCTGACTTCCCCACTATCAGGAGCACTCTTTCTGAATCTACCCTGTCTAACCCTGTTAGAATTGTATAAGTTTCGATGAGATCCCCTCTCAATCTTCTGAACTCCAGTGAACATCATCCTAACTGACTTCATCTCCCCTCATATGGTAGTCTTGCCATTCCCAGAATCAGCCTGGTAAACCTTCGCCATACTCCCTCTATAGAAATCCTAATGTTTGTCCCCAGTTTATTACTGTGTGGGCACAGTGGGGAAAGTATAGAGAGATGGGTCAATCAACACCCAGGGAGGTGGTTAGTGGCAGGGGAAGTCAGGAGTTAAGCTTGGGGCTGGGTGTAATTGAGAATGGGAGGCCTGGAAGTGTTGGCTAGACAGTCAGGACTTAGGTTGGGCCTGAGGATAGAGACAGGGTTTGGCATAGAGGGAATTCAGGGGTTGTTTGGACCTGGAGCGATAGTGGGGGCAGTGGAGTGGGGGGGGCGGAAACGGGGGTGCAAGGGGAAGGGAATCAGGGAGACAGGTTGAGCCTGGATGATTGCAAGACAGTCTGGAGTTGTTCGGGTCTGAGAGTGGGGTTAGTTAGGAATTGGAGAAGGTTGAGGTAAGAGAGGTTGGGGTAAGAGCACAGGGAGTGTTTACTGAGCCCTTTGAAGTATTTGATGCTGTCTGCCAGCCCAGAACAACACAATTATTCAATGGCCTACCTCTTCTTATTTATCTGCATATCCTCCTACTTTCTGTGGGATAAAGGTCTATTGACAAGCATAGGTTTGTTTGGTAGCATAAGCTTTCGGAGCGCTGCTCCTTCATCAGGTGAGTGGGAGTCGGGTTCACAAACAGGGCATATATAGACACAGACTCAATTACAAGATAATGGATGGAATGCAAGACTTGCATTACCTGTTAGGTAATCCAGCCTTTACAGGTACCGACAATGTGATGGAGAGAGGTTTAATCACAGGTTAAAAAGGTGTGAATTGTCTCTGGCCAGGATAGTTGGTGAGATTTTGCAAGCCTGGGCAAGTTGCGGGGTTACATGAACCCAAGATCCCGGTTTACTGACAAGCATCTACTCCGCTTTCCAGATGAAAAGCAGAGACACCTCTGTGTTTGGTCTGGAGCATTTCCAGTGAGAGATTTATGCTGACCACAGTAATTGCTGGAACAGGATGCATCTGGCTCCTTGGAAAATGTTTCAAGTTTGGGATTTAGATTATAAATTAGGGAAGAGCTGTGTTGTTTTCTGTGCCAGGATGTGCCAGTCTGCATCAGTCCTCCAAGGCCATCTCTCCACCGTGTTAATTATTAAGTGAGCAGCTCTGCGAGTTGCTTGGAAAGCATTGTGTGATTGACTGAGGATCTGCAGCCCCTGTTCCAATTCTCTGGCTACCGAACGATCCAATGTTTCTCCCCCTCTAACTATTGGAAATTGTATAAGTGGAACAGGAAACAGGCAGCTCTCTGCAACTCAAGGACTGATTGCCAACTTTTCCACAATTCCATTCTGGCTTGCTTACAGGTGGAAGATTGCAGCTCGCACACGAAATCTCCGGATTGAGTTCATTAATTGCCGTCTACAACACTACAAGAGGTAGAGACAGGGTGGATAGTCGAAGGCTTTTTCCAAGGATGGAAATGTCAATTACAAGGGGGCACAGGTGAGAGAGGGAAGGTTTAAGGAAGATGTGCGGGGAATGCTTTTCACGCAGAGAGTGGTGGAAGCAGAGGAGGTGGTGGAAGAAGGCACATTAATAACATTTAAGGGGCATCTGAATGGGCACATGAATAGGGAGGGAATAGAGGAATACGGACCAAGTAAGGGCAGAAGGATTTTTCTTAGGTTAGTTGGGCATCACAATCGGCACAGGTTTGGAGGGCTGAAGGGCCTGTTCCTGCACGGCACTTTTCTTTGTTCTTTGTATGAACAGAATTTACATTCCCAAACTGCCACGGTGCTATTTGAACCTACAATCCCTAATTATTAATCCAAGCCCATTGATTACCCATCGCGTAACGTTGGGCTCTGCTGGTGCTCTGAGTAGCGAGTGCAGCAGACGATTGAAAAAGCAGGTTCTGGTAATTCAAATATTGTGTTCACTTGACGGATTCATCTTTTAAAACAAATGCAAGGGGTTGCAGGATTACAAGTGAGGGGATCAGGGACTAACGCGTCCCCGTAGTAAGGGGGTCAGGGGTTATGGGGGAAAGGCAGGAAAAATATCAGCCACGGTTGAATGGTGGAGCAGACTCATGGGTCGAGTGGCTTAATTCTGCTCCAAGGTCTTATGATCTTATGTATGAGGAGTACAAAGGAAAGAGTAAAGAAAACTGGTCCCAAGGCAGAACAATTATTCATGCAATCGTAGGAATTTTTGGCACAGAGGACGCCGATCAGCCCATTGTGTCTGGTAGCCAACAAAGAACAATCCAGTCTCATCCCCCTTTCAGTGTTTGGTGTTTAGCCCTGTGTGTCACAGCACTTTTAGTGCATATTCATACTTTTAAATACAATGCGGGATTTTGCTTCTGCCAAGTTTTATGACCTATCAAGCACATACCAACAACAATCCCACCCAGGTTCTATCTCCATAACTCGACATATTTACCCTGCTAATCCCCCTGATATTAACGGGCAATTTAGCATGACCACTTAACATAACCAGCACATCTTTGGACTGTGAGAGGAAACTGGAGCACCCAGAGAAAACCCACGCAGAGATAGGAAGAATGTGCAAACTCCACACAGTAACATAAGAACATAAGAAATAGGAGCAGGAGTAGGCCATCTAGCCCTTCGAGCCTGCCCCGCCATTCAATAAGATCATGGCTGATCTGTCGTGGCTCAGTTCCACATTCCCGCCCTCTCCCCATAACCCTTAATCCCCTCGCTTATCAAAAACCCATCAACCCGCGTCTTAAAAATATTTAGCGAGGCAGCCTCCACCACCTCAACGGGCAGAGAATTCCAGAGATTCACCACCCTTTGAGTGAAGAAGTTCCTCCTCAACTCCGTTCTAAACCGCCCCCCCTTTATCTTGAGGCTGTGCCCCCTAGTCCTACTGTCCTTTCTGAGCGGGAAGAGTCTCTCCACCTCTATCCTATCCATCCCATTCATCATCTTATACGTCTCAATGAGATCTCCCGAGGCTGGAATTGAACTCGGGTCCCTGGCGCTGTGAGGCAACAGTGCTAATCTCTGTGCCACTCATTAAAAAAGTTCTACTCAACTCTCCACTATTCCTCTTAACAGTTACTTTAAATTTATGGCCCCAATTATTGATCTCTTTGGAATCGATGTATCAAGGCAACTTATAATTTTACCTCAATTAAACCTTTGCTCTGTCACCCTTCTCAATAAAACAGCCACAGCCAATTCAATCTTATCTCACAGATAACATTTTCCAGTCCTGGCAATATTCTTCTAAATGTTCTCCATAACCCCCTCTAGTGCCAGCACATCCTTCCTGTAATCTGGTGACCAGAATTACAGGCAGTTGCAGTATAACTAAATCCAGTTCCTGCAAAACCACTCTTCCCTTATATTTTATGTTATGGTGAAGATAATATCTCTTAAGCCTTCTGAACAACCCTATCTAACCACCCTGCTGCAGACAAATGTCGATTGACATGCACTGCAAGATCTTTCACTCCTGTATACTTTTCACTATCCTACTGAGGAAGCAATAGCCTCGTGGTGTTATCACTAGACTATTAATCAGAAACTCAAGTAACGTCCTGGGAACCTGGGTTCGAATCTCACCATGACAGATAGTGGAAGTTATATTCCATAAAAAAATCTGGAATTAAGAATCAGTTGAAACCAGTGTCAATTGTTGGAAAAGCCCATCTGGTTTACTAATGTCCTTGAGGGAAGGAAATCCTCCATCCTTACCCTGTCTGACCGACATGTGATCCCAGAGCCACAGCAATATGGTTGACTCTCAACTGTCCTTCAAGGGCAACTAGGGATGGGCAATAAATGTTGGCCAGCCAGCAGCACCCATGTCCCATGAATAAATAAAAAAATTTATTGGTGCATAACTACCGATGGGCTGGGCTGGCAGTTAGGCCAGAGTGCCAGTCTGCTTGCAATCCTTGAAATCCAGATGTTGCTACCTTGTCAGGAAAGACAAGATTTATGTAGTGCAGTGCGCTCCTGGGCCTACCATCAAGGCAGCTCTGATGCAGGTAATTAAGACACACACCACCGCCACCACCCCCCCCCCCCCCCCAACCTTGTTATGGCACTAGCTATCATAAACCAGGTAAGTTTAAAAATCCAGCTAAGTTTGAAGCTATGGAGAATGTACGTGCATTAGATAAGTGGGTAATATTTGATTGGGGACGTGGTGTGGAATGGTTGGGCTGGGGAAAGAGGAGTCGGGTCAGGTCTGCGAAAGGTGAGGGGATACTCAGATCAGTCTTGGTGGGGGAGTGTGGTCATTTGGACCTTGTAGCTGTGAGTCAGACCTGGAGAGGGAGTTGAGGGGCAGGGGGATGCGGCGGCTGAGGTAGGGGTGTCAGATCAGGCCTGGGGGCAGGGAGGTAGTTAGTGGTGGGGGAAGTCAGGAGTTAAGCTTGGGGCAGGGCGTAGTTGAGAATGAGGGGCCTGGCAGTTTTGGCTGGGCAGTCAGGAGTGAGGTCGGGCCTGAGGATAGAGTCAGGGTTTGGCCTAGAGGGACTTTCTGGGGTTGTTTGGACCTGGAGCGATTGGGGGGGGGGGTGGAAATCAATGAGGAAGGTTAGGTTGGGCCTGGTGGATTGCAAGACAATCTGGAGTTGGTCAGGTCTGGGAGTAGGGGAGTAGGTGTTAGTTAGGAGCTGGAGAAGGTTGGGGGAAGAGTGGTGAAGTTAAACATTGGGTTTGGAATGAGGGTGTGAGTCAGGTCAAGACGAGGGTGGGGTGTGGTGGTGGCAGAAGGAGTTAGCTCAGGCCTGTGGGAGTATGGTCTGGGGATGGTGGGGGGGGGGGGGGGGGGGGGGGGTGTTGGGAAAAGTTCTATGGGGTCACTTTGGGAGGGGATGGGGCAGGGATGTGGCGTTAGGAGTAGGTCAATGTTATTGTTATCCAGAAACTAGAAGTGTTTTTAATTCTTTTAGCATTTTCTGGGTAAGTATAGCTATAAGACAGTTGGAAGCATCCAAAGTTTGTGAATTAAGTTTGCATTTTTAGATGGTTCCCACTGCAGGGCAATTGTTCATTGGAAATTTGAAGTTCCTGGGAAATTCTCGTGAAGCCCTTACCTGCAAAGTTCCAGGAGTGATTCCCCAGCATACCATTTGGGATATTCCCCAGTTACACCATCCTGGAGCTTAGATGTTACAGCTCCAAGTCTATATTCCCTTGTATAAAAGCAAAATACTGTGGATGCTGGCATCTGAAATAAAAATAGAAAATGCTGGAAAATCTTAACAGGTCTGACGAAGGGTCATTTGGACTAGAAACATTTGGCTCCATTCTCTCCCCACAGATGCTGCCAGATCTGCTGAGCTTTTCCAGCATTTTCTGTTTTGTTGTATATTTCCTTGGCCTATTTACTCTCCACAATTGCTTCACGTCATGTTCACACAGTGAATTCCATTTGCTACTTTCCTGTCCATCTGACTGCTCCATTGATATTTCACTGCCACCTACAGCTTTCTTCGTCATCAACAACACAGCTAATCTTTGTATGACCTGCAAACTTCTTAATTATGTCCCCTACATTTCAGTCCAATTCATTGATGCAGGGATGGCACAGTGGTTAGCACAGCTGCCTCACAGCTCCAGGGACCTGGATTTGATTCTGGCCTTGGGAGACTGCGCACCTTCTCACCACGCCTGTGTGGGTTTCCTCTGGATGCTCCGGTTTCCTCTCACAGCCCAAAGATGAGCAGGTTTGGTTTGATTGGCCATGATAAATTAACAGTAGTGTCAGGGGGAGTAGCAGGGTAAAAATGAGGGGGAATGGGAATTGGACCTGGATGGGATTGTGGTCAGTGCAGACTCAATGAACTGATTTACCTCCTTCTGCACTGTAGGGATTCTATGGTTCTATATGTGTGGTTACGGGGATAGGATGGGAAGTGGGCCTGAGTAAATTACCCTTCAGAGAGTCAGTGCAGACTCAATAGGCCAAATGGCCTCTTCTGCACTGTCGGGATTCTATGATTCTAAGGTCTAGAAGAAACAAAGACGGCAGCAATTTTGCAGTTGTGTTTGAAAAACATCTGTGGTTTGCCTATTTGCAAAATCGAGATTGAGAAGAATCAGATTGCTGAGAATTGATGAGAGATTCCTTCAGAAACGATGGTTCGGTATCTGAGGAATATGGCCCGACAATACTGGACAACCTTACAGTAGATCAGCTATCATCCTTCAACATAAAATTTAAAGTCAGTTAGCTGATATGATTAGAAGGAGCTAGAGTGAAGGTTGGAGATTGATGAGGGAGGTGTCTCACATGAACACGTACATAAGTTTGTCTGCTTAAGACTGATGATAACTAAGGATGATAGATGCAATGCTGAAGTCTGCAATAAGGTTGAGATAGCCAGAAGTAATTTTGTGAAGATGAAGGATGTGTTAAGGACCAAAAAATATCAAGATTATAACAAGGTAAAAAAAAACCCTGGTAAGATGATACATTCTGGCCATTTTTCTGTAAAACTCAGAAACCTGAACAATAAATAAAGATACGTGGAAGAAAATCGAGGCCTTTGAATTTTAATGCTGCGATACACACTACAAATTCCATGTGCAGAATTTAAGACAAATAAAGAGGTGCTTGAAACTGCAAAAGCAAAAAGATCTCTGAAAAAGCCAGGAAAGAAAAATGTTCATCACTTTGGTCATTTTACCAAAACTCAAAAAATGCAGAGACTTCCTCTCCAGGTCAAAATGGCATGGAAAGAGGAAGAAACCTAATATTGATGATTGTGGGGGAGGGGTCTGGTCAGGCCTTGTAGATATGTATCAGAACTGGAGAGCGGTGACGAGGGACAGGGGAGGGGGGTGATGGTTAGGGGTGTCGTGATAGGCCTGGAGATCTGAGAGTTGGGGCTTGGCAGGCGTGGGTGCAGGAGGTGGGTAGGGCCAGGATTTGGTAATGGAATAAATCAATTGTTAGGCCTGGAGTGGGTGAAGTTGGGAGTCAGGGCAGGCCTGGAGGCACAGTGGTTAGCACTGCTGCCTCATAACTCCAGGAACCTGGGTTCAATTCCGGCCTTGGGTGCCATTTGCACGTTCTCCCCATGGGTTTCTTCCGGGTGCTCCGGTTTCCTCCCACACTCCAAAGATGTGTGCGTTAAGTAGATTGGCCATGCCAAATTGCCCCTTAGTGTCCCGAGATGTATAGGCCAGGGGGATCAGCCATCGGCAATGTGTGGGGTTACAGGGATAGAGCAGGGGAGAGAGCCTGGCTAAGGTACCCTGTCAGAGAGTCTGTGCAAACCCGCTGGGCCAAATGGCTTCTCTGCACTGTAGGGATTCTATGATTCTAAGCATTGCCAGGTGACAGATGGAACAGGATGGTTGCAGGCGAGCTATTGTGGATGTGTGAGGATGACACAAGACAAATCATTGTGACATACCGTTATAGCAGACTTGCTGCTAGGAGTAGCTGCAAGCAAGACAAACTGATGTGGGGACAGTACAAGATTGTTTTTGCAGAATGCTTCAAGGGGTTGCGCAGTCTAAAGGTTAACGTGAGTGAGTCAGTGTTTGATGAGCTGTAGTTGTACAATGCCAAAGGTTAATCCCGAATTCAGTTCTGAGTACAAAAGGAATGAAGAAGTGATTGACTGTCTTGATTTGGGTCACGTGTTCACCAGGCTGCAGAGTGGAAGGGAGATTAACCACACAATCCCCACACTCACTTAAAGCTTCAGCTGCGAAAGAGTTGGAAGTTTATGAGTTTGGTCGACACAGATTACTCTTGCTTGATGCTGAGCATTTAATTCCAGATGGTCATCAGAGGACATTTTCCACCCACCGACATAGATATGAGATTCAATGTTCATTTCAAGAGGAGGAACAGAAAACAAAACTGGATTAAAATTATATTTTGAACACAAGAGCCGTAATTAATAGCTATGTCAGCTGTGGGTGTAAATCCTGTAATGGTTGCTAAACCTTGCGAGCGGTTAGGACTGGGATTTGCACTGGCAAGCAAGTCTTCTTCCTTTCCTCCCTCCCTCCCTTCCTCCCTTCCTTTCTTCCTCTTTTCCTCCCTCTCTCCCTTCCTTCCTTTCTTCTTCACTTCCCTCCCTCCCTCCCTCCCTCCCTTCCTTCCTTCCCTCCTTCCTTTCTCTCTCCCTTTCTCCCTCCCTTTCTCCCTCCCTTTCTTCCCCCCTCCTTCCCACCTCCCCTCCTTGTGTGTGCATCGAGCTGAGAGGTTACCTGTGTTATTTCTTTAAGTTGCCTGCGATTAGAACATATCTTATCCAGTTAGAGTTTCAATCAAAGGAACATCCTTCGTGGTGCTTCCTGATCATCATTGGGAAGAATATATTCCACATATTCTTCATTCTTTGGAATGTTAGTTTACAATAATTGGGATCCTAAATTCTAGGTTTTGTTTTTTTCTGAACCTGAGTGGAAAATCAAATGATCTTAGGATATTCATACACGCCTTCAGTTAATAATTTTGAAAGAAACAAATAAAAGATTTCAAATAATGCATGCATTATCTTGACTAACATCACTTTAAGGTAGCTCAAGATTGTAGGACACAGTGATACAGGTCAAAAATGGTGTCCAGAAGAACAGAGTCATCAACTTATGCCATAAACATCTGGCAAAATAGATGCATGAATTCAAAGGTTTGGTATATGGTCTGATAGGGGCATCTATTTTTTGGATGGATGGGCTGAATGGACTCCGTCAAATTATATTTGTGTTGTTGGTTAGTTGTGTTCTCAGTACGCATGTTCAGTGATCTGTGCCAACAACTGTATGATCTGCAGAAAGTGTATACAGCATTGGTTCCAAAGAAGAATGGAGATTTTGTTGGGATTTATCTAAACTTTACTGGGAAAGTAACAATGTGTGTTTCGCATCTGCACTAAAGCAATGTATGTTAATAATGGCTGTGATTTTCCTGGAGTTGGGTATTGCATAGTATGACCTATTAGTTAGACCTATTTTTGCACACTTCACTTTTAATGTTTTAGCTCACAGGTCTGCTGGAAATGTGAGCTGATAATGGTGCATCAGGAAATTTGATGAAGAATGGGACAGGCAGGGTGCATACTTAATCGATGAGGCTTAACAACTGAGAAATAAACAGAGAAAGGATTCAGAAGAAGATTACGGAGAGTTGGTCATTTTTTTGTCAAAACAAGCTATGATTGCAACACAACATTCTGCACTCTCTGACTTCCTTCTCTATGAATGGTATGCGTTGTCTATATAACGCACAAGAAACAATACTTTTTACTGTATACTAATATATGTAGCAATAATAAATCAAATCAAAGTACAGAAAAATAAATAAAGAGATGGAAAGAACATTTGCATTGAGAGATAGGAAAAGAAAAATATGTTTTTTCTCAAAAATTGACAAGTTTAAAACCTCTAACAACAATTCACAAAGGAATGTGACTGCAATTTTTTTTAATTGTTCACTACTTGGGAAGAGAAGTTAATTAACAGATATTAATACTTATTGTGTTGTTAAAATGATTCTTAAGCTGTTAATTAATCAATTAACTTTCTGAGACAGTTTTAATGGGCAATTAATGTGCAAATCCAACAATGTCATGAGGCTCACAGAGAGGTGAAGTGTGAGGTGCTATTTTCGCAATGCTAACAACAAAGTGATTCAAATCACCCAGCAATTTGTCCTAATTTGCAATTTGTAGAGTATTTCTTCCGCGCCACAGGTTTTTGGTGAATTCCCACATTTGTATTTGTGGGCTAAGTTATACATTCCTCGAGTGGGCATGTTTCCCACGGTTACCCAGGGGTGAGGAGTGGGAGTGGGGCGGAGGGTGGTGCGTGGGGAGGTTGCAGGTCATCCCACCATCTTCTTGCCCCACCCTGAGCTCACACCTATAATATGTGGTGGGGGGCAGACGCTGAAATTGGCAACCCTCCCACCATACTGAAATGAACAGGTAATGGTCAATTAGGCTTGCTATCTAACCAATTTACTCTAATAATACGAAGGTGAGGGTTCGCTCCTTGACCTTTGCCCTTTGCAGATCAAGGAATGCCCACCCCCCCACCCCTAAGGTTAAACACCCCGTCCTTCCTACCCTTTTCCTCCCTTACACCTTTCCCCTCCCATCCACCTCTTGCCCTAATTTACACAAATCCTCTCAGCACAAGATTTTGGACTTCTGTGTTCCAGGGATCCAAAGCCTTGAGGTCCTGCCTTCAACAATAGTTCTGGGAGTGAACACTGATGCCTCCCTGGTGCTGCCATACTTATGTAGCTGCTAGTCCGTCATGTTATCTAACTCACCGGGACTTGAGAAGCTGAGTTACAGAGAGAGATTGAATAGGTTAGGACTTTATTCTCTGGAGCGTACCAGAATGAGGGGAGATTTGATAGAGGTGTATAAGATTTTAATGGGTATATATAGAGTGGATGCAAGCAGGCTTTTTCCACTGAGGCTAGGGGAGAAAAAAAATCAGGGGGCATGGCAGGAGCCATACCAAGCTCTAACACAACCAGCAAGAATGCTTTCTATGGTGCATCTGAAAAGTTGGTGAGAGTCGAAGCAGACATGCCAAATTTCCTTAGCCTCCTCAGAAAGTCGAGATATTGGATGGGCTTTCTTAACTATAACCCAACAGTTATCTTTCAAGCCAACCCGAACCCGAGAAGGAAATGTTTGAATTATATCACATAGAAAATAGAACTGTAGCAAGCTGAGGGAGGCTTCACTTCTGTTCAGAATAAGCTGCTTAAAGAATGAAGTTGTTTTAAACCATCCTTAACAGCATGATTTATATTTAATGAAGGATAGATAGCCTGTAGAAGTATTTATAAGGCGATGAAATTTTTATCACTGTGATAAAGTCTGCTTTGTGAAATTGGCTTTCTGACAAAGCTTTCCTACCGAGAAACACATTGGCTCGAGCTCTGGGTTTATCTAGAAATACCCTATTAACTTTGAGATTTACTTCACATGCACTTTGAATAGGGTAGGGGAGGGAGTAATCATAAGATGGATGATATATATGGAGAGGTACAGTACTGCTAAACATTTCTCCCTGTGTGTTTTGTTTGTACTGATATGTCTTTACATGGAAATACACACAGGGTTTTTGTTTTGTTCAGAAGTTAAACTTCATATCAGGCTCATGCTGGAATGTCTCCTGCATCACATCTGAATATTGGCCACTTGGTCGAAGTATTTAGTCCATGTCTTGTGGCCCTGTAAGGAATGTAGAAAGAGCATGTGATAATATAGCCAAAAGAGAAAATGCTGGAACATCTCTGCAGGTCTAGCAGCATCTGTACGGAAATGTTGGATCTTTTGTTGGATAGTAACTTTTGGACATTGCCTGGCACTTGTGTGGCATGAATGTTACTTGCCACTTGTCAAAGCCTGAATGTTGTCTAGGGCTCGCTGCATATGGCCGTATACTGCTTCAGTTTCTTATTTGTTTCCGTACTCCTCTTTGGTCTAAAGTGTTTGAAGCTAATCCCAGAACATCTACTGTCACTCTGATTGAGATCAGTTAACAATGTAATCAAAGTTTAAATATACCTGGCATATGTAGCTTTGTTCCAGACTGTGCTGAAGATTTGGCTAACAGAGCTAGTTGTTATAGAATTTATAGAAACCCTACAGTGCAGAAGGAGGCCATTTGGCCCATCAAGTCTACACTGACAACAATCCCACCTAGATCCTACCCCAGTGAATCCACTAATTTATCCCACTAATCCCTCTAACCTACGCACCCCAGGACACTTAGGGGCAATTTAGCATGGCCAATGCACCTAACCCGCATATCTTTGGACTGTGGGAGGAATCTAGACCACCCAGAGGAAACCCACGCAGACACAGGGAAAGCGACCCAAACCGGGAATCAAACCCAGATCCTTGGAGTTGTGAGGCAGTAGTGCTAACCGCTTGGGTAGAAGGCTGGATGAGATCGAGAATAAAGAAATTTATGTAAATCCACAAATGTTTTATTGAAATCATTTGCATATTCATATGAAAGCATCACACCAGATCCAAGATCCAACCACAAAAATTCAACTTTCGTAATCCTTCTAGGCAAATAAAAGATCAAAAGCGTATATTCAAATATAAAGCTGTTTTGTATTTGTCCCCCATTGAGTGTGACACAGATACATCAATAATAACTATGCAGAATAGTTCCTCCAGTCAATGGCTTCGATCTTGATTTGACACAGTCAATTAGTGATGCCGTGTAAGCATTTTAAATGCACTTTTCCATAATTAGTATCGTTAAAACTACTTGATTTGCTGCCTGAACAATCTTACTTTCATACCTCTTTTCTGTTTGTGACTGGCCCTAGTTGAGTGGGAGGATTATTACTGCAGCAGAATAAAGCACTGCACAGGTCAAAAATACCACGGTTGAGTGCAGACTATACATCTTTCAACTCTGCTCCAGTAATGTGTCTTATCTGCAGTCTCAGCACACTACTCCCTGTTGCACTTGTGAGACCCTTTTCCTTTCTTTCCCCCATTTTCTAATGATTGGTGTCAAATGGAGGGCAATCTTTTGCACACTGTATGCTCATTTGGAACTGTTTCAAGTCTACCCAAACTCGACTCAGTTAGTAATGTTACAATCCAGGCCAGAAACTCTAAGGTGTTTTATACAGTGAACCTAGACCCTAAATCCTTACTTTTGAATTTGGCATAGGCGAGCATGGGTGTTTCACTCCAGGTATGTTTCAAGTGACCCACTAGGAAGCTTTTATCAAAAGGTTTATTTAAGAACACAGTTAGAATATAATAAAAGGATCTAGCATAACTTTTATCAATTAGGTTCACAGAGTCATAGAGGTTTACAGCATGGAAACAAGCCCTTCGGCCCAACTTGTCCATGCTGCCCTTTTTTTTAAACCCCTAAGCTGGTCCCAATTGCCCACATTTGGCACATATCTCTCTCTATACCCATCTTACTATGTAATTGTCTAAACACTTTTTAAAAGACAAAATTATACTCACCTCTACTACTACCTCTGGCAGCTTGTTACTGACACTCACCACCCTCTGTGTGAAAAAAATGCCCCTCTGGACCCTTTTATGTCTCTCCCTTCTCACTTTAAACCTCTGCCCTCTAGTTTTAGATTCCCCTACCTTTGGGAAAAGACATTGTCTATCTAGTAGATCGATGCTCCTCATTATTTTATAGACCTCTATAAGATCGCCCTTCAGTCTCCCACTCTCCAGAAGAAAAAGTCCCAGTCTATCCAACCTCTCCTTATAACTCAAACCATCAAGTCCCAAAAGCATCCTCGTAAATCTTTTCTTCATTCTTTCTAGTTTAATAATATCCTTTCCATAATAATACAATATTACAAGACTCAAACATGATAGGACATAAACCTTAACAGCTAACTATTTATGATGTTCCAAGTCAACCACCAAGCTATAGAGATGCAGCCCCTTACAGACTTGGCACAAAAAGCAAGTATGCTAGTATGATGCTGGATTTTGCAGTTTTTTAACAACTGCTGTGAACTTGTCCTTTCCATGTTGGATCAAATCTCTGAAGCTTCCCAGTCCTGGAACTTTTCAAAATGCCTTTGGAGAGAGAGAGAGACAGAGTCAGAGACACTCCCTGCTTCCACCAGCTTCTAACAGCAACTCACAGACAGCAGTGTTTCCAACTCCACAGAGAGGGGAAAACAGGAGAGACTGAATACTGTCTCAAATCCAGACAACATCTGAGAAAATGAAACTAAAACCTGGACTTTTCTGTAACAAGAAAACTCCTCAGGTATTTCACCTGACCTGTCAATCATCCCCAAATCAAGTTCCACTCAACAATCCGCAAAGGACCATAAAACACCAGGACACTGCTTTAGGCCAGATTTAAAATTATCATGATATTCAATATATTGCTGCAGTAACAATTAGAGGACACTGGTTATAGGCAAAATAACACCAACAATGTCCATATGAACATAAGAACATAAGAAATAGGAGCAGGAGTAGGCCATCTAGCCCTTCGAGCCTGCCCCGCCATTCAATAAGATCATGGCTGATCTGTCGCTGCTCAGTTCCACTTTCCCGCCCTCTCCCCATAACCCTTAATCCCCTCTCTTATCAAGAACCCATCAACCCGCTTCTTAAAAATATTTAGCGAGGCAGCCTCCACCACTTCAACGGGCAGAGAATTCCAGAGATTCACCACCCTTTGAGTGAAGAAGTTCCTCCTCAACTCCGTTCTAAACCGCCTCCCCTTTATCTTGAGGCTGTGCCCCCTAGTCCTACTGTCTTTTTTGAGCGGGAAGAGTCTCTCCACCTCTATCCTATCCATCCCATTCATCATCTTATACGTCTCAATGAGATCTCCCCTCATTCTTCTAAACTCTAACGAGTACAAGCCTAGTTTATTCAGCCTCTCCTCATAGCTCAATCCCCTCAACTCCGGTATCAGCCTAGTAAACCTCCTCTGCACTCCCTCCAGGGCCAAAATATCCTTGCGCAGGTGCAGCGCCCAAAACTGCACACAGTACTCCAGCTGCGGCCTCACCAATGCCCTATACAGCTGCAGCAAGACCTCCCTACTTTTATATTCAAACCCCCTCGCTATGAACGCCAGCATCCCATTCGCCTTCCTGACCACCTGCTGCACCTGCAAGCTGGGTTTTTGCAACTCATGCACAAGGACCCCGAGGTCCCTCTGCACCGTCGCCTGCTGCAGTTTTTCGCCACGTAAGTAATAGTCCTTCCTACCATTCTTCCTACCAAAGTGGACCACCTCACACTTGCCAACATTAAATTCCATTTGCCATTTCCTGGCCCATTCGCCCAGCCTATCTAGATCCTTCTGCAGACTCTCCACACCCTCCGCACAATTTGCCTTTCCCCCAATCTTGGTGTCATCAGCAAATTTCGACACCCTGCACTCGGTTCCCTCCTCCAGATCATCTATATAAATGGTAAATAGCTGAGGCCCCAGCACCGACCCCTGGGGCACCCCACTAGTCACCAACCGCCAATCCGAATAGCACCCATTGACCCCCACTCTCTGCCTCCTATTTGACAACCAATCCTCTATCCACGCTAACACCCTACCCCCAACTCCATGTCCCCTGACCTTCTGCAATAACCTCTTGTGAGGTACCTTGTCAAACGCCTTCTGAAAATCCAGAAAGACCACATCCACCGGCTCTCCTCTATCCACTGCCCTAGACACATCCTCATAGAACTCCAGTAAATTTGTCAGACACGACTTCCCTTTAATGAAACCGTGTTGCGTCCGCCCTATCAAGCAATTCCCTTCAAGATGCCTCGCAATTTCCTCCTTAATGACGGATTCTAACATTTTACCTACCACAGACGTTAAACTAACCGGCCTATAATTCCCCGCCTTTTGCCTGGCACCCTTCTTAAACAACGGCGTAACATTAGCCGTTTTCCAATCTTCCGGCACTTCCCCGGAATCCAGCGACGTCTGGAAAATAACCACCAAGGCATCCACTATCATCTCCGCCATTTCTTTCAGAACCCTCGGATGCATTCCATCCGGTCCTGGGGACTTGTCCACAATCAGCCCCTCCAGTCTGTCGAGCACCACCTCTCTAGTAACAGTAATGTCATTAAGACCCTCCATTCCTACCACCTTTCCATCGCTAACACCCGGCAAATTATTCACGTCCTCCTCCGTGAAGACAGAAACAAAAAAGTTATTCAAGACCTTAGCCATATCCCCATCCCCTACCACTAGCTCCCCTTTCTCATCCTCTAAAGGACCAACGTTCACCCTAGCCAGCCTCTTCCTTTTTATATATTTATAAAAACTCTTGCTATCCTTTTTTATATTAAGTGCTAGCCCAGCCTCATAGCTTCTCCTACCCTCCTTTATCAACTTCTTTGTCAATCTTTGTTGACATTTAAACCTTTCCCAATCCTCTTCTCGCCCACTGCTCTTAGCTACTCTAAATTCCTCCGCTTTTAATTTAACACTTTCCTTCACCTCCTTCGTTATCCACGGCTTATTACCTCTCTTCCTACTGTCCTTTTTAACCATCGGAATAAATTTCTGCTGAGCACCAAGAAAGACCTCCTTAAAGATCCTCCACTGCTCCTCAGCAGACCTACCTTCCAACGCACTCCCCCAGTCCACATTCGCCAATTCTTCTCTCATCCTACCATACTCCCCTCTATTCAAACAAAGGACGCGTGTCCGGGAACCCGCTTTCTCCTCCTCCATCTGCACCAGAAACTCCACCATACAATGATCACTCTCTCCAAGAGGATCCTTCACCGCAAGGTCCCTAATTCTACCCGCCTCATTACATAGCACCAGATCCAAGATAGCTCGCTCCCTCGTCGGCTCCAACACACACTGTTCAAGGAAATTATCCCGGCAGCATTCCAAGAACTCCTCCTCGAGCCCACCTCGTCCAACATGGGTCGACCAATCAATATGCAGATTGAAATCTCCCATAACTACTGCTGTCCCATTCCTGCATGCCGCACTTATTTGCGCGTTAACAGCCCGCCCCACCTCCAGATCATTATTCGGGGGCCTATAGACGACACCCACCAGCGTCTTCCTCCCTTTGCTGTTCCTAATCTCCACCCACAACGATTCCACGTTCTGCTCTTTGGCTCCGATATCATCCCTTGCTACCACCTTGATACTATCCTTAATCAGCAGAGCTACGCCACCCCCTCTTTCCTCCTGCCTATCCTTCCTAAACACTTGATAGCCCTGTACATTCATCTCCCAGTCCCCGTCACCTTGCAGCCACGTCTCTGTAATGGCCACCAGATCGTATCCATTTGTGTCGATCTGCGCCACCAGCTCATCCACTTTATTCCGAATGCTTCGTGCATTCAGATAAAGCGCTTTCATCCCAGCCTTCACCTGGACCCTATTTGCTGTAACGCCACCAATTGGGACATCCTTGGCCTCTTCCCTTACCTGTACCCTATCCTTAACTTTAGACCTCGTAGCGTCACCTACCCTCGCACCCTCCCCCCCCCTAATTAGTTTAAAGCCCTGTCTACAGTCCTCTTTACTCGATTCGCCAACACTCTGGTCCCAGCACGATTCAGACCAACCCCATCCCGCCCGAACAAGTCCCACCTACTCCAATACTGGTGCCAATGCCCCATAAATTCGAACCCATTCCTCCCACACCAATCCCTGAGCCACCCATTCACTTCCTTTATCCTGTCAACCCTACGCCCGTCTGCACTTAGTTCAGGCAGTAAGCAAAGGAACATTTTTGCTTTGGATTAAAATATATTTCTTAAAGGTCCAGTATCATCACATTATTCAGAGAAGCCTTTTTAGCCTTTATTGTAAATCTAGATCCTGGAATGAAACCATTTTATTTTTGTCTGTTTGGGATGCTGGGTCTAGTCTTTGGGAATCTTAGTCGTTAAGTGGTCTCATTCTGAATATAGAAAGTTATGACACTGAGATCATAGTATGTAAATAATAATATTATCGAACATAGAACATGAAACAGTACAGCACAGTACAGGCCCTTCAGCCCTTGGTGTTGTGCTGAGCTATGTCCAAACCCAAGATCAAGCTATCCCACTCCCTATCATTCTGGTGTGCTCCATATGCCTATCTAATAACCTCTTGAAAATTCCTGACTTGTCCGACTCCACTATCACAGCAGGCAGTGCATTCCACACCCCAATCACTCTCTGAGTAAAGAAAGTATTAAATACTATTAATCTGAAAGTTTGCCACTATTGAAGTATTGAAGAAAGGAATTTCACGCCAAGGTGTTAAACACACAAACCAGCCTCTCATCCATTGACTCTATCTACACTTCCCACTGCCTCGGCAAAGCACCCAGCATAATAAATGACCCTATGCACCCTGCATATTCCCTCTTCCACCTTCTTCCATTGGGTAAAAGATATAAAAGTCTGAGGTCATGTATCAACGACTCAAGAACAGCTTCTTCCCTGCTGCTGTCAGACTTACCTCACATTAAGTTGATCTTTCTCTACGACTTAGCTATGACTGTAACACTGCATTCTGCACTCTCTCGTTTCCTTCTCTATGTACGATATACTTTGTATAGTGTGCAAGAAATAATACTTTTCACTGTATACTAATACATGTGACAATATTAAATCAAATCAAATCAAAAGATCAAATCGTTCAGACACTTATGGTCAAAAGGTGTAATTTTAAAAGCCAACACATGAACAGATGTAATGTACCATTCATCAGCCACATAATTCACCTCATACTCTCATTTACTTATTCTGTTTAGTCAGCCGTTTGCCCACAAGATTGATCCAGCAGAAAAAGATGCAAAGTCTGTTCTACACTTCTTGTAACAAGGGAGATGTGTTAACAATCTGTCCACACAGCAGCAGGCCTGCCTGGCTGTCCTGTTACAGAGTAGTGGCAGCTAAGCAGGTTTCAAATCAAATGCAGGCTCCAATAAATTATTTACAGTGAGTGCAATGCAGCACTCCTGAGATCTCAATATGAAGTCAGCGCTCCATACAAAAAAAACATTTAGAATTGTTCCATTGTTCTCTCCTTTATCTAATCCCGATCTATAAGAGCGATTTAACTGATAATTACTTGTGCAACAATGCATGGTTAACTTCGGCCATATAACTTAACCTGAGTACAAAACACTGAGGATGAATTTATGAATAGATAACGTGAACTGAGATCACACTGATGTGCTCAAAAGAGCACAAGTGTACTTCTCTTCCTGCCACCTGAACCTCTAACTGAAAAACAAGAGGTGTGAATGGTAATTATGCTGTTAAATGTGACCCCAGCCTTAATTCTAAACCCTAACCCTAATCTTCTTGCCTTCTCCGCCTTGCCCTTCGTCTGAAGTGTGGTGATCCTCAGATTAATTCACTACCAGTCAACTCTCCCCCTCAAAGGAGAGAACAGCTTTTGGTCCTCTGGGACTTCAACGGCTTTGCCTTTTACCTAAATGTTATGTTAAAGTCCAACATGTTTATGTGGTATCACGAGCTTTCAGGGCACTGCTCCTTCATCAGGTGACGTCGACTTGAGTGGGTTCATGATCTGTCATCATTTAGGGATTTTTGTCTGCTTTCTTGCATCTTTGTAGAAACTTGACGTCTGTGTCGATATGTGCGATCTTCTTGGAGATCGTCTCCACTTTGAGCCGATGTTTTGCGGTGTCAGTGGTAGCCATGATGTGGAGATGTCGGCATTGGACTGGGGTGGGCACAGTAGGAAGTCTCACAACACCAGGTTAAAGTCCAATAGATTTATTTGGTATCACAACCTTTCGGAGTGCTGCTCCTTCATCAGCTATGGAACTATAATTGACCTGAGTACTATTGGACCAGGGGTCAAAAGATAATTATTCATATTTTATTTTCACCAATATAAAAGCACTGGGTTGCAATAACTATCAACATTTTGGGGGTTACCATTAACCAGAAACTGAACTGGAATAACTATATAAATACCATGGCTGCCAGAGCTGGTTAGAGTCGAGGAACTAGACTCACCTCATCACTCCCCAAAGCCATCCACCATCTGCAAGGTGCAACTCAAGATGGAATTTTCTCCACTTGCCTGGGTGCAGCTCAAACAACACTTGAGAATCTTGACACCGTCCAGGGCAAAGCAGCCTATTTTCTTGCTCCCTCCACCATTGATGAGCAGTGGCAGCAATATGTGCCATCCAGAAGATGCACGGCAGGAACTCACCAAAGGTTCCTTCAGCAGCACCTTCTAAACCCGCGGTCATTACCATGCAGAATGATGGGGGAAATTCCTCCCTTTTTCTTTTAAAACAGGACACCCTGTTCAGATGTCAGCCTCATTAAGAGGGTTGGCACTGCTCAATGGAGATTGGTGGGAGCTGCAGCCCCAGGAAGAGAGATAGAGTGCCATCTCTCATGGGAGTGGAGAGGAGGAAGTCAGATCCTGGTGCTTAGGTTCCAATCCCCGATCCTTTGTGAGAGCTAGGACTCTGTTAGATGAAACGATGCCAGCTGCTGGGGATTCCATCCCATAATCTCAGGGATGTGTCCTTTAGTTGGGTCTGATAGCAGGGAAGGAACTATTCGTGGAGGCCAGGTTCGTGGGGGAAGTAGGGGTGAAAAGAATCTTCTTCTCCTCTTGGACCACAAGCAATGCTGGTTAAACCCCTTCATTTTGTACTGTTTCCAACATCGACAAGCTGAGGAATTGGGGTGAAGAATAGTCGAGGGTGTAGGGAGTGAGAGATTGTAGAGCAGCCTGGAAAGTGGTTCAAAGTGATGGGGAGATAGGACATGGTGGAGGCGGGTGGAGGGTGTTAAAGACTCTGAGGGGAGCCCAGGGGTGTTGTAAAGGAGCTAGGCTTCTGGGATTGTGAGGGCGGGGCATGTTTGGTGGGGGTTGAGATGCCAGGGGAGCTCCAGTGGAGGGGGATGGGGGTGTGGAAGGGTGGGGCATTGAATCCAGAGAGCAAAGGCAGACTGAATTAAAACTTATACACAGCTACATTGTCACCACCAAATAGGAAATTGCAAAGAATTAAGAAACACTTTAGCTGAACAGAGACCAGCAATCCATAATTCTCAGAACAGAAATAAAAGCTAAGAGTTGAACCAAAGTCCTGTTATTCAATGACACAATAATAGCTCATAGTTAACTGTGAAAATAATATTTGCTTAAGGAGGGACGTGAACCAGTTAGAAGACGTAACAAATAGATTTCTGATTAGATGAAAATGCAAACAAGTATGAAATAATGAACAAAGAAAATTACAGCACAAGAACTGGCCCTTCAGCCCTCCAAGCCTGCACCGAACACACGGCCCATCTGAACTAAAACCCCCATCACTATCGTATCCGTTTCCACTACCTCCCCTGGCAGCGAATTCCAGGCACCCAGCACCCTCGGTGTAAAAAAACTTGTCTCACACCTCTCCTTTAAACCTTTCTCCTCGTACCTTAAACCCATGCCACCTAGCAATTGACTCTTTGACCCTGGGAAAAAGCTTCTGTCTATCCACTCTGTCCATGCCCTTCATAATCTTGTAGACTTCCATTGCCCTTCAACCTCTGTCATTCCAGTGAGAACAAACCGAGCCTTTCCAACCCCTCCTTATAGCTAATATTCCCCATACCAGGCAACATTCTGGTAAATCTTTTCTGTACCCTCTCCAAAGCTTCCACATCCTTCTGGTAGTCTGGCGACCAGAATTGAACACTATATACCAAGTGCAGCTTAACTAAGTATCATATAGTGAGAGATATTAAATGAATACAACATCTTATGGAGCTCCCCAGAATATGGTGTGCTGTCTGTAAATGATCCAATTGCTTACTGACACAGTCAAATCTGTTTCTACCAGATTCATTGTGTGTCCCAAATACTTTTTGTTAATTTCCATATATACTGAGCCCTTGTGCTTTGCTGACCCATGAATCATATGGAATTCTAATTAAAAATCTCAAAGAACACAACATCAGTAAGAGATATGGTTCGTTGCTGAATTGTTATACAACTTCATGCAACTTTGCCCTGAGCATAGATCATTTGTTGTTTTGCGAATCATTTCATAAAATCTCTTCAATGTTTTAATAGCCATAAGTTATAAGGGTAATACTGCTATTAATGTAATGGTCGCAGTTAAGATTTCAACTCACATAGTGAATGAGTTTTCTGTTCTGTGATTTGAAATTCTCATTTGCTGTGTCTCCCTCCTTTCTTGCTCTCTCACTCTTTTCTATTCTTTCACCCACTTTCGCCATTCACCCCTCTATTTCTCTATCACTCTCTTCTCTCCTACCCCCTCATTCATTTTCTCACCTTCTCCCTTTCTCCAGTTCTTTATCTCTCTGCCTCAAACTTACTCTTTGATCCTGTATGATAATATTGACATTGCCTTCTTCACCAGGAGCACATGTTTTCTTTAATGGGTTTGATCAATCTTGCTGACAGTCTGTTCGAGTCCATCTGTCCAAAACTTAGTCGCCACAACATTGACCCTATGCCTTCCCATCCAGGTGCAAATGCTGCAACATACTGTATGCTGTTAGGTAGAATGAGAAGTCTCACAACACCAGGTTGAGGCCCAACAGATTATTTGGAACCATGGGCTTTCATAACACTGCTCCTTCATCATAGTGAGTGATGAAGGAACAATACTCCAAAAGCTTGTGATTCCAAATTAACCTGTTAGACTTTAACCTGGTGTTGTGAGACTCCTAACTGTGCCCATCCCAGAGGTCAGCACAGTAGCACAATGGTTAGCACAGATTCTTCAAAGCGCTGGAGACCTGGGTTTGATTCCGGCTTCGGTCACTGTCTGTGTGGGGTTTGCACATTCTCCCCGTGTCTGCATGGATATCCTTTGGGTGCTCCAGTTTCCTCCGACTGGTCTGAAAGACGTGCTGGTTAGGTGCAGACATGAGGTGCAGACACGCAGACATGAGGAGAATGTGCAAACTCCACACAGACAGTGACCCAAGCCGGGAATCGAACCCAGGTCCCTGGAGCTGTGAAGCAGCAGTGCTAACCACTGTGCTACCATGCCGCCCCTTGTGGTATTATCTAATGATAACACCACAAGGCCATCGCCTCCCCTTAGTTACTAGCTCATGGACCAGTAATTCTCTGGCTTGCTCTGCTTTGCTTCACATCAAAATTTAAACACGTTGATTCGAAGTTCTGAGCAGCACAATGAGAGAGCCAGCACTCAATGGATACAATCTGAAATGATTTGATAAACTTACTGTTAACACTGACACTTACACTGCTGCCACTTTCAGAGGGTCCTTATTTAAGCTGTGCAAGTCCCTTCTTCTCAGACACTCAGGCCTCTTTCAATATGAAAATAAGACAGACATGGGGCCCCTATTGCCGTTTGAAGAGAGGCTTCTTACGAAAGAGCCAAGAGGCTTCATCTTAAATTATACCTGTGGGATCAGGAGGAGCAGGTTTAACCCTCTCGCCCCCACAGAAGTGTTCTAGGTTGCTGCTGCTCCAAGCTTTGCCTGCGATCGGGACGGCACATTCTGTTAGTAGTTATGGTCCCCTTATTGAAGGAAAGGGGTTATTTCATTAGAGGCAGTTCAGAGAAGATTCATTAGAATGATCCTCAGGAGGGAAGGGTTGTCAGGAAAAGTTAAACAGTTCAGGACTCTACTCATTGGATTTTAGAAGAATGAGAAGTGATCTCATTGAAATATATAGGATTTTTAAGGGGCTTGACAGGCTAAATGCTAAGTGGACGATTCCCCTTGTGAAAGAGCCTAGAGGACAGTCTCAGAATAAAGAGGTGGAATTTCTTCTCTCAAAGAGTTATGCACCTTTGGAACTCCTTGCCACAGAGACTGTGGAGGCAGAGTCCTAGTGTATATTAAGGCTGAGATGGATAAATTTTTGATCAGTAAGGGAATCAAAGGTTCCCAGGAAGGGGCAGAAAAGTGGACATGAGGAATGTTGATTAGCCATGATCTTATTAAATAGAAGAGCAGGCTTGACTGGCTGAATGGCCTACTCCTGCTCCTATTTCTGATGGACTTATGGTCTTATTCCCCTCAATCCCCCCTTCCATCAACTCCTTCCTCCAGAGTTGGCTTATTACCAGCTCCAACTAAAACTTAGAATTGACATCCAATGACTCCATCCATTGGTCTCCATGTGTACTTGGGAAGATCACCTACTGAACTCATCGGCCTCATCAAACCTTACCCAGATGCAATGCTTCATTTATCTACCGGGGATCGTGAGCCAAAACAACATGCTTGGTGAAAACATTTTGACTATAACAATGCTCAAAGAGACTCAACCTTGCAATGAAAGCAGATAATTCTTCAGCTTTGGCTCAGTTGGTAACATTCTTGCCTCTGACGCATGCAGAGCTCTGTTCAAATCCCATTCTAGGATTGAACACAAATCTAACAAGGTTGACCCTCCAATGCAGTACTGAAGGAGTTGCCTGAGATGCCATCTTTCAGATGAGTTGTTACCATCTGCCTGCTCAGGTGCGATGTCAAAATGTGTAGCTCTATTTCAAAAAAGAGTGGGGAGGGGGTGGTGGGGATTGGAGGGGGAATCTCTCAATCAAAATCACAAATGATCTAATCATTGTCACGTCGCTGTCTGTGGTAGTTTGCTGTGTCAAAAGTGATTTTGATTTGATTTGATTTATTATTGTCACATGTATTAACATACAGTGAAAAGCATTACTTCTTGCGCGCTATACAGGCAAAGCATACCGTTCACAGAGAAGGAAACAAGAGAGTGCAGAATGTAGTGTTACAGTCATAGCTAAGGTGGAGAGAAAGATCAACTTAATGCAAGGTAAGTTCATTCAAAAGCCTGACAGCAGCAGGGAAAAAACTGTTCTTGAGCCGGTTGGTACGTGACCTCAGACTTTTGTCTCTTTTTCTCAAAGGAAGAAGATGGAAAAGAGAATGTCTGGGGTGCGTGGGGCCCTTAATTATGCTGGCTGCTTTGCCGAAGCAGTGGGAATTGTAGATAGAGTCAATGGATGGGAGGCTGGTTTGCGTGATGGATTGGGCTACATTCATGACTTTTTGTAGTTCCTTGGGTCTTGGGCAGAGCGCAGTATACATTCAAATCTTTATGTTTCTCTCAGCAGTCCTAATGAAGAGAGATAGTACGAATACAACACAGAATTTTTTTTTGTTTGGCGGCCTATAAGCTATTTCAGGAAGTGATCTTTATTAGTCAATGTAACATCACATCATGCTGGAGTAGAGAATTAGTCAAATGCATTACCTAAAATGAGGTGCAAGGGATCAGGATAGACCAAAAAAGCAATATGATCACTTAAGGAATAAAGAATATTATCTAAGTTACAATGTGCAATGATCATCACATTTGATAACTACTGAATTACTTAGCTGTGTGAATCACGTCATGCTCAGCATATCTCTGTGTTTCACTGAATAATTTTTCTTCTTTCGATGAGATGTTAAGGCCCCATCTCCATGCTTAGCTGTACGTAAATCATAGTGCAGAAGGAGGCCATTCTGCCCATCGAGTCTGCACTGACTCTTTGACAGAGTATCTTCTCCAGGCCCTCCATCCCTGCATTATCTTCATAACCTCCATTTGCCATGATTAATCCACGTAAGCTATTCATCTTGGGACATTAAGGGGCAATTTATCATGATCAATCCACCTAACCTTCACATCTTGGGAGTGTGGGAGGAAACCCATGCAGACATAGGGAGAAAGTGCAAACTCCACACAGACAGTCACCCAAGGCAGGAATTGAACCCCGACCCTGGAGCTGTGAGGCAGCAGTGCTAACCTTTGTGCCACCGTGCCACTATTTCATAGAAGAGCAGGGGAATTATCCCCAGAATCCAGTGGCCAATATCTGCCCCTCCAGCAAAATCACCTAAAACAGGATATCTGATGTTTTCTTGATGCTGTTGTGGGAGTTTGTCGAATACAAAATGGCTGCTGCGTTTTGTACCTCACAACACTCCCACATAACAACAATGACTGGACTCTAAATTTGAGTGCACCCTCAAGCTTTCTGTGCCCCACAGTCCTTTCACATTTGCACTATTTAGATTCTTCCACCTCTCCTCACTCCACCGAAATCGATCACTTCTCCTTTCTTCCTCTTAAATTTCACTTAAGACCATAAGACATAGGAGCAGAATTTGGCCATTCGGTCCATGAGCCTGTACCACCTTTCACCTGATGAAGGGGAAACGCTCTGAAAGCTCGTGCTACCAAATAAACCTGTTGGACTTTAACCTGGAGTTGTGAAATTACTTGCTGTGCCTACCCCAATTCAACACCGGCAACTCCACATCGTGGCCACCATTCAATCATGGCTGATAAGTTTCTCAACCGCATTTTCCTTCTTTTTTCCCACAACCCTTGATCCCTTTACCAATCAAGAACCTATCTATCTCTGTCTTTAAGTGCACTCAATGACTTGACCTTATTTGGCAATGAATTCCACAGATTCACCGCCCTCTGGATGAAGAAATTCCTCCTCATTTCAGTTCTAAAGTGTCATCCCTTTACTCTGAGGCTGTGTCCTTGGATCCTAGCTTTCCAATGAGTGGAAACATCTTCCTCAGGTCTATTCTATCCAGGCCTTTCATTATTCTGTAAGTTTCAATGAGATTCCCCCTCATCCTTCTAAACTCCATCGAGTACAGACCTAGAGTCCTCAGATGCTCCTTGTACGTCAAGCTTTTCATTCCCGGGATCATTCTTGTGAAAGCTGTGTGACTGGCCAATTCCCCGGGTGTTCTGTGTCTTGCTGAAGGATGTCACTATATCCTCCTTTACTGACCTTCATACTATCTATACATTTTAAAGTTATGTCCTGTACATATAAGCCCAAGAGTGGGATTCTTTGGTTGGTCATGCCAGTGGGATTCTGTGGTCCCACAACAATGAATGGAGATTTGGTTGAGTGCCAAATTCTCTGTCTTTGCTTGTAGCGGTGATGGGGCATGAACGGCTGGGGAATTACTGCTCAAGTTATCAACATAAAAAAAATTAATATGACAAAAAATACTTTTTCTCACCCCATTTATTCTTTTGTGTAATCTGAAATTTGTGACTTCATGTTGGACTTATGGAAACTCTCCTTCACTGTTTCCCTTAACAATATCTTCTATATTTTGATAATATTTAGTCGGACAACTTTTAACTTTAAAGTCAACGGAACTGTGATGAGCCTTCGTTTCAACTCAGTGATAACAGAGGATTGCAAATAAATACAAAGGCAAACTGGGAGCTTTGATAACACAAGTTTTAAATATTTATTGGAGCGAATGGGATCAAAGGTTATGGAGGTAAAGCAGGATTAGGCTATTGAGTTAAATGGTTAGCCATGATCGTAATGAATGACGGAGCAGGCTCGAAGGACCAAGTGGCCTCCTCCTGCTCTGATCTTCTATGCTTCAGTGTCACAAGTAGGCTAACATTAACATTGCAATGAAATTATGATGAAAATCCTCTAGTCACTTCATGCCAACGCCTGTTCAGGTACACTAAAGGAGAATTTAGTGTGGTCAATGCACCTGACCTGCACATCCTTCAGACTGTGGGAGGAAACTGAAGCACCTGGAGGAAACTCACACAGACACGGGGAGAATGCGCAGACTCCACACAGGCCGAGCCCCAAGCCTGGAATTGAACCTGGGTCCCTGGCGGCTGTGAGGCAGCAGTGCTAACTATTGTGCCACCACACCACCCACACAAGAGAAGAAGCCTTATTAGGAAGAGGAAGGATGGCTGGGTAGGACGGGTGGAAACACAGATGGATGGATAGGCAGATGGATGAATGGACTCACAAAGGGAGGGTTCAAAATGAGATTGAACATGTGAGGGGTGTTGTGGCTAACCCCTGTCCTAAATACTGGAATGAGCCAGTGGTATTTTCTGGTCCTGCATATTCTTGCGTGTACTCCAGTATTGTGTGTAGTCTAGAAGAACATTAGCCATGATCACAACTATAAAAAAGAGAGATAAGTTTTCATGGAGAGAGAGAGAAAAAAATAATGGAGGCCAGTGGTGAGAGAAGGACTGCTGTCAGATAACAAGCTTTTTATGTGTAACGCGACAGAATTCAAATTAATTGTGCATCAATATGGCGAAATGACAAACTGGGATAAGCTCCCCTGAGGAAATTGCAATATTATTACAGATCTATGTTTAGATGCAAAGGGGCTCAGGTAATATTTAGTTAATGCTAAGCACCTAGATAATGCCGCTCTTGAATTCACAAGCTTAATGTAAGTCGCACTGATTCTTCACTAAGCGTCCTTGACGTTCCAACACCATAGCCACCAGGGATTATTTTCCACCGCTCCCAGGAGCCTGTCTCAAACAGCACTTTCACTTTACACAACTTGTTAGGACTATGAGAGTGATTCATAATGACATGATAATGCATGATTTATTCATTATAACTTGAGAGTCGAGCTAAGCTTCGAAGTATTTATTTCCATGCAACTGAAATAATACTTCACAGTCTGCAGCAGTGTGCAGTCATGGAAAATCCATTTCCGGCTTTGTTGTAGCTGCTGTTAGAATGG
Source organism: Carcharhinus amblyrhynchos (assembly GCF_965287045.1). Taxonomy (NCBI): domain Eukaryota; kingdom Metazoa; phylum Chordata; class Chondrichthyes; order Carcharhiniformes; family Carcharhinidae; genus Carcharhinus; species Carcharhinus amblyrhynchos. Next base: position 85,641,764 of record NC_137334.1, read on the forward strand.
GAAAATTGGGAGCAGCAGGCCATTCGGCCCCTCAAGCTTGTTCAGGTATTCGGTGTGATGGGCAGCATGGCGGCACAAGGATAGCACGGTGGCACAGTGGTTAGCATTGTTGCCTAATAGCGCTAGGGACTCCAGTTCAATTCTGGCCTTGGGTGACTGTCTGTTTGGAGTTTGCACTTTCTCCCTGTGTCTGCTTCCTCCGGGTGCTCTGGTTTCTTTCCACAGTCTGAAAGATGTGTGGGCTAGTTTGACTGGCCATGCTAAATTGATCTGGAGTCAGGGGGATTAGAAAGTAAATACGTGGGGTTACGGGAATAGGGCCTGACTGGGGTTGTTGTCAGTGGAGACTCGATGGGCTGAATGGCCTCCTTCTGTACTGTAGGGATTCTATGAGATCGTGGTGACCTTTTTGATTTGATTTACTATTGTCACATGTATTAGGACACAGAGAAAAGTATTGTGACTTGCGCGGTATATAATCAAAACATGCCATTCATAGAGAAGGAAACAAGACAGTGCAGAATGTAGTGTTACAGTAATAGCTAGGGTGTAGAGAAAGATCAACTTAATGCAAGGTAGGTCAATTCAAAAGTCTGATGGTAGCCAGGAAGAAGTTGTTCTTGAGTCGGTTGGTACATGATATCAAACTTGTGTATCTTTTTCGTGATGCACATGTATCCTAGCCCCATCCACCTACCTTTGGTCCATGGCGAGCGAAGATCCATCAATTTCAGATTTCATGTTATTAATTGCACTGTGCTTTGTGGGAGAGATGTCCGCACTTCTAGCACCCTTTGCATGTAGAATCAGTTCCTCCCTTGTCTTCTGAGTGACCTGCCTTTAATTTGAACTTTTCCCCACTCTGCCATATATGTCCTCAGCACCAGGAAGGTCATCACTCCATTTCAATTGAATCACCCCTCAATCCTTCATATTTCAGGGGATAAAAACCTTCTTTACATCTTTGCTCATGATCTAACACTTGAAAATCTCTTCCGAATTCCATTCTTCCTTATTCTTCAGCTTTCCATTTAGAGAATACTTGTCCCAAAATAGATGATCTTGCAATTACCTGTGTGGAAATCTATCTGCCAAAGTCTTGTTCACTCACTTAATCAATCAATGTCACTTTGTAATTTTATGCTCTTGCCTACAGTACTTTCTTTGCATATTTCTTGACCGAGAATGGAATATCCCATTGATTACATTGAGATTTGGGCAATCTTTTGTCCTGAATGCAGAAGGACCTAGCTTTGAACTCTGGGTTTTTGATCAACCAACTAGAATAATCATTTGAGATGTGACAACCTGCCTGTGAGATAATGGACTGGATTTTCCCAAAGACTTTGAGACAAAATGGAGGTCCTGAGTTGTTCACTTGCTGGCAGTGGCATCATCTTCCCTCTTTTCCCTGAGGTACTCCCCCTGGCACCCCACTAAACCTCCTCATCCCCCCACCCCACACTCCAATCGGAAGGCCAGCCGTCCACAGAGAGAGTTGAACACTTACGCAGTCTGTTAAATGGAGAGGCAAGTAAATATTAAAAACCTGAGAAGCCAAATTGATAGATCTGTCCAAATGGGCCTCAGTGTTGGCCTTGCCTAGCAAACCAATCCTCACCCCTCCCTTCTTTGGGTGAAGGGACCTCAGGTGTTCAGAAAAATTGTCCTCAATTATTGGATTTCATTATTTGAATATGTTGCCTCCCTCTGTTCATTGGGAAGCCAGTGTTTGGCCAGTGCTGCTGCTGGGAAACTGGGCAGCATGATGGCACAGTGGTTAGCACTGCTACCTCAAAGCGCCAGGGACCCAGGTTCAATTCCAGCCTCGGGTCACTGTCTGTGTAGCTTCTGCACATTATCCCCATGTCCACACGGGTTTCCTCCTGGTGCTCTGGTTTCCTCCCACAGTCCGAAAGATATGTTGGTCAGGTGCTTTGACCATGCTAAATTCTCCCTCAGTGCACCCGAACAGGCGCCAGAGTGTGGCGACTGGGGGATTTTCACAGTAACTTCACTGCCATGTTAATGTAAGCCTACTTGTGTCTAATAAATAAATAAAATAAAATAAAACATGCCAGGAAGACATCCCAAAATGGATCACCTCAGGGGAAAACTGTCCCCTCCGATCAAGCATTTGCGCTTCTGCCATTGTTGCTGCGAAATATGGATGCGGGGTGAGGCCAAAGGCTTGGGTCAGTTACAACACCCATTACAGTAACACTGCATGATGCCATTCACTGTTGTAGAACCACATGTTAAGAACAGTTGAAGTAACAGAAGCAATGTCAGAACCACTGGATGTAAGATTGCAAATGCTCAGCTATTGCGTTTCATGGTGAGACCGACTTTGATCTTCATCCATCAACTAAAACGATCAGGAACTTCTATCATTTTCATGGGACTAAATGACTGTGTTGGGCCTTTTCCGATAGAAGAGACACAATTCCTTATCAGCGCAATGTGTCTGCTGTGGTCAGCGCTAAATCTCTCACCTCCGAGTCAGAAGATTGGCCCATTCCAGAGAATCAAGCACACAATCTCTGTGGACACCAACACTTGGAATTATCCATTTTTGCTCCAACAAATGGATCATCTCACAATTACCTGTGTTGAAATCTATCTGCCAGAGTCTTGTTTGTGCACTTAATCAATCAATGTCATTTTGTAATTTTGTGCTCTTGTCTACGATACCTACTGTGCAGATTTCTTTACCGAGAATGGAATATCTTGTTGACTACATTGAGATTCGAGCAATCTTTTATTGTGAACACAGAAGGGTGTAGATTTAAACCCTGGATTTAGATTTGGTTTAGAAAGGAGGTCGGTCACCAGTGGAGTGCCCCAGGGATCTGTTCTGGGACCCTTGCTGTTTGTCATTTTCATAAATGACCTGGATGAGGAAGTGGGGGGATGGGTTAGTAAGTTTGCCAATGATACGAAGGTTGGTGGTGTTTTGGATAGTCTGGAGGGATGTCAGAAGTTGCAGCGTGACATAGATAGGATGCAAGACTGGGCGGAGAAGTGGCAGATGGACTTCAACACAGATAAATGTGTAGTGGCCCATTTTGGCAGGACCAATGGGATGAAGGAGTACAATATCAAGGGTCTTAGCAATGTTGAGGAGCAGAAGGATCTTCGGGTCTGGGTCCACAGGACGCTCAAATCAGCCTCGCAGGTGGAGGACGTGGTCAAGAAGGCGTATGGTGTACTGGCTTTCATTAATTGAGGGATTGAGTTTAGGAGTCGGGAGGTAATGCTGCAACTTTATAGGACCCTTGTCAGACCCCACTTGGAGTACTGTGCGCAGTTCTGGTTGCCTCACTACAGGGAGGATGCGGAAGCTATTGAGAGGGTGCAGAGGAGATTTATAAGGATGTTGCCTGGATTGGGAGGCACGCTTTATGAAGATAGGTTGAGGAAGTTAGGTCTCTTCTCCCTGGAGAGACGAAGGTTGAGAGGCGACCTGATAGAGGTTTTTAAAATGTTGAGAGGAATAGATAGGGTGGATTCTCGGAGGCTATTTCCCGGGGCTGAAATGGTCGCTACGAGAGGACACAGGTTTAAGGTGCTGGGAAGCAAGTGCAGAGGAGATGTTAGGGGTAAATTTTTCACTCAGAGGGTGGTGAGTGAGTGGAATCGGCTGCCGTCGGTGGTGGTAGGGGTGAACTCACTGTGGTCTTTTAAAAGGCTTCTGGATGAGTATATGGGATTTAATGGGATTGGGAGTTACAGATAGTTCTATGGCTTGTTAGGCTTGGTTGCGATTGGCGCAACTTGTGGGCCGAAGGGCCTGTTTGTGCTGTAGTGTTCTATGTTCTATGTGTTGACACAGGCTTAGTGGCCAAAAGGCCTGCTCCTGTGCTGTACCGTACTTCGTTCTCTTCTTTGTTCTTTGAATACCGCGTTACTTGAAATGCCATCCTTTAGATGTTCTCTCAGGTAAACATCAAAGGTCAGGTTGCAAACGGGCAAATTTTTCCCGACACGTTCCGTCAAACACTTATTTAGCAACCAACATCACTAAAAAGTATAGATATGATGATTGTTTCATGGCTGTGCATCGGACTTTGTGTGCAAATTTGAGGCAGTATTTCCCAAATTACAGCGGTGATGCACTTTGGATGTATTGCGTTGACTGTGTGGCACTCTGAGATGTCCTGGTGGCAAAGGATGCTTTATAAATGCGAGTGCTTCTTTCAGGGAACCATTCTTTTTAAGTACATACTTTCTGTCAAAGATGCCAAGCACCATCTAGTGGGAATAGTTTGTTTATCCACACTGCAGTATAATATACACAGCAGTAAGGAGCAGCTAATAGATTGCTTGCTATTGCTATTGGATAACCTGCATGCATCTTGCTGTTGTTAGTTAAGAATCTGCTCTGTAAAATAGGTGAGCTGAGCAATTATTAGCACAAAGACCCAGAATTGGCTGCCAAAATAATGCTGATTGCTAATAATTTGTGAATCATCTCCAGACCTGAGAACACAATTGCCCGATAATTTGCGCTGCTCTGCCATTAACTTGGCCAAGCCCTCAACCTGTAGTGGTTGCTACGCCCAGGTGAGAGGGGGGTCAGGTGCCCCACCTCCACCTCCACACCCCCTCTACATCCCTGCTCCACCACCCCCTTGTCCTCTTCACATTTGGTCTTTTGGGTTCACAAGGATACACTTGTCAATTCAGTGCTTACTTAGCTGCTTACATGCTGTGTTCATAAAATAAACAATTGACAGATTCTTTTGAGTTTAACAAAGTAAGAGATTAGTTTTAGTATGCCTAGAATTTAATAGATAGTCATAGAAACCCTACAGTGGAGATGGAGGCTATTTGGCCCATCGAGCCTGCACCAACAACAATCCCACCCAGGCCCATGTCTTTACCCTGCTAGGCTTCCTGACACTAAGGGGCAATATAACATGGCCAATCAACCTAAGCCACACATTGTTGGAACGTGAAAGGAATCTGGAACGTGTGGAGTAAACCCACGCAGTCACTGGGAGAATGTGCAAACTTCACACAAATAGTCACCCGTGGCCAGAATTGAACCCAGGTCTCTGACACCGTGAGGCAGCAGTGCTAGCCACTGTGCCACCTTGCTTCCTATGAACCGATTTAAACCAATGTAATTAAAATACATACTGGCTTTTGCACACACACACGGACGTGCGCGCACACACAGACAGACACACACACACACACACACACACACACACACACACACACATATCCTTCAGGATGGATTTGCTGATTTCGCTGCTGCAGATTTAAGATGTAGATGACTGAGTTAGAGAGATTCTTCCCACTTAGAAAGGATAACAGAACTAGAGGGCACAGCCTCAAAATAGGCGGGGGGGGGGGAGTTGAGGAGGAACTTCTTCACTCAAAGGGTGGTGAATCTCTGGAATTCTCTGCCCGTTGAAGTGGTGGAGGCTACCTCACTGAATATATTTAAGTCACGGGTAGATAGGTTACTGATAGACAAGGGAATTAAGGGTTATGGGGAGAAAGCGGGAAAGTGGAACTGATCCACTTCAGATCAGCCATGATCTTGTTGAATGGCGGGGCAGGCTCGAAGGGCTAGATGGCCTACTCCTGCTCCTATTTTTCATGTTCTTATGTTCTTATGAGTTAGTTGTTCTTCAGGAGATAGTACTGTTTTAGAGTCTTTTAAGTGATCTCTGTATGTCGCAGGGTCTTTTTGATCATCATTTGCAAACTAGGCTCAAATCTTAGCAGGTGGATTGGAGATAAAGGAGGCAGGAGAGGGCCCTCTTGGGTCTGCTCCCTAAACTGCCTGTTCCAAGTTTTGATGAGCAAATATGTGCTTAAAATATGCAAAGAATGGACTTGTCATTTGACCTTTCTTCTCCAAATGCCGAGGGCAATTCCAGAAAAGACATTGTCTGTGAATTCCATAGGTGAATTGATGAGTTGATGGCTGGAAGCAAACCTAGCCAAGGTCCAATAGTGTCAGCAATTCATCTCAATGTCCCACCTCCAACAGTTAAATATCTCACGCAATAGTATAGATGCCCTGCTAATGGATTGGCGATGTAAGTCCTTCACTCTCAATCTGAAGTCACTTTTTTGATAGATTTTGAAGATAGACTGACTCCAGTACAAAGAACTAGGATGTGGAATGTATAGTGATGCAAATTGGGGTTAGCCATCTTAGACTGTGAATTCAAAATATTTTTGTCTCTGTGTTTTTAAAATGCCTGCTTTTAAAAGTTCAATTCCGATTTTGAGCCGATAGATTAACAATCATTATTTGGCATAAAGCATGTCTTTGGAACAATATCATGAGTTTACAGCACTTAGACATTAATTACCCATTAAACTCACAATAGAAGGTTGGTGTGGGTTGATAACAATGCAACTATCTTTTTTCTTGATGCTGAGATCTATGTTCCTGACACTCAACCTCTGCAAGCCAGTTATGGAACAATCGAACCTACAAAGCCTCATTTGCATAGGATTAGAAATTTTGCAATCTTGTCTTATACGTTCCATTTTAACAATGTGATAAATGTTAATAACGACTTATCAAACTATATTGCACTGGAAATTAACAATTACATGTTAAAATCTTTGTACTTAGGTATTTAAATTCTCTGGGAGATTTAAAATAATATTCAAATTGGAATAAGATGTCTTTCTTTCCTTTATGTCCCTTATTTTCTCTTTCTCTTCATGTAACTTCTTAACTTGTTTCACTTCTCTCCCTGAAACTGACAGTCGGAATCAAGGCCCCAGTATTTCAGGGGGGTTGGGGAAGGATCTGTTGGAGGGGCGGTGAGGGAGGGGGTTCCATGTGTCTGCATTTAGGAAACCTGAAATCCCAGAAATCTGAGGGTCTACTAAATTTAAGTTAAAGTTTAGTTATTAGTATCACAAGTAGGCTCACTTTAGTACTGTAATGAAGTTACTGTGAAAATCCCCCAGTCACCACACTCCATCACCAATTTGGATATACTGAGGGAGAGTTTAGCATGGCCAATTCACTTAACCAGCACACCTTTCGGACTGTGGGAGGAAACCAGAGCACCAAGAAGAAACCCACGCAGGTATGGGGAAAATGTGCAGACTCCGCACAGACAGTGACCCAAGCCAGGAATTGAACCTGGGTCCCCAGCGATGTGAGACAGCAGTGCTAACCATTGTGCCACCGTGCCACTCAGTAGGACCTCAGTGTGGCATTTTCTTCAAATGGTAGCACCCCTGGCCACGTCACACTCCTTTAGTATTGCGCTTGAAGAATCAACCTCAATTCTGTACTCAGAATCCGTGAGTGGGTCTTGAACCCACGGCCTTTGGAATAGAGATCAGAGTGAGTCAAGCTGAAACTTGTTGTCCAATTATTTTTCTGAAGCTTATTAGAATGTATTCTCGAATAGTACCAGTCTCACCTGCCATTGCAGACAGGAGCACGCAACTGTTAGGGTCTTTTGCTAGATATCAAGAGATCTTCACGGCACCTGGGACCACTTCCATTCCACAATACAATGGTGCAGCTGAGAACATAACAATTGTCTGCCAATCATGCAGCTGCCTTCATTCATAGCTGGGGAATTGAACATATCCTGCACCGTAGACCGGTGAAACAGTGAAGTGACAGTAAATGGGAGTTTTAATGTGATGAAAGGCAAAAAAAAACATTTTGTTCACTTCGATCATTTTCCTTCAACAGAACTGCAGAAAAAAATGTTTGTACTTCACTTAAAATTGGAATGTCATCCCTCCAGTAATGTTGTGAAATTGCACACCATAAATCCAATACGGTTTTCACACTTAAAAATATTAACCCACTTTCATGGGCCCCCTGCTTTAAACTCCAATGGACAATCTCCATTAAGAAAACGAAAACAATCCTATTGCTTTTTATAACAGTACAGAAAAAGGCTTGTAAGTCAGTAAATAAATTCTTTTGTCACTGTTCTCGCAGAGCACGGTGTCTTGAGCCAGAGGTGAATGGAAACCCAATGAACTCACAGGATCTGTGCAGTCATAGCCTAAATCATTTAGATAAAGGCAAAATACTACGAATGCTGGAATCAGAAACAGAAACAGAAAATGCTGGAAAGTGTTAGCAGGTCTAACAGCATCTGTGGAGAGAGAATACTTGCGTTCGATTCCCGGCTTGAGTTACTGTCTGTGCGGAGTTTGCATATTCTCCTCATGTCTGCGTGGGTTTCCCCCGGGTGCTCTGGTTTCCTCCCGCAGTTCAAAGATGTGCGGGTTAGGTTGATTGGCCATGCTAGATTTAACCTTAGCGTCCTGGGACGTGTAGGTCAGAAGGATTAGCGGAGTAAATGTGTGATGTCGTGCGGGTAAGGGCCAGATGAGATTGTTGTCAGTGCAGACTTGATGGGCCGAATGGCCTCCTTCTGCACTGTAGGGTTCCTATAAGTCCATGAATAGAGCCAAACGTTTCAGGTCTGGGTGATCTTCCATCTGAGCTGCGACGAAGGGTCATCAAGACTCCAAACATTGGCTCTATTCTCTCTCCATAGATGCTGTCAGATCTGCTAAGATTTTCCAGCATTTTCCATTTTTGTGTCCTAAATTATTTAGCCCTGACCAATTGCATTGTAAACTATCAAATATCTATTTCCATGTCTAACCTTCTGACTTTCAATCCCATTCCAATCCAGATATTTAGCCAACTTCTGTTCAAAAGAATCATTTAAACCAGAATCTGTTGCTCGATGATGGTGGTGGAAAGTTAGTCAAGCTTTTCCACACTGATTTCCTGAAAATGGGTGATATTTGAATCAAAGCAATAACTCTGTTTCTTTTTCCACAGTTGCTGCCAGCCCTGTTGAGTCTTGTCAGCTTGTTCTGTTTTCATTTTAGTTTTCAGTCTTACTTTGAGCTTTCAGTTTTGTTTTCACGACCTCTGATTGCCCCAATTTGCAATGTTCCACCGGCCATGGGGCCAGTTGTATTTGCCTTCCTTTGATTTTCTAAATTCGTGATGCTGAACAAAAACAGAATGAAGCTGGGTTCTAATTTCCCTTTGTTTAATTATAGGAGGGACTGCCTCGAGACAAAAAGGATTCCTTGGATGTATTCGGGCTTTACAATTGAATGGGGTGAACCTTAACCTCGAGGAACGGGCCAAAATGACCCCTGGGGTTAACCCAGGGTGTCCAGGACACTGTACCAGCTATGGAAACCTATGCCACAATGGAGGGCAATGCATCGAGAAATACAATGGCTATTCCTGTAACTGCTCTCTTTCTGCTTACGATGGACCATTCTGCAAGAAAGGTAATCACGGAAGAGACTGCATTGAAACGTGATCTCTCCACCTTATGTTTCAGCCTCAAGTATTTATATTTAGCAGTTTCAGCCAAAACTTCACATCACAATAAACAGATTTATGAGTTTTTGTCTTACAGGATGGAATAGTGGCATAGTGGTTTGCTTTGCAGCGTCACAGTGCCAGACACCCAGGTTTGACTCCAGCCTTGGATTACTGTGTGAAGATTGCATGTCCTCCCCGTGTCTGCATGGGTTTCCTCAGTTTTCTCCCACACTCTAGGGATGTGCGGGTTAGGTTGATTGGCCAGGCTAAATTGACCCTAGTGTCAGGAGGATTAGCAGGTTAAATATGTAAGGTTACAGGGATAGGGCCTGGGTGGGATTTTTGTCAGTGCAGATTCAATGGGCTGCATGACCTTCTTCTGCTTTGCAATGAATCTATGAAACCTGTCTCCACGTGCTTTACATATTCCCTCAAGCCATAGGCCTCAGAATTTCTCACTCCCATTAACCTTGGGGTGGCACGGTACTTAGCTCTGCTGCCTCACACGCCAGGGACCCCCATTTGATTTCCAGCATGGGTCACTGTCGTATGGAGTTTGCACATTCTCCCCGTGTCTGTGTGGGTTTCCTCCGGGTGCTCCGGTTTCCTCCCACAGTCCAAAGATGTGTGGATTAGGTTGATTGGCCATGACAAATTGATCCTTAACATCAGGGGGAATAGGAAGGTAGATATGTGGAATTATGGGGATAGGACAGGACCTGGGTGGGATTGTTGTCGGTATGGGTTTGATGGGCCAAATGCCCTCCTTCTGCTCTGCCGATTCAATGATTCTAAGAATGTTCTATAATTTGAAGATTTGGGTGCATTGAATAGATGGCAGAAAATGTAGAAATGGAATGAGAGTTAGCTTGGCAACAGAAATAAAAGATGGTAACAAACAGCATATGCTCTAATTGAGATAGAGCACTCTGTGACTGAGATCTGTTAGGATGCTGAATGTTTCTGCATGATGTGAGAACATAGAAATGTTCTATGAAATAATAGAAAAGTCACAGATGTGCACTCTGGATATAAAGGGTTTGATTGGCCAGATGTAAGTTTCTGTCCCCAGACTTTCTAACCAACATCTTTTGCACTCCTCATCCCGTAATAATTAGCCAGTGAACCTATGAACAATGGGAGCTTTAGAAAGGCAAGGATGAGCAGGTGATGTTTCGTATGGATTGAAGTTAGCCGGGGAACCAGAAGAACTCTTCTGTTTCTCCCTCCGTATAACACAATGGGATCCTTTACTTTAAACCAGAGAAGGCAGACAGGATCCCTGCTTACCCTCTCACTAAAGGAGAGCTCCTTTAACAATGTAATGCTGCTCGCCCTGTTTCTTTAAAGTATCACCTCATGATACTTCAATCCCTTTCTGAGGAGTTATTTTTAGGTCGGCAAGCTGTGACTAGCAGAGTCCCTCGGGGATCAGTGCTGGAGCCTCGGTAATTCACAATCAATATGAAGAGGTGGATGCAGGTAGGAGAGCATTAATGTGGGTGGGTTTTCCAGCCACGCTCATCCCCAAACTGAAGTCAACAGACTTTTGCACAGTCCGCCTCCAGCCTGCTACGATCTTCACACAGAGGATGGTGAATGCTGGGAACGCGCTTCTGGAGGAGGTGGTGGAAGCAGATTTTATAACAATGTTCAAGAGGCATCTGAATAGATGTATGAATAGGCAGGGAATAGAGGGGTATGGACCGTGTGGAGGCAAGAAAATGTTAGATTAGAGAGGCATCTGTGTCGGCACAGGCCTGGTGGGAAAAAGGGCCTCCTCCTGTGCTGTACTGATCTTTGTTTTGGCCTCAACTACCTTCTGTGGTAGTGAATTCCTCACTTTCATCACCCTCTGAAATTTCTCCTCACCTCAGTTCTAAAAGATTTACCCCTTATCCTCAAACTATGGGCACTAGTTCTGGACCGACCCCCCCACCATTGGGAACATTCTTTCTGAACCTACCCTGTCTAACCCTGTTAGAATTTTATACGTTCCTTTGCGATCCCCCTCTCACTCTTCTAAACACCAGTGAATATAATCCTAACCAATTTAATCTCTTCTCATATGACAGACCGACTACCCCAGGAATCAGCCTGGCCAACCTTCGCTGTACGCCCTCTATAACAATGACATCCTTCCTCAGATAAGAACACCAAAACTGCACACAGTACTCCAGGCGTGGCATAATATGAGTATTATTTGGGAGAATGTGAATGTGCTTCCCTTTGACCAGAAGAATAGAAAAGCAGCATATTATTTAAGTGAAGGTAGACTTCAGAATCATAGAATCCCTAAAATGCAAAGGGACCATTCACCCCATCGGGCCTTTACCAATTCTTACCCCACAATCCCATATTTACCCCACTAATCCTCCTAACCTACTCATCTTGGGACACTAAGGGGCAGTTTAGCATGGCCAATCTACCTAACATGCAGAACTTTGGATGTGGGAGGAAACCAGAGCACCCAGAGGAATACCACGCAGGGAGAACGTGTAAACTCCATACAGATAGTCACTCGAGGCCGGAATTGAACCTGGGTTGTTGGAGCTGTGAGGCAGCAGTGCTAACCGCTGTGCGAACTAACCACGCTGCCCTATGGTACAGGGAGATCCAGGTGTCCTGACACGTTAATCACAAAATGTTAATATGCAGGCACAGCGTGCAATTATGAAGAGAAATGGGATGTTATATTTTATTGCGAGAGGAATGGGATATAAAAGTCGTGATGTTTTTGCTACAGTTGAATCATCCCCCCCCCCCACCACATAACCCTTCCCCCCACCCAAACACACGCACTCTGAGTTCTGATACAATCTCATGAGAAAAGGCAAGTCACTATTTTGTCATGTTCTTCAGAAACAATTATCATTAACTCCATTCCGTTAATGTGTTGATCACACCACAATAAAACTGGTGAAATGATTATTACAGGTTTATTGAGAGAGGCAATCTTCAAATTAATTACTGGGAAATCGTAAATCAAGCTTCGAACATTGAAGTAAGGGTTATGCTAACACAGTCCTGGCTTCAACTGGCTTATTTTGATGAAAGAATAGAATTAGTCTAGCTTTGAAGCTTGACTGGGATGGATTATATTTTTACTCTTTAGGAACAACCTTGGATGTTCACAAGTTCTCATTTGATACAATTACTGTCAGTGTGGTGCTCTGTAATTATTTGAAAACAGATGCTGAATAAAAGGTAACAAATCGGCTTATGGTTATTGCAGATGCTATAGGCGGAGAATTACAGGTTTGATGTTTGGGAAAGCTTTTTATGCTCTGGGACAATATGCAAGAGTTGATGGTATCTTAAATAGTTTCTGAAAGACAATGTGGAAAATGGAAGCTGCAGATTTCTCTGTCAAAGGATTACATTTTTTCCCTCCTTCCCAGACCTAAGATGTGAGTTTGTAACGTAGCCTGACACTCCAATGCAGTATCGTAGAATCCCGATAGTGCAGAAAGAGGCCATTCAGCCCATCGAGCCTGCACCGACAACAATCCCATCCAGACCTTATCCCTGTAATCCCATGTAGCTACCTTGCTAATCCCCCCCCCAGACTTTAAGGGGCAATTTAGCATGGCCAATCCACCTAATATTTGGACTGTGGGAGGAAACCGGAGCACCCAGAGGAGACCCACACAGACACGGGGAGAACGTGCAGACTCCACACAGACAGTCACCTAAGCCAGGAATCAAACTCAATTCCTTGGCACTGTGAGGCTGCAGTGCTAACCACTGTTCCACTGTGCCGACCTAGTGCTGAAGAAATCCTACAGTGTTAGAGGTTCTGCTTTTCGGGTGAGACAGCCAAAATCCTGAATGTTCACTCAGCTGGTGTTCGGAAATGAAAGAAAGCTGAAGAGGCTGAAGGATCCTCTGGTGTTGCAGTCACGAAAGGTTCCCACAATCTGCACTGCAATAAATAGATTGTTTATCTCATTGCTGTTTGTGGAACCTCAGTGCAAATTGGCTCATGCAATTGCCAACATTGAAATAGCTTCTACACTTCAAAGGCACTAAATTAGCTGAGAAATATTTTGTAATGTCCTGAAAATATGTAAGGCACCTCATAATTGCTAATTCCTTATGTTTATTTCTTGGTGTCACAAGTAGGCTTACATTGACACCGCAATGAAGTTACTGTGAAAATCCCCTAGTTGCTACACTCAGATGCCTGTTTGGGTACACTGAGGAAAAATTTAACATGGCCAATGTGCCTAACCAGCACATCTTTTGGACTGTGAGCGGAAACTGGTGCACCCGAAGGAAACCCATGCAGACACGGGGAGAATGTGCAGACTCCTCACAGTGACCCCAGCCAGAAATCAAACCCGGGTCTCTGGCACTGTGAGGCAGCAGTGCTAATCGTTGTGTCACTGCGCCATTCCTACTCTGCTGGTGGTGTTGATATAACAAGTACGCTCCCTCATGGAGATTTAAGGTACTCTCTCAACTCAATGCTGTTCTCATCTCAAGTCACTAGCAGATTATACAAGAATGGTAGCTATCTCTCCATTTTTATTTGTATACTTGTCTTTGCTTGTTGCCTTCCTATGCAGCACTGGGGAGAATGGCGACTCATTATGTGGACACTGCTTGAGCCTAAAGTGAGATCCTACAAATACTGGACGCAGCTCTCCAGAGGAGCAATGCAGTGTGCCGTGTCTCATGTCCCTAAGAGATCATCATTAACTGTCAGTTAAAACCTTTTTTTTTGCTTATTTAAAAAGTAGACTTTGCTGAATCAAAGGAAGGCTGTTAAAGGTCACATGATTCACAAGCTGGCTCCAGTTTCTGGAACTGTTCAATAGCAGTTACAGAACAAAAGCTGAACCCTCATCCCTGTGGAATCTCATCCCTCTCATTGTGAGGATACATCACAATCAACCCAACCTGGGACCAGCACGTGATCCATCTCCCCAGCGTGGTCATATCAGCAAGAGAGAGTTATCAAACTCGTTATACCTGCAGAGACACTAAAAGCAACCATTCATCCCCTAAGAAATGCAATAGGATTTTTATCACAGGAATAGAAACAGTTTATTTGCCTGCAATTGACTCATTGATGGGCAACAGCGCATGATGTAATCTTCCAGCCTTTGCAAAGTTTTTAATATTTCATTCCTAGACTCAGAACTCAGTCTGCTGTTTAAACTCTGGCTTGCAAACATAAAACTGATCATTCCCTTCCTGGCCCTGTTATAATGGCAAGAATGATTTGGCACTGAGGAAGGGTGCCAAGCTTATTGCCATCAGATCCCCTGAATTTCCATCTCATGAGAAAGTTTGCCATGTCTGAATCCACCCCCCCCCTCCCAACCCCAGATGCTTCCCACCTCTCTGGCATGCTGTCATGCCGAGGAAAATTACTACTGGTCTCCAGGAGTGCCATAGCCAGGCCAGAGAGGATCAGAGGCCATTGAAGTCCACGGGCGGTCAGGGGCACATCTGGGAAGTCCCCGTTTGGCAGTGCCCACCAGGCACCCCAGCAGTGCCCAGTTGGATCTCTAAGAGTGCCAGGGCAGTGCCAATGGGCTGAGATCTGAGTGGGAGTATGGTTGTGGTGTGGGGTGACTATGACAGGGTGGGGGGGTGGTGCAGCTGTGCACTCTAACAGGGAGGGGATTGTGCAGGGGTGGGGTGGTACAGGGGAAGGATCATTGCAGGGGTGGGTATTGTGCAGGGGTGGGGTTGTACAGGGGGAGGATCATTGCAGGGGTGAATCATGCAGGTGGTCACGTTGTGGGGGGAAGGCTAATCGGGGGTCTGGCAAGGGAGCCATCCTGAGGACCTTGATGCCCCGACGCTGGCGACCCATATCAGTGTGTGGGGGGGGCGGTGATATTGCCACTGATGGAGTGCAAGAGCAGGATAGTGGTGGCGTTCCAATGTCCATGGTGAGGGAATGGAGGCTGGGAGGACTTCTCCTGGTTCACTGGCAGCTGCCAGAGTGTCGGCAGTTGGCAGTGCCATGCTCACCAAAAATAACAGGGTGGAAAACTCCCATTCCCCCGCCATTATGATACTTTGAATTTTGGGAGAAAAAAACTCCACCTGTGACTCTATGTCTAATGAAGGAGATCCCTTCTTGTGGCCTCTCTGGTCTCAATTCTGCCCATACTCTTCCAGCCCTACAACCCTCTGAGACCTTTGAGTTCCTCCAATGCTGGCCTCCTGCAGTCTCCTAATTCTCAGTACTACGCAATTAGAGTTAGTCATTTCAGCTGCCTCAACCCTCACTACACTGACTCCACCTCTCCTTTCTCCTAAAGATGCTGCTTAAAACTTATCCTCCACATCCAATATCTGAGGTTTCTGCTCTAATGTCCCCTTTTATTGTTCAGTATCAAATTTGATTTGGTAAGATTCCAGTGAAGTTCCTTGGGATATTTTATTCCATTATGGAGCTATTTAATTGCAAGTTGCTGTGTCAAATGTAAGTGCAATTGTGTAGATTGAATGTGAGTGAAAGTGTAGCCCTCCGATCTGTATAAGTATACAACATTATCCTTTTTTGTATCAGGGTTAGAGTTTTGAAACAGGGAGGTTATGTTGCAGCTGTATAGAGTGTTGGTGAGGCCACACCTCGAATACTGCATACAATTTTGGTCTAGTTACTTGAGAAAGGGTGCACTGGCAATGAGGGGATGCAGAAAAAAATCACCAGGTTGATTCCAGAGTCGAGAGGATTGGCTTATGAGGAGAGACTCATAGAATAGAATCCTACAGTGCAGAATGAGGCCTTTCAGCCCATCAGCACTGCACCAGGTACAATCCCACCTCGGATCTATCCCCATAACCCCATATATTTACCCTAATTTGTCCCCCTGACACTAAGGGGCAATTTAACATAGCCAATCCATCAAACATGCACATCTTTGGACTGTGGGAGGAAACTGGAGCACATGGTGCACCCGGAGGAAACCCACACAGACACGGGCAGAATGTGCAAACTCCACACAGACAGTGGCCAAAGCCGGAAATCGAACCCGGATCCCTGGTGCTGTGCGGCAGCAGTGTTAACCACTGTGCCACCGTGCCACCCTGAGACTGAGCAGACTGGGGCTACACTCATTTGAATTTAGAAGAGTGGGGTGGTGGGGATCTTATGGAAACATATAAAATGGTGAAGGGAACAGATAAGATAGAAGCGTGGAGGTTGTTTCCAGTGGTGGGTGAAACTAGAACTAGGGGGCATAGCCTCAAAATAAGGGGGAGCAGATTCAGGACTGAGTTGAGGAGGAACTTCTTCACACTAAGGGTTGTGAACCTGTGGAATTCCCTGCCCAGTGAAGCAGTTGAGGCTACCTCGTTGAACGCTTTTGAGGCAAAAGTATCTAGATTTTTGAACAGTAAAGGAATTAACAGTTATGGTGAGCGGGCGGGTAAGTGGAACTGAGTCCAGGAAAAGATCAGCCACGATCTTCTTGAATGGCGGAGCAGGCCCGAGGAGCCAGATGGCCTACTCCTGATCCTAGTTCTTGTTGTGTATAGCTCTAATGGCCAGTCACATTTCTCAACCAGGGAAGATGAAAAAGATTGGTCAAAAATCATAACTTAGAAAGACAATTATCTACGGACATGCACTTAGCTGTAAATCAAATTCAAATATGCACAATTAAAACCTTGGCCCATGCCTTGAATGTAATGTCTCGATATTGGCACAGCTGCCAGAGCTCTCTGCTTTGACTCAAAAGCCACTGTCAAATGCTTATTAGCAGACAGCATAATTAAAGTGGCAGCATATTGCTGATTTCGAATTGAGGGAATTATGCAGCAAATGCTACAGTTTGGGAGTGATGATTTCATTTTATCATTCAGCAAACCTCAAAGAGCAATTAAACACAGCTGTTTCTGCCCAAATACACAGAGCACTTAAGACCCTATAACGGGCAACTTTGGAACTTGCTCTTATTGCAAATAAAAAAGTAAAGAAAGGCGTGGTTTTGTGTACTGCCTTTCACTAGCTCAGGGCACCCCACATTAGGATCTTGGATCCATACAGTGCAGAAGAGGCCATTTGGCCCCTCGAGTCGGCACTGACTCTCTGACACTCCTCCCACACTGGCCCTGTAACCCCACACATTTAACATGGTTAACCCATCTGACCTATATATCTTGGAACATACAGTGAAGGGCAATTTAGCATGACCAAACTTGCACATCTTTGGAATGTGGGAAGAAGCAGAGGATTCGGAGAGAATCCACGTTGATAGGGGGAGAACAAGCAAACTCCACAAAGGTTGTTTCTAAGGCTGGATTTGAACCTGGATCTCTGGAGTTGTGAGGCAGCAGTGCTAACCACTGTGCTACAGTGCTGCCCCCGGTGTAGTACCGTTGAAGTATAGGCATCGTTGGCTGCTCCTTAATTTGAGGATATCGTACACTCCGAGTTGTAGCTTTCTGCCTTGGGTCATCATGTGACTGAAAAGGCCAATTCTTGACCCTCATATCTTTGGGCAGCTAGATGTCTCACGAGGTGGTGGGATCCTGAGTGCGGGATTTTCTTCCGCACCTTTTCTTCTCTGCCATCATCCCTTCCCATCATTAAGGCTGTGAGACAGCAGCGTTAACCACTCTTCCACTCAAATGGTGGAGTAATTCTGATATTTCAGCCATCTGAGCCTCCAAGTATCTGAGGGCATGAAAAGCGTTTTCAGCGATACTGTGTGTCATCTCTCCAACAGTCTAATTGTATCAATAAGTCATTCTCAGGGTTTATATTTTCCTCTGAAGACAGCGTCTTTTTCTAATATCTCTAATCAAATCCAAAATCATCAAAATACGGAAATTGAAAATTGTCAGTGTCCATTAACAATATAACGTACAGTTGTCCAAAATATCAAGTTGTGCCTTAAGGTAACTAATGGCATCATTCATCATAGTGTCCCAGGGAAACAGTTCGACTCCCAGAGACTGAATCAGTCCCCGGAAAGTTACTTAGATCTCCCTCAGCTTCTAATTCTGATGATGCTTTTAAATGATAAATGGATTTGATAGGGTAGTTACAGCGAATCTGTTTCCTCCACTGGGAGCAAATCAGGAACAATGCAGCTCAATTCTCAGCTCAGCTATTCTGTGATGAAATCAGGAGGCACCTTTGCGCACAAAGTGTGACAGAAATCAGGAACACTCTTCCCCCCTCAAGGTCAGTTAAGACGTACAAGGCTGAAATCAGCACATGTTTATTCGGTAAGGGAATGAAGAGGCATAGATCAAAGGCTGATAAGTGGAGTTGAGGTACATCAGCCATGATCTAATTGAGTGGCAAGACAGGCTCATGATCGAAGATTGAAGGAATAGCCTAAAGCTGTTGGGGGGAGATGGTGACACAGTGGTAATATCACTGACCAATTGGTCCAGGCCAATGAATAGAATCATAGAATCCCTACCATGCAGAAAGAGGCCCTTTGGCCCATCGAGTCTGCATTGACAAAAATCTCACCCAGGCCCTATCACTGTAATCCCATATGTTTATCCTGCTAATCTCCCTGACACTAAGGGGCAATTTAGCGTGGCCAATCCACCTAACCCACACATCTTTGGACGGTGGGAGGAAACAGGAGTACCCGGAGGAAACCCAGACAGACACAGGGAGAACGTGCAAACATTCTCCGCACATACAGTCACCCGAGGCCAACGGAGAATGTTCTGAACCTGGGTCCCTGGCACTGTGAGGCAGCAGTTCTAACCATTGCGTCACCATGCTGCCCAACCTCAGCTCTGGGGACACGCATTAAAATCCCAGCATGACAACTGATGGTGGCTAACTTAAATTTTTAAAAATTTGGAACTGAAATTTTCATTGATTGATATAAATAATGGTCCTGATTTTACCAGCATGGCCGCCCCAAAATCAGGGCGAGTGAGGCTCGCAGAATACCATTCTCCATTGGCCTCAAGCGCGATCTTCCGAACCTTGGGCGGGCAAGGCAGTAAAATTCCAGCCAATGTCTTCCAGGAAAAGAAACATTTGTCCTTCTTACAGTCTGGTCTACATTTAGTTCCATATCCACAGTAACTTTGTTGACTCTCAGCCGTTCACAGGCACGTAGGCCTGAGGAAGAGAGTAGGCCTTTGAGCCTTCCAGTATCCACCCTGCCAGCTCCCCTCACGATCTTACATGCTTCAATAAAACCACCTCCTATTGATTTCAACTCCATTGGGTATAGGCCCAACCTGTTCAGCCTTTCTTCACAAAATAAACTCCTCAGCCCAGAAACGAATCGAGTGGACATTCTCTGGATTGACACAATTCTGTCCCCTTTTTCACATGAAGAGAACAAAACTGTGCACTGTATGCCAGATGTGGGCGTGGGTTCTCTATGCGCCCACCCGCGGCATGTTTCATGGAGGTGGAACGAGCCTGTCATTGGCTGGCGGCGGGATTGTCTGGACCCATCACCATTGATGAGGCTTCTCATTCTTTGCATCTTTGCCACCAGGCCACATGTGACAGGAGTTTCCTTTTAGGTGACTGGAAGACCTCATCAGTGTGAACAGTTGGAAAATTCTGGCCACGGTCTCAGCAAAGCCCTGTACAGCTGCAATAATACCTACTTGCATTTTTGTCCCTTTCCCCTTGTAATAAATGGCAACATCCCATTTCCCTTCCTAATTATTTGCTGTATCTGCACGCTAACGTTTTGTGATTCTTGTACCAGATCCCTCTGTATAACTGAATTTTGTGGTCCCTTTCCATTTAAATAGTGTACTGCTTTCCTGTTCTTCCTGCCAAATTCACTTTTTCTCTAGCACCACAGTGGCACAGTGGTTAGCACTGCTGCCTCATAGCACCAGGCACCTGGGTTCGATGCCCAGCTCGACTCACTGTCAGTGTAGAGTTTGCACATTCTCCCTGTGTCTGTGTGGGTTTTCTCCAGGTGCTCTGGTTGCCTCCCACATCCAAAGATTGTGGGTTAGGTGGTTTGGCCACCCTAAATTGCCCCTTAGTGTCAGTGGGACTAGCTCAGGCAAATGCATCAGGTTATAGGGAATAGGGCTTGGGTGGCATTGTGGTTGGTGCAGACTCGATAGGCTAAATGGCCTTCTACACTGTAGGATTCAATGAATCTATGATTCTGAATTGGGATGCCCACTTGCCAGTCATGTACCTATTCCATGAACAAGTTAAAAATAAACCTGTCTACACGTCCTTTCAAAGCACCATGGAAATGTTTCACACCAGCACTCTAATGAATGGTTTACTTGCTTGTAACCTCCAGTTGAATGCAGGAGTCCCATGGTGCACACCAATTCGGAATATCGTACAAATAGTGTGAACTTCCTTGCCTCCAGCAAATAAAATGGACAAAGACAAAAATGGGTTAGGAGATTTACAGATTGCTTTTGTCTATTCAGGGTATGTGTGTATCACTGGCAAGGCCATCATTTAATGTTCATCCCTGCTAGCACTTGGCAACAGGGCTGTGGTCCATCATCTGCAGTCCATATGATGTAGATGCACCTTGAATGTTGTCAGGGCGGGGAAGGGGTTGCAAAAATTTGACAGTGTAGCTAAAGGAGTTGTGACAAGCAGCAGAGATCCCCTGCTCTTCATCAAACTTAGCCATAGAATCTGAGGGCAGAGTTCAGCTTGCTTTGATAATAAGCAGTGCAATATGCCCTCACTGAAGCACCAGCCTGGATTAAACACACATAGTCTCTGGAGTCAGACTTGAACCTGTAACTTTCTTACTTAGATGCAAAGGTGTCCCCTACCACTGAGCTAAGTCTGGCACAGGGGAATGGGTCTGCCACCAATTTTTCTTGCACTGCAAAAATTAAATCTGTGCGGTTACAGAAGCAATAATATTTTGACCTTTAAAGAACAGCGAGACATGCAGCACGTTATCTATGACGAATAGCATAATTTTAAAAATGAGAACAGATAAAAGCTTTATTTGTCCTTTTTTTATCAGTTCTTAGGATGTGGTCGTTGCTGGCAAACTGGACATATTTTGCCCAGTCCTATTTGTCCTTAGGAACTCAAACAAATGTGTGGTTTGTCATTTTGGTGGTTCCCAACCCTTTCTATGTGTAATGTTGGTGTACCTTTAAGATTTTTTTTAATTCATGCTCACAACCTTAGGTGATGGCATTGTTGGGAGGAGCAAAAAACCTCCTTGTGTTTTCCCCCTTTCCCTATTTTTTTTTTGAAAATTCTGTTGGTTAGCTGAAAACAAATTCTTGATTCCCTAAAGTGTGAAGTTTTGCTGTTGTTGGGGGTTGGACTAGAATCTCTCTCTGGTGCTTTGGGAAGCTGCCTTGTCTTCAAACTGCTTTGCACCTCAAGAGCATTTGACTACAGAATTCAACTAAGACCCTTGATCCAAGTATCATGTGAGCATTAGTCTATGCTTTATTAAACCTGTGAAAAGGGTTTTTTGTTTCTGGGATTGGTTTTGATTGGAACATTGTAGATATCTTTGTTAAAGCCATACATTATAATGATTGTTTTTTTGTTTGTAATTAATAAAAAATCGTTCTAATTTTCTTACTTTACATGTTAACTGCACTCTTAAATAAACTTTGTTTGATAAAAGCTCCCTAGTGGGTCACTTGAATCATACCTGAAATGAAACATCTCATGTTTATCCTAGCCAAATTCAAGATGCAAAACTTATGAACCAGGTGGAGTCCAGACAACACTTTGGAGTTTTAAACCTGAAACGTAACATACATCATGGCATTCCTCTATACTACAAAACAATTTTGATGCATACCTCTGTCTTCTTCCCTAACCTCTCCCTCTCCTCTTGCCTTGTTTTTTGATCTCTCCCTGTCTCTCTTGCTTTGCCCAGTCTTTGTGTACACTTTTTTACATTTTTTGTGCGGGGACCTTTACCATTAGCTCCAAGACCCGTTGGTCACGTGCATGGGCCTGACCAATATAGAAAGTGTAAACGGAGTGTGTGTGGCTCTCTCCCAGCTGACGCATGTGTGGGAGGCCCGAGATTCATCGGGTCTTGGATATGATAATTACAGAATTAAAGCCCAAGGTTAGTTTTAGTTTAATAACATGAATTGTGAATCTTTTTGCGTGGCACACTTAGGGGATCTTTATGGCATCCTGGTTGGGTGTGTCATGGCATGCTGGTTGGGTACCACTGTGCTGGGGCATTTCAGGAGCAGGTAATAATCAACCATATTGATGGGCAGTTGGAGTCACATGGAAGTCAGATAGGGTAAGGACAATAGATTTCCATCCCTTAAAGGATGCCACTGTACCATGTGGACTTTTGCAGCAATCTATCAGCTTCATGGGGTCAAAGCTAGCTCCTAATTGCCAAAATAGATTTTATTTTGTAAATTGAATTCAAATTTTGAAAATTCCATGATGAAATCTAAGCCACATTCTGAGAGTTAATGAGTCTGGTAACATAAATACAGTACCCTTAAGAGGTTCAAAAAAGCAATCTATATCACTGATCACTGTGATTCTCACCAGTTATAATCTTGTCACACATCAAGGATGGATTTTCCGGCTGGACTCTCCTCAAGGTTGGAAATTCCTGCCTGAAGTCAACCTGAAGTGCACGGTCCGCTAAATTTTCTGTCCCACCCGCTACAATTCCCATGGTGGGCGGGACGGGAAAATTCCACCCCAAGACTCAAATTTATTGATTGGTTTCTGACATGGGTGTTTACCTAATTCAGAATGAAGTTACTGCATTATTTTCAGGAGAGAGTATAGACAATGACATTGTTGCACATTCATATTAACGCTGCATCTCCTCTTCCCTTACAGAAGTTTCTGCCTTTTTTGAGGTTGGAACATCCCTGGTATACAACTTCCAGGAGTATTACGGGATTGCTAAGAATCTAAGTGCGCATTTATCTGCTATCTACATGGACAGGACAATTTCCACAGAGAACACAGCTTTCAGCTTCCGGACAACACGTGCCCCCAGCATCCTCCTGTACGTGGACAGCTACCATGAGGAGTACTTGGCCGTGATGCTACTCAAAAATGGTAAGTTGAAACAAACTACTGGAGTTTTTGTAGTTGCCTAGAGGTTCAGAACTTGAATATTGCTTGAAAGAGAGACATGTTGCTGAAGAATGCCAAGTGATTTTGTCAACTATTCAGCCCCCTTCTCTCCTGTGGTATAAATTGTTGTGATCAATTTGAAATTTGGTATTCTTGCATTTGTCCTGAGGAGTGCAAGACATGGCAACATGTCTCAGCATCATTCAAGCTTTCATAACGTAGGTTCCTGTAAGGCTTCAGTTTCAAAATTTGAAGGCAATGACCGAATTATATTATCGCTGGACTATTAATCCAGAAATTCAGCTAACGTTCTGCAAACCCAGGTTCGAATCCTATCACAGCAGGTGGTGGAATTTGAATTCAATAAAAAAATCTGAAATTAAGAATCTACTGATGACCATGAAACCATTGTCAATTGTTGTGAAAACCCATCTGGTTTGCCAATGTCCTTTAGGGAAAGAAATCTGCCACCCTTACCTGGTCTGGCCTACATTTGATTTCAGCAATGTGGTTGACTCTCAGCTGCCCTTGGGCAACCAGAGATGGGCAATAAATGCTGGCCAACCAGTGACACCCATGTCTCATGAATGAATGAACTAAGTAAAGGTAACAAATGCTCTGAGTTATAGTAGCATAGTAGTTATTTCACTGGACCAAGAAGGCTAGTCTCAACACTATCATCATAGCCTCCCATCCATTGACTCCATCCAAACTTCCCGCTGCCTTGGAAAAACAGCCAGCTTAATCAAGGTTCCCTTGCAACCTGGACATAATCTCCTCCACTTTTGTCCAACGGGAAAAAGATACAAAAGGTCTGACAGCGTGCTCAAGAACAGCTTCTTCTCTGCTGCCATCAAGAATTTTGAATGGACCTACCATACATTAAGATTATCTTTCTTCACACCCTAACTGTAACACCGTATTTTGCACCCTCTCCTTTCCTTCACCCTTTTGGACTCTATGAATGGTATGTTTTGTCTGCATAGCATGCAAAAAAAAATTTTTGACTGTATTCCAATAAATGTGACAATAATAAATTAAATCAAATCAAATGTCCTAAAAAAATCATCTAGGTCACTACTGTCCTTCAGAGAAGGAAATCCGCTATCCTTACCTAGTCTGGCCGAAATCTCACCCAGACACTGGAAAATCCCACCTGAGGTCAATGAACCTTTCCACAGTTTGCCCCTCACCTGCTACGATTTCCATGGCGGGTGGGCCGGGAAGATTTATCCCTTTGACTCCTTTTGGGTAATCTGTGATACTTGATCAAGCTTCAACCCAAAGCAAGAATCGTTGGTGACTGTCATCTGAACACTGCGTATAATCACTCCCATTATAAATCTAATTGGAATAGTTTTATTTTGTTTTGTGTTCTGATTTTTAGCCAGTGCTTACACTGGAGGAATGACAAGTATCATATCACCACCCAGACTTACTAAGTGATAATCAACAGCCAATAGACAGGATATAACCTTATCACTATAAATAGTGCCGACTTTTCTTGTTAACAGCAATTAGAATTCATGAGTGAGGCTGTTTTCCTCTCTTACTTACACTTTCTCTCCTCTATGAATGATGCCTCAATTAATGTTTTCTACAGTGACATTTCTACAATAAACATTCAGCTCTCTGAAGTAGTATAATTGGTGAAAATCATTCATTCTTCCTTATTCTCTATACACCAATGATAAGTAAACAGAAGAATCATGGGTGCCTATCCTGTTGCATTCCCAGATGGAAATCTTAAGATCTTCTTGTGTTTGTAACATGAAGCACCCACTCTACCAACCCCTCCACCCCTCCCCAACAACTGTGCAAAGTTATTAAATCACATTTCACCTGCCATGGGCAATTATTGGATGGAGATTATTTCTCTGCATGAAAGAAGTGAACATAAATCCTTGTCTTATTAAAAAGAAACATTTTCTTAATTACAAGACAGCCGCATTCATACATGAAGAGGTGAAGCAATTCATTTTGGTACTAAGAACACAGTGAGACAATACAAAATAAAGGTCAAACTTTTCCTGCCATTTCCACCAGTGGGATATTGCTGTCCCGCTGACGGCAACACCATCCCATGGAATTCCCCCAACAGCAGGGGGTGCAAACAATGGGAAGGCCTATTGACAGTGGTGGGACTGAAAGATCCCATTGCCAGCTAATGGTGGATCTTGTTCACTGGAGGGGGGTGGGAGTGGAAGATCCCACCCAAAGAGTTTGATTCAAAAGGAGATACAGGAGGAGAGGGATATGGGTGTAGATATGCATATTGAAGTTAACAGGATAGGTTGATAAAGCATATAGTATCCTTGTTTTCATCAGGGTGCAAAAGCAAGGGGGTGATATTAATCTTGTCATTGTCACTGGAATATCATGTCCAGTTCTGGATACCACACTTTAGCAAAGATGTAAGGGTGCAAAAATGAAAAGATGTAAAGATGAAAGAGAGCAGGAAACATTCACAAAGACATCAGTTATGCAGATAAATTGGAGAGGTTAGGATTGCTTTCCTTGGAGAAGAGAGGAGACTTAACAGAAAATCATGAGGGACTGGTTAGATAGGGAGAAGATGTTACCATTGAAAGCAAGGTTGAGAGCAGGAGAGCAGAGAAGAAATCAGTAAGATAGCACTATGTTGCTAAGTGAACCATCGCTATGTTTATTCATTTCTCTGTGGCAGCTTCCTTGGCACCTAGGGTCGGAAGGGTGGCACAGCAGTTAGCACTGCTGCCTCACAGTGCCAGGGGCCCGGGTTCGAGTCCTGGCTTGGGTCACTGTCTGTGCGAAGTCTGCACGTTCTCCCTATGTTAATGTGGGTTTCTTTTGGGTGCTCCGGTTTCCTCCCACAGTCCAAAAGATGTGCATTGGCCATGCTAAATTCTCGTTCAGTGTACCCGAACAGTTGTTGGAAGTGTGGCGATTAGGGGATTTTCACAATAACTGAATTGCAATGTTAATGTAAGCCTACATGTGGCATTAATACATAAGCTAAGTTGTTTTTTGTGCTTAAGCATGTCAGAGGTCAGTCTGCAATTATTGAGGCAGCCATCATTCTAGTCATTAGTCTTCAATAAACTTGCATTTGCAGGAAGCATCATCAGGAGATTTCAGATTGATTCATACAATGGATAATGTTGTGCAATGTTTGACGCTGTTTCGTTGCTTAAAACAAAATGCCTCTGGTGCTGATCTTAGTCAGTTACAACCCACTATAAAGCAAGGGATAAAGTTTTAATTTGAAAGGTCTAATAAGGGTTGAAATTTTAAGCCACAATGGTACCAGGAGCAGAGGAGAGTGAGCACTGAAAGAAGCTCTGTCATCATACCCTCACTCCATACTGCCCCTGGTCATTTTCCTAAGGTGGAAATGGAACAGGGGAGTGGTCAACAGGGCTACCAACCCACAAGAGTTGGACAGTCAATTTAGGTGAATAATAGGGCCTTTTAAAGCCTGTTAACAAAGGCTGACTGCGATTTCCCAGTTGTCCTCCAGGTACCCGTAGGCGGTGAGGTCCAGTTTAACTGAATGAAAGCAGTCTCCCAGTGTGAGACGAGGAGACTCATGCTTCAGGCAGGTTTAAAGCCCTCTCTGCCTGCCTGAGTGCATTAATATCCACAGGTCACCCTGGAACGGGTTATGGAAAGGGGTTTCCATAAAACCACAGATACCCTACAGTGCTGAAGGAGGCCATTTGGCCAATCATGTCTGTGCCAACCCTCTGAAAGACCATCCCGCCCACCCGATCCCCGTAACCCCACACATTTCCATGTCTATTCCATCTAACCTGCGCATCTCTGGATACTAAGGGCCCTATTTTACCATTTTGATTCTAAGTGCTGACTTGAAACTGGGAGTGTTTCAGATCCAATGGCATGCTTGCATTCATCGGATGGGGCACTGAGTTTAAAAATTGGCAAGTCATGTTGCAGTTTTATAGAACCTTAGTTAGGCCGCACTTGGAATAGAGTATTCAATTCTGGTCGCCACACTACCAGAAAGATGCAGAGGCTTTGGAGAGGGTACAGAAAAGATTTACCAGGATGTTGCCTGGTATGGAGGGCATTAGCTATGAGGAGAGGTTGCAGAAATTTGATTTGTTTTCACTGGAACAACGAAGGTTGAGGGGAGACCTGATAGAAGTCTACAAGATTATGATAGGCTTGGACAGAGTGGATAGTCAGAAGCTGTTTCCCAGGGTGGAAGAGTCAATTACTAGGAGGCACAGGTTTAAGGTGTGAGGGGAAAGGTTCAAAGGAGACGTACGAGGCAGATCTTTTACACAGAGAGTGGTGGGTGTCTGGAACTAGTTGCTGGGGGAGGTAGTGGAAGCGGATACGGTAGTGACTTTTAAGGGGTGTTTTGACAAATACATGAACAGGTTGGGAATAGAGGAATATGGTCCCCAGAAGGGTAGAGAGTTTTAGTTAAGTTGGGCAGCACAGTCGCTGCAGGCTTGGAGGGCCGAAGGGCCTGTTCCTGTGCTGTAATTTTCTTTGTTCTTTACTCTTTGTTGACTTTTAGACGTGTTCTCAGGCGCCCTGTACGCATTCTCCCTGAAAAATATATCAGCGACTCTGAATCGCGCTGCATAAGCCTGTGGGCTTGGCTAAATATACCCGAAACCCTACAGCTCTGACCGGTGCCTCCAATTGTACATGAGCAGAAAAAAAAAGATAGAATGCTGCTCCTCTGTCACATCCTTCCTGGGCCAGATAATGCCTCCCCCTGACACCCACAGACATTGCCCCATCCCCACAGTATTACTGACCCACTTGTCCCCCACTCTCTCCGCCACCTTGACAGAAAGCAGTCCCCTCCCCTCTTCTCTCCAGGGTGGCAGCAGACCCCTCTTCCCCCCACTGATCTCAAGCAAAGTGGCAGTGGACCCCTTTTCACTGCCCATTGATCTCAAGCAGAGTGGCAATGGATCCCCCCAATCCCCACCACCGATCTCAAACAGAGGGCTGTTGGATGCTCGGCACTTACCTCCCCAATAACTGGAGCGCCTGAATCGGACTTACATGAAGCATATCTGTTTCATGCTAATTCTGGATGTGCGGATGTGGTGGCAAAGGGAGAAGTTGGACGTGAAGCCCATTAAGTCAATTTAGATGTATACAAATATGGAGGCAGGTGTGCATTGCACTATTCGCCTCACGCCTGACTTTATCCAAGTTTTCGTGCCCGAAGACAAGTGCAACGTGATTGTAAAATTGGGCCCTAAAGGTCAATTTAGCACGGCCAATCCACCTAACCTGCACAACTTTGCAGTGTTGGAGCAAAATGGAGCACCTGGAGAAAACCCACACGGGCACGGGAAGAATGTATAAACTCAACACAGACAGTCATCTGTGACTGGAATTGGACCCCAGGAACCCGGTGCTGTGACACAGCAATGCCAAACACTATGCCCTTCAATTATTCAATTGCCTTTTGAAAGCTGCTACTGATTCTGTTCCCACCACCCTTTCAGGCAGTGCATTCTCAATATAACAACTCGCCTCATGTAGAAAAATTGTTTCGGTTTGTTTGAGTCCACTTGTCACCAGTTACACATTCTGCCCCCTAGATACAGTCCCTCCTTATTTACCTTCTCCGATATCTCTGACTCATTGAAGTGTCTCTACTCTGAAAACACTTCAAACAGAACACCTTGAGAAATGACCTGTACCAAAGCTGAATCTAAGGATAAAAGGATGTTACTCCAATGCGACCTTTGTACTGGGTCCTAAAAACCCGCATCCTTGTTTGCAGCCGGGATTCTCCAGTGCTGCTGAAAGTGAATGGAGTTTTGTCTCGAATGCCAAACTCTCTGCTGCAGCGGGACGAACATGGATGTGATTGGGGAATCCTGCCCATTGTAAATGCTTCAAAGCGACAGATACATCACTACATTGCTTCTGGGCATGCTGTACAAAAAGTTTGAGTCCCTGTGAGTTGGAGAGGTGCAAGTACAAGGACAGCTCTTCAAGGTTAATGCAGCTTTCTTCCCCAGGCAGTTCCATTTTGACAGGGCTTCTTGCAACTTATCATGCCGAAAACCAATAGTGATGGAGTAGCATCCAGGGAATTGATTCTCAGTGGAGTTTGCAACCCCAGTGGAAAATATTAAAGGACTTTTGGATCATTGAAGATTCTCTCCCCTTCTTTCTGAAACGTGGGATACAAGAATTGTTCTTGGGATGTGAGTGTTGATTGCCCATCTTCTAATTGCCCTTGACAAGGTTTACTGCCTGACTTGAACCACTGTAGTCCATTTGGCATCCGCGTACCTATAGTGCTGCAAGGCTGGAATTTCAATTTTGACCCAGCAACAGTGAAGGAGCAATGATATAATTCCAAGCCAGGCATGACTTGGAGGTGACCTTGCAGGTGGCAGTGTTTCCATGTGCTTACCCTTGTCACCCTCGATGCAAGAGGTCTCGGATTTGGAAGATGCTAACGCAGGAAACTTGAGAAGTTGATGGGTTTCCTCTAGGGCATTCAGGCAGGAGGCCTGAGGCACTTGGACATCTTTGACAATTCCCTGTCCAACATTTATACATGAGCAACATCACTATCTGGTCATTACCACATTGCTGTTCATGGGACCTTGGTGTGCACCAAGTGATTTGATTTGATTTGATTTGATTTATTACTGTGACATATATTAACATACGGTGAAAAATATTATTACAGACAAAACATACCATTCATAGAGAAGAAAACGAGGGAGTGCAGAATGTCGTATATTGAATTAAAGCATTGATAGAGAGTTTAAAAGAGATAGAGTGACGTTTTAGAGACATAGAACAAGAGTAAAAGATAGAATTAGAAAGCATGCTGGCACAGCTTGCAAGAAGTGGCCTCGCTCTGGTGCCATCTTGGAAAAAAATAGTGGTTATAGTACATAAGAAATCTACCGGGTGTTAGGTGCCTTTGGCTGGCCTCACTCATGAAAGGTGCTATATAAATGCAAACCTTTTCTTTCGACAGACTTACATTGGTAAGACAGCAGTACCACGGATTTCAAATCGTCAGGAAGATCCACCATAGCATTAAATTAGATGCAAAGTCACAACCCATTTCCTAATTTGGCATTAAGGAACCAGTTGTTCGTTAATCATTATTCATATGAAAACCACCTCTGAAAGCATTGTGATTGTCGGTTAGTTTTAACGAAAATATATACAACTCCCAACATAACTGTCAGGGAAATATTTTCACAAACTGAATTATCAGTTAAAGGTTCAGGTTAGACTGAGAAAATAATAATTTATTTTACCTGAGACTTACGCATAATGGATTTGTGTTGTACAAACGAATTCTAAAATTTGCTCTCTGTAAATAGACCATTGCAGCACCATTTAGTGCAATTGGTAAGGTTTATTTATTACCGTCATTAAGATTTCAAAACACATTCAGTTAATTGGACATAAAATGCTAGAAATCTCCTCATTCCCCTCCATTTGATCTCTCTCACCTCTTCCATCTTACTCTCAGTATTGTTCCAATCAGTCTCTCGTTGTCTACTGTATGCTGCCCTCTAACTAACTTCAGTAAGAAGTCTCACAGCACCAGGTTAAAGTCCAACGGGTTTATTTGGAATCACGAGCTTTCGGAAAGCTGTTTCTTCCTCAGGTGAGTGGCCTACTCACCTCAGGAAGGAGCAGCACTCCAAAGGCTCATAATTCCAAATAAGCCCGTTGGAAATTAACCTGGTGCTGTGAGACTTCTTACTGTGCCCACCCCAGTCTAACGCCGACATCTCCACATCATGGCTACCTAACTTCAGTCCCTCCTTCATTCTACCGATCGCAGCAAATACTTTAATTTCTCATGTGGCTTTTAAAAATATCATCAGCAAAAAATTAAAGTAAGTGGTTTTCACATGACGGGAGGCTTGGCTGCTAATGACGGGACAAAAAGAGATACAAGTGCAGGGATTCCAGTCCACATTCCCATTTCCGCAATTTTTACCGATATGGGATAAAGGGTGTGGGTAGTGAGCCCACACTCAGCATTTCTGTTCCTTACTGGTTCCATTGCAGCACCAGAAATTTCAAACCTACCAAAATCTTGATGGTGTTCAGCCCATTTTGTTAGGCCTCAGAGAAGTTGTGAACCATAGGGGAAACCCTGGCCTCGAGCCAGGAACTAAAGACAAATGTATGCATCTAACATCCCTTTTGAAAATATTTCATTGCCTTGCCTTCCCGTAAAGCTGTCAATCAAATACAGAGAGCGAAATTCCCATTCAATCCACTTTGCACTCCTTAACCTTGTCCAAATAAATACACAGGCATCGAAAAAAACTATTCAAGGAAAGGCCAGGTTATTACAAGATACTGAGGATCTTTTTCCCACAAAGATAACAACCCCCCTTCCTAATTGAGTATTTGGCTCCTGTTTGGTTGAGTCCATTATCCCACTTATTTACTCTGTTAACCCTCAGACACTAATAGGCAATTTAACATGGCCAATCCACTAACTCGCATATCTTTAGACTGTGGGAAAAAGCCAGAGCACCTGGAGGAAACCCACACAGACATGGGGAGAACATACAAGCTCCACAGAGGTAGTCACCCAAGCTGGGAATCGAACCCGGGTGCCTGGTGCCGTAAGGCAGCAATGCTAACCACTGTTCCATTGATGGTGGGTGTTGTCCATACTGATCAATTCAAAAACAAATTGGATAGATATCTCTAATAAGAATTGGATTTTGGGATTGTGGTCATTCCAGCAGGTTTGTGAGTAACAGTTGAATTTGAATACATAGTTCTCAAACTTTCCCACCATTGAGGATTGTGTCATATGAACAGTTGAATTAGGAACATGGATACCTGTGATTCCTCAGCCTGCTACAGGCTAATTGGGTAAGATTGGTTGCTTTGACTACATAATAGCACCATTGTGATGGGAGAAGGCAAACTAGATAGGCTTGTTTTTTTTTTGGTGTTTAACAATTCCTGGCCATGGTGGCACAGTGGTTAACACTGCTACCTCACAGTGCCAGGGACCCAGGTTTGATTCCCAGCTTGGTTCACTGTCTGGGCGTGGTCTGCACATTCTCCCCTGTGTCTGCGTGGGTCTCCCCCGCACGCTCCGGTTTCCTCCCACAGTCCGAAAGACATGCTGGTTAGGTACATTGGCCATGCTAAATTCTCCCTCAGTGTACCCGAAAAGGCACTGGAGTGTGGCGACTGGGGGATTTTCACAGTAACTTCATTGCAGTGTTAATGTAAGCCTACCTGTGACACTAATGAATAAACTTTAAACTGTCTTTGGGATAAGCCATCCAAAAATTAGGATAGTTCTCTCCATTCAATGTGTTATCAAATGCACTCTGTTGCTATGGTGACTGATGATTGCCTGACAGCTCAGATGCGGGATGAATATTTTACCAATTGAGCCTTTTATGACTGTAAACAATTGCTATCTCACAGCCATTTCAAGGGTAATCCATACTGGGCTTCATTTCGTCGTGATTATTTATAATCGATGAGCAGCTCCCAATTTGGTTTTAACCAAGAGGTCAATAAGCAAAAAAAAATGTTGATGCTAAGTTAATTAGTTCTTTCAAAAAAGGAGCAAGATAAATATTCGATAGAGCACGATTGTATATCGATTCATTCCATGTCTGACAAAAAGTACATGTTGTCGTGTCTCAATTCATTCAATGTGGGACCAGCTGAGGTTGAACAGTAAGTTCTAACAATGCCTTTTTTTAAACAATATTCTTGTTCCAAGTTTTCCATTTTACAAAAGCCACAAAACGCAGCAAGCCCCCAACTCCATACTGAATACGGAATTTCATCTGTGTTAGCCCTATTATCTGGACGTTGTGTCTTACTTTTTAATTAACTCATTTGTAGGACATGGGTGTCGCTGGCTGGCCATCCATATTTGCTTGAGGGCAGTTCAGAGTCAACCACATTGCTGTGGCTCTGGAGTCACATGGAGGCCAAATCAGGTAAGGATGGCAGATTTACTTACCCGATGGGCATTAGTGAACCAGATGGGTTTTTCTGACAATTGGCAGCGGATTCTATAGATTCTTAATTCCAGATATTCTTCATTGAATTCAAATTCCACCATCTGCCATGGCGGGATTCGAATCCGGATCCCCAGAGCATTAGCTGAGTTTCTGGATTGATAGTCTAGCAATCATACCACAAGGCCATCGCGTTCCCGTCAATGCCTCTAAATCACCCACTCTGGTTCCCTCTCTCTCATTTTCTTCTTTAATTCTTGCTACCCAGCCATGCCAGGGTACTTTCTTGGGATGGTAATGTCCTGACCATCCAGCTCATGATCCAGGAGAGGTAATGGTCTAATGATAGTATCGCTAGATTGTTAATCAAGAAACTCCAGTTAATGTTCTGGGGACCCAGGTTCCAATCCCCTCATGGCAGAGGGTGGAACTTGAATTCAGTAAAAATATCTGGAATTAAGAATCTATTGATGACCCATGAAACCATTATCAGAAAACTCATACAGTTCACGAATGTCCTTTGGGAAGGAAATCTGTCATTCTGACCTGCATGTGACTCAAGAGCCAAAGCAATGTGGTTGATGCTCAACTGCCCTCCAAAGTCAACTAGGGATGGGCAAAAAGTGCTGACCCCTCCCCCCCATCACCTCCACAGTGAGGGCCATGTTGTACAAATGAATTAAAAAAAACTAGTGTGTTATATTCAATGTGTATTACCAAGCCCATTTATTCACAAAGCCCCATTACTGAGTTGACCTTTGAAACTTCAGGAGATCCCTCCAAAAATTAAGGTCAATCTGTACGTCAAGTTTAAGGTAAACTTGTAAGTGATCTTAACTTAGAAAAGTTATCAACATCCGTTGCAAAAAGTAAGTGTATTTAATTTAAACTCCTGCATGCCTCCTTAACTTAACCTGCCCATATTGGTCCCTTTTTGCCCAGTTATAAGATACTGGGAAGTAAAACATGTGGGGTGAAAAATTGAGGCAGCCTACAAATATGAATAGAGCGAACGTTGGTTGAAAATGACTTAGAGTGTACACAAAAAACATGATTTTTTTGGGCTAGGAATATGGGGTGAACATATACATCACATCAAATTATGCATTCCAATTTACAGTAACTCAGAATTGTGCTTTTATGATATTGCACTTTGAGATGGAGACTCATTAGGTTGATTCCGGAGTTGAGAGGGTTGGCTTGCGAAGACAGACAGAGTAGACTGGGACTATACTTATTGGAATTCAGAAGAATGAGGGGGGATCTTATGGAAACATACAAGATTATGGAGGGAATGGGTAAGATAGAAGCAAGGAGGTTGCTTTCTCTGGCAGATGAAACTCGAACGAGGGGGCATGGCCTCAAAATAAGGAGGAACAGATATAGGACTGAGTTGAGGAGGAAGTTTTTCACCCAAAAGGTTGCGAATCTGTGGAATTCCCTGCCCAGTGAAGCAGTTGAGGTTAACTTTTTGAATGTTTTTAAGGCAAAGATAGATTTTTGAATAGTAAATGTTTGGTCAGAACATTGAATACAAGAGTTGGAATGTCATGTTGAAGTTGAACATAAGAACATAAGAAATAGGAGCAGGAGTAGGCCATCTAGCCCTTCGAGCCTGCCCCGCCATTCAATAAGATCATGGCTGATCTGTCGCTGCTCAGTTCCACTTTCCCGCTTTCTCCCCATAACCCTTAATCCCCTCTCTTATCAAAAACCCATCAACCCGCGTCTTAAAAATATTTAGTGAGGCAGCCTCCACCACTTCAACGGGCAGAGAATTCCAGAGATTCACCACCCTTTGAGTGAAGAAGTTCCTCCTCAACTCCATTCTAAACCGCCCCCCTTTTATCTTGAGGCTGTGCCCCCTAGTCCTACTGTCTTTTTTGAGCGGGAAGAGTCTCTCCACCTCTATCCTATCCATCCCATTCATCATCTTATACGTCTCAATGAGATCTTCCCTCATTCTTCTAAACTCTAACGAGTACAAGCCTAGTTTATTCAGCCTCTCCTCATAGCTCAACCCCCTCAACTCCGGCATCAGCCTAGTAAACCTCCTCTGCACTCCCTCCAAGGCCAAAATATCTTTGCGCAGGTGCGGCGCCCAAAACTGCACACAGTACTCCAGCTGCGGCCTCACCAATGCCCTATACAGCTGCAGCAAGACCTCCCTACTTTTATATTCAATCCCCCTCGCTATGAAGGCCAGCATCCCATTCGCCTTCCTGACCACCTGCTGCACCTGCAAGCTGGGTTTTTGCGACTCATGCACAAGGACCCCGAGGTCCCTCTGCACCGTCGCCTGCTGCAGTTTTTCACCCCGTAAATAATAGTCCTTCCTACCATTCTTCCTACCAAAGTGGACCACCTCGCACTTGCCAACATTAAATTCCATTTGCCATTTCCTGGCCCATTCGCCCAGCCTATCTAGATCCTTCTGCAGACTCTCCGCACCCTCCGCACAATTTGCCGTTCCCCCAATCTTGGTGTCATCAGCAAATTTCGACACCCTACACTCGGTTCCCTTGTACAAGACATTGATAAGGCAACACTTGGAATACTACTTACCCTATTATAGAAATGATATTATTAAACTGGAGAGAATGCAGTAAAGATTTATTAGGGTGCTACCGGGACTTGATGGTTTGAGTTATAAGAAGAGGCTGGATAGTCTGGAGCTTTTTTCTCTGGAGCGTAGAAGGCTTAGGAAGTGATCTTACAGAGGTCTATAAAATAATGAGGGACATAGGTCAGCTAGATAGTCGATATATTTCCCCAGGGGTAGGGGGGTCTAAAACTAGGGGGCATAGGTTTAAGGTGAGAGAGGAGAGATACAAAAGGGTCCAGAGGGCCGCTTCTTTCACACAGAGTGGTGACTGAAGTAGTAGTGTAGGCGGGTATAATTTTGTCTTTTAAAAAGCATTTAGACAGTTACATGGGTAAAATGGGTATAGAGGGACATGGGCCAGATATGGGCAATTGGGACTAACTTAGGAGTTAAAAAAAAGTGCAGCATGGACCAGTTGGGCTGAAGGGCCTGTTTCCATTCTATAAACCTCTATGATCCCATAAAGGGTCATGGTGAGCGGGCGGGTAAATGGAGCTGAATCCACAAAAAGTTCAGCGTGATCTTATTGAATGGCAGAACAGGCTCGAGGGGCCAGATGGACTACCCCTGCTCCTAGTTGTTATGTTCAATTAATACATGTGCGTTGAAAATTACACAGTTCTCAAAATGCAAAGGTTTTCACCTCCCTTCTTCATGTTAATATTTTTTTCATGGGTGGGTGTTGCTGGCGAGGCCAGCATTTGTTACCCCTCCCTCACTACTCCTTGAACTGAGTGTCTTGGTGGGCCATTTCAGAGGGCAGTTACAAGTCAACCACATTGCTGTGGGTCTGGAGTCACACGTAGGCCAGACCAGGCAAGGACGGCAGATTTCCTTCCCTAAAGAGGCATGAGTGAATTAGATGGGTTTTTACAACAGTCAATGATAATCTCATGGCCAGCATTAGAGAGCATTATAGCTTTTAATTCAAGGGTTTTCATTAATTGGACAACATTTTTACAGCCTCGCTCATCTGGAAACCGTAAAATCTTGCCCAAGGTCAAAGGGCCTTTCCGTGGTCCATCCCTCGCCTGCTCTGATTCCCGTGATGGGCAGGATGGTAAAATTCCTGCCATTGAATTTAAATATCACCAGCTGCCATGGTGGGATTTGAGCCCATGTCCCCAGAGCATTAATCTTGACCTCTGGATTACTGCAGTAAGAAGTCTTGCAACACCAGGACTTTAACCTGGTGTTATGAGATTTACTGTGCCCAGCTCAGTCCAATGCCAGCATCTCCACATCTGGATGACTCGACAGTGACCATTGTACCAAAAGAGAAAATGCTGGAAAATCTCAGCAGATCTGGCAGCATCTGTAAGGAGAGAAATAAGCTGCCATTTCGAGTCCAGATGACCTTTTGACAAAGCCGAGCTGAGCTTTGACATAGGGTCACCTGGACTTGAAACGTCAGCTCTTTTCTCTCCTTACAGACGCTGCCAGACCTGCCGAGATTTTCCAGCATTTTCTCTTTTGGTACAATGGTTCCAGCATCTGCAATAATTTGCTTTTATAAGCCATTACACATTGCCTCCCCGCGAATAATTCACCAATCCCGATGAAGCACTTGGTTGATTCACTGCATTGGGGCAGTAAAGAAAATTGAGCGAGTTTTGTAACACGTGGAAAATGCACTCCAACAGATGACCAAACAGATGGTGAGGGTGCAAACCAATCCTAACCCCATATCATTGTTTTAAAACTCTCCTTCACCCAGCTAGCATTTTTACAAAATGAAAATTCAAAAATGAATTGCTTGGTCCGAACTTGTTGCCTCACTTGCAAAGTAGCACGTGGCAGACTTACAAACAGTTAATTCTCGTGAGCCGACTGATCTGCTCCGGGTCTTCAAATAGTTCTGACCTTTTTCTCAGAAAATGATATTTACCTCAGAGAACAGTTGCAGAATTCGCGGTTTACATTGTTATCAGGATTTAATCAAGGAAAGAAATGTAATAACCTTGCCTGCACCCAGGCTTATCCACTTGACTGGACTTGCAAACAATAAGCGCTAAATAAATGGCAATCCTAATCAGTCATTAGCTGGATCGTAACATTCAGCTAGAATTCAAAATATTTGCCTCAGATGCAAATAATAAAGTTCCTGCTGTTTTCGTGTTTTAGGCCAAAGAAAATCAATTAGCCATAAAGCTGCTGGGTATTTTCCATTCAGTCACCAACGACAACACTGTGAATATTTATTTGATTCTGAATCTTAACTGCATTTCAAACCAATCTGAGGAAGGGAACAATAGCCTTGATTGACACTGACTGGATCGAGAATGGAAATCAATTGGTCAGGCTGAATACGATGATTGAAGCTATCAGAAACATGAATGCCAAAGACATTTCAGGGGGAAAAAAAAACAAATTTAGGAACAGAAAGGCACTTGGCTCTTTCACTGATGAATGCACTGCAGGCAAAGCACACAAAAGCAAAACACTACAGAGCTCAGTGAGTCTCTGGAACTCGCTTCCTCAGAGAGGAAATGGAAGCAGAGTCTTTGAATATTTTTAAGGCAGGGCTGGTTAGATTCTTGGTAAAGGTGGGGGTGAAAGGTTAGTGGGGTAGACAGGAATGTGGGGTTGAAGTTACAATCAGATCAGCCATTATGTTATTGGATGGTGGAGTAGGTTCGAGGGGCTGAGTGGTCTACTCCTGCTCCTATTTCATACATTCAACCGCTCCTTCACCCTGACATTGAGTATCCCCCTCCCTCCGGCAGTGTTCATCTCCCTCCCTTAACCCCAACAGTGTTCATCCCCCTCCCTCACTTCCGACACTATGCACCCCCCTCCCTCACCTCAGACAATGTTGACCCCCCCTCCACCCCGACAGTGTCCATCTCCCTCCCTCACCTCCAACATGAACGTCCTCTCCCTCCCTCCGACAGTGGTCATCGCCCTCTCTCCCAACAATGTTCACCACCCCTTCCCTCACCCCCGATAGTGCTCATCCCCCTTCCTCCCTCCCTCTGACAGTGTTCACCACCTCCCTCACCCCCAACAGTATCCATCCCTTCCCTCCCTCCGACAGTATCCACCCCCCACCCCACCCTCCGACAGTGGACATCCCCCTTGCTCACCACATTACTATTCAGCACTCCCTCACCCATGTCCCGATGAAAATCCTGGCTATTGTAGGAATCCTACAGCAGTCTGGCCAAGGGACAACTGGCTTTGACCTTCCTGGGGATGAGCATACATCCCGATTTCCAAATGGTCCAGCCAAATATATTTCGGGGTACAGCCAATGGATTGGAAGATTCCAGCATTGTTTCTGTGGTATAAATGGTCATTGACTTGAAATGACTGCCCTGCTTATCTGTCTACAGAGGCTGCCAGCAGCACTGTGGAATATTTCCAACATCTTTTGTTTTTAGCGCTACAATTTTTAAGAAGCGGGTTGATGGGTTTTTGATAAGAGAAGGGATTAAGGGTTATGGGGAGAGGGCGGGAAAGTGGAACTGAGCCACGACAGATCAGCCATGATCTTATTGAATGGCGGGGCAGGCTCGAAGGGCTAGATGGCCTACTCCTGCTCCTATTTCTTATGTTCTTATGTTCTTAAAACGAAATAACAGTTCTGCATATCTCTGTTTACGCATGGCTGCTATCAATTCCTATCTGACTCTGGGTCAGTCCAGCTCTCTGAGGGAGTATTAAATGGTTCATAATAGATTACACAGCCGAGAGTTTAGTTAAGCAGCAGCTTGTTTCAAAATCACCTGGAAAAATAATGTAACGCAGAAATCCAGTGACAGGATGTGGCACGGCCTTCTGATTGCACTGAGGGAATGCTGGAAATACTGCAGATGGGATTCTATGAACCCTAGTAAAAGTGAAATCAGTGGAAATTAAGGGGGAAAATCTCTTTACTGGTTGACTGCAGACCCCCTGGAATGAGAACCCTCTCACTCCTCACAGTGTCTCCTGAGGCAGACTTAAGGACTGAGCTAGGCTTTTAAAAAAGGACGGCACGGTGGTTAGCACTGCTGCCTCACAGCGCCATGAACCCGGGTTCAATTCCCGGCTTGGGTCACTGTCTGTGTGGAGTTTGCACATTCTCCCCGTGTCTGCATGGGTCTC
The DNA here is from genome assembly GCF_965287045.1 of Carcharhinus amblyrhynchos. Lineage (NCBI taxonomy): Eukaryota > Metazoa > Chordata > Chondrichthyes > Carcharhiniformes > Carcharhinidae > Carcharhinus > Carcharhinus amblyrhynchos. Next base: position 85,681,759 of record NC_137334.1, read on the forward strand.
CTCCGGGTGCTCCGGTTTCCTCCCACAATCTAAAGATGTGCGGGTTAGGTGGATTGGTCATGCTGCATTGCCCCTTGGTGTCAGGGGGACTGGTTAGGGTAAGTGCTGGGGATAGAGTCTGGGTGGGACTGTGGTCGGTGCAGACTGAATGGTGCTGAATGGCCTCCTTCTGCATGTTAGGATTCTATGACTCTATGAACACACGTTGGGAAGTGTGTGTGTGTGCTACCCCTTCAGCAGAAAAAAAGCAAGCCAAAAAAAGGACTTTGGCAGCAGCTGAACTCTCCCAAGAAAACCTCTGCATAAAATTATCTTTAGATATATTTTATGTGCAGGTTACATTAACACTGCAATGAAGTTACTGTGAAAAGCCCTTCAGAATGTGAAAATTTATTCCACCTTCGAAAAAAAGATACATTAAGATCACGTACCAACCGAATCAAGAACAGCTCCTTCCCTGCTGCCATCAGACTTTTGAATGGACCTACCATATATTATTCTTTACTCAGAGGGTAGTCGTAAGGGCGTGTAATGCTCTGCCTGCAGCAGTTGCGGACTCGCCAACTTTAAGGGCGTTCAAATGGTCAGTGGATAGGCATATGGATAACACTGAAATAGTTTAGGTTAGAGGGTCATTAGATTGGCTCCACTAGTCGGCTCAACATCAAGGGCTGAAGGGCCTGTACTGCGCTGTTCTATGTTCTATTAAGCGGACCTTTCTCTACACTCTCGCTGTGACTGTAACACTACATTCTGTACCCTTTCCTTTCCTTCTCTCCGATGTACTCTATGGTGAAATTTTCCCATCCCGCCCGCCACGGGAATCGTAGCAGACTGGACAGGACTGTGCAGAGGTCCACTGACCTCAGGTGGGATTTTCCAGTCTTGGGGCGAGTGTGGCTGGAAAAATACTGCCTAATGAATGGTACGTTTCTGTACAGTGAGCCGTTTTCATTGTATCGCAACACATGTGACAATAATCAATCAAATCAAACCAAAAGAACAATGCTAAATTGCCCTCTGTGTCTCAAGATGTGCAGTTAAGATGGATTAACTCATGGTAAATGTGTGGCATTACGGGGAGAGGAGTGGGCAGGGCCCAGATAAGATCCTGGGCAGGATTTTACCATCTTGTGCATCCCAAAATCCCCACCGAGGTCAATGGACCTTTCTATAGTCCGCCCCTCGCCCACTCCGATTTCCATGGCAGGCGGGATGATAAAATTCCAGCAACTCTGTCAGGAAGGTGCTACAGACTTGATGGGCTGAACGGCCTCATTCTGCACCGAAGGCATCCTATGATTCAGTTATTGTGAAATGTGTCTTTTTTAGTCACAGTCGAGGCAGGGGCTGTGGCAGACAAAAATTCTTGGGAAGCACTTTTTCGTATTTTTTAGCCAGTTCATCTTTGCTTTTTGTGATAGGTTCTCTTGATTTATCATCACAGATCAGCTTGTCTTAATAAGTTCCTAATTGTTCATTGATATTTTGCTGGCCAGTTGCGTGCTTCCTTTCTCATCGCCCGGCGCTGCGGATTTGACAGGTTTGCCTTTCATCTGATCAGCAAAAATATAACATGTCAGAACTCAAGCCCCCAGAGAATGACAGCCGGGGAGTGTGTGAGTTTTACAATACAAGCTGGCGATAAAAAAGAAAGCGACGCACCATGATCTACTGGTGCCAAGCGTTTTATAAGCCCATCAATTATCCCGCTGTCCTCGGAGGGTGAGAACATGATTGTTGACAAGCAGGTGGTGGTGAACTGCACAGAACACTGCACGCACGTAGCATGATAGGTCTACTGCTGGAGCTCAAAATAGTCACAAGTTCCTCCAGTTTATCCCATGGGTAAAGCCATGGGCTCCCTGTACATTTAACTCAGCCATAATAATGGGATATATTCCAGCCAAAGGGGTCATTCAGGTCGTGGGGTTTCCGGGGCCCTCTATTCCTTCAGAATCATCTGAGTGGGCAACCTTTCCACTGCTCCATTTTTCATCAACGGCGCTGATTTAAACCAAATGGTTAAGAGTATGCTTCTTTGTAAACTGAGAACTGTTTCTAGAGTGGCACGGTGGCACGCAATAGTTACCACTGTTGCCTCACAGCGTCAGGGACCCAGGTTTGATTCCCGACTTGGGTCACTGTCTGTGCAGAGTCTGCACATTCTCGCCGTGTCTGCACGGGTTTCGTCCGGGCGCTCCGGTTTCCTCCCACAGTCTCATGAATGTTGATTACGTCACCGGGCAGCATGGTGGCACAGTGATTGGCTCTGCTGCCTCACAGTGCCAGGGACCAGGGTTCGATTCCCGGCTTGGGTCACTGTCTGTGTAGTGTCTGCACATTCTCCCCGTGTCTGCATGGGTTTCCTCCCACAGTCCAAAAGACGTGCAGGTTAGGTGGATTGGCCATGTTAAGTTCTCCCTCAGTATACCTGAACAGGCGCCTAGTGTGGCGACTAGTGGATTTTCAGAGTATTTTCATTGCAGCGTTAAAATAAGCCTGCCTGTGACACTAATAAATAAAGTTTAAACTTAGAGTCCCTGCAAATCAGAAGGAGGCCATTTGGTCCATCGAGTCTACTCCAAATCTCTGGCAGAGCATCTTCCCCAGGTTCTTTCGCCTGGTCTATACCCATAACTCCCACACATTTACCATGGCTAATCCATCCAATCTATACAATCTACACTAAAGGGCAATTTTGCATGACCAAATTGCACATCTTTGGACTGTGGGAGGAAATCGAAGCACCTGGAGGAAACCCACAAAAACATGGGGAGAATGTGCAAACTCCACACAGACAGTGACACAAGCTGGAAATCGAACTGGGGTCTATGGTGCTGTGAGTCAGCAGTGCTAACTATTGTGTCACCGTGCCAACAGTTGCGTCTGTCAGTTGGCCTTTGGGTTGCTTGTGAGTGCAGCTGGAGTGTTTCAGGAGCTGCTCATTTGTCACAGCTTAGTTCTCTGTAAAGTAAACAGAGAAACACCACCAAGTGTTTTCGAAGATGGGTAAGAGTACACAATTGCCTCTCTGCTGTAAAATCCTCCAAAACCTAGGTGATCCAATTGGATTATCCAACTAATACTCAGAATTGTCATGTGTCTTCCATTGAATACAAGTAAACACTATCATATACCTTACTCACCCTCTTAAAGTCCCAAAGCCTTTCTCAGCTAATGAAATACCTTTGAGGTGTAGTTACTGTAATGTAATGATTGTGGTGGTACATTTGAGCACAGCAAGGTGCCACAAATAGCGACTTGATGAAGACCAGGTAATCCCTGTTTTTGTGACCTTGGTGAGGGAGAGGTATTCATAAGGTATTCATAAGGGAAAAATCCACCTCTGTCATTCGAACTGTGCAATGGGATCATTTAGGCCTGCCTGAGAAGTCAAGAAGAGCCTTAGTTTAATGTGCATCAGAAAGACAGCACCTTCAACAGTGCAACACATTTGAAGCAAGAGCAGGCCACTCAGCCTTTTGAACCTGCTCCCCCATTCATTTTGATCATGACTGACCATCAGATTCAATATCCTGATCCTGCCTTCCCACACATCCCTTGACCCCATTAGCCCCAAGAACTATATCTAATTTCTTCTTGAAATCACACAATGTTTTGGCCTCAACTACATTCTGTGGTAATGAATTCCACACATTCACCACTGTCTGTCATAAAAGGTTTACCCCTTATCCTCAAACTATGACCCCTAGTTTTTGACTTCTCCCACCAATGGAAACATTCTGAATTTACCCTGTCTAAACCTGGTGGAATTTTATAAGTTTCTATGAGATCCCCTCTCACTCTTCTAAACTCCAATGAATACAATCCTAACTGACTTAATCTCTCCTCATGTGAGAGAACTGCCATCCCAGGCATCAGCCTGGTAAACCTTTGCTGCATTCCCTCTATAGCAGGAACATCCTTCTTAAGATAAGGCTCCCACACTAATATACTGCGTGCGTCAACCTAGTGCTTGTGCTTATGCAGAGGAACTCGAACCCGTAACTTTTTATCTTGTAGAGGTGAGTGCTGTCACCAGACAATGCACAGGATAGTTGATGATCAACCACTCCCAAGATATTCAAACGAACAATACAACACTCTCTGTATTTCATTGAACTATCCGCCTAGACTATCGACTTCCATTCTAAAACTGGACAGTTATGACCTTTTAACACCAGAATTGAAATTGCCACCATGAAGCCAAGCTAGCAGTTATACCACAGGGAAGATCATGGAAATGGAGCTATAGGCAAACAGCTAAAAAAAAATTGCTAGTATGGGTATAGAGAAATGGGAAACAGGGGCAGGAATTCTCCCCAAAAAATCCTAATTGCCCAGTTTGCATAAAAACTAGAGTAAGCCCCACTGTTTTTTCTCAGCAGGATTTTCAAATTGAATCTCCCACATTCTGAGCACTGCAGACGTGAATCATAATATACATCAGAGGGCGGGGTCTATTCCTGCTGGAGAGGCCGGCAGCGCAGCACTGAGCAGGCCATTGCGCATGCACCAATCCATCATAACAGAGATCAGCCCATCGGCAGTAATTCCACACTGCCAGCCTCCCGATTGCTGGCCAGCTCCGCAACCCCACATCTGCCCCTCTGACTCTCTTCACCCCCCCCGACTACTAGCCTTCCAGATATCTCCAGGCCTCCCCCACCCCTCATCCCCCCCAGCTCGCTTTGATCCCCCCTCCCCCCCCACCTCATCCTTCCCGACAGTCCCGATCTCTCGATCCCCGCCCCACCACCGGCAGTCCCGATTCCCCTCCACAAGCTATGAACACCCTCCCCCAGACTCGACCCCTCCACACCCCGATGTCCAGCTCTGATCACTGTCCACGTTCCCTCTAGGACTGGAGGGCCTGAATGACATTATTATTACTAGAGAGGCAGTGCGCGACAGACTGGAGGGACTGATGGTGGACAAGTCCCCAGGACCGGATGGAATGCATCCAAGGGTTCTGAAAGAAATGGTGGAGGTGATAGTGGATGCCTTGATGATTATTTTCCAAACCTCGCTGGATTCCGGGGAAGTGCCGGAAGATTGGAAAACAGCTAATGTTATGCCGTTGTTTAAGAAGGGTAGCAGGCAAAAGGCAGGGAATTATAGGCTGGTTAGTTTAACGTCTGTTGTAGGTAAAATGTTAGAATCCGTGATCAAGGAGAAAATAGCGAGGCATCTTGAGGAGAATTGTTTGATAGAGCAGACGCAGCACGGTTTCGTTAAGGGGAAGTCGTGTCTGACGAATTTATTGGAGTTCTATGAGGATGTGTCTAGGGCGGTGGATAGAGGAGAGCCGGTCGATGTGGTGTTTCTTGATTTTCAGAAGGCGTTTGATAAGGTGCCGCACAAGAGGTTATTACAGAAGGTCAGGGGGCATGGAGTTGGGGGTAGGGTGTTAGCGTGGATAGGAGATTGGCTGTCAAATAGGAGGCAGAGAGTGGGGGTCAATGGGTGCTATTCGGATTGGCGGTTGGTGACTAGTGGAGTGCCCCAGGGGTCGGTGCTGGGGCCTCAGCTATTTACCATTTATATAGATGATCTGGAGGAGGGAACCGAGTGTATGGTGTTGAAATTTGCTGATGACACCAAGATTGGTGGAACGGCAAATTGTGCGGAGGGTGTGGAGAGTCTGCAGAAGGATCTAGATAGGCTGGGCGAATGGGCCAGGAACTGGCAAATGGAATTTAATGTTGGCAAGTGTGAAGTTGTCCACTTTGGTAGGAATAATGGTAGGAAGGACTATTACTTACATAGCGAAAAACTGCAGCATGCGACGGTGCAGAGGGACCTCGGGGTCCTTGTGCATGAGTCGCAAAAACCCAGCCTACAGGTGCAGCAGGTGGTCAGGAAGGCGAATGGGATGCTGGCCTTCATAGCGAGGGGGATTGAATATAAAAGTAGGGAGGTCTTGCTGCAGCTGTATAGGGCACTGGTGAGGCCGCAGCTGGAGTACTGTGTGCAGTTTTGGTCGCCGCACTTACGCAAGGATATTTTGGCCTTGGAGGGAGTGCAGAGGAGGTTTACTAGGCTGATGCCGGAGTTGAGGGCGTTGAACTATGAGGAGAGGCTGAATAAACTAGGCTTGTACTCGTTAGAGTTTAGAAGAATGAGGGGAGATCTCATTGAGACATAGAAGATGATGAATGGGATGGATAGGATAGAGGTGGAGAGGCTCTTCCCGCTCAGAAAGGACAGTAGGACTAGAGGGCACAGCCTCAAGATAAAGGGGGGGGGCGGTTTAGAACGGAGTTGAGGAGGAACTTCTTCACTCAAAGGGTGGTGAATCTCTGGAATTCTCTGCCCGTTGAAGTGGTGGAGGCTGCCTCGCTAAATATATTTAAGACGCGGGTTGATAGGTTTTTGATAGGCAAGGGGATTAAGGGTTATGGGGAGAGGGCGGGAAAGTGGAACTGAGCCACAACAGATCAGCCATGATCTTATTGAGTGGCGGAGAAGGCTCGAAGGGCTAAGTGGCCTACTCCTGCTCCTATTTATTATGTTCTTATGTTCTCTGCCACCGATCCCATGTGCAGAGTAGCAGCAGGACCCTCCCACCCCCACCATTCTCCGCCCACCCCCCCCCCCCGTGCTCTCTGACATCACCCTTCTTGGCACTGCCTGATGCCTAGTGGGCAGTGCCACAGTGACCCCTGGGCAGTGCCAGGGGACCAGGCTGGCACTGCCAGGCTGGCAGTGACACAGGAAGAAGTCTCACAACACCAGGTTAAAGTTCAACATATATATTTGGTAGCAAATGCCACTAGCTTTTGGAGCTCTGCCCCTTTGTCAGGTAAGTGGCCTTCCAGATATCTCCAGGCTGGCAGTGCCCAGGGGACACCCATCTTTACCTCTGACCTCCTGGGGGCCTCCATAGCCTCCCTTCACTCCAGTGGGGGCGGGTTGGTGTCTCCCTGTTAATGGGGTTGGGGGGGCGGGGGGGGGCGTGTGCAGAAGCTGGTGGGCCCTCGAGTTTTCAGTCCCAGGCCTGCTAATGATACTAAAATGGAGATTACCATATATGATTCAGCTCCGCACCGGAAATCGGCATCGAGCTGACAGCGCCAAAAATCCGAGGACGCACGGAGGCCATAGCGCCCAGTGAGGAGCTTGCTAAATGGCCTCTGCTTATGTTTCCTGACCCAATACACTGCTAGAGCAGACCTGTGAGCTGGGAGAATCACCCCCAAGGACTCAGGGCCAGATTTTCATGCAGGAGTCGGTAATGTGACGTCAGGATACTTTCTGACCTGGGAGACCCGTCTCCTTTAAAAAGGATCCCTGATTACCACAGGGGATGCAATGCCTCAATCGTATTATCCAGAAACTCACCTAATGTTCCTGGGACCTGGGTTTGAATCCCACCACGGCAGATGGTAGGCAGGATAAAGTCAGTTTGGAGATGGGCAGCACTGAGGTGAGCTGGTTGGAAGATCCACCTCAGTTCTCTGGGACTTAGGCCAGGTTCTATTAAAATCCTTCATCTTTCATACTCCCACAACCTTCCATGCCTCCTCTTTCTACCTTTATACCTCCATATTCCCATATTATCCCCATTTCTCCTTCATGTCCTCCCTTATGCCCTGTACTCCCCATGCTCCTCCATGCCCCTGATGTATCCTCCTGAGCCGCTCACGCAGTTTTCAATCTGGAGCTCAGGAGCCATCTGGAGATGAAAATCTTTAAACAATCTATTCGAGATCTTATTCAAACACACTTGCTGCTGAAAATATAATAATTCATCAAACCCATCCCAAAAGATATGAATTCACTCAAGTGGTCAATCTGACATAAAAATAAACCAATGTCCATTTCACTAATGACATTAAGAACAGTTAATCATTTAATAAGCTCTTAAAAGACCGTCAAAACGTGAACATATCTCTGCTTTGTTCTGGATTGTTTGAAACTCAGCCAAATAACAAACCTTGAATACCTAAAAACGGAACCTGCTCAAATTGCAAAAGCAATTGTCTATTGGGTTTTCTAAGCTGCATTAGATAGTCTGTACTCTGGCAGTGGAATCTATTTTTGATACCCTAAGTGGGAGCTGCAGACTTTTCTTTTTAATTTTAATGGGCTGGGGATTTAAATTACTTCAGATTCTGGCACTTAAAAAGACCTCAAACCCATGCTTCACAAACAGGTTCACCTCCTACTTAAAATCATCAGGTCCTTGGAACAACTACAACACGGTCTGTTCAAACTCAGCACTGATTTTGAGTGGCTGTGCAGAGTTTGGGTTACAGGCCTGTGAAATTCATGCCCGGTCCACCTGTCCTGCCAACAGAAATAGGGTCTGACTGAAATAGGGAGGTGGGATATGTTGCAGGTGCCACCCACCAGGGTTTAAGGAGTCCTAAGTCATCCCAACTTAGTAGAAATCTAGGCCTCAATACTTAAAGGCTGCAGGTCATAGATTTGAAAGATGTCATATGATGGGGTGAGGTCTGAATTTGTGACTGAGGGAATTACATGCATTAATATGTCATCACAAATTTGGGTTTATGGGCAGGATTCACTGATCTCATTCGCCCCACCACCATCACCAACGAGAACGAAGAATTTGGCGCTCAGCCAAAACTCCATTCACTAAAATAGGACTGGATAATCCCAGCAGCGGGCGAGGACGGAGGTTTTCGGTCATGGTGGGAGAATTGAGTGGACTTGTCCTCACCTGAGCAGTAAAGGTCAAGCAGTAATCCAATCATAGAGTCATAACATCCCCACAGCAGAAGGAGGCCATTCAGCCCCTTGGGCCTGCACCGACTCTCTGACAGATCATTTTAATCAAGTCCATCTCCCTGCCCTATCTTTATAACACAACACGTTTACCCTACGAATCCCCCTAACCTACACATTTTGGAACGCGAAGGGACAATTTAGCGTGGCCAATCCACCTACACATCTTTGGACTGTGAGAGGAAACCAGAATATCTGAAGGAAACTCATGCAGACACACGGAGAATATGTAAACTCCACACAGAGAGTGACCTGAGGCTGGAATTGAACCTAGGTCCCTGGTGCTGTGAGGCAGCAGCGCTAATCACTGTGCCACCGTGCGTCTGACGGCAGAGTTTGAAATGTTGATGCAGTATTGCACAAGATGCACTGCAGCAATTCACCAAAGATCCTTAGACAGCACCTTCCAAACCCATGACCACTTCCATTTGGAAGGACAAGGGCAGCAGATACATAGGAACACCACCACCTACAACTTCTCCTCCAAGCCACTCGCCATCCTGACTTGGAAATATATCACTATTTCTTCACAGTCGCCGCATCAAAATCCTGGAATTTCTTCCCTAATGGCATTGTGGGTCAACCCACAGCACATGGACTGCAGTAATTCAAGAAGGCAGCTCACCACCACCTTCTTAAGGGCAATAAAGTATGGGCAATAAATGCTGGCCCAGCCAGCGATGCCCATGTCCCACAGATGAATAAAAAATATTGAAAGGATAATGTTCTGTGCGTTGGCATTGAGAGGAATGAGCTCAGAATTTGCACTGGAAGCAGGAAGAGATTTGGAGAGGATTATTAAAATGTGAGGTGCATGAGCAAATGAATCTTTTAAAACTGAATCAATCACTGTATTTAGGAAAGGATTAGGTAAATGCTTGAAGAAAATGATTGAAGGGCACATATTGAATTAGCGTAGATGAGTTTGTTCTGAAGTTAGCACCAACCAGAATGGGCGCAAGCAAGCTCCTCTTTCTAGGATTCTATAATTAAACAGATTTTCATTAAAAAGACAGCATGGTTTTGTTTCCAGAACTGAGATGTGTAGGTACACTGAGGAGCTGGCTGGGTGCAGATTAATATTAATCAAATACCTTCTTATATTGCTTCTAAAGCTAGTCATTATACATGAGCCATAATTGGTGTCTCAACAGGAACTCGAATCTTGAGCTCATTTATAAATCCGATCAAAAAATATAGTCACGTCTCCCATTTTCTAGAAATACAGCAACAAGGGCAGGCCATTCGGCCCCCAGGCCTACTCTGCCTTCACCGCTGCTCTTTATCTCACTGTAGGGGAGGCACGGTAGCACAGTGATTAGCACTGCTGCTTCACAGTGTCAGGGACCCAGGTTCAATTCCCGGTTTGGGTCACTGTCCATGTGGAGTTTGCACATTTTCCCCATGTCTGTACGGGTTTCATCCAGATGCTCCAGTTTCCTTCCACATTCTGGTTAGGTGCATTGACCAGAACAGGTGGCAACTGGGGGAATTTCACAGTAACATTATTGCAGTATTAAGGTAAGCCTTACTTGTGACTGCTAAATAAGCTTTAAGCTTTATCGTAACTCCATTGAGCTACCTACACTCCCTATCCTTTGATATTCTTACACAATTTCGCTCAATCTCAGAATCTGCAGCATTTTGGGGGAAATGTTTTGTGTGAAGATGTGTGCTGGTTTCCCTCGCAAATGGCCAATGTCAAAAATTAGCATTCAGCCCCCCTGTCCTGGAGTCCCTGCTTAGAAAAAATAACTTCTGAGTACTACTACTACCAAATCGTTTTAATAACTTGAACACATCACCCATCAATTGTTTAAAGTCAGGAGAACCCACGCTGAGTTTATAGAGGTTTATATTACTTGTAAGCTCTCCCATTGGGCCAGAATAGACTGAGTAACACCTTCATTAACATTCAACAACAGACAATATATGCTTTAAATCAATGCTAAGAATCACAGAATATTTTATCCATATAGTCTGCACTGTCATTTTGACCTAATATGAAGTAGACATTATATTCACACTCTCCTTCATATCCCAGTGGTTCGCACTGATGCCTCACGAGACCCGGGTTCGATTCCTGGCTTGAGTGACTGTCTGTGCAGAATCTGCACATTCTCCCCATGTCTGCGTGGGTTTCCTCCAGTTTCCTCCCACAGTCTGATAGACGTGCTGGTTAGGTGCGTTGGCCATGCTAAATTCTCCATCAGTGTAACCCAAACTGGTGCTGGAGTGTGTCAACTGGGGGATTTTCAAAGTCACTTCATTTCAGTGTTAATGTAAGCCTATTTGTGCCATGAATAATAAATAAATAATATGCCTCTATAATGGGTTGGTTCAAAATTGTGCACAATACAGGGATTAGAGAGATTAGTGGGTATAATATGTAGGGATATGGGGGTAGGACCTGGGTGGGATTGTGTTTGGTGCAGTCGATGGGCCAAAGGGCCTCTTTCTGCACTGTCGGGTTCTATGATTCTAATATTCCAACTGTGACCAGGTAGCAGTTAAAAGAACTTTTTTTTAAACAAAATTCCTTTTTGTCTTTTAATACAAAATTAAAAACTCAATTTATTTTTTTCTGATATTTCTTTCTACTTGAGCTCCCGTAGCTAATGACCTGCGTGCACATAGTGGGCCTTCAGCACCGTATCAAATCTTTCAATTTAAGGCATGCCCTTTTTTATTTCAAGGAGGTATTGCCAGTTATTTTTTTCTAATCTTTGACTTTGTATCTGATGTCCTGCCCACATACCCGTATGCTCCTTCAGCCTTTCAGTTTGACATATCCCCACAGTGGTATTGTCAGCACATTGTCCCCTCTGCTCCTTTGTCTAAATCATTTGTGTGTACAGTAAATGAGAAAACCCTCAACTCAGTCCTGCATATAAGAGCACTCTTTGATTTGATTTATTATTGTATTGGTATGCAGTGAAAAGTATTGTTTCTTGCACATCATACAGACAAAGCATACTGTTCATTGAGAAGGAAATGAGGGAGTGCAGAACGTACTGTTACAGTCAGAGCTAGTTTGTAGAGAAAGATTAACTTAATAGAAGGTCAGCCCATTCAAAAGTCTGATGGCAGCAGGGAAGAAGCTGTTCTTGAGTCAGCTGATATGTGTCCTCGTAATTTTGTATCTTTTCCCCGACGGAAGAAGCTGGAAGAGAGTATCCGGGTTGCATGGGTTCCTTAATTATGTTGGCTGCTTTTCTGAGGCAACGGGTAGTTTAGACACAGTCAATGGATAGGAGGCTGGTTTGCGTGATGGATTCAGCTACACTCATGACCTTTTGTGGTTTCTTGTGGTCTTGGACAGAGCAGGAGCCATACGAAGCTGTGATACAAACAGAAAAAATGCTTTCTATTGTGCGTCTGTAAAAATTGGTAAGAGTCATAGTGGACATATCAAATTTCCTGTCTTCTGAGAAAGTAGTGGAGTTAGTGGGCTTTCTTGACTATAGTGTCAGCATGGGGGGACCAGGACAGTTGTTTAATGATCTGGACACCTAAAACCTTGAAGCTCTTGACCATTTCTACTTCATCCCCTTTGGTGTAGACAGGGCCATGTGCTCCAAAATGCTTCCTGAAGTCAATGACTATCTCTTTCATTTTGTTGACGTTGAAGGACAGACTATTGTTGTTGCACCAGTTTACCAAATTTTCTATCTCATTCCTGTACTCTGTCTCATCATTGTTTGAGATCTGACCCACTACGGTGGTGTCATCAGCAAACTTGAAAATCAAGTTGGAGGAGAATTTAACCACCCAGTCATAGGTGTATAAGGAGTGTAGTAGAAGACTGAGAATGCAGCCTTGTAAGGCACCAGTGTTGAGGGTGATCATGGAGGAGGTGTTGTTGCCTATCTTTACTGATTGAGGTCTGTGGATTAGGAAGTTCAGGATGCACTCACAGAGGGGGGAGCTGAGTCCCAGGCCACAAAGTTTGGAGATGAGTCATATCTATCCTTGTCTGAGAAACTTCCTTTTATCTCTACTCTTTGATGTCCCCTTCTATCTGTCTCTCAGTGTGGTAACACTTCTCTTAATCCAATTTATGATTGTTTCTGTTTTAGCTGGTACCTTTGAAAATCCTTGTAAACTGCTTCCACAGTGTTACGTAATGCTATGTAACACATACTGGTGGTCCCCTTTACATATTTCTGCTCTTCCTCATCCTCCTGCCATGCTAATTTTTATCAAAGCTTAAAGATCCAGGTGCCCAATCCACAAGAAATTGTGTCTCAGCTCTGTTCACATTGTCCAGATAATCAGTATAGAAATGGTCTTGCTGAATGTCAGGTATTTGTCATTTTTCATCCCTTTCCAGCTTGAACATCTCCCTAGCCCCTACACAATCTCTAGCTTGGATGGACTTCTGAGGCTGGATAAGGGTCTGGTCAGACCCCACTTGGAGTATTGTGAGCAGTTTTGGGCCCCATATCTAAGGAAGGATGTGCTGGTTTTGGAAGAGGTCCAGAGGAGCTTCACAAGAATGATACCTGGAATGAAGAGCTTGTTGAAGACTCTGGATCTGTACTCGTTGGAGTTTAGAAGGATGAGGGGGGATCTTATTGAAGCTTACAGGATACTGTGAGGCTTGGATTGAGTGGACGTGGAGAGAATATTTCCACTAGTAGGAAAAACTGGAACCTCAGGCTAAAGGGATAATCCTTTAAACAGAGGAACTTCTTCAGCCAGAGAGTGGTGAATCTGTGGAACTCTTTGCCACAGAAGGCTGTGGAGACCAGGTCATTGAATATCTTTAAGACAGAGATAGATAGGTTCTACATTAATAAGGGGGCCAGGGTTTATGGGGAAAAGGCAGGAGAATGGGGATGAGAAAAATATCAGCCATGATTGAATGGCAGAGCAGACTTGATGATCGAGTGGCCTAATTCTGCTCCCAATATTGCCAACCTGAAACCACTAGACTAGAGCAGTTGGGGGCACTGAGAGATTGAGCCTCTCCCCCACCACTCTGTCACACTGAACGCTGATGTCAGTCTCACAATCGCCAGAACCCTTCGACCTTCCCCGCAGCTGGGATTCTCTGGCAGTGAATGGAGTTTTGGCAGATTCTCACCGGCAGCAGGATGGAAATGGTCAAGATCGGAGAATCTTGCCCAATCATGTCTCAGGCTTGAAAGTCTTGTAGCCAATTCAATTAGAATGGAAACCTTGCTATCTCCTCACTTATCAGCTGACTATTTCTTACATAAGGTTGGGATCATGAATCTCAGTTGTCTTACTGTGGCAGCCCACTTAAACTGTTGACCATATATCCAGAAATAAACTCTTCATAATCCTCTCCCTGCATCTGTCTATCGAATGTCATAATAGCCTCTTCACAAAATCCATAGAATCCCTACAGTGTAGAAGATTCTCCAACAGAGCATCTTCCCCAGGCCTTATCCCCATAACCCCACATTTTTATCCCATTAATTCCACTAACCTATGTATCTTGGGACACTAAGGGACAATTTAGCATGGTCAATCCATTTAACCTACACATCTTTGGACTGTGGGAGGAAACCAAAGGAACAGGGAGAATGTGCAAGCTCCACACAGACAGTTACCCAAGGCCGGAATTGAACTTGGGTTCCTGGCGCTGAGAGGCAGTAGTGCTGACCCACTATGCCACTGTGCCACACTTAACTTCCAATTGTCAAAAATGTTAACATGTTATTCCCTGCATGAGGGCTCACATGTTAGATCAGATAATGTGACGGAACTGTGTTCACAAATAATGCATACAAGTTATACTGTCATCTTGAAGTTTGAATAATGATTCAATGCAAATACAACGTAGTAACCATAGCAAAATTTAGACAACAGAGAAGAAAAAATAATTCTGGATTAAAGTAACTATTGTTCAATTACATAAAATTGTAGTTGGTTCTTTGCCAGTGGTCCTTCTTCTAAATCAATCTGAGACACAGTGAACAACACTTCCTTCTCCTGAAGACAGCTTTGTTCTCAAACTGGAAGTTGTATTTTGCTTTGAGGTGTCTTTGCCACGACAGCTAATCATTGTGCTCCAAATGGAAGGTGCAATAAATAGTGTCACAGCTGCCATTGCAACACGTAGAAACAAGTCAGTTACCAGTGATGAGAGTGGAAAGGGGAGGAATGTCTTGGAAGAAACTTATGTTTGAATTAATCAGCCATTGTCTACTGAAGAAAAAAATCGCTATTCTTTAATTTTGCTCTTGTAAAACTGAAAGTCTTCTTATAACACTTTTCAGGAAACCAGACATCTCAAAGAACTTCTCAAACTTTTTGAAGTGTATTCACTTCAATGCAGGAAACAAGGCAATTTGCACACAGCACTCCTCAAAAAAAAAGTTAAATCATAGAATCCTTCACTGAATCCCTACAGTGCAGAACGAGGCCATTTAGCCCATCGGGTCTACAACAGCTCTCCAACAGTGCATCCCATCCCATCCCTGTCCTAACCTCATAACCCTGCTAATTCCCTTTACACATGTTGGGGCAATTTAGCATAGTGAATCCATCTAACCCTGCACATCTTTGGACTGTGGGAGGAAACTGGAGCACCTGGAGAAAACCCATGCAGACATGGAGAGAATGTGCAAACTCTGCACAAACAGTCATTCAAGGCTGGAATCGAATCTGGGTCCCTGGCACTGTGAGGCAGCAGTGCTGACCATTGTGCCATTGTGCCTCTCTTAATAATCAGATAACCAGCTTTCTTTCAAGTGATATTAGTGAATAAATACTGATCAGAACACTCAGACCAGGGCGGGCATCGTGGCACAGGGGTGGTGCTGTTGCCTCACTGCTCCAGTGACTGCGGTTCAATTCCTGGCTTTGGTCACTGTCAGTGCAGAGTTTGCATGTTCTCCCTGTGTTTGCGTGGGTTTCCTCCAGTGCTCCTGTTTCCTCCCATAGTCCGAAAGACTGTTGGTTAGGTGCAATGGTCATGCTAAATTCTCCCTCAGTGAACAGGCACCAGAGTGTGGTAACTAGGAGATTTTTACAGTAACTTCATTGCAGTGTTAACGTAAGCCTACTTGTGACACAAATAAATAAACTTTAAACTAGACAAATGGGGATGTGTAATATTTTGTCTCCTGATCACCATTAGACTCACTGTTCCAGAGACATTTGCTGGAACTCTACTGCCTCACCCGTCACAGAATCAGAGCGGGCGAGGAGCGGACATTGGAAATGTCCATTGACCCCAGGAGGGATTATCCGGTCTCAGTCAAGCAAGATAACGTTCATTATCATTGTTTGGAGGGCAAACTAAGTTGACTTATCTAGGAAAATATTCTTGTGGAATTATGGACTCACGAAGTGAGCACAACTAAGAAAGATGCCATTTAGTCGGTATATGTGAGCTTACTCTTTCCAAGAGCAACTTGATCCATTCCTCCACACTTACCCCATAACCCAGCTTGTTAAGAAACCTCTACATTCTTTTGGAGGTAGGGAACTCTGATTTACTTTGAACCTTGAGCCTCTCGCACATGGGCCAGCAGGGAACTAACCTTACATGCGCAGGTCAGTTATTTTATGGTCTTCAGGCCGGGCACTGTCTCTGAACGCCTGCACAGAAGGAGCAAAGAGGAGCGGCATGAAAGGGGTAGGTTTGATGACCCAACATGGAGCTCCAGTCTGCTGTAAGTGTTCCAGGTGGCAAGACACAGGTGAGAGATAGGGAGGGCTCCCAAAACCTGGGAGGTGGTCAGTGAGAGGTCCAAGAAGAGATAATAACAGGATGGAAATGGGTCCCATTAAGTTAAGTTAAAAAGAAGGTACAGAGAGACAGACTCCTAATTAAACAAAGAGCTATGGAAAGCAGAATTTAGGCCAACAGGGCATGAGAGAAACCCTGAAGATCTGAGAAGGCAGTCAAAGTTTGTTGGTTTTCTGCTGTGAGACCCCTTTGCAGTAGAAGTGTTCTACTTTGCACAGCCAAAGATGAAGCTTGAGAGACTGCAGACACCCAGGGAAAGAAATCTTACTTAAGAAAAGATAAAGAAAGTTACTTTATCTTTTCTGAACCTGTATAGTAAAGGTTCTTTTCGCTTTGTTCAAATCCTGTGGAATCTTGTAGCTTTATTCACAGAGTCATAGAATCCCTACAGTGCAGAAGGAGGCCGTTCAGCCCATTGAGTCTGCACCAACCACAATCCCACCCACGCCAAATTCGCATAACGCCATGATTTTACCCTAACTAGTCCCCCTGACACTAGGGTTAATTTAGCACGGCCAATCCACCTAACCTGTGGGACTGTGGGAGGATACCGGAGCACCCAGAGGAAACCCACGCAGACACAAGGAGAATTTGCAAACTCCACACAGACAGTGATCCGAGGCCAGATTTGGGTCCCTGGTGCGGGGAAGCAGCAGTGCTAACCACTGTGTCACTGTGCCACTGATACCTGGCAAGTGTCTTAAATCTCAAAATTGGTCTACTTTGAACTGTCTTGTTCAAAGGTATTCAGTATCTGATCAAGGAAACTGGCTTTGGGAAGAGATGACCTGCTTCGAGCCAACCCCCATGTCATTGCTGCCAAACCACCTCCTCTCCCTCCATGAGCTTTCTTCTGCCATCTCTCACATCTGGAATCCAGCAATGATCCCAAGCCGTGCGTGGGTGTTGTACCAGTAGCTGTCACTGCCTCCCCCTCAGACTGACTGGCAGCTCTTGGCAGGCTGGACTTTCCACACCCTGGGACCTTGATCCCGGGGGAAGACCCATTGCTGGCCCCTCAAGTGCCTGAGTGGAATAAGATGTAACAAGCATTCCTGAAAAGAGGTGAGGCTCCCATCGCCCCCACAAGATGTCAGCCCACCCCCATCAGCAATCTGTATACAATCTGGCTGTCAATTTAAAAGGCTTAAAGTTTATTTACTGGTGTCGCAAGTAGGCTTATATTTACACTGCAATGAAGTGACTATGAAAATCCCCTAGTCGCCACACTCCAGCATCTGTTCGGGTGCACTGAGGGAGGATTTAGCATGGCCAGTGCACCTAACCAATACATCTTTCGGACTATGGGAGATAAAAAGAGCACCTGAAGGAAACCCATACAGACATGGGGAGAATGTGCACAGACAATGACCCAAGCCTGGACTCGAACCCAGGACCCTGGTGCTGTCTGGCAGCAGTGCTCACCACTGTGCCACCATGCCACCCATATTTGTTTGCTGCCAATATATTTCATCTGACAGGTATCGGGAACCACAATGACCTAAAGTATCAGAGAGTTAAATTTCAATGAGATGCTTGAGGAAATTGGATTTGTTTTACTGAGAACAATGAGACCTGACAGTCAACTAATTGTCGTTCTCACTATGAAAGCAAGGATGGCCACATTTAACCCAGGCAGGTTGTTCACAATATAGCAAAGTGTTTGCATGCTGGAGAAAGAAAATGAAAGTGCGCAAAGGGTAATAAACTTCTGATATCTTCTGCACCCTATCCTTCCCTTCTCCCCTACATAACCTATGAGCGATGTGCGAGTTAGGTGGATTGGCCGTGCTAAATTGACCCAAGTGTCAGGGGTTTTAAGAGGGTAAATGTATGGGGTTACGGAATAGGGTGTGGGTGGGATTGTGGTAGGTACAGAGTCGATGGGACAATGGCCTCCTTCTAAATCATAGGGATCGTATGTTTTGGCAGTATGTTTTGCAAGAAACATACTTTCACTGTGTCCCAATACATGTGATAATAATAAATCAAATGTTACCTGGAAAAGCCACTGACGTGAACAGAACAAAAGTGTTCAAGTGTTCAAAATAAACATCATCTTGCGATTAATGGTATTTTCCTTTCAGAAAAAAATGATATTTTAATCACAAACTCTGCAATATTTCTCTGATTTTTGAGATTGAGTTTTTTTTAATGTAACATATAAATAGATTGATGTCATTCTGACATTCAGAATTTGTACATGACGAATGCCCTTCTCTTATTCTGCAGCTTTTAACCTTTATTCAATCCTCCTTTTGAACTGAAAAGCAGATCTCATATGGTGAACATGTAACAGAGCAAGGCTGATAAAAGTCTCCGGATTTGGCGGGGATTTGTTACGCTGTTTGAAGAGGAACGTACCTTTCTAGATAGAATCCGAAACCTTCCTCTTTACTTAAGGGAAGACACGGGTAGAAGCGGACCCTGGCTGGAACAGGAATCTAGCTGCGGGCTGATTGAAAGTTGTGTGATCTTTGCTTCAACGCGTGCTGGTACCACCAGCGGTGTAAGCGCCGACGTGCCTGACATTTTGAGCGTACAAACTGCTTCGCATTCCCTAATGAGATTGACCTGCAGAGCTTTCAATTCCCTCAGGCTTTTAGGCTGTTGCTCGAGAGCAAAAGAAGCCATACACTTCTGAATATTCAGCCACAGTGGTACACAATGTAGATCTCAATAGAAAGATCAGCGTACCCTGTTCATTTTCCTGGTTGTCAGTTCTTGGAAATATATATCGGTTCCGTATGATTTTTTTTCATTGTTTTTTGCCATTGCGGTAGTGAAGACCCTACAACCTATGCATTTAAAGAATCCAGTTTACATTTAATTGAGCCTTTAGGAAGCAATGTGGAGAGCAGTTCAGTAATATATATTTTTTCCAGATTGTTTTTATGGGATTTAGTTTTTTTTCCTGTTTTGCTTGTTGATGAATAATTCACTTCCCTCTAAATATATTTATGTTCTCCCTCATTAATGCCTTAAAACATCCTTGGAGGCATTGAGGCTTCATTAGGAGAAAAAGTATTTCTTTGGTGCTGTTTCTTCACGTTTTTCTCCTGTCTCCTCTCTCAGCCATTCTTTGCGTGTGTCTAAACATTAATTCAACCAACAATGATAACATAAGAACTAGGAGCAGAAGTAAGCCATCTGGCCCCTCGAGCCTGCTCTGCCATTCAATAAGATCATGGCTGATCTTTTCAGGGACTCAGCTCCACTTACCCACCCGCTCACCATAATCCTTAATTCCCTTACTGTTCAAGAATGTATTTATCCTTGCCTTAAAAACATTCAATGAGGTAGCCTCAACTGCTTCACTGGGCAGGGAATTCCACAGATTCATAACTCTTTGTGTGAAGAAGTTCCTCCTCAACACAGTCCTAAATCTACTTCCCCTTATTTTGAGGCTATGCTCCCTAGCTCTAGTTTCACCCGCCAATGGAAACAACTTCTCTGCTTCTATCTTGTCTATTCCCTTCATAATCTTATATGTTTCTATAAGATCCCCCCCTCGTTCTTCTGAATTCCAATGAATACAATCCCAGTCTACGCAGTGTCTACTCATAAGCCAATTCTCTCAACTCTGGAATCAACCTAGGGAATCTCCTCTGCATCCCCTCCAGTGCCAGTATATCCTTTCTCAAGAAAGGAGGGCAAAACTGTACACAGTACTCCAGGTGTGGCCTCACCAGTACCTTATACAGCTGCAACATAGTCTCTCTGTTTTTAAACGCCATCCTTCTAGCAATAAAGGACAAAATTCCATTTGCCTTCTTAATTACCTGCAAACCAACTCTGAGATTCCTGCACAAAGACACCCAGGTCCCTGTGCACAGCAGCATGCTGCAATTTTTTACCATTTAAATAATAGTCCATTTTGCTGTTATTTCTACCAAAGTGGGTAACCTCACATTTACCAACGTTGTACTCCATCTGCCAGACTAGTGCCCTTCATTTAGACTATCTATATCCCTTCACAGACTTTCAACGTCCTCTGCACATTTTGCTCTGCCACTCACCTTAGTGTCATCTGCGAATTTTGATACAGTACACTTGGTCCCCAACTCCAAATCATCTATGTAAATCGGAAACAATTGTGGTCCCAATACTGATCCCTGTGATGATCCCACAGAGGGCTTTGTAAATTACTAAACCACATTCTGTACTCAAGAAAGATATTAATTTGAATACACTGGGAAATAGGTAAGGATGTGGAGATTTTAACTTTGATATTTAGTAAGTGCTAGGCTAGTTTTTCTCATCCAGCGCTGTGGATAAAAGTTAAGTAAATAAGTTTATTTATTAGTCACAAGTAGACTTACATTAACACTGCAATGAAGTTATTGTGAAAATCCTCTTGTTGCCATATGCCGGCACCTGTTTGGGTACACGGTGGGAGAATTTTGCATGGCCAATCCACCTAACCAGCACATCTTTGGACAGTGGGAGGAAATTGGAGCATCTGGAGGAAACCCACGCAGATATGCAGAGAATGTACAAACTCTGTACAGATAGTGACCCAAGCTGGGTAACGAACCCAGATTGCTGGTGCTGTGAGGCAGCAGTGCTAACCACTGTGCCATTGTGCTGCCCCTAGAGATAGAGATGCTACAATTTACTTCAGCATAGAATCATAAAATCCTGACAATGCAGAAGGAGGCCGTTCAGCCCATCGAGCCCATACCGACAACAATCCCACCCAGGCTCTATCCCCCGTAACCCCACTAATCCCCCTAAAACCAAGGGGCAATTTAGCATGGATTAGCAGGATTAGTCATGAGTCAAGTGTAGTTTTCATCCAATAATCACACGGGTCACACAGGTATATGCTTGTGCAGAGATTGTCAGATATCCCAGAAGTGCAGGAATGTATGGTGATACAGTGGCTGGCACCGCTGCCGCACAGCACCAGGGACCCGGGTTCAGTTCCTTGGCTTGGCTCACTGTCTGTGTGGAGTTTGCACATTCCCCCCATATCTGCGTGGGTTTCCTCCAGATGCTCCAATTTCCTCCCACAGTCCAGCAAAGGGCAATTTAGCATGGACAATCCAGCTAATCCATGCTGAATTGCCTCTGTCACGATTCTATGAAGGAAGTCACTCTGGCAAGGTAGGATTTTACCCACTCGAGATCAATGGACCTTCCTATTGTCTGCTCCAATTTCGTAGCAGGGAAGGGTGGTAGAATTTCAGCGTTCGAGTCAGCATCAGGCTCCACAGAGATCGGGGAGCCATCTTTAAAGGGGACCACAATGAGAAATAAAAATAAACCCCTCCCCACTACAGAGGTAAATTGTAGCATCTCTATCCACTGTGCTGGATGAGAAAAACTAGCCTCGCACTCACTAAATATCAAAACTAAGATCTCCACATCCTTATCTATTTCCCAGTGCATTCAGATTAAAATCTTCCTTGAGCACATAACCTAGTTTAGTACTGAGGGAGTGCAGCATTGCTGGAGGTGCTGTATTTTGCATGAGATGTTAAATCAAGTCTCTGCCTGTCCATTAAAAATGTCTGGCACTTTTTGACCATTGTGGGGAGGGGAGGGGGGTGAGCGTTCTCTCTGCCATCCCTCAATCAGCATCTGAAACAGAGGGGGCGATTTTACCAGAATTTGACAAAGTGTCAGCCCGGGTCAGTAACGCTGGCATGTAACCCTCCAGTTGCACAGACCACTGTTCTCTCCATATTGTGATCAGCTTTCAAGGAGATAAATGAGTGGGCATGATTTCTGTCGTCACTTTGGCAGGGCGGGGGCTCTTAGAGCAGGATTTTACGGCCTTGCTCAACCCAAGTTTGGAAAATCTCGCCGAGGTCAACGGACCTTCCCATTGTCCGCCCATCGCCCACTCCGATTCTGTGGCGGGTAGCCTGTTAAAATTCTGGCGTTCGAGTCAGCAACAGACTCTACCGAGTTTGGAGAACCATCTTTAAAAGGCACCACAATCAGAAATAAAAATAAACCCCTTCCCACTACGGAGACAAAGACTCTTCCCCATCCTTTGACACAATCACCCACCTCGTTCAGTGACCACTCTGACACCACCCCTCCCCTGTGTTCCTGCACCACACATAATTAAAAAAGTGACTCCCCATTCCTCCCCCATGGGGTTTCCTGAGGGTCTGCCCCTGGCACTGCCCTGGCACATGTTGGTTCTTTGATTTGATTTGATTTATTATTGCTACATGTATACAGTGAAAAGTGTTGTTTGTTGCGCAGGCAAAGCATATCATTCATAGAGAAGGAAAGGAACGAGTGCAGAATGTAGTGTTACAGTCATATCTTGGATGTAGAGAAAGATCAGTTTAATGCGAGGTAAGTGCATTCAAAAGTCTGAAAGAAAATAAATCAGGAGATAGAAAAGGCATATATAAAAAAAATCTACATTAATCATGTGGACCTTCAATCTGCAGGTAGACTGGGAAAATCCAATGGATGGTGAATCCCAAGAAAAGGAATTTGTGGAATATTTAAGAGATGGTTTTTTGGAGCAGCTTCTGACAGAGCCTATGAGAAAACAGGCAGTTCTGGATTTGGTAATGTGTAATGAGGCAGACTTGATTAGAAAACTTAAGGTGAAGGAACTCTTAGCAAGCAGTGACCACAATATGATAGAATTCACCCTGCAGTTTAAGAGGGGGAAGCTGGAGTCAGATGTATCAGAATTACTATTAAATAAAGGTAACTACAAAAACATGAGGGAGGAGCTGGCCAGAGTAGATCGGAAAGGGAGCCGAGCAGGGAAGACAGTGGGGCAGCAATGGCAGGAGTTTTTGAGAGTTATTTGGGAGGCACAACAGAAGTCCTCCGGAGGAGAACGAAACATGCTAAGGGGAGGACGAGACATCTATGGCTCACGCGGGAAGTCAAGGACAGCATAAAAACAAAAGAAAAAGCAAACAAAGTGGCAAGTATTAGCGGGAAGCCAGAGAACATAATAAGAACATAAGAACATAAGAAATAGGAGCAGGAGTAGGCCATCTAGCCCTTCGAGCCTGCCCCGCCATTCAATAAGATCATGGCTGATCTGTCGCGGCTCAGTTCCACTTTCCCGCCCTCTCCCCATAACCCTTAATCCCCTCTCTTATCAAAAACCCATCAACCCGCGTCTTAAAAATATTTAGCGAGACAGCCTCCACCACTTCAACGGGCAGAGAATTCCAGAGATTCACCACCCTTTGAGTGAAGAAGTTCCTCCTCAACTCCGTTCTAAACAGTCCCCCCTTTATCTTGAGGCTGTGCCCCCTAGTCCTACTGTCTTTTTTGAGCTGGAAGAGTCTCTCCACCTCTATCCTATCCATCCCATTCATCATCTTATACGTCTCAATGAGATCTCCCCTCATTCTTCTAAACTCTAACGAGTACAAGCCTAATTTATTCAGCCTCTCCTCATAGCTCAACCCCCTCAACTCCGATATCAGCCTAGTAAACCTCCTCTGCACTCCCTCCAAGGCAAAAATATCTTTGCGCAGGTGCGGCGCCCAAAACTGCACACAGTACTCCAGCTGCAGCCTCACCAATGCCCTATACAGCTGCAGCAAGACGTCCCTACTTTTATATTCAATCCCCCTCGCTATGAAGGCCAGCATCCCATTCGCCTTCCTGACCACCTGCTGCACCTGCAAGCTGGGTTTTTGCGACTCATGCACAAGGACCCCGAGGTCCCTCTGCACCGTTGCCTGCTGCAGTTTTTCGCCCCATAAGTAATAGTCCTTCCTACCATTCTTCCTACCAAAGTGGACCACCTCACACTTGCCAACATTAAATTCCATTTGCCATTTCCTGGCCCATTCGCCCAGCCTATCTAGATCCTTCTGCAGACTCTCCACACCCTCCGCACAATTTGCCGTTCCCCCAATCTTGGTGTCATCAGCAAATTTCGACACCCTACACTCGGTTCCCTCCTCCAGATCATCTATATAAATGATAAAAAGCTGAGGCCCCAGCACCGACCCCTGGGGCACTCCACTAGTCACCATCCACCAGTCCGAATAGCACCCATTGACCCCCCACTCTCTGCCTCCTATTTGACAACCAATCCTCTATCCACGCTAACACCCTACCCCCAACTCCATGTCCCTCGACCTTCTGCAATAACCTCTTGTGAGGTACTTTGTCAAACGCCTTCTGAAAATCTAGAAAGACCACATTCACCGGCTCTCCTCTATCCACTGCCCTAGACACATCCTCATAGAACTCCAGTAAATGAGAAGCCTTTAAAAATCAGCAGAGTACAACTGAAAAAACAATGAGGCGGGAGAAGATGAAATATGAGTGTAAGATAGCTAATAATATAAAAGAAGATAGGAAGAGTTTTTTTTCAATGTATGAAAGGTAAGAGAGAGGCAAAAGTAGCCATTGGACCACTGGAAAATGCTCCTTTGTCTTATGGTTTTATGGTCTTATGGCAGCAGAGAAGAAGCTGTTCTTGAGTCACTTGGTGCGTGACCACGTGACAGAAGAAGGTGAAAGAGAGAATGTCTGGGGTGCGTGGGGTCCTTAGTTATGCTGGCTGCTTTTCCCAGGCAGCGAGTACTGTAGACAGATAGTGTGGTGGAAGGCTGGGTTCAGTGATGGATTGGACTTCATTCATAACCCTTTGTAGTTTCTCATGTCTTGGGCAGAGTAGGAGCCATAGCAAGCTGTGATACAACAAGGTATTGCCAGGTTAGCAGTGTCAATGTGTGCCGGGGGCAGTGCCAAGAGCACTGCCTAGCTATGTCCTTCTCCTCCTGGGGGCTGTACTTATCTGTTGCCCCTGGGGATCCCTTAGACAGGTTTCACATTTTTCAAAACCTGTTGAGAATATTGTCAACGTGATATCAGGTCAGTGAGGTATTATTGTATGTGGCGAGGGGACTACATAATTACATGTAAATTGATTAAAATCTATTAAAATCAGGTCCATCCCACAAGCTGGTTACATCATTGGCGAAGGGTGGGGAAATTGCCAGCGAGATTTGCGATTTCCGAATTTTGCACCCCCACCAGTGATCCCGTGTACGGAGAGTCTGGATTCAGGATCCCACCCAAATTGTTGGGTACTTTATTGGTGAAATGTAGTAAGGTAGAAGGGTGCTCAGGTGGATCATGAATATCAATGGATTGAATGGCCTGATCCATACTGTACATTCTGTGCAGTTCTGTTTCAGAGCTGTTTTTGAAAGCTTATTACACACAGAGCTGGGCTGCAGCCACTCTTGAACATTACAATTGTGACTGGCCTTCAAAAGGTACTTAACTGGTGGCCAAGCGCTTTTCAGTGTCCCGAGGCTGTGAAAGATAGTCTCTCTAAATGTTCTTCCATTACTCCCTCCCTCCCTTCCCTTCCTCCATTCCCTGCTCCGTCCCCCTCTGTCCCTCCTCCCTCCATTCTCTCTTCCCTCTCATCCCTCTCTACCTCCCTCTCTCCTCCCTTCCCAACCCCCCTCACAACCATTCCCCTTTCCATCCCTCCCTCCCAACTTCCGTCTTTCCTCCATCCCTCTCCTCCCCACTCCTCCTCTCCATTTACCAACTAAACCATCAAAGCTTTTGGCATTTATTTTCAGAAACAAGTTCCTTCTCGATGTGGCCACTAATTGCTTCATATCATATGATGTTTCACATGGAACTGTTGTCCGTTTAAAAGTTTTAATCCGAATATAGCCTTAATTGCCTTCTCCTGTCTTTGCAGTTCTATACAGTCCTATATAACTTGCCATTCCTCTGAGTCCAAATTCTTGCGTATCTGCCCAATTGCATCCGATCATCGATGGTCAGGATTTCAAAATCCCCTCTCTTAATCCACCTGCCAGTCCACCACCTGAACCACATTTCTTGCCATGCTCTTGGGAACTCTATCTAATCCTCCCTTAGACATAGAATCATGGTGGTCTGCAGCACAGAAAAAGGCCCTTTGGTCCATCACATCAAGGACAAACTATCTAACTAACCTAATTCCATTTTCCAGCACTTGGCCCATGGCCTTGTACGCCTTGGCAATGCAAGTTCCCATCTAAATGCACCACTTTCAACTTTGCATCTTTGTAAACCCCCGGGAATGTGCTGTGTTAAGTGTTTCAGAAATGCAAGTTGTGGCAAACATACCTTGAAATTGCCCATGAAACAAAATAACCCAGAGCAATCAATCATACCAAACTAAGGCAAAGAATAACAAGTTGACAGCAAGTTATAGGTATAAAAAACACCGTCAATGGATGGGGCTACATTAACAACCTTTTGTAGTTCCTTGCAGTCTTGGGCAGAGCAGGAGCCATACCAAGCTGTGATCCAACCAGAAAAAAAACTTTCTATGCTGCATCCGTAAAAGTTGGTGAAAGTCGTAGCTGACATGCAGAATATCAAGGGAGTGAAAGGTCATCAAAACTTTGGCTCTATTCTCTCTACTCACAGCCCACAGATGCTGTCAGGCCTGCTGAGATTTTCCAGAATGTTCTGTTTTTGTTATCAGAAAGATGTGATTGCACTGGACGGGGTGCAGAGGAGATTCACCAGGCTGCTGCCTGGGGTGCAAAATTTAAGTTATGGAGAGGTTGGGTAAGCTTGGGTTGTTTCTATTGGAGAAGAGAAGATATAGGGGCAACCTAATCAAGGTGTACAAGATTATAAGAGACATGAACAGAGTGGATAAGGAGCTCTGTTCCCCTTAGTTGAAGAGTCAGTCATGAGGGCATGAGGTTTGGGGAGGATATGAAGAAAAATCTTTTCACCCAGTGGGCAGTGATGGCCTGGAATGCGATGCCTGGAAGGGTGGTAGTGTCAGGTTTGGTCTCACATCCTTTCAAAAGTCTTTGGATGAGCACTCGGCACATCATAACATTCAGGACTAAGGGCCAAGTGCTGGCAGTCGGAGTTCAGGTGTTTGATTTGATTTGATTTTGTCACACGTATTAACATACAGTGAAAAGTATTATTTCTTGCGTGTGAAACATTCATAGAGAAGGAAACAAGAGAGTGCAGAATGTAGTGTTATAGTCTTAGCTCAGGTGTAGAGAAAGGTCAACTTGCTACAAGGTATGTCCATTCAAAAGTCTGACAGCAGCAGAGAAGAAGCTGTTCTTGAGTCGGCTGGTATGTGACCTCAGAATTTTGTGTCTTTTTTCTGAAGGAAGAAGGTGGAAGAGAGAACGTTCGAGATGCGTGGGGGTCATTAATTATACTGGCTGCTTTGCTGAGGCAGTGGGACGTGTAGACAGAGTCAATGGATGGGAGGTTGGTTTGCATGATGGATGGGCTACATTAATGATCATTTGTAGTTCCTTGTGGTCTTAGGCAGAGCAGGAGCCATACCAAGCTGTGATCCAACCAGAAAGAATGCTTTCTATACTGCATCCGTAAAAGTTGGTGAAAGTTGTAGCTGACATGTAGAATTTCCTTAGCCTTCTGAGAAAGTAGAGGTGTTGGTGAGCTTTGTTAACTATAGTGTCGGCATGGGGGGAGAAGGACAGGTTGTTGGTGATCTGGACAGCTAAAAACTTGAAGCTGCCAACCCTTTCTACTGTTTCTAATGTGCCGGTGTGGACTCAATGGGCCAAAAGGCCTTTTCTGTGCTGTTTGATTCTGATTCTATGCAATGCCAAACCAGTAGAACACAAGAAGAAAAGATTCTAATATCCTCCCCGAATCTGTAACAGGATGAGATGACAATCACATTTACAATTTAAGAGTTCTTGATATGATTGCCCTTTCCTCTATAATAGCTCGTGTGAGAGACTTTCCAGTTGAATTAATCTATTCCCTTGACATTCCAATTCACAATTATACTTTTCAATTTTTAATACTTGTTGTCTGGCTGAAGACATTGTTAGTTTTATGGTAAGCACTCTGGGGGATTTCAGCTACTCTTATAGCTCACTGCCTAATGTGTTTGTGTACAAAAAAAAATCCCAACGCACGATGTTGCGATGCAGCCTTCATTCCATTTAACATCAGATGGTTTACAAGCACACATTGGAATTCTACACAAAGGAGCAGTGCACCACTAACTTGGGTTAATTCCCTAAATTGACTTTATTATGCTGCTTGAGTTTATTCAGGTATAAAAAACACTGGAGAGGATGGATTCCTTCTGCTACCTGATCTGGTCTTTTAGAAATGTCTCAAAGCCCAGCACTGGGTGGTGAAGTGGTTAGCATTGCTGCCTCACTGTGCCGAGGAGCCAGGTGCAATTCCAGCATCAGGTCACGTTCTCCCCACATCTGCATGGGTTCCTCCGGGTGTTCTGATTTCCTCCCACAGTCCAAAGACGTGTAGGTTAGGTTAATTGGCCATACTAAATTGTCCCTTAGCAGGGTAAATATCTGGGGTTGTGGGGATAGGGCCTGTGTGGGGTTGTTGTCAGTGCAAGCTCGATGGGCAGAATGGCCTCCTTCTGCCCATTGAGGATAGGGGTTCTATGATTCTTTGTATATTTGAGATGCTGTATTTGTTGTTACATAGGCCAATGAATTGTGCATTGAGATAAATGTCAAGCTAATCCCTTCCTTTATGTTGGCCATGATAACAAAGGAAATTTCTGATCTTGGGACATTGCAATGGAATACCTGAGGTCAATGGACCGTTGCGTGGTCCACCCCCTGCCCGCTATGATTCCCATGGCAGATGGGATGGGAAAATCCCCACTTTATATATAAATGCAATGGCCAGAAATCTCCGACCTCGCCCACGACTCAGATTTTCCAGCCCCGCTGCAGTGAATGGAGACTTGGTTCAGTGCCAAATTCTCTGTTCTCGCTGGCAGGGGTAGCAGGGTGTGTGAGGCTGGAGAATTCTAGCCAAGATGCTGTTGTTGGCCAAGAAGACAGGTACCTCATGAGAGGAAATGAATGGTAACCAAAGTGCTCACCAGAATTAATTTCGCCCAAACTGACGGGATTAAGGAGGAATTATCCATATATTCCACTGCCAATCCCTTATTTCCCCAGAAGATGACATGGCTTTCCGGTAGGGTAGCGATGGCATGTGTTGTGTGGAATCTTCCGGTAAGTAGTGATCAGGTTATCAGTGACTAGACAGGAAGTCCATGGCATATTGCTTGTAGGCTAGCTGGCTAGCCATGCACAATCACGCAGTGGTCATTCAATTAGCTATTCTCATGAGGTATACAATGAAACTTGTAGTGTGGATGAAAACACAATGTCCCTGCTATTACCTCATAGGTCCAGGTATATTTAAACAGCACTCGGAGAGCTTGCACCTGCAAGCCAGGAGAATTATTCTTGCTGTCTGAGATGAGGTCTGGGATCTGCAGTTGTTGTCACCCCTTCTTCACTTGCCACCTTGGATTCCTGGAGCTGCTGCCGCCTCCCTCCCTGTCTGTCCTTCAGTCAGCCGCACCCCATACCCATTTGACTGCCAGGTCTCGAGTATTAACGTCTTCTCTCCAGTAGTTGAATAGATCTTCCCATCAAAGAAAAAGCAGCTCCAACTCACTCCAAAATTACCAGGAAGACTATCTCCCCTGCTGCATGCCACATTTAGCCATGAAACTGAAGGCATGTGTTTTCCTAATTGGAAAGGTATACTTAATTCTTAAGAGGTTGCCTTTTAATGAGCATGCTTGACACGGGAAAGGAGGCTCCCAATGCTTGCCATCAGGTAGCGCAATCTGTCAACTTAACGTCAACTTAATTCCATCATATCATCCTGCCATGGGAAGCTGATATTTGGCCCTCACCGCCATTAAGTGGTCCTGCCTGCCTCATTTTCCACTCCTGGCAGCTTTACAAGTTTCTGCCCATTGTGGGTAAACGGTGATATGAAACACTGGATTCACAGCGTCTAACTCCTGTCTGTCTTCATTCATGAGAGTTGTATGAGCCCTGAGGATTTCTCCAAATCAGCACCAGATATGCTAAGGAGGTTCTTTGAGGTCCATCTTTTCTTTCAGGGGATCCATTTTTCTTTCTTTAACAGTGGGTCAGTGCAGTTGGGTGGCTTTTCCAAATATGATTGTGGGATTCACCCACCCAGCCATGGAATATGGCACTGAAGGACATAAGAATGAGGAGCAGGAATAGGCCATTTGGCCCCTCAAACCTGTACTGCCATTCAATAAGATCATGGCTGATCTTTTTGTGGAGTCAGCTCCACTTACCTGACTGCTCCCCATAACCCTTAATTCCTTTATTGTTCAAAAATCTATCACTTTTTGCCTTAAAAACATTCACCGAGGTAGTCTCAACTGCTTCACTGGTCAGGGAATTCCATAGGTTCACAATCCTCTGGGGAAAGAAGTTCCTCTTCAACTCAGTCCTAAATCTGCTCCCCCTTATTTTGAGGCCATGCTCCCTAGTTCTGGTTTAATTAATGAATGAGTTTGGATGGTGGAAGACATGGCGTTGTTTCCTGCCAGTCTCCACTGCGGGAAACACTCTGCATTCCCAACCCCAACTCGGGACTTAGCCCCGGAGGGGCGAATTCTTCCCAAGATAACGAATGAAAAACAAAATTGAAAATGGGGGTGATTCGCAGTGGAGACATGTTGCTTTTCACGAAAACATGAGTTTGCTTGACATTTCGTGCTCTGCGCCTTTCTAAGAACTCCGGTAATATCTACTCAAACTGGAACTTTTTCACTTATCTTTAGCTCTTTCGTCTGTATGGTGTAAACGTGCTTAAAATGGATGTTTTCCAATTGCCTGTTATACCTGCAGCTACACTTAACATCTTCTTGTGGCTGAATGACGTTATCAAGCTACCCATTACTGTCTGAACTGTATGGGGTGCTCCAGATGCATGAAACAGAGATTTCATTAAAAGATTATATTTTAGCCAATAATTGAAGAGAAAGGAAAACTCCATGATGAAATGTCCATCTTGTACTCTGCAAAAAAAATTATTTGCATGCATCAAAAAATATGGTGTACAGTCTCTCTGTTGGCACTAATAATTACTATCGCTGCTGACTTTTATATGTGTCTTTACTTTCAGTAAGATTTAAAAAAGCAAACTAATGCCATTGACCCAGTTATTGTCCCAATATCCCATGGGTTAAGACATTTTTTGCCTGAACTTTGCAGTGATAAATTCTCATATTTGTTCTTCAGTCAATCTGGCTAGCATAGAATTGATCTTAAAGGGTTGCAGCCTCGATGAGAAAGTCACATTCTGAAGACACCAATCATGGGTTTTTTATTAACTGTGTCGGAAAAGGCTAGGGGTCGTGTAATAAACTGTTCATAGAATCCTACAGTGCAGAAAGAGGCCATTCGGCCCATCGAGTCTGCACCGAACACAATCCCACCCAGGCACTACCCCCATATCCCTACGTATTATACCCACTAATCCCTCTAACCTCCGCTACCCTGGACACTAAGGGGCAATTTCATGGCCAATCAACCTAACGCGCACATCTTTGGGCTGTGGGAGGAAACCGAGTACCCAGAGGAAACCCACGCAGACATGAGGAGAATGTGCAAACTCCACACAGACAGTGACCCAAGCCAAAAATCAAATCCAGGACCCTGGAGCTGTGAAGCAGCAGTGCTAGCCACCGTGCTACTGTGCCGCCCATAGCAGTTAGATGTTGTGATACATGTACTGTAAATATTTTCTGGATGTAAGAGTTTGGACAAGATCTAACTCCTGATCTTCCTTTGGAGAGCCTTGTCTGTGATTGTTGCATGTCCCTTTCTAATGATCCAAAATTTGTGATCAGTGCAAAGGAACACTTTTTGTGTGGGCTTTTGTTTTCACTAAGAAGCCCAGAACTCATTTCCAATGTGCCACCCCTTACAGAGATCTGTTACACAAGTAAGCAAGAAAGTTGTCTCACAACACCAGGTTAAAGTCCAACAGGTTTATTTTGGTAGCATGAGCTTATCAGAGCAGTGATGCAAAAGTTTATACAATCAAATAAAGCTGTTGGACTTTAACTTGGTGTTGTGAGACTACTTACATGTAAACAATGTATGTGTAGGTGATGGCTGAGTGGTGATATCGCTTGAGCATTAATCCAGAAACTCAGCTAATGTTTTGGGGACCTGGGTTCGAATCCCGCCATGGCAGGAGGAAAAGTGGGAGGTAACAGGAACACCCAGGGGAAACCCACACAGACACAGGGAGAATGTGCAGACTCCACACAGACAGTCACCTAAGGCTGGAATTGAACCTGGCACTGTGAGGCAGCTAGCCACCATGTGTGCTGCGGAGATTGTTTGCACTGTTTTGCTTCACTCATCTTCATTTCCACTTGCCCTGTTCCTTGCATTCAGTCTGAAATGTAGTTCTTGACATTTGTCCATTTTAATCCAACTCTCATCCCATCTTTTATTTCTGAATAGTGATTTTCTGAGATGGGATTTTCCAGACCTGCCAGCCAGTGGCAGCGTCCACTCATGCCAAAAGTCAGTACACTTCTCATTGGAGTGCCAGGTCTCCCATCATGACGGGCCTGGAAAATCCCAGCTTATGTCTCATCTCTCTCATCTCTCTCCCTATTCTTTTGAATAGTTTCTCCTCTTTGCTTTTCTTCCATTTTTTGCATCAGATATGACTCTACGTTTCCTTTGGTACTGGTCGGCCTCTAGTAACTCAATGAAGAGCACTTCTCATTTTAAGCTTTATCCTAGGACACTAAAGGGCAATTTAGCCTGGCAATCAATGTAACCTGCACATCTTTGGACTGTAGGATGAAACCCCCTAGAGGAAACCCACGCAGACACAGGGAGAATGTGCAACTTTCACACTGATGGTGACCCAAACTAGGAATCAAACGCTGATCCTGAAGCTTGAGGCTGCAGTGCTAACCGCTGTGCCACCATGTTGCTCCAAATGCCAACAAATATACACCAAAATAACAGTAAAACACACACTGACATAGCACACATCAAAATAACATGTAGTGCCCACCAACATAATTTATGAACTCATGTCAAAATAATACGTGCCACACACGCAGAATGTGCAAACTTGAAATATGACAGAACACACGTACACAAACACATATACACAAGCACACCACAAATGCATAAAGCATGCATGTATAGACAATATTTGCAGACACGCATGCAAACCATCAAGTACAGGATTGGAGCAAGTGCTGTGTTTTGCTTTACCTCCTCCTTCGCACCATTGTCTATCTGTGTCGCCCCTACTATAGTCCTCGATGTGGAAAGCTTACCCATGGGCTTGGATCAGACTGGAAATCATCTGGGCCCATTTACGTGACTTCCACACTCGCTGATTAATCAAACGAGGAATAAACCAAGACAGTACAAAAATGAGCAAATAAGTTGAGACTTGCTAGATGCCTGTGTGCCGTTTAACAGCCTCTGATCAACACAGCAACGATGAATGATTTTCTTCTGTTTCAGGGAGCCTTCAGGTCAGGTACAGACTTGACAAGGATAAAGATCCTGATATCTTCAGCTTCAACAGTGGAAACTTAGCAGACGGAAATCTCCACGCTGTCAAAATCAACCGAGAAGGACCAAGGGTCCACGTTGAGGTAACATGTTACAGAAATAAATCGTCTATTTCATGCCAATGAAGTTTTCATCATGGTTAGAATGATTAGAGGTCTTTGGAAATAACAATGTGGCCTACTTGAGAACACAAGCAGAATTTCAGTTGTGGATAATAAGATGATGCCTTTATGAAGCATCTTATTTTAGTAAATATAAATCATTGTGGTTTTATTATTCCTAATTTATTTATATGTAATGAACAATGAATGCTATATGAACATTCATTTTGGTTATCTAGCAAACATGTTCAATTACAATGTGATCACTTCCTAATGAAGAAAAAATAATGACAAGGTCCTGTTCAGGACTGCACGTATATTGTTATATAATTATGAAGCTACTTAAATGATTGCACCGCATCCAAACAAGGCAACACAAGGAAGATGCAACACGATGGGCAGCTTTGGAATGTTACAAGCTCACTGCTGGGAAATAATGGCAAGTTTGATTTGCTTGCTGTTATTAGCTCATAAGAAATAGGAGCAGGAGTAGGCCATCTAGCCCTTCGAGCCTGCCATGCCATTCAATAAGATCATGGCTGATCTGTCGTGGTTCAGTTCCACATTCCCGCCCTCTCCCCATAACCCTTAATCCCCTCGCTTATCCAAAACCCATCAACCTGCTCTTAAAAATATTTAGCGAGGCAGCCTCCACCACTTCAACGGGCAGAGAATTCCAGAGATTCACCACCCTTTGAGTGAAGAAGTTCCTCCTCAACTCCGTTCTAAACCGCCCCCCCCTTTATCTTGAGGCCGTGCCCCCTAGTCCTACTGTCCTTTCTGAGCGGGAAGAGTCTCTCCACCTCTATCCTATCCATCCCATTCATCATCTTATATGTCTCAATGAGATGTCCCCTCATTCTTCTAAACTCTAATGAGTACAAGCCTAGTTTATTCAGCCTCTCCTCATAGCTCAACCCCCTCAACTCCGGTATCAGCCTAGTAAACTTCCTCTGCACTCCCTCCAAGGCCAAAATATCCTTGCGTAGATACAGTGACCAAAACTGCACACAACACCCTTCAATTTGTGGTGATCAAGAGTGGCACAGTGGCTAGCACTGCTGCCTCACAGTGCCAGGAATCTGGGTTCGCTTCCCGGCTTGGGTCACTGTCTGTGCAGAGTCTGCATGTTCTCCCTGTGTCTGCGTGGGTTTCCTCAGGGTGCTCCGGTTTCCTCTCACAGTCCGAAAGACATGCTGGTGAGGTACAGTGGCCCGAGCAAGGATCGAAGTGTGGCAACTTGAGGAATTTCATAGTAACTTCAATCTGATGTTAATGCGAGCCTACTCCTGATACTAATAAATGAACTTTAAGAGATTTGCAAAAATTTGTGAACTGGTAGCATCGTAACGCAGGAACTGGCCATCAGAGTGTTAAGAAATTGCTAGGTGTATGGATCCAAGTGAATCTCACTGCTACCTGAACATTTTGGGCGGAATTTTCTGACTGCACTTGCCTTAAAGCTGGAAAATCCCACCCGAGGCCAAAGAACTTTTGCATGGTCCATGTCCTGCCCACATCGATTCCCGTGGCGGGCGGGATGGGAAAATTCCACCTTTTGTCATCATTTTTGCCATTGAGATTGGAGAGGCAAAATAAATCAGCCGGAGCAAGTGATAGTGACTGAGCTTTGCCGGAGGAGGTGTTGTTGAGTTTGGGTGGCACAGTGGTTAATGCAGCTGTGTCACAGCACCAAGGAAGTGGGTTCAACTCCAGCCTCAGAGGGGGACTGTCTGTGTGGAGTTTGCACATTCTCAAACTGTTCAACCTTTCTTCATAAGACTAATTCCTCATTCAAGGTTTAAGTTGACTGTAAGTAGGGTTAATGCAAGAATGATGTTCCCGATGGTGGGGGAGTGTCCAGACCAGGGGTCATAGACTGAGGATACAGGGTAGACTATTAGGGCAGAGCTGAGGGAAAAGTTCTTCACCCACAGAGTGGTCAGCCTGTGGAATTCATTAACATAGGAAATAGTTGAGGTCAAAACATTGAAGGTTTTCAAGAAGCAGTTAAATATAGCACTTGGCTCAAAGGGGGTCAAAGGATATGGGAGGAAGGTGGGATTAGGCTATTGAGTTGGATGATCAGCTGTGTTCAGAATAAATGGCAGAGCAGACTTGAAGGGCTGAATGGCCTCCTCCTACTCCTAATTTCTGTTTCTATGTACCTTCTCTAAGCTGCTTTTAATGATAGTACGTTTTTTGAATGAGGAGACCGAAATTGCGCAGTAATCTAGGTGTGGTGTTGAGAGCTATGGAGAAGTGGTACAGAGAAGGAGTTGAGGCTGGCATAGATCAGCCATGATCATATTGAATGGTGGGGGAGGCTTGAAGGGCCTGGTGACCCAGTCCTGTTTCTGTTTCTTGTGTGTGTTCTTGGGTGTGGCCTCACCAGTGCTCTGTACAACTGCAGAAAAACTTCCCCATTTTCATATTCCAATCACTTGCCATATTTGCATGCTGACTTTTTGTGATTCATCTCCCAGAGCTGTATTGGAGTTCTGTAATCTCGCTCCGTCCTTCCTGTCAAAATGGACAAGGTCACATTTCTCCACACTACACACCATCTGCTAAGTATTTGCTCAGTTGATTAACCTAGCCATATACATCATTTTACAGACTGTCTGGTGATGCAAGTAATAAAGGTGGCACGGTGGCACAGTGGTTACCACTGCTGCCTCTCAGCACTAGGGACTTGGGTTCAATTCCAGACTTGGGTCATTGCTTGTGTGGAGTCCGCACGTTCTCCCCGTCTCTGCATAGGTTTCCCCTTGGTGCGCCGGTTTCCTCGCACAGTTTGAAAGGTGCTGTTTTGGTGCATCGGCCATGCTATATTCTCCCTCAGTGAACGGGAACAGGTGTCAGAGTATGGCGACTAGGGGATTTTCACAGTAACTTCATTGCAGTGTTAATGTAAGTCTACTTGTGACACTAATAAATAAACTTTAGTTATAATACTTTGGCAGAATACTAGGTATAGTATCTCTATAGTGCAGAAAGAAAGCCATTCAGCCCATTGAGGCTACACTGACCACAATACCACGCAGCTCCTACCCCTGTAGCCCCACGTCTTTACCCTGCTGACGTTAAGTGGCAATTTCGCACATAATTGGACTGTGGGAAGAAACTGGAACACCCAGAGGAGGAAACCCATGCAGACACGGGGAGAATGTGCAAACTCCACTCAGACAGCGACCCAAGCCGGGACTTGAACCTGGGTCCCTGGCATTGTGAGGTAGCAGTGCTAACCACTGTGCCACCATGCTGCCCCTCAACAAACACCACTCAATGTTATGATGCAGTCCATTAAACACAAGTTTGACAGAATGATTTTGTATTTGTTACAATCTGAGCCTTGGTATCTTAACCTCGGTAACTGCCCCTCCTACCATTCCAGAGCGGGCAAGTTCCCATTTCAGAGGAGTCGTGACTGCTTTCTCATTCACCTTGGTCATTGTTTTGCAACATGAATGTGTCACGCTCGCAAGAGTGCGTATAGAGTGCATTCCATTGTCTGGTAATCACGTGCAGGATTGTATCTGGAACCCAATGTGTTCTGGGCCCTTTGGCAGTCTGAAGATTAATCGTGTAGTGTTTACTATAACATCACTGTATGTCAGTGTGCACCTGCACCATCATTATATATTAGCAGTCATTATGGATGTCCTTTGTTTCCTCTGCATGCTCCGGGCTGTTTAATTGCTGCTGCCTTCCCCTGGCAAATGTCAGTAATTCTGCCTGAGATGGAAACAAATCCTGCTGTAATTGGAAGCTATGTAGGTGCAGACCAACCCAGAAGCCATTAAAAGACGCCTATGTCAATGACTGGAAGAGGTGACCACTGGTTAAAGAAGTTTGAGAAGCCTATTCAGCTGTCTGATCAACCAGATGAAAAGAAGGTCTCAGCACGTGTCTGGTACTCCAAGAGTATCGCAATGTTCATAGAATTGTAGAATCCCTGCAGCGCAGAATGAGGCCATTCAGCCCATCGAGTCTGCATCGACCACAATCCCACCCAGGCTCTAACCCCACATATTCACCCCTCAAATCAACGAATCCCGGAGCATTAAGGGGTAATTCAGCGTGGCCAATCCACCTAATCCGCACATCTTTGGATTGTGGGAGGAAACCGGAGCACCCAGAAGCAACCTACATGGACACGGGGAGAATGTGCAGACTCCGCCCAGACAGCAACCCAAGCCGGGAATTGAACCAGGGTCCATGGCACTGTGAGGTAGCAGTGCTAATCACTGTGCCACCCCTAAAGCAGATGCTGCTGCTACTGCGCTTTCATGGAACTTGGCAGCTCCCCCGTTGGGGAATTGAACCCTGGTCGCATGGGGGAACAGGAGGGGATATTAACCTCGACACGAGCAAGGAAGTTATTAAAATCTTAGTAGACAAGTACTGTAAAAGGAAAAGCAACACTAATTTGCAAGAAAGATGTATTTTGCCTTGCTGTCGATTCCATTCGCCACTTCAACTGGGATTTGAACCCTAGACCTTCTTGATTACTAGGCAGGCACTTTAACCAACTGAGCCACAGAACCTGAATATTAACTAGAGGCATCAATTTTGCAGAGCAGGCGAACAGTTTCACTTAATTACAACATCACACAACTGATTCACCAAAGCGAGTTTGCAGCACTTAACTTCCCAATATCATTTGGTGTGCCAAACAGCTGTATGTGCTTAACATTAGCACAGCGGAGGAAGGGCTTCATTACTGTCACTGAGGAGAGCACAAGAATAGTGGAGCAGAGACACATACCGAGACACGTTCTGAGATGAGTGGAGGTCAGAAGTAAACAACCAAAAAGGAAGAAAGAATATGCATTTATGTAGCACCTCAGGACATTCCAAAGTCCTTTACATCAAATGAAGTACTTCTTGCAGTGTTGTCACTGTCGTATTATAAGAAACACTGTTGTCACTTTATACATAGCTTTGACAAAGGGCCATCTGGACTCGAAGCATGAGCTCTTTTCTCTGTCCTTACAGATGCTGCCAGACCTGCTGAGATTTTCCAACACTCTGTCTTTTGGTTTCAGATTCCAGCATCAGCAGTAATTTACTTTTATCCAAAAAACAGCAATGTGATAATGACTGGATAATCTGTTTTATTATTGTTGACTTGCACACCAGATAGAACTTTCCTGTTCTCCTTTCATGGGATCCCTACATGGTAGAAGGAGGCTATTTGGCCCATTGAGCCAGCACCGACAACAATCCCACCCAGGTGCTATTCCCATAACCGCATGTATTTACCCACTGACACTAAGGGGCAATTTGCGTCGGCCAATCCACCGAACCTGCATATCTTTGGACTGTGGGAGGAACTGGAGCACCCGGAGGAAACCCATGCAGACAATATGTAAACTCCACATAGGCAGTGACCCGACCCGGGAATCAAACCCGGATCACTGATGCTGTGAGGCAGTAGTGCTAACCACTGTGCCACCATGTCGTTCCTTTGTATGTTGCCATGGGATCATTGGAAAACAGATGGCTTAGCAGTTCACTTGAAAGATGGCACCAGATTAAAGAAGAGACAGTCAGTTTTATAATGATTCGGGTTCACTGTTGTCAGTGTATTACATGGCATATAGTTAAGCCTTTTTATGACTCAGATTTTGCAGTCCTAATTTCTTGCTTGCTTCAGACAAGATCTCTTGAAATAGATGGCATTGTGTCAGAATTGGATAAAACTGCGCTGGTTTGTTAGCCTTGAATTTATTCTCAAATCTTTAGAGTGGAATTCAGTGAGAATGCAATCACTAAGCTACAGTTCCTGCTTGTAATATTGGATGGCTAACAGACACACATGACAAATGCCCAAGAGAAAGCACAAATTGAAAAATCCATACAGAATTTAATAAGATATTTAATGAGTTTTTATAAGCACCAGAGGTAATTCACATGGACTCATCAGAAATTGGCCCTGTTTTGCATCTGTTAAATGTATTATATTTCTTCCCAGCCTCCACCAGATGACTAGATAAACGCATTTTATGTTTAAATTGAATGTTGTGGCATCTGCCGTTTCGAATCAACTTATTTTAAAATGATGGATGGATGGATTCTTTTTGAAAGAGATGTGGATATTGTTTCCATGAAACGGCGTTTTGAGGAAGAAGACAAATCTATGGCTCACTTGGTAGGACTGTTTCCTCTGAGTCTGAAGACTGTGGATTCAAGGACTTGAGGACAAAAGTCTAGGCTGACACACAATGAGGGAAAGGTGGGGGAAAGGCTGGGAGAATAGTGGGGGTGGTGAGGCAGAAAATCCAACAAGCCCTGGTGATTTGTCTTGCTATTATAGGAAGTTAGATGAACAAACCCACAGTAGTTCAATAGTTAACGGGCCGACATAGCAAAGGACAAAGAACAGTATAGCACAGGAACAGGCCTTTCTGCCCTCTAAGCCTGTGCCAATCCTGGTGTCCTATTTAGACCAATGTATCCCTTTATTCCCCGTCTGTTCATGTGTCTTTCCAGATTAGTGTTAAATATTGCTGATGTATCTGCCTCAACCACCCCACTTGGCAGTGCATTCCAGGCCACCACCACCCTCTGTGTAAAAAAAACTTACCCCACACATCTCTATTGACCATTTCCCCCCTTACCTTGAATTTATAGATAGGTTTTTGATAGGCAAGGGGATTAAGGGTTATGGGGAGAAGGCGAGAAAGTGGAACTGAGCCACGACAGATCAGCCATGATCTTATTGAATGGCAGGGCAGGCTCGAAGGGCTAGATGGCCTACTCCTGCTCCTATTTCTTATGTTCTTATGTTCTTATGACTCCTTATAATTGTCATTTCTGCCCTGGGAAAAAGCTTCCAGCCCTTCAACCTATTGATACCTCTCATAGTTTTAGAAACTTCTATCAGGTTACGCCCTCAACCTCCATCTTTCCAGGGAGAACAACCCCTGTTTATTCAATTTCATCTCAGAGCCTCCATACCAGGCAACATCCTGGTAAACCTTCTCTGTACTCTCTCCAAAGCCTCCACCTCCTTCTGGTTATGTGGTGACCAGAATTGAACACAGTATTCCAAGTGTGGCCTAACCAATGTTTTATAATGCTGTAACATAATTTGCCAACTCTTATACTCAATGCCCCAGCCAATGAAAGCAAGCACGCCATAGGCTTTCTTCACCAAGGCAGAGAAGGAAATGGAAGAAATGAGGAAGGTAAATGGAACGTTGGCCCTCATTGCAAGAGGACTTGCGTACAGGAGCAAGGAAATTTTATAGCAGCTGTACAGGGCATCAGTGACTCCACACCTAGGGTATTGTGTGCAGTTTTGCTCTCCTTACCTAAAAAAAGAGAGTGCAGTAAGCTTCACCAGACTGATTCCTGAGATGGCAGGATTTTCATATCAGGAGATATTGGGCTGACTAGGCATGAATTACTGGAGTTTAGAAGAATCTAATTGAAATTTATACATTTCTGACAGGACTAGACAGACTGGATGCTGGGACGTTGTTTTTTTTTTCTGGCTGGGGGAGTCTAGCACAAGGGGACACAGTCTCAGAATGGGGTAGGCCTTTTAAGACTGGTCCCTGGAATGGCAGGATCGAAGAGAGACTGGATCCGGAGCACCCGGAGGAAACCCTCACAGACAAGGGGAGAACGTGCAAACTCCACA
Source organism: Carcharhinus amblyrhynchos (assembly GCF_965287045.1). Taxonomy (NCBI): domain Eukaryota; kingdom Metazoa; phylum Chordata; class Chondrichthyes; order Carcharhiniformes; family Carcharhinidae; genus Carcharhinus; species Carcharhinus amblyrhynchos. Next base: position 85,723,372 of record NC_137334.1, read on the forward strand.
CAGACAGTGACCCAAGACAGGAATAGAACCCGTGTCCCTGGCGATGTGAGGTAGCAGTGCTAACCACTGCAGCACCGTGCTGCCCACCATATCTGAATATTAAGCAAATTCTGCACTCAACTCTTATGGAACAGCTCTGAAGAAATAGCTTCTAGAATCAAATCCAGCCTTCTTAACTGAACGGGATGATGAATTTGATCAGTTTCTGCATTAATTCAGTGCAGTTATGCTGGCCCGCCGTGTCTTACTAATGAAAGTGGGTCCTCTGGTACGCAGAGTGCAATGTTCTGATTACAAACTGGCCAAGTACCTACCGATGTTGGGCAGGAAGTCCGTCGCATGCTGGGGATAAAAGGCGACTCAATAATTCATCAAATCCTTGGTCCTTTCTTGTTTGCCATGCTTTGCTGGGGGAGGAAAAGAATGGTTTAATTGCCAGTGCTCTGGAATCACTTTTACAATTCAGTGTTCTGTGGCATCTGCAGGATCCAAGCTGTCATCAGCTGCAGTGACGATGGCAAACAGCTAAAAGTCCATGATGAATTATTAATGGAAACACCCCAACATGTCTCTGCTACAAGAAATTCAATTTCTAGTGATTATGAATTAATCTAACCAGTTCTCTGGTTGTTCACTTAAGTGGGGGATGTGATGAAATAGATGATTAATGATCTGCACACTAATGTACTGCCTCTGTTCAATTAATCCCTGAAATAATTTTTGGTGCATTTTTTTTAACTTTGGCCATTTGCCAGTGTGAACATTATCGAAAGCAGTGAAGAAAATGAGCAATTATCATCTCCCTTTTTCTAAAAAAACCCTTCATCAATGTATTAATGTATATTGCACCGACGTTTAACAGTACATCAGTAAATTATTGAATGCAACCATCTATGGATTTATGCAGCCCGTTTTTACAGTTGTAAGACAACAAAATAAATCTGGATGAGATCGACAAATGGTTCCACGATTGTGTCCAAGACAATCCTAAATCAAGGAGCAGAAACAGGCCATCTGGCCCCTGGAGCCTGCTCCGCCATTCAATAAGATCATTGTGGTGTGGAGAGTCTGCAGAAGGATCTAGATAGGCTGGGCGAATGGGCCAGGAAATGGCAAATGGAATTTAATGTTGGCAAGTGTGAGGTGGTCCACTTTGGTAGGAAGAATGGTAGGAAGGACTATTACTTACGGGGCGAAAAACTGCAGCAGGCGACGGTGCAGAGGGACCTCGGGGTCCTTGTGCATGAGTCGCAAAAACCCAGCTTGCAGGTGCAGCAGGTGGTCAGGAAGGCGAATGGGATGCTGGCCTTCATAGCGAGGGGGATTGAATATAAAAGTAGGGAGGTCTTGCTGCAGCTGTATAGGGCATTGGTGAGGCCGCAGCTGGAGTACTGTGTGCAGTTTTGGGCGCTGCACCTGCGCAAAGATATTTTGGCCTTGGAGGGAGTGCAGAGGAGGTTTACTAGGCTGATACCGGAGTTGAGGGGGTTGAGCTATGAGGAGAGGCTGAATAAACTGGGCTTGTACTCGTTAGAGTTTAGAAGAATGAGGGGAGATCTCATTGAGACGTATAAGATGTTGAATGGGATGGATAGGATAGAGGTGGAGAGACTCTTCCCGCTCAAAAAAGACAGTAGGACTAGGGGGCACAGCCTCAAGATAAAAGGGGGGCGGTTTAGAACGGAGTTGAGGAGGAACTTCTTCACTCAAAGGGTGGTGAATCTCTGGAATTCCCTGCCCGTTGAAGTGGTGGAGGCTGCCTCGCTAAATATTTTTAAGATGCGGGTTGATGGGTTTTTGATAAGAGAGGGGATTAAGGGTTATGGGGAGAAAGCGGGAAAGTGGAACTGAGCAGCGACAGATCAGCCATGATCTTATTGAATGGCGGGGCAGGCTCGAAGGGCTAGATGGCCTACTCCTGCTCCTATTTCTTATGTTCTTATGTTCTTATGGCTGATCTTTTTGTGGACTCAGCTCCACTTAACCGCCCACTCACCATAACCCTTAATTCCTTTACTGTTCAAAAATCTATCTATCTTTGCCTTAAAAACATTCAGTGAGGTAGTCTCAAATGCTTCACTGGGCAGGGAATTCCACAGATTCACAACCTTTTGGGTGAGGAAGTTCCTCCTCAACTCAGTCCTAAATCTGCTCCCCCTTATTTTGAGGCCATGCCCCCTCGTTCTAGTTTCACCCACCAGTGGAAACAACTTCCTGCTTCTATCCTTTCTATTCCCTTCATAATCTTATATGTTTCTATAAGATCTCCCTTCATTTTACTGAATTCTAAAGAGGACAGCCCCAGTCTATTCAGTCGCTCCTCATAAGCCAACCCTTTCAACTCTGGAATTAGCCTAGTGAACCTCCTCTGCACCCCCTCCAGTGCCAGCATATCCTTTCTCAAGTAAGGAGACTAAAACTGTACACAGTACTCCAGGTGTGGCCTCACCAGCATCTTATACAGCTGTGAAATAACCTCATTGTTCTTAAACTCCGTTCTTCTAGCAACAATGGACAAAATTCCATTTGCCTTCTTAATTACCTGCTGCACCTGTCAACCAACTCCTTGAGATTCCTGTGCAAGGAAACTCAGGTCCCTCTGCACAGCACAAAATGAGCTTGGCGATCCAAGAGTGATGTCGGAAAGCACTCCTGTTTCAGAAAGGGCAGTGGAGATCTGAAACTTCCTTCTCGCTGAGGCTGGATCCCAATTAATAATTTCAAAATTGAGGTTAATCGAATTTTGTAGCCAAGGGCTTTGGCACAGCACAGTGGCACAGTGGTTAGCACTGTCACCTCACAGCGCTAGGGACCTGGGTTCAATTCCCGGCTTGGGTCTCTGTCTGCGTGGAGTCTACACGTTCTCCCCGAGTCTGTGTGTTACCTCCCAGTGCTCCGGTTTCCTCCCACAGTCCAAAGATGTGCAGGTTAGGCGGATTGGCAGTGCTAAATTTCCCTTTAGGTGTCGGGGGACAAGCTAGGGCAAATGCATTGGGTTATGGGAATAGAGGTTGGGTGGGATTGTGGTTGGTGCAGACTTGATGGGTCAACCAGCCTCCTCCTGCACTGTAGAATTCCATGATTCTATCTAAAGCAGATAGAACAAAGAATAGTACAGTCAGGAACATGCACTTTTGCCCTCCAGGCCCATGCGAATCATGATGCCCCAAGTAAACTTAAAAAAATCTGTCCTTACTTGGTCCGTATTGCTCTATTCTCTCCCTGTTTATGCACCCATCCAGATGCTTCTTAAATGTTGCTAATGTTCCTGCTTCCACCACATCCTCTGGTAGATGGAGTTAACTTGCAGACTAGCCATGAGCCAATCGAATCTCGAGAGCACAGATGTTCTGTTCCTATCTCTAAACACGGCAAAGTATTTCTTAGGGAGTTTGCTTGCTTTCCTATCAGAAGTGCAATACTCTGCATGAAAATCCTCAGATTCACATCTTGAGCTTAAGAGTGTCAAATTGTCTTAAATGATAGTTTGGCAGGCAGTGTGGGTTTCAGGGGATTTGGTTATGCACCAGCTACATTATAGCAGTCACGTCACCATAAAGCCAATTCTATTAAAATTTCCACCTGATAGAGCTTTGTCTAACTGGGTAATGGTGCCGAGCAGGCAGTATAACTGGGGTCTATTAATTCAACAATGCAACAGCAAGCCACTTTCCACTGCCTCACGATGCGCTTAATCCGAAAACAAAGGGCATGGGGGTGGGGAGTGGGGGGCTGAGGGGGCTGGTGGTGAGGAGGGGGAGTGATCTTACCAGTACACCCCACTGGCTGATGGAAGGCCAACTCGGTAAGGCCACAAAAAAGCCAAGAAACCAGGCTTCTAAGCATACCAATAACATCTAAGAGACTAAAGGCTGTTGTTTATTTATTGGGGCAGCACAGTGGCACACTGGTTCGCACTGCTGCCTGACAGCACCAGAGACCCGAGTTCAATTCCGGCCTTGGGTTACTGTCTGTGTGGAGTTTGCGCATTCTCCCCGTGTCTGCGTGGGTTTCCTCCCACTGTCCAAAGATGTGCAGGTTAGGTTGATTGGCCATGTTAAATTGACCCTTAGTGTCAGGGGAATTAGCAGGGTAAATGTATGGGGCTGCAGGAGTGAGGCTTGGGTGGGATTGTGGTCGGTGCATGCTTGATGGGCCGAATGGCCTCATTCTGCACTGTCAGGATTCTACATTTCAGAATCGTTGTTGCTTTCTCTTATAGAAGAAACCATTTAACTACAAGGTCTCTTTATATCCCTAATAAATAAAATTGTAGTGTAATAATTATGTTTTCTACTTAATGTTTTACAGATTGACCGTTTCCATACCATGAACTACAAACTGTCATCTGTTTCAGATACAGCATTTAATGGCCTCAAGTCTCTTGTCTTGGGCAAGATAGTAGGTAAGCAACATTCCAATAGTTCCTACAACATTTTGAACAAACTATCTGTGCAAATATGAGCTTTTAATACTCACATTTTCATAGAGTGGCACAATGCTGCCCCAGAGCTCCAGGAACATGGGTCTGATTCTGGCCTTGGGTCACTGTTTGTGTGGAGTTTGCACATTCTCCCCATGACTGCATGGGTTTCCTCAAGGTGCTCTGATTTGATTTGATTTATTATTCTTGGTGTAGAGTGAAAAGTATTGTTTCTTGCATGCTATATAGGCAAAGCTTACTGTACACAGAGAAGGAAAAGAAAGGGTGTAGAATGTAGTGTTACAGCCATGGCTAGGGTATAGAGAAAGATTAAAAGATGGGTTCCTTCAAAAGTCTGATGGCAGCAGGGAAGAAGCTGTTCTCGAGTCACTTGCTACGTGACCTCAGAATTTTATATCTTTTTCCCGAAGGAAGAAGGTGGAAGAGAATATGTTCAGGGTACATGGGGTCCTTGATTTTGCTGGCTGCTTTTCCAAGGCAGCAGGAAGTGAAGTCAGAATCAATGGATTGGAGGTTGGTTTGCATGATGGATTGGGCTTCGTTCACAACTTTTTGTAGTTTCTTTCAGTCTTGGGCAGAGCAGGAGCCATACCAAGCTGTGATAGAACCAGAAAGAATGATTTCAGTGGTGCATCTGTAAATATTGGTGAGAGTCATAGTGGAAATGCCAAACTTCCTTAGCCTCCTGAGAAAATAGAGGCATTGGTGGGCATCATTAACTATAGGCGTGGAGGAACCTCAAGAAGTGTTGGTGATTTGGACACCCGGTTTTCTCTCATAGTTCAAAGATGTGCTAGATAGGCTGATTAGACATGTTCAATTTTCCCTCAGTGTCGTGGAGATTAGCATGGTAAATACATTGCATTGCAGGGATAGGGATTGAGTGGGATTGTTGTTAGTGTAGGTTTGACTGGCCGCTTTCTGCACTGTAGGGATTCCATGATTCTAAATCTTTTCTAAAATTAAGAAGGCAGGTGAAGCAATATTTTTTCACCAGAGGGTTGTGAGTCTTTGGAACGTTCTTCCTCAAAAGATGGTGGAACCAAAGTCTTTGAAAACTTTTAAGGCAGATGTAGATAGATTCTTGAGGAGCAAGGGGGGTATTCTGGGTAGACAGGAATGTGAGGCTGAAGTTACAATCAGACCAGCCGTGATCTTATGGATTGGCAAAGCAGACTTGAAGGGCCGAGTGGCCTACTCCTGCTCCTAATTCCTATGTTCTTGAAATGAGCAGATGAGAAGGACATGGCTGAGATTACAGACTCGGTAATTGCATTTTGCCCTCAGCCTCTCATTTTAAAACTGTCAAGGAAAGGGAGATATCTGTTTTCTCTAACTGATGGGGTGCTCAAGGGTCAGAATGAAGTAACTTATGGCCGGCTTCACATATTCCCCAGTAAATCTATTTTATTACGAGCCTCAAGTAACTTCATTTAGTTGGGTTTATCTCCGTGGATTATGAGTGAGTGCGGTGGTCATCTAAAATTAGATAGGAACAATCTTGTCCGGAATGCATATCGGAAATCCAGATTCTGATCTGACTTTCACCTTGGCTTAAGGAAAAACGAAAACAGTGCCCATTTCCCAACTCAGTTCTGCCTTTGATTGACAAGAATCAAAAATATAATAGCAAATGTTTCAGGTTCAAATTATATTATTCAAAAGTTCTAATTTTTATTTGTACTTTGCATCAATACAAATGATAGAGTTATTGAATCCCTGCAGTGCAGAAGAGACCGTTCAGCCCATCAAGACTACATTGACTACGACAGAGCATCTTACCCAGGCCCTAACCCCCCCACCCTATCCCTTGTAACCCCACATATTTCCCATGGCTAATCCATTTTAGCTACACAACTTGAGGCACTGAGAGGCAATTTATCATGGCCAATCCACCTAACCCGCATATCTTTGGAGTGAGGGAGGAAGTCGGAGCACCCAAAGGAAACCCACGCAGACACTGGGAGAATGTGCAAACCCCACACAGTCACTGAAGGCTGGAATTGAACCAGGGTCCCTGGAGCTGTGAGGCAGCAGTAATAACTGCTGTGCCTCCATCCCACACATGATGATCTGTTTCTATCTCTGATATCCATCCCATCACAATTTTAAGCACCTCTGACAACTTATCCCTTTGTAACCTATGTAAGAAAAAGTTGATAATCTTAATGTTTTTAATTTTCTTATGTGGTTTGCATGTCACTGACAAAGCCAGCACTTGTAGCCCATCTACAATTGCTACAGATAAGTGGCTTGCGAGGCCAATTCAAAGGCAGTTAAAATCCAACCACATTGCTGTGGGTCGGGAGTCACATGTAGGCCAGGCCAGAAAAAGGAGCAGGTTTTCCTCCCTAAAGGACATTAATGAACTAGGTAGGTTTTGACCACAATTGATGATAGTTTCATGGCCACCATTCCAGATTTTTATTAATTCTTTGAATTCAAGTTCTGCCAGTTGCCTTAGTGAGATTTGAACCACTGTCCCCAGAGCATAAACCTCTGGATTACTGATCACAAGAACACACAAGACTTAGGAGCTGGAGTAGGCCATTCAGCCCCTTGAGCCTGCTTCATCATTCAATAAAATCATGGTTGATCTGATTGTGGCCTCAGTTCCACCATTTTATTGCCCATTCCCTACCCCACCCCCATTCCCCATAACCCTTGATTCCCTCGCTGTTAAAATTGAGTTTTTTACATTATTCATTAATGTAACATGTTGGCTTACATTAACATTGCAATGAAGTTACTATGAGAATCCCCTAGTCGTGACATTCTGGCGCCAATTCGAGTACAATGAGGGAGAATTTAGCACGGCCAGGATGTCTTTCAGATGAGAGAAGGAAACCAAAGCACCTGGAGGAAACTCACGCAGACATGAGGAGAACATGCAAACTGCACGCAAACAGTGAACCAAGCCAGGAATTGAACCCAGACCCGGTGATGTGAGGCAGCAGTGCCCACCACTATGCCACCATGCTGCCTATCTAATTCTGTCTAACTTTGAGCATATTCAACAATTCAATCTCTGGCAATGTGAATTGCACAGACTAATGACATTCTGACAGAAAAGAAAACTGCTTACCTCAGTTGTAAATGGGAGACACTTGATTGTTAAACATGTCTCCTTGTTCTAGATTCCCCCACAAAGGGAAATATCCTATCCACATCCATTCTGTCGAGCCCCATCAGGATCTTATATAGTTTGATGAGATAACTTCTCATTCTTCTAATCTTCAATGGGTTTCCGCCCACCCTGTTCAACCTTTCTCCATTAGATGACCCCTTTGATCCCAGAAATCAGTCAAGTGAATCTTCATGTCCAATGACATTACCACTATGCTACCGTCTCCACAAATATTAAATGAAATCGAGTACTTATGCTTTAAAAGAAAAAACTTGCATTCCTATAGCGACTTTTCATTTCTTAGCAAGTTCTCAAGACTCTTCACACACAAAGAATTGCAGTGCCTGTTCTACAGAGACACGCGATGATTACTCTTTGTGATTGGGATTACGCCTGGGTGGGGATAGGGCCTGGATGGGATTGTGGTTGGTGCAGACCCAATGGTCCAAATGGCCTCCTTCTGCACTGTAGGGTTTCTATGATTTCTATGATTGAGTGGAAATGTTGACCACAGCACCAGAGACCTACCTGTATCTAAATATTGCCAATGGGTACTTTAACCTCCAGCGATATAGGCAGACAAGCCGTGATTAAGCAAGAGCCTAATTTGTGTGTTCAAGTCTTGGAGATGGGGCTAATTCCACCACATTCTTGGTCAACAGTGTTACTAATTGAATCTCATTGACCGATGAGGAATATTAAAGCTGAAAAATCACTGTTTGCATTATTAGCTACAAGCATTTGACACATTTGGATCACATTGCTCTATCTTTTTTTTAAAGAAAAATCTTAAATGATTTAACACCTACATTAAATTAGTGCACTGAAAACTGTGTTAAATGTTCCTACACTAATACTACAAAAACACTTTTTTTCTGCCTAACTGAAATAAAAATGATAATGTAACTGTCATTGCGTGTTCCCAGAAGAGATGCTTCATTACATTAAGGCACGGGCAATAAATACCGGCTTTGCTACCAACATCCGTAACCCAGGAATCAATGAATACATTAAATAAAGCCATTACCTCTGTTGGCTGGTAGAAGCACAAAATACTTTGTTTTTTTAAAGTGTGTCCATTGAAAATAGAACTCTTCTTACCTTGTGCCTGTGTCAAAGGGTTAACACAATTCAAATACTCCACACAGTGTAAATGCATTACAGCACTCTCCCATAATGGCATGGCACAGTGGTACAGTGGCATAGCACAGTGGTTAGCACTACTGCCTCACAGCGCCAGGGACCCAGGTTCAATTTCCAGCTTGTGTGAAGTTTGCACATTCTCCCTGTGTCTGTGTGGATTTCCTCCGGTTTCTCTAGTTGCCTCCCACAGTCCAAAGATATGTGGGTTAGGTGGATTGGCCATGCTAAATTGCCCCTTAGTGTCAGGGGGACTAGCTGGGGTAATTCAATGGGGTTATGAGGATATGCCCTGGGTGTGATTGTTGTTGGTGCAGACCTGATGGGCTGAATGGCCTCGGTCTGCACTGTAGAATTCTGTGATAACAACAATTCATATTTAATATTGCTGAAATGTGAGGTATGTTGTCAAAACTTTTCATCTTGTACTCATCAGGCTAAGGGCGAGAATGCCAAATTTCAAACCATCACAACAACTTATACTACAGGAAAAAAGACAACGGATTGGTTCAGCGAACCAATGTTGATTGGCTGAGGCATTGCCATGGAGAAAGCAATCTTAATAAGACAACATTTATTTTTACTTATTTAGTGCCTTTAACTTAATAAAATGGACCAAGGTGTTTCATGGGAACATCATAAAATGTTATTCAGCTCTAAACTCAAGCTACTATTCAGACACTCAGTTTAGAGTCACAAACCAAATGGACAAGAGTTGACTCAAGTTCTCGCATACAAACTTTAGTTTAGGTACCAAACTCAAACGAACATAAGTTATAACACTCTTCAACTCTTCAACATTAACTTGCAACTGAAACTCAAGTTCTTTAACTGAAAATGGTGACTAGCCAGTTCAGAGCTAAGTGCCCAAGTCCATTCTCATGATTCCTTGACTTCTCTGAAGATGTTCCTCAGGGACACTTGCAACGGTGGAACTCTTGAGTTATCTCTGAAGACAGCAAGCTGAAAACATGTCTTTATCCTTAATCTGTCCTAATCTTCCTGAAAGCTCTCTGGTACTCAGCCAGAATGATGTAACTAAAAATCGATCACATTGTTTAACCAGGCCAATGGAGCTACCTACAAACAACTCCATAATGCTTAGATCAAATGGCATGCAGGTCACATGGCTTCAACTTGGATGTGAGTATGGCTCGACTATGTTTAGCTTTGCCCAAACAACTACCCTTATTTGGCCAGCACAGCGGGTGTCAGGTCACTGTCCAGAGGTCAGGTCACAGCTTGCGACAGCTTTATGATCTGCATCTGTCATTGATTATAACTTGACCAAAATTCCCAGCATGCTTGGCTTTTGATAGTGGCAAAGTGGTTAGCACTGCTGCCTCACAGTGCCAGGGACCCAGGGTCGATTCCCGGCTTGGTCACTGTCTGCATGTTCTCCCTGTGTCTGCGTGGGTGCTCTGGTTTTCTTCCACTGTCCAAAATACTCCCTCAGTGTACCCAAACAGGTGCCGGAGTGTGGCCATGAAGGGATTTTCACAGTAACTTTATTGCAGTGTTAATGTAAGCCTACTTATGACAAATAAATAAACTTTAACTCATTGTCGCAATTGCGCTTACAACTAATATTACTGTTATTGTTGCAGGAATCATTGTTGTAGTCAACTCTCTGACCACAAAAGCAAAGTATGACACCAGGCCACATCAGGGGATAATGGCTGAAATTTTCCGATGTCATCCCCATGGCCAGTGAGATGGAGAATTTAGCACCCAGCCAAATCTCCTTCAATAGCAGCAGGACTGGAGAATCCCAGCCTGGGAGAGTTCTGGCTATTAGGTCAGATAACCAAAAGCTTGGTGAAGGACAAAGCTTTGAAGAAGTGTCTTAAAGGAGGCAAATGCATTGTAGAGGCAGTGAGGTTAAGGTTAATTCCAGAGTGTGTGGCAACTGAAGGCCTGGCCACCAGTTATGGACTGATGTAGACTGGGGAAAGGCAGGGGATGCGATTTTCCAGCCACACTCACCCCTATGCTGGAAATTCCCATCTGAGGCCAATGGACCTTTGCATGATTCTGTCCTCACTCTGATTCCCATGGCGGGTGGGACAGGAAAATTCCACCCAAGAGGTCAAATGGGCAGCACAGTGGAACAGTGCCAGGGACCTCACAGTGCCAGGGACGTGGGTTTGACTCCAGCCTCAGGTCACTGTCTGTGTGGAGTTTGCATGTGGGTTTCCTCTGGGTGCTCCGGTTTCTTCTCACAGTCCAAAGATGTGCGGGTTAGGTTGATTGGCTGCACTAAATTGACTCTAATGTCAGGGAGACTAGCAGGGTAAATATGTGGGACCACAGGAATAGGGCCTGGGTGGGTTTGTGGTCGGTGTAGACTTGATGGGCTGAATGGCCTCCTTTTGCATTGGAACGATTCTACAATTCTACTCTATGAGGGGATGGAAGGAATCTCAGAGGATTTGGAACTTGAGAACGTTGCTGAAGAGAGGGAGGGGCAAAGCTACTGAAGCATTTGAAAACAAGGATAACAGTTTGTAAAATCAAGAAGTTGTTTGACCAGGAGCTGATTATTTTCACTTAGGGGAAAGAAAACTGATCGTCTTGTAAAAATGTAAATTCTTTATCTGCACCTTCCTTTCGCAGCTGGAAAGCTTTGTGTTTAAATATGGTTCATTTAATCAAAGAAGTTTTGCAGTCAGCATTGAAATGAAGAAGAGACAACCATCCCAGCCTGGTCCTTGTCAAGGCATTTTCTCTGGGCTACATCAGTCCAGTGTTGCCTGCATTCTCATTATATGCAACTGATCATGTAGACAAACAGGACATAATAATGACTGATCTGAAACATTCAGCAGCCCAGCGTGATCACTTTTCTTATGGTCCCCCATTTATCATTTCACTAGATTCTTTTTTGTGTTGAAATTGCAGATTGCCGTGTCACTCAGAAATAGAATAATGGAAACAAAATCATATCGTCTGCCCTGCAACATGATTAAAATACCAAAGTGTTTGGTTCAGCTAACGTTTCCTCAAAGTAACCTTCAAACTCTTCAGTTACCAAAGTCACAAGTCTACATATATTTCTACCAAGTTTAAATCCTGATTATTTTAAATTTCTGCTGATTAAACTTAAACCACAATCGTGAGTGGCGAGGTGGTACAGTGGTTACCACTGCTGCTTCACAACTCCAGGGACTGGGATTCAATTCCGGCCTCGGGTCACTGTCTGTGTGAAGTTTGCACCTTCTTCCCGTGTCCGCGTGCGTTTCCTCCTGGTGCTTCCCTCCCACACTCCAAAGACATGTGAGTTAGATTGATTGGCCATGGTAAGTTGCCCCTTAGTGTCAAAAGATATGTAGGTTATTTGATTTGATTTATTATTGTCATATATATCAACATACAGGGAGAAGTATTGTTTCTTGCACCCTATACAGACAAAACATACTGTTCATAGAGAAGGAAAGGAGAGAGTGCAGAATGTAGTGTTACAGTCATAGCTAGGGTGTAGAGAAAGATCAACTTAATGCAAAGTAAGTCCATTCAAAAGTCTGACAGCAGCAGGAAAGAAGAATCTGTTCTTGAGTCAGTTGGTATGTGACCTCAGACTTTTGTATCTTTTTCCCGAAAGAAGGTGGAAGAGAGAATGCCCGTGGTGGGTGGGGTCCTTAATTATGTTGGCTGCTTTGTCAAGGCAGTGGGAAGTGTAGATAAAGTCAATGGATGGGAGGCTGGTTTGCTGGATTGGGCTACATTCACGGCCCTTTATAATTTTGCAAGTTGGGGGATTAGCAGGGTAAGTATGTGGGGTTGCGGAGATAGGGCCTGGGTGGGATTGTGTTTGGTGCAGATTCATTGGGATGAATGGCCTCCTTCTGCACTTTAGGATTTCTATTTTTTGATTCTGTAATGAATAACAGTACAGAAATACCTCACAGTACGGCAATAATTTAGCAAGCTTACGTTTGGCAGACAAAGAGAAGGGAAAGAGAAAGAGAAGTAGGAGGAAGAAGAAGAAAAAGGAATGAAAAAAGAAAGAAAAGATGAAAAAAAATTTTACCTTGGCCCCCGAAAATAATAATAAGAAAATCAACAACAATAACTGGACAAATGTAGCATTACATGATATCATATTTAAATACTAATTTGGGTCAGTTATATGGAAATGGAGAGCTGTAGGTCCTCAAAGTAATCAAGGGAATGTTGCCTTTTGTTACAGTTAATTTGTATTGTTAAATAAAGTTTGTTTTGACAAACACTTCCCAGTGGGTCAATTGAATCACACGCGTAGTAAAACAAATGATGCTCACACCAATCAGAAAATCATAGAATCATACAGTGCAGAAGAGACCCTTCGGCCCATCAAGTCTGCACTAACATGTGAAAAACACCTGAACTCCCACCTAATCCCACTTCCCAGAACTTGGCCCACATCCCTGAATGTTGTGCACAGTTTTGGTGCCCTTATCTGAGGAAGGATGTCCTTGCTTTAGAGGGAGTACAGCAAAGGTTTATCAGACTGATTTCTGGGATGGCAGGTTTGTCATATGAGGAAAGATTAAGTCAGCTAGAGTTATATTCACTGGAGTTTAGAAGAGTGAGAAGGGACCTCAAAGAAACTTATAAACTTCTAAAAGGATTAGATAGGATCGGTTCAGAAAGAATGTTCCCAATGGTGGAGGTGTCCAGAAGTAGGGAGTCATTGTTTGAGGATAAGGGGTAAACCTCTTAGATCTGAGGTGAAGAGAAATTTCTTCGCCCAGAGGGTGATGAATAAGTGAAATTCATTACCACTGAATGTAGTTGAGGCCCAAACAATGTCTGATTTCAAGAAGAAATTAGATATAGCTGTTGGTGCTAAAGGGATCAAGGGATATGGGAGGAACGGGAGGAATCAGGATATTGAATTCGATGATCAGCCATGATCAAAATGAATGGTAGAACAGGCTCAAAGGGCTGAATGGCCTACTCCTGCCTGTAGTTTCTATGTTATGATGTACCAAGTGCTCATCCAGGGACTCTTTAAAAGGATGTGAGACAATTCACCTCTTCCACCCTCCCAGGCAGCGCGTTCCAGATTGTCATCACATTCTCCCTGAAACTCCTGCCCCTCACATTGAAGTTATGTCCCAAAATCAAAAGTAGTTGGAACCTCAGATAACTTCACAGTGTACCTTGGTGTTACTAAATTGGTTCTTAACATTACCATGTGGACAATAAGATCTATTCCTTGGATAACATCAACCCTGATTTGGGATTTTATCACTCTTATTAAGATTTGTTGTGGGAGTGCACAAATGCTGAATTGGTCTTTGGTGAGAGATTTTTAAAAAGAATGAAAGCCCGAAACTCATCTCTTCCAAGTTGAGCAACTTCTGCCGAATACATTCCATGAATGCTTCTTGTGTTGTTTCCCGCTTGCAGATACCGGCAATCTGGACCAGGAGATTGCGAATGCTAATGTGCAGGGTTTCGTTGGCTGCCTCTCCTCAGTGCAGTTTAACTGGATCGCTCCGCTAAAGGAGGGACTACGTCAATTTAGCTCTGCCCCAGTGACTGTGAAAGGAGACTTGGTTGAATCTGACTGCCGTTCCTCAATGATGACTGAACCAGTAGCCATGACGACAACACTTTCATTCACAGGTACTTCGATTTTAATAAATTCGGCGGAAGCTGAATAAATGCACAAGAGGGAAATGAATGTAATTCTGTGCTGAGAGGAATGCTGGATTAGGTTGGGAAGAGGCTTATGCGAATCATAGTCACTAGTATAATCAAGTTGGACCAATCCCTGTGCTGTATATTCTATGGTATATTCCATTATGTGTCCAAATTGTCAAATACCATGCTGTGTTCTGTTTTATGCTTCCTGTCTTGTATACGTGGCCAAATGTAACTGTTGTTTTAAGAAAGTCACATTCTCATGGTTCTGATTTTTGATTTGATATACTATTGTCACATATGGAATACAATGGAAAGTATTGTTTTTTTGCGCACCTTACAGACAAACCATACTGTGCATAGAGAAGGAAAGGAGAGGGGTGCAGAGTAGTGTTAAATTCATAGCTAGGGAGTAGAGAAGGATCAGCTTAATTTATGGTAGGTCCATTCAAATGTCTGATGGTAGCAGGGAAGAAGCTGTTCGTGAGTTGGTTGGTACGTGGCCTCAGACTTTCATATCTTTTTCCTGACAGAAGAAGGTGGAAGAGAGAATTTCCGGGGTGCGTGGGAGTCTTTGATTATAATGGCTGCTTTTCCGAGGCAGCAGGAAGTGTAGACAGAGTCAATGGATGGGAGGCTGGTTTGCGTGATGGACTGGGCTACGTTCACGACCCTTTGTAGTTTCTTGCAGAATTGGGTCTAGAGTCTTGCCACTGAGGATAGAGAAAGCTCGTTTTGACAAGATAAATGTGGACATCCATTGCCCTGATGTCATTCTCCCACATCTTGTGTGAGAGAGACATCATGAGGCAGTGCTGAGATAAGCTGTCAGTCAATATTTGACCTGGAACTGACAAGGAATGGTAAGAGAATACAGGGATCAATAGAAAAAGCATGTTAGGAAGGCATTAGTGGAGAAAGGCCATAGATATGCAAACATTTCAATCATTTGATCATATTAATGACAGGCAGTCAGCCAACAGGAAGGAGACATTGAGAACAGGTTAGAGGAATGTGTTGAAAGTATTTGAGGAAAATGCAAAGGGAAAAGTAGGGAAGATTTAATGGTGTGAGCGAGTCACTTCTGTGAGTGTGAAACTGGTGAATTACTGACACCAAGAAGAAGGTGCAAAGGCTGCTGCTGAGAATGGGCTACCCTGATTTCAAGAAGAAACTAGATACAGCTCTTGGGGCAGAAAGGGTCAAGGGGGGGATGGGGGGGATCAAGATATTGAATTTGATGATTGGCCATGATTAAATTGAATGGCACAGCAAGCCTGAAGGGCCAAATGGCCCATTCCTGCTTGTGTTTCCTATGTTTCTATGTCTTTTATCTAAGAACAAAAGGCCTTCCTGGATTTAAACTTATTATTAGGAAATTAATTGGGGGAGGCTGGAGGGTTGGTGGGCGTGGGAAGCAGTGGTGGGGGCGGGGGCGGGTTGAAGAGCAAATTCTTTCTCAAAAGGCAATTGGAAGCTAGAAGCCCACCGCCTGTTTACCTTCAATCTTTACAATACAACTAACACCACATCAAAAGGACAACTAGGGATGGGCAATAAATGCTGTAAGAAGTCTCACAATCTCAGGTTGAAGTCTACCAGAAAGATCCAACCCCACCCCCCGCAGGTTGCTTTCTTGCATCTTAGGAGACTTCTTGCTGCGTTTATTCCAGCCCAATGCTGGCATCTCCACATCAATAAATGCTGACCAACCAGTGATGCCCATGTCTCACAAATTAATTTTTTTAAAATTAAAAATACAGATAGTTCCACTTAAGGAATGCGTGTTTTTTTGTTTAGTTTTCCATCTATAATAAAGTTCTTTATTTTGTTACTCACCGGTAAATAAAGAAACATGCGCTGCTTGGGTTTGGTATGTACTTGCCACTGTGTCTGTCTGATCAGATTATAAGCCTGTTCAGTCGCGAGACATTGCTTTTGAGAAATTGCAAGTCTGCTGCGCCTTCTTTGTGCGTTCATTCACTTAAGCGGTTGCAGAGTTTTCAATCATTCTCTGATATAAGCATTCAATATTCCTGCAACCCTCATCTTAAATGCGTACATTTTAAGAACCAAATATTCCCTTCCTTGGATCTTTTCCTTCAATAACTCAGAATTTTAACTTACCTATTTTAGTTTTTAATCTTGTAACCTTTTCGACAATCACCTTTTAGCTTTCAGCTTATTTTCTCTCCCACTTATTTGCTTTCACCTCTTCATTGATCTATCTGGTTCTCCCATCATTTCTATCTTCTGGCCTCCATGTACACTTGACCAGTGGGCAACTTGCATGAAAGATTGTTCTTGTTCTTTTCATTTCAGAATATCCTGACTCAAATTGTGCATGCTCTGAGTGTATACTCACTCAATAGATTCATAGAATCCCATCGGTGCTATTCAACTCATTGAGTCTGCACCGACTCCCTGGTAGGGTACTTAATGCATGCTCTCTCCCAGTAACTTCACAGATTTACCATGTGTAATCAACCTGCACACCTTGGAACATGAAACAACAATTCAGCATTGCCAATCTATCAAACTCGCATGACTTTGGATTGTGGGAGGAAATTGGAACACTCAGAGGAAACCCATGCTGATACGGGGAGAATGCGCAAATGCTACACATGGCCAGAATCGAACCTGGGGCCCTGGAACTGAGAGGCAGCAGTGTGAACCATCGTGCCACCATGCAGCCTCCAACTGTGCTGCTGAGGATGCAGTGTGATGGGACTTTAAGCCTTCAACCTTCGGGACAATGGAAGCTAAGCCCTAGAAAGCAAGGCAGAAAGGGAGCAATTGCCCACATGGTTCTGATCCCTGTTGAGACTAATAACATTTAACAAGAAATCTGAACTTCCAGTTAATAGCTAATGGATGGCATGAGAAGATTTCAAGTTTGAAGCTTTTTACTATGGCTAAAAGCACACTTGACAAACATTATTTTTGCAGGCAACTTATATTTTTAAACTACAGAAAGGAACATTTCCCTATTATACTTACCACACATCATACTCTTTGTGGAATTACAGTCATCTCCAGCTTCCAGTGTGCTCATGATTTCCCATTTTGCCAATTGCTAACTTCAAATGACCACCTCCAGGAACCTCCCTCAGTTTTTGGGGGGCTCTCAAACTCCATTACAAGCGGCAAAGTCCATTTTGATGATTCTTCTTCTCCCACACAAGACAAAGCCTTTCAACTCCCCAAACCTGACCATACCAGGAAAATTGCTCAGATGGCTGCTGAATGTGTCTCTTCAATAACAGGTCATTGCCCTCCTGCATATGGCTTTGGTAGCTCACAAAGCAGGCTGTTTTGTCATGGCCATTGTCAAGGTTCTCAAGTGTTGTTGGAACTGCATTCATCCATGTAAGTGGAGAGTGTATCATCAGACACCTGACTTGTGCCTTGTAGATAGGGAAAGTAAGATGAGTTACTCATCACAAAATTCTTAGCCACTGACCTACTCTTGTAGCCAAAGTATTTATATGGCTGCTCCGCTTAAAATCCTGGTCAATGGTCACCTCCTGGATATTGCTGATTCAAAGTTTATTAATGGTAATGTTGTTGAATGTCAAGGGGAGATGCTTTGATTCTCTCTAGTTGTAGGTGATCGTTGCCTGGCACCCATGATGAGAATGTTGCATCTCGATTCTTGGCCCAAGCCTGAATGTTGCCCAGGTCTTGATGCTTGCAGACTGAAATTGCTTCACCATCTGAGGAGTCACAAATTGCACTGAACATGCGCAAACACCCCAATTTCTGACCTCATGACAGAGTGTACATCTGGCAGCGATGTCCTGGAACTGAGATGACTGACATTGAACAACACCAACCATCTTTCATTGTGCTGGCATGGCGCCAACTAGTGAAGAGTTCCCCCCCTGCCACCCCCGATTCCCATTGCTAGGCTCCTTGATGCCACACTTGATCAGATGCTACCTTGACATCAAAGGCAGTCGCTCCCACCTCACCTTACTCTATTACTCAATGTCAGAATGTTTGCCAACGGGTTTCCAATTTGCAGCCATGTAAATTAAGACAAATCGCAAAAAAAGGCAAGATTTTTCTGGTCGTGCTCGCCTCAAGACTGGAAAATCCCGCCCAAGGTCAACAGATGTTTGCATGTTCCTGCCCTTCCAGTTACAATTCCCGTGGTCAGGGGGAACAGAAAAATTCCACCCAACATATTCTTACAAAATACAACTTCTTGCTGTAGCTTTGCATTTCTAAGTTACCTGAATTTTTTTTACAAAATCAGCAAAATTAAGGTAGAGTTAATTTCATTCAAATGTTTCTTTGGTTATTGTTCCCACCCTCTCAGTTCTATTATCTTTATCCATTACTGGATTACCTTTTTTTCAATTTCCCTTTCTAATTAAGTGTCCATAAAAAGATAAAAAAATGTGAATGTGATTCCAACAATAATGAGGCTTTAAAGATTGATTTAGTATACTTCACGTTTTTCCATTTTAAATGTCAAGCTTACATTTATAATAAATGTCACTGAAAATTATGCTTCAGCAATGTACATGAGCTGGTCCGCCCTATCTTTGTGCATTACTTGCATAATTATCTCTGTCAGAATGAGTACGCCAGTAACCTTTTGCCATTATTCTACTTAAGCTAAAACCTCAGTCATGCCAGGATCTGTAGATAACATAGTTGGAGCCTAACCCCCATTTGTCCAGTTGTAAAATGAAAAGCTTTTATTTGAACTATCTCATGATCTGAAATATCACTGAGGGAGGCATTTGTACTAGCACCTGTTTGTCTTGGTCACACGTCTTATTCTTTCAAATGCCTAGTCAGAGATGGGCTGAGTGTGTTGCTCCCCTTTGAGTGTTCATCCGTATGAAATCACTAAAGTGTAGATTGCAATCGAAGTGCCTGCTTGCTCTTTTCTTCTCTGGAATAATGAAGGACAGTTCAGCTAATTAATGCTGGTGTTGAATCCCTAATTAACTAGTCACTTGGTAATAAAGAACTTGAATACTGCTGACAAGAAAGACATCAATCTTTTCTTCTGCGGTATGAATTGCAGTGATCACTTGAAATTTGGTATTCTTGTGTTTGTCCTAAAGCATGCAACAGAAGTGCCTTCGGCAACAGAAGTCTGATATCTTTTCAGTAATGTTCTAATTTGTCATTGTGTGGGACTAAAAATAACAGATTGATTTAGTGAAGTGCTCTGTTTTAAAACTGTTGAATTCCTGGAACTTATAATCACAGCTCTAATGCCCCAAGCCACCACTAAAGTGAATCTCCTTAACTCAGTTGTGGGTACAATTAAACAAAAATCAAATCAAAGGCAAAAGAGTCATCATTACACACCCTCATCTACAACAGTGCTGGTTTCAAAACATCACTTATAGATACAGAGATCGAATACGAGAATCCATAGAGTGCAGAAGAAGCCACTCAGCCCATCGAATCTGCACCAAGTCTCTGATGGAATATCTTATCCAGGTCCTCGCTCCCGTCCTATCCCTGTGACCCCACACATTGGCTCATCCATCTAACTAGCTATCTTGGAGCACTAAGAGAGAATTTAACATAGCCAATTCACTTAACCCGAGCATCTTTGGACTGTGGGAAGAAACCAGAGCACCCAGAGGAAACCCACGTAGACGCAGGGAGAATGTGCAAACCCCGCACAGACACTGTCCCAAGTCCGGAATTGAATCCAGGTCCCTGAGGCTGTGAGGCAGCAGTGCAAACCATTAAGTCAACGTGCCACCCATAACCCAATGGTTATAACCGTACCTTTGTCACCTTCACCAGCCCTACAGCTGCTTGAGGGCCCCTCTTCTCCAACAATCCTGGCCCCTTACATATCCCTGGTTTTCTTTGGCCCACCACTGGCGGCCAAATCTTTAACTACCTTGGCCCGAAAGTCTGGAACTCCCTTCCTAAACCTTCCTTACCTCCCTGCTTTTTTAAGAAGCTCCTTAACATCTGCCTCTTTGACCAAGCTTTTGATGATCAATCTCAGAGTCCCCACAGTACAGAAGGAGTCCGTACTGACCACAATCCCACCCATACCCTGTTCCCGTAACCCCTCGCATTTACCATCTAATTCTCCTGACAATAGGGGCAATTTAGCATGGCCAATCCACATCTTTGGACTGCGGGAGGAAAATGGAGCACCCGGAGGAAGCCCATGCAGACATGGGGAGAACGTGCAAACTGTACACAGACAGTGACCCAAGGCCAGAATTGAACTTGGGACCCCGGTGTTGTGAGGCTGCCGTACTAACCACTGTGCCACCGTGCTGCAATCTGTCCTTATATCCACTTACCTGACTCCATGTGAAAGTATGTTTGACAAAGCCCTTGAGTGTGAAGCAGCCTGAGATGGTTAACCATGGTAACGATGTACAGAAATATACGCAATTTGAGACAACCTGAGGCTACATATATCACTGGTTGGAATTTTCCAGCTGTTCACACTGGCTGGATCTTCCAGTCCCCCTGAGGATGCACCCTCATCATAGGTTGCCCTCCAACTCAGACAGTCACCCAAGTCTGAAATTGAACCTGGGTCCCTGGAGCTGTGAGACAGCAGCGGGGGGTGTGGGATGCATTCAATGGAAACCAATGCTGGGGCCCGAAAATCCCACCACTGGCCAATGGCAGGCTGCCTTTGCCAACGTGTAACCTGGGGCCAATTGCATGGAAAATCCTGGCCGCAATATAAACAGAAAATGCTGGAAAAATTCAGTAGTTCTGGCAGCTTTCGTGGAGAGAGAAACAGAGGCTGGGATTTACCGGTCGCTCCTGTTCCAAGTCCCAAAGTCAAGTTTTCCACTCTGCTGTGAGGAGTCCTGCTAGGAGTGGGACCAGAAGACCCTGGCCAGAGTTAATGAGTGGGATTCTCTGGACACGCTCACCTCAAAACCGGAGAATCCTGCCTGAGGATCAGTGGACCTTTTTACGGTCAAACCCCACCCACCATCCGCCCGCCAAGGTTCCTGTGGCATGCGGGACGGGAGAATTCACCCCAATGTCTTGAGTGGAACACAACTTCTTCAGAAATTATTCTGGCCAGAACTTTCATAGAACCAGAGAAACCCGACTTTGCAGGAGCAGGCCAATCGGCCCATGGATTCTACACTAATTTCTGATAGAGCATCTAACCCAGGTCCTGTCCCTGTAACCCCACATACTTACCCCAATAATCCCCTCTAACTTACACATCTAAGGATACTAAGGGCAATTTAGCATGGCCAATCCATCCAGCTTTCCAGCCGCTTACGTCATCAGGATTTTCCATTCCCGCCGATGGCGCACTACCGCTACTGGTTTCCTGGTGAGGTGGGGCGGCAGGGAGGCCATAAAACCTAACCTGCTGTTTCTCCCTCCATGGACATTGACAGACCTGCTGAGATTTTCCAGCATTTTCTGTCCTTACTTCAGATTCCAGTATTTACAGTATTTTACATTTACATTAACGCAACCTTTCCTTAATTAATCGATTGCGGACTCAAAGCAGCCAAAGTTATGGATTAAAAAAGAGAACCTGAGACTAAAGTAAGACTGACAAAACCATTTTAATTGAGCAGTTAAAGTGAAGAAATTAAAACACAAAATATAGAAACGCGAAGACATTAGAAATGCAGTAATTATGTCCCACTCAATCCCAACCAAAGTAAAAGCTAAAGCTTATTTATTAGTCACAAGTAAGGCTTTACATTAACAATGCAATGAAGTTACTGTGAAATTCCCCCAGTTGCCATACTCCGGTGCCTGTTCAAGTCACTGCGCCTAATCAGCACATCTTTCAGACTGTGGGAGGAAGCTTGAGCAACCAGAGGAAACCAGTGCAGACATGAGGAGAACATGCAGATTCCACACAGACAGCGACCCAAGCTGGGGATCAAACTCGGGTCTCCGGGGCTGTGCCACAGCAGTGCTACCCACTGTGCCGCCATCCTGTCTCCACCAGGTTTACGCCACAATCTCCAGCCCTTTTGCAACTTAGAATCCCTACATTGCAGAAGGAGGCTATTCGGCCCATAGAGTCTGCACTGACCACAATCCCACCGAGGCCCTATCCCCACATATTCACCCTGTTAATCCCCTGATACTAGGGGGAAATTTAGCCTGGCTAATCAACCTAACCTACGTATCTTTGGACTGTGGGAGAAACCAGAGCACCTGGAGGAAACCCACGCACGCACAGGGAGAATGTGCAAACTCCACACAGACAGTGATCCAAGGCCAGAATTGAAGCAGTGAGACAACAGTGTTAGCCACTGTGCCGCCCAGTAACATTTGACTGACATTTCACCGCAGAGCGAAATGTGAGCATCTCAAGTCAGGAAGTAAGCATGGTGCAAACTCCAAAAAGCACATCTCTCAACACTTTCCACTAATCTCTAAACGTAGATGTCCTATGATATCAATGTAATGTTACATCAATTCATCGGGAGATGCATCATAATATATATTCCCTGCTGAGTAAAGCACTTACTCTGATGTTAAAACTGCTGTTAATGAGCTGAACAACCAGTGGAGCAACACAAAATAGACTCTCAGCATTCTGCACTAAATGAATCCTTAATGGGGAAGTAGATTTTTGAGGAAATATGCTTTGCTCACAGCACTCCCATACTCTCTGGAAAATGTAACAATGGCTCGCGTTGCTGTACAGTCAGAGTCATTGGCCGACATTTTACAACCTCGCTCGGGCGAGGGTCGCAAAATCCTGCCCGAGACCAATGGAGAATCCTGTTCTGCGAGCTGCACCTGCCCTGTTTCCGGGATTGGGGGAAGGATGGTGGGGGGTGGGAGGTGGGAGGGAGTGCGGTTCTAAAATTCTGGCCATAAAGTCATGGAGTTTTATAACATGGAAACAGGCCCTTTGGCCTAACATGTCCATGCCGCCCAGTTTTTGCCACACAGCTAGTCCTAATTTCCCCGCATTTTACCCACATCTTACCCATGTAACTGTCTAAAGGCTTTTTAAAAGACAAAATTTTACTCACCTTTACTGCGACCTGGCAGCTCATTTTAGACACTCACCGCCCTCTGTGTGAAGAAATTGCCCCTCTAGACCCTTTTGTATCTCTCCCCTCTCACCTTAAACCTATGCCCTCTAGTTTTAGACTCCCCTACCTTTGGGAAAAGATGATAATTATCTACATGATGTATGCCCCTCATTCATTTATAGACCTGTTAAGTGCTAAAATGTTGCAGGAGTGTTATCAGGCTAAATTCAACACTGTGGGGTAGAATTTTCCGGCCTCCCTTGTCCCGAAACTGCAACAATTTTCCGCCCAAGGTCAATGGACCTTCCCGTGCTCTGCCCCTCGTCTGCTCTGATTTCCATGGCGGGTAGGCTGGTAAAATTCTAGCCCATGCCTCAGGACTGGGATTTTAGGATTGGTTGCCAGCTTGTTGGCAGAGTGGCAGGATTTAAGACTCAGCTTCATGGACAAGGATGATTTTGGGAATTGCAGAACTGGGGACTGAGGCAGTTGAAGGCACTGCTGCCAAGGGTGGGTGGAACTATGAAAGTCAGGGAAATGTGGAGGCCTCCCTCCCCCAGTGAGTTGAGGGAGGGCTGAGATCCCCCACCCCGACTTTGTAAGTTTTGGTGTCAGTTACGGAGAAAGGGAGGGAAGAAGCATGGAGGAATTCGAGCAAAGGGATTAGACAGTGTGAAATGGAATCATTGTTGGATGGTAAGCCAATCCCGATCAGATTTTTTAAAAATTATTTCACTGGCCAGCACTTAACATCCATCCCTAATTTCAACTGAGCAGAGGATGATGGCAAGCCAAATTCTTGAGGTGCCACACTCCATGTTTAGGGGAGAAGTAGTGTTGTGGTATTGTTGCTGGACTTGTAATCCAGAGACCCGTGGCAATGCTCCAGTGGTGGTTTGAATCCCACCACTGCAGATGGTGAAACTTGAATTCAATAAAAATCTGGAATTAAAAGTCCAATGCTGACCATGAAACCATTGTCAATTGTGGTAAAAACTCATCTGGTTCACTTTAGGGAAGGAAATCTGCCGTCCTTACCTGACCTGGCTTACATGTGACTTCAGATCCACAGCAGTGAGGTTGACTCTTAACTGTTCTCTGAAATAGCCGAGCAAGTCACTCAGTTCAAGGGGCAAATAGGGATGGGCAACAAATGCTGTCCCAGCCATCGACCACCAAATCCCATAAAGAATAAAGAAAAATAAATGCGCAGTGGGTACTCTCAACAGTTGGCTCAAGGGCTTAAAGTTTAGTTTTAAAGCTTATTTGTTAATGCGGGTTAGTTGAAAGGTCTCTTCTGCACTGTCAGGATTCTATGATTCTTTAGTGTCACAAGTAGGTTTACATTAACACTGCAATGAAGTTATTGTGAAAATGCCCGAGTTGCCACACTCCGGCACCTATTCGGATACACTGAAGGAGAATTTAGCATGACCAACGCATCCAACAAGAATATTTTTCGGACTTTGGGAGGGAACTGAAGCATCCAGAGGAAACCCACACAGACACGGGGAGAATATGCAGACTCTGCATAGATAGTGACCCAAGCTGGGAATCAAACCCAGGTCCCGGACACTGTTAGACAGCAGTGCTAACCAGTGTACCACTGTGCCGCCCATTAAGTGATGTGTAAATAAGACTTGGTGTCAGTTAAAATACTAGCAGCTGTTTTGGATAAGCTTAATTTATAGAGGATATATCCAGAGTTCAGAGGGATTAGCATTCAGCTCCTAGTTATTCGAGGGAGTTGGGGGAGGTGGGGGGGGAAAGCATTGGGTAATTCCAGGTTTTTGAGTGGTGATGGTGGCAGAGCAGAAATTGAATAGCTACAGGCACACCGCAAGATTGAAGAATGCAGTAAACTGCATCAAGGAACAAATCAGAGGGTATCAGAGGCTGGCAACTTGGCCAGGAAAATTAACTATGGCAGGGAGGCAAATATTTGACAACTGAACAGGATAATCCAGTAAGAGCAGGGATGAGTGGAAGTCCGTTAGGAGTGAGAACTGGAAATTCAGCTGGCAGATCTGGGCTTCGACTGAAAGTGCTCAAGGTGCAGCTGCGTGCAGGCTGAATGTACTGGCACTGGCAGGAAAAATCTCTCCCCATTAAATATTGAATGTTAACCTGTCATTAGCTCAATTAAACAATGAGAAATACCAATGAGAGAGTCAATTTCAGAGCATCTTCCTTTCCAGATCTCCGTAATCACCTCTAGCCCCAAACTTCCAAGATCTTTCTGTTTGATTTGATTTGATTTATTATTGCCACATGTATTAGTATATGGTGGAAAGTATTGGTTCTTGCACGCTATACAGGCGAGGCACAGCATTCGTAGAGAAGGAAAAGAAAAAGTGAAGAATGGAGTGTTACAATTACGCTGAACTAGTTTTGGCATCTCCAGAACCCCCACATTTACTCGCTCTGTTATTGATGGCCGTATCTTCAGTTGCCTGGGCCCTAAGCTGTGAAATTCCTTCCCTACACCTCTCAATATAGGAACATGGCAAGGCCATTCAGCCCATCAAACCTGTTCCGCCGTTTAACACGATCATGCCTGATTGGACGCTTCAATGCCTTTTAACCTCACTTTCCTCCTTGAAGACCAACCACTTTGAGTTTAGATCTGAACTAATCACCAAAAACCTGCATCCTTGTTTGCAGCAGGGATTCTCCGGTGCTGCTGAAATGGAATGGAATTTTGGCTGGAATCCCAAACTCTTCATTCTCATTTGCAATGGCCTAGGCGTGGACTAGATCAGGGAATCCCTTCCAATATCTTATTACGTGGCTCGTTATCATATTTTGTTCTGCAATGATCCAATGAAGTGCCTCGGGACAATTCTTCATGCTAAAGTTATGACTGGGGCATCATGGTGGTACAGTGGTTAGCACTGCTGCCTCACAGCGTTTGGGGCCCAGCTTCGATTCCCAGCTTAGGTCATGCCTGTGTGGAGTTTGCACATTCTCCCCATATCTGTGTGGGTTTCCTCTAGGTGCTCCGGTTCCCTCCCACAGTCTGAAAGGCGTGCTGGTTAGGCGCATTGGCCATGTTAAATTCACATTCAGTAGACCTGAATAGGTGCCAGAATATGGCGACTAGGGGATTTTCATAGTAACTTCATTGCAGTATTTATTTAAAGCTACTTGTGACACTAATAAATAAACTTTAAATTTTAAAACGTAAATAAGTTGCTGTTATAACAGGAAAAACAGGGTAAATGTATTTTGCCAAAGATTATGCCTGACACGCTTTACAGCAATTCTTTGGCTGTAAAGTACTTCGGCTTGGCGTAAGATCATGAAAGTTTATTCACAACATCACAAATAGGCTTACATAAGAACATAAGAAATAGGAGCAGGAGTAGGCCATCTAGCCCTTCGAGCCTGCCCCGCCATTCAATAAGATCATGGCTGATCTGAAGTGGATCAGTTCCACTTTCCCACCTGCTCCCCATTACCCTTAATTCCGTTATCTAACAGAAATCTATCAACCCGTGACTTAAACATATTCAACGAGGTAGCCTCCACCACTTCAATGGGCAGAGAATTCCAGAGATTCACTACCCTTTGAGTGAAGAAGTTCCTCCTCAACTCTGTTCTAAACTGCACCCCCCACCCTTATTTTGAGGCTGTGCCCTCTAGTTCTGGTTTCCTTTCTAAGTGGAAAGAATCTCTCTACCCCTACCCTATCTGGCCCCTTCATCATCTTGTAAGTCTCTATAAGATCCCCCCTCAGCCTTCTAAACTCCAACAATTACAGGCCCAGTCTATTTAATCTGTCCTCATAAGCTAACCCCCTCATCTCCGATATCAGCCTGGTGAACCTTCTCTGTACTCCCTCCAAGGCCAATATATTCTTTCACAAATAAGGGGACCAAAACTGTACACAGTACTCCAGTTGCGGCCTCACCTATGTCTTGTACAGTTGCAGCAAGACCTCCCTGCTTTTATATTCTATCCCCCTCGCTATAAAGGCCAACATTCCATTTGCCTTCTTGATCACCTGCTGCACCTGCAGACTGAGTTGTCGCGATTCGTGCACAATGACCCCCATTAACACTGCAATGAAGTTAATGTGAAAATCCCCTAGTCACCACACTCCAGCACCTGTTCAGGTATACTGAGGGAGAATTTAGCATGGCCAATATACCTATCCAGCGCGTCTTTTGGACTGTGGGAGGAAACCGGATCACCCGGAGGAAACCCACACAGACACAGGGGGGAATGTGCAGGCTCTGCACAAACAGTGACCCAAGCCAGGAATCAAACCCGAGTCTCTGGCACTATGAGACAGCAGTGCTAACTGTTGTGCCACTGTGCTGCCCTGGTGCTTTGTAAAGGTGTTCTATAAACGAATATTCTGTCTCTATAAGAATTTCGATTGCACGTTCAAATGAAGCATTGTGACCCACTGACCCATATTTTTATACGTATAATAGATATCACTTCCACAGCCATTCATACTCCACTGATATCTAATATCTAGTGCTGCAAGGTATTCATCCATTCTACCCATACACCAGGGGGCACGGCTAAGCCAGATATTGGGAAGGCTTCTGCTATGTGAAAGTGTCAGCTGCCCGTCCCAGGGTGGTAATTCTGATTGACCGCTTAATTTGCTAAGTCTGTGTTTTATCGAAAGATTCAACAGAGACACCTCCTCTTCCTCTCTCTCCCTTGCTGTGACAATTAAGGAGCGATCTGTTTTCTCACAGCGGCAGCAGGAGCTAGCTGTGTGGTAGAAGTGTGAAACAGCGTGACTGGCGATTGGGACAGTTAATAGCTTCAGACCTTATTGTTTTCCATCACTATGGAGGGAAATAGATCATTTTCAATGACCGATCGCGTTCAGTAATTGTGTTGGCTGTGACTCTGAGATTGGCACACTCGCGGCTGAGCCGGGACAGTGGCGGTTCAGGCTCCAGTTGAACAAAGAATCTGGACTGACACATGTCGGTGGCAGGCTGGCACAGTGGTTAGCACTGCTGCTTCACAGCGCCAGGGAACCGTGCTCGATTCCCGGCTCGGGTCACAGTCTGTGTGGAGTTTGCACATTCTCCCCATGCCTGCGTGGGTTTCCTCCGAGTTCTCCAGTTTCCTCCCACATTCTGAAAGACGTGCTGGTTAGGTGTGTTGACCCAACTGTGGCAACTAGGGGAATTTCACAGTAACTCCATTGCAATGTTAACGTAAGCATTACTTGTAACTAATAAATTAACTTTAAACTTCAGTGCTGCACTCAGGAAATGCTGCAATGCTCTAGATCTTGCCTCTTGCATGAGCTGGCAATCCGAGACACCCATCTGCACTCTCAGAGGGCCATAAAACATCCCAGCACACGACTTGAAAGAAGGGCAGATGGGGTTCTCCCCAGAGTCCTTAATATTTATTTATGGTCAATGCACTTAACCAGCACATCTTTCAGAGTGTGGGAGGAAACCGGAGCACTCAGAGGAAACCCACATAGACACGGAGAGAATGTGCAAATTCCACGCAGACGGGACACAAGCAACGAATCGAACCCAGGTCCCTGGCACTGTGAGGCAGCTGTGCTAACCACTGTGCCACCGTGCTGCCTAGTTCTATATAAAGGTGCTATATAAATGAATATTCTGTCTCTCGTAATTTTTAACGCGTGTTCAAATGAAATGTTATGACTCACTGATCCATATTTTTATAGTATAATAGATAATAATTTCATACCCATTCATACTCTGCTAATAATTGGCTGATATTTATCCCTCATCCAACACTTAAAAAAAGATAGTCTGGTCATAACCACATTGATATTTATAGCACTTGATTTGATTTGATTGAGTATTGTCACATGTAATGGGATACAGTAAAAAGTATTATTTCTTTTGTGCTATACAGACAAAGCAAATAATTGGTAGAGTAGTGCTACACATCCCCCCTTCCTACCTAGCTGTTGCCTCACAGTGCCAGGAACCTGGGTTCAATTCCCGGTTTGGTCATTATTTGGGTGGAGTGTGCACATTCACCCCATGTCTGTGTGGGTTTCCTCCGTGTGCTCCAGCTTCCTCGCACAATCCGAAAGACGTGCCGGTTAGGTGCATTGGCTACGCTAAATTCTCCCTCAGTGTAGATGCCGGAGTGTGGTAACTGGGAGACACGGTAGCACAGTGGTTAGCACTGCTGCTTCACTGCTCCAGGGACCTGGGTTCAATTCCCTGCTTAGGTCACTGTCTGTGTAGTGTTTGCACAATCTTCTCGTGTCTGCATGGGTTTGCTCCAGGTGCTACGGTTTCCTCCCTCAGTCCAAAGATATGCGGGTTAGGTTGAGTGGCCATGCCAAAATTGCCCTCAGTGTCCTGAGATGGATAGGTTAGAAGGATTAGTGGGTAAATATGTAGGGATATGGGGGTAGGGCCTGGGTGGGATTGTGGTCGGTGCAGACTCAATGGGCCGAATGGCCTCCTTCTGCACTGTTAGGGATTCTAAGTCCGGAAGACTTTTACAGTAACTTCATTGCAGTGTTAATGTAAGCTGACTTGCAACACTAATAGATAAGCTAAACTTCAGGATCCACTTAGTGAGTTGTCAGCAAGCACTACAATAGCAGGCATAGTTGTTCTTAAAAATTCAGTTGAACAAAACAATTGCAGTAAGTGTTCTTTATTCTTGCTTCAGTAATTTACTGGCAAATGCTTTCCAAATGTTCCCCTTTAATTAAGAATTGGTGTCGAGGAAACAAATATATTTGGGTGTTTTTTGCATTTGTTTCTCAAACATTATTTTCATTCATTCGTTCGGCGTTCACCAACGTGAATAGCCCACAGCGCACAACACGGACACGTACAAACACATACATGCACAAATATGTATAATTTAAATTAAAATTCAATGAATATTGAACCTGAGGTTGACCTACAATGAAACTGAAAATCTAATTGGATATTGCTGAAACTCCCTGATGCTGTTAGGTGCTTTATTATAACAATTAGTTTATGATTACTGCCATTTATTTCCTTTTAGTAATTAAGAGAAAATGATTTTACCTTAACAATTGTAAATCAAGATTTTATTGCACTGCGGGCTGTTTTTACAACGAGGTCTGAGAAAAGACAAGAATGCATATCACAGTGGATACCTATTTTCCTGCTGATGCATGTTGCTTCTTTCATTAAGAGTGGCACGGTTGCTCAGTGGTTAGCATTGCTGCCTTGATTCCCAGCTTGGGTCACTGTCTGTGTGATGTCTGTGCATTCTCCCCAGTTTTGCATGAGTTTCCTCCAGTGCTTCAATTTCCTCCCGCAGTCTGAAAGACGTGCTGGTTCAGTGCATTGGCCATGCTAAATTCTCCCTCAGTGTACCTGAATAGATGCCGGAGGGTGGTGACTAGGGGATTTTCACAGTAACTGTATTGCAATAATTCCACGGAGATGACAATCCCGTCACCAAGTTACTTTATTTACACCACACATCTGTACGCAGCCAGCTTTCCAGTTGCTCCCTGCTGAATGCAGGCTGGGAGTCTGATACACCTGCTTTAAATAGGGAGCATGAGGCTCCCTGATTTAAACATCGATTAGGACTTATCAGGTAATTCATACTCTAGCAAGCCAACCTCATTAGCCTGGGTGAAGTTATCACAGCAATGTTAATTAACAAGCCTACTTGTGACAATAATAAATAAACTTTAAACTTCATTAAGGAGATTTTCAGCTGTGGAGGGCAGAACACCAGGGTGAAATGTGATGGGCAACAGTGCCAAGGTGAAGAAGGTGAACTGCAGGCAGAACCATGCTGTGTATGGACGACAGTATGCCAGGTTTTGATATGGAAGACCGTAGATTCGGATGGAAAGCACAAGGTTGTAACATGGCTGAACGTGAAATTCAGTAGGCAGGATTGAGTTTTAGATTTTATTTATTAGTGTCACAAGTAGGCTTACATTAACTCTGCAATGAAGATACTGTGAAAATCCTCTAGTCACCACACTCCAGCGCCTGTTCGGGTACACTGAGGGAGAATTTAGCACTGCCAATACATCAGCATGTCTTTCAGACTGTGGGAGGAAACCGGAGCACCCAGAGGAAACCAACGCAGACACGAAGAGAATGTGCAGACTCCGCACAGATTGTGCCCCATGTCGGAAATTGAACCTGGAATCTTGATGCTGTGAGGCAGCAGTGCTAACCACTGTGCCACCATGCAAACCAGGATTTGATTGGCAGGGTGTACAGGTTTTCCAGTGTTTTAGCTGAACACCTTTGTAACATTTTCACCTGCCTCGTATCATCCTTTAATTATCAATGGACAGACAAATCTTTTTATGTGCCCAGCCATCTCTCACTGAGGAACATAGTGGTGCTTATATTGAGTCTACAGCACAGCTGTCCAGCCCAACTAGCCTATTTTCCACATAAGTGTCCCCCCATTCCCTCTTTAACTACCCCCATCAGCATATTTAGGGGCAGCATAGTTGCACAGTGGTTAGCACTGCTGCTTCACAGCTTCAGGGACTGGGTTCAATTCCTGGCTTGGGTCACTGTCTGTGTAGAGTTTACACATTCTCCTCATGTCTGCATGGGTTTCCTTCGGGGGCTCCAGTTTCCTCCTACAGTCCAAAGATGTGCAGGTTAGGCTGATTGGCCATGCTAAAATTGCCCCTTAGTTTCCTGAAATGCGTAGGTTAGAGGGATTAGTGGATAAAATATATACGGATATGGGGGTAGGGCCTGGGTGGGATTGTGGTCGGTGCAGACTCGATGGGCCCAATGGCCTCTTTCTGAACTGTAGGATCCTATGGTTTCTATGATCCTCCTATTCCTTTCCCCTTCATATGCTTCTCAGCATCCTCTTAAATGTTTGATTTGGAAAAATGTACCACTTATAAATCTGTATCGGGAAGAAGAGAACTTGCACCAATAATGAATTTCTCGTGGATTTGCTCCAACATTGTGCTTCAAACCATTTACTTAACCTTCACCCATCCATTGCAACAATATAGCTTTTCATAGAACCCCTACAGTGCAGAAGGAGACCCCATTCAGCCCATCGAACCTGCACCGACAACTATCCCACCCAGACCCTATCACCATAATCCCATGCATTTACCCTGCTACTCCCACTGACACTAAGGGTCAATTTAGCATGGCCAATCAACTTAACCCACACATCTTTGGAGTGTGGGAGGAAAACGGAGCACCCAAAGAAAACCCACGCAGACACAGGGAGGACATGCAAACTCCATGCAGCCAATCACCCGAGGCCAGAATTGAACCCAGAACCTTGGCACTGTGAGGCAGCAGTGCTAACCACTGTGCCACCTTTTGTTTCAATCTTTCATTTATCACTCGCCATCCTTTCACATTCAGGTTCCAATCCAGAGACAGGTCTTTACACATTACCAACCCTTTGCTTGCTATAGGAGCTGGCAACATCTTCTGAATCACAGAAGCATAGAACGCTACAGTGCTGAAGAGGCCTTTTGGCCCATTGAGTCTGCACAGATGCTTGAAAGGCCCTGTCCTGCCACCAAATCCCGCTTCCCAGGAAATTCTGACCTTATTTCCATTTGAACACTTACAGACAGTGGACTAAGAAAATGCTGGAAACACCAAGCAGGTCAGGCAGCATCTGTGGAGAGCA
The DNA here is from genome assembly GCF_965287045.1 of Carcharhinus amblyrhynchos. NCBI lineage: Eukaryota > Metazoa > Chordata > Chondrichthyes > Carcharhiniformes > Carcharhinidae > Carcharhinus > Carcharhinus amblyrhynchos. Next base: position 85,756,325 of record NC_137334.1, read on the forward strand.
CTGACTTTTAGGTTTAAAGAACAGGGAACTGCTTAAAACAGGTAGCTGTTTTAAAGTGCAGACTAAAGATGTGATGGGACGAATGGCTTCATTCTCTGCTGTACAATTCTATCTTTAAATTTACAGTCAAATTAGATCTGTATTGTGTAAATTAGCATGTTATCAGCCCACTTAGAGTACAGTGTGCCAAGTTTCCAAGTAATATTTATAGATCTAGATTACTCTACCTGCCATCATCAATATATAATTTCAACAATTGAAAGATCATCTGCTCTCATTTCCAACTTAATAATCTTCCCACCACCCAGCCTTCCCATGAGTACCAGTACATTAATTTTTGATTATAAAATATCATAGCATACCATTAAATTCTGATTTTTTTTAATCCTGTGCTGACAGTATTATCTGTGAACTTATGTGCGTGAATTCTCACAATGACAGCTTTATTGATTCAAGCAGAACCATATCAGCATTATATTATTGTTGGCCACAGTTTTCCATCAGGTTCAGCTTGCCTGCTTATTGCAACAACTCTGCACAGTTGTAATGTACGAACACTATTTTAACAGTCACTTGATACGTACACACATAGGAGCATACGAGTTAGCAGCAGGAGAAGATCACTCAGCCCCTCGAGCCTCCTCTGCCATTCTGTGAGATCATGGCTGATCTGATACCAACTTCAACTCTACATTCCCTCCTACCTCCATTAACACTTCACCCCCTGGTTAATCAAAAATGCTTAGGTCCATCTTAAAAAATGTCAAGGGCTCTGCTTCTACTGCCTTTCGAGGAACAGAGTTCTGGAGACTCAACAGCCTCTGAGAGAAAACAGTTTTCTGAATGTCCATCTTAAATGAGCAACCCTTTATTTTTAAGCAGTGACCCTTAGTTCTAGATTCTCTGACAAGAGGAAACATTTTCTCCACGTGCATTCATGTCAATACCTGTTAGGAACTTAAAGGTTTTGATCATGTGGCCTCTTAAGATAAGGAAGGGGATGGATAGGGTAGAGGTAGAGAGATTCTTCCCGCTCAGAAAGGACAACAGGACTAGAGGGCACAGCCTCAAGATAAGGGGGTACAGTTTAGAACGGAGTTGAGGAGGAACTTCTTCACTCAAAGGGTGGTGAATCTCTGGAATTCTCTGCCAGTTGAAGTGGTGGAGGCTACCTCGCTAAATATATTTAAGACACGGGTTGATAGATTTTTGGTAGGCAAGGGAATTAAGGGTTATGGGGAGAAAGCGGGAAAGTGAAACTGAGCCACTTCAGATCAGCCATGATCATATTGAATGGCAGGGCAGGCTCGAAGGGCTAGATGGCCTACTCCTGCTCCTACTTCTTATCTTCTTATGTTATGTTCTTATGTTCTTATTCTTCTAAACTCTAATGGGAACAAACCTAATCTCTCCAACCTTTCCTCATAAGACAACCCAACCATTCCTGGAACTAGTCTATTATAACTTCTCTGGACTGCTTTTAAACTAATTTCAAACTTCACAAATGTGAGGTAATGCATTTTGGAAAGTCTAATACAAGTGGGAAATTTCAGTAAATGGCAGAACCCTTAAGAGTATTGATAGACAGAGGGATTTGGTTGAACAGGTACACAGGTTACTGACAGTGACAACGCAGGCGGAGGAGATAATCAAAAAGGCATACAGCTTGCTTGCCTTCATTGGCTGGGACATTGAGTTTAAAAATTTGCAAGTCATGTTGCAGCCTTTTAGAACCTTAGTTAGGCCAGACTTGAAATATAGTTTTCAATTCCGTCTGCCACACTGCCAGAAGGATGTGGAGGCTTTGGAGAGGGTACAGAGAAGATTTACCAGGATGTTGCCTGGTATGGAGGGCATTAGCTATGAGGAGAGGTTGGGGAAACATAGTTTGTTCTCACTGGAGCGACGGAGGTTGAGGGGCGACCTGAGAGAAGTCTACAAGATTATGAGAGATCTGATAAAAGTCTACAAGATTATGAGGAATATGGAAGAGTGGATAATCAGAAGCTTTCTCCCAGGGTGGAAGAGTCAATTACTAGGGGGAACAGATTTAAGGTGTTCGGGGCAAGGTTTAAAGGAGATGTACGAGGCAAGCTTTTTTACACAGAGGGTGGTGAGTGCCTGGAACTCGCTGCCAGGGGCGGTGGCAGAAGCAGATACGATAGTGAATTTTCAAGCGCATCTTGACAAATACATGAATGGGGGATGTGGTCTCCACATGCGTGGGGGGTTTTAGTTAAGTTGGGCAGCAAGGCCGGTGGAGGCTTGGAGGGTTGAAGGGCCTGTTCCTGTGCTGTAATTTTCTGTGTTCTTTGTCCTTGGAGATCAATACTGTTCACGGTACTCCAGATGTGGTCTCACCAATGCTCTGTACAATTAAAGCATAAGCTTCCGATGTTTGTAATCAATTTTCCTCTCCATGAGTGATAATATTCTATTAGTTTTCCTTGTTACCTGCTGTACCTGTGATTTATGCATTAGGACATCCAGATCCATCTGCAGCCCAGAGCTTTCAACCTCTCACCAGTTAAATAAGCTCCTTTTTTATTCTTCCTGCCAAAATGGAAAATTTCATATTTGTCCATGTTATATTCCACTTGCCAGAATTTGCCCAGTCACTTCACCTCTCTGTGTCCCTTTGTCACCTCCTTATGTCCTCTCCACAATTTACTTTCTTACCTATTTTTGTGACATCAGCAAATTTATCAACCATACCTTCAGTCTCTCCATCCAAGTCATTTATATAAACAAAAAAAAGTTGGGGCTCCAGCACCAATTCCTGTGGCACACCACCCATTACATCCTGCCAACCAAAAAAAGACCCATTTATGCCAACTCTCTGGTTCCTGTTAGCCAGCCAAACATCAATCCATGCCAATATGTTACCCCCAACACCAAGAGCTTTTATTTTCTGCAATAAGCTTTGGTGTGGTATGTTATCAAATGTTTTCTGGAAATCTAAGTGCAGTACACCCACCAGTGCCCCTTTCTAAGGGGAGGGGGTGACCTAGTGGTACTACTGTTAGACCATTAATTCAGAAACTCAGTTATTGTCCTTGGGACCTGGGTTCAAATCCCATCACAGCAGATAGTGGAATTTGAATTCAATTGTAAAAATCTGGAATTAAGAATCTACTAATGACCATGAAACCATTTTTGATTGTCAGAAATACCCATCTAATTCATGAATGTCTTTTAGGGAAGGAAATCTGCCATCCTTACTTGGACTGGCCTAAATGTGATTCCAGAGCCACAGCAGTGTGGTTGACTCTCAACTGCTTTCCAAGGTCAATTAGGGATGGGTAATAAATGCTGGCCAGCCAGTGACACCCATGACCCTTGAATGAATAAAAAAAATCCACAAACATGTGATTCCTTCAAAGAACTCCAGTAAATTGATTACACATGATTTCTCTTTCACAAAACCAGGTTGACTTTGCTTGATTACCTTGAATTTTAGTTAGAAAAGGCACAATGTGTGGACAAGCTCTATTTATTAGTCACACACAGGGCCCTATCCTTTGCAAACAGAAGGAATATTTCCAAGCACTGTGTTTTTTTTAAAAAGAAACTAAAGCATGGGTGATGACCATTTCCTGGTTCACTCCCTATGGCAATGCTTTGCTCAATGAAATTCAACTTGCCTGATTTGACTTCAAACAAAAGCTTTGCTGTTATCTGCTCCCTAATGCATTTTCCATGGCAACACCTCTACCAATCAATTTCTACTTACCAACCAATCAACATCCTCTTCTGATGTGGTAAAATCAGTGTTTCTTTTGACATCTGTTATTTTTGTAATTCTATTCTGATGAGTGCAGGATGAAAAGTTTGAGAGGACATTATATTTTTTTCACCTCAATACTAATGCATGTTTTTTAAACCAGCAAGAGCTCAAATTCCCAGGTGATTTATTCATAATCCTGATTTCTACGTCAATAATGGTAGCTTGTTAATGTACGTTAGCCTGGTGAATCTAATTATCCTTTTAATTCCTGTCCTTTTCTGACTTGGAAGAGCATATATAAACAATGTGCAATTAAAAGTGGATAATTACAAATATAAACCATTTGTATCTCATCCAGAAACTAAAGATGATTTGATGTTGTATAATCATGGAAGCTGTGAACACATTTGTTTTGAGTTCCTGTGCCAACATTTTATAAAGGGATGGGGTTTGCATCTCCATTAGACGATGATTTGCATTTATACCTTTCATGATCTCATGACATCCTAAAACGCTTTACAGCTAATGAAGTTCTTCACTGGTCTAAAGAAACCCCTCAGCAGTTTGTACACAGCAAGATCCCACAAACAGCAATGCAGCAATAAACAGCCGATCTGTGTAATGATGCTGATTTAGAACCGTAGCATTCTTACAGTGCAGAAGGAGGCCATTCGGCCTATCACATCTGGCCCGACTCTCCGACAGAGCCTATCACCCAGGCCCTATCCCCAATAACCCCATGTATTGGCCCCACTAATTCCCCTAACTTACACAACTTTAGTCACTAAGGGGCAATTTAGCATGGCCAAGCCGACACGGAGAGGATCTACAAACTCCACGCAGACAGTCACCCAAGACAGGAATCAAACCTGGGTCACTGGCATAGTGAGGCAGTAGTGCCAAGCGCTGCTTAAAGGAGCTTCATTGGTTGTAAAGCACTTTTTAGCATCAGGTGGTCATGAAAATCACAAAATGAATGCACGTTTACCTTGCTATTGTTGATCATATCATGAATCCATAATTTGCTTATGCTGTGAGTTCCCTTTCCACTATAGATGATTCCAAACCCACTGAGGAGGAGGAACCTTTACAGAATGCAGTCAAAAGTGATTCTGCAGTCATTGGAGGTAGGAAATAAAGCTGTGATATCATTAAAGTCTTTAAAAGGCTGGGGTTTTTGGAAGGAAAGATTTTGTGTGTTTTGAGGAGGTGAATGGGCAACTCTTGTCACCATGTAGATGGTGCAGCACCAAGCCAAGAGCTGCTTCCGAGGAATCAGGTTGGGCAATGTAAATCTAGTCATGGGGGTCTAGTCATGGAGGTCGGGATGGGCGTTCTAGTCGGAGCACTGGGTATCGGGGGGTTGCTGCGGGCCCAGCAGGGCGTCAGTATCAGGTTGTGGGGGTGTGGTTTGAGGAGGGTAAAGGTTGGGAAGTGAGGTGGGGGTTAGGACGGGGGGTGGGGGTCTAGACAGAGGCAGGGTGTCGGGTTGGGTCAGTTCAGTAGGGATTGGGATACAAGGTGGGAGTAAGAATTGTAAGAAGCCTCACAACACCAGATTAAGTTCCAACAGGTTTATTTGGTAGCACGAGCTTTCAGAGCACTGCCCCTTCATCAGGTGGGTGGAGGACTGGGTTCATAAACAGGGCATATATAGACACAGACTCAACTACAAGATAAAGGTTGGAATGATACCCCATTCCAATTATTGTCTTGTAATTGAGTCTGTGTTTATATATGCCCTGTTTGTGCATTCCAACTGTTACCTTGTAGTTGAGTCTGTGTCTATATATGCCTTGTTTGTGAAATAAATCCTACATTTACCTAATGAAGGGACAGCGCTCTGAAGTGCTGGAATTTAACCTGGTGTTGTGAGACTTCCTACTGTGCCTATCTCAGTCCAACGTCAGCATCCCCACATCAGAGGTAAGAATTGGTGAGTCAGGGTCGGGCTGGGACAGTAGGGAATTCTTGAAGGTGGGAAATAGTGTGGGGGGGAGGTGTGGTGTGATGCCGTGGGTGGGAGAGTGGGGAGTACCCTGGCAGGTTGGGACTGTGAGGAGTGCCCCGCACGTGTCTGGGTGTTTGAAATACGGTGAAATTGTTTTATTTCTTCTAACCCTTCCAGAGTAACTATGAATGTAAAACTGACAGAACCATCCAAAGTTAGTAAGTTAAATCACTTTGTCAAATGGTTCCTAGCCCAGCACAATGGTCCGGGGGAAGTTACCACCTCTGGATAATTGCCGCGTAACCCCTTACCTGCATCCCCAAATCCGATGCTGGGGAGTCAGGAGGTTACAGATATATTGTGGCCTAAATCTCTGGCAGGATATTGCAGAGTGAGGTGGTCCACCTTCACCTTTGCCTTGTCAACATTTAAATATTGGTAATGGACTCAGTGTCACTTATCATGGAGTCATGCCAAATAAAGAATCCTAGACTTGGTGTACCAGACCTTAGGGTCCATCTGCAGTCCGATAAAAGAGATTGTTTGTGTGTCAACTGCTTTATTTATCTGTCAGATTTAAAACAAATATAATTGACAGAACCTGAGTTTGTCCTGACTAAAGTGTTGGGATCTTCAAGGGAGCAACTGTGAAGATCTTTAGAAAGTACAAGGTTCCTCTCGAAAAAAGATTCATGGCTACAGTGTACACTCTTGGGAACAAAAATAAGACAGAGAAATGGATGATTAATTGGCCACATGAGAAGCAGTGGAGAGATATCAAAAGGAATCCTAATTGGGTAGTGGATTTTGAAGTTGAATATTTGCATGACTCCCACCTTCTTCAGAATGTCTTATAGTGGCCTCAACAAAGGTGACATCATGTTCTAATTGATCCAAAGTTATAGAAAAAACAACAGAACATAGAACATGGAAAAACTACAGCACAAACAGGCCCTTCAGCCCACAAGTTGAGCCAATCATATCCCTACCTACTAGGCTTACCTATAACCCTCAATCCTACTAAGGCCCATGTACTCATCCAGAAGTCTCTTAAAAGACGCTATCAAATTTTATATTTATATTGAAATCTTTTAAATGTTATATTTATATAAATTTAAATATAAATTTTAAATCTTTTATATTGAAATCTTAATATTTTATATTGACATCATAATGTTCAGAGACCGAAGTTTTGTAGAGTGTTAAAGCTTAAAGTCGTTCAGAAGTATGGGGAGACAATGCCCTAGTGGTATTATTGTTCGACAATTAGTCTAGAAACTCAGCTAATGTCCTGGGGACTCGGATTCGAATCCCACCACGGCCGATTGTGGAATTTGAATTCAATAAAAAATATCTGGAATTAAGAATCAACTGATAATCGGGAAACTAGTGTCAGAGAAACCTATCTTGTTCTCTAATGTCCTTCAGGGAAGGGGAACTGCCGTCATTACCTGGTCTGGCCTACATGTGACTCCAGAGCCACAGCAATGTGGTTGACTCTCAACTGTCCTTGGGCCACTAGGAATGGGCCATAAATGCTGGCCCAGCCAGCAATGCTGAAGTCCCATAAATGTATATATAAAAACAATTAAGCTGATGTCAAAGATGCGATATGATGGCCTCGTTGATACACGATGGGCAGAGTTTTATAGCTTTGCTCATCGTGAAAACATAAAATCCCACCTAAGGCCAACAGACCTTCCCATGCTTTAACCCCACCCACTCCGATTCCCATGGCAGTCAGGCCAGTAAAATTCCAGCCAAAGTGCCATTTCCGATACAGACAATCTAATCACACTTCAAATTGCATCTGATGGCCAAAAACACTTTCGGAAAGTTCATGACAAAATGTCCTAGTCATAGAAAAACATTGCAGTGCTGCAAATTGCAAGTAATTCATGCTGATGCTAACATTGTGAGAAGTATTTTGCATTATGTACATTAAGGAGTGTACAGAGTTGTGGAGTCTTATAGATTAATGGACAAAACATTGAAAAGTGCCTTTACATCACAGGCAACAAATAAAATAGTAAGAAGTCTCACAACACCAGGTTAAAGTCCAACAGGTTTATTTGCCCGTAAACGCCACTAGCTTTGAGAACGCTGTTCTTTCATCAGGTGAGTGGAGACTCCCCGGTTGAATGAATGGCTGGTTTGTGATGCAGAGTGATGCTAACAATGTGGGTTTAATTCCCATACCAGCTGAGGTGACCAGTGAAGATGAACCAATGAAGATGGCCTTCTCAAACTTGCCCTGTGCCTGAGGTGTGGTGATCCTCAGTTTAAATCACCACCAGTCAGCTTTAACCCCTCAGCCCTCAAAGTGCAGCCTATGGTCATCTGGGACTTCGGCGACTTTACTTTTTTATCTACGCCAAAAAAAATTTAAACTATCTGCCCTTCTAGGAGACTGGGAAATGAAACAACACTCTCCATCTATGTAAAACCTATGTCCAAAGGCATTGTGTAGGAGTGCTATCAAACAGAATTTGACACCCAGCCACATTAGGCCAGCTGATATCTCCAGCACTGGGAGATTTGTCAGTGCTCACTGACTAAATTCAGACATAGCCAAGATGGCTTCCAGGATGAGGAACAAGAGGGCCGCTAGGTCCCTATGGCATTGTACCCCAACAGGAGTCGGGGAAGGCAGAGCAAAGACAAAAAAGACTTACAGCAAGCACAGTTGCTTTGAAATAACCAATGGACGGTGGCACATTGGTTAGCACTGCTGCCTCACAGTGCCAGAGATCCAAGTTCAATTCTGACCTTGGGTTACTATTTGTGTGGAGTTTGCACATTCCCCCTGTGTCTGCGTGGGTTTCCTCCCACTACTACGGTTTCCTCCCACAGTCCAAAAATGTGCGAGTTTGGTCATGCTAAATTGAGAGAGATTAGCAGGTTAAATACATGGGGTTACGGGGAACGGGCCTGGGTGGGATTGTTGTTGGTACAAAACCGATGGGTCAAGTGGCCTCCTTCCTTCTGCAGCGTAGGGATTCTATGGCTTTACTTGGTTAAAAGACAAAAAACAAAACTAAAAAAAAATGTATTTCTTTTCTACTGACAGGTGTTATAGCGATTGTGATATTTGTCATCCTGTGCATCTTTGCTATAACGGGACGCTTGTTGTACCGGAACAAAGGCACTTATCAAAATAATGAGCCAAAAAGAACAGAATACGCTGAGAATGCCGAAACTGCACTGAAGAACCACGCCAATTACCAGGATTCTGTAAGCGAAGGCAGGAAGGAGTATTTCATCTGACAGTGAGACAGACTTTCCTCATTACGAAAGTCACAACAGCAGATTAATAATACTACAGCCAGGACTCGCTGTCTGTGCCATGAGTTAGCTTCAGACTCTGCAGACTAAATGGCCAAAAGTTAGCACAAAATACATGGCATATGGCAAATGACTGGTCCACACTTTTGTTTACCTGACAGCACAGGGATATAACCTATTATTTCCTGCTAACTCAACGCCAGCTCAGGGGAGTAGATTGAAGAATCCACAAAGTTAAGGTTACAAACACAGCAGCTATTCATAAAAATGTATTGACACTGCTCCTCAGAGAGATATAAAACATGAACTTTTAAATGTAATTTTTAAATGGTTTATCTTCACATGATTTATTTCCGTACCCTTTTTCTGGAAAGACCAATTTATTTACCCATTTAGCAGGTCAAATGTCAATAGATTAACAAGCCAATTTGTGTGCTAGTTTATGGTGAGACCTGCATTCTTTCTAAGCAATTGATTTACTATCGCTAATTTGGTGATCTAACAGACAATTAGATGAAGCTAAGCGTATACAGTCATAATTGCTTATATTATAGTGTTAGCCTAAAGAATTCCCAGCTGGTTCCTGTTGAAACTAGAAATTAATGGTAATTAAATCCAGAAAAAGTGAAGTATATTTATTAGTCACAAGTAAGGCTTACATTAACACCGCAATGAAGTTACTGTGAAATTCCCCTAGTTGCCACACTCCGGCGCTTGTTCGGGTCAATGCACCTAACCAGCACGTCTTTGGGAGGACCTGGAGGAAACCCACGCAGACACAGGGAGAACGTGCAAACTTCACACAGACAGTGACCCAAGCCGGAACCAAACCCGGGTCCCTGGCGCTGTGAGGCAGCAGTACTAACCACTGGGCCACTGTGCCGTCCCCCAATGAATCATAATAGGCAATATTGCAATCTGTTAAGATCAGAAGCTAAAGTCAAACAAGTTGACTGAAAAGCTCTAGTCAGTTAAACTCCAGCTGTGCCCCAACGCTTTCTCAACCCTTGAATTGTAGCATCATGAGCAAATGTTCTTCAGAGTGACTCGTGGCACCATGTCAGCCAATGAGTTGATAACAGGCCACGATGTATATGGCAGGAGGCCAACAGCAAATAGACTAAGATTTTATAGCAAACAATGCCCAGCAAAAAGAGTCTAATTAAAGGGAGTCTCTATCAACCACTGCAAACAGAACTCATGGCCAAAACTGCAGAAATGTCCCAGATGAAAGCAAGATCCTGTCTCCAGCAGACTGCAGTGAACAGAGGATAGTTAACATGAAAAGACTGTGTGCATAAAATAGATCCCAGTCGCCCATGGGGAAGTGCTATCTTCAGGAGTGATTATTGTGAGAATTAGCCAATCCTCTCCATTCTGGTTGAGATTAGTGCTGTTATAACCTGACTTCTCTGATCCTGGCTAAGCAGGGAGCGTTTCAATGGGGATGGTGTGCTTCTTTTGGTTAACCAACTACCTAAATCAACAAACTGTGGGATAAATTAAAACACAGCCTCTGAATGGGATACTGTGTTAAACAGACTCACAAAAGAAATGTAAAACATCAAAGCAAAGTATGATTGAAAGGAAGTATGTCTGAACTCTTAATCACGCAAACTCCAGTTCTATGGACTTCCTGACAGTTTGATTGGTGATGGGTTTTGGATACCTTATGGGCCAACCAAAGTTTGATTCATTTCCTATTACTTCCCCAAATTTGAACTTGACTTATAAAAGTAAAAAACTTGAAGGAAAATGGCATCTTATCGAATTGAAATATAGGAATTGACAATGATGAAATGTTGCTCGCTGACCATGAGGGATGGAATCATTGGTAAATTCCAAATTTAAAATCTTAAAAATGCATCTGTCTGTTTTTCTCATGCTTTGATGATATAAGGACACAGGACCATGAACTACGGACTGGAGATCCATGGTCCACAAACAGCATACATTGCCAATGGGAATGACAATCTGTAGAGGCAATTAAATACCACAAAGTGGGAGGATAAATGTACGTAGAAGCAACACCTAGATGGAGACGTAGAGCAGGGCTGGAACAGAAGACAGAGAACTGAAAACCGAAGGAAATCAGACGGAGTAAAGAGAAGATGATTTGTCGGAAGCAGACACAAGGAACAATGGATTTTCTGAAGTAATTTTAGCTGGGTAGCGTAAAGGTCCCACATCACCTTCACAATCACTGGACACAAGCTCAGTGTGGAAACATATGAAGAAGAGGAGCCCACTCAGCTGCTCAAACCTGTCATTCCCTTCATTTGGATCATGGCGGTTCTGTACCTTAATTTGCGTGTCTTGGTTCCATAGCTTCTCATCCTCTTGCCTGACTAAAACTCTTGTTTACAGAGTTCTGATCGATTCACAACATACCCTCCTGAGAGAGAAAACTCTAGTCAGCCCAGTCAATTACAGTTACCATGGTGTAAAGACAACACAAAGTATTTTCATTTTTATAGTGCCTCGAATGTGGTAAAACCCCCCCAGACACTTCATGATAACATTATCGAAGAGTTGACATCAAGTCACACCATGAAAGATTAGAGCAGGAGGATAAAGAGGGGAGGGTTTAGGGGATGAATTGAGGAGCGAAGGGACCTTAGCAATTGAAAACATGCTGGCAATAGTTTTTTTAAATTTATTCACCGGATGTTGTCTTTTCTAACAGTGTCAATATTTATTGTTCCTTCCTGATTCCCCTTAAAAAGGTGACGGCGAGCCTATTGCTTAAATAGTTAGATTTATGTTACAAATTGCACTTAAAGTGCTAGCAGGAAGTCACAGAACTTTCAACCAGTGACAGTGGAGAGACAGCGATGCAGTTTTGAGTCAGGATGGTGTGTAACTTGCAAATTATGGAGGTGAGGTGATGGTGTTTCCATGCACTTGCTATTCTTGACCTTCTTGATAGTAGAGATTGGGGATTTGGGACATGCTGTCCAGGGCCATGCCTCTTGTGGATGATACACACAATGGAGGGAGTGAAGATTCAAGATTGGCAGATGGAGGTGCTGATAAGTAGATTGCTTTGTCATGGATAACTTCATGAGCTGCACCCAGTCAATGCCTTGTAGATAGTGAAAACAATTTTTGGAAGTGTGGAGGTGTACCAAACTCAGCAGAATACCCTGTCTCTGTCCTGCCCTTGCAGTCACCGCAGTTTATGTGGCAGGTCCCGTTAAGTTAACGGTGGCCTTCAAGGTATTGGTAGTGGGGAATGCAGGGATAGTGACACCATTGAAAATAAAGAAGAGGCGGTTATGTCCTTCTTGGTTTGAGATGGTCATTGCCTGACACTGGAGTGGGTTCAGATGTTACTTGTAGACTCATCAATCGGAGATGCTCAAGAGCCTGGATACAGAGGAGCACAAATTTCTTGAGGAGGAGGTTATAGAGTTAGAGAAGGGAGGGAAATGGAGGGATTTGAAAACAAGGATGAGAATTTTAAAATTGAGGCATTGCTTGACCAGGAACCAACGTCCGTAACCAAGCATCAGGGGATGTGTGAGTGGGACTCACTGTGATTAGGACACAATCAGACAGCACAGAGGGAGATCATAATGACTGCATTGGCTCTTTGAAAGAACTAACCCTTGTTCTTTTTTCCTGGACTTCTTATTCCTTTCAAGTGCATCCAATTTTCTTTTGAACACGTTGGCCTATAAATCGTAAGAGACTTTAGAAATAAACTAATCAGAGGGAGCAATAGCAAACAACATGGCATCATTATTCCTCAATCCCAGACTCCTCCAGCCTGCAGTTGTTGAGAAACCAACACTGTTGAAAACAACATGAGGGGATTCCTCGCTAGTTTTACCCCAGCCCAGGCCCCAACACCCTGGGAGACGGGCAAGACAATCTGTTGGCCGCTTTGGACTCTGACACTCTTCAATTCCTGCCTCGAGTTAAAAATCAAGCCTCAAGCCTCTGGCTCAAAACAAAAATGTCAAAGTCAAAACTGAAACCACAGAATACCTCCGAAACAGAAGATGAGGATAACACACAACCAAACACAACCTTTTCGGAAGCCAACTTCTTCAGAAATGAATCTGATTTTTCTACGAGCAAAATGAATGCTCCCCTTGGCTATTTAGAACTGCAAATGGCCAAACAACACTCGAAAGGTTTGGGATTATAAAAGAGGACAACTTTCCTGTAGATAATGTGTAATTAAATATTTTACTATTTCATTAATAAATGAGATACTTGATAAATGATCCACTCAAAATCAGACACAAATAGCTCAGAAGTCTGATCAAAAGAGTTATTATATTGGTTGAAGTATCTCATTGTAAATTTAGCAACAGATAACTTTTGTTGTTTCCCTGTTGGATTAAAGGAATTCAATTTGTGACGGTATGAATTATTTGTATTCTCTAAATGCTTAAACTACAACTCGACATATGAGATAAATGATGTTACAAATCAAGCTTACGTGTACTTAATCCAAACTTGTAATCCATGTGTTGGAAGACATTATCAAACTGTGAAATAAGCACTTGATGTTCTTCCTGTAATTTAAGTAATACTGTGTCTTAAGACTGCAATAGCTGCTACAGTGCCACATGGTTACACACAGATCTACAACTCCTCCGACCTAATCTTACTCACTGCCAAAGCTTCTCACTCACATGTTATCTCCATAACATTCTGATGGGCTCAAAATTAAAACACACATTTGTATGTTTGTAGCATATAGATAAAAAAAAAAGCAAAACTTGATTCATTTTTCAAATCCTTGTTACATCAAGAGGACCAAGTAATATACATTAATCAGGCTTGGGGCACATTACCTAGGCTGTCCCTTTAGTGCCATAGTTAGTGCCATAATGCCATTGTGCAACAAAAACAGAAGAACAAAGAACAAAGAAAGATACAGCACAAAGAACAAGCCTCCAAGATAATGATGCCCTAACTAAATTAAAAAAAGACCTCTGCCCTTTTTCAGACCTTCCCTATTTATGTACCCATCTAGATGCCTCTCAAATGTTGCTAATGTATTGGCTTTCACCACCTCCTCTGGCAACACGTTCCAGGAGCTACCACACTCCACATGAAAAACTTGCCCTGCACATCTCCCTTAAACTTTCCCCCCTCACCTTGAACCTGTGTACCCTTGCAATTGACACTTCCACTCTGGGAAAAAAACCCTGACTACCGAACATGTCTGTGCCTCTCATAATTTTGTAGACCTCAATCAGGTCTCAGAATCACAAAATACTACAGCGCAGAAGAGGCCCATTGGCCCATTGATTCTGCACCAACACATGCAATCACCCCTCCGCTTCCATCGTTCAAGTGAAAACAATCCTAGTTTATTCAACCTCTCCTCATAGTCAGCACCCTGGAGACCAGGCAACAACCTGGTGAACCTTCTTCGCACTCTCTCCAAAGCTTCCACATCCTTCTGGTAGTGTGGCAACCAGAACTGCACACAATACTCCAAATGTGGTCCGACCACGTTTTTATATAACTGCAACACGATTTGCCAACCCTTGTACTCAATGCCTTGGCCGATGAAGACAAACATGCCATATGCCTTCTTAATCACCTTGACCATCTGGTTGCAACTTTCAAAAAATGTTGGAAATTCTCAGCAGGTCTGCCAGCTGATCTGTGGAGGGAGACTTGAGCTACCTTTTCAAGTCTGGATGACACTTCATCAGAGTAGAGAATGCTGCATTGTCAGATATTAAAGTGAGGCCTGGTCTTCCTATTCTGAGGGGTCAGGTGGAAGATCATAATCTCAATGTGTCACTGTAAGAAGCGTTGAGATACCCCTGTGCCCAAAACACCATTTCCCCCCTTGAACACCACCAAGGATTACTCAGCTGTGGCTCCAATGGGTAGCACTGTTGTTTCCAAGCCTCGTAAGGGTTCAACTCCCACTTCATAGACTTAAGTACATAATCCAGACTTGGTACTCCTCCATTGCAGTACCGAGAGGGTGCTGTACTGTTGGAGGTGCTCTCATTCAGATAAAATGTGAAGTCAAAGCATCTCAACATGACATAAGATATCTCTTGGCACAATTTAAAGAAGAGTTCTCCCTGGTGTCCTATCCAATATTTATCCTCCAACCAACAACAAACTGATTATCTAATTGTATCTAACAACTGTTTGTGAGAGCTTGCTGTGTACAACATTGACAGTGGTGACTACACTCCATAGGTACTCCATGGTGTGTAACAAGCTTTGAGGCATCATGGGCGTGATCTCACCACCCATTTACGTCACACTCCTGCTGTAGCGAAGACGGAGAATTTGGCGACAAACCATATCTCCATTCATTGCAGCGGGATGGGAAAATCCCGCTGGCATGAATGGTCAGAAAATTCCAGCTCTTGTGTTAATAAAATGAACTGTATCTAACAATATGTCTTCTTCTAACTTACTGATTAATCAGCTCATTGCTGTTGTGGGATCTTGCTGTGCGAAACAAGGCCAGTCTATTTGCTGACAATTTTTTAACAGAGAGGGTGGTGAGTGCCTGGAAAAAAACTGCCAGTGGTGGTAGTAGAGGCGGGTACAGTTTTGCCTTTTAAAAATCATTTAGACAGTTACAAGGGTACGATGGGTGTAGAGGGATATGGACCAAACGCAGGCAATTAGAACTAGTTTAGTGGTTAAAAAAAGGGGCAACATGGACAAGTAAACCCCTATGACTTTAACAATTGTCATTGCCCATCAAAGTAATTAATTGTGCATCCAGCACTTTGAAATGCTTATGGGAGATGTAAGGAGTTGCTATTTAAATAACAGTGCTCTATAGCTTTCATCCATTTGAAATGGACCTTTCAGTGTGAGACAATTCATTACTTACTCCCTGTTATTTGTGGTCCTAGATCTTTTTAGTGACATTCAAGTAAAGTAACGTAATTTTTGCGGCCAACAAATGATTATCAGTGCTGTCTAATTCTCCTTTCGTAACAAACATTTGTTAGCTCAGCAATAGTATCTCTATTCATGAATCATACATAAGTTTTTTTTAATATAGCAACAAGCTTCATTACAGTAGGTTGACGAGTAACAGTATTCGGTTTTATATCAACCGTTTGACAGTGTTGTGTTAAACAACAAGATGTCATGAAAATAATAGGAGCTGGTTTTCAGGTTTGGAGTGATTATATTCAGACTTGGAGGCAGTATGTAGGCTGCTGAATAACTCTGCCAGCGCTCCAGGAGAACAAGGTGTGGAGGTGCCAGTGTTGGATTGGTGTCGGCACGGTAAGAAGTCTCACAACAGCAGGTTAAAGTCCAACAGGTTTATTTGGTATCACAAGCTTTGGAGCGCTGCTCCTTCATCAGGTGAGTGGTTTATTTTGTATCATGAGCTTTCAGAGTGCTGCTCCTTCATCACTCACCTGATGAAGGAGGAAACCAGAGCACCCAGAGGAAACCCACGCAAACACGGGGAGAATGTGCAAACGCCACACAGACAGTGACCCAAGCCAGGAATTGAACCCGGATCCCTGGTGCTGTGAGGCTGCAGTGCTAACCACTGTGCCACCGTGCCACCAATGGGTTTACTCTCCACTTATAATTACTTCAGTCTTGGTCTCTATTCTATGAGCTCCATTTCTAATAAAGTAAGTGCTTAGGCCTGTCTTTTACTGTGGTAAGTCTATTATCAGAATACAAACCTCTTCTTTGTCCTTGTTTCTCCAGATTGATAGCTGTTCATACGTAGAGTCAAGATTACCCCCCTCTTCCCCCCATTATTGTCTTAACAGTATATAGGCTAAGGGAATGAATGATGGGATACGTTGACCATCTGCATCACCTTTCAATACTCTAAACAACCAAAGGACTGAATCGGACCCAGATTGCTGACACTGTGGTAGCCACCGTGCCACCCTTTGGAGGACCATTGCTTTAACGTAAAAGTGTTCTGCTAAACCTTGAATCTCCCAGTGAGTTCATGCTTAATTTTCTTTGAATACAAGCTGGACAATGATTCATTTCCCATCATTCTGAAGAAAGGAACTTAAAGCACGTAATATTACAGCACAGAAGCAGACTGTTCGGCCCAACTGGTCTGTATTGGTTTTTTATACTCCACATTCATTGGGTTTATATGCTTCAGCCCTGGGTTTAAACTGCCTTACAAGTGGAAACACCTGAAGAAAAGCACCCCAGCCTCTTTAGTCTTTCCTGATAGTTCAAACCCTCCGATCTTAGGAGCAGCACGTTAAAATAGACAGGGATTTTCCTTTGGTAATTTTCACGCGTTCTCTTTAGGTTTTCAGGATTTTGAAGACGCTCTTGAAACTGCTTCAGATGGCAACAAATTAAATATGAGGGAGAATGAGGGGAACGCGACCATCTCAGCAAAGACTAAACAGTGAGAAAATGAAAGATCATTGAAAGAGAAACGCTGAATGAATTCAAGAAACAACATTTTGCCTGCAATGAGAAAAGAATGATTGATATGACAGGAAGGAGTAGAGGTGGGTTTGATCAATCAACCAGGATAAGTTTATATACCTTAATTACCCAATCCCCTATTTCCCTGCATTTTCATGGGGCTTCTTCCCATTCTTATACACTACCTCCTTGAAACATCTTCCAGAAATCATAACATGGCTGCAGTGCAGAAGGAGGCCATTCAGCCCATTGTGTCTGCACCGACTCTCCAACTGAGCATCTTACCCTATCCTGGTAACTCCATGTATTAACCCTGCTAATCCCCCTAATCTACCCATGTTGGGACACTAAGGGGCAATGTAGCATGGCCAGTTCTCCTAACCTGAACATCTTTGGACTGTGGGAGGGAACCCACGCAGACATGGGGAGAACATGCAAGTGCCACACAGTCACTCAAGGCGAGAATTGAACCTGGATCCCTTGAGCTGTGAGGCAGCAGCACTAATCACTGTGCCACCATGGCACCCTTCAATGAAATTGCCTACTGCAATTAAATGCATTCCTGGAGGTTTCATTCTGTGACTTGCCCCCACCTTCCAGCCATTAATTGACCAAGCACATTCATTCTTGTGATGTACTGCCTTCCTATGCCAATTGGAAAGCAAAAAAGATTCATTATCTAATGGGATGATGCTTGCTTGTCAGCTAAGTGATCTTTTGTCCACCCCCCTCTCCTGCCCTATTCAACATTCTTATTTTTATTAAAGAGGAATTTTCAAAAAAAAAGCAAAAAAAGTCTTTTTTACTGTCCCGATGATTTTTCTCCAGGGTTACCCACAGTAGTGTCCTGGAGTTTGATCTTTAATTCATGGAGATACCTGGCCAATCCTGGAAGGCTGGCGACTCTACTCTTCACTTTATGGCTTCCGCCCTGATGTTTTAAAAAAAATCTCTGTGTAGTTGGGGCTCATGAGGCAAAGGAGGCACTGCCACACCAAGAGTCATCACAGGCAAGCAATGGTGATTGTGTATGCTGTTCCGATTGATATGATGTAGAGATGCCGGCATTGGACTGGGGTAAGCACAGTAAGAAGTCTCACAATACCAGGTTGAAGCCCAACAGGTTTATTTGGCAACACGGAATCTCAGAATTTCGGAATCTCAGGCTCCTTCTTCAGGTGAGTCCTCACCTGAACTCACCTGAAGAAGGAGGCTGAGACTCTGAAAGCTTGTGCTGCCACGTAAACTTGTTGGACTTTAATCTGGTGTTGTGACACTTCTTACTGATTGATATGACCAGGGTATACTTACTGGAATTCTCCTGTCAGATTATCAGATGGACTCTAGCAAGAATTTGCATCACCTCATCTGAGTTGATTGGCCATGCTAAATTGCCCCTAGTGTGTGGGGGGTCAGCAGAGTAAATGTGTGCTGTTATGGGAATAGGGCCTATTTGGGATTGTGGTTGCTACAAGCTCAATGGCCAAATGGCCTCCAACTGCAGTGTAGAATTTCCATGATTCTATGATTCTAAGGTTGACGGAGTAAATGTCTGCAGTTGCAGGGATAGGACGGAGGTAGACATGGGTGAAATGCCCTGACGGAAATCGGTGCAGGCTCGATGGACCTTCTGCGCTGTAGGGATTCTATGATCCTCTGAACTGTTCTTCATCAGATTGATATTTGAGTCACTCTCCTCCTATCTGATCGCCTGTTTCCCTCATGATCTTTTCTTTGAGCTTGCATTCTTCTTGTAATGAAAAATTGCACCTCAAAGAATGATAAAACGGTGCTCACACCAACACCCCACATCCCTGATGGTAAGTTGACTTGAACTGGTATGTACGCGACATGCTTCACCTTACGAGAAGACCATTAATTTGACACTGCTTTAACGCTCTTTTGACTGCACCTTCAGTCAGTTCCTCTGATGCCCCCTGTCCCCGTTGAAACTCAGTTCATTCTCTCCTATGTTTCACATCTTACTGACATGTTGCCACATTACCAGCACCTCAAATGAATGACAATAGCGACCACAAGCCACCTTCTTCTTTCGGGAAAAAAATCCGAGGACACACACCAATCGACTCAAGATCAGCTTCTTCCCTGCTGCTGTCAGACTTTTAAATGGACCTACCTCGCATTAAGTTGATCTTTCTCTACACCCTAGCTATGACTGCAACACTCTCTCCTTTCCTTCTCTCTGAACGGTATGCTTTGCCTGTATAGTATGCAAAAAACAATACTTTTCACTGTATACCAATATAAGTGACAATAATAAATCAAATTAAATCAGGTCAAAAATCTAAAAAGCTGTTTGCCTAATGCTTTTTTTAACAAATCCAGCTGTACTTTTAATACATGAAGTGAAATCAGACATATTAGCTCTTATATAAATATATATAATTTTTAAAATAAGCTCTGGATGTTTAGCGGGCGATGAAATGACAGGGTTGGTTTTTGGTTCTTTATTGAATACTGATAGCAGTGTGGAAAAGAACTGGATTTGTCCATTTGTGTTTGTTCCGTTTTGACAATGAATTGTTTTCTCTATTTGTGTTTCAAATAAATATGACAAAATCTTTGCTTACCCTCCTTTCAAGCATACATTTAATTTCTAGCACAGCGTGAGTTCTATTTAAAGGAGAAAGAAATGAAAAAAATCAACAGTAAATAAGTTATTTTGAGGCCTTTCACATATTTGGTCTCCCACGGAAAATGATTTTTGTATTAAAAACCAACCCTTGTAGGTTGTGCAAAATGGATATTGTATGACTTGCCTTCTTAATCTCATTTACCAGATATGATTTATTTCCTCTCAGAATAATTTATATGCCAATTTCAGTCACGGACATCTTAAAGGAACAATTTACTCACAAGGCAAGTATTTTGCAAGCTTTCCTTTGTTTTCCTTTTTCAGTCAAAGATCAACAAAACCCGATTCACCCTCAAAGACATGGCAGCACAGTGGTTAGCACCGTTGTCTCACAGCACCAGGGTCCCAGGTTCAACTTTGGCCTCGGGTCAATGTCTGTTGCACATTCTTCCCGTGTCTGCATGGGTTTCCTCCAGGTTCTCGAGTTTCCTCCCACAATCCAAGGATGTGTGGATTCGGTTGATTGACCAGGCTAAATTGATCCTAGTGTCAGAAGGATTAGCAGGGTGGATGCATGAGGAAATGGGACTGTGGTCAGTACAGTCTCGATAAGCCAAATGGCTTCCTTCTGTACTGTAAGGATTCTATATTTCTCAACCAATGTGCAAGGCCATCCACTTCCTAGCTTGTCATAGGGAAACGGTAGGAGCAGGAAAACTTAATGATATTTCTGCTACCCTTACATTACAAGAGTTGAGTGGAAAATTGGCCACAATTCCCAGCTTCAAACACACTTGCTTTAACGTCAAATGAAGTTAGGTGGGGCTTACTTTTGGTCTCCTTTTCTGGTCAGCAATGCATACAGGATTGGCTTTATCAATAGAGGCATGAAGCAACAACAAGGAAGCTATAGTAAACCTGGAGAAAAGGCTGGTTCAGCCTCAACTGGAGTATTATGTCCATTTCTGGGCTCCATACTTCAAAGATGCAAAAGCATAGGAGAGACTAAGTCAGTCTCTCCTATGCTCTAAGTCACTCCCCTAAACACCATTCACTAGTTTTAAAAGGAGTGAAAAGGGATCTCACAGAAACTTATAAAATTTGAACAGGTTCAGACAGGGTAGATTGTCTGGACAAGAAAGAATGTTCCTGCTGGTGGGGAAGTGCAGAACTAGGGGATCATAGTCTGAAGATAAGAGGTAAATCTTTTAGAACTGAGGCGAGGAGAAATTTCTTCACCCGGAGGGTGGTAAATGTGTGGGATTCACGACCACAGAATGTAGTTGAGGCCAAAACGTTGTAATGTCAAGAAGGAATTAAATATTGCTCTTGGGACTAAAGGGATCAAGGGATATGGGGAAAAGGGGGGGAAGAAGGATATTGAATCCGATGATCAGCCATGATCAAAATGAATGGCAGAGCAGACTCAAAGGGCCGAGTGGCCTACTCCTGCTGCTAGTTTCTATGTTTTAGAGAGTGCAGAAAAGTGTCAAGACAATTAGAAGCTTCAGCTGGGTTGATAGATTTGAGAAGACAAGACTTCGCTCCTCAGAGAGGAGAAATTTGAAAGGAGATTTGTTAGCGCCTTTCAAAGGATGAGGGGTCTCGGCAGAGTAGATCAGGAGAAACTGTTCCCTTTGGCTGAAGTATTGAGAACTAGAGGACACAGCTTTAAGGTAATGGACAAAAGAAGCAAGTACTGTTCCATGCAATGAGCATTTCGAACCTGGAATGCACTGAGAGTGTGGCGGAGCCAGATTCAATCGAAGCCTTCAAAAGAGAATTTGATTATTATTGGAAAAGAGAAAAAAACATTGCATGGCTACAGCAAAAAGCCAAGGGAGTGGTAAGTGAGCCATGCAGAAACCTGGCCTTCACCCTTGCTGACAAACAGTAACAGAATAAAAATGATACAGAAAGAACAGATAGTAGATGGGTCTACCATGCAATAATTTTTTTTTAACTAACACCCTGATAGCTCTTGAGAATTGAGCCGTTACAGACCACGTTGTTTAAGTACACTCACAGTTCTGTTAGTTTTGACCCAGTGACAGGGAAGTGTTACAAGTCAGGTTGGATATTTCAAGACGTTCTATGAAGCTCGCCTGACCTGTAACCTTTTATGTTGAATTTCGCTCGGATGAGCATGAGAAGTTTCACTCCAGGCTGTTTCAACTGACCCATGAACAATTTTTAACAAAAACCTAGTATTGTTGACATGTATAGTAAAACAATTAGCAAGAACTTTTAACAATTTCAAACAAGAAACACAACAACTATGATAATATATAACACTTAAGAAAATGTCCCTAATGTGTCCCAACCAAAGCCTACTTCTAATACACTAAACCCTCCAAATAAGCATAATACAGCATAGGTTAATGCCCAATTGTTAGCAGAATCCAGCATCCTGGATTGGATCTTGAAAATCCCTTGTGAAGAAACTCAGAAGAGACTGTAGACGAATCTGTTTCCCGAGACCCAGCTTCTTAAATAGAAGAATTGGGGGAGAGAGAGAGAGAGAGAGAGAAACGTACTGCTTCTTAGCTTGCTGCTAAACTATTTACAAATACACTCCCTAAAATGAAAGTAAAAGCCCAAAAGGAAAAAAAACCTTGTCACCTGACTGTCACAGCTTAGTTTACTGAAGCTGTAAGATTTTAAAAAAATCTTTCTTAAAGGTTCACTCACATGGCAGAAGGAACAGCCGTACGGTCTGAAGTCAGGATATTGTGTGTGATTTGGAGGGGAACTTGCAGATGTTTGAGTCCCTCTGTTTCTGCTGCCCTTGTCCTACTAGGTGGCAGAATCGGAAGGTGCTTTCGAAGGAGACTTGGTGAGTTGATGCAGTGCACCTTGTGTACTGTACACTCTGCTACACTTGTGTCGTGATGGTGGAGGGAATGCATGCCTGAGGCAATGGATGGGGTCTAGATTAAGTGGACTTCTTTGTCCTGGATTGTTTCAAACATCTTGAGTATTGTTCACACTCATCCAGGCAATGGAGTGGAAAAAAAGTGTTAGAAACAAGATTGATGACTTACAGATACAATTTGCCAAAGGGAATTTTGATATAATTTCCATAATGACCAAGAATGGGAACTCAATGTACCTGGCTACCTTTAATTCAGGAAAGAAAAAGGACAGGATGGAATGTGGCAGTATTGGCAAGGGACAGAGTAATCATTGATTCTTCAAAGATTGAATTTTGTTTGTGAAGGAACAGGAAACTAGTTGATGTACTGCTGTGTTTATTATTGATTACCAAAGAGAATGAGATGGACAAGCAAAATTGTAAGTAAATCTCAGAAAAATGTAAAAAAATAGTGGTAATAAAGTAGAACTTCAATTATCCTAATATCAGTGGCAGAGTGGTTTGCATTGCTGCCCCACAGTGCCAGAGATCCGAGTTTGATTCCCAGCTTGGGTCACTGTCCATGCGGAGTCTACACATTCTCCTTGTGTCTGCATGGGTTTCCTTCAAGTTCTCCGGTTTCCTCCCACTGTCTGAAAGACGTGCTGGTTAGATGCGCCGGCCATGATAAATTCTCCCTCAGTGTACCTGAACAGGTGCCAGAGTGTGGTGCCTAGGGGATTTTCACAGTAACTTCACTGCAGTGTTAAAGTAAGCCTACTTGTGACTAATAAAGTAACTTTATATTTGGAAATTAAGCAGGACAAACGTAAAAAAAAGAAAAGAATTCTTAAAATCTTTGCAAGCGAACTCTCTTAAATTGTATGCTTCTTGCCCTATGAGGAGGGAAGTGGATGTGGATCTAGTTTGTGGAATGAAGAAGGGTATGTGGAAGATGTAGTAGTGGGTTAATGTCTGGGCAATAGTGATCATAAAATAATTAGGCGCGCAGTTGTGAAAAGGGAAATGTATATAAAAGAAAGTAATGTTAAAAATACTAAGCTCAAAGAGAGACAGTATCAGGGTCTTGAAAAGAGATTCACCGTGGGTAAAGTGCAAACAAAGATTGATGAATAAATTTGTATTTGGGCAAAGGTAAACCTTCAAGATTATTTTGGTTACCAGGCCAAGCATATACCCAGGAAAAGGAAAAGTAGGGTATACAAAGTTAGAGCTCCCTGAATGATGGAAGAAATGGAGGTTAACATAAAATAAAACAGAAAATAGAGTTTTATGGTGTTTGTCATTTAAAGAATACAATTGAGAACTAAACAGATTACGCAGGAGTGCAAAGTGAAACTGTAAAACGATATTCAAAGGTAAAAGGGAGAGTATAAGAACTAGTAACTGACAGAACAGCAAAGCCAAAAACTACGTATGAACTTAAATGGAGTTTGCTTATTTTTACTCTGGGACCTTTTACGTTCCTGCGTTATTGGGAGGAAGGTATGTGTTTTGGATAGTTTTATTTTCCTTCCTAGTGATTTTAATGTTTCATTTTCTGTTTGGCTGGCAGCAGTCTTAGTTTTAGAAGAGGAATGAGGCTGAAAGGAAGTGTGTGTCTCTCTCTCTCCCTCCCTGGTTTTGGAAGTTCTGCTGGTTAGCTGAAAGCAAGGCTTCTTGACTTCCTGGGGTAGGGAATCTGCTGTTGGTGCCTTGGCCAGAGTCTCTCCTTGGTATTCTGGGAAGCTGTTCTGACTTCAAACCATTCTGAATGTATGCAGAGGGCTGCTAGAAGTCACAAGGCTGAGAAGTCAGAATTTTCAATTCTCCAACCAAAGGACTCAGTTCTGGTATCACGTGAGCAATGGTCTTAAACCTGTGAAAAAGGGTCTTTTGTCTAAAGGAAGTTTTGTTTGATTGGGACATAGTAGACGTTTGTGAAGAGTTATACGTTATCATGAGAGAAAATACTGGAAAATCTCAGCAGGCCTGGCAGCATCTATAAGGAGAGAAAAGAGCTGATGTTTTGAGTCCAGGTGGCACTTTGTCAAAACTCTTCCAGATGGCAAAGCATCCACAGTAATTTGCTTTTATACATTATCTTGGTTATTTTGTTCTTGTTTGCAATTGATAAAAGTTATTGCTAATTTTCTTTCCATACATGTTAACTATAACCTTAAATAAACTTCATTTGATAAAAGCTCCCTAGGGTGTCATTTGAATCATATCTGAGGTGAAACGTATCATGCTTATCCCAGCCAAATTCAAAATGCAAAACTTATGATCCAGGCGGACTCCATAAAACTTTGGCCTGAATTATGACATCAGACTGAGCTATTGAATGATTAACTTGGATCCTTCTTCGCAAATATGGAAAATGAAGTTCATGTTGGAATAGAGCGGGAGGGCGTTGAGATTTTGGTAAAAAAAAAGATAGAAAAGAGATGTTGAATAGATTGGCGTTACCCAAAATGAACATAATGGGATGGAGCTCGGGTTGCTTGGGGAAACTAGGGTGGAGATAGAAAAAGTTCTGACTCGTTTTCCAATCCTCTATGGATTTTGGAGATGACAGGGGACATGGAGGATTACAAATGTTCAAAGAAGGGGAGAGGGTTAAACCTGACAACTGCAGGCCAGGTAATGCTGAGAAAATAATTGGAAATTAATGTCAAATTTAATTCTCAATTGGAAAAGTAAGGGAATGGAAGTCAGCAATGCAATTTTTAAAGGCAAATCCATTCTGGCAACCTGTTTGAGTTTCTCGTTGAAATAACAAGAGGGGACAGTTGAAAATAGTGCAGCAGATAATAAAGACTGTCTAAAGGTATTTGATAAAATACCACATTGCAGATCTGTTTTCAGAACTTGGGCATGTAATTGGATAAGGGTAAGGAGACAGCTCAATAGTAGTGAAAGGATGATGTGGCTCGGGGAAAGTATGCATTGCGGTTCCCCCAGGAGTTGATGTTCGAACCATTGCTTTATTTTTGTTATACACACATTTCACTACTGGCTATTAGGGATTCAATGTTGAAATTTGCATTGTGTTACAAAATTTAGAAGCATGGCAAACAGAAAGAAGGATAGCAACAGACTTCAGGGGAAAGTAACACATAGATTTGTGAAAAAGGCAGACACATGGAACATGCAATTGAAGACTGAGAAGCATTAAGTATGCAATTTCATATAGATAGTACCATTTTGAGAAGGGTTCAGGAACCAAAGGACTTAAACTATAGAACCATATAATCCCTAAACTTTAAAGTTTATTTATTAGTGTCACAAGTAGGTTTGCAATGAAGTTACTGTGAAAATCCCCTAGTCGCCACACTCCGGCACTTGTTCGGGTACACTGAGAGAGAACTTATCATGGCTAATGCATCTAACCAGCGTGTCTTTCGGACTGTGGGGGGAAACCAAAGCACCCAAAGGAAACCCACACAGACACAGGGACAATGTGCAGACTGCACAGACAGTGACCCAAATCGGGAATCGAATCTGGATCCCAGGTGCTGTGTGACAGCAGTGCTAACCACTATGCAGAAAGAGGCCATTCAGCCCATCAAATCTGCATCAACTCCCTGAAAGAGTATCTGACCCAGACACACCCCCGCCTTATCGCCATAACCCCATTCATTTGCCATAGCTAATCCCCCTAATTTACTCCTCTTGGGGCACTAAGGAGTAATTCAGCACAGCTAATCCGCCTAACCCGGGGATACATGTTCACAAATCCCAGAAGGTGGCAGGAAATAATACAGAAATTAAGAAAGCGTGTGGGATGCTTGGCATTGCAAATAAAGGAGTGAAACGTAAAAGCAAGGAGGCCGTGCTGAACTTTTACAACTCCCTGGTTGGGCCTCAGCTGGAGAATCGTATACAATCTTGGCACATTGCTTTAGGAAGGGAGTCAAACTCTTTGAGAGGATACAGAGTGCATTCTCCTGAATTATACTATGTACAAGAGAGTGCTATTATGTGAGTGGAGAAATGAGAATCATTCTGTTAGAGTAGAGAAGGTTAAAGGGAGCCCCAATAGGGGAATGCCAATGTATTGTGATAGAACACATGAGGTGTGCGGGTTGAGGGCTCGAGGGACTACTTGTTTTTATTGCAACAATTCTGAAATTCTAGGGAACAAGCTGACCTTGGCATTTCCCTGCTCCCATGGCCACCTAGGGATCTGCTTCCAAGGTAGGAAACACCTGGCCCCATTAACTCTGTTCCCCTCTCCACAGATGTTGCCTGCTCTGCTGAGTGTTTTGAAACATTTATCGTTTTCATCACAGTTTTAATGCCTTCTTCAAAGACAATACACCCAGCAGCATTGCTCTCCCTTATTACTGTCCTGGAACAGCAGCCTGGACAGAATCATAAAATAGAATCATAGAATTCCTACAGTGCAGAAGGAGGCTATTCGGCCCATCGAGCCTGCACTGACTCAAAGACAGGCCATCTTACGCAGGCCCTAGACCCATAACCCCACATATTTATCCCGCTAAGCCCGCAAAGCTACACATCCTAAGGATTGGAGGATGGTAAATGTTCAAAGAAGGGGAGAGGGAATAAACCTGACAAGTGCAGGCCACATAATGCTAGGAAAACAACTGGACGTTAATGTCAAATTTAATTGGAAAATTAAGAGAATGGAATTTAGAAATGCAACTTTTAAAGGCAAATCCATTCTGGCAACCTGTTTGAGTTTCTCATTGGAATGAAAAGAGAGGACCATTGAAAGTAGTGGAGCAGTGAATAAAGACTGTCTAAAGGTGTTTGATGAACTAAGAGGCCAATCCACTTAACCCGCATGTCTTTGGAGTGCGTGAGGAACCCGGAGCACCCGGATCACGAGCAGGATTTTACAGCCTCGCTCGGCCCGAAACCATAAAATCCTGCCCTCCGTCAACGGACCTCCCCATTGTCCACCCGTCGCCCGCTCTGATTCCGATGGCGGGTGGGATGGAGCGGTATAATTCCAGCCATGCGTCCAAGCCTGGAACTTGATTCAAATGCTTGACCTTCTTGTATCACTCAGAAAGATCAAGTTACAAGTGATTTTATATTTGGCCAAGAAAGAAGAAAGTAAAAACTGCTTCGGATGTAAGCTGTTGAAAATGTTATTTTTAAAAAAATAGCCCATTTTAGTACAGTGAAATAAATTTCCGACATGTCCAGAGGTCACCAGTTCAGTTCTGGTGACTCTGGATGTATCAAAATTTTAATACACAACTGCGAATTGTTAAGTGGGAACACAAGAATTATTTAATAATTACAACCTTTACGGAACATTTAAAAACATAACCCAGCTTTAAGGAGGAAACACTTTTCAATTATTCATGTTCTTGTTGCTCACAGCACTGGGAACTGTTGGACATGTCAATCATCTCCCTCATGGTGATAATTCCATGTCAAAGCTGCTTTAACTACAATAAAATGTTTGAATTCGGATTCAATTGAAGTGTTGGTGATTAAATTGGCTCGGCTAAACCTGTTTAAAATTGTACTTTCTCATAAGCTGTCGCTGGAAGTCTGCGTCTGAGCACAGTATTTTCTGGCAAACCTAATCATGCGTGATGTCGAGTTCAGTGCTATCTCCATCTACCAGACACCACTCAACTATTACATCCTGAGAATTAAGCTATGCAAAGCAGTGGGGCTAATTGGTAGCTCTTTCAAAGGGTCAGCATTAACATGAAGGACCAAAGGATCTCCTACTGCGCTGCCCTATTCTGTGGACCGAGTTTTCCTGCTCTGGTGGAGATCGATTTGGAGGGAGGTCACTATAAAAATAAGTACAAGGGGGGAATAGTTTCCCCTTGCCTTCTTGCTTCTGGGGGAATTGGGACGGATTGGGGAAAAAAAAGTCGACAGCTCACTCCAGGAAGTCAGTTAGGACTCTTAAGGCCCCAATAAAGGTACATTTTCAACAGATGATAGCGCATTTCTGCCATCACATCATACTCATCCCCGCAACGTCCCACCCCCGGCAGACGGTGGATCTCAGCAGCTCCTTGGAAGTGACTTCTCATTGGGAAGTTGATGGGCCACTGTAGGCTGTATTAAACAGCTTCATTCGGTGATCGCAAAGCTCACAGGGGTCCTGGGGCAGCAGCTGTCAATCTTCCAGAAGGGTTATCCATCTATACCGAGGCTGGTCAAGTGACCTTTATTTTTATTTCAGCTGAAAAGAGTAGATAGAGGTCTTTAAGAACTTACAGCTTTAAGATGAGAGAGGAGAGATACAAAAGGGTCCAGAGGGACAATTGTTTCACACAGAGGGTGATGAGCGTCTGGAACAAGCTGCCAGAGGTAGTAGTTGAGGCAGGTACAATTTTGTCTTTTAAAAAGCATTTAGACAGTTACATGGGTAAGATGGGTATAGAGGAATATGGGCCAAATGCGGGCAATTGGGATTAGCTTAATGGTAAAAACTGGACAACATGGACAAGTTAGGCCGAAGGGCTCATTTCCATGCTGTAATCCTCTATGATGCAATGAGAGGCAAAAGGTCTTTAGTTTAGAAAGGCATCGTGTTTTGGCACAGGCTTGGTGGGCCAAAGGGCCTGTTCCTATGCTGCCTTGTTCGTTGTTGTTTGTTTAATTCTGAGCATTGTTGGGTAGTAAAGATCATAGAATCTTTAAAGTGCAAGAAGCGGCCACTTGGTCCATCATGTCTGCACCAACAGCAAGTCTAATCAGGTCCCACCCCCATAACCCCACATATTTACCCCACTAATTCCTCTAACCACGAATCCCAGGATAGTAAGGGGCAATTTAGCATGGCCAGTACACCTAACCTGCACGTCATGTGGGACTGTGGGAGGAAACTGGAGTACCCGGAGGAAACCCACGCAGACACGGGGAGAGCATGCAAACTCCACACAGACAGTGACCCAAGCCTTGAATCGAACCCTGGTCCCTGGCGCTGTGAAGCAGCAGTGCCAACCATTGTGCCACCGTGTCGCCCAGATAAGGATAAAGTTGAAAGTGTGACTTTGTGGCTCACTCTTGGAATTGTGATCTGACTCCTGAAGGCAGCTATGTGAGGTCACCTTTGTGGAATGACCACCCCTCACCCCAACCACCAGCCCCCCTACTCCCCCACCCTCCCCCAATCTCCTGACCCTCCCCAAGCCATGTGAATATGAGAGAAAAACTCTAGTGGAGAATCAAGCTAGAGTCATCAAATACAGCAATTGTCTTTTTGATTACCTTGTCACCTCAAAACTTCAAGAGACTTCTCTTCATAAGCTCAGACAGAGAATCTCAGCTCTGAAATGTATTCTCCTGCAGCTGTTGGGAATTTGCACCCCCCATTAATCATTCCTGTGACTCCATAACTGTGACGTTTGTTAGTTCCCTTGATGTTATTATCAGCGCAGTACATCATCTGTGTCTTATTAATGTTATTTATACACAACTTAAAAAGAAACACCCAACAGAAACAGACTGGAGAAGCAGATGTTTGAATTAATCATGCTTCTTTCTAACTGATCTAGGAAGGAACGGTGGAAGCAAACCCGCCATAGAACTGTTTACTAATTTGGCACTAATTGGCAATAACTTAACAATTTCACTCTGACAAGTTATAAATATGTAAAAAAGACATTTTGGTGGAGTGATAGGAGGATCTCTGCAGTTCGGAGTTAATTCTATATCTGAGGAGTGAGAGCTGGTGGTGCTTTACCCGATATAAGTGACTAATGCAGGTACTTGGGCCATGGAATTTGCTCAATAGCATTGCTATTGATAAAATAAGTGTGAACTATCTTTTTGATTTCCATAGTGCTGTTGCGACGGAAATCAGAAAGATAGTTCACATTTATGTCAAAGTAAATGATATTCAGCACATAAAACCTCCACCTTATCATCCATCAACCAAGGGAATCATCACACAATCATAGAATCCCTACAGTGCAGAAGGAGGCAGTTTGGTCCATCAAGTTTGTGCCAACCACAATCCCACCCAGCCCCTATTTCCATAACCCCACGTATTTGCTCTGCTAATTCCCTGACATTCGGGTCAATTTCGCATGGCCAATCAATCTAACCGGGAACATCTTTGGACTGTGGGAGGAAACCGGAATACCCTTAGGAAAACCATACAGACGCGGGGCGAGGATGTGCAAACTCCTCATAGGCAGTGACCAGAGGCCAGAATTGTACCCAGGTCCCTGTGAGACAGCAATGCTAACCACTGTGCCACCATGCAGCTGAAAGATCAACTGAAAGATTTGTGCAATCTTTGAAAAATTCTTTAATACCTTTAAGAGACCAAGGTTCATTATCATGAAGTGCGAATATCTTTTTGGCATCTCATAGAAACACACACCTAAAGTTCACTTGAATTACTACTCTTTAAAAGAAAGCTGAGAGTCATGTTTGTTTTATTATTACTTTTCAGAAACTTCAGAGATAGTAAGCTGTCAACAACAAACTCTAATTGCCAGATGAGGTGTGAGGGCAAAGCAACACTCATTTCAACAAGATTGAGTATTAGAACACAATTGTACCATACACGAGAAAAGGGTTCCAGTCTTAGCTTTAGCAAATACAGGTCCAACTTCTTACACTGTTCAGACGAAGATGAACTATGTTGACGACATCATGTTGACCAATTGTTGTCATGTCAAAATATTTCTCAGAATCATCGTAGAATTCCTACAGCGCAGAAGGAGGCCATTTGGCCCATCAAACCTGCAGTGACAACAATCCCGCCCAGGCCCTACTCCCATAACCCTATGTATTTACCCTGCTAGACCCCCTGACACTCAGGGGCAATCAACCTAACCCGCTCATCTTAGGAGTGTGGGAGGAAACCGGAGCACCCAGAGAAAGCCCGTGCAGACATAGGGAGAATGTGCAAACCACACAGGCAGTCGCCCATGGCCGGAATTGAACCTGGGTCCCTAGTGCTATGAGGCAGCAGTGCTAACCACCCTGCCACTATGTTTCCTCCCATTATCAGAAAGTACCAAATGTTTTAGTCACTCATGTTGTGAATACTACTACAGGAGACGTGTTTGAATCTGAGTTGCCTGATAATTGTCTCTATGCTATTGTAACATGTGAGAATAATGCAGATTAGTTCCAAAAGTGTCTACTGAAGCTCCACATCATACTTCTAAGATGAAGGATAGCCAGATTCCAGAATGTCATGCGCAACAAAAGAGGAATAGATGGCCCCTTGATTTACTTGCTTATTTATTTTGTACAATGATTAATGATGCATTATCTAGTCTCTAGAGTACTATTGATCCAGTGTATGACATCATAGTAATTTGTTGTCATGACTATAGAAGGAAAGGGGGATGGATGTTTTATATTTAAGTGGCTGCAGATTGCGTTAAGAGCTGATCACATGATTTGATGGTGGTGTCATTAGGGTGTTGCACAGACTGCTGTTTTACTTTCAGTTTCTACCCTGTACAGGCCACAGTTCCTTCAATAAATCTGTTGTGTGTTAATTTGAATCTATGTGTGAAAACAACATCTTTCATTTTTGTTTGAAACCCACAACCCTAACATAGTTGAGACATTACACTTGCAATGTTCTCTCTTCAGATAATTATCTAATGCTGATTTGTAAACCAACTTAGGTGGGTAAGTTGTTGGAAGGTATTTTGGGATACAGGATCTACAGGCATTTAGAGATGCAAGGGCTGATTCAGGACAGTCAGCATGGATTTATGAGTGGAAAATCATGTCTCACAAATTTGATTGAGTTTTGGCATCAGTGCAGTTGATGTTGCCTATATACTTTAGCAAGGCCTTTGACAAGGTGCCACACGGTAGATTGTTGCATAAGGTTAAATCTCCAGAGTGAGCAATCTAAATGGGTACAAAGTTGACTTCTTGACAGAAGCCAGAGGGTGGTTGGAAAGAGTCGTTTTTCAAACTGGTGGCCTATGACCAGCGGTGTGCCTCAGGGATCAGTGCTGGGTCCACTGTTATTTATCATTTGTATTAATGATTTGGATAAGATTTTAGGAGGCATGGTTAGTAAGTTTGCAGATGACACCAAGATTGGTGGCATAGTGGACAGTGAATAAAGTTATCTGCAATTGCATTGGGATCAATTGGGCCAATGGGCTGACAAATGGCGGATGGAGTTTAATTTAGACAAGTATGAGGTGATGCATTTTGGTAGGTTGAACTAGGGCAAGGCTTACTCAATTAATGGTAGGGCATTGGGGAGAGTTACAGAACAAAGAGATATAGGGGTACATGTTCATAGCTCCTTGAAAGTAGAGTCACAGGTGGGCAGAGTGGTGAAGAAGGCACTTGACATGCTTGGTTTCATCGGTCAGAACAGGGGAGTTGGGACCTCTTGTTGAAGTTGTACAAGATATTGGTAAGGCCATGCTTGGAATATTGTGTGCATTTCTGGTTATCCTTTTATGGAAAGGATGTTATTAAACCAAAAAGAGTGCAGAAAAGATTTACTAGGATGTTACCGGGACTTGGTAGTTTGAGTTATAAGGAGAGGCTGGATAGGCTGGGGCTTTTTTCTCTGGAGCGTAAGAGGCTGAAGGGTGATCTTAGAGAAGAAGTCTATAAAATAATGAGGGGCACAGATCAACTAGATAGTCAATATCCTTTCCCAAAGGTAGGGGAGCCTAAAATCAGAGGGCATACGTTTAAGGTGAGAGGGGACAGATACAAAAGTGTCCAGAGGGGCATTTTTTTTCACACAGAAGGTGAGTACCTGGAACAGGCTGCCAGACTTAGTAATAGAGGCAGGTACAATTTTGTCTTTTAAAATGTATTTAGAGGGTTACATGGGTAAGATCTGTATACAGGGATATGGGCCAAATACGGCAATTGGGATTAGAATACGGGTTTAAAAAAATAGGCGGAATGAACAAGTTGGGCCGAAGGGCCTGTTTCCATGCTGTAAACCTCTATGACTCTATTGGTCTACTCTGCCTCTACCACCTTAGGACATGCATTGCAAATATTAGCCTATAATTACGTAAACATGTTTTTTCCACATGCCCCCATTGCTTTTACATTCACGCAGTGTTGTTACTAAAGATATTTATGAGAGTTTTCTTGTTCTCGACCTTTCTGCTAATGGGAACAATGTCTCCCTATCTATTCTAAACAAATCCCTTGTTAAGGAATTTCAAAATTCTCTGGGATTTAAGAAACTAATAAAGACTACTAGAATTGAGTGGGTTAACTTTGGATAAAAATCACAGACTGCCTTATATATAGGGCAGCACGGTGTCACAATAGTTAACACTGCGCCTCACAGCTCCAGGGACCCAGGTTCAATTCCCAGCTTGGGTCACTGCCTGTGCAGAGAACATAAGAACATAAGAAATAGGAGCAGGAGTAGGCCATCTAGCCCTTCGAGCCTGCCCCGCCATTCAATAAGATCATGGCTGATTTGTTGTGTCTCAGTTCCACATTCCCGCCCTCTCCCCATAACCCTTAATCCCCTTGCCTATCAAAAACCTATCAACCCGGGTCTTAAATATATTTAGCGAGGCAGCCTCCACCACTTCAACGGGCAGAGAATTCCAGAGATTCACCACCCTTTGAGTGAAGAAGTACCTCCTCAACTCCGTTCTAAACCACCCCCCCCCTTTATCTTGAGGCTGTGCCCTCTAGTCCTACTGTCCTTTCTGAGCGGGAAGAGCCGCTCCACCTCTATCCTATCCATCCCATTCATCATCTTATATGTCTCAATGAGATCTCCCCTCATTCTTCTAAACTCTAACGAGTACAAGCCTAGTTTATTCAGCCTCTCCTCATAGTTCAACCCCCTCAACTCCGGTATCAGCCTAGTAAACCTCCTCTGCACTCCCTCCAAGGCCAAAATATCCTTGCATAAGTGCTGCATGTTCTCCTTTGTTTATGTGTGTTTCCTTTGGGTGCTCCAGTTTCTGCCCACAATCCAAAAGACTTGCTGGTTTGGTGCATTAATCATGCTAAATTCTCCCTCAGTATACTTGATCAGGTGCTGGAGTGTGTGACCTGGGGATTTTCACACTAACTTCATTGCAGTGTTAACAAAAGCCCTACTTGTGACTAATAAATAAGCTTTATTATAGAGGCACTGTCTACATAGAAACACATATAACCGCAGTTAAAACATTTAAACATATATTTTGGATTTAACATGTATTTTATGAAAAATGGTGTGTACACCTTGGCCAAATGCAGGCTGCCCCAAGTCATAATGGGATGAATGCTAAGTAAGAACAACTACATTCTTTAAGACAATGCAGTTACAGAATTCTGACCAGCATTAAGTCATGGAAAGTGCAAATCCCGGCACTAGTAATAAACACGATTATTCAGTTTTACTGATAAAGGGTAGCTCACCAGACAGTGAAAAGGTAACTTTTAAACATGAGTTGTGTAATAAAAGTTGCTAAGAGACAGTGGAAAAGCTGCGTTTGAACTCTTTGATGTGCATAAGTAGAAATTGCTGGGCAACAAAGGGTGAGAACTTCTGGATTCTACAGAGCAACGAATTCCCATATTGCTAGAGGGCAGGATGTAGTTAGCTAAGGTATATGACATTTTGATTTGATTTATTGTTGTCACGTATGAACATACAGGGAAAAGTATTGTTTCTTGCACACTGTACAGACAAAACAGATCGTTTATAGAGAAGGAAATGGGAAAGTGCAGAACATAGCGTTACAGTCATAGCTAGGGTGTAAAGAAAGATCAACTTAATGCGAGGTAAATCCATTCAAAAATCTGACAGCAGCAGGGAAGAAACTGTTCTTGAATTGTTTGGTACGTGAGCTCAGACAATTGTACCTTTTTCCTGAAGCAAGGTTTATTAACAATGCTTGACTTGTGCCAATGGTGATTGGCTCATATCTGACGGGGATGAACCAGAGAGTGGGAAAAGCGAACTTAGGAAATCTATAATCAAATGTAATGTAAATTCAGAAAAAGCAATCCAATTGTCTGACTGTCTCTTTCTCTTAACGTATGTTGGTCAATAAAGAACGTCTTTCACTGGGATGCTGTCTTTGCGAGTCTTTGCTAAAGCTTTGGCAATACTTGGTCTCTGAAAAAATCCCCGCTACACCCCTCATGTACCGACCCCTTTTGAAAGTGGGGCAAACATTCCAAGTGTTGCTCACTCTTGGTGAAGCAAATAGCTCCTGTGACATGATGCAGGATCTCAAGGCATGTGACAGGAGCAATATTAATAGAATTTGCCACCGAGACTTGTAGAGTGACCGGACATGCGACCAGGAGTTAGGCTGAAGAGACGGATTTAAGGAGTGTCTTAATGGAGGATAGAGAGGTGAAGATCGGCCACATTCAGAAACCCATGTTTTACAGACAATCTCTAACTTTTGAACAATTGGCTGCACCACTTTTAACCCACAGGTTAATTCTGGCACTGGTAAATATTTTACTTTCATAATGTCCCTCCTCTGAGTCATCTCCTTTCGAGGCTAAAGTCTCAAACCTAGAAATTTGACAGGGCCTGAAATGCAGCAGCTAACATATTACAATTAAACAGACACTGCTACTGATGGGCTGGATGTCTTTTTGTGGCGAGGTCAGAGAGTGGCAGGAATCTGAATATTGCTGATGCAATCATCATGGAATCATAGAATTCCTACAGTGCAGAAGGAGGTCATTTGGCCCATCGAGTCTGAACCGATCACAATCCCACCCAGGACCTATTCCTCTAACCTCACATATTTGCCCTGCTACATCCCCTGGCACTAAGGGAGCAATTTAGCATGACCGATCAACCTAACCCGCACATCTTTGGATTATGGGAGGAAACCGGAGCACCCGGGCAAAGCCCATACAGACATGGGGAAAATGTGCAAACCCCACACTGACAGTCACCCGAGGCCGGAATTGAAACCGGGTCCCTGGTGCTGTGAGGCAGCAGTGCTAACCACTGTGCCGCCGTGCCTTTCTTTTTGTTTAAGGTTAGCTACTCTTGGTTTTATTTATGTCAAGCTATCTTCATAGAATCTGCAATTATACAATCCCTACAGTTACTTTAATGGCAGCCCTGCACTTTAATGGCAACTGAATACTCATAGCTGACTCTGTCCCAGCATGAGTAGGTCATACTTACCATATTGGGATGCTAGTGCCTGGTGTTTTTGCTGGCCACTACATCTTCTCCCACTGTGTGGAACCTTCTATATGGAGGAAATGCCAACTGATACAGCCATGCTCATAAACAGGACCATTTCCCCATGTAACTTGGCTTGACTTTACTCTCTTTGCTATGCCTAAGGGGCATGCCAAGCCAAATTTAATTAATTTTTGGGGGGGTAATAATGTCATGGCATTTACACCGCTTGACAAAGCATTGGATCCTGCAGTCGGCCAAAAGTTTCCAAAGCCAACTTGCACCATCTGTTGGAGTGAATGGTGCTTTCTGCAGTGCAGTGATCTCTTTGCTATTTTGTAAGCTGCCGAACAGACCACAAGCTGTTCTACATGAGGAACAGATTTCTTTACCTTCTTATTACCATGTCGCTGTCAGGACTGCCTGAATGGGGAGTTGATTTAGAAGCGGTTATGTCACGTTACGCTGGGCTGAGTTCTGACAGGGCTGCGAGCTGCAAATGTTGGGTAGGACAAGGTGAAGGTTCCATTGGGAAGCCAAGAGTTTGGGTAGCACCACATGCTGTGGAGTTGCGATCCAAAGTGTGTGCAGTTTTGCTCTGTAATTTCTCTGCCCAGTTAGCCTTATTGACCAGCTTGGCAACCAATTGGGCAAGAAGCCCTCTGGGGGAGGCCACAGGTGCACCCAAGCATTGGGATATGATGTCTGACACTGGGTGGCAGTAGGGTATATCAGTGGAGTTCTTGGACAGCTGATTGGAGCGGGGGACAGTTTTACGTTTGGGGTATCTTGAGGAGCCAGAGAAAAATGTTAAATTTCTCCCTAAATCTGCCCACAGCCCCTCTTGGTGGCTTGGTTTCCCAAGAGCTGGGAAACTCAACTAGCCAGAGGTAAATACACTAAGCAGCTTTAATCAGTGGCTGCCAACTTCACCAAAGCACTTAATTGGCGAATACACCTCCTCAGATTTGGTTAGCTCCTTGTCCCAATGCTCCATTTCCACTGAGCCAGGTAAAACCAGATTTGAGACTCAAAATTGTAATTTCAAACCCAATTCAGCCATTCCCCATAAAATGGGATTAGCGCATCATTAGCAGACTCGATGGGCCGAAGGGCCTTTTCTGCCCTGTATGATTCTATGGCTGGAATTTTACAGCCCCACCTACTACGGGAATCGGAGTGGGTGAGGGGCAGAAGATGGGAAGGTCTATTGACCTTGGGCAGGATTTTCCGGTTTTGGGACGTGCGTGGCCATAAAATCCCCCTCAGAGATCTTACCTTTTTGAAACAGGGGGGCTAAGATCCAGCTCAATTTGAGATCATTGGACAGAAGCAGGTCATCCAACTCCAGTGATCTCTGTTGGCCTCTACGCTCTACCCCCATTCTTCTGCAACCAGTTCGGTCAACATTTTATCCCTTTCTCCCTCATGTATTTCTCTTAACCGCATGTATGTTATTCATCACAATGACCTGTTATGGTCACGGGTTTCACATTCAAAGCAGTCTCTGGATAAAGAGGTTGTCCTAAATTCCCGATTAGATTTATTAGTGACTATTTCACATTTGCCACCTGTAATCTTTTACTCTACCACAAGTGACTCTTGGCTGCCCTGCCACAATTTACCCTCTATAAACTTGATCTCATCCAAAACTCAACAACCCTTCTCCAAACTCGCATCAAGTTCCATTTCTTTGTCAAAACCTATGTCTGCAAACTTGTTAGTCCACCCTCCGCCACCCACCCCCCACACCCCCCCCAGCCCCCTCCCCCGAGTCAAGACTTGACTTTACAATTCTCATCCTTGCTTTCAAATCCCCCCCTGGCCTTGCCGCCTCCCTGTCTCTGGGATCTCCTCCAGCTTCATGATCCTATGAGAAATCTGCATTCCTCATATTCTGGCCTGTTGCACATTCCCAGGTATTATGTTGCACTACTGGTGGCCATACTTCCTGCTGCCAAGGCCCAAGCACCAGAATTCCTTCTGTACATCTCTCCACGTACCTAACTCTCTCTTCTTCTTCAAGACTAAAACCTTCATCTTTCCTACTGCTCCTGTGAAACACCTCGGAAATGCTTTATTAACTGAAAGCATGATAGAATCATTGAAACCTGACAGTGCTGAAGGAGGCCATTCAGCCCATCGACCACAATCCCACCCAGGCCCTATTCCTGTAACCCCACATATTTATCCTGCTAATCCCTTAACATCAGGGTCAATTTAGTATGACCAATCAACCTAACCCGCACATCTTTGGGCTGTGGGAGGAAACCAGAGCACCTGAAGGAAACTCAAGCAGGTACAGGGGGAATGTGCAAACTCCACACGGTCACCCGAGGCTGGAATTGAACCCAGATCCCTGGCGCTGTGAGGCAGCAGTGCTAACCACTGTGCCAACGTGCTGCCCCCTCTAAACAGCATCTTACCCAGGCCTAATCCCCACTGCCCTATCCCTGTGCATTTATTTTTCATTTCATCAATCCTATACATCTTTGGATTGTGGGAGGAATATAAATATAAATAAATAAAAATAAATATAAGTTGCTGTTATCATGTGCTCTATCAAATAACTTTATTATCTTAAATACCGCATTGAATTGCCTCTCAGCTTCTCTTTTCCAGAGGAGAGATTTCCAATCTGTTCAGCTTCGCCTGATATGTTTATCCTCTCAGATTCAGGATCATCCCTGTGAATTCTTTTTGCAATGCTCCTTCAAGCTCTCTATTAAATGGAGACCAGGTCAATGTGCAGCATTCCTCATAACATTTCATACATAGCATCATTTCTCTGCTTCTCCATTTTACGCCCCGAGATTTGAATTCCAACACTGGTTTACAATTTTTATGGACTTAGCAATCTGCCTTTTACTGATCCTTTTAGCTGTATTCCCTGATGCTCCTTTAGCCCGCTCAGCCTCTTGTTATCTGAGCTATCTGTGTGACGTCCATATTTATAAAATCACAGAATTCTTTCAGTGCATAAGGAGGCCATTCAGTCCATTGAGCTTGCACTGACACTCCCAGAGAGCATCCCACCCAGCCTGCCCCCCTCCGCCTCCCCTCCTTACGTGACTCAGTATCACATTTCACTTTGTACTGCTTGCTGTGAAATGCCTTGAGAAGTTCTATTCTGAAAAGGCACTGTATAAGTTTAAGTGGGTGCTGTTATTGAAATTACTTTTTGGAGTTTACGCTTCAGAGATCATAAGATTGTAAGAACCGCAAAAGGTCATTCTGATCTGAAATCCTGTTCCTTCATTCAGGTCCCATATTTTCCAATTTTTATTTGTTCGAAGTGATCCATGCGCACATAGCCTTTGATGTAACACAGATCAATCCAGTACCCTTTAAATATTTCAAACTGTGTCACAAGTTGCCATTATATCCCCTTGAGCTGATGGTTGAGAACTGGTTTCTTAATTTATAAAGTGTTGGCACTTTGGGGAATTGCATTCTCAACTTACTCCTTGTGACACTGAAACTAGCCCTGACATAAGAATCATGGTCTACGTGGTCACTCTGCCCATTGTACCTTCGACACAATAGCTGCCTCACAGCGCCAGAGACCCGGGTTCGATTCCCGGCTTGGATCGCTGCAATTTTCCTCCAGATGAGCCGGCTTCCTCCTATAGTCCAAAGGCATGCTGGTTACATGCATTGGCCATGCTAAATTCTCCTTCAGTGTATCCGAACAGGCACCAGAGTGTGTCGACTAGGGGATTTTCACAGCAACTTCGTTGCAGTGTTAATGTAAACCCGTTGTAACTAATAAATAAATAAGCTTAAATAAACTTAAAAAAAATTAATCCCATTCCCCCTTCTCTTTATCCATGGTATTGTTACTCAGGAGGACAATCTTATTTTTTCCTTGCTCCCACGCATCTGGTTACGATGAGATTTCTGCTTCAACTAACCAGCACACTAATCTCAACCCTTGATAGAATATTGAATGTATTTGAGATCACGTACCTACCGACTCAAGAACAGCTTCTTTCCTGCTGCCGTCAGACTTTTGAATGGACCTGCCATATATTAAGCTGATCTTTCTCTACACCCTAGCTGTGATTAGAACACTACATTCTGCACCATCACCTTTCCTGCTCCACTATGTACTCTATGAACAGTATGCTTTGTCTGTATAATGCAAAGAAACAATACTTTTCACTGCATACCAATACATGTAACAATGATAAATCAAATCAAATCAAAATGCTGTCCACATAGGATGGAATTTTCCTGTCCTGCTCATAGCAGGGATTGTAATGGGTAGGACAGAAAATTTGACAGACAATTTAAAAGTCTATCGACATCTGTAGGAAATTTTCAGTCTTGGGGTTTGCGTGGCCAGAAAATCCCACCCTTAAAATCCTAAAGAGATTTTCTTGACTTCTTTTCCCCTTTCCATTTTTTTTCCTTTTCTTCCCTTCAATCCTCCTTATGTCATCTCTCCTGATATTCTTTCTCCAAAAGTTATTTTAGGAACATTGAAACAAGGAGAGGTCATTGAGTCGTTCACAAATGTTCAATGTGATGATGGCAAATTTGTGACTCTACTCCATGTAGCAAGCTTTGCCCCAGTGCTTTAGCACTGCTGCCTCACAGTGCCAGGGACCCCGGTTCAATTCCCGGCTTGGGTCACTGTCTATGTGGAGTTTGCGTATTTTCCTCATGCCTGCGTGGGTTTCCTCTGGGTGCTCCGGTTTCCTCCCACAGTCCAAAGATATGTGGGTTAGGTGGATTTGCCATGCTAAATGCCCCTTAATGTCAGGAGGACTAACTCGAGTAGATACATGGTGTTGTGGAGATAGGGCCTGGGTGGGATTGTGGTCAGTGCAGCATCGATGAGCTATGTAGTTTCCTTCCGCACTTTCAGATTCTATAATTCTATGAACCTTGAATATTGGTAAACAAAAATCTATCAATCTCAGATTGAAAATTAATCTAGTCTCAATTATCTTTTGCGAGGGTTCCAAACTTTTGTCACCATTTAATAAGCGG
This sequence comes from Carcharhinus amblyrhynchos, assembly GCF_965287045.1. Classification (NCBI taxonomy): domain Eukaryota; kingdom Metazoa; phylum Chordata; class Chondrichthyes; order Carcharhiniformes; family Carcharhinidae; genus Carcharhinus; species Carcharhinus amblyrhynchos. The sequence goes on from NC_137334.1 coordinate 85,798,207, forward strand.
CAATGTGGTGCATTGACAACGTTTTTACCTCTCAGCCAGAGGCTTTATCTCTTGGCCAAGACTTGTTGGCCACAGGAGTGTTCATGATCCAGGATTCCTTTTGCCACCTCTCCACTATTTCTCAAAGGGAAAGAATTATATGTGAAGACATCTCCTTCTTAAAAACACCTTTTAAGAATGCAGGCATTGAGTAATTTTGCTTGTGAAACATCAACCTTTAATTTTCAGACTGTGCCTTTTAGTTGCAGATTCCCAATCAGCAGAAATACATTTGTTTTGTACTCGGGTTATCAGTTCCCATTAATACTTTCCAAATGCTAATCGAATCACACTGTGGTGATTGTCCCTTTAAGGCCAACACAGCAGAAGAGGGTTAGCTGGCTTGGGTCACCAATTGAGACTCAGAGTTGGTATTCACCCCAGGGAGTGAACTCCTCTTGAGGCGGGAGACATGGTGAGAGCTTGGTCAGTCATGAGGCAGCTGTTTTCTTATTAAGAAATCCTTCTTTGTTTTCAAAAATGCAGACTCAGAATGCACATCATTATATGCCCATTCTAGAATTCAAGGAACACGACCTTAGTTTGTGTCAGCTTTGCTTGTAATCCCCCAGACATCATTCTGGTGAATTCATTATCTCTTAGTTCTTTTACTTCATGCCCCTTATTTCACCTTGTCTTAATTTTCACAGGAGAGATTTGGCCCTTGTTGTATTTTATCTCATCTTTTGTGAATATCAACTCCACTATCTTCCCATTACAGCGCTGAGAATCATACAAATAACAGTGCAAAATAACCTGTGGCAGTGCTATATCCTTAACTGTAACTTTTTACTCAAATCCCATACCCCAGTTCTATTTTTATCTCCTTTTAAATCCCTCTTTTTCAATGTCCTCACCAGTTCCAGCTCCAATGACAATATTGTTCCTGCAAGAGGAAAGTGAGCATTTATTGCAAGGGGAATGGAAAAAAAGGGAGGGACATTTTGCTGAGGAAACTATAAAGAACAAAGTAAATGTGGGGTGGCTCTGTGGCACAGTGGTTAACACTGCTGCCTCACAGCGCCAGGGGCCTGGGTTCAATTCCCGGCTTTGTGTTACTGTCTGTGGGGAGTTTGCATGTTCTCCCCATGTCTGCGTAGATTTCCACAGGGTGTGCCGGTTTCCTCCCATAGTCCAAAGATGCGCTGATTAGGTGGCTTGGCCATGCTAAATTGTCCCTCAGTATCAGGGAGGCTAGCTAGTGTAAATCCCTCAGGTTGTGGGGATAGGGCCTGGGTGAAGTTGTGGTCGGTGCAGACTTGTTGGGGTGAATAGCTTTCTTCTGCACTGTAGGATTCGATAAGAAAGAGAGGGAACAGGCCCTTTGGCCCACCAAGTCTGTGCCAATACAAATGTCTCTCCATTTTCCTGCCTCTGCTTGGTCCATATCCCTCCACTCCCAGCTTATTCTTGTACCTATCCAGATGCCTCTTGAATGTTGTTATAGAATCTGCTTCCACCACCTCCTCCGGGAACGCGTTCCAGGCATCCTCTACCCACTGTGTGAAAAACTTGCCCCTTAGATCTCTTTATTCTTTCCCTCTCTCACTTTCATTCTATGCCTCCGAGTAATTGACCCTTTGAACCTGGGAAAAAGACTCTGACTGTCCACTTTATCCAAACCTGTCATAATCTTGTAAAACTCTATCAGGTTCCCCCTCAACCTCTACTGCTCCAAGGAAAGCAATCCAAGTTTGTTCAACCTATCTTCCTAGTCTATGGACAAAATTTTCCCATTCTGTCCGCCGTAGTGGGCGGGACATGAACTATGTGAAGGCCTGTTGACCTCGAGTGGGATTTTCCAGCACTGGGGAAGGTCGGCCAGAAAACCTACCCTCTACCTGGGATACCATGTACAGGTTTGATCTTTTGTTTGAAAAAAATATGAACATTTACATTTGAAGCAGGTCAGAGAAGGTTCACCGGACTCATTCTTGGAGGATGGGCTTTCTTATGAAGAAAGGTTGAATAGGTTGGGCCTACATCCATTGGAGTTTAAAGAATGAGAGGTGATCTTGTTAAAGGGGAGGTTGATCCCCTCTCTGAGTATGAACACCTAATCACTCAAAGAGAAGTACCCCCCCTTCATAATCTGTTAAAAGCATGTGAGAAATAATACAATCTGCTTTTCAGCAACTTTTAGTGGTTAAATCAAAATAACTACCTGAGACTCTCTCTGCAAAGCAACAAATAACACTTTATTTATCTAACAGTGAACAGGTTAACTAAATTATTAACAAACTGAATAAAACACTATTCTAATGAAATGCTGTTTAGATAAATACATTTCTCACTTATTAACAAAAAATTTTGTTAGTCACTCTCAAAATATAACCAGGTTTTATCTTCTGGAATTTTCTGTCTTCTTTGCTGTCTTCACTGTTGAGATGAAGCTTTCTTTTAAGACATAAATGAGCTGTGACAGAGGTAGTTGCTGCATCAGAGAGCAGATACTGACTATCTCGCTTTCTATTGCAGGGAGGCTGTCTCTAGGCTTCTGCACTGTTGTCCCTAGTGTCTCCAGGAACCTGGATGAAAATTCCACTTGGCCTCTGACCATAGGCCTTGATTTGGCTGCCACCCACTTGCAGGCAGGCTCTACAAATCCTCTCTCATCCCCAGGAAAATGACGGAGAGTGGGATGAACCCAGCGGGAAACTCCGCACCCATCACCTCCCTGCTCAATGCCTAATGGGCACTAAAATGTCCCCTTTAGTGTCAGGACATGAATATTTGACCATTGAACCAATCAATTAAAACTTAGTCCAAAGTGATACCTTTACTTCTCAATTAACACCGATCTTTACTTTTCAAAGTCTGACATGCAAAAAGCAAACTCCCTTTACAATAACTCCAGGAGTCGGCTGTGAAGGAACCGGTGCTTTTATTATATAAAATGAAAATAAACAAGAGCCACAAACCTGCCCCAAGATTGTGGATGATCTTTATCCTCAGCTTCACCTTCCCATCCTATCTCTATATTCTTTAACAGGTGGGAGATGGGAAAATTGTTGTAATGCTGAGTTTCTGGATTAATAGTCTAGCAATAGTGCCACTCAGCCATCACCTCCACTTAGGGATGAGCACGGTGGCACAGTGATTAGCACAGCTGCTTCACAGTGCCAGGAACCCGAGTTCGGTTTCCGGCTTGGGCCACTGTCTGTGTGGAGTTTGCAGATCCCCCCATTGTCTGCGTGGGTTTCCGTTGGGTGCTCTGGTTTCCTCCCACATGTCAAAGATGTACTAGTTAGGTGGATTGGCCGTGATAAATCACCCATTAGTGTCAGGGGGATTTGCAGGGTAAATATATGGTGTTACAGAGATAGGACCTGGGTGGGATTGTTGTTGGTGCAGGCTCAATGAGCCAAATGGCCTCCTTCTGCACTCCAGGAGTTCTACAATTCTATGAAATGCTGGCTTGCCAATGACATCCACATTCCATGAAGGATACAACAGAAACCTATCAAGCACTGTTTTGCTGAAATTGTAAAGGGTGTTGGTGAGGCCACACCTGGAGTACTGTGTGCAGTTTTGGTGTCCTTATCTGAGGAAGGATGCTGTTGATATTGAGGGAGTACAGTGAAGGTTTACCATGCTGATTGTCATTTGAGGAGAAGCTAAATTGGTTACGATTAAACTCACTGGAGTTTAGAAGAGTGAGGGGGGATCTCTTAGAAACTTATCAAATTCTAGGTTCAGAACGAGTGTTCCCAATGGTGGGGGGAGTCCATAACTAGTTCGTTGTTTGAAGGAGTAAACCTTTCAGAACTGAGGTGAGGAAAAATTTCTTCACCCAGAGAATAGTGAATGTGTGGAACTCATGACCACAGAATGTAGTTGAGGTTAAAACGTTGTGTGATTTCAAGAAAAAATTAGATATAGCTCTTGAGGCTAAAGTCATCAACTGATACAGGAAGGAGTGGGGATCAGAATATTGAATTTGATGATCAGCTATGATCAAAATAAATAGTGGAGCAGCTCAAAGGGCTGAATGGCCTACTCCTGCTTCTAGTTTCTATGTTGCTATGTTACTTTCTCGAGTACACTCAATAAGTGTCGGGTAGAGTATTTGATGCTCAGTTTGTGATTCTGAGGCAAATTCATGAATCAGAAATCCCATCACAGAGCTTCATGCGATGGAAACCAATGTCGGGAATTCATCTGTGGAGCTTAACATAGATCCCGTGCAGTTTACTGTTGAAAGGAGAAAGCAAGAGGCACTTCATTTGTTGGGTCCTTTCTTTGAGCAAAAGAAATAGCAATTTAAATCTAACGTCTGTATTAGAAGTTATGGGAGGAATACTAATACATCATGAAATATAAGATCCATGAGAGTATAATCTCTTCATTGATGTATAACGTGTTACATTCTGGGCTAATATATGTGAATCAAAATATTAGCAAATATAATTAGGCATCTGAAACAGGACAATGTCTCCTCAGCTTCTTGCAATGAAAATAAGGATAATATTTGTTTTTGAAGCTCTTATCTAGGAGTAACCGCGTATGTATTATGCTCAGGCGAGACAAACATTTTAAACCTCCTGCTTTTAACCAATTTTCTCAATATTTTCAAACACTATTGCTCCACATATCAGCAAAATACACACCAAAATGGAACCTTTTTTCAAGTTGACCTACAGCCCCCTTCCATGTTTTGTCATGGTGAACCTGCCTTGAGAAGAAAAAGCATGTATAATTTTTCTTCCATGCGGTAGGACTGAGTAAATTGGAAGTGATTCCATTTCCAGTGAAAGCAATGTGAAACAGGGCCATGAGTGTTAAAAAAAAAGATCAGAAACGCAGAATATTGTGGATATTGGAAATCTGATTTTTGCAATGAGTTTTTTATTTATGACATATGTACATTTCTGGCTAGGACAGCATTTATTGCAACAGCGTGTCTGACAGGGCGGTACGGTGCCACAGTGTCTAGCTCTACTGCCTCACAGTGCCATGGGTTCGATTCTCGGCTTAGGTGACTGTGTGGAGTTTGCACATTCTCCCTGTGTCAGTGTTGATTTTTTCCGGCTGTTCCGGTTTCCTCCCATAGTCCAAAAAACATGCTGGTTAGATGCACTGGCCATGCTAAATTCACTCCCCGCGTCCTCAAACAGGTGCTGGAGTATGGTGACTAGGGGATTTTCACAGTAACTTAATTGCAGTGTTAATGTAAGCCTACTTGTGATACTAATAAATATGAAGAAAAGCATATGTGGAGAGAAAATTGAGCTACCATTTTGAGCCTCGATGACCCCTCGATAGGACTGAAATGTTGGCTTTGTTCTCTCCTCACAGCTGCTGTCAGACCTGCTGCGATTTTCCAGCATTTTCTGTTTTTATTTCAGATTCCAGCATCCACAGTATTTTGCCTTTCTCTAACACTTATTGCCTATCCTTCCCTAATTGTCCCGAGATAGTGATGGTAGGCTGTTTTCTTGAACTGTCGCAATCCATATGATGTTGGTTAGGAAGTGAGCTTTAGAATTTTGACCCAATGGCAGTGAAGGAACGCCAATATTGTTCCAACTCAGGACGGTGGCCTAGAGGGGAACTTGCAGGTGGTGGTGTTCCCATGTATCAACTGCCATAGAATCATAGAATCTACAGTGCAGAAGGAAGCATCATGCCTACACCGACAACAATCCCACTCAGGTTCCATCCCCATCATCCCACATATTTACCCTTCTAATCCCCCTGACACTAGGGTCAATTTAGCCTATCATTCTAACCTGCACATCTTTGGACAATGGGAGGAAACTGGGTGTGCCTTTATATGCCCTTCTCCCATCAGAACTTTCCACACATCTGATGAAGGAACAGCGTTTCCGAAAGCTTGTGGGTTTACTATCAAAAAAAAAGTTGGACTTTAACCTGGTGTTGTGAGACTTCTTACTGTGTTTACCCCAGTCCAACGCCGGCATCTCCACATCAAAACTGGAACACCCAGAAGAAACCCATGCAGACACGGGGAGAACGTGCAAACTCCACACAGGCAGTCACCCAAGCCGGGAATCGAACCCAGGTCCCTGGCGCTGTGAGACAGCAGTGCTAATCACTGTGCCACTTCCCCCTCCCTGTCCTTATCCCTTGAGGTCATTGAGGTCACAGGTTTGGAAAGTGCTAACGAAGGAGCCTTGGTGCGTTGCTGCAGTGAGTCTTGTAGATGGTACACACTGCTACCACTATGCTTCAGTGGTGGTGGGAATGGGTGTTGAAGCTGGTGAATGGGGTGCCAATTGAGATGGTTGATCTGTCACCAATTGTATCAGGGTTCTTGAATATTGTTAGAGCTGCACTCGTTCAGGCAAATAGGAAAGGGACAGGGTGTTATGGGAGGAAAGCGGGTGCAGGGGTGGAGTATCTGAGGAGTGGGTCAGGGTATAGTGAATGGAATGTTCTTTTCAGAATAATGAAAAGGAGGAAAGGGAACAACGTGTTGGTGACAAATAGTAGCACAGTAGGTGGCGCTCTGCCTCACAGCGCCAGGGACCCCAGTTTGATTCCCAGCTTGGGGTCACTGTCTGTGCGGAGTCTGCATGATTTCCCCGTGTCTGCGTAGGCTTCCTCCTGGATGCTCCGGTTTCCTCCCACAGTTCGAAAGATGTGCGGGTTAGGTGCATTATCCATGGTAAATTCTCCCTCAGTGTACCCGATCAGGTGCTGGAGGTGACTAGGCGATTTTCACAGCAACTTAATTGAAGTGTTAATGTAAGCCAACTTGTGACATAAATAAAAAAACAAACCATTGTAAGAAGTCATGTAATTGCTAATTTATGCTAAGTCTAGACCAATTAACAGAATTTTCACTACATGCTTAAACTGTGACATTATTTAAAGATTTTAAGTTTATTTATTGGTCACAAGTAAACTTACATTAACACTGCAATGAAATTACTGTGACCCAGTCACTACATTCCAACGCCTGTTCAGCTGCACTGAGGGACAATTTAGCATGGCCAATGCACTTAACCAGCACGTCCTTCAGACTGTGGGCGGAAACTGTGGCACCCGGAGGAAACCCACACCGACACAGGGAGAACGTGCAGACTCTGTACAGACAGTGACCCAAGCTGGGAATCGAACCCTGATCCCTCATGCTGTGACGCAACAGTGCTAACCACTGTGCCACTGTGTCGCCCCACCGCTTGATGGATGTCACATATGTTCAGTTGGACCAACCTGTAATTGCAACATGTCCAATTATATGGTTCATTTTTCAGATACACTGAGGTGTCTTGGTAGCTGTTATGTACTTGTCTACTTTGCTTTCAGTGCTGTCTACCACTTCCACTCACTTACCAGGAGTTAGGGAATTATTCTAAAGCTCATCCATTGAATCCTTCATTTCCACTCCATTTCCTCTGCTGTTACTGGTCCCGTAGGACATTTTTTCTACCGATTGTACAATGGTTTGCTTGTATCTATTACAGAATGCTACTTTGCGCTGATATCATTGCCACACATGGTGCGGGGGGATGGGGCGGGGGGTGGGGTGGTGTGAATGTGACTGAATAGAATGGCTTCCTATTATACCCACTCTTCCAGCTCTGAAGCTCGTTGACGGCAATCAGCAAATTGAACTGACAGCAAAACCTGCTTCGCAACACTTGTGGTTTCTGTAATCTGGCTGAGATAATGTTTTATGTACAGGCAGAATTTTCCAGCCCTTGTTTCTCTGTACCAGAGAGATTTAGGTTGCTGAACTAATAATCCACCAACCTAGAGCAATGCTCTGGGGTTAGCACATACAAGAGTACACCTTAGGAATAGGCCCTTCAGCCCACAGCGTTGTGCCAAACGTGACGCCAAATTGGCCCATGTCTCTCTATTCCTTGCATATTCATGTACTTATCTAAAAGCCCCTTAAAGAACCCTATTGTATCTGCCTCCACCACCATCCCAAGCAGCACCTACCATTCTGTCTAAAACCCTTGCCCTTTATATCCCCTTGAAACTTTCTCCCTCCCACGTTAAGTGCATGCACCCTAGTGTTAGACATTTTATTTACTTAGTTATATATATTAGTGTCACAAGTAGGTTAGCATCAACACTGCAATGAAGTTACTGTGAATAAATTCTGACCGTCAACCCAATCTATGCCTCTCATAATTTTATAGACTTCTATCTCCCCTCAGCCTCTGCCACTCCGGAGAAAACCATCCTAGTTTGTCCAGCCTCTCCTTATAGCTCATACTCTCTAATCCAGGCAGTATCCTGGTAAACCTCTTTGTCACCCCCTCCAAAGCCTCCACACCCTTCCTGTAATGTGGCATCCAGATCTGAACGCTTACTCTAAGTGTAGCCTAACCAAAGTTTGATAAAGCTGCAACATGACATCCCAACTCTTGTACTCGATACCAGATTCGAATCCCACCATAGTGGATGATAAACTGTCCTGTGGCACGCGTGGATGAGCTGAAACACACATAGATGAGCTGAAACACGCATGGGTGAGCTGAAACACCTCCCGCTGGTGGAATCCTCTTGTCTTACTGAAGGTGAACCCCCCCTCCTCCCCACTTCCAGGTGGAATGGGCTAGCCTCCCAGAAATGGCATAGACAACGCCGACATCTCCACATCACATTGCAGTACACAGTGAGATGAGGGAGAACCAACAGAACTGGGTATTTGGATTTTCAGAAAGCTTTTGATAATTTGATTTGATTTAATTTGATTTGTTATTGTCACATATATTAACATACAGCGAAAAATATTGTTTTTTGCACGCTATACAGAAAAAAAACTACCATTCATAGAGAATGAAATGAGAGAGTGCAGAATGTAGTGTTACAGACAAAGCTAGGGTGTAGAGAAAGATCAACTTAATGCAAGGTAAGTCCATTCAAAAGTCTGACAGCAGCAGGGAAGAAGCTGTTTTTGAGTCAGTTGGTACACAACCTCAGACTTTTATATCTTTTTCCCAATGGAAGAAAGTGGAAGAGAGAATGTCTGGGGTGCATGGGATCCTTAGTTACGCTAGTTGTTTTGCTGAGGCAGTGGGAAGTGTAGACAGAGTCAATGAATGGGAACCTGGTTTGTGTGATGGATCAGGCTCTAAGATCACCCTCTGAGCCTCCTACGCTCCAGGACAAAAATCTTATCCTAGCCAGTGTCTCCTTATTACTCAAACCATCAAGTCTTGGTAGCATCCTGGTAAGTCTTTTCTGTACTCTTTCTAGTTTAATAATAATGTAATATTCCCAAGTTTGCTGATGAGATTATATGTGAATGGTGGTGAGGATGTTAAAAGGGAAGTTCTGCCCACAGTTTGTTTCGCCCATTGCCTCTGCCGACCTCACTTGCTCCATTTATCAGCCATGGCTCAGCTCGTAGCTTTGGGTAGAAGATCCATTCCAAAGACATGAGCCCAGAACTCTAGCCTGTCACTCCTGCACATGACTGAGGAGGTGCTGATTGGCAGGTATGACTTTAAACCACCGTCCCATTTGCCCTTTGAGGTGAACATAAAAAGATCCTTCAGGGGAGTTATCTCCAAGTCCTGATCAATAATTACATGATGTGGAGATGTCGGTGTTGGACTGAGGTAAACACAATAAGAAGTTTCACAACATCAGGCTTTATTTGGTAGCCCAAGCCACAAGCTTTCAGAGCACTGCTCCTTCATCAGGTGAGTGGGAGTTCATTTTACAAACAGGGCATATAAAAACACAAACTCAGTGTACAAAATAATGGTTGGAATGCGAGTCTTTACAGGTGATCAAGTCTTAAAGATACAGACAACATGAGTGGAGAGAAGGTGAAGCACAGGTTAAAGAGATGTGTATTGTCTCCAGCCAGGACAGCCAGTGAGATTTTGCAAGCCCAGGCAAGTTGTGGGGGTTACAGACAGTGTGACATGAACCCAAGATCCTGGTTGAGGCCGTCCTCGTGTGTGCGGAACTTGGCTATCAGTTTCTGCTCAGTGATTCTGCTTTGTCATGTGTTGTGAAGGCATTCACCTCTCCTGATGAAGGAGCAGTGCTCTGAAAGCTTGTGGCTTGTGCTACCAAATAAACCTATTGGACTTTAACCTGGTGTTGTGACACTTTTTATAATGATTACATCTCAGCCAATATCTCTGAACAGATTATCTGGTGATTATGCTTGCCACAGAGGGAGCACAGTGAAGGGTCACCAGACTGGTTCCAGGGATGGCAGGATTGTATGAGGAGGGATTGTGGTGAGTGGGCCTGAGTTCACTGGAGTTTAGAAGAATGGGAGGAATTAGAATGTGTAACATTCTGACAAAATTGGACAGACTGGATGCAGGGATATTGTTTCCTTTGGCGGGTGGGGGTGGTGTTGGTGGTCTAGAACAAGGGGCCACAGCCTCAGGATATTGGGTAGGACTAAGATGCGGAGAGATTTCTTCATTCAGAGGGTCATGAACCTGTAGAATTCTCGACCGCAAAAAGCTCTGGAGGCATTGAATATATTTCAGAAGGAAATAAACAGATTTCTAGATTTTAAAGGTATCAAGAGGAGGGTGCTGGAGTATGACGCTGAGATGGAAAGAATCAGCCATGATCAGATTGAGTGATGGGGCAGACTCCAAGGTCTGGATGGCCTAGTCCTGCTCCTATTTTCTGTTTCGACCTTTACCACATTGCTGTTTCCATGTGCAAACTGTCGGAAACTTTCCTACATCAGAACAGCAGCTTCATTTCAAAAGAAGATACTTAATTGGCTGTAAAGCACCTTGGGATTTCTTTTTGTCTTGATTACCACATATGCTATTTTTGCGCATTTCTCTCTGCACACTGCAACCACCCTTCATTTGGCAGCAACTAGATGCTGCAGAAACTCAATGGCAATTATCCTCTGCTAAACTTTAACAGCGATAAGTCAGCTTGGGTTGAGTCAGCCTTAATGCTCAGTGACATTCAGTCATTCAAACTCCGTCAATCAATCCACATTAAAATGTGCCAGCAGCCAGTCAATCTGTCTTAAACCTCGGCAGTTGTCAATCAGCGGTGAAATTCACCAGATGTAAGTCAATGCCCATTAAAACTCACCTCGGATCAGTCAGTCAATCTATGTGTGCCGCAGTCAGCCAGCTTGCAGTAACATTCAGCAGCAGACTTGGTTAACTAATTTCCATTTTAGGTCGCAAATGTCGAGCTGGGTGCCACCAACACCACCCCCACCCGTCAAAGGAAACGATATCCCTGCATCCAGTCTGTCCAATGTTATACATTTTAATTCCTCCCATTCTTCTAAACTCCAGTGAACTCCGGCTCAGTCAACCCAATCCCTCTTCATACAATCCTGCCATCCCTGGAATTGGCCTGGTGAGCCTCTGCTGTACTCCCTCTATAGCACCGTTATGGGATTTAATGGGATTGGGGGTTATAGATAGGCCTGGTAGATAAGGATATGATCGGCGCAACTTGTGGGCCGAAGGGCCTGTTTGTGCTGTAGTGTTCTATGTTCACAATGGTCAGCACTGTTGCTTCACAGCTCCAGGGACCTGGGTTCGATTCCCAGCTTGAGTAACAGTCTGTGTGGAGTTTGCCCATTCTCCTCATGTCTGCGTGGGTTTCCTTTGGATGCTCCAGTTTCCTCTCACATTCCCAAAGATGTGTGGGTTAGGTTGATTGGCCATGTTAAAATTAACCCTTAGTGTCCTGAGATGTGTAGGTTAGAGGGATTAGTGTGTAAATGTGTAGGGATATGAGGGTAGGGACTGGGTGGGATTATGGTCGGTGCAAATTTGATGGGCCAAATAGCGTCTTTCTGCACTGTAGGGTTTCATTATCCAAACCGCGTGCAGGGGTAATTTCATCTTTTGTGATAACAAAATTCGATTGGTAGCCATAATGTGGAGATGTTGGTGTTGGACTGGGATGGGCACAGTAAGGAGTCTCACAACACCAGGTTAACTCACTCACTCACCTGATGAAGGAGCGGTGCACTGAAAGCTCGTGCTACCAAATAAACCTGTTAGATTTCAGCTTGGCGTTGTGAGACTTCTTACAAAACTCGATTGAAATGAGAATGGCGAAGGATGTAAGATGTTATGTCAGTTATAGCCCATCTCACAAAATCGCGGTTCACCCAGCTAGTCAAGGGTTACACCCAGATGGTCAAGCTTCCCCCATTGAGGGCGGAATTAACCCATAATCTGTCAATGTCAGGTTCAAACTGAAAACAAGTATGGATCTCTCGATGCACAGCTGAGTTGTCACTCCAGACTTCCTGGTATACAATGCACAGAAAATCTGGGAATGTGGTTTGCATCGCTACTCTGGTTGGGTCTTCCTGCTGCTTCAGAAAAGCAGTTAGCACAATCCAGGACCCCACGCACCCCGGACATACTCTCTGCTTCTGCTGGGGAAAAGATAGAGAAGTCTGAGGTCATGTACCAACCGACTCAAGAACAGCTTCTTCCCTGTTAGACTTTTGACAGGACTTACCTCACATGAAGTTGATCTTTCTCTACACCCTAGCTATGGTTGTAACACTACATTCTGCACTCTCTCCTTTCCTTCTCTATGAACAGTACGCTTTATCTGAAAAGCGCGCAAGAAACAATACTTTTCACTGTATGTTAATACATGTGACAATAATAAATTAAATCATATCAATTGAGGCTGGAATTGAAGCTGGGTCGCCGGCTCTGTGAGGCAGCATTGGTGACCACTTTGCCACCGTGCCACTCATCATTGCACTGGATTTTTATGCATCTGGATTTTTCCATGTGGGAGTGCGCTGCCCATCAGGTGATAGAAATGATTTAGGCCAGGAGAGGGACAAGCATCATTTTGTTCCTCAGCAAAGAGAAGCAAAATGAGAGGGCGTGCGACTTTGCCTGGATAGCGGGAATCCTAATGGTGTAGGATGCCATTGACCGCCCATATGCAGATCAGCGGTTCCCCCACATCGATAAGCTATCGGGAAACCACAATATCTATCATTCTCTCATATCACAATTGCTGTGTGATCATGCAGAGACTATAATGAGCCCAGCTAGCCACTATGTTGCCTTTATTCTGGAGTAGCTTGATGTTCCTCCCTTAATCACACGTCAACAGATCTCATTGGAGGTCTAGGTCTGTTCATCCCTTTATCGGAGTATAGTCCCATCCCAGTTCCAGGGAAGTCTCCATGCAGACACGTTGGAGTTGGTTTCCCAACCAGTGGTTCTAAATTTAGGTGCCAACGTTCCACTTCGTCATTCGCAACAAGGGCTAAATATTTCAGCGCATAGTCTCAGTCGGAGGATTGTGTATTTTTGAAATTCTCTCCGAGAATGCGATGGATGTTCAGTAGTTGAACACCATGACAGTTGAGATTGATAGCTTTTTGGCCATTAAGGAAATCAAGGGTCTGCAAAGGTGAAGAGGGAAAGTGGATTTTTTAAAAACTTCATTCATGGGATTTGGGCATTGCTGGTTGGGCCAGCTGAGTGGACAGTTTAGAGGATATCTCAGAGTCAACCACATCACTGTGGTTCTGGAATCACATGTTGGCCAGACCAGGTAAGGATGGCATATTTCCTTCCTGAAAGGGGAAGGCAAACGAGATGGGTTTTTATAACAATCGACAATGGTTTCATGGTTGTAATTACACTTCTAAGGCAAGATTTTTTTATTGAATTCAAATTTCACCATTTGTCACAGTGGGATTTGAACCCTGGTCTTCAGAGCATGACACTGGGTCTCTGAATTACTAGTCCAGTGACAATACCATTATGTCACCACCTCCCTCTCAAGTAACCACCTTCGCCTGTGGAAGTTGAGGAATAAGGTCACTCATGCTCTTATTGAGTAGCTGAGCAGATTCAAGAGGTTGAATGGTCTCTTTGTGTTCCTATTGCTTATCATCTTAAGTGACTATGTTGACAAGAAGGGAACCACCTGGCGTACTGGGCATTGCTGACATACCAACTCTTAGGACCATGTCTGAAGGTCAAAGGTGGCTGTGAGCAAGCAGAAGGTGGTCCTTAAAAGATACATAGACCAACATCAAAATGACTGGTACAGGGGAGGAGGGGCTGTGGGGGCATTCACAACACCCATTATGTTCTTCAACACCTGTCTCAATATCCATGAAAACCCTTTCCATTTTAGTTTGATTGTTGCAATATTAAAATAACTCCTACGTTGTCCAGATCACCAGCAACATGTCCTGGCCCCCCCATACCGACACTACAGTTACAAAAATCCACCAATGCCCCTTACTTTCTCAGAAGACTAAGGAAATTTGGCATGTCAGCTATGACTCTCACCAATTTTTATAGATCCACCGTAGAAAGCATTCTTGCTGCTTGTATCACAGCTTGGTATGGCTCCTGCTCTGCCCAAGGCCACAAGGATCTACAAAGGTTGTGAATGTAGCCCAATCCATCATGCAAACCAGCCTCCCATCCATTGGCTCTGTCTACATTTCCCAATACTTCAGCAAAGTAACCAGCATAATTGTGGAGCCAACACACCCCGGGCTTTTTCTCTTCCACCTTCTTCCGTGGGGAAAGATACAAAATTTTGAAATCATGTACCGACCGACTCAAGAACAGCTTCTTCCCTGCTGCTGTTAGACTTTTGAATGCACCTACCATTAAGTTCATTAAGTTGATCTTTCTCTACACCTAAGCTATGACTTACATTCTGCACTATCTTGTTTCCTTCTCTATGAATGATATGCTTTGTATAGTATGCAAGAAACAAAACTTTTCACTGTACACTAATACATGAGACAATAATAAATCAAATCAAATTTTATTGTGGTCTTGGGCAGAGCAGGAGACATGATAAGGCAAAATTTTGTGGGAAACTACAAAATATAGTGGACCAGATGACAGAAAGCAATGCCATGAACTGGATTCCTCCACAGATGTATTTTCCAATGAGTGGTTCTAAATAGTTGAGGAACAGCAGATGAGTTTTGACATGGGCTGACATTGAGTGAGTTTTATCACTGACCAGCGATGAGTGAGTCTGACAGCAGGTGAGTATTAACAGATGTTGGCAATCAGTTTGTTCCAACTCAGACTGACAGCAGGTATGTTGGGCTGACAGTGCTTGAGTTTTGATGCGGTTGACAGTAATTGAGTTTAACACAGGTTGTGTAGTCGATGTGTTTTAAAACAGGTTGACACTGCTTGGGCTAAGAATTCACTGAGGCTCCTTTCCGGCTTTGAGAGGGTCATGATTCACTGTTGAGGGAGGCAGAAGCAAGCTTTTATTGCTTTCTCATCCCAATGATTTCTCCATGCAACGCATGGTTGTATGGCTTAGAGAGCCTAAGCACGTAGTCCAACCAGCCTTTGGTTCTTAAAGACAGTCTGTCCCTCTTAAAGAAGGGCTCCATTGAATCAAAGGACGTTACTGCCTGTCACTGCTGTAAATAGAGAGAAGGAAGATTGAGCAGAAGAGAAAGGGGAAGAGCAGCGCAGTTCATGGATGAGGCACTGGAGCCTTTCAAAATGGCAGCTGACAGGAGAAGATAGGCCATCGGCAATGAGTAACTCGCCACCTGGGCACAATTGTGAGCTCAGGTGGAAGAAGTGAAGTGTGGCAACTTCGGCTTTCAAAAGATCGGGGCACAAAAAAAAAGTAGAGAAAATCGTGGGCCGAAGGGCCTGTTCTGCGCTGTAATGTTCTAAAATAATAACTCCACAGATACAGAAATGGAAACTCACCCCCTGCCTCCTGCAGACATGGAACATCCTCCTACCACCATAGAAATCCCAGCAGCTCCTCCACAGAAATCCCTCCAGCACTGCCCCCAGCAGTTCCAGGGCAGTGCCAAGGCAGCACAGTTGTTAGCACTGCTGCCTTACAACGCCAGAGACCTGGATTCGATTCTGGCCTTGGGTCACCGCCTGTGTGGAGTCTGCGTGCTCCCCCAGTGTTCCCATAGCTTTCCTCCGGGTGCTCCGGTTTCCTCCCATGTTCCAAAGATGTGCAATTAGGTTGATAGGCCATGCTAAATTGACCCTAGTGTCAGGGGGATTAGCAAGGTAAATATGTGGATCACAGGAATAGGGCCTGGGTGCGATTGTGGTTGGTACAGACTCGATGGACTGAATGGCCTCATTCTGAACAGTATGGATTCTACGATTCTCTGGTTCTATAATTCTCTACTGTCTGGGCATGACCCATTCCCCCCCACTGGACACTTGACTAACCTTTGCACCTCTAGTGAATGCCTTCATGATGACATGAATGGACACGTAGGGGACATTCAGATGTAGACATTGTTGTACCTGTAAAACCTCAGATGCTTTCAACCAGTTTACTTACTCAAACGTTTTACCCCAGTGCCCTTATTTGCAAGATGGACAAAGGACAACCACAAGTAAAGGTTCAACAAGTTTATTAATAAAAATACTATTAGCCCTTAAATTACCCACATAAAACAAGAGGATACCCCTGATTCAAGTATACCACCTGCAAAGATGGTTTGGTTAAACTACAGGCCCGATTCTCTGAGTCCCTCTGGTCTGTCGTCACAAAGATGAGTCCCAATGGCAGCTTCTTCCTTCCCTTGTTCTCTGGTCAGTCTTCCGGATGATCAAGGTCACCTCCCTCGTCAAGTTTTCACTGCTGGTGTGTCTGAAATGCCTATATTTTCCCCCTCTCTTAGTGCCTTTCCAGAAACTTCTCTAGCTTCCGTCCAATGAGATCCCAGGAGGGGGTTCCGATACCCAGTGGGTTTCTTGATGTTTGCCTGACAGGACACCGGGGCCCGCTCCCTGGCGTCCACCTCCATACTGTTGCTTACATGTAACCTGTTGCCAAATAAGCTAACTGCAGGAACTCCAGGCAAAAGTCTGGCCTGATCTGGGCTTCTAACAGTAGACCGATGAATTTCAATGGGGTGTGCGGTGATCTCCTGCTCAGTCTCAGTAGACTGCAATGATCCTTGATAGGTGATTGATGGGCCAGGCATAGACATGTTTCTATGTATTTGTATATTTGACCTTCGCCAAATCTGGCCTACCCAAGATCTGACTGTGTTTGATTTTAATATGCCCAATTGTTTAATTTGGGATATCCAATTTAATCGGCCTTAAAACTAAACCCTGATTATATTACCAAAACGTCATTGGTGGGAGGCTGGGACAATCGAGCAGGGAAATTCCACCGGCATAGAACCCAATTTTTCATCCCCTCTGCCATTCCCACCCGTTAGAAATGAGGGCAGAAACCACTGCTCCCTCCCCTAGCTCCCAAACCTTGTCCTTCATCTACAGCGGCACAAGTTAAGAGGTCAATGGAATGGTCTCCTCTTGCCTGGATGAATGCAGCGCCAATAATACTCAAGATACTCAATAACTTCCAGGACAAAGCAACCCGCTTGAATGACATTCCATCCACCACCTTCAACATGCATTCCCTCCATCAATAATGCACAGTTTCAACAGTGTGTACCATCCACAAGGTGCACTACAGTAACTCACCAAGGCTCCTTCAACAGCACGTTCCAAACCCATGACCTCTACCATCTAGAAGAACAAGGGCAGCACACCTCCACCTGCACGTTCCCCTCAGTCCAAAAGGATCTGCTGGTTAGCTGCATTGGTCGTGCTAAACTCTCCCTCAGTGTAACTGAACAGGCGCCGGAGTGTAGAGACTAGGTAGATGTTTATAGTAACTTCATTGAATGTGGAGCAGAAACATATTGGGTGGATTAACTTGTTCCTAATCTGTAAATATTATGTAAGAAAAATTGTCATTGTCTGCTGAGTCTTGGTAATATTTAGTGAAGGACATGGCTATTTGTTCCAGGCTGAAGGTTTGAAGTGCAGATAACCAGTTATTATTTTTTTCTCCATTTTTGACCTTGAAGCAGTTTGAATTCATTCACTCCTCATCTTTTCATCAGTTACTGGCCAAAGTGTAGGTAAAGCCTTCAAGTATGTTCATTTGTGTTATTATTGTCCATACTATTGACATCAAGAGGAACTCATTGGACCTTCAAAAAGGCAACACTCTTTCCCCGTTGGGAACTAATTTTATGTGTTTGAGATCCGAAATGTGACAATTTTTCATTCCTATTGGGTCCCATACCTCTAACTGAATGGTGTGGAATCACTTAAAAGAAGCTGTGACTTTTGTGTATGGTCCATAGAATGTGATTGACTGTGTAGTCAAGATGTATCGCTTATACTAGGTTTCGCAACTTTGATAACGTGTTCAATGCCACGTGGTGGCACAGTGGAGCATAGAAATAGGACTCAGCCTGTCAAGATTCCATTGCCCTTTTCTCAACATATTAGGGGTGGCACGGTGGCACAGCGGTTGGCACTGCTGCCTCATAGCGCCTGGGTTCAATTCCAACCTTGGGTGACTATCTGTGTGGAGATTGCATGTTACATGTCTGCATGGGTTTCCTCCGGGTGCTTTGGTTTCTTCCATAGTCCAAAGATGTGCAGGTTAGGTGGATTGGCCATGCTAAATTGTTCTTTAGTGACCACAGACATGTAGGTTAGGAGGGTTAGCGGGGTAAATACTTGGGGTTACGGGGATAGAGTCTGCGTGTGATGCTCTGTCGGAGAGTCAATGCAAGTTCAACAGGCTGAATGGCCTGCTTCTGCGCTGTAAATATTCTATAATTGCATGTTATTCACTAACAGAAAAATCAATTAACAGTAGGTGTGCTGTTGTAATTTGAGTCAGGATATTCATACAGTTTTTGTCAGCGTCTATTATCCTATATCCATTGAAATTCCCATCAGCTCTAATGGAACCTGTAACAATCTAACAGGTAATTAACCCTCTGAATCAATAACTATCTGCACTCAGTCCCTGCCACTGATTCCTTTTTAAGTGCAGAAGGATCAAACACAGGGAGTGATAAGTGAAGAAAGTCCAAAGTTCAGTCAGTTTGCCTCCTGCAGCCCGGGCATTCTCAAAATGCAATGATAATGGAGCTGTTAACTCTCCGTAATCATAGCAATCAATCTCTATCAATTACTCAACAGGAAATGCAGCCAAAGGAAGAACCCAATGATCGGGTAAAGCAAAAATAGCTGCTCGGCTATGATAGCCGGAATTCTCCGATGTCATACACCCCGCCACCCGTGACAGCGAGCGTGGAGAATTGGGCACTCAGCCAAAACTCCATTTACAGCGGTGGAGAATCCCAGCCGTGAGCGCGGTCAGAGAATCCTGGCCGACGTGTCGATGAGTAATCATTACTGTTAAATTCAGGAAGGAAGTGAAGCAATCATTAGGTTCAAGGAAAGATTTATCTTAATTTTCCTGCAAGGTTACAGGTACTATAGTGCAGAAAGAGGCCATCCAACCCATTGAAACTACAATGATGCTGCAAAAGAGCACCCCACCTCCTTCGATCCCCCCCATTCTATCTCTGTAACCATGCGCATTTACCATGTCTAACTTACTCAAATTTTAAAACAAAAGGAAATTTAACATGACCAATCTACCTAGCCTGCACATCTTTGGGCTATAGAAGGAAATAAAAACAAGATTTTTGATCAGAGAATCCCTACAGTACGGAAGGAGGCCATTCAGCCCTTCAAGACTGCACCAACAACTATCCCACCCAGACACTATTTCTGTAGTGCTGCTAATCCCCCTGACACTACAGGGCAAGTTAGCATGGCCGAGCCATCTAACCAGCACATCTTTAGAGTGTGGGAGGAAACCAGAGCACCTGGAGGAAACCCATGCAGAGACAGGAGAATGTGCAAGCTCCACACAGACAGTCACCCAAGGCCGGAATCGAATTTGGGTCCCTGGCACTGTGAGGCAGCAGTACTAACCACTGCGCCACCATCGTTTGTTTAATCTTTAATCTAGTACTGTTTGAATCAGGAGATATAATTTTCCATAGGTTTGTCCCCAGGGATATGTTGCCCAAACTTAAAGCAAAGATTGAGAAACTATAGTGTAAATGTGGGCCAAACTCCAAGCGCTTGCTCTCTAACAGCACTGTGGGTGTACCTACACTATGTGAACTGCAGCAGTTCATGAAAGCAACTAACCATCATTAAGAACAAATAGGGATGGGCAATACAAGCTTGTCAACCAGCGAAGACCACACCTGCTCAATGATTAAAACAAAATATTATTGATTTGATTTGATTTGATTTATTATTGCCATATGTTTAACATAGAGTGAAAAGTACTGTTTCTTGCGCACTATACAGACAAAACATACCATTCATAGAAAAGGAAAGGAGAGAGTGCAGAATGTAATGTTACAGTCATAGCTAAGGTGTAGAGAAAGATCAACTTAATGCAAGGTAGGTCCATTCAAAAGTCTGACAGCAGCAGGGAAGAAGCTGTTCTTGAGTCGGTTGGTACATGACCTCAGACTTTTGTATCTTTTTCCCGAAGGAAGAAGGCGGAAGAGCAAATGTCCGGGGTCCTTAATTATGCTGGCTGCTTTGCATTAAAACATTGTTTGAGAGTTTAAAAGAATTAGAGTTAAGTTTTAGAAGCACAGAACGAGAGTAAAAGATAGAATTAGAAGGTATGCTGGACACATGTGCAAGAAGTCACTTCACTGCAGCGCCATCTTGGAAAAAAATGCACCTAATTTAGCCATACATAAATTTCCTTTATCTTTATAAAGTTTCCTAAACCAAGTTAACATTTTGAGTCCCACTACTCTTTCTCAGAAGAATTGTCGGAAGCTGTGTTTCTCTCTCCACAGATGCTGTCAGACCAGCTGGGTTTATACAGCGCTTTCTGTTTTTATTTCAGCCCATCTACAGTATTTTGTTTTTATAAAAAAGAAGTTTTTGTGTAGATATATATCCTCACTGAGACTTGCCCTGTGTTTTCTCTTTGTTTGAATTCATTTCGGTGGCACCTCGATGACTCCCATTAAAAACTGAAAAGGATTTTGATCGTGCAATGTTGTAAATGCTGTTTGGTTTCATAAAATTCTATTCATTAAACCAATAATTGAAGCTATCAATGTTGGATAAATACAAACATTGCCTAAACTATGGATTAACCATTGGTTAGAGGCAGCAATGCTCACCATTGTGCTGCTGTGTCGCCCCTGCTTTAAGGTAAAGAGGGTTGAGTTTATTTTGGTGAGCCTTGGGAGTTCTAAATCTGCCCCAATGTCCTCAGCATGCCCGCTGACACAACCTTCTGAGATCCAAGTCTGGAAATATCTAAAACTGAGATGCAGCAATAAAAGCAACTTAACCTCACTGCATGAGATGTAGGTAGGTGAAAAGGGAAAATTAATTTTAATTATATCCCACTATATCAGGTTAGTTTTGTTATCCGATGTGCTTTGGAACAAATGAACTCGGAGGAAAGGTCTGAAGCTGATAACACTATTCACGTCATTTCACCTCCCTGCCGCGAGAGGTAAATTTAATTATGAAGTTCCGCCTTGTGCCTTTTGCTGATGAATCAGATACATTGACAACTTTTGTCGGGAGGTATTAGTGTGGAGGTCGTTTGAGACTGACTCACACTAAACATTAAGATCTGTGCAAAGTAATGAATCAAATCCATCCCGGGATCTTGATGTGAACTATGTTCAATTGTACGTAGTCCCGTCAGCTGTGAAATAAGATTTTCAGTACTGGGCAGGCTTACAAAGTCATTGTTTGCTTCCTATGTTTAAGGGGGTGTCCATTACACACTTACACTCAGGTCAAGATAATTTCAATGTAAAATTTAAAAAGCCTAGAATGTCATGGGTGTCTTAAACCACTGACACTAAGGACTTCCAACAAAGATAGTTTATTGCTGAGCTCAATAGCTACTTACTACTTGAGGAGAAATGTTTTTCACTAAAAGGGTGGTGGGAGTCTGGAACTCGTTGCCTGGAAGAGTGGTGGACTCAGAGGCCCTCATAACAAATAAGAAAGATTTTGATGTGCACTTGTGATGCCAAGGCATACAAGATAATGAGCCAAGCGCTGGAAAATAGGATTTGAACATAAGAACATAAGAAATAGGAGCAGGAGTAGGCCATCTAGCCCCTCGAGCCTGCCCCACCATTCAATAAGATCATGGCTGATCTGAAATGGATCAGTTCCACTTTCCTGCTTTCTCTCCATAACTCTTAATCCCCCTGTCTATCAAAAACCTATCTACCTGGGACTTAAAAATATTTAGTGAGGCAGCCTCCACCGCTTCAATGGGCAGAGAATTCCAGAGATTCACCACCCTTTGAGTGAAGAAGTTCCTCCTCAACTCTGATCTAAACTGCCCCCCTCCCCCTTATCTTGAAGCTGTGTCCTCTAGTCCTGCTATCCTTTCTGAGCTGGAAGAATCTCTTTACCTCTACCCTAGAGAGATTCTTCCTCTCTCTGAATAGTTAGGTGGTTTGGCTTTGACCGGCACAGACATGATGGGCCGAAGGGTTTCTTCCTCAGCTGTATATCTCTATGGGCAAAATTGTACTGGCATGTCAGCCCAGGGTTTGTACCATTCCAACCAAAGTCAATGGAGGATGCTGTTCTCCGAGCCTCACCTGCCCCCATAATTGGGGCAGTAAAATTCCAGCCTATCATTCTAACACTTGTTATCTGCTCACACACTCGAGGATAAATCTTAGATTCTCGTCGCGTGACCTCTTGTATAGCCGTGTCTTCACATTCTCACTTGGTCTCGAAAAAGAAAATTTGATTTGAATTCAAATAAGTTTGTTTTGATAGAAAGGAACTAAAATCACATGGCATTGTTCTACTTTGCTTCCGTCATGGAGGGAAGGAAGTGGGGATTTGCTCCTGTTGAGGCCAGGTTTAGCTTTATGTAAACACCAGCCAACTTAGCTGATAACTGACCCAATCAAGTTGATTTTGAGAATGAGGTGGAGCAAATCCCCCTCCCCATGCAGGGGACACTCTCTGAATGGAGGCCTTCTTCTTTCTGACAACATAGCAGGTCATTAAAGCATCCGGTTCCAACGCCAAAAATGGGTCCCTGGATGGCATAGGCCACACTTGTGGTTTGAATGATAAATTCAGAGGCGTTTCTTCAGGGAGTGCAGAGGAGGTTCACTAGGCTGATACCAGAGATGAGGGGGTTAGCCTGTGAGGAGAGATTGAATACACTGGGTCTGTACTCATTGGAGTTTAGAAGGCTGAGGAGGGATCTTACAGAGGCATATAAGATAATGAAGGGGATAGATAGGGTAGAGGTAGAAAGATTCTTCCCGCTTAGAAAGGATAGCAGAACCAGAGGGCACAGTCTCAAAATAAGGGGGAGAGCAGTTTAGATCGGTGTTGAGGAGGAACTTCTTCACTCAAAGGGTGGTGAGTCTCTGGAATTCCCTGCCCATTGAAGTGGTGGAGGCTGCCTCACTGAATATATTTAAGTCACGGGTAGGTAGGTTTCTTACAGACAAGGGAATTAAGGGTTAGGGGGAGAAAGCAGGAAAGTGGAACTGATCCACTTTAGACCAGCCATGATCTTATTGAATGGCGGGGCAGGCTCGAAGGGCTAGATGGCCTACTCCTGCTCCTATTTCTTATGTTCTTCTGTCCACCCCCTGCCCACCTCCTCCCACTTTATTTGAAGCGCCAACAGCCTTCTGCCTGCATAAAAGCAAATTACTACAGATGCCGAAATCTGAGACCAAAAGAGAAAATGCTGGAAAATCTCAGCAGGTCTGGCAGCACCCATAAGGAGAGAAAAGAGCTGATGTTTTGTGTCCAGATGACCTTTTGTCGAAGCTGTGACGAAAGGTCATCTGGACTCAAAACGTCAGCTCTTTTCTCTGCATACAGACGCTGCCAAACCTGCTGAGATTTTCCAGCATTTCCTCTTCTGGATTAGCCTGCCAACTGATAACGTTCATTTTAAATTCACATGGCACTATCTGACCTGCCTCAGCAGTGCACTCCTCATCCTGTTTGGAGGTAGCAGGACAGGTTGAGAGAGAGATTAAAAAGCATATAGTCTCCTAGGCTTTATAATCAGGGCATAGAATACAGGGAGCAAGGAGGTTATGTCAGTGCCTGTGTAGGAAACTAATTAAGCCTCAGCTAAGTCTGGAATCTAGTTCTGGATGCTCCACTTCAGGAGAGACTTGGGGGCACTGGAGAGAGTGCAGGAAAGATTCACAAAGATAGTTCAAGGGATAAGGAACTTCGGGTCGGAAGGTAAATTGAAGAAGCTAGGATTGTCTTCCTTGGAGAAAAGAAAATGGAGAGGAGATTTGATAGAGGTATTCAAAATCGTAAGAGTCTGGACAGGATAGATAGGGAGAAAATGTTCCCACAGAAGGATTGAGAATGGAACAGCACTAACACAATTTTCAAAAAAGCAAAAGTGAGATGAAGAGAATATTTTTTGCACAGTTGAGTAATTCATAAGCTTAAGTTTATTTATTAATGTCACAAATAGGCTCACATTACCATTTCAATGAAGTTACACACTCCGTCTCCTGTTCAGGTATATTGAGAGAGAATTTAGCATGGCCAATCCACCTAACCAGCACATCTTACAGACTGTGGGAGGAAACTGGAACACCCGGAGGAAACCCGTGCAGACACGGGGAGAACGTGCAAACTCCACACAGACAGTATCTCAAACTGGGAATCGAACACAGATCCCTGGTGTTGTGAGGCAGAAGTGCTAACCACTGTGCTGTGGAGTGTTATTTGTGCATTATTTAAAGAATGTGCAGGGTTTTAGGGCGAAGGCAGGAGAATAGCACCAAGCAAATTGCTCATTTGGAGAGCTAGTGCAGACACAATGGGTCAAATGGCCTCCTTCTGTATTATAAAATTCCACGCTTCTGTGGATATGGCATCTCCAGCTCTCAATGAAATTACAGATTCAAGTTTCAAAACACATTCCATCCAATGAGAATCATACTGTTTTCACAGTGGGGCGTTTGATAATTATAGTATATTCATTTTTTTTATTTTTCACCACACGGGCTTTTGTCTAACCTCTAGAGAATAATTGTCATCTAATGATGCCTTTTGTTCTCTCTCTTTAATGAAAGAAGTTATTAATATAGTGCACAGTAGAAATATTGCATTAAATCCAGTGTTCTTCAGCAAGACAGTAAATCAATATTCCTTATGGTGATGGGAGAGGACAGGTCTGTAAAAATTCTCAAATCATTTTCATTCCTTTTTCATATATTTTTTCTCTCTGAATAATTAAAAATATTATTAGCTTTGTTCCCCTCTGTCAGCACTGCCACATCTGTGAGCTGTCCGATTATAAAATTAAAGTCATTTGTACAACTGTCTTTCCCTGTGATAAGTCTGTATGAATATTCACATCCCATTCCAGGGAAAATGATCAAATTAAATAAAGACAGAATTGTTTCGCTGTTCATGGAGATCTTAGCTGCTTCATCAAATTAAAAAGAAAATCCTCATCACAGATATCAAATGTTGCCTCAACTTTTTGTGATGGGTGTTTGCGTCATGCCCTATCTATATTTGAAATCACAAATGGTGCGTTAATGTCCTTTATGGGAAGTCACTTTAGTGTATTGAAAATTGCATTGTGCCTTTTGTCCACTTGAGGCTACCATAGGTGGGACTGGCCAGGCTAAATTTTCCCTTAGTGTCACAGGATGTGTGCATTAGATGGAGTAGCCATGGTAACTGTGTGGGCTTATGGGGGTAGGCTGGAGGAAAGGGCCTGGATAAAATATTCCATCAAATAGTTGGTGTAGACTCGATGTGCTGATGGCCTCCTTCAGCAATGTAGGGATTCTATGATTCTTTGTACATACACCATGTTACAGCAGAGAGAGTCTGCTCGGAAGAGAATAATAGATAATAAGCGATCCATGCTTAACAGCTCAAGAATGTCTACATCTAAGAGTTTCTGGTCGAAGTTACAACTGTCCCAAGAACCTCACAGGACGTTATGACCATTGTCCTGTGTGGCCGACATGTTTCTCCTGCTCCACTCCATGGCTAAGGTTTATTAGGTCTATGGTGAAGGCCTTTGAGGCAAAGGCACT
Organism: Carcharhinus amblyrhynchos; assembly: GCF_965287045.1. Classification (NCBI taxonomy): domain Eukaryota; kingdom Metazoa; phylum Chordata; class Chondrichthyes; order Carcharhiniformes; family Carcharhinidae; genus Carcharhinus; species Carcharhinus amblyrhynchos. Next base: position 85,824,137 of record NC_137334.1, read on the forward strand.
GGGAAAATGGGGTGGAAAGACTACACTGTTTTTCTATCTTGGGTTGTCTTTGTAACAAGCTGGGCTTGCATATCTCTGTTCAAAAACAGTTATTAAAGAGATTCCTGAGATCATTAAGTGATGACAATGAACCAAATTCTCTAGCCTCGCTCACAGATGGGATTCTCCCGCCCCACTGCTGTGAATGGAGATTGGGCTGACTGCCAGATTCTCTGCTCAGCTGACAGTGGTAATGGGGTGTGAACAGCCAGAGGATTCCAGCCTATATGTTTTAAGTCAAGTTCAAAGATGTCCTTATGTGTGCAAAGGCTCTGGGTAAAAACTCTAACCCTTTCCTGTTTCTTAAAATAGAGTGGCTTCCTATTGAATTCATTTTTATTAATCAAAATGCAATATATGAATTCTACTTAATTATCTACATTCCACCTAATTTTTTTTTTATTCATTCATGGGACATGGGCATAACTGGCTGGCCCAGCATTTTTACCCATTCCTAGTTGCCCTTGGAGTGAACCACATTGCTGTGGTCCTGGAGTAACATACCAGGGAAAGACGGCAGATTTTCTTCCCTAATACACATTAGTGAACCAGATGGGCTTTTCTGACAATCAACAATGGTTGCAGGGTCATCAATAGATCCTTAATTCCAACATCTGCTGCTGTGGGATTCGAACCCCTGTCCCAGGACATTAACTGAGTTTCTCAGAAAGAGGAATTGGCGAATGTTGATTGGGGGAGCGCGTTGGAAGGTAGGTCTGCTGAGGAACAGTGGAGGATCTTTAAGGAGATCTTTCTTGGTGCTCAGCAGGAATTTATTCCGATGGTTAACAAGGATCGTAGGAGGAGAGACAATCAGCCGTGGATAACGAAGGAGGTGAAGGAAAGTGTTAAATTAAAAGCGGATGCGTTTAGAGTAGCTAAGAGTAGTGGGCAAGAAGAGGATTGGGAGAGGTTTAAATGTCAACAAAGAATGACAAAGAAGTTGATAAAGAAGGGTAGGATAAACTATGAAGCTGGGCTAGCGCTTAATATAAAAAAGGACAGCAAGAGTTTTTATAAATACATAAAAAGGAAGAGGCTGGCTAGGGTGAACGTTGGACCCTTAGAGGATGAGAGGCGGTCTTAGTGGTAGGGGATGGGGAAATGGCTGAGGCCTTGAATAACTTTTTTGTTTCGGTCTTCACGGAGGAGGACGTGAATAATTTGTCTGGTGTTAGCAATGGAAAGATGGTAGGAGTGGAGGGCCTGAACGACATTATTGTTACTAGAGAGGCGGTGCTCGACAGACTGGAGGGACTGATTGTGGACAAGTCCCCAGGACTGGATGGAATGCATCCAAGAGTTCTGAAAGAAATGGCGGAGGTGATAATGGATGCCTTGGTGATTATTTTCCAAACGTCGCTGGATTCCGGGGAAGTGCCGGGAGATTGGAAAACGGCTAATGTTACGCCGTTGTTTAAGAAGGGTGGCAGGCAAAAGGCAGGGAATTATAGGCCGGTTAGTTTAACGTCTGTTGTAGGAAAAATGTTAGAATCCGTGATCAAGGAGAAAATAGCGAGGCATCTTGAGGAGAATTGTTTGGTAGAGCAGGCGCAGCATGGTTTCGTTGAGGGGAAGTCGTGTCTGACGAATTTATTGGAGTTCTATGAGGATGTGTCTAGGGCAGTGGATAGAGGAGAGCCGGTGGATGTGGTGTTTCTTGATTTTCAGAAGGCGTTTGACAAGGTGCCTCACAAGAGGTTATTATAGAAGGTCAGGGGGCATGGAGTTGGGGGTAGGGTGTTAGCATGGATAGAGGATTGGCTGTCAAATAGGAGGCAGAGAGTGGGGGTCAATGGGTGCTATTCGGATTGGCGGTTGGTGACTAGTGGAGTGCCCCAAGGGTCGGTGCTGGGGCCTCAGCTATTTACCATTTATATAGATGATCTGGAAGAGGGAACCGAGTGTATGGTATCGAAATTTGCTGATGACACCAAGATTGGTGGAACGGCAAATTGTGTGGAGGGTGTGGAGAGTCTGCAGAAGGATCTAGATAGGCTGGGCGAATGGGCCAGGAACTGGCAAATGGAATTTAATGTTGGCAAATGTGAGGTTGTCCACTTTGGTAGGAATAATGGTAGGAAGGACTATTACTTATGTGGCGAAAAACTGCAGCATGCAACGGTGCAGAGGGACCTCGGGGTCCTTGTGCATGAGTCGCAAAAACCCAGCTTGCAGGTGCAGCAGGTGGTCAGGAAGGCGAATGGGATGCTGGCCTTCATAGCGAGGGGGATTGAATATAAAAGTAGGGAGGTCTTGCTGCAGCTGTATAGGGCACTGGTGAGGCTGCAGCTGGAGTAGTGTGTGCAGTTTTGGTCGCCGCACTTACACAAGTTTTGGCCTTGGAGGGAGTGCAGAGGAGGTTTACTAGGCTGATTCCAGAGTTGAGGGGGTTGAACTATGAGGAGAGGCTGAATAAACTAGGCTTGTACTCGTTAGAGTTTAGAAGAATGAGGGGAGATCTCATTGAGACATATAAGATGATGAATGGGATGGATAGCATAGAGGTGGAGAGGCTCTTCCTGCTCAGAAAGGATGGTAGGACTAGAGGGCACAGCCTCAAGATAAAGGGGGGGGTGGTTTAGAACGGAGTTGAGGAGGAACTTCTTCACTCAAAGGGTGGTGAATCTCTGGAATTCTCTGCCCGTTGAAGTGGTGGAGGCTGCCTTGCTAAATATTTTTAAGACGCAGGTTGATAGGTTTTTGATAGGCAAGGGGATTAAGGGTTATGGGGAGAGGGCAGGAATGTGGAACTGAGCCACGACAGATCAGCCATGATCTTATTGAATGGCGGGGCAGGCTCGAAGGGCTAGATGGCCTACTCCTGCTCCTATTTCTTATGTTCTTCTGTTCTTATGTTCTGGATTGATAGCCTAGTGATAATACCACTCAGCCATCACCTCTCCTCGCACATTCATTTGTCCCACCAGAATCATAGACAGCAGAAACTTCTACCTGTCCTTATATTTTCAGTCTGCCTGTGGGTCAACAAGATCAGCCACTTTGATGTCAGTCATGACTCAGTGATGCTTCTGTCATCTCTAAGCCAGAAGGTACAATGTGGGTCCCCAGTTCCTACAGATCTTTCTCTACAGACCTGAGCACAAACTCTATATGGACTCTCTGAAACAATATTAGGGAGTGCTGAACTATAGGAGGTGCTGGCCTTTACATGAGGCATTAAACCAAAAACTATTTGTGCTTCTTCAGGTGGGTGTAATAGATCCCCTGATACTAATTTGAAATAGAGCAGGGTAGCATGGTGGCACAGTGGTTAGCACTGCTGCCTCACAGCATCAGGGACCTGGGTTCAATTCCAGCATCGGGTGACTATGCGGAGTTTGTACGTTCTCCCCATGTCTGCCTGGGTTTCTTTCTGGTTTCCTCCTACAGTCCAAAGATATGTAGGTTAGATGGATTGGACATGTTGAATTGTCCCTTAGCGTACCAAGGTGTGTAGGTTAGATGGATTAGTCACGGTAAATGTGTTATTGGTATAGGACGGGGAAGAGGGCCTGGGTAAGATATTCTGTCAGAGAATCAGTGCAGATCCGATAGAACATCTTCCGCACTGCAGAGATTCTATGAATATTTATCCCTCAATCAATATCCTTAAAACAAATTAGCCCAATCTTTTTGCGTTGTGATTTGAGGGAAGATGCTGCGTGGAAATTTGTCATGTTTCTTTCATTACAACAGTGAGTGTCTTTAAAAATATTACTCTGTCAGTGTAACCTTTTGGGATATCCTAAGGCTGTGCATATTGCTATATTCTTTCTTTCTTAATGCCTTTGCTTGCCGCAGTTATCCTTCAAAGTTACAAAAAAAGGTAGTAGCAGGTTCAAGAGTATCCAACTGTAGCATTTTATTCATTCGTCCGTGGGATATGGGTGTCACTGGCTGGCCAGCATTTATTGCCCATCCCATGTTCAGAGGACAGTTGAGAGTCAATCTCATTGCTGTGACTCTGGAGTCGCAAGTAGGCCAGACTAGGTAAGGAAGGCAGATTTCCTTCCTTAAAGGACATTAGGAAACAAGATGGGATTTTCCAACAATTGACAACGGTTTCATGATCATCAGTAGATTCTTAATTCCAGATAATTTTTATTGAATTCAAATTCCATCAAGTGCCGTGACAGGATTCAAATCCCTGTCCCCAAAACATCAACGGAGTTTCTGGATTAATAGTCTTGCAATTAATACCATTGCCTCCCAAGTTCTGATGTAATTCAAGAACAATGGAGATGAAATCCCACTGACTCAATTTTACTCTGCTTTATTACAGAGAGTTGTTTTCATCTCATTCAGTGCCTCCTGGGAAGAGGGCCCTCTCTGCTTGCGAACATAATGAAGCTCGAAAAAACAAAACGATTGAATACCGTGCTAAACTGTGTAATAAATACGCATCCAGTGAATTGCTGCATCGCAAAGGCACATGTGTTGTGTTCGGCAAGAAAAATGGATTACCAGCTTGCCACCTGCTTGCGTGAATAAAACACTGTTATTTTCTACACGCTCCCATAAACCTGACATGGGAAAGATTACAGTGAACAGCGAAGCTTTCTGAGTAGCTGCTTTTTACTTAACTCTGATGAATATGTAACAGTAAACGTGATTAGTGACAAGAAGATGCCATCGTGTGATCAATCCCATTATTTTTTAGCTATTCTTTGTTTAATGCCTCTAAGAGCCCTTAAGTTGTCACCGCAGAAATAATTTTACACAGATTTAAGATAATTGGCACAACAGCCAGGGGGAGTTGCAGAGAGGGAATGTTTACGGCGCAAGTGAGTGCATTGCCTGAGAAGGTGATAGGTTCCATAGCAACTCGCTGTAGGGAATTGGCTAGAGTTTTAGAAAAGGAAGTAGTGGAAGTAGATACAATAGTGATTTTTAAGGGGACAAATACATGAATAGGATGGAAATAGAGAGATATGGTTCTGGAAGGGGACGGGGTTTTAGTTCAGTTGGGTAGCATGATCAATGGTTGGAGGGCAGAAGGGCCTGTTCCTGTGCTGTAATTTTCTTTGTTCTTTGTTCTTAATAACCCTGCAGCTAACTCAAAGGGTTAGTTTATCTGCACACGCTCAAAACCTGGGAGGGGTGGGGTGGGGGGGGGGGAAATGGGGTCACAATATCGCCTCTTTTTCAATCAAAAGTAGTAAAGAGAGGGATGGAGAAAAAAAAGATTTACAGTGCAGAGGCCACAGAGAAAAGAAATATGGTTCCATGTGGGTTCCAGAGTGTGGAAATAAAAGTCCAATGAGGTATTCCTTCATGAAGGTTGATGAGCTGAAAACTAATACTGGCTAATTCATTCTTCCAGTCGTGTTGACTTTGCACAATGAGATGGGCCTACAAGGATGAAATAGTCATATAGGCTATGGTACAGAAGCCATGTAGATGGGGCCAGATGTCCAATCTGTGCTATACTCCTGGTCTGTGAGGCTGCTACTCAGATAATAAAAAAAGCAAACTAAGGGCGGGATTTTTCTGAACCACCCACCATAGGAATCGTAGGGGTGAGCACAGCCAAAAACTCCCACCCTAAGCCTTTGCAGTCAGCAAGGTAATATTACTGGTTTCACAAGCCAGAAACTCATGTCACAGGACTCCCACTCCTTCACGTTGTCTTTGGAAAAGGACGTGGATCCCCCAAAATGTTAAATGTCTCAACCATTAATAATTGAAAGGAAGGTCACTGGTCGGCGGAGAAGGCAGTTGGGGGATGGGGGGGTGGTGGTGGTGGTGTAGTTGGTGGGTTCCTTTGCCTGTGCAGATGAGCAGGCTCCTGTTCGCCACCTTGGATATTGAAATGCAGTTGGGCTTTGTGTAGCTCACTTTGAATTTGGCCCACAGGGGTTTGTTAATGGCTCTTTGGAGATAATAATATGTGAATTTAAGAACATAAGAACATAAGAAATAGGAGCAGGAGTAGGCCATCTAGCCCTTCGAGCCTGCCCCGCCATTCAATAAGATCATGGCTGATCTGTTGTGGCTCAGTTCCACTTTCCCGCCCTCTCCCCATAACCCTTAATCCCCTCTCTTATCAAGAACCCATCAACCCGCTTCTTAAAAATATTTAGCGAGGCAGCCTCCACCACTTCAATGGGCAGAGAATTCCAGAGATTCACCACCCTTTGAGTGAAGAAGTTCCTCCTCAACTCCGTTCTAAACCGCCTCCCCTTTATCTTGAGGCTGTGCCCCCTAGTCCTACTGTCTTTTTTGAGCTGGAAGAGTCTCTCCACCTCTATCCTATCCATCCCATTCATCATCTTATACGTCTCAATGAGATCTCCCCTCATTCTTCTAAACTCTAACGAGTACAAGCCTAGTTTATTCAGCCTCTCCTCATAGCTCAATCCCCTCAACTCCGGTATCAGCCTAGTAAACCTCCTCTGCACTCCCTCCAGGGCCAAAATATCCTTGCGCAGGTGCGGCGCCCAAAACTGCACACAGTACTCCAGCTGCGGCCTCACCAATGCCCTATACAGCTGCAGCAAGACCTCCCTACTTTTATATTCAATTTCCCTGATACTACTGCAAAGAACAAAGAAAGATAGAACACAGGAACAGGCCCTTCGGCCCTCCAAGCCTATGCCGATCATGATGCCCAAATTAAACTAAAGAGAAAACCTTCTGCCCTTACTCAGTCCATATCCATCTATTCCCTCCCTATTCATATACCTGTCCAGATACCTCTTAAATGATGCTAATGTGCCTGCTTCCACCATCTCCTCTGGCAGTGTGTTCCAGACACCCACCACTCTGCGTGGAAAGCTTCCCCTGTACATCAACCTTAAACTTTCCCCCTCTCATCTTGAACATGTGCCCCCTTGTAATTGGCACTTCCACTATGGGAAAAATCCTCTGACTATCCGCCATGCCCACGCCTCTCATAATTTTGTAGACCTCTATCAGATCTCCCCTCAGCCTCTGTCTTTCCAGTGAAAACAATCCAAGTTTGTTTAATCTCCCCTCATAGCCAACACCCTTGAGACCAGGCAACATCCTGTTGAGACTTCTTTGCACTCTCTCCAAAGCTTCCAAGTCCTTTTGGAAGTGTGATGGTCAGAACTGCATGCGATACTCCGAATGTGGCCTAACCAAGATTTTGTATACGTGCTACATGATTTCCCAACTCCTGTACTCATGCAGCTTCTCTTGCTCAGAATCACAGACAAATATAGATACAGCTGTTTGTCCAGTTCAAAGGTTTAGAGCTAGCAATTGCCATGTGAGTATGTCTCAAAGAAAGTCTTTTTTTTTAAAAAATGCAGCTTTAAAAAAAATGCACTAAGATGGAAATTTAGCATGGCCAATCAACCTAACCTGCACATCTTTAGACTGAGGGAGGAAACCGGAGCACCCAGAGGAAACCTACGCAGACACATGGAGAACGTACAAAGGAGTAGAATTAGGCCACTCAGCTCATTGAGTCTGCTCCATCATTCAATCATGGCTGGTATTTTTCTCATCCCCATTCTCCTACCTTTTCCCCATTACCCCTGATCCCCTTATTAATCAAGGACCTATCTATCTCTGTCTTAAAGACACTCAATGAACTGGCTTTCCCAGCCTTCTGCAGCAAAGAGTTCCACAGATTCACCATTCTCTGGCAGAAGAAATTCCTCCTCATCTCTGTTTTAAAATATCATCCCTTTGGCCTGAGGTTGTGCCCTCTGGTTCTAGTTTTAACTACTCGTAGAAACATCCTCTCCACGTCCACTCTATCCAGGCCTCACAGTATCCTGTAAGTTTCAATAAGATCCCCCCTCATCCTTCTAAACTCCAACGAGTACAGACCCAGAGTCCTCAACTGTTCCTCATATGACAAGCCCTTCACTGAGACCTCTTAAACAGGCACCAATCATGAGGAGGGAACTTGCATTGTCACCTGGGAAACAACAGGGAGATCTTTTGGAGAAGCCAGCTTGAGAAATAAAACATTTAGGGGAAAAATGTCTGGAGGCAAGGAGAAAGCAAGAAGTAAGAAGATGAGCGTTTGTAGCTATCTACTTTAATTAGTAGAAGAAGATTGGCTTAACAGGAATATTGACATGAAGTTCAGGAGAAACTCATGATAAAGGAGATAGAATTTGAAATACAAAAGGTGTCCAGGCAGGTCCTGCAAAAGTCAGTGAGCATGATGAAAAATATAGAGTTTCGAAGGTGCAGAGGGACAACAACATGACATAGATGTTCTACATAAATAAAAGCAAATTACTGCAGATGCTGGAATCTGAAACCAAAAGAGAAAGCACTGGAACATCACAGCAGTTCTGGCAGTGTCTGTAAGGAGAGAAAAGAGCTGACGTTTCGAGTCTCTCGATGACCTTTTGTCAAAACTGTTGTCAAAGATGTTCTACTTGTTGGGTGGCACGGTTAACACTGCTGCCTCACATCTCCAGGGACTCGGGTTCAATTCTGGCCTCGGGTGACTGTCTGTGTGGAGTTCGTACATTCTCCTTGTGTCTGCGTGGGTTTCCTCCGGGTGCTCTGGTTTCGTCCCACAGTCTAAAGATGCGCAGGTTACGTTGATTGGCCATGTTAAATTGCCCCCTTAGTGTCGGGGGGTTAGGAGAGTAAACATGTGGGGTTACGGGGATGGGACCTGGGTGGGATTGTTGTCGGTGCAGGCTTGATGGCCAAATGGCCTTCTTCTGCACTGTAGGGACTTAATGATTCTACATGTTAGTGGTAAGCTCCGTTAGACATTTCTGAAGAAGCTTCAGGAAGTATTGCGTGTAGGACGATCAAAAAAGGGGACCAGAGACTTGCAAGCTCAGTAATGTTGAATATAAAAAGGTGGGAAATACATTGGCCTTTAATTCTTTGAAGAACCCCTCATTATCTAGGAATGTATCCATCAATAGATGTAGCACTTACAAACATTTGTTTTATTCACGATTCAAATATTTCCATTATAGCTGTTTGAATATTAATGACAGTTTTATTGGCTGGACGAACCAGCCCATAAATATGAAAGAAATGAAGCAATTTCAATTTTGCTGCCACATTTTTCATCATTCCTTTTGTTAATGACCTTGTCATAGAATCCCTACAGTGCAGAAGGAGGCCATTCAGCCCATTGAGTCTGCACCGACCACAATCCCATCCAGGCCCTATCCCCACAATCCCATGCATTTAGCCTGGCTAGTTCCCCTGACACTAAGAAGCAATTTAGCCTGGCCAATCCACCTAACCCACACATCTTTCAGACTGTAGGAGGGAACCAGATCACCCTCAGATTAATGCTTCATCTGAAAGCCTATATCATCGCCACCGGTATGTCACCAACTCAGTAATACATTGGAGTATCAACTTGTATTTTGTATTCTGGTCTCCAGCATGGACACAGGGAAATAATGAAGATTGAATTTTGTTTCAGTTTTATGAAACATTAACAATCGTACAGCCTTATGCATCTCTTAGATTCTAAACTGCTTCAGATACAATGGGTTGTGTTGAATTGCAATTATTTCGCTGGATGAATGTCAATTTAAGTTAATGAGATGAATGACTCATTCATTTGTTTCAATGGTGTTATTTAAAGGAGGAATGTTTTTCATCACTTGGAGAACTTCCTACTCTTCTTCAAATCACATCATGGGAGTTTTTAAATCACCTTCAAACAGGCAAGTGGGATGTTTATTATTAAAAACTTGGCAATGAAATATGCCTGACATACTGCAGTAGATTGTGAACCAATGTTCTTGAATTATTCACCCGAGGTGATTGTCCCATACATATCTTCACTCTACATAAACATCTGCCCTTGACATTCAAAGGCGTTCTCATCGCTGAGTCACCTACTAGCAACATCCTGGGGGTCACCGTTGACCAGAAACTGAACTGGACTAGCCATTTAAATACTGTGGCTACAAGAGCAAATCAGAGATTAAGAATCTTGCGGCATGTAACTCACCTCCTGACTCCCCAAAACGTGTCCACCATCCAGAAGGACCAAGTCAGGAGTGTAAGGGAAAGCTCCCCAATTGCCTGGGTGAGTGCACCTTCAACAATACTCAAGGAACATGATACTATCCAGGAATGGGAAGCCCACATCCACAAACATCCATTTCCCCCACCATGGATGTACAGTAGCAGCAGTGTGTACCATCTACAAGATTCACTGCAGGAACTCACCCAGACATAGAAACATAAAAGATAGGAACAGACTGAGGCTTTTTGGCCCTTCAGGCCTGCTCTTATCTTCTATAACAAAACACCAGCACCTAGAGTTTCCACTTTAAATCACTCACCATCCTAACTTGGTTTCTTTACTCAATGGATCAAAACACTGGAACTCCCTCCCTAACAGCACTATGGATCTACCTATACCACATGGGCCACAGCAATTCAAGAGGCAGCTGACCATCACCTTCTCAAGGGCAATTAGGGATGGGCAATAAATGCTGGCTGAAGTCCAAATGCCTTGAATGATTAAAAATGTGACACATTTTGTGATTTGCCTTGAGACATTATACTTTAGGATGCTATATAAAGAAACGTGCTTATGTCATAGAGAGGATTATGTAGGGAGGCAATCGCGAGGCCGTCGTGGTATTATCACTAGACTATTAATCCAGAAACCTGGCTAATGTTCTGGGGACTGGATTTCAAATCTCACTATGGCAGATGGTGGAATTTGAATTCAATAAAAAATACCTGGAATTAAGAATCTACTGATGACCGTGAAACCATTGTCGATTGACGCGAAAAACCCATCTGGTTCACTCATGTCCTTTAGGGAAGGAAATCTGCTGTCATTACCTGGCCTGGCCCACATGTGACTGTAGAGCCACAGCAATGTGGTTGACTCTCAACTGCCCTCGGGCAATTAAGGATGGGCAATAAATGCTGGCCCAGCCAGCAACACCTGTGTCCCAGGAATGAAAAAAAAATAATGTAGAATGGATTCTGCAAGTTTAGGAGATCCCAATTTAAGCGACATATGAGCACACAGGATAAGGACAGTGAATGAAAATTATTTAAATTCTGGAGGAATCATGGATGGAAAACATGAAATTTGATGTCTGAAATGTTTAGTTTCTGGCAATCAAATAATCATCTTCTAAACAATAAACCAGATGGTGTGCGTTGAGATAAACCTGGTGGATTTCCATTGGGATGTTCGATAGTTGTCACTAATGTTGAGGCAGAAATACTGGAACTTATTAATAGTGGCATTTATGCACAACACTTTTTTCTGGAACTGCAATAGCTAGGTGCAGTATTAAGAATGATCCCCTGCTGTGAAGGGACATTTGCAGACTGTTGGCTGAAATGCTTTGCCAAGTTTAGAAACAGAAGCGCAGACAGAGACAAAAATTGGGTTTTAGGTTGCAGTTTTTTTTTTGCTAATGTTTCCTTCCAACTAGCTTACCTTCTAGCCACCACCATCCTCAACGCAAACACCACCAAGAGTTGGTTGAATTTTCTACTGAGGTACAATGGAATTAAGCTGACAGTTCTCGGAACCTGTCGTGGCTCGAAGAAGTGTCTTTTCTGAAGGACTGTTTTGCCAGTGTTTCTTCAAATGACCCTTAGGTAAGGACAACGAAAACAGAAAATGCTGGAAAATCTCAGCAAATCTGACAGCATCTGTGTTCAAATCCCACCACAGCAGGTGGTAAAATTCAGTAAAAAGTCTAAAGATGGCCGTTGTCATTTAAAAAAAAAATCTGGTTCAATAATGTCCTTTAGGGAAGGAGCTCTGCTGTCCTAACCTGGTCTAGCCTTATGTGACTCCAGACCCACAGCAATGTCGTTGACCCTTGAATGCCCTGTGAACAAGGACAATTAGGGATGGGCAATAAATAATGGGCTAGCCGGCAATGCCCACACCCCATGAAGGAATATGAAGGAAGGATGGCAGTGTACCCAAATTTTCACCAGAATTGAGTTCTGGCCAAGAAAGTCCATGGTTGACCTTTGCACCTTGTTGCCGATTGAGGCTGTAAGTGGTCGATTAATGAATTAAGAGGCTGTTCTCTGAAATTAACCCAGTAGTGTGTCACCATGTGGCATACCCGAACAGGTTGCAGCCAGCAACCTCGGGGGCAACAGTGTTGTTTTAAAATGCTTTGCAGTTTTAGCTGTTGGATTTGCGGTAGAACTCCATGAATCGTAAATCTCAGTCTCAGGTGTTACAAATTAGTGAGGCAGGCGGGAGACTGAAGGCCCTCCTCAATGCCTGGTTTAGGGACTGAATATCAGGAAAGCATGCGTGCTGCTGAAGGCCACCTCCTGCCCTTGCTGGCAACCCCCTGCATCCCAGGTCCCTTCAACATGCTCCCCCCAACACATGACTTACTGGCGGTCTGGGTCGCTCTGCAATCCTGGGGACCCTGGTGCTGGGTTATTGGCAGCACCCATGCCCCACTGCCCATACCTGTCCCCCCCACCTTCCCCCCACAACCTATCGCTCCCTCAGGTAGTGCTACTGATGACAATGCCTGCCAACCTCTGACTGTCTGTGCTTTATAAGCTCTGTCTGAGGCCAGAACTCTCCATTCACCTGACGAAGGGATAAACCCCGAAAGCTTATGAGTTTACTATCAAATAAATCGGTTGGACTTAAACCTGGTGTTGTCAGACTTTTTACAGTCTCGGATTGTCCAGAAGCTCTTGTTCAATGAGATTATTGCCCCGGGCATTTCGATTTCAGGGGTTGACCTTGCCAGTGCCTGATTGGCTTGTGACTCACAAGGCTTTGCCGAATACAGGAAGTGGAAGGTGAGATGCCAGCACCTCAGCGAGTTTCCACCCACTGTGTCAGAAGAAGAGTTAACCAGGCTATATGTGGTTAGGAACTTCCCGATTTGTAATTGCTTAACTGTTTTTAATTACATATTTCAGTGAGTGCGTGCCAGCGTTGCTGTTCTGTGCATATGGCCTAGTGGTATTATCGCTAGATTATTAATCCAGAAAGCTCAGCTAACGTTCTGGGGACCTGCGTTCGAATCCTGCCATGGCAGATGGTGGAATTTAAAGTCAATAAAAATATCTGGAGCTAAGAATCTACTGACGACCGTGAAACCATTGTCTACAGATATGTGTATACGGACGAATTAACACACTGGGCTCCTGAGCAAAGGCAAACCTACTCTTTATGTTTCTCTTTAACAGGTCACACTGGTGTTCAGTTCCGCATGAATACTAATGCAGCATGATATCCAGCAGGTTTGAGAATTAAAGCACAGCATGGCAAACGTATTGCAAACTCTTCTGCCCCCATATAAAATCACCAATTTAAAACCGCCAATCTTGGAAAAAAATGCTTCTAAAATTGGAATTGGTGCAACAAGTTGAAAAGAGTTATCATTTTACCCACTCAGAGGGAAATTTACTTGGATTTTTAGGCGATACTTACATTTTTCGAAATAAAAATCTAATGAAAAATTTGCAAAAAGAAATTACAAGTCTGGAAAACCCAATGGGTTCACTAATGTCCCTTAGGGAAGGAAATCTTCCCGCCTTACTTGGTCTGGCCTATATGTGGCTCCAGAGCCACAGCAATGTGGCTGACTCTCAATTGCCCTCGAGCAACGAGGGATGGGCAACAAACGCTAGCCAGCCAGAGACAACAATGCTCAATGAAGAAATTTTTAAAAAACAGATTCATAAGTTTAATCATAGACTTTAATCATAGAACCCTACAGTGCAGAAAGAGGCCCTTCGGCCCATTGAGTCTGCACCAACCACAATCCCACCCAGGCCCTACCCCCATGTCCCTATATATTTAATCATTAAGTTGTCGAATGCATTGTGCCTTGCCTTGAATGTTGTTTTAAGTTTGTTGTCTGAGTTACGTGTATGTTACTGGGGGGCCGTTTGCTGTCTGTGAGAGACAAGGGCTAGAATTTTACCTCCTCACCCTCCTGAGGCTCGCAAAATCCCGCCCGAGGCCAAACGGAAAGCGCTGTTCTGCCGGTGGCTGGTCAAATTCCGGCAAAGGAGTTGGAAAACTGTCGGCCAGTGACTTAAGCCCCCAGAGTACGAATTAGAAAAAAACTCCATGGGGAGAAAGAGTGATGTGTTGGAAGCTTTATGAATTCTGTGTTTGCGCTTGAAGTTCCTGAACTGCTCGAGGAAGTGTGATTCTGAGATCTCAACAATAGCTGCATGGGACAGACCTGATACAATTCCACCGGGGATGGGAATAATATCAGCTACTGTGCTGAGTTATAGAAGAGACAAAGGGAAAAGAAATGTGAATTTTAATCCATCACTGAGGCTGGTGTCTGGCTTCCACTCTGAAAATAATTAAACAGGGACCCCGACTGAAATCTTCCAGCCCTTCCCACCATCAGGATCTTCCAGTCCTGCTGATGGCAAAGCAGCACCTCACCCCCCCACCCCACACCCCGGAAGATGGAGGGTCTGGGGAACGCAAAACCCCATAGGCATGAGTGAGTCCGGAAGATCCTGCCGCCAACCAATGATGGGCCACCTCCGCCACTGGAAAATACGCTGCGGAGAAGCTGGAAAATGTGATAAGATTGTGCGCCTAGGGGGTGGGGTTTAGAGGTGGGGGGGGGCGGTGGAAACGAGGTGGGTGGTGAGGGTTCTTATCAAAAAATGGCAGACAGCATGGTTCTCTCCTCCAGAGAAACATGGTGGTTTTCTCACCAGATCTTACGACCAAAAGAAAACAGTGAGGCACTTTTCACTTTGTTGTGTAGGGAGGAAGGGTCTATAAAACGCTGGCAAAACCCGGCTGCACTGAGATTGCGGCACTATCTTCAAGGGGCGCGTCCATCAGAACTTGTATGTGTCTCCCCTACTCCCCATCCAACCCACCACTATGGTCTCAGAGTCTCGCCTGCCTGGCAGGTAGTCAATATCTGGCAAAGGGGGTGGGTTAATAATATGTAAATATATTCAAGTGAACTTAAGTAGATTCATGGTGGTTAATGGACGTGAAACCAATGAGGCCACCGGTGAGGTGCGGGGAAGATTCAAAATCGCATTCTCGCCAATGAGAGTTCCAGATCTTGAGGTCCAAACAGAATTCACACGCACGGTGAAAGCTAACTCGAGATCGCCCCCTTCATCTCTAGTTTTATTACAGGTGCCTGAAGAAAGATAGAGAAGATGATCATTCACCTTTTTTTATTGAGATCACATACTATCATGCCTTGTTCTCAGTTAATACATATTGATTTTAATCAAATTGGAAGCGTTGAGATTGACTAACCTGTTAGGTTGTGAAAACTAGAATTTTGTTTGTGGCCAAGGATCTATTGTATTCATTGGAGTTTGGAAGAGAGAAAGGGGATCTCATAGAAACTTATAAAATTCTAATAGGGTTAGACAGGGTAGATTCAGAAAGAATGTTCCCGATGGTAGGGAAGTACAGAGCTGGAGGGTCATAATTTGAGGGTGAGGGGTAAACCTTTCAGAGCTGAGGTGAGGAGAAATTTCTTCAGCCAGACAATGATAGATGTGTGGAATTCATGAACAGAAAATGTAGTTAAGGCCAAAATGTTGTGTGATTTCAAGAAGAAATTATGTATAGCTCTAAGGGCTGAAGGGATATTGGGGGGGGGGGAAAAGGGGAATCAGGATATTGAATTTGATGATCAGCTATGATCTAAATGAACGGTGAGCTGACTCAAAGGCCAAATAACCTATTCCAGCCTCTAGTTTCTATGTTTCTATGATACATCCCAAGTTATTATGGTAAAACATGCGGCAGTTTTTCATCCTGCACATAAAACTCTCAACATCCTGACAGTTTTGAAATATTCAATGCTGTGAGTTGGAATTTGGGTTATTAGAGGTGATTCTGCTTACTTAATCACTTTAGTTGCACTAAAAGTTTTGAAGGTGGAATTGTGTTTTAAGGCTTTATGTTTGGAAATAATTGGGGTCTACGGATATGTGTACATGGACGAATTAACACACTGGGCTCCTGAGCAAAGGCAAACCTACTCTTTATGTTTCTCTTTAACAGGTCACACTGGTGTTCAGTTCCGCATGAATACTAATGCAGCATGATATCCAGCAGGTTTGAGAGTTAAAGCACAGCATGGCAAACATATTGCAAGCTCTTCTGCCCCCATATAAAATCAGCATTTAAAACCGCCAATCTTGGGAAAAAATGTTTCTAAAATTGGAATTGGTACAACAAATTGAAAAGAGTTATCATTTTACCCACTCGGAGGGAAAGTTACTTGGATTTGCAGGCGATACTCAAAATAAAAATCGAATGAAAAGTCAGTGCGAATTGCAAAAAAAAAATCTTTTGGGAGGGCAAAATAATTGAACGTTTCGAAAACCTGTCAGCCCGACAACACGGCCCTCGGACTGCTGTGGTTCAAGAAGACGCTCATCATCAACGTCTTAAGGACAACGAGAGATGGGCAATAAATATCAGCCTTGGCAGTGCAGCCCGCGTCCCCAGAATGGAAGAGTAAACAGCTGGCAAAATGCCACTTGAGGGTGTGTTAACCATAGAAACATCCACATTACCACCTTCCCTCTCACTCAGTCCAGCAATTCTCTAATGACGTAGAACATAGATCATAGAACATTACAGCACACTACAGGCCCTTCAGCCCTCGATGTTACACCAACCTGTGAAACCAATCTAAAGCCCATCTAACCTACACTCTTCCAATCTCATCCATATATTTATCCAATGACCATTTAAATGCCCTTAATGTTGGCGAGTCTACTACTGTTGCAGGCAGGGCATTCTGCGCCCTTACTACTCTCTGAGTAAAGAACCTACCTCTGACATCTGTCCTATATCTATCACCCCTCAATTTAAAGCTATGTCCCCTCGTGCTAGACGTGTCCCAATTCAAGAAGGAAGCCCACCACCACTTAATTGGGACGAGATTTAAATGTCTTCTCTTGCAGTGCCCATATTCTGAGAATAAAGCTTAAGTATACAGTTAGTAATCGGCCCCCTGACAGCGCTGAAAAACACTCTCACCCAAGGCACCAAAGGGCAGAACTTTATGTGTCCAGCTAGCGTGAAGATAGGAGGGTTGCAGATCTGTTTTTTTGGGTGAGTTTTTACTGCCAGTCTTGTGCACACAGCACATGAAAAAATGGGCTAGACTGTTTCTAGTTACTACAAGCAGTGAGTGGGACTTAATTCGCCAGTCAGCAGCAGAGGGAGCTATTGAGCACATGCAGACCTCTGTGACTGCACATGTGCAATTCCAACAGCAGAGGCCTGACAAAAAAAGGCAGGGAGCTGTCAGACCTCTGCTGTTGGAGTCCACCTGAACCAACACCCTACCCCCACCTCTCTTTCCACCTCCCCCACCTAAAAAATTGCATGTGTTTCCTCTGGGTGCTCCAGTTTCCTCCCACAGTCCAAATGATGTGAGGGTTAGGTGTACTGCCCGTGCTAAATTCTCCCTCAGTGTACCCGAACAGGCATCGGAGTGTGGCAACGGGGGGATTTCCACCGTAACTTCATTGCAGTGTGAATGTCAGTCTAGTTGCGACACTAGTAAATAAACTTTAACCTTTAGTGCGGGAGGAAACCGGAGCACCTGGAGGAAAGCCATGAGGAGAATGTGCAAACTCCACACAGACAGTCACCCAAGGCCGGAATCACACCTGGGTCCCAGGTACGGTGAGGTAGCAGTGCGAACCACGGTGCTAATGACCACTATGTGGTCACCCAAGATGGCGCCGGAGAAAGGCAACTTCTAGCAAGCTGTGCCCATATCTTCTAATTCTACCTTTTACTCTCGTCCTATGACATTCTGCACTCTCTCGTTCCCTTCTCTATGAACGGTATGCTTTGCCTGTATAGCGCACAAGAAACAATACCTCTCAGTGTATGTTAATACATGTGACAATAATAAATCAAATCAAATCAAGTAATCTGCCGCCCTTGTCACATTGCTCTTTGTGAGACAATTGCTTTGTGAAAATTAGAGATTACGCTTTCCATGATGCAACAGCGACTGCATTCCAGAAGTGACTTCTAGAGGTGCTATACAAATGCAACCACTTTTTTTTGTGTCGTTAAGTCAGCAGTGGTTCAGGTGCCGTGATTGCACGCAGCTGGGTGAGTGCATCCGAGGGAGGAACAGGTTAACCAAATGCAGGCCGTGGCATTTGTGCCATGAGCAATGAGTGACGCATATGGAAATTATATCTCCTGGTTGGACTGCAGGCGATTCGAACAGAGCTGGAGGAATTCTCAAAAACAAATAAACAATCCTGAATTAAAGATTACACCACCCTCTAGTGGTGAGTTGGGGATTCTCCAGCATAAGAACATAAGAAATAGGAGCAGGAGTAGGCCATCTGGCCCCTCGAGCCTGCCCCACCATTCAATAAGATCATGGCCTATCTGTCGTGGCTCAGTTCCACATTCCCGCCCTCTCCCCATAACCCTTAATCCCCTCTCTCATCAAAAACCCATCAACCCGCGTCTTAAAAATATTTAGCGAGGCAGCCTCCACCACTTCAACAGGCAGAGAATTCCAGAGATTCACCACCCTTTGAGTGAAGAAGTTCCTCCTCAACTCTGTTCTAAACCGCGCCCCCCTTTATCTTGAGGCTGTGCCCCCTAGTCCTACTATCCTTTCTGAGCGGGAAGAGTCTCTCCACCTCTATCCTATCCATCCCATTCATCATCTTATACGTCTCAATGAGATCTCCCCTCATTCTTCTAAACTCTAACGAGTACAAGCCTAATCTATTCAGCCTCTCCTCATAGCTCAACCCCCTCAACTCCGGCATCAGCCTAGTAAACCCCCTCTGCACTCCCTCCAAGGCCAAAATATCCTTGCGTAAGTACGGTGCCCAAAACTGCACACAGTACTCCAGCTGCGACCTCACCAATGCCCTATACAGCTGCAGCAAGACCTCCCTACTTTTATATTCAATCCCCCTCGCTATGAAGGCCAGCATCCCATTCGCCTTCTGACCACCTGCTGCACCTGCAAGCTGGGTTTTTGCGACTCATGCACAAGGACCCTGAGGTCCTTCTGCACCGTCGCCTGCTGCAGTTTTTCTCCACGTAAGTAATAATCCTTCCTACCATTATTCCTACCAAAGTGGACCACCTCGCACTTGCCAACATTAAATTCCATTTGCCATTTCCTGGCCCATTCGCCCAGCCTATCTAGATCCTTCTGTAGACTCTCCCCACCCTCTGCACAATTTGCCTTTCCACCAATTTTGGTGTCATCAGCATCCCCAGGCAGGAGAATAAGTGGTAAATGTCCTGGTAATAAGCATGCATTTTGATTCAGATTTCCGATTAAGGGATAATTCAAATTCAATTGGAAACTTTAAGACATTGGGAAACCTAAGAGCCATTGTCTCCTCAGCCCTAATTTTCATTTTAAAGTTTATTTATTAGCGTCACAAGTAGATTTACATTAACACTGCAATGAAGTTACTATGAAGATCCCCGAGTTGCCACACTCCGGCACCTGGTTGGGTACACCGAGGGAGAATTTAGTATGGTGAATGCAGCTAATCCGCACGTCTTTCGGATTGTGGAAGGAAACGGGAGCACCTTTGCAGAAACCCATGCAGGCATGGGGAGGACGTGCAGATTCCAGATAGGCAGTGACCCAAACCAGGAATCAAACCCAGGTCCCTGGCACTGTGAGGCAGCAGTGCTAACCACTGTACTACTGCACCACCAATGGGTCTGCGAATAGCTCAGGTTTCTGTTTGCCTTCATCCCCAGGCATCACAGCCAACTGCTGGTCTTTTGTCTGAATGGCGCTCCCACTCAAATGTCCACTGGTTGCTTCAGAACTATTGTTACTCGATCCTGCAAAGTGTGGCTGAATGGGCGTCCACAGCATTTTGAGATAATTACTACTGTCGCCCTGTTGAAAGCTGGCAGGTTAATTTACAGCTCCTTTGTTCGTTCTCTCAATTTATCCCTTACCTGCGTTGAAGCAGTGAGTAATTATTATGGGTTGATTTCCTTTAACCAAAAATGACAATCCACTATAGATTACCACTTTTTTATTGTTCTTTTTGGTATGTATAAAGTCAATATTAATTAAACTGTCCTGCCCCACTCACACACACAAGCACGCACACACACACCCACTCATACACAAGTATACACACACACACACACACACACACACACACACACACACATGCATTCATACCTACATACAGATGTACACACTCACATGCACACACACGTACACACATACACACACACACACACACACAACACAAACACATCCACACACTCTCACACTCATGCATATTCGCACACATAAATACACACACAATCACACACACACAGTCACGCACACAGATGCACACATATACCTACAAACATACATACATGCCTACACAGATGCACACACTCACACACACGTGCACTCACACACAGATGCACACATACCGACACATACACATGTATACTGATGCACACACAACACACATGCATACACATACACACACACACACGCATACACACACACACACACACACACACACTATATATATGTATAGAATCCCTACAGTGCAGAGAGAGGCCATTTGACCCATCAAGTCCAACAAAGCATCTTACCCAGGCCCTAACCCCGTAATCCCCTGCGAATCCCTCTAATCTACAGATCTTTAGTCACCAAGGGGCAATTTAGCAAGATCAATTCACCCAACCTGCGCATCTTGAAGAACCATGATTCTCTAACTTAAGCCTAATGGCTGGGGTAGATGGCGGAAATAAGTTGATGGCCTTTCTTTCCCCATGGGAGGGAATAAATGCTAGCTCCCTTTGCTAATCAGTATCATGGGGAATAGAGCTGTCAAGCAGCAGTGTCTGATGATGCAACTGTAAAACTGTTAACTGGTGATAGCTCAACAATGTCCAAGAATCCCTGTAGTTTTTCTGTACATTGGATAAGCCTCGGTTCTTCTCCATGAAGGGCTGTCTTCTGTCCCACTTCCCCATCTGAGCATCGGCTGTAAGTCACAAGGTTCTGGCTTCAAATCGCACTGACCAAATAATAAATCAATGCTGAGAGGACACTGGACAGTTGGAGATACCCTCTTTTAGATAAGGTATCAAAGGTGGGGAGGGGTGGTGGCTTTGCGGTATTATTATGGACTAGTAATCCAAAGAGCGAGGGTAATGCTTGAGAGAGCTGGGTTCAAATCCCACCATGATGATATTTGAATTCAATAAAAACCTGAAACCATTGTCAATTGTTGGAAAAGCCCATCTGGTTCACTAATCTCCTTTAGCCATTTTGAGCACAGCAAGCTCCCACAAACAGATTAAGTGATGAGCAGATCTCGACTCAAGAACATCTTCTTCCCTGCTGCAGTCAGGCTGTTGAATGGACCTACCTTGCATTAAGTCGATCTCTATACCCGAGCTACGATTTTAACACTACATTCTGCACTCTCTCGTTTCCTTCTCTATGAACGGTATGCTTTGTCTCTACAGCACGCAAGAAACAGCACTTCTCACTGTATGTTAATACATGAGACAATAATAAATCAAATCAAACTAATCTGTTTTTAGTGATGTTGGATGAAGCATAAATTTTGTTCAGGGTGCAATAGGATATCTTGGACAGGAATTTGGTCCCTTTCTGTGGGGAGCTTTACAGTGGTGGGAAGATGGTGTGCTGTTTGCTGGTAACAGGATCTTATGGTCCTGCGGTTGTCAACAGGGTTTCTTATTGAGCGCACTCCTTGGCACGGGGAAACCTGCGGCGGGTGTGTGCCATGGGCAAGACAGTAAGATCCTGTCAGTGAGAACAACAGCAAGATTCTGCTGTTTATGCCCAGTTGAGTGGGCAGTCTGGGGGTGGGGTTTAGCAACCTTTTCCACTGGCGTGGGCCTTCTGCCGCTGGATTCCCTGGAACCGGGACGGGCGAACCATGTGAAACACCGAGACCAGAAGATATCGCCACTGGCCAACGGGGAGCCGCTTCTGCTGTGGGAAAATACGGAGGGGGTGTTGGGGGGAGCGGCGGATGGTGTTGGTGGGGGGGATGGTGGTGCAGGAAAATCATGCAGGCTGCACTGATACATTATTCATTGCAGTGCTGACAGTAACATTGGGGATGGAATTGAACTTTGGTGGTGGTGTAACACCAGCTGTATTACATCAGTTGCCTGTTTTATACTCTGTTCAATATTTGGCTCCATTGACTTCAGTTAAACTCCATACTAGGCATGCCTATTTTTTAAAAAATCTTTTCACTCCATCCTTAAAGCTACAAAGCCAATGCTCAGAATGGACTGGGCAAACCCAAATCCATTCCTCGCTTGCGCCAAAAACCAAATTCAAACTCCAGTTGAATCTAATTCATGGTTCCCATAGGGGAGATCGAAGCTGACAAGATGAAGCATTGCACCCCATTTTGGGCATTATCTGACGTTTGATCTTAACCAAATGGCTGAGAAGTGATATGTCCCCACGTAAAGACGCAAGGTAGCTTCAAATTCTTTCCTGATCCCACTCTTGTCCAATTTCACATCAATTCAATGAACCAAACGCCAATGTTATTTTTCTATCTTCGAAGTAGGTGAAAGCAAAGCCTAAATTTAATATAAATCTTCACTGAGTGGTTCCTTCCATTCATTTAATAATTCATTAACCTGGTTTGCAGTTTATCGCAGAAGGCATACTGGTCAGGTGAGGTCGAGTGATCTCATAAATCATAAGGTTTCTTAACTGATCAATGACTTTATTTTTGAACTTTCAGCATAAGTAACTTAGATATAGAAAGAGAGAAAGACGCACCCAGGATTGTAGCGAGTGAGGATTTGTCTCAGGAAGCCTGGTTCGGGGTGAATTTTACAGTTCCACCCACCACGGGAATCAGAGCAGGCGAGGGGTCGACCATGGAAAGGTCCACTGACATCGGGCAGGATTTTCCGGTTTCAGGGTGAGTGCAGCTGGAAAAATCCTGCCCGCTGAATGAAGCAACACCATCTGATGCAAAAACATAGTAAGAAGTCTCACAACACCAAGTTAAAGTCCAACAGGTTTATTTGGTAGCAGAACTACTACACTACGTTGTGCTACCTAATAAACCCATTGGACTTTAACCTGGTGTTGTGAGACCTCTTACTGTGCCCACCCCTGTCCATCATCGGCTGAATAAACTGGGCTTGTACTCGTTAGGGTTTAGAAGAATGAGGGGAGATCTCATTGAGACGTATAAGATGATGAATGGGATGGATAGGATAGAGGTGGAAAGACTCTTCCCGCTCAAAAAAGACAGTAGGACTAGGGGGCACAGCCTCAAGATAAAAGGGGGGCAGTTTAGAACGGAGTTGAGGAGGAACTTCTTCACTCAAAGGGTGGTGAATCTCTGGAATTCTCTGCCCGTTGAAGTGGTGGAGGCTGCCTCGCTAAATATTTTTAAGACGCGGGTTGATGGGTTTTTGAAAAGAGAGGGGATTAAGGGTTATGGGGAGAGGGCGGGAAAGTGGAACTGAGCAGCGACAGATCAGCCATGATCTTATTGAATGGCGGGGCAGGCTCGAAGGGCTAGATGGCCTACTCCTGCTCCTATTTCTTATGTTCTTATGTTCTTATGTTCTAACAACTTTCTACCAACTCTCTCTTTTCTGTGCATGCTAAACATAAGGTATAATGTGACCTGAGGGTAGACTGAATCCTGTGTTAATTTTGTTACTGACATTGATCGCTACCTATTTGCACTGCAAATTCTTAGAAAACAATTGTGTATTTCTTTATCAACTGAGTAATTGAACATTGCAAGCAAGCCAGGACAGGTGTCACTGTTAACTTTCTGGCTTGGAATTAGCCGAGGTCAGAGGTTATAGCCTAAAGCATCTAGTCCAATGGGGCATGGGTACAAGGCCATAAGGGGCCTAATGGTATTTCTAATGAACAATTCTCAATATCTTGGGTTTTGTGTTGTTTTCAACACCAGCCGCTGATATATTATGAGACGTAGAGCTGTCTTACAAGATCAGATTTCAGTTCACACAGTGAGTGGTCACTGAGCTCAAAGGATAAAGTCATGAAAGAGCACAGAATGTGCCACAGGCTGATCGTAGGAGAAGTGACGTTTGCGGGAGGTAGGTCATCCCACCTGCCTGAATAGCTGCGGTGAACAATTGTACCTGCGGTTCAGTGGATTGGGTGGAGAAGGGCGAATATAAAAGGAAGCAAGTTATGTTGTTCTGCCTTTAGTAATTCAGACAACAGCTACCTTGTTTATGGTGTTGATGAATTCACTGCAATAAGTTATTCAAAAGAATGTAACACATATACCAATCCTGTATGGCATTTTCCATTGTTATGTTGAACTATGCTGTCTATCGCCCTTTTAAAGTGGGTAGCATTGAGATGCCTTGTGATGTAAAACAAAATCTAACCTCATGCAAAACTAGGAGCTGCTTGCCGCTATTTATGGATCGACTTTACTGCAAAATAATTAGCGCTGAGCTTTACTATAAACTTATGATCGCTGTTACGTCGGCGCTGGCAGCTGACATCTTTGCTTTCCTCCCGAAACAGATTAGAAGAAAGAAGATTTCAAAATTAATTAGTGTTTTCGTGGTCCCGGAATCCTCTCCTGACAGTCAACATGTATCACAGGAATTTTTATGGTGCGGAAGGAGGCCATTCGGCCCGTCATGTCTGCACCTGCTCTCCAAACGAATATTATGGGTGGGATTTTCCGATCGTACCCCGACCGCCGCGGTATGCTTTGGGGTGACGGCCTGCCACTGGCCGGCAGCGGGATCTTCGGGTTTTCACGTTGTTTGCACGCTTCGCCAATGGAGAACCCGCAGTGGGGGTGGGAGAGGGAGGGTCACTGTCAGCAGGACTGGAAAATCTTGCTAACGGGAATGGCTGGAAAATTCTGTCCTGTGACTTAAATGCCATTCTCGCGCCTTTTCCCCATAACCCTGCTTATGGCTTTCATTTAACTATTTATCTAAGGCCCTCTCCGACGCCTCAATTGTGACGTAGAAAATTTACACAGAGCAAGCTCCCAGAGACCGTAACGTGGAATATGACCAGATAATCTGTTTTTATGTCACAAGAACAGAAAGAAACTGGAAAATCTCGGCAGGCCTACAAAATCTGAGGAGGAAGAATAGAGATAACGGGAGGAGTGTATTCTGCCTGCCCACCATGTGAATTCTGGCCAGTGCGGGACAGACTACGTAAAGGTCTGTTGCCCTCGGGCTGGCTTTTCCGGTTTTGAGTCAGGAGGAACCTTTGTTCGAGCTTTGTTTTATGTGCTGCCTTGGGAATAGATATTGGCCAGGACATTCCCCATAACCCTTCTTCAAATACATGCCCACTCTGTAGGCAGGCAAGGCCTTGGTTGGACGTCTGGGTTGAAGGGTGGCGCCGCTGACTGTGCAGCACTGCCTCAGTCATGCATTGGAGTTCAGATTTTGTGCTCAAAGTTCCAAAATAGAACATTGAACCCACAGCCTCCCTGACACAGAGGTAGGAATGGTACCGACAAGCCACTGCTGGCCAAGATGTATTTCCGCATTGCTATCTCACTGGGTCAATCCTTCTCTGTGAACATACAAAGTTTGCAACGGGCCTCCCAAAATAAGGCTTTATCTGAACAGGGTGAGGTGAGCACGTAGGTTGGGGCATGAACATAGCGCCTACCTGGTCTCATTATCATGCTGAGCGGGTGTGAGTATATTGATAGACCGAGTAGGCCAGAGAGCCCCAAATTTCCAGTCTATTTTAATGCAACACCCCTGGAAGAGAGAGAAACATAGACAAATAGAAGATAGGAGCAGGAGGAGGCCATTTGGCCCTTCGAGCCGGCTCCGCCATTCATTGCAATCATGGCTGATCGTCCAACTCAATAGCCTAATCCTGCTTTCTCCCCATAACCTTTGATCCCATTCGCCTCAAGTGCTATATCCAGCCATGTCTTCAATGTTTTAGCATCAGCTACTTCCTGTGGTAATGAATTCCACAGACTCACCACTCTTTGGGTGGAGAAATGTCTCCCCACCTCTGTCCTAAATGGTCTACCCTGAATCCTCAGACTGTGGCCCCTGGATCTGGAATCCCCCAACACTGGGAACATCCTCCCTGCACCTATCCTGTCTAGCCCTGTTTGAATTTTATAAATCTCTATGAGAGAAAAGGGGGACAAACGGAAATCCAGACTCTCTGCAGCAGCAGGTGAAAGCAGAGTAATAGGGTAGGTGGATGTTCCATTTGTAACTGCCGATGTTTCTCTTTCACAATGCTTTCTTTCAGCACAGAGTTATCTTGCTGTGCAATTATTTTAAAAATGAATAACGTTGGTGAACTTTTACCCTTTGCACTTCTGTTTTTTTGCAAATACATTTCAAAATAATACACCCAGCATTAAAATAACTCAGCCAGTGTAAACACTTGCAAACCATTTACCTGATAATATCATTCTATCCCAGTGTACCCTCTAATGAGCAAAAGATCTCAGCTGAATTGTTAATGATCCTAACTTGCTGATCTGCCTCACTAAAACAAATGAGGTGATCATTTATCCCACTGCTGTTTGTGGCAGCTTGCTGTACACTTCATAGATTCAGAGATTCCCTACTGCGTAGAAGGAGGCCATTTGGCCCATCGAGCCTATGCCAACAGCAGTCCCCTCCAGGCTCTATCCCCATAACCACACATATTAACCCTGCTAATCTCTTTGATACTAAGTGGCAATTTGGTAAGGCCAATCCAACTAACCCGCACATCTTTGGAACGTGGGAGGAAACCGGAGCACCCGGAAGCAAGACATGGGGTGAATGTGCAAACTCCACACAGTCAGAGACTGGAATTGAGCCAGATCCCTGGCGCTATGAAACAGCAGTGCCACCATGCCACCCCAAAGTTTCGAAGGTACTTTGTTGAATGCAAAGTGCTTTGAGACGTCCTGAGGTCATGAACAGAGCTATACAAATCCAAGTCTTTCTTTTCCATTGTGTAGGGCTGAGGCAGAACATAAACAGCAAGAGCTTAAAACAGGTGACAACCAGCATGTCACACTCAAAGAGAGAGGGGGGTTGACTTTCTGAGTGCCATCCATTGATTAGAAGCATTTCAGTGAAGAGTCACCTCTGAAACATTAACGTATTTGTCAAGTGCTGACTGTCTGATGGTGCATCTTCTGTGTGTATTTTGGAATTCCGGCAATGGTTGTTTTTCTTTATGATCCTATTAAGACTTGTTGGATGTGACAAAAAATGCATCCATCACCTTTGCCAAAATCAGGCCATTGTTTGCTATTGACAATGATAATGCAGAGATTTATTCTACTGTGCTGCCAGATCCTAAAACACTGATGATTCAGATTTGTGTCATAGTTGCACAAGATTATATTTTTCCCAGGCAGATCCTTTGTCTAACTTATAGTTGTATTTTTTTATCTGGATTGTCATCCTGATACAATTTCTTACCCATGGCGGACTTGAGTAGATTATGGCTGATTGTTTTAAGGCTGCACATAATGACATTATTCCTGGCCAGAATGGAGATGATCTGGTAATTCCCCCTGCCGCAGGAGGGAAACAAAATGAGCCGAGCCTTGGAGGCCGTGTTGAACATCAAGAAAAGTTTTTATTTCACGTATATGATGGGGAGATGAACTTGGGCCCAAAATCCCAGGTTGCCTGCGAGTTCTCTTTACCCATTGTAGATTCAGACAGGCTATTGTATTTTTCCGTGTCGCAAAGTTTTACATTATCATATTAATTACTTGAGTTGGATACAAGATGGTTCTTCTACTCTCATTATGCAAATACATTTTTCAGTACATCACTGCTAATCATTTCTCTGGTCATCTCCCGTTTACTCGTTTACAATGCTGTGTTTGCCCAACCGATTTACAACGATGTGTTAATTGCTCCCCACACCCCCCCAACGCTAGGTGGTTATGTTTTCCAGACTATGACCTCCCTAGACTATAGACGTTCCTAGACATCTTTTCTCCCTGGAGTTGGGGGTAGGGTGTTAGCGTGGATAGAGGATTGGTTGTCAAATAGGAGGCAGAGAGTGGGGGTCAATGGGTGCTATTCGGATTGGCGGTTGGTGACTAGTGGGGTGCCCCAGGGGTCGGTGCTGGGGCCTCAGCTATTTACCATTTATATAGATGATCTGGAGGAGGGAACCGAGTGCAGGGTGTCGAAATTTGCTGATGACACCAAGATTGGGGGAAAGGCAAATTGTGCGGAGGGTGTGGAGAGTCTGCAGAAGGATCTAGATAGGCTGGGCGAATGGGCCAGGAAATGGCAAATGGAATTTAATGTTGGCAAGTGTGAGGTGGTCCACTTTGGTAGGAAGAATGGTAGGAAGGACTATTACTTACGTGGCGAAAAACTGCAGCAGGCGACGGTGCAGAGGGACCTCGGGGTCCTTGTGCATGAGTCGCAAAAACCCAGCTTGCAGGTGCAGCAGGTGGTCAGGAAGGCGAATGGGATGCTGGCCTTCATAGCGAGGGGGATTGAATATAAAAGTAGGGAGGTCTTGCTGCAGCTGTATAGGGCATTGGTGAGGCCGCAGCTGGAGTACTGTGTGCAGTTTTGGGCGCCGCACCTGCGCAAGGATATTTTGGCCCTGGAGGGAGTGCAGAGGAGGTTTACTAGGCTGATACCAGAGTTGAGGGGGTTGAGCTATGAGGAGAGGCTGAATAAACTAGGCTTGTACTCGCTAGAGTTTAGAAGAATGAGGGGAGATCTCATTGAGACGTATAAGATGATGAATGGGATGGATAGGATAGAGGTGGAGAGACTCTTCCCGCTCAAAAAAGACAGTAGGACTAGGGGGCACAGCCTCAAGATAAAGGGGAGGCGGTTTAGAACGGAGTTGAGGAGGAACTTCTTCACTCAAAGGGTGGTGAATCTCTGGAATTCTCTGCCTGTTGAAGTGGTGGAGGCTGCCTCGCTAAATATTTTTAAGAAGCAGGTTGATGGGTTTTTGATAAGAGAGGGGATTAAGGGTTATGGGGAGAGGGCGGGAAAGTGGAACTGAGCCACAACAGATCAGCCATGATCTTATTGAATGGCGGGGCAGGCTCGAAGGGCTAGATGGCCTACTCCTGCTCCTATTTCTTATGTTCTTATGTTCTTATGAGAGACGAAGAATGAGAGGTGACCTGATAGAGGTTTATAAAATGTTGAGAGGTATATATATATAGGGTGGATTCTCAGAGGCTTTTTCCAAGGGCTGAAATGGTCGCTATGAGAGGACACAGGTTTGAGGTGCTGGGGAGTAGGTACAGAGGAGATGTCAGGGGTAAGTTTTTCACTCAGAGGGTGGTGGGTGAGTGGAATCGGCTGGAGGTGAACTCGTTGGGGTCTTTTAAGAGACTTCTGGATGAGTACGTGGGATATACTGGAATTGAGGGTTACAGATAGGTCTGGTAGGTAGGGATATGATCAGCACAACTTGTGGGCTGAAGGGCCTGTTTGTGCTGTAGTGTTCTATGTTCTATATGGAGCCTGGCTGTCTCACTGCCAGTTCTCCCATTGTTGTGATAACTCAGAAAGATCTCCTGTGCCTTACTATTCTTAGAAGTTGATAGCATATATTAATCATTATCTGTCGGCAGAGCAGGCCTCTAGCTGTCTGCGCTAACCCTCTTCTTCCCTCTGGTGAGGCCTGGCTCTCTGGGCTTGCCCTATGTAACCCGACATGTATTACCCTGAAACCAAACAAAACGGACTTATGAATGAAAATATAAAAGACATGATCCCTGATATTGCCCTGCAACACTCCCCATCGATTGTGCCAAACGATCAGGGATGGGCTGTCCATTCCGGCGGGATTCTATGGTCTTACTGCAGTGAATGGAGATTTGGCTGAGTGTCAAGCACTCCGTCCTTGCTGGCAACATTTGCGGGGCATGAATGGCTGGAAAATTCCATCCCAGATGGCTGTCGGTGACAGGGATTGATTTCACATATGCAGTTTGTATTATGTAGCTGTCCTCCACTCAGCAGAATAAATTTGCTTTTAGTGTGAGACCTAGCAAGACCTGGACAACATTCAGGCTTGAGCTGATTAAGTAGCATTAATCTCTGCACCACACACTTCCGGGCAAATACCATTTTCAAAGAGAGAGAATGTAACCATCAGTCCTAGATATTCTAGGGTAACGCCATCATTAAATCCCCCCGTTATCAACATCCAGGGATTACCATTAACCAAAAACGAACAGAAATGAGCCATGCATTTAGAGATGCAAGGGCTAATTAGGAACAGTCAGCATGGCTTTGTGAGTGGAAAGTCATGTCTCACAAGTTTGATTGAAGGGGTAACCAAGAAGGTAGATGAGGGCAGTGCAGTTGATGTTGTCTACATGAACTTTAGCAAGGCTTTTGACAAGGTACCTCATGGTAGGTTGCTGCATAAGGTTAAATCTCATGGGATCCAGGGTGAGGTATCCAAATGGATACAACATTGACTTCTTGACAGAAGCCAGAAAGTGGTTGTAGAGGGTTGTTTTTCAAACTGGAGGCCTGTGACTAGTGGTGTGCCTCAGGGATCAGTGCTAGGTCCAGTATTGTTTGTCATTTATATTAATAAGAATATAGGAAGCATGGTTAGTAAGTTTGAGAATGACAGTAAGTTGGTGGCACAGTGGGCAGTGAAGAAAGATATCTCCAATTGCAACAGGATCTTGATCAATTGGGCCAATGGGCTGACGAGTGGCAGATTGAGTTTAATTTAGACAAGTGCGAGGTGATGATTTTGGTAGATTGAACGAGGGCAGGAATTACTCAGTTAATGGTAGGACATTGGGGAGAGTTACAGAACAAAGAGATCGAGGGGTACATGTTCATAGCTCCTTGAAAGTGAAGTCACAGGTGGACAGAATGAAGCAGGCATTTGGCATACTTGGTTTCATCAGTCAGAATATTGAATACAGGAATTGGAATGTCTTGTTGAACTTATACAAGATATTGGTAAGGCCACACTTGGAGTACTGTGTGTAATTCTGGTCACCCTATTATTGAAAGGATATTATTAAACTTGAAAGAGTGCAGAAAAGATTTACTAGGATGCTGCTGGGATTTGATGGATTGTGTTATAAGGAGAGGCTGGATAGACTGGGATTTTTTCCTCTGGAGCGTAGGAGGCTGAGGGGTGATCTTATAGAGGTCTATAAAATAATGAAGAGCATAGATCAGTTAGATAGTCAATATCTTTTCCCAAAGATAGGAGAGACTAAACCTAGAGTGCATAGATTTAAGGTGACAGGGAAGAGATACAAAAGTGGCCAGCGGGGCAATTTTTTCACACAGAGGGTGGTGAGTGTCTGGAACAAGCTGCCAGAAGTAGTAATTAGTAGAGGCGGGTATAATTTTATCTTTTAAAAAGCATTTGGATAGTTACAAGGGTACAATGCGTACAGAGGGATATGGGTCAAATGCAGACAATTGGGATTAGCTTAGGGGTTTTGAAAAAGAAAGGATGGCATGGACAAGTTGGGCTGAAGGGCCTGTTTCCATGCTGTAAACCTCTATGACTCTAACTGAACCAGCCATATAAATGATTTAGCTACAACAGCCAGGGGCTAGGAGGTAACACATCTCCTGACTCCCCAAAACCTGTCCACCATCTGCAAAGCACAATTCAAGAGTGATGGAATATTCTCCAGTTCCCTGGATGAGTGCAGTTATGATAAAACCGTCACCATCCAGGACAAAGCATCCCATCAACAACATTTAACATTCACTCCCTTCATCACAGGTGCACAGTGTGTACTGTACACAAAAGGCACTGCAGCAACTCACTAAGGCTCCTTTGACGGTACTTTCCAAACCTGTGACTTCCACCACCTAGAGCAAGGACAACCAATACATGGGAACATGCATAGGAACATGTATCACTACACATAAATTCCTCTCAAAGCCAAATGCCATTCTGGCCTGGAACATATCACCGTTCCTTCACCATCACTGGGATTGAAATCCTGGAACTCCCTTCTTCAAAGCACTGTGTGTGTGTACCTTGCTTCAAGGTGAACTGCAGCTTCAAGAAGATGTCTCACCACCACCTTCTCAAAGACAAATGAATGGCAGATGCAGTATAATTTGGATAAATATCAGTTATCCACTTTGGTAGCAACAACAGGAAGGCAAGTTACTCCTTGAATGGTCACAAATTAGGACAGGGGAACGTGCAACAAGACCTGGGTATCCTCATACATCAATCACTGAAGATAAGCTTGCAGTGAAGAAGGCAAATGGTATGTTGGCTTTCATAATGAAAGGATTCAAGTGCAGGAGGAGGAACGTCTTACTGCAATTATACAGGGCCTTGGTGAGGCCACACCTGGAATACCGTGTGCAGTTTTGGTTTCTTTTTCTGAAGAAGAACGTATTTTCCAAAGAGGGAGTGCAGAGGTTTATTAGACTAATTCCCGGGATGGCAGGACTGACGTATGAGAAGAGATTAAGCCGGTTAGGATTGCATTCACTGAAGTTCAGATGAATGAGAGGGATCTCATAGAGACTTATAAAAATCTAACAGGGTTATACAGGGTAGATGAGGGAAGGATGTTCCCGATGGTGGGGGTGTACAGAAACTTGAGTCACTTTCTGAGGAGGAGAACTTTCTTCAACCAGAGAGCAGTCAGCCTATGGAGTTCACTACCTCAGGAAGTAGTTGAAGGATGCAGATAGATATAGCACTTGAGGCAAAGGGGATCAAAGCATATGAGGAGAAGGCAGGATCAGGCTATTGAGTTGGGTGATCAGCCATGAATATAATGAATGGCGGAGCAGACTCGAAGGGCTGAATGGCCTCTTCCTACTCCCATTTTCTATGTATGTTTACTATTGCCTGAGCCACAGTCTGGCAGTGATACTCACAGCCCATCAAAAAGATAAGAATTGTGGCTACTTCAATGATGAATTTTGTTCGCTGTGGTTTGTAAACAGATTCTGCTTGCTGGGTAAATTGACCAGATGCTGTAGTTTATTGTTTAAACAGATTGTTTCTTGCTTACTGAGTAAATAGGCTTTATTGGCTGGAAAATGGACTGTTTGCTGTGAATCCTTCCTCAGGTCCTGCGCAGAGGGGCCCTCAGGGGCCTATCAATTCCCTGGCCTGGTGTTTTCTCACACCAGCCTGACCTGGAGAAGGCCTAGCCGATGAAATCGCCTAGATACCACAGGGACTGCCCCCCACCCCCCACCCCACCAGCGGAACACGGGTCCTGAAAGTGGAGAGCTGACCCATTTACAGGGAGGCAGGTCCTGCACACATCAAACACATCCTCAGGTCCTGTGCACCGCAAACGCATCGGTCGACTCAGTGGATGTCAATATTTATTTCGGTGCTCGGGTGTAGCGGGAGACTTGTGCCGGCCAGGGGAATTGTTTTCAATCTGTTCATGGGGTGTGGGCAACACAGTCTGGGCCAGCATTTATTGCCCATCCCTGAGGGCGTATTGTCTTGGCTCTGGAGTCACATGTAAATCAGACCAGGTGAAGCTGACAGGTTTTCTTCCCTACAGGACATTAGTGAACCAGACGGGTTTTTACGACAATCGACAATGCTTTCACGGTCATCGTTAGATTTCTAATTCCAGATTTTTATTGAATTTAAATTTCACCATCTACCGTGGCTGGGATTCGAACACATGGCTCCAGAGAATCACCTTGCGTCTCCATATTACTGGTCTCGTGACAGTATCATTTTGTCACTGTCTACCTCTAATTGGGTCGGCTCTCCACTTCCAGGACTTGTGTTCTGCAGTGGGGCATTTTCTGTGGTGTTTGGGCAGATCTTCACCAGATTGGGGGTGGGGTGAGAAATAATCAGGCGGGGGAACTGATAGATCCCTGTGGGCTCCCCTGGCACAGACAGCGCTGTCCTTGGCAGATTGGGGATGAGCTGAGTCTGAGCTCATGTAGAACTGGGGCTGAAGCAGCTGCAGGAGCTGGCGGGATCAGTCTGAGGTCGATATCAGAACCTGGAGCGTAAATGAGGGGAACTGGACCGGGCATCCAGCTGATAGATGGAATGGGTAGCATGGAATTCTGCTCCCCCCCCCCCACCAGCCTTAGAACCCGAGGTAAGCTGGACATACCATTTGTAATCTGGTTGGCAAAGTACTTTGGCTCGCATGGTCAAGAGGAACCCTCAAAACAAGTGCCAAGAGTATGCTAGTTGCTGAGCTCTCTATCTCTGCTACACTTCAAGTCCAGTTTTAAGCCCAAGCCCATTTGGTAGAATGGGGCAAGGATGTCACGACTACATGAGGAAGGGTAAAAACGGACTCCTAATTTACCAGCCCAGGTCTGGCTGTATCTGGGTTTAGTTATGAACTTAGCGAGAATGTGCTTTGCCAACACAGCAGGAGTCAGCACTGTGTAGGTTTTCAGATTATAAATAGCTTGTCAGACAGGTTTGCTGAGTTTAAATCAAAGAACAAGATGAGGCTATTGACGCTACTCCCTGAACTCTAAAATAAACTAGTCAAATTGTAATCCTCATTCATACACACATTCCCTGGCTCCCCACTAACATGCTAATACAGTACCCAAAGATATATTACAATTCATGAAAAAATAAGCAATCAAAAAAATGTACTTTGGCTGGTCTTGATGCAGCGATTTCACATTACGACCATTATATTCAGTTGTATTTCTGGGTATAACCGTGCAGATCACAGTTCCCAAAAGATCTTGGCTTGCAGTAGGTTTTCTCCTCAAGATGTTCACTTTGCAATGTCCACGCATAATAGAAAGAAACCCTACAGTACAGAAAGAGGCCATTCAGCCCATCGAGTCTGCACCGGCCACAATCCAACCCAGCCCTATCCCCATATCCCTACATATTTTACCCACTAATCCCTCTACCCTAATAATACTTCCAAGAGAGGGAGAGTTGCAGCTCTTTGCAGCCTTTCAGTATATCCTCCCAATCTCTGCCCTTTGGCTTGATTAGAAGCTCTTTAAAAACCTTGATGGCTTTGTACTCCAGAGAAATTGGATGACCATGCCTGTTGTGTTTCAGAACAGGTCATTACAGTTTAGCTCAGTTGGCTGGACAGTTAGTTAGTGATGCAGAGTGACACCAGCAGCACAGGTTCAATCCCCGTACCAGTTGAAGTTGTTCATGAAGACCCCTTGGTGTCTGGGCAAATCTTCACCAGATTGGGGATGGTATGAGAAAACGCCAGGCGGGGGAATTGATAGATCCCTGTGGGCTCCTGCACTGTCCTTGGAAGATTGGGGTGAGCTGAGTCTGAGCTCGTGTAGAACTGGGGCTGAAGCAGGTGCAGGAGCTGGCGGGACCAGTCTGAGGTCGATATCAGAGCCTGGAGAGTAAATGAGGGGAACTGGACTGGGCATCCAGCTGATAGATGGAATGGATAGCATGGAATTCCAACCCTCCCCCCCCCCCCCCCCCCACCCCCCCCCCCCGGCCTTAGAACCCGAGGTAAGCTGGACATACCATTTGTGATCTGGTTGGCAAAGTACTTTGGCTCACATGGTCAAGAGGAACCCTCAAAACAAGTGCCATGAGTATGCTAGTTGCTAAGCTCTCTATCTCTGCTACACTTCAAGTCCAGTTTTAAGCCCAAGCCCATTTGGTAGAATGGGGCAAGGATGTCACGACCACATGAGGAAGGGTAAAAACGGACTCCTAATTTACCAGCCCAGGTCTCACCCCTTGTCCCTTGTCTGAGGTGTGATAATCCTCAGGTTAAATCACCACCAGTCAGCTCTCCCCTTCATAAGACTGTAAGACAGAGGAGCAGAATTAGGCCACTTGGCCCATCAAATCTGCTGCGCCATTCAATCATGGTTGATATTTTTCTCATCCCCATTCTCCCTGCTTTTCCCCATAACCCCTGATCCCCTTATTAATCGAGGACTTATCTATCTCTGTCTTAAAGACACTCAATGACCTGGCCTCCACAGCCTTCTGCGGCAAAGAGTTTCACAGATTCACCACTCTCTGACTGAAGAAATTCCTCCTCATCTCTGTTTTAAAGGATTGTCGCTTTAGTCTTTGGTTGTGCCATCTGGTTCTAGTTTTTCCTATTAGTGGAAACATCTTCTCCATTTCCACTCCATCTAGGCCTTGCGGTATCCTGGAAGTTTCAATAAGATCCCCCCCCCTCATCCTTCTAAACTCTAACGAGTACAGACGCAGAGCCCTCAACTGTTCCTCATATGACAAGCTCTTCATTCCAGGGATCATTCTTGTGAACCTCCTCTGGACCCTTTCAAAGGTGAGCATATCCTTCTTTAAGTCCAAATCTGCTCACAATACTCCAAATGGGGTCTGACGGAGCTTTATACAGCCTCAGAGGTACATCCCTGCTCTTGTATTCGAACCCTCTCGACATGAATGCTAACATTGCATTTGCCTTCCTAACTGCCGGCTGAACCTGCATGTTAACCTTAAGAGAATCTTGAACAAGGATTCCCAATTCCCTTTGTGCTCCTGATTTCCGAAGCATTTCCCCATTTAGAAAATATTCCATGCCTCCATTCCTCCTTCCAAAGTGCATAATCTCACACTTTTCCACATTGTATTCCATCTGCTACTTCTTTGCCCACTCTCCTAGTCCAAGTCCTTCTGCAAAGTCCTGCTTCCTCAATACTACCTATATTCAAAAGGGAGAGCACCCTTTGGTCATCTGGGACTATGGCAACTTTACTTTGAGCAGAGACAACTCTTGGTGTACTGGCCCTTGTTCATCCCTCAGTCAAACCCAATGGAGAAAAGTCAGCAAGTTATTCAATCTCTCGCCTCTTATAGGGCTTTGTTGTATGCACGATGCTTCCCACATTAGCTCTTCAAAGCAATCCAATGGATGCAAAGCACCTTGGAGCCCCTTGAGAATGTGCAAGGATGCTTTAGCATCCAGCATAAAAGGAGGTCATTCATCACATCGCATCTGTGCCAGCTCTTCCAAAGAGCGATCTAATTAGTTTCACTCCTCTGCTCTTTCCCCCACAGCAATGCACTTGTTTCCCTTTCAAATATTGATCCAATACCCTTTTGAAAGTTGTAATTGAACTTGCTTCCAGCAGCCTTTCAGGCAAAAATTCCAGATCATAAACACTCACCGAGGAAATAAAAAATCTCCTTGTCTCTCCTTTGGTAACTTTTTGCTAATTAGCTTCAATCTGTGGTGTTTCAATGCACACTCTAATTTACAGGGACATATCTATCACACAAACCAGTCTCCCATCCATCGACTCTGTCTACACTTCCCACTGCCCCAGCAAAGCAGCCAGCATAATCAAGGACCCCACGCACCCCAGACGTTCTCTCTTCCACCTTCTCCCATCGGGAAAAAGATACAAAAGCCTAAGGTCACGAAATAACCAACTCAAGAACAGTTTCTTTCCTGCTGCCATCAGACTTTTGAATGGACCTGTCTTGCATTAAATTGATCTTTCTCTATACCCCTAGTTGAGGAGGAACTTCTTCTCCCAGGGGGTAGTGAATCTCTAGAATTCTCCGCTCATTGAAGCTGTAGAGGCGACCTCGTTAAATGTATTTAAGTCACAGATAGATCGATTTTTAACCAATAAAGGAATTAAGGTTTATGGGGAGCAGGCGGGTAAGTGGAACTGAACCACTACCAGATCAGCCATGATCTTATTGAACAGCAGAGCAGACTCGAGGGGCTAGATGACCTACTCCTGCTCCTATTTCTTATGTTCTTATGTTCTAGCAATGACTGTAACACTACTCTCTCTTCTTTCCTTCTCTATGAACAGTATACTTTGTCTGTATAGCACGCAAGACACAATACTTTTCCCTGTATGTCAATACACGTGACAATAATAAATCAAACCGAATCAGGATTTCATTTGCTGAGCTTACCTTGGTGAAAATAACCTCCCTGATTCTCCATTTCCTTCTCAGCGATGGTGTGATGGAGCGTGACCTTGCTGGACTCAAGGAAAGGGACATATGAGAACTGGACGGCACATTGAATGCAGAATTCAGCTCATAGAATCCCTACAGTGCAGAAGTAGGCCATTCGTCCCATTGAGTCTCTACCGACCACAATCCAACCCAGGCCCAATTCCCTTAACCCCCACACTTTTAACTTGCTAATCCCCCTGACAGTAGGTCCAATTTAGCACGGCCAATCAGCCTAATCCACACATCTTTGGACTGTGGGAGGAAACCGGATCACTCAGAGGAAACCCACGCAGACACAAGGAGAACGTGCAAACTCCACAAAGACAGTGACCGAGGCCGGAATTGAACCTGGGTCCCTGGCACCGTGAGACAGCGGTGCTAACCACTGCGCCACCATGCTGCCCCATGTGAGGGAAGAACGCAGACAGGGGGGCCAACTGCAGCAAAGGGACCTGTCTGCACATTGTAATCCGATGTGACAGCCTGCGATACTTGCAAAGGAATTCTTTTCCTTGACGAGAGTTATTCGAGTCAGCTGTCGCGGGTCAGACGGAGTTTATTTTAAAATTCCTTGCCTTGAGATAAGAGCTGTCACTGTACAGTAGTAATGGAAAGGCAGCCTCTAACTGGAATATCATTATCCTCCCAGTTACTGCAGATCATAATGTAAATAAATGCAACTCATTTCAACTCCCATAGCTGTTCCATGACACTGACTGACACTTTCCTTCTCATCTTCCTGCTCACATGGTCTCCTGGGCTCTGTAAATGGACAGAGGTTCTGCAGATTCAAGATAACATCTAAACTCATGTCAGCCACTGCAGTATTATTCTTGACTGAAAGCATCAGGGAAAGAGAATTTGTACTTTTGCAGCACTTTTCATGACCTCAGGAGGCCGCAACGCCCTTTATAGCCAAAATCTCACCACTGTAGGCAACACAGCAGCTTATTTCTTATACGCAAATTCTGACAAGCAACATCACAATGACCAGATAAATTTGTTTTTTTTTGGGCTGCACTGAGAATTTTCTAGTCCCCCCCCCCACTTCCAGGACCTTCCGGGTCCCATCGAAGGTCAATAGATTCACCTGGTCGGTCGTATTTCCCGCAGTGTGTCCTGCCGCAGAAAGGGCCGGAAAGTCCCGGCCATTGGATAGGAAACCTTCGATTACAATGGGCGGCACGGTGGCACAGTGGTTAGCACAGCTGCCTTGCGGCGCCAGGGTCCCAGGTTCAATTCCGGCCTTGGGTGGCTGTCTGTGCAGAGTGTACATGTTCTTCCTGTGTCTGCCTGGATTTTTTCCGGGTGCTCCGGTTTCCTCCCATGCTCCAAAGATGTGTAGATTAGGTGGATTGGTCATGCTAAATTGTCCCTTAATGTCAAGGGGGTTAGTAGGGTAAATGTGTGGGGGTTATGAAGATAGGGGCCGAAACTCTACCACCTCACCTGCCCCAGAATTGGAAATCTCCACTGGCCTCAGGCGGGATTTTCCGATCCCATCTGAGTAAGGCCGTAAAATCCTGCCCCGGGCCTCAATGGGATTATTGTCAGTGCAGCCTTGATGGGCCGGATCTGCACTGCAGGGGTTCTATGATTCTGAGTAGCGGTGTGGGACCTTTCGCATCCGTCTGGGAAAGAAGATAGGGCCTCATTTTGAAATCTCCCTTAGTGCTGCCCAGCGCTATCGTTAGATTCCGGAGCTGTTTCGTGAATGTCCATCTCTTGAAGTGGATACTTAAAAATTAAACCAGCGCAGAACCTGCCACAGCTCAGTGGGCAGGCAGATGGATGTGTTGGATGGGTGGAGTGCTCACTCAGAACAGAGACACCTCGCAATGCGAAATAAAAACAAGAAATATTGCACAGACAGGGCTCATCTGTCAGCATCTGTGACGCAGGAGTTGGGAACATCGGAACTGGAAAGCAGCAGATAAACAAGGCGCTTTGTTGAATTCAGCGAATTGAAGGTGGCAGAGGAAAAAGGGGGAGGGAATTGGATCCCAGTTAATGAGCAATTCAGCGGCAGAGTTAGCTAATCACATTTTGGCAGGCAGCAAAGGTGACCCTTACGAGATTAGGCAAATTGCCGCACCGGAGTTTCGAGCTATTGGAATATGCAAACATGTTGATTCTAGGTGAGGGCTGGTGGAATATGTAAATATGTTCAATCTGTGTGAATATGCAAACATTCCGAGATCTAACAGTCCTGAAGTTGGCTCAGGCAGTTTCTGCCTAATTAGGGGCTCTGAAAGTGATTGAAATTACTTTATAACATTGACTACATTGATCTTGGTTCTTTAGCGCACATTCCCTTTGTGTGTCACTCCCTCTCATTAGCACAGTGTTGTTGAGATGGTGGCATTAAGCATTAAATAATTGAAGGAATTGGTATCACTGCAGACCAGTGTTTTCACTCAGTGCTCACACTAATGTGATAGCTATAAAAGAGGAGGCTCAGTGGGTAGAACTCTCTTCTGAGACATATGTGTTCAATTGCCCCTCCAGAGACTGGAATCAGAGAAACGTGGGATCTCTACAGTGCAGAAGCAGAGTATTTGGCCCGCTGAGTCTGCACCGGCCACAATCCCATCCAGGATCTATTCCCATAACCCCTACGCATCCACCCTGCTAATCCCCCGACACGAAGGGACAATTTACCATGGCCAATCAACCTAACCTGCATATCTTGGGACTATGGGAGGAAATCAAATCACCCAGAGGAAACACATGCAGACACATGTGCAAACTCCACACAGTCACCCAAGACCAGAATTGAATCCAGCTCTCTGTGAGGCAGCAGTGCAAACCACTGAGCCACCCTTTGAGCACACAAGTTACACTGATTGTTCACCGCAGTTCTGAGGGGGTGCTGCACTGTCTATCTATGGGTGAGATATTAAAAATCTATCCACCCCCGCCCTCAGATGGACATCATATATCCTTTAACACATTGCCAAAATTTATTATCTTGACGTTTACTCCACTGTTGTTTGTGGGAGGTTGTTGTATGCAAGTTGGCTGCCATTTTACAACAGTGACTACATATCAAGAATATTTAGGGACGTCCTTAGATTGTGAAAGCAGCTGTAGTACAGATATGTCTTGTTCTAAATAGGAATATTATAAAGGCACAGGATTGTTCATAGAATCACAGAATGTTTGGCACAGAGACAGGCCCTTCAGCCCAAATTCATCCATGCCAGCCAAAAAGCCATCTAAGCTAACCCTATTTGCCTGCATTTGGCCCATATCTATGCATTTGGCCCATATCCTTCTAAATCTTTTCTATCCACTTTTCTGATGGAATAATAGAATGTACGGCAAGGAGACAGGCCCTTTGGCCCAAATAAGTCCATGCCAACCAAGAAGTCCATCTAAACTAACCCCATTTGTTAACCAAAGTATTTGACTAAATACTATGCCTTGCCTTTAATCAGTACTTGGTCAGGGAATCTTGGAAATTTATTTTGCGTGGCACTGTGACACAGTGGTTAGTACTGTTGCTTCACAGCATCATTAATTTCAGCCTTGGGTCACTGTCTGCGTGGAGTTTGCATGTTCCCCTCATGTCTACGTGTGTTTCCTCCAGGTGCTCTGGTTTCCTCCCACAGTACAAAGATGGATAGATTAGGTGGAGTGGCCATGATCAGTGTGCAGGGTTATGGGGTAGGTTGAGGAATAGGCTGAGGTGGAGTGCTCTTTCATAGGATTGATGCAAAATTGATAGACTGCCTCAATTGATAGATTGCCTCATCCTGCACTGTGGGAGTTCTGAGGTTCTATGGTTAAGCACATGTTGACACAATGTATTGTATCTCCAAAGCTGGATGGTTTGGGGGTCAGGTGAATATAAAAATGCTCCCAACATTTGTGTTATCCATTTAAATATTGTGATGAGGTTGGGAGTCTCACATTTATCCTTCCTGACTGGTTTTGTGACTGGCCCAGTTTTCCAGGAAACCCCATAACTTAAGGGAAGAGAGGGTAGCTTCAAGGAAAATCTACGTGACTTCACTGCTTGAGGGCCAGGTGGAGCAAAAATGCTTTGTCTCCAACCCCCTGAGCTGACCTTTTCCCCTGGTATCAGCCCAGCAGAACCCCCATCCAACTACACCCCTATCCCCACCCCATGGAATTCAAGGGATGGATTTTCATTCATTCTTTCATGGGATGCGAGAGTGGCTTGCTGGACTATTTCAGACAAAGCACAAAGAACAGTACAGCACAGGAACAGGCCCTTCGGCCCTCCAAACCTGCACCGATCACATTGTCCTATCAACTGCTTGTATCGCTCTATGTCTGTTCATGTGTCAATTCAGTTAAATCTCAAATGTTGCTTCCAATGTTCACCCTATATATTTTAGAAAATTTTATAAGAGTCACGCTGCTGTGGACCTGGAGTCACATGTAGGCCAGACCAGGTAAGGATGGCAGATTTCCTTCCCATAGAACATTAGTGAACCAGATGGTTTTGTTACGACAGTCACTGGCAGTTTCATGGTCACCATCACTGAGATTAGTTTCACAATTCCAGATTTAGTAACTGAACTCCAGATGCCGTGGTGGGGTTTGAATTCTTTCCACAAAACCTTTAACCAGGGCCTCTGGATTGCTAGCCCAATGACACTAGCTGCCCCTCTCCCTCACAAACCCGCAACCCGCACCTCCACCCCACCCACCCAGAACCACACCGCACAAACCCTCCCACTACCAGCAGACGCAAGCTCTTTACCATTAGGTGCGGCTGCAACTAGCTCTGAAAGGCCATGGAACTACCACTCCCCAATCCCACCACCTCCCCCCACCCACA
Organism: Carcharhinus amblyrhynchos; assembly: GCF_965287045.1. Lineage (NCBI taxonomy): Eukaryota > Metazoa > Chordata > Chondrichthyes > Carcharhiniformes > Carcharhinidae > Carcharhinus > Carcharhinus amblyrhynchos. Next base: position 85,866,827 of record NC_137334.1, read on the forward strand.
CTCCCCCCACCCCCTCCACCACCATCACCTCATCATGCAAAGAACAAGAACAAAGAGCAGTACAGCACAGAAACAGGCCCTTCGGCCCTCCAAGCCTGTGCCGATCGTGATGCCTGCCTAAACTAAAACTGTACGCCTTCACAGAGTCCGTATCCTTCCATTCCCATCCTATTGCTCAGGCTGTGACAATTCGTAAAGAGGGCCCACCACCTCCTGAGCAACGGTGAGCAACAGATGTGACATTCCCACCTCGGCCTGAGGGCGAAGTTTTTAAAAATTTGTGCATCCCCATTTGGAGAGGGTCCCCTCTGCACCATTTTCATTCTTCACACTTGGAGCCTTGTTGACTGGAATCGTGGCTCGGTGCTGGACTCAGAATTAACCTGGCTCAGACCTGTTTTCAATTCACAAACACAGGCCTCCCATCCATTAGCTTTGGCTGTGTTCAAAATTCCCCTCACGGAGCTGGAAGCACAGTCGTCTAATGCACTGTGTCATTCTGTGCCCTGAGGGTCCAAAAGTAAACTGCAATCTGTTCTCTGATGTTACAGCTGTTGAAGCCTTTTACGTTGTGTTTGTTGTCTAATCCTACTGCAAACATCAAGGTGTCTTCTCCAGCAGCCTCCATGGCAACCTGACCCGCCTGACACAACCTGAAGCTAATGCAAACCCTCTGATAATCATCTTCCATCCTGTCAGTTAACCAGGCTGTGTTCACCCAGCCCTGGAACATCACTTACTTTCATCCAACAATGTAGCAGAGTGTCCCAAAGTGCATCACAGGAAACAAATCAAACAAAATTTGACATTGAGACACATATTGGGATAGGTTAACTAAAAAAAAGCAAAGGCTGTCCACGCCAGCAGGATTCTCTGGTCCCACTGGCAATACACCCTCTCTCACAGGTTTCACAGTGCCCTGGTGTGACATCAATGGAAAATCTTATTGATGGTGGCAGGATCAGAGAATCTCATCGCCAGGGAACAATGCACTATCTCTCACTGCCGAAAAGAACGTGCCTTGGAGCACCGAGAATCCCCCCCATCCCACCCTGGTCAAAGAGGTACATTATAAGAGGTTCATTAAGATTTCTGATAGACAAGGGAATTGAGGGTTATGGGGAGAAAGCAGGAAAGTGGAACTGATCCACTTCAGATCAGCCATGATCTTATTGAATGGCGGGGCAGGCTCGAGGGGCTAGATGGCCTAGTCCTGCTCCTATTTCTTATGTTCTTATAAAGAGTGTCCTAAAGGAGGAGATAGACGTAGAGTGTTATGGTGAGGAAATTCCTAAGCTTAGGGCCTGGGACAGCTGAAAGCATGGCGAAGCAGACGACATGCTTGCCTTCATCAGCCGGGGCATTGAGTTTAAAAATTGACAAGTCATGTTGCAGCTTTAAAGAACCTTAGTTAGGCTGCACTTGGAATATAGTGTTCAACTCTGTCGCCATACTTTGAATTGGACTTCAATTGGATTGACTTGGATATATAAGCAAAAAAAAAACAAAAACTGCAATTGATGGGTTGCTTCAAATGATGGATTCCAACTGAACTGGGTGGATTCTCAAAGGTTTTTTCCAAGGGCTGGAATGGTTGCTGCGAGATCAGCCATGATCTTGTTGAATGGTGGGGCAGGCTCAAAGGACTAGATGGCCTATTTCTGCTCCTATTATGAGAGGACACAGGTTTAAGGTGCTGGGGAGTAGGTACAGAGGAGATATCAGGGGTAAGCTTTTCACTCAGAGGGTGGTGGGTGAGTGGAATTGGCTGCCGTCGGTGGTGGTGGAGGCAAATTTGATAGGGTCTTTCAAGAGACTTCCAGATGAGTACATGGAACTTAATAGAATTAAGGGTTATAGGTAGGCCTAGTAGGTATGGATATCATCGGTGCAACTTGTGGGCCGAAGGACCTGTTTGTGCTGTAGTTTTCTATGTTCTATGTTCTATGATCTAAAAGCTGAAGAAAAATAAGTAAGCCATCTTGTGGAGAAGAGAGACATATTCAACCCTCAGCAGTCAACTCTGCGTCAGCACTGTTTTACTGAATTGTTAACCTGCTTGCATTCTCACTTCTACTCTGTTCTCCCTTGGCATCTGGAACAGGAGTGGAGGCTGTCTGCTCACCAGTTTCCCCTCTAGCCGGGGTAACCTTGGTAGCTGTCCTCTGGAGGCCCCTCACTACTTTCGCTGTGCTGCTGTGGAGTGGGTAGCTGCTCGCTCCACGGTCTCAGAGGACCAAGCTGAAGGGGTTCAAGGCAAGGGCTTGGGACACCCTCCGATAATTCTGAGTGGAGCTCTTGTGGGTGTCCAATAGCCATTCCTCATCCCTTTGGATGCTCATTGGCCCCTTGAGGAGAAAGGGCACTTGCAGGGAGGGGCCAAGGTTTTCCCTCCTCCTGCACATTCACTGAAAAAGCACGTGTGTGGCTGCAGCAATGGGGTGCAGATCTATCCGTGTCGTGAGCCGAGAAATTAGGATCACATCCTATTGCATGTCCCTCGCGATCTTACGAGACTCGGATTTCTGACGAGGTCAGCCTCTCACAGGAAATGGGCGGGAGGCTGAATAAATTATTCAGATTAGTTCTAATGTTCATTACCATGTGTTTAGCAAGCCCCATGCTGAAGCGTCCGGGCTTGCTTGCCCTTATGTTCCTACCGGGAGAGGTTCTCTCTGGTGAGGAAAACACCTGCTTCCCATAATGGAGGAACAGTCGTGTTGGCCTGGCCGGTGGAACTGGAGGGCATTGAGGCCCTGCCCTGGGGAGACCGAGGGCAAGGGGTGGGGTTCCCCCTTGGGCAGTGGCAACCTGGCAGTGCCACCCTGTCACCTTGCCAATGTCTACTTGGCACCTTGGCACTGCCAAAAGGCCTATAGGGCAGTGTCAGGTGTGGGGCTTATGGGATGGGGTCTATCAGACTGAGACCTAAGGAGGCAGGTCCTATAGGAGATGGGCCTGAAGGGGTGGCCCTATTGCAGTAGGGGGAGCCTGTTGCCACTTTGCATCGGATCGGGGGGAGGAGGGGCGTAATCCTTCTGGGTGGGGGGTGGGGGGTAGGGGGAGGGGTGTCCATGTGGTTTGGGGCTTGTGATCTACCCTGTCTGTCTGTCAGACCCCTGCTGTTCAAATTACGCATGTGCAGAATCAGAGGTCTGCAATAGCTCCCCCTGCAGGCTGGCTGTCGAATTAAGTCCAGCCGACTACCTGCAGCAGCTAGAAATAGTCTAGACCATTTTTTCAAGGTTTAAGTCCATAAGATTGGGCATGAAAGCTCACCCCAAAAAACAGATTGGGAACTCTCCCACTTTCACACTAGCTGGACTCTTAAATAAAATTCCACACTTGGACATAGTACTTGAGCACGTAAGCACCTTCGAAATGTCCTCCTCTGCAGACTGGGCCTTGTGTGGATACTTTGGGTGGGATTTTTCGGCCGTACTTGCCCCAACGCTGGACATTTCCACCCGAGGTCAATGGATCTTTACATCATCCTCCCGCACTACGATTCCCATGGTGGACGGGACAGGAAAATTCATTCCTTTAAGTGAATGAAGATACTTCATGCTGGAAAATGATTCTGTGATCCTATGATAATGAGGATAGAGCAGCGAGTGGAGTTGAGATAGACCACCAACCTTGATCATATTGAATGGTGGTGCAGGACAGTGGGGATTGGTGGGGATGGGGGTGGGGGGGGTGGGGGGTGTCGGGGGGGGGGGGGGGGGTGCTGCGGAGGAGAGAAGGCTAACTCACTGCTCATTTCTGATGCTCTTTTACAGCATGAATGAAGTACCTTCAGGAAAAGAGAAAGACTAAAACAATCAAATCATGATTCCCTTGGTTCCACTTCTTTCCTGTGAGAACACATTTTCCTCTCATAGCTGCTCCTCCTCAATTGCTAAGCCAAGCCTTGTTTCAAAAGAAACCTATTAAATTGTGGACACAATAAGATCTATATAATCAGCATGGTGGCACAGTAGTTAGCAGTGCTGCCTCACAGCGACAGCGATCCAGGTTCAATTCCAAGTCTTGGATGACGGTGTGGAGTTTGCACTTTCTCCCCGTATCTGCATGGGTTTCCTCTGGGTGCTCTGGTTTCCTCCCACACTCCGTAGATGTGCAGGTTAAGTACATTGGCCATGGTAAAATATCTCTTAGTGTCCCGAGCAGTGTAGGTTAGTGGGGTAAGTACTTGGCGTTCCAGGGATGGGGGGGTGTGGAGCGGGATTGAGCTGGTCTGTTGGAGAGTTGGTGCAGATTTGATGGGCTGAATGGCCTCCTTCTGCATTGTGGGGATTCTAAGTTCCCCAATTTGTGCTGTGGTGATTTATTGAGAGAGTGCTGCATTGTCAGAGATGCCATTTTACGATGTGACATTAAAACCGAGGATATGTCTGTCTTTGTGGTCAACAACTATTTCTGAGCAGGGATTTCTTTCAGCCCCCCCAAGGAGCACTTGTCCCTCAAGAGATACTGCAAGGATGGATGAACCGGTCTGTTATTTCAGTATGTCTGTGGGAAATTTAAAACAGTTTCTGCAATGCCTCACATAATAATCAGAACAGAGTTATCACGATCTGGGATGTACTGTCTGTAAAGAGGGTGGATGGAGACATAATAATAACTTTCAAAAGTAAATTAGATAAAACACTCAAAGGATAAGCAGTTGCCTTTGCAAGGCTGTGGAGAAAGATCTGTGGGAGGGCAATCTATTGGTTTAAAGGGAGCCCTGGTGTGCTCACTGGAAAATCCTGTCCCAGGTCAGTGGATCTTTGCATGGTCTGGCCCCCCATCCACTACAGTTCCCATTATGGGTGGGGTGGGAAAATTCCCCTCAAAGAATCAACATAATTTTGATTTGACTTGATGTGATCTATTACCGTCACATGTTTTGGGATACAGTATTGGATACAGTATTGTTCCTTGCACCCTACAAAGATAATGGTGAGTTAAATGATTACTTTCTGTGCTGTATCCTTCTACCATTTCCATGCACCTCAAAATTAATCTGTCGTGTGCACAAGACTGGCTTCCTGAGGGCCGCAACACACTGCGAATGTAGCCTTTCTCGAATATCTTCTGCATGTCATGTACTGTCAGCAATAAGGCTCCTACTTTCAGCATGTTCCATGTTATATCCAGCCTCCCAGCTCCTGTCATGGGGAAACAAAACAAAAAACATTCAGAGAGGCAATAAGCAGCAACATTTTGCCTCTAAACAGCAGACGTGGCCTCAAATAGTAATTGCTGCAGGAACACTGTACGTACGACAGCAGTTATAATTGCTTTGGATCCAGACAGTTTCTGGATTGTTGGCTATCACCTCAGTGTGACCTTCTGTACTAAATACAAAACTTAGGCAGCAACGTTATTTTAACAAGTATTTCAAGCAGGGAACGTACAGATTGTGACCAAAAGAGAAAACGCTGGAAAATCTCAGCACTTCTGGGAACATCCGTGAGGAGAGAAAAGAGCTGATATTTTGAGTCCAGATGATCCTTTGACAAAACTCTTTGACAAAGGATCGTGTGGACTCGGAGCTTTGACAAAGGGTCATCTAGACACGAAATGTCAGCTTTTTTCTCTCTTCACAGATGCTGCCAGACCTGCTGATATTTTCCAGCATTTCCTCTTTTGGTTTCAGATTCCAGCATCTGCAATAATTTACTTCTATCTAATGCATAGACTGTGGTTCACCCTCCCAGTTTTATTTGGTAATTTGTTATTCTTAAAGTACTATTCCTTTTTTTTTGGCGTGAGCTGTGAGAATTATGGGGACAATGAGATTATGTTTCCGGATTGTGCCTTTAAGGCATGTATGAAAATATAAATTCGGAATGGGAGTAGGCCATTCAGCCCTTCAAACCTGCTCTGCTATTCAATTAGATATTGACTGAGCTGATTGTAACCTCAACCCCAGACTCCTGCCAACCTCTGATTACATTTCACCCCCCCGTTAATCCAGAACCCATCTCTCCCATAAAAATTATTCAAAGTCACTGCTTCCACTGCCTTTTGAGTAAGAGAGTTTTAAAGAATCACAGCCCTCTAAGAAAAATAAATTCTCCTCACCTCCGTCTTAAATGGGCAACCCCTTATTTTTAAATAGTGACTCCTAGTTCAAGATTGTCTGACAAGAGGAAACGTCGTCTCTATATCCACCCTGTCAAGATCCCTCAGGATCTCAAAAGTAAGGCAAAATAAAGGGCCTATTCTGAATTCTGCCTAATGGCAACTCAGGGTGGTTTGTTTGTTCGAGGTTAAGGGGAGGTGGTCACCAGACTAGAAATCCATAGACCAGGCTTGTGCTCTGGGTTCAAATCCCATGATGGTAACTGCTGAAATTTAAATTTATATTTAAAAAGTCTGGAATTCAAAGCTAATCTCAGTGATAGTGACCATGAAAATATCACTGATTGTCACTCGTGCCCTATCGGGGAGGAAATTTGCCCTCCTTGTCCTATCTGGCCTACATGTGACTCCAAATCCACAGCAATGGGTTGAGTCTTAGCTGCCCTTGGAATTGGCCGAGTAAATCACTCAGTTCAAAGGCAAGTAGGGATGGCAAACAAATGTTGGCCTTGTCAAGATGTCCCTATCTCACCAAAGAATTAAAAAAAGAGACCCACATTGTCTTATTGAGAAGAAGGTACAAGGAATTTACACTTGGAGACAATGTCAGCTGGCCCAATGCAAACAATAGATGGGATTTTCTGGCTGCACTTCTCCAAAATTGGAAAATCCCACCTGAGAGCAATAGACTTTTGTGTGGTCCGTGTCCTGCCTGCTACGGTGCCTGTGGGGGAAGGTGGGATGATTCAATGCCACAGAATGAGTCCATGAAGTGCAAATTGTCAGGTTTGAAACAGTTATGCTTTAAGCTGTCCACTTAATTCCACAATGAAAGAAGAGATTTGATTTCTCAAAGGAAGATAATTAACATTTCTACCTAGCTATAAGGCCCATGTGATTCACATTGCTTTGGAATAGGATATAGAAGGAGCAACTGTAAAGATCGGGTTGTGGACTTTCCAAAATACTATTCAATATCAAATGTTTTGAGCCTGTCTGGACCCAGGAGAAATGGAACAGCAAGAGGACCAAAAGGCCTTTACGATTCACCTCACAGGAATGTCGGTGAAAGCACACACTCAAATTGAGAATACCAAATTCTTATGGAACTAAAATGAGGTTGGAAGAGTCACCTAGCTTAGGCTAGAAGAACATTCTCTGAGAATAGTAAAACTCACAGTGAAAGCAGTTCTAAGATTACAAGTTACCAGGCCGAGAAAATAAAAAAAAAAGAATAATTGGGGCAGCGTGGTGACACAGTGGTTAGCACTGCTGTCTCACAGTGCCGGGTTCAATTCCGGCTTGGATCACTGCCTATCTGGAGTTTGCACATTCTCCCCGTGTCTTCCCAATGGTGCTGCTGAGTTACGAAGGGCTTTCAGCCTCGGTCAGCAGCTCTTAGCAGGTGGGACCTCTGCCCCTGGGTCCTTGACCTGTAGGAAGAGCCACCAATGGCCTGTCAAGTGCCTTAGTGGCACAAGATGTAGAGGGCCTTGCAATGGGAAGTGGTGGAGGGGTTTCACTAGCTTTTCAGCTCATGTATATTTCCCATGTTGTATTCAGATGGAATACAATGTGGGAAAGTGTGAGATTACTTTAGTAGGAAGAATAAAGGCATAGACTATTTTCTAAATGGGGAAAGGCTTCGGAAATCTAAAGCACAAAGGGACTTGGGAGTCCTGATTCAGGACTCTCTCAAAGTTAACATGTAGGTTCAGTTGGCAGATGGGGAGGCAAATTCAGTGTTAGCATTCATTTTTAGAGGGTTGGAATAAAAGAGCAGGGATGTACTGCTGAGGCTGTATAAGGCTCTGGCCAGACCCCATTTGAAATATTGTGAGCAGTTTTGGACCCCACATCTAAGGAAGGATGTGCTGGCCTTGGAGAGGGTCCAGAGGAGAATGATCCCAAGAATGAAGAGTTTGTCATATGAGGAGCAGCTGAGGAGTCTGGGTCTACAGTCAATGGAATTTAGAAGGACGAGAGGGGAATCTAATTGAAACTTACAGAATACTGAGAAGCCTAGGGAGAATGGATGTGGAGAGGGAGAGACTGGATCATGAGGGCACAACCTCAGAATGAAAGGGTGCTGCTTCAAAACTGAGATGAAGAGTAATTTCTTCAGCCAGAGAGTGGTGAATCTGTGGAACTCTTTGCTGCAGAAGGCTGTGGAGGCCAGGTCATTGAGCGTCTTTAAGACAGAGATAGGTAGGTTATTGATCAATAAGGGGATCAAGGGTTATAGGGAGAAGACAGGAGAATGGGGATGAGAATCATATCAGCTATGGTTGAATGGTGTGGCAGACTCAATGGGCCGAATGGCCTAATTCTGCTCTTATATCTTACAGTCTTATGGTGACCAAAACTCCCATGGCCACTATAAGATTCCACCCTGTTGCCTTGTTGTGGGTGTATGTACAAAATCTCATGCCACCATTTAGAGTGGGGAAGCTTTCAGTATTGATCACTCGACCAATATCAATAAATAATATTCAATTGCATTTCTGTTTGTGGGAGCTTCCTCTGTAGAGGTTGGTTGCTGCATTTCCCATATGACAATGACAGTGCTTCAAAGCTGTATTAGTGGCTGTAAAGTAATTAGGGGCATCCAAAGGATGTGAAAGTGCTATATAAATGCAAGTCCCCTTTTAAAATTGATTTTGTCATTGTAATTCTCAATTTTTTTAATTAATTGACTGGATGGTTGGACCAGCATTTATTGTCCATCTCTACCTGCCCTCCATTTCAGAATATTTGAGAGTCAACCCCATTCCTGTGGCTCTGGAATCACATATAGACCAGCACAGGTAAGGATAGCAGATTTCCTTCCCTAAAGGACATTCGTGAACCAGATAGGTTTTTCCAACAATTGACAATGGTGTCATGAATTCCAGAATTTTTATTCAATTCACATTTCAACATCTGCCATGGTGGGATTTGAACCCAAGTCCCCAGGTCTTGCCTCTGGGTCCCTGGATTGCGAGTCCAGTAACAATACCACTATGTCACCGCCTTAATGTGCTCACTGTCCCAAGTGTTGCTGTCGATCACCATCCTGAACTCCGGTGGCAGCTCCAGACATTGTGCGGGTGAGACCCAACATCTGCACGCCACTTTCTTCCAAATGCGTCATGTTTTTCTGTTGGCGCCAAGGGAGATCAGGTGCTGGTAGTCCAACCCTCATCTGCATCAAGTTAGCGGGATACAAAGATGCAAATGAGGTTCACACCAGTCTCCAACGGGTTTCCTGATCTGCCATGGCGGGCACATGTGGAGGATCTGGCCAGCACACAATTGATTCTTAGATATCCCACTGAATTTGCCCCCACACTCCCCGATTCCCCAGTGAGGTGTTAAACAAAGACTCTCTCAGGTGAACACAAACTCTGTCAGAACACTGTTTGAGGAATAGCACAGGAGTTGTGCTCCAGTGTCCCAGTCAATAGTAATAACATGTCCTCACCCAACACCATTAATACAGATTGCGTGGTTATCATTGCCCTAAAGGTTGCACAGCGGTTAGCACTGCTGCCTCACAGTGCCAAGGACCCGGGTTTGATTCCAGCCTTGGGTCACTGTCTGTGTGGAGTTTGCACATACTCCCTGTGTCTGCGTGGGTTTTCTCCGGTTGGTCCAGTTTTCTCCCACTCTTCAAAGATGTGCAAGTCAGATAGATTGATCATGGTAAATTGCCCCTTAGTGTCAGGGAGATTAGCAGGGTAAACACATGGTGTTATGGAGATAGGGCCTGGGTGGGGTTGTTGTTGGCGTAGACTCGATGGGCCAATTCACCTTCTTCTTCTGCACTGTAGGGATTCTCTCTTTCGCTGCAGATTGTGGAATGATGTTGTGCACAAAAATTGGCTGCCACGTTTCTCATATTACAACAGTGATTACATAAATATATTGCTGGCTGCTACATAAATCAGTTATTAATAGTTGCTAAAATATAAACAGAACAAGCTGAAAATATACAGCAGGCCAGGCAGAATGAAAAATCATCAGATATTCCTACAACATTGTTCGCTCGGAATAAAAGGGGCAGAAAGACCCACAGAATCCCAACAGTGCAAAAGGAGGCAAATCAGCCAATCGAGTTGGCACCTACTCTTCGAAAGACCATCTTACCCAGGTCCGTCCATGGTCAGTCGACCTAACCTATAGATCATTGGGATGTGGGAGGAAACTGGAGCATCCGGAGGAAACTCACGCAGACATGGGGAGAACATGTAAACTTCACACAAGCAGTGACCCGAGGCTGGAATCGAACCTGGGTCCCTGGCACTGTGAGACAGCAGTGCTAGCCACAGTGCCAACGTATTGATTGCCCTATCCCAATCCACCAGAGTGATGGCATGAAACTGCCCACTCATTTTTATTTTAGTCAGAGACATCTGGAGAGAAAATTGTGCAACAGGAAAGCTTCATGCTGGTTTTCGGTCTAAGATAGATACCTAGAAAAAAATATGGTAAGATTCTGCCTAGAGTTCCAGCTTCAAATAGCAGAGAGTTTGGGATTTCCTGACACTGAAATTCCTGTCCTTGGCCTCTCTGTAGCATGATGTGGAGATGCCAGTGTTGGACTGGGGCAAACGCAGTAAGAAGACTCACAACGCCAGGTTAAGGTTCAACAGGTTTATTTGGTAGCAAACGCCGCTAGCTTTTGGAGTGGTGCTCCTTCATCAGACGAGTCTCACCTGACGAAGGAGAAGCGCTCCGAAAGCTGGTGGCGTTTACTACCAAATACACCTGTTAGACTTTAACCCAGTGTTGTGAGACTTCTTACTCTTTGGAGCAGCCAGTCCTGCAAAGCATCGTGCAGAGTCTTTGCCTCCTACAGGCCCTGATCAGTTATCCTTTTGGAGTTGCAATGGGCGTTTGTCAAAGGGCCGAGGATTTTTGACCACTAATGTTGAAACTGCCTGTACAAATCGGGCACCACATCTTAGGATAGATATACTAGCCTCAGAGAGAGTGCAACATAACGTTAATAGAATGAGACCTAAACTCCAGGAGTTAAGCCACAACAAGAAACTACACAAATCAGGATCATACCACGTACAATTCAGAAGGCTAATGATGATTTGTTCAAAGTTTTCAAAGTATTAAGAAGAACAGGTAGGGTAGATTGAGATAAGCTGTTCTGCTAGCTGGGGAGTCTGGGATTAGGGGACATGGAGTAACAATTAGAGCAAGAGATTTCAGGAGTGGAATTTGGAATGGAACTTTCTTCCCTTTGGATGCTTGTTTGGAGGTGAGGTAGGCATTTAATTAGATGAGAGGGTGGCAGATGAGCAATCTGCCATCTTCTCACCCAAAACACTGATTAAGTGCAGCACAGGAAGGCCCATGGTCAACACTCTCACACCACCGCCAACTTAGGCCCTCAGTTGGACCCTAGGGTAAACAATGTGCCCACTGAAAGCCAACCACATATGGGCATCAGCTGCCAATGATATTCACCCAGTGGTGGTGGTGCTGTTGCCATGCCATGTGCATGATATGTGTGAGCTGATTGTGATTTCCCCAGGGGCTGGCATGGTCCCTTCTTCAAAGCCACTTAGCACCTGATCAAAGGACTCTGCATGCGGAAGGGAGGGGCCCGAGGACAGTCAACTCCTGTCAGTACTGTTGACCAACCCCCCATAACTCCCAACGCCACTCACTCATGAACCCCTACTCTATCAAACACCTTAAGCCCGAGTTACTCCACTGTAATGATCTCAACAAAGCCCATGAGGTGGGCTTCTTGGAGTATGAGAACTCTGATTGAGGTAATGATTGCCTGACCAATGAGGAATGTCAGCGCTACTGATACTCTGGATTTTGACTTTGTACCTGAAGCATTCTTATGAGTGGAATTGAGTTTGTAAATAAAGGGAACCTGGTGAAGGGACACTGGCCTTGGGGGAGTTATTTCATCCACGGTCCTGGGCCTCATTCCTGCTGCAGCCACCACCTCCCCTTTGGCGCAGCTAAGCAAAAGACTTGCCAGCCTCTGATTGGTTGGCAGCTCTCAGTGGGCTCAACTTTGACCCCAGGGTGCTGATCCCATGGAAAAGACCCACAGCTGGCCTCTCCAGTGCCTGATTATCCCAGTGTTTGGCGAGCCTTCCCCAAAGGAGGCAACATGGATCCTGTGCAGTCTTCCAACCAGCAGGTGAGAGTTCCCTCATCTCCAGAGTCTACCCTAGAGGAGATACATCCCTTTTTTCCCCACAAAATGTATGAGGCTAGATCAATTATTAACTTGAAATTTGAGATTGATTCTTTTTACTTATTCCATCACAGGATGCGGGTGCCACTGGTGAGGTTGGCATTTATTGCCCATCCTTAATTTCTCTATCTAAGGGCACTGAGGGATGTGGGCCAGACTCTCATCCATTGAATTTGTCTATACTTCCCACTGCCTCGGCAAAGCAGCCAGCATAATTAGGGACCCCATGCACCCCGGATATCCTCTCTTCTACCTTCTTCTGTTGGGAAAAGATACATAAGTCTGAGGTCACATACCAACCGACTCAAGAACAGCTTCTTCCCTGCAGCCATCAGACTTTTGAATGGACCTATCTTGCATTAAGTTGATCTTTCTCCACACCCTAGCTGTGACTGTAACATTACACTCTGCACTCTCTCCTTTCCTTCTCTATGAATGGAATGCTTCGTCTGCATAGTGTGCAAGAAACAATACTTTTCATTGTATGCTAATACACGAGACAATAATAAATGAAATTAAGTCAAATCAAATCAAATGAGGAAAGGCAGCTCTATAGATTTAGGCCACAGATCAACGAGGGTCTCATTGAATGGTAGAATAGTCTGAAGGGGAAGAATGGCCTCCTCTCTTAAATTGGGACCAGTATAGCGCTCGCTGCTGACCTGAAAATAGAATGGATCAAGATTCCCACATTCTCCTTGTTTCAGCAACATGCAATCTTTAGCTTATTAAAATGCAAATAGTTTCAAATAGTCTTCTATGGTATTCAAACCTGTGGAACAATGAGCTAAACAGTACTTTGGGCTAATCGAGATAATTGGTTGTTCTATAGAGGTTATTCTAATGAAAAGATATCCATTTGTGGCTCAAGTAAATTGCCACAATGCATTTCTAACACCCACTTATAAATTAATATATCATACCTAATAATTCATGACTATACGTTTATTGTGGAATATTAAATATGGCCATTTACTTTTCTAATTAAATGTCAGAGAGTTTTAATTAAGTTCATTCAATATAGTCCTGATGGAATGCTAACTTATTCTCCTCTCATTGTATCTGTGTTTCGCCCCAAATCCAATGTCACGCACCACTGGAGACCATGATCTACAGCCCAGTTGTGGAGTAAGAGAGAGAATGCTGTTATGGGGAGATGATGTGTGGGATAGTAATCCAGAGGCCTAGCCTAATTCTTTGGTGACATGGGTTCAAATCCCACCATGGCGGCTGGTGGAATTTAAATTTAATTAATAAAATCAGGAATTACAAACTGTCTCTCATTTTCAATTGTTGTAAAAACCACTCTGAATCACTAACGTCCTTTCAGGGAGGGAAATCTGCCAGCCTCACTTGGTCTGGCCTATGGGAGGAGATAGGACCATCGATAGTCCGACTGACCTCCTTCTGCACTGTAGTGTTTCTATGATTCTGTGGCCGAAATATGACTCCAGACCCATGGAAATGTGGTTGGCTCTTAACCACACTTTGCAATGTTGGAAAAAGCCACTCAATTTAAGGGCAATTTGCAATGGGCAACCAATGCTGACATTGACAATGACACTCCCATCCCATAAAAGGATGAAGCAAAAAAAAAGCACATAAGGCAGCCATTTGGCCCATCATGCAAGTGTTGGCTTTTTGAAAGCACTGTTTAATTTGCCCTATTCCTCAGCTCTTTCCCCATTGCCCCATGCATTTTTTTCCCCAAGTACTTATCCAATTCTTCTCCAAAGGTAATTATCAAATCTACTTTCACCATCTTTTTAGACCGTTTTTAACTCATTATAGCTCCTTGCCACGTAATGAAAAGTCACCATCATTGCTTTCCTGTTCTTTCGCCAATTATCTGTAAACAATGCCCTCAGAGATGCTCGACACCTGAGGAGAGGAGTTTAGGCTGCCTGTTATGGACAGAATTTGTCTGATCCTGTCGGCAGTCAGGAATTTTGCCTGTAAGAGGTGTTTGTATTTCCTTACGCTCAGAATGATTTTCCCAAATTAAAAATATATTCCAGTAGCTGGCTTTCTGGTGTGTTTTAAAAGTAAAGGTTGTCTGTGATGACATGTTTGGCCCGATGTTTCAGCACAATCGCTCATCTCACTCACATTGTCATATGTAGAAAGATTACATCCAGCCAAATTTAAAGTCATTAATTATATTGCAGACTTGATATCGCTGCAGTCCTGGTCTCCTCTTGGTTGAGTTGATATTTCAGTTGGACCAAAGCTCTTTTTGAAACGTAGGATTCTCATACAGCTGTGAAGTCTCTGGAACACAAATAGTCCTGAGTTTGGTTCCCTGGTGGATTTTGAAGCTGAAATAATTACAGTACTTTGGCTCCATTAGAGAACTCTCAATTGTGAATGTTTCTTCTGTTGTCTTGGATGTTTTACACATGCGCACACACACACACGCTCACACACACACAGACAAGCACACACATACATACACACACTCTCACACAGGCAGACATGCATACACACACACACACATGCATACAGACACACACACACACTCGCTCACACACTCTCACAGACAGACATACACACACACAAGCACACACACACACACACACACACCTCTGCTTTTTAAGGGTGTATTACGCTACAGCCTCTGAAAGATGTTTCAGTCACAGGACTCTATGGTCAATATGTCTGCAGCGGTCTGTCACAATTGCAGAAGCAGTTGACTATGACCATTCATTCTTCTTTCAGATTTTATTTGAACTCAAATATTCTCCTTTGTTCTATATGGCATTTATAGACCAATAGTTTGGAGCTCCCATTATCCTCAAATACTGGAACTCGAACAATGCAACATTTAAGCTTCACAGGTGATGGCTAAGTTCCCTTATTCAGCCCCATGTTTCACTAAATATTCATAGAATCATCAAATCCCATCAGGCCATTTGGTTCCTCGAGTCTGCACCAACTCTCTGATGGAATATCTTACCCAGGCCCTCCCTCCTGCCCTGTGCTTGTAACCCAACACATTGCCCATGGCTAATCCACCTAACCTACATATCTTTTGAGTGCGGGAAGAAACCGGAGCACCCAGAGGAAACCCACGCAGACACAGGGAGAATGTGCAAATTCCTCACAGACCGTCACCCAAGGCTGGAATTGAACCTGGGTCCCTAGCGCTGTAAGGCAGAAGTGCTAACCACCGTATCACCGTGCCACCCATATTGATCAAAAACTAGCGAGTTTTAAAGTCCATAGTCATCTGTTAAGTTGCAGTCAACTTAACATAGTTTGTAGACACTTTCACAAAAGTGTGAACTTACAGTCCTTAGTTCGTAATGTTCAATATCCTCATACTTGTACAGATCATGACACAGCCTCTGCCCTCGATTCCTCCTCCTCCCTCTCAAAGACATGAAACCCCACCACCACCCCTTGCCCCGAAAAACTCCCGGAACCTGGGGGGATCATCTAATGTGAGCCGATGAACCACCCTGACAATGACTTTCCACCATTTCCCTCCTTTTAGAACCCACCAGATGTGAATGGATTAAGTATACATGCAGCGTATAAGTAAACTTATGAAAGGTACAGATAGGGTTGACAGTCAGAATCTTTTTCCCAGTGTTGAAATGTCTAATATCAAGGGGGCATACACTTAATGTGAGGGGGGCAAAGCTCAATGGAGATGCGAGGGGCACATTTTTTTTACGCAGAGAGTAGTAGGTGTCTGGAATGCATTGCCAGGGGTGGTTGCGGAGGCAGATATGATAGGGGCATTTAAGGGGGCTTTTAGATAAGCCCATGAATATGCAAGAAATGGAGGGACAGGGACCATTCTCTCTTCCACCTTCTTCCGTCGGGAAATATATACAAAAGTCTCAGGTCACATGTTAACCAACTGAAGAATAGTCTCCTCCCTGCTGCCATTAGACTGTTGAATGGACATGTCTTGCACTAAGTTGATCTTTCTCTATACCCTAGCTCTGACTGTAATACTACATTCTGCATGCTCTCATTTCCTTCTCTATGAACAGTATGCTTTGTCTGTAAAGCACGCAAAAAACCATACTTTTCAATGTATACTAATGCATGTAACAATAATAAATCAAATGAAATTAAATCAAATCAAAATCAGGGGAACACAGAAGGGATTAGTTTAACTTGGCGTTATGTTCGGCACAACATGTGAGCCAAAAGATCTGTTCCTGTGCTCTACTTGTCTAGTTCTATGTGTTCTAACCTATGTCTTAATTTATGCTGCATCACACCATCCACCAGCGAAAACCCATCCCACAATTAAAATCCGGGTCTACAGTTAATGAGCTTTAAATAGAACAGTGCCACACAGCCACATCTTATCCAGCTCTCTACAGACAGATAATAGTAACTTGCTCTAGCTGTCTAACCCCTCTTTGAGCACCGGGTGTTAAAACAAGCATCAATCACACTGAGCTGGCCTCCTGATTGAAACAGCATCAGCAGTGAATCTCATTCCAATTTCCAACGCTAGTGCTTGTGACAAGAGTTAGGAACTCACTGACATTATACATTATTCAACATAACCTTTCTTCTTGCTCCTCTTTATTTCAGCTGCATCTTTATTAATCCCACGTCTGGCATCAAATGTCACTTTATTTTAAAAAGGCCCAATCATTTATTGGAGATTTTCTAATGTGGCATTTGCAGGAACCCAACAGGGGGCTGCTTAGTTAGTGCAGTTACTATGAAGATTAGCACTTGTCCGTTCAATTCAGTTACAGCGCACACACCAAAGTGTAATGTATGCGGATGTCTGACTGCCAATGAGCGATGATTAAAGTCAACATATTTCACAGTAATTCTTTATCACTTCTGACCCCCAAAATGTCACTAACTGATACAGCGTTTCCATACATTTTTAAACAATCTAAACATTATGATTGCATCGGTCTAAACAATATGTACATTCAGCAAAATGGAATTTAACCCTGAAAAGTATGCGGTGAATCATTTCATCGGGTCTAACAAGGCCAGGGAATGCACAATGAAAGGTAGGACGCCAAAGGGGACTGGAGAGACCTTGGGGTGCATGTCCATCGGTCCTTGAAGGCAGAAGGACAGGTACACAAGGTGGGTAAGAAGGCACGTGTCTAAATTGCTTTTATTAGCGAAGATACAGAATATAAGAGCAGGGAGGTTATGATGAAGCTATATAAAACACTCATTAAGTCACAGCCAGAATACTGTGTGCAGTTTGGTCACCACTCTGTAGGAAGGATAAGATTGCACTAGGAAGGATGCAGAGGAGATTCACCAGGGTGATGCCCAGCTTCTGCTCCAGAAGTCGGAGTTGCTGCCGCTGAAGCACAAGACTTCCTAAAACAGCGATAAAGGAGAGAAAGAGGTAAAAGTAAAGGTCAGAGACAAAATAAATATTGTTGTTTCAAGTGAGTCCAGATCACTGAATCAGTGGTGTATTCCTTCAGAGATTAGCCAGTTGAACCTGATGCAGTGTATTCCACTTCTCCAGTGGTGCTGGTTTCCACATTAAGGGGGGTACATAGAGAAGAATGACTCTTGTAGTTGGTACTGGTACAGAAATTTAGGCATTCCAGTGGAAACTGTGTAAAGGAGAGCAGTGCCAGTGGGTGGAGCCTATGGGGTATGGTCCACAAGGGACCTGAAGAGGTGGGGCCAGGGCGAGGGCCAATCGGATAGAGAGGGGTGGCCCATTGTGACTCTGCATTGCAATTGGTGGGCAGAGTGGGGTGGGGGGTGGTGGTGGGGGGGGGTGATAGGTCTGGATGGCAGGGAGGGCGTGAGCAATATTTCCGGGTGGTGTGGAGCATATGATCGACTGCAGACCCCTGGGATATCTGGTGGATAGGGGTGGGTGTTGGACCAAGGTCAGCTGCAGCAGCAGAGGCCTGACAGGTCTTTCTCTCTCAAACCTGTCAGGTCTCTGTTTGTTGCTAGTGCAGATATGCCCCCTGGTTATTGACTCATCTACTAAGGGGGAAATGTTTCTTTCTATCTACCCTATCTACTTTCTCAGTAGACTTAGGAAATTTGGCATTTCAGCTACGACTCTCACCAACTTTTACAGATGCACCATAGAAAGCATCCTTTCTGGTTGTATCACAGGTTGGTTTGGCTCCTGCTCTGCTCAAGACCACAAGGAACTACAAAAGATCTTGATCCATCTCCACGACTTGATGGCCAAAGAAGGATTGTTCACAACACGGTTCAATGAGCAGATAATGAGCTCAGGATCCTTCCGCCAGTTCCCCCTCCTATTTCCCAAAGGTAATGTGTGTCTGAAGAGACGCTAAAAAAAACTTTTATTGAATGAAGGCAAAAGGTGGGGGTGGGAGAGTGGGTGAGGGGAGGAAACACTGCAATTGCTGTTGGGCAGTGTGGTGGCAGAGCAGTTAGCACAGCTGCCTCACAGCATCAGGGACCCGGGTTCAATTCCAGTCTCAGGTGACTGTCTATGTGGAGTTTTCGTGTTCTCTCCAGGGTTTCCTCCAGGTGCTCCAGTTTCCCCCCCCACAGTCGAAAGATGTGCGTGTTAGGCAGATTGGCCATGCTGAATTGCCCTTAGTATCAGGGGGCCTCACAGGGTAAATGGGGCTACAGATAGGGCCTGGATGGTAATGTTGTCAGCACAGGCTGGATGGATTGAATAGCTTCCTCCTTACTTTAGAGATTCTATGATCCTTCCAGTGTTTTTGAGTGTGCGGAAAATAAACTAATCCTCTCATTTTACCACATAGAGTGCACAATTCCGTGGTCACCAATCATGGTATTGTCAAGACAATGATGATGAGGAACGACTCTTCCCGCTCAGAAAGGACAGTAGGACTAGGGGGCACAGCCTCAAGATAAAGGGGGGGGCGGTTTAGAACGGAGTTGAGGAAGAACTTCTTCACTCAAAGGGTGGTGAATCTCTGGAATTCTCTGCCCGTTGAAGTGGTGGAGGCTGCCTCGCTAAATATATTTAAGACGCGGGTTAACATAGAACATAGAACACTACAGCACAAACAGGCCCTTCGGCCCACAAGTTGCGCCGATCACATCACCTACCAACCTACAGACCTATCTATAACCCTCAATCTCATTAAACCCCATATACTCATCCAGAAGTCTTTTAAAAGACCCCAGCGAGTTCGCCTCCACCACCACTGACGGCAGCCGATTCCATTCACTCACCACCCTCTGAGTGAAAAACTTACCCCTAACATCACTTCTGAACCTCCCTCCCCGCACCTTAAATCTGTGTCCTCTCGTAGCGACCATTTCAAACCGGGGAAATAGCCTCTGAGAGTCCACCCTATCTATTCCTCTCAACATTTTGTAAACTTCTATCAGGTCGCCTCTCAACCTTCGTCTCTCCAGGGAAAAGAGTCCCAGCTCCCTCAACCTAACTTCATAAGGCATGCCTCCCAGTCCAGGCAACATCCTTGTAAATCTCCTCTGTACCCTTTCAATAGCTTCTACATCTTTCCTATAGTGAGGCGACCAGAACTGCGCACAATACTCCAAATGAGGCCTGACAAGGGTCTTATAAAGTTCCAGCATTACCTCCCGACTCCTAAACTCAATCCCTCGATTAATGAAGGCCAGTACACCATACGCCTTCTTGACCACCTCCTCCACCTGCGAGGCCGATTTAAGAGTCCTGTGGACCCGGACCCCAAGATCCTTCTGCTCCTCAACACTACTCAGACTTCTGCCCTTGATAGTGTACTCGTTCGTCCCGTTGGTTCTGCCAAAATGGACGACTACACATTTATCCACGTTGAAGTCCATCTGCCACTTCTCCGCCCAGTCCTGCATCCTATCTATGTCCTGCTGCAACTTTTGCCATCCTTCCAGATCATCCACAACACCACCGACCTTCGTGTCATCAGCGAACTTACTTACCCATCCCTCCACTTCCTCATCCAGGTCATTTATGAAAATGACAAACAACAAGGGTCCCAGAACAGATCCTTGAGGCACTCCGCTGGTGACTGACCTCCATTCAGAAAAAGCCCCATCCACAACCACTCTCTGCCTTCTGCAGGCAAGCCAGTTCTGGATCCACAAGGCCAAAGGCCCTTGGATCCCATGCCCTCTCACCTTCTCAAGAAGTCTTGCATGGGGGACCTTATCAAACGCCTTGCTGAAGTCCATGTACACTACGTCCACGGCACTTCCTTCGTCAATGTGTTCAGTCACATTATCAAAGAACTCAACTAGGCTTGTAAGGCACGACCTGCCCTTGACAAATCCATGCTGACTATTCCTGATCATGTCAAACCTCTCCAAATGTTCGTAAATCTTGTCCCTCAGAAGCCTCTCCATCAGCTTACCAACCACTGAGGTCAGACTCACCGGTCGGTAATTTCCCGGGCTATCTCTGTTCCCTTTCTTAAAAATAGGAACTACATCTGCAATCCTCCAATCCTCTGGAACCTCTCCCGTCTCCATTGACGACGCAAAGATCAGCGCCAGGGGCTCTGCAATCTCTTCCCTCGCCTCCCACAGTATCCTGGGGTACATCCCATCTGGTCCCGGCGACTTATCTACCTTGATAGAATTCAAAAGTTCCAACACATCCTCCTCCTTAATATTCACGTACTCAATCCTTTCCATCTGCTGCAAATCCATAACAAAATCTCCCAGATCGGCTTCCACCGTGAATACTGAGGCGAAGTACTCGTTAAGCACCTCCGCCATTTCTTCTGGTTCCACACAAACCTTTCCCCCCTCACCTTTTATAGGTCCTATCCCTTCTCTTCTTATCCTTTTACCTTTCACATATTTATAGAAGGGTTGATGGGTTTTTGATAAGAGAGGGGATTAAGGGTTATGGGGAGAGGGCGGGAATGTGGAACTGAGCCACGACAGATCAGCCATGATCTTATTGAATGGCGGGGCAGGCTCGAGGGGCTAGATGGCCTACTCCTGCTCCTATTTCTTATGTTCTTAACATAGATTACAAGGAAAACCATTGGAAACACAATTGGAAGAAAGCCTCCCAACTCTGCAGCGCAGATCAACAGGTGACAAGTCGAGGTAGCAATGTTGGAATCAAATAGCTGCACCCATTCCGAACTTTCAAACTCCCTCACGCTGCAGAACTAAAGCAGAATTACAGTTTGGTGGATAAATGAGGGCAACCCTCACCAGCCATCACTCATCCCAGGAGTACAAAACGCATTAATTGAAGAACGAGAAGATGAACAATGCCCACGTGCTGTGTTAAAGACCTGCACCGTCGCCTGCTAGCCTCTCTTCACAATGTATTCCTGCACGCCTTGGGAAACTCTCAGTAAAAAGGTACACTTGAAGGCAGCCTGAACACTGGATAACATTTCGAGTATGGTTAATTCCGACCATTATTGGCTTCCTCTTTTGTGAATTCATTTACTGGCACAGAAGTGTTTGTGCACCAGATTGGGCCCATGCGTTCACTTATTCACAGTCTTGAATATTAAAATTCAAAGCCAAATTTAGAAAATACCAGAACAACAAAAGAAAACTATGCCAAAAAAAGATAAAGAAAGGAAGGTGCTTGTAGCAGACAGTGCACACTGTGTTTGCATTGTCTGTCATAGAACCACAGAGTCCCTACAGTGCTGAGGGAGGCCATTCAGCCCATCAAGTCTGCAACAACTCGCCAACAGAGCATCTTACCCATTCTCTCTCCCACTCTCTGTCCTCGTAACCCCACACATTTATCATGGCTCATCCATCTAGCCTACACATCTTTGGACACTAAGGGGCAATTTAGTATGCCAATCCACCTAACTTGCGCGTCCTTAGAGTTGGGAGGAAACCAGAGCACCTGGAGGAAACCCACGCAGACACGGGGAGAAAGTGCAAACTCCTTCCCGACAATCACCCAAAGCCGAACTGAACCCAGATCCCTGGCACTGTGAAACAGCAGTGCCAACTACTGTGCCACTCAATGTCATTGTTTGCATGTGGATCTTCCTCATTGCTGTGATTAAATTACTTATCAAGGTGCAGTATCTGGGCAATCTTTAAGCCTGTATCTTTAAGCACATATAATGAAGGAGAGTACTGTATTTAAAATGAGTGAGCCAGAACTAAGCATTAAACATTGTAGAAAAGTGATGACTCTTGCCAAAGATGTGACAATGTTAGAGAGACTAAAGAATAGTGCAAGTGCTGCCATGATAGCCAGTGGAAGACCGTGTTAACGCATCTAAAATTAGATACATTAGGTAGTATGAAGATAAAATAAGGGCTAGTGTTAATGTTTCTGGTAGTCATTCAGCCGGATTAATGTTTGTAAGTAGGAAAGGTCCACGCTTGGAAGAAATGGAGAAATTACTACAAAAGTGGACAGAGTACCAGCAACAAAGGAGAACCCCAATTAATGATCTGAACATTAGACATGAGGCGTTTGAGTTATCCCAGCATATAAAAGGAAGTCAAGAGGCTAGTGCGAGTGTTACTGAGGATAACAGTGAAGGTGGCATAGAAGGGACATCTCCTTTGCCTTGGGAGGATTCTCAGGCAGCACAGGATGGTTTACTTGCTTGTCGAAGCGTTTTGAGCTTTGTGATGTGGAGTTGGGCGGGGGGGGGTGGTGCAGGTTGCTGCAGCATGAAGCTGCAGGAGAGTTTCCCAAAATGCTGCAGGAATACACTGTGAGGGGGGGGGGGGTCTTTACCACAGAAAAGTGGCCAATTCTGGAACAAAATGCCAAATAGGACTTACATATCCAAAGAGGAAAGGACAGCACCTGGTTTGAAAGCTCCAAAGTCCAGGTTCATGTTCCTACTGTGTGCCAATGTGGCTGGTTTTAAATGTAAGCCAATGCTGGTTTATAGGTCAGAAAAACCCTTGAGCTTTTTAAAAGGAAAAATAAATCTCATCTGCCAGTCTTCTGGAAGGCTCACAGCGATGCCTGGATTACCACAGCAATGCCTGAAGACTGATTGGAAAATTGCTTTCTGCATGAGGTCAGGTCTTCACCAAGGGAGAAGATTTTGTCCTTCGAGGCTCGACTAATCCTCAATAATTCACCAGGAAATCCGCACTCTCTTGTAGAGGTCCATCCAGATGCTGACATTTTGTTTATATCTCTGAATATGACTTCACTTGTATAGGTAATAATCTGGGGGCAGGCAGGTAGCAGGGGAGAGGGGGTGGTTATTTCATTCTTCAAAGCTTACTAAACCCGTAGAAGTTCCAGCCACATTCTCAACCTTGTGGAAGCAAACACTTCAACCATGGATCATTCTTTTCTGGAAGGAATTCAACATCCTTACAGCAACAGGGGTGATTGAAGACTCATGGGGTGAGGTTAGAGAACCACCCAGAAAAAAGTTTGGCTTGAGGACTGTGAATGGTTTTTACAGGGATCCCAAAAAACATGGATGATGAAGCAACCAAGATTGTTGTGTTGGCAAAATCAAGTTGGACGCAGGGGATTTGAAGACTTTGCCATGGGTGAAGTAGAGAAGTTGCTTCAACTTCATTAAGAGGAACTCTCTACAGAAGAATTGGTGGAGCTGGTGAAACTGGATGACTTTAAACAGAAGCAGGAAGAAGAACCAAGGAAAGCTCATTTTATACCCAAGATGATAACAGGTCTCAATATCAGCTGAAGATTTGAAAGAAAAACAGATGACAATCTTGGAAAGAACCGACCTTTTGTAGAGTGATTGACACAGCGATTGCTCCTCACTGGGCACTTTACAGAACTGAAAATCAAAAGGCAAAGCAGCCAAGACTAACATTGTTTCTGTGAAATGGTTAACAATCATATTTTTTTAAAATATACATCAATATTTCCATAGTCATTTCACCCACTTGTCCTCTACCTCCACACTCAAGTACAGTTACAGTACAGCAAGTGTAATCAATTTTATATTGTCCTTGATGCATTGCTTTAATAAACAATTTTTCCAGTAGTTTACTCTGAAATTTATTAAAAACATAGGGCGGCATTTTGCTAATTTTTGACAGCGTCATTCCAAGTGGAAGAAGCGGAGACTAGCACACCAGTGGCGTTGACGACTTTCCTGCCATATTTTTAAACACTTTGCATGGGTGGGTGCCACAGTGTCAGCCTGCCACACTAGAAACACAGCTCTTTAAAAGATCAGGGCACCGTCTATACAGATTTTACAACTTTTACAGATGCACCATAGAAAGCATTCTTCCTGGCTGATTCACAGCTTGATATGGTTCCTGCTCCGACCAAGATGGCAAGAAACTACAAAAGGCCGTGAACGAAACCCAATCCATTACTCAAACCAACCTCCCATCCATTGACTCTGTCTTCACTTCCCGCTATCTGGAGAAAGCAGCCAGCATAATTAAGGACCCCCACACCTCGGACATTCTCTCTTCCACCTTTTTCCATCGGGATAAAGATACAAAAGTCTGAGGTCATGTACCAACCAACTCAAGAACAGTTTCTTCCCTGCTGCCATCAGACTTTTGCTTGGACTTACCTTGCATTAAGTTGATCTTTCTCGACACCCTAGCTATGACTGTAACACTACATTCTATACTCTCTCGTTTCCTTCTCTATGAATGGTACGCTTTGTCTGCACACAAGAAACAATATTTTCCTCTGTATGTTAGTAATGTGACAATAATAAATCAAATCAACTCAAATAAAAATTTTAACAGTGCTCCAATGTAAAAAGATACAAATTGAAACAACACCCCCACCTCACAATCACATAACTCTCCATACCATAATACTCATCCCTATGGAACAGTCCCTCCTGGCATTGCCCCTGGCACTTCCTCGGTATAATCTTCTCTTCCCTTGGGGCTGTACTCACCTGTGTGCCTCTAGTGGGTTCTGCTTGCCAAGTGCCTGTCATGAGAAACTTATCCTGGCTCACGTTGGCATACTGTCATGCTGACATGAATGGGCAATTTAACGTGGGGGGAGATGGAGGGGGTCATGTCTTCAAATGAAGAGCCCACGTTATTGCTTTAGCAATCTTTAGCATAAAGTTGGAATTTTCACATTGAACAGAGCAGGAGTAGACCCCGGAAAGTGCCAGGGGCAGTGCCAGGAAGGGCTGATACATGGGGGTGAGTTCTATGGTGTGGAGAGTTGTGTGGTTGTGGGGTAGGGGGGTTGTTTCAACTTGTATCCTTTTACATTGGAACACTGTTAACATTTTGATTTGGTTTGATTTGATTTAATTTGGTCCATCAGGAGTGAAGGCCTGACAATGAAACTGATGCAAAAGAGAATCCTGATTATTAAAGTCTGGATTCCGGTTATGCAATTGTTGGGGATGGTAGCAGGGTGATGTCAATCGATTCAGGAAATCCCACTGGCATAAAAGACGTTTGGAACTCCCGCAAGATTCTCTGCCCCTCTGCCATTCCCACACTCAAAAACATATGCAGCAATTTCTCCTCCACCACCACATCGTTTTTAATGGTCTGTGATCCTTTACACAGTAAGAAGTCTCACAACGCCAGGTTAAAGTCCAACCAGTTTATTTGATAGTAAACCCTCAAGCTGTCGGAAATGGTGTTCCTTCATCAGGCATGTGGAAAGTTCTGATCAGAGAAGGAGATATAAAGGCACACACAGTTTACAGAATACTGATGAGAATGCACGTCTTTACAGCTAACCTGCTATTCAAGTCTTAAAGGTGCAGACAATGTGAGTGGAGATAGCATTAAGCATAGGTTAAAGAGATTTCTAAGTTCCGCACACGAGGACGGCCTCAGTCAGGATCTTGGGTTCATATCACACTGTCTGTAA
Source organism: Carcharhinus amblyrhynchos (assembly GCF_965287045.1). Taxonomy (NCBI): domain Eukaryota; kingdom Metazoa; phylum Chordata; class Chondrichthyes; order Carcharhiniformes; family Carcharhinidae; genus Carcharhinus; species Carcharhinus amblyrhynchos. Next base: position 85,892,836 of record NC_137334.1, read on the forward strand.
CCCCCATGACTTGCCTGAACTTACAACATCTCACTTACTGTCCTGTTTGGAGACAATACACACTTCTTTAACCTATGCTTAATGCTATCTCCACTCACATTGTCTGCACCTTTAAGACTTGAACAGCAGGTTAGCTGTAAAGACTCGCATTCTAATCAGTATTCTGTAAACATGCATACATCGTCTCCTCATGTCTCCCGTTAATTTGGACTGGAATTCTCCCACCTCGCCTGTGACTGGAATGCTCCAGTCCCACTACAGTGAACAGAGATTTAAGTTTTTTTATGTTTGAGTAGGCTTACATTAACACTGCAAGGAAATTACTGTGAAAATTCCCCAATCACCACACTCGGGTGCCAGTTCGGGTACACTGAGGGACAATTTAGTATGGCCAATGCATCTAACCAGCACGTCTCTGGGACTGTAGGGGGAAACTGGAGGAAACCCACGCAGAAATGAGGAGAACATGCAGACTCCACGCTGATGCTGTAGTTCAGAAAACCCACCAATGCCTCTCCTTTCTCAGGAGGCTAAGAAAATGTGGCATGTCCACCAGCTTCTGTATCTTTTCTAGTTGTATCACAGCTTGGTATGGCTCCTGCTCTGACCAAAACTGCAAGAAACTAATAAAAGAGTCGTGAATGAAGCCCAGTGCATCATGCAAGCCAGCCTCCCATCCATTAATACTGCTTACACTTCCCGCTTCCACGGAAAGCAGCCAGTTTGATCAAGGATTCCACGCAGCTGGAATTCTCTCTTCCGCCTTCTTCCATCAGGAAAAAGATACAAAAGTCAGAGGTCATGCACCAATTGACTCAAGAACAGCTCCTTCCCTGCTGCCATTAGACTTCCGAATGGAGTTACCTTGCATTAAGTTAATCTTTCTCTGCACCCTAGTTATGACTGTAACACGAAATTCTGCACTCTCTCCTTTCCTTCTCTGTGAACAGTATGTTCTGTCTGTACAGTGCGCAAGAAACAATACTTTTCACTGTATACTAATAGTGAGAGTAATAAATCAAATCAAATAAGCTGCAATAGATCTGATTGCATTACGTGAAGATCATGAAAAAAAGAGAGGATGGGACACTTTCTAGATGTAATGGAGCAAACAAGCAATTAGAGTCACTTTTAATCAGTTCAGTGTCGATAAACTGTTGAGCTAACAATTTTCTCAAAATCATCGGGCAAGGTCACGAGAGAGTCAATACAAAGATTTGAGAAAGCAGCCAACGCAAAATCTAAAGTGGATTGAATAGATGGATTTGTATTTTTGGCAGCGATTGTAGATTGGCCTTGTTTCAAAAGTACCAGTCAACAGTCAAAGGATCGCACATTGCTTGATTAGTGAAGTCAGGGTCAAGATTCATGAAGCACTACATTGCTAAGCTTGCCAGAGCGAATAAGGAAATGAAGCAATTCAAGAAGAAGATGTTTGCCTTATGAAGTGAGCTTAAAAGATCTGATAGAATTAGCCTTGCTCAAAATGGCAGCATTTCTTATAATTCAGTGGGTTGTTTAAGCTCATAACCCACTTGTTTAAGTGTGTTATGAGCTTAAGTCTGCTACTTGAGCTCATAACTGAGCTGACACTTTTTTTTATTCGTGGGACAATGGGTATTGCTGGCTGGCCAACATTTATTAAGTATCCTTAGTTGCCTGAGTGCAGTTAAGAATTAACCTCATTTCTCTGAATACACATGTAGACCAGTTAACGACGGTAGAATTCCTTCCCCAAAGGGCATAAATAAACCAGATGATTTCTTTCCGATGAGTGGCAATGGTTTCATGGTCATCAGTAAATTCTTAATTCCAGATATTTTTATTGTATTCAAATTCTACCATCTCCCAGGGATCCCTAGAACATTAAGGGAGTTTCCATGTCTGCATGGGTTTCCTCTAGGTGCTCCAGTTTCTTCCCACAGTCTGAAAGCTGTGCTGCTTAGGTGCATTGGCCAAGCTAAATTCTCACTCAGTGTACCCAAACAGGCACCAGAATGTGGCGACTAGTGGATTATCACAGTAACTTAATTGCAGTGTTAATGAATGCCTTCTTGTGACACTAGTAAATAAATTAACTTTAGCAATAATACCACGAGGCCAACATCTTCACATCAGTGCAGTACCAAGGGGGCTGCTATACCGATGAAGGCTTTTGTTTGCGATGTTAAACTCTGTCTGCCCTCTCAGGTAGACCTAAAAGGTCTTCAAAAATGGTGTTCTGGATGTCTTGCAGCCCTCAGCTAAGATTATGGGATCATGGAATCATAGAATTCCTACTGTGCAAAAGGTGGCCATTCAGCCCATCGAGCCTGCACTGACAAGAATCCATTCCAGGCCCGAAATCCGTAACCGTGCTATTCCCCTGGCACTTAGGGGCAATTTAACACAGCCAGTAAACCTAACCCAGACATCTTTGAAGTACTAATAAGTATGTTGCCTGAATACTAATGGAGACTCAAACTTCTTGTTTGAGGCAGGGGAAGGGGATAGGTGGAGGTGGGTGGCTGTACAATTGGGTGGGATGGTGAGGGTAGGTGCTCATTGCCTTCCCTTTGCTGCTGATGATAATTTTACCTGTGATGGGGTAAGTTGACAGCATCCCACCCATCATTAGATCAATTGAAGCCTTTAGGTAGCCTATTAAGAGCCAGTTTAGGACATCGTCCCACCATCATTGATATTTTACGAGTGGTAGATGGGCACTTTGCCATGTGAGGAGGCAACCAGGTGGTACCCTGACAACCTTCCTATGGACCTGCAAGGCGCCCCCTGCTTGGGAACCCTGTGGTCCATGGCAAGTATTTCAGTGATGGAACTTTTGCCCGGGTACAAGAGATAGACAATCTGATGAACCGGGGTGACAACAATAATCTCTTCCCCAATGTCAACAAAATGAAGGAGATTGTCATCAACTTCAGGAAACATAGTGGAGGGCATGCTCCTGTCTATAGCAATGGGCACGAAGTAGAAATTGTCGATGGCTTCAAGTTTTTAGGTGTTCAAATCACCAACAACCTGTCCTGGTCTCTCCATACCGATGCTATAGTTAAGAAAGCCTAGCAATGCCTTTACATTCTCAGGAGACTAAGGACATTTGGCATGTCAGCGACAACTCTCACCAACTTTGACAGGTGCACCATAAAAAACATTCTTTCTGGTGGTATCACAGTTTCGTATGGGTCCTGCTCTGTCCAAGTCTGTCAGAAATTATAAAGGGTCATGAATAAAGCCCAGTCCATCACTCAAACCAGCCTCCCATCCATTGACACTGTCTATACTTTCTACTGCTTCGAGAAAGCAGCCAGCATAATTCAGGGCCCCACACACCCCGGACATACTCTCATCTCCTCCCTTTGGAGGAGATACAAAAGTCTGAGGTCACTTTCCAATCAACTGAAGAACAGCTTCTTTCTAGTTATCATCAGACTTTTGAATGGACTTACCTTGCATTAAGTTGATCTTTCTCTACACCTTAACTCTGACTGTAACACTACATTCTGCACTTGTTGCCTTCTCTATGAACGGAATGCTTTGTCTGTATAGCGCGAACAAACAATACATTTCACTGTATACTAATAAATGTAACAATAATAAATCAAATTTGAAAAAGATTTGTTGCTTGCCTTCTAACAATACACCTTGGAAACATCTTTTCCCCATCCCTCTCTTGACTGTAATAGGGGTGTTAAATTTCTTTCTCTCAGTGAATTAGAATTTTCAGATGTGGAACCAAGATGTGGCATTGCCGGCGCTGGGAAAGGCACAGTAAGTAGTCTCACAATGCTAGGTTAGAGTCCAACAGGTTTATTTGGAATCACGAGCTTTTGGAGTGCTGCTCCTTCATCAGGTGAGTGCCTGATGAAGGGGCAGCGCTCTGAAAGTTTGTGCTACCAAATAAATCTGCTAGATTTTAACCTGGTGTTGTGAGGCTACCAGATGTGGAGCATCATTCTCCAGCTTCTTTTAGCTTCAGCTCATCAAATCCCTGTTAGCTGTATCTGACCCCACTCCATATCTGTTCTCTGTGAAGCTGCTTTGACTCTCAAACTCCCAAATGCTTCAGATTTAAAAACACATTCTTGTGTTTTTTTACAACACTTCCTAGTCTCACCTCTCTCTACCTCTGTAACCTCCTTCATTTTGCAGTGCCTCCACTCCCCCAAATTTATGAATTTTAAAATTCTTGTCCTTGTTTCCAATTCTGTCCACGTGGCCTCAAAGTTTGAAGTCAATATATCAGTGTCACAAGCAGGCTTATATTAACACTGCCATGAAGTTACTGTAAAAATCCCCTCATGGCCACACTCCGGCCTCTGTTCAGATACTACTGAGGGAGAATTTAGCATGTCCAATTCATCTAACCAGTTCTTCTTTCTGACTGTGGGAGGAAACCGGAGCACTAGGACAAAACCCATGCCAACACAGGGAGAATGTGCAGACTCCGCACAGACAATGGCCCAAGCGATGCTAACCACTGTGCCACTGTGCCGCCCTCATGGGCAAAGAATAAAGGGAGTGGGACAAATTGGGTCTCTGGTCTTTCAAAGAGTAGTCACTGGTTAAATCTACTTTCTGTAGATTTGTGATTGAGAACCCCATAAAAGTGCAGGCCATCACACAGTGCAGGAAGTGTTAAAAATGCATTAATATTTTTTCCCAGTAAAACCAGCCTTCACTTCATTTGTGTTATAAGAATGCCTCTCTGACTGATGTAGTGATATAACCAGTTCCCAAAGAGTTCTTCACCAACTGGTTGCAGGATTCAATAGAAACATCCTTTTCTTCATCAATGATTGAGATATCAGTCAGCAGATGCATAAATGAATCTCACAGTCGACTACACTCCAACCATCAACCTGTCGCATTTAATTTTACAATACACTCTGATACAATCGTTGCAAAATGCACTTCTCTTCAATGGGAAACTGGCAGATGGTCTCTCAAAGATATCTGCCTGTTAGCGCATTGTATGTGGAGCATGCCCAATGCAGCACAATGTCCAAGGTCTCCGTTCCTGCTTTAAGCGGGTATGCAATTCTAACAGTTGATGAAACACGTAGCAACAAAAGGGGCAGACCGAGTCACATACATTGGTTTTGTGAACTTAACTTCAGGGGCAAAAATTATTTTAATCAGGCCTAAAAATGTTTTTTTGCTGGTAATAACAACATGTGCCTCTGCCTTGTAGATCAGAAAGATCCATGTTCAAAGACTTCTCTCTCAGGTTGTATTTCATTTTACACAGGCAGTGATGTAGTGTTATTGTCTCTGGTCTGATATTTCAGAGACCCAAGGTAATACTCTGGGCATCCGGGTTCAAATCCCACCACAGCAGATGGTGGAATTTGAATTCAATAAAAATATGGAATTAAAAGGAAAGGGAATGATGACCATGCAATGATTGTCATAAAGATCCCGAATCATAGAATTCATAGCATGCCTACAGTGCAGAAGGAGGCCATTTGGCCCATCAAGCCTACACCAACAACATTCCCATCCAGGCCCTATCCTCGAAATGCCACATATTTACCCTGCTAATCCTTCTAATGTAACATCCAAGGACACTAATGGGGAAGTTAGCATGGTGAATCAACCTAACCTGCACATCTTTGGCACATCCTGACCTGTTCTGGCCTACATTTGACTCCAGAGCCACTAAAACGTGGGTGACTCTTAATTGTCCTCAGGAGTGAGCAACAAATGCTGGCCCAACCAGGGATGCCCACAACCCACGAACAAATGAAACAGAACAAAGAAGAATCCTGGGTGAGGCAGTGAGGAACCAGACACAACATTTACTCTAAGTGACTCTCCAGTGCAATATTGATGGAATGACTTTCAGAGGAGATGTTATACTAAGGTGTCCATCTATTGAGGATGTAAAATATATCATGGTACTGTCTCAGAAAGGGGAAGGGAATTTATGATGAACACCTACAACTGGGGAGGCAGTGTTGTAGTGGTATTATTACTGACCTAGTAGTCCAGACATCCAGGGTAATGCTCTGGGGACCCGGATCTGAATCCCACCATGGCAGGTGGTGAAATTTGAATTCAATTAAAACCTGGAATTAAAAGGGAAGGAAATCTGCTGTTCTTACCCAGTCTGGCCTACATGTGACTCTAGAGCCACAGCAATGTGGTTGCCTCTCAACTGGCATCCAAGGGCAACTGGGGATGGGCAGTAAACGCTGGCCAGCCAGCAACGCCCACGTCCCATGAATGAATGAAAAAACTCTTTCATTTCCTTCAAGAGACTCCTCAAAACTTATTTTTAACCCATCTTTTGGCTACCTGTTTTACTATCACTTCATGCGGCTTGTCTTAAATTCTGCTTGACTGTATTCCTGTGAAGCATCTGGGGCTATTTTATCAGAATAGACGCATTATATTTGGGTGGCACAGTGGTGTAGCTGTTAGTGCTGCTGCCTCACAGTGGCAGGGGCCAGGGTTCAATTCCTGCCTTGGATCACAACCTGTGTGGAGTCTGCATCGGTTTCCTCTGGGTGATCCAGTTTTCTCCCAGACTCCAAAGATGTGCGGGTTAGATGGATTTAGCTATGCTAAATTGCCCCTTAGTGTCCCAAGATGTGTGGATTAAGAGGATTAGCCATAGTAAATACGTGGGGTTACAGGTATAAGCCAGGAGTGGCTGCGTATGGGTAAGTTGCCCTTTAGGAGAGTCAGTGCAGACTCAATGGGCTGAATGGCCTCTTTCTGCCAGAATGGCCTCCTTCTGTAGGGATTTTATAGACCCCTTATTTTTAAACAGTGACCTTTCCCAGCACCAGATTTTTACATTTTGTTTTACACTTCAGATTTTCAAGTTCCTCAATATTTTGCTTTTGTCTTATTGTGGTTACTGAAGGGGGAATGACACTGGAACTGAGTTAGAACTGTTGCCTCACAGCGCCAGGTGGATTGGTCATGCTAATTTGCCTCTTAGTATCTGGGGGACTAGCTAGGGTAAATGCATGGGGTTATGGGGGATAGGGTCTGGATGAGATTGTGGTCGGTGCAGACTCAACAGACCAAATGGCCACCTTCTGCACTGTAAGATTCTATGATTCCAGATGCTGTTTTGGAGAGTTGGTGAAGACACAACGGGCCAAATGGTCTCCTTCTACACTGTAGGGATTCTGTATCAATGAAAATTGATGCTTTTGATGTTTTTCCGGGACTGTTTGAAAGCTGCTTCAATGTTATTTTGTCACTCCTTGAGGGGATAAAAGAGAAATAGATTCTTGTCTGTTCTCCCATTAACTTTGCTGGTGGAGGCATGAAGGATATTATAAAACCCAGCTGATTGCACATGGTCTGTCACGCCCACCATAGACTGCACTGGGAATTATACAAACACTAATTAGGTTTTTCAATCAGAGTCATTTCTCATGGGCCTACACAGAACCAAATTAATACTTCCAGTTACGTGATATTGTTCACAAATTTAGAACTTTTCAAATTGTCCTATAGCCAATGGTCAGATAACCTGTTTTAATTTGTTGAATGGTCAATGACCTGAAACCTCAATTCTATTTCTCTCCCCACAGATAGTATTTCCAGCACATTTAATTTATTCAATCCTTTTTTTAAATAAAAAAAATCATTCATGGGATGTGGGTGTCCACTGGCTGGGCCAGCATTTACTGTCCTTCTCTAATGGCATTTAGGAGTCAACCACATTGCTATGGATCTGAGGTCACATGTAGGCCAGACCAGGTAAGGACAGCAGATTTCGTTCCCTAAAGGACACAGTGAACCAGAACGGTTTTTCCGACAATTAAAATGGTTTCATGGGCATCAGTAGGTTCTAAATTCCAGATTTCTTTTTAATTGAATTCAAATTCCACTATCTGCCATAGGGGGACGCATACCAGATTCACAATTAGTTTTTCAGTATGAACCTTTTGTTGTACTGGGACTGTTTCAGCTGAGCTGAGTGCGCTTATGATTCAGTCTGCCTTCCTAACCCCAGCAGTAAGCTGACAGTTTCTGCCATGGTGTCCAAGTACATCACCAAGATAAAGATATTTAATATCAAGGAAAAAAAAATCCTTTTAGTCATAGCTCAACGTTCTTGACCTCAGGACATCCTACGATGCTTTACGGCCAACTACTTTTTGATGAATAGTCACTGCTGTAAAGTAGGAAATGAAACAGCCACTTTCTACACAGCAGTAAGATGATTATGCCTTGATAACCTTCTTCAGGTATTGTTTTGGGATAAATATTGGCCAGAATAATGCCATAGAATTGTTTGCACCCATCTGAGCGCATAGACAAGGCCTCAGACTGGCATTTCAGCTACAAGACACCACCTCTGACAGTGCAGCTCACTCACAATACTTCAGTTGGAATAACAGTCAATATTTTATACTTAGTCCTTGAGTAAGAAGGCTCACAATACCAGATTGAAGTCCAACAGGTTTATTTGGTAGCTCGAGCTTTCGGAGTGCTGCTCCTTCATCAGGTGAGTGCTACCAAATGAACCTGATGGATTTTAACCTGGTGTTGTGAGACTTCTTACTGTGCCCACCCCAGTCCAACCCTGGCACCTCCACATCATTCCTTAAGTGGGATGAGCTACTGTCTCAGAGGTGAGAGAATGTTCACGCTGTACACATTGGAACGGAAAGGCATGGGTTAATTGAGCATTGCAAGAGCTTGTTAAACTTAAGCTTTACCAAGGCTTGGGCCCCCACTTTCTGGTCTCGGATGCCCCGTTACTGATACCAACAAGAATGGGGAATTTGATGCTCAGCCGCATTTCTATTCACAGCAGCGGGGCTGGAGAAACCCAGCTGTGGGGCGGTTGGGAGAATTCCTGCTTCAAAATCTTCTCATTCCCTGAAACACCCTGCAGAGAAACAAATGACAGAACTCTGCTTCTGAAACTAACAACCAGAATTAATCGCTGCGCAGCGCAACTGCTCGATCTGAAGCAAAGTGGAGGTGGTCCACTGCTAACCTGCTCCTAACTTGGCATTACATTCTCAGGTTAACTCAGCCATTAGCCTAATAGTTTTTTTGTGAAGCAGACCATGGACGAAGCCTCTGAATGAACAGACATTTTTTTATTATCTACAGAACTTGCTGGTTGCCTAGCCAACACTTGCAAATCCACAGGCTAAGATCAATGCGGCTCTTTAATGGTATAAATTTATCCATTAAAAATCAACCTTTCAATGACTGGTTGCCACTTCCAACAGCCAGCCCTTCACACTTTTACTGATGTTTGGTATTACTGAACGATTTTCACCATTGGCAATAAACAGAAGCGAGAACCCCTTGACAAATGTTACCTGTATTATTCAGTCAAATCTTCAAGGGTGCTGTTATTCCTTTAATAATCTATTAAAGTGATTTCTATTTTTGGTCACACTCTCGTTCCGATGCAATGACTCAAATACGGAATCCGGCAGCAAATGGATTTTCATTAATAACGTGCATCTTTAATACACACCTGTAGTGGAATTGCCGACACCAAACCAAACCCTGTCAACACATTAATGTCTGGGGACTGTGGTATATGTATATATTATATGTTGGGATTTAGGGTATGGACTGCTCCTTTAAATGTGCAGATCTAGTGGACTCCTGGCTAATTAGCTCCTTAGTAAGAAGCCTGACAACACCAGGTTTAAGTCCAACCGATTTATTTGATGGTAAACTCACAAGCTTTCGGGGTTTGTCCCTTCGTCAGGTGAATGGAGAGTTCTGGCCTCAGACAGAGCATATAACAGCACAGACAGTTTACAGATTACTGACTAGAATGCGAGCCTTTACAACTAACCTGCTATTCAAGTCTTAAAGATGCCGACAATGTGAGTGAAAAGAGCATTAAGCACAGGTTAAAGAGATGTGTATTGTCTCCAGACAGTACAGTAAGTGAGGTTTTGCAAACCCAGGTAAGTCATGGGGGTTGCAGATAGCGCAACATGAACCCAAAATCCCTGTTGAGGCAATCCTCATGTGTGCAGAACTTGGCTATCAATTAGCTCCTCCCAGTACGGGAATGAGCTGGGCAGTCTGAGATCTGACTCAGGGCAGCATGATGGCAAAGTGGTTAGCACCCCATGCCTCACAGCACCAGGGACCCGGATTCAATTCCCAGCTTGGGTCACGTCTATGTGGATTCTGCACATTCTCCCTGTGCCTGCTTGGGTTTCCTCCGGATGCTCCGGTTCCTCTCACAGTCCAAAAGATGTGCTGGTTAGGCCATACTAAATTCTCCCTCATTGTACCCAATCAAGTGCTGGAGTGTGGTGACTTGGGGATTTTCACAGTAACTTCAATACAGTGTTAATCTCGGCCTACTTGTGACAAATAAATAAACTTAAAGTCTAGGATTAAAATGACTGGTTATTTTCTGAGATCTGACTGTGGAACAGTGCACACCTCTAATAAAGAATGTCCAGCGTTCAAGTTATCAAGTCGATTTCATGATTCTTTATACATAGTTCATAGGGCAATACATAAAAAGGTCTGACACAGTCATACTCATGGAATCGTGCCTTACAGGTAATGTCCCAGACACCATCCTCAGGGTATGACCTGTCCCAGTGGCATGAAAGACCCAGCAGAGGTGGCAGCGCAGTGATGTACAGTCAGGAGGGAATTGCCCTAGGAGTCCTTAACACTGACTCTGGGCCCCATGAAATCTCAACCCAATGGGTCTAACATGGGCAAGTAAGCATCTCGCTGATTAACATGTATTGCCCCACGCCTCACCCCACACCTTCCACCTCACCTTATTCATCTGTTGATGATTAAGTACTCCGTAACAATCAGGGCAGATTGAACCAGGGTAGGACTTACTCAGTTCATGATAGGGCGTTGGGGAGAGTTATAGAACAAAGAGGCCTAGAGGTCCAGGTTCATTTTTCCTTGAATATGGAGTCACAGGCAAACAGGGTGGTGAAGAAGACATTCGACATGCTTGGTTTCATTGGTCAGAACATTGAATACAGGAGTTGAGACGTCTTGTTGAAGTTGTGCAAGATATTAATAAGGCCACGCTTGTGCAGTTTTGGTCACCCATTATGGAAAATATATTATTATTAAAAGAACATAAGAACATAAGAACATAAGAAATAGGAGCAGGAGTAGGCCATCTAGCCCTTCGAGCCTGCCCCGCCATTCAATAAGATCATGGCTGATCTGTTGTGGCTCAGTTCCACTTTCCCGCCCTCTCCCCATAACCCTTAATCCCCTCTCTTATCAAGAACCCATCAACCTGCTTCTTAAAAATATTTAGCGAGGCAGCCTCCACCACTTCAACGGGCAGAGAATTCCAGAGATTCACCACCCTTTGAGTGAAGAAGTTCCTCCTCAACTCCGTTCTAAACCGCCTCCCCTTTATCTTGAAGCTGTGCCCCCTAGTCCTACTGTCTTTTTTGAGCGGGAAGAGTCTCTCCACCTCTATCCTATCCATCCCATTCATCATCTTATACGTCTCAATGAGATCTCCCCTCATTCTTCTAAACTCTAACGAGTACAAGCCTAGTTTATTCAGCCTCTCCTCATAGCTCAATCCCCCCAACTCCGGTATCAGCCTAGTAAACCTCCTCTGCACTCCCTCCAGGGCCAAAATATCCTTGCGCAGGTGCGGCGCCCAAAACTGCACACAGTACTCCAGCTGCGGCCTCACCAATGCCCTATACAGCTGCAGCAAGACCTCCCTACTTTTATATTCAATCCCCCTCGCTATGAAGGCCAGCATCCCATTCGCCTTCCTGACCACCTGCTGCACCTGCAAGCTGGGTTTTTGCGACTCATGCACAAGGACCCCGAGGTCCCTCTGCACCGTCGCCTGCTGCAGTTTTTCGCCACGTAAGTAATAGTCCTTCCTACCATTCTTCCTACCAAAGTGGACCACCTCACACTTGCCAACATTAAATTCCATTTGCCATTTCCTGGCCCATTCGCCCAGCCTATCTAGATCCTTCTGCAGACTCTCCACACCCTCCGCACAATTTGCCTTTCCCCCAATCTTGGTGTCATCAGCAAATTTCGACACCCTGCTCTCGGTTCCCTCCTCCAGATCATCTATATAAATGGTAAATAGCTGAGGCCCCAGCACCGACCCCTGGGGCACCCCACTAGTCACCAACCGCCAATCCGAATAGCACCCATTGACCCCCACTCTCTGCCTCCTATTTGACAACCAATCCTCTATCCACGCTAACACCCTACCCCCAACTCCATGTCCCCTGACCTTCTGCAATAACCTCTTGTGAGGTACCTTGTCAAACGCCTTCTGAAAATCCAGAAAGACCACATCCACCGGCTCTCCTCTATCCACTGCCCTAGACACATCCTCATAGAACTCCAGTAAATTTGTCAGACACGACTTCCCTTTAATGAAACCGTGTTGCGTCCGCCCTATCAAGCAATTACCTTCAAGATGCCTCGCAATTTCCTCCTTAATGACGGATTCTAACATTTTACCTACCACAGACGTTAAACTAACCGGCCTATAATTCCCCGCCTTTTGCCTGGCACCCTTCTTAAACAACGGCGTAACATTAGCCGTTTTCCAATCTTCCGGCACTTCCCCGGAATCCAGCGACGTCTGGAAAATAACCACCAAGGCATCCACTATAACCTCCGCCATTTCTTTCAGAACCCTCGGATGCATTCCATCCGGTCCTGGGGACTTGTCCACAATCAGCCCCTCCAGTCTGTCGAGCACCACCTCTCTAGTAACAGTAATGTCATTAAGACCCTCCAGTCCTACCACCTTTCCATCGCTAACACCCGGCAAATTATTCACGTCCTCCTCCGTGAAGACAGAAACAAAAAAGTTATTCAAGACCTTCGCCATATCCCCATCCCCTACCACTAGCTCCCCTTTCTCATCCTCTAAAGGACCAACGTTCACCCTAGCCAGCCTCTTCCTTTTTATATATTTATAAAAACTCTTGCTATCCTTTTTTATATTAAGTGCTAGCCCAGCCTCATAGCTTCTCCTACCCTCCTTTATCAACTTCTTTGTCAATCTTTGTTGACATTTAAACCTTTCCCAATCCTCTTCTCGCCCACTGCTCTTAGCTACTCTAAATTCCTCCGCTTTTAATTTAACACTTTCCTTCACCTCCTTCGTTATCCACGGCTTATTACCTCTCTTCCTACTGTCCTTTTTAACCATCGGAATAAATTTCTGCTGAGCACCAAGAAAGATCTCCTTAAAGATCCTCCACTGCTCCTCAGCAGACCTACCTTCCAACGCACTCCCCCAGTCCACATTTGCCAATTCTTCTCTCATCCTACCATACTCCCCTCTATTCAAACAAAGGACGCGTGTCCGGGAACCCACTTTCTCCTCCTCCATCTGCACCAGAAACTCCACCATACAATGATCACTCTCTCCAAGAGGATCCTTCACCGCAAGGTCCCTAATTCTACCCGCCGCGTTACATAGCACCAGATCCAAGATAGCTCGCTCCCTCGTCGGCTCCAACACACACTGTTCAAGGAAATTATCCCGGCAGCATTCCAAGAACTCCTCCTCGAGCCCACCTCGTCCAACATGGGTCGACCAATCAATATGCAGATTGAAATCTCCCATAACTACTGCCGTCCCATTCCTGCACGCCGCACTTATTTGCGTGTTAACAGCCCGCCCCACCTCCAGATCATTATTCGGGGGCCTATAGACGACACCCACCAGCGTCTTCCTCCCTTTGCTGTTCCTAATCTCCACCCACAACGATTCCACGTTCTGCTCTTTGGCTCCGATATCATCCCTTGCTACCACCTTGATACTATCCTTAATCAGCAGAGCTACGCCACCCCCTCTTTCCTCCTGCCTATCCTTCCTAAACACTTGATAGCCCTGTACATTCATCTCCCAGTCCCTGTCACCTTGCAGCCACGTCTCTGTAATGGCCACCAGATCGTATCCATTTGTGTCGATCTGCGCCACCAGCTCATCCACTTTATTCCGAATGCTTCGTGCATTCAGATAAAGCGCTTTCATCCCAGCCTTCACCTGGACCCTATTTGCCGTAACGCCACCAATTGGGACATCCTTGGCCTCTTCCCTTACCTGTACCCTATCCTTAACTTTAGACCTCGTAGCGTCACCTACCCTCGCACCCTCCCCCCTCCTAATTAGTTTAAAGCCCTGTCTACAGTCCTCTTTACTCGATTCGCCAACACTCTGGTCCCAGCACGATTCAGACCAACCCCATCCCGCCCGAACAAGTCCCACCTACCCCAATACTGATGCCAATGCCCCATAAATTCAAACCCATTCCTCCCACACCAATCCCTGAGCCACCCATTCACTTCCTTTATCCTGTCAACCCTACGCCCGTCTGCACTCAGTTCAGGCAGTAGCCCAGAGACGACCACCTTGTCGGTTCTACTTTTTAATTCCATTCCCAGCTTCTCATACTCCCTCCCCAGATCCTCAGTCCGCACTTTGCCTACGTCGCCGGCACCCACATGTACTACAACGACGGGGTTCTCACCCTCCCACTCCAGGTTCCTCTGCAGCCCAGCTGCGACATCCCGTACCCGAGCACCAGGCAGACAACACACCCTTCTGTGCACTTTGTCATTGTGACAAAGGACAGTGTCAATACTCTTCACCCCACTATCTCCAATCACTACTACGTTCCTTTTCCCCTTCTCTTTGCCTATGTCCTGCTGTATCACTGTACCGTGTGCAGTTTGCTCACCAACCTCACCTGCCTCGTCCTCTTCCAGACTGGAAGCAAGAACCTCAAACCTGTTATGCAGATTAAGAGGCTGAGGCCTCCGCTCCTCACCCCCCTTCCTCCTCCTCCCAGCAGCCCCCTTTTGTCCCTGACCCTTAGATTTAGCCAGTCTAGGGGCACCCTCTCTCCCCCTGATGAGCCTCAACTAGAGTACAGAAAAAAATTATTAGGATGCTACCGGGATTTGATGGTTTGAGTTAAAAGGAGAGGCTGGATAGACTGGAACTTTTTACTCTGGAGCGTAGGAGGCTTAGGGGTGATCTTATAGAGGTCTATAAAACAATGAGGAGCATAGATCAGCCAGATAGTCAATATCTTTTCCCAAAGGTAGGGGAGTCTAAAACTAGAGGGCATAGGTTTAAGGTGAGAGGCGAAAGATACAAAAATGTCCAGAGGGGCAATTTTTTCACACAGAGGGTGGTGACTGTCTGGAACAAGCTGCCAGAGGTAGTAGTAGAGGTGGGTACAATTTTGTCTTTTAATAAGCATTCAGATAGTTACGTGGGTAAGATGGGTATAGAGGGATATGGGCCAAACATGGAACTAGCTTAGTAGTTAAAAAAAGTGTGGCATGGACAAGTAGGGCCGAAGGGCCTGTTTCCATGCTGTAAACTGCTATGGTTCTCTATGACTCTATGAACACCTCTTGAAGGAAGCATTGAGAGTGTCAAGCATGCTTTGAGTGGGAAACTTCAATGTCATCACTAAGTAACTCAGTAGCACCAGCACAGACTGAGCTGGCTGAATCCTGTAAGATATATCTGCTGGATTGAGTATGTGACAGGCGGTGGAGGAACCAATAAGATGGAAAAACATACTTGACCTCATCCTCACCACCCTGCCTGCCTCATCCTCACCACCCTGCCTGCCACAGGTGCATCAGTCCATGACAGCATCGGTAAGAGTGATTGCGTCACAGCCCTTGTGGAGATGAAATCCTCTCTTCAAATTGGGAAACCCTCCACCGTGTTATGTGGCTCTGTTATATATATAAATGGTCGCATGATTGCTTTAAAAGCTGTTCACATGATTTGATGGTGATGTCATTCGGGTGTTTCACAGGCTGCTGCTTAGTGTCAACTAAATTTGGTTGTTAGTTTGAATCAACATATGCAATGTGTCTTTTTCTTTTTTTGTTTAAAACCCATAACCCTAACATAGTTAGCACATTACCGGCTCTACCACCATGCCAAAAGAGGTAGAGCTCGAACATCGCTAACAACTCAAGACTGGGCACCCATGAGACACTGTAGGCCATCAGCAGCAGGAGAATTGTACTCAGCCACAATCTTAACTGCACAGCCTGGCAATATTACCCACTTTACCATTACCACCAAGTCAAAGGTTAACCCTAGCTCAATGAAGAGTGCAAGAGGACATGCAGAAGCAACACAAGAAGCACTGCAGGAACTCAAAATGACTTCTTAGGCAGCACTCTCCACAAACTCATGTCCGCTGCCATCTAGACGGGCAAGAGCATCAGATACATGGGAATGCCATCACCTGGAGGTTCCCCTCCAAGTTACTCGCCACCCTGACATGGAAATATATCGCTGTTCCTTCACTGTGGCTGGGTCAAAATCCTGGAACTCTGATCACAACAGCACTGTGGGTGTGCCTACACCACATGAACTGCAGCAGGTTAAGAAGGCAGCTCGCCAGCACCTTCTCAGGGACGAGTAGCGATGGGCAATGAATGCTGGCCTAGCCAGTCATGCACACACCCCAGAAATAAATGTGCAAGTTTTTTTTTCAATGCAAGTGGCCTAATCTGACAAGAAACGATCAATCTGAAATGGTAACTCTGCAGATACCGTATGGGCTGTTGAGTTTTTCCAGCATTTGCTGTTTATCTTACAGATTCTCAATGTTGAAAGTATTTTGTTTTGTATGCCGATTAATCATTGCCTTCAATATATGTATTATGATCTATTTTCCCAGATACAACGGCTGGGTAAAATTTGCAATGCAAATTAATAATTGTGCATAATGCACTGCTGGAACAAACTGTCTCATTGTTGCAAGGGAAAATAATAATCACAAAGTAGCAATCATTTGAATTTTGACAAGATAACAGCAAAGTGCCTCAGGTGCTTTTCAATGTTCCAGTTCACGCGTAACAAACTTATACTTAAATGAAAGCTTTTCTATTTGCGAAAATGTAAATAGCAAAGCGAACGAGCGTTGGCAAACTGTTGGTCTAGGGCAGCGGTCTCCAAACTCCGATCCGGATGCAGCCTGCTGCGGGCTGGATGTGGCCCGCAGACCATAATTTGGAGACCCCCTGGTCTAGGGTGTGATTCTCACCTCGCAGTTTACATATACTCAAATGGGAGAGGTCCAGAGTTCAAATCTTAGACATGTTTTTGAGTTCAAAAAGGAAGGGAAAATATAAACCTGCCAATTGCAAACCAGTCAGCTGACCATCACTGAGTAGGAAGCCTTTGGAAACAATAATACAGAAGAAAATTAATGGCCACTTGGATGAGCACTGACTAATAAAGGAGGGTTAATATGAATCGGTTAAGGTTGAAATAAGCAAAAGATGCTGGAATCTGAAACTATCAGAGAATGCTGGAAAAACTCAGCAAATCTGACAGCATCTATTGAAGGAGAGAGTTGTTCCTCTCTCCCTGCAGAAAGAAGCTTCACAACACAGGTTAAGATCCAACAGGTTTATTTGGAATCACAAACTTTTGGAGTGCTGTTCCCTCATTAGGTGAGAGGATCTCTATGTCGATATGCGAGATCTTCTTGGAGATCCTCTCAACTCTGAGTTGTTGATGGTAGCCATGATCTGAAGATGTCAGCGTTGGACTGGGGTCTCACCTTGTACTCACCTGATGAAGGAGCAGCACTCCGAAAGCTTGTGATTCCAAATAAACCTGTTGGACTTAAACCTGCTGTTGTGAGACTTCTTACTGTGACCATCGCAGCTGGCTTCTCCACATTATCTCTCCTTACAAACCACAGAATCTCTACAATGCAGGAGGAGGCCAATCGGCCCATCGAATCTGAACCGACTCTCTGTCAACAATCTCACCCAGGCCTTATCCCCGTAACCCCATGGATTTACCCCACTAATCCCCTTAACCTACACACTTTGGGACATTAAAGAACAATTCAAGGCCAATCCACACATCTTTGGACTGTGCGGGGAAACCGAAGCACCTGGAGGAAACCCATGCAGACACGGGGAGAACATGCAAACTCCACACAGACAGTGACCAAGGGCTGGAATTGAACCTGGGTCTCTGGCACTGTGAGGCAGTAGTGCTAACCACTGAGCCACCGTGCTGTGCCACCAGAATATGGCAATGTGAGGGGAGGATAGGAAATTATGGTCATGATGAGACTTAAGATCTGGGACTATTTCTATTGTATCGGAGGCAATTGAGAGCAGGTTCCACAGAGATTCTTGAAATTATGAAGGGGTTTGATAAAGTGACTAAGGGGAAAAGTTCTTTTTGATTGCAGGGAGCGTTAGTGAACAGGAATCATCAATTTAGAATCATCACTGACAGTGAGGAGAGATGTGAAGAAAAGATTCTCCACATCACTGGAGCAGAGAGTATTTGATTTGATTTGATTTATTATTGTCACATATATTAACGTACAGTGAAAAGTATTGTTTCTTGCATGCTGCACAGACAAAGCATACAGAAAAATTCATAGAGATGGAAAGGAGAGCGTGCAGAACGTAACGTTACAGTCATAGCTAAGGTGTAGAGAAAGATCAACTTAATGCAAGGTAAGTCCATTCAAAAGTCTGACAGCAGCAGGGAAGAAGCTGTTCTTGAGTCGGTTAGTACGTGACTTCAGACTTCTGTATCTTTTCTGCCAACAGAAAAAGGTGGAAGAGAGAATGTACGGGGTGCGTGGCACCCTCAATTACGCTGGCTGCTTTGCTGAGACAGCAGGAAGTGTCGACAGTGTTAATGGATGGGAGGTTGGTTTCCATGATGGATTGGGCTACTTCACAACCTTTTGTCGTTCCTTGCAGTCTTGGGTGTTTTGTTAAGAGTGTCTTGTTACAGGGAGTCAGGGATTGGATAAATATCTGGACAAGGAAATAATAGAAGGCAGTATAAGGAGACGGCAGGAGATTGGGTTAGCTTCCAATTGCTCTCACAAAGAGCTCTCCACACACACACAAGATTGGATGGCTTCTTTGTGAAACCTCAATGGCTGAAAGGAAAAATGCATGTGCAATGAAAGCCATTTGGACCATTTCTTTCACAGACCATACACAAATGTGTTTTTATCATGAAGTCCACCTTCTCCAACCTTCTGCACACAGTCATATCTTGCTACGGGGGGGTGTAGGTGCCTTAAAAAATTCTGAATTCTTAATGCTTACAAGAGAGATTGGCATTCCCTTTCAAGGTATAACAACAGCACAGCGGCTAATGTTGAGTTTAATGGAAATATAAGTGGGCATAATTACAGTTATTATTGAATCAATCCTGGATACAAAGACGAGGGCAGACAACAGTTTCTGTTGAACACTTTCTAATATGATCTGCAGAGAACACAGCTGTAAGGTAAGAATTGTCTATAGCAACAAAACAGCAGGGTAAACAATCCAGGGTGAAATGGAACATTGTGGCTGGGAACAAAAGAGGGATTAAAATCATTGCTTCTCCACCACGTCGACCAGAGAAGATTATTTTCCACTATGGAGCTGTGGATTTCAAATAAAAACATGAATACAAATGAACGAGGAACATCGGGTTGATTTCACTACTCCACTTGTCTCCCCACCGCCCTCCCTCACTACCCCCCCAGCCACTCCCCCAACACCCCCACGGCATGTTTTGTGGAAGCAGACCCGGCCGACTATTGCCTGGCGGCAGAATATTCCGGTCCCACCACTGTCAATAGGTTTTCCTGCTGTTTGCACCTTCTGCCACCAGGGTGCAGCGTAGGCAGGGCTGGAGGATCCCGCCGGCAGGGGTAATTGGCAAACTTTGGGCGTCTTCCTTCACACGTGAGCAGCAATGAGGTTCTTTCGGACGGGTCAGTTAGCTCAGGGCAGCACTTGAATCACCTGCCGCTTTGCTGCGGAACACTAATGTAGTCACCAGTCAGTTCTACGCACAAACTATTGAGTAAAGGTCTCACTTGCTGGGCTTATGATAATTGTATTGCACACTTCAGAACAATAAAAGAAGCAAAGGCTTGCATTTGGAGAGCATATTTCACGATCACCGGATTTCTCAAAGCACTTCACAGCCAATAAGTTAGTTCTGAAGTATAAGGTAAAAGTAAAGTTTATTTATTAGTCATAAGTAGGCTTACATTAACACTGCCATGAAGTTACTGTGAAAATCTCCTAGTTGCCACACTCTAGCACCTGTTCAGGTACACTGAGGGAGAATTTTTTATATGGCCAACGCACCTAACCAGCATGTCTTTTGGACTGTGGGAGGAAACTGGAGCACCCGGAGGAAATGCATGTGTAGTTCCTGTGTAATGTAGGAAACAAAGGCAATCAGTGCACACATTAAAGGATCCCACAAATAGCAATGTGATAATAACCAGATATCTGTCTTGGTAATGTTGCTTAAGGAATAAATATAGGTCAGGACAACAGGGGGGTTCCCCGCTCTTCTTTAAAATAGCACCAGGGGACCTTTCACATCCACCACGGCAGACAGAAGGGGCCATAGTTTGACATCTCCTCCAAAAAACAGCACTGCTGACAGTACAGCACTCCCTCCATACTGCACTGAATTAGCTATTAGATTTCTGCATCCCGTAAGTCAGACTTGAGCCTCATGCCTTACGATGCAGCAGCAAGAACTGAGACACGGCAGAAACACTAGGGAGAATTTGTCCATCTGGGTGTCAGTTCCCTGGCAGGGACGGGGAGTATTTCCCACTGCTGTGACTGACAGGAGACCACACCATATCTCCCGGCAGCTGTATTTTCAACAGGCGGTAACAAAATTGACTCCTATCATCTGAGGATCGAGGCTGGATCGTCATCCAGGAGTTCCTCCAAACTACTATCCAGGAGTCCCAACTGGAAGTTCATAGGGGTGGCTTTTGAGTGAGAACCAGGCTTGGGTGCAAGGGCCTCTATACTGAATGACATGGGATAATATCACAGCACAACAGAAGGCTAATCGGCCCATCGGATGTTCACTGGCCCTTTTGAGGAGCAATCCAGCCAGTCCCATTTTCCTGCTCACTCAATGCTGCAATTTTTCTCTTTATCCAATTGCCTTTTGAAAGCCACTACTCGATCTGGTGTAGATTGTCCTTATAGGCAGCACATTCCATATCTTAGTCATTGGTGCTCATGTCACCTCTGATTCTTTTAACAATCATTTTAAATGTGTTCTCAACTTATTAACCATTTAGGCTTGGAAAGAATTTGACTTGATTTACTTGATCAAAAACGGTCATGATTTTAATCATCCTTAACAAGCCTCCTTTTAGCACTCTCTGTTCTAAAGTGGACAACCCCAACTTCTCCAATCTTTTTTTATTTATTCTTTCATTGAAGCTGGGCTGAGCCAGCAGTTACTGCCCATCCATAATTGCCCTTGAGAGGATAGTGGTGAACTGCTTCCTTGAAACTCTGCAGACCAGGTGCTATTAGAGAGGGAGTTCCAGGGATTTTGACCCAGCGACGTTGAAGGAATGGTTCCAAGTCAGGATGGTAAGTGGCTTGGAAGGGACATTGCAACTAATGGTGTCCCATGCATTTTCTTACCTTGTTTCTCTGGGTGGCTGAAGTTGCAGGTTTGGAAGGTGCTTTTGGAGGAGGTTTGGAAAGTTCCTACAGTGCTTATTGCAAATGGTACACGCTGTTATCATTGTGTTTTTGTGGTGGAGAGAGTGAATTTTTGAGGTGTAGGCTGAAGCTGATCTAGGGCAGCACGGTAGCACAGTGGTTAACACTGCCAGTTCACAGCTCCAGGGACCTGGGTTCGATTCCTGGCTCAGGTCACTGTCTGTGTGGAGTTTGCACATTCTCCTCATGTCTGCGTGGGTTTCCTCTGGGTACTCCGGTTTCCTCCCACAGTCCAAAGATGTGCGGGTTATGTTGATTGGCCATGCTAAAATTGCCCCTTAGTGTCCTGGGATGTATAGGTTAGAGGGATTAGAGGGTAAATGTGTAGGGATATGGGGACAGGGCCTGGGTGGGATTGTGGTCAGTGCAGACTCGATGGGCCGAAGGGCCTATTTCTGCACTGTAGGGTTCTATGATCTATGATCTAGGATGGCTTCTGGGTGATGTTACGTTTCTTGAGTGCTGATAGAACTGGGCTCATTTGGGCAAATGGAGAGTCTTGCATCACACTTGTATCTTGTCAACAGGGAATAAGATTTCAGAAGTCAGGAGGTGAATAACTCATTGCAAAATTCCAACCCACTTATCTGCTTTTGTAGCCACGGTATTTGTATTCAAGTCTGTTTAAGTATGTTGACGATCTGGGATTGAGTGATTATAATGCTGTTGAACATCAATGTGAGGTGGTAAGATTCTTTCTTGTTGGGAATCATGATATCAGAAAAAGTAAGAGCAGGAGTAGGCCATTTGGCTCATCAATCTTGCTTTGCCATTCCATAACATTGTGGCTGATATGATGGTGGCCTTAACTTCAACGTCCTCAGAACACCTGATACCCTTGTATATCAAAAATGGGTTTGAGTCAAGCTTGAGCATACTCCATGATCCATTGCCCACTGTGCAAGAGAATTCCAATGATTAATTATCCTTTCAGCGATGAAATTCCTCCTCATCTCCATCTTATTTGGAAGACCCTTCTTAACTCTGCTGCCTATTCTGGATTCCCCCACAAGAAGACACACACACACACACACACACACACACACACACACACACTCCTATCACAGACACATAAATACCCACACAAACTTACACCTTGTTGAGCCACAAAATTCATGATTAATATTTTCTTGCTCAAATGACATTTTCCCTGCTTCATTTGTGAACATGAAGCCAGAAAACTCAGTGGGGAGGGGAGGGTTCCAGCTGTGCTGGCCCCAAGGCTGGAAATTCCCACCCGAGGTCAACAGTCCACTCCCTGTCCACCAAGATTCCAGTGGCAGGCGGGACAGCAAAATTCTGCCCAGCGCCTTGGCTTGGGGTTACTGTCAGTGGTGCCAAGTTGATATGTCAAACTCACTTCCAGCAGAAATAGTGCATTGTGGAGTTGCAGGGAAGTGTAGTCATCGTTTAAAATCTTGTTGTTGGGCTTGGTGGATGTAATTCCTTCCAGGCTATCACGTTCTGTGCTGATATCCTCTGGTTTGATGATAATTTGAGGAATGTGCACAATTACCACCTTCCAGAAAACAAATCATTTCAATCAACCACAGATAGAAATCAAAATGTCACAGTGTCACAGATGGTGGTCTTCCTATGTGTCTCCTGACTTTGTTTCTTTGATTTGAGTTGATTTATTATTGTCACATGTATTTGCATACAGTTAAAAGTATTGTTTCTTGTGCGCTGTACAAAGCATACCATTCATAGAGAAGGAAAGGAGAGAGAATGTAATGTTACAGTCATTGTTAGAGAAAGATCAACTTAATGCAAGACAGGTCCATTCAAAAGTCTGATGGTAGCAGGGAAGAGGCTGTTCTTGAGTCAGTTGGCATGTAATCTCAGACTTTTGTATCTTTTTCCCAGTGGAAGAAGGTGGAAGAGAGAATGTCTGGAGCGCGTAGTTTCCTTGATTATGCTGGCTGCTTTGCCAAGGTAGTGGGAAGTTTAGACAGAGCCAATAGATGGGAGACAGTTTTAAGTGTTGGACTGGGAGTGACTTTTTAAGGTGGTTAGTGGGTGTCGATTAGTACGGCTACTTTGTCCTGGA
Organism: Carcharhinus amblyrhynchos; assembly: GCF_965287045.1. Classification (NCBI taxonomy): domain Eukaryota; kingdom Metazoa; phylum Chordata; class Chondrichthyes; order Carcharhiniformes; family Carcharhinidae; genus Carcharhinus; species Carcharhinus amblyrhynchos. The sequence goes on from NC_137334.1 coordinate 85,916,420, forward strand.
TCACATCAAGTTTCTTGAGTGTTGTTGGAGCTGAACTCAGCCAGGCAAATGGAGAGTCTTCCATCACACTTGTAGTCTGTAGTTGGTGGACAAACTCTGGGGAGTATTTGTACCATGTACAGTAACCATTGCAGCAATTTGCCAAACCTTCAACAAACCTATGATCTTGACCATCTGGGAAACAAGGTCAGAAGAAGCATGGAATACCACGACCTACAAGACCTGTGACATTGTGAACTTTTTATCTCTTTCTGTGGTTGATTATAATGAATTTGTTTATCTTTTACAAGATGAAAATGTCATAATGACTGAAATTCAGATTTAAATTAATACCACAAGATGTAAGACCAGAGGTAGGCCATTCCGCCCATCAAGACTGCTACGCCATTCATTGAGATCAATGATCTGATCTGATACGGTAATCCACTTTCTCACTTTATCCCCTTAACCCTTGATTCCCCTACTGTCTACCTCAGCCTTGAACATACTTAATGGCCCAAATTCTACAATTCTCTGTGCTAAAGAATTTCACAGATTCACTGAAAGAAGAAATTCCTCCTCATCTCTGTTTTAAATGGACAATCCTTTACCCTGAGATTAAAAACACCTCCTGAATGAACCGTTGGTGGCACATCAGTAAAAAATGTTTATTTCTCAATCAGTACAGTGTGATCACCAGCGACTGTCTGGCTGTGCAGACACAAAGGGATCACATTTGATAGCATCAGATTCTCCAGCCATTTTGTACATTAGGAATGATACCACCTGGCGTCATGCATCACAGCTACAGTATAATCATTGGCCCACCACCAACAACTCCACAGCTATTGAAATGCTTCAATGAATGGAGGCAGCAGGGTGATGAAATCATGGCAGCTGCCGGAGAAGTGGCCATTCGCACCCATGAATTTCGTTACTATGGTTGTAGACCAGTTGCACATTTAAGGAGTGGCAGCCCTTTCTTTTCAGGAATGGAGAAGAATTGAGACAACAGTTTGGCCTTCTGGTCATATAAGCATGGTTGCTAATACTCTTTACTCTGCGGAATCCTTCCACGCAGTAGAGAAATGGAGAGTTCTCTTTCATGTCATTGGCCGCCTTCCAACACTGGCGTTGGCAAACAGCGACTCTTAATCCACTGCTGCTGTTGTTCCTGTCATGAGTCAAAGAGACTATGTCATGAGTCAAAGAGACTATGTCATGAGTCAAAGAGACTATTTGCGGTCACAGTCTGAAAGGCCCAATTGCTGATCTTCCACAATTACGGTGAGTAGCTGCCTTCAGTCACGTCACTTCACTGTGCAACCTGGCCAGAGCTGAATGAAAAAAAGAGTGGAGGTCAGTCGCTGGTGGCTTACTTTTTGAGAACGCAGTTTGCACCTTGAAAACATGGATCAAACATGCCTGTATGAGATTCGACTCGTTATTTTCCAATCCCTTGTATTTTGATATGGTTTATTCCACTGCTTCCTTGGCTGTCCTCCCATCTTAACACTGTCCAAAAACTTCAACTCATAAAAAATCCAGTTACTCCAATTCTAGCTCACCACAAGTCCCATTGACCCATCACTCAATGAGCTACATTAGTTCCCAACCTGGATAAGCTTCAGGTGGGTAACTATGTGGGGTTACGGAGATCGGGTCTGGACAGGATTGTTGTTGGTGCAGGCTCTTTCTTCACTTAGAGATTTAATATTCCATCTAATCAGGGCCTGTGTACATATTGAGGAATGTCAGGTCTGCTGGCACTCTGGATTTTGACTTTGTACCTGGAGCACACTTAAGAATGGATTAAATTTGTAAATAAAGGGAATTTGGTGAAGAGATGCTGCTCTGAGGAGTTATTTCACAGGGTTAAAGAAGTCTTGCCACACATGTCCGGTGTTTTATTGAAGATTTTAATGCATCCCCATTGCATTCCCATTGGTGCATTCCTGTTGTATGCATCCTGCAGCTGGGAAACCCATGGTAGGACTTCACCATCAATGGGACTGGAGGATCCCACCAGTGAAAACAACCCGGAAAATTCTGGCCATTGTACATGAAGTACTTTGAGACATTGCTGAAGAATGTGAGAAGGAGCCACACAGATTCAACTTTAACTTGTTTTTATCACCACTAGGGAACATGTTCTCACTGGGCTGCACCGTGGCACAGTGATTAGCACTGCTGACTCACTGTGCCAGGGACCCAGGTTTGATTCCGGCCTTGGGTGACTGTCCATGTTGAGTTTTTACACATCCTCCCCGTGTCTGTGTGGGTTTCCTCCGGGTGCTCTGGCTTCCTCCCACACTCCAAAGATGTGTAAATAAGGTGGATTAGCCATGGTAAATGCATGGGGTTAGGGGGATGGGAGAGGGGAGAGCCTGAGTGGGATGCTGTTTTGGAGAACTGGTGCAGACTCGATGGGCTGGGTGGCCTCTTTCGGCCCTGTAAGGATTCTTTGATTCTCAGCGTCACAACTACCGGTTATCATAAGAGACTGGTTAAGTTTATCAAAATTAAGATACACTCAAGATATCAAATCTGCAGCTGATAAATGCTCTCTTTAATAAAATTAAGCATAGATGGTCCAGTGATGAAGTGAGTAGCGTCCGTCCCTCTGAACCACGATTCGAGTCCCACCTCAGGATGGCCAAGGTGTACACATAATGTGGCCAAAAACATCTATTTGAAATTCCAACACAGGCCAGTGCCTGCCAGTGAGAAGGGGAAAGAAAGTTGGAGCCTCTACCATCACTATCCATAGCTCCAGACCACAACACACCTGCAAATGTGTTTGTTGCCACAGCAACACGGACTCCCTTAGTGAGAAGTAACAAACCACCGCCACATGCCAGCGATGAATAAAGTCGGAAGGGGGAATGAATTAAAAGAGAAAGCTCAAGCATGTTGTGAAATCGGTTTCTGGAATAATTACAGGGCTGTAATCTAATCAGGGAAATCCATTCATAAGCCTGCAAGAGTGAAGCCTGAGCTGTTTATAATCATTATCTGAATCCCAAGATTAGATTACAGATTTGAAATTGCTGGAGTGTATCTGTTATTTCTCATTACATATCCACAGGATGTTTCTTCAATGTGGTCTGTTAAAGCATCTCAATGATAGTGCTGACGGTCACTGCACTCTGTATCCATTGATGAGTGTTGACATCAAGATTAAAATAATTACTGTTGTGCTAGAGAAATAATGGGTAGTTTATTACTGGGAAATTACATGACTGCTGTATTTAATCAATCAATAACACAAACTAATTTCACTCTCGACCCCTTAAGCGAGGTGGAAGCAGGCAAATTTCATCAGGGTGGTTTGCATTTAATTCAATCCCGTGTCCCAGATTTTTTTTTTGAAGTAAAAGTTTACTTATTAGTCACAAGTCAGCTTACATTAACTGCAATGAAGTTGCTGTGAAAATCTTCTAGTTGCCACACTCCAGTGCCTGTTCAGATACACTGATAGAGAATTTAGCGCCTAACCAGCACGCCTTTCAGACTGTGGGAGGAAACCAGAGCACCCGGAGGAAACCCATGGGGAGAATGTGCAGACTCCGCATAGACAGTGACCCAAGCCAGGAATCGAACCCTTACCCCTGGCGTTGTGGAGCAGCAGTGCTAACCACTGGGCCACTGAGCCGCCCAGTGAAAGAGTGCCGGAGAAACATCCCCATGCTTTCCATTCCCCCAAAACAGAATGACCACAAAGCTTCTTGTGATGAACAAGCTAGGTGGGCTCATTCATAGAGAGATTAGCTGAGAGATGGCAAAGTGGTATTATCACTATACTATCAACAGCGAAACTCAACTAATGTTCTGGGGAACCTGGTTCGAATCCCATTACAGCAGATGATGGAATTTCAATTCAATTAAAAGAAAATCCTGAATTAAGAATCTATTGATGACCATGAAAGCATTGTTGATTGTTGGATAAACCCAATTGGTTCACTAATGTCTTTATGGGGAGAGAGTACAATTAGGCCATTGAGTTGGATGATCAGCCATGATCGTGATGACTGGTGAAGCAGGCTCGAGGGACCAAATGGGCCTCTTCCTGCTCCTATCTTCTATGTTTCTAATGTCCTTCAAAGAAGGAAATCTCCCACTTACTTGGTCTGGCCTACATGTGACTCCAGAGCTACAGCAAGTGGTTGACTGCGTTCTGAAATGGCCTAGCAAGTCACTCAGTGCAAGGGCAACTAGGAATGGGCAATAAATGCTGCCCAGCCAGTGTTGTCCATGTCCCATGAATAAATTAAAAAAAACATTGGTCCACACAGCACCAGGTTTTCGGGCATTGCTAAGACTTTGAAGGCCCTAGAATGGGAAGCAGCAAGGGTGCTGGCTGGGCAGCTATATTTGGGTAAAGGTAAAAGATGCAACCTTGAGCCACATCTTTGCAATAACTGAACCAATATCTCTTAGAAGGTCCTCTTCTGAAAGACTGACTTGGAGTAACCTGCACCAACGAACCTCCCCCCCCCACCCACGACCCTCCCTGCTGCACCCATACACCCAAAATATGGATACTCTCCAAAATCTAGGCCAAAGAGTATCACAATGCGTTATTCTAATCTGTGCTGTGTGAACCATTTGCGCACAGCGCAGCATCAAGTGGTAATGGGGGTGGGGGGTGGTGAACTAACATTTTTTCATTTCTCAACACGGAATAAGCAATAAGTCACATCAGTTGCATCACACCAAGTTGCAAAATAATTGTCTGGCACATCCAATAACTCCAGCTTACATTTTTATATTTCGTCCTTAATTGATCAAACTGCCTCAGGGCCTTGCATTGTCAAGGCACAGCGACAAGCAGTTGTAGAAGGAAAGGTAAGGTGGTTTTGAAACTCAAGGTAGAAAAGGCAGATCTAAAGTTGGTTTTGAAGGTGGGTGGGAACATAACCAAGGCAGTGGGGGTTGGGGAGAGGGTTTTGGACAACAGCAATACAGCATCTAGAGGCTCAGCAACGAACAGTAGAATCAGGTTTGAGGGAACATACAGAAGACTAAAGTTCAAAGAGAGTTGTATGGATCTCAGAAAGTTTTGTAGGTAAGTTCATAAGATATAGGAGCAGAATTAGGCCATTTGCCCCATCAAGTCCACGCCGCCATTTCATCAAGGCTGATATGCTCCTCCTCCCCATTTTCCTGCTTTCTCCCCATAATCCTTCAACCCATTGCTAATTCAAAGTCTGTCTAATTCCTCCTTAAATTTACTCATTGTCCCAACATCCACCCCACTTCGGAGTAGCGAATTCCACAGATTCACAACCCTTTGGGAGAAATACTTTCTCCTCAACTCTGTTTTAAATTTGCTACCCCTTATCCTAAGACTGTGATCTCTTGTCCTAGAATATCCCATAGGTGGAAGCATCGTCTCCATGTCTACTTCATCCATACCTTTTATCATCTTGTCTACCTCAATTTGATCTCCTTGCACCCTTCTAAATTCCAGAGAGTAGAGGCCTAAACTGTTCAATCTCTCTTCATATGACAATCCTGGAATCAATCTAGTGAATTAATCTAGTAAGAAGGTCTGGAGTCACACATAAGGAATAGCTACCGGGGTGAGGTAGCTGAGAGAGCTCCAGTAAAAGGCAATGCTTTCAGAAGAGGTGACGGCTGGAGGAGCACAAATCTGGTCACTCTAACAGAGATGGGCAGAGGGCAGTTAATGATCAACCACATTGCTGTGACACTGGAGTCACAAATAGTTTAGTCTTGTAAAAAGAGCAGGTTAAAGAATGTAAGAATGCAAGAATCAGGAGCATCAATTGTTGTAGGGTTTTGGATACACTTCAGTAGATCTGAAGAAGTTTTTGTAATCATATGTCGGTTAACTATAAGGCTAGAATTTTCCAGACCTCTCCCTGCACCCTTGCAATTGGCCACTAGTGGCATCTCTCAGTCCTACTGAAGTCAATGGCAATTTGTCCTTCCCAGTACTGGGGGAACCCACAGTATGTTCGATTTTGGCAGGACTGGAAGATCCCACTGGTAGGAAGGGCTGGAATATCCCATTCTAAGAATTCATTGACTCTCAGAACTATTTATAAATGTAACATAAAGGGTACAGGCTAGGAGCTGTCTCCATGCTTGCTTGTACACACGGCTCTGTCCAACACTAAACTGACCGTGGGTCATCTGCTGTCTTACGTTCTTTAACCTGCTCTCTTATGCATGGGCAGTACTGTGTTCAGCCCCACATTAACCCTATACATACACGACTCTTATACTGTGCCGATGACCATCTGCAATCATAAATATGAACATTTGAACACAGAAGTTAGGAGCAGTAGGCCAATTGGCCCATCAAGCCAGCTCCATTCAGTAAGATTATGGCTGATCTGATTTTAACTTTAATTCCACATTCTCACCTTCTCCTTATAACTTTTCATTGCCTTGTTTATCAAGAATCCATCTCGCTCTGCCTTAAAAATATTCAGACGCTTTGTTTCCGAGGTTTTTTGAGGAAGAGTACTCCAGAGATTCATTACTCTCTGAGGGGGAAAAAAAATCTTCTTCACCTCTGTCCTAAATGGGCCACCCTTTAATTTTTAAACAATGACCTTCTAGTTCTAGATTCTCCCACAAGAAGAAACTACAGCAATTCTGCAGTTTTGATTGAAACATTAAAGACTGGGTGGCATGGTGGCACAGTGGTAACCCTGCTGCTTCACAGCACCAGGGACCCGGGATCCATTCCGGCCTCAGGTCGCTATCTGTTTAGAGTTTGCACATTTTCCACGTGTCTGTGTGGGTTTCCTTTGGGTGCTCGGTTTCCTTCCATGCTCCAAAGATGTGCAGGTTGATTGGCCATGCTTAATTGCCTCATTAGTGTCAGGGAGACCTGCAGGGTATATACATGGGATTATGGGGATAGGACCTGGATGGGATAGTTGTGGGTGCAGGCTCAATGGGCTGAATGGCCTGCATCCATACAGTAGAGATTCTCTGATTCTTTCAGGATTTTTAGGATCCTCTTTTTAAGCAAGTAGATTATTACTGTGACGTTAGTGTACATTTAAAAGGTTTTTTTTTAAATCATGTTCTCTGCAGTTGTAAGCAGACATTTTTCAGTTTGGTTTTCTCGTTGTTTCCAAGCTGTCTGGAGAAGTTATTTTATTTCTACTTGAAGTGGGCTTTCACTCATTTTTACTCTGGGCATCAGGTACTTTCTGGAATCAGTTTTTATAATCTTGCATTTTTAAGAGAAAAACTGGTTGGCACATTAGATGACAAAAGCTCCTTCACTTTCAGTTTTAAGCTGTTGTTTAGTTTGAGCTAAGAAGGGGTGGACATCAGACTGAAAACAGTGTCTCTCTTCTCTCTCTTTCTCTCTCTCTCCCCCTGGTTTTGGAAATTCTGCTGGTTAGCTGAAAGCAAGGCTTTTTGCCTTCCTGGAATAGATAATCTGTTGTTGGTGGTTTGACCAGACCTTCCTAATGTTCTGGGAAGCTGTTCTGACTTCAAACTGTAATGAGGGTATCCAGAGGGCTGCTAGAAGTTACAAGCTGAGATATCAGGGTTTCAATTCTCCAACCAAAGAAGTCAGTTCCAGTATCATGTGAACATTAGTCTTTGCTGTGTTAAATCTGTTTAAAGGGCTTTTTTTGTCTAAAGGAAGTTTTGATTGATTGGACTATCTTAGATATGTTTGTTAAGGGCTATTTGTTATTGTGGTTGCTTTGTTTTTGTTTATAATTGATAAAAGTTATTGCTGGTTTTCTTTCCATGCATGTTAGCTATATTCTTAAATAAACTTTGTTTGACAAAAGCCCCCAGTAGGTCATTTGAATACCTGAAGTGAAACATAGTAGATATAGGACAGATGTCAGAGTTACTCAGAAAGTAGTCAGGGCCTGCAACACTAGTGGACTCACCAACATAAAGGACATTTAAATGGTCATTGGATAAACATGTGGGTGATATTGGAATAGTGTAGGTTAGATGGGCTTTAGATTGGCTACACAGGTCGGCGCAACATCGAGGGCCAAAGGGCCTGTCCTGCACTGTCATGTTCTATGTTTGATATCTTGCCTATCATAGCCAAATTCAAGATGCAAAACTTATGATCCAGGCGGGTTCCATAGAACACTTTGGAATTTCTGACCTGAACCATAACAATTCCTGTAAATAATACTCCAGATGTGGTCTCACCAATGCCCTGTATAAGCGAAGCATAACCTCTCTACCTTTGCATTCACAATGAATTATAACACAGTCTTAGCTTTCCTACTACCTGCTGTATGAAATGCAGATATGTGCAGATGATTACACAATGCTTGGATTGAAATGTTTGCGACTCAGTGGCCACATGCGGTCGTCATAGAATTTTGCAGCGTGTTATTTATTTTCTTTCGCAAAGTGCCCCAAGCCAAGCAGTCACTTCCTGCACAGAAGAAGGCCATTTGGCCATTGTTCCTGCGCCAAGCCCTTGTTCGTGATATCCAATTAATGCCGATCGCCAGGTGTTTTTCCATGTTTCAATGATTGCAAAAGACAGCTGAGGAAACCATTAGAGATTAGTGCACCGCTCGAGGCTAAGGCATCACTGGAAGATAACATTTTAAAACAAAAACAAAGTATGAAAAGATGGAATTAATTTTTCAGCTGCTATGCCATTCTAAGTAATTAACTGCTTCATTCAATAATATTGTACTGGTCTGAATTCAGTTGCACATGAAGATTTAATACACCATCATTTCGCCTGTATGAGTTATGTGCTCTAACGGGGAATAGTTGTAGGCCACTGACTATCTTGCAAGTGTTGGCCGCATTGAACCTTTTCTTTCCATAACCTTGCCTCCTTGTGGTCGCCTCTTGAGTCTGATGCAGAGTCTCATTTTGAAGACAATGAGCCTGTGATCTGTCCAGCAGTCAGCACCACGTGACCTTGGTGACTCTGACATCCTGCCTGTCTTTTCTCCTGACAATGACATAGTTGATAAGATGCCAATGTTTAGAGCTGGGGTGCATCCAGGAGGTCTTTTTATGGGTAGGCAGATGGAAGGTTTTGTTGGTGATGAGGAGATCGTGCGCCGCACAGGTCTTCATTAGGAGTAGGCCGTTACTGTAAAGGTTTACGATGTAAATGTGAATACAAGCTTTAAAATGCTAAGCAGTTACTTATGAACCAGAGGCCCATACTGTAGAGGAGAAGTACCTAGTTCAGTTGAGAACCAAGTCATCAAGAAACAAAGTGTTTTTCACAGAAACTGCTAGTATTGTCAAAACAATAAAGTAAAGGGCAGGAAATAAGTCCCAGAAGCTAAATAATAGTCATGAACTAGGAGAATGAGGCACAGTGGTTAGCACTGCTGTCTCACAGCTCCAGGGATCTGGATTCAACTCCAGCCTCAGGTACTGTCTGTGTGGAGTTTGCACATTCTCCCAATGTCTTTGTGGGTTTCCTCTCGGTTTCCTCCCACAGTCCAAAGATGCGCAGGTTAGGTTGATTGGCCATGATAAATTAACTCTAGTGTCGGGGGATTAGCAAGGTAAATATGAAGGGTTACAGGAATAGGGTGAGATTGTGTTTGGTTCAGACTCAATAGGCCAAATGGCCTCTTTCTGCACTGCAGGAATTCTATGATCCTATGAATGAAAAAAAGGATCCCAGAAAGACTCGAGGTAAAAAAAAACAAAATCTGAATAAGGTACTGGTAACTGAAGGTAAGGAGATGTGCAGAGAGAGGTTCCCATTTAAAGACAGAGCGGCAAAGCTGCAGATGGGGAAAGGCTGGCTAGCAAGAAGCCAGCCTTCCGAGATAGAAAAGGGTGGTCAAAACTTCTTACAGCCTGTGGAGCACTGTTGGTTTGTTAGTGTGGCTGGGTACCTGAGAGTTTGTGTGGAAGCTTGAATGGGCATGGCAATCCAAAGCAGAGGAATACTGGAAGGAAAGGCAGAAAATTGGAAATGGATCCATGTTGAAAGGATCCATCTGAGAGAAAGCCTCGCGTGGCAGAAAATTCCAAAGTGTGTCCTTCGAGATTGGTGATTAGGAACCCTTGTATGGAAGTCAGAGTTCCAGTGAGACTAGTTGACTCACAGTAGGGGGCATTGAAGGAGAAATCCACCAAATTTATTTTGAATGACATCTGTCACTTGGTTTCAGAGTGTGGTATGTCTGGTCACTTTTCAATGATTTGTTTACATGGACCGCGTTCTTCCTGAGAGCATTAGAGTATAATATATATTCCATAACTTGTGTTATCGTTTCAAATCTGTACATATCTATGAAGGTACAGCCGGTATGAATGAGTGTAGTATAGGTAGTATTTTCATCTTTAATAAACATGTTATCCTTTTGTTAAAAGTTAATAATTGACAGTCCTGTGGCTCTGGTCATCCACATCTCTAAACGTATTCATTAGTTTAACAAGCAGGCTTACATTATCACTGTAATTAAGTTACTATGAAAATCCCCTAGTTGCCACACTCCAGTGCCTGTTTGGGTACACTGAGGGGGAACTTAGCATGGCCAATGCTAACAAACACATCTTTCGGACTGTGGGAGGAAACAGCAGCACCCATAAAAGTGGGCGGCACAGTGGGTGAGCACTGCTGCCTCATAGTGCCAAGGACCCTGGTTCAATTTCCGGCTTGGGTGTCTGCATGTTCTCCCCGTGTCTATTCCCCTGGGTGCTCCGGTTTCCTACCCCAGTCCGAAGAATGTGCTGGTTAGGTGCATTGGCCACGCTAAATTCTCCCTCAGTGTATCTGAACAGGGGTTGGAGGGTGGCGATTAGGGGAGTTTCACAGTTACTTCAATGCAGTGATAATATGAGCCTACCTATGATGCTAATGAATGAACTTTAAGTATCAAAGTGTGCTATCCCCGAGTAAGGTAGCAGCTCCTGTGGAAGGTGGTGTGTTTTCTAATGTAAGAGGAACAGTGTCCAATCCAGGTGTAAATTGATTAATCTAGTGTCACACTTCCAAAGGAGACGGTAAATGTGTGTGGCACAATTTGTCCAAATAAATCATCCTGACAACACAATCACAAAATAGATCCAATTTTCAGTAAAGTAAAATCAAACACCCCGAGGAACTTGAGGGATCAGTATGCATAATCTTTTCTTGATTTTTCTAATTATGGCTCAGCATCAGCTCAAATAATGTGATTAGAAGTAGTTAGAAAGGTCAGTGAAACTGTGTACAGCTGCGCCTGTCTGTAGCTCTGATAGATTCCTGTCTCGCGGTCCCTTGCTATGTATGGTTTCCATTTAACTTCAATCGCAGCTTGAGCGCTATAAATCATTTTAACTGCTGCAATCAAACCAACGTATTCCTTTTTTTTGTGTGGGGTGGTGGGGAGGGAGGTGGCGGGGGTTGGAGGGGTTGTTGGGTGGGGATTAGTAGTGGATAACTTCTCAGTTATTTCTGTTGAATGGGCTCTGAAAGTTTGAGTCACATTTTTAGGCTGTGGCGAGCTGTTCACAGATAATTGAATCCCATGTTTATATCGTCACAAGATCACTCTGCATCAAAAAGGCGCAGTTGTCCTCAGTCTTTCCGAATACCAATCTCCCCCTCCATTATAATATTGGGTTGTCAACTCTGGCCAGATGTATTCATGGACTTTCATAGGAACAAAACATATTGGCACAGGAGTTGGCTATTTGCCCTCTCGGGCCTGCTCTGCCTTTTAACAAGACTATAGCTGATCCTCCTCAACACCATTTTCTCCACACTATCCCTACATCCCTTGATATTTTAATATCCGGAAATCTATTGATCTCTGTCTTGTATGTACACAGTGATTAAGTCTCTACAGCCCTCTGGGGAAGAGATTTTCAAAGATTCATTGTCCTCTGAGTAAAAAAAAATCATCCTCATCTCGGTTCTGAATGGCCCACCTCTTATTCTGAGCCTATGGCTGGGATTTTCCAGCCGTGTTCACCCCAAAACTGGAGAATCCTGCCCAAGGTCAATGGACCTTTGCATGGTCCATGCCCCCTCCTTCCCCCCACTCCACCTGCTATGATTCCTGTGGTGGGTAGGAGGGGAGGATTCCTTCCTATGTTCTCTGGTTGCAGACCCCACGCCTGGGGTGGGCGAGGGGGGAGAATCTTTTCAGGAGAATTGAATATAAAAGTAGGGAGGTTATGCTGCCACTGCACAGGACATGGTGTTTTTGGAATGTTGGGTACAGCTTTGGTCCTTTTTTTTTAAGGAAGGATGCAATTGCATTGGAAGCAGTTCAGGGAAGATTTACTAGATTAATACCAGGAACGGGCCTGTTGCCTTATGGGAAAGGTTGACCAAGTTGGCTTGTATCCACTGGAGTAAGTGGCAACTTGATTGAAACCCTTGAGGTCCTGAGGGGTCTTGACAGGGTGGATGTGGAGAGGGTATTTCCTCTTGTGGGAGAATCTAGAACTAGGAGTCACTGTTTAAAAATGAGGGGTCACACATTTAAGACTGAGATAAGAAGAATCTTTTTTCTCTCAGACAGTAGTGAAATGTGGACTCCTTCCTCATAAGGCAGTGGAAGCAGAGTCTTTGAATATTTTTAAGGCAGAGGTAGATAGATTATAGACAACTTAAGGTGTGAAACGTTATCAGAAAGTTCCAATGATCTATAATCAACTATAATCTTATTGAATGTTGAAGTATTCTCGAGAGGTTGAGTTGCCTACACATGCTCCTAATTCCTATGTTCCTGCATCTGCTTGTCAAGCCATTAACAAATGTTATATGCTTCAATGTGATCACCTAAATGCTGGAGAACATTGGCCCAGTCTCTTCAATCTCTCCTCATAGGATATACCCACCATTCTGGAGGTCAGTTTGATGAACTTTCTCTTTGACCATTATATCCTTCCTTAGGTAAGGAGGCCATGTCTATACACAATGAACCATAACATCTGAGCTCCCAGCATCTGATTTACGGCATGTACCAAATTTGGTACAATCTGACCTATGACCAACATACCCAGCCTGGCTGGAACCTTGACCCCTGACCTCTGACCCCAGACTGCCTCATCCCTGACCTCCACACTCCCCAACATCCAAGCCCCCTGAACTCAAACGCCCTCCATGATCTCAGACCCTCTCCCCAACCTCTGACCCCCTTCCCATCCTTTGACCCTGCCCAGCCTCCAACTCCTCTAAACCTAGCCAACCTCCAAACCCCTACATTCCCAACCCCTGATCACACGCTGACCCTCAATCCTCACCTATTAGAACTTGGTCACCCAATTCCAGAATCTAGCTGAAAGCAAATTATTGCAGATGTTCCAGAATCTTTCTAAAATGAATCCTAGCTCCTATCTCTACAATCCTTCCTGCAGATGGATTCGCGCTGTTAAGTGGTCTGTCTTAAGATGAACCTGTACTGTTCTTGTAAATCTCTTTTCCCTTTATAAAATCATCTCAATAGGAGTTAGCGTACTCAGACTTCCGAGGGGTCCTATTATGTTCTTCTGGATTTCTGCAGATTTGAGCCGTGCTTTCAATTATCATCTCAAACAATCGGGATTTATTTTAATTCCCATTTGTTCTGGGCTTCTCAGGCAGAGGAAATGGTTTCTTTCCATCCACGCTATCAATGTTTTAATCACCTTAAATATCTTGGTTGCATCACCCATCAGTCGTCTGTACTCAGGATCACAAGCCCAACCTTCATAATTTGTGGTGGACCACAAGATCATAAGATATCAGAGCACAATTAGGCCACTCAGCCCATTGAGTTTACTCCATCATTCGATCATGGCTGATCGCTTTCTCATCCCCATTCTCCTGCCTTTTCCCCATAACTCTGATCTCCTTATTAATCAAGAACGTATCTATCTCTCGTCTTAAAGACACTCAATGACCTGGCCTCCACAGCCTTCTGTGGCCAGCATTGTACTGGTGAATGCACATTATCCCTCCTCCAATACCAATACATCCTTCCTGAGATGCTATCCGGAATTCCCCAAACTCATTGGCCCCATCACTGCTGCCAGCGAAAATGGCAAATTTGGCACTCTGCCAAAACTCCATTCGCTGCAGCAGGACTGGAGAATCCCAACCGCGGGCGAGATTGGAGAATTGTGGCCTCAGAGGCCCGAGAACAGGGAGAGGAACTGAAATAGCAACCATGACGTTTCATAAGAAATTAAGAAAAAACAGGTGGAAGCAAATATAGTTCGCTAGTGTCTTAATTCTCCCACCAATTGTTCTGTTGTATTCTCAATATCTTAATATCTCCTTATGTATGCAGGTCAGTATCTGACTTTGTCTGAAAAAACTTCTGTAAAGTGCTTTGGGACATTTTTCTCTGTTAACATCATTGAATATTAGAATGAGATACTGCCCAGAAGGAGGCTGTTTGGTTCTCTATGCCTGTGCCACTTGTTTTAAAGAGCTATCCAATTAATCCCACTCCCTGCTCCTTCCCAATAGTCCTGGAAATGTTTTTCTCTTCAAGTAGTTATCCATTTCCCTTCAGAAAGTCACTGCTCAATCTATTCTCCCAGGTGGGAGCAATTTACTGCATCGTTCTTTGTTCCCTTCATATTGCCCATGGGTCTTTTGCAAATCATCTTAAACTTGTGCCCCTTCGTTCCGGACCTTTCCGCTACTGGAAACAGATTCTCTCGGTTTCAGCATTCTTCATCATTTGAGCACCTCAATCACATCATCCCTTAACCTTCTCTGCTCAAAGGAGAACAACAGCAGTTTTGAACTGAATTGTATTGGTGGCTAGCATTGCTGCCTCACAGCGCCAGGGACCAGGGTTCGATTCCTGGCTTGGGTCACTGTCTGTGCAGAGTCTGCACATTTTCCTGGTGTCTGTGTGGGTTTCCTCCGGGTGTTCTGGTTTCCTCCCAGTCCGAAAGATGTGCTGGTTAGGTGCAATGGCCGTACTAAATTCAACCTCAGAGTATGCAAGCAGGCACCATAATGTGATGGCAAGGTAATTTTCATAGTGACTTCATTGCATTGTTAATGTAAGCCTTACATGTGACACTAATAAATAAACTTTAAAACTTGAATTGATTTATTATTGTCACATGTTGGAATGTAGTGAACAGCATTGCGAGCTGTTACAGATAAAACGTATCATTCATTGAGTAAGTAGGGGAGAAGAGGGGATAGGATGTTGGATACATACTCTATAGCCTTTCTACAACACTGAACCCTCTCATTCCGGGCACCATTCTAGTAAACCTTTTTTATAGTTTGTCTAAGACTTTAATATCTTTCTGAAAGTGGGGTGCCCAGAATTGAACACAATACTGCAGCTGAAGCCTAACTATAAAAGTTTAGCGTTACTTCCGAGCGTGTGTATTCATTGCCTATAATAAGTCAAAGGATCCCGTATCATTTTAATAGTCTTCTCAACTTGTCCTGCAACTTTCAAAGATTTATGCACACACACATCGCCGGCTCTCTCAGCTGCTCCACCTCTTTCAAAATTGCACCAGTCAGTTCACAACTTCACGAGTTTTGCTCATTTTCTGACCAAAATGTGTCACTTCACACTTGCCCGATTTAAGTTAAATCAGCTACGTCTGGACATTTCTTCTGAAATCTGTTACTGTTTACCTCAGCCTTTGCTGCATTTCTGTGAGTCGTGTCACTCACGACCTTTGAAGTTATGACCTGCGTCCCCAGCTCATTAATATAGATCCCAAAAAAAAAGAGCCGTGGTCCTAATGTTGACCCCGGGGGATATCGTTAGAAACTTCCTTCCTGTCTTGTAAAAACAACTGATCGCCACTACTCTGCTTTCCATCCCTTGAGCAACATTATATTCACAATGTCCCTTTAATGCTTAAGCTTTGCGAAAGAAAATGACTATTATGTAACACCTTTACTCATATCAACCACACTACTGTCATCAACCCCCTCCATTATTTCCTCAAATAGCTTGATCAAGTGAGCCAAACAAGATTTGACTTCCTGCATTCTAATGGAAGATCTGAGGTGGTGACTCTCCAATCCCACTGCGCTAATAAATTAGTGGGCCAAGAAATTTCAGTGGGGCCAGATAGGCGCGACCCATGCTGGGCGTCTGGCCTCTCCCAGCACCAAATTTCAGAATGTATTACCTATTCAGGTACTCATTTAAATATTACTAAATGTGATTAGCAGGACTGGGACTGAAGTCGCCAGGCCCGCTGGTCTTTTCCATCCCGCTAGGAATATTTCACTCCAGCAGGGTTTACAGTAGCTCCCCACTTTCGGGAAGCTAGTGGCCTAACCCCATTGGAGTGAAGGGGTGGCAATTGGAGCTCCCCCCACCCCCCAAAAGAGGATTGGGCAGTGGGTGGGGGTGTCCCCTGGGCATTGGCACCTTGACAGTGCCAACTGGCCTCCTGGCATTGCCCAAGGGGTAAAGTGCCAATGTCCGGGGGCAACTTGGCACAGCCTACCCGGCCATGGGGCAGTGCAAAGAATGAGGCATATGAGGAGCAGGGACTAGGGGTGGGGTCTCATGGTGGTGGGGTTGAGGAGGTGATCAGTGGAGGCAGGAGGTCCAACTGCTACTCTGCCTGGGGATCAGTGGGGGCAGGAGGTCCAGCTGCTACTCTGCCAGGGGATCAGTGGGGGCAGGAGGTCCAGCTGCTACTCTGCCTGGGGATCAGTGGGGGCAGGAGGTCCAGCTGCTACTCTGCCTGGGGATCAGTGGGGGAAGAAAGGAGGTCAGCAATCAGGACAGGCTGTGGGGGATGGTTAACATGCTGGGTGGGTTGGCATTGCAGCAAGGGTCCAGACTGTGGGGGGAGTAATTGTGGGAGCCCGCCAGAGGGTCAGGGCTGGGGGGATCAGTTGGAGAGTAGCTGGAAATCAGAGCAGGTGGACCGGGAGGGAAGGATCGGAGCTGGGTCAGGAATTTGCTGGAGGGCAAACGATCGGGCCATTGTGGGGGTGGGGGGTGTGGATAGAGAACTGGCATTGCGGGGGTCACGAGAATGGCCAGCAATTAAGCTGGCCAGAAATTGGGAGGCCAGCAGTGTGGGGCCACAGCAGATACACCGATCTCAGCGCTAACAGATTGACGCACGCGAAGTCAGCATGCTGATTTCAGCCTCTCTGGTGGGAATAGGCCCCGTCCCCTGAAATACATTGATTTTCTGGCTAGTGGCCTCTGGAGTGCACAGAGTGTGCGAGATTCTTCTCTGAACTCCCACTGAAAAAATCAACGTGAATTACTCCAGCTTTCACGCAAATTCGACACTTAGAATTCTTTTTTGGAGAATTCCGGTCCTGATTTTAAGCAACATTGAAGAGCAAAAGGTTCTTTGATTCTTTTATCAAACCCCTTCAGCAGGTGATGTTCCACCTTTTGTATCCCGAAAACTCCCAAACTATTCCAGCTCCCCGATGGGGATAAATTTTCCAGGGTAAGTCTTTCAACAAGAGAAGATCCAGTGACTCCTTAACCTCGAAAGTTTTGAAGATTGGGAGCGTAAGGTTATCTGTATTATTCATCGCAGGCTGGTTGAGTGCCAGAAGTGACAGGTCGGTTGTTCCACCAGGATTAGCAGTATATTGCCCTGTGGAATCTTTGATTGTGTCTGTCCTCGTCCTTTTAAAAGCTTGAATCAAATTCCATTGGAATTCGTCACATTGGCACCTTCTATCACTGTGCGACAAAAGATCCATTTGTAAAAAGTGTTGGATTTCGGCACAACTTTGCCATGTGGAGTTATTGATTCAGGGAAGGATCTGCGCATGTCAGAAAGAGGTTTTCTAACAAGAGACAAGCAGGCCAGCTAAATAATTAGGTATCCTCCGGCGATGGTCAATTTTCTCCCATTAATGAGGACTGATGAACTGACGGTTTTGTTAACAATCAGGGAGTTCAAATGTCACCAAGTTTCACATCTGTCTTGCATTCAGAAACGCTTTTAAGGTAATATTGTAAAGACTCAAAAACTGATGAGCCTCCGGTCATTAGGGACCCCATCAATAAGGTGAATGTTGATATATTCATGCATTCTGTGTTTAAACAAAAAATTCTCAGAGGGTTTCGAGTTTTCAGAACTCTCTTCCATAGAAAGCGGTGGTAGCAAAGTTTTTGAATATTTCTAAGGCAGAGCTAGATAGCTTGATAAGCAAGAGGGTGAAAGGTTGTTGGAGGGTAGGCAGGAAGGTGGAGTTGAGATTACAACCAGATCAGCCATGTTCTTGTTGAATTGCGAAGCAGGCTTGAGGGGCCAAGTGGCCTACTCCTGTCCCTAATTCTGATGTTTGGAAAAACATCACAAAGCTTTTTAGTTCCTGTAGATCAACAAAGTTTTCTGCTGAGGAAAGCTAATTAGGGACATTGGATAAATTTGATTTTAAATTTGATGACTAAATCTGGAACTGAAAGCTGGGTGTCAGTAATGATGACCATTAAACCATCATTGATTATTGTGAAAATCTATCTAGATCACTAACGTCCTTTAGGGAAGGAAATCTGCTGTCCGAACCAGGTCTGGCCTACATGTGACTCCAGAACCACAGCAATATGGCTCACTTTCAAATGCCCTCTGAAATAGTCTGGCAAGCCACCATGTTGTATCAAGCACTATAGAAAAGTCGGAAAGGAATGAAACTGGACAGACCACCCTGCTATTGACCCAGGCACCAGAAATGATAACAGCACACCAAGCCTAGGGTGGCACAATGGTTAGCACTGCTGCCTCAAGCACCAGGAACCTGGGTCAATTCTGGCTTTGTGTCACTGTCTGCATGGGTTACCTCCAGGTGCTCCGGTTTCCTTCCACTGTTCAGGTTAGGTTGATTGGCCATGCTAAATTGTCCCTAGTGGATAGGTTTATGGACGAAATGGGATTGGTTTAGATTAGTGGGTTAGTGTTTTTTTTTAAAAGCTGGTCGGCGCAACATCGTGGGCCGAAGGGCCTGTTCTGCGCTGTAATGTTCTATGTTCTATGTTGTTCTAGTGTCAGGGGATTAGTAAATATATGGAGTAGGACAGGACATTACCCACAGATGATGATGGTGGCGTCTGGGATATCATCTTTAAGGTATAAGAACATAAGAACTTAAGAACTAGGAGCAGGAGTAGGCCATCTGGCCCCTTGAGCCTGCTCCGCCTTTCAGTAAGATAATGGCTGATCTTTTTGTGGACTCGGCTCCACTTCCCGCCTGCTCATCATAACCCTTAATTACTTTGATGTTCAAAAAACTTATCTATCCTTGCCTTAAAAACATTCAGTAAGGTAGCCTCAACTGTTTTACTGGGCAGGGAGTTCCACAGGTTCACAACCCTTTGTGTGAAGGAGTTCCTCCTCAACTCAACCCTAAATCTGCTCCCCTTTATTTTGAGACCATGCCCCCTAGTTTTAGTTTCACCCACAGGAGAAACAACTTCCCTGCTTCTATCTTATCTATTCCCTTCATAATTTTATATGTTTCCATAAGATCTCCCCTCATTCTTCAGAATTCCAATGAGTATAGCCCCAGTCTACTCAGTCTCTCCTCATAAGCCAAACCTCTCAACTCTGGAATCAACCAAGTGAATCTCCCCTGCACCACTTCCAGTGCCTTTCTCAAGTAAGGAGACCAAAATTGTACATAGTACTCCAGGTGTGGCCTCACCAACACCTTATACCGATGCAACATAACCTTGCTGTTTTTAAATTCCATCCCTCTAGCAATGAAGGGCTAAATTCCATTTGCCTTATTAATTACGTGCTACATCTGCAAACCAACTGCTTGTGATTCTTGCACAGGGACACCCAGGTCCCTCTGCACGCAGCTTGCTACAATTTTTTACGATTTAAATAATAGTCCATTTTGCTGCTATTTGTGCCAAAATGGATGACCTCACATTTACCAACATTGTACTCCATCTGCCAGACCTTAGCCCACTCGCTTAGACTATCTATATCCCTTTGCAGATTTCAGCACCCCCTGCACACTCAAGCTGTGACTCACCTGATGAAGGAGCAGTGCTCCAAAAGCTTGTGCTACCAAATAAGCCTGTTGGACCTAGTGTTGTAAGACTTCTTACTGTATCTACAAGCCACTAGTCAGAGGTATGATGGAATACATTCCGCATATCTAGATGAGTGCAGCTATAAAAACACTCCAGCTCAAAACCATCCAGGGCAAAGCAGCCAACTTGATAGGCACTCCATTCACTAACATTCACTCTCTCCACCACAACGCACAGTGGGATCAGTGTGCACCATTTGGAAAATGCACTGCAGCAACTCACCAGGGCTCCTTCGACAGCAACTTCCAATCCTGCTATCTCTACCACCTAGAAGGACAATGAAAGCAGGTACCTGTGATACCATCACCTGCAAGTTCCTCTCCAAGCTGCTCACTATCCTGGCTTGAAACTATATCACCATTCCTTCACTGTTGCTGCATCAAGATCCTGGAACTCTCTTCCTAGTAATACAGTGGGTGGACTTCAGGAGTTCAAGAAGTTGGCTCACCTCCAGCTGCTCCCGGGCAATTAGGGATTCGTGATAAATTCTGGCCTAGCCAGTGATGGCCACATCCCATGAAACAATTTAAACCAGAGTCGGTTCTGAAACAAGGTCATTTTCAATGTATTCCATCAATTCCAAAAGTGTTTGATAGGTTAAGCGTAGAGAAATTGTTTGCTGGGAATCCAAAACGAGGGGTCATCCACATAAGGTATTCTCAAATAAATCCACTTGGTAGTTCAAGGAAAATGTGTTTATGTACTGCACATTTACATGAGGAAGTCATCACCACTACATGGGGTAGCTGAGGTGAATAACTCTAGGGCGTTTAAGGAGAAACTGGATAAACACATGAAGGAGAAAGGAATAGAAGGAGATACTGAAGTTCAATGAAGTTGGGTAGAAGGCGGCTTATGTGGAGTATAAACAGTACATGGAGCAGCCAGGGAATGGAAAGGCTGAGGGAATTCCAAAGTTTTAGAGGGCTGCAAGGGTTTTATTAGGCATCTGGAGAGGGCCCATGAGGATGTTTGCCTGTAAAATAACAGCAGAGGGGAGCCTAATGTCTTTCTACTGCCATAGGATATCAAAGTGGGTGGGAACCTCAATGCCTCGGCTACCCACTGGGTGGCTAATTAAACCATGCAGATGACAAATTAAGGCCATCTCTGTCCCCCGTCAGCACTTTACCAGGTTCAAGAGGTGCTGCCAGATGATGGCAGCACTGGGAGGTAGGCCAGTGTCCTGGCAATGGCCTGTTAATTGGCCTCCACTGGTGAAATGACGCCCAAATGGCCTGTTTCTGTGCTATAATTCCCATGACTAAATCAAAATCTCGATCAGCATTATTGACAGTCAGATTGGAAGCAAGAAGTTTCAAGTGTAAGGTTTATTTATTAGTATTACAAGTAGGCTTACATTAACACTGCAGTGAAGCTACTGTGAAAATCCCCTAGTCGCCACAATCTGGCACCTGTTCGGGTATACGGAGGGAGGAGTTAGCATGGATGCACCTCTAACCAGCTCGTCTTTTGGACTGTGGGAGGAAACGGGGGCACTTGGAGGAAACCTTTGCAGTCACAGGAGGAACGTGCAAACTCCACACAGACAGTAACTCAAGCCAGGACTTGAACCCAGATCCCTGGCCTATGAGGCAGCAGTGCCAACCACTATGCCACTGTGCCACAGTGAAAAAATAACCAAAATGGCATGAAAACCCTTGTTCATTTATCTTCTATTCTGAATTCAGTGTTAGACTGCAAAGAGGACTCTCAGGATGATTTCATATCAGTAAAAGCACTATTGTTCCCTGAGGGATTTTGGCGCCCGTGGATGTAATGGAACACAGAGTAAAAATATGGTTCTTGACTCTGATACATTGAAAGCAACTTAACTTTCAAGTTATAAGCAAAATGCTGCAGATGCCAGAAATCTGAAATAAAAGCAGAAAGTACGGGAAACACTCAACAAAACAGGCAGCATCTGTGGAAAGAGAAAGAGTTAACAGTTCAAGTCCAAGATGATTTTGCTTCAGAACGGCAGTGTATTTCCAGCTATTATTGCCTTTCAAGAAATTTCTTTGTAGCAAGAAGTTCTTGTCAATATGTGGAGGCAACTGAAACAGCGAGACGTTAGTCAAGTATCCCATTGTTTTCTTAAGGAGCCATTCACATGTGAGCTTGCAGGCCTGGACATTGGCCAACATGCACGTTGTTCTCAATACTATGGAAACCTTTTCTATAACAACGCCTTAGGTTGAACACTGGAAAACATCTTAAGGCAGTTCACAGTGTAATCAAGCAGAATTTGGCACCAAGCCATATGATTATGTGTTAGTGAAGCTGACTTCGGAATGTGGCCAAAAAGGTAGTTTTACGGAGAAACTAAAAGGACAAAAGTGGGGTGGAAAGGCTGAGGGAATTTCAACGCTCAAGAGGGCTGCAAGCTGGGTTTTATTAGACATCTGGAGAGGGGCCGTGAGTAGGTTTGCCTGTAAAATAGCAACAGAGGGGAGCCCAATGTCTTCCTACTGCCATAGGATATCAAAATGGATGGGAACCTCAGTGGCTCGGCTATTCACTGGATGGCTAATTAAACCATGTAGGTGACAAATTAAGGCCACCTCTATCCACTTTACCAGGTTGAAGGGATGCTGCCAGATGTTGGCAGCTCTGGGAGGTGAGCCAATGTCGTAGTAACAGCCTCTTAATTAGCCACCACTAGTGTAACGATGCCCAGGATCTTGCCCCATTCCCACATATGATCAGGTCCTGGCAATGGGACCACCAACTCATTGAGAAAATTTCCAGTTTAGAAGCTATGGCTGTTAATGGTGGGACAGCGAGTTGTGAACACACAGATATTTTGATTTGATTTGATTTATTATTGTCATATGTATTGGCACACAGTGAAAAATACTGATTCTTGCATGCTGTACAGACAAAGCATATCGTTCATAGAGATGGAAAGCAGAGAGTGCAGAATGTAATGTTGCAGTCATAGCTAGGCTGTAGAAAAAGATCAACTGAGTGCGAGGTAGGTCCATTCAAAAGTCTGACGGCAGCAGGGAAGAAGCTGTTCTTGAGTCGGTTGGTACACGTCCTGAGACATTTGTATCTTTTTTCCCAACAGAAGAAGGTGGAAGAGAGTTGGAGGAATTGTTGGATGGCTGCTCCTATTTCTTATGTTCTTATGTTTTAACGTCGGAGAAAGTTATGGAGAGAGCAAAGACAGAGGTCATGGTGGGATTTGAATATAAAAATCAGGATTTAAATTTTGAAGAATTGCGGGAATCAACTTAGGTCAGTGAGAGTAATATGAAGATATTAGAGATATGACATGAGAAAGCATGGTAAAATATGCGGATAAAATCATAATTTGGTGCAATATCTATTCTCTTAGATTGAATGAAACTAAGATGAAGGAACTAGTTATGGATTTTAGAAAAAATCCAGTGAATGATATCTTTCTCACAAAGATTCATGATGTGGGCATTGAAATAGTTATTAATTACAAGTAGCTAGGTATCAATATAGATAATAAGTTGAATGGGAGGAAGCAGTGTACAAACTTGGTGATCAATCAAGGATATGCACAATTGTACTATCTCGGAAAATTAGAATCTTTTTGCGTAACTCCAACAGTCAGGAAACTCTTCTATATAATAGTAGTTGACAGTTTTATCCTTCTTGAGTGTCGCTCCTGATATTGTTGTGTGAGGAAAGTCTGATCTTTATGGATACATAAGTTATTGAACCAAACAGAAAGAATATTTGAAGAGCAAATCTTGACAAAATCTGTTCCTGAAGAATATTGATGACTGTAAAAAGTATCATGAACAAAGAGAATACTTGTCTCAGTATTATTGCTGATTGCATTCAGGGGAACGGCTACAATCCCTCAGATGGAGGACAAGTTTGTTCCTGAACTAGTTTGTGCCTTTCTCTATAACATGCAGATGTCGGTATTGGACTGGGGTGGGCATAATAAGAAGGTTAAAGTCCAACAGGTCTATTTGGAATCATGACCTTTTGGAGATCACCTAAGGAAGGAGCAACGCTCCGAAAGCTCATGATTCCAAATAAACCTGTTGAGTTTTAACTGGATGTTGTGAGACTTCTTACTGTTTCTCTATAAGAACTTTGAATAGGAGTTTGATGTCTGGATGAGAACATGCACTTAGGCTGGAACTCACTGGTATATTCTTTTAATATATCGGATAGTTTTTATAATAGATATTTTAATTAAAGCTAGACCTCTGTAATAGAATAATTTTCTTCCTTCTAATTCATTTATGTGTATTCTTTTCAACAAATGAGTAATATGTGTAATACAAAAATGATTTTTTCTGTGGACAATAAAGCAAAATTAAATTGAAGTTAAATTGAAATTAAATTGCAAAGAGACTGCTATGTTGAGGAGCCCACAGATCCCTACTCACTTTCTCTGTTCATCACCACCAACCCTGCCCACCTCCCCCCCCCCAACCCCCCAACAACTCCCCTTCATATCCTCCATTACTACTACCTTATTTTTTTTCCTGGATGCACCTCTAGGTGGCAGTATCAAACATTTGAAGGTCAGATGGGAGGCGACAGCCTAGTGGCATAGTCACTAGGTTATTAATCCAGAAATTCTGGGGACCTGTGCTTGAATCCCACCGTGACAGTTGGTGGAATTTGAATTCAGTAAAAAATATTTGGAATTAATCTGCTGATGAGCATGAACACAGTGAAAAGTCTGACAACACCAGGTTTTAGTCCAACCTATTTATTTGATAATATACTCACAAGCTTTCGGGGTTAGCCCCTTCGTCAGGTGAATGGAGAGTTCTGGCCTCAGACAGAGCATATAAAGCACAGACAGTTTAGAGATTACTGATTAGAATGCGAATCCTTACACCTAACCTGCTGTTCAAGACCTGAAGTGGCTGATAATGTGAGTGGAAGGAGCACTGATCACAGTTTAAAGAGATGTGTATTGTCTCCAGACAGTACAGTAAGTGAGGTTTTGCAAACCCAGGCAAGTCACGGGGGTTACAGATAGCGTCAGATAGGTTACAGATAGACTATAGTGTCGCACTATCTGTAACCCCCGTCACTTGCCTGGGTTTGCAAAACCTCACTTACTGTACTGTCTGGAGACAATACACATCTCTTTAAACTGTGATCAGTGCTCCTTCCACTCACATTATCAGCCACTTCAGGTCTTGAACAGCAGGTTAGGTGTAAGGATTCGCATTCTAATCAGTAATCTCTAAACTGTCTGTGCTTTATATGCTCTGTCTGAGGCCAGAACTCTCCATTCACCTGACGAAGGGGCTAACCCCGAAAGCTTGTGAGTATATTATCAAATAAATAGATTGGACTAAAACCTGGTGTTGTCAGACTTTCCACTGTGTTTACGCCAGTCCAACACCGGCATACCCACATGATGAGCATGAAACCATTGTTGGAAAACCCACTTTGTTCATTAATGACCTTAAGGAAAGAGAATCTTCCGTCCTTCTCTGGTCTGGCCTACATGTGACTCCAGAGCCACTACCCTTTGAAATAGCCTAGCAAGTCATTCATTTGAATCACTCTTTCAAGTAGGCGGCTCACCACCACCTTATCAGGGGCAACTAGGGCTGGGCAATAAATGCTAGCCAGCCAGCAATGCCCATGGCTGGAGTTCTACCATCCCGCCTGGAATCAGAATGGGCGGGGGCGTGGAATGTGGAAAGGTCCGTTGACCTCGGGTGGGATTTTACGGCCTTGCTTAGTTTGGGATGAGTGAGGCCATAAAATCCTGCCCCATGTTCCCCACACGGATGAAAAAAAAAATCAGACAGAGAATAAAACTTCTTGACCTTCCCAGAAAAATGTGCCCCGGCACCAACTTTATAGAAACTCCCACTAATGCATGACGTTTGTTCCATTTCCCACATGAACAATCCTGCAATTTCTCAGGACAATATTGGTGAATTAAGCGCTTTTTTTGGCACTTGTCCATTAGGATCTGATATGACATTGCCCAAGCAACCAGTGGGTGTCTTACACTCTGGATGTGTTTCAAACAGGATTCAGCGTGACACCTGCTTCACAATTCCCTCACTCTCATTCCTTCCCCCGACACTGCCCCCACCCTCCCCCATCCTCCCACCCCCTAGCCCAAGCCCCCACCAACTTCCATGGAAACCAACTATAGTGCTTAGGCCACAGGGGGAGTATTATACTTAGTTCTATTTCATCAAATTACAGGAAAGATGCGATTGCACTCGAGAGGGTACAGAGAAGGTGAGCGAAGATGTTACCTGGACTGGTTGGATGGGCTGTTTTCTTTGGAACAGAGGAGGCCGAGGGAAGATTTAATTGAAGTGTATGATATGATGATAGAGAGGAAAGGAAGGCCCTATTCCCCTTAGTTAAGGGATTCACAGATCTCTCTACACACTCAGCCCTCCACCCAATGAGGGGCTTATAGGTGAGGGGAAGAAGGTTTTGGGGGAATTTGAGGGGCAATATTTTCACCCAGATGGAGAACACACTGCTTGAGAGGGGAGTAGAAGCAGAAACCCTCGTCACATTTAAAAAGCATTTGAATATTCCCACTGCTGTGGCAGCAGGGTTCCAGATCAAGACCTAGAAAGTGGGATAAGTCTGAATGGTTACTGGACAGCTGATGTGGACCCGAGGGATGAATCAACACCGTCAATGCTGTAAATTTCTATGATTCTATTTCTATATTTGTCTGGTTTTAAGATGTGAAGAGGAGTTTAGTAGAAGTTCAGCCATAGCCTTAGTTAATGGTGGAGCAAGCTTAATGGTGGCGTTGCATGGTGGCATAGCGGTTAGTGCCAGGGACCTGAGTTCAATTCCAACCTCTCGTCAGATGCACCATAGAAAACATTCTTTCTGGTTGTATCACAGCTCCTGCTCTGCCCAAGATCACAAGCAACTACAAAAAGTTGTGAATGTAGCCCAATCCATCACGCAAACCAACCTCCCATCCATTGACTCTGTCTACACTTCCTGCTGTCTCGGCAAAATAACCAGCATAATTAAGGACCCCACAAACCGTGGGTATTCTCTCTTCCACCTT
Organism: Carcharhinus amblyrhynchos; assembly: GCF_965287045.1. Taxonomy (NCBI): domain Eukaryota; kingdom Metazoa; phylum Chordata; class Chondrichthyes; order Carcharhiniformes; family Carcharhinidae; genus Carcharhinus; species Carcharhinus amblyrhynchos. The sequence goes on from NC_137334.1 coordinate 85,943,390, forward strand.
CTTCCTTCAGGAAAAAGGTACAAAAGTCTGAGGTCACGTACCAACCAACTCAAGGACATCTTCTTCCCTGATGCTGTCAGACTTTTGAATGGACTTACATTGCATTAAGTTGATCTTGCTCCACACCCTAGCTATGACTTTAACATTACATTCTTCACTCTCTCGTTTACTTCTCTATGAGCGGTATGTTTTGTCTGTATAGTGCGCAAGAAACAGTACTTTTCACTGTATATTAATACATGGGACAATAATAAATCAAATCAAAAACTCACTGACTGTGTGGAGTTTGCATGTTCTCCCTATGTCTGCGTGGGCTTCCTCCAGATGCTCCAGTTTCCTCCTACAGTCCAAAGATGTGCTGGTTATGTTGATTGGCCATGCTAAATTAACCCTAGTGTCAGGGGGATTAGCAGACTAAATGTGCTGGGGAAAAGAGCCTGGGTGGGTTTGTTGTCAGTACAGACTCAATGGGCCGAATGGCCTCCTTCCATATTGTAGGGATTCTCTGATTTTATGATTGGCCATGATAAATTAGCCATTGTGTCATGGGGGTTAGCAGGGTAAATATGAGGGGTTACAGGAATAGGGTTTGGGTGGGATTGTGTTCGGTGCAGACACAATGAGCCGAATGGCCTTCTTCTGCACTTGTAGGGATTCTACGATTCAAGACATTGCGTGGGTGGGATTCCTCAGCTGCTCCTCACCTTGGGTTTACCTGCAGCATAGGCAGCCATCTGGATCTCCTGATTCAATCTATATTGATGGCGATTTGCATTCCTCACATTACCCCAACAGCAGAGGTCGAATTTGATGAGCATGGCAGATCCCGGCCAATGGGAAGGGCTGGAGAATTTAGCTCAACATGTCAGCATGATTCAACTGCACTCCCCAGAAAGAAGGTTGTGGGTTTAAGTCCCAATTCAGACTGTTGAGCACAAGAATCAATTCTAAAGCCCCAAGTGCAGCACTGAGGGAATGTTGCACTGTTGGGAGTGCTAACTTTGGGTGAGATGTTAGCCTGAAGTCCTGGCCAGGATTTTCTGTGCACAACCACCATGTGTTTTGCCATGGCAGAGGTGATCTGCCATTGGTGGTGGCAGGACCTTCTAATCCCGATATTGTCAATGGCATTTCCTGTTGAATGCACCCCTCACTGCTGGGAAACCCGCATCATGGGTGTGCCATTAGCAGGATCAAAAGATCTCACCAGCATAAACAGCCCTATCTCTCCTCTCAAGGTGATACCAAAGATCATTTGGAACCGTTTTGAAGAAGAGTCCTGAACCAATATTTAGCCTTCAATCATAGAATCCCTGCATTGCAGAAGGAAGCCATTCATCCCATCAGACCTTCATTGACTCTCTGACAGCGCATCTGATCCAGGCCCTAACCCCACAATCCCACATATTTACCCCGCTAATCCCCCTAACCTCCAAATCTTGGGATATTAAAGGGCAATTTTGCATGGTCAATCAACCTAACCTTCACATCTTTAGACTTTGGGAGGAAATCCTTGCTGACACGGGGAGAATGTCTGCATGAAGTTTGCACAATCACCCATGGTCAGATTTGAACCTGTGTCCTTAGCGCTGTGAGGCAGCTGTGCTAACCACTGTGCCACTATCCCACCCTCAGCAATCAACATCATAAAACAAATGATCTGGTTGGTATCATGTTGTAGATTGTGGGAGCTTGCTATGCACAAATTGGTGGCTGTTCTTCCACCATTATAACAAAGCACGAGCTGCGAAGTGCTTCAGGCTATCCTCTGGTCATGAATGGCACGTTATAACTTTATTTCTGTGGTGACCGACTGCCAATCCTATTGCCTATGTTCGTTAAACCCACAACATGTACATGGCTTTACTGGGATCTTGTTTCAGGGTCCAAGAATTCAGCAATTAAGGTGTTAATTCTTAAACTGACAGTGCAACTTTTCTCTGCTTAGAAGTCTCCGGCTGGTCTGCTGAAACTAAATGTAATACAGACATTGAAGGTAATATCCCAAATGTCAGAAGATCCAGAATCTAAAGTAAATCAGCGTAAATGGTGCCTTTAACGAAGAAATATCTCTTTTGGATCTGAGGATGTCACATTAACGCAGACCTGTATTGTGATCCAGTAATATTTTACGTTTGTTATTCATATCCAGACAAAATCTAAGAGCGCTTCCTGGATACTTTCTAATAAACCCTTTAAAATTCAATGCTTCTGGGTCCAAAACCAGAACTTCCTGTATTTTAGAGATGGGATGAGCGACATGTATCACATGAACGCAGAACTGAGTTGCAGCATTTGTTAAGGTCATTGAGGTCCATTGTCCTGGGTGGCAAATTAATATGTAAAGGAGCGAAGCTGAATGCTGCACAATCTGACTTGCCTTCAGACCAGTTTTAAATGGAGAGGCAGGAGTGGCGCCCCTACCTTAACCTTACAGCTCCTCACACGGCTGGACAATATTGGAACAGCGCCAAGCTCCCACCAAAAGCAAACTGGCCTCTTGTCACAAAGCAGCCCCGGGGCGATGGAAGGCAGCTGTTTCCCATTTGCATGGGAGGGGTTTGAGTTAACAGTTGGGCCCGGTCTCAAAAACTCACAGCAAATAGTGCAACAGGAACTCTCAAGTGACAGAACGTAGGCCCTCCCATTTTTTTTTGAGCTCAGAAGAGCCTGCAGTCAGGTTCAAAGACAGCCCTTTGCCTTTTTTTTTCACCCTTTATTCGGCAGGAAGGTCTCTTTAAAAGAACTGATCACAGAAGAGCAACTTGAGGCTGTGAGATTTATTTCCTTCTCCTTCAGGGAAAGGAACCAAGAACTTCACGCGGCCGTATATATAGTGGTGAGTTATTAAGTTTGTTTTATCACTCTCCCCACATCATGCTTATCAAGCATGTTCCCCACACGGTTAATGTGCATTAAGTTTTCTACAGAGCAGCTGGACAGTCTCTTTACTTCATAAAATATTTACTGGAGCACCAACCAGCACTAGTGGTTGTGAGTTAACCTTTCGGTATGTTGTGTGTCAGGTTACAAATATAAATTGAGTTCTTCCTTGTACCGTCAGTAGCCGAGAAGAATAATCAGTTTTGAACAAGTTGATGAGGGAACTTTGTGTGTATGGATTTGCTGGCTGGGACTGTGTGGTTTTTTTTTGTATTAACTGCACAGCACGATAGTTGTCACAACTTTTCAGAGCTTTGGCCTGTCTGATTTGAAGTTTGATTCCTTCAGTTTCTGGCTGTTTTACGGCACTGAGAGCTTTACTTTTCGTGGTGGGCTATTAATATAATTCTTGTGCTCCGGTTCCCTTGACCCCTTATCTATTTTCCTGCAGCTGCCTTTTCCCCCCCCCCACCCCTTCCCCTACGAAGGGAGAGTCTTTGCAAAAGTGTTTTCTGTTTTGTGTATCAGCTGAAAGCAGTTTTCTGAGTAGTTGTTTAATAACATAGCCTAATTTTTTTCCATATTATGCAAGTCATTAAAATGGTACAGTACAGGAGAAGGCCATTCAGCCCCTTTGAATCTGAGCTGGTTCTTTTGCAAAGGGATTCATTCCTGGCTTCCTCCCTCTCATCCCCATCTTGCAATTTTCTCTTCCTCCAGTATTTAGCTAATTTCTTCTCAGAGGAAACTGTTGAACCTGTTTTTGGCATCCTATCAGGTACTAGAAATGCAAAAACGGGGGTGTACTGCTAAGGCTTTATAAGGCTGTGGGGCATAGATAAGAGAGATAGTCAACATTTTTTTTCCCAAAGATAAGGGAGTCAAAAACTAGAGGGCATAGGTTTAAGGTAAGAGGGGGGAAGAGATACAAAACAGTCCAGAGGAACAATTTTTTCGGTGAAACGAGCTGCCAGAAGGAATAGTAGAGGCGGGCATAATTTTGTCTTTTAAAATGCATTTAGAATGCAGTTACAAGATGGACATAGGGGGCATATGGGCCAAATGCGGGCAGTTGAGACCAGCTTAGTGATTAAAAACTGGGTGGCATGGACAAGTTGGGCTGAAGGGTCTGTTTCCAGGCTGTAAACCTCTGTGAATCTAAGTCATTTATATTGCTACACAGTAGAGTGCTGATTGTGTAAACCAAGCCTTGTCTGGTAGCTTCATTTGAATGAGGTAGCGATTAAGAAACAGACATTTGAATGGGGAGATAAGAGACATCCCATAACCTGCCTTTCTTTCAAGGTGTTTTTGAGGATCAAAAGAAAAGTAACAAGGAATGGTGGGGGCTAGGAGTGCAGGAGTGAATTGAGAGGTGTCTCAGTTAGCAGAGAACGTCATGGAGGTGTTTTAACATGATGAAGGGATTGTTTCTGGTGGTGAATTCTAGGAATGGGTCTGTAGGGACATAGAACTTGACAGTGCTGATTTTCTCATCGCCATCAAACAGCGTGCCACCTTGTGGCTGGGAGGCTGGAAAATTCACCCCATAGTTGCTTGGTCTGGTCAGAGTTTCTTGATGTGAAGCACCATTCTTTTTAGGATGTGGGCATCATTGGAGAAGCCAGCATTTGTTGCCATCTCTAAATGCCCTTGAACTATGGCCATTTCAGAGGGCAGATAAAGTCAAGCACGTTGATTCTGGAGTCAAATGTAGGGCAACAAATTTCCTTCCCTGAAGGGACATGAGTGAACCAAATGCATTTTTAACAATGATAAGATCGTCATTACTTGAATTCATTCAATAAATTTGGAATATAAATTCTGAGGTGGGGTTTGAACCCATGTGCCCAGGGCAATAGCCTGGGCCTCTGGAACACTAGTCTAGCAACGTGATCTCTTGGCCACCATCTCCGTTATTGAAAATAACTTTCCAATTACTACATATTCTGGTGCAAGAATACATGGAAAGTTTGTGGGTTGGTGCAATGACCATCAAATCTGGCCACTGTAAGAAGGTTCTTTCGGAATTAATTATTGAGTGCCTCACTAACATAAGAATTAAGTGTTGCTACCAACCAGAGACAATTCAGATGCATCTCATCTTTTGATCATGAGTCATGGAAAACCAAAAGTTTTTTATGAAGCAAATTTTTGAGGTCCATAGGAATTTGCTTCAAATTTTTTTGTTCTTGGATTGTTGCTGGCGAAACCAACATCTTAAGGTGCTTATGGACTACCTTTTTGAATCCACTGCAGTGCATTGGGGCAGCACGGTGGCACAGTGGTTAGCACTGCTGCCTCACAGCACCAGGGACTCGGGTTCAATTCCGGCCTCGGGTCACCCTTTGTGTTTGTACGTTCTCCCCATGACCGCATGGATTTCCTCTGGGTGCCCCGGTTTCCTCCCACAGTCTGAAAAATGTGCGGGTTAGGCTGATTGGCCATGCTAGGATTAGCATTGTAAATATATGTGGTGACAGGAATAGGGCCTGGGTGGAATTGTGGTCAGTGCAGACGCAATGGGTCAAATAGCCCCTTCTACACTGTAGGGATTCTATCTGCCACAGGTCGTCCCAAAGTGCTGATGGGAAGAAGTTCTAGGGTTTTGGCCCAGTGACAGTGAAGTGATGGTAATATAGTTCCAAGTCAGGATGGTGTGTAATTTGAACCTGCAGCTGGTGGTGTTACCTTGTGTCTATTGCCCCTGTTCTTCTGGGTGGTAAAGTTAATGGGATTGGAAGATGCTGTCTAAGAAACCTTGGCTAGTTGCTGCAATGCACTTTGTAGATGGCACATACTAAGATGGTGAATGGAGTGCTGATCAGGCAGGCTGTATTGTCTTGGCTGCCATCAAACTTGATTGCCAACGTTGGTGACTTCAAGGGAAATTGATGGCCTAGTGATATTATTTTTAGACTACTAATCAAAAAACTCAGCTTATGTTTGGGTCCCAGGTTCGAATCCTGCCACAGCAGTTCGTGGAGTTTGAATTCACTTAAAAAAAAAACCTGGAATTAAGAATTTACTGATGACCATGAAAGCATTATTGATTGTCAGGGGAAAAAAAACATCTGATGCACCAATGTTGTTTAGGGAAAGAAATCTGCTATCTTTCTCCGGCCTGACCTACGTGTGACTCCAGATCCACAGCAATGTGATTTGATTCTCAACTGTGCTTGGGGAAACTAGGGATGGGCAATAAAGGTTGGCCAGCCAATGACACCTAAGTCCCATGAATTGACATTTTCAAAGGTAATCCTTGGCCTCCTTCAAATTTAATCTGTCATGTTCTGTTTCACCTAACGTTCTGTTGCTAGATGACAAAAAAGAGGCAAAGAGTACAGAAGTAAGGAAACCAATCACTGGTTAGGTCTGGGCTGGAGTACCACGTCTCATTCTGAGCACCGCACTTTGGAAAGGATGCCAAAATCTTGGGGAAGGCGCAAGAGGAGATTTACAAGAATGCTACCAGAAATGAGGGACGTTAGTTATCCAGAGAGATCAGAAGCTCGGGTTGTTGGCAAGAACCGAGGAGGTTCGGAGGAAATTTAATACAGATGTTCAAACTTATTAGTATTTTTATAGAGTAGGATTAGTAACCACATGACACGGATTTGAAGTAATTAGTTAAAGTCCAGGAGAGTTGAGACATTTTAATGTAACAGGTTTTATGATTAAAAATGCATTGCCTGAAATATTGTTAGGAAGGGATTCAATAGTATTTTTATATGTTTTGTGGTATATGTTTATGCGGGAAATGTTTTGTCCAAAGATGTGCAGGTTAGGTGGATTGGTTAAATGATCCATTTAGTGTCAGGAGATTAACAGGGTGGGGTTACAGCGAGAGGGCCTGGATAGGGTTGTTGGTGGTACAGGCTCGATAGGCCAAATGGTCTCCTCGGTAGGGATTTTATGAATTTTAGGGCAATGGAAAATGAGCATGGGGATGAGAATAATTAGATTACTTTTTGTAAAAGAGCCAGAATAGGTATTGTAGTCCAGGTGGTCATGTGGATGTTAGGATGAGGTGAGTGCAAAAGCAGTAATGTGTCAAGAGTGTGGGCATTCTCCCAGAGTGGGGGGCAGACACAAGAGCTGCTCGATTGCTATTAATAAACATCCAATGTTTTAGTCCCTGGTCGCCAATTATTGCAACCCAATACTTCTACAGGCTTCTTCTCAACCCCACCGAATACTCTCCAACCTGCCCCAACTCTTTCATGATCTTATTTATAATCCAAGTTTCCTCAATTTTTTTCTTACTTGTGCACAGTCTGCTTTTTGCATATCGTGGTCCCTTAAAGATTGCCACGTAGTCCAAAGATGTGCAGGTTAGATTCGTTGGCTGTGATCCATTGGTCGGCGCAACATCGAGGGCTGAAGGGTCTGTACTGCGCTGTAATGTTCTAAATTGTCCATTAGTGTCAAGGGGATTAGTAGGGTAAATATATGGGATTATGGAGATAGGGCCAGGATTGGATTTTTGTTGGTGCAGGCTTGATGAGCCGAATGGCCTCTTTCTACATTGTCGGAATTCTATGATTCTAGTCGCACATGCGCATCTTCAAGAATGTTGGCTTGTGCGCTGTGTAGTATATTCCAGAGTACTGCTGCACTCCTAGCTATCTCAGAGGGAACATTATTTAAAATCTAACTTTTTCTAAGTTTGTTATGCAGACTTTACTTGGGTATCACCGATGTGCCCCGCAAACATACCTGCACCTACATACCACGTTCGCTCACTCAAGCCTCAAACTGCAGTTCCCACTCCCTTTAGGTACAGCAGTGCTGATATACTCCAAGGGCAAGCTGCATCATCCTAGATTTTCTGTGGCAATCCACTAGTTAAGGCAGAGTTCAAACACAACCTCAGGCGATGGGAATGCAGATCCGAGCGAGAACTGGTCAGCTTGCATGTCTATGGAATGAGACTTTGAGCTTCCCTGGGAGCAGAACCTTGCAACATTTAACCTGTGGTTTTTGCTTAAATGGCCTTCCCTGGTAAATTATTACACCACACGTTGTTCAATCTTCAAACTAAAGAAAATATTCTGGCTGCAGGGTGACTATTGTGTGTGGAGCAACTGTGAGTGGTGCGGCTAAACACCAGGTGAATCAACCAAACACAGCAAATGCAGTTGGATGTACGGAACACACCTGTCTGTCATAGATTGCAAATATAAACACTTCAATTGTTTCATCTGATATGTCTCTTAAGAATTAAAACCAAAGCTCTTCCCTTGATTGATATCAAAATAAAGACAACCAGTTACCAATGGGGTGCCAAAGGAGGCATAGTGGTTAGCACATTGCCTCACAGCGCCAGGGACCTGGGTTCGATTCCAGCCTCGGATCACCACTGTCTGTGTGCAGTTTGCACGTTCTTCCTGTGTCTGCATGGGTTTCCAGTTTCCTCCCACAACCCAAAGATGTACGGGTTAGGTTGATTGGAAGAGATAAATTGCCCCTTGGTGCCAGGGGGACAAGGAGGGTAAATATGTGGGATTATGGGGATAGGACCTGGGTGGGATTGTTGTTGGTGCAGGCTTGATGGGCCAAATAGCCTCCTTCTGAACGGCAGGGATTCTATGATTGGGACCAGGTTGGTTGATAAGGAAATTAAGTCAGAATATTGGATTATATTGAATAAGATAGACAGCACAGAAGCAGGCCATTTGACCAACCAATTCATGCTGTTCATGCTCTACTTGAGCTTTGTACATTCCTCCTCTCATCTAACTCTCTGCGCACAACCCTCAGTTGCCCTCTGACTTATGTGCGGTTTCTTTAAATCCATTCGTATTACTCACTTCAAACACTCCCTTTTAGTGGTGAGTGCCAATTCCATTCATGGGATGGGCAATAAATGCTAGTCCAGCCAACGCACTGCATTTCAGAGTCAACCACACTACTGTAGATCTAGAGTCACATGTAGGCCAGACCAGGTAAGGATGGCAGATTTCTTTCCCTAAAGGACATTGATGAACCAGATAAGTTCATCAACAATCGATGATTCTTTAATTTCAGATATTGTTTTTATTGAATTCAAATTCCACTATCTCCCATGGCAGGATTCAAACCCAAGTCCCTGGAATATTAGCTGAGCTTTTGGATTAATAGCCTAGTGACAATACCACTAGGCCATGACTAAGGATCCACAATTAAAAACTTGCACCTTTCAGTGGCATTGCCAATTAATTTAGGGCAATGTCTTGAGCTCATTGCACTAAACTGGACACAATAATGAACCACGTTGAAGCTACAAAACTCTTGATGCCAATATGTTATGTATAATTATTATGTCCAATTAGACACTTCTTTTCATGTGTCTTGGCACAAAACCAATTGGGTTGTTGATGTAATGGATACCCCAACAAAGATTCCACTGTGGCATAGTGGTCAGCGCTGCTGCCTCAGTGCCCGGTTTCGATTTTCTGGCTTGGGTCAATGTCTATGCTGAGTTTGCACATTCTCCTCATGTCTGCGTGGATTCCTCCCACTATGTGAAAGACCTGGTTAGGTGCATTGGCCATGCTATACACTCCTGCAGTGTAGCAGAATGGGCGTCAGAGCGTAGCAATAAGGGGGTTTTCACAGTAACTTCATTGCAGTGTTAATGTAAGCCTACTTGCGACACTGATAAACAAACTTAAAAAACTTCAAGTGCGCAAAGGCATGGCAAAACAAAAATTTAAAATGAGCCGATGCCTCCTTTTTAAAAAGTTGTCCTTGAGTCACAATCTGAATAAAAGACATGAACTTGGGAATTATGGATTAGTTACCATAAAAGAAGGCAAACTATTACTTATGCAGCATCTTTCCCATCTATGGGATATATCTGAATGGATAATCAACATTCAATAAGCTTTCCATGTTAGTATTTTGTCGGAAAATGTGGTGGCTGATTTGCACGTTGCGAGGTTTTGGTAGCAAATAAGAGAGCAGTTCACTTGTTTTGTTAGAGTTGACTGAATGCTAGTGGTCAGAACGCTGGGCAAACTCTTGTTAATATACTGACCTGGGATGTGCTGTATGCCCTTGGGCAGTCACGCAGGACTTCAGTTTAATAGTTCATCCGAGATACAGCATCTCAATAATACAGTGCTGAAAACTTAGTGTGAACTTTGGGTGTTTAGATCCATAGTGGAACTTGAACCGACTATCTTCCAGCTGAGTTGCGTATTCATTCTCTCAACCAAACTCACTCTGAAGGCTCAGCCTTGCTAATGTGGCTCTGGGCATCCTTGATATCGTGGGCAATGTTTTCAAGAATAACAAAATAGAAGCCAAATGGAGTTTCCATGTTTATCTAGCCTCCCCACCCCAATCCAATGAACATGATTCATGGAACAATGAACAACTGATCTTCAGAAAGCAAGTTAGCTAAATACAAATCACCAACTCCAAGCCAACAAAACTTGCATTGATACAAGCCTTTTCAATACTTTGAGGCAAGTATAACTTGGACAAAAGGAAGCTCTTGCATTGTGAACAAAGAAAATTGTTGAAGTTGAGAGGCCTTTGTCCGACATTTAATTTATAAGTTTAGACTGAACTATCCCTTACTATGAGAAAATTAATTAAGAGAAAAGTACGTGTAGTTCAAAATGACTTGCATTTATGACAACCTGAGGATGTTCCAACATCCTTTGCAGGTAATGAAGTACTTCTACTTTGTAGGAAATGTACGGTGGAATCTTATTGGGGCATCAGTGGTCTAGCTTGCTCAAGGGAAAGCTGCTCTGCTTTTTATCATCAGTTAAGTCTGAAAAACCACATGCCAGTGAGGCAGTGGTGAGGCCATAAGTGGGCCTTTCCTTGTAGTCAGACCCTGGCGGTGGAAGTCTTGCCTGCTGGGAGCTCCCGGCCGATCGAAGCCTGGCAGCTCTTGTGCTCAGCAGCACCACCAGGGAGGCTGTGGCTGCTGTGGGAATGACAGGCACTGGAGCAATGGCTGGGGAGGTGGCTGCCTGCAGATACCACCTTCCTGATGTCCAGAGCCATTATCAGGCATGACTTTATCTGTCATGCATGCTGCATGGTAACAGACCCATTTACAGCTGGGTTCATACCAGTGGTGGGCATTAATTGTGGGTCATTAATTGGCCACTTAAGGTTCCCAATTGACAACTGAACTGGCCAGGGACCTTTCTGCACAGAATTTAATTCTGTTAAAGGAGCCAGGTTTCCGGTATGCCATCATCCCATCGAAGTAAATGCCCTTACCGACTTCAAGCTGACTGTCAGAGGGAATGCATGATTCTGGCTATGGCAACTAATTTACACAGCACATTCCAACAACCAGCAGTGATTTTGACCAGGCAATCTGTTTTAGATGTCAGTGGAGAGATGAATGTTGGCTAGGACACTGGGAGATTTCTCCAACTCCTTTTAGATGCTCTCTTGGGATCCCTGCTTTGCAATTTTCTACTCTTACAACCAGAAAGAATGATTTCTCTGGTGCATCTGTATCATTGTTTGGTATGGCTTATGCTCTGCCCAAGATCACAAAGAACTGCAAAAATAAAGCCTAATCCATTATGCAAACCAGCCTCCCATCCATTGACTCTGGCTACACTTCTCTCTACCTTGGCAAAGCAAGCAGTATAATTAAGGAGCCCACGCACCTTGGGCACTCTCTCTTCTACCACCTTCTGTCAGGAGGAAAAAGTCTGAGGTCATGTGCCAACTGACTCAAGAACAGCTTCTTCCCTGCTGCTGTCAGACTTTTGAATGGACTTACTTTGCATTAAGTTGATCTTTCTCTACACCCCAGCTATGACTGTAACACTACATTCAGTACTGCTTCATGTCCTTCTATATGAACGGTATGATTTGTATCGCGTGCAAAAAAACAATACTTTTCACTGTATGTTAACACACGTGACAATAATAAATCAAGTCAAAATAGCCCATCCAAAATAGTGGCCAAAATTTTCTGGTCATTCCTGCAGGAGGATATTCCAATCCCTGGCAGCAGGGGTGCCAACAGCAGGAAAGCCCAATCCCGTCCAGCAGTGGGACTGGAAGATGCTGCCACTGACCAACGGCAGACTCTGTCTTCTGCTGCAGAACATGCTGCATTGTGTGTGTGTGTGTGTGTGTGTGTGTGTGTGTGTGTGTGTGATGGGTGGAGGAGAGACAGGGCGGAGAATCCCATCCAGTGTCTGACTCTGACATTCATTCAGTACCGAACTGAAGCATTAGCCTGGATAATGTGCTCGAATTTCTGGAGTGCGACTGGATGCAGAAGTGTTAGCGGGGCACTGGACACAGTTAATGTAATTGGAGAGAATGATGTCATGCCCTTGTCACGTGGCAATGACATTGCTGAAGCCAAACAAATGACATCTGCTTTTCTCTTCCAGTTGTAGAACAGTACTACGGACCTGAAGGCATTCACCAGCTCCTCTCCAACTGCTCTCGACCTCCTTGTCAACAGCTACACTTAACACTGTGCTTCTTACCAAAGACCAAGTCTGTTCGAGTTGGATGATGGAAACCCCTCCAGGTAACCATGCTTTCTGGTTAATTCATTTCAAACATGCTGGAGTTTGAGGAGAATTTGTTTGTAATTCAGGGGAAAAAAAAATTGGTTGCTATGTTTTTCAGTAGACTGCAGTTAAGTTACTATACTCATTGGCAATGTATATTCCTCTGAAATGAATATTGCAACATGGTAGTGATGCCCATTTTGGCACGAAGATTGCTTCCACCTCTGGAATATTGCCCATTTCTGTCCCTACCTCAGTTTGTCAGCTAGAAATCCTCATCCATGCCTTTGTTGACTCTGAATTTCATTATTCTAATCTCCTGGCTGATATTGGACCTTTGAACTTCTAAGTATGAGCTTATCTAAAACCCTACTGCACTTATCTGAAATTGCGCAAAGTTCTGTTAACTACTAATCCTATGCTTGCTGATCAAGAGTGGCTCCCATTCTTGCAATGCCTCTTTTTTTTAAAAAAAAAACTCATCCTTGCAAGATCCCCTGTGACCCCTTCCCTATCACACCGATATTATGCAGCAATATGACCCTCTGGGATTTCACGCTTTTCATTCTGTCCTCCAGGACATCACCGATTTTTTTTTTCCATTATCGCACCATTGATGGTTCTAGGTCCTAAACTCTGGAATTCCCTCCATAAAACTCTTTACTACTGTGGGCACTCTCTTATTTTTCTTGCACACTCTCACTCTCTATCTTTTTAAACGATTCCATTTAAACTTACTTCTGACCAAGTTTTTGATTTATCTCCCTCAGAAAATATTGGAAATACTTAGGAGGCCTGGTCGCACCTGAAAAGAGAGAAACAAGAGTTAAGTGGTTTTTATAAAAGGCCACTGACTTGACAAAGTCTATTGCCAGAATTTTACTCCGTCTGCCATGGAATCGGAGCGAGTGAGGGGTAGACAGTGGAAACTATGGAGTGAGGCTGTAAAATCCTGCCCATCTACTCTCTCATGCCCTGCCACGGTGGGATTAGAACCCAGGTCTCCACCAAGTTTCTGGATTAATAGTCAAGCAATAATTACCTCTGACAGATTATCTCTGCTGAGATAATGATTCTACAAATCATTTAATCTGTGCTGAAAGATTCATCTTTTCCCAACAGTGCTTTCTCTTAAGGAAATAACATTATTTTCGATTTAAAACAACTTTTTTCTTCAACCTTTTTCCATTCCTCTCTGAAGAGGTTGAATTTCCCTAGATTGTGACTCCAAAGAGTGCATACCATACTCAACAATGGTCAACTGTCAGGCATCTATGAACTGTCTTGGCGATGGCTATGATGACTTCCATACTCACTGGCAATCTCTCTTCACTTGATGACCAAACCTGCCCCCTGCACCAGTTGTTGCTGCCAGATGTTAGCAATTGTGTGTTGGATTGAGAATTACTTGTAATGTTCCTGCTTGGTTTAGATTGACTAACTTAGTATAAAAGTGGGGCCTTCTGGTTCGAGTGAATCCAGAGCCAGCCGGAGTAATGCATTTACCCAGTGACTCAGTCAGGAGGTGTGTCCTGCACTTCCATATCTAGTTTTTGCACATTGCTAACCCCAAATTGGACTGTCTAACATGTCCTGCTACAGTGCTTAAATAGGCTGGCAAAGAACTCCCTACAACATAGATAAGGTTCTGTTAAGCCAAATATTCAGCTGATTTTAAAAAAAATATATACATTACAGATGCAGCAACTATGACAAAGTGCTGGATATACCCAGCTGGTCTGGCAGTATTTTATGGAGGGAGGAACATGAGGACAATGAGGAGTAGGCCATCTGGCCCCTGGAGCCTGTTCCATCATTCAATAGGATCATGGCTGATCTTCACTTACCCACCTGCTCAACCTTCATTCCTTTACTGTTCAAAAGTCGATCTTTGCCATAAAAATATTCAATGAGGTAGCCTCAACTGCTTCACTGGACAGGGAATTCCACAGATTCACAAGCTTTTGGGTGAAGAAGATCTTCCTCAACTCAGTCCTAAATCTGTTCCCCCTTATTTTGAGGCCATGCCCCCTAGTCTAGTTTTATCTGCCAGTGGAAACAACCTCCCTGCTTCAATCTTATCCATTCACTTCTTGATTTTATGTTTCCATATAATCTCCCCTTTATTCTTCCAAATTCCATTGAGTATAGGCCCAATCTACTCACTTGCTCCTCATAAGCCAACCCTGTCAACTCTGGAATCAACCTCGTGAATCTCCTCTGCACTCCTTCCAGTGCCGGTATATCCTTTCTCCAGTAAGGAGACCAAAACCTTACACGGTACTCCAGGTGAAACCTCACCAGCACCTTTTATACAGCTGCAACAGAATCTCTGTTTTTAAACTTCATTCTTCTAGCAATGAAGGACAAAATTCCATTTGCCTTAATTACCTGCTGCACCTCCAAACCAACTTTTCATGATTCTTGCACAAGGTCACCCAGATCCCTCTGCAAAGCAGCACGCTGCAATTATTTTTTTTTTTACCATTTAACAGTTGAGATTTTGAATTGAATACGACTCTCCTTCACTTCATGTTGCTTCTTTTAGGTTATAGAGAGGCAACCACTTTGTCTTGCAATTCAGTTCAAAATCTAAAGTCTTTGATCCCAGATATACATGAAAGACTCTTCCATATTTGTTGTGAAATGAAATGAAAATATTTACTTTGATTTAAAGTTGGAGGCTGGGAACTCTGGTTCCCCAAGAACCCTCAGTCTTTTGCACATATTCTGGCTGGCAAATGGCCAAACTAGAATCATAGAACCCCTATGATGCATAAGGAGGCCATTTGGCCCATCAGGACTGCAGTGACTGTCTGGCAGAGTACCTTACTCAGGCCCTATACCCGTAACCCCACACATTTACCATCTAACCTACACACCTTGGGACACTTAGGAGCAATTTAGCATGGCCAATCCATCCTTGGACTGTGGGAGAATACCAGACCACCCAAAGGAAATCTACATAGACAGAGCAAAATGTACAAACTTCACACACAGTCACCCAAGGTGGGAATTGAACCCCAGTCCTTGGTGCAATGAGACAGCAGTGCTGACCGCTGTGCCACCATGTGCTATTCATTTTTTTATCCTTCAAGCCAAAAACCGGCCCTGCATACCTGCATAGAAGAAAAGAAGTAGTGTGAAACTGCAGCAGATGGTCATTACTGAGGAAGATGTCCGAAGATACAAGACAGTGGTAGGGGGACAGGGAGATGACCCAGAAGAATGTCCAAGCCAAGGACAAAGGCAACAATCAGAAAGAGGTCTAAGAAGCTCATGTTGAAAGAAAGGAGTGGTGCACTAAGCTCTGAGTTGGAGAGACCTACAAAAAGCAGACATGAAGCAAAGTGGGCTCAAGGGAAGATCTGAAAATCAGAGGAGATAGCCAAAGATTGTTGACCCCATACTGTGGACTTTTTATTAGCAGTGATGTTCTGTTTGGCATAGCAGAGAATCTGAAATTATATTTGGAAGGTGACATTTGTTATACTTTCAGTGGAAAGCAATTTTGGAAGGTGAGTTTAACCCCCTGCAATTGGGCCATCAAGTCTGCACCAACTCTCTGACAGAGTATCTTACCCAGAACACCTCCCTGCAACCATATGTGTTTACCCCACTAATCCCCCTGACCTACACAGCTTGGGATACTAAGGGGCAATTTAACATGTCCAATCCATCTAACCTGCACACCTTTGGAGATTGGGAGGAATTCAGAGCACCTGGAGACGCAGATGTGGAAGAATGTGCAAACTCAACTCAGACAGTCACCCATGTCCGTAACTGAATCGGGGTTCTTGGCGCTGTGAGGCAGCAGTGCTAACCACTGTGCCACCCATTCTTAGCTGGTTCTGGCCTACATGTGGCACAAGTTAACTGCTCTCTGAAATTGGCCTGACAAGCCATTCCATTTAATAGCAACTGGGGGCCACCAGCCCCCAATCCATGAATGAATAGCTTTTTAAAACAAAAAGTATTCGTCATTTCAAAGATTCACTTCCACCTCCAATGCGTGATGCCAGGATTGTGTACCATCTACAAAATGCTTTGCTGCAACTCACCTAGGCTGTTTTGTCAGCATCTTCCAAACCCAGACCCCCTCCCACTGAGAAGGACCAGGGCAGTAGGGTTATGAGAACATACTCTTTCCCAGCTGCTTACCAGCCTGATTTATGTTTCTTGTTAATCACTGGAGTTAAATCCTGTAACACTTCCCTGACAGCACCTACACCAGAGTCAATTCAAGAAGGTGACCCACCAGCACCTTCTTCAGGGCAATAAGGGATGGACGATAAATACCGACCTAGCCATGACTAATAAAGAAAATGCATTATACTGTCTTATAGTGCGTACAGTTTGTGTAAATCGAAAGTTAAAGCTTGAATTTGCGCAAAGTGCTTATAAGCACCCTGAATGGTAACAGCTGATATTCTATCAGTTGCTTCAAGATGTTGCCTCCCTCTTTCTTTGAAATTTAATACGCTTAAAGCAAATTGCGTCACCATCCAAATATTTCAGAGCTGATCTGTCCTGGTTTTGCATGTAACCTACTGGCTGGAGCAGCAGCTGTGGAGACTGACTACGATAAGCTTTTGGGCTGAAAGATCAATTTTGGTTGCAGTCTCATACAGCTGTTGCTCTGTTCATACCAATAGAGATGGGTAGCACTTGCATTAGACTGGATTGTGCCATGCAGAGTTCAGTTGGTACTGAGGTGAGCTGACTTAGCAGATTCATGGGCTATTTCCATTGAACTAAAATGCCACCAGTTTCTACAGGGGTCAGTTAGCTCAGTTGCAGCACAAGACATCTGGGAGGTCCTGTGATGCAGTGGGTCGATGTCTCTGTCTCTAAGCCAAAAGCTCTGAGTTACAGTCCCACCCTAGGACTTGATGGTCAATGAAGCTGTGTTCATAACACGGTGTCAACCTCTAAATTCTTCCAAACACATCAATGGCTGGCAGTAAGAGCAGGAGAGACTCCTGTTTAGCCATGCTTAATTTGGAGTGGCACCCCTTGAGCTATAAGCTCTGGCGACAGACTAAGTGAGCTGTTCTGGGAATTATTAGCTATAGAAACAGATGAAAGTCTGCTTTGTTTACCACTCAGTATGGGAAGGGAATTGGAATAAGGTGTCTACAATTGAATATACTCTTTTTCAGTGCAAGAACACTTGCCTACAGCTCGTTAAACAATAATAGCAGTCGCAGGAACAGTGCACTTACTGCGAGAGTTTCATTTAGCAGCCAGTTCTGCTTTACTACAATTGTGCAAGGGCCTACATGGAGAACGAAAATAAACTACTGCAGATGCTGGAAATCGAAAATAAAAACTGAAAATGCTGGAAAAACTTGGCAGGTCTGGCTGCATCTGTGGAGGGGAAAACCCAGCATTTTCCATTGTTGTTAGATAGAGAATAGGCCAGCGAGAGAAAATGACTTCACAAGCCTATTCAGTGATGTTTAGTGTACTGTTCTGCAAATGGCCAAGAAACAAAATGAGTGGAGTAGGGGGACATGGGGGAGAGGAGGAGGGAGCCTCTGACAGCAGCGGGACCAAAAGATGTGGACCTCCCACCATGAGAAACATGCTGCAGAGACGCCAATCAGATATCCCATTTGACTGTACTCTAAGTGGTCAGTAAACCCACCGAGAGGTGGGGGGAGGAGGAGGTGCGTGCCAGACCAGGAGATCCCACCGGTGTGAACAGCCAGGGAATTCTGTTCTAAGTCTGTTCGTGTCGCTGAAAACTAATTGCAGCACAAGCTCTTTTGGTTGCAAACACACTTTGCCCTCTCAATTTGCCAGCACCGCCATGTTTGTATATTAGTGATGATGGAGCTGCTGCCGGTGGGTACAGACAATCTGAGCGTAGCATTATCAGGCTGTTTTCAGTTTATAGAACACTTGCCACTTGAGTCAGGAGGTTGTGGGTTCAAATTCCAAAACGCCCTGTGACAAAACTTGCAAAAAGAGCAGGGGGGGACAGATTTTTTTTTTTAACCATCCCAATGCCCTCCAACCTGGCCCCAGCACGTCTGCAATAAAATGGGTGAGGAGAGCGGGCATGCCCACCCATGCCCCAGTTGAGACACTTGCATGGCCAATTATAGGCCACTTGATGTCCACTTCCCACCTGCACTCCATGGGGGAGGGGGAAGGTGGTTGGGGAATTGAGGTGATGAGGGGGGAGTGGTTGTTGGGGAATTGAGGTAGTGGGATGGAAGGCCCCAACCTGCCCTACAGCAACAGTGACGGCATTTCAAAAGTACTCCATAGGTGCTGATATTATACAAGCCTATTGATTCCGCACCCCCACCTCCAATCCCAAGACACCATTTCTAAATTGTTCTGAATCCAAATAAAGCTATCTCATTGTGCATGTACTAAGAACAGTACTCTGCAAATACAGAGGAAGCCATGTCAGACTAGATAGTTCAGACTGGATGGTTCAGCCTGTTACATTGAAAGCACTTCAAACAGTATTTATAGCTCTTCATGTTTTGAATTTGAATACACAGCAGATACATTGTGCCTGTTTTGCCCTATTTACTCATTGTTAAATATAATTTTCAGAAATATTCATCCATTTGTACTCAAGGTCGTGAAGTGTGGCACGTGGATTTTACCCTGAAACGATCATTCCTGATACAGTTTAGATTCTGTTTTCACACTCTGGGTGGACACGTTGGGCTGGATTTTCATCTTTGAGGTGGGAATGGGGAGTTTGGAATGGTCCTGACACCACAAGCACTGTCCCGGCAACACCCACCCCACCGCCACACTTCATGAGGAGATGGGCACAGGTTGGAAACTGGGCCCATCTGCAAAGGTGGGCAGTCCAGAGCATCCTACCTCCATCTGCTGGGACTTCAGCCCAATTTTTAACATGGGTTAGAGGCCCTTACCCTTGCCCATACCCTGGGTGACCAACTGTTCCATATTTTGACTGTTTTGTCCGAAGCTCCTTTTATTTCTAAAACAGCCAGTGGGAAATTGGTCCTGAGAGTCTATCCAAGTGGGAATGGAAAACAGTGAGTTGGGCAGCTGTGAAATGATGATGATAATGCTTTGACTCGACAGTTTGATTTTAAGTCTCCTCCTTGCTGTTATGGAATCCCGGAATTCCACACTCCCCACTGCCTCATCCCCTGCCCTGTCCCTCACCTAAACACGCACATACACATAGCATTTCCCTCCCCAACCAGTACCAAGTGTCTCTTATTTTGTTTCATAAGAATTAGTCACCCTGTCCATAAAAACCCGCCCTTCCCCTTTCATCTTCCACACCTACTCTTTGGTTTAATAAATACATACCAATGAACTTTATAATGATACTGGGATGTGTTTAAAATGCTCATTAAACTATCAAGGTAAACAAACATCTATTCAAAAACAACTTTAAAGAGTCAGATGACCCAGTGGTATTATTGCTCTACTATTAATCCAGAAACTCAGCTAATGTTCTAGGGATCCAGGTTCGGAATCCTGCTACGGCAGCCAGTGGAATTTGAATTGTTTTTAAAACAATCTGGAATTAAGTATATACTAATAACCATAAAACCATTGTTGGGGGGAAAAAAAAACATCTCATTCGTTACTGTCCTTTTGGGGAAGGAAATCTGCCCTCCTTACCTGGTCTGACCTGCATGTGGCTCCAGAGCCACAGCTTTGTGGCTGACTCTCAACTGCCCTCGGGCAACTATGAATGGGCAATAAATGCTGGACAGCCAGCGATGCCCATATCCCACGAAAGAATTTTTAAAAATCTCAGTAATTCACATGACTGCTAATCAAACATGGCCATTCATAATTCCATTGACAAAAATCTTAAATCGTCTTGACAGCTCTTAATTCTGTCCAAATAAACCACTGGCATTGAAAATTACCCTAAAGAAAGGTTAAAAACCATAAACTGTCAGTTAAACAAAAGTTTAAAAAGTTCCATTGATGGCTGAGGAAAAACTGCTGAATCCATTAGTGGGTTTGGAGGTCAGCCAAGCACTCGTATCCATTGCACAGCTGTGTCAACAAAGACTCTAAAGCGGAATAAATTGAAGGCGTTGAAGCACGCTGAACAAATGGCTGACTCGTCAATGGAAGAAGCCAACGAAAAAGGCCTTGACTTCATGGCCTGAATTTCTAGGATGGTAGAGGGTGAGCCGAATGGATGTTGATTGGCAGCAGCAGGCAATCAACTTTCATCCTCACTTGGATGGGAAAGTCCCACTTTGAGCCTGACAGATCTCCACCAACAGCTGTCCAGCCTCTCCAGCTGCAGTGACTGGAAGAGACACTGCATCAACATGCCTGGCACTAAGTATTGGAGCATGGAAGCCAGGTATGTGGCAATGGGCATATTTTAAAATTTTGTTTGGCGGGCCTATGAGAGGATAGGCCATTGGGGAAGGAACTCCAGAGGTGGCTTGGCCCTTGAGGGGAGAGTATCCCCAATCAGAACAGCTGTCTGGAGGCCCTTCCTTCTTGCATTACCCCTCAAGATTTAGGATTTAATATTTTTCGATTTGATTTTTTTAATCTAAGGTGGCACTGGAGCGAGGTGACTTCTTATGAGCAGTGCCCAGAATACACTCTCTCATTCTTTCTATTACTTTTGTTCTGTGCTTCTAAAACACTATTCTAACTCTTAAACTCTCTAGGTTGATCTTTCCCTACACCCTAGTTATGACAGTAAGATTACATTCCCTTTTTTCCTTCTCTATGAACAGTATGTTTTGTATAGCATGTAAGAAACAATACTTTTTACTGTATATTAATGTGACAATAAATCAAATATCTCCACTCCCTTCCTCCCTGCAGCTGAAATATCCAGCGTCCACTGGCCGGAAACTTGAGGCCGAGCGGGGAAGGTGACCCACCCCTTAATTGGGGCATGGGTGGGCAGGAAGCCCACCCCACTTAAAATTGCTTCAGATTGGAGTGTGTGGGATCCCATAGGAAATCCCACCTGTGCAGTTTCACACTCCCCTCCCACTGTGAAACCTGCTGGGGGTGGAGGGTGATGGTGGCAGTGGTGGGGTGGAGGAGGGAGGGATAAGGGCAAAAGTTAGTGCCATGACAATAGCGTGGGGTCTGTTCCCCCTACATGGAATTGCTGAGTTTGAGCTCGCAACCGGAACCCTATGTCAGGAATGGAGCCCCTCTGCCTCTGTTTGAATACCAATTGAGGTACAAGGACATTCACTTATACCTTCAATGTAATTGTACTGATGAGGGTAGAACTTGATTTTTGCCAGCAACATTTCCTCTTCTGTAGCTTTGCTCATGTCTCTCATCTGCTGCTGAAAGCCTCATTGCTGTCGTCTTCTTGTAGTGTGTGCATACGGTTTTAGTTTAGGCAGGCATCATGGTCGGTGCAGGCTTGGAGGGCCGAAGAGTCTGTCCCTGTGTTGCACTGTTCACTGTTCTCACTTCTTGCTCAGTGATTTTAATGCAGTCCGGGCTGGTCTCACATATTTTGTCTCCTATAAACTTGAGTTCATCACAAACTCTGCAGCCTGCGGCTTCCCTCACAGCAAGTTCTGTCCATGCTGCTCGACTGAACTAAAACCCTTCCAGAAAGAACAAAGAAAACTTGATCTTATTGATGCACGTTAGCTCCCAGTCAATCAATGTCTTGCTTTTCAAATTCTCATCATTGCTTTCAAATCCCTCCTTGACCTTACCCTCTTCCTATCTCCCTGATCTCCTCTAACCCCCCTGCGACACTACAAGAAGTTGACTCCTGGCCTCTCATGAAACCTAATTGCTCCATCATTGGAGGTTCTGGTGGGATTTTATGGCCTCATTTGTCCCGAAACTGTAATATCCCATCCAAGTTCAATGGTCTGCCCCTCACCTTCTCCGATTCCCATGGCAAGTGGGATAGCAAAATTCTGGTCTCTGTCTTTGAGTGCCCTAAACTCCCTACCTACCTGACGTTTCAAGTCCAGATGACCCTTTGTCAAAGCTAAAAAGCCAAAGCTTTTAGCTTTGACAAAGAGTCACCTGGACTCAGGGTCAGCTCTTTTCTCACCTGACAAATGCTGCCAGACCTGCTGAGATTTTCCGGCCTTTTCTCTTTTGGTAATAGGGTAAATATGAGGTTACGGGGATAGGGACTGGCTGGGGTTGTTGTCGGTGCGGGCTCGCTGGATCAAAAGATCTCCTTGTACACTGTAGGAATTCTCTGATATTGGGGAAAATAAAACCTACAAAAAGAGCATCTTGTCTTTCTTTCTCTTTCTTGGTCTTTACAAAATGCAACTGCTAATGTCAGCTGGATCCCCCATGGATGTTTTGCAGCAATATCAAACAAATTGACATCCTCCCCTTTTCTATTCTCGACCATCTAGCAGGAACAAGATGACTTTCTCCAATCTAACATTCAGCTCTTCAGATCCGTGGTGCTGCGCAGTGAAATCATGACTGATCCGTCATCTAATGTTCGACGACACCGATGTGTCCAAATGCTTTGGAGAATTGGCCAGAGATACAATCAAACAAGGGCTTTTATCTTTCCTTTCTTGCTTTCCCTTTTCATTTCCTGCAAACTCCCCGCCAAAGCTAATTTTCTTCCAGGCTAGTCCAACTGGGATTTGTGCAAGTGTGTGTCTCGTTTTCTCTCTCTCTCTCTCTCTCTCGTTCTCTATTCCTCTCCACATCTACTTCCCTCATCAAAAACAAATATCCTGCTTTTTCCCTAGACTCCAGGACTTGACCTTCTCTAATCTAAGGCTCATGATAACCTTAGATGTCATGACATCCAGCTGTTTTTAATTTGTTCCCCCTCGAGAGTTCTTGGGCATGTGTTTTCGGCCAGTTTCTGTTTCCCTCACAAAGGCCATATAGTTGAATAGATTGAATAACCATTTTTTTGTTTGGACTGTGTAAATAGCTTTCGCTCAAGGCTGGTATCTGAAAGCCAGCTTCAAAAGACTGAGCTCATTGTCTGGATAAAAAATGCACCAGAGATGGGTCACGTCTCCGCGCACTCTCTTCAGGATGTTTGCAGGACCAGTCAGACAAGGAGAGCTTCCTGTTAGTTTATCCGAGTTTATACTGTGTAGCGCAAAGACTTTGCTCAAGTGTAGACAAACATGCACACTGAATGTTTTGGAAATGACATGGCCTGCTTTGCAACGGAGCCAAAACAACATCTTATCTCTCAGAATAATTGCCAAGTAATTACTTAAAGACTGGTGTCAGTAATTAATTCACATTCTATGTTTTGAAAGAAGGGAAACTGGTTTGTCTTGTCTCCTGTCAGTCAGGTCATCCATAAAATTCAGTGTTTCAATCCATTTCTCTCCAGGGGTCCGTTCTGGCGAACTGGGGGAGTATTGTAATCTGCAGCTAACACGTGAATGATGTTTTTCCGATCATTTAATGGGAATTTTGATCTGATTTGCCACATTGCAAAATGTGGAGCAGGTTTCAAAAAGTCAAAGTTTATTTATTAGTCACGAGTAGGCTTACATTAACACTGCAATGAAGTTGCTGTGAAAATCCCCGAGTCACCACACTCCGGTGCCTGTTCAGGTACACCGAGGGAGAATTTATCATAGTCAATGCACCTAACCAACAGGTCTTTTGGACTGTGGGAGGAAACCGGAGCACCCAGAGGAAATCCACGCAGACATGGGGTACAATGTGCAAACTGCACACAGTGACCCAAGGTGGGAATCGAACCCAGGTCCCTGGCGCTATGAGGCAGCAGTGCCAACCTCTGTGCTGCCAGGAAATCAGAAAATGATGCTATTTTTGTTATCAAGTTGTGTAAAACTTTAACCAAAAGAGAAAATGGCAGTCATCTGGACTTAATGTCAGCTCTTTTCTCTCCTTACTGATGCTGCCAGACCTGCTGAGATTTTCCAGCATTTTCTCTTTTGGTTTCAGATTCCAGCATCAGCAATAACTTGTGTTTATGCATTGTATAAAACTTTGCTGACTTTTAGTCTTGTCTTTCTTTGAACAACTAGGAGTTTGCTCAAATTGGTTGACATGTGATTACCAGATAAGCTCTCAGTATGTTGCATCAAAATATTTGTGTAATCCAAAAAGCAATCAGTCAAGCCTCTCTGCATCGCTGTGGATAGACTTCCAAGATTCTATTCCTTGTCCTCAAGTCTCTCTAACTGATATCCATTCGATGCACTTGCTTCAAATCTGCCCTGATCTCCATTATTGTTGAAGACAGAAATTCTCATCTTCTACATCTCTTCCCTCAGGAGTTCTCTCCCCTAAACCCACTTCACATCAAAGAAATTTTGCAACTTTGATCAAGCCTTTTTATTCTTCCCACCAGCAAGCACCTTTCTATCTCCTACCTGTACTATTCATCATAGAATCCCTGCAGCACAGAAGGAGGCCATTTGGCCCACCCAGCCTGCACCAACAGTAATCCCATTTATCTACCCTGCCAGTCATCTTTTCCAAATATATCACAGCTTGGTATGTCTGCTGCTCTGAGCGAGGCTGCAAGAAACTACAAAGGGTTGTGAATGTAGCCTAGTCCATCATCAAATCAGCCTCTTATCCATTGACTGTATTAACATGTCCTACTGTCTCAGAAAAGCAACTGGCATAATTGAGGACCACTTGACATGCTGTCTTCCATCTTATTCCATCAGGACAAAGATACAAAAGTCAGGGATCACAGAATCTGATTCAAGAACAGTTCCTTTCCTGCTGCCATCAGACTTTTGAATGGAACTATCATACATTAAGCTGATCCCTTCTCTATATCCCAGCTGGGACTGTTACATTATATTCTGCACCTTCTCCTTTCCTTCTCCCCACGTTCTCTACGAATGCCATACTTTTTCTGTATAGCCGCAAGAAATGGTTTAATGGTCATCAGTCGATACTTAATTCTGGATTTTTAAAAATCTTGAATTCAAATTCCACCATCTGCCACGGTGGGATTCGAGCCCAGGTCCCCAGAGTAAATATTGAAGAGGGCTGTCAATACAGAGGGCAGAATTTTCCCATCCCACCTGCCATGGGGATCATGGCGGATGGAGGTGGGGGAGAGGCAGACCATGGAAAGGTCTGTTGACCTCGGGTGGAAATTTTCCGGTTTTGGGGTTATCGTGGCCAGAAAACTCTGCCCATCAATTCCCTCCATATCATTGGTTCGCACATTAGTTACATCTGTTACTCTCACTGGAACCAAGTTGTCCAATAACTATGTTGGTACTTGGTATGGAGGGAAAAGTGGGAACTGGTGGAAAGTTGAGTGCAGAGGCAGTTAGATCCCTTGATGTTTCTCAGAAACAGCTGAGTTATTTTGCCTATTATCTTTCCAAAGAGAGAATACCAACTCTGGGCAGGAGGGAGAAACTATCTGGATTTAAATAATCAATGCTTGTAAGATACCAAGCTTGTTTGAGTGTAATTTTTAAGGCCATAATCAACACAGTCTATGTACTAAGGTTTATGTTCATGTATTGGCATAATGGGTGGAATTTTGCGAGAGAATTTCTAAGTGTCCAGCTAGCACGAAAATGGGAGATTTCCAAATCTGTTTTTTTTTTTCAGATGAGTTTTTACTCCCAGTCTTATGCACTTAGTGTATGAAAAAGTGGGCTATATTGTTTCTAGCGACTGGAGGCAGTGCGTAGGGCTCAACTCACTAGCCAGCCTGATCAGACAACAGAAGGAACTATTGCGCATGTGCAGACCTTGGCCTGACAGAGAGAGAGAGAGCACCGTCAGGCCTCTGCTGCTGTAGCCAGCTTCAACCCAAATCCAGACTCCTGCAATCATGAGTGCCCTCGGTGGATCCCATTGTCCCACACCACTCAAAAATATAGCCCCCACCACCCAGACTGATCATGCCCTACCCGCCCCTCCCCAGATTGTAAGCAGAATGACACACCTCCTCCCCTTCCTGATCAGGCAGTCTAACATGGCCCTGTCCCCTTCATACCATTCCTTGGCACTCCTTCGTGGGCTATGCCAAGGTCCCCTGCAGGTATTGCCAAAGTGCCTGGACCTCTTAGGCAAAGAGATATTGAACTGTGTATAACTCTCATGGGGTGACCCACTTTCAAGCATTCAACTTTACTGCTGGCTGAAATGAGGGGATGAATTTATTTACCCTGAAATTGTGCCTAATTATTCATCTGTGTCATTCACTTCAAGCATTTCTGTTTGGAATTCTTTTCAGTTTGAGCATTTAAGGTATTTGGCAAGAAACATTGAGAATATTTTTATGCGGCAAGTTGTTAGGCTATGGAACGCCAAGGCCCAAAAGAGTGGTGAAAGCAGGTCCTTTTTTAATCATGTTTTAAAGGGAATTGGCGTTTTGTTTTATTCATGGGATGTCGCTGGTAAGGCCTGTGTCAGTTGCCTTTGAACTGAATGGTTGAGGGCAATTAAAAGTCAACTACATTGCTGTGGTCAGGAATCGCATGAAGGCCAGATCGGTTAAAGATGGCAGATTTCCTTCCCTAAAGGGCATTAGTAAACCAGGTGGGATTTTATGACAATCGTCACGGTACGGTGACACAGGGGTCAGCACTGCTGCCTCACAGTCCCAGTGTTCAGCCAGCCAGCCTGAACAGACAGCAGAAGAAGCTATTGTGCAAGTGCAGACCTAGGCCTGACAGAGAGAGCTGTTCAATTTTGGCCTGTGTGGAGTTTGCACATTCTTCCCATGTCTGTGTGGGTTTTCTCCCACAGTCCAAATTTAGGTTGAGTGGCTATAGTAAATTGCTGCTTAATGTCAGAGGGATTAGCAGGGTAAACATGTGGGGGTTACTAGAATAGGGAGTGGGTGGGATTGTTGTTGGTGCAGACTTGATGGGCTGAATGGCCACCTTCTGCACTGTAGAGATTCTATGACAATGGCTTCATGTCATTATTAGATTTTTATTGAATTTTTATTTTGCTGTGATGGGCTTTGAACCCGGGATCCCAGAGCATTACGCTGGGTCTCTGGATTACTAGTCGAGCAACAACGCTACTATGCCACTGCCTCCTTCTGAATACCTGACAGTCAGGCAGTCCTCAAGGTAATGTAGGGAGAAGAAAACATGTGGGACTGATTGAATATCTCATTCCAAGTGTTGATCCCTGCATGATGGGTTAAATGGCTTCATTTAGTGCTGGAAAGTACTGTGATCTCATAATAGCATTAAGAACTTCCAGAACGAACCAGATGCAGAATTTTTATTTTCTACTGGCTCGCAGGAGGCATAAAACTGGATTCCTGTTTGAGTGTGTGAATTCATGGCACTAATTTAATATGTATCAAATTAATTAATTCTGAATAAGAATGGCACGCAGCAAATGTCTGCAACACCCAATATTCTTTGCTTCCATTACGTGCAAGAGTTTGCTCTTTGCTTCACTCTGAAGTCATTTATTAATGTTGTGGGTGTAACGTTTAGTGGTGGTTTTTAAAACAGGAAGCTGCCGTTTCCGACTCTCAGTTGTCAAGGTGGGAAACCTGAAAACACATTTATTCCTCAAGTGAGTGATGTGTTTATGTTAAAAGTTCTTTTCTGACCAGGTCAACTGGAGCACACTTGTATCAACGCACCTCACAACCTTTGTTTCTGTACATTATTTACTAATTAACTCCACTACCACTGGATGAAATCCAATCAGAATATTTCCTCTTGTGATTTCAGCTGTGGCCCAGTTGGTAATGCCCTCCCCTCCTTGGGTCAAGTTCCACTTCAAGACCTGCAATGCAAACTCTCAAAATTGACTCAAATAGTGATGAGTGCTTCATTTAGAACACAGTAGCATAGTACAGGCCCTTCAGCCCTCAGTGTTGTGCCGAGCTGTGTCCAATCCCAAGATCAAGCTATCCCCTCCCTATAATTCAGGAGTGCTCCACATGCCTATCCAATAACCGCTTGAAAGTTCCTAACTTGGCCGACTCCACTATCACAGCAGGTAGTCTATTCCACACCCCAACCACTGAGTAAAGAATCTACCTCAAGCATCTCTCCTATATCTCCCACATGAACTTTATAGTTATGCCCCCTAGTAACAGCTGCATCCACTCAAGGAAATAGTCTCTGCATCTGCATGTCCACTCTATCAATCCGTCTCCATCTGATAAACTTCTATTAAGTCATCTCTCATCCTTCTCCACTCCAAAGAAAAAAAAGCCCCAGCTCTCTCAACCTTTCCTCAATGCCTACCCTCCAAACCAGGCAGCATCCTGGTAAATCTCCTCTGCATCCTCTCCAATGCTTCCACATCCTTATAGCAAGGTGACCAGAACTGAACACAATATTCCAATTGTGGAATCACTAACATCCAGTACAGTTGCAGCATAACCCCACAGTTCTTAAACTCAACCCCCCCTGTTAATGAACACCAACACACTATAAGCCTTCTTCACAGCTCTATCCACTTCAGATTATCTATCTATTTCAGTCCTGTAAGTGAGGTTCTTTTTCCCCCTCCCCTTATAGGAGAAAGTGAGTTCCAGGTGAATCTGCTCATTGACACCAGCTACACAATCCTGGTGATTGTCTTTTTAAGGTCAAACCAAATAAACAAACTCAAACTAAATTAGGACAAAGTAAATGGGGCAACTCCCCAAAAGGGGTACAGAAACAAAAGTCCAAAGCAAACTTAACAAACATCAAATTAAAATGTAATTGTTTGGGTCAATAATGCACCCCATCCCCTGCAGGGCCCAATGAGCACAAAAGGCTTCAACTGCATCCATGGACACCTGGCCACAAACATAGCCACAGTAGAGGGGCAACTGTAATAAGTCCTTGGAAGTCCCTTCACCAAAATCCCTTTATTTAGAAGTCTAACAGCAGCATGCTTTCAGTTACAGGCTATACTCCGAGCCCCAGAGGGCCAGGCACTCCTGGTTAAATACAAAGCAAGAGGCTTCCTGATTGGCCCATCAATTTGGCCCTTAATCAGGGAGTTCATATTCTAACAGGCCCACCTCTATTGCCTGATTAAAGTCATTACATAAACAAAACTCAGGTGGCTGTGAAAAATCCAGTGGCACTATTTGAGGAAGAAAAGGGGATTCTCCCAAACGTCCCGGCCTTCAGCGAAAATCACTAAAACAGTGTCTGACCTGATATTTGTGGGATTTTTGCTGTGTTTGCTACGTTACCCTTCATGGGCAGAATCTTGCCTGATGGTGGGGTTTCCCCTCCTGCGCTCCAGCAGGTGAAAAGTCCCAGTCTATCCAGCCTCACCTTTAATACTCATAAGAACATAAGAAATAGGAGCAGGAGTAGGCCATCTAGCCCTTCGAGCCTGCCCGCCATTCAATAAGATCATGGCTGATCTGTCATGGCTCAGTTCCACATTCCCGCCCTCTCCCCATAACCCTTAATCCCGTCTCTTATCAAAAACCCATCAACCCGCGTCTTAAATATATTTAGCGAGGTAGCCTCCACCACTTCAATGGGCTATCAAGTCCTGGTAGCATCCTAGTAAATCTTTTCCGCACTCTTTCCAGTTTAATATCCTTTCTGTTGATAGGGTGGCCAGAACTGTAAATGGGGGTTGGGGGGAGGGGGGTTGTGTGGGGTGGTGGTGGCGTGCACAGGGGGAAGAATCTGAGACAATGCTGGAATACAGAACCAAAATCACTGGTGATTACTGCGTGTAATGGACATTAGTGTGACGGGATAACTGTTTCCATGGCAATTGTTTGTGTGTCTTATGTTTCAGCATCATCTCGTTAACTTTGAGCTGGAGAGTACTGATAACTAATAAATGTGTTTGTCATCTTCCCCATCTGGAGATGTGTTGGAGGTTTTCAAAATTATGATTTGATTTATTGTTGTCACAAGTATTATACAGTGAAAAGTATTGTGCGCTACACAGACAAAGCACACCGTTCATCGGGAAGGAAACGAGAGAATGCAGAATGTAGTGTTAACAGTCATTATTAGGGTGCAGGGAAAGATCAATTTAATGAGAGGTAGGTCCATTCAAATGTCTGACAGCAGCAGGGAAGAAACTGTTCTTGAGTCGGTTGGTACGTGACTTCAGGCTTCTGTATCTTTTTCCTGACAAATAGGTGGGAGAGAGAATGTTCAGGGTGCGTGGGGTCCTTAATTATACGGGTTGCTTTGCTGATGCAGTGGGACGTATAGACAGAGTCAATGGATGGGAGGCTGATTTGAATGATGGACTCATTAAAGAACACTGAATATGTGAGTTGGGACATCTTGCTAAAGTTGTGCAAGACATTGGTAAGGCCACGCTTGGAATGCTGTGTGCAATTCTGGTCACCCTGTTATAGAAAGGATATCATTAAACTAGAAAGAGTTTGCAGAAAAGATTTACAAGGATGTTACCATGACTTGATGGAGTGAGTTATAAGGAGAGGCTGAATAGAGTGAGACTTTTTTTCTCTGGAGTGTAGGAGGCTGAGGGGTGACTTTTTAGAGATCTATAAAATAATGAGGGCATAGATCAGTTAGATAGTCAACATCTTTCCCTAAAGGTAGGAGAGTCTAAAACTAGAGGGCATAGGCTGAAGGTGAGAAGGGGGAGATACAAAAATGTCCAGAGGGGCAATTTTTTCACAGAAGGTGGTGAGTGCCTGGAACAAGCTGCCAGAGGTACAATTTTATCTTTCAAAAAGCATTTAGCTTGTTACATGGATACGATGGGTATGGAGGGATATGGGCCAAAGGTGGGCAATTGGGATTAGCTTAGGAGTTTAAAAAAAATAAGGGCGGCATGGACAAGTTGGGCTGAAGGGCCTGTTTCCATGCTGTAAACCTCTGACTCTGACTTGGCTACATTCATGACCTTTTTGTAGTTCCTTGCGGTCTTGGGCAGAGCAGATAATTTCGGGTCGATGAGGTCTGGTGTCTCCACGGTCCTAAGGATCACCAAATCTGTAAGAGATTGAATCTGAGCATTGTTGGAGAGTTTAAAAGAGTTAGAAAGGAGTTTTAGAAGCACAGAATTCGAAGGTATGCTGAGCACAGCTTGCAAGAAGTCGCCATACTCCAGCGCCATCTCCGGCACCCGTCATGAGGGGCCCGGGCAGCGGAAAACATCCCTATTGACGGGAGGGCCAAAAAGGAGAGGGCACGTATTTAAAATAATTGGCAAAAGAAGTCATGGAGACGTGAGAAGCAGCTGTTCTAATGGGGTGACTGGTTAAGATATGGAAAAGAGCTGCCAGAGTGTTGGAGGCTCATCCAGTCACATTGGGAAGTGATGGCTTAGTGGTATTATCACAAGACTATTAATCCAGAAACTCAGCGAATGTTCTGGGGACCTGGGTTCGAATCCCGCCTCAGCAGCTATTGAAATTTGAATTCAATGAAAAGTACCTGGAACTAAGAATCTACTGATGACCGCAAAACCATTGCCAATTATTGGGGGGAAAAAAATCATCTGGTTCACTAGGGGAGGAAATCTCACCTGGGTCTGGCCTACATGTGACGCCAGAGCCGCAGCCATGTGTTTGGCTCCTGACTGCCTTCCAAACCCAACTAGGTATGGGTAATAAATGCTGGCTAGTCGGTGACCTCCAAGTCCCACAAATGAATTGAAAAAAAAAGTCCAAGCATTCGAGGAGTGGGGGGAGTTCAATTATTATCTGGATGGACAGAATGTGCAGTGTCACCAAGAGAAGGCAGCGGTGTGGCATTTAGTGTATCGTTTATTTGGCGAGTTGGAGCAGGCATGACTGACTGGCCACAGCAGAGAATGTGGCCATTCTACGATTATGTAATTTTAGGGTTAACTTTTTGTGGGGGAGGATATTACAATTCCTTGTTGATTTACAAAGTGCTTTTCCAATCTATATCACAATCACTTTTAAAAATAAAGTTAGCGCTGATTTCCCTCCAGCAAAGTTCCTGTTGCTGCTGTGTCATTCTTGCTGTTTGGCTGTGTTTACAGCTTGCTTGTATTTCCAGCTTTTCCTTCCAATCTGAAGTGTACAATCGCCTCATTATAACACTCAGCAGACATCCCTCACTCCACAGATCTGCGGTCTGACCTGTTGACCTGCAGGGGAGGGAAAAAATGGTGACCGTGTCCATAAATTAATCCAGATTGACACTCTACTTAGAAAACATACCAAAATATTTTTCATAAAACTCCACGGGTAACATAGTTTTCAAAAAAAAACTAGGCTATTCAGGAGTGTCAACCGAGTGTCACTGGACTGGTAATCCAGGACCAAATCCAGGAACCTGGGTTCAAATCCCACCACAGCAGATTTGAATTCAGTAAAACAATCTGGAATTAAGAATCTGCTGATGACCATGAAATCATTGTCTGTTGTCATTATCTGGTTCACTAGTGCTCTTGAAGAAAGGAAATCTGCCACCCTCATCTGTCTGGCCTATATGGGACTCCAGAGCCACAGCGATGTGGTTGACTCTCAACTGCCCTCTGAAATGGAGGGAAGTTAGGGATGGGCAATAAATGCTGGCCCAGCCAGTGACGCCCATGTCCCCTGAGTGAATTTTAAAAGAAGATTGAAAATGCTGGAAATACTCAGCAGGTCAACCAGCATCCATAAAGGGTGAAACAGAATTAAATTTCAACATCTGCAACCTTGCAATAGAATATTGGAAAAAGCTAAGAGATGTAACTGATTTTAAGTAAGTACAGAGTTTTTTTGCTTCCAATACTGAAGTTACAAAACACGTTTTAACGACAAAATGTGGTAGATATGGAAATTTCATCAAATGCTAGATCACTTGTTAATTTTAAATCTGAGATTGACAGATTTTTGTTCACCATGATTCTTAAGGGATATGAAAGAAAGGGAATCGTGTTGAATGGCCAACAGTCTCAATGGACAAAAGGCCATGGGCCTTTTTCCTTGAGGCCCAGCCCTGCAGGAAAGGGAAGAAAATTTATTTTTTTTCTTTTCTATTCATGGGATATAGGTATCACTGGCTGGCCAGCATTTATTACCCATCCCTAGTTTCCCTTGAACTGAGCAACTTGCTGGATCATTTTGGAGGGCATTTGATAATCAACCACATCACTGTGGCTCCAGAGTCACCTGCAGGCCAGACCAATTAAGGCTGGCAGATTTCCTTCTTGAAGGACATTAGTGAGCAAGATGGGGTTTTCCAACAATCGACAATTGTTTCCTGGTCATCAGTTGACTCTTAATTCCAGATATTTTTTACTGAATTCAAATTCCACCATTTACCGTGGTGTAATTCAAACCCAAATCCCCAGAACATTAATTGAGTTTCTGGATTAATAGTCTTGCGATAATACCAGCAACTGGGATGAAATGTTTCTGGAATCAAGTTCTCTCACCTTTTGATGTTCCGTTTTGAGTATTTTAGATTGTCTAAATTTACCTGTCCCAGCATGAACCATCACTGCTTCCCTTTACACCAATCTAAATTCCTTACTTTTTATACTCATTCATGGGTCATGGGCATCGCTGGCTGGCCAGCATTTATTGCCCATCCCTAGTTGCCCTTGAAGGTTGTGACGTGTCACCTTCTTGAATCGCTGCAGTCTATGTGGTGTGGGTTGACCCACAATGTCGTTAGGGAGGGAATTTCAGGAATTTGACCCAACGACTGCTAAGGAACAGTGATATATTTCCAAGTCAGGACGGTAAGTGGCTTGGAGGAGGACTTGTAGGTGGTGGCCTTCCCGTGTATCTGCTGCCCTTGTCCTCCTAGATGAAGTGGTCATGGGTTTGGAAGGTGCTGCCTAAGGATCTTCGGTGAACTGCTGCACCTTCAGCACCACCTCAATTATAAGCCAAAAGCAAAACACTGTGGATGTTGGAAATCTGAAATAAAAACTGACAATGTCGGAAAAACCTCCGTAGGTCTGGCAGAGTCTGTGAAGAGAAAAACAGTTAATATTTCAGATCCATTTGTCTTTTCGTCAGCACTCAATTAAAATCTAATGTTCACCCTGTGCACTTCCTAATCTTATTACAAGTATTAGGTTTCCCAGCTATAGAACTCTGTTTACCTGATCCTTTGCTTCGCAACCTGCAAACAAAATCCACAGATTAATTAAAATGCAACATTTATATTGGTGTGAATATTTAACGGTCCTTGTGGAATAGGTTACTTTTGGTAGGGAAGATAATAATGTCCCATGTTCTGTAATGCAGGCAAATTTACATGAGGGTTGTCATCAAGAATGAATTGTTGTTCTGTCCCCTTCCTTAATAGAACCATAGAAAAATTACAGCCCAGAAACAGGCCCTTTGACCCTTCTTGTCTGTGCTGAACCTTTTTTTTTGCCTAGTCCCACTGACCTGCACTTGGACCATATCCCTCCACATCCCTCTCATCCAAGAACCCGTCCAAGTTTTTCTTAAATGTTAAAAGTGACCCCGCATTTATCACTTTATCCGCCAGCTCATTCCACCCTCTCACCACTCTCTGCATGAAGAAGCCCCTCACTAATATTCCCTTTTAGACTTTTCTCCTTTCACCCTTAACCCATGTGCTCTGGTTTTTTTTCTCCCCTGGCCTCAGTGGAAAAAGCCTGCTTGCCTTCACTCTATCTATACCCATCAAAATCTTATACACCTCTATCAAATCTCCCCTCATTCATACATTCATAATGTAGTCTCTTGCAGTCTACACATAGCTGAGCACAGTGTAAATTATACTCAATTGAGATAATAGTTTCAAGCTACACCCAACTAAACTATAATGAGGCAGCATGGTGGCACAGTGATTAGCATTGCTGCCTCAAGGTGCCAGGTGCCCGGGTTTGATTCCAGCCTTGGGCGACTGTGTGGAGCTTGCATGTTCTTGCCATGTCTGCATGGGTTTCCTCCCACACTCCAAAGGCATGCAGGTTAGGTGGATTGGCTGTGCTAAATTGCCCCTTAGTGTCCCAAGATGTGTAGGTTATGGGGATTAGTGAGGTAAATCCTTGGAGTTATGGGAATATGATTTGAGTAATATACTTCGGAGAGTCAGTGCAGACTCGATGGGCCAAATGGCTTCCTTCTGCACTGTAGGAGTTCTACAAACAGTTTAGTTTGATGTTGTAATGCATTTTTTAAAAATGGTCACTTCCAAATCCTGTCAATTAAATTTTACCAGGAAATATATCCAAATGGGCATCTCCTCCTCCTCCTCCTCAGTGACTAAAACACATCAAATTCTCATGATTACTTCTGGGTCATACGACATGTGAAAAGCTCCAAGGTTCATTCCCAACTTGCTGTCGTACTTAAATCTGTTCGTGAAGAAAGACATCACTTTGCAGACGTTCTGAATAGCACTGGATATCAGTGTGTATTGAATTCAGTTCATTTTCACCGTGGGACCTCAATCTGTATCAGACACAGATGAGTGCGTTGGCTCTGAACATTGTTAAGGGCTCAAAGTGTAATGCGTTTGGATGGTTTCAACGAGTACCCAGCTGATATCGGTGTTATAATTGTTCTCTGCTCTGACACATGGGTCCTGATGTAAGCGTAACTCAAAGAAGCTATTAGCATAGGGGGAAAAGTAAAATGTGGATATAATGCTATCCTTCTGAGGGCAAAACTGAGTCAGATGATCTGGATAATGCAGAGCTATCAAATTATGTTTGATCTGCACTCTCTGACACAGCCTGATGTTATTCATGTTAGATTGTTCCATCGCCAGGATAGTTAGTGCTTGCCTTGCAGAAAGCATACGCTGCCTCTCTAATAAAATGAAACGCTGGATGATCCAAAGCTTTTCCTGATGTGAATTAGCCTAGTTTGAAGTACACTATACTTGCAATGGGAGTGCAGCAATTATCCAAATAGAATCTCTAGTCAATGGGGGGAGTGCAGAAGAATAACATTTGGAATGACTTGTGGAAATTAGAGTCAGATGTTTACAACATGGAAACTGGCCCTTTGGTCCAACTTGTCTATGGCATCATTTTTTTTTTAAACCACTAAGCTAGTCCCAATTGTCCATGTTTGGCTCATATCCCTCTATATCCATCTTACC
This sequence comes from Carcharhinus amblyrhynchos, assembly GCF_965287045.1. Taxonomy (NCBI): domain Eukaryota; kingdom Metazoa; phylum Chordata; class Chondrichthyes; order Carcharhiniformes; family Carcharhinidae; genus Carcharhinus; species Carcharhinus amblyrhynchos. The sequence goes on from NC_137334.1 coordinate 85,979,691, forward strand.
CATGTAGCTGAATGCTTTTTAAAAGACAAAATTGTATCCACCACCACTACTACTACCTCTGGCAGCTTGTTCCAGACACTCACCACCCTCTACGTGGAAAAACTTGCCCCTCTGGACCCTTTTCTATCTCTCCCTTTCACTTAAACCTATGCCCTCTAGTTTTAGTCTCCCCTACCTTTGGGAAAAGATGTTGATTATCTAGCTGATCTATGCATCTAATTGCTTTATAGACCTCTATAAGATCACCCGTCAGCCTTTCCTGCTCCAGGGAAGAAAGCCCCAGTCTATGCAGCCTCTCCGTATAACTCAAAAACTATCAAGCCCCGGTAGCATCCTAGTAAAACTTAACTTGGTGTTAAATAGTTCTGGGACCCAGAATTCTGGTCCCGGTTAAGACCGAAGCATTGAGGGTGAGGAAGTGGAAACCTGGGTCTACCAGCATTCTATCTTGAGCTTTTTTTTTCTGATCTCCCTTTCCCAATGCAATGGGGGTCGATCGCCTTTTTTTATTCTTCAAATGTTGCTGGTTCCACTGGCTGGGCCAGCATTTGTTGCGCATCCCTGAATGTCCTTGAACTGAGTGGCTTGCTTGGCAATTCCTGGGGACATCTTGAGAGTCAACCATATTGCTCTCGATCTGGAGACTCATATGGGTCAGGCCAGCTAAGGATGGCAGCTTTCCCTGGAAATCAATAATTTCCAGGTTTATTAATTGAATTAAAATTCAATTTACCAATTAATTCCCATCAGCTGCCAATCCCTAGCTGAGGCAGCACGATGGCACAGCGGCTAGCACTGCTGCTCCTCAGCGCCAGGGACCCAGTTTCAATTCTGGCCTCGGGTCACTGTCTGTGTGGAATTTGCATGTTCTCCCCGTGTCTACACGGGTTTTCCCTGGGTGCTCTGGCTTCCTTCCACACCAAGATCTGCAGGTTAGGCGGGTTGGCCCTTAATTATTTGCCTGTTAAGAGTCAGGAGGATGAGCAGGGTAAATGCATGGGGTTATGGGTTAAGGCCTGGATGGGTTGTCGGTGCAGACTCGATGGGCTAAATGGCCTCCTTCTGCACTGTAAGGATTCTATTGAAACCACGTCCCCAGAGCATTACCCTGGGCCTCAGAGCATTATCGACCTGAGCCGAGGGGAACACTATCACTACACCATCTTTCCCATGGCTGAATATACGTGCAGAACAGTCTATGTATATCTCTTGCTTGTTCAGTAAAAAGCAGGAAACTGTGAAAAGCAACCTGCCCCTAATTAATTATGATGCTAAGACCGTGTTAACATTATCTGGCAATATTTCCGTGGGAAACCTAAATCCCACAACGCAACTTATTGAAAAGAAGTTAGATAATAAAAAAATGCTTAACCTGCGTGAGAGCGAACTTCTTGCAATAATGAGGAAACTGTGATTAACATTGTTTTCATCTCATGTTTATTGACGTCAGCGAAGAGAAAGTGTTTTACTTGGGATAGGAACCGAGGTGTATAAATGTGTATTATAAGACATAGGAGCAGAATTAGGCCACTCGGCCCGACGAGTCTGCCCTGCCATTCAACCATGGCTGATTCTTTTTTTTCCTCTCATCCCCATTCTCCTGCCTTTTCCCCATAACCCCTGATCCCTTTATCAATCAAGAACCTATCTATCTCTGTCTTGAAGACACTCAATGACCTGGCCTCCAGAGCCTTCTGTGGCAAAGCATTCCACAGATTCACCACTCTCCGGCTGTAGACATTCCTCGTCATCTCTGTTTTAAAGGAGCGTCCCTTTAGCCTGAGGTTGTGCCCTCTGGTTCTAGTTTTACCTGCTAGAGGAAGCATCCTCTCCACATCCGTACCCATATTGTCATTCCCATCTATATACTTTATACTTTTAAGCTGAAGTGTCTCTAAGACCAGGAAGAGGTTGGACTGAAAAACACACAGATATAGAATTGATTGAATGCTGCACAATGACAGCGAGTTTGGCAGTTTAGGTGTATCTGTGGTGGGGGTGGCGTCAGACAGATCTCCGGTGGGGGGGGGAAACAGGGGGGTCTGCTGCCACTCTGCGGGTGATCGGTGTGGGCGAGGGGGTGGTCGGTCTGGGTAGTCGGGGGAGGGGGGTGTGGATAAGGGAGACAGTGCTGTGTGTGTGTGTGCACCATCGCTCCTGGGCCGCTTTCTGCGGCCTGCGAACGATCTGACACGGGCACGCTTTTTACATATTTTTCGAATAGCGCGTGCGCAGTTCAGAGCTTCAATCATTTTGGCTGCACTAAGCTCCACCCACAGTGCAAACTGGACTCTGTCTGCATGTCCGGCTGCCTCGGAAACGTAGCCAGCATAATCAAGGACCTTTTGCACCCCAGACGTACTCTCATCGGGGAAAAAGATACAAAAGTTTGAGGTCATATACCAACTGACTCAAAAATAGCTTCTTCCTGCTGACATCAGCCTTTTGAATGGATCTATCTTATATTAAGTTGCTCTTTTCCTACACCCTAGCTACAACTATAACACTACATTCTGCACTCTCTCCTTTCCTTCCCTGTGTATGGTATTCTTTGTCTGTACAGTGCACAAGAAGCAATATTTTTCACTGTGTACATGTGACAATAATAAATCCAATCAAAAGCCTGATCCTGCCATACCCCCACCCCTATATCCTTTGATCCCCTGACTGGGCCTTCCAAGAAAGGGAGGTGATGGGGAGCTCCCATCAGTTCGTTGACCTGTGCGGGAATCTGCTCCTCATCTGAAGTGAATTTTACCCATCATTTTTAAAGTGTATGGGGGTGCCTAAAAGCAGATTTCCAAGTCAGATTTGCATTATGCCCAGATTCAGCGCTTGGAATGAAAATGGTAAAATCAGGCCCATTGTCTCTCATTTGAGCTTTAAAAATGATGGGTAAAATTTACTTCAGATGAGGAGCAGGTTCCCGCACAGGTCAATGAACTGATGGGAGCTTCCCATCACCTCCCTTTGTTGGAAGGCCCAGTCAGGGGATCAAAGGATGGGGGGGCGGGGGGTGAGGTCAGGCTTTTGATTGGATTTATTATTGTCACATGTACACAGTGAAAAATATTGCTGCTTGTGCGCTGTACAGACAAAGAATACCATACATAAGGAAGGAAAGGAGAGAGTGCAGAATGTAGTGTTATAGTTGTAGCTAGGGTGTAGGAAAAGAGCAACTTAATATAAGATAAATCCATTCAAAAGGCTGATGACAGCAGGAAGAAGCTATTTTTGAGTCAGTTGGTATGCAACCTCAAACTTTTGTATCTTTTTCCAATGAGAGTATGTCTGGGGTGCAAAAGGTCCTTGATTATGCTGGCTACTTTTCTGAGGCAGCCGGACATGCAGACAGAGTCAACATGATAGACTATTGAGTTAGATAATTAGCCATGATCAGAATGAATGGTGGAGCAGACTCAAAGGGCCAAATGGCCTTTTCCTGCTCCTATTCTCTCTGTTTCTATGTCTATGTTAAGTGATCAGCAGCACGCCTTCCCAGAATTGAGGATGCAAGGATGGAAATCCCATCCCAACCAAGACAGGCAATGGCTCTTGGCAACCTAAGTTTTAAAGTTAGTTTTGCAGCGTTAATATAAACTACTTGTGACATTAATAAACAGTGAAAATCCCCCAGTTGCTACACTTCAGCACCTGTTCAGGTACACTGAATTTAGCATGACTAATGCATCTAATCAGCACGTCTTTCAAACTGTGGGAAGAAACCCAAGCAGACCTGAGAGAACGTGCAGACTGTGCATAGACAATGATCCAAGCTGGGAATCAAACCCAAGTCCCTTGCGGTGTGAAGCAACGCTGCTAACTACTGCATCACCATCTGCTTTTATGAAGTTGGGTCCCTCCGCACCCACGTGAGTGTCTGAGCCTCAAGTAGATACGATGATGCTTGCTATTGACTCCCTGAATAGCGAACGTTCTCCCTGCCACTGATCGAACACAAGCAGCAGTGAGATAAGGCTGTTAATGGGCAATTAAATTGGTGGGGAGGGTGGCAGGATGCCCATCCAAGTGCCTTCCCAGTCCAGTGCTAATCGAGCCAGAGGTGGTGGGGTCCCACCTGGTTCAAGGCTCCTTCACCTCCAAACTGTCCTTGACAGAGGGCATTAATTTCACCACATATCTCAGCTCCCCATACCCCCTCCACAATATTGGCCCCATCTCCTCTTGGGGACGTGAATATGGTGAGAGGAATTTGTACCAATCATTATTTCCAATGTGAAAGTGAATTTGAAAGGAACAACCTTCACTGAGTACTTTTTTAAAAATTAATTAATGAGACACGGTTGGCCAGCATTTATTGCCCATCCCTAGTTGCCTGAGGGCAGTTGAGAGTCAACCACATTGCTGTGACTCTGAAGTCACATGTAGACCAGACCAGGTAAGTACAGTAGATTTCCTTCCCTAAAGGATGTCAGTAAACCAATGGGTTTTTCCGACAATTGACAATGGTTTCATGGTCATTGGATTCTTAATTCCAGATTTTTACTGAATTTAAATTCCTCCATCTGCTGTGGTGGGATTTGAACCCGGGTCCTGAGAACATTAGCTTAGTTTCTGGATTAATATCTAGCGATAATACCACTAGACCATTGTCTCCCCTAAATATTGGCAGGTAAACTTCAAACATTCTAAACTGTCCAATTTCCAGCATTTGGTTAGATGCTTTGGAACCTCAGCAAAACTGGCGGAAAGGTTTTTAAAAATTATCTGAAAAAGACCCAGTTGTTATCAAATGGATGTACTGAGAAAAGAGGTTTTGCACACTTACTGGTAAACTTATCAATGTTTAGATTCCTTATGTTGCTTTAAAAATTCAAATTGAACTTACAAAACCTCTATGCAAAATGGGACCTACCTAACCTGGTCCTTCCCATTCTAACATTTTGTCAAGTGGATCCAGTACTTTAACTGCAACTTTTCCTCATAACTTTCTTAATATATATTTTTCTTTAGGAAGAATTGGAACTCGATGCGTAGTGACTGCCCTACTCATAATAGCTAAGGATTCGCGCAGAGGAACTGAAACATGACAAATATCGAAAGCAAAATCTATGTAAACTCCAAATATCCCATGGTATTTTTAGAAGTGCCCTCTTAATATTTTCATTGCATATACCATTAAGTGAGAAGTGAATATGGTTTTACTGAAGACACTCATAAAGTTAGGGGACGTGATGGTCTAGCGGTATTATTGTCAGACTATTAATCCAGAAATTCAGTTAATGTTCTGGGGACCCAGGTTTGAATTCAATAAAAAGTAAAATCTACAATTAAGAAACTACTGATGATTAGTGAATCAGATGGGTTTTTCCAACAATTGGCAATGGTTTCATTGTCAATTGTTGGAAAAACCCATCTGGTTCACTAATGTCCTTTTAGGGAAGGAAATCTACCGTCCTTACCTGGTCTGGCCTACATGTGACTCCAAAGACACAACAATGTGGTTGACTCTCAACTGCCCACTGAAATGGCCTAGCAAGCTGCTCAGTTCAGGGCAACTGGGGATGGGCAATAAATGCTGGCCAGCCAGTGACAACCATGTCCCATGAATGAATTTAAAAAAAGAGTTGGGACATGTGAAGTCATGCCTCTGTTTCCACACATGGCATCTTTCTCCACCTTTTACTGAGCTACCAATTGGAGGCACTAAACAGGTCTTTTCCACTGGGAGATGAGAGCAAGTTCCTGAGATTGATGACGACTCTCATCAGAATATTTGTGTGACACCATGGCTAAGGCCTTTATTGAAGTGTTACACCTCACAGATATGGTACTGGAGGTGTGGACCTCATTGTCATACTGCCTCACCCCGTAGGCCTGTGGATGGCCTTTCTGTCATGCTGCAAATTGAAACCCCTAAGCAGGAAACATGATAACTGTGCAGGCTTGCTTGTTGGCTCCTGAGGGAGAGGGGTGGAGGAGGAGGTGTACTGTAAGTGACCCCCCACCTTGCAGCCAATCTCCACTGCCCCCTCCACCTTGCATGCTACCTATCCAAGTATCATGCGCCTTTGCCTGGGATCTCCTGACAAGACTGGGCCTTGAGTGTGTATTATACTGGCAGCAGCCACCAGCTCCCAGTGGCGCTGTTGCTCAATACAGCTGCTGACCTCTGAATGTCATGATGTAGATGTGCCGGCGTTGGACTGGGGTAAACACAGTAAAAAGTCTGACAACACCAGGTTTTAGTCCAACCGATTTATTTGATAGTAAACTCACAAGCTTTTGAGGGGACTCCCTCTTTGTCAGGTGAATGGAGAGTTCCAGGGGAATTAGGCCCAACTTGCCCATGCTCTCTTTCTTCTTTTAAAACCCCTAAGCTAATCCTAATTGCCCTGAATGTTCCAGGGGACTCCGGGCAGGACCTCCACTCTGTGGTCCTTAATCTTTTCAGCAGCAGTCTTTGTCCTGGATTACACGCCCCTGTGGCATTTAATGTGTCACAAGAATTCTCATTGGCTCTTCAGTGGTGAACAAGTCTTTCATTAAATACCATCCAAGGGCTATAAATTAGTAACACACTGAACTATGCATTTTGTTCGAACTTCATGTTCAAAAATGATGCCCAGACTTCAAAAACATGTTACGTTAATAGGGATTTAGACAAGAGTTGACATAGACATAGAATCCTGACAGTGCAGAAGGAGGCCATTTGGCCTATTGAATCTGCACCAAACACAATCCCACCCAGGTCCTATTCTCATAACCCAACACTTACCCTGCTAATCACCTGACACCAGGGTACATTTAGCATGGCCAACCAACCTAATCTACACACCTTTGGACAGTGGAGGAAACCAGAGCACCTGGAGGAAACTCATGCAGACACTAGGAGAACATGCAAACTCCACACGGACAGTGATTGGAGGCCAGAGTTGAACACAGGTCCCTGGCGCTGAGGCAGCGTAATGCCCCAAAAGTCGACTCCTGTGAGCCCTCAACCTTTGAATGTCTCACCAAACAACGACTAGCGGTCCAACATGCCATCCTTTGCGCCACAGAGTTAATTTTGGAACTCATTTGTATATTCCATCAGAAAATGAATATTGTATGAATGTGTTCCCTCTAAGCTGCACAGTTGTGCATCAGTACGGAAATTGCCATGCAGCAAACACTCAAGATATGGTCCCTTTAAGATGCATGCATATGACGCCACGTGGCAATTTTAAAGGGACAGTGTGTTGTGATAAGCAGGCCATGCACAGTGAAGAGAAACTGGAGAGAAAATTTGACAATATGACCTTATTCATCTGGGATGGATGCCAGTGGGGGTGTTTGAGGGGTTGGGAAGGGAGGTGGGGGGGAATGGATGATGTGACTTTCTGGCATGACATCATGGAAGTAAAGATTTCCCAGACAATCCACTGAAGTTAAATGTAGAATGTCATTTAGTCGGGGTTTTGCTGGCTTGATTTGGGCTGGCATACCAAACATGGTGTGTATGGTGGTGGGACAAATTGGACGTTGCAGGAGTGGTGGAGGGGTCGCAGGGCTCCTGTCGATAGGTAAGTTTGTTTTTTAGGCAAGCTGGACCAAGTGTTCATCTTGACCCACAAACAGTGCAATAAAGACACTTTCATCCCAGCCCCGTTTGCCTGTCAGAATTGCGAAGACTAGAAATCCCAATCCCTGTATATTGAAAATAGAAGTGTTGCTAAACTGGAGGCAAGCGCCCAGCCAAAAAAGATCCGAGCGAGGAAGGAGAACTCGAGGTTCTTTTTTTTTGTCTCCATATGAAAAACATGTAGCTTATTGTGTGTTAGCTTTGTAAAACAAAGCAGCAACTCTACCCGCTGTGGGTAGCACAATACACCAGGCTGTCATAATCATGTCAAAGTATTTACTTGCAAAAGTGATGAAGTTGGAAATTTTCTGGAGGTGATCTGGCACAGGAGATTCGCAGAGCACTTGGTAACCTACCCATATGTCCTCCCCAACAACAGCTAGGTTTTAATTGCCCTCGGGTTGTTATTTATTGACAGCACTTAGTCTTCTGGGTCAGATCAGCCTCAAAATAACTCCACTTTGACAACACTGTGTTATATACACACTGTCATCAAACTGAATAATGACTGGCTGTAAACAGTACCACAAGTTCATAGAATCCCTAAAGTGTAGAAGGGGGCTGTTCAGCCCATTGTGTCATAGAGGTTTACAACATGGAAACAGGCCCTTCAGCCCAACTTGCCCATGCTCTCTTTCTTCTTTTAAAAACCCTAAGCTAATCCTAATTGCCCACATTTGGCCCATATCCCTCTATACCCATTGTACCCATGTAATTAAAGACAAAATTGTACCTGTCTCTACTACTACCTCTAGCATTTTGTTCCAGACACTCACCCACTCTGTGAAAATATTGCCCCTCTGGACGCTTCTATATCTCTCACCTTAAACCTATGCCTTCCAACTTTAGACTCCCGTACCTTTGGGAAAAGATATTGACTATCTAGCTGATCTATGCTCCTCAGTATTTTATAGACCTCTATAAGATCACCCCTCAGCCTCCTACACGCCGGAGAAAAAAGTCCCACTATATCCAACCTCTCCTTTATAGCTCAATCCATCAAGTCTCGGTAGCATTCTAGTAAATCTTTTCTGCATTCTTTCTAGTTTAATAATATCCTTTCTATAGTAGGGTGACCAGAATTGCACAGTGTTCCAAGTGTGGCCTTACCAATGTCTTGTACAATTTCAAGACATTCCAACTCCTGTATTCAATGTTCTGATTGATGAAACCAAGCATGTTGAATGCCTTCTTCATCACTCTATCCACCTGTGACTCCACTTTCAAGGAGCTATGAACATGTACTCCTAGATCTCTTTGTTCTGTAACTCTCTCCAAAGCCCTACCATTAACTGAGTAAATCCTGCCCTGGTTCAATCTACCAAAATGCATCACCTCACATTTGTCTAAGTTAAACTCCATCTGCCATTTGTCAGCCCACTGGCCCAATTGATCAAGATCCCATTGCAATTGGAGATAACTTTCTTCACTATCCACTATGCCACCGATCTTAGTATCATCCGCAAACTTACCAACCATGCCTCCTATATTCTCATCCAAATCATTAATATAAATGACAAATAACAGTGGATCTAGCACTGATCCCTGGGGCACACTGCTCTAGTTTGAAAAACAACTCTCTACAACCACCCTCTGGCTTCTGTCCAGAAGCCAATTTTGCATCCATTTAGATACTTCGCCCTGGATCCCATGAGATTTAACCTTATGCAACAATCAACAATGCAATACTTGGTCAGAGGCCTTGCTAAAGTCCATGTAGACAACACGTAGACAAAATCTATAAAAAAAAAACAGCAAATGATTATCTGAAATACACTGTCTGCAGGGATGGGTGGAAGATTTAGGAATGATTTTGAAAGAATATTGGATCTGTAGTCCAAAGAATAATGTAAATGTCTTTGGGGACAGAAGAGGGTGTGGGGCAGTGGAGTGGGATTAATTGTACAGCTGTTATAACAAGACATCACAGGCACAATGGACAGAGTGGCCTCCTTCAGTGGTACGTTCTCCCACAAATAGAAATTTCTCCGGAGATTGTGTTCTTCTTAAATTGCACACACGATTTGGAAACTGATTTCTTCCTTTTGTCTCTCACATTCCACCCACACCTTATCCAAGTAAATATCATTCTGTTTTGGTTCCAATCTCAAATTTTGTTGACTTCAGAACCAGAGACCAAGAATATTTTAAAAGAAAATTAATAGCCCAAGCACACAGAATGGTGGACAGTACAGTGGTCAGTGCTGCTTCACAGTGCCAGGAACCCAGGTTCAATTCAAGCCTTGGGTGACTGTGTGGAGTTTGTACGTTGTCCCCATAACTGCATGGGTTTCCTCAGGGTACATCGGTTCACTCCCACAGATGTGCAGGTTACGCAGATTGGCTATGCTACATTGCCTCCTATTGGTCTCTGGCTCTGAAGTCAACAAAATTTGAGATTAGAACCAAAATGGAATGATTTTTATTTGGATAAGGTGTGGGTAGAATGAAAGAGAAACGGAATAAATCAGTTCTCAAATCGTGTGTGTAATTTAAGAAAAACAGTTTCAGGACAGAATTCCATTTGTGGGAGAATATAGCACTGAAGGAGGCCACTCTGCCCATTGTGCTTGTGCTGCCTTGTTATAACAGTTGTATAATTAACCCCACTCCACTGCCCCACATTCCCTTCTGTCTCCAAAGACACTCTCATTACTCTTTGGAACAATATATCCAACATTCTTTCAAAATCACTCCTAAATCTTCCACCTATGCCTGCAGACAATGTATTTCAGATCATCACTTGCTGTTTTTTTTTAAAGATTTTTTTCATCCCTTTTCCTGGATTTATTTTCAATTGTTCTCAATTTCTGTTTAATAGGCTTTCTGCCAGTGGAAACCTGTCTCTCTCCATCACAGTATCCAAAACCCTTCATGATTTTGAATGTCTCTTTTAAGCCTCACGTTAACCAATTCTGCTGTTTGGACAACAGCAGCAATTTGCAGAAGGTGCTGAAAAAAGCCGGCAGGTCTGACAATATCTGTGGAGAGAGAAACCAAGTTAACGTTTTGAGTCGAGTGAAACCCTTCTTCCAAATAAAAGAATGGCGTGTAGGGTACAGGTCGAAAGCACTGGCCTCATTGGTTTTCCTAATATTTGAAGATGCCAGTGTTAGACTAGGATGGGCACGCCTCGTTAAAGTCCAACAGGTTTATTTGCTAGCACAAGCTCAGGTGAGTGACTCAACTGATGAAGGGGTAGCGCTCCGAAAGCTCATGCTACCAAATAAACCTGATGGACTTTAAGCTGGTGTGAGAGACTTCTTACTGTTCCCATTATGTAGTCGATGTAAATTACTGCCCATCCACAGGAGTTGGCTACTTGGCCTTTTGAGCCTGTTCTGCCATTCAAACAGATGATGACTGATCATTTCCCTCTTGCGCCATTCCCCGTATTCCTTGCCCTGAAAACAGTAGAAATTTGACAGCTCATCGAAACTGCACCAACCCATGTTAGGTTAGGTGGATTGTGCTAAATTGGTCTTTCGTTTCCAGAGTGGTGCAAGTTAGGTGGATTAACCGTGGTAAATGTGTGGGTTTATGGGAATAGGGGGAAGGAGAGGTGGGCCTGGGCAAGATGCTCTTTCGGAGGGTCAGTGCAGACTCATTGGGTTGAATGCCCCTTTCTGCGCTGTAGGGATTTTTTTTCCATGATGCTGGCTGAGAACTTTGGCTGTTCCATAATTTAGGCATCTATTTTCCCATCTTTTGTTGATGGGGTTACATGGATAAAGGTATCATTTTAGCAAGGTAACAAAGCTGCTAACTAAAGGACAGTCTGGCATTGTCTTAATTAACTGAGCTTCACTCCTATGTCAGCACAGAATGTTTGCCCTGACTGGCATTAAGTTTATTTCCATTCTGGATGCAACTAAAGTCTGGCTAATGGGTTCCTTTTATCTTTCTGGGGTCCTGGCTTCCAGTGTTAGAAAGTAGATAGAAAATGCTCATTTGAGTTTAAAATGACCCAGATCTAACCACCCACTTCACTAAGGCCATCCCCACCCAATATTTGGGGGCACATTCACATTCCAATTCCTGGAGATGAACAAATTTTCAAGGGCAGTGAGTGATCGACACTTTGCTTATTTGAAATATATCTGATGCCGTGGTAGCACCGGTATTGCCCAGGTCGTGCCTCGCAACTTAATTTATGTGCACCAAGAAAAGACGTTCCTCCTAGTGCCGCAGACCAGCATAATCCTCCAGGCAGAGGGGCTACCTGATTATTTGATTTTTGATTTGATTTATTGTTGTCACCTGTATTAACATTGTTTCTTGCACAGTATACGCTCAAGGCATACCGTTCACAGAGAAGGAAATTAAAGAATACAGAATGTAGTGTTACAGTCATAGCTAGTGTGTGGAGAAAGATCAAATTAATGCAAGGTAAATCCATTCAAAAGTCTGACAGCAGCAGGGAAAAAGCTGTTCTTGAGTCAGTTGGAGTATGACCTCAGGCTTTTGTATCTTTTTCCCAACAAAAGAAGGTGGAAGGGAGAATGTCCAGGGGACGTGGGGTCCTTAACTATGCTGGTTGCTTTGCTGAGGCAGCAGGAAGTGTAACCAGAAATGGTTTGAGTGATGGATTGGGCTACATTCATGCTATGTAAGTTGGACCCTTGGTTCCATTTCAGGCTGTACTTCATACAGAACACAGTTACTTTGCTATAATTTGGGTTGCTAACCCCCCACCATCCCAGAATTGTCCAAGAATGGAAGATTAATCATCTGGAAACTGCTACAAGCAAAGTCTGGTGCTTTGGAACCCCCTCAGTGCAGAAGGAGGCCATTCTGCACCTTTGTATCGTCTCGTCAACAGAGCACCTTACCAAGGCCCTATACCCATCACTCCACCTATTTACCCAACTAATCACCCCAGCCACACATCTTGAGGATTTAAGGGGAAATTTAGGATGGCCAATCCACCTAACCTGTTTGGGGCAGCACAGCGGTTAGCACCGCTACCTCATAGCACCAGGGATCCAGGTTCCATTCCAGCCTTGGTCACTGTCAGTGTGGAGTTTGCACTTTCTTCCTGTGTCTGCATGGGTTTCCTCCAGGTTCTCTGGTTTTCTCCCATACTCCAAAGATATGTAGGTTAGGTTGATTGGCCATGGAAAATTAGTGTCAGGCAGACTGGCAAAGAAGATATTTGGGATTACAGGGGTAGGGTCTGGATGGGATTGTGGTCAGTGCAGGTTCAGTGGGCCAAATTACCTCTTTCTGCACTGTAAGGATTCTATGATCTCTGGACTGTGGGAGGAAACCAGAGCACCTGGAGGAAACCCCATAGACGTGCGGAGAATGCGCAAACTCCACACAGACAGTGACCCAAGGCTGGAATCGAACCCGGGTTCCTGATGCTGCGAGGCAACAGTGCCAACCACTTTGCTGCCCTTCCTCAATTTCCCTTGAGCAACTCTGTTAATTTCTTATTGAAAGTGGGGTGAAAGGGAGCCTGCTGGATGATGTGCAGCCATTGGAGGATGAGAGGTCATGTGATGAGCCTTCAGGAAGGTATCCAACTACAATTGGCAACACTGACCTTAACAAACGTGCTTAGGAAATAGATGCCTTCATGATTTGATACTGGGGAGGTACACACAAATGAGAGGTGAGTGCTGAATTATAAATCTGTCCTAATAAAGTGGCCTTTAATTATCCTGGAGTGTTTAAGCCGTGACTGTACTTAACACCCCAGCACGTGCAGCCTCGTAAAGGTCGAGGGGTTGGAATGGAACACGATGTGTAAGATGCACCTTGTGCTTCTATCAAGTCTAGCTCCACAAATCTAGTAATAGAATCATAGCCTTCTACAGTGCAGAAGGAGGCGATTCATCCCATTGAACATACACTGACCACAATCCCATCCAAATCCTATCCCCATAACCCCCATGCATTTACCCTAACTAGTCCCCCTGAAATGAAGGGGCAATCTAGCATGGCCAATACACCGAACCCGCACATCTTTGGACTGCGGGAGGAAACCAGAGCACCTGAAGGAAACCCATGTAGACACGGAGAACGTGCAAACTCCACAGAATCACCCAAATCCAGACCCCTGGCGCAGTGAGGCAGCAGTATTAACCTCCGTGATACTTAACATTGAGTAACTGCTTTGCCTTCCTTTTCCTCCATGAATCCTATCCTAAAGGGTCAAGTTTGTGATCTTGGGCTGTGCTCCAGAGCATCTGTGTTTTCAGCCTTTGTGACATGGGTGGGTATGTGAGCTAATAACTGTGGTGTGGTCTTTAATATGACTGGGATAGATAAATGGGCACCAGATTTTAGGCTGATTGGGTAACAAATTGTCCCTATATTGGACCTCCCTGATCCTCACATATTAGGCGTAGACTAAAATCATGAATAGGTCACTGAGACAATGGGACGGCGGCGCGGGCTCGTTGGGCTGAAGGGCCTGTTTCCCGTGCTGTGTTCTTTGTTCTTTGTTGTTCAGATCTTTTGGTTTTTTTTTCAAGCAAAGGGTCATTCTCAGCAAAAAAAAATGCCTACAACCAGCATTTTACAGACACCAACTGTATAGTCAACGGTGATATGTGGCGACATTACATCTGGTCCCTCAGGGACCAAATGTTCAGAACCAAACTTGCATGCATTTTCATTCATCGCAGTAACAGTAATTGGACAAAAGATTTTCTATTTACACTATCATGAATAGAGGTCAAAGTGGTACATAATCCAACAACTAGACCTTTGGTTATGCTGTGGAAAGACAAATTGCTTGTGCTCTGTCATAGTAATGTCAATTGGGACTAGCAATAAAAAAAAGGTTCAGATGGTTTCAGTTTTTTAGTTGTGCGAGTGATTGATAATGTCTTTATTGGTTTTGACGGAAACAAAACTAGATATTGAATATTTCACACAGAGAATGTTTGAGCAGCTTGGGACTTCCATCTGTCAGACCACAGTTTATCAGCTATCTCCCTCCTCTTGGGTCAGTATCATTTATGCAGGCAGCCAGCCAAGATGACAGGGTTATTTTTCATCACTATGTATGGAAAATCAAACAAGTGATGATGATCCCTTGCTGATGCTTCCATAAAAGTGTTGTTTTGTTGACCAGGTGGCTGCCAAAATAAAAGGTTTTCAAATGGAACCCCACAAAGGTTACTATGCAGAAAGAGGCCATTCAGCCTATTTCTGGGCTCGCTCTCTTCCAGAACGTACAAACATAGCCTGCTGTGCCTCTCAGTAAGGAATTGGCTGATCCTAATTGGAAGCTCAGCCCCACATTCCTGCCTACCCCTGATATTACACCACTGCTGTCCCCACCCCAACTCTTGTGTATCAAGGATCTACCAACCACTGCCTTAAAAATACTCATAGAAACTGTACAGTGCAGAAAGAGGCCATTCAGCCCAATGAGTCTACACCAACAACAATCCTGCTGTGGTCTTCTCCCCGTAACCCCACGTATTTATCCCACTAATCCTCTAAGCCATGCAACCCGGGACACGAAGGGGCAATTTAGCATGGTCAATGCGCCTAACACGCACACTTTTGGACAGTCGAAGGAAACTGAAGCGCCTGGCGGATACCCATGCAGACATGGGGAGAACATGCAAACTCCGCACAGCGTGATCCAAGCCAGGAATTGAACCCATGTTCCTGGAACTGAGAGGCAGTAGTGGTAATCACTGTGCCATCATGCCACCCATTCAAAGACTAATTTTCCTGTTCCAAAGACTCATGGCTATCTGAGAGGAAAACCAGATTCTCTTCCTCTCCGTTGTTGGTGGGCTTTCTTCACCATGCCGATGCAATAGTTAAGAAAGCCCACCAACGCCTCTACTTTCTCAGAAGACTAAGGAAATTTGGTATGTCTGTGACAACTCTTTCCAACTTTTACAGATGCATCATAGAAAGCATTATTTCTGGTTGTATCACAGCTTGGTATGGCTCCTGCTCTGTCCAAGGCCACAAGAAACTACAAAGGTTCATGAATGAAGCCAGTCCATCACT
Source organism: Carcharhinus amblyrhynchos (assembly GCF_965287045.1). Lineage (NCBI taxonomy): Eukaryota > Metazoa > Chordata > Chondrichthyes > Carcharhiniformes > Carcharhinidae > Carcharhinus > Carcharhinus amblyrhynchos. The sequence continues at coordinate 85,995,262 of NC_137334.1, forward strand.
CAAACCAGCCTCCCATCCATTGACTTTATCTACACTTCCTGCTGCCTCAGCAAATTAGCCAGCATAATTAAGGACCTCACACACCTTGGACATTCTCTCTTCCACCTTCTTCTGTCAGGAAAAGGATACAAAAGTCTGAGGACACATACCAACTGACTCAAGAACAACTTCTTCCCTGCAACCATCAGACTTTTGAATGGACCTACCTTGCACTGAGTTGATCTTTCTCCACACCCTAGCAATGACTAACACTACATTCTGCACTCTCTCTCTCTCTCTCTCCTTTGTTTTGCTATGAACAGTACGTTTTGTCTGTTTAGCACGCAAGAAACAATACTTTTCACTGTATACTAATACATGTGACAATAAATCAGATCTTAAATGGCTGATCCCTTGTATCTTAAGCAGCGACTCCTAGTTCTCAATTTTCTCCACAGCCACCATTTCAAGATCCCTCAAGATCTAAGATGTTTCAATCAAGTCACCTCTTGATCTTCTAAACTCAATAGACACAAGCTTAGCCTCTCCAACCTTTCTCTTAACTCTGGCCTGTTCCAGGTATTAGGCTGGTACACCTCTGAACTTCTTCCAACACATTTCAATCTCTCCTTAAATAAGGGGCCCACTGCTGTAGACAATACTCCAAATATGGTCCCACAAGTGCCCTATACAACTGAAGTATAACCCCCCAACTTTTGTATTCCATATCTTTTGCAATAAATAAGAATGCTCTATTAGCTTTCCTAAGTACATGCTGTATCCGTGTACCAGCCGCACTCTCGTGCTTCCCCCTGTGGTCAATAACATCCCCCTTGGTGATGTTACTCTTCCTAATCAGTTAGCTGGGATTATTAATCTGCTTAGAACTGAAGAAAGGGGCTTTCAAAATGTCATGAGTCCAATTATGTCAGCGTATTCTGCAAATGCGTAAGTGGAAAAAATACTGAGCGAACAAAAGTATTCATTACAACCCCAGTAATCCACTAGGCTGATTCACAATACAGTGTACATTGGCCTGTATACAAAGCAGCAATCTATTACTGATAAAATCATAAATCACAGAAGGAGGCCATTCAGCCAATCTCACCTATACTAGCTTTTTGAGAGAACTACCCAATTGATCCCACCGCTTCCTATAATTTTCCTTTTTGAACTATTAGATTTAATCCCCTTTTGAAAGTCACTATTAAAGCTATTGCCAGCATCCTTCTAAGTATTGCATTCCAGACAACAACATGCTGTGGCTACAAGAGCAGATCAGAGGCTAAGAATTCTGGGTAACTCACCTCCTGACCCCCCACCACCACCACCGCCGCCGCCGCCACCACCACCACCACCACCAAAAAGCTCAGCCATCATCCACAAGACACATGTTGAAGTGTGATGGAGTCTCCTCTGCTTGCCTGGATGAGTGCAGCTCCAAAAAACACCCAAGAAACTCAGACAAAACAACCTGATTGGCTGACATCCATTCACTGCCTTGCCTGTTAGTTAGGAATGGAAGGAAAAAAACATGTTCTGTTTCAGAGTGAACTGAGTGAAGTGATGCTCATTGAAGATTGCACTTGAGAGCTGGGTGTGGACAGAGGGGAAAGCGGAAACTGGTGTTTTGTACTGAACTATAATATCAGAATAAAAGAGGCTAGGAATATTAAGAACATAAGAACATAAGAAATAGGAGCAGGAGTAGGCCATCTGGCCCTTCGAGCCTGCCCCGCCATTCAATAAGATCATGGCTGATCTGTCGTGGCTCAGTTCCACTTTCCCGCCCTCTCCCCATAACCCTTAATCCCCTCTCTTATCAAAAACCCATCAACCCGCTTCTTAAAAATATTTAGCGAGGCAGCCTCCACCACTTCAACGGGCAGAGAATTCCAGAGATTCACCACCCTTTGAGTGAAGAAGTTCCTCCTCAACTCCGTTCTGAACTGCCCCCCCTTTATCTTGAGGCTGTGCCCCCTAGTCCTACTGTCTTTTTTGAGCGGGAAGAGTCTTTCCACCTCTATCCTATCCATCCCATTCATCATCTTATACGTCTCAATGAGATCTCCCCTCATTCTTCTAAACTCTAACGAGTACAAGCCTAGTTTATTCAGCCTCTCCTCATAGCTCAACCCCCTCAACTCCGGTATCAGCCTAGTAAACCTCCTCTGCACTCCCTCCAAGGCCAAAATATCCTTGCGCAGGTGCGGCGCCCAAAACTGCACACAGTACTCCAGCTGCGGCCTCACCAATGCCCTATACAGCTGCAGCAAGACCTCCCTACTCTTATATTCAATCCCCCTCGCTATGAAGGCCAGCATCCCATTCGCCTTCCTGACCACCTGCTGCACCTGCAGGCTGGGTTTTTGCGACTCATGCACAAGGACCCCGAGGTCCCTCTGCACCGTCGCCTGCTGCAGTTTTTCGCCACGTAAGTAATAGTCCTTCCTACCATTCTTCCTACCAAAGTGGACCACCTCACACTTGCCAACATTAAATTCCATTTGCCATTTCCTGGCCCATTCGCCCAGCCTATCTAGATCCTTCTGCAGACTCTCCACACCCTCCGCACAATTTGCCTTTCCCCCAATCTTGGTGTCATCAGCAAATTTCGACACCCTACACTCGGTTCCCTCCTCCAGATCATCTATATAAATGGTAAATAGCTGAGGCCCCAGCACCGACCCCTGGGGCACCCCACTACAGCGAGTAACTCACCATCTGACTCCCCAAAGCCAGTCTACAAGCCACAAGTCAGGAGTGTAATGGAATACACCCCACTTACCTGGATGGGTGCAGCTCCAACAACACTCGAACTTGACACCATCCAGGACAAAGCAGCCCATTTGATTGGCATCACATCCACTCCCTCCATTACTGATTCTTAATACTCAGCTGCTACTATCTACAAGATACGCTGCAGAAATTCACCTTAGACAGCATCTTCCCAACTCATGGCCACTTCCATCTAGAAGGACAAGGGCAGCAGATACATGGGAACAACACCACCCTGCAAATTCCCTTCCAAGCCTCTCACCATCCTGACTCAAATATGTCGCTACCTTAGAATCCTGGAATTCCCTCCCTAATGGGTCAACCCACAGCACGTGAACCCCAACGTTTCAAGAGGCAGCTCACCACCACCTTCTCCAGGGCAACTAGGGATGAGCAATAAATGCTGGCCAGCTAGTGACGCTTATGTCCCACGATTGAATAAAATGTAGTTGTGAATCATAATGTCATCTGCGGCCTAATTTGGTAAATGGATATTCTTCTGTTTAAAATCTTGATCACTTATTCCCTCTATCAGCGGTGAACAGTGGCAGTAATGTGTGCCATCTACAAGGTGCAATGTAACAACTCACCAAGGCACCTTCTTTATTTGCCTCATAATTTACTTTTTTCTTTCTGTGCCTAATCCTGTGTTAAATTTGCCTACAGTAATTAATTCATGCTCTCTCTCTCTCTCTCTCTCTCTCTCTCTCTCTCTCGGCACATCCAAGATGCTGGGTGAGATGGCAATCAAACAGGTTGGCGTTGCCCTTTTGTTCAAGGTTCCAGAAGCTCTTACCAGCTTGTACAGCCAGCCAAAAAACAGTTAAAGTCTAAAATCTGGACAAACAAGTCTAAATCTGTGAGATGACCCAATCCAGTGAAATCTGAGTCAGGGAGTATTGTAAGTCCAGCTAGCACTATGATGAATTAGCCATTCAAACACTTCCTTTTCACAGTGTGAACAATAACAGTCTGAGCACAATGCGTTAGACATTACGTACTGATCTAGAACAACCTCGGTCATTTTCCCACTGTTTCTTCCTATTTGTAGAGATTAAGAGAGGCCGATTCAGATCAAGAGCCTCCCCCACCCCTTTTTATTGCCCCTCATCCAACTTTCCATATCATCTTTCTGAACATTTGTTCAGCGGGTGTGGCCACTTGTGCATGTGCGTTCAATTAACATTTCCAACTTATTAGATAGTGCTCTCTGTTGTCCATATAAATGACTAGGAATGTTTTCTATTGGCAGTCAAACCCATTGTTGTCTACATTTACCAAACTGCTAGCCAAAAATAATACTCCCTGAACTGCGTTTTCTGAACTCTTGAACTTTTGTGCTTTTATCCCATTCATGTCCTTTTCCAAAGATTTTTTTTTTCAAAAAAATCATCCTCGCCCTTCGTAGCTAAAGGCTGGGGAAAATTTACTGATCAGCACTTGTACTACGGGAAGTATCTGCAATGTGGGCTGTCTCTGGGAGTGGATACACTGAACACCACAGAGGGACCCGAGCACTTCCTCAGTAAGGGTAGAGTTCCCTCAGAACGTTCCTTTCCTGAAGGCACTGACCCTTTGTCAAAATGTTTTACAACTGCCGAGAATCCAGCCAGGGAACCATTTAAAAGAATGGAAGTGATCTGCCTGTGGACCATGCTGATCACGATCTTGTGTCTCCCAGATGATACAAAGATATGTAGAGGGACAAATAGTATTGAGGTAGCGGGGGTGGGGTGCTGCAGAAGGACTTGGACCGGTTAGGAGAGCGGGCAAAGAAATGGCAGATGGAATACAATGTGGATATGCACTTTGGATGGAGGAATGGAGTCAGAATTTTCTAAATGGGGGAAATGTTTAGGAAATCAGAAGCAGAAAAGGACTCGGGCGTCCTTGTTCAAGATTCTCTTAAGGTTAACTTGCAAGTTCAGCTGGCAGTTAGGCAGGCAAATGCAGTGTTAGCATTCATGTCGAGAGGGCTAGAATACAAGAGCCGGGATGTACTTTTGAGGCCGTAAAAGCTCTGGTCAGGCCCCATTTGGAGTAGAGTGAGTAGTTTTGGGCCCCATATCGAAGGAAGGATGTGCTGGCCTTGGAAAGAGTCAGGAGGAGGTTCACAAGAATGATCCCTGGAATGAAGAACTTGTCATATGTGAAATAGTTGTGGACTCTGGGTCTGTACTCATTTGGAGTTTAGAAGGACGATGGGGAGATTTTATTGAAATTTACAGGGTACTGCGAAGCCTGGGTAGATTGGATGTGGAGAGGATGTTTCCACTAATAGGAAAAACTGGAACCAGACGACACAACCTCTGGCTAAAGGAACGATCCTTTAAAACAGGAATTTCTTCAGCTAGGGAATGGCGCATCTGTGGAAATCTTTGCTGCAGAAGGTGTGGAGGCCAGGTCATTGAGTGTCTTTGAGGTAGAGATAGATAAATTCTTGATTCTTGACTTCCGGGGAAGTGCCGGAAGATTGGAAAACGGCTAATGTTACGCCGTTGTTTAAGAAGGGTAGCAGGCAAAAAGCAGGCAAAATAGGCCGGTTAGTTTAACGTCTGTTGTAGGTAAAATGCTCGAGTCCGTAATCAAGGAGAAAATAACGAGGCATCTTGAGGAGAATTGTTTGATAGAGCAGACGCAGCACGGTTTCGTTAAGGGGAAGTTGTGTCTGACGAATTTATTGGAGTTCTGAGGATGTGTCTAGGGCAGTGGATAGAGAGCCGGTGGATGTGGTGTTTCTTGATTTTCAGAAGGCGTTTGATAAGGTGCCACACAAGAGGTTGTTACAGAAGGTTAGGGGGCATGGAGTTGGGGGTAGGGTGTTAGCGTGGATAGGGGATTGGCTGTCAAATAGGAGGCAGAGAGTGGGGGTCAATGGGTTCTATTCGGATTGGCGGTTGGTGACTAGTGGAGTGCCCCAGGGATCGGTGCTGGGGCCTCAGCTATTTACCATTTATATAGATGATCTGAAGGAGGGAGCCAAGTGTATGGTGTCGAAATTTGCTGATGAAACCAAGATTGGTGGAACGGCAAATTGTGCGGAGGGTGTGGAAAGTCTGCAGAGGGATCTAGATAGGCTGGGCGAATGGGCCAGGAACAGGCAAATGGAATTTAATGTTGACAAGTGTGACGTTGTCCACTTTGGTAGAAATAATGGTAGGAAGGACTATTACTTACGTGGCAAAAAACTGCAGCATGCGACGGTGCAGAGGGACCTCGGGGTCCTTGTGCATGAGTCGCAAAAACCCAGCCTGCAGGTGCAGCAGGTGGTCAGGAAGGCGAATGGGATGCTGGCCTTCATAGCGAGGGGGATTGAATATAAAAGTAGGGAGGTCTTGCTGCAACTGTACAGGGCACTGGTGAGGCTGCAGCTGGAGTACTGTGTGCAGTTTTGGTCGCCGCACTTATGCAAGGATATTTTGGCCTTGGAGGGAGTGCAGAGGAGGTTTACTAGGCTGATACCAGAGTTGAGGGGGTTGAACTATGAGGAGAGGCTGAATAAACTAGGCTTGTACTTGTTAGAGTTTAGGAGAATGAGGGGAGATCTCATTGAGACGTATAAGATGATGAATGGGATGGATAGCATAGAGGTGGAGAGGCTCTTCCTGCTCAAAGGACAGTAGAACTAGAGGGCACAGCCTCAAGATAAAGGGGGGGCAGTTTAGAACGGAGTTGAAGAGGAACTTCTTCACTCAAAGGGTGGTGAATCTCTGGAATTCTCTGCCCGTTGAAGTGGTGGAGGCTGCCTCGCTAAATATATTTAAGTCAAGGGTAGATAAGCAAGGGGATTAAGGGTTATGGGGAGAGGGCGGGAAAGTGGAACTGAGCCATGACAGATCAGCCATGACCTCATTGAATGGCGGGGCAGGCTCGAGGGGCTAGATGGCCTACTCCTGCTCCTATTTCTTATGATTAATAAGGGGATCAGGGATTATGGGAAAAAGGCAGGAGAATGGGGAAGAGAAAAATATCAGCCACGATTGAATGATGGAGCAGACTCAGTGGGCCAATTGACCTAATTTTGCTGTTATGTCTTATGGTCTTAAAATGTCTGGGCAGACACTCAAACATTTGTGAAGTTTAACTCTTATTATACTGTATGAAATATGTTGCCATCAACTGTTTTATTAATTGTCCATGAATAGCATTGGAAAGGGTAACATTTACTTCCCATCCCTAATTGCCTTTTCAGATACAGCAGTAAGCCACACAGCCTTGAACTTCTGCAGTCTATATGTTGCAGGTACACCAAAGAACAAAGAACAACACAGCACGGGAAACAGGCCCTTCGGCCCAACGAGCCCGCGCCGCCGTCCCACTGTCTCAGTGACCTATTCATGATTTTAGTCTACACCTAACGTGCGAGGATCAGGGAGGTCCAATTTAGGGACAATTTAGTACCCAATCAATCAGCCTAAAAGCACATCTTTGGGGGATGTGGGAGGAAACCGGAGCACCCGGAGGAAACCCACACAACCACGGGGAGAACGTGCAAACTCCCACAGATACAGGCCCAAATCCATGTGTCCGCACAGCAACAGAGATAGTCTCTGAGCTGTCATGTTGCCCTCGAGATGGTCCAGTTTAAGCGCACTAACGACATGAAGCAATAGGCAACTCCCAAAGCAACGTCCAAGAGCAGCCCACTGCAACCTGCCGCATGCATGCCCCTTGCTGGACTAAACCACTGTTAGGAGTAGAGCCCAATAATTTGACCCAGGGCAGAAGAGTCAGTTACTAGCGGGCGCAGGTTTAAGGTGCGAGGGGCAACGTTTAAGGGAGATGTACAGGGCAGAGTTTTTTTTAAAAGAGGGTGGTAAGTGCCTGGAACTCCCTGCCAGGGGAGGTGGTGGAAGCAGATACAATAGTGACTTTTAAGAAGTGTCTTGAAAAATAAATCAATAGATGGGAATAGATGGTGCCTGGAAGAGTAGGGGTTTTAGTTCAGTTGGGCAGCATGATCAGTGCGATCTTGGAGGGCCGAAGGGCCTGTTCTTGTGCTGTAATGTTCTTTGTTCATTGATGTATTTCTAAGTCATTGCCCATTGCCCTTGTTCTCCTAGCCAGTTGAATTTGCAGATATTGAAGGAGGCTTGCCAAATTGCTGCAGAGCATCTTGTAGCACTGGTGATGTCTGCATATTGTAAATTAATTTAAAATGTATCGGACCCTGCTGTACGATCTACCCGTCCCTCCCCCGATCCCTTGTGCACATTTTAAGAAACTGACTTCTGCGGAAGCCATGCATCAGCTGTGAGAGACGGGAGTCAAATTCACTGCAAAAAATGCATGAAAATCCTGCTCGGTTATGAATATTTCTGATTAGCTCTTGTCCTGTTGTATCTTGGTATAGGCTATTATATCTTCATTTTATTCCATTTCCAGCCCGTATGTAAATAACTCATGCTTTGTTATGATAGTATGAATATAGGTACTTCTGTGAGTAATGTATTGTCTGAGGAATTCTGCGAAATCCATCCCTGCTGGGGGACTACTATGCTTTGTGTGTGTTTGTCTCGAAATTATTAGATTTTGCAGTAGACGTGGAGTATGAAAGCAGGCATGGATGACAGGAAACACCAAACAAAGAATATATCAAGGCCTTTTTTTAAAAAAAAATCATTGTGTGTCTGAATTCCTAAGTCTTTTTTTTTGCTTTTTTTCTAGCCCTATAAAGTTTTATCATTTAATGTATATTTCCTTTTCACCAAAACTTTCCTACGAAAGCAAAATACTTGAGGTGCTGGAAACTCATTAGGAAAGCCCTTTCATAGAACCTCTACAGTACAGAAGGAAGCCATTGGGCCCATCGAGTCTGTACAGACCTCAGTCCCAGCCCAGCTCTATTCCCGCAACCCCACGCATTTCCCAAGTTAATCCTCCTGACACTAGGATCATTTTATCATGGCAGATCAATCTAACCCGTATAACTTTTTTGGGCTGTGGGAGGAAACCGGGGCACCCGGAGGAAACCCACGCAAACACGAGGAGAACGTGCAAACTCCACCCAGACAGTGACCCGAGGTTGGAATTGAACCTGGGTCCCTGGCGCTGTGAGGCAGCAATGCTAACCACTGTGCCACCATGCTGCCCCAATGTCCCATTGTTAGTGATCCATGTCGGGGAGGGGTTGGGGGAGCAAGCCACCGACTTCCAATTTTGGAGCCGGGGTGGGGGGAAGGGGGAGGGTGCCCCAAAATGGTGCCTGAGAGCTTTGCAGCCAGATTCACTAGCACCAAATTTTCAATCCTCTCTGGCAGCGGGAATGGCCAGAGAATATCGGACATAGTTTTATGTGTGGTGGGGGGGGGGGCGGGGGGCGGATATTCTATCCCTTGTGTGGAAAAAAACTGAGGTAACGTTTCAGGTGGTGGTCTCTTGGAGCTGCCTGCTCCAAGTTACATTGTGCTCTTTTATTCAACCTCCCAACGTGTCTCCCACAGCTGCATCTGGTACTCTGAACTGTTAGCTGCATTGTTTGTTGTTATCTGTGAATTTGAATATGTTCCATACCTGACTGAAAATTATGTGGGGCACATTGTGTCTGTCTGTTCTTTCACTTTCCCGCAACTAGTGACACACAAGGCAGGCTTTCATCTGTTTCCGTTTGTGAGTTATTTTTCCCAGTCACCAGAAGGGTGCTCTCTGCATCAAGTGTGAATAACCGGGAGAGTCTCCTGCTCTTTCTGCCAGCCATTGGTGTGTGTTGAAAAGATTTTGCAGTTTGACGCTCCATCTGTAAGCAACATTACAAACACATCTTCCTTGGCCATCCAAGTGCTAGGGTGGGAATCATTCTGTGTGGAGTTTGCACATTCTCCTCGTGTCTGTGTGGGTTTTCTCCAGGTGCTCCGGTTTTCTTCCACAGTCCAAAGAAGTGCGGGTTAGGTTGATTGGCCATGCTAAAATTACTCCTTAGTGTCCTGGGATGTGTAGGTTAGAGGGGTTAGGGGGTAAATATGTAGGGATATGGGGATAGGGCCTGGGTGGGATTGTGGTTGGTGCAGACTCGATGGGCCAAAGGGCCTATTTTCTGCACTGTAGCGTTCTATGTTCTATGGAGCTTCCTGCTCAGAGGTAGGGACGCCACCCATTGTACTGCAAGACCTGTGCCCAGAAGTACCGCCCCTAATATAAAATCATTAGTGACTGTCTGCATCTACAAACTCTCTACTTCCCTTAGCGCATGCTCTCTTGCACTTGCCCTTCCTTAAATCAGATCATCTCACCTGTAACAATCTCCTTCGTGTGGTTCAGTGTGGAAAATTGATTGTTACTCCAGTGAAGTTATGTGGAATATTTAAACAACATAAAAAGTGGCAAGTGGTTAGCACTGCTGCCTCACAGTGCCAGGCACCCAGGTTTGATTCCTGGTTTGCGTCACTATATCTGTGCGGAGTTTGCGCATTATCCCCATGTCAGCATGGGTGTTCTCCGGGTGCTCTGGTTTCCTCCCACAGTCTGAAGGACGTGCTGGTTGGATGCATTGACCATGCTAAATTCTCCTTCAGTCTACCTGAACAGGCACCAGAGAGTGGTGACCAGGAGATTTTCACATAACTTCATAGCAATGTTAATGTTAGCCTACTTATGACTAATACATAAATGTTACATTACTTAAAAGTGCAACATGTGTTGCAATCTTACACATGCATACGTTCTCCTGTCAACTTTTATCAAAGCCTGACATATGATGGATACGGACACCCCACCCATTATTAGATATAAGCAATTAAAATTCTGGTCTAGTCAGTGATGTCCATATCCTGTGAAAGAATAAAACAAAAACATCTCCATTGTACAACCACCACCACAGAATTTCTTCCTGGTAACATTGACTTGGAGGGGATTGTTGACAAGGGCACAAGGAACTCTCCCCTTAAATGTTTCCCTGAGCGGTCTCACCTGGCAAGTTTAAATGCAGTTTAATATCTCATTGACATTAGGCATTATAAAAAGCAATACAATATCTTGGAACCACCTGGCACAATATCAAACCCTGGAATAGGACTTGAATCCATACTGAGAGTGTACCAATAGGTGAAATTGATGCAAATTGCAAGCAGGCTTCCTTTGTTCGGATTTATTTTTCTGGGGGGTGGTGGTGGTGGGGGGAGATGATGCTGGGAGTCAGGCAATGGGTGTGCAGTGGCGAGCACAGATGCCTCACAGCGCCAGGAACCCAGGTTCAATTCCGGCTTCGTGTTACTATTTGTGTGGAGTTTGTACCTTCTCCACATGTCTGCGTGGGTTTCCTCCCATGCTCCAAAGATGTGCAGATTAGGTAGCTGGCCATGATAAATTATCCCTTAGTGTCCAAAGATATGTGGGTTAAGGGAATTGATGTGGAGATGCTGGCATTGGACTGGGGTAAACACAGTAAGAAGTCTGACAACACCAGGTTTAAGTCCAACCAATTTATTTGATAGTAAACTTGCAAGTCTGAGGCCAGAACTCTCCATTCGCCTGACGAAGGGGCAAACCCCAAAAGCTTGCGCGTTTACTGTCAAATAAATCGGTTGGACTTAAACCTGGTGTTGTCAGACTTCTTACTGGGTTAAGGGAATTAGCAGGGTAAATGCATGAGGTTACGGGGATAGGGTTGTAGGGGTGGGCCTGGGTAAGATGCTCTGTCAGAGAGTCAGTGCAGACCTGATGAGCTGAATGGAGTTCTTGTGCATCGTAAGTATCCTATAATCTTCTGAAGTTTCCAATAATGATATTTGAGTGAACTGATTCTCTGGTTTTCTTTATTGCAGCGAGTCCTGCTTCAGCAGACGTGCCTGACAGTAACAGTGACAAAATAGATTCTGCACTCATTGGAGGTAAGGTGTTTGTCTTCAAAGTTCATTAGCCAACAAGAAGACAACTTGTTTTAAGGCAAATAGATCCGCGATGATACTCTGAGCGACTGTGTGCATTATTATGGTTTCCAGTGCCACGTTGTGGATATCCTGGGGGAAATTGATTTGGATGATGCCATGAAATGAGCAAAGAGGGGCGATTTACACAAACTGTGAACATTTTCAATTGTGTTCCAAGGGAAATCTTGCTGAGGCATCTGTGGGGTTGAGCCCTCATGGAGTGCTCCCAAGTACAAGAACCTCATCCCAAGTGGCTTTATGAGCAGGACCTGATTTGGGAGGTTGGGTTAGCTCAGCTGGCTGCACAGCTGGTCTGTGGTACAGAGAAACACCAACAGTGTGGGTTCAATTCCTGCACCAGCTGAGGTTATACATGAAGGCCCCGTGCTTGAGGTATGGCAATCCTCAGGTTAAATCACCCCCTCAAAGGGAACAGCAACCTGTGGTCATCTGGGACTATGGCAAAATTAACTTGTCATCCATGATGTTCGAGCACATCATATTCTGCTGGCCACAGTGTAACCAGGAAAAGGTCAGCTGGTTCAGCCTGCTTATAGAATCATAGAATCCCTATAGTGCAGAAGGAGGCCATTCGGCCCATTGAGTCTATACTGATCACCATCCCACCCAGTCCCTATCCCTATCCCTATCCTCATGTATTTAATTCCACTGACACTAAGCGGCAATTTAGCATGGTCAATCAACCTATTTGGACTGTGGGAGGAAAACGGAGCACTCGGGGAAACCCACACAGACATGAGGAGAATGTGCAAACTCCACACCGACAGTGACCCAAGCTGGGAATCAAACCCAGGCCCCTGATGCTCTGAGTTGGCAGTGATAACCACTGTGCCACCATGCCATCTTAACCAACTACCATTCATGCTGCACATTCCATGACCACACCCACACCCACCTTCCCCACCTCCACCATCACTCCTGCCTGGGACTGGAAATATCCTTTTTAATCCCTGAAGCTTAAGCTCCAGCAAATGAAGCCTGAACTCCAGATGCCCACTTTATTCTGTACATTGTGAGCACAACCTGGAACTCATCCACCTGAAATATGATTATGATGAGTGCCACGTATAATATCTAACCTCAGACCTCACGTCGGGAAAGGAGGCTGAGAATTAGTGCTACCTTCCAGTATGAACTAATGTCTTGAGGGAGTGATGAAGCTAATTCTGTCTATGTGAGTGAGAAGAGAATACTGAAACCATTCTTAGTATTTTTGTTTACGATTTAAAATCGTAAGAAAATCGCCTCACTACAGGAAGGATGTGGCAGCTATTGAGAGAGTGCAGAAGAGATTGACAAGGATGTTGCCTGGATTGGGAGGCACGCCTTAGGTTGAGGGAGCTAGGTCTCTTCTCCCTGGCGAGACGAAGGTTGAGGGGCGACCTGATAGAGGTTTATAAAATGTTGAGAGGAATAGATAGGGTGGATTCTCGGAGGGTATTTCCTAGGGCTGAAATGGTTGCTACGAGAGGACACAGGTTTAAGGTGCTGGGAAGCAAGAACAGAGGAGATGTTAGGGGTAAGTTTTTCACTCAGAGGGTGGTGAGTGAGTGGAATCGGCTGCCGTCGGTGGTGGTAGAGGTGAACTCGATGGGGTCTTTTAAAAGACTTCTGGATGAGTATATGGGATTTAATGGGATTGGGAGTTACAGATAGTTCTATGGCTTGGTAGGTATGGATGCAGTCGGCGCAACTTGTGGGCCGAAGGGCCTGTTTGTGCTGTAGTGTTTAGTGTTCTATGTTCTATGTAAAATCAGTGCAGGCTCGATGGGCCAGATGGTCTGTGACACACGCTGTTTTAAAACTGCAGTTAACATTGGTAAGAGTTGAAAATTTTATGAAAAGTGAGTCTGATTTTAAAATCTAGACTCAGAGCAGCAATAAGGAAAATTGAGGCCCATCCAGGGATCATGTAGGGTAACTTTTTTTTAGCTTTTTCTTTCTCTGTGTTACTAAAAGATAAGGTTGGAGCTTATCTAAGCCACGTTCTGAGGGCAAGACTAAACATTGATAATGACCTGATAAAACTTTCTGAGAAATTAAAGGAGACAAATGAACGCCTTGAAGAGATGGAGAAAACAGTTGTTTACTAAGAGGGGTTGTTTATGAGAAGGGTGTGGAGGAGAATGGCCCAAGTGCAGGTCAGTGGGACTAGGCAAAAAATGGTTTGGCACAGACAAAAAGGGCCTGTTTCTGAGTTGCAATTTTCTATGGTTCTATAGGCAGCAGAATGATTTCTGTATTCCTTAGCGGAATTTCAATGATTTTGAGTTTGAAGAATGACCAAGATAATGGGGGGAGTCAATAATTAGGGGTCATATTTTGAGGATATTTTGGCATGAGGAGAAATTTCTTCAGCCAGAGAGTGGTGAATGTACGGAATTCGCCACCACAGAATGTAGTTAAAGCCAAATGTTGTGTGATTTCGAGAATAAATTCGATATAACTCTTGGAGATCAAGGGATATGGGGAAACGGGGGGGATCAGGATATTGAATTTGATCAGCCATGATCATATTTGATTTATTATTGTCACATGTATTAGAATATAGTGAAAAGTATTCCTTCTTGCACGCTATACATACAAAGCATACTGTTCATAGAGAAGGAAAGGGGAGAGTGCAAAATGTAGCGTTACAGTCATAGTTGGGGTGTAGAGAAAGATCAACTTAGTGCAAAGTCAGCTCATTCAAAAGTCTGATGGCAGTAGGGAAGAAGCTGTTCTTGAGTTGGTTAGTACTTCTGTATCTTTTTCCCGATGGAAGGAGGTGGAAGAGGGTATGCCCAGGGTGCATGGGGTCCTTAATTATGCTGGCTGCTCTTCTGAGGCAGCAGGAAATGTAGATAGAGTTAATGGATGGGAGGCTGGTTTGCGTGATGGACTGATTCACTATATTGAATGGTGGTGCAGTCTCGAAGGGCCGAATGGCCTGCTCCTGATTGTAATTTCTAGGTCTCTATTAGGACATGAGAGAACAATGGCTCTGAACACAAGAGTGATCTCACTGAGGGGGAGGTATTGAGTAGAGGCAGCCAGTTAGGCAAGAATTCAATGGTATAGCTCTGGCTTTATAAATCATCAGAGCAATGCAGTTACAGAATTGAATTTACAGCCTTGGGTTATCCACCAGCTGGATGTTCGGTGCAAAGCCCAACAACTTCAAGTCTCCAGCTGTTTCGTTGCAGAGTCAGGAAGCAGGGTGGATGCTCCAGGCAGTGTGATGTCAGTTGATTTGTGACGAATCCAACAGTGACTTCATGCAACTTTTTAATCTCTTGGGATCGTGTCTCTTTGCTAAACTGGAACTAATACTATAAACTGAGGATTTGCAGATTCCTTCCTGGAGGAAACTATGTCCATCTGTCTGTCTCTCTCTCTCTCTCTCTCTCTCTCTCTCTCTCTCTCTCTCTCTCTCTCTCTCTGTCTCTCTCTGTCTCACTGCTATGATTTTTTAATGCTCTGTCTCATTTACCCAAATCAGTGAGACCCCAGAACTCCTGATCCACGGTAATTGGCTCTTTCAGGGCAACACAGCAGAATAAGAGTCACATGGCCATGGTAATTGGGACTTTGGAATCACTCCATGATGAGAGGCGCTCCTGGGAAAAGAGATATTTTGAGAGCTAGCTATAGCTGCATAATTCTTGTTAATAAATGCCTTTTGTGTTCATTAATGCAGTCTCAAGTGTACTTTTACACTGACATTGCCTCTGACCATAACAGGATACTCACAGGTGTTGGGCCAAAATCTGAAAAAGGGAGTATTCACCAGAATGCATCTCTTGGTGTATAGACCCATTTGACTCCTCCACAGAGGACTTCATACAATATGTTGAGCAGCTTGGGTATTATTTCCAAGGAAACAAAATAAGGGAGGAGGCAAGATGTAAAGAAATTCTTCTAAGTGTTTGTGGAACTCAGACCTATAACCTTGCGTAAAATTGTCCAACTCCTGTATAAGATATTTAGTGAAAACTGAGTGAATTAGTTATTGAAGATTGTAGAAAGAACTTGAGGGGAAGGGATGTGGTGATTGTCCCTTCAGGGCAACACAGCAGAGTAAGGATCACATAGTTTGCATGATCAATCAGTATGGAATCACCCCATGGTGAGAGAGGATCCTAAGCAAAGAAACATTTTCAGAGCTAGCTATAAACATGAGGTTGCTGTACAATTTTTATTAATAAATACCTTTTCTGTCTCTGTGAAAGTGCTTGCACATTTTTTTTTGCTCTCCATATTTTTGGCTGGCTCGCTGTCTGTTAATGGCCTAGTCAGTAAGTGCACACAAGGTGAGCTGGCCATGTGGTGGTAGACTCACCCCAGACATTTTATACCAGGGGAGAGGAGAGTGCAGGAACACTGCCTCTTTCTAACACTAAACGCTCCCCCCCCCTCCCCCCACCAAACCCCACATCTGAAAAACCTAGCCCCATCAGTTTAATTTTCACCTAACCCACCCATCAGGAAACTGACAGCAGTCAAATAATGCAGATTCTGGATGTCTGCAATCAACACTGAGTGAGTGTTTCTGAAAGCTTGTGGGTTTACTATCAAATAAAGTGGTTGGACTTTAACCTGGTGTTGTGAGACTTCTTACTGTGTTTACCCCAGTCCAACGAGGGCATCTCCACATCATATCTGCAATCAAGACAGAAAAGGTTAGGAATCATAGAATCCCAAATGTAGAAGAAGCCATTTAGTCCATCAAGTCCAAAATACATAGGATTTAAGGTTATAGATAGGCCTAGTAGGTAGGGATATGATCAGCGCAACTTGTGGGCCAAAGGGCCTGTTTGTGCTCTAGTTTTCTATGTTCTAAGTCAGCTCTCTGACAGAGTATTTTACCCAGGCCCCCATTCTATCCCTGTAACCCATCACATTTTTCCATGGTTCATCCACCTAACCTACACAACTTAAAACACGTAAGAGTCAATTTAGCATGGCCAATTCACCTAACCTTCAAATCTTTGGGTTATGGAAGGAAACAGGCAATCCATGCAGACAATGAGCAAATTCCACACTTATAATCACCAAAGGCTGGAATTGAACCCAGGTCCCAGGAGCTGAGAGGCAGCAGTGCTAACCACTGTGTCACCGTGCCACTGCTAAAATGCTCAGAAGATCTGGCAAAGCCACACAAACTGGAGAAACAGCACCTCATCTTCTGATTGGGCAATTTGCAACCTTCCAGAATGAATGTTGAGTTCAACAACTTCAGAATATGAACTCTCTCCTCCACCTTCACTCCATTCCCATTTATTTTATTTTGTTTCTGCTTTTCATCTCATTCATTTTTATTTTTCTTCCTTCTTTCTCACTTCTATTATTCCACTTCTCCATTCTTGATCTCCATCTGCACCACATCCCATACTCACCCAGCCGCCATTCAGGCCAACAGCCTTAACCGCCTGTATCTCTGTTTGTGGAACACACATTCTGGTCACTTAATGGACACTTATAACCTTTCTCAGCCACCTTCATCCTCATTTACTTTCCCTTTCGACACGTGGCACAATGGTTAGCACGGCTGCTTCACAGCTCCAGGAGCCTGGGTTCGATTCCCACCTTGGGTCACTGTCTGTATGGAGTTTGCATGTTCTCCCCATGACTGCATGTGTGTTCTCTGGATGCTCCAGTTTCCTCCCACAGTCCAAAGATTTGTAGGCAAGGTGCATTGGCCATGCTAAATTGCCCCTTAGTGTCCCAGGATGTGTATGTGAGAGGAATTAGCGGGGTAATTGTGTAGGGTTGTGGGAACAGGGCCTGGGGTGGGATTATTGTCGATGCAAACTCGATGGGCTGAATGGCCTGCTTCTGTACCATAAGGTTTCTTATTCTGCAATTACAGCTTCCCCGACCCCACCCTCACAGTATTCACCTTGTCCTTTGTGTTTGCACTCAGCTTTGATGAAGGGTTATCCAGAATTGAAACATTGCCTCTATTCTCTGTCCACAGATGCTGTCAGACTTGCTGAGATTTTCCAGCATTTTCCTGTTTTTGCTTCAGATTCTGGCATCTGCAGTATCTTGCTTTTATGTTAGCTTCTTGATTAGCGAGGGGCTGAAAGACAGGGATTTGGGCTTGGAGTTTCAGTCGGATCAGCTACCTTTTTTTTTGAAGGGCAACTAGGGATGGGGCAATAAGGAGTGACTCCACCGTCATTGGAGGTAAAATCAGATTAGGGTGCGCTTGGTTCCTCAATCATTGGTCTCGCTGTTTTCCAAGAGTGGCACAGCAGGTAGCACTGCTGGCTCACAGTGCCGAGGCTCCAGGTTCGATTCCAGCCTTGGCTCACTGTCTGTGTGGAGTTTGTACATTCTCCCCGTGTCTGTGTGGGTTTCCTCCCACAGTCCAAAGATGTGTGGGTTAGGTTGATTGGCCATGCTAAATTGACCCTAGTATCAGGAGGATTAGCAGGTAAATATGCAGGGCTATGAGGATAGGGCCTGGATGGATTGTGGCCAGTGTTGACTCGAGGAGCCAAATGGCTCCTCCTAAGATCCCATGAACAATACCACTGCCTCCTGTGCTGTAAAATGTATGATTTTCAGAGTGAAAAGCCTGCCTGAATTTACCTGGAGTGATTTGAGCTAACTGCTGCCCTGAGCTGAGTTTTGCTGATGTCAGTCCCTGAATCAAGGCTGGGTCCCCATTTCTGTAGCTAACTCTCTGAGCTGAAAATAGCAATTTTTAATTGATTAAAGCAATACTGCTTTGTGGCATTCTCCTTGTGCAGTGGCACAGTGATTAGCATTGCTGCCTCACAGTGCCAGGGTCCCGGGTTTGATTCCCGGCATAGGTCACTGTCGGTATGGAGTCTGCACATTCTCCCCGTGTCTGTGTGGGTTTCCTCCAGAAGATCCGGTTTCCTCCTGCAGTCTAAAGAGGTGTATGTTGGGTGAATTGTCCATGCTAAATTGCCCCTTAGTGTAAAGGGGATTAGCTAGGGTAAATGCACAGGGCTACAAGGATAGCGCCTGTATAGGGTTGTTGTCAATTCACGCTTGATGGGCCAAATGGCGGCCTCCTGGACGGATTCTATAATTTCTAAATCTTAAAGGAATACTTCCCACTATCCCACACACCAACAGAAAAGTTATTTGAGACAGAACTTTAACAATTTAGAACGAAAAATATTAATCATCGGGCTACAAAGATCATTTTGAAGCCTTAAAGTTTTGGCAATTGAAGCGTTTTAGCTGACACGTCTTGTACAACTTTTCAGTTCTGCTTTTGAGGTTGATTTTGAGTGGGAATGAATGGTGTTTTAAACAGTTTGCCACATTTGTTTTGGAATATTCCCTTTGACACTGTTTTAATTTGCTTGCTTTAACTCCTCATTCATCTTGCTTCTTATCTTTTGTACCTTGACCTCCAGATGAACCAGTTGCAAATAGTGCAAGGTCGACATTCCATTAGATGTCTTGAGCCAACGTAAATCCAGTGTATTGATCTGAGCTCAATGAGGAAGTTTGAAGTTCACACAAAGTAAATTCAGACTGACAAACGACGGGGAGAAAATACTTCCTCACTCGAGCTGTTTAAATGTTTGGGATAGTCAGCAAGGAGTGTGAAGGGTAAAAATATCAGGTTGTTGCAGCAATAGCACTGTTGTGGCAAGCGCAGTACACCCCAACACTAAAATGGCAAACCTGCTGAAGGTACAGCGATGGTTAATCTTGTTATAGTTTATAAGGGGAGATACTTTTTTAATTTGACCCATTATTTGAAATTTGATTACAAATGAACTTCTTGGAATCCCTACAGGGCAGAAGGAGGCCATTTGACCCATCGAATCTGCACCAACCACAATCCCAACTGGCCCTATTCCCGTAACCTTAGATATTTACCCTGCTAATTCCCCTGACACTCGGGTCAAATTATCATGGCCAATCAACCTAACCCACACATCTTTGGACTGTGGAAGGAAACAGTAACACCCGAAGGAAACCCAGGCAGACACGGGGAGAATGTGCAAACTCCACACAGACAGTGACCTGGAGCTGTGAGGCAGCCACGCAAACCACTGTGCTGCTATGCCGCTCCTACGCCTGTAACAAGTCCAAACTTGTTGGACTGTAACCTGGTGTCGTGTGACGCCTCATCTTGTCTACCCCAGTCCAACACCGGCATCTCCACATCATGATTTATTACCATGTATGGAATACGGAGAAAAGCATTGTTTCTTGTGTGCTATCCAAAACATACAATTCATAGAGTACATAGGGGACAAAGAAAGGAGGGGATAGAATTTAGTGTCATTGTCAATGTTAGGATGTAGTTAATACATGGTAGGTCCATTCAAAAGTCTGATGGCAGCAGGGAAGAAGATATTCTTGAGTCGGTTTGGATCAACGATGAATGTAGTTTTTATATGCTCTGCTCAGCATGATGTTGGTGCACACATTTTCTGATCTCAGACTTTTGTATCTTTTTCCTGGTGGAAGAGAGTACATCCGGGGTGCTTGGGTCCTTAATTATGCTGGCTGCTTTTCTGAGTCAGTGGGTGAGAGGCTGGTTTGTGTGATGGACTGGGCTACGTTCACAACTCTTTGTGGTCTTGGTGAGCGCAGAAGCCATTTAAGCTGTGATCCATGTGGAAAGTATGTATCCCTTTATTGTGGATTAAGACAGATGTTTTTTGTAATGAGCAAGTCTGCTACCTAGACTTCCAAGGGTTTAATAATGAGCAAAGATTATAAAACGTAGAGCTGTTTTCTCTCAAATTCAGTAGGTTAAGGGGTGATCTGATCAAAGTTGTCAAGGAACTAACAGAAAAAGACAGGGTAGATAAATGTAAACTATTTTCACTGGTTGGAGATTCTGGAACCAGGGGATATAGTCTAAAAATCAGGGTCTGATCATTCAGGAGAGGTATTAGGGGGTACTTTTACACACAAGAGGGTGGTAGAGGTTTGGAACTTCCCCAAACAGCAGTTGATGCTAGGTCTGTTGCTAATTTTAAATCTGGGATAGATACATTTTTGTTAGGCAAAAGTATTAAGGGACAGGGGCCAATGGCAGGTACGTGGAGTTTGGGCACAGAACAGACACAATATCGCTGAATGGTGCGATTGGCTTGAGGGGCTGAATGGTTTGTATGTTATTTTCCAAAGTTGTAATTCAATCAGATGATTTTGAAGCACATTCATGAGATCACAATCGAGCCAAACCTTCCACACGGCACCTTTGGGAGCCTAAAATTAAATTAGTGGTTTATAGTCACTGCCGGATTGTTTTTGTTTTCCGCTTTCATCTATTCCAGCACCGGAGCCAACACTAGTACTTTTCTCAAAAGGAGGCTTCATGAATCACATTTGGCCATTGCAAGGTTTTATTGTTCTGACCTAAAGGATTTCCCATTTCTTTATTCCCTTCCAGGAACTCAATCAAGTTAATTGTTAAATTGGTCCTTTGATGTTGACAATGTTTTTAATCAGGCGCAATCTTTTTATAAGATCATAAGACATAGGAGCAGAATTAGGTCACTCAGCCCATCGAGTCTGCTGTGCCATTCAATTATGGCTGATCATTTTTTTTATTTTCCCCATAACCCCAATCCCCTCATTAATCTAGAATTTACCTATCTCTGTCTTAAAGACATTCAGTGACCTGGCCTTTACAGCCTTCTGCGGCAAAGAGTTCTTTGATTCACCACTCTCTGGCTAAAGAAATTCCTCCTCATCTCTGTTTTAAAGGATTGATCCTTTAGTCTGAGGTTATGTCCTCTGGTTCTAGTTTTTTCTAGTAGTGGAAACATCCTCTCCATGTCCACTCTATCCAGACTACGCAGTATCCTCTAAGTTTTTCAATAGATTCTCCCTCATCCTTCTAAACTCCAACAAGTACGGACCCAGAGTCCTCAACCGTTCCTTATAAAACAAGTTCTTTATTCCAGGAATTAATTTTCAATTTTGTTTGCAAACGTAGCAACATGCCTATCCAGTGGATCTTGAAAACAAGAGAGCTTTTGTTAAACGTGTTTCAAATTGCCAAGTTCCTGCTGGTTTTTATTATCATGTCACCCCTTAATAGAGACAGTGGCGATTTGACTTTTGTTTTGCTATAATGCACTTCCAGGAGCACTTTATTTTTTTTTGCGTAGTTCATCTGACACTCGTGGGGAATTCCAACCTTGCCTGTGGCTGGAATTGTCCGGTTCCGCTGCTGTGAGTGGATGCTTGGCTGAGTGCCAAATTCTCTGTTCTCGCTTTCAGAGGTGGCAGGGCGGGGCTGGACTGGTGAATTCCGGTCCAAAAATTGGCCGAGCTGAAATTTCCTTTCAGCAGCACTTTGGGAAGACCAAATACACAGGACTGGATTTGGAGTGTTGGCCAGGCCTTGGACAGAGGTACTAAAAACAGCATTGACAACTGGCGGGGGGATGTTCACCAGGCTGATTCTAGGGATGATGAGACTGATGTATAATGAGAGATTGACTATGCTAGGATTGTTTTCACTGGAGTTCAGACGAATGAGGTGGGACCTCAGAGACTTATAAAATTCTAACAGGACTTGACATGCTAGATGCAGGAAGAATATTCCCGATGGTGGGGGTGTCCAGAACCAGGGGTCACAGTCTGAGGATTCAGGATAGACCACTTAGCATGGAGATGAGAGGACATTTCTTCACCCAAAGAGTGTTGAGCCTGTGGAATTCATTACCCCAGGAAGTGGCTCATGTCAAAACATTGAATGTATTCAAGAGGCGGCTGGATATAGCACTTGGGGCGAATGGCATCAAAGGCTATGGGGAGAAAGCAGGATTAGGCTACTGAGTTTGACGATTGGCCATGATCGTGATGAATAGCGGAGCATGTTTGAGGGGCCGAATGGTGGCCTCCTGCTATCTTCACTGTTTCTATGGCATTTCCTGCATCCATTCCCATCCCCAGGCCTATTTTCCTGGGTTGAGATGGAGGAGGGGAAGGGGGTTTGCTGGTGGCAAGACTGCCCACCAGCCAATGGGTAGCGGATTGGGCTTTTAATGACCATTTAAGGATAATTAAAGGAGGCCAGCTGAGATTTTTCAGTCAGCTTCCAACTCACAGGCAGCAGACAGGGAGAACACACATTCTCAGCAAACGCACAGGCCCTTCCCTTCAAACATTTATTTCATTTGGTTTTGACAATAGCTATTAAATCTGCTTTCACCAGCGTTTAGAATCATAGAAACCCTACGTTGCAGAAACAGGCCCTTCGGCCCATCGAGTCTGCACCGACCACAAACCCACGCAGGCCCTACCCCTATATCCCTACACATTTACCTGTTAATTCCTCTAACCTACACATCCCAGGACACTAAAGGGCAATTTTAGCATGGCCAATCAACCTCACCCGCACATCTTTGGACTGTGGGAGGAAACCGGAGCACCCAGAGGAAACCCACGCAGACACGAGGAGAATGTGCAGACTCCACACAGACAGTGACCCAAGCCAGGAATCGAACCCAGGCTCCTGGAGATGTGAAGCAGCAGTGCTAACCACTGTGCTACCGAGGGAATGCATTCCTATGTTAAATTAATTTCTTCCCCTTTCATTCTGTTGTTGGTTGTGTATATTATTCTAACATTTTCTCATGCACAAGTGCTATGGTGTAACTTTTCAGTGCTGACCCAGTTAAGGATGTTCTCTTGCATCCGTTTCCTAGACACTTAACATCTTCCCACTTTTTGCCAACAGGTATCATAGCTGCGGTGGTCTTTGTGGTCATTTGCCTTCTTGCGGTCCTAATCCGCTACATGTACAGACACAAAGGCACGTATCACACCAATGAAGCCAAGGGCACAGAGTTTGCAGAGAATGCGGATGCCGCTTTGAAAAATGACCCCAACTTCCAAGACGCAGTGGATGAAAGCAAGAAGGAATACTTCATCTGACAGCGGGCAGTCCTGTTAGTTAGTGGCTGATTGTTAACACTACAACTAGGACATGCTGTTCCCTCCTGAGGGGGAAAAAAAAACAAGTGAACAATTTAATTTTTAACTCCTCTCATTCCGGGAGAAAGTCACAACATTGGTGCTTTATTTGCTCGTACGACAGCATGCTCTTGGAAAAGACAATTTTATATACGCCTGCAACATTGTTTTTTTTATATTGTGTTTCCAAAGTACCACTAAAGTGCCAGCGTACAGACATTATATTAGTGTAACCTGTTACCTTTAACAATCTGCTTTATGGATGTGAGATAAACCTAAATATTGATGTACAAAACCATTAACAAAGTAACTTTCTTTCTGACCTCAAACTTCACATCTGGAGCCACGTGGTTGCAATGCATAACATTTTTGAATACCAATCTTAGTAAATACTTTCACTATGTATTCCATGCTTGGATCAGAGGTATCGTAAAAGATTGAATGACCATACATACTTAAATATTTACCAAAGCGAAGTCCTCTGGTTCAGTAGGAGCAAGCAATATAGGCTGTGAAACTGAGTAATGCAGACAGGTAGTAAGGGTCTAGTTTCCGTTCCTGATCGATGGTGGGGTAGTTAGTAGTTGGCAGCACCCTGTGTTTGCCCTCCATTTGTGATGTCGGAAGGTTGGGTTGTTAGCGGCACCCAAGGATTATCATGTGATGATGGAGGGGTGAGATCAGCTTCTCTTGATTAAACACCCATCGCCTTATGTAAGGTGCACTTACGCCAATAGGAATGTAATTTGAAGTCCATCTGTGACAAAGTATTGAAAGCCTTCATTGCTCACTGTGTGTGTGTGTGTGTGTGTGTGTGTGTGTGTGTGTGTGTGTGTGTGTGGTACAACCATTTTAGCCAGATGCATTCATGTTGGCACATGGAGTGATCGAAGGTATAAGGAGAGGAGGCTTGGGCCATCTCCAACTATGGCACTTTCCAAAGGGTTACACAGAGAATACCAACATTGGATCACCACTATGGGATGGCAACAGATCACAATGAAGCGTGCCAATCTACAAGTGATGTATCTTTATTTTATATCATATAGTCTTGGTATCTTTAGAATGGATCTCATTTTAGACTCTCCTGTGTGGATGTGCACTGAATCTCTTCCTCTTCCTGCCATAAGCCTTGGTATATGTAAGTGTTGTAACATTAGGGAAATTAAGTTACCTATTTTTCAATCTTTTTTATTAAATACTGCAGAAGCCTTCGATTTCTATTCGAGCTTTTAGTATTGTACTGTGAATGTTGTGTGCTTTTTTTTTCTTTTTGTGTGTTTTAAAAATATGAAGGATATCGGATAATGGGATAATTTTATTTTTCAATTTTTGTATGACGTTGTTCCTCAACCTCCCTCGGTTGACGAGCTTGATTATATTCCTGGGGGATTGATTACTTAACCACCACCCCTGCAAAACCCCCACCTCCCCCCGCCGCCTCTAAGCATCTCGTCTAATCAAACTACCCCAACCCTCATCTCCCAATAGATGAAAGTGCTCGAGGGCAACAATTCTCTTCCTAATTTTCTCTCCCGTATTGCTTACGGCAGAGTCCAAGAGATGAATTTTGAATTATTGTGACGGTTTCAGAATAGTGCTGGACGGTTGGAAACTCTGGCACCCAATTCCCACGTCCGTGCCTGACATCCTCCTGAGATTTATGCAACAACTGCTGTGTGGTAAACTGACATTGAATCTCGCTCTTGCCATCATCTCCCTTTCTTGCCCGAGAATGCTCACCGAAAACCAAGACATTGGAATCTCCAGCTCTGGGCCTTGGTGACGGATTTTGAAATCAGCTTTATTCTGGAGAATTGTTTCTCATCTGTCAAGATCCCTCTTCTTTCTTTCTTTTCTAAAAAAAAAGTCTAGCGTCTCTGGACCATTATGGAGGGAGAGGATGTATGCATACTAATATTAAACATATACGTGAGTTTTCTCAACCTCTAGAAATGAGCCCTCTGGCTATTGCTATGTAGAATATATCCTCAACAATAATCATGTAATCGTGAGGTAATATACACTTGTATGGAAGCTGCAATAATTTTTTGTGTACTTCCAACTGGAATCACTAGAAATAAAACCTCTCTTATCTAAGCCTGGATTTGATCTGATCATTTTCATTCTGGTTATTAGTGGTAAGTGCTGTTTTGTCCCAAAAATATTGTTGACCCTCTTGTAGAATATCATGGAATCTCTACAATGCAGAAGGTAGCCGCTTGCCCCATCGAGTACCAACTTTTATCTATTCGCACCCTGTAACGCTACCTATCCATCCCACTCATCCCCTCCCCCACAAAACCTACACATCTTGGGACACTAAGGGGGACAATTCAACATGGCCAATCAACCTAACCTGCTCATCTCTGGAGGAAATGAGAGCACGGGGAGGAAACCCACACAGACATGGGACAAATGTACAAACATCACACAGTCACCTAAGGCTGGTATTGAACCTGGGTCCCTGACACGGTGAGGCAGTAGTGGTAACCACTTTGCCAAACATGCTGCCCATAAAGGGAATTTACATTTATGGCATCTTAAAGCACTTTACAGCCATTTAAGTTTTTTTCTCATTTTGTTATTCATTCACAGGATGTGGGTTTTGCAGGAGAGGTCAATATTTATTGCCCATTCCTAATTGCCCTCAAAACTGATGGTGAACTCGCTTTTTGATTTATAGCATAATAGGGCCATTTCAGAGGGCAGTTGCGAGCTACCCGCATTGCTGTGGTGCTGGAGCCACATATAGGCCAAGTCACCCGAGGCAAGAGTTGAACCCGGGTCTTTGGCGCTAAGAGGCAGCAGTGCTAACCACTATACTGGCCTGACACCAGAGCTACGGACACCAGGGATGAGCCAGTTGTTCTCTAAAGGAACGTTGTGGGATCTTCTAACCTTAGGGGCTTCTGTTTAAAATCTCATTGAGTTATATTTCTAAACTTGAAACTGAATAAGGTAAGTAAAACAAAAGAAAGATGGCGGGTTAGATGATTTGTTGCAGTTGTAGCAGGAGGAAGTAGAGATAGCAATCTTATTCAAGCAAACGCACCTCCAATAAGTGAATCTCAAGCTTAAGGTACTTTGGTAATGGACAGGTCGTATTGAGGAAGCAGTAGGGATGCAGAAAGGCTTGGACAGGTTAGGAGAATGTGTTCCATCTGCCACTTCTTTGCCCAATGTGGAAAAGTGTGAGGTTATGCACTTTGGAAGGAGGAATGGAGGCATAGCCTATTTTCTAAATGGAAAAATGCTTAGGAAATCAGAAACACAAAGGGACTTGGGGAGTTATTGCTCAAGATTATCCTAAGGTTAATGTGTAGGTTCAGTCGGCAGTTAAGAAGGCAATTGCAATGTTGGCATTCCTGTCCAGAGGGTTAGAATACAAGAGCAGGGATGTATTTCTGAGGCTGTATAAGGCTCTGGTCAGACCACATTTGGAGTATTGTGAGTAGTTTTGGGCCCCATATCTAAGGAAGGATGTGCTAGCCTTGGAAAGCTTCTAGAGGAAGTTCACAAGAATGATCACTGGAATGAAGAGCTTGTATGAGAAACAGTTGAGGACTCTGGGTCTGTACTTGTCGAGAGTTTAGAAGAATGAGGGGGCGATCTTATGGAAACTTAGAGGATACTTCAAGGCCTGGATAGAGTAGACATGGAGAGGATGTTTCCAATAGTAGGAAAAATTAGAACCAGGGGGCACAACCTCAGGCTAAGGGAACAATCCTTTAAAACAAAAATGAGGAGGAATTTCTTCAACCAGAGAGTGGTAGATCTGTGGAATTCTTTGCCGCAGAAGGCTGTGGAAGCCAGGTAATTGGGTGTCTTTAAGACAGAGGTAGATAGCTTCTTGATTAATAAGGGGATTGGGGTTATGGGGAAAAGGCAGGAGAATGGGAATGAGAAAAATATCAGCCATGATTGAATGGCACAGCAGACTCAATGGGCCGAGTGGCCTAATTCTGCTCCTATGTCTTATGGTCTTAGCTGTTGAGATGAAGTTTGAACCTAGACGCTGTGATACATCAGGCAGTGGAAAGTTTCCTGGATATTTCATCCCAGAAGGCATTCGCACCCCAAGCTAGGGGCTTTTGGTCCACGGGCAGGATGGGGATTCAGGGATAGTGATAGAGGAGCAACAGCGCCTTGCAATTTCCAACAGGTTCAATGTTATTGCAGCTTGCGTGGGCAAGAGAAGGAGCTGCAGAGTGGATGAGCAAACCGGATGAACAATGCACCATGGTTCAGGGGGCCATTCAAGTGGGGATTGTAAAAAGAAATGCTGCTTTAACAGGGGACGGTGCTATTAAAGGGATAGATGTTGCCCTCACCAGCTAAGGGAGTGTATGCTAAAGGATGTCTGTCCAGTGTTAGGGTTAGGAACATTTTCTTGGGGCTGAAGAGTAACTAGTGGTGGGAGGGGAAGGAACCAGGTGCCATCGTCCAATGAGTACCAATGATGTGGGTTTGACTAAAGGCAGAGTTATCCCATTTCGGGTCTAATTCCTAAGGGTGGGAAAGCAAAATTTCTATGGAAGCCAGCGGGAAAACTCAGCAAATTTTCCAGCTAGGAGATTAATTATGCAACTGCGTGTTTTGCACCAGATTTTGTGACAGGGGAGGCTCGATGGTGTGTACTGTGTTGGCCTATCCAGATGCTGTGTTGAAAAGGCACCCGACGTCACTGACCTGTTATTAATGGGCCTCCTGAAAATGATGGATTTTCAGGAATACTCTGATGCTGGAAGATGGACTCTATCGAGGACACCAGATTTGGAAGGTCCAATTGTCGATACTTCACCGTCCCAGTAATGTGGTGTTGCAGGTGTCCTCCATCCTGAACTCCAGAGGAAGTCTCAGGCAACTGTTCAGATGAATCCTGACATCTGCACACCACCTTGTAGGAATTAGGAGCAGAAGTAGGCAAATTCAGCCGTTTGAGCCTGCTCTGCCATTCAGATTATGGCTGTTCTCCATATCCCCTTTTTTGTTCAAAATATACCTACTTCCTGCTTGAAACCATCCAACGATTCAGACTCCACCATGCTATGGGGCAGTGAGTTCCACAAATTCATCACCCTCTGCGAGAAGTAGCTCCTTCTCATCTTAGTTTCAAATTTACCACCTCTCAATCTATTCCTGTAACTTCCTATTCCACATTGTTCCGAATGTGCTTTGAACCCTCGTGTTTTCCCACTGGGGCTGTGCAGAATCGAGTGTTGGTGGCCAGACATTCATCTGCGTCTCATTAGCAGGATGCAAATAAATTTCACGCCAACCCAACATGGCGGACACCAGTAGAAGATCCTGCTGTAAATTCATGCTGGCGTAAAACTGATCTTTCCATCCCATCCCAACCCATCATTGAACTCACTGGGAGAATTTCACCCAACCAATGGAGTTGACTGAAGAGGTATGAGCAACATTGGGGTCATATCAAAATACAAAACCAGAGAGATAATTATTTCTGGATTGCTGCCTGAGCCAAGATCAAATTGACATTGAGTACATAATTAATTAATGGCTCAGAATATGGTGATGGAGAAATGTGTTTTAATACATGGGGCACTGGCACCAGTACTGGGGAAAGGGGGAGCTACACCACGTGGATGGCTCTCACCTGAACAAAACTGGGCCCAGTGTCTAGTGGGTCATAGAGTCATAGGGAAATACAGCATAGAAACAGGCACTTCGGCCCAACCAGTCCATGCCAACCATGATGTCCTCCCAACTCATCCCTATTGCCCACGTTCGGCCCATATCCCTCTAATCCTTTCCCATCCATTCATGTATCCAATTTTTTTTTACATTGTTGCTATTGTACCTGTCTCAACCACTTTCTCTGGGAACTCATTCTATATTCGTACCACCCACTGCCTCTGAGGTCCCTTTTAAACCTTTCCGCTCTCAGGTTAAACCTATGCCATCTAGTTTTGAGTTCCCCTTCCCTGGGAAAAAGACCGTGTGCGTTCGTCCTATCTATGCACCTCATGATTTTATACATTTCAATAAGGCCATCCCGCCATTCTCCTATGTTTGTCCTAGCCCGACCAACCTCTTCCTATAACTCAGTCCCACTAGTCCTGGCAACATCCGTGGAAATTTTCTTTGCAGTTTATCAATATCTTTCCTATAACACAGAACCTGGACTATAGAACATAAGAACATAAGAAATAGGAGCAGGAGTAGGCCATCTAGCCCTTCGAGCCTGCCCCGCCATTCAATAAGATCATGACTGATCTGTCGTGGCTCAGTTCCACTTTCCCGCCCTCTCCCCATAACCCTTAATCCCCTCTCTTATCAAAAACCCATCAACCCGCTTCTTAAAAATATTTAGCGAGGCAGCCTCCACCACTTCAACGGGCAGAGAATTCCAGAGATTCACCACCCTTTGAATGAAGAAGTTCCTCCTCAACTCCGTTCTAAACCGCCCCCCCCTTTATCTTGAGGCTGTGCCCCCTAGTCCTACTATCCTTTCTGAGCAGGAAGAATCTCTCCACCTCTATCCTATCCATCCCATTCATCATCTTATATGTCTCAATGAGATCTCCCCTCATTCTTCTAAACTCTAACGAGTACAAGCCTAGTTTATTCAGCTTCTCCTCATAGCTCAACCCCCTCAACTCCGGCATCAGCCTTGTAAACCTTCTCTGCACTCCCTCCAAGGCCAAAATATCCTTGCATAAGTGCGGCGACCAAAACTGCACACAGTACTCCAGCTGCGGCCTCACCAGTGCCCTATACAGCTGCAGCAAGACCTCCCTACTTTTATATTCAATCCCCCTCGCTATGAAGGCCAGCATCCCATTCGCCTTCCTGACCACCTGCTGCACCTGCAGGCTGGGTTTTTGCGACTCATGCACAAGGACCCCGAGGTCCCTCTGCACCGTTGCCTGCTGCAGTTTTTCGCCACGTAAGTAATAATCCTTCCTACCATTATTCCTACCAAAGTGGACCACCTCGCACTTGCCAACATTAAATTCCATTTGCCAGTTCCTGGCCCATTCGCCCAGCCTATCTAGATCCTTCTGCAGACTCTCCACACCCTCCGTGCAATTTGCCGTTCCACCAATCTTGGTGTCATCAGCAAATTTCAACACCATACACTCGGTTCCCTCCTCCAGATCATCTATATAAATGGTAAATAGCTGAGGCCCCAGCACCGACCCCTGGGGTACTCCACTAGTCACCAACCGCAAATCCGAATAGCACCCATTGACCCCCACTCTCTGCCTCCTATTTGACAGCCAATCCTCTATCCACGCTAACATCCTACCCCCAACTCCATGCCCCCTTACCTTCTGCAATAACCTCTTGTGAGGTACCTTGTCAAACGCCTTCTGAAAATCAAGGAAGACCACATCCACCGGCTCTCCTCTATCCACCGCCCTAGACACATCCTCATAGAACTCCAGTAAATTTGTCAGACACGACTTCCACTGCACTGGAAAGCTTTAGATTGGCTAGGAGGGAGTTAAAGAGTGAGTTAAGAAGAGCTAAAAGAGGACACGAGAAGACTTTGGCTGATAGGATTAAGGAGAATCCTAAGGCGTTCTATAGATATGTTAAGAACAGAAGATTGGTTAGGGCAAGATTATGGATAGTTAGAGACAGCAGTGGGAAGTTATGTGTGGAACCGGAAGAGATTGGAGAGGCATCGAACCAATATTTCCCTTCGGTATTCACGCAGGGAGACATAAATGTAGCTGTGGAGAACACTGGGTTACAGGGTTGTAAACTGGATAGTATTGTAGTTGATAAGGAGGATGTGCTAGATATTCTTGAGGGTTTGAAAATAGATAAGTCCCCTGGGCCAGACGGGATTTACCCTAGGATTCTCTGGGAGGCAAGAGAGGCAATTGCAGAGCCTCTGGCTCTGATCTTCAGGTCGTCATTGGTCACAGGTATAGTGCCAGAGGATTGGAGGATAGCGAACGTTGTCCCATTGTTTAAGAAGGGGAAGAGAGACTTCCCTGGGAATTATAGACCGGTGAGTCTTACTTCTGTTGTGGACAAAGTTTTAGAAAAAATTATTAGGGATAGGATTTATAGGTATTTAGAGAGTAATGTATTGACTGGAGATAGTCAGCATGGTTTTGTGGAGAGTAAGTCATGCCTTACTAACCTTATTGAGTTTTTTGAGAAAGTGACCAAAGAGGTGGATGGGGGTAAGGCAGTTGACGTGGTATATATGGACTTTAGTAAGGCGTTTGATAAGGTTCACCATGGAAGGCTTCTGCAGAAAATGCAGATGTATGGGATTGGGGGTGATTTAGTTAATTGGATCAGGAATTGGCTAGCAGATAGGAGACAGAGGGTGGTGGTTGATGGAAAGTATTCGTCATGGAGTTCGGTTACAAATGGTGTGCCACAGGGATCTGTTTTGGGGCCACTGCTGTTTGTAATTTTTATAAATGATCTGGATGAGGGTATAGTTGGGTGGATCAGTAAATTTGCTGATGACACCAAAGTCAGAGGAGTGGCAGATAGTGAAGAGGGGTGTCATAGTTTACAGAGAGACTTGGACAAGTTGCAGAGCTGGGCCGAGAGGTGGCAGAT
The DNA here is from genome assembly GCF_965287045.1 of Carcharhinus amblyrhynchos. NCBI lineage: Eukaryota > Metazoa > Chordata > Chondrichthyes > Carcharhiniformes > Carcharhinidae > Carcharhinus > Carcharhinus amblyrhynchos. The sequence goes on from NC_137334.1 coordinate 86,027,388, forward strand.
GGAGTTTAATGCGGAAAAGTGTGAGGTAATTCACTTTGGCAGGAATAACAGATGTGTAGAGTATAGGGCTAACGGTAGGACTCTGAATAGTGTTGATGAACAGAGGGATCTAGGTGTATGTGTACATAGATCCCTGAAAGTTGGGAATCAAGTAGATAAGGTAGTTAGGAAGGCATACGGTGTCTTGGCGTTTATTGGTAGGGGGATTGAATTTAGGAGCCACAATGTCATGTTGCAACTGTACAAAACTCTGGTGCGTCCGCACTTGGAGTATTGTGTGCAATTCTGGTCCCCACATTATAGGAAGGACGTGGAGGCATTGGAGAGGGTGCAGAGGAGGTTTACCAGGATGTTGCCTGGTATGGAGGGAAGGTCCTATGAGGAGAGACTGAGGGATTTGGGGTTGTTTTCGTTAGAAAGAAGGCGGCTAAGGGGGGACCTTATTGAAACATATAAGATGATTAGAGGTTTAGATAGGGTGGACAGTGATAGCCTTTTTCCTCGGATGGAGAAAGCTAGCACGAGGGGGCATAGCTTTAAATTAAGGGGTGGTAGATATAGGACGGATGTCAGAGGTAGGTTCTTTACCCAGAGGGTGGTGAGGGATTGGAATGCCCTGCTGCTGCAGTTGTAGATGCGCCTAGTTTGGGGGCGTTTAAGAGATCCGTGGATAGGTTTATGGATGGAAAGGGATTAGTTTAGGTTAGAGGGTCATTGCTTTTTTAATTGGTCGGCGCAACATCGTGGGCCGAAGGGCCTGTTCTGCGCTGTAATGTTCTATGTTCTATATTCTCCTTAACGAAACCGTGCTGCGTCTGCTCTATCAAGCAATTCCCCTCAAGGTGCCTCGCTATTTCCTCCTTGATGACAGATTCTAACATTTTACCTACAACAGACATTAAACTAACCGGCCTATAATTCCCTGCCTTTTGCCTGCCACCCTTCTTAAACAACAGCGTAACATTAGCCGTTTTCCAATCTTCCGGCACTTCCCCGGAATCCAGCGATGTTTGGAAAATAACCACCAAGGCATCCACTATCACCTCCGCCACTTCTTTCAAAACCCTTGGATGCATTCCATCCGGTCCTGGGGACTTGTCCACAATCAGTCCCTCCAGTCTGTCGAGCACCGCCTCTCTAGTAACAATAATGTCATTGAGACCCTCCTGTCCTACCATCTTTCCATCGCTAACACCCGGCAAATTATTCACGTCCTCCTCCGTGAAGACCGAAACAAAAAAGTTATTCAAGGTCTCAGCCATTTCCCCATCCCCTACCACTAAGTCCCCCCTCTCATCCTCTAAGAATGGGTTTTAAACTAGATTGTGGCGGAGGAATGTTTGTATAACATTTTGGGAGGTTAAAGAAGAAAGACAAGACAATAGTATAGAATAACAATATGGGTAACGGTAATCACAGTGTGACAGAGTGGCACAGTGCACACACATATAGTCAGAGTATGGAAAAATACTTAACAGCACTGCATTCAAACAAAGATGGGTGAATTGATAGCATAAATAGTAATAAATGAGTGTGACATGATTGCTGTTGCAGAGACATGGGCAAAATTCTCCAAATGTTTGTGCCCTGCTGCCACTGCAAGCAAGGATAGAGAATTTGGCACTCAGCCAAAACTGTAGCAAGACCAGAAAATCCCACCACCATGAACGACCGGAGAATTCTGGTCACAACTGCTAAAGTCACCATTGCTAGGACCTCAATATTCAAGGATACCCGACATTTTAGGAGAGCAGGATGAAAGGAAATGAGGTGGGTAGGGCTGTTAATAAGGAGTCAATTAATACAGTAGGGAGAAATTATCTTGGTTCTGTGGATTATCTTATAGAATCAGCCTGGATGGAGATAAGAAATATCAAAGAAAGTAAGTCACTGGTGGGAGTATACATCCCCGAACAGTAGCTACACATTTGGACAGAATGTAAGCCTAGAAATAATTGGGCCTTTTGAGACATGCACTGCAATAATAAAAGGAGATTGCAATCTTCAAATAGATTGGACGAATCAAATTGGCAAAGGTAGCCTGGAGGATGAATCTGTAGAATATATTCAGGACAGTTTCTGAGAACAATATCTTCTGAAACCAACCATGGAGCAGTCTATTTTAGACCTAGTCACATGTCATGCAACAAGATTAATGAATGACTTCATGTAAAAGATCCTGTGATAAGAGGGTCTGGGTTCACATGTAGGATAGACAAGGCAAGTAAGGATGGTAGGCTTCATTAAATCATAGAATCCTACAGTGCAGAGGGAGGCCACTCAGCTCATTGAGTCTGCACCAACCACCATTCCACCCAGTCCCTATCCCCGTAACCCCATGCATTTACCCTCGTTAGGCCCTCTCCCCCCCCCCCCCCCCCCAAGGCATGAAAGGGCAATTTAGCATAGCCAATCCAACTAACCCGTGCATCCTTGGAGTGTGGGAGAAAACCGAAGTGCCCGAAGGAAGCCCACGCAGACACGGAGGGGACATGTAGACTCCACACAGAGAGTGACCCAAGCCAGGAATCGAACTTGGGTCCCTGACGCTGTGAGGCAGCAGTGCTAACCGCTATGCTACTGTACCACCCTTCCTAAAAAGGCATTAGTCAACCAAATGGGAGTTTACAACAAAAGCTGCTTCGGTTGAGGTTTTTGCAGATTTATTGATTAAATTTAATTTCCTCTAGTTCCCAGGGTGGGATTTGAACTCAGGTTCCCAGAGCATTAGTCTGGACCCCTGAATTACTAGGCAAGTGATTTACCAGGGTCCAAAAGACTCTGAGATGCAGTGTATTTGGATTTCCAGATGGTGTTCAATAAGGTTCCACCTGAAAAGTCACTGCTCAAGAACATATGATATTGAGGGTGATTTACCAGCATGGATAGATTAACTAACAGGAACAAGAAGGGACCCTCTTACCAGGATTTGGCATCCTCCAAACACTCCCTCGATGGCAAGTATGTCCTTCCTTAGATATGGAGACCTACACTGTACACAATAGTCTAGTGTCCCTTTGGACATCCACACTTCTCAACCTCTCACTGTTTCCGAAATTCCCTGCCTTTCCTTTAAATCTACCAACATGGATAACTTCACACTTATTCACATTATATTCTGTCTGCCACATTCTTGCCCATTCATTTAGCCTGTCCAATTCCCCTTGAAGCCTCCATGCACCCCTCTCAAAACTTACAATCCCAACCAGTTTTTTGTCATCAGCAAATTTGGGCACACCACACATTTCACCCCCACATTCAAATCATTTATTAGATAGTGAACAACTCTGGCCCCAGTCCTGAACCTTGTATTATCCTGCTAGTAACAGCCTGAGAATGAGAATAAGAACCTAAGGATACAGGGTAGACCATTGAGAACGGAGACGAGGAGACAGTTCTTCACCCAAAGAGTGGTGAACCTGTGGAATTCATTACCACAAGAAGCAGTTGATGTCAAAACATTGAATGTATTCAAGAGGTGGCTAGATACAGCACTTGAGGCAAACAGGATCAAAGGTTATTGGGAGAAAGCAGATTCGGCAATTGAGTTGGATCATCAGTCATGATCGTGGTGAACAACAGAGCAGGCTCAAAGGGCTGAATGGCCTCCTCCTGCTCCTTTCTTCTAAGCTTCTATGACCCGTTTATTCCTACTCTCTGCTTTCTGTCATCTAACCAATGTGCCTTTTCGCTGTTTGGACGTTTCCTGCTTATAACCTGTTTATAACCTGCTTATAAATATTCCAAATTATATTGAATACCAAAATGTGGACAAAACCCACAGATCTGCAGTGTAACAGGAAGCTGCCAATACACATTTATATGTCCAGAGAACCAACCTAGAGGCAATAACTCAAATGGTGGCTCCATCTCTGCTATATGATTCCATGATCCAATAACATAAAGTAATCCTAACAAAGGTTAATTCTTAGAAATAAAAATGTAGGGCTGGATTTTTTTTGGATAGCAGGGTGTCCCACCCTGGCAACTGAACAGTTAGCAGAAGATGGGTGGCACAGTGGCATAGTGGTTAGCATGGCTGCCTCACAGCACCAGGGACCTAAGTTCAATTCTAGTCTAGGGGGACAGTCTGTGTGGAGTTAGCACATTCTCCCCGTGTCTGAGTGGGTTTCCTCCAGGTGTCCCGGTTTCCTCCCACACTCCAAAGATGTAAGGGTTAGTTGGATTGTCCGTGCTAAATTGCCCCAGGTGGGATTGTTGTTGTTGCAGATGCAGTGGGACCGAATGGTCCCTTTCTGCACTGTAGGGATTCTGTGATTCTATGAGATACGTTCCCGTCAATCACATCAAACAGTTGGAATCGGGACATTCGCCCTTCATTCAGGTAGAAGTCCTGACTTGGTGAACTGCTGGCTAATCTGGTTGGCTGGCAGTTCTATGATCCCAGCAGCATCGATTGGAAGAATGGGACTACAAACAATTCCCTCTTCCTAGTTTCCAGAGTTCAGGACTAGGTAATCACAGGGAGTCCAACAGAGGGGAGGTTGAGGGTAAGGTTTGAAGGAGTGCATTGAGGGTCCAGGGTTCATCATGATGGCAATCTTGATAGAGAGATCAAAATGGAGGGGGAACCCATAGAGAGGGAAGATCTTGATGGATGGGGTTGCACCCAATTTTGAAAGGGGGCCCTTGAGGAAGGGGTCCCCTCTTTCTGCCTAACACCCGAGCAGGGTACCTGTTGGGCTTCCCGACATCCTCTGAATCCCTCTCAACAATCTCAAGATTGAAGCCAGGCAGGAAACCAGTGAAATGGCTAATAACTGGCCAACTAAAGACCTCAATTGTGGCAAGAGCGGGCACAAATTTCCCTCCAACTCGATTTTCGAGTTTGCTAATGACACCACCGTAGTGGGTCAAATTGCAAACAATAACAGGACCAGGTATGGGAAAGAGATAGAGAATCTGGTGAACTGGTGCGGCAACAATAATCTCTCCCTCAATGTCAGCAAAATGAAGGAGATAGTCAGTGACTTCAGGAAGCATAGCAGAGGATATGCTCCTGTCTACATCAACAGGGATGAATTAGAAATTGTCGCAAGCTTCAAATTTCTAGGTGTCCAGATCACCAACAAACCTGTCCTTGTCCCTCCATGCCAATGCTATGGTTAAGAAAGCCCACCAATACCTGTACTTTCTCAGGAGACTAAGGAAATTTGGCACGTCTGCTAAAACTCTCACCAACTTTTACAGATGCACCATAAAAATCAATCTTTCTGGTTGTGTCACAGCTTGGTATGGCTCCTGCTCTGTTCAAGACCGCAAGAAACTACAAAAGGTCATGAATGAAACCCAGTCCATCACCCAAACCAGCCACCCATCCTTTGATTCTATTTACACTTTCTGCTGACTCAGAGAAGCAGCCAGCATAATTAAGGACCCCATGCACCCTGGACATTCTCTCTTCCAACTTCTTCTGTCAGGAAAAAGATACAAAAGTCTGAGGCCATGTACTGACCAACTCAAGAACAGCTTATTCCTTGCTGCCATCAGATTTTTGAATGGACCTACCTGGTAGTAAGTTGATCTTTCTCTACACCCTAGCAATGACTGTAACACTACGTTTAGCACTCTCGCCTTTCCTTTCCTATGTACAGTATGTTTTGTCTGTATAGCACAAAAGAAACAGTACTTTTCACTGCATGTTAATACATGTGACAATAATAAATCAAATCAAAGGCCTTGTCTGCTCTTTACAAAAAGGTGGCAGGAAGGCCACTGAAGAAATTATTCAGCTCCCCCTCTCTGCAAAGCTGCTGATGGGGAACTGCAAAACTCTTCCCATTTTATTTTGCAATGGTAGTTATATAGAATGGATACATGTGATGAATCATAGCTGCAGGGACCTGGTACTAACTGATATCCATGGCTATTGCTCTGCTGTCCACAAATCTACAAATCTGTCTGACAAGATTTAACAGAGGCTTAAATTATTAGTTTTGTTTTCTGTGGGGAAATAGCGCTGCAGAAATGGAAAAGGCTTATTTTGCAAGATTACTTTGTTTCATAGCAACATATTTAATAATGCCTGCCTTCGCTTCAGACACTTCTCAAAATTAAATTTTCAAGATTTGGATCCATTCATATTCGAAGATTTCATAGACTGCAGGGTGGAAGGAAACATACAAATATAGAAGAAAAGAGCTGGAGGAGGCCATCCTGCCCTTCGAGTCTGATTCTGTTCGCTCCCAATGCTATATCTTGCCACCTGTTGAATACACCCAATCTTTTGGTATCAACTACTTCCAGTGTAATGCATTCTATAGGCTCACCACTCTTTGGGTGAAAAACTACCTCCTCATCTCCATCCTAAATGACCTACTCTGTATCCTCAGACTGTGACCCCTGGTTCTGGACTCCCCTACCATCAGGAACATACTTCCTGCATCTACCTTGTCTGGTCATGTTAGAGTTTTATAAGTCTCTGTGAGATCCTCCTTCATTCATCTGAACTCCAGCAAAAACAATCCAATCTCTCCTCATCAAAGCATGAAGGATGGTACACACAAGAACAGGCCCTTCAGCTCCTACACCAATCACGTTTACCTATCTAAACCAACTACTTATACCCCTCTATTCCCCATTTGTTCAAATGCCTATCAAGATAAGTCTTAAATGTGGCTAATACAACTGCCTCAACCACCTCACTTGGCAGTGCATTCCAGACCCCCACCACCCTCTGAGTAAAAAACTTCCCCGTACATCGCCTTTGAAGCTTTCCCCCCTTATCCTGACCTTGTGCCCCCTTGTAATTGTCATTTCTGCCCTGGGAAAAATCTTCCAACTGTTCACCCTATCTATACCTCTCATAATTTTATAAACTTCTATTAGGTCACCCCTCAGCCTCCATCTTTCCAGGGAGAACAATCCCAGTTTATTCAATCTCTCCTCATACTAATACCCTCCATACCAGGTAAACCTTTTCTGCACTCTCTCCAAAACCTTCAAATCCTTCTGGTAGTGTGGAATTGGAACACAGTATTCCAAACATGGGTGAACCAATGCCTTATACACTGTAACATAATTTGCCAACTTTTATATTTGAACCCTACAGTGCAGAAAGAGGCCCTTCGACCCATCGAGTCTGCACCGAACACAATCCCACCCGGGTCCTACCCCCATATTCTTACATATTATACCCACTAATCCCTCTAACCTACACATCCCTGGACACTAAGGGGTAATTTCATAGCATGGCCAATCAACCTAACCCGCACACCTTTGGACTGTGGGAGGAAACCGGAGTACCCGGAGGAAACCCACGCAGACACGAGGAGAATGTGCAAACTCCACACAGACAGTGACCCGAGCCGGGAATTGAACCCAGGACCCTGGAGTTGTGTAGCGGCAGTGCTAACCACTGTGCTACCGTGCCGCCCTCAGATGAAGGCAAGCATGCCATATGCTTTCTTCACCACCTTTTCCAACTGTGCTGCTACTTTTAAGGATCTGTGGACTGCACACCCAGATCTCTCTGTGTATCTATGCACCGAACTGAAGGCCAACATACCATTTGCCTTCTTTACCCTCTGCTGCACCAGTGTGCTTCCCTTCAGCGAGTGGTACACAAAGATGCCCAGGTGCCGCTACACACTTCCCTCTCCCAATTTACAGTCATTCAGGTAATGACCTGAAGGAGAAGCTTCACCAAGGATACTTCCATGCTGCGATCTCTGTTAACAATGATATGCACTTAGAACACATATTTTATGACTGTAAGACATTGCAAAGCATTCTACTATCAATAAAGTACTTTGGAGTTATTACTATAACGTGGGAAACTTAACAGTCAGTTGTGTGCAGCTTTGGTCTCCTTATTTGGAAGAAAGATATAACTCTGTTAGGAGCATTTCAGAGAAAGTTCGCTCAACTCATTGCTGGGATGATTGGCCTTTCTTATGAAGAAAGGTTAAACGCATTGGGCCTGTTCCCATTGGAGTTTAGAAGAATGCTCTAAGCGATTTTTTATGTTCGTCCATGAGTGTAGATGGGGCAGTGGTTTAAGGAAAACATGGCACAGCCAACATTGTAGCGCATCCTTGGTATTGTGTTGATGTGTCCGTACACCACTGCAGAACTAAAGATGTGTATAGACGTTTGTCCGTCAGGCACAGAAGGGGGCCATTCAGCTCATCAAGTCTGCACCAATTCTCTTACTCAGGCTCTCTCCCCCACACTATCCCCATAACCCCGCACATTTGCCTTGGCTGATCCATCTAACCTACACATCTTGGGACAACAAGTTGCAATGTACCATGGCCAATCCACCAAACCTGCACATGCCCTGGACACTAAGGGGCAATTTACCATGGTCAACCCACCTAACTTGCATACCTTTAGGCAGCAAGGGGCAATTTAGCATGGCCAATTCACCTAACCTGCATATCTTTGGAGCGTGGGAGGAAACTCACGCAGACAGAGAGTGAACATATGAAAACCACACAGTCACCCAAGGCCAGAATTGAACCCACATCCCGAGCATTGTGAAACAGCAGTGCTAATCACTGTGCCACCGTGTCAACCTGGAATTGGACTTGAAGCCATAACATTGTGACTCTGAGACAAAGTGCCACCACTAATCCAAGGCTGAAACCTGTGCACCAGATTTTACATTACCATAACTTGCTCACTTGTCCTGAGGCAGAATTGTCGACACCCATTTTAAGATGTCTCAGACGTACATTGGCTCAAGAGAGTTGGTTTTGTCTGGAGTGCAGCCAATAAAGGGAGACCCTTAAGGTGATCCTATAATATAGCATGCAGAGTTGCTTCTTTAAATATATTTTGATTTGTTCATTACAATCCAACTATTGGTTCATTACAATCCAGCCATAAGTGGATTGTCTCTATTCTTCTTTCTGAACAACAATAAGTGAGAAATGAACATCTTATTTTCCTTTTTGGAGTGGCACAGTAGCAGAGTGGTGAACTGCCTCACAATGCTAGGGACCCAGGTTCAATTCCCACCTTGAGTGATTCTCTGTGTGGAGTTTGCATGTTCTCCTCATGTTGGGGTGGGATTCCTCCAGGTGCTCTGCTTTCCTCCCACACTCCAAAGATGTGGGGGTTAGGCGGATTGGCCTTGCTAAATTGCCCCTTAGTGTTGAGGGACTATTTAGCATGGAGTTATTGGGGATGGGACCTGAATGGGATTGTGGTTGGCACAGACTCAATAGGCTGAATGGCCTCTTTCTGCACTGTAGGATTGTATGATTCTAACCAATTCAAAAACAGAGGCTAGCCTAGGAATTATTTATTGAATGTGAGCTAGGCTATTTGTTCTGGATGGCAATCAGTCTGTTGAAGCTCTGCTGCTGATGAATTATATAGAGAGAGCATCAATGGATATATGAGACCAGGATCACATGGAAACACCTGGCCTATAACATCCTACCAAATTGTTTGCTCCATTGTGTCTTTTCTGGGAATGACTAAAGAACTCGTAGTTTGTTCCAATTAAACAAAGTAGATTCTTCCTGCCCTTCTATCTGAACATCAGTGGCTTGAAAGCCAGAACATTCTTTTATGAAAACATTTCCACTCTGATTTATGGGCGGCACGGTAGCACAGTGGTCAGCACCGCTGCTTCACAGTTCCAGGGAGCTGGGTTCGATTCCTGGCTTGGGTCACTGTCTGTGTGGAGTTTGCACATTCTCCTCATGTCTGTGTGGGTTTCTTCCAAGTGCTCTGGTTTTCTCCCACAGTCCAAAGATGTGCAGGTTAGGTTGATTGGCCGTGTGAACAAAAAAATGCCCCTTAGTGTCCTGAGATGCATAGGTTAGCGAGTAAATGTGTAGGGGTATGGGGGTACGGCCTGGGTGGGATTGTGGTTGGTGCAGACTCGATGGGCCAAATGGCCTCTTCCTGCACTGTAGGGTTTCTATGATTTTATGAGTTGATCATTTCTTATTGACCACTCCTCGTTGGAAGTCTGATTGAAATCCTCTGATTTGATGTGTTTGCCCTCTTCCAGAGATGTTTTGGTAGCAGAGTTAGAGAACCTCCAAGATAATTCCCAGTTGTTATTTCATTGTAAAGTTCCTCCACTTCCTTAAGGGAAGGCGATGGCTTAGAGGTGCTATCACCAGCTAATGTTCTGGGGACCCGGGTTTGGATCCTGCCACGGCAGCTGGTGGAATTTGAATTGAATAAGAAATATCTAGAGTTAAGAATCTACTGATGACCATGAAAAGATTGTTGGGAAAAGCCCATCTGGTTCACAAACCAGAAATTTGCCATCCTTACCTGGTCTGGCCTATATGTGACTCCAGAGCCAGAGCAATGCCGTTCACTTTGACCGTCCTCAGGCAATTAGAGATGGGCAATAAATGCTGGCCAGCCAGCAATGCCCACGTCCCTATGAATGGATTTTAAAAACACCTTCCTGGTCAGCACCACAGCCTCTGTGTGTCTCCGGCTCCAAGTTTTTAAGCATCATCAGCTCTGAACTGACTGAGGTTTACTCCAGTGGGGTTTATAAGTGCTCCCCACTAGCGGGGAACGGTGGTTGACACTGTGGGAGGGAACAGAAGCCATTGAGGCTCCCCCCAGGTGTCGGTATCAGGGGGTACTCCCTGGGCAGTGCCAGCCTAGCCCCCCAGCATTGCCCAAGGGGCAAACTGGCAATGCCAAGGGGCATCTTGGCACCAGGCACCAGGCAGTGCCAAGGATGCAGGGCCAGAAGAGCAGGGCCTATTGTGGGGGGCAGACCTATTAGGGGCTGATCGCTGGGGTTGGGGAGGGTGCCGGTGTCATTCTGAACTAGGGAAATCAGGCAGGAGAGGGAATGGTGACTTAGGCTGGCCATCCGGGTGAGGGGTTGTCAAGAATGTTGAGGAGAGTCAGGACTGCCCCCACAGCAGGAGCAGGGGTGGAGGGGTGAGGGGGAGGAGGGGGTTGGGATTGCCCAGTGTGGGTGGGGGCGGAGGGTTAGGATTGCCAGGGTGGTTTGGAAGGCTGGTGTCAGGGAGATCGAGTCTGGCCAGGGGGAGGAAAGATTGGAGCTTGTCCACGGGGAGTGGGAGAGGGACATCGGGGCTGGCCTCCGGGAGGTCAGTGAGGGGATCAGCAGGCCAGCGATGAGGGGTTGCGGGGCTGGCCAACGATCGAGTTGACCAGTGATCTGGTGGCCAGCAGTGCGGGGGCCACTGTGCATGCACCGATCTCTGTGCTGACAGCTCAGCACAAGCACAGTGGCCAGCTGAGCGCTACGCTGCTGCCCTCTCCAGAGGGAATAGGTCCCACCCACTGATTTTCAGGGGGAATCCTGCTTGGGCACTCTGCAGTGTTCAGAGTATCGGAGATTCGAACTGAAAATCCTGCTTAGAAAGAAAACAGCAGAAGTTACTCCCGTTTTCACGTGAATTGGGGGCTTTGGATTTCATAGAATCATAGAAACCCTACAGTGCAGAAAGAGGCCCTTCAGCCCATCAAGTCTGCACCAAACATAATCCCACCCAGGCCCTACACCCATATCCCTAGATATTATACCCACTAATCCCTTTAACCTACACATCCCTGGACACTAAGGGGCAATTTCTTAGCATGGCCAATCAACTTAACCCGCGCATCTTTGGAATGTGGGAGGAAATGGAGGAAACCCACGCAGACACGAGGAGAACGTGCAAACTCCACACAGACAGCGACCTGAGCCAGGAGTCAAACCCATGACCTTGGAGCTGTGAAGAAGCAATGCTAACCACTGTGCTACCGTGCCGAATTTTAGAAGCCCGCCCTGTATGTTGCAGCTGGAGTACCGTGTAGTTTTGGGGCCCACATTTTAGGGAGGGGAGGCAATGGCCAAGTGGTGTTATCACTGCACTATTAATCCAGAAACTGAGCTGATGTCTGGGCACCTGTGTTCGAATCCCGTTGAAGCAGATGGTGGAATTTAAATTCATTGTAAAAAAGTCTGGAATTGAGAATTTACTGCTAACCATGAAACCATTGTTAGAAAAACCCATCTGGTTCACTAATGTCCTTTAGGGAAGGAAATCTGCCAACCTTTACTGGTCTGGCCTACATGTGACTCCAGAGCCACAACTATGTGGTTGACTCTCAACTGTCCTCCAAGAGCAACGAGGGATGGGCAATAAATGCTGGCCAGCCAGCGACGCCCATGTCCCACAGATGAATAAGAAAAAAGGATGTGCAGGCATTGGAGTGAGTGCAGAAGAAGTTTCCAAGAATGGTTGTAGTGGTGAGGAAGTTCAGTTATGAAGTAATTTTGGAGAAGTTTGCTGGGTCCTATCTTCTTTCCCGTTTTTTGATTTGTGCAGACATGATCATCTGGATGGTTGTAAATAAATCTACATAATAGATGGAGAATCTAAGATTTTAATGGCGGGTTAGCAGCATCAGATTGTTAACATAAAATGGCAGAATTGACACAAGAGTTAGCAACTTAAAACGTCTGGTAACTTGAATTTTTGCCAATGTATATGTTAGATGAGCAAAGCCTTCAGATGGTGAGGAATTGGGAAGCAGCCAGAATAGTCAGCTGTGCCCAGAGCTGATAGTCTTGTCAACGAACCCTTCTCGGAACGTGAAATCACTTCAGATAACACACTATATTAAAAAAAAAACCTGATTCAGTGTAGGCTGATTCAAAGCCTTGAGGTAAATCTTACTTCTGGGAGGAAACCAATTTAATTCTGGGAGGCAGCCCACCAGTTAGCCATTTCAAAACACGCAGATGCACAGAAAGAGAACTCATAGGGGTGAAATTTCTCAGGGGAAGGGCAGACCACGGAAAGGTCTGTCGACCTCAGGGCGGGATTTTACAGTTTTGGGGCGAACATGTTTAGAAAATCCAGCCCATAATCTTTACCAATTCTTTAACTGATGAGACTTATTAATAAACTAGACAGTGAAAATCTCTTCTGCTTCTGCTGAGATTTTCTTTAAAAACACACACAAACATTTTTTGAAAAAAAAGGGTTGATTTCCTTTTGGGGGATCCCTCTGGGATGGGACAGAGATATCTAATGTGTTGGATTTGTGAGTATAATTTTCTCTGAGACTTTAAGACCTTAGGATATAGGAGCAGAATTATGCCATTTGGCCCATCTAGTCTCCTCCACCACTCAATCATGGTTGATCTGATACTCATCCCCATTCTCCTGCCTTCTCCCCATAACCCTTGATCCCCTTATTGATCAAGAACCTATCTACCTCTCTTTTAAGACACTCAATGACCTGGCCTTCACAGCCATCTGTACAATAAATTCCACAGATTCACCATCCTCTGGCTGAAGAAATTCCTGCTGAACTTAGTTTTATGTTATGATTAGCTTTGATTACCATTTATAATTTAATGTATAAGCTGTAAACTGTTATGGGCTTCCATACAATGTATATATTTTGAAGCATATAGGATGTCTAGTCTGAAATATTTATTATCTCAAGAATCCACTAATTAGTCCAAAAGTCTTTGTAAGATTTTGAAGAGCGAGTATCAATAATCTTACAAAGAAATTAGCCTACAAAGACGTGCCTCAACATTGCACAAGAAGCTCGTTCCAAAAATGCAGGCATTCAATGTGAAAGGAAATGTGTCGCCACATATCAAACATTGATTGATCGACAGGAAAACATGAGTTCAGGTTAATAGGCATTGCTTGAATTGGCAAAAAGATTGGGAAAAAGGGTTGAAAGTTGACAACAGAGGTGAACCGGAGGTCGGTTAAAACTTTCAAGGAGAAGCTATGGGGAAGTGACGAGTTAACTTGCTAATTTCCATGTGGGAGGCAATGTGTCCCTGTAGAATTACCCCTCAAAACTGTCTTTTGTTTAATATTTCACCTTATAAATAAATTGCATTCTTGTGGAATATCACAACTTCAAAGGTCCACGCACAATTTTTTTTTATGTCTTGCTGCAACTGTTATTTTCTCTCACCGAGTGTGATGTATTGATATTGTTAGTGACGTGCTGCACACTCCCAGTTCACTGGTTTCATTTGCAAAGAGCAAGAAGGTGTTGGGTCTTGACTGAAAGATTAGGCTGTGGCAAGTAGAATCCCACTCAGCACCAGTGTAGAGGATGAGGGCTGTGCTGGATCATTAGCTTTGGCTTTGAATTTGATTAAAAAAAAGATGCAGTGTTGAACTGTTCTCATGTGATACACTTGTGGCCTGTATTAAGTCTGCAATAATCATTTTATGAGCAACATGGGAAGCAAAAGTACACTATTTAATGCACTAAGCTCTGATCTTCCCAATCTCCATAACCTCCTACAGCACTACAACCCTCTGAGATCCCTGCAATCCTCTAATTCTGGTCTCTTACCTTTCATTTTCTTTATTTTTCTCATTCTTACCTTTCAGTGCAGAAAAGGCCCCTTCGACCCACCAAGTCTGCATCAACAAAGCTATTACTAAAGGCAAGCTGATATCATTTTCCCGCACTCATCCCATATCCTTGAATGTTATAATATTTCATCCCAATTTTTTTTAAATGATTGTAATGTTTCTGACCTCCACTACTTTAGTAAGAAGTCTGACAACACCAGCTCCAGTCCAACGCTGGCATCTCCACATCATCTCCACTACCTTCCCAGACAGTTCATTCCAGATTCCCATCACCCTCTGAATGAAAATATTTGCCACACCACTGGCAGCCACTCCCTCAAGTGTCTTGGGATTTCCTCCCTAAAACTCTCTGCCTCTCATCCCCTCTACTCATTGAATACTTGTAGTGCAGAAGGAAGCCATTCAGCCCATCAGGTTTGCACCAACTCTGACATCAAAGAACAGTAAAGTACAGGAACTGGCCCTATGGCCCCCCCCAAGCCTGCGCCGATCGTGTTGGCCTATCTAGACCAACCGTCTGTATCCTTCATTCCCTGCCTGTTCATGTGTCTATATCCAGACAAGTCTTAAATGTTGCCAACACATCTGCCTTAATCACCTCACTTGGCAGTGCATTCCCGGCCCCCACCACCCTCTGTGTAAAATATTTCCCTCACACATCTCCACTGAACCACTCTCCCTTACCTTCAACTTGTGTCCCCTTGTAAATGTCATTTCTGCCCTGGGAAAGGCTTCAAACTATTCAGTCTACCGATACCTCTCATAATTTTATATACTTCTATCAGGTCACCCCCTCAGCCTCTGTCTTTCCAAGGAGAACAATTCTAGTTTATTCCATCTGTTCTCCTAACTAATACTCTCCATAGCAGGCAACATCCTGGTAAACCTTTCCTGTACTCTCTCCAAAACCTCCACATCATCCCACTCAGACCCTATCCCCGCAACCCCACATATTTACCCCACTAATCCCTCTAACCTACACATCCCAGGACACTAAGGGGCAATTTAGCATGGCCAATCAACCTAACCTGCACATCTTTGGACTGTGGGAGGAAACTGGAACACCCGAGGGAAATCCATGCAAACACGAAGAGGACATGCAAACTCCACACAGTCACCCCAGGCCAGAAATTAACCCAGTGCTAACCACTGTGCCACCCCCTTTAAGACAGTTTAAAACATATCATTTTCCCACCCAGTATCTCCTGTGGGTTGCTGTTGAATCCTCTTTGAAAATCGCTCCTGTCAAGTTCCTTGGTTTGCTTTGGGCATTACCTACAACTGCAAGTTGAAGTTGGTGCTGTAATCTAAATTCAAAACAACCTCCATGTTTCAGTTGATGATGCATTCGGTCAGGGTTGTCAAAGCTCTGCTGTGACCCTCAGTTCCAGTTGAGTTCTTTGCCTTGTGACCCACTCTCAGGACTGGTAAAACAAGGATTCGACACACGCATACACAATTTGTGATACTGAAAGGTCTAAAATGAAGCCAGTCATAGAATCTCGAGTGGCTTGTACTCGTTAGAGTTTAGAAGAATGAGGAGAGATTTCATTGAGACGTATAAGATGATGAATGGGATGGATAGGATAGAGGTGGAGAGACTCTTCCCGCTCAAAAAAGACAGTAGGACTAGGGGGCACAGCCTCAAGATAAAGGGGAGGCGGTTTAGAACGGAGTTGAGGAGGAACTTCTTCACTCAAAGGGTGGTGAATCTCTGGAATTCTCTGCCCGTTGACGTGGTGGAGGCTGCCTCGCTAAATATTTTTAAGAAGTGGGTTGATGGGTTCTTGATAAGAGAGGGGATTAAGGGTTATGGGGAGAGGGCGGGAAAGTGGAACTGAGCCACAACAGATCAGCCATGATCTTATTGAATGGCGGGGCAGGCTCGAAGGGCTAGATGGCCTACTCCTGCTCCTATTTCTTATGTTCTTATGTTCTTAGAAGGAGACTATTTGGCCCATCAAGTCCGCACCGACCACAATCCCACTCAGGCCCTATCCCTGCAACCCCACACATTTACCCCGCTAATCCCTCTAACCTACACATTCCGGGACACTCAGGGGCAATTTAGCATGGCCAATCAATCTAACCCGCACATCTTTTGCACTGTGAGAGGAAACTGGAGCATCCAGTGGAAATCCACGCAGACACAGGGAGAACATGCAGACTCCGCACAGTGACCCAAGTCGGGAATTGAACCCGGCTTCCTGGTTCTGACAAAAGATGATCAGTCTCTGTAGGTCTTGTAGTTGGAATAAAGTTGTTTCATTTTCTTTCTGGATGAACAGAGGATCTGTATTCTTAACAGCATGCTGATGTTACCTGTCAGTAGATAGTAAGCATTATCCAACTGTGACAACATCCTACAATGGACAAAAATCTCAGAATCTAGCAAGCAGTGGGCTACAGGTGATAATTATACAGTATTGGATTAAAAGGATTATGTTGACTCGTGTTTGGAAGAGCGAGAGGGGATCTTGTCGATAGTTAGAAAATGCTAACAGGATTAGACAGGATAGATTCAAAAAAAGTGTTCCTGATGGTGGGGGGAGTCCAGGGGGTCATAGTTTGAGGATAAGGGGTAAACCTTTTAGAACTGAGGTGAGGAGAAATTTCTTCACCCAGAGGGTGGTGAATGCATGGAATTCTCTACCACAGAAAGTAGGTGAGACCAAAACGTTGTCTGATCTCAAGAGGAAATTAGAAATAGCTGTTGGGGCTAAAGGGATCAAAGAATATAGGAGGAAGCGGGGATCAGGATCTTGATTTTGATCATCAGCCACAATCATAATGAATGGCAGGGAAGGCTCGAAGGGTCACATGGCCTACTCGTGCTTCTCGTTTCTATGTGTAGATGTTTAAGACATGACATTTTCCAAAGTTTCCATAAAGGTTTGAAGGTCTGGAATCATCTTCTTCTCAACACTTCCCAAAGCCACAATCTATACAAATTGGAAGGACGAGGGCAGCTCGCATGTTGGAAGACAACCACCTCCAAATTTTCCTCCCAGTCACACACTATCCTGACTGTTCCTTCATTATAGCTGTCTGAAAATCCTGGGAATACCTCCCTGACAGCATTAAGGGTGTACTTATGCCACACCAAGAGCAGCGGTTCAAGAAACTGGATCATTATCACCTTCTGAAAGGCAATTAAAGTTGGTCAATAAATGATGGACTTATCAATGACGTCCACATCCCCTGAATGAATAAAAATGCCAAAGGGAAGGTGCTTAAATTCTATATCCTGATGTTGAGTGATGTCTAACCTCTGCAGTTCAAAACGCACAATGATATCTAATCCATAACAGACAATAAAATTTACAATTTTTACCCTCTCCAACTAATTTTCAAAGAAAAACCATGAATGAAAGAAGATATGGTAGATCAGAGCTTTTACAGTATGGGCAGTGCAGTGGCACAGTGGTTAGTACTGCTGTCTTACGGTGCCAGGGACCTGATTCTGGCCTTAGGTGACTGTGTGTGTCTAATAATGAACCAGATGAGATTTACTACAATCGACAATGATTCCACGGACATCATTAGACTTTTAGTTCCAGATTTTTATTGTATTCAAATTTCACCGCAGTGAGATTTAAACCTGGGTCCCCAGAGCATTACTCTGGGTCTCTGCATATTCTCTCTGTGTCTGCAAGGGTTTCCTCCAAATGCTCCAGTTTCCTCCACAGTCCAAGGATGTGAGGGTTATGCGGCTTGGCCATTTACAAGATAATATGCTAAGCGTCTCTCCTCTCACATTGTCTGTACCTTTAAGACTTGATTACCTGTAAAGACTCGCATTCCAACCATTATCTTGTAAATTGAGCTTGTGTCTTTTTATGCCTTGTTTGTGAACACGACTTCCACTCACCTGATGAAGGAAAGCATGTGGTCTGTGCTACTAAATAAACCTATTGGACTTTAACCTGGTGTTGTGAGACTTCTTACTGATAAAAAGATTGACAATTGAAAGCATAAACCCGCAATTTATGAACTTTGTAGTGAAGTGTGAATCTATAATTTCAATAATGAATCCATTACATCATTGACAAACTTCGAAAGGACTTTCGGTCATTAAGAAGGCAAGACTGATGATTCTTGATTTTGAAACTAGATATTAAAATTCCAGCTGTAGGATGTTGGATTTAAAGACAAAGAGAGATTGATGAAGAGTTTGATTTGATTTGAGTTGTTATTGTCACACCTATTGGGATACAGTGCAAGATATTATTTCTTGTTTGCTATACAGACAAACCATACCATTCATAGAGTACATAGGGGAGAAGGAAAGGAGATGTTGCAGAATATAATGTTGCAATCACAGATAGGGTGTAGAGAAAGATTAGCTTAATACATTATTCTTTATATTGCTAAATGCTGTTTTTGATGCAGGCTTAATGGGCTGAATGGCCTCCTTCTGCATTAAAGGGATTCTATATGATAGGTCCATTCAAAAGTCTGATGGCAGCAAGGAAGAGTTGACATTTTTTTAAGACTTTGCAACTGATGTAAGAGGATCTCTAGAGTTCAGTGTACTCTTGCTTCCCATTTTGCTCGTAGAGTGATTATTGAAGAGTTAATACAGGTCGCGAGTGTGTCACATGAAGAAAGTTCAAAAGAATCCCTATAGTGCAGAAGGAGGCCATTCGGCCCATCAAGTCTGCATTGACCACAATCCCACCCAGGCCCTATTCCCACAACCGCACATATTACGCCATTACCCTGACACTAGGGTCAATTTAGCGTGTCCAATCAATCTAACCCGCACACCTTTGGATTGTGGTAGGAAACCGGAGCACCTGGAGGAAACGCACACAGGCACAGGGAAAACGTGCAGCTTCCGCACGGATAGTGACGAGAGGCCAGAATTGAATCCAGGTTCCCAGCATTGTGAGGCAGCGGTGTTAACCACTGTGCCACCATTGCTCTCAGAGTTCAGAGCCATGGTCATTGATCCAACCCAACTCTCATTCTCTTCACTAATGCCAACCGGTTCTTTCAACTCAGATCCACAAATAGGTTGGATGGTGCCATTGAGGATGGTGCTTGAGGTTACACAAAAGGATTCCATAGCCATAGTTTGACAGAAAACACAAGGAAAACGAATATTGAATTCACAAGACAACTCTAAGGGGCCATAATGGTCAATGAATCAAAAAGGAGTTCCAAAAAATTCACTTTTTATTAAATACACCTATTTCAGTACCAATAGTCACCAGTCCCGGAGACATAGAAAAGAAATTACAATCTACTAATTAATACTGCATTGCGTTTTATAAATATATTTTACTTGCACATGACTGTACAGAGTAACAGGAAATTAATTACTTCATTACTTGATTGGTGCTGAACAAAATACTTTAAACATTGTGGAATAAAAAAAAATGAACAATAGCAAAATACCGAGTAACAATATTACTGCTACATCACACCGTTTTATAAATTATCTACCCCATCAATCGCCATTTAGAACAGCATAGAGTCTGAGAGTATAGTATGAGAAACAGATATGCATTGTCACATTTCATTTCGATACAGAAAACAGTAACTTTGAAACATATGTTGGAGACAGATAAACAGATTTCAATGTCGTAACCTGTGGTCTGGTTTATTAAGAGGAAGAAGGAAAGCGGAATTTAGGACTTTATAATTCAAACTAATCTTCCACTTGCTACCAAAGAAAATTGTTTGAATTTTTTTTAATGGCAATTTTTTTTCCTTGCGTTATGGACTTCAGAATAAGAGCACAGACCATTACTCCTGTATTGCACTTGTGCCGATGTTAGCTCTAGCTATTCTTCATTGCATCATTCAATATGATTCTTTTTTGAGTACTTATCCAGTTCCACATTGAATGGGGATAACTTCTGCCCCCAAAAGCCTCTTGAGTTACGTTGTTCATTGGGACCTCTCCAATGTTGTAATCATTCAATGTGAAGAACTTATCTAGTTTCACATTGAATGAGCATAACTTCTGCCCCAAAAGCCTCTTGAGCTATTGGGACCTCTCCAATATTGCAATCTAGTGTGTCCTTTGCTGATTCTGAAGGGAAGTGGGATATGATTTAATTCCCCCCAGCCCCAGAGGCTGATGGAGAACATCTGACCATGGATTAGCATTCTAATGCTTCAAACCACCTCTGGTCAAAATAGAATATCCCCTTAAGGTTTTTAAAAAAAGTTAAATGTATTTTCTCTTGGTTAGGCATGTTGAAAATTCTCCAAATAGAAACATGCAATTTTTGGGGTGGCGCAGTGGCACAGAGGTTAGCACTTACAATGCCAGGGACCAGGGTTCGAAACAGCCTTGGGTGATTGTCTGTGTGGAATCCATATATTCTCCCCGCGTCTGCATGGGTTTCTTCTGGTTTCCTCCCGCACTCCAAAGATGTGCAGATTAGGTGGATTGGTCATGCTAAATTGTCCCTTTCTATCCCAGAATGTGTAGGTTAAGGGGATTAGTCATGGTAAATGGATGGGGATATGGGGATGGAACAGAGGAGAGAAGCTGAGTAAGATACTCTGTCAGAGAATTAGTGCAGACCTGATGGGCTGAAGGGCCTCTTCTGCACTGTGAAGAAGAGATCTAATCAGAGAATCTGTAAAGACCACGGCAACTTTCCAATGTGGTACCTTTGTCAACTGAGATGATGTAGAGTGAACATGGTTCTTTTAGCTTTGTATTATGTTAGCAGTGGGGTTAATATTTTATACAGATTTCTTTAATTTATGACTTCTGCCTGTGAAACAAGTTGCTGTTTGAAGAACGGTAGTTGTAATTTCCAGGAAACATTCAGAGAGAGTTTAAAGTTACCAATGACTGGAGCTGATTAGCAGTCGGCGACAAGCCTTCTCGAGTCCTAATCCCATAGATATCTCAGCTCTCCTCCACTAGTGACACCTCCGCTCAAGTTAAGGGCTAATTTGCCGACAGGAGAATCTCGAGTCCCCGCACCAGTCTCAGTGATTCGACTGGCAAAACAGTCAACGTAAAGCCGGAATGATTCCTCTTAAAACCTCAGTGTTGGCAGCAAAGCGGGATGAGGCAATGTGGAAACATGCAGATTCTCACATTGCCAGAATGGGAGACAGGTTGTAAAAGGTGGCGTTTAGAACTCAGCAAAGCCCAGCCAACCATCCCTTCAAACCCTGTAACAAAACGGATTCTCTACTAATAACAGTGTTGCCTATATGCGATTATTATTACTTATTGTATACGCGTTCAATAAAAGTTATCAAAGTCTATGCTCATAAGTAGCAACTTATATGCTGAAAAGACAATTGAATAAATATTTAATGTGCAAAGATTCTTAGGTTTAAGGAATAAGTGTGTAAATATGGCACCAATTGGAGCCAACAAAGGCAGTCTGGCCTCAATGGCGTCATTCTGTGCTGACTGATTCCATGATTGTAAGTGCAATTATTGATAACAGTGACTATCACTGTACACTTAATTCCTTTGAAAGCCAAGAAATGCTTTTGAACCTTTCTACCTTTGGGCATACTCATAAGCTTATAAATATGAACACAATTTCCCTCACAATTATCTCACACTCTGCCATCTAAGTTGCACAAACCAGGAATGCCAACTCATAGAGTTCCTACAGTATAGAAGGAGGCTGTTCGGCCCATCGAGTCAGCACCGACCACAATTTCACCCAAGCCATATCCTCATGTATTTACCCTAGTTAGTCCCCCTGACATGAAGGGGAAATTTAGCATGGCCAATCCAGCTAACCGGTACATCTTTGGAATGTGGGAGGAAACCCACGCAGACACGGAGAGAATGTGCAAGCTCCACACTGATAGTCACCCAAGCCAGTGATCGAGCCTGGGTCCCTGGTGCTTTGAGGCAGCAGTGCTAACCACTTTGACACCGTGCCATCCCTTCTCAAAGTTTAGTTTCTCAAAATGTCCTTCACCTTGGGGAGTATTCTGAGAGTTTCTTTTGCTTTATTGAAAGCACAGGTAAAGCTCCCTATTCGCAGCCCACCCAATAGTGCTGAGTTCCACAGTTCCTTGCCATTGAGCGGGGTTGTTCAGTTGGCTGAAGATTCAGCGAACTTAGTTTAGTTTCTTTATTAGTGGCACAAGTAGACTTAAATTAACACTGCAATGAAGTTACTGTGAAAATCGAATTGTCTCACTCCGGCACCTGTTTAGGTACACCGATGGAGAATTTAGCATGGCCGATGCACCTAACCAGCATGTCTTTTGGAATGTGGGAGGAAACCGGAGCACCTGGAGAAAACCCATGCAGACACAAGGAGAAATTGCAGACTTCACACAGACAGTGACCCAAGCCAGGAATCGAACCTGGGTCTCTGGGGCTGTGAGATAGCATTGCTAACCACTGTGCCACCGCGCTGCCTGTTGCATCAGCAAGAAACAAAGGTAGTTCACAAGATCACCCAGGACTTACAAAGAACTGTCTTTAATATACTGTATATGATAGATGTTTCCCCAGTTCAGCATAGCCAATGGACAAAGGCTATTCCAGGTGTCTATTACCCATCACTGGCAGCATTGGATTATGAAATCGGTCTATATTGTATCTGAGACTGGAAATTGTAATTATGACATGAATGCCCCCCCACCATCCCCCCAACCCCCCACCTTGCCATTTCATGCTGATCTATTCAGCCCACCCAAGGCACGACTCCCATCAAGAAGGCTGATCTGGGAAACTCCTCCCACTCAGGACCTCCATCTGGACCACTGAATGGGAATCATTGGACACAACAAACAAGTGCCTGGTCTCAAACCCAACCCAATGACTGTCTGGTTTCAACCTTCCAAGGAAAGAGTGGTCCGCCCTCAAGATGTTCAGGACTGGCTACCGTGCTTGCTTGGCCAATCTCCACAGAAGGGGCATTAGTGCCAGCCATCTTTGTGTTTGCGAGAGAGCAACATATGCATCACATCACAGAAGAGTGTGCAATCCACAGACTCAGTGGAACCCTATCCACACTCAACACAGCATGACCGGAAGAAACTGCTTGGCTTAGGTACATTGCATTTGCTAAATAAACAAACAAATAAATAAATAGATGAATAAGTTACTGTAAAGACAACATCATGGGACAGAAATCCATTTTGTTGGATGCATTAACAAGTGATATCATATTAGCAGTATATAATCGTGTTGAGGTCCTCATCGACGGTGCTGGACGACAATGTCCATTCTGCTTACAAAGTCAATGGATATGGAAGTGTAATGGTCAGCTGAATGACACCTGCACTCCCACACAATACAGATTTCAGGCCCATAAAATCCACAGGCTGCAGGAGTAAAGGCTTAAAAGTTGCTGCCTTTGCAGAAAATCAACACTTTTGAAGGACAACCACAAGGCTATTTTTAAGTGACAATGACTTATAAAGTATCAACAGAAGTGAAGGAAATAAATGCTTGTGGCTGATGTCCTCACAGCTTGCGATTAATGTCTGAAGATCAGACCAAGGAGATTGCAGTACCTCATAAAGGAAAAATCAATACATATACTTGCAAGACAGCAATAATGATTCAGCACATGTTTGCGTTCACTTGAGAGGTGATTACATTTGCAGGAAATGTTTCAAGAGCCCCACGTCTATTTCGTTTATGTTCCACAGCACAATATTAAAGAAGACGCTTGCGTTTCGTTTGCAAGCAAAATGCCTACGACGTGTACCATCCTACATGACATCCTCATGAGATGGGCTCAGATGAGGAAGGCATTTGATCTCTGTGTGACTCGGCTGTTTCTTAAATGAGCCCCGTATCCTACCTACCCTGGTAACACCCATTCTGACCATTGATCACCCCATGATGAACATTAATTATGCTTCCTTCTAGTCTGTTCTTCCTCCAAGCAAAGAAGATGAGGCATCTTCTCCAGTGAAGAATAAGCCAATTTTAAATAGAATACTGGCACACGAGAATGTATCAATAGATGAAGGGAGGTCCTGGGAGTGTGTTACTTTTTTTTATTCATTCGTGAGAGATGGGCATCACTGGCTGGCCAGCATTTTTTGCCTAAGAGCAGTTGAGAGTCAATCACATTGCTGTGACTCTGGAGTCACATGTAGGCCAGACTGGGTAAGGGCGGCAGACTTCCATCCCTTAACAACATGAGTGAAGCAGATAGGTTTTTCCTGACAATGGTTTCAATGTCATCAGCAGATTATTAATTCCAGATATTTTTTATTGAATTCATATTCCACCATCCGCAGTGGTAGGATTCAAACCCGGATCCCCAAGACACTAGCTGAGCTTCTGGATTATAGTCTAGTGATAACACCACTAGGCCATCGTATCCCAACGATGACAAGATTTTATGAGCAGATTAATAATATTTACATGGAGTCACTAGGTGTAAGTCCAATATATTTGGAATTGGATTCTGGTTGTGTGTTAATATTTAATAGGCATTACTAAGGCGTTGGGAAAGGTCAGATCAGATTAAAGGCAGACTTCAGAAAGATGTAAAGGATGCCAAATGAAGAAATCTCCTTCGCAGTTTCCCCTCTCTTTAAGCTATCTCCCAGGAGGTTTGTGAGCGAGGGGGGAGGCTAGGAGGGGGAGAGGTGTGGGTGTTGGTTGGGTTGATGCAGTATGAAAGGGAAGGAGAACTTTGGGAAGCAGCGGGTTGAGGAGTTTCAGTCATGTTTCTCTGACCATTATAAGTATGCCTGATAGAACAATGGTCTCTTCTGTCCACCATTCATGCATAATTTTTTATTGACTTATGGGACATGGGTGTTGCTGGCTGACATTTATTGCCCACCCCGCGTTACCTTTGAACTGAGTGGCCTGTAGGCTATTTCAGAAGGCAGTTGAGAGTCAACCACATTGCTGTGGGCTCTGGAATCACATGTAGGCCAGACCAGGTAAGGAAAGCAGATTTCCTTCCCTAAAGGACATTAATGAACCAGATGGGCTTTTTCGACACTTGGCAATGGTTTCACGATCATCAGTAGAACTTTAATTTCACTTTTTTTTAATTGAATTCAAATCCCGCCATCTGCCATGGTGAGATTCGAATACGGGTCCCCAGAACATCAGTTGAGTTTCTGGATTTAATAGTCTAGCAATAATGCCACTTAGCCATTGCCTCCCAGTCGAAGGTGGCTTCCTGTAACAAGAGAGGCAGTGGGCTCCCTGTCTCACTTTCCTGTGTCCATGGTACTCTGGCATGTCAACTAGTTTGTGCTTAGAGTGGAGTTCTGCTGTACATCACAAAAATAATTTACAAAGCACTTTTTAAATATATCTATATATATATATATTTATGTGTTACGTGTATGAGTGTACTGATCTATGTGGTGAACTTTGGAATAAAGGACTCAACTCCATCTGGCACCATGATATCTGAGAGAGGTAACACCCCTCCACGTTACTAAATTGTAAGACTAGGCATGGCTCCTTCCAGTTATGCTCTTCCTCTGGGCAAATCAAGTGGTCATTTCATATTCTGGATACAAGAAAGAGCACGTTATTTTTACAGAAATATCACTGAGGTCAGGTCATAGGATTAGACCCAAGATTTTCATAAAATGGCATCAAATAAACGCAGTGAAAAATTACCATTATGCGGGAAGTGGCGACTGTGAACTCTGGAGCTGGTGTTTTTTTCACTGGGGGCAGGGTTGTGGATGCAGCAATTTCCCATAGGGTGGATTCCAAACCAATTTGCATAACTAACATACCAAGGTCTACCCGCACCTGCTCACTCTATCACCGTGTCAGTCAGTTCACTCAACTTTCTTTGATTACTCGTTGACTTGAGTTAGTAGCACAAGCACATTTGATCCCCATTCAATTAAATATGAATAGGTTAAATCTTGGACCTTTGCTGAGATTACAACTAAATGAGCGATGGGAGCATTAAAATTGGCTTTAGCATTCTTCACTAAGAAGGGGGAAAATGTCAGGATTCCTATAGCTTGTCGCAAGTGCATGTGCTTGCGGGATAAGGCCATTGGATTGGCTGTGAAGTTTTGGGTGGTTTCATAGGATCAGAACTAAGTCATTCCACCCCTCAAATCTGTCCCTCCATTCAGATAGAGCTCAAATTTTAACTCCACTAACTGCCTTGGATGCTGAAAATTCTAAGACCCTTGCCTATCAAAAATCTGTCAATCTCAGCTCTGAAATATTCAATTGACTACCCTCCCCCGTCCAGCCTCAATAACTTTTCAGTGGAGAGAGTTACAGATTTCCATGACCTCTTGTGTGTTCCCTTGCATCATCTCTGAACCGCCATAGCTCAAACTTTAAGATCAAGCCCTTTCACTCTGGATTCTTCCGTCACACAGAGAATTGTCCTCTTTCTACAATATCTCTCACACCTCAGTTGAGTGACTGCTCCGCTATCTATACTGAAGGAATGCAAGTCTAGTCAGTGCAATCTGCCCCCAGAACTTAACTCTTTCAGCTCAAAGTAGCCTGACTGTGTTCAACGTCCAAACTCTTGGCTGAAGGATGGTTCTGTATTTTAAAATGTTGACCTTTATTTACAAATCCTCTGAGGTTTCACCCCATCCCAATCTCCATAATAACTCACTTTCAACACTGCACATCCCTGCTTCAGCTTCTTTGATCCTAAGTTCGGGAACTCCCTGCCTGAAACGTTCTGCCTCCCTAGCTCTTGTTCCTTCTTTTGAACTCCCGTTGGTGCCTCCCCCTCTAACTAATCCTTTGGTAACCTGTCCCAATATCTCCTTATGTGGTTCAGGGTCAAATTATTATTCAGCAATGCTCCTGTGCAATACCTTGGGATTTTAGACTACGTTAAAGGTGCTTGTGGCACAAGTTGTCATTGATGCTGTGTCAAGAGTTCGCGCGTGGTCAGGAACCTTTCCCCCAGTCTGAGTCAGCACTGAATTGCGGGGGGGGGGAGAAATGTGGGTGGGAGAAACAGTAATAGGGTTAAAAACAGAAAATAAATATGAATAGCTGCTTATCTTTCATGCAGTACAGATAATGGTAATTTTTGTTCTCTGCTGTCTTCATATAGAGTTTACAAAATTCTTATTTCTACTCCCCTGAGCTGACCGTAGAGTTAGCAGGAAACAATAGGTTATATTCCTGTCCTGTCAAAGCGAACAGAAGTGTAAACCAGTCATTTGTCATGTGCCATGTACTTTGAACATAACTTTTGGCCATTTAGTCTGCAGAGTCCGGAGCTAACTCATAGCACAGAAAGCGAGTCCCCAGCTGTTAGTGTTATCTGTCTGCTGCTGTAACTGTGGTAGTGCGGAGAGAGCCTGTGTCATCGTCAGATGAAATACTCCTTCTTGCCTTCGCTGACGGAGTCCTGGTAATTGGCATGGTTCTTCAGTGCGGCGTCCGTGGTCTCAGTGTATTCCGCCCCCTTCGTTTCGTTGGTGCGGTATGTGCCTTTGTGCCTGTACAACAAGTGACCCATCACAGCGACGACGCAGAAGACGACGAAGATCACCAGCGCTATCACGCCTGCGAATTTCACGAGGATGGGGGTTAGTAAAGAGGAGCCAGACACTTACACACCAGAAACTGTCCGTTCAGAGTACTGTTACAACAACCATTTGCGTTTAGGTAACACCTTTCACATAATAAAACGTCCCACCGCATATCATAAGAGTACCATCAAACAAAGTTTCAAACCATGCCATATAGGGATGGCATGGTGGCACAGTGGTTAGCATTGCTGCATCACAGAGCCAGGGACCTGGGTTCAAATCCCAGCTTGGGGCACATGGAGTCTGCACATTCTCCCCGTGCCTGCGTGAGTTTCCTCCGGGTCCTCCAGTTTCCTCCCACAATCTGAAAGACCTGTTGGTTAGGTGCATTGGTCATGCTAATTTCTCCCTCAATATACCCAAAAAAGGCACCGGAATGTGGCTGCTATGGGATTTTCTAGTAACTTCATTGCAGTGTTAATGTAAGCCTACTTGTGGCACTAATAAATAAAAAACTTAATGTGGGAATATCGGTGACCAAAGTTTTGCTCAAAGAACTAAGGCTGGAATTCTTTGGCCATTCAAGCCAGTGGGATTCTCCAATCCCACCAGCATGGGGTGACATCGATGGGATTCCCATTGACAGTGGTATGACCAGAGAATCCCACCGCTCGTGAACAACATGCCACCTCCCGGCCATCAAGAAACATGCAGCTGGGAAGCCAGAGAATCTCACCCTTAAGGCTGAGAAAGAGGTCATGAAATGCAGAGGCATTTGGAAAGGTAATTTAGGAACTTAGGATCAAGGCATCTAAATGCATAAGCCCCAATAGAAGGTAAAGGAAATCTGGGTTACGCAGGGTTAGAATTGGAGGAAGACCAAGTTCTTGAGAACCGCTGAAAGAGGTTCCACAGAGGGCCAAACTATGCAGGAGATTGAATGCAAGTAAAGTTATGAAACTTACGAAAGTTGAGGTGTTGCCAAGCTGGAAATCAATGTGGGCTAGCAGACACAGGGATAATTGATGAGCAGGGCCTTGCGCAAGCCAAGATGTGGGCAGCAGAACGTTGGATAAATTGGCACAGAGATACAATACACACAGCTGTCTGATGTGAAAAATAACATGAGGAGGAAAAATGTCCACAGGTGCTAGCCCCTCTCACGGTGTATAGGTTAAAATAATATTTACAGTCAATCTGTTTATGGTTGTTCTACAAATATCAATCCTACTATCTTCATGGAAACCCTACTGTGTGTCCTCCCTCCCTACTAGGCTGCTCCCATAGATTTAAAGAATGATTCTATGGAAAAGAAGACAACAACTGTACATCAGCCCGAGAGCTAAACTGGGCCACAGGAACATAGGAATAGTGAGATGAAAATAGACCAAGGATCACTGAGTTCACCTCCTAGCAGTCGCACAATAAAATGATAATGTAATTGATAACCAAACATCCAAACATGGGAAGGTAATGGCCTAGTATTATTGCTAGACTATTAATCCAGAAACTCAGATAAATTGGGGATCCAGGTTTGAATCCCACCATAGCAGATGGACCTGGATCTGTTGTGAAGCAGCAGTGCTAACCACTATGCTACCCGTGCTGCCCTTGGACAACAGCGCGACCAACGATTGAGGAACCCAGCCTACACCTTAATCTGATCTTACCTCCAATGACTGCTGAGTCACTCCTTATTGCATTTGTTTGGAGCTTACCCTCTTCAATTTCCCCAGGGTGATCTGCAAAGGAAACATAAGAACATAAGAAATAGGAGCAGGAGTAGGCCATCTAGCCCTTCGAGCCTGCCCCGCCATTCAATAAGATCATGGCTGATCTGTTGTGGCTCAGTTCCACTTTCCCGCCCTCTCCCCATAACCCTTAATCCCCTCTCTTATCAAGAACCCATCAACCCGCTTCTTAAAAATATTTAGTGAGGCAGCCTCCACCACTTCAACGGGCAGAGAATTCCAGAGATTCACCACCCTTTGAGTGAAGAAGTTCCTCCTCAACTCCGTTCTAAACCGCCTCCCCTTTATCTTGAGGCTGTGCCCCCTAGTCCTACTGTCTTTTTTGAGCGGGAAGAGTCTCTCCACCTCTATCCTATCCATCCCATTCATCATCTTATACGTCTCAATGAGATCTCCCCTCATTCTTCTAAACTCTAACGAGTACAAGCCTAGTTTATTCAGCCTCTCCTCATAGCTCAATCCCCTCAACTCCGGTATCAGCCTAGTAAACCTCCTCTGCACTCCCTCCAGGGCCAAAATATCCTTGCGCAGGTACGGCGCCCAAAACTGCACACAGTACTCCAGCTGCGGCCTCACCAATGCCCTATACAGCTGCAGCAAGACCTCCCTACTTTTATATTCAATCCCCCTCGCTATGAAGGCCAGCATCCCATTCGCCTTCCTGACCACCTGCTGCACCTGCAAGCTGGGTTTTTGCGACTCATGCACAAGGACCCCGAGGTCCCTCTGCACCGTCGCCTGCTGCAGTTTTTCGCCACGTAAGTAATAGTCCTTCCTACCATTCTTCCTACCAAAGTGGACCACCTCACACTTGCCAACATTAAATTCCATTTGCCATTTCCTGGCCCATTCGCCCAGCCTATCTAGATCCTTCTGCAGACTCTCCACACCCTCCGCACAATTTGCCTTTCCCCCAATCTTGGTGTCATCAGCAAATTTCGACACCCTGCACTCGGTTCTCTCCTCCAGATCATCTATGTAAATGGTAAATAGCTGAGGCCCCAGCACCGACCCCTGGGGCACCCCACTAGTCACCAACCGCCAATCCGAATAGCACCCATTGACCCCCACTTTCTGCCTCCTATTTGACAACCAATCCTCTATCCACGCTAACACCCTACCCCCAACTCCATGTCCCCTGACCTTCTGCAATAACCTCTTGTGAGGTACCTTGTCAAACGCCTTCTGAAAATCCAGAAAGACCACATCCACCGGCTCTCCTCTATCCACTGCCCTAGACACATCCTCATAGAACTCCAGTAAATTTGTCAGACACGACTTCCCTTTAATGAAACCGTGTTGCGTCCGCCCTATCAAGCAATTCCCTTCAAGATGCCTCGCAATTTCCTGCTTAATGACGGATTCTAACATTTTACCTACCACAGACGTTAAACTAACCGGCCTATAATTCCCCGCCTTTTGCCTGGCACCCTTCTTAAACAACGGCGTAACATTAGCCGTTTTCCAATCTTCCGGCACTTCCCCGGAATCCAGCGACGTCTGGAAAATAACCACCAAGGCATCCACTATCACCTCCGCCATTTCTTTCAGGACCCTCGGATGCATTCCATCCGGTCCTGGGGACTTGTCCACAATCAGCCCCTCCAGTCTGTCGAGCACCACCTCTCTAGTAACAGTAATGTCATTAAGACCCTCCATTCCTACCACCTTTCCATCGCTAACACCCGGCAAATTATTCACGTCCTCCTCCGTGAAAGCAACGTTTAAATGACAGTGAGAAATGATTGTCAATCTAACACAGAGAATAAGGATTGGATTTTATGGCCTCGCTCAAGCAAGACTGGAAATTCCTGCCTGAGTTCAATGGGGATTTCTGTTGTCGAATCCTTGCCCGCAACAATTCCGTGGCGGGGAGGCAATAGAGTTCCGGTCAAAGTCTCCACATCAAACCTTTTAATGTGGCCATGTTAGATTTCTCTGGTCAGCCCCACGTACAAAGAACAAAGAACAAAGAACAACACAGCACAGGAAACAGGCCCTTCGGCCCAACAAGCCCGCGCCGCCACCTTAACAACGTGCTTTACCTCCTCCACCCTTGACCCATGTCTATGCTTATGGTACCCCCATTGGAAACTAGATTAATAATTTAGGGACAATTTGTTACACATCTGGGTAATCGCATTCGTCCTGAGATGTGAAACCCCAGAAAAAAAAAACTGGCTGGAATTTTCCAGCCATTCACGCCCTGCTGCTGCTGCAGAAGCGGGGACAAAGAATTTGTCGCCCAGCAAAATCTCCGTTCACTGCAGCAGGACCAGAGGATCCCACTGGCATCAACGGCCAGAAAATTCCACCCCAACCCCCATTGGTTTTGGAACGCGTCTCTGGACCAGATTCGCCCGAATTATGCCAGGGTTGGGTTGAAAGCAGTTAAAGTATGAGACAAGTTATTTGAGCTTGCCAAGATTCCTTAGATAGCATCTTCCAAACTCGCAACCTCCCAGGAGGTTAAAAGCAGCAGATGTATGAAACACCATCACTTGCAAGTTTTCCATGGTAGGCTTCTGCAGAAAATGCAGATGTATGGGATTGTGGGTAATCTAGGAAGTTGGATCAGGAATTGGCTATCAGATAGGAGACAGAGGGTGGTGGTGGATGGTAAATATTCATCATGGAGTACAGTTACGAGTGGTGTGCCTCAGGGATCTGTTTTGGGGCCACTGTTGTTTGTAATTTTTATTAATGATCTGGATGAGGGTATAGTTGGGTGGATTAGTAAATTTGCTGATGACACCAAAATTGGAGGTGTGGTAGATTGTGAGGAAGGGTGTCATAGTCTGCAGGGAGACTTAGATAGGTTGCAGAGCTGGGCCGAGAGGTGGCGGATGGAATTTAATGCGGAGAAGTGTGAGGTAATTCACTTTGGTAGGAGCAACAGATGTGTCGAGTATAGGGCTAATGGGAGGACTTTGAATAGTGTGGATGAACAGAGGGATCTAGGTGTGTGTGTACATAGATCCCTGAAAGTTGGGAATCAAGTAGATAAGGTTGTTAAGAAGGCGTATGGTGTCTTGGCGTTTATTGGTAGGGGGATTGAATTTAGGAGTCGCAGTGTAATGTTGCAACTGTACACTACTCTAGTGCGGCCGCACTTGGAGTACTGTGTGCAGTTCTGGTCCCCGCATTACAAGAAGGATGTGGAGGCGTTGGAGAGGGTGCAGAGGAGGTTTACTAGGATGGTGCCTGGTATGGTGGGGAGGTCCTATGAGGAGAGACTGAGGGATTTAGGGTTGTTTTCGTTGGAAAGAAGGCGGCTAAGAGGGGATCTTATTGAAACATATAAGATGATTAGAGGTTTAGATAGGGTGGATAGTGATAGCCTTTTTCCTCGGATGGAGAAAGCTAGCACGAGGGGGCATGGCTTTAAATTAAGGGGGGGTAGCTACAGGACGGATGTCAGGGGTAGGTTCTTTACCCAGCGGGTGGTGAAGGATTGGAATGCCCTGCCTGCTGCAGTTGTAAATGCGTCTAGTTTGGGGGCGTTTAAGAGATCTCTGGATAGGTTTATGGACGAAAAGGGATTGGTATAGGCTAGTGGGTCATTGTTTTTATAACTGGTCGGCGCAACATCGTGGGCCGAAGGGCCTGTTCTGCGCTGTAATGTTCTATGTTCTATGTTCTATGTTCCCTCTAAGCCGCACACCATCCTGACATGGAAAGTCACACAGAATAAATTTATTATTTTCCCTCGCGAATTATCCTGATGAGTGCAAGATGAAAAGCTTCAACGAGATGTCTCTTTTCTTTTCAGCAGTTCTCAAGGCCTCTGCTATTTTTAAACAGTGTCAATGCAGAATTGAGAAGGATCATTGAATCCAGCCTGAAACCATTCAAGCTATTAATCTACGAGATCTGTATATCACTGACGTTTACTGGACCATAAAATTCCACTTAATTTATCCCTTCACTATCCATCTTATCTTTCAATGTGCACCGGTCTGTCTTATTTTTATGTAGATGCAGTGTTCCTTCTGATAATCTATCTCTGTGTGTTTGTCACATCGCAGCATTTCAACAGTTAAACATTCACTAAATTGGCAAGCATCCTTTTAAAAGCAAATCTCGCTGTGTTCAAATGAGGAGTGAGTGGGAGCCCTGATTGAATGATAGAATTCCCCACAGTGCAGAAGAGGCGCTTTGGCCCATCAAGTGTGCACCAAATCTCTGACAGAGCATCTTAGCCAGACCCTCTCCCCTGCCCTATCCCCATAACCCTACACTTTTCCAGTGGCTAATCCATCTAACCTACAGATCTTAGAATTCTGAAGGGTAATTTGGCATGGCCAATCCACCAACCTCACATCTTTGGACTTTGGGAGGAAATTGGAGCACCTGAAGGAGACTCGCACAGACACAAAGAGAACGTGCAAACTTCACCCAGTCAGTCACCAGAGGCCAGAATTAAACCCAGATCCCTGGCACTGTGGGGCAGCAGTATCCACCACTGTGCTGCCCTTGTAACATTAGGATTCAAGGGGAATCACAGAACCACAGAATACTACAAAGCTGAAGAGGCCCTTTGGCCCATCGAGTTTGCGCCGATGTATAAAGGCCCTGACCTGCCCATCTAATCCCACTTGCCAGCACTTGGCCCTTGGCCTTGAATGCTATGCTGTGCCAAGTGCTTATCCAGGCACTCTTTAAAGGATGTGAGGCATCCCACCTGCACTACCCTCCCAGGCAGCACATTCCAGACAGCTACCACCCTCTGGGTAAAAACGGTTTTCCTCAAATCCCCCCAAAACCTCCCACTTCTCACTTTTAATTTGTATCCCCTCGTAACTGACCCTCCAACTGAGGGGAACGGCTGCTCCCTATCCATGCCCCTCATAATCTTGAACATCTCAGTCTGCTCCAGAGAAGACAACCTAAGCCTACCCAAACTCTCTTTATAACTTAAATGTTCCGTCCCAGGCAATATCCTGTGAATCTCCTCTGCACCCCTTCCAGTATGATCACATCTTCCTATAATGTGGTGATCAGAACTGCACGCAGTACTCCAGCTGTGGTCTCACCAAAGTTCTATACAACTCCAACATGACTTCGCTGCTTTTGTAATCTATACCCCGATTAACAAAGATGGGTGTGCCACATGCCTTTTTCACCACCGTATTAACCTTCCTTTCCGCCTTCAGAGGGCTTCAGAAGCTAAATAAACACAGCAAAACGAAAGGAACAGAAAAATATGCTGATAAGGGGTAGGTGAAATAGGATGGGGGGAGGGTCCCCTGGGGAAATAAAACATCGGTAAAGACCAGTTGGGCAGAATGGTTTATTTCTGTGCTGTAAACATTCAGAAAATGAGTCACAGAATCAGCACAGAAAAGGCCCTTCAGCCCATCGAGTCTTCACTGACAATACCTACCGCGAAAGGCACACTAATCCCATTATGCTGCACTTCTCCCATGTCCTTGAATGTTACGACATTTCAAGTGGATAAATTTACATCAGTCATTAAAGCCAATTCAACTCTTTC
This sequence comes from Carcharhinus amblyrhynchos, assembly GCF_965287045.1. NCBI lineage: Eukaryota > Metazoa > Chordata > Chondrichthyes > Carcharhiniformes > Carcharhinidae > Carcharhinus > Carcharhinus amblyrhynchos. The sequence continues at coordinate 86,062,388 of NC_137334.1, forward strand.
CGTGTAAATATTTGTGATGTAGAGGCAGCCCTTGGCAAATCGCATACTTTCCTCTTCAAACTTTCAAACTCTTCAAACCTGGCATGTGTTTTTGGAGAGAATCTGACCTGGCCCTGCAACATTGCACACCCTTTCACCAATAAGCATGCTTATTGAGCTATTAATCTCCAATATTGGAAGATTGATTATTTTCCTAACCAAAGAGTGAAGAACTCACTCCCATTCAGAGGATTGTATTCAGGACACACTTGACTCCCCCCCTTCCCCCACTGTCACTCTGGAGACTTGGACTCCAAAAGGCTGGAAATACAAAAGGTTGTGAATGTAGCCCAATCTATCAGGAAAACCAGCCTCCCATCTGTCTACACTTCCCGCTGCCTAGGCAAAGCAATCAGCATAATTAAGGACACCACGCACCCCGGACATTCTCTCTTCCACCTTCGTCCATTGGGAAAAAGATACGAAAGTCTGAGGTCACGTACCAACCAAATGAAGAACAGCTTCTTCCCTGCTGCGACCAGACTTTTGAATGGTCTTACCTAACATTAAGTTGATCTTTATCTACAGCCTAACTATGAATGCGACATTACATTCTGCACTCTCATTTCTTTCTCTATGAATGGTATTCTTTGTCTGTATAGCTCGCAAGAAACAATACCTTTCACTGTATGCTAATACATGTGGCAATAATAAATCAAATCCAATCAAAATCAAATGAGTATGACAATCTAGGCTGACTCTCAGAAGGTGTTGCATTGTCAGAGGTGCCATGTTTAAGATGGAGCATTGAACCAAGGCTTCATCTGCCCTCTCCAGCAGAAGTAAAGATGGCATTTTGAATAAAAGCACCATTGATGGCACGGTGGTTAGCACTGCTGCCTCACGGCATCAGGGACCCAGGTTCGATTCCTGGCTCGGCTTACAGAGCTGAATTTGCATGTTCTCCCCATGTCTGCATGGGTTTCCTCCGGGTGCTCCGGTTTCCTCCCACAGTCCAAGATGTGTGGGTTTGGTTGATTGGCCTTGTTAAATTGTCCCTTAGTGCTAGGGGATAACGGGGTAAATATGCGGGGCTACGGGAGTAGGGCCTGGGTGGGATTGTGGTCGGTGCAGACTTGATAGGTCGAATGGCCTCCTTCTGCAGTATAGAGATTCTATGATTCTATGAAAAGGAGGGAGATATCCCTGGTGACTTGTAAAAGTATTTATCCCTCAGTCAATTTCACAAAAGAAAATGGGTCGGAATTCTCCAGCCCCATTGTCGCTGGCAGCAGAAATAGAAAATTTGGCACTCAACCAAATCTCTGCTCATTGCAGCGGGACTGGAGAATCCCAGTTGCGGGGGAAGTTGGAAAATCCAATCCATTATCAAGTCATTATCACATTGCTGGTAGTTGGAGCTATCCTGTGTACAACTCAGGAAAGCTCCAACTTGACTTCTTGAGAAGGTGAGAGGGCATGGGATCCAAGGGCCTTTGGCCTTGTGGATCCAGAACTGGCTTGCCTGCAGAAGGCAGAGAGTGGTTGTGGATGGGTCTTTTTCTGAATGGAGGTCAGTCACCAGTGGAGTGCCCCAGGGATCTGTTCTAGGACCCTTGCTGTTTGTCATTTTCATAAATGACCTGGATGAGGAAGTGGAGGGATGGATAAGTAAGTTCGCTGATGACATGAAGGTCGGTGGTGTTGTGGATGGTCTGGAAGGATGTCAAAAGTTGCAGCAGGACATAAATAGGATGCAGGACTGGGCGGAGAAGTGGCAGATGGACTTCAACGCGGATAAATGCATAGTCGTCCATTTTGGCAGAACCAACGGGATGAACGAGTACACTATCAAGGGCAGGAGTCTTGGTAGTGTTGAAGAGCAGAAGGATCTTGGGGTCCGGGTCCACAGGACTCTTAAATCGGCCTCGCAGGTGGAAGAGGTGGTCAAGAAGGCGTATGGTGTACTGGCCTTCATTAATCGAGGGATTGAGTTTAGGAGTCGGGAGGTAATGCTGCAACTTTATAAGACCCTTGTCAGGCCTCAAATGGAGTACTGTGTGCAGTTCTGGTCGCCTCACTATAGGAAAGACGTAGAAGCTATTGAAAGGGTACAGAGGAGATTTACAAGGATGTTGCCTGGACTGGGAGGCATGCCTTATGAAGTTAGGTTGAGGGAGCTGGGTCTCTTTTCCCTGGAGAGACGAAGGTTGAGAGGCGACCTGATAGAGGTTTATAAAATGTTGAGAGGAATGGATATGGTGGATTCTCAGAGGCTATTTCCCCGGGTTGAAATGGTCGCTACGAGAGGACACAGATTTAAGGTGCGGGGAGGAAAGTACAGAAGTGATGTTAGGGGTAAGTTTTTCACTCAAAGGGTGGTGAGTGAGTGGAATCGGCTGCCGTCAGTGGTGGTGGAGGCGAACTCGCTGGGGTCTTTTAAAAGACTTCTGGATGAGTATATGGGGTTTTATGGGATTGGGGGTTATAGATAGGAGTTGATGTGATCGGCGCAACTCGTGGGCCGAAGGGCCTGTTTGTGCTGTAGTGTTCTATGTTCTATTAACTTGGCTGCTGTGCTTCCCACATTACAACAATAATTACAATTCATTGACTGTAGGAATGTCCTGAGGTAGTGAAAGGCTCGATTTAAGTGGAAGTCTTTCTTTACAATCTTAGCTTGATAACTGCAGAGTTATTTCGGGCCAGCAGATAGAGCTATTGCAGGTTGGAATTCCGATATTATTCCGCACACACTGAGTTAAAGCATGCTTCGCGATAAATCAAAGTGTCGGAACTGTTGACTTTCTAATTGTGTTCTGTCTCCTAGGTTAGCCGAAAGCAACCAATGTGAGTTTAATAATACCATTTGTCGTTCTCATCACGTTTCAATGAATCGGGTCCATTAGTATCACTTTGTCATACGCTATATAGGAAGAGGAGATTGAGGGGTTCCAGATGATGAAATAAGTTAATGGGGCAGATTCAAGAGGTGAGAAATGGTGAACAAAGGGCCCGCATGCTTAAACTTTGCGACATCATTGAGAGGTTACAGCTCAGAAAGAGGCTATTTGGCCTGTCATGTCATGTCAGCCAAGTTTCTTCTCCACGTAGCCCTGGCCATTCTCTCATTTCACTAAATAAGCTTGGAGCTAGGCCATTAGCAGGGAACTGGGGAAGAAACCAAAAGAGGAAATGCTGGAAAATCTCAGGAGGTCTGGAAGCATCTGTAAGGGAGAGAAAAGAGCTGACGTTTCAAGTCCAGTTGACCCTTTGACAAAGCCATCTGGACTTGACACATCAGCTCTTTTCTCTCCTTACAGAATTTGGTTTCAGATTCCAGCATCCACTGTTATTTAATTGGGGAAGGAATCTTTTCATACAAAGGATGATGGAAGCTTGAAACTCAATCCTCAAAATGGCTGTGGATCCTTGGGCTAAACTGGACATTCCAACATGAGATTTAGTTGTTTTATTTTGTTGGATAGGTGAGTTGAGAGAATGATCACGATGTCAGTGGATTTAAAAACTAGAGGGAGGATGATTGCATATCACTAATCTATCTAGGATTTGCATCATACTTCATAGACTTGTAGCTTTCTCAAATGTGAGATTAATTCTCCCTTTCTACATCAGGGCTCCCGTCTCAAGCCCAAACTGTGCTGTTAAAATAGTTAGCATGCCCGACTCAGTTTCCCCAATGCTTTTCTTTGCTGCCATTCTCAACTGCTGAAATTGTACCAGTGGAGGGGAGGTGAGGGTGTCTCCTTTTTCCCTTAATGGCCATAGGCCCTTCTCTCACCACTCCTGGAGTTTTACTTGTGGTGGAGCCCACCAAGCGGACTGATATACAGGTATGGAGAGGAGGGGTGCCTGTTTGCAGATCCCAAATGCCCACTGGAGAATGCTCTCAGGTAATCCATCTCCCCACCTCCCCTCATAACTCCACATCTCATCTGCCTCTCGCCCAGCCCAGCTCACCACACTTCACTCAATGGGGTCTGCCAGCCTGGCCCCGGAACCCCAAATTTACCTTCATTGAAACCCCAGAGCTTGTCTTCTTCAGGGCTAGTTCTTGTCAGATTAAAATCCAACAGGTTTACTTGGTGTCACAAGCTTTCAGAGCGCCACTCCTTCATCAGGTGAGTGGAAATTAGTTCACAAATGCAGTATATATAGGCAAAGACACAATTGCAAGATAATTCCAGATTGGTATAGGAAGAATGGTTGGAGTTTTTGAGGTGCAGGGGACTTCTCCTTGGTGATTTGGCCAACATTGATCCCTCAATCAACATCACCAAAAGATATTGTCTGTCCCTACAGCTGTTTGTGAGAATCTACAAAACACAAATTGGCTGCAGCATTTCCCACATTACACGTTACCCAAGCTTCATAAAGCACGGAATCTCCTGGGATCGTGAAAGGTGCAATTTCTTATTCAGAATATCGTGTTATTCCTTTCTGTTATAAAGGTACCGATTTACTAATTGTTTGGTACAAAGGCTGTTTCCTTATCGGCACTATCTCCCAAGTGCCTGATATTCTTTTCTTGGCTCACTTACCAAAGTGATGTTCCATTTTTGAAGTGTCACAGATGTGTTATCATCCAGCAAGTACAAGAAGCTAACTTGTGTATGCCTTGTTTCCCTGTCATGTTTATTCCCAGCAGCCATAAGCTATAAATTTGTAAAGCTTGAGCTAGAGAGCAGAGTTATTCCCTTCTTTATATCTCCGGGATGTGGCAATCTTTTCTTAAGTCAGACTGATGGGTTGAGCTGCCTGTTAACCTCTTTATTCTATAGGAAAGGGTTCGGTGTAAAATGAGTTGGCCAGTCAGTATTTATGGACTTGATCCAGAACACAAAATAGCTCTAATCAATCTGAAATTTCTCATTGTCAAGTTCAAATCATTCCATGGCTTTGGCCTCTTCTTAGACTTTTGAATGGACCTACCTTGCAATAAGTTGATCTTTCTCTCCACCCTAGCCATGTCTGTAACACTACATTCTGCACTCTCCCCCTTCCTTCCCTATGTACAGTATGATGTACTTCTGAGGCTGTATAAGTTTCTGGTCAAACCTTATTTGGAGTATTGTGAGCTGTTTTGGCCCCATATCTAAGGAAGGATATACTAGCCTTGGAAAGGGTCCAGAGGAAGTTCACAAGAATGATCCCTGGAATGAAGAGCTTGTCGTATGAGGAACAGTCAAAGATTCTGGGTCTATAGTTGTCGGAGTTTAGAAGGATGAGGGGGGAATCTTATTGATACTTACAGGATACTGCGAGGCCTGAATACAGTGGACATGCAGAGGGTGTTTCCACCAGTAGGAAAAACTAGAACCAGAAGGTACAATCTCAGGCTAAAAGGACGATCGTTTAAAACAGAAAAGAGGAGGAATTTCTTCAGCTAGAGAGCAGTGAATCTGTGGAACTCTTTGTCGCAGAAGACTGTGGAAATCAGGTCATTGAATGTCTTTAAGACAGAGACAGATAAGTTCTTGATTAATAAGGAGGTCAGGGGTTATGGGGAAAAGGCAGGAGAATGGGGATGAGAAAAATATCAGCCATGATTGAGTGGCGGAGCAGACTCGATGGGTCGAGTGGCCTAATTCTGCTCCTATGTCTTATGGTCTTATGGTATGCTTTGTCTGTATAGCTCGCAAGAAACAAATTCTTTTCACTGTACACTAATACATGTGACAACAATAAATCAAATCAAATCAAAATTAAATTGACTCTCACCAACTTTTACAGATGCACCATAGAAAGGACCACTTGGTATGCCTCCTGCTGTGTTCAAGGCCACATGAAACTACAAAGAGTCATGAATGAAGCCCAGTTCAACGCGCATATCAGCCTCCCATTCATTGACTCTGTCTACACTTCCCAGTGCCTCAGAAAAACAGCTAGCATAATTAAGGACTCCATGCACCCTGGACCTCTTCCGCCCCTTCCGCCTTCTTCCATTGGGAGAAAGATACAAAATTCTGAGTTCACGTACCAACAGACTTCAAAAACAACTTCTTCCCTGCTGCTGTCTGACTTTTGAATGGACTTACCTTATATTAAGTTAACCCAGCTATGACTGTAACCCTACGTTCTACACCCTTTCCTTTCCTTCTCTATGAATGGTATGTGTTGTCTGTATAGCGAACAAGAAACAATACTTTTCACTGTACGTTAATACATGTGACAATAATAAATCAAATCAAATCAGCTCTCTTGCATTAACTGAAAAAAGGAAAGACTATTGGAATGTTAAGGTACTTACCAACCAAAAACATTCTTCTGAAATGTATATTTTTTATTCATTCTTGGGACACAAGCATCACTGGCTCACCAGCATTTATTGCCCAACCCTAATTGCCCTTGAAACTCAGTGGTTTGCCAGCCCATTTCAAGGGGTAGTTCAGAGTCAGCCACATTGCTGTGGCTCTGGAGTCACATGTCGGCCAGACCAGGTAAGGATGGCAGATTTCCTTCTCTAAAGGATGTCAGTGAACCAGATGGGTTTTGCTGACAATTGATAACGGTTTCATGGTCATCAATAGAGTCTTAATTCCAGATATTTTTTATTGAATTCAAATTCTACCACCTGCCATGATGAGATTCGAATTTGGGTTCCCAGAACATTAGCTGAGTTTCTGGATTAATACTCTAGCGATAATACAATTAGGGCATTGTTTCCCCTCAAGTCACTGTAGGAAATTAAATTTAATTAATGATCTGGAATTAAGGTAATCTCATTATGTCTGAGCTGTTATATGCTCTGTCTGAGGCCAGAACTCCCCATTCACCTGACGAAGGGCAAACTCCAAAAGCTTGTGAGTTTACTATCAAATAAATTGGTTGGACTTAAACCTGGTGTTGTCAGACTTCTTACCCAGCTTAAATATGATATTGCATGAAAACCAATGTTACCATTGACCAGAAACTCAACTGGACTCACCACATAAACACAGCGGCTGTAAGAGGAGGTCAGAGGTGATGAGTACTGCAGCGAGTAACTCACCTCCTGACTCAAAGAATAAAGAACAAAAAAAAAGCACAGGAACAGGCCCTTCGGCCCTACAAGCCTGCACCAACCATGCTGCCCATGTGAAATAAAATCCCCTACCCTTCTGGGGGTCATATCCCTCTATTCTCATCCTATTCATGTGTTTGTCGAGATGCCCCCTAAAAGGCACTATTGCATCTGCTTCCATTACCTCTCCCAGCAATGGGTTCCAGGCACCCACCATCCTCTGTGTAAAAAACATGCCTCGTACATCTCCTTTGAACCTTGCCCCTCGCACCTTAAACCTATGTCCCCTAGGAATTGACTCTTCCACCCTGGTAAAAACCTTCTGACTATCCACTCTGTCAATAACCTTCATAATCTTGTAGACTTCTATCAGACCATCCCTCAACTTCCATCACTGCAATAAGAACACACAAAGTTTCTTCAGCCTCTCCTCATAGCTAATGCCCTCCGTACCAGGTAACATCCTAGTAAATCTTTTCTGTACCCTCTCCAAAGCCTCCTTCTGGTAGTGTAGCAATCAGAATTGAACACTATATTCCAAGTGTGGCCTAACTAAGGTTCTAAGACTCCCCAAAGCCTGTCCACCATCTACAAGACACAAGTCAGGAGTGTGAAGGAATACTCCCCGCTTGCCTGGATGGGTGAAGCTCCAACAATATTCAATAAGATTGACACCATCCATGGAAAGCAATTAGCACGGATGGGATACTTGGATGTGCACTCAGATCCTGCATGGATCAGCTTGCAGGTGTATTCCGTGACATCTTTAACTCTCTTTACAACAATCTGATGTCCCTATCTGCTTCAAGAACACAACCATCATATCAGTATCTAAGAAAATTCAAGCAGCGTGCCTTAATGACTATCGACCGGTGGCTCTGACATCCATCATTATGAAGTGCCTTGAAAGATTAGTCATGGCATGAATCAATTCCAGCCTCCTGGACTACCTGGATCCACTACAGTTTGCTTACCACCACAACAGATCCACAGCAGATGCCATTTCCCTGGCCCTGCACTCAACCCTGGTACACCTAGATAACAAGGACACCTATGTCAGATTCCTATTTATTGACTACAGCTCAGCCTTCAACACTATTATTCCCATGAAACTCATCTCCAACCTCCGAAGCCTGGGCCTCAGCACCTCTCTCTGAACCTCCCTAAACTTCCTAAGTCACAGACCACAATCAGTAAGAATAGGTAACAACACTTCCTCTACGATCATCCTCAACACCGGTGCCCCGCAAGGCTGTGTTCTCAGCCCCCTACTATACTCCTTATACACCTATGACTGTGTGGCCAAATTCACCTCCAATTCAATTTTCAAGTTTGTTGACCACATCACCGTTGTGGGTCGGATCTCAAATAATGACGAGACAGAGTATAGGAATGAGGTAGAGAATCTGGTGAACTGGTGCAGCAATAATAATCTCTTCCTCAATGTCAACAAAATGAAAGAGATTGTAATCGACTTCAAGAAGCATAGAGGAGAACATGCCCCTGTCTACATCAATGGGATGGAGTAGAAAGAGTTGAGAGCTTCAAGTTTTTAGGTGTCCAGATCACCAACAACCTGTCCTGGTCCCCTCATGCCGACACTATAGTTAAGAAAGCCCACCGATGCCTCTACTTTCTCAGAAAACCAAGGAAATTTGACATGTCAGCTCGACTCTCATCAACTTTTACAGATGCACCATAGAAAGCATTCCATCTGGTTGTATCACAGCTTGGTATGGCTCCTACTCTGTCCAAGACCGTAAGGAACTACAAAAGGTCATGAATGTAGCCTAATCCATCACACAAACTAGCCTCCCATCCATTGACTCTGTCTATACTTCCCGCTGCCTCGGCCAAGCAGCTAGCATAATTAAGGACCCCACGCATCCTGGACATTCTCTCTTCCACTTTCTTTCTTCGGGAAAAAGATACAAAATTCTGAGGTCACATGCCAACCGACTCAAGAACAGCTTCTTTCCTGCTGTTGTCAGACTTTTGAATGGACTTACCTTGCATTAATTCGGTCTTTCTCTACACCCTATCTATATCTGCAACACTACATTCTGCTCTCTCTCGTTTCCTTCTCTATGAATGGTATGTTTTGACTGTGTAGCGCACAAGAAACAATACTTTTCACTGTATGTTAATACATGTGACAATAATAAATCAAATCAAATCAAAATCAAAACCAACCAGGACAAAGCAGCGCGCTTGATTGGCACCACATCTACAATCATGCACTCCCTCCACCACCAACGCTCAGTAGCAGCAGTGTGTACTCCCTACAGGAAGCACATCATAAATTCACCAAAAATCCTTGGACAGCACCTTCCAAACCCACGACCACTTCCATCTTTAAGGACAAGGGCAGCAGCTACAGAGGAACAAATTCAATAGATAAACTTCCAATGATCATTTGGCTGAGTAAGTGTCTCCTCACTGTAATTGACCAAACATAGGCAGAAATATCTTAAAATGAAGTTAGGAACACCAGCACCTGCAAGTTCCCCTCCAAGCCACTCACCATCCTGACTTGGAAATATATCACCACTCCTTCATAGTCACTGGGTCAAAATCCTGGAATTTCGTCCCTAACGGCATTGTGGGTCAACCCACAGCACACAGACCGCAGCGATTCAAGACGGCAGTTCACCACCACTTCCATAGAGATGGGCAATACATGCTGACCAGCCAGTGACGCCCATGTTCCATAAATGAGTAAAGAAAAAACTACCGCTATGGTTCAGAGTCTCCAAATCAAAATAAGGAGAATCCACAACAGTGCAGTTTACATTTGTTGTTCAAAATCTTCTCTCAGCCTCAGAATCTGAGTTGCTTTACAACTCTCAAAGATGCAATGGATGTAATCTCTATCTTCCTTTCTGACTTTAATCCCCAGCATCTTAAAGATGACAGGCAACATCTTCTGGAGTGGGAGATGAAGAATAGACAAAGGGATATTTCAAAGAACACACGGTGCAGAATTTTCCCTTCCTGCCAGCCATTGGAATCGCAGCGGGTGGGACACAAACAATGCAAAGGTCCGATGACATTGGGTGGGATTTTCCGGCTTTGAGGCGAGCGCAGCCGGAGTGTGACGTGCAACTAGAAATGTAGCTGCACATGCGGATAAGGCAGGAAAGTGAAGTTGAGAATTATCATTTCAGGTCTGCGTGATCTAACTGAATGGCAGAGCAGACTTGATGGACTGAATGACCTACTATGTCCTATGGTCTCCATGCTGTTAGGGACTGAGAGGTCCTATGTATTCTGAGCTCTGTTTGCTTCAATCTATGCAAATACTTCATTTTAAGATACTTCCGCCTATATTTGGTCGATTACAACGAGGAGACATTTGCTCAGCCAAAGGATCATTGGAAGTTAGGCTATTGAAGCAGAGTGAGTCACAATACTAAAGAGTGACTTTGAAGAAGAAAACATGAAGAGCCTAAAGAATCATCGAATGATGTAGCACAGAAGGTGCCTGTTGGGTCTATTCATTCCTTTGGATAGACGATGACAGCTCTGGTAGTACTTTTAAAAATGGATGTCTTGAATTGAGCAGAAATCATTACAGGAGTGAAAAGAAAAGGTAAACTTCGAGAATGTCTGCTAAATCAATCACTGCACTGTACGGACTGGATCTTAAAAACAAAACTGCAAACTGAAGACACCGCTCTAAACTACGTTTTAATTCTGATCTCGTTATTGCGAGTGTCCTTGCAGTCTGTCTCCGTCCAGAGAAACAAGTCTTGAAGCTGCTGTGTTCAAAACTTGGTTTGCTTGCTGTGTAATTTTCAGGAACGTGGCCAATTTTCAGCTTATGGACTCTCCATAAGGGGAAAACATCCTCTCAGTCAATTTTCAGCTAACCCAGCATGCTTTCTGAGTTTTAAAATGTAGTCAAATTTAGCAGTCAACTTTTTTAAGCCGAGCAGAGTTAGTTACATAGGCAAAAATACCTTAAAATAGACTGAATAAAATGACTAAGAATACATAGGATCTCTCAGTGCCTATCAGCATGAAAACCATAAGACATAGTAGGCCATTCAGCCCATCGAGTCTGCTCTGCCATTCAATTAGATCACGATGGACTTGAAATGATAATGCTTAATTTCACTTTCCTGCCTTATCTGCATGGCTCTGATTCCCTTACTGATTAAAACTCTATCTATCTTATCCTTGAATGTACTGAATGACCGAACCTCTACAGCCCTCTGTGGTAAAGAATTCCACAGCTTCACTACCCTCTGAGAAAAGAAATTCCTTCTCATCTCTGTCTGAAGTGGGTGACCCCTCTACTCTGAAATTATGTCCTCTGATCCTGGGCTCTCCATAAGGGGAAAAAAACTCCTCAGCATTTACTCTGTCAAGCCCATTTGGCCCAACAAGTCTGCACCGAGCACAATCCCTATTCCCATAACCCCACATAATTACCCTGACAATACCCCTGACACTAAGGCCAATTGAGCATGGCTAGTCAATCTAACCTGCACATCTTTGGACTGTGGGAGGAAACCTGAGCGCCAGGAGGAAACCCACGCAGACATGGGGAGAATGTGCAAACTCCATACAGACAGTGACCTGGGGCCGGAATTGAACCTGGGTTCCTGGCGCTGTGAGGTCACAGTGAACATAAGAACATAAGAAATAGGAGCAGGAGTAGGCCATCTAGCCCCTCGAGCCTGCCCCACCATTCAATAAGATCATGGCTGATCTGTCGTGGTTCAGTTCCACATTCCCGCCCTCTTCCCATAACCCTTAATCCCCTCTCTTATCAAAAACCCATCAACCCGCGTCTTAAATATATTTAGCAAGGCAGCCTCCACCACTTCAACGGGCAGAGAATTCCAGAGATTCACCACCCTTTGAGTGAAGAAGTTCCTCCTCAACTCTGTTCTAAACCGCCCCCCCCCTTTATCTTGAGGCTGTGCCCTTTAGTTCTACTGTCCTTTCTGAGCGGGAAGAGCCTCTCCACCTCTATCCTATCCATCCCATTCATCATCTTATACGTCTCAAGGAGATCTCCCCTCATTCTTCTAAACTCTAACGAGTACAAGCCGAGTTTATTCAGCCTCTCCTCATAGTTCAACCCCTTCAACTCCGGTATCAGCCTAGTAAACCTCCTCTGCACTCCCTCCAAGGCCAAAATATCCTTGCGTAAGTGTGGCGACCAAAACTGCACACAGTACTCCAGCTGCGGCCTCACCAGTGCCGGCTAACCACTGGGCCATCATACTGCCCTGTCCTTAGATAAAGGAACCAAAACTGTTCACAATTTATTTCTTCACATTTGTGCAGAAATTATTCGTTTCCTTAAAACCTTAACTTTTTCTGAAATCCAGTTTATTGTTTTGCCAAGCATTATCTTTCCAAAATTTGCTCATCAGCCCTTGAGTAAGAAAAATAGCAAACACAGCCCCTGGAGTGTAAAGGTTGGAGAAGCCTGCCTTACTAGTTTTTTTTAATTTAATTCCCTGTTTAATTTTGGGAGTCACTCTGCTTCAATAGCTTAATTTCCAATTCCAGAATCTCCTCATCCTGCGGCTGAAAATAAATTACTTTCACTTCCTTTCCTCTTCCAGAAACCAATTGCACATTGATGCCATCGAGGGAATTACTCAGTGTATCAGATTGTTAATCCAAACCCCTGTCCTTATGTGCAGTTGTCCATCCAACAATCTCGCTTTATTTTAGTACCTGGTAGACTTTCTGAACCTTGCTTCAAATCCACTGTTACTTACCATGTATGCCTATAGTAGCAGTGGAAGGGAAGATGAGCATTGTAAATCAATGATTTATCAATTGCTATATTTATGGAAAACTCTGTTGTATAAATTAGACAACTGGATGACTATTAGTGAGATGGTGGTGGGCGTTAGCAGAACTATACCTCAGCAAGTGTCAGCTATCCAAAATGATAAGTGGTACAACAGCACAGCAGTTAGCACTGCTGCCGCACAGTGCCAGGGACCTGGGTTCGATTCCGGCCTCGGGTGACTTAGAGTTTGCACGTTCTCTCCATGTCTGCATGGGTTTCCTCCAGGTGCTCCGATTTCTTCCCACACTGGCCATGCTAAATTGTCCCTTACTGTACAATGGAATAGCAGAGTAAATACATGGGGTAACCAAGATTGGGTCTAGGTGTTACCAGCGCAGGCTGGATAGGCTGAATGGCTTTCGTTTGCACTGTAAGGATTCTATGATACGTTTTTGTTCTATGATAGAACCATGTAATATGCAACTAGAAATGTGGCTACACATTCATTGAAGCATAGGAGTTTCAGGATAGAAGAAAGAGTGTCTTACCCAGGCCCTCCCCTCCACCCCTCCACTCTATCCCCGTAACCTGGTGCACTTACCATGAACAATCCACCTCACCTACACATCCTTGGACACAAAGGGACAATTTACCTTGGCCAATCCACCTAACTTGCACATTTTTGGACTGTGGGAGGAAACTGAAGCACCAGGAGGAAACCCACGCAGACATGGACAGAACATGCAAACTCCACACAGACCGTTAACCAAGGCTGGAATTGAACCTGGGTCCCTGGTGCTGTGAGCTAGCAGTGCTAACCACTGTGACACTGTGCCTACTGCATCCAGTACCGCACTCCAGAAAGTATTTTGGCGAGGGAAATGCTTTAATCTGCAGTAAATTCGTACAAATACAACTTTGATTTCAAGACCTTCAGTAGATGAAGGGAAAATAAATTTGAAATCAGTGTGGGGCAGATGGATTGAGTGGCAATGCCTGGCAGAGCAAACCTTATTAGAACGGCTGCTTGAACTGTCGATTTTCTTCTTGTATTGTGAAGATATTTGGGATTTATTGTGTTATTCTGTGAAGCGGGCATGTGTGTGTGTGTATGTGTGTGTCTGTGTGTGTATGTGTGCATGTTTGTGTATCTGTGTGTGTGTGTGTGTGTTTGTGTGTGTGTGCGTGTGTGTGTGTGTGTGTCTGTGTCTGACTCAATTAAGCTGGGGTCTGAATGCCTACAAAGTTGACAACCTCAAAGGGTCTAGGTGTTTAAAAGGGGCTTTGAATTAAACATGACCATTTTATGTTGAATTATCTATAAGTAAATAAGATGAGGGTAGAAATTTGCATTAGGACATTAAGATGGTTTGTTGTGTTCAGTTTTGACTTTCAAAGGGAAGTAGAAAGGGGTTTATAACTTAGAAAATGTTGTCAGTAAATAAGGTGAAGTGATTCGATGTTCTTTTATTCAGAAGTGGTGGCATTAGAAAAATATGAAAGACTTTGAGACACTGAAAAAAGTAAATTTCAAAGAAGGGTAAGGGCAATGGTCTCAAACATGCAAGAGGCAAAACTATACTTAAGGAGAGAGGTGAGAGCTGCTTCTGGGAACGGTTATACAAAACCTCGTGGAGAGTGCTGAAAGAGAACTGTGAGTGAAGAAAGTGAGGCTGCTTCAACCAACTCAGAAAAGTGTCGGTTTTTTTTCAGAAAGCAGGGTTTTGTTCCCATGTATTTTTTGTAATTTCCACAACAGAGTGGGAGAGAGAAAGAAAAACCCACTGATGAATCTCCAGTGGGATTGCTTTGTAGTCATTTTACTGGAATATTTTAATAGATCAAATGTCTATAAGGGATTGTTACCTGGAGGAGTGCTTATTTGACAAAATAATCATTTTTGGGTGGAAATGTTACATAAAATGTCCTGTAAATGTCATCTTGCATGCTAAAGTTTTTTTTTATTTGTTAGTACATGTTCTAATTTAATATTTAAAATCTCCCAAAATGTTATTAGAATTTGTGGCTAGTAACTTCAGAATGTGTATTGTCTGGTGGTAAAAAACGCACAATATAAGAGTTGTGATCATTTGCTAAGGTTCCCATTGGGATTTGGTGGATACAGCACTTATAACCGACCACACCGTTGAATCATGCAGCATTCAAGGAGGTAGTCTGACCTACTGTCTCTATGCCATTCCTTTAAAATAATTAGTCCCACCTCCATAGCCCTACGGCCCTGCAACCTTTCCAGATGTATCACAGCTTGTTATGGCTCCTCCTTTGACCAAGACTGCAAGAAACTACAAAGGGTTGTGAATGAAGTCCAATCCATTGTGCAAACCAGCCTCCCATCCATTGGCTCCGTCTACACTTCCCACTGCCCAGGGAAAGCAACCAACATAATCAAGGAACCCGTGCACCCTGGACTTACTTTCTTCCACCTTCTTCCGTCAGGGAAAAGATACAAAAGTCTGCCATCATGTACCAATCAACTCAAGAACAGCTTCTTCCCTGCTGCCATCAGACTTTTAAATGGACTCACCTCATATTAAGTTGATCTTTCTCTACACCTTAGCTATGACTGTAACATTACATTCTGCACCCTCTTCTTCTCTTCTCCCCTATATATTCTATGAATGGTCTGATTTGTCTGTGTAGTTTTCTAGAAACAATACTTTTCACTGTATATCAATATATGTGACAATAATAAATCAAAAAACACTACCCTTTCAAATATTTTCCAAATTCCAATTAAAAGTTTGCTTCCAATTTTCTTCTGCCTCTCCTCTCTTTACTTGAAACTTTATAGAATCCCTACAGTGCAGAAGGATTCCATTCTGCCCATTGAGTCTGCACCAACCACAATCCCACCTATTTCTGGAACCCCACATATTTAACCTGCTAATCTCCCAACACTAGGGTCAATTTAGTGTGGGCACTCAACCTGATCTGCATATCTTTGGAGTGTGGGAGGAAACCGGAGCACCCGGATGAGCGAACTCCACACAGACAGTGATCCGAGACTGGAATTGGACCAGGGTCCCAGGTGCTGTGAGGCAGCCTTGCTAACCACTGTGCCACCATGCCAAAATAGACAAAATAAGAAGCTTGGAGGAAAAAGGCAACTGAGTCAAAGGGCTCTGGCTTGCGAAGGTCCACAAGGCTGCTAAACCAAAAACACAAATGCCTCAGAAAGTTCACTGCTAATTTTATTTGGCTGGAGACTTTGCAGTAAAAGATGATTTAATGACAATTTAATTTGCAAGTGTAATGAACCTGCTACTCGACTACAGTGCACCTGATGGCGATGGAAGCTGCAGATAGGGTAACAAAGCACATTTGTTAAGTTGCGCAAGGATCATTAACCTTGAACCGAGTAAGTGCATGTATCATAGAGAGCTGTGAAGTATTAATTAAATTCGCTTTGTGGAGGAGAAGAATCTACATCATCAAACACCTGCATGAATTATCAAGTTGACGAGTATCTGTGGCAATTTGTGGAAATTTCAACAGCCCGGTGACATTTATTATGAAATCAAAATTTGACATTTGAAAAGTGGCTTATAATTGAGGGGAGTCAATCTGAAATTAGCATTGTCTTCACTGCAATAATCACATTCAAAATGACATTTTAATTTCATTGAAGTCACTGATCTCTGGTTGCCTCATGCCTCTCTGTGCCACCACTCAGCTCAGTTGGTAGCACTTTTGCCTTAGAGTTGGAAGGTTGCGCATTCAAGTCCCACTCCATGACTCGCTAACCCCAATTTTAGGCCCCCACTCCTCTGAGGGAATGCTGCACTATTGCAGGCACTGTTGTTTTGATAAGATGAGATGTTAAAGTGATGATTTGGATATTGCTGGCAACACCAGGGTTAACTCCAACAGATTTATTTGGAATCGCGAACTTTTGGAGTGTCCCACACACCTGATGAAAGAGCAGCGCTCCGAAAGCTCGTGGACTTTAACCTGGTGCTGTGAGACTTCTTAACGTTAAAGTGAGGCCTCATCTGCCCTCCCAGGTGGACGTAAACAATTCCATCACGGAATAGCAGGGGAGATATCCCTGGTGTCCTCACCACCAGCTGTCGGCATTACAACAACAGATGATGTGATCATTGTCCCATCAATGTTTGTGGGAGCTGGCTGTCCACCAATCTCTGACCACCCTGACTCAAATCGTTGGCTCTATTCTCTCTCCACAGACGCTGCCGGACTCGCTGAGATTTTCCAGCATTGTCACTTTTTGTTGCTGTGTACCAATTAGCCACCCTATTTCTCACATTACGACAGTGATTAGACTTCATGGGCTGAATTATACCATCCTGCCCGCCACGGGAATTGTAGCAGGTGGGACGCAAACCATGCAAAGGTCCTCGGGTGGGATCTTCTGGCTTTTGGGCGAGCGTGATCGGAAAATGCCGCCCCACAAGTACGTCACTGGCTGTAAAGCATTTTCTGGTGCAGTGGATCTGAAATGCAGACGATTTGCAAATCTTTCTTTTATTGTTCTCTGTACCTTCTGAATTTTAGTACATAACCGTAGATTTTGGTTTGGTATTTAGTTATTTGGGATAAGAAAACCCTTTTTCTATTTCCGTTAAATGCGATCTGGAACTATTTCTGGCTGGGGTAGAAGTCACTTCATCGAAAAGGTAGGCAACTCCTAGCAATTAACTCGGGTCATTGCAATTTCTTGTACTTGTTTCAATTATCCAAGGGAGTGGATGAGAAATTGCCCCCGTTTCCCTCCCACTAATTGGCCTGAGTGTTCTTCAATGTCTTTTCCTTTGGGTCTTCCCTGGGAAATCCCAAGTCTATTTGTTTTGGGTGAGGAGTGCACATATTGTGAAGCACAAAACATCCCAGTTATGTGGGAAAGTCTAAATGGATAAAAGGGTTCAATCCACCCTGCCATTGTTCAAATGTTCGAAGGTGCCAGATTCAAGTCTTGATGACAACCATTCTAAGGTGGGGAATGAAGATGGTTTTAAAGCCAAAGTGAGTCCACTCAGTGGGAAGGGGTCAACTTCGCTTGGGTTTCTGACTAGTCTCGGCTAGGAGGTGACTATTGTATCTGGTGGGGACTTGCTGAAAAGCTTTGTACAACTGAAGAGGGCAGCAGCACCTGACTGCCTAACCTTTTACACAAAGAGTGGACATTTGGCCAAGGAATTCAATAGCTGCAAATTACCACCACCACCACCCCCCAAACCCCCCGCCCCCCAAAATAGCAGGGGAATTATCCCTGATATTCTGAGCAATTTCAATCTACCAGCATTTCAAAAACAGATTATCTAATCATTGTCCCATCAGTGTCTGAGGGAGCTAGCTGTCCACCCAGCTCTGACCAAGTGTTTAAAGTTCAGTTTTAAAGTTAAAGTTTACTTATTAGCGCCATAACTCGGCTTATATCAATACTGCAATGAAGTTACTAAGAAAATCCCCCAGTCGCTACAATCAGGCGCCTGTTCGGGTACTCTGAGGGAAAATTTAGCGTGCCCAATGTATCTAACCTTTTGGACTGTGGGAGGAAACTGGAGCATCCGGAGGAAACCCACACAGGCACGGGGAGAACGTGCAGTTTCTACACACACAATGTCCCAAGCCGGGAATCGAACGTGGGTCCCTGGAGCTGTGAGACAGCAGTGCAAACTGCCAAGTTGCCCCTTCTCACCCAGGGTGTCCCAGACTCAAAACTTTCGCTCTGTTCTCTCTCCCGAGATGCTGTTAGACCTGCTAATCATTTACTCCAGGCTCTGGAGAAAAAAGGGGAGAAGCCTGGAATAAACTCATACAACTGATCATTGCATTTGAGTGCTGAAACCCTATCTTATTAATGGTGACAATTCCATGTCTCAGTGGGCCACACGCTCACCCCTGCATCAAAAGGCTGTGGGCTCAGGTCCCACTCCAGGGATTTGAACACAAATAAAAACCTAAGATGAAACAGGAGTGCAGCACTCCTCATTGTTACAGTGACAGATGCTGTTGATTGAAAGAGACTTTGAAATGAGCCACTTTACAGGAAAAAAATCCAGCGGCAGTACATTGAAGAGCAGCTTTGACGTCTGCAGTGTCCTGGTTAATCTTTATCTAACTGTCTCCCTCCAGCAATACTAAAACTGACCATCTAGTCGTCATCACACTTCCGATTGATAATCATAAAATCCCTACAAGTGCAGAAGGAGTTCATTCGGCCCAGCGAGTCTGTACTAGCCCTTTAAAAGAACATCTCACCCAGGCCCTCTTCCCTGTCCAATCCTCGTAACGCCACACATTTACCACGGTGAATTCATTGACCCTACTCATCCTGGAAATCAAAAGGGTAATTTAGCACGGCCAATCCACCTAACTGGCACATTTTTCGGACCATGGGAAGAAACCGGAACATCCGGATTTAACCCACGCAGACTCGTGCTGAAAGGTTTTGTAAGCTGAAGAGGGCAGCAGGACTTGACTGGCTAATCTTTTACTGGAACAATGGCCATTTCAGTCAAGGAATTCAATAGCTGCAAATTCCCCTCAATAAAATAGCAGGGGAGTTATCCCTGCTGCTCTGACCACTATCTATCTCATGATGTGGGTATGCCGGCGTTGGACTGGCGTAAACACAGTAAAAAGTCTGACAACACCAGGTTTTAGTCCAACCTATTTATTTGATAATATTCTCACAAGCTTTCAAGGGGACAGCCTCTTCGTCAGGTGAATGGAGAGTTCTGGCCTCAGACAGAGCATATAAAGCACAGACAGTTTAGAGATTACTGATTAAAATGCGAATCCTTACACCTAACCTGCTGTTCAAGACCTGAAGTGGCTGACAATGTGAGTGGTAGGAGCACTGATCACAGTTTAAAGAGATGTGTATTGTCTCCAGACAGTACAGTAAGTGAGGTTTTGCAAACCCAGGCAAGTCACGGGGGTTACAGATAGTGCGACATGAACCCAAGATCCCTGTTGAGACCGTCCTCATGTGTGCGGAACTTGGCTATCAGTCTCTGCTCAGCGACTCTGCGCTGTCGTGTGTCGTGAAGGCCGCCTTGGAGAATGCTTACCCGAAGGTCAGAGGCTGAATGCCCGTGACCACTGAAGTGTTCGCCAACAGGAAGGGAACAGTCTTGCCTGGTGACTGTCGAGCGATGTTCATTCATCCGTTGTCGTAGCGTCTGCATGGTCTCCCCAATGTACCATGCTTCGGGACATCCTTTCTTGCAACGTATCAGGTAGACAATGTTGGCTGAGTTGCAAGAGTATTTACCATGTACCTGGTGGATGGTATTCTCACGTGTGATGATGGTGTCCATGTCGATGATCCGGCATGTCTTGCAGAGGTTGCTGTGACAGGGTTGTGTGGTATTGTGGTCACTGTTCTCCTGAAGGCTGGGTAGTTTGCTGCGAACAATGGTCTGTTTGAGGTTGTGTGGTTGTCTGAAAGCAAGAAGTGGGGGTGTGGGGATGGCCCTGGCGAGATGTTCGTCTTCATCAATGATATGTTGAAGACTCCGGAGAAGATGTCGTAGCTTCTCCGCTCCGGGGAAGTACTGGATGACGAAGGGAACTCTGTCCACTGTGTCCCGTGTTTGTCTTCTGAGGAGATCGGTGCGGTTTTTCGCTGTGGCGCATCGAAACTGCCGATCTATGAGTCGAGCACCATATCCTGTTCTTACGAGGGCATCTTTCAGGGTCTGGAGGTGTCTGTCACGATCCTCCTCATCTGAGCAAATCCTGTGTATACGGAGGGCTTGTCCATAGGGAATGGCTTCTTTAACATGTTTAGGGTGGAAACTGGAGAAGTGGAGCATTGTGAGATTGTCTGTGGGCTTGCGGTACAGTGAGGTGCTGAGGTGACCGTCCTTAATGGAGATGCGTGTGTCCAAGAATGCAACTGATTCTGGGGAATAGTCCATGGTGAGTCTGATGGTGGGGTGGAATTTGTTGATATCATCATATAGTTGTTTCAGTGATTGTTCACCATGAGGCCAGAGGAAGAAAATGTCATCGATGTATCTAGTGTACAGCATCGGTTGAAGATTCTGTGCAGTGAAGAAGTCTTGTTCGAACCTGTGCATGAAGATGTTGGCATATTGAGGCGCAAATTTGGTCCCCATGGCTGTTCCATGTGTCTGGATGAAAAACTGGTTGTTGAAGGTGAAGACATTGTGGTCCAGGATAAAGCGGATGAGTTGTAAAATTGCATCTGGAAACTGGCAGTTGTCAGCATTGAGTACTGATGCAGTCGCAGCAATGCCATCGTCGTGGGGGATGTTGGTGTAGAGCGCTGAGACATCCATTGTGACGAGGAGTGTCCCTGGTTCAACTGCTCCATGTGTGCTGAGTTTCAGTAGGAAGTCCGTAGTGTCGCGACAAAAGCTGGGGGTTCTTTGTACAATGGGTTTCAGGATGCCCTCGACGTAGCCGGAGAGGTTCTCACACAGAGTTCCATTGCCCGATACGATGGGACGGCCAGGTGTGTTTGCCTTGTGTATCTTTGGGAGGCAGTAGAG
This sequence comes from Carcharhinus amblyrhynchos, assembly GCF_965287045.1. Classification (NCBI taxonomy): domain Eukaryota; kingdom Metazoa; phylum Chordata; class Chondrichthyes; order Carcharhiniformes; family Carcharhinidae; genus Carcharhinus; species Carcharhinus amblyrhynchos. The sequence goes on from NC_137334.1 coordinate 86,083,659, forward strand.
ATCTCCAATGCGGGGAGTACGTGGAATGAGAGCACGGAGGGTGCTCTGAAGGTCCGGATGAATGAACATCGCTCGACAGTCACCAGGCAAGACTGTTCCCTTCCTGCTGGCGAACACTTCAGTGGTCACGGGCATTCAGCCTCTGACCTTCGGGTAAGCATTCTCCAAGGCGGCCTTCACGACACACGACAGCGCAGAGTCGCTGAGCAGAGACTGATAGCCAAGTTCCGCACACATGAGGACGGTCTCAACAGGGATCTTGGGTTCATGTCGCACTATCTGTAACCCCCGTGACTTGCCTGGGTTTGCAAAACCTCACTTACTGTACTGTCTGGAGACAATACACATCTCTTTAAACTGTGATCAGTGCTCCTACCACTCACATTGTCAGCCACTTCAGGTCTTGAACAGCAGGTTAGGTGTAAGGATTCGCATTTTAATCAGTAATCTCTAAACTGTCTGTGCTTTATATGCTCTGTCTGAGGCCAGAACTCTCCATTCACCTGACGAAGAGGCTGTCCCCTCGAAAGCTAGTGAGAATATTATCAAATAAATAGGTTGGACTAAAACCTGGTGTTGTCAGACTTTTCACTATCTATCTATCAGCATTACAAGAACAGATTATCTGATCAATACCACATCAGTGCCCATGGCTCACTGTCTGTGCAGAGTCTGCATGTTCTGCCCGTGTCTGCGTGGGTTTCCTCTGGGTGCCCCGGTTCCTCCCACAATTCGAAAGATGTGCTGGTTAGGTGCATTGCTAAATTCTCCCTCTGTGTACCCGAACAGGCACCGGAGTGTGGCGACTAAGGGATTTTCACAGTCACTTCATTGCAGTGTTAAGGCAAGCCCACATGTGACACTAAAAAATAAATTCCACACAGACAGTCACTCAAGGCTGGAATTGAACCCTGGCGATGTGAGGCAGTAGTGCTAACCACCATGCCATTGTGCCATTTATGGGAGCTTTCTGTATACAGATTGGTTGCATAGTATTTTCAAGTCACAGATCCAACATATTCTTGGATATGAAGAGAATAATTTCAGGATATGAAAAGAATCACACGCGCGGGGATAGTCTAGGAGGATATAGAATCATAGAATCCCAAAGTGCCGAAGGAAGACATTCCCCCCATTGAGTCTGCATCAACACAATCCCACCCAAGCCCTATTCTCGTAGCGCCACATATTTATCCGACGAAGTCCCTGACACTAGAATCAATTTTAATGGCCAATCAACCTAACCTGCACATTTTTGGAGTATGGGAGGAAACCAGAGCACCTGGAAAAAACCCACGCAGAAACAGGGAGAATGTGCAAACTCCAGACGGGGAGCGAGGCTGGAATTGAATTTAGTTCTCTAGCACTGTGAGGCAGCAGTGCTAACCATTGTACCACCATGCCTCCCCAAAGGATATACAAAGGTAGAAGACATTGGTCAAAATTTTATGGTCTTAAGGAGTTGAATGGCTTATTCTTATGCCTATTTCTTTATGTCCTTATGTTCTATCAATGCCTATATTTCAAAGGTAATTCATTTGCTTTATGCTACTTTTGGACAATTTGACATTGCGCAAAGTGATAGATAAATGCAAGTCCTTTGCCTTCTCAGTGGCTGGTTGTGGTTCTCAGTGACTGGTTGTGACTGGTTATAGGTGATAGATATAGATAGACTGGTTGTGTCAAAGTTATTTATTAACGTCACAAGTAGGCTTAAATTAACATTGCAATAAAGATTTACTGTGAAAGCCCCCTGGCCGCAACACTCTGGCTCCTGTTTAGGTACGCTGAGGGAGAATTTAGCATGGTCAATGCATCTAACCAGCATGTCTTTCTGACTATGGGAGGAAACCAAAGCACACAGAGGAAACCCACACAGACACAGGGAAAATATGCACATTCTGCGCAGACAGTGACCAAAGCTGGGAATCGAACCCAAGTCTCTGGAGCTGTGAGACAGCAGTGCTAAGTGCTGTGCCATCAAACCACCCATGCCACCGTGCCTTTTCAATTCCTTTAAGATATGTTGCTTTGTGGACAAAAATTGGCAACAAGCCACATAAGGAGATCTCTGGACCAAGAGCCTAGTCAAAGAGACAGGAATATTGAAGAAACATTAATGGCAGCTGTACAAAACTCTGGTGTGGCCACACTTGGAGTATTATGTACAGTTCTGGTCGTCGCATTATAAGAAGGATATGGAAGCATTGCAAAGGGTGCAGAGGAGATTTATCAGGATGTTGCCCATTATGGTGGGAAGGTCTTGTGAGGAAAGGCTGAGGGACTTGAGGCTGTTTTCATTAGAGAGAAGAAGGTTAATAGGTGTCTTAATTGAGGCATATAAGATGATCAAAGGATAGATAGGGTGGACAGTGAGAGCCTTTTTCCTCAGATGGAGATGGCTAGCACAAGGGGACAAAGCTTTAAATTGAGGGGTGATAGATATAGGACAGATGTCAGAGGTAGGTTCTTTACTCAGAGAGGAGTAAGGGTGTGGAATGCCCTGCCTGCAACAGTAGTGGACCCGCCAACATTAAGGGCATTTAATGGTCTTTGGATAAGCATGTAGATGATATTGGTTAGATGGGCTTTAGATTGGTGTCAAAGGCCGATGTACCTTGCCGAAGGGCTGCGCTGTTATGTTCTATGTTCTATTTTGAAGGAAAACAGAATGGATAGAGATGAGGAGAATTTAGGGATGGAATTTCAAAGCTTTGGGCTGAGACAAATGAAGAGGTTGTCACCAGCGGTGACCCAAAAGATAAAAGCAGCAATATACCATTTTATTCTACATCTTAAACTTAAATCATGATTCTTCCATAAATTGTCTGCCAGCAACCAAGTTTCAATATCTTCCTGCAGACATGGAGTGCTGACTGATAAAATTCAATGTATTTTTCATAAGCCTCAATTCAATTAGATCATACGACAAGTCTTTTATATGTGTGTATTATATATATATATATAAATATATATGGAAAAGTTTCAGCTGGTACGGGTGACACAGAATTGCTTACAATGGATTTATCTGGGGTTGGGGTAAAAATAAAGAATGATGTGAAAAGTATAGACTGATGTTCATTTTATCTTGCTGTCACTGGCACCCATTTTGAAAACATTAAACTAACTCTCCAAGCGAGATTTCGAACGCTGAAGGCAAAGGCCATCTCAATTTGCTCAGCGCAATTTTATCCAGAGTTGTGCGTGTGTGTGTGCTTTGCAGAACAATGTACTGGTGGGGAACTTATCAGGATTCACACAAGGCAAAGTCATTTTTCAATATTCCCCCCAAGAAGGAAACAAGAATTTATTGGAAGTGGAAAATGTCCGCTGAGCCCAAAAGCCTGTCACTTTACTTTAAGTAGATTTCAAACTTACCTCCATCACTTCTCATTCCAGAAACACATCTGACTGATGGCTGGTTCTCACCTTCAGCCTTGAGGCTTAGAACGGAGAACAAAGCACAGTATGACACAGGAACAATCTCTTTGGTTCTCCAAGCCTTCACCGATCATGATGCCTGCTTAAACTAAAACCATATGCGCTTATCCGTATCCTTCCATTCCTGTCCTACTCATGTATTTGTCTAGTTGCCCCTTAAATGCCACTGTCAGACCTGCTCCCACCACCTCCCCAGCGCATTCCAGACATTCACCACCCTTTCTGTAAAAAGCTTGCATCGCACTTCTCCTTTAAACGTTTCCCCATGCACCTTAAACCTATGTCCCTGAGTACTTGACTTTTCTACCATAGGAAAGAGCATCTGACTATCCATTCTGTCCATGCCACTCATAATCTTGTAAACCTGTATCAGGTCACCCCTCAACCTCCATCATTCCAGTAGGACAAACGAAGCTTGTCCAACCTCTCCTCACAGCTAATACCCGTCAGACTAGGCACCACACTGGTAAACCTCTTCTGTATCCTCTCCAAAGCATCCACACCAGGATTGTACACCATATTCTAAATGTGGCCTGACTACAGTTCTGTACAGCTGCAGCTTGGTGTGTCAATTTTTATACTCATTGCCCTGACCAATGAAGGCAAGCATGCCGTATGCCTTCTTGATGACATTCTCCACTTCCATTGCCACTTTCAATGATTGGTGGGTATGCACACTGAGATTTCTCTGCCCATCAATACTCCTAAGGGTTCAACCATTTACTGTATAATCCTTGCATGCATCGGATCTTCCAAAATACATGACCTCACATGATAAGCTGCTACAGGGAGTCCACTTTCCATCATGAATGATCTGCCTCACTTTCATTTTCATTGGTGAAAATCAAATCTTTTTACAGTGGGAGGGCAAAGTGCTTGATCAGAACACTGTTCAAGGATGAAGGTGAACTAAATAACTCGGGCGATTCTCCCAACCGGCTAATTTTCTATTAGAGGGGTGGGAGAATCTCACAGCCGGACATGTGCAGAATTCGTGCACGCATTCCGACAGTGAGCGCGTCTCCCAGCGCCGGATTTCTGGTGTCATCAGATAGAACATAGAACAGAGAAAAACTACAGCACAAACAGGCCCTTCGGCCCACAAATTGCGCCGAACATGTCCCTACCTACTAGCTTACCTATAACCCTCTATCTTACAAAGTCCTATGTACTTATCCAAAAGTCTCCTAAAAGACTCTATTGAATTGGCCTCCGCTACCACTGCCGGCAGCCTATTCTGTGCATTCACCATCCTCTGAGTGAAAAACTTACTCCTGACATCTCCTCTGTACCTACTCCCCAGCATCCTAAACCTGTGTCTTCTTGTGGCAGCCATTACACCTTGGGAAAAAGCCTCTGAGAATCCTCTTGATCAATACCTCTCAACATCTTATATACTCTATCAGGTCACCTCTCATCCTTCATCCCTCTAAGGAGAAAAGACCAAGCTACCTTAACCTATCCTCATAAGGCATGCCACCTACTCCAAGCAACATCCCTGTAAATCTCCTCTGTACCCTTCCTATGGCTTCCACATCTTTCCTGTAATGAGGTGACCAGAACTGAGCACAGGTCCGTGCTGGAATCCGGCAGGAAGACAGGTAAGTAATTTTAACATATTTTGCATCTGTTTTTAGTGTAATTATGGACTGAATTCTCTGGCCCTGCTGGTATCTCCCACCCCACCTGTTATATGCTCTGTCTGAGGTCAGAACTCTCCATTCACCTGACAAAGGGGCAAACCCCAAAAGCTTGCGAGTTTACTATCAAATAAATCGGTTGGACTTAAACCTGGTGTTGTCAGACTTCTTACTGTATTTCCCACCCCACCCAAGTGTTTCACTCTGGCGGGGTTTACAGAGAATCCCTATTTTCAGGGAACTAGCGGAACAACCCAACTGGAGTGAAGGGGGCAATTAGGACCCCCCAGATGGTCGGGTGCTGTGGGGGGAGTGGTGCCCTCAGGGCATTGGTGCCCTGGCTGTGCCATCCTGCACCAACTGGCATTGCCCAAGGGGCAAAGTGCTCTTGTCCGGTGGGGGGGGGGCATCTTGGCACTGCCCATCAGGCATAGGTCAGAATCAAATGGGTAGGGGGCAAACAGTGGGAGTGTGGGGTTCCACTGTCACTCGATGAGGCAGGAGGGAGGCCTGCGATCGGTGCAGGGTTGGTGGGGGGGGGGGTCGCAATTGGGCCATGGTGGGGGGGATTGTAGGGGCAGCACTGCGGGCTTCCCGGGATGGCCAGCGATCAAGCTGTCCAGCAAACAGGAGACTGACAGTTCAGGGCCGCTGGTTTCAGTCTCCTGGGCCCCACCCCTGAGTTTATAATGATATTCGCACTGGTGGCCTCTGCATTGCACAGAGTGTGGAGATTCTATTGTGAACTCCCACCAAAAAAAAGACAGTATGTACTATTCCACTTTTCCCGTGAATTTGCCACATCGAATAATTTTGGGAGAATTCCGCACAACTTCTTTGTTCCCTCCTGTTACTTTCTAGCTTAGAATCATATAGCACAGAGGAGGCTATTTGTTCCATTGTATACCTGCTAGTTCTTTGAAGGAGCTTTCCAATTAATCCCATTTCTCACAGCCTGATAAATCTCTCTGCTTAAGTATGTAACTAATCCCCTTGAGAAAGTTGGTATTCCTTACTTTTCCACCACCCTTTCCAGTAATGCTTTCTCAATCTTAAATAGCCGCTCCTTCAGTGCAAAGTATTTTCAGCTCCCTTCATAAGAACATAAGAAATAGGAGCAGGAGTAGGCCATCTGGCCCTTCGAGCCTGCCCCGCCATTCAATAAGATCATGGCTGATCTGTCGTGGCTCAGTTCCACTTTCCCGCCCTCTCCCCATAACCCTTAATCCCCTCTCTTATCAAAAACCCATCAACCCGCTTCTTAAAAATATTTAGCGAGGCAGCCTCCACCACTTCAACGGGCAGAGAATTCCAGAGATTCACCACCCTTTGAGTGAAGAAGTTCCTCCTCAACTCCGTTCTGAACTGCCCCCCCTTTATCTTGAGGCTGTGCCCCCTAGTCCTACTGTCTTTTTTGAGCGGGAAGAGTCTTTCCACCTCTATCCTATCCATCCCATTCATCATCTTATACGTCTCAATGAGATCTCCCCTCATTCTTCTAAACTCTAACGAGTACAAGCCTAGTTTATTCAGCCTCTCCTCATAGCTCAACCCCCTCAACTCCGGTATCAGCCTAGTAAACCTCCTCTGCACTCCCTCCAAGGCCAAAATATCCTTGCGCAGGTGCGGCGCCCAAAACTGCACACAGTACTCCAGCTGCGGCCTCACCAATGCCCTATACAGCTGCAGCAAGACCTCCCTACTTTTATATTCAATCCCCCTCGCTATGAAGGCTTCTCTGGTTATTTGGCCAATAAAAAACTTCACGGGCCTCTCTCCACACTCCTAACTTCTTAAGTGTTAAAGACCTTGCTGCTAAAGTCCTTTACCGGTCTAAAGTATCGATCCTTTTCAAACCTCAGTTTGATTAAGGGATAGATTCAGTGAAGCTCTGGTGAAGGCGGACCACTGGGCGGCATGGTGGCACAGTGGTTAGCACTGCTGCCTCACACCACTCGGGACCCGGGTTCAATTCTGACCTTGAGTCACTGTCTGTGCAGAGTCAGCACATTCTCCCCATGTCAGTGTGGGTTTCCTCTGGGAGATCTGGTTTTCTCCCACAGTCCAAAGATGTGCAGGTTAAGTGGATTGGCCACGCTAAATTGTCCCAAATTGTGTAGGTTAAGGAGACAGGCAGTGTAAGTATGTGGGGCTATGGTTCAGGGACTGGGTGGGAAACTCTGTTGAACAGTCGGTGCAGACTCGATGGGTCGAATTGCCTCCTTCTGCACAGTAGGGATTCGATGATCCACAGTGAGCGTCTTAGTTCCCTGTTGGTTTATTTACCGATGTGTGCACAAAGTGCTTTTTCAACTGCTCTGCTGATCAATGTTGGACTTTCCAATGGCCACAAACGTAATGTAAAAAATAAGAGTACAATTGTAAAAAGATTGCAGGAGCAGAGGGACCCTGCAGGGTGGCGTATTTGTGGGACAGGGTGGAGGTGGGATTGTGGTGTATGTGAATGAAGCATTGATGGTGGCAGGAAAGGTTGCAAAAATGGTTAATAAAGCAGTTGGGATTCTAGATGGGCAAAGAAAACAGATTCAAGGAAGTTATGATAACCTTGTTTGGGCCTCATCTGGAGTATTGTGTCCAGTTCTGGGCTTCAGGACGGACGTGAAGGAGTTAATGCGAACGCAGAAATGATTAACAAAAATGATTCCGTGGATGAGGGACGTCATTCAGGTAGATAGGTTGGAGGAGCTGAGGCTGCTTTCCCTGGTTAAGAGAAGTTTGACAAGAAGATTTGATGGAAGTGTTCAAATGTGGGGTCTGGGCAGGGTGGATAGGGAGAAACTGTTCCCACTATTCATGAGGAAGCCTTTTTCCTGCAGCGAGTGGTTAGAATCTGGAATGCCTTGACCAACAATGTGGTGGTGTCTGATTCAATTGTGGCTTTCAAAAGAAAACTGGATAAATATCCAGGGATAAGGGGGATTGGGTGAATGTGAGTTGCTCGTGCGGAGAGCATGCACAAAATTGTCGGGGCAAATGACCGCCTTCCGTGAGCGTTCTACGGTTCTAGAAACCCAGCTCAAACAAAAGCCTGCTGCCTGTGGTTTGCACCAAGTACTAATTGGCCATTACCTCTGCACTCACAGAAGTACAATGGTTCCCAATCTGGCAATAACAATGTGAGGTAATAGCAAGGCCACACAAAGAGTAAAGACTGCAGTCTTGGACTCTTCACCTAGATATCCCTGCCTTATATTGAGTTTATGGACACTGTTTCCTGGGTGGATGAGGAGTGATTGAGCAGACTAGGCTTATGTTTCCCGCAGTTCAGGTAAAAAAGAGAGGTGCTCGCAATGAGGCAGGTAAAATTCTTCAGGGGCTTGACAGGTAATTAGATCACGGCTGATCTGCAACCTTCCTCCTCATGCCCGAATTTTTCCCAACCCCCTCAGAAACCGCCAACAACAAAAGATCTAGCCTACCCCGATTTAAAATGAACAGCTGATCCAGCGTCAACTGCTGCAGAAGAGAATTCCAAACTTCTGCCAATCTTTGCGAAATCTATAGGTGAAAGAAAAATCTAATAAACTAAACCCAGAGAATGAGGACTCGAGCTCTGCTTGTCTGGATATTTACCGTCTGGTTATCAGGGATGTCTCACAACACCAGGTTAAAGTCCAACAGGTTTATTTGGTAACAAACACCACTAGCTTTCAGGGCTTTGCCCCTTTGTCAGGTGAGTGGGGAGTTCTGATCTCTGCAACTAACCTGTAAAGTCTCGCATTCTAATCAGTGTTCTGGAAACCAGCGTGTGTCTTTATATGCCCTGTTTGTGATCAGAACTCCCCACTCATCTGACAAAGGGGCACAGCCCCCGAAAGCTAGTAGTGTGTGCTACCAAATAAACATGTTGGGCTTTAACCTGGTGTTGTGAGACTTCTTACTGTGTTTATCCCAGTCCAACGCCGGCATCTCCGCATCATATCGGGGATGTGGCAGGCTTAGGTTATTGCACAGTGCCATCTGATGGTAGCCAGGGGGAGGAACAGCAACTAGCTTGCTCTGCGCCGGTAAAGCCCAGAGCTAATCATTCAGTTCATGCAGTTTGGAATGAGCCATCATTAAGGCAAATGATTTATCATGGGGAAAAAAAATGTGAAATGTGCCAGGCAGTTGCAGCAGAAGTCAGGAAATTACATGTTTCACAGCTGACCCTATTACACCAAGCCTTTCTAAACTAGAAAGAGCTGCAGAAAAGATTTACTCGGATGCTGCCAGGACTTGATTGTTTGAGCTGTAGTGGATAGACTGAGGCTTTTTTCTCTGGAGCGTAGGAGGCTGAGGTAGGAGGTGATGTTATAGAGGTCTATAAAATAATGAGGGGCACAGATCAGCTAGATAGACAACATCTTTTCCCGAAGGTAGGGGAGTCTAAAACGAGAGGGGATAGGTTTAAGGTGAGAAGGGAGAGATATAAAAGTGTCCAGAGGAACAATTTTTTCACAGAGGGCGGAGAGTGTCTGGAACAAGCTGCCAGAGGCAGTAGGAGAGGTGGGCACAATTTTATCTTTTAAAAAGCACTTAGACAGTTACATGGGTAAGATGGATATAGATGGATATAGAGGGATCAAAGAGCAATTGAGACTAGCTTAGTGGGTAAAAAAAAGGATGGCATGGACAAGTTGGGCTGAAGGGTCTGTTTCCATGCTGTAAACCTCTATGACTTGATTCTATTGTGGATGAGAGAAATAGAACATGGAGCAAAACAACTTTACCAGCCAGGGTTGAAAGTAGGGGGTAAGGGCTTAAGTGAGGACTAACTAAGGACCTGACGCTCATGTTATAACTTCACAGATCTGGTGTGGGGCTGTGAGCAGTCAAACCTGCAGGCAACAACAACAAAACAGCAGAAAATGTAAAAAAAAATCATACATACAGCACCTCTCATGGTCACAGGGTATTAGCAAAGGGCGTTACGGCCAGAGAGATACCACTGAAATGCTATCACTACTGTTATGGAGGAGAGATGGTGGCAAAGTGGTAATGCCACTGGATTAATAATATGGAGGCTAAAGGGACATGGGTTCAAATGCCACTGTGGCTGCTGGTGGAATTTCAATTGAATTAATAAATGTGGCTTATAAAGCTGCTCTCAATGAACATAAAATAATGACTGAAGAAACCCATCATATCCTTTAGGGAAGGCAACCTGTTGTCCTTGTATGATCTAGCCTACATATAACTTCAGACACATAGCCATATGACTAACTTTGAAATGGACAAGCGAGACACTCAGTTCAAGGGCTATTAGAGATGGGCAACAAATGATGCCCATATCCCATGAAAGAATACAAGGAAACATGGGAGGCGATGGCCTAGTGGTATTATCGCTAGACTATTAATCCAGAAACCCAGCTTCAAATCCCACCAAGGCAGATGGTGACATTAGAATTAAAAAAAAACTGGAATTAAAAATCTATTGATAACCATGAAACCATTGTTGATTGTCGGAAAAACCCTTCTGGTTCACTAATGTCCTTTAGGGAAGGAAATCTGTCATCCTTACCTGGTCTGGCCTATATGTGACTCAGAGCCACAGCAATGTGGTTGACTTGCAGTTGTCCTCTAAGGGCAACTAGGGATGGGTAATGAATGCTGTCTAGCCAGCGATGCTTATATCCCAGTAAGAAATCTCACAACACCAGGTTAAAGTCCAACAGGTTTATGTGGAGCTTTCAGGATGCTGCTCCTTCCTCAGGTGAGTGCAGTGTTCCAAAAGCTTGTAATTCCAAATAAATTTGTTGGACTTTAACCTGGTGTTGTGAGACTCCTTAGTATGCCCATCCCAGTCCAAGCCAGTCCAATGCCCCATCTCCACATCATGTCTACCTTTGTCCCAGAAATAAATTTAAAAAAAGCACCCACCTCCCCTGTGGTTATCCGGGCAGCAACAAAATTCCATATATTGGCTTGTAGCACCAGAGCAGGCCCTTTGGCCCATGATGTTGTCCCGAACATGATGCCAAATTAAAATAATCCATTTTGCCTCCCCTTGGTCCATATTCCACTATTTCTTGCATATTCATTTGCTTATCCGAAAACCCCTTAAAAGCCCCTATCATATCTCCCTGCACCACGCCCCTGGCAGTCTGTTCCAGATACTAACCACTCTCTGTGTAAATAACTTGCCCCTCACATCTCCTTTCAACTTTCCCCCTCTCACCTTAACAGCACGCCCCCTAGTATTTCAACTCTGGGAGAAAGATTTTGACTGACCTTCATTCTCACCTCTAGCTACAAGTGAAAAGGGTTTAGTGTCCACCCGGTCACTTGCCTCTGGTTCTCCTCCCGTTCCCGCCACACCACTCCCCCCACCCCATCCCACCACTTTCTCCTCCCAATCAATCCAAATGTTCCTCTATACTCCCTTCCTAATCGTGAATCCTCATCTCACTCCAACTTCTCCACCAATTCCCACAAGTTTATTTTCTCCGTGTGATTAATTTGTTGGTCTTGTTCTCGCTAAATTTTCAAGCACCCAATTTCTTTTCCTGGCCGTCAATTCATAGAATCATAGAATCCATGGCACGGACAAACCTTTTAGCCCAAACTGGTCCATGCAAACCAAAAAAAGGCCATCTAAGGTAACTCCTTTTGCCTACATTTGGCCCATATCGTTCTAAACCATTCCTATCCATCTATCCGTCCACGTGCCTTTTTAAAAGTCGTCAATGACCTCGCCTAACCACTTCTTCCTCATTCCACAATTAGCTGATGTTGTAACTTGTCACTCTCCACTTTCCCAAGTGCTGTCACCACGCTAAAGAGAAATGAAACATCCTCTATCTCCCTCTGTCTGTGCAAACTACTGCTGGGGCTCCGACCTCGTGTATTCCTCTCCAAGATCTGTTTGGTGCCTCTAAAATGTCATTTGCAAAATAGGAAGAACATGCAAGAACTCTCAGGGTGGGGATTTCCAGCCACGCTCACTCCAAGGCCGGAAAATCCCACCCGAGATCAATAGGCCTTTGCATGGTCCTGTCCCGCCAGCTATGATTCCTGTGGGGTGGGGGCAGGACTGGAAAATTTCACTCTCACACTTAACAATTTGGCACGTGCCTCTGATTTAGCATCGAAAACATACTGGGGCCAATTTTCTTTGGAAGGCTGTGGGAGGGTGGAGGGTGGGGAGGAGAAGGTGGTCAACTTGACCTCTCTTGACAATGGAGAAAACTCTGGAGGAACAGTATAACTGGCTGGTTTCCAAGCCCATGAGAACTTCTTGGTATTAATGTTGAGGCACAGCATTATAGTTCATATATTATTGATTTATAATGTCTCCAAGATTTATTTTTACTAGTTTGGCATATGACGTTAGTACCGGTGACGTAAAGCAATCTTGTGCCTTTATTTTCAAATTCATATTTTTGATGAATTGTGACACTTGCCAAGCTGCAAGATGGATGTGGAACTTGTTTCGCTAAGTCATCCATAATAAGACAAAAGCAAAATATTGTGGATGCTGGAAATTGTAAATGTAAAACAAAATGTAAAAATCTAGAACTGTGGGGCCACTGTTTAAAAATAAGGGGTTCATAGGATCCATATAGTGCAGAAGGAGGCCATTCGGCCCACTGAGACTGCACCGACTTTCCAAAAAAGCAAGTTACCCAGGCCTCCCCCTCCCTATTTTGTAACCCCACATGTTTACCATGGCTAATCCATCTGATCTAAACATCTTCAGACATTCAGGGGCAATTTAGCATCACCAATCCACCTAACCTGCACATCTTTGGATTCCTCCCACACGGGAATCTGGAGCACCCAGAGGAAACCCACTCAGATATGGGGAGAATGTGCAAACTCCACACAGACAATCACCCAAGGCTGGTAGCGAATCCGAGCCCCTGGCGCTGTGAGGCAGCAGGGCTAACCACTGCGCCACCCCCTCATTTAAAACAGAGGTGAGGAGACATGTCTTCTCTCAGAGGGTGATGTGTCTCTGGAACTCTCTTCCTCAAAAAGCGGAGGGAAGAGAGGGGCTGATTCTCCGACCTCACCCATGGCTGGGATTCTCCAATCCTGCTGCAGTGAATGGAGGTTCGGCAGAGCGCCAAGTTTTCCCTTCTCGCTGGCAGTGATGTCAGGACCTGAACGGTCAGAGAATTCCAACTGAAAGGCGATCGATCGGGGGTCGGGGGGGGGGGGGGGGGGGGGAGCTGTGGCCGGCTGCCGGAAGTGCCGCGCACTCTTTCCGGGATCAGGATCTGCTGCAGCAATGGCGGCCTTTCCGGAAGACTGGGAGGTTCTAGATTCAGAGTCCGATTCCAAGATGACAACCGGCACCGAGCCGCAGAACCATTGTGTAGTTTTAAGGCAAAGCAGAGATGAATTCTTGGTTACCAAGGGGGTGGAAGGTTAACATGAGGGTGAAATGTTAACAAGGGGGTGAAAGGTCATCGGGGCGGGCAGGAATGTGGAATTGGAGTTACAATCAGATTAGCCATGATCCGATTCATAAGAACATAAGAAATAGGAGCAGGAGTAGGCCATCTAGCCCTTCGAGCCTGCCCCGCCATTCAATAAGATCATGGCTGATCTGTCGCTGCTCAGTTCCACTTGATCTTATTGAATGATCTTATTGATTCAATGGTGGAGTAGGCTGAGGGACCGTGGCCAACTCCCGCTCCAAAGAAAAGCACAAAATACTGGACACTATCATCAGATCAGGGGAGGGTGAGAGGCGCTCGGCAAAGAGTTTTGAGTGTGATAGAAGCAGGAACCAAGTTGTCAGAGAAGAAGCCAATTCCACTTGAAAGGTTTCACACTGAAAGGGCAACACGATGACACATTGGTTCGCACTGCTGTCTCACGGCGCCAAGGACCCAGGTTCGATTCCTGGCTTGGATCACTGTCTGTGTGAAGTTTGCACATTCTCCCCGTTTCTCCGAATGCTCTGGTTTTCTCCCACAGTCCAAAAGACGTGCTGGTTAAATGCATTGACCGTGCTAAATTCTCCTTCAGCGTACCCGAACAGGCGCCAGAGTGTGGCCAATCGGAGATTTTCATTGCAGTGTTAATGTAAGCCAACTTGTGACACTAATGAATAAACTCGGCGCACTCGGCTTAAACCCCAGCTTTAAAAGTAGACCCTTTAACTCAGAGTGACGCACCATCACTAACATAGGGTAACCCCACACTTTGTCTGACAGAGTCTGAATTTCTCGTTCAGCGATTGGCAGTTTCGGTTACTGGAACTGGCCTTGGAATGGGACCTTAAACCAGGTTGTATTTCAACCGGAACCCTGGCAACCCCCACGGATCAAAGGCTCTCATCTCACCAGCCTGAACAGGATGTGAAACAAGAACTCAGATGTGAGAGGCGACTTGTTCCAATTCGCCGCAAGATGGTATTACATTTTTATATAATTAAGCATCTGGGGAGTATAGTACGTCAAGTAGTGTTGAAGTGTCTCGGAGCAGAATATGTCAAGTTTAGATTTCAGCGTTGCGCTTCCTAATTGGGTGAATGCTATTGTTTGATGAGCTGCTATCAGCAAAGATACAGTGTAGTGGATGGCTGCTTCATGTCAAGGTACAGATGCACCCCACAGAAACATGCACCCATTAGTGACAATTCACAGCCTGTGGCACCTATGAAGATTTCTCCAGTTCACTCACTCAGATACCGGAAAGATCTCGATAAGTACCATCAAGAAAAACATATCTCTCTGTCCATTTCTGACACTTGCATGGTACACACACACCAAACACAGGAGGCCATTTAACCCATTCACTGCCTACGCTGGTCTCTGAATCCATAGAATCCCTACAGTGCGGATGGAGGCCATTCGACCCATTGAATCTGCGCCGACTTTCTTACAGAGCATATTATCCAGACCCACCTGTAACCCCACCTACTTACCATGGCCACATATTGGGACACTTCAGGGGCAACTTAGCATAGCCAATCCACCGAACCTGCACATCTTTGGACTGTAGGAGGAAACTGGAGCACCCAGAGGAAACCCACGCAGACATGGGGAGAATGTGCAAACTCCACACAGACAGTCACCCAAGGCTGGAACTGAACCTGCGTCCCTGTGAGACAGTAGTGCTAACCAGCGTGCCACTATACCGCCCTGGTTTTCCCCTTCTCCACAAGTGGAAACTCTCTCTTCATCCCTCGGAAACTTACACCAGTTTAAAGACCCTCTTTTCAGTCTTCTCTCAGCCCCCTCCTTTTAAAGAAAAAAACAGAATCAGTCTTCCCTGATGGGTGTGACCCCTGATTTCTACTATTATTTTTGTCGACCATTTTTGTACCCTTTTTATAACTGGGTGATTAGAATAAGCAGTCAGTTTACACAAATATAAAAGTTCCCCTGACACTAAAGGGCATTTTAGCATGGCCACTCCACCTAATCTGCACATCTTTGGACTGTGGGAGGAAACCGGAGTGCCCGGAGGAAACCCATGCAGACACTGGGGAGAACATGCAGACTACACACAGACAGTGACCCAAGCCAGGAATTGAACCCAGGTCCCTTGCGTTGTAGGAATTCTAGAGGCCGTTAACAGCCACGGAGAAATCAAACAGGGAATTCAGAAGAAACTCCTTTACCTGGAGATAGGTGAGAATTTATGACAGTAGAGAATGGCCGCAGGCAAATAACAGGGATTGCAGTTAAAGGGAAGCGATGGCCTAGTGGTATTATCATTGCACTATTAATCCAGAAACTCAGCTAATGTTCTGGGGGCCTGGGTTCGAATCCCGCCGCAGCAGATGGTGGAATTTGAATTCAATAAAAAATCTGGAATTAACAATCTACCGATGACCATGAAATCACTGTCAATTGTCGGAAAACACCCATCTGGTTCACCAATGTCCTTTAAGGAAGGAAATCTGGTATTCCCTAAATGTGACTCCAGAACCACAGCAATGTGGTTGACTCTCAACTGGCCTCCAAGGGCACTTAGGGATGGGCAATAAATGATGGCCAGCCAGTGACACCCATGTCCCATGAATGAATTTTTAAAAAAGTCAGGCGTGTGAAGGAGAAAGCAATAACAGCGTTACTCTGATGAGGAAGGATGCTTAATTGAAGCATAAACGCTGGAATGGACAGGTTGAGCTGAATGGGCTGTTTCTGTGCTGTAAATTCCATGTAATTCAGGTGAAGATATTTAAAGCGATAGGTGATGTGAGATTAAAAGGGAATTACCTGCCAGTGGGTGAGTTGTTGTGATTGCCCTCGAGCCGGCCGATCCTGAAATGCCGCACTTTGACTCCGCCAAATGACCCCTGACAGTGACCGGTGAGGTGCTGGGATGGCGTAGGGCAGCCTTCAATGGTGCAATCCCATTAAACTGGACGATCGACAGACAGCCGATGAATCCCCAAGCGTTGGCCTTCAGAAGCTCCTCGTCCAACCCTCCGCTGTCTGCAGTTCAAACAAAGTGACACAGGATTAATGAATTCCAAGGCAGTTAAAATCCCGACCCTGGCTGGGAATAAAATCCGTTCAACATAATTAATCTCTGTAACATAAACGTTGCTTGAGGCAATTAATCCTCAAGGAAATGTACTTTTTTTTTTACACAGCAGATATTGTGTAATGCTGCTCTATACTGCTCCAATCTATCACAAGTCGTGCCATCAATTTAATATTTGTGTGTCATCTCTCGCTTTAACATTCGTGAGAACTCTCCAGACATCACACTTCAGATGGGAAAATAGAGATGTCACCTTGGAGGGATCGTAGCTACGTAGAAACAGGGGTAGGCCATTCAGCCCCTCAAGCTTGTTCCACAAGCTTTTTCCCAGGGTGGAAGAGTTGATTACTGGGAGGCATAGGTTTAAGGTGCGAGGGGCAACGTTTAGAGGAGATGTATGAGGCAGGTTTTTCATATAGAAGATGGTGGGTGCCTGGAACTTGCTGCCGGGGAGGGACTGGAGAATCCTGCTGGCACGGACAGCTAGAGAATTCCAGCCCTTATCTCTCCAAAATTTGCTATTGGCTCCTTGAGTGTGAGAAAAATTAAAATGTCCTGCTCTTCCCTAGTTAGACCTCCCCCCCACACCCCCATGTGAACAGATTGGACAATGCCAGCACAATGGCACAGTGATCAGCACTCTCACAACACCAAGGACCCGGGTTTGATTCCGGCCGCAGGTCACTGTCTGTGCGGAGTTTGCCCATTCTCCCCATGTCTGCGTGCATTTCCTCCGGGTGCTCCAGTGTCCTCCCACACGCCAAAGATGTGCGTGTTAGTTTGATTGGCCATGGTAAATTGACCCTACTGTCGGGGGGGATTAGCAGCGTAAATATGTGGGGTTACAGGAATAGGACTTGGGTGAGATTGTGGTCAGTGCAGACTCGGTGGGATGAATGGCCTCCTTCTGCACTTGTAGGGATTCTATGATTCAATGAATCCTGGTTTGGAACATGGTTACCAGTCTCAGCAAATGCAAATAGCTTCTCTCAGCCTTTGCTATCTGTTCCCTTGAATCTTTGAGAAGCTTTAACCAAAATATGCCTTAACTTTCCAAATTCTAAGAAATGCAACTCTGCTTTGTTGAATCTCTCTTTGCCATTTAGCCGTTAAAGTCCAGATATCATTCTGGTAAATCTACACAGCACTCCCCCCGAACCCTCCTGAGGTATAGTGCCCTGAACGGCTCACGTTACTCCAAGTGTGATCTTGTACAGCTGAAGCGTAACTTTTACCCTCCTTGTACTTGAGTCTCCTAAATTTGAAGGTCAACACTAAAGATGTCAGACTAAAGGTTCCACGTGCCAGATATTATAAAAACACAAACTGATTCCCTAATTTTCCAACAATGTTTAAGTACAAATTTTGGCACCCACTTCATTCATTCTGTGGCTGGCATTCTATTTCGAAATATACCCATGACAAATGGCATCTTTAATTATTCATGCAATGTAACTACTTAAATGTAAGTGCGTCTAAATGTTAATTAATGTTTAGCGCACTTGCACTTGGTCAATAACACCTCGAGACTGTTAGAGGGCAGTAAGTGGTTCCTGTTCTATATTAATGCACTGCTCGAGTGTATCAGATTTCAGAATCCAAAATGAACAGTTGTGAGTGTTTCATTATATATGTGTGTGAAATTGCAGGGAATAGAAATGACTTTCTGCTGTGTCTTTAATGCATTGGTTAACCAGTTTGGATCAAGTTTTGTATGTTTGACATCCTAAACAAGCCAATAAGTGGTCACATTGACTCCTTAAGGTGGAATCATACAATCACTGCAGTCCAGAAGGAGGCCAGGCAACCCCACAAATCTGCACTGACAATAACCCCACACAAGCCCTATCCCCATAACCCCATGTATTTACCCTGCTCGCCACTGAATCTCAGCAAAGGCCCTTTCTTTTGAAGTACTTTCCTGTGCAGTCCTTTGACCAACTTGCGTCTCACATCTCTGCGTTTAATTGTAATTAAAGATTAAAGGATGTTTTAATCAAATTGCCAGGTCAGGCTAACAAATTACTGATTAATTGTTTATGGGGAAAACAACATCACGGCTAGCTCAATGACACTGTAACTACCCAGCACCTCGGCCTCTCTTTAAATTTTGTTTAGAATGTTTTTAAAACCATAACTTCAAAAGTAACTCATTTCATAACCCCACTTCTTATCTGTGAAAAAAAATCTAATAATTACACATCTGTGCTAAAGGATTATTAGATAACAGGAAACTTTGCTGTATTTCTTTTGGAGCTGAGTTCACTGAGGCCATTAAACAAACAGACATACGCATAAAGTCATGAATTGGAGACAGGAGTAGGCCATTCGGCCCCTTGAGCTTGTTCCACCATTCAATAAGATCATGGTTGATCTGATTGCAACCTCAAACCCACATTCTTTCCTACCCAAATAACCTTTCACCTGCTTTGCTTATCAAGAATCTATCAACCTCTGCCTTAAAAAGTGTTTCAAAGACTCTGCTTCCAGTATCTTTTGAGGATGAGAGTTCTGGAGATACACTGCCCCCAGAAGGAAAAAGAGTATCCTCATCTGTCTTCAATGAGCAACCTCTTATTTTTAAATCACGATCCAGATTCTTCCAAAATGGGAGACATTTTTTCCACCTCCACCCTTTCAAGCCCCTTCAAGATCTTATTTGTTTCGAGCAAGTCAGTTTTCTCCTAGTCTGTCCAAATTTCCTCATAAGACAATCCATCCATTCCAGCATTAGCCGAGTCAACCTTCTCTGTATTGCTCCAAAATATTTATCTCTGTAAACAAATGGACTTCACTGCTGTGTTTTGTGCCTCAGAGATATGCTTAGAATTCTTACCGGGTTCAATGTATGAACAGGAGGTTTATTTCAATGGTTTCAAAAAGTCTGCTTCCCCATGCTTGTTTCAGTCTCTATGTCACCACAGCCACCAGCTTGACTCACAGCACACAGCATAGTGAGCAGTCAACAGACGCACATAACCAAGCAGCGAGCGGCACAGTGGTATTGTTGCTGGTCTACTATTCCAGATACCCAGGTTAATGTTCTGGAGACCCAGGTTCGAATCCCACCACGGCAGAAATGGTGAAATTTGAAATTAATAAAAATCTGGAATTAAAAGTCCAAAGATGACCTTGTAACCATTATCGATTATCATTAAAAGAAACCCAACTAGTTCATTAAAGTCCTTTAGAGAAAGAAATCTGTCATTCTTACTTGCCCGCAGAGAAGTGATTCCATACCCACAGCCTCCTCAATGGCAATAAATGCCAACACATCCACTGACGCTCACATCCCATGAAATAATTAAAAACACCAAACAACTGAAACAAACTAAAATAGATTATCATGAGACATAGCAGCAGAATTAGGCCACTCAGCCCATTCAGTCTGTTCTGTCACTGAATCATGGCTGATATTTTTCTCATCCCCACTCTCCCACCTTTTCCCCATAACATAAGAACATAAGAACATAAGAAATAGGAGCAGGAGTAGGCCATCTAGCCCTTCGAGCCTGCTCCGCCATTCAATAAGATCATGGCTGATCTGTCGTGGCTCAGTTCCACATTCCCGCCCTCTCCCCATAACCCTTAATCCCCTCTCTTATCAAAAACCCATCAACCCGCGTCTTAAAAATATTTAGCGAGGCAGCCTCCACCACCTCAACGGGCAGAGAATTCCAGAGATTCACCACCCTTTGAGTGAAGAAGTTCCTCCTCAACTCCGTTCTAAACCGCCCCCCCTTTATCTTGAGGCTGTGCCCCCTAGTCCTACTATCCTTTCTGAGCGGGAAGAGTCTCTCCACCTCTATCCTATCCATCCCATTCATCATCTTATACGTCTCAATGAGATCTCCCCTCATTCTTCTAAACTCTAACGAGTTCAAGCCTAGTTTATTCAGCCTCTCCTCATAGCTCAACCCCCTCAACTCCGGCATCAGCCTAGTAAACCTCCTCTGCACTCCCTCCAAGGCCAAAATATCCTTGCGTAAGTACGGCGCCCAAAACTGCACACAGTACTCCAGCTGCGGCCTCACCAGTGCCCTATACAGCCGCAGCAAGACCTCCCTACTTTTATATTCAATCCCCCTCGCTATGAAGGCCAGCATCCCATTAGCCTTCCTGACCACCTGCTGCACCTGCAAGCTGGGTTTTTGCGACTCATGCACAAGGACCCCGAGGTCCCTCTGCACCATCGCCTGCTGCAGTTTTTCGCCACGTAAGTAATAGTCCTTCCTACCATTATTCCTACCAAAGTGGACCACCTTGCACTTGCCAACATTAAATTCTATTTGCCAGTTCCTGGCCCATTCGCCCAGCCTATCTAGATCCTTCTGTAGACTCTCCACACCCTCCGCACAATTTGCCGTTCCCCCAATCTTGGTGTCATCAGCAAATTTCGACACCCTACACTCGCTTCCCTCCTCCAGATCATCTATATAAATGGTAAAAAGCTGAGGCCCCAGCACCGACCCCTGGGGCACTCCACTAGTCACCATCCGCCAATCCGAATAGCACCCATTGACCCCCACTCTCTGCCTCCTATTTGACAACCAATCCTCTATCCATGCTAACACCCTACCCCCAACTCCATGTCCCCTGACCTTCTGCAATAACCTCTTGTGAGGTACCTTGTCAAACGCCTTCTGAAAATCAAGAAAGACCACATCCACCGGCTCTCCTCTATCCACCGCCCTAGACACATCCTCATAGAACTCCAGTAAATTTGTCAGACACGACTTCCCTTTAACGAAACCGTGCTGCGTCTGCTCTATCAAGCAATTCCCCTCAAGATGCCTCGCTATTTCCCCTGATCTCCTTATTAATTAAGAACCTATCTATCTCTGTCTTAAAGACACTCAATGACCCGGCCTCCACAGCCTTCTGCAGCAAAGAGTTGCACAGATTCACCACTCCCTGGCTGAAGAAATTCCTCCTCATCTGTTTTAAAGGATCGTCCCTTTAGCCTGAGGTTATGCATCAGTTTTTCCTACTGGTGAAAACGAACTCTCCACATTCACTCTATCCAGGCCTCACGATATCCTGTAAGTTTCAATAAGATCCTCCTCGTCCTTCTAAAGTCCAACAAGTACAGACCCAGAGTCCTCAACCGTTCCTCATATGACAAGCTCTTCATTCCAGGGATCACTTTTGTGAATCTCCTTTCCAAGGCCAGCACATCCTTCCTTAGATATGAGGCCCAAAACTGCTCACAATACTCCAAATGGTGTCTGACTAGGTCATTATTTGCTGCTTCTGGGATCTTGCCGTGCCTAAACAAGGTTGCTGGCATTTTGATAAATACTTCCTTGAGTATTAAATTATTTAATTTAATAAAGATTATTAAAGTGAAGCTGAGAAATTATTTAATAGTTTCTATGACATAATAAAAGCATTCTCATGAATACTCAACAAGTCGATGACATCGTAGTCTTGACCCTGTAATTACCAATTCAAGAATCATCAATAATTTAATAAAAATTCACCATGCGACAGTCACATGCTTTCGTTGAACATAATTTGCATTAAAAGTTAATGTGGTGCTTTGGCAGTACATTGAATTTCATGCTCGGTGAGTTCTTGTTGAACATTGCTAAAATTAGTTTATTTAACGGGTTTTACCACAAGCTTCCCTGATACCCTCAATTCCCAGGCTCTCAGTGTGAAACTGGGATTAGTCAGACCGTCGCAAGACGAACCGTAATTCAGGCCCTGCAAAGGTTGATATAGTTTCATATTTCCAGAAGCCTCTGTTCAATCAGGAATCCACTCACTCGTACAAAATCATTGTTTTTTTCATATTCATTCATGAGACATGGGTGTCACTGCTTGGAAACATTGATTGCCCATCCGTAGTTGCCCATGAGAAGTTGGCGGTGCCTTCTTGAATTGTTGCAGTCCATGTGCTGTGGGTTGACCCACAATGCCGTAGGTTTGACCCACAATGCCATTAGCCCTAGTTGCACCCTTTTCCCTCAAAGATTCCTTGGGCAGCTTCCTGAAGGTACTGTTGGGGGAATTGACTTTTGCAAAATTGCCAGCGTCGATTCAGAATGTAGGGACATGAGAAATGAGAGCAGAGGTGAGCCACTCAGCCCTTTGAACCCTGCTCCACTGTTCAATGAGGTCATCGCGGGTATGACTGTGACGTTAACTCCACATGCATACCAGCACCATTCCCCAGCTCTCTCCCCGCCTCCCCCACTCCCTCCACTCCATCCACCCACCTTTTCTCCCATGTCTAGCAACACTCTGTCTAACACAGCTTTGAATATATTCAACGTCCCAGCCTCCATTGTTTCCTACAGTGCAGAATTCCATACCGCTGACCCTCCTCATTTCCATCTTAAATCAGAAATCCCTGATTTTGAAACTGTGTCCCATGGTTCTAGATTCCGCCATGAGGAGAAACAGCCTCTCAGCATCTACCCACAGAATCTTATATATTTCAATAACATCACCTCTCATTCTTCTAAGCTCCAGTGAGTATAGATGATGTGGAGATGCCGGCAATGGACTGAGATGGGCACAGTAAGAGGTCTCATAACACTAGGTTAAAGTCCAACAGGTTTATTTGGAATTACAAGCTTTTGGAACGCTGCTCCTTCATCACTCAACTGATGAAGGAGCAGCATTCTGAAAGCTCGTGGTTCCCAATAAGTATAGGCCCAACCTGCTCAACCTTTCCTCTTAAAGACAAATTGTCCATCCAATATATTGGCCAAGTAATCCTTCTCCCAGCTGCTTCCAATGCAAGTCTATCCCTTAATAAATAACGAGTAGGCCTTTCAGTATTTCAAGCCTTTTACCTCCATTTAATTAATCATGGCTGATCTGTATCCTAACTCCATTCACGGATAGTGGTTCTGCCACTTTTGCCTAACAAAAACCTATCACTCTCAATTTGGAAATTTTCCATTGACTCATCTCAGCCTCAATAGTTTTCGAAGGAGAAAAATCCGACTTCAAATAATCTTTGCACAAAGGAATTATTCCTGACCTTGCTGATGAATAACTGAATTCCAATCTAGCTCGAATCTTGTTCTCATAGATTGATTAAAGCACAAATTGAGGCCATTTGTTCCAAGCTGTCTTTGCCATCTCTCTGCTAGTGCAATCCAGCATGTCCCTTTTCCCTCATCCTTTCCACAAAGACCTGTATTTTCCTTCTCCATCCAATTCCTCCTGTGATGATGGTTATGGGTTTTAGACGTGGTTCTGAACATATAGGTGGGGGCTGAGCTGTTGATAAACTTCACCTTTTAATGAACATTGTACTAACTTGGTGCAATATAGACTCAGCACGAGGCTCTACATAGAACTATCTCTCTCCATGTTCTATTGTCAGGTGATCTTACTGATGATGTGCATGTTATATTTATATATTTAACATTAACCAATTATACTGCAAAAGCCATGGTTAAATCTGCCTTCAACACACTCTCAAGCACATTCCAGGTTCACTCATTCTGTAAAAAGGTTATCCTCTTATCCCCAGTGGTCTAATGTTGACATCTCTGGTTCTCAACCTATCCACCAATATAAAAGAAAGACAAGCATTTGTATCGTGCTTTCACAATTAATGCACACCTCAAAGTGATTTATAGCCAACAGAGTATTTTTGAAATGTAATCACTGTTGTATTGAAAGAAATACAGCAGCCAAAATGCACACAGCAAGCTCCCACAGACAGCAATGTGATAATGTTCAGGTAGTCTGTTTTAGTGACTTTGGTTGATGAATAAATATTGGCCAGTACACTGGAGAGAACTTCACTGATCCTCTCCGAAATAGTGCCAAATTTATATCCTCCCATATGGGAAGACAGGACCGTAATTTAATATTGGAAAGATGGACGCTCAGGGGAGACCTGACAGAGGTCCACAAAATTATGAGAGGTATAGACTTGGTGGATAGGCAGAGGCTTTATCCAAGGGTGGAAGTGTCAAGCACAAGGAGGCAGAGATTCAAGCTGAGAGGAGATAAGTTCACGGGAGATTTGCGGGGGAAGCTTTTCATGCAGAGTGTGGTGGGTGCCAGGAACACGCTATTGGAGGAGGCGGTGGAAACAGGCAACAGTTAAGAGGCACCTGGATGGGAACATGAATAGGGAGGGAATCGAGGGATACTTATCAAGTAAGGGTAGAAGGCTTTTCTTTTCGTTTAGTTAGGGCATCAGGATCGGCACAGGCTTGGAGGGCTGAAAGGCCTGTTCCTGTACTGTACTTTTTTTTGTTGTTTGTGTGGACAGGGAAAGAACAGCTATAACAATGATTTAACAACAATAATGGCAATAGTAGCTTTAAAATGGCTATTCTGGCTGAGAGCTAAGCATGCTGCGAATTTTGGACAACTGTTAGATTAAAACCAGATGAGATAATGAAGAGATTCTGGTCTGGGAACTGTGATCTGAAACTTCCTGTGTTGGGCCAGATAAGAGAAGTTGTTTTTATTAACCAAGGCAGCGTGGACAGTTTTTCTCTCTGTCTCTCTATACGCTGGCTAGACTCCTCATGATTTTTGAATGCCTCCAACGAATTTCCTCTGAACCTCCTCTTCTCTAAATAGAACAGGTAGCTTCTGCAAACAATCCACATAACCAAAGTCCTTCATCCAAAGAACCATTCTCGCAAATCTTTTCTTCGCCCTAAAACCTTCATATCTTTGCTCAAGTGCAGTGCCCAAAATTGGGTTCAATATTCAAGTAGAGCACAAACCAGCGTTTTGTAACGTTTCATCAAAACCTCCTTACTTTTGCACACGATTTGTAAAGCCCAGAAGCCTTTTTAACCATTTTCCCATACTGTCCTGCCACATGCAATGATTTGTGCACCTATACCCCAATCCTCTCCCCTCCAGCACACACTTTTAGTACGGTTGCCTCCATTTGAAAAGGCCTCTCCCCGTTCTTGCTTCCAAAATGTGTAATTTCATAGTTTCCTGCATTCAATTTCACCTGCCGCATTTCTGACATTCCACCAGTCTGTCAATGTCTCCAGCTGAAATTCACCATTAACACTGAGCTGTGTGAACCCATGTCTTGGCCATTGATGCAGATCCATCCCTCGTTGAACCATTGGACAGGTACTATTGGATAAAAGAAAGACCTGTGGCCCATCAGGCCCATTCTGGCTCTTTGCTCTGGAATGATTTTGATTTGATTTATTACTGACACATACATTAGTATGCATGAAAAGTATTGTTTCTTGCACGCAATACAGAGAGAGCATACTAGTAAGAAAAACTAGAACCAGAGGGCACAACCTCAGGCTAAAGGGATGATCCTTTAAAACAGAGATGAGGAGGAATATCTTCAGCCAGAGAGTGGGGAATCTGTGGAACTTTTTGCCACAGAAGACTGTGGAGGCCAGGTCATTGAGTGTCTTTAAGACAGAGATAGATAAGTTCTTGATTAATAAGGGGAGCAAGGGTTATGGGGAAAAGGAAGAAGCACTCTCAAGTCTCCTCTCAATCTCTTCTTCTCCAAGAAGAAACTGTTTATTGCAAAGGGAATGCAATATAGAAATAGGGACATTTTAATGCAGCTGTATAGGGCCTTTGTGAGACATAGAAACATGAAAAATAGAAGCTGGAGTAGACCATTTAGCCTTTCGAATTAAGAAAAATATCAGCCATGATTGAATGGTGGAGTAGACTCGATGGGCTGAGTTGCCTAATTCTGCATCTTATGGTCTAATGATCTTATTTCGTTCATAGAAAAGGAAAGGAGAGAGAGTAGCATGTGGTGTTATAGTCATAGTTAAGGTGTAGAGAAAGATCAGCTTAATGAGAGGTAGGTTCATTCATATCTCTAATGACAGCAGGGAAGAAATTGTTCTTGACTCGGTTGGTACGTGACCTCAGACTTTTGTATTGTTTGATTCAATTAGTCCCGCTCCCCTGCCCTTTCTCCTTCACATTGAAATTCTGTCCTTTTCAGACAACAGTCTCTTTAAAGCCACTATTGTATCCATCTCAACTAGACCCTAAGGCGTTCCTGATCCTAACCACATGACATGCAAAATAATTTTCACCATCTTTTCTTTTGCCAATCACCTTAAATCGGAGTCCTCTGGTTCTTGACCTTGCCATCAAAGGGAATAACTTCTCCCTATTTACTGTGAGTTTGAGTAGCGCTCTCAAATCTCCTCTCTTCTCCAAGAAGAAGACACTTATTGCAAGGGGAATGTAATCTTGAAGTCGGGATATTTTATTGCAGCTGTACAGGGCCTTTGTGAGACATAGAAACGTGGAAAATAGAAGCAGGAGTAGATCATTCAGCTCTTCGAGCCTGCTCTGCCACTCACTTTGATTACGACTGATCATCAAATTCCATATCCTTATCTTGCCCTTCCTCCCTATATCCCTTGATCCCTTTAGCCCCAATCTAATTTCCTCTTGAAATCAGACGTCTGGAAACATTGTGCACAGTTTTGGTCTCATTATTTACAAAAGGACATAAGTATGTTTCAGTGAATGTTCACCAGACTCATTCCTGAGATGAGGGGTTTGACTTAAAGGTTGAAAAGGTCAGGCCTATTGCATTTCAGTTTAGAAGAATGAGACACGACCTTCCCAAATTATATATGATCCTGAGGGCACCTGATAGGGTGGATACCAAGAAGATGCTTTCTCGTGTGCGGGAGAATAGAATTAGATGACAATTTATGACGCTTTTATGACATAAGAACATAAGAAGTAGGAGCAGGAGTAGGCTATCTAGCCCTTCGAGCCTGCCCCACCATTTAACAAGATCATGGCTGATCTGAAGCGGATCAGTTCCACTTTCCTGCTTTCTCCCCATAACCCTTAATTCCCTTGTCTATCAGAAACCTATCTACCCGTGACTTAAAAATATTTAGCGAGGTAGCCTCCACCACTTCAACGGGCAGAGAATTCCAGAGACTCACCACCCTTTGAGTGAAGAAGTTCCTCCTCAACTCCAATCTAAACTGCCCCCCGCCTTATTTTGAGGCTGTGCACTCTAGTTCTAGTTTAGAATGACGGTGTTATTCAACTTTTAATTTAAACACTTTGCCTTAATCGTTGTTAAAACACTGTTGTAGCTGTTCTTCCTCCGTCCACAATGGAGATGAAGAGAATCTTTTTCTCCTAAAGGGCCTTTAGTTTGCGGATTTGATTTGATTTGATTTATTATTGTCACATGTATTAATATACAGTTTCTTGCACGCTATATAGACAAAGTATACCATTCATAGAGTACATAGAGGAGCAGGAAAGGAGAGGACGCAGAATATAGTATTTCAGTCATAGCTAGGGTGTAGAGAAATGTCAGCTTAATACAAAGTAGGTCCATTCAAAGTCTGATGGCAGCAGGGAAAAGGGAAGCTGTTTCTGAGTCGGTTGGTAGGGGATCTCAGACATTTGTATCTTTTTCCCAATTTCTTGGGAACTTTCACTTTCCCAAAAAGCAATGGAGGCTGGGACATTGAATTTATCCAAGGCTGAGTTAGGGAGCTTTTTGATAGAGAAGGGGGTTAAGGATTTGGGAAGACAGACAGGAAAGTGGAGTTGAGACAACAACTAGATCAGCCAAGATCTTATATAATGGTGGAGGGCAAATGGCCTATGCCTGCTATCGAGTCCTATGTTATTATGGGACAACCACAACTTCTCCAGTATACCTACGTAATTGAGGTTCCTCACTCCTGGAACAATCCACACTAATTTTTTCCGCACTTTCACAAAAGTGTGTTGAGCCGGTATTCAAATTGAGGTTGAACCAGTTTTGTTTGCAGGTTTCCTCAGCTTTGTACTCCATGCCCCAGCAAATTTTCTAAGTAGATTGAGGGTGGCACGGCAACACAGTGGTTAGCACCGCTGCCTCACAGCACCAGGGACCTGGGTTCGATTCCCAGCTTGGGTCACTGTCTGTGTGGAGTTTGCATGTTCTCCCTGTATCTGTGTGGGTTTCCTCTGGGTGCTCTGGTTTCCTCTCATCGTCCAAAAGACGTGCTGGTTAGGGTGGATTGGCCGTGGTAAATTCTCCCTCAATGTACCCGAACAGGTGTTGGAGTGTGGCGACTCTGGGATTTTCACAGTAACTTCATTGCAGTGTTAATGCAAGCCTTATTGTGACACTCCTAAAGAAAAATTCAGAGGCAAAGGTGTCCTTGCTTGATCCTTACCCATAATCTTGCCCAGGGTCAGGGATCTCATGCCATTGAACTCTGTGTCAGTTCCCGATGACAGGTTGAACCTCAGGGTTGGGTGCTGATCAACCTGCAAAGAAAGGAGTTAAAGATTGCTCAGTGAGAGAGTACATTCTGCTCTTGAACCAACACTATCAATCAACTGGCAAACACCATTCTGCATTGGATAGCAAGATGAGCTGAAATACAACTCTGCAAAGTCCATCCGAGATCTCGGTCAGACCCTGATTGCACCAACTGTAGTTGAGGGGAGGTAATGTCCTCGTGATATTATTGCGAGGCCATTAATCTAGAAACTCGGCTAATGCTCTGGGGACCCGGGTTCGAATCCCGCCTTTGCAGATGGTGGAATTTGAATTCCATAAATATATCTGGAATTAAGAATTGTCAGAGAAACCCGTCTGGTTCACTGATGATTATGAAACCATTGGCGATTGTTGAAAAAACCTATCTAGTTTATTAATGTCCTTTAGGGAAGGAAATCTGCCATCCTTACCTGGTCTGGCCTACATGTGACTTGATAATCAACTGTCCTCCGCGGGGAACTAGGGATGGACAATAAATGTTATAAGAAGTCTCACAACACCAGGTTGAAGTCCAACAGGTTTATTCACTATTAAACGTGGCATTTACTATCAAATAAACCTGTTGGGCTCTAACCTGGTGTTGTGAGACTTGTTACTGTGTTTACCCCAGTCCAACGCCGGCATCTCCACATCAATAAATACTGGCCAGCCAATGATGCCCATATCCCATGAATAAATAAAAAAAAAAACTTCCGAAAGATTGTTGCTAATATTTATTGCTGGTTCCTTCCATGTCAGTAACTTTTACACTGCAGTGATGGCAGTTGTAGTGGGAAGCACAGTAGTTACTCTGCGTACATTCAGCATCAGTATTGGGGGGTTATATTTTGAGCTGATGGCAATGACTATTATACAATCAAGCATCAACAACAGCTAAGGAGGAATGGGCTTCATCACACGGATATCAAGCTGGGAGGCAACCTGAATGGGACCCACTGTCTCAGTCATGGAAACAACATTGCAATGCATGGGTTCATCTGGGCTAAGGCAAGAGCTAAACCAAAGAGATTAAAAAGGTGCTAAGCGCTAACCATCCAAACAGGATGCCTCCAGGAAATATGCTTTAATATCTTTGAGAAAGCTTTGTAATAAAAAGAGCCAGACATTGAGTCTAGGCTGCAGTCCATTCGGAGGATCAGAAATAATCACCATGATTCACCAACCTCCAACTTGTAGCAGAACGACCAGTTGTGTGGGATTTGTGAGTATTAGCCAAATCCGAGGGAATTTGGGGCTGAGGTTTAAGGATAGTTAAAGGTTGGAAACTAAATCCTGAGGGAGTTTGAGTGGAGGTTTGGGCTGAAATGTAAGACTTACCTGTGGTTTTGTTGTGGAGATTTGTATTAATGTGTTGTAGTATCAAGTGTTAGTGTGATGTCATTACACTAGTTTAGAGCTAGGTGGCACAGTGGTTAGCACTGCTGCTTCACAGCGCCAGGGTCCTGGGTTCGATTCTCGGCTTGGGTCACTGTCTGTGTGGACTCTGCATGTTCTCCCCATATCTGTGTGGGTTTCCTCTGGGTGCTCCAGTTTCCTCCCACAATCCAAAAGACGTGCTGACGAGGTGCATTGGCTATGCTAAATTGGGCTGCACGGTAGCACAGTGGTTAGCACTGCTGCTCCACAGTTCTAGGGTCCTAGTTTTGATTCCTGGCTCGGGTCACTGTCTGTGTGGGGATTGCACATTCTCCTCGTGTCTGCGTGGGTTTCCTCCGGGTACTCCGGTTTCCTCCCACAGTCCAAAGATATGCGAGTTAGGTTGATTGACTATGCTAAAAAATTGCCCTGTAGTATCCAGGGATGCGTAGGTTAGCGGGATTAGTGGGCATAATATGTAGGGATATGGGTGTAGGGCCTGGGTGGGATTGTGTTCGGTGCAGACTCGACGGGCCGAAGGGCTATGACCTATAAATTCTCCCTCAGTGAACCAGAACAGGTGCTGGAGTGTGACGACGAGGGGATTTTCACAGTAACTTCATTGAGTGCTAATGTAAGCCTACTTGTGACTAATAAACAATCTTATCTTAGAAAAAACTCTTGTATTTGACACTGAGTGTTTTTTTCTGTTACTAAAAACATTTGTGGTTGAGCCTAAAAGCCCGTGTCTGTGTAAGTTTGTTCTTTATAAATTCCTAGTCGAGAACTGTCAGTAAGAGTAAATGAGAGTGTGTACCAGTGTCCGCATTATCTCTACAACCGCTTCTTTTAACTCCCTAAGATTCTGGCCATCAGCTGCAGGGGGTTGTCAGATTTAGTCTCATTAGTTTCACCAATCTGCAGTCTTCTTCACCGCGTCTGCGCTCATTTAACACTGGTCACTTGAGCCTCCCCAGATTAAATCCCTCCAAGACTGTGGTCAGGCCCTTGCTTTCTTTTAGCCGGCCTATGCCTTAAGCTCCAGAATTACTCCCCTGCCCCCCCCTCCCCCACCACCTTCACCCAAAATAAAAACCTCTCCACCTATCTCTCGTTCTCCTTTTAAAGACTCCTTCAAGTTTAGTCTTTGAGTGGGGTTTACGTTACCTGCCCAAATATCTCTTTAATTGCTTCGGTGAAATTATTTGTGTTTTCTGATGTCTCCGTGAAGTGCCTTGTAATGTTTCATGACATTAAAGTTGCTATATAAATGCACATTGCTGCTGTTTTGAGAGTTTCTGGGGGGCTAATTTTCCCACACCCACAGGAATTGTAGTGGGCGGGGTGGGGGGAGGGGCAGATCGTGCAAAGGTCCTGAGGGGTGGGATTTTCCGGTTTTGGGGCGAGTGCGACCGGACAAATCCCGCCCTCTGTCTGTGTACATCGTGATGTGGAGACGCCGGCGTTGGACTGGGGTAAACACAGTAAGAAGTCTGACAACCCCAGGCCAGGACTCTCCATTCACCTGGCGAAGAGGGGAACCCCGAAAGCTCGCGAGTTTACTATCAAATAAATCGGTTGGACTTAAACCTGGTGTTGCCAGACCTCTTTCTGCGTGTATCAGCATAGGGGGAGATCACGTCCGGCTGCGATGCTTCAGTGGCCGAGCAGCCAGGTTTCGCTGCCTGCCTTGTCTCGTAGATGAAGAATAACAAGTCGCTTTGTGGCGTGAGTTGCAAACAGCACCTGTGCGACAAAATGCCCAGGCTAGAGAGAGAGGGAGGTCAGGAGCGGGTGGGGACCAAACAGACTCATAAAGAATCGGACATTACTTCTACATGGACCGCCCCTTTTTGATTAATATTGTTAAACGTCATGATCCCTTTACAATCCAAAATACTACAGCGCTTCGCCATTTTAAATGACCTTTGCGGTTAAGTGGAATCGTTCATCAAACTACCGGCTGGTAATTGCGCTCCTAATTCCGTATCTGTTGATGCGCGCAGTGGTAGCAGCTGCTCACAGCAGTTTGCAGTGAGTAACCATCTGATTCAGCTCCTTGTCTCAATCTGCTGTGGTAGCAGGTTGTCAATCCTGCGCAATGTGTTCGTGGACACGGCCTCCTGAAGTAGTTCAGTGTCTGCGCCACTGGAGGGCAGTGGAGATACATGTAATGTATCAAATGCGGGGTAATGCATTGCGGAAGGTCTAATATGGATAGGAAATATACAGTAAATGGCAGAGTTTTGAGAGCCAAAGGGATCTGGGTGCACAGGTCACTAAAAATGGCAACGCAGGTGGAGAAGGCAGTCAAGAAGGCGTGCTTGCCTTCATCAGCCCGGGCATTGAGTTTAAAAATTGGCAAGTCACGTTGCAGCTTTATAGAACCTTGGTTAGGCCACACTTGGGATGTAGTGTTCAATTCTGGTCGCCACACTACCAGAAGGACGTGGAGGTTTTGGAGAGGGTACAGAAAAGATGTTGCCTGGTATGGAGGGGATTAGCTATCAGGAGAGGTTGGAGATACTTGGTTTGTTCTCACTGGAACGATGGAGGTTGAGGGGGAGACCTGATAGAAGTCTACAAGATTATGAGAGGCATGGACAGAGTGGATAGTCAGAAGCTTTTTCCCAGGGTGGAAGAGTCAATTACAAGGGGGGCATAGATTTAAGGTGCGAGGGGCAAGGTTTAAAGGAGATGTACGAGGCGAGTTTTTTTACACAGAGAGTGATGGGTGCTTGGAACTTGTAGCCAGGGGAGGTAGTGGAAGCAGGTATAATAGTGACTTTTAAGGGGCGTCTGGACAAATACATGAATAGATGGGAATAGAGGGATATGGTCCCCAGGAGGGTAGGGGGTTTTAGTTTGTTTAGGCAGTATGTTCGGTGCAGGCTTGGAAGGCCGAAGGGTCTGTTTCTGTGCTGTAATTTTCTTTGTTCTCTTTGTTTTTTGTTGTGTGTCACTGCAAACTAGAAAGCCTCAACTTCGGGGGAAAAAAAATTACAATCAGTGCTTCCTGGGAGAGTGGGGAAGCAGCTCTGTTGGACAACAGAACGGAGGGAGGCAGGGAAGCTTAATTGAAAAACCATTCATTTGACCAAGCTTCTCCCGAGCAGAGGCAGGGAGCCTCGGCTGGGTCCCTCCTTCATCTCGATGGGCCATAAGATTGAAATCAGATTTGTTCACTAGCTGTGACCTCGCGAATCAAATTTAATACATGGAATATTTAATAATGCGTGAGAAAATGCTTCATCATTCACAAATTAATAGAATTGTCATCAACTTCAAAGTTGTAAAAACAAATTAAATATTTACGCCTGATTGGCCACAACCGAGCGCGTGGCTCTCGCAGTCAACGTTGCACACAATCAGCATCTTTCTGTATTCATTCGTGGGACATGGGTGTCGCTGGCTGGCCAGCATTTATTGCCCATCCCGAGTTGCCCTTGAGAAGGTGGTGGTGAGCTGCCTTCTTGAATCGCTGCAGTCCACGTGCTCTGGGTTGACCCACAATATTGTGAGGGAGGAAATTCCAGGATTTTGACGCAGTGACAGCGAAGGAATGGTGACATATTTCCAAGTAAGAAGTCCGACAACACCAGGTTTAAGTCCAACCGATTTATTTGTGAGTAAGCTCGCAAGCTTTCGAGGTTTGCCCCTCCGCCAGGCGAATGGAGAGTTCTGGCCTCAGACAGAGCATATAAAGGGTCATATAGCAATGCTCTGTCTGAGGCCAGAACTCTCCATTCGCCTGACGAAGGGGCAAACCCCAAGAGCTTGCGAGCTTACTATCAAATAAATCAGTTGGACTTAAACCTGGTGTTGTCAGACTTCTTACTGTGGTTACCCCAGTCCAACGCTGGCATCTCCACACCACGATATCTTTCCAAGTCAGGATGGTGAGTGGCTCAGAGGAGAACTTGCTGGTGGTGGTGTTCCCATGTATCTGTTGCTGTTGTCCTTGGAGATGGTTGCGGGTTTGAAAGGTGCGCTCTAAGGATCTTTGGTGTATTGCTGCAGTGCATCTTGACGGTAGTACACACCAGTACATAGCACGCACTTCATGTGCTTTACGTGTAAATCACTTCAATCACACCGGTAGGAAAAAAAAAATCCACAGATGGAAGTCTTTGGAATGTGGCAACCCCGTGCGCGAGCAACAGACAACAAAATGGGTCGCAATCAGAACCCTGAAGGGCCACATTTGGGCCACCGGTTACCCACCACTGCTCTAGAGACTTGAGCACAAAATCTAGGCTGACACTTCTGGTGCGGTGCTGAGGGTGAGCTGTGCTGCCCGAGGCACAGCTGCCTTTTGAGCGTGCCACGTCGCGTTAAGAGCCCTTCCATTTGCTGGTGTTTCTGTGTCTGTGACGAGGGGTCGTCCAGACTCGAAACGTTGGCTCGATTCTCTCCCCGCAGGTGCTGTCAGACCGGCCGAGATTTTCCAGCCTTTCCTGCTTTTGTTTCAGATTCCAGCATCCGCAGCATTTTGCTTTTGTCTGCGGCTCGTCCAAACGTGAAGGGAAAGTAGGGTCACGATAAGGAACAAAGCTACATTCCTAGTAAGATAGTGAACTGAGGGGAAGGGAATTTTCTAGAAGCCCCTCGGGCTCACTGTGAGCTATGAGGAGAGGCTGAATAAACTAGGCTTGTACTCGTTAGAGTTTAGAAGAATGAGGGGAGATCTCATTGAGACGTATAAGATGATGAATGGGATGGATAGGATAGAGGTGGAGAGACTCTTCCCGCTCAGTAAGGACAGTAGGACTAGGGGGCACAGCCTCAAGATAAAGGGGGGGGCAGTTTAGAACGGAGTTGAGGAAGAACTTCTTCACTCAAAGGGTGGTGAATCTCTGGAATTCTCTGCCCGTTGAAGTGGTGGAGGCTGCCTCGCTAAATATTTTTAAGACGCGGGTTGATGGGTTTTTGATAAGAGAGGGGATTAAGGGTTATGGGGAGAGGGCGGGAATGTGGAACTGAGCCACGACAGATCAGCCATGATCTTATTGAATGGCGGAGCAGGCTCGAAGGGCTAGATGGCCCACTCCTGCTCCTATTTCTTATGTTCTTATGAATACATAAAGTGAGTGCATCGCAATTGTATGGAAGCACCTCAGAGTACAACATGATTGATGTAGACAACCTAAGTACCTTTGCACCTTTTGTAATGACCATTTTGAAATGTTCCTTTGTCTACTGAAGCCCTTCACAGTGCATGTAGATATCTTGAATATTATTGCACTTTGTGTGATGGCTACTTTGAAGTGTTTGAAATGTTCTTTCAAATATTTTATGAATGAAGTGCACTTGTGCAGAGAGAAAAAAAATCTTTTATAGAAGCTGATTGAAGCTTGAGCTATAAAGACTTGTTCTTGCCTTTGGCATCTTTTATCCCAGTGGGGTGGGGTGACGCTGGGAGTAGTATAGTCACATAATACTGCGGGGGAAGCAAGACCCCATCTCCAAAATCCATAGACTGCTGAGGGACTTCAAATGTACCGGAATTCATCAGAATTTGCTTTACAATCAGAATGATGGATAGACATAAAAAGACATTATTTCCGCAAATATTTCTCTGCCCCACTAAACATGTCCAGCCCTACAAACCTTTGAGGTCTCTTCCTCTAACTCTCATTCTTCGCACATCCCCTATTTCCTTCTTCCCACCTCAGCCTTCAGTTTCTGGGCTTTGATCTTTGGAATTCCTTCACCAAACTTCCCTACTTAAAGTTAAAGCTGATTTAAAGTTCATTTATCAGTCGTAAGTAGGATTACGTTAACACTGCAGTGAGGTTACTGTGAAAATCCCCCCCGTCGCCACGCTCCGGCGCCTGTTCGGGTACACCGAGGGAGAATTTAGCATGGCCAATGCACCTAACCCGCACATAAGAACATAAGAAATAGGAGCAGGAGTAGGCCATCCAGCCCTTCGAGCCTGCCCCGCCATTCAACAAGATCATGGCTGATCTGTCGCTGCTCAGTTCCATTTTCCCGCCCTCTCCCCATAACCCTTAATCCCCTCTCTTATCAAAAACCCATCAACCCGCGTCTTAAAAATATTTAGCGAGGCAGCCTCCACCACTTCAACGGGCAGAGAATTCCAGAGATTCACCACCCTTTGAGTGAAGAAGTTCCTCCTCAACTCCGTTCTAAACCGCCCCCCTTTTATCTTGAGGCTGTGTCCCCTAGTCCTACTGTCCTTTTTGAGCGGGAAGAGTCTCTCCACCTCTATCCTATCCATCCCATTCATCATCTTATACGTCTCAATGAGATCTCCCCTCATTCTTCTAAACTCTAACGAGTACAAGTCCAGTTTATTCAGCCTCTCCTCATAGCTCAACCCCCTCAACTCCGGCATCAGCCTAGTAAACCTCCTCTGCACTCCCTCCAAGGCCAAAATATCTTTGCGCAGGTGCGGCGCCCAAAACTGCACACAGTACTCCAGCTGCGGCCTCACCA
The DNA here is from genome assembly GCF_965287045.1 of Carcharhinus amblyrhynchos. Taxonomy (NCBI): domain Eukaryota; kingdom Metazoa; phylum Chordata; class Chondrichthyes; order Carcharhiniformes; family Carcharhinidae; genus Carcharhinus; species Carcharhinus amblyrhynchos. The sequence continues at coordinate 86,120,268 of NC_137334.1, forward strand.
ATGCCCTATACAGCTGCAGCAAGACCTCCCTACTTTTATATTCAATCCCCCTCGCTACGAAGGACATCTTTGGGACTGTGGGAGGAAACCGGAGCACTCGGAGGAAACCCATGCAGATACGGGGAGAATGTGCAGACTCCACATAGACCAAGCCTGGAATCGAACCTGGGTAAAGATTCGCTGAAAAGCGGCTCTTCCGGCAGTGCAGCCCTCCCTCAGTACTAACGCAGGAGAGTCAAACCTGGGTTCCTGGTGTTGTGAGGCAGCAGTGCCAACCACTGTGCAAACATTGCCGGCCTGCTTCCTCATATCCCTCTTGACATTCCAGGAATTTCTGGAGATCTACCTTTCAGGATGAAAGTAGCTTTAGCTCTTGGGGCTAAAGGGATCAAGGGATTATTGGGGGGGAAGGGAGGATCAGGATATTGAATTTGATGAGCAGTCGTGATCAAATTGAATGGTGGAACAGTCTCAAAGGGCTGAATGGCCTAATCTCGCTTCTGGTTTTGATTTTCTATGTTACATGAGTATCTCCACCGTTGGTTCTGTGTCAACGGGTTGGCCTGATAATGCTCTTGTGAACTGTTAAGGGACATGTTACTACATTACCGGTGCAGTAGAAATGCAAACTGTTGTTGTTGTTGTGATATTAATAAAGTTAAGGAGAGTGACTGTGCCGATGACACATTCATTGTTAGTCTTGCGCCCGACTTTTCTAGGTTCTAAATGGTACAGTGGTTAGCACTGCTGCCTCACAGCACCAGGGACCTGGGTTCAATTCCCACCTTGGGTCGCTGACTGTGCGGAGTCTGTATGTTCTCCCCGTGTCTGCGTGGGTTCCTGCCGGGATGCTCCGGTTTCTGCCAACAGTCTGAAAGACGTGCGGGTTAGTTGCATTGGCCGTGCTAAATCCTCCCTCAGTGTACCCGAACAGGCACCGGAGGGTGGCAACTGGGGGATTTTCACAGCAACTTCATTACGATGTTAATGTAAGCCTACTTGTGACACTAATAAATAAACTAAACTTAAATGGGCCTTTGTAACTAAATAGCTTCAATCTGAATTTAGATAGTCCCACCTGAAGGTGGCAGCCTATGCCTTGAGTTCACACCATCCAACCCAAGGAACCTTTTAATTTTATTTCTTGCACCCTAATGAAGGTGAGGCTCAGGGAAAAACTAAAGGCTCAAGCTGTAGCTAATTTGTCAGAAATCAGGATCTACTTGAAGCCTTAGCACAGGAGAGAAGGTCACCAGCCTTTTATTGAGTCTGCCTGGTGCAAAATTGAGTGGTAAATGAATTAACCAGACATGTAATTATTCTTTAAGTGAAGTGATTGCTGAGTTCAGGTTTCGAATAATGGGTGAGGAAGAAGGTTTGTAAGTGGCTGTGCCTAATGGGCCACTCGTGCCAAAGTGATGATGATGAGTTGTGTCTCAGTCAGTAGCAGTCTCACCTCTGTATCCCGGCTAACTCCTCCAAACGTTCTCGGGAGAAACTTGAGTTCTCAGGGAAGGAATCACAGCTACTCCAGTGTGAAACTTGGTCAGACAGTAGGTCGGAGGGACTTTGAATATCAGACTGGTTCAGAGGGCAGCATTCACACCTCTGTCTTCCAGAATGCAAGCCCCACTCCAGAGGACACCACCGCAGAGGTTGAGTGCCTCATTGGAGGCTGTGCTTTCTTCCTGCTGAGACACTGACAATGATGCATCATAGAATCCTACAGTGCAGACCATTCGGCCCATTGAGTCTGCACTTACAACAATCCCACCTAGTTCCCATCCCCGTAACCCCACCCTGCTAATCCCCCCAAACTACACATCTCGGGGCAATTGGGCATGGCCAGTCAACCTAACCCGCATATCTCTGGACTGTGGGAGGGAACTGGAGCACCCGGAGGAAACCCACGCAGACACGGGGAGAATGTGCCATCTGTCATAAACAAGCACTGCAGAATGAGGGAGCAGGGGAGCTCTCCTGGACTGACCTTTTTCCTCAAATGACACCATCAGGACAGACCATAAAGCCATTTAACTCACCTACTCTTTATGGGGCCTTGCTGTGCACAGGTTGGCTGCTACAACAATGACAGGCGGGCACAGTGACAGAGTGGTTAGCACTGCCACCTCACTGCACCAGGGAACTGGGTTTGATTCTAACCCTGGGTGACTGTCTATGCGGAGTTTGCACATTCTCCCCGTGTCTGTGTGGGTTTCCTCCCACACTCCAAAGATATGCAGGTTAGGTGGATTGGCCAAGGTAAATTACCCTCAGTGTTCCAAAATGTGTAGGTGAGGTGGATTAGCCACGGTAAGTATGTGGGTGTTACGAGTATAGGGCAGGGGAGAGGGCCTATGTAGATAGTCTGTCAGAGAGTTGGTGCAGACTCGATGGGCCGAACGATCTCTTCTGCACTGTCTATGACTCTGTGACCACATGTCAAGAAGCGCTGACTACTGAGCACTTTTCCAGTGTCCTAATGGGTGTGAAAGGACTATCTAAACACAAGCTTCTTCTCTATTTTATATCAGAGCAGTTTTTATCTTGCATTTTCCATCTCTCTTAGATCATAGATCACAGAACCCTACAGTGCAGAAAGACGCCCTTTGGCCCATCGAGTCTGCATTGAACACAATCCCACCCAGGCACTATCCCCATATCCCTACATATTATACCCCCTAATCCCTCTAACTTCTTGACTGCCTGATTTCCATCTGCCTCCATTGCTCTATATTCTACCTCCTGTCTCCCCTTCCCTCCCTCCGTTGCTGGATTGCTCGACTTTTTCTTCCACCAGCTCTGGATGTTCTGGGTTGAGATGTGATTGTCCATGGATTTCCTTATTACCAGGATTAGATTTTGCCTCCGGTTTCTCGCATTAACTTCCGCACATAAATACGTATCAGCAGGCATTCCCCTGGTCCTTTATTATGTTGGGAGGGTAATGATGGGGTTCATTGCGCTGTTTATATGTTTTGTAATTCTCCGACGGGAACCCTTCAGCTCGCCCTAGCTGCAGGGGCTGAAAGTCATTTTGGGGTCCTGGTAATTTTTTACATCCACTCAAAACGGTGTGGATCCAGCTCGCCTGGGTAATATCAGGCAAACGCTGTCAGTACCAGGTGAGAAATCATCTCCCAAACTGTAAAGGACCACTGTCGAGAAAACTGGACATTTTTCTGCCTGTGAACATTGAAACTTAAACAAAAACGGGAGCAGGAGTAGGCCATTCAGGCCTTCGAACCTGCTCTGTCATTCAACACAATCATGGCAAATTGTCTATCTCAACACCATACTCCAGCTCTTTCTGTGGATCCCTTGGCAAAGCAGCACAGCAGCTCGTACTGCTGTCTCACAGCGACAGGGACCCAGGTTCGATTCCTGGCTTGGGTCACTGTCTGTGCAGAGTCTGCACGTTCTCCCCGTGTCTGTGTGGGTTTCCTCCGGGTGGGGTCTAGTTTGCTCCCATAGTCCAAAAGGCGCGCTGATAAGATACATTGGGCCCATTGAGTCTGCACTTACTGAATGTACCTTATCAGCACTTATACTAAATTCTCCCTGAGTGTACCGGAACAGGGGCCAGAGTGTGGCGACTAGAGGATTTTCGCAGTAACTTCATTGTAGTGTTAACGTAAGCCGACTTGTGACACTAATAAATCAAATTAAACTGATGTCTTTAGTGTTTCAGATTCTATCTATTTCTTTCTTAAATACATTCAGTGATTTTGGCCTCCACAGCTTTCTGTGGTAGAGGATTCCACAGGTTCACCATCCCCTGAGTGAAAACAGTTCCCCTCATCTCAGTCTTAAATGGCCTACCTCTGTTTTCTGAGAGTGTGACCCCTTGTTCTGAACCCGTCCTCCCTTTCATAAGAACGTAAGAACATAAGAAATAGGAGCAGGAGTAGGCCATCTGGCCCTTCGAGCCTGCCCCGCCATTCAATAAGATCATGGCTGATCTGTCGTGGCTCAGTTCCACTTTCCCGGCCTCTCCCCATAACCCTCAATCCCTTCTCTTATCAAGAACCCATCAACCCGCGTCTTAAAAATATTTAGCGAGGCAGCCTCCACCACTTCAACGGGCAGAGAATTCCAGAGATTCACCACCCTTTGAGTGAAGAAGTTCCTCCTCAACTCTGTTCTAAACCGCCCCCCCCTTTATCTTGAGGCTGTGCCCCCTAGTCCTACTGTCATTTTTGAGCGGGAAGAGTCTCTCCACCTCTATCCTATCCATCTCATTCATCATCTCATACGTCTCAATGAGATCTCCCCTCATTCTTCTAAACTCTAATGAGTACAAGCCTAGTTTATTCAGCCTCTCCTCATAGCTCAACCCCCTCAACTCCGGTATCAGCCTAGTAAACCTCCTCTGCACTCCCTCCAAGGCCAAAATATCTTTGCGCAGGTGTGGCGCCCAAAACTGCACACAGTACTCCAGCTCCGGCCTCACCAATGCCCTATACAGCTGCAGCAAGACCTCCCTACTTTTATATTCAATCCCCCTCGCTATGAAGGCCAGCATCCCATTCGCCTTCCTGACCACCTGCTGCACCTGCAAGCTGGGTTTTTGCGACTCATGCACAAGGACCCCGAGGTCCCTCTGCACCGTCGCCTGCTGCAGTTTTTCGCCCCGTAAGTAATAGTCCTTCCTACCGTTATTCCTAAAAGATTATCCCTGTATCCAGTCTGTCCAGCCTCACCAGAGTTTTATACATTTTAAATAGATCCCCTCTTTTTCATCAAAACCAAATGAATTCAGGCCCAGTTGACCCAATCTCTCCTCATGTGACAATCCATGGTGGTACAGTGGTTAGCACTGCTGCCTCACAGTGCCAAGGATCTGTGTTCGATTTGAAGTAGGGAAAGGGTTAATGGATTTTGTACCTAGAATATGTCACAAACATAACCCTTCCTCATGGCTGATCTCCTTTAGCTTGTACTGTTCCTGGCATTAATATAAGTTATTCGTTCATGTCTTCCATGCTTTAACTCTCATTTTTATAAAGGCAGGTAGTTCAACGCGGCTGTTATTTTGTAGACTTTGCAAATCCTACCTATTTGCGTTAGTTGGATATCGTTGCACAGATGGTAGTTTACGATACCGGCTTTTAACAGCTGCTGATGGCAGATCGCGATACTGGCTTTTAACAGGAAGAGTCCTGCTGGGACAGCCACGATCGCACAAGTAACTCCAAAGACAGGGATGCCTGTACTGCTGCAGAGGGGTTTTGAATCGTGACCAGATTGAAGACTGTGTCATGACTGCAGGACTGTGATTCCTGATTAAATCTGGGGTTGAATCACAACCAAGGAAGGAAAACCCGGAGATCTGGCTGGAATGAGAAATTTGTGTCGTGATTGACACTAAGACTCATGATGTATAAATGCCCGCCTGTGTTTGTGTTCTATGAGAAGTCTGGTAGTCCCTGCTTCTGATGTAGAGATGCCAGCGTTGGACTGGGGTAAACACATTAAGAAGTCTCACAACACCAGGTTTAAGTCCAACCAGGTTATCAAATAAACTGGTTGGAGTTAAACCTGGTGTTGTGAGACTTCTTATTGTGTAGTCCCTGCTTCTCCCAAAGCTCTTGAATAAATGCCAGAGTTTTGAAATAAAAACCACTGTATTTTGACTCACTAACAGTCTCAGAGATATTTTACCTACAACAGATTACTGGCTTAGGTCACTGTCTGTATGGAGTTTGTATGTTCTCTCCGTGTCTGCGTGTGTTTCCTCTACATTCTCCGGTTTCCTCCCACAGTCCAAAAGGCGTTCTGATTAGGTGCATTGGCCGTGCTAAATTCTCCCTCAGTGTACCCGAACAGGCACCGGAGTGTGGTGACTAGGGGATTTTCACATTAACTTCATTGCACTGTTAATATAAGCCTACTTTTGACACTAATAAACTTTAAACTTAAAAACAAACTTTAAAATCCTGCCATCCCAGGAGTCAGGCTGGTGTGATGGAAATGGACAGGCTGTTCACAAGGTAGGTGAGCAACAAGTGAGGGGGTGGTGGGTAATACAAGTCCATTTTAAGAGTGAGGAGAACAGAGGGAGAAGTGCAGCATATTCCCAAGGATAGCTGTATCCACTTTGCATTAAAGACACCCAGCCAGGTTCAAAGAAAGATTTACATCTATACTTCATCCATCACCACCAGACATCTCTTCACAGCCAACGATATATTTATCAAATTAAAGTTTAAAGTTTATTTATTCATGTGACAAGTGGGCTTATATTAACACTGCAATGAAGTTGCTGTGAAAATCCCCTATCCTCTATTGTAAGTGTACTCCATGTTCCACCTTTACTGGCATCGACTAACTAAACACAGTCAAACCTGTAACTTCCTTAACCAGGAGATGCTAATATATCATTTCTTAATAGGTCTGAGTGCAGCGAATTAAGTATTTAAAAAGGCCAATTGCATTTTAGGCTTTCTGAATGGAATCCCATTGTATATCGGAAGGCGATGTTCCAAAGGTATTATCACTAGACTATTAATCCAGAAGCTCAGCTAATATTCTGGGGACCTGGGTTCAAATCCCGCTGTGGCAGCTGGAGGAATCTGAATTCCATAAAATATATCTGGAATTAAGAATCCACTGATGACCATGAACCCATTATCGATGATTGGAAAAAACCCATCTGGTTCACTGATGTCCTTTAGGGAAGGAAATCTGCCGTCCTTACCTGGTCTGGCCTACATGTGACTCCAGAGTCACAGCAATGTGATTGATTCCCAACTGCCCTCAGGCAATTAGGGATGGGCAATAAATGCTGGCCCAGCCAGCAGCGCCCATGTCCCACAAAGGAATGAAGAAATAAAGAATAAAGAAAATAAGAGCAAGGAGTTTATGGCAGACTTCTGATTAGGCCTCAGTTAAAGTCATGTGTGTGGCTTTGGACATGTCATTATAGTGATAGCATTAAAGACATGCAGATCATCCATGACAGATTTGTTCGGCCGATGACAGGGATAGGGGAACTAGTCCTTGAGATTCTGGAAGATCTTCCACAACCTTAGCAAAGGCTAAGAGAAAGTAGAATGGAGATATTTGAAATTAAGGGATTTGATTGAATAAATATGAAGTGACCATTGCCTTAAATTAGGATGTTCGGTGTCGAGGAGGCATCAAGTTAAAATTGAGGTAAAGCAAGTAGGGAGAGGTTCGAAGGAAGCCATTGACAGGAAGGGTTTTTTGGACATATTCTTCGGGCCAAATATTCTGAGATGTTCAGAAGTCCTGCCTTAGGGACGTAGGGGCAATATTTTGCCAGTCGCAGCCAATTAAGGGGTTGGCAGTTTGCCAGCACTACCACTAAAGGTGGCTACTTTTGATGCTACAAGGAGAGGGTGTCTCCATGGTGATGTACCTTCGAATATCAGGTGACACTTTGAGCAAGCAGGGGCCAGGCCCCGACTATCAGGTTTGTGTGTCAGGGGTAGGGTTGGTGGCGTGGGGGCGGGAGAGTGTTAGTGGACTGGCAGTGCCTTAGCCACAGGAGCAGCTACTCTGTGAGCAGTGAGAGCCCATTAAGGAGAACTTGCTAGGAGGTGGACTGGAGTTTACCGGATGAAATGCCGGTTAGATCAGTAGTGGACATTTAATTGGCCACTTAACTGTGTCTAATAAGTGGAGAACAGGAAACATTCTGAAATAGAGGAAGGTTGCTAACAAGTTCCATCAGTTTATATTGCTTTAGCAAGTAGCTCGCAGAGTGATGGGTCAAACATGTCTCGTACCGTACAGTAAATCTCTATGATTTAACACCACAATGTATTCTGAGTTTTTATAGGCAGTGAGTCTTGGCAGGTATCCAAAAACCATCACAGACAAGGTTGATCCTAGGCTTAAAAGAAAATTATTGCGGATGCTGGAATCTGAAACCAAAAGAGAAAATGCTGGAAAATCTCAGCAGGTCTGGCAGCATCTGTAAGGACAGGAAAAATAAGAGCTGACCTTTCGAGTCCTGATGACTCTTTGTCTAGGCTTTGACAAAATTATCATCCCTTGTGTAATGAGAATCTATCTACCTCCACATTCAAAATATTCAATGACCCCCATTTCCACTGTCTTTGAGACAGATTTCCAACCCTGTGAGAGAAAATAAATCTCCTCCTCTCTGTCCTATGAGGGTCAAACCTAATTTTGAAACAATTCCCCCCTCAATTGGATCAAACCACCACAACATTAAATAAGGGGAAGCAGATTTAGGACATTTCGAGTCCCGATGACCCTATTGTCAAAGCCTCGACAAATGATCATCTGGATCGAAATATCAGCTCTCCTCTTACAGATGCTGATTCTCGGCTTACTCAGGATCCTGCAATATACAGCAGATCGAATTGGAGATCAAACATCAAAGGCATTCCTGGACGATTCTATCTCCCCCTCCTCCTCTCCCCAGTCCCCCCGCCACCATCGCAATTCCTGCTAATGGTTTCTTATTCAGTCTCAGGATATGGGTATCGGTGGCAAGGCCACTGTTTATTGTCCAACCCCAGCTGCCATGAGAAGGAAGGTGGTCCACGTGAAGAAGGCCCTGTCATAAGAATGCAAGAACTAGGATCAGGAGTAGGCCACCTGGTCCCTCAAGCCTACTCCACCATTCAATAAGTTCATGGCTGATCTTTTCGTGAACTTGGCTCCACTTACCCACCCATCACCATAACCCTTAATTCCTTTACTGTTCAAAAACCTATCTATCCTTGCCTTAAGAACATTCAATGAGGTAACCTCAACTGCTTCACTGGGCAGGGAATTCCACAGATTCACAACCCTTTGTGTGAAGAAGTTCCTCCTCAACTCAGTCCTAAATCTGCTTCCCTTTATTTAATGTTGTGGTGGTTTGATCCAATTGAGGGGGGAACGGTTTCAAAATTAGGGTTGACCCTTATAGGACAAAGAGGAGGAGATTTATTTTCTCTCAGAGATTTGGAAATTTGTCTCGCAGGCAGTGGAAATGGGGTCATTAAATATTTTGAACGTGGAGGTGGTTGGATTCTCGTTGCACAAGGGAATTAAAGACAATGGAAGGCGGGTATGGGTGGATGAGAAAGTGAAGCTCAACACAAACAGATCAGCAATGATCTTATTGAATGGTGAAGCAGGCAGGAAGGGCCTACATCTGCTTCCATTTTGAATCTTCATATTCAATTCCTCACATTTGTGCGAACATTCAAAAAGATCAAGGCTGATCTGATTGTGTTTGTAAAAAGCATTTCTTTGGACATCCTTGTCCATTGATTAGAGAAAAATATTGAACAAGACAGATGAAAAAACAACAGCCTGACCAAGAGAGAAGAATCACCCAATCAGATAATGGCGAGTCTGCTCAATTTCTGATTGGTGTGGGGAGATGATGCGTCGTGAGGATGGACAACCTGGGTGACCAATGGGAGGGTGTTGGGGGATGGGCGTTATTGGAAACAGGAGGTCATGTGACACGGGCAGCACAGTGGTTAGAACTGCTGCCTCAGACTGCCAGGGACCCAAGTTTGATTCTGGTCTGGGGTAACTGTTTGTGTGAAGTTTGCAAATTCTCCCCATGTCTACATGGGTTTCCTCCGCGTGCTTTTGTTTCCTCTCATACTCCAAGGTTTTTTTAAAATGTATTTATTATTGTCACAAGTAGGCTTACATTAACACTACAATGAAGTTACTGTGAAAATCCCCTAGTCGCCACGCTCCAGCCCCTGTTCGGGTACATTGAGGGAGAATTTAGCATGGCAGATAAACCTAACCAGCACGTCTTTTTGGACTGTGGAAGGAAGCCGGAGCATCTGGTGGAAACCCACACAGATACAATGGTAGGAAGGATTATTACTTACGTGGCGAAAAACTGCAGCAGGCGACGGTGCAGAGGGACCTCGGGGTCCTTGTGCAGGAGTCGCAAAACCCAGCTTGCAGGTGCAGCAGGTGGTCTGGAAGACGAATGGGATGCTGGCCTTCATAGCGAGGGGGATTGAATATAAAAGTAGGGAGGTCTTGCTGCGGCTGTATAGGGCACTGGTGAGGCCGCAGCTGGAGTACTGTGTGCAGTTTTCGGCGCCGTACTTACGCAAGGATATTTTGGCCTTGGAGGGAGCGCAGAGGATGTTTATTAGGCTGATGCCGGAGTTGAGGGGGTTGAGCTATGAGGAGAGGCTGAATAAACTAGGCTTGTACTCGTTAGAGTTTTGAAGAATGAAGGGAGATCTCATTGAGACGTATAAGATGATGAATGGGATGGATAGGATAGAGGTGGAGAGACTCTTCCTGCTCAGAAAGGACAGTAGGACTAGGGGGCACAGCCTCAAGATAAAGGGGGGGCGGTTTAGAACGGAGTTGAGGAGGAACTTCTTCACTCAAAGGGTGGTGAATCTCTGGAATTCTCTGCCCGTTGAAGTGGTGGAGGCTGCCTCGCTAAATATTTTTAAGACGTGGGTTGATGGGTTTTTGATAAGAGAGGGGATTAAGGGTTATGGGGAGAGGGCGGGAATGTGGAACTGAGCCACGACAGGTCAGCCATGATCTTATTGAATGGCGGGGCAGGCTCGAAGGGCTAGATGGCCTACTCCTGCTCCTATTTCTTATGTTCTTATGTTCTTATACGGGGAGAACATGCAGACTCCATTCAGAGAGTGACCCAAGCCGGGAATCAAACCCAGGTCCCTGGCGCTGTGAGGCAGCAGTTCTAACCACTGTGCCACTGTGCTGCCTAAACGGGCAGGTTAGGTGGATTGGGCATGCCAACTTGCCCCTTACTATCCCAAGGTGTGGAGGTGAAATAGATTAGTCATAGGAAGTGTGTGGGGTTACTGGGTCAGGACGGGAGAGAGGGCCTGGGTAGGATATTCTGTCAGAGAGCTGGTGCAGACTCGATGGGCCAAATGGCCTTCTTCTGCACTGTAGGGGATTCTATAAAAACCTCCAGGAATACGGCCTGTGCAGTGCATTTAACCGAGGGCATCGTCACCACAGGCAGCAGATGGCTATTAGGCAGCACAGTGAATGCACAAATCTGCAACTAATGGTCTGTCTGCCACATGAGGAATGGTGCCAGTAAAGTAGCTGATGAGTGGGAACTAAGTAAATATGATCCTTATTTCCAGTCACTGTATCAAAGCAGAAAGCTAACAGGGCTGCTCATTCCAGCAGATGATACGCAAACTTCAATTCAGAAGTGCAGATTTGAAGAAACCTGCATTTTCCATTCAATTTTGATCATTTATCACTTAACCCTGATAATTAATACCTAAGCCTATACTCATTAAAGAAAACCAGCAAATTTGAAGTTTTTCTTCCCCACACACACACACACACACACACACACACACATTTTTCTTTCACACATCGATGAGCATATACTATGGGGATGTTAGAGGGCCATTGAAGTCAACCAAGCAATAAATTTTCAAATGTGGTTTTCAGTCAATCACGGAAGGAACAACAGTGCTGTGAGAATGAGTTTATTGCAACAAGATAGTTGATAAATGGGGGCACTGGCTTACACTGCATCATTCCTACATAATCACCTCAAACCCCTGTTGTCTCAAATCATCTGCCAGTTGACGTTTCCCATTTCTACGGCACAGTGGGCACCACTTTAACCTTTGAGTCCAAAGGTCGCCCTAATGCAAAACCTAGGCTGACTCTCCTGCGTCAGTAGTGAGGGAGTGCTGCACTGCCGGAGGAGCTGCCTTTCAGTGAAACTTTACCCAGGTTCGATTCCGGGCTTGGTCTGTGTGGAGTTTGCACGTTCTCCCCTTCCCTGCGTGAATTTCCTCTGGGTGCTCCGGTTTCCTCCCACAGTCCAAAAGACATGCTGGTTAGGTGCATTGGCCATGTTAAATTCTCCCACAGTGTACCCGAACAGGCGCCGGAGTGTGAGACTAGGGGATTTTCACAGTAAATTAATTGCAGTGTTAAAGGAAGCCTACTTGTGACACTAATAAATGAGGTTAAACTTAAAACTATCCAAGATTTTGTGTGCACTGGTCACAATACGAAGTTGTATTTTATTTAAAACATTTATGCATTTGCTATCGAGTACATTGAATGTAAAACCCAAACTAATGACATTGTTTCCAGAATTTTGTCTTAAAGATAGAAGAAGCCAAGAAAATAGTGAAAAGCAATCAGACTACCCACAGTCAGCGAACGGTGGCACAGTGGTTAGCACTCCTGTCTCACAGGGCCAGGGACCCGTGTTGGGTCACTGTCTGTGTGGAACATAGAACATTACAGCGCAGAACAGGCCCTTCGGCCCACGATGAGTCTGCATGTTTTCCCTGTGTCTGCATGGATTTCCTCTGGGTGCTCTAGTTTCTTCCCACAGCCCAAAAGACGTGCTGGTTCGGTGCATTGGCCAAGCTATGCTCTCCCTCAGTGTACCCGAACAGGCGCTGGAGTGTGACAACTAGGGGATTTTCACAGCAACTTCATTGTAGTGTTAATGGAAGCCTATTGTGACTAATAAAGGAACTTTATACTGGAGACCCTACCTGCTCCCTCAGACGGACACAAAATGATAACACAACATCACTTGGAAAAAGAGTTCAGCTGGTCAATATTTGTCTGTCAACCAACAGCTAAGGAGGAGATTATCTGTTACATCAGATTATCCCACCCACCCCACCCCCCATCTCCCACTCATCCTATCAACCAGTGCTCATTCTTGTTGAACAGTAATTTGAGGAAGCATTAAAAGTGACAAAGAATGTACTCTGAATGGCGGACTTCAATGTCCATCACCCAGAGGGTCTCAGTCGCACCAGTGTTTTCTGAGTGCTAGAGGACATTGCCGCTAGCCTGGTGGTGCGGAAACCAAAAATCTACTAACCTTGTCCGCAACAATCTACTCCTCACTGACGCATCCGTCCATGGCAAATTGATAGGAGCTAGCACTGCACGGTCCGTGTGAAGACCAAGGTCCACCTTCACATGCAGGTGGCACTACCACCTTGCTAGATGGTATAAAACAGAGCTAGCAACGCCAAACTGGGCATCCACGAGGTGCTAAGGACCATGACCAGGAAGAGAAAAATTTCAGGAGTGTGAATGTAGTCAGGAGTGTGATGGAACGCTCCCCAGTTTTTAAAGTTTATTTATTAGTTACAAGTAAGGCTTACATTAACACTGCAAAGAAGTTATTGTGAAATTCCCCTAGTCGCCACACTCCGGCGCCTTTTCAGGTCAATGCACCTAACCAGCACGTCTTTCAGAATGTGGGAGGAAACCAGAGCACCCAATAGAAACCCACGCAGACACAGGGAGAACGTGCAAACTCCACCTATGATGGGTGCAGCTCCAACAGCGTTCAAGAAGCTTTACACCATCCAGGATAAACAAAGAACAAAGAACTAAGAAAATTACAAAGGAACAGGCCCTTTGGCCCTCCAAGCCTGCACTGACCATGCTGCCCGAATGAACTAAAACCCCTTACCCTTCCAGGAACCATATCCCTCTATTCCATTTTGGTAGGAATAAGTAAGGAGACCAAAACTGTACACAGTAATCCAGGTGTGTCCTCACCAGCACCTTATACAGCCGCAACATAAACTCACTGTTTTTAAACTCTATCCCTCTAGCAATAAAGAACAAAATTCCATTTGCCTTCTTAATTACCTGCCGCACCTGCAAACCAATTCCTGGAGATGGTATTACCACCTTGCTAGATGGGATAAAACAGAGCTAGCAACTCCAAACTGGGCATCCACAAGGTGCTAAGGGCTAACAGCAGAAATAGAAAATACTCAGGAGAGTGAACGTAGTCAGGAGTGTGATGGAATGCTCCCCACTTTTTAAAGTTTATTGATTAGTCACAAGTAAGGCTTATTGGACTATTATTTAAATGGTAAAAAAAATTGCAGCACGCTGGTGTGCAGGGGGACCTGGGTGTCCTTGTGCAGGAATCTCAAGGATTCAGTTTGCAGGCACAGCAGATAATTAAGAAGGCAAATGGGATTTTGTCCTTCATTGCTAGAGGGATGGAGTTCAAAAACAACGAGGTTATGTTGCAGCTGTATAAGGCGTTGGTGAGGCCACACCTGGAGTACTGTGTACAATTTTGGTCTCCTTACTTGAGAAAGGATATACTGGCACTGGAGGGGTTGCAGAGGAGGTTCACTAGGTTGATTCCAGAGTTGAGAGGGTTGGCTTATGAGGAGAAAATGAGTAAACTGGGGCTATACTCATTGGAGTTCAGAAGAATGAGGGGAAATATTATAAAACATATAAGATGAAGGGAATAGATAAGAAAGAAGCAGGGAAGTTGTTCCATTGGCGGGTGAAACTAGAACTGAGGGCATAGCCTCAAAATCAGGGGAAGCAGCTTTAGACTGAGTTGAGGAGGAGCTTCATCACCCAAAGGGTTGTGAATCTGTGGAATTCCCTGCCCAGTGAAGTGGTTGAGGCTACCTTATTCAATGTTTTCAAGGCAAGGATAGAGAGATTTTTGAACAGTAAAGGAATTAAGGGTCATGGTGAGTGGGCGGATAAGTGGAACTGACTCCACAAAAAGATCAGCGATGATTTTATTGAATGGCAGAGCAGACTCGAGGGGCCACATGGCCTACTCCTGCTCCTAATTCTTATGTTCTTATGTTCTCATTCTATTCATGTATTTGTCCAGACGCCCCTTAAAAGTCACTACCGTATCTGCTTCCACCACCTCTCCCGGCAGTGAGTTCCAGTCACCCACCACACTTTGTTTTATAAGCTTGTCTTGTACATCTCCTTTAAACCTTGCCCCTCGCACCTTAAACATATTCCCCCTAGTGATTGACTTTTCCACCCTGGAAAAATACCACTCTCTCCATGCCTCTCAATGTTGTAGACTTCTATCAGGTTGCCTCTCAACCTCTCACTCCAGTGAGAGTAAACCAAGTTTCTCCAACCTCTCCTCATATCTAATGCCCTCCGTACCAAGCAACATCCTGGTAAATCTTTTCTGTGTCCTCTCCAAAGCCTCCACATCCTTCTCTAGTGTGGAGACCAGAATTGAGCACTATATCCCAAGTGCGACCTAACTAAGTTTCTATAAAGCTGCAACATGACTTGCCAATTTTTAAACTCAATGCCCGGGCCAATGAAGGCAAGCACGCTGTATGCCTTCTTACTATCTTCTCCACCTGTGTTGCCACTTTCAGTGACCTGTGTGCCTGTGCACCCGGATCCCTTTGCCTATCAATACTTTTAAGGGTTCTGCCATTTACTATGTAGTTCCTATTTTTATTAGACCTTCCAAAATGCATTACCTCACATTTGTCATCTTTCCGCCCAACGTCCAACCTATCTGTATCCTCTGATGGTCCTCATTGCAATCCACAAATCCACCAACCTTTGTGTTGTCTGCTAACTTACTAATCAAATCAGTTACATTTTCCCTCAAGTCATTTATATATATTACGAACAGCAAAGGTCCCAGCACTGATTACTGAGGAACGCCACTTGTGATGTGGAGATGCCGGCGTTGGACTGGGGTAAACACAATAAGAAGTCTGACAACACCAGGTTTAAGTCCAACCGATTTATTTGACAATTAAATAAATCGGTTGGACTTAAACCTGGTGTTGTCAGACTTCTTACTGTGTGAACGCCACTTGTCACAGCTCTCCATTCAGAAACATACCCTTCCACTGCTACCCTCTGTCTTCTATGACCAAGCCAGTTCTGTATCCACCTTGCCAGCTCACCTCTGATCCATGCGACTTCACCTTCTGCACCAGTGTGCCAAAGGCTTTGCAGAAGTCTATGTAGACAACAAAGCAGCCCACTTGGTTGGCATCATATCTACTCCCTCCACCACCGACGCGCAGTAGCAGCAATATGTATTATCCAGAAGATGCACCGCAGCAATTCACCAAAGATCCTTAGACAGCACCTTTCAAAACCATGACCATTTCCATCTAGAAGGACAATGGCAGCAGATACAGGGGAACGCCAGCATCTGCTAGTCCCCCTCCAAGCCACTCACCGGAAATACATCGCTGTTCCTTCACAGTCGCTCAGTCAAAATCCTGGAATTCCCTCCCTAACGACATTGTGGGTCAACCCACAGAACATGGCGATTCAAAAAGGCAGCTCACCACCACCTTCTCAAGGGCAATTAGGGATGGGCAATAAACGCTGGCCAGCCAGCGATGCCAATGTCCCAAGAATGAATGAATAAAAAACTAATGAACTTTATCTACCAGGTTAATGAAGTTGTCATGGTTTTGTGTCAAGATGGACTGTGGCAGCTTATTTAATACTGGTTCATGGAGAATTGGCCAGCTTTGCAACTCCATTGATAAGAAAACAGGCCAATTCTGCCAGCCTTTCAACACATGACTCTAAATCATGTTTCAGTAGCATCTATTTTGAATAATTGCGAATGTACTGCTGGAGTGGTCTAGTAGGAAAGCACACACTGGCTGAGAAAATAGAATCCCTACAGCGCAGGAGGAGGCCATTCAGCCCATCAAGTCTGCACCGATCACAATCCCACCCAGGCCCTATTCCCGTAACCAACATATTTACCCCACTAATCCCCTGATACTAAGATCAACCTAACCCACACATCTTTGGACTGTGGGAGCAAACCGGAGAACCCAGAGGAAGCCCACACAGACATGGGGATAACATGCAAACTCCCCATAGACAGGCCAGAATTGAACCCGAGTCCCTGGCGCTGTGAGGCAGCAGTGCTAACCACTGTGCCATTGTACCGCCCACGAAATAATGGACTGAAATTATGCAAAATAAAACAGGAAGTGCTGGAAATAAATGCACCTGGATTGTAATTTATAACGTATTTGGATAAAATGTTTAAAGGAAAAGAAAGCTGGGTCTTGTGTAAGTGTGCCATGGGATTTTGTGGCTGACAATAAATATCAAAGGTCAAAGAAAATTACAGCACAAGGACAGGCCCTTCAGCCCTGCAAGCCTGTACCAACCATGCTGTCCAACTGTATTAAAACCTCCTACCCTCCTGGGACCAGATCCCCCTATTCCCACCCTATTCATGTATTTGTCCAGACACCCCTTAAAAGTTACTATTGTATCTGCTTCCAGTACCTCCCCTGGAGGTGAGTTCCAGGCACCCACCCCACTCTGTGTAAAAAGCTTGCCTCGTACATCTCCTTTAAACCTTGCCCCTCGCACCTCAAACCTATGCCCCCTAGTAATTGACCCTTTCACTCTGGAAAAAGCTTCTGACTATCCACCCTGTCCATGCCCCTCATAATCTTGTAGACTTCTATCTGAAGTCCAATCAGGGTTCCTGAGTTATTACAATTTTAATGAGGGATTTAAAAAAAAAACAATGAGACTTAGAGGACCTCAGCCTCAAAGCAAGCCTGTTGCGGGACCTACAGTCCCACACTTCCACGTTGGTTGTGAAATGATGCAAATATTTGCCTTGAGGTGGCACAGGCCAGTAGCAGCTTTGTAAACTTGTTAGTGATAAGATGAGAGAACATTCCTTTCAACAGTATTATTTTTCAGCGATCGATGAAATGGTAGACGGAGTTTATGCGATTATTTAATGCAGAGCGAAGAGAATTCGTCTTTGATAACCTTGAACAGCAAAAGTCTTGGCCACTGAATTAATTACATAAGTGACTTATTTAGTGGGTGGCATGGTGGCACAGTGGTTAGCACTGCAGCCTCACAGCGCCAGGGACCAGGGTTCAATTCCAACTTGTCTATGTGGAGTTTGCACATTCTCCCCGTGTCTGCATGGGTTTCTTCCGGGTTCTCCGGTTTTCTCCCACAGTCCAAAGATGTGTGGGTTAGGTTGATCCTAGTGTCAGGGGATTAGAAGGGTAAATGTGCGGTTACGGGAACAGGGCCTGGGTGGGATTGTGGTTGGTGCAGACCTGATGGACCGAATGGTCTCCTCCTGCACTGTAGGGATTCTATTCTATGGATTCTTTTTTCAGCCAGTGTGTGCTTCCCCACTAGAACTCTCCTGCAGTACATTCGCAATCAGAGAAGACACGGTGTCTAGCACGCATTTGATCCCTCAGGAACCTCGTCATCAGTTAGACTTATAAAATCATCTTATCTGTGGAAAACATGAATCTTTCATCTGTGCAAAACTGCATTAGCCGTCTGGTTTATATGCACTCTCTTTGTGTTCAGAAGTATCGGTTACAGTTACCACACGTGGCGTGAACAAGAATTCAGATAAAAGGATTCAGTGAGACATTTTGTCAGAAGTTCATAGAACTCATTGACTCTGCCTACACTTCCCGCTGCCTTGGAAAAGCAGTCAACATAATTAAGGACCCCATGCACCCTGGACATTCTTTCTTCCACCTTGTTCTGTCAGGAAAAAGATACAAAAGTCTGAGGGCACATACCAACCGACTCAAGAAAAACCTTCTTCCCTGCTGCCATCAATGAATTTTGAATGGATCTACCTTGCAATAAGTTAATCTTTCTCTACACCCTAGGTATGACTGTTCTGCGCTCTCTCCTTTCCTTCTCTGCGAACAGAATGCTTTGTCTGTATAGTGTGCAAGAAATTGTACTGTTCGCTGTCTACCAATAAATATGACAATAATAAATCAAATCAATGCAGAAAAAGGCTATTTGGTCCATCAAGTCTGCACTGACATACCGAAAGTAGACCCCACGCATTTATCGTGGCTAATCCATCTAACCTACACATCTTCAGGCACTAATGGGCAATTTAACATGGCAAATGCACCTGACATGCACATCTTTGGAATGTGGGAGAAAACAAGAGCACCTGGAGGAAACCCATGCAGACACGGGGAGAATGTGCAATCTCCACGTAGACAGTCACCCAAGGCCGGAATTGAATCCCGGTCCCTTGAGCTATGAGGTAGCAGTGCTAAGTGCTGGAGTGTGGTGACAAGGGGATTTTCACAGAAATTTCATTGCACTGTTAATATAAGCTTACTTGTGGCTAATAAATAAACTTTTCTTTTAAGACCTGTTTGACACAAAATGTTAACCTTCTTTCTTTTTCCTCAGATGCTGAGCATTTCCAGCCCTCCCTGTTTTTATTTTGCATCTTGTATTGTGCTTTGTATGGCCTCATGTTATTCCAAAACGCTTTATGGCTGATGATATATTTTGTGAAGTGGAATCGTCATTGCGATGTAAGAAATGGGCCAGTCAATTTGTGCACAGCAAGATCTCACCTTGGAAGATAATCATATACACAATCCCTACAATTAGAAGGTCATTCGACCCAGCGAGTCTGTACCGACCACAATCCCATCCAGGCCCTATTCCCGCAACCCCACATATTTACCTTGCTAATCCCTCTGACACCCGAGTCAATTTAGCATGGCCATTTAATCTAACCCACACATAGATCATAGAATCCCTACAGTGCACAAGAAGCCATTTGGCCCATTGAGTCTGCACCAACTACAATCCCACCCATGCCCTATTCCTGTTATCCCACATATTTACCTTGCTAATCCCACTGACACTAGGGAGCATTTAGCGTGGTCAATAAACCTAACCCACCCATCTTTAGACTGTGGGACAGAAGCCGGCACACCTGAAAGAAACCAGAAGCAGACACGGGAAGAACATGCAAACTCCACACAGACAGTGACCGAGGCTGGAATTGAACCCGGGTCCCTGGTGGTGTGAGGCAGCAGTGCTAACCACTGTGCCATCATACCACCCACTGCATGCTGCTGATTCCATGAGATGCAAGATGCCTTTGCGGGGTTGGGAAGGTGGGTGGCTTACGTTGTTGGGCTTTCATTCATTCTGAAGTCAGGAAGGTGCCCGATTGTTTCACTGGCTTCAGTTAGAGGTGCTTTTCCATCCAGAGCTTGTGGACATAATTGAGGTTGTACATATCACCCTGAGCATAGTTCTGTAGATAAAGGAGCTAAACCCAGCTAGCACAGTAGAAATCCCGAGCTAGACATCTGCTGTGATTCTAGTGAACATATAAATATTAATCTTTTGTGTGCTGGTGTGCCTCATTAATATATTGAAATATTTGGCTCATGCACTGTAGAATTTAGATATGAACAATAGAAATGGGAAACTACAGTCTCTTAAACCTGCTCTGCTAGTCAGTGTGATCTTACTGCCTCAGCTCTGCACTCCCACCTGCTCCCCACTCCCTGAGAGACCAAGAACCTTTCAATCCCAGACTTAAATACACTCAGAGGTAGAGGTAGAGCACACATTGAACCCTCTGGGAAAATTCCAATCTGCTGATCTACTTTCAATGTTGCTCTGGAGAGTAACGTCCCACCTGTGGCTCTGAAATGAAGAAGAGATGGCCAGGGGTTAACATCCCTCTATCATAGATTTACAGTTTATGCCTCTTTTGTTCTGGGAAGCTCACCATTTCCGAATTTTGGATCTGAACTTGCTGCAGAATTACTGGGCGGGATTTTACAGCCTCGCTCGACCTGAAACTGTAAAATCCCACTGAGGTCAACAGACCTTTCCATGGTCTGCTCCTCGATCCCTCTGATTCCCGTGGTGGGGGAGAGAGTTAAGTTCCGGTTACTATCTTCTCGACTCATGGCCACCTCTGCTTCACCGGAGCATTAGAGTTACAGCCCCTTAGTGTTAGAATCATAGAATTGTCACATTGCAGAAAGAGGCCATTCATCCCATGTTATGGTCTCTGCTACCTAAGGGCTTGTAGAACCTCTACAGTACAGAAGGAGGCCATTTGGCCCATCGAGCCTGCGTCGACAACAATCCACTCAGACCCTATCCCCGTGGCCTCATGTATTTATCCTGCTAATCTCCCTGACGCTTAGGGGCAATTTAGCATGGCCAATCAGCCTAACCCACACATCTTTGGACTGTGGGAGGAAACGGGAGCACCCGGAGGAAACCCACGCAGACACAGGGAGAATGTGCAAACTCCACAAAGACAGTGACCCGAGGCTGGAATTGAACCCGGGTCCCTCGTGCTGTGAGGCAGCAGTGCTAACCACTGTGCCACCCTGTTGTAACATCATAGTTGATTGACATTTCCCAAGGCAATGCAATAAAGGATAGTTCATAGCTCTGGTGACGTGGGGAAATCTGCTGAAGATTAAATGTGTCATCTGGAGTCCAGGGTATAAGAAAGTACATATTTACGTTCCATAAACAGCAAGTCTCACAGAGTTAGTGGGTATGATGAAAGCCGTGGACTATCAAAGTCTGGGGAAGTTGCATCAACAATCCCTTGCAGCAGGTGTATGTGATGTTAAAAAACAGTAGAATGGGCAATTCTTTACCCAGCGTCAGTAACAGCTGAGAAATCACACTCTCCCTGAGATTGAGGCACTTGAGCAGTCAAGCCCAGTAATACAGCAGTTTCTCTGTCATCGTGCATGCTGGGTAAAAAATTCCCCATTCCACAAAAGTAATCTCATTCACAAAACCTGCAGCTGGCTATATATTCTGACCTTGCTGCAATCTGAGCAAAGAAAGGTCGCTAGCTGGGGAAAGTGCCAGTGATCTCGACTCAATGAAAGATCCTTACAACGGATGGAAGTTTGAGGTTATTCACTTTGGTTGAGAGAAGAGGAACTCTGAATATTTTTTCAAAGGTAAGAATCATAGAAACCCCAAGGTGCAGACGGAGGCCATTTGGCCGACCGAGTCTGCACCGACCACAATCCCACCCAGGACCTATCCACATAACCCCACATATTTACCCTGTTAATCTTCTTGACACAGTAAAAAGTCTGACAACACCAGGTTTTAGTCCAACCTATTTATTTGATAATAGAGAATATTATCAAATAAATAGGTTGGACTAAAACTTGGTGTTGTCAGACTTTTTACTGTGTTTACGCCAGTCCAACGCCGGCATACCCACATCAATCTTCTTGACACCAAGGGCCAACTTACCATCGCCAATCCATCTAACCTGCACATCTTTGGACTGTGGGAGTAAACCAGAGCACCTGAAGGAAACTCACGCAGACACAGGGAAAACTTACAGACTCCTCACAAACAGTGAACCAAACCAGGAATCAAACCTGTGTCCGTGGTGCTGTGAGGCAGGAGTACTAACCACTGTGCCATCGCAATCATAGAATCCCTACAGTGCAGAAGGAGGCCATTTGGCCCATCAAGCTTGCACTGACAACAATCCCACCCAGGCTCTATCCCCATGACCCACATATTTACCCTGCTAGTCCCCCTCACACCAAGGGGGAATGGCCATTCCCAGCTAACCAGCACATCTTTGGTCTCATTAATGTTCAAAGAGACTTGGGTACGCTTGTACAAGGCATGCAAAATGGACGGCATGTCAGTATAGCAAGCAATTAGAAAGGCAGATGTCACGTTAATCTTTGTTGCAAAGAGATTGGAGTATAAGAATAAAAAGGTGCTGGTACAATTGTACAGGATTTTGGTGAGACCACATCTGGAGTACTGTATGCAATTTTTGTCTCCACACTTAAGAAAAGATGTACTTGCAATGGAGGTGACACAACAAAGATTCACAAAACTGGTCCCTGAGATGAGACACTTGTCCTACATGCAGAGACTGAGCGCGCTGGAGTGATTGGCCATGTGTCAGAAGGATTGGCAGGGTAAATATGTGCGTTTAAGGGTATAGGGCCTGGGTGGGATTGTTGTCGGTGCAGAGTCGATGGGCTGAATGACCTCTTTCTGCACTGTAGGGATTCTATGGGATTGGTTCTATTTTCTCTGAAGTTTGGAAGAAATGGGTGATGCTATGAACTGAGCCAAGCTGACATCCATGTGGATTAAAGCATCTCATTGAAACGTACAAGGAAAGGATCTGACAGAGTAGATGTCGAAGGGTTGTTTCTGCTGGTTGGGGAATTTTAAACACGGAGGTACTGCCCTAAGGGAAGAAACACAGCCTTAAAAATAAAAAGTGTTTGTGGTTACAGAAATCCTCTTGTATATGTCACCTTATAAATTATTTGTCTCTTGTTAATAAACGTTCATTGTTTGCTCTTGTGTATTTGTCAAGGTTTGACTGAGTGTGCAAGATACACATTGGATTTAACTCAGTAAGCAGTGATCACAGCTCTGGAACAGCATACTTACATTGCTTTGACACAAAGACTTCTTTCTGGTTGTATCACACCTTGGTATAGCTCCTACTCTGCCCAAGACCGCAAGGTTGTAAATGTAGTCCAATCCATCACGCAAACCACCCTCCCATCCATTGACTTTGTCTACACTACCCACTGCCTCGGCAAAGCAGCCAGCATAATTAAGCAACCCACGCACTCCGGACATTCTCTTTTCCACCTTCTTCAGTTGGAAAAGAGTACAAAAGTCTGAGGTCACGTACCAAGAACAACGTCTTCCCTGCTGCTGTCAGACTTTTGAATGGACCTACCTTATATTAAGTTGATCTTTCTCTACACCCTAGCACTACATTCAGCACATTCTCCTTTCCTTCTCCTCTATGCGTGGGAGAAACAATATGTTTCACTGTATACCAATAAATGTGACAATAATAAATCAAATCAAATTAATGGTCATGGAACAAAGAAGGGATAGATGAATGGAATTTAGTGTGAGTGGGAACCCAGGACTTGGAGATTTAGATTACTTCAAATTTACAAAGTAGAACACAGCAGGCAGGTCAGGAGAAAGGGTGGGCTGGTGGCACGGTGGTTAGCACTGTTGCTTCACAGTGCTAGGAACCCGGGTTTGATTCCGGCCTTGGGTGGCTCTCTGTGAGGTAGTTGTATGTTCTCCTCATGACAAAGTGGTTTCCTGCACGTGCTCTGTTTTATCCCACACTTCAAAGACGTGCAGGTTAGATGGATTGGCCATGCTAAATTGCCCCTTAGTGTCAGGAGGATTAACAAGGTAAATACATGGGGTGACAGGGATAAGGCCTGGATGGGATTGTTGTCAGTGCAGATTTGATGGGCTGAATGACTTCCTTCTACACTGTCGGGATTCCATTATTCTAAATTGGAATGGTCAAGTCTAAATACAGAAACATACTTGCTGTCAATTCTTTACCACTGCTCTGATACCTGGTGAGGTTCCTTCATCAGCTCCTTAACACTCTTGAATAGAATACAACCACCAACACTTATTGAACAACTTGCTCCTCATTCATCTCCTACCTCTCTCTATCCAACTGTTACAACTTTGCACTTGTACTCGTTAGAGTTTAGAAGAATGAGGGGAGATCTCATTGAGACTTATAAGATGATGAATGGGATGGATAGGATAGAGGTGGAGAGACTCTTCCCGCTCAGTAAGGACAGTAGGACTAGGGGGCACAGCCTCAAGATAAAAGGGGGGCGGTTTAGAACGGAGTTGAGGAGGAACTTCTTCACTCAAAGGGTGGTGAATCTCTGGAATTCTCTGTCCGTTGAAGTGGTGGAGGCTGCCTCGCTAAATATTTTTAAGAAGCGGGTTGATGGGTTTTTGATAAGAGAGGGGATTAAGGGTTATGGGGAGAAAGCGGGAAAGTGGAACTGAGCAGCGACAGATCAGCCATGATCTTATTGAATGGCGGGGCAGGCTCGAAGGGCTAGATGGCCTACTCCTGCTCCTATTTCTTATGTTCTTATGTTCTTATGTTCTTATGCCTGTCCCTTCATTCAAATTGACTGCTGAAGTCCTTGGTCCTATGAACTTTTTCTTGTCTGACCCAAGCAACCACTATGTCCTTCCTTATTCATGAACTCTTACTGTGCTGGCTCATTGCCTTGTCTCAAACTCAATTTCTGGAATTCTACCGGCACCTCCCATGGGAATTGTAGCAAGTGAGGAACGGACAATAGGAAGATCTGTTGGCCTCGAGCAGAATTTTACAGTTTCAGGGTGAGTGAGGCCATAAAATCCCACTCTTTCTTTGAGGATCTCAAAATGACCAGGCTCCTTACGTTCTTTCATCTTCCCTTAATTCTACGTCTGCTGCTTGTTACCGACTTACTCTTCTTTCTGATTCCCAAGGTGCATTTCTTATTTTTAGCCTGACCAATTGCATTCTCAATTTCAGCTAAAATCATCTTCATAGGACCATAGAATCCCCACAGTGCAGAAGGAGGCTATTTGACCCATCGAGCCTGCGCCAACAACAATCCCACCAGGTCCGATCACCGTAATCCTCCCACGTATTTATTCTGCTCACTACCTGACCTCTTAGCTTTAACACTAAGGGACAATTTAGCATGGCTAATCAATCTAACCTAACACATTTTTTGCAATGTGGGAGGAAACAGGAGCACCTGGAGGAAACCCACGTCGACACAGGGAGAATGTCCCCACAGACAGTAACCTGAGGCTGGAATTGAACTCAGGTTCCTGGTGCTGTGAGACAGAAGTGCTAACCACTCTGGAACCTGAGTTCAATACCAGCCTCAGGTTCCTGGTGCTGTGAGAATGCAGCGCTAACCACTCTGTTAACCAATCTTCAAATTTGTGCTTTAAACTTCCTTGTCGAATGCGTGTGAGCATTACCTGAACGTAGACATCTCTCCCTTCCCGATCAATCTTCACACTGTGGAGTTGTCCATTTGCGAGCTTTGTGCCGTCGATGCTAAAGATGTCAGCGCCTTTATCGTTATCCAGCTTGTACCTGATCTGGAGGCTCCCTGTAACAAGAGTTGGTTGTTTTAATTGTGGAGATACGAAGCTGTAGATAAAGAACACCAGGTTCACTGAAAGAGCTAGTATGTGACGTCCAGCACGAATATACACAGTGAAAACATCTTGATCACTAGACCTGTAAACCTTGCCAAACCCCTGTCAAAGTCCATATCCACAACATCTGCTGTGACTAACAAAGCCGATACTGCCTTGTACATCTCGATGAGAACACTCGACACATGACCAATCCACTCTCAGAACAGATAGACACATTTTTCATTCAGTCGGTTGGAAATGCTAATCATATAAAATGGGAAATGAGCACTTTTTTAAAGGCAACTCTACTTACCTCTTTTCCTTATAACTTCTGGACTCATTGGCCCTGATTTTACCGGCACAGCCATTTGAGGCTCGTAAGATCGCACCAAGGCCAACAGGGAATGCCGTTTTGTGAGCCTTGTCCACCCCGATTTTGGGGCGGATGTGCCAGTAAAATCAAGGCCATTGAGTCAAGGACTCAGAGGTTTACAGCCTGGAAACAGGCCCTTGGGCTCAACTTGTCCATGCTATCCTTTTTTTAACCACTCATGCTAATTGCCCGCATTTGGCCCATATCCCTCGATACCCATCTCACCTATGTAACCATCTAAATGTTTTTTAAAAGACAAAATTGTACCCGCTCTTACTACCACTTCTGGCAGCTTGTTCCAGACACTCACCACCCTCTGTGTGAAAAAAATGCCCTTCTGGACCCTTTTGCATCTCTCCCCTCTCACCTTAAACCTATGCCCTTTAGTTTTAGACTAGATTCAAGTGGTGGATGTTTACATGAACACAAGAAAAGGATCAGAACAGGCCATTCAGCCCCTCACACCGGCTTGCCATTCAATAAGACAATGGCTGATTTGTCTGTGTTTCCAATTCCACATTCCCATCCATCCCCACTGACCTCTGATCCCAATGCCTAACAAGAATCTCCAACTAAAAAATGACCCTGCCTTTAAGTTGCACGATCCTCGGAGAGAAAAAACATTCTCCTCATCTCTTCCCTAAAAGTGTAATCCCAAATTGTCAAATGGTGTCCCCGAGTTTCGGACTCACCAATTTAAATTTTAAACACTTTTCAATGACACATTGTCAAAGAATCAGAACTTTGGCTCACTATCCAGGCCGTCCCACTCCATCCTGTCACATGTTGCGTTCGCAGGAAGCTCCTTCACGTTCTACAACCAGTGACAACAAGATACACTTTGTAATGTGTTCTGCTGCATGGCCTCCCCATATCTAATAGTAAGGGCCATGGACACGGGGCAGGGTGGGGCAGGGGGGGCATGGATAATGGGCCTTCAGACAATATTTAAGAAGGCTGAAACAAAAGATAAGTCTTCAAAGAACATTTTAAACAAATACATATTGATAGATCGGGGCGGCACAGTGGTTAGCACTGCTGCCTCACAGCGCCAGGGTCCTGGCTTGGGTCACTGTCTATGTGGAGTTTGCACACATTCTCCCTGTTTCTGTGTGGCTTTCCTCCGGGCGCTCCAGTTTCCTCCCGTAGTCCAAAGATGTGTAGGTTAGGGGAATTAGTGGGGTAAATACATGGAGTTATGTGGATAGGGCATGGGGTGGGCCTGGGTAAGATGCTCTTTTGGAGAGTTAGTGCAGGCTTGATGGAACAAATGGCCTCCTTCTGCACTGTAGGGATTCCATAATATGACTATATCTTGGTTAACTGCTGGAGGCAGACACCAAGGGCTGGACTTTCTCTCTGGGGCTGGGAAAGAGACATAATCATAGAATCCTGACAGTGCAGGCGGAGGTCATGAGGTCCATCAAGTCTGCACTGACAACAATCTCACCACCCACACATGCCCTATCCCTATAACCCCACGCATTTACGAGTTAGTCCCTCTGACACTAAAGGGCAATTTAGCATGGCCAATCCACCCAATCTGCACATTTTTGACATGTGGGAGGAAATTAGAGCACCCAGAGGAAACCCACGCAGACACGGGGGGAATGTGCAATCTCCACACAGACAGTCACCCAAGCCTGGAATCGAACCCGGGTCCCTGGCACTGTGAGGCAGCAGTGCTAACCACTGTGCCACGTGCCACCAAATATTGGAACTGTTATGGGTCCTGAAAAAGTTCTTTGAAGGGGAAACAGTCAATAATTGGGACTTTAAGGTTGCACCCCCTCAGTTGGAATGTTTAGCATGAAAATGACACTCTTTTCTCAGGTAGTATAAATTGTTGTGATAGTTTGAAATTTGGCATTCTTGTATTTGTCCGGATGAGTGCAAAATGAAAACAACATGTGCCCCTTTTCAGTAATATTCAGGTTTAGCGTGACCAAGTCAAATTTTATTCAAGGTACTGTATAATGACAATAATTACTTTGGGCTTTGACAAAGGGTCATCTGAATCTGAAACGTCAGCTCTTTTCTCTCCTTACAGATGCTGCCAGACCTGCTGAGATTTTCCAGCATTTTCTCTTTTGGTTGTATAATTACAGGTTATTGTTGCGAGGAGTGAAGGCTTAAAAATCAGACAATTTTGGGTTACTGTCCGAAGTGACTGTGGAAGTTGCTTGATTTTTTTTTTAAAGTTCTCCCAGACTGATCTATGTTTGACAAAAGCAAAATACTGTGGATGCTGGAATCTGAAACAAGAACTGAAAATGCTGGAAAATCTCAGCGGGTCTGACAGCCTCTGTGGGGAGAGAATAGAGCCAATGTTTCGAGTCTGGATGACCCTTTGTCAGAACAGTAAGAAGTCTGATCACTAATCAGTGATCTGTAAACTGTCTGTGCCATTATATGCTCCGTCTGAGGCCAGAACTCTCCATTCACCTGACGAAGGGACAAACCCCGAAAGCTTGTGAGTTTACTATCAAATAAATCGGTTGGACTTAAACCTGGTGTTGTCAGACTTCTTACTGTGTTTACCCCAGTCCAACGCCAGTATCTCCACACCATAACTACCTTCGTCAGAACACAGAGACCTTTCACCAGCTCTGACGAAGGGTCATTCAGACTCAACACGTTGGCTCCAATCTCTCCTCACAGGCACTGTCAGACCTGCTGAGATTTTCAGGCATTTTCTGATTTATGTTTAACTCCAGTCCTATACAATATGCTTGATTCTTAATATCCTCGGGGCAGTTAGAAATGGGCATTAAATGTAGCCTTGTCGCCCTCATTCTGAGAACATCCAAGAATATGAATCCTGTTAATGCATCAACTGGAACACGTGACCCAAAAGGTTGTTTTAAAGATTGGAAAAATAGTTTTTGAATGAACATGCTTTTATCGATCCACAGCCCAGTGCACACAAAGGTTCACATGGGACTCATGTTTAACAGGGAATTTAAATGAGGGCGGGAGGAAATCCATTTCTGTTTTGCGACCATTTCAGAATTAATTCTTAAATCATTCAGGTGATACATCAATTGTGACAGAGACACAGTCAGAATGCAAAAGGATGATCTGGAAGAATGAGCAGCACATTTTTTGGAAGCGTGCCAATGTCTGATTAAGGGAAGACAAATTAATGAAACCTGCCTGGAAGTAGAATGGTATTTTATTAATTTCCCCTGCTCCTTGCGCGCATTAACCTTCGCTCTCCTGTCTCCTCACTGCACTAAAACCACTGTCTCGAAAACTGTCTTTCCCTTTATCCTAATGCATTTTACACCAAATGGTCGCGCCACCCACCCTACTTCTGTGAGGCTGGGTAGGCCACAATTTGCCAGTTCAGGGCTGGACCTCTAGTTGGAGTCATAGGTAGGCCAGACCATGTAAGGACAGCAGGTTTCCCTCTACAAGAACGCAAGAAACAGGAGCAGAATTGGACCATTCAGCTCGTTGAGTCTGCTTCACGATTAAATATGATTATGTTGATCTGGGGCTCCAACTCCATTTTCCTGCCCCAATATCGATGAATCCCCCCCACTCCCATAAAACCAAGGAACGTCCTAAAGGATATTAGTGAACTAGATGGGTTCTTATGACAACTGAAGATTGTTTCATGGTCACTATTACTAAGACTAGCTTTCAATTCTGAATTTTTTATAGAACAAAGAACAAATAAAATTGCAGCACAGGAACACGCCCTTCAGCCCTCCAGGCCTGCACCGACTATGCTGTCTGTCTGAACTAAAACCCTCTACTCTTCCAGGGATCATATCCCTCTATTCCCATCCTATTCAAGTATTTATCAAGTATTTAAAAGTCACTGTCATATCTTCTTCTGCTATCTCCCCCGGCAATGAGTTCCAAGTACTGACCAACCCCTGTATAAAAAACTTGCCTCATGCATCTCCTTTAAACTTTGCCCCTCGCACCTTAAGTCTATGCCCTCTAGTAATTGACTCTTCCACCCTGGGAAAAAGCTTCTGACTATCCACTCTGTCTATGCCGCTCATAGTCTAGTAGATTTCTATCAGATCAACCTCTGTCGCTCCAGTGAGAACAAACCAAGTTTTTCCAACTTCTCCTCATGGCTAATGCCCTCCATACCAGGCAACATCCTGGTAGATCTTTTCTGTACCCTCTCTAAAGCCTCCACGTCCTCCTGGCAGTGTGGAGGCCAGAACTGAACTCCGAGGGCCCGATTTTATAATTGCGTTGCACCCGTTTTTGGGCGCAAGAAGTTGGTAAAGTCGGGCATGAGGCAAGAGGGAAGGTGGGTCCGCTGCCACTCTGCCTGTGATCAGTGGGGGGGTGAAAGGGGGTCCATTGCTACTCTGCCTGAGATCAATGGAGGGAGAGTCAGTCTGCCTCGATCGGTGGCCACGATCGGTCGGGTGGGGGGTGGGGGGGGGGATAAGAGGGTCAGTAATGTTGTGGGAGTGGGGCAATGTCTGCGGGGCCAGGGGGAGGCATTATCCAGCCCAGGAAGGATGTGCCAGGGGAGCTGCATTCTGTCTTTTTTTGTCCATGTGTGTGCAGTTGGAGGCACCAATCGGAGCTACAGGATTTTGGGCACGTCAAGCCTCACCCATAGGTTTGTACAGCACAATTCAGAATCGCTGATATATTATTTGCGGGCAGAGTGCATATGGGGGCGCCTCAGAATGGATCTAAAAGTCAGATCTGAAACACTTCCAGTTTCAAGTCCACCCAGCACTTAGAATCAAAATGGTAAAATAGAGCCTTATATTCCCAGCACAGCCTAACTAAGGTTCTATAAAGCTGCAACATGACTTATAAATTATGAATTAACCTCAACCTGCTCCAAGGCAAAATTGCTGTCTATTGGTGTCTTTGGGGATTGGGCCTATCCTGGAAGATATAAGCTGCCTGTGATCACAGTGGCTAACCAGCTACTTATTGCTGATGGTGCAGCTAAAACCTCAATGTTGCTTAGGAGAATCACCTTCTGTATTCAATACACCCCTGGTGACTGTGGCATTATATACCCAGTAAGTAGTCTCACAACACCAAGTTTAAGTCCAACAGGTTTATTTGTAATCACAAGCTTTCAGAGCACTGTTCCTTCATCAGGTAAGTTAGGAAGGAGCAGCACTCCGAAAGCTTGTGATTCCATATAAACCTGTTGGACTTTAACCAGGTATGACTTCTTGCTGTGCCCACCCCAGTCCAACACCACATCTCCACATGACCATATACCCCAGCATGGTCTCTCATCATTTCCCCCCATTGTCACCCTTCTCCTCCTCAACTACATCTTCATCTGAGGTAAGTCGCTCTTCCTCCTCCACTTCTTTGTCTGGTGCGTGGCCTTCATCACTGTGCTCTAGATCCTGCCAATGCACCTTTCCTGCACCATATGCAGAATGCAGTCGACCACCACTATCCCTGACATTCCTGCAGGAGGGTGTTGCAGTTCCTGTCTCAAGGGGTCAAGGCATCGGAAATGCATTTTTAACAGGCCAGTTACCTGCGCAATGAATGCCCTGGCTTGTAGGTAATGGCTGCTGTTATGCTTTTGTGACCCTGTCTCTGGATGGTGCAATGGAATAAGCTGCCACCTCTGTCCCTCAGTAGCCAGCCATGGATCTGGGGTGCAGACTTGAAAAGGTGAGGCAGGACTGACTCCCTGAAAGAGTCATGGCAGCTTCCAAAGAGTAATGCACACCTATGGAGGAAAGCCTTCCTGTGACTCCATACAAGCTGGACATTAATGGTATGGATTAATTTTCTATTTGCATGTCTCTGGCAATAATGCTTTGATGGTGGTGTGAGTGCAACCTATCATACTTTGTACCTTTGGGAGCTCAACCATTGACATGAACCCCATCTTTGGATCAATGACATCTCATCAGCAGGTACATTAATGTCATTCCCAACCCTGGCAAAGTGGAATTGGTTATGTTATGTACTGGTGGGCATCCGCTGGCGAGATGCCACTGAGGTCCACAGAAAAGCCTTGGAAGGATCTAGCTGAATAAAAGTTGAGGGTCACGGTGACCATCTCATCCGTTCACTCTGTCTACACTTCCTACTGCCTCGGAAAAGCAGCCAACATAATTAAGGACTCCACACACCCTGGACATTCTCTCTTTCACCTTCTTCCTTTGGGAAAAAGATACAAAAGCTTGAAGTCACGTACCAACCGACTCAAGAACAGTTTCTTCCCTGCTGCTGTCAGGCTTTTGAATGGACGTAGCTCGCACTAAGTTGATCTTTCTCTACACCCTAGCTATGACAATGACACTACATTCTGCACTCTCTCCTTTCCTTCTCTATGAATGAAACGTCTTATCTGTACAGCACGCAAGAAACAATACTTTTCACTGTATACTAATACATATGACAATATTAAATCAAATCAAAAATGAAAACTTTGACTGCCATTGTCAGGGTGTGGGCACAATGGGTAAAATCCTCCGGCCACCCAGCCATGTTTCCCACCAGCAGGAAGTGGCTCGTTGTTTGCTAGCGGTGAGATTATCTGGTCCCGCTACTACTGTCAACAGGAATTCCCACTGACGTGACCCCATACCTGCGGGCGGCACTGCACTGCTGATTGGGGCAGATAATCCTGCCAGCATGATTGGCCTGAGAAATCCAGCCCAGATGATCGAGGTGCAAGATCAGCTCCACTGCATCGCAGATGTGCGAACATACCCCAAGAAGCTTAAAGCCTTAAGAAAAAATGCTGGAAAATCTCAGTAAATCTGGCAGCATCTGTAGTGAGAGAAAAGAGCTGACATTTTGAGTCCAGATGACACTTTGACAAGGGGTCAGTTAGACTCGAACGTTGAAAAAGGGTCATCTGAACTCGAAACGTCAGCTCTTTTCTCTCCTTCCAGATGCTGCCAGACCTGCTGAGGTTTTCCTGCATTTTCTCTTTCAGTTTCAGATTCCAGCAGCCGCAAGTAATCTGCTTTTACTCTTGAAGCTTCCTGCCATGTCAAGGAAGCTGTTCTGGTAGACCCTTCACTGAGGGTAATATCTCGCCCTCCTCCATCTTGCGGCTCAGGCTGGGTGCTCTGCGACCTCATGCCTGGTCACCCTGGCTTTAGCTGCACACTGCTGTCTTTCTCCATATACCGCACGTAGAAAGATGCTGTGCTTATTTCCTTCCTTCCTGGACAACACGCTCCTCACCCAGCCAGATTGACAGTCTGTGATCTTGTCCACATGGCTAACAATACACAGAATGGTCAAGGGATCACATCCCAATCCACCTCCACCCCACCCACACGGATGCGCCCTTGTTCTTTTCCAGCCATCCACTCCTCCGCTCCACTCCTCAGACGGAAGTGCAGCTTCTAAACTGCTATTTCACTCACCTCTATCTAGACAAGGCTTACAAGCCTTTGACTCAGGCCTTCATAGAAATAGAAATCTACAGTGCAGAAAGAGGTCATTCAGCCCATCGAGTCTGCACCAACCACAATCCCACCCAGGCCCTATTCCCAACTAATCCCTCTAACCTATACAACCCAGGACACTAAGGGGCAATTTAGCACAGCCAATTAACCTAACCCACACATCTTTGGACTGTGGGAGGAAACCAGAGTACCTGGAGGAAACCCACGCAGACATGAGGAGAATGTGCAAACTCCACACAGACAGTGACCCGAGCCGGGAATCGAACCCAGGACCCTGGAGCTGTGAAGCAGCAGTGCTAACCACTGTGCTACCGTGCCGCCCTTCAGAACTGCTCAACATGACCGCTCGCAGAGCTTCAGGCCTCCAACAGTTAAGCTGGCGTTCTTATTTGTGAGGACATTTATAGATGCATTTTTAAAGGTTTTTAAGAGTGATCTAACTGATCTTGTACCATAATCTAATGTAGAAAGGAGCTTGTACATGTTTTCAAGCTGTTTTCAATTATTTAAAACTGAGTGGACCAGATACTCTAATTGGAAACTCAATTACGTTTTAAAAAGCTGCCCAATTTAGCTGGTTCATGGGAAACTTTGCTTTCAAGTTGCAAATGAGTGAGCGGAAGCTAAGGGGAAAAAAAATTCCTCAAAGTGGGAATTACACTTTCATTACACTCGAGGTTTATTGGTGAGGCATAATGGCACAGTGGTTAGCACTGCTGCCTCACAGAGCCAGGGACCTGGGATCGATTCCCAGCATGGGAGTCTGCACGTTCTCCCCATGTCTGCACGGGTTTCTTCCAGGTGTTCCAGTCTCCTCCCACAGTTCGAAATACATGTTGGCTAGGTGCATTGGCCGTGCTAAATTCCCCCTCAGTGTACCCGAGTAGGTGCCTGAGTGTGACAAGTAGGGGATTTTCACAGTACCTTCACTGCAGTGTTAATGTAAGCTGACTTGTGACACAGATGAATAAACTTTAATGTCAGTCCACATTATGCCCTTATGTCGTCACAGAATCAATGCTGTGCAGAAAGAGGCCATTCAGCCCATCAAGTCAACGCCGAACTCTGCACAGCAATCCGATAAGTTCCCTTACAGTGCAGAAGGAGGCCTTTCAGCCCATCGAGTCTGCACCGACCACAATCCCACCCAGGCCGTACCCCCATATCCCTACATATTTTACCCGCTAATCCCTCTAACCTACACATCTCAGGACTCTAAGGGCCTATCAACCTAATCTGCACATCTTTAGACTGGGGGGGTGGGGGAAACCGGAGCACCCGGAGGAAACCCACGCAGGCACGAGGAGAATGTGCAAGCTCCACACAGACAGTGACCCAAGCTGAGAATCGAACCCAGGTCCCTGAAGCTGCGAAGCAGCAGTGTTAACCACTGTGCTACCGTACTGCCCGTCTCGATCATCTTAATCTCGGGAGTTGTATAAGCTTATTCCACCTCAAATAACCATCCGATTTCCTTTTCAAATCATTCATTGTCTCCATTTCCACCACTCTCATATGCTGCGAATTCCAAAACATTATCCTCGCTGCATGAGCAAGTTTTTCCTCACGCCCTCCTTGGACCACTTGCCCGAAACCTTAATTATTTTTATTCAATTGTGGGACATGGGCATCACTGGCTGGTCAGCATTTATTGCCCATCCCTAATTGCCCTTGAGAAGGTGATGGTGAGGTGCCTCCTTGAATCGCTGCAGTCCATGTGCTGTGGGTTGACCCACAGTGTCGTTGAGGGAAATTAACACTCCCTAGTCCCTGTACTCTTCGCTACTGGAAAAAAAACACTTCTTCATTGAATTTATCTAAACCTGTCACAATCTTATGTGCCACAATTAAATTGCCCCTCGATCCCCTTTGCTTCACGGGGAACAAGCCCCCACTTCTCCAGCCTAACCTTGTAGCTGCAATTATTAATCCCCTGAACCATTCCGGGGAGGGCTGCATCAGCCAACAGACCTCACTTTATGGAGCATCAGGGCTTCCATTGGCACTCCAGAGCAGTACTCAAGGAGAGCTGCGTTGTCCGGGAGCGCTGCCTTTCGGATATTTCCAATGATTTCCAGGCCCAGATTAAAAATCTCCGGACACAGCTCATGAAGGAACAGAGAGCGTCCCCAGTTTCTCCAACAGCACTGCCAACAGAATTAGATTAATTGATGACTCATTTCCTTGACATTCATGGCGTCCTCAAAAGGAAATTGGATGGTCACTTGAAGTGGGAGAAACTTACAGAGCGACAGGGATCGAGATGATGCGTGGACTTAGCGGATTGGGGGACTGAGGGATTTGGGGTTGTTTTCGCTGGAAAGAAGGAGGCTAAGAGGGGATCTTATTGAAACATATAAGATGATTAGAGGTTTAGATAGGGTGGACAGTGATAGCCTTTTTCCTCGGATGGAGAATGCTAGCACGAGGGGGCATGGCTTTAAATTAAGGGGGGGTAGTTATAGGACGGATGTCAGGGGTAGGTTCTTTACCCAGAGGGTGGTGAGGGATTGGAATGCCCTGCCTGCTGCGGTTGTAAATGCGCCTAGTTTGGGGGCGTTTAAGAGATTTGTGGATAGGTTTATGGACAAAAAGGGATTGGTTTAGATTAGTGGGTCAGTGTTTTTTTTAAAAAAACTGGTCGGCGCAACATCGTGGGCCGAAGGGCCTGTTCTGCGCTGTAATGTTCTATGTTCTATGTTCTATGATTGTTCTGCAGAGTATTGGTATTGGCAGTCGTAGGGTCAATTTCATAGAATGCCTGCAGTGCAGAATGAGGCCATTCGACCCATCAAGTCTGCACATAATCTGTGAGAGAGCATCTATACTCAGGCCCTATCCCCGTAACCCCACATATTTACCCCACTAAATTCCTCCAACCTCTACATTTTGGGTCGCTAAGGGACAACCTCCCATGGCTAATCCATCTAATGTACACATCTTTGGACACCAAGAGGCAATTTAGAATGGCCAATCCACCTAACCTGCACATCTCCAGGGTCTGGGAGGAAACCGGAGCATCTGGAGGAAACACACGCAGACACGGGGAGAACATGCAAACTGCACACAAGTAGTCACCCGAGGCAGGAATCGAACCTGGGTCCCTGGCGCAGTGAGGCAGCAGTGCTAACCACTGTGCCACCGTGCTGCCCTAGTTATCTCCATTTCAAAATAACACTTTGCATTTGGAACACAATAAGATGTATCTGAGTGATATGATCAGTTGCTATATAAATACACATCATTTTGAACAGTGTCAGTATTCTCTTAGATGGGTGACAGATAAATGGACAGATACATGGACAGGGTGCTTCATCTGATTTTATTTGCCTTGCCAGGAATCCTTTGGGAAAGTTACAGCATTCTAGACAAACTCCTGTCACATCATCAATTTCAGCGAACATTACTATTCTGTTACCATGGGCCACACCATATGGTACACTGATGCTCAGCACAAAATGTTCAGTTGTCATCTGTCAGGTTTATTCCCTGTCCCAACCCTCATTTCAGTTTGCAAGTCTGAGTATGCTCGCTAAAGCTCCTAAATGAATTTTCACCTGTCACAACTGAATTTCGCTCCCGATCAGTTCATTTTGAATGGAAGAATGCTGCTCTGCTCCAACTTCCATTCTTTTTCTCCAGAGTATATTGTCCCTTGTGGGTATGATTCAAGCCCTCCAGTGCACCTTTAGCTCTCTGAAATAGTTTCAGCTCCCCATTACAGTTCCAGCTCCCCATTACAGTTCTAATCTGTCACAATCCCGCTCTTTCTTACAGTTAAGCTTTCCATTACAGTTCCAGCTCTCCAATACAATAATAGAGGACAGTTCCTGGTCTCTATTATTGCCCAGCTCTCTGTTATAGTTCCAGTTCTCTGTAACAGCCCAGCTCTCTGATACAGTTCGAGCTCTCCATTACAGTTCCACTCTCTGTTACATTTCAAGATCCCTGTTACAGTTCAAGATCTCTATTAAAGTTCCAGTTCTCAATTACTACCCAGCTCTCTGTTACTGTTCGAGTTCCCCATTACAGCTCCAAGGCTCTGTTACAGTTCACCTCTTTGTTATAGTTCAAGCTCTCCATTATAATTCCACTGCTCTGTTAGAGCCCAGCTCTGTGTTACAGTTCAAACTCTCCATTTCAATTTCAGTCCTCTGTTAGAGCCCAGCTCTCTGCTACAGTTCAAACTCTCCATTACAGTTCCAGTCCTCTGTTATGGGCTAGCTCTTCATTACAGTACCTTGTCTCTGTTACAGTTCCAGTCTATGTGGACTCAATGGGCTGAATGGCCTCTGTCTGCACTGTAGGGATTCTATGATTCTGTAATTGGTGGCTGTGCCTTCTGCCCAGGTCAGAAGATCTGGAACTCCTTCCTTGGATTTCACCACCTCTCCCTTAAGCCTTGTCTCTTTGAACATGCTTTTGCCCACCACTTCTATCATCTTTTGACGTGAATCAGTGTCAAATCCTGTTTGGTTCCCCTCCTCCCTTCACCTAGGTTAAAACTGTTGAATAAATACAAGTTGCAGTTACAGAAGAATAATGACTGAACTCTTACCAGGAGGGGCATTTACCTTCCCAGAAGAGATGAGTAAGCAAAAATCAGGCATGTAATCCTAACTAGCTTTCTGCTCTCTCAAGTGTGAGGGTACAGGAGCCATTTGCAGATCGGTACATGCTCAGTCTGCAGGACAGCCTGGTTTGGGATGCAGAGTGATGCCAACAGCGAGGGTTCAATTCCCGCACCAGCTGAAGTTATTCATGAAGGCCCTGCCTTCTCAACTTTGTCGCTAGCCTGAGGTGTGGTGATCCTCAGGTTAAATCACCACCAGTCACAGCCTGTGGTCATCTGGGACTACGGCAACTTTACCTTTACAAGCCAGTGATCTCCACCTGAGATCTTGTAACTCAGTGCAGATTTTTCAGCCAACAGGGCAGAATCAGCTGAAAGACTTTGTTCTTGCTGTAATGTTCCCTGGTTCTATCCTGAGACCATTTAGAATTGAATACCTCAGTGTTGCATCAAGCAGTACTTTTAACTACTAACTTGCTGATTTTTGCAATAGGAATGGAATCAAGGACTGTGGACGAATTTGATTTTGATTTGATCTGATTTTTGATTTGTTTGATTTTATTATTGTCACATGCATTAATGTACAGTGAAAAGTATTGTTTCTTGCATGCTATACAGACAAAGCATGCCATTCACAGAGAAGGAAAGGAGAGAGTGCAAAATGTAGTTCTACAGTCATAGCTAAAGTGAAGAGAAAGACCAACTTAGTGCA
The DNA here is from genome assembly GCF_965287045.1 of Carcharhinus amblyrhynchos. NCBI lineage: Eukaryota > Metazoa > Chordata > Chondrichthyes > Carcharhiniformes > Carcharhinidae > Carcharhinus > Carcharhinus amblyrhynchos. Next base: position 86,158,898 of record NC_137334.1, read on the forward strand.
AGGTAGGTCCATTCAAAAGTCTGACAGCAGCAGGGAAGAAGCTCTTCTTGCGTTAGTTGATGTGTGACCTCAGACTTTTGTATCTTTTTCCTGACGGAAGAAGGTGGAAGAGAGAATGTCCAAGGGGTGTGGGGTCCTTAATTATGGCTACTTTTCCGAGGCAGTTGGAAGTGTAGACAGAGTCAATGGATGGGAGGCTGGTTTGCATGATGGATTGGGCTACATTCATGTCCTTTTGTAGTTTCTTATGGTCTTGGGCAGAGCAGGAGCCATACCAAGCTGTGGTACAACCAGAAAGAATGTTTTCTATGGTGCATCTGTAAAAGTTGGTGTGAGTTGTAGCTGGCATGCCAAATTTCCTTAGCCTTCTGAAAAAGTAGAGATGTTGGTGGGCTTTCTTAGTTATAGTGTCGGCATGGGAAGACTGGACAGGTGAGCTACATACCTAAAAACATGAAGCTCTTGACCATTTCTACGTTACCTCCAATGATGTAGAGAGCGGCATGTTCTTCACTACGCTTCCTAAAGCCGATGACAATCTCCTTCGGTTTTGTGACATTCAGAGAGAGATTATTGTTGCTACACCAGTTCACCAGATTCTCTATTCCTTTCCCGTACTCTGTCTCATCATTGTTTGAGATCTGACCCACTACGATGGTGAAGTTTTTACCTGCAATAATATGTCTCTCCTTCCTGTTTTCAATCTGCCTGACGCTCAAACTGAAATAATAATCAGGACCCCATGCCATTTTGAGTAAGCGGCGAATATAATTCTGATTAGACATTGTAATGTAACTTAGACTGCTGAGTGGGAGATGAATGGGAAAATATTAAAGTGAGAAGATGCATAATGTTACAGTCACTATTTGATATTAGAACGACACATGGTCCTAAAGATTAGAAGCATCTCTCCTTTCTCTACCTAAAAACCCAATTTCCTCCCATTAAAAATGACAATTCCTATCAACCTGATATGGCTGTACTTTTTTTCCTCTATTTCCATTGCAAGTGTTGCTGTCCCCCAAGTCAGAAAAGGACCGCAGCAAATCTCACACAGCTATTGGGTGGAGGAAATGTGGAATCTCGCAGATAAAAGGAGGCGGTTTAGACACAGCTTTATTTGAAATACACCAGGATGTGCTAGTGCAACAATGCAAGTGACAAAATAATGGTCTGTGCCTGTCATTTCCAGCACAGCAAATCTGCAATTCACAACTCCGTCACTAGATAGAGATAGTGAGCCAATGATGGGCTCGACCTCACAGGGGAATTGTACCTCACGCAATGGCTATTGACTGACTGCTCAGATCCAGCACAAAAGTGTTACTATTTCTGCTTCTTTTCTTTACTGCTATCTAACTGCTTTATTATCCAATTTATTTCTTGTCCCTATATAAAGTAAAAGTTTATTTATTAGTCACAAGTAAGGCTTACATTAACACTGCAATGAAGTTATTGTGAAATTCCCCTAGTTGCCGCACTATGGCGCCTGTTCAGGTCAATGCATCCAACAGCGCATCTTTCAGACTCTGGGAGGAAATCAGAGCACCCAGAGGAAACCCACACAGACGTGGGGAGCACATGCAAACTCTACACAGACAGTGACCCAGGCCGCGAGTCAAACCCAGGTCCCCGGTGGTGCGAGGCAGCAATGTGGCCATATGTCTCTTGTGGTAGACATCCTCCGAAAGCAAAGATAAGTGGCATCAGTCAGCTTATCCATCAATCCTGTTGTACCTGCAATGAATTCCAGCAAGCTTGGTCACCCAGGCCTGCTGCTCACAAACTCACAATAACTTAGAATTATCGTGTTTTGTCTTGTGGAACAAACCTAACCATTTTCCATTTTTAATATTCATTCAACTGTCGGACCCAAGCTATCAGCCTAACAATTTTGAGCTATATTAATTATGTTCTAATTTTCCAGCACGAGCCCTGTATCTAGTCAGCAGCTTTCGCATTCATTTTCTTAAATGTCCTTAAAAGTATTCCATATGGTGTTCTTCCCCTGAGGATAATCACGTGCTCCATTCTTTAAGTAACTGTCTAATTATTCATTTCTGTTTTGCCTGTAAGTTCAGTATTGTTTCTTCAAGGAAGCAAACTCTCCAGAGTGGCAATTAATGTAAAGTTTTTATAAGATTTACTAAACCTGCCTCCCGTTCATTGACTCTGTCTACGCTTCCCGCTGCCTCGGCAAAGTAGGCAGCATAACTAAGGACCCCACGCATTCTTCCTTCCACCTTCTTCTGTCGGGAAAAAGATACAAAAGTCTGAAGTCACGTATCGACCGACTCAAGAACAGCTTCTTCCCTGCTGCTGTCAGACTTTTGAATGGACTTACCTTGCATTAAATTGATCTTTCTCTACACCCTAGCTATGACTGCAACACTTACATTCTGCGCTCTCTTGTTTCCTTCTCTATGAATGGTATGCTTTGTCTGTATAACATGCAAGGAACAATACTTTTTCACTGTATACTGTGTACATGTGACAATATCAAATCAAATCAAATAGATTGACAATGGGAATGAATGGGTTGTCTTATGATGAAAGGTTGGATAGACTGGGCCTGTTTAGAAGAGTGAGGGGCGATTTCATTGAAGTATGTAAGATACTGATAGGTGTTGACAAGGTGGATATGAAAAAGATGTTTTCTTTCCTTCTCACATGTGTAGCTTTGCAACTCTTGGCCCCAAAAGGTTTTGGAAGCAGGGTCACTGATTATTTTCAACATGGAGAAGGATAGATTCTTGCTGGGCATGGTAATCATGGTGGCACTGTAGTTAGCACTGCTGCCTCACACTGCCAGTGATCTGAGTTCGACTACTAGTTTGGGTCACTGTCACTGTCACTGGGGTTGAGCTATGAGGAGAGGCTGAATAAACTGGGCTTGTACTCGTTAGAGTTTAGAAGAATGAGGGGAGATCTCATTGAGACGTATAAGATGATGAATGGGATGGATAGGATAGAGGTGGAAAGACTCTTCCCGCTCAAAAAAGACAGTAGGACTAGGGGGCACAGCCTCAAGATAAAAGGGGGGCGGTTTAGAACGGAGTTGAGGAGGAACTTCTTCACTCAAAGGGTGGTGAATCTCTGGAATTCTCTGCCCGTTGAAGTGGTGGAGGCTGCCTCGCTAAATATTTTTAAGACGCGGGTTGATGGGTTTTTGATAGGAGAGGGGATTAAGGGTTATGGGGAGAGGGCGGGAAAGTGGAACTGAGCCACGACAGATCAGCCATGATCTTATTGAATGGCGGGGCAGGCTCGAAGGGCTAGATGGCCTACTCCTGCTCCTATTTCTTATGTTCTTATGTTCTTATGTTCAAAGAACAGTACAGCGCAGGTACAGGCCCTTTGGCCCACCAGGCCTGTGTCAGTCACACTGTACTATCTAGACCAACCACCTGTATCCCTCCATTCCCCGCCTGTTCATGTGTCTATTCAGCTAAGTTTTAAATGTTGCTAACATATCTGCCTTAACCACCTCACTTGGCAGTGCATTCCAGGCCCCCACCGTCTTCTGTGTAAAAATCTTCCCCAGCACATTTCTAGTGAACCTTTCACCCCCACCTCTTACCTTGAACTTGCGCTCCCTTGTGATTGCAATATTGCAATTTCTATCCTGAGAAAAAGCTTCCAACTGTTCACCTTATCTACGCCCATCATAATTTTATAAACTTCTATCAGGTCGGCCCCCATTCAGTCACTCCAGGGAGAACAATCCCAGTTTAGTCATCTGTGCGGAGTTTGCACGCTCTCCCCGTGCCTGCATGGGTTTCCTCCGGGTGCTCCGATTTCCTCCCACAGTCCAAAAGGCATGTTGGTTAGATGCATTGGCCGTGCTAAATCCTCCTCCAGTATACCAGTAAACAGGCACCGGAGTGTGGCGACCAGGGGATTTTCACAGTAACTTCACTGCAGTGTTAATGTAAGCGTAGTTGTGACTAATAAATTTAAAATAAAAAAATCAAAGGTTAATTGGGGTAGCTGGGAATGTGTAACTCAACGCAAACAGACCATCCATGCTTTTATTGAAAGGTGGAGTGGGCTCAAGGAGCTGAATGACCTAATTTTGATTCTATTCCATATGTTCTCCCCGCATGTTAGCAGCATGAAAGTGTCTATATGCACAACAAGCCCCCTGTTTTTGGTCAAATCACCCCATTTATTCATTCTCCAAATATTTTCATGGCCATGTTCCTCACTATCTATGGCTACAGTTCATACAGGAGTCCATGTTACTGTGGCAATATCCACATTTACATACATGCATAGTATGGATAGTGATGTTTGATGCTCTAACTTTATTTCCATCACATGGTTAGCCAGGAATCTCTCCTGCCCTTACCATCTGCCACTGATGTTGGAAGGAATTACAAGTCAATACTCAACCTGTTTAGTTACATTTGGTACACACTTTCCATGCCCATGAAGTCCTGTGACTCATACTCAAAAAGCTTCAGGCTCAGAGGCAGGGGCAGCACATACTGCGCTGCACCATCTCCTCTCTATCTGTGTATGAAGCGTGTGAGAACGTTAGCAACTTAATGTACTGAGAGGTCCAGGTAGAGTGGATGTGGAGAGGATGTTTCCACTAGTGGGAGAGACTCGAACTCAAAGACACAACCTCAGAGTGAAGAGACACTCCTTTAAAACTGAAGTGAGGAGGAATTTCTTCAGCCAGAGGGTGGTGAATCTGTGGAACTCAAATCACAGAGGGCTGTGGAGGCCAGGTTATCTTTAAGACAGAGATAGATAGATTCTTGGTCAATAAGGGGATCAATGGTTATGGGGAGAAGGCAGGAGAGTGCGGATGGAAATCGTATCAGCCATGATTGAATGGCTTAATTCTGCTCCTATATCTTATGGTCTTCTATTAACAGTTTTTTTGTTGTGTGTGACAGTAGCTGGTTTATATAAGGTGTATGAGAATGTTAGCAGTTTACGCGGTGTGTGATATTAGCAAGTTGCTGCAGTGTGTGAAAATTTTAGCATGTCCGTATGTTGCAAGAGAGTTTTACTGTTTACTGCAGTTTTGGAAAGTGTTTGCAGGAATTTGAACAAAGAACAAAGAAAAGTACAGCACAGGAACAGGCCCTTTGGCCCTCCAAGCCTGCGCCAATCATGATTTCCCCAACTAAATTGAAGAAAATCTTCTGCCCTTATTCAATCTGTATCCCTCTATTCCCTCCCCATTCATGTCCCCATTCAGATGCCTCTTAAATGTTGCTAACGTGCCTAGCTCCACTACCGCCTCTGGCACCCACCACCCTCTTGCATTCCAGGCACCCACCACCCTCTTGCACAAGAAACCTCCCCCGCAAATCTCCTTTAAACTTATCCCCTCTCACCTTGAACCTATGCCTCCTTGTAATTGACACTTCCACCCTGGGAAAAAGCCTCTGACTACTCACCCTGTCTATGCCTCTCATAATTTTGTAGACCACTATCAGGTCTCCCCTCAGCCTCCGTCTTTCCAGTGGAAACAATCCCAGTCTACTCAACCTCTTGAACCTTCAACCTTCTGACAACCTTTGTGAGAATTATGCATAGCCCAGTGAGTTTGTGCGCTGAATGTGGTAGTTTGATAAACTGCTGGTCAAGGGAACATAGCAGGCAAGTGTGAAATAAAACTGAAATGGGTTCAAAGATTACCTATTAAAATGGATTTTGGAAAGTGAGTTATAGGATCATAGAATCCTGACAGTACAGAAGGAGGCCATTAAGCCCATCGAGAATGTACTGACAACAGTGTCTGCGGGAGTTTGCACATTCTCCCTGTGATTGCGTGGGTTTTCTCCGGGTGCTCCGGTTTCCTCCCACACCCCAAAAACGTGCTCTTAGGCTGATTGGTGTTACAAATTATCCCTAAATTAGTCTTCCCTCAATCTTCCCCAATAGGCGTAGACAAAGGTCATAGGTAGAGGAGGGAACTCAATGTTAAAATGGCAGCATGGGCTCGTTGGGCCAAAGGGCCTGTTTCCCGTGCAGTGTTGTTCTTTGTTCTTTGTAACAATCCCACCCATGCCCTATCCCCATAACCCCATGCATTCACCACTGCTAGACACCCCCCCCACAACACTAAGGGGCAATTTAGCATGGCCAATTCACCTAACCCGCACATCTTTGGACTGTGGGAGGAATGATGTGGGTATGCCGGCGTTGGACTGGCGTAAACACAGTAAAAAGTCTGACAACACCAGGTTTTAGTCCAACCTATTTATTTGATCATCAAATAAATAGGTTGGACTAAAACCTGGTGTTGTCAGACTTTTTACTGTGGGAGGAAACCAGAGCACCTGGAGGAAACCCACCCAGTCACAAGGAGAATGTGCAAACTCCACACAGACAGAGATCAAATCAATATTTGTGAGAACAAAAAGATGAGGAATATATTCAGAAGAAATACCATCCCTTAAAAATATCAGTTCCAATAGCTGATTTGTTTTAGTTGCGCATGGTTTGTGGATGTCACTGGCTAAGCTAACGTTTATTGCTTTTTGCACACCATTTTACATTCTCTGTCCAATTTGGCCATTCCTCTCTACCCTCATAGTATCAATCTCTGCTGACTCTCTTTCCTCTCAGCTCTGACGAAGGGTCATCCAGACTCGAAACATTGGCTCTATTCCCTCTCCACAGATGCTGTCAGACTTGCTGAGACTTTTCCAGCATTTTTCTGTTTTTGCTTCAGATTCCAGCATCCGCACTATTTTGCACTTATATTTATTGCTCATTCCTAATTACCCTTTAGAAGGCAGTGATGAGTAGCTTTCTTGAACCCTTACAATCCATGTGGTATAGAAACATGCACAGTGCTGTTAAGAAGGGAGATCTGAGGTTTTAACCCAACAAGAGCAAAGGAACAGTGATATAGTTCCAAGTCAGGATGATGTGTGGCGTGGAGGGGAACTTGAAGGTGACGATATTCCTGTGCATCTGCTGCTACTGTCCTTCAAGGAGGTATAGTTACTGTCGAACATGTCCTGGCGAGTTGAAGCAGTGCATCTTGTAGATGCCACTGTAGATCCGTGGTGGAGGGAGTGAATGTTGCAGATAGCAAATGGGGTGCCGATTAAGCGGGCTGCTTTGTCCTGGGTGATGTTGAGCTTCTTGAGTGTTATTGGAGATGCATTCATCCAAGCAAGTGGAGAGTATTCCCTCCCACTCCTGACTTGTGCCTTGCAGATTGTGGACAGGCTTTGGGGAGTCAGAACGTGAGTTACTCATCGCAGGATTCCCAGCCTCTGACCTGCTCTGGTAGCCACAGTATTTATATAGAAACAGAAAATAGAAGCAAGAATAGGCCATTCAGCCCTTTGAGCCTGCTCCGCCATTCATTATAATCATGACTGATCATTACATTCAATATCTTGATACCCCTTACCTCTCATATCCCTTCATCCCTTTAGCCCCAAGAGCTATACCTAATTACTTCTTGAAATCACAATGTTTTGGCCTCAACTACTTTCCGTGGTAGTGAATTCCACACATTCACCATTCTGGATGAAGAAATTTCATCTGTTTAGTTAGTTCACTTACTAGTGTCACAAGTAGATTACATCAACATTGCAATTAAGTTATTGTGCAAATCCTCTAGTCACTACACTCAGGCACCTGCTCGGGTACATTTAGGGAGAATTTAGCATGGCCAATGCACCTAACCTAAAATTTCTCCTCACCTCAGTTCTAAAAGTTTTATCCCTTATCCTCAAACTATGACCCCTACTTCTTGGACTCCCTCACCACTGGGAACATTCTTTTTGAATCTACCCTGTCTAACCCTGGTAGAATTTTATTAGTTTCTATGAGATCCCCTCTCACTGTTCTAAACCCCACTGAATATAATCCTAACCGACTTAGTCTCTCCTCAAATGACAGAACTGCCATCCCAGGAATCAGCCTGGCAACCTTCACTGCACTCCCTCAATAGCAAGGACATCGTTCCTCAGATAAGTACACCAGAACTGCACACAGGCGTGGACTCACCAATGCCCTATACAATTGTAGTAAAACATCTCTATTCCTGCACACAAATCCTCTCACAATGAAGGTCATAATACTATTTGCCTGCTATGCCTGTGTGCATAATTTCAGCAACTGATGCATGAGGAGACCAAGGTCTCATTGAGTATCCACCTCTCTCGATTCACATCCATTCAAGGCTGGCCATGGCTGGTCCAAGGAGTTGAGGAGGAACTTCTTCACTCAAAGGGTGGTGAATCTCTGGAATTCTCTGCCCGTTGAAGTGGTGGAGGCTGCCTCGCTAAATATTTTTAAGAAGCGGGTTGATGGGTTCTTGATAAGAGAGGGGATTAAGGGTTATGGGGAGAGGGCGGGAAAGTGGAACTGAGCCACAACAGATCAGCCATGATCTTATTGAATGGCGGGGCAGGCTCGAAGGGCTAGATGGCCTACTCCTGCTCCTATTTCTTATGTTCAATACGGTTTCTGGTTAATGGTGATCTCCAAGATGTTCATAGTGGGGGATTCAGCAATAATGTCAGTGAATGTCATGGGGAGATGGTCAGATTCTCTCCTATTGGAGATGGCCATTGCCTGGCAACTGTGTAGTGTGAATGCCAGTTATCAGCCTGAGTATTTGGTAGGTGGTAGGAAGGACTATTACTTACGGGGCGAAAAACTGCAGCAGGCGACGGTGCAGAGGGACCTCGGGGTCCTTGTGCATGAGTCGCAAAAACCCAGCTTGCAGGTGCAGCAGGTGGTCAGGAAGGCGAATGGGATGCTGGCCTTCATAGCGAGGGGGATTGAATATAAAAGTAGGGAGGTCTTGCTGCAGCTGTATAGGGCATTGGTGAGGCCGCAGCTGGAGTACTGTGTGCAGTTTTGGGCGCCGCACCTGCGCAAAGATATTTTGGCCTTGGAGGGAGTGCAGAGGAGGTTTACTAGGCTGATGCCGGAGTTGAGGGGGTTGAGCTATGAGGAGAGGCTGAATAAACTGGGCTTGTACTCGTTAGAGTTTAGAAGAATGAGGGGAGATCTCATTGAGACGTATAAGATGATGAATGGGATGGATAGGATAGAGGTGGAAAGACTCTTCCCGCTCAAAAAAGACAGTCGGACTAGGGGGCACAGCCTCAAGATAAAAGGGGGGCGGTTTAGAACGGAGTTGAGGAGGAACTTCTTCACTCAAAGGGTGGTGAATCTCTGGAATTCTCTGCCCGTTGAAGTGGTGGAGGCTGCCTCGCTAAATATTTTTAAGACGCGGGTTGATGGGTTTTTGATAAGAGAGGGGATTAAGGGTTATGGGGAGAGGGCGGGAAAGTGGAACTGAGCAGCGACAGATCAGCCATGATCTTATTGAATGGTGGGGCAGGCTCGAAGGGCTAGATGGCCTACTCCTGCTCCTATTTCTTATGTTCTTATGTTCTTATGTATTATCCGGCTTTTGCTGTACGTGGGGACAGACTGCTTTGGTATCTGAGGAGTAGCAAATGGTTCTAAAGTTGTGCAATCATCAGCGAACATCCACACTTCTGACGTTATGATGGAAAGAAGCTCATCGATGAAGCAGTTGAAGATGGTTGGGCTTAGGACACTACCATGAAAATCTCGCAGTGATGTCCCAGTGAGATGATTGATCTCCAACAACTACAACTAAAAACTTCAACAAGCAGAAAGTTTTCCCCCAATCTCCATTGACTCCATTTTTGCTGGGGCTCTGATGTCACACTCCATCAAATGCTGCCATCTTACAAGGGCAGTCACTCTCACCTTACCCTTGGGCTCATCTCTTTTGTCCATGTCTGAACCAAGGCTATAATGAGATCAGGATCCAACTAACCTTGATGAAACTCAAACTGAGCCTCAGTGACAGGTTATTGCTGAGTGAGTATTGTTTGATAGTGTCAACGACACTTACAATCACTTTCCAGATGACCAAGAGCAGTCTGATGGGATGTTATTTGACCAGATAGAATTTCATAGAATCATTGAATTCTACAGTGCAGAAGGAGGCCTTTCTGCCCATCAAGTCTGCACCAACCACAATCCCCATAACCCCATGCATTTACCTTAGCTAGTCCCCCTGACACTAGTATGGCCAATCCACCTAACCCGCACATCTTTGGACTGTGGGAGGAAACCGGAGGACCTAGAGGAAACCCACACAGACATGAGAAGAACATGCAAGCTCTACACAGACAGTGACCCAAGCCGGGAATCAAACCCAGGTCCCTGGTGCTGTGAGGCAGCAGTGTTAACTGTGCCACCGTGCCACTCTGTACCTTTGTCCTGCTTTCTCTGGACAGCACCTAACTGGCCACTTCACCACATTGCTGGGTAAATGTCAGTGCTGTACGGGAAGAATTTGGTTAGTTCTGGAGTACAAATCTTCAGTACTATCACCAGAATGTTGGCAGGACCCATAGCCCTTACAGTAAATAAAGAAACATGTTTCTGGCAAGGAAAAACAATATGTGATACGATGAACGGGCTAACAATTTGAGTTACAACTGTCTATAATGCTGATAAAAACTTCCCAAGCCACTTCACAGAGCTGTCATTAGTCAACAATATGCATCTCATCACAGAAACGTGATTAAGAACTTGATCAATTTGTTTGGTTTCAAGAAAGGTTGTAAAAGCTGGATAGATTGGCAAGCATGTTTTTGGAAACAATCCAAAATTATTTATGAATTGTTGGGGCATAAGGGAGAGAGGGGTGCACAAGAGGCCAGAATCAGAGAAAAGTGATGCCCTGAAAGGAGCATTGGGTTGAAGGAGAGAAAGGGAGGAGATTCTGCGGTAGAGTGTGTAAAGTCCCTGTCTCTGAGCCAGAAACTTTGGGTTTGAATCTGAGGACTGGATGGCCAAGGAAAGTGCATTCAGAGTGGCTAATTGACTATCAACCTGTAATTCTTTCCAACGCGTACCAGTGGCATGTGGGGAAGAATGAAAAAGATTCCTGGTGAGCCATGTGATGGAAATAATCATCTATCATCATCGTCCAGGCAATTGCACGTACGTACCAGTACATGTTGCCACAGCAACTTATAAACTTGCTAACATTGTCATACACTGGACATTCATCTATTAACAATCTTACACATTCTATACAAAGCAGTGAACATCACACACAACTTAAACCTGGTAAGGAGTCTCACAACACCAGGTTAAAGTCCAATAGGTTTAATTGGAATCACGAGCTTTCAAAGTGATGAAGGAGCAGTGCTCTAAAAGCCCATGATCCCAAATAAACCTGTTGGACTTTAAGCTGGTGCTATGGCACTTCTTGCCATGCCCACCCCAGTCCAACGCCGGCATCTCTACAGCACACCTGCTAACAATCTCACACACTCTGTACAAAGCAGTGAACATCACACACCACATAAACCTGTTAACATCACCATACACTCCACATATACCTGCTAACAATTTCACACACTCTACATAAACCTGCAGCCTGTCTTACACTCTATATACACCTGCTAACATTCTCACACTCTTCAGAAACCTCTTAATGTCACACACTACATAAAACTGCTGGCATTTTTGAACAGTCAATACAAACCTGCTGAAATCACACTCTTTATATATCACCTAACACCACACACAACATAAACTTACTAATATCACACACACACACACACACACACACACACACACACACACACACACACACACACACACACACACAGACACACACAACATAAACCTGCTAACCTTCTGATGTATTATATAAACTGCTAATATTTTCTGAAATGGCATAATTCTCTTAACATTCTCAAACACAGCATAAACCTGCTAACATTCCCACACATTCCATTTCAACCTGCAAAAATCACACACTCAATATAAACCAGTCAACATCACGTACAACGGAAACCTGATAACATACTCACACACTCCATATAAACCTGCTAATGTTCTAACCGTGTATTATCTCAGACCTGTAGCTCATAATTCATATATTTCAGAATGTATCTGTTAGTTTAGGAATTAAAGTTGAACTGTGGAAAATGGGAAAATATGGTGGCTGAGACGTTTGCAAAAACGGTTCTGAAGTAAATGCAATTCGGCAAAGCTTGGGGTTAATTACAGTTAAAAGCTAACCTAAGGTTAAAGTTGAAGCACTTGGATAATGAATGACCATTTCTGGATCGTAGAATCCCATTCAGCCCATCAAGTCTGTACTGACTGCATTCCCACCCAAACCCTAATCCCATAACCCCACACATTTATCCTGCTCGTCCCCCTGACACTAGGGTCAATTTAGCATGGCCAATCAACCTAATCTGCACATCTTTGCACTGTGGGAGGAAATCAGAGCACCCGGAGGAAACCCACACAGATACGAGAAGAATGTGCAAACTCCAAATAGACAGTGACCAAAGCAGGGAGCCCGGGTCCCTGGCGCTGTGAGGCAGCAGTGCTAACCACTGTGCCACCGTGCTGCCCATAGACCTCTGGATTGAGCCAACGTACTATTGTTAGCACCATAAAAAGAAACTAAATGCTAGCAATTTGAGGAAAGAAGTGCACAACTCTATTAAAGAAAACTAAGTCATTTGGTTTACCAGAATAAATGAAAACTTTGGTAGTTAATTTGCTTTCCTACCTGTGAACAGATCATTGGCTGGGCCTTTACTGGCACACCCGCCTCAAAGTCAGGGTGGGTGAGACATGCAGAATGACATTTTTCTTTGGCTTCAGGTGGGATCTTACGAGTCTCGGGCAGACGCGCTGGTAAAATTCCAGCACATACGTGTCATGTTGATAATGATATAATGATTCAGGGTTGGACCTTGGTTAGAAGGGTTCTTTAGATTAATTTATCTGCATGTGTTCGCTGACAGAAGTAGTGGTTCAATTGCAATGGGAACTGTAACATTGCTTTGCTGCAGGCTACATCTCACCCATTGTGACAGCTAACAGGAGGTGATCGTCAGTCAGGCCTGCACTTCAAGCAGAGAAAGCACGAACTTCATCATTCACCACATGGAATGCGGGAGTGGCTCTATTTCAGGAGAGGGAAAAGCCACAGTGAAAAAAAACACACAGACCTTCTCAGAAGACAAATACGGGACATGGTGGACAGAGTGCTCTTCATCATCAAGCCTCTGATCGTAAACGTTCTCCAGCAGCTTTCATAACACGTGACAATGCAGAATCGCTGAGCAGGAACTGATAGCCAAGTTCTGTACACATGAGGACGGCTTCAACCAGGATCTTGGGTTCACGTCACACTATCTATAACCCCCACGACTTGCTTGGGCTTGCAAAATCTCACTAACTGCCCTGGCTGGAGACAATTCACATTTCTTTAACCTGTGCTTAACCCTCTCTCCACTCACGTTGTCTGCACCATAAAGACTTAATTACCTATTAAGACTCACAGTCCGACCATTATCTTGTAATTGAGTTTGTGTCTATATATGCTTTGTTTGTGAATTGAACTCTTCATTCACCTGATGAAGGGGCAGTGCTCCGAAAGCTTGTGCTATCAAATTAATCTGTTGGACTTTAACCTGGTGTAGTGGGACTACTAACTGTACAAATAAGGAGCAGGAGTGGGAAATTTGGTCTCTTGAGCCTGCTTCACCATTCAGTCAGATTATGGTTGACCTGATTGTGAGCCCAATGCTACTATGCTGCCTACCCTCAATACCCTTTGACCCCCTTTGTTACTCAAGATTTGATCAACTTTAGTCTTGAAAATATTCAAAGACCTTGCCTCTCCACTCTCTGGGGAAGAGAGTTCCACAGGCTGCTGAACCTCTGAGAGAAACAAGTTCTCCTCACCCCCATGTTAAATGGGAATCCTTTTCTCCTGGTCCTATTCTCTCTCACAAAGGGGAAACATCCTTTCAGCATCCATGTCATCAAATCCCCTCAGGATGCGATATGTTTAAACGAGATCATCCTTCCTTCTTCTCAACTCCAGTGGATCCGGGAGCAACGTCTCCAATCTTTCCTCATAAGATAAACCTTGCATCTCACAAATCAGCTGATAGAAACACAGAAACATGGAAGATAGAAGCAGGAAGACATTTGGCCCTTCGAGCCTGCTCTGCCATTCATTGCAATCGTCCAACTCAATAGCATAATCCTACTTTTTCCCCATAATCTTTGATCCCATTCGCCCCGAGTATTATATCCATCCACCTCTCGAATACATTCAATGTTTTGGCATCGACTAATTCCTGTGGTAATGGATTTCACAGGCTCACCATTCTTTGGCTCAAGAAATGTCTCCTCACCTCCGTCCATCCTGAATCCTCAGACTGATTGAACTTTCTCTGACCTACTTCAAATCTTCTTATCAGGAGAACAAAACTGCACATTCCAGATGTGGCCTCACCAACGCTCTGTGCAACTGTACCAAGACATCCCTATTTTTATATTCCATTCCATTTGTAGCAAACAATGGGCTGGATTCTCTGACCTCAGTCACAGCCGGGACTCTCCCATCCCGCTGCAGTGAATGGAGATTTGGCTGAGCGCCAAATTCTCCATCCTGGTTGTCAATGGCAGCTGGGTGGGAGCGGCCGGAGAATTCCAGGCCAACGTCCCACTTCCCTTCCTAATCACTTGCTGTATCTGTATTTGGTGAATCAAGTACCAGGACACTCAGATCCCTCTGTTCTTTAGAGTCTGCAGTCTCTCTAATCAAATAATGTGCTGCATTTCTATTCTTCCTTCCAAGGAGGACAAGTTCACATTTTCCCACATTATTCTCCACCTGCCAAATATTGCTAAACTTAATTGTATTCTTTTGCAGAACTCTTAGTTCATAACTCATTTTCCTACTTATCTTTGTGCTATTAGCTTATTAAACAACTAGAGATTTGGTCCCTTCATCCAAACCATTGACATAGATTGTAAATATTTGATATCCCAACACTAATCTTTGTGGCATTCTCTGTTTCCTATTCACTAACCTTGTTAACACGTTAACAAGGTTATTCTTGTTAACACGTGACCCTTTACACCGTAAGCTCTTATTTTGCATCGTAACCTTTGATGAGATATCGTGTCAAATGCCTTCTGGAAATCTAAATACAACACATCCAAAGGTTCCCTAATATTCACCTTGTTAGTTATTTCCTCAAAGAACACAAATAATTTGATCAAACACCAATATCCTTTTGCAAAACTATGTTAGGCTCTGCCTAATTGCACTGAGATGTTCTAAGTGCACAATTATAAATTCCTTACTAGCAAACTCCAGCATTTTCCATACGGCAGATGTTAAGTTAGCTGGCCTGTAGTTTCCTGCTTTCATTCTCCTTCCTTTCTTGTATAGAGAAGCAGCATTTGCATGGTGGCACAGTGGTTATCATTGCTCCCTCAGAGCACCAGGGACCTGGGTTTGATTCCACCCTTGGGCGATTGTCTGTGTGGAGTTTGTACATTCTCGTGATACCTGCGTGGGTTTCCTCCGGGTGCTCTGGTTTCGTCCCACACCCCAAAGATATGCAGGTTAGGTTGATTGGCCATGTTAAATTGCCCCTCAGTGTCAGTGGAATTAGTAGGGCAAATACAAGGGTTAAGCACTGGAATAGAGCCTGAGCAAGATTGTTGTTGGTGCAGGCTTGATGGGCCGAATGGCCTCCTCATGCAATATAGGGATTTTATGATATTCTATGATTTTCTAAACTGATTAAACCCATTCAGAACATCTCAGCAGACAATTTTTTCAAGACCCTAGGATGAAATTCATCAGGACCTGAGGACTTGTCAACTTTTAGTTCCAGTAATTTTCTCAGTCCCCTTTCTCTGCTGATTGTGATTGTTTCTCCTTCCCTTTCACCTCTTGATTCACAATTACTTCCCATCTGTTGGCAGTGATTTTCCCAAGTGTCGTAACGGTGAAAGAACTGGAGAACAGCGCGGACAACCGCTGCACACTTAGTCATTTATTTTGGGGGAGTGGTGAGTTGTGTGCTGGTTCGGGAACGGGTGGGGCCTAAGCACCCTGGGAGCCGGAAGATTCTGGCTTCGAATGGGCTGAACATACTTAAAATATGTGAAGAGGCCTCACACCCTTTCTGGGGGTGATCCGGTTTGCGACAGTAGAACAGGACCAATGTGACTGCAATCCATTTGGCACCGGGTGCAGAACCCGTGTTTATGTCCGCACGCTATTTTCCAGGGATCAGTGTGATCTGCACCAGGCGCAGTGAGGTGGGAAAATTGCCCCTGTTATTTGTACCCTCTGCAGTGAAAACAGATGCAAAATACTTGATCAAATCATCCACCATTTCCTTATTTTCCATTATTAATTCCCCCCAATCTCTCTGGAGGACCAACAGTCTCTTTACTTCCCCATAATCTTCTTAAGCACCTGCAGAAACTGTTTGTCTTTATATTTTGAGCTAACTTCCCCTGTTGTCTCTACTTATTTTACTTTTAGTCATTCTTTGCTGCTTTTTATACTCTGTCCAATCTTCTGACCAATCTTCAGAGAATTTTCTTTCAATTTGATGCTACCTTTAACTTCCTTATGGCTGATGTGTCCGTCCTCTAGGATCTTCCTTTCTCAGCAGAAAGTATATTTGCTGTGACTTATGACATATCTCCTTAAAGGTCTGCCACTTCATTTCCACTGAACTCAGCTTTAATCTCCTTTCCCTGTTCACTTTTGCCAGCTCTGTCTTCATACCCTCACAATTGCCCTTACTGAACTTTAAAGCACTAGTCTGTGATCTGCTCTTCTCCCTCAAACTGAATGTCAGGTTCAATCATGTAATGATCTCTGCTACCTTGGGCTCATAGAATGCCTACGGTGTAGAAGGCATTCCTACAACCCATCGAGCCTGCACCAACAACAATCCTATCCAGGCCCTATCCTTGTCACCCCACATATTTACCCCGCTAATCCCTCCAACACCAAGGGGCCCCTTCACCACAAAGTCATTCATTAATCCGGTCTCATTGTACACTGTAAGAAGTCTCACAACACCAACAGGTTTATTTGGTAGCACAAACTTTCAGAGCGCTGCTCCTTCATCAGATGAGGATCACCTGATGAAGGAGTTCTAAATGCTTGTGCTACCAGATAAACCTGTTGGACTTTAACCTGCTGTTGTGAGACATCTTACTGTGATTACCCCAGTCCAACGCCGGCATCTCCACCTCATTGTACATTACCAGATCTGGAATAGTTTGCTATTTGGTTGGCTCTAGAATGTGCTGTTCTAAGAAACAGTCCTGAAAACATTC
The DNA here is from genome assembly GCF_965287045.1 of Carcharhinus amblyrhynchos. NCBI lineage: Eukaryota > Metazoa > Chordata > Chondrichthyes > Carcharhiniformes > Carcharhinidae > Carcharhinus > Carcharhinus amblyrhynchos. The sequence continues at coordinate 86,176,088 of NC_137334.1, forward strand.
TGTAAACACATCTTCCAGGCCAATGCTAGCTAACCTGATTTATCAATCTATGTAGATTAAATTACCCAAGATTATTTTTATAAGGTCCTGTTATTTCTTCCTATATATCCCATTCTATAGTATGGTTACTGTTAAGGGGCCTCCCACAAGTAACTTCTTAGCTTTACTATTTCATATCTCTGCCCAAGTTGATTCTATTTTTTGATCTTTAGAACAAAAGTCACCCCTCCCTAATGTACTAACGACACCCTTAATTAACAGAGCTATCCCTCTTTGGTTTCCTAGTATCTTGTTCTGTAATGTCATGTACCCTTGAATATTCAGGCCCTACTGTTGTCCCCTTTCAGCCATGTCTCTAATCAGATAATACATTTTTTTTTGCACTCTCAATTCATCCATTTTATTATGAATTTATTATAGACCTACTGAGTACAAGAGTTGACAAATCATATTGCATCGATATACAACTTTGGTTAGGCCGTATTTGGAGTACTGCTCACAGTTCTGGTCGCCTCACTGTCAGAAGGACAATGGAAGCTTTAGAGAGAGTGCAAAGAAGGTTCACCAGAATGTTGCCTGGTCTCAAGGGTGTTGGCTATGAGGAGAGGTTGAATAAACTAAGATTGTTCTCACTGGAAAGACAGAGGCTAAGCGGAGACCCCATAGAGGTCTACAAAATTCTGATGAGGCATAGACAGGGCAAATAGTCAGAGGCTTTTTTCCCAGGGTGCAAGTGTCAATTACAAAGGGACAGAGGTTCAAGGTGAGAGGGGGAAAGTTTAAGAGAGATGTGCGGGGAAGTTTTTCACGCAGAGAGTGGTGGGTGCCTGGAATGTGCTGCCAGAGGACATGGTGGAAGCAGGCACATTAGCAACATTTAAGAGGTATCAGAATGGCTACTTGAATAGGGAGGGAATGCAGGGATGCAGGCCAAGTAAGGACAGAGGGTTTTTTTTTCAATTTAGTTAGGCTATCATGGTTGGCATGGCCTTGGAAAGCCAAAGGGTCTGTTCCAGTGCTGTACTTTTCTTTGTTCTTTTGCTTTGTTTGAATGCTTTGGGCATTTAGATACAGAGCCTTTCGCAACCTCTAGCTTTATCTGCTTGTTCAATCTTAAGTTCCTGCTACACTCTGATTCTCATTTCCTTTATTGCTTCTGTGACCTGTTATCTTGCCCTCTCCCTTTATTTTACGACAACTTCCCACATTTGATTCCTTGCCCCTACTATTTAGGTTAGACCCTTCTCTGCTGCTCTAGTTATATGACTCCCCAGTAGACTAGTCCCAGCACGGTTCACAGTGCCTAGAGCCCGGGGTCACAGTCTGAGGATGTGGGGTAGACAGTTTAGGACAGAGACTCTCTTCACCCAGAGAGTGGTCAGCCTGTGGAATTCGTTACCACATAAAATAGTTGAAGCCAAAACATTGTGGGCAGGATTTTCCGGCCACGCTCATCCCAAAACCAGAAAATTCCGCCCGAGGTCAACGGATATTTGCACGGTCCACCCCCCGCCAGCTAAAGTTTCCCCAGCAGACAGGATGAGAAAATTCTCCTCTGTACGCTTTCAAGAAGCAGTTAGATATAGCACTTGGGGCGAAACAGATTAAAGGATATGGGGAGAAGGCTATTGAGTTAGACGGTCAGCCGTGATAAAAATGAATGGTGCAGCAGGCTCAAAGGGCCCAATGGTCTCCTCCTCCTGCTCCTATTTTCTATGTTTTTGAGACCATCCCAATTGTACATCTCCCACACTCCCAATAACTGCTAATCAAAACCCATTTCTCTCACACTGATCTTTGGGCCACGCGTTTAACTCTCTAAATGTATTTAACCTACACCAATTTGCTTCTTTCTCAAATAATAATCCAAAGATAATTGACATAAAGCTGCTAACATTCTCCAATACTTAAACCTATTAATTTTACACATATAAATGGGCTAACATTTTCACACTCTGCCACAACGTGCCAACATTCCTTCACAAAACACAAACCAACTAACATTCCCTCGCAAAACCACATAAACCAGCTGACATTCCCTCGCAGAACTACATAAACCAGCTAACATTCTCACAAACTACATACACCTATAACATTCTCACACACTCTACATAAACCTGCTTATATAAACGGGCTAACATTCTCTCGCTCAGCTAACGTTCTGACACTTGACACAAATCTGCTGACAACTCGTGTGCTGCTGAAACGCGATGTAAAGTTTCCAACATTCTCAGAGTCAGAGAATCTCTGCAGTGCAGAAAGAGGCCATTCAGCCAACAACAATCCTACCCAGACCCTATCTCCATAACCTAACTTTCTTTTTATTCATTCGTGGGACATGGGTGTCACTGGCTGGCCAGCATTTATTGCCCATCCTAGCTGCCCACATTGCTGTGGCTTTGGAGTCACATGTAGGCCAGACCACGGCAGATTTCCTTCCCTAAAGGACATCACTAAACTAGATGGGTTTTTCCGACAATTGATAATGGTTTCATGGTCATCAAGAGATTCTTAATTCCAGGCATTTTTTATTGGCTTCAAATTCCACCATCTGCCGTGGTGGGATTCAAACCCGAGTCCCCAGAACATTAGCTGAGATTCTGGATTAATTCTAGATTAATTGTCTAGTAATAATACCTCTAGGCCATCGCCTCCCCCTGCTGATTTCCCCTGACACTGAGGGCAGTTTAGCATGGCCAATCAACCTAAGCCGTATGTCTTTGGACTGTGGGAGGAAACCAGAGCACCTGGAAGGAACCCAAGCAGACACGGGGAGAACGTGCAAACTCCACACAGTGACCTAAGGCCAGAATTGAACCTGGGTCTCTGGCGCTGTGAGCCAACAGTGCTAACCATTGTGCCACCAACTGACATACAATTCTGCAACATTTTCACCTCAGTAGCCCGTGCATGATAAATAAAGTGATGAATTCAATGATCAGTTAAAAATTTCAGAACTTATTTTCATAGTTCTAATCAGAACATTTATCTGGAAAGATTTTTGAGTGTGATTTAAAGGGTTATATTTCAATAACTTAAGCTGTTGATCATGGATTATTGTTGGTATGTGAAAAACACATTTACGGGGATCTTTGTATTCTAGGGCGGCTCCGGAATATGAAATAAGATGGGAAAGTAAGACATATTAACAAAATAGAAAGACGGACTTTTGAAATGGAAGCCACAGAAGTGGGAGGAGATGAAAGGTTTTGTGAGAGGCAGTTATAAACTGGACGGACTTGTTGCAAACATGAGACGGGATTTTTCATCCGCACTCGCCCCGAAACCGGAAAATCCTGCCCGAGGTCAATGGACCTTTCTATAGTCCGCCCTTCACTCGCTACAGTTCCTATGGCGCGGAATGGGAAAATTCACCCCAGGTAGTTGAAATAAGAACCATAAAGGATATTTGAAAGGAGAAGTGTCGATATTGGAGCAACAAATGAAACTGTAAGAATTGCAAATTCTGAAAGAGGTTTCTGTGTTTCTGGACGAGGTTACCCTTTGAATAACTGAACAGTCCTGTCGGTCTCCAGACCCAATTCTCATCCAGTGCTGAGTTTATTGATCTCAGTCAGGGCAGAGCTAGGAGCAGTACAAATAGTCTTGATTCCTAATGGGCACATCAGAACATAAGATGCAGGAGTAGGAGCCCGCTCCCATGGGACTGCTCAGCCGTTCAGCAGGTTCATACTGAATTCCTACCTTAGCTCTCTGCTAAATTCCACACCCACTTTCAGCTCTTGTCGAGACCTTGGATGGAATTCATAGAATCCCTACACTGCAGAAGCACCCATCGAGTCTGCATCGAATCTCTGACAGACTATCTTACCCAGGCTCTCTACCCCGCCCTATCCTCGTAACCCCCCACATATTCATCACGGCTAATCCAGCTAACCTACACATCCACACAGTCTGAGGACACGTACCAACTGACTCAAAAACAGCTTCTTCCTGCTGCCGTCAGATTTTTGAATGGACCTACCTGATATTAAGTTAATCTTTCTCTACACCCTAGCTATGACTGTAACATACATTCTGCACTCTCTCCTATCCTTCTCTATGAATGGTATGCTTTGTCTGTATAGCATGCAAGAAACAATACTTTTCACTGTACACTAATCTGTGTGACAATAATAAAAGATCAAATCAAATCGAATCAAATAAAATCATCTTTGGACACTAAGTGATGATTTTACCATGGCCAATTTACCTAACCTGCTCATCTTTGGGAGGAAACTGGAGCACCGAAGGAAACCCATGCAGACACAGGGAGAACGTGCAAACTCTACATAGACGGTGACCCAAGGCCAGAGTTGAACCCAGGTCCCTGTTGCTCTGAAGCAGCAGTGCTAACCACTGTGCACATTCGATGGTAGGTGGAGGTTGGGGGAGTTGGGCAAACAGATCCAAGAATTGGTTTTACACTGGTGTAAATTTCCTGCAGGCGTGAATTTCCTGTGGGATCTTTCAGTGCGGGGCACCATGCTGGATCAGGAGATCAGCAAGAAATTCATTTGTATTCCATTCATGGTATGAAAATGAAGGCCTTACAGGATCCTCCCCCCACATCCAATTCTCCATGATAGCAGTGGAACTTGCTGCTCTAGACATGCCTGAGTTAAGAGTCAATCACATTGTTGTGGACCTGGAGTAACATGTAGGCCAGGCCAGATGAGGATAGCAGATTTCCTTCCCTAAAGGACATTAGTGAACTAGAGGAAGTTTTATGACAACCAATGGTAGATTTCACGGTCACCATTATTGAGACTAGCCAGGGGACAAAGTAGAAAGGATTGAGAGCTTCAAGTTTTTAGGTGTCCCATTCACCAACAACCTGTCTTGGTCCCCCCATGCTAACATTACAGTTAAGAAAGCCCAACAACACCACCAGTTTCTGAGAAGACTAAGGAAATTTGGCATGTTAGCTATGACTCTCACCAACTTTTACAGATGCACCGTAGAAAGCATTCTTTCTGGTTGGATCATAGCTTAGCATGTTTCCTGTTCTGCCCAATATGCAAGAAACTGCAAAAGGTCATGAATGTTGCCTACTTCATCAAGCAAACCAGCCTTCCATCTATTGAATCTGTCTATACTTCCCATTGCCTTGGCAAAGCAGCCAGCATAATTAAGGACCCCACACACCCAGAAATTCTCTCCTCCGCCTCCTTCCATCAATAAAAAGATACAAAGGTCTGACGTCACATACCAACTGACTCAAAAACAGCTTCTTCCCTGCTGTTGTCAGACTTTTGAATAGACTTACCTTGCATTAAGTTGGTCTTTCTCTACACCCGAGCTATAACTGTAACACTACATTCTGCACTCTCTTGTTTCCTTCTCTATGAACAGTATGCTTTGTCTGTATAGTGCACAAGAAATAATACTTTTAACTGTATGTTAATACATGTGACAGTAATAAATCAAATCAAAATCAAAAATTTTCCTGATTTATTAATTGAATTAAAATTCCACCACCAGCCATGGTGGGATTTCTTTTGTTTGTTGAAGAAATAGTGACAAAGGACGATACTTCCAATAACTTTACATACTTGTGTAAAGGTCAATCTCATGACAAAGTCAACCCATGATTTTGGGCCTCAGAAAACATCATTTTTCAGGATCCTATTGTAAAATCAGACATCAAAGCCCAAACACTTCAAAAGCAGTGAATAATCCTGAAGATGTTAATGATTTGAATTCATTGTGAATGTAAAAAAAAAATGAAAATTAATCCTGGTAAATAAATAGAACATAGAACACAAAACAGTAGAGCAGAGGAACAGGCCCGTTAGCCAACGATGTTGTGCCGAACTTGACCCAAATTAGTCTAATCCCTTCTGTCTGCCCTTAGTCTATAATCTTTTTATTCCTTGCATATTCATGTGCTTATCTAAAAGCTCATTAAATGGCCCTGTCGTATCTGCCAGCACCACCACCACCCCTGGCAGTGTGTTCCAGGCACCTACTACTCTCCGTGTAAAAAAAAAATTGTCCTTCACGTCTCCTTTAAGCAACTTAGCACAGCCAATCCAACCAACTTGGACATCATTGGAGTAAGAAGACTCACAACACCAGGTTAAAGTCCAACAGGTTTATTTGGAATCACGAACTTTCGAAGCGCTGCTCCTTCCTCACCTGATGCAGGAGCAGCACTCTGAAAGCTTGTGATTCAAAATAAACCTGTTGGAGTCTAACCTGGTGGTGCGAGACTTCTTACTGTGCCCACCCCAGTCCAATGCCAGCATCTCCACATCTTTGGGCTGTGGGAGGAAACCCAAAGCAGAGACGGAGAGAATGTGCAAACTCCACACAGACAGTCACCCAAGGGCCAGAATTGAACCTGAGTCCCTGGCACTGTGAGGCACCAGTGCTAACAACTGTGCAGCTGTGCCACCCAGCATAGACACAATGGCACAGCCATGAATCGCTTGCCCATGCAATCAAAGTGTTTAGAATATTTTCAATATGAAAGTTGGATATGTTGTTATCGTCTGAAAATTTCTCCAAATAAATTGAGTGTTCTCTCAAACTTTCTGTGAGAAGATGCATTTAGGAAGGTCTAATACAGATAGGAAATATACAGTAAATGGCAGAACCCTTAAGAGTATCGATAAGCAGAGGGATCTGGGTGTACAGGTACACAGATCACTGAAAGTGCCAATGCAGGTGGAGAAGGTAATCAAGAAGGCATTTGGCATGCTTGCCCTCACTGGCCGGGACACTTAGTTTAAAAACTGCAAGTCATGTTGCGGCATTATAGAACCTTAATTAGGCCACACTTGGAACATAGTGTTCAATTCAGGTTGCCACACTATCAGAAGGATGTGGAGGCTTTAGAGAGGGTACAGAAAAGATTTGCCAGGATGTTGCCTGGTATGGAGGGCATTAGCTATGAGGAGAGGCTGGAGAAACTTGGTTTGTTCTCACTGGAACGACAGAGGTTGAGGGGGCGACCTGATAGAAGTCTACACAATTATGAGGAGCCTGGACAGAGTGGATAGTCAGAAGCTTCTTCCCAGGATGGAAGAGTCAATTACTTGGGGACACAGGTTTAAGGTGTGAGGGGAAAGGTTTAAAGGAGATACAAACAAATGATCTAGTTGGACCAATGAGTGGCACAGGCTTGGAGGGCCGAAGGGCCTGTTTCCTGTGCTGTACTGTTCTTTGTTCTTTCAGATGTAGAAGGCAGATTTTTTACACAGAGAGTGGTGGGTGCCTGGAACTCGTTGTTGGGAGAGGTAGTGGAAGCGGATGCAGTTTTGACTGTTGAGGGGCATCTTGACAAATACATGAGTAGGATGGAAATGGAGGGATATGGTCCCCGGAAGGGTTTTAGTTAAGTCGGGCAACATGGTTGGTGCAGGCTTGCAGAGTCAAAGGGCCTGTTCCTGTTCTGAAATTTTCTTTGTTCTAGATATAGCTGACAACACGTTCCAGCTTCAATATTACATTTTTTTCCAATTACTTCAGACAGTTATGTGCCAGTTAACCATGGGTGTCCTTCACTTGCCTGTCTCCTAAGGCCAGTAATTCACCTCAGCCAATGTATTACCGTTCAACTTCAAATGCAGCTAAAACACATCCAGTATATGACTCACTAAGATAAAGCACAATGAAAGAATGCCTCCTCTATTCATACAGGGCAAAGGATTTACGCTGACTTTGTATCCAACATGCTGTGCGAATGGTTTCTCTTGTTTCACATGATTGTTCTCCTTAGACCATTACCGGTTGTTAATTCACTTAACTTGTAAGAATCAAGCGGTGTGTTCACATAAGTCTCAAGCCCCAAAATGAAAACAGATAAAATCGATGATCACTTCCAATTTCCAACTCTATTTTGGAAATGTCAAGTATCAAACAGAGCAGTTGAATGAAAAGACGATAGTGGCTGCTGTGAGTTTATGATGCATTTGCATACATATTTACAAGCATATTTACAGTCAAGGTGGTGAATATTGTAGGTTGGCATAATTGCCGATCAAAGGTGGAAACAGCAAGCACTTTTTTGCACCGATGCTCAAAGGAAAATATCTTTCCATCAGCGGCAGACTGTGTTTAAGTGCTCCTGGTAAATGGGTTTGATACTCAGAGCTAAACTCATAAAGAGCAAAGACCATTACAGCACAGGAACAGGCCCTTCTGCCCTCCAAGCCTGCACTGACCATGTTGCCCAACGGAACTAAAACCCTGTACCCTTCCAGCAGCACGGTGGCACACTGGTTAGTACTGCCATCTCACAGCACCACAGACCCGGGTTCAATTCCCAAATTGAGTCACTGTCTGTGTGGAGTTGGCACGTTCTCCCCGTGTCTGCATGGGTTTCCTTCAGGTGCTCCGGTTCTCTCCCAAGGTGTGTGGGTTAGGTGGATTGCCCATGCTAAATTGCTCCTTGGTGTCAGGGGGACTAGCTAGAGTATGTGCCTGGGGTTCTGGGAATAGGGCCTGGTTGGGATTGTGATCAGTGCAGACTTGATGGGTCAAATGGCCTCCTTCTGCACTATAGGATTCTATGATTCTATGAATTGGCATACAGTGAAAAGTATTACATCTTGTATGCTATACAGACAGAGCATAATGTTCATAGAGTACATAAGGAAAGGAGAAGGTGCAGAGGAAGGTCCATTCAAAAATTTGATGGCAGCAGGGAGGAAGCTGTTCTTGAGACAGGTGGTACATGTTCTTAGACTTTTGTATCTTTTGTATCTTTTTTCCGACAGAAGAAGGTGGAAGAGAGTAGGTCCGGGGCGCGGGAGATCCTAGATTATGTTGGTTACTTTTCCAAGGCAGCAGGAAGTGTAGACAGAGTCAATGGATGGGAGGCTGGTTTGCCTGATTGGCTGCAGTCCAAAGATACGTGGGTTAGGTGGATTGGCCATGCTCAATTTTCCCTTAGTGTCGGTGGGGGCTAGCTAGGGTAAATACATGGGGTTATGGGGAAAAGGCCTGGGTGGAATTATGTTTCGTGCAGGCTCGATGGATCAAATGGCCTCCTAATGCACTGTAGGGATTCTATAATTCTATGGTCAATGAATGATTACAAAGTGTACTTGAACAACAACACAATCCAGGCATTAGCAAATTAGCATCTTGCTTTACACCTCCCTTGCTTCTTGTGTTTTCTACAAGGTGGAACAGGTATCCTAAAAGAATTATTTTCTTTGCACCCTAACATAAAACAAAATAGGGCAAGGTGGCACTTCCACTGTAATTTATCACGAATTACAGTTACTGCACCACACTTTAGGAGGGATATATTTGCCCTGGAAGGGAGTACGATGTTGGTTTAAAGAATGATACCTGGACTTCAGGGGTTAAGTTATGAGGAGAGATTATACAAATCAGACCTGTTTCCTCCAGAATTTAGAAGGTTAAGGTGTGATCTGATTGACGTCTTCAAGATACCAACAGGAAAAGACAGGTAGATAAAGATCAACTATTTCCTCTGGTTGGAGATTCCAGAACGAGGGGGGTGCGGAGGTGGGGGACATAGTCTGCTTGTGACACGGCTAAACTTAAAACTTAAACTTAAAAAGTAAGGCCAGACCGTTCAGGAGGGACATTGGGAAGCACTTCTGCACACAAAAGGTGGTAGAGGTTTGGAACTCTGTTCCACAAATAGCAGTTGATACTACATCAGTTGCTGGATTTTTGTTAAGCAAAGGCCTTAAGAGATGTGGACCAAAGACAGGCATATGTACTTAGGCCCCAGGTCAGCCACGATCTCATTGAATGGTGGTGGAACAGGCTTGAGGGGCTGAATAGCCTCCTTCTGTTCCTCCATCAGGCTAGAAACACAGTAGCCAATTTGTGCCCAGCGCGTTAAGAAACAGCGATGAATTACATTATTGGATCATTTTGTGGTTTTTTTAAGGCGTTGTTTGAAGAATAAATAGTCACCATTTTGCCAGGGGAACTCCCGTCCCTTTCCCAGAACAGAGGTGTGGAATCTTTTACACTCTCACGGGGTCTCGCTTTAACACCTCATCCAAAATGCTGCACCTCTGACAACACAACACCTCCTTAGAACTGCACAAGAGAGAAAGCCTACACCTGAGGTAGAACTTGAGTCCACAACCTTCCAACCTCAATGTGGGAGTGCAACCAATGAGCAATAGTTTAATTAGTTTAATTCCCATCTATTCTTTGAATTTTCTTTTTTTTTAATGATTTACGTTCAAACAGCAGACAGGATTTTCCGGCCACACTTGCCCCGAAACTAGAAAATTTTGTCTGAGGTCAATGGACCTTTCCGTGGTCTGCCCCTCACCCGCTACGATTCCCATGGCGGGCAGAATGGGAAAATTCACCCCAATGAACAAAGAACAATACAGCACAGGAAACAGGCCCTTTGGCCCTCCAAGCCTGCACCGCTCATTGGTCCAACTAGACCAATCGTTTGTATCTCTCCATTCCCAGTCTGCTCATCCAGGTAAGTCTTAAACAATCCCAGTGTGTCCGCCTCCACCACCCTACTTGACAGGGCATTCCAGGCCCCCACCAACCTCTGTGTAAAAAAATGTCCCTCTGATATCTGAGTTAAACCTCGCCCCTCTCACTTTGAACCTGTGATTCAAAGAATCTCAACCTGAGTCAGATGGCATTCATTGGGTGACAATGGGAGAGGCTACTGATCCCACCTGTCTCAGGAGGTAACTTGACATCAGCCAAAGTAGGAGGTATCATCCGTGGTTTCAACTGTATGTGTTCCTCAAAATCTCTGGTGTTCAAGGCGTCCTCTGATCCCCCCAAAATCGCAACAACAATTAGTGTTGAAGTGGAGAAACAAGAGAACATAAAAGAGGTGTTGATAAAAACCTTCGGGGCGATACTCCCTGCCCTCTGGGTTGCTTTTGTAGCACAACAGGCCAGGAGACTCAAGCAGACGCCATTTTGTGGGCTCACTGCCGGGTGCCATGGCCTATGTACACTTCCGACACCCAGATTTCTGGCGCCATCGGTTGTGTGCCAGAAATTGGCATGGAGCTGCATCATGTATGCAGGCCCTCTTTTGAATATGTTTTAAGCGCCATTTCCAGGCCCAGGACTGAAATCTCCAGGCCCACTAGCCTCTCCGTACCCCCTCACCCCACCACAACACCCTCTCCCCTCCAATCCTCCACCCCCGCCCTCCCCAGCCCCACCCCGGCCACGCGTATTTCACTCCAGTAGGGCTTATTACAGCTCCCCATTTGCAGGGAGCTGGCAGTTCAATCCCACTGGAGTGAAGGGGGTCATCGAGGCCGGAGAGTTTGTGGCGGGACGGGGGTCTTTCCTGGGAACTGCCACCCTGGCAATGCCAGCCTGGCACCCTGGCACTGCCCAAGGGGCAAACTTCCAATGCCCAGGGGGCACCTTGGCACTGCCCACCAGGCATTGGGCAGTGCCAAGTGGGCAGGGTCTGATGGGGCAGGGACTAATTGGGGGAGGGGGGGGAGGTGGGGACTCTGGGAGGAGATTGGTGGGGGTGGGGATGTCCCACTGTCAGCCTGAATCAATTTGGGCTGAGTGACGGTGGGGCGGGGGCAGCGATTGGGGCTGGCCGTTGGGATGGGGAGGTTTCAGCCCGCTGGGGTGGGGGGGGTGGGGCTGCGGGATGGGGGTAGTTGGGACTGCCAGTGGGGGTGGGAGAGTAAGGCTGCAGGGCATAGGGTGAGGGGGTCAGGGATGCCGGGGGCTGGTGGATTGGCCATGCTAAATTGCCTCTTAGTGTCAAGGGACTACCAGGATAAATACACGGGGTTACGGGTACAGGGCTTGGGTGGGATTGTGGTCGATGCAGACTCAGTGGGCCAAATGGCCTCCTTCTGCACTGTAAAGATTCTATGCTTCTATGAATTTAACTGTCTCACTTACCAAGGGAATCGTAGCAGGTGAGACAGGACCATGCAAAGGTTTGTTGACCGCGGGAGAAATTTTCCTGAACTGGGGTGAGCGCGGCTGGCAAATCCCATCTTCTGTCTCCAAGACACTGGCCAACACAGTTGGTGTCAATACCCAGTTGCTTTCTCTCATTGTGAAAATCAACGGAAGTGACCTAATAAGCCTCCAAACCTTTAGTAGATACTCAACCCCATCAAAAACGTTTGAGGAGCAGAGGAATATGGCATGACATGGGTTAAACAGCAATGTAAAAGTACATCATCAAATAAAAAGCACTAATAGCCACTTTGCACACCATCTTTGAGGCCTCACTGACAATAGATTCAATCCTAATCCCCTGATGTCCACTGATTTCTTGCAACAGTCAATCATTTCCGAATGAGACAAAAAAAATCAGAGCGCAAATTGCCGCGTTCCAAGCTTGAACTATCAGTTGAGTTTAATAGGACTCAGCAAGGGAGACAGCCAGGCATTATATAACTGTCTGCTGACCCTCTGAGCTAGACTAACAAACCCAATCATGAAGGTAAGATCCTGTGCTACAGTACCTTCCTTTTGGAACACTGAGTAGCAAAGATTGTCCTCACTTTGAGAGCTTCATTTCGGATTGTGTTTGAATGTAAGATCTGTAGCGTTGCAAAGACCACAAAGTGCGACCCGTCAGCATTTCATTGTCGCGAACCTGCGCTTGGTGACAGGCTTCAGTTCAGTTAAGCTTGATGGACGGCGACATAACTACAGGAATACTGAAATTAATGTCGGGGCTGAGTAGTTTGAACCTTATAGTCAGCTCAGCATTCAGTCTGGCAGCTATGCTTTTACTCTGCCACTTGTACGGTCCACAGCCTTAATAATAACCGTTGCTGGGACTGACTTTGATTTGCGGTTAGAGAAAGGTAACCCCTTAAATGAGGTTCAATTAATTGGGCTAATCATTGAAAAAAAAAGACATAACCTTCACTGGCAGAGTTTTTTTAAGTTTATTTATTAGTAAATAAATTAATTTACTAATTAGTTTAGTAAATTAAACTAATTTAATTTTGTTAGATTAAATTAATAAGTAGACCTTACATTAATACTGCAATGAAGTTACTGTGAAAACCCCCCAGTCGCCATACTCCTGTGCCTGTTCGGGTACACTGAGGGAGAATTTAGCACAGCCAATGCACCTAATCAGCATCTCTTTCGGATTGTGGAAGGCAGGCCGCCCAGAAGAAACTGACACAGGCACAAGGAGAACATGCAAACTCAACACAGACAGTGACCGAAGCCCGGAATCGAACCCAGGTCCCTGGCGCTGTGAGGCAGCAGTGCTAACCACTGTGCCACTGTGCTGCTCCCATCCCCTTAAATTAGGAACTAATTTCGTCACCTCAGGGGCCTCTCTGATCGTCACCCACCTGGTCAATTGCTTCGTAATGAGGAAACGCGTTGACCAATTTGTGCACAGCATGATCCCACAAACCGCCAGGGCATAAACGACCAGATAATCTGCTTTTAAGCGATGTTCATTGAGGGGAATACCAACAGTCCAGATGACAACAGAAAGCCAATATAAAATACTTTTGATGCTGGAAATCCGAAATAAAAACCAAAAATGCTGGAAAAACTCAGCCATTGGAATCGGAGCAGGCGAGGGGCGGACCATGGAAAAGTCCGTTCATCTCCGGCGGGATTTTATGGTTGCCGGATGAGCGAGGGAGGAAAATCCTTCCCAGCGGCTCTGGCAATGTGTGTGAGGCACAGTAAGAAGTCTTACAACACCAGGTTAAAGTCCAACAGGTTTATTTGGTAGCAAACGCCACTAGCTTTCAGAGCGCTGGCTGCCCCTCCATCAGGAAGGAGCAGCGCTCCAAAAGCTAGTGGCTTTTGCTACCAAATAAACCTATTGGACTTTAACCTGGCGTTGTGAGACTTCTTACTGTGTTTACCGCAGTCCAACGCCGGCATCTCCACATCAAAACGTGTGTGGGAAACAGAACGAACGATTCAGGGTGATGACTTAGATGGTCATCATGGAAAGATGATCAGCTGGAAACATTAACTCTGGGCGGAAGTTTCCTGCCCCGCTCATCGCCCAGATCCTCAGGCTTGCTGGAAGTCAATGAACTGTGGGCTAGACCACTGAACCTCCCATGGTGAGTGCAGCCACGATGGGGCCAGAAAATCCCAGCACGCAGGTTCTCTCTCCAAGATGCTACCAGGCTTGCCAAGAGTTTCCAGTTTTCTGCTCTTGTTGCTGGCAGAACTACCCCAACTCCATACCCTGTCCCATTCCTCTCGCCATCCAACCCCCCCGGCCCCTGGTCTTCAACAACAGGGCACCATAGCGGCTCAGTGGTTAGCACTGCTGCCTCACAGCATCAGGGACTGGGGTTCAATTCCAGTCTTGGGTCACTGTCTGTGCGGAGTTTGCACATTCTCCCAGTGTCTGAGTGGGTTTCCTCAGGTACTCCAAGATGTGCGGGGTTAGGTAGATTGGCTACGGTAAATGTCCGTTAATGTCTGGGTGATTCACAGAGTGAATATGTGGGTTACAGGGATAAGGCCTGTGTGGGATTGTTGTCAGTATAGGTTGGATGGGCCAATGGCCTCCTTCTGCACCGTAGGTTTCTATGATTCTATGAACTGCCTTGGGAGGACATATATCTAAATCAAAAGAACTCACCTCTGACCGTGCTGCATTCGCTCCATAATGTTCTGGGACTGCGGGTCTGGATTATGGACTCACCTCTCAGGGCTTGAGCTGACACTATTTTTACTTAGAGCCATACTGCTGAGTACAAGGTCAACATCTAAGAAGCGCACTTGTTAAATATTGCAGAATGTCAGTGAATAGTAATGCGCAAAGGTAAGCACGGTTAACCGGGCGGGGAGTGAAGGAGACTTTTGTTAATACCATCTTAAATAGGAACATACCTCCAAGGGCTAACTGCTGAGAATATTTTGCATTTATCTTCAGGTATGCCTCATGTCACTTGTTTGCTTAGTCTTTGATAACAAAAGATGCTCCCATTTAGGATTCTGCTGATGGACAACTGTTAGTTTTTCTTTCACTGAAAGATCAAACAAGATGTTCTCCAGCAATATACCACCCCGAGAGTTTAAACAATCTACTGTTCAGTCATTCAGGTACAAGACTGCCAACACGAAGGTTATACCGCAACATGCCCTGACCCCCTCCCACACCACCCACCCCCGCCACTATCCCCAAGCCCACCCCCTTGCCCTCACACGCTCACTGGCCTATATTGCCCCACCGTCCGGCAATGTCTCGATGTTGAAATTTTCACCCTTGCTGACATATCATTCCACGAAATTGCCTCTCTCTACTTTGTGCTCCTTCAATGCTGACTTCACGCACGGTCCAAGAAATAACCTCAACAAGGCCCATGAGGCTGACCTCTTGGACCATGAGCTCCTTGATTGAGATCATCATTGTTTGCCCAACCATTGAGTCTCGCCTGTAACTAGAGGAGTGTCAGCACTACAGACACTCCGGATTCCGACTTTGTACCTGGAGCACTCTTAGGAGAGAAATTGAGTTTGTAAATATAGGGAGTGTGGTGAAGTGACACCAGCTTCTGAGGAGATATTTCGCTCACCTTCACTGATTGTGCCTTCACCTGACTGGATGCTTGGATCTGAAATTCCCTCCCTAACTTTATCTATCTCCTTACTTCTCTTTCTCTCTCTCCTTCTTTAAGAATCTTCTCGAAACCTTCTTTCAGCAAAGCACAATATTACTCCTAAATCTCAATCAGGAGAACAATCAAGGTGACCAGTGCCCTTATAACTGGGGTCAATATATAACCACAATGGCTGTAAAATCCATAATCTACAGGATGTGCTGGGGTCATGCACCTAGATTACTTCAATGGTATCTTCTGGTCTTGAAATGTCCAGTATTGAAGAAAGTTCGATGGTGTTATTCATTCCATTTCTCTCTCCACAGGCGCTGCCAGATCGACTGAGTATTTCCCAATATCTTCTGTTCCCTCTTCAGATTTCCAGCATCCACAACATTTTGCTTTTCGTTGAATTTCCAATACTTCAATCCCCAGACAACAGGACCAACCGCTTTTCTTCAGGCAACCCAAAAGCAGCAGGGTGGCACAATGATTAGCACTGCTGCCTCACAGTGCCAGGGACCCAGGTTCGATTCCCAGCTCGGGTGGCTGTCTGTGTGGAGTTTGCACATTCTCCTCGCGTCTGCGTGCGTTTCCTTTGGGTGCTCAGGTTTCCTCCCACGTACCAAAAGAAGTGCTGGATTAGGTACATTGGCCTTGCTAAATTCTTCCTCGGTGTACCAGAGTGTGGCGACTGAGGGATTTTCACAGTAACTTCATTACAATGTTAATGTAAGCCTACTTGTGACACTAATAAATAAACTTGGAGGGGAATTGGGGCACACAGTCATAGGTGTTTAAGGAGTATACTGGGGACTGAGAACACAGCTTTGTGGGGCACCGGTGTTGACAATGATCGCGGAGGAGATGTTCTGGCCAAGCCTTACTGATTGTGCTCTGTGAGTTAGGAAGTTCAGGATCCAGTCACACAGGGAGTTGCCAAGACACAAGCCATGGAGTTTGGAGATGAGTTTCATGGGAATAAGGGTGTTGAACTGCTTGGCTTCCTAGGCCAATTCAGAACTAACTACATTCCTGACAGTCGGGGGTCACAAGTAGACCAGACCAGACTGGCAGATTTCCTTTCTGAAGCGACATTTGTGAATCAGATGGGCTTTTACAAAAATCGATGATAGTTTCTGCTGTGCAGAAGAAGGCCATTTGGCCCACTGAGTCTGCACTGATTCAGCTTCATACCCTGACTGATAATTCCCCCTTACTTCTGCCTGCTCCCTATCATCCTTAGTCCCCCTAACCTATACAACGTGGGACACCAAGGGGCAATTTAACATGGCCAATCTACATAACCCACACATCTTTGGAGTATGGGAGGAAACCGGAGCACCTGGAGGAAACCCACACATACATGGGGAGAATGTGCAACAGACAGTCACCCGAGGCCAGAATTGAACCCAGATCCCCTTGCACTATGAGGCAGCAATGCTAACTATTGTGTCATCATGCTGACCATTTAATGGTTTCATAGTTTCATGGGCTAGCTTTTATAATTCAAGATTTATTTCCACCAGCTGCCTTGGGTGGATTTTGAGGCAGTGCCCCAGACGATTAGCCCAGGCCTTTGTATTTCTAGTCCAGTGATGTCGCCGCTATTTCTGTAATAGGGAAATAATCATGGAACAAGAGGAGACCATGTTGTCCTTCTGTGGATTGGAATTTGAGTCTACCTGCTTAACCTCATGAGAAAAGAGCTGAAGAAAAACCCTGAGTACCTCAAAAGTAACAAAGGTCAACTCCCGAATATAAATTTAAGGTTATTTTTAGTGTCACAAGTAGGCTTACATTGACATTGCAATGAGGTTACTGTGAAAATCCCTTAATTCATTGTCCCTGTGCCATCATCACAGATACGCACCATAATCCCATTTTGATCTCCCCACACCCCCACCCCCACAATCCCCTTTACTGGCATTCATCTTTATCAAAATTAATTTTAAGCCTTGTGTTTGGCGAGGCTTCCAAGCCATTTCTCATAATGCATTCCAAATATTATTTCTTTTAGTCTGAGGTCATGTACCAACCGACTCAAGAACAGCTTCTTCCCTGCTGCTGTCAGACTTCTGAATGGACCTACCTCGCATTAATTTGACCTTGCTCTACACCCTAGCTATGACTGTAACACTACATTCTGCACTCTCTGCTTTCCTTCTCTATGAACGGTATGCTTTGTCTGTGTAGCGCACAATAAACAATACTTTTCACTGTATGCTATTACATGTGACAATAATAAAGCAAATCAAATCAAAAAGTTAAAAATCTCCTAGTATTAATCCTGAATTTATGCCTCTACAATACTCATTCACACACCAACAGAAGCGACATTTTATTGAAGTTTGTAAAACCTTTCATAATTTTGAGCACTTATTTGTGTGTGTGTGTAGAAATGCATGGTTCATTGTTATCCATTAGTTGGGAGAGGTCTTTGTGTTAAAATTGCTTTTCTCTTGAAACACTTCAGTTACTGTGATGTCCTTGTTTCCATGTTTACCACACCGTAAATATTGCAAAGCAAGGTTCACCCAGGGAAAATTAGACAGCTACAGCTCGATGTACGGGTGAGACAGATGAAAGTGTTTTTCCTGCCTTTGTAACAACAGGTTTATATGTCCTGTGTTTGTTGGCAAATTGATTACATTATGGTTTGTTTATAGTGGGCTAACACTTCTGCAGCTCAACAAGATTAAATTGCAATCTTGAACTCAATATTGTATGAGTTTCTGTTTAAGGCAAAGACAGATTTCCCCCAAAAGGCACAAACTTAATTAAATTGATGATTGCAGTTTCGCTTCTAATTGTGACAAAAATATATCTCTGCTCCTATGAGCTGTTTTATATACAATTATCTTTCTTCAGTTTTATTTTCTTTTAAATTAAATTCCTTTCCTTATCACCTTGCTGCCAACTAGAAGTGTTGACTCTTTCCAGGGTGTAGTGGAATGAGTGCCAACCAGTACTTAAGGCTAGGGGTCAGTTTGTAAGTGGGTTATGCCACTGTAGAATGGCAGCCATGATGTGGAGATGCTGGTGGTGGGCTGGAGTGGGCATAGTAAGAAGTCTCACAACAGCAAGTTAAAGTTCAACAGGTTTATTTGGAATCATGGGCTTTATCAGGAATTACCTGATGAAGGAGCAGTGCTCTGAAAGCTCGTGATTCCAAATAAACCTGTTGAACTTTAACCTGGTGTTGTGAAACTTCTTACTGTAGAACGGAACACAGCTGAGCCCAAACCTGGCGTGATGCAGATCCACATGTGGTGTGCCTCCAATGGGAAATTTGGCTTGTGACCTTGTGATTTTTCCTCCACCTTGGATGTACTGCTGAGACATTCTTAGGCTCTCGGTCAGACCACATTTGGAATAGTGTGAGCAATTTTGGTATCTATATGCTGACCCTGGAGAGGGTCCAGAGAAAGTTCATGGGGTCCAGAGAAGGTTCATGAGAATGATCCCGGAAATGAAAAGCTTGACGTTTGAAGACTCTGGACCTGCACTCAATGGAGTTTAAAGGGTGAGGAGGGGGATCTCATTGAAACTTACAGAACACTGAAAGGCGTGGATAGAGTGGACGTGGGGAAGATGCTTCCATTAGTAGGAGAGACTGGAATCTGAGGGCACAACCTCAGATTAAAGGGGCGACTCTTTAAAACCAAGGTGAAAAGAATTTCTTCAGCCAGAGGGTGGTGAATCTATGAAACTCATGGTCATATAAGGCTGAGTATATTTAAGAGTAATTTAAATATTGAGTATATTTAAGACAGGGATAGATAGGTTCTTAATTGGTAAGGGATTCAAAGGTTACAGGGAAAAGGTGGGAGAATGGGATTGAGAAGCTTAGCAGCCATGATTGAGTAGTGGAGCAGACTCGATGGGCCAAATGGCCTAATTTTGCTCTTATATCTTATAGTCTTATGGTATTATGGGTCAAATATGCGTTGGTTGGGATCAGCTAGCTTTGGACAGACCAGGGATAGAGTGATGAGTGGGCCTTTCAACAGGTTATTCAAGTTGCCACTGACAAGTGTCATTCTGTCCTCACTCAAAACCTTTCCACCCAGATCACTCAGCAGCAATCACAGATGAGACTTCCAGCAAATTGATCTCCTCCATGAGATACTAAGCACTGGGGGAAACAATCCCACTTCTCCCTGGAGACACGTCATGCACAAATTGAGGAAGGATGTGACATTGTGGAGAAAGGGTGCAGAAAAGATTGACAAGAAGAGTTCTGGGGATGAGAGGTTACAGTTACGTGGATTGTTTGGTGGAGCTGAGGCTGTTTTCCTTGGAAAAGAGATAGTTTACAGAGATTTGATAAAGGGGTCCAAAATTAAGAGTGATCTGGATTGAGTATAGACAGATGGTAGTTATACTACCATCTGTCTATACAGATGGTGGTAGTTATAGGACGGATGTCAGAGGTAGGTTCTTTACTCAGAGGGTAGTAAGGGCGTGGAATGCCCTGCCTGCAGCAATTGTGGACTCGCTAACTTTAAGGGCATTCAAATGGTCAGTGGATAGGCATATGGATAACATTGGAATAGTTTAGGTTAGAGGGTCATTAGATTGGTTCCACTGGTCAGTGCAACATCGAGGGCCGAAGGGCCTGTACTGTGCTGTAATGTTCTATGTTCTAGAAAGATTAGTCCCAACGGAGGAGTGGGTGGGCAGCATGGTGGCACAGTTGTTACACAGCCAGGGATTCGGGTTTGATTCCAGGCTTGTGTCACTGTCTGTGCGGAGAATGCGTGTTTGTCCCGTGTCTGCGTGGGTTTCCTCCCAGTGCTCCAGCTTCCTCCCACAGTCGAATGATGTGCAGGGCAGGTGGATTGGCCATGCAAAATTGCCCTTTAGTGTCAGGGGGACTGTGCGGAGTTTGCACTTTCTCCCTGTGTCTGCATAGGTTTCCTCCGGGTGCTCCGGTTTCCTCCCACATTCTGAAAGACGCGCTGGTTAGGTGCATTGACCCAAACAGGCGCCAGACTGTGGCGACTAGGGGAATTTCATAGTAACTTCATTGCAGTTGTTAATGTAATCCTTATTTGTGACTAATAAATAAACGTTACTTTACTTTACTAGGGTAAATGCATGGGGTTATGGGGAAATGGACCCGAGTGGGATTGTCCGCTGGTGTAGGCTCGATGGGCCGAATGGCCTCCTTGTGCGCTATAGGATTCTATTCTAGGAAGGACTGAAAACCAGACTACATTGATGTCAGATAATTGGCAAAAGAACCATTGGTGACATGTGGAGAGATTTTCTTTGAGTAAGTGAGTGGCTAAGAGCTGAATGCAGTGAGAGTGTAGTGGAGGCAGGTTCAATCATGGCTTTCCAAGGGGAATTAAATAAGCAACTGAGGAGAAAAGATTGTAGGGTGAAAAGGCAGGGGATTAGACGGTAATTCACTCATGTGAATTGATGGTGAATTAATGGGCCAAATAGCCTTCTTTTGTGCTGTGACGTTCGAAGATGCTTTGATTCGATTATGCAGCTGTGCAAAGTCAGCCCTCAATTTTCTCTCTATCTGCCTAACTAATGAAATAAGTTGTGGCCTGGCACAATTTTGATCCCGATTGTGTATTACTGCTTCTTCATTGGGACGTTCAATCGCATGTTTCTGAAATAATACAGTAATTATACTTAAAAAGTACTTCATTGGCTGAAAGCGCCTTAGGATGTACTGAGGTTGTGAAAGGCACTATATAAATATAAGTTTTGATTGGGTGGCATGGTGGCACAGTGGTTAGAGCTGCTGCCCCACAGCGCCAGGATCCCAGGTTCAATTCCTGCCTCGGGACATTGTCTGTGTGGAGTCTGCACATTCTCCCTGTGTCTGTATGGGTTTTCTCCGGGTGCTCCGTTTCCTCCCACAGTCCAAAGATGTGCAGATTAGTTTGATTGGTCATGCTAAATTGACCCTAGTATCAGGGGGACTGGCTAGGGTAAATACATGGAGTCACGGAGGAATATAGCCTTGGTGGAATTGTGGTCGGTACAGACTCAATGGGCCAAAAGGCTTCCTTCTGTACTGTAGGGATTCTATAATTTTGTTTTGTTCTCCATAATCCCAACTATATCATATGTTTACATGGGTGATTAATTTGTCTACATAACTGGGAATGCGGTGCACATAAACAGGATTAATGGACAACTTTCCTCATCTCCCTCTGTTTCTGTCCCTTCCCTTCTATCCTGCTGGTTAATCCATGTTATGTGAAGCAAGGGATTCTTGACCAGCTAAGAAAGACTGCATTCTATCTGTGAATCTTAAGAGGACAAGGGATTAGTAAAGAGTTAAATGATTATTCAGCAAGCTAACACAACAGCTTACACATATGTGAATGTACGGTGTGGAGTTGCCAGTGTTGGACAGGGATAGGCACAGTAAGTCGTCTCACAACACCAGGTTAAAGTTCAACAGGTTTATTTGACAGCACAAGCTTTCGGAGCTCTGCCCCTTCATCAGGTAAGTGAAGTGTTTGGTTCACAAACAGGGCATATATGGACATAAACTCAATTACAAGATAAGGGTTGGAATATGAGTCTTAATCTGTAATTAAGTCTTTATAGGTGCAGATAATGTGAGTGGAGAGAGGGTTAAGCACAGGTTAAAGAGATGTGTATTGTCTCCAGCCAGACAGTTCGTGTGATTTTGCAAACCCAGGCAAGTCATGGGGGTTGCAGATAGTGTGACATGAACCCAAGTTTTCTGATTCCCTGACTGCATAGGACTGCAGTCAGTGAATCAAAACAAGTAATTATAATTTTAAAATATATCTGCTGATATTTTAAATGTATTCTTCATTTTAGTCAAGCAAAGATACCGAAAGGTATGGCAGGAAATGTCATTGGTTTAAAGCCATAGGTTTGGGAACCAGTTAGTCAGCAACAGTTTTATCAGGAGGATTCCTACGAGGGTATGTGTACTGCAACATTTATGAATAGATGCATTCACTGTCCAGACACAAGGATAGATATGCCCCTAGATGCAGAAACACATGTCTATTCAAACTGGCAGTGAGTTGGTGGGACCGCCCATTTTGACCTTGTGCTAACATCTGCCGTTACCAGGCAACAGGGATGTTTAGTTTAATTTATTTTCTTTATTTATTAGTGTAGGCTTACATTAACATTGCAATGAAGTTCCTGCAAAACTGCCCATGTCACCACACTCTGGCACCTATTTGGGTACGCTGAGGGAGAAATTGGCATGGACAATGCACTTAACCAGCGCTTCTGTCGGACTGCGGGAGGAAACCGGAGCACCCGGAGAAAACCCACTCATACACGGGGAGAAGGTGCAGACTCCACACAGACAGTGACCCAAGCCAGGAATTGAACCTGTGTTCCTGATGCTGTGAGGCTGCAGTGCTAACTAATGTAATTCTTTGGGCGGCATGGTGGCACAGTGGTTAGCGTTGCTGCCTCACAGCACCAGGGATTCTGGTTGGATTCCCGGCTTGGGTCACTGTCTTTTAGGATTTGCACGTTCTCCCCATGTCTGTGTAGGTTTCCTCAGGGTGCTCCAGTTTCTTCCCACAGTCCAAAAGATGTTCTGGTTAGGTGCATTGGCCATGTTAAGTTCTCCCTCAGTGTTACCCGAACAGGCGCCGGAGTGTGGCAACTGGGCGAATTTCACAGTAACTTAATTGCAGTGTTAATGCAAGCTTAGTTGTGGCTAATAAATAAACTTTAGTTAGAGCCAAGAAGGGAAATGACACTTGGACTAATTGGGGGAATAAGAAATCATCATTCTATTAAATATCATACGGTTGGCCAAGGTACCTGACAGAGATTTGTATTGATGTATCACTGTTGAATGAAATTGATTTTAAGCAAATGAAAGGCAGAATTATTGATTAGGAAAAATTATAATTGATTTGTATTTGACTGTGTACTTCAGATCTTTTAGAGTGGTTCAGTAGCTTTATTTCCTGCGCTGCTTAACCTTTGGAAATCTCCAATCGGCTGTACATTTATTTTGCTTTGTCCTTATGTTGTATATTAAATAAATTTTGTTATGTCTTTGCACTTGTGAGATATTTCCTTTGCGAGTTTTGAACTGTCTAATTTAAGACACCTTTAAATTTCCCCACAACACAGCGCCCAGTAGCTCCTTCACAAATTAAAAAATTTCATTACTGAGCTTCTGATCTCATCCAATCAAGAAGAAAAGCTGCACTGTTCCCAAGCAGCTCAGCTGAAAAATAATGCCGGTCTGTTTTAATCCATTGCTCAGATACCAGACGCAGAATACTCTTGGCATTTTTATCAATGGGCTGTTCCTTGAAAAATACCAGTCTCTGCTGGAACAGACACTAATATCCTCTGATAAACAGCACATCTCAGCAAAGATCTACACATTAATTATGGATGGGTACAATTTCAATCTATAAATATTTGGGTAGTCCACTTAACATCCTTGGAATATTTACAGTCATTCAACAAAGGTGCGAGAACCAACATATATTTGATTGCAGAAATCATTCGGCAGGTATACCCTCCAGTTTCTTCTCAGTAAATAGTACAAAATGCATGAGGAATTAATTGGTGCTTCACCAAGTGTTCCTTACGCTGTAAACGTAATTCTCTCCGAGACTTTCATTTCCAAGTACTGAAGCAACAAGCAAAGGTAAAAAAAATGAAAACAATATCCCCAGTGGATTAGTGCATGTATGCATCATCTAGCAGAGTAATAAGCCAATACTGGGACTTGGGCTCACTGCCCCTAAGTAGGAAGTAGAACTGAACCACAGCCAGGGGATGTTATTACCAATCATTACATTAGCTCATTACCCAAACTGAAAAGTGTAGTGGGCGATTCTCCCAGTTGGCTGAACTGCAAAAGTGGCACAGTGGGTAGGGAGGCTCAAGCGGAGGCCATTTAGCTGGCTCCCCGCTGGGAGGCCTATGTGATTCTCCGGGGGGCTGGACTTCCGGTGCTGACAGCTCTGTGCCAGAAATCGGCGTGGAGCTGTATAAGTTATGTCAAGTAGAATTAGCCTGTGATTAGCAGGCTCGAGACCCACTAATCATATGCGAATGCAGCTCGCGACTTCTCCGGCCCCATCAGGAGTATTCCATTCCAGCTGGGTTTGCAATAGTTCCCCACTTAGGGGGAGCTGGTGGGCCAACCCCGCTGGAGTGAAGGGGGGTGGGGGGGGCATCGACTCCCAGGAGGTTGGGGGTGAGTGGTGGATGCTCCTTGGGCATTGCTAGCTTGGCAGTACCAGCCTGACACCATCCACTGCCCAGTGGGAAAATTGGCAGTGCCAAGGAGGTGGACCTAGAGAGGGAAGGGCCTAATGACGCAGGATCTCTGGCGGGGGTGGTGGTAGTCAGGTGAGGGGTACCGCTGCTACTTTGCATTCAGCAGTGACAGAGAGAGGGGCCAGCGATCGGGGCTGGACACTGAGGTGGGGGAGGGGAGGGGGGGGGCTCATCCTGCAGGGGATTGGATGGGGAGATAGGGTTGCTGGTGGACCTGGGGTCAGGGATGCCTACATTGGGCGGGAGAGGAGATTGGGATAGCAGGGGGATTCGAGGCTGGCCTAGAAACGTACGGGGGGGGCTAACGATGAGGGGATGGGGGAGTCGAGGGGTAGCAATGCGGGGTCAATGGGGGCTGGCCAGAAATCGGAAGACTATCAATGTGGGCCATTGTGCATGCGCTGATCGCTGCGCTGACTGATTGTGCAGTGGCCCGCTCAGCACTACTCCCATGGCCTCCCCAGCGGGAGTAGGCCCTGCCCACTGATTTTTCGTGAGATTCACGCTCATGCACTCTGCAGTGGGCAGAGTGTGGAAGATTCATTTTGAATATCCCGCAGAGAAAATCCAACGGGGTTTCCTACAGTTTTTACATGAGCTCGACACTTAGAATTTTTGGGGGAGAATCCCACCCATATTCTTTTATTTGTTCATGGAATGTGGGAATCTGGAAAGATCAGCATTTTGTGTGCATCCATAACTGCCTTTGAGAAGGTGGTGGTGAACCGCCTGTTGTGGTGCAGGTACACCCATTGTGCTGTTTGGGTTGGTTTATGGTTTATTGAATTGTTTTGATTTATTATTGTCACACGAATTGGTGAATCTACAGATCTACAGTGAAAAAGGATTGTTTCTTGCATGTTATACAGACAAAACATGCCATGCATGGAGTAAATAGGGAAGAAGGAAAGGCTAGGGTGCAGAATATGGTATGATGACCAAATTGAGTTTGTACACTAAGGATAAGCAATGGGGTGGCATGGTGGCACAGTGGTTAGCACTGCTGTTTCACAGCCCCAGGGCCCTGGGTTCGATTCTCGGCTCGGGTCACTGTCTGTGTGGAGTTTGCACATTCTCCTCGTGTCTGTGGGGGTTTCCTCCGGGTACTCTGGTTTCCTCCCACAGTCCAAAGATGCGTAGGTTAGGTTGATTGGCCATGCTAAGAAATTGCCCCTTAGTGTCCAGGGTAGCTGAGGTTAGAGGGATTAGTGGGTATAGTATATAGGGATATGGGCATAGGGCCTGGGTGGATTATGTTGGGTGCAGACTCAATGGGCTGAAGGGCTTCTTTCTGCACTGTAGGGTCCTATGATCTATGATCTAATTACGTGAGATGTTGAAAGGCAGGTTGTAGATAAGAACTCTGATGTAACATGTTTTTAAGAGATATCAGCATGATATCACTGGAAGGGAAATGTGTCATGTAATCATAGAGTCAAAGGCCAGAATTTTACCAACGTGCCCACCCCAATTTGGGGGCAGGCAAGACTCGGAGAATGGCATTTTCTGTTGGCCTCGGGTGGGATCGTACAAATCTCAGGCGGATGTGCTGGTGAAATTCCATCCATAGAGTCATAAAGGTTTACAACATGGAAACAGGCCTTTTGGCCCAACTTATCCATGCGGCCCAGTTTTTAACACTAAGCTAGTCCCAATTTCCCGCATTTGGCCCATACCCCTCTACACCCATCTTACCCACGTAACTGTCTAAGTGCTTTTTAAAAGGCAAAATTGTACCCTCTCCTACTACTGCCTCTGGCAGCTCGTTTCAGACAGTCATTACCCTCTGCGTGAAATAATTGCCCCTCTGGACCCTTTTGTATCTCTCCCCTCTCACCTTTAACCTATGCTCTCTAGTTTTAGTCTCCCCTGCCTTTGGGAAAGGATATTGACTATCTAGCTGACCTATGTCCCTCATTATTTTATAGCCCTCTATAAGATTACCCCTCAGCCTTCTACGCTCCAGGAAAAAAAGATCGCCTGTCCAGCCTCTCCTTGTAGCTCAAACCATGAAGTTCCGGTAGCATCTTAGCAAATTTTTTCCGCACTCTTTCTAGTTGAATAATAATAGTCAATCGAGTCACAGTTTCACTTTTGCTTTGAGCAAAGCACACACATGCAGCTCTGCTAACTCGAAGCTGTACACCTATATCTATCTGTTCTCAACTGCATCGTCTTAATAAATGAACACACAATCTGTTTACCCAATCCCTTATGAGCAATTAGTGCCTTGTGCCTTGCACAGTATATTAAGCCATGGCATTTAATAATGATAATGCAAAGTGATGGTGATTAGAATTGACTACATGGCATGAAAAGGCCCTTGATGTTTTGGTCAGAGTTGAAGCAATGAGAAATGTTGTGAACGTAGCATGGTAATTGTGAAGAAAAGCTTTGAAGTTTCAAGATTGAGCCCGTACCGAAGCAAAGAGCTGGTAAACGGACAAATCCCTCATGGTGAGATTGCAGCAGATAGTCTGTCAGTTTCTTGGGTGGGACAGCGCATCAACCCGCACCAAGTTAACTCTGTTTAAAAAGGCAAGTGAGCCGGATTTTTCGTGAACAAGGAAGGGTCAGCAAAAAAAAGTATGAAAAATCAGATTAGAGAAAATTGTGCTTACAATGGACAGTTCCAGAAGTTGCTGAACCAAAAATTGAATAAGAAGCAATGAGATTATTACTCCCTGGTGCATTCCTGCCACAACTCACCTTCTCGGGCAGGGCTTCAGAAAAACATGCGAAAGCAGCTACAGCAATGGATACTGCAGAAGAAGGAATTTCGAAGGGATATCATCAGAATATCCAGAGGATTCACCAGTTTGAATTTGGAAGCAGCTGACCTACTATCCAAATTCAACATTTTTAAAGTGTACAGATCTATGGATCCTTGATTCGGGAATGTGTGAACCAAAGCAGTGAGCCAGAGAAATTCGCCTCACAATTGGGAATGACGGTGTATGCAGTTTGAGCATGTCTGAATGAACAGGAGAACGCCTAAAGGATCCCCAAAAGATATGGACTACATTGGAAGGACATTTCAGGTTAAACTTGTGCATTCATAGGCTAGAGTTCATACAATCTCAGAATCCTACAGTGCAGAAGGAGGCCATTCAGCCCATCGAGTCCATACCGATCACAATCCTACCCAGGCCTTATCCGCACAACTCCATGCATTTACCCCATCTAGCCCTCCTGACACTAAGAGGCAACTTAGAATGGCCAATCTACCTAACCTGCACATCTTTTGGACTGTGGGAAGAAACTGGATCACCTGGAGGACGCCCACACAGGCATGAGGAGAACATCCAAACTCCACACAGACAGTGACCCAAGCCGGGAATCAAACCCGAGTCAATGGTACTGTGAGGCAGCAGTGCTAAGTTACTCAAAGTTACTTGTGATGACTGTGGTATATTGCTGGTCAATAACGAATATTGAGCAACTTTCTTAAGGGAGATTGGGCAGTATGAAGACATCAGTGTTTTCCATGAGACTGATGATTAGAGAAATGTGCTCACCACTCTTCATCTCATCATGCACATCAATGGCTTTTTCTGGTTTGCCAACCAAATAGCATTTCAAAAACATTCAACAGAATCCATAGACCACTTCACAAGCAACTACAGAGGAAAGACTATGCACTGTGATTTTTCAAATGCAGCACTAGCAGACAGAATTGTTGAACTAATGGATCACATTCACTCCCTTGGAAGCATTCCAGAAAGATCCACTAGATTAGCCCAAAATGTATGGCTTCCAAGAGCTACACAACGATGGACGCAAGTCAACAAAGTTTACAAGTCCTAAGTACAACCACAATTATTGGCACAATTATCACACACCCCAACCTGGCAAGACATGTCAAAACTGTGGACTTCTATACATCAAGGATATGCCACGTTTTTCACCAACTTTGGAGGGCTCATGGCAGAAATGACTATTGGCTGCTGTCGTATACTCTAACAAACGCTGATGCAGCAACAAAAAACTATGCAGTAAGCAATGAGATCACATACACTGGGTGTCTTCAAGCAATAAGAATGACCATCCTGTGTCCTGTTGGAAGCAAATGCATGAGTTGGTTGGCAAACCAGAAAAAGCCAATGATGTGCATGATGAGACGAAGGGTGGTGAGCACATTTCTCAAACCATCAGTCTCATGGAAAACACTGATGTCATCATACTGCCCAATCTCCCTTAAGAAAGTTGCTCCATATTCGTTATTGGCCAGAAATATACTACAGTCATCACAAGTAACTTTAATCAACATGAAGATTGGGCAAATCGTGGTGGCCCAGTGGTTAGCACCTCTACCTCAGACCCAGGTTCAATTCCTCGCTTGGATCACTGTCTGAGCAGAGTTTGCACATTCTCTCTGTGTCTGCGAGGGTTCCCTCCGGATGCTCCAGTTTCCTCCCACTGTCCAAAAAATATGCTGGTTAGATGCATTGGCCTTGCTAAGTGTGGTGACTAGGGAATTTTCAAAATAACTTAATTGCAGTATTAATGTCAGCCTACTTGTAACATTAGTTAACAATGTCTAATAAATTTATCTGTTTCTGTATTTCTTTGAAGTGTAATTTCTACCCATTTATCTATTTCCTGTTTTGGTTAACTCCTCCTGTCGTTTTTTTTGTATACCCTAGTTGACTCTGCTTTCAGCACTTTTTTCCCCACCCTCCTCCAACTGCTGTTGCTGTTCAGTTTCCATCTTCTTTATATCTTCCTTTTACTTCATTAAGTTCAAAAGGTCTTGTTTGTAGTTTATTGGTCTCTTGTAATCTGCAGCTTCCCCTACCTATCAGGCCTATAACTTTCTTTCCAGGGTTCAGACCACTGTTTGATTTACTTTCCCTCAGATATCAAGGCCAATCCATCATTGTCTCTGGTAGGTGCCGTTACCTGTAGTATCTTGTAGCTTTGCCTCCAGGTATTAATGTCCCTTTGATTTTACAATCTGCCCGGTTCTTCTTGTCATATATAGCCATTTTTTATTAACTGCCTCATCCCTATTTGCTGGGAGGTTTTTCATTTTGTTTCTTCCTTCTGAAATTTGACATCTTTCAGATTTTGAAATTCAGCCTCATCTTTCATTAATATCTTTTTTAAAAATTCATTTGTGGGTTGTAGGCATCGTTGGCGAGGATAGAATTTATTGCCCATCCCAAACTGTCCTTGAGAAGGTAGTGATAAGCTGCCTTCTTAAATCACAAGAACACGAGAAATAGGAGGACAAGTAGACTCTTTGAGATGCTTCGCCATTCAGTGCAATCATGGCCGATCTTAGGCTTCAACTCCCCCTGCCTGTTCCCCACACCCCTTTCTTCCTAAGGCACCAAAGAGTCCGCTGTCCCAGCCTTAAATGCATTCAACGATGGAGCATTCACAAAGAACAAAGAAAAGTACAGCACAGAAACAGGCCCTTCGGCCCTCCAAGCCAGTGTCAATCAGGATGCCTGCCTAAACTAAAACTTGTATGCACTTATGGAGTCGGTACCCTCCATTCCCATACCATTCACATATTCGTCTAGTTGCCCCTTAAATGCCACTATCACACCACCTCCTTCCAACTCCCCGGGCAGCGCATTCCACACATTGACCACCATCTATGTAAAAAGAATTGCCTCGCACGTCTCCTCTAAACTTTTCCCCACGCACCTTAAACCTATGCCCCCCTCGTACTTGACTTTTCCATCCTAGGAAACAGCATCTGACTATCCACTCTGTCCATGCCGCTCCTAATCTTCTAAACCTCCATCACAACCCTCTGGGGTACAGAATTCCAAAGATCCACAATCTTTTGAGTGAAGAAATCTCCCTTCATCACAGTCGCACAGTGATTAGCACTGCTGTGTCACAGTGCCAGGGGCACGGGTTCAATTCCCGGGTTGGGTCATTGTCTGTGTGGAGTTTGTGCATTCTCCCCATGTCTGCATGGGTTCTCCAGGTCCGGGTGCTCCAGTTTCCTCCTAAAAGACACGCTGGTCAGGTGCATTGGCTGTGCTAAATTCTCCCTCAGTGTACCCAGACAGGCGCCAGAGTGTGGCAATTAGGGGATTTCACAGTGACTTCATTGCAGTATTAATATAAGCATACTTGTGACACTAATAAATAAATAATTGGCCCCTTATCCTGTGCCCCATGTTTTAGACCTCCCAACCAACAGAAACAATCTCTCAGCATTGACTCGATCAAATCCCTTCAGAATCTTGTAGGTGTCAATAAGATCACCTCTCATTCTTCAAAACTCAGTAGCTGCCTACTCATCTATGTCATTAATATAGATTGTAAATTGTTGTGGTCCCAACAATTACCCTAGTGGTGCTCCACTATTCATCACCTGTCAACTTGAAAAAGGCCCACTCTCTGCTTCCTATCTCCTAACCAATCCTCTAACCGTGCTAATATATTATCTCCAATTTCATGCACACTTATCTTCCCAATTAACCACTTTAGTGGCACCTTATGGAAAGTCCTTCGGCAATGTAAGTATACTACATCTACTGGCTCTCCTTTATCTACCATGCTAGTTACATACTCAAATATTTGTTGAACAAGATATGCTTTTAGTAAAACCATATTAACTTGATTTAATTATACTTTGTTTTTCCTCATGCAATGTTGACGATTTCTTTAGTAATAAATTCCAGTATTTTCTCAATAACTAATGAAGACTAACTGACCTGTAATTCACTTATTTTCCTCTCCCTCCTTTCCTGAAAGGCAGTATGACAGTTGCCAACTTCCAATGTGATGGGAACCATTTCTGAATCCAATGAATTCTGGGAATCACAGCCAGCGCATCCACCAACCCTAAAGTGTAGGGCATCAGGATTCTGCACATTCTTCCCGTGTCTGCATGGGTTTCCTCTGGTTTCCTCCCACAGTCCGAAAGACGTGCTAGTTAGGTGGATTGACCATGCTAAATTGCCCCTGAGTGTCAGGTGGATTAGCTGGGTAAATACATGGAGTTATTGGGCTAGGACCTGGGTGGGATTGTGGTCGATGCAGACTCGATGAGCTGAATCCCCTCCTTCAAATAGAATTTGAACCATGGACAACAATGAGCTGCACTTGTAACAAATCACTGTACACCGTAAAACTCGGTACCCCCATTAGGCAACCCTTGTGTTCAGAAGCTGAAGACTGTTCAGCCTCTCCTGCTTTTTTGGGAAAACTGAACATTGTAGCCTAATGAGTCACTTTGGGACTATTTTTTAAGGCTTGATACTGATTTTGTTTAAAATAAGGCCAGAGCAAATGATTTTAGCACAAAGAAAATACAACAGCCCACCCAAATAAAATTATGTGAAGAGCGATTATAGGAGCTCTTGCAAAACCTGGCAATGCACAAAAACAGTTGTGTTTTGAAGCTACTCTGAACAGCTGGTGTATTTATAGGTCAAACTGTAGAACGTACTCTGCAGAATAATAGTCAGATAGCATTGTTTTATATTGTGGTAAATGATTTCATTATACTTGTTAAGTTACAGCAGTTTGATTCTGTACAGGCTGTATAAAGATCTGGCTTTGTTTGTTTAGTTTTCTTAATGGGATCTCTAATACCAATAATGGAGCTTTTGTCATTCAGCGATACTATTAGGTTGAATAGTGTTTTTATTACAACATGGCCTTCTTCCATTATCCACAGAGGTGAGGTTATGTAAAAGCTTAATTTTGCATTAAACGAGACCATCTTAAACAAGGTTTGTAGTTTTGAGGGACAGGACATTTTATTGATAAGCCTTGACCTGTTTGTAAAATAATTTTAGGTGGTACTCAATTATTTTGGAAGGAAAATGGGAATGCAAATGAGACCACATGTTTGCAGAATTACTGGTTTCTTCTCTGTGTAGCTATGTATGAGGTGGAACATTTAATTCTGAATAATTGCCTTGTGCTGTACAAATTACAACCATTTTCAGTAATACAAACCCTTGCTGTTTAGTACAGTTTACTGTTTGTTTTAACAGCCGTGCTATAGAATACCTGTATGTAATTAGTGCACTGAAACAAACAAAACAAAATTGGTTCATCTAGGCTTTGTTAATGGTGTATAATTAAGCTGTTGCCTGTGCTCCTGTTGTTGAAAGCTACTTTGTTTTCACTGTAAATAAAACGTTAACTGTCAATAAAAAAAGATGCTACTGGTGCTGTAGAGAGTGTAGCCAAAACCAGTAGTAAACGTTCAAAAACGATAGACATAGGACAGATGTCAGAGGTAGGTTCTTTACTGAGAGAGTAGTAAGGGTGTGGAATGCTCTGCCTGCAATAGTAGTGGACTCACCAACATTAAGAGCATTTAAATGGTCATTGGATAAACATGTGGATGATATTGGATTAGTGTAGGTTAGATGGGCTTTAGATTGGTTTCACAGGTCAGCGCAACATCAAGGACCAAAGGGCCTGTACTGCACTGTAATATTCTATGTTCTATGTTCTGCACTGTAGGGATTCTATGATTCTGTGTCTCCAACATGTTGGGGTAAATTTTCTGGTCCCACCCGCCAGGGGAATCTTCTCGAGCAGGATGAAAAATTTGACAGATCATTTAAAGATCTGTTGACACTTCTGGCTAGTAGGGGTAGTGGTTTGGAATGCTTAGAATTTCAAGTTGTTTTATGTGTCACAAGTAGGCTTACATTAACACTGCAATGAAGTTTCCGTGAAAATTCTCTTGCCGCCACATTCTGGCGCTTGTTCGGGTATACTGAGAGGGAATTCAGCATGGCCAATGCACCCCTAACCAGCACATCTTTCGGATTTGTGGGTGGAAACTGGAGCGCCCGGAGGAAACCCACACAGACATGGGGAGAATGTGCAGACTCCACGCACCCAGTGATCCAAGGCTGGAATTGAAGCTGGGTCCCTGGCACAATGAGGCAGCGGTGTTACCCAGTGCCACCATGCTGAGTGTTATCAAGTTGACTGGATTGTGTAGATGGTACACGTGATAGCCACAGTGTGCCGATGGTGGAGAGAGTGCATGCTTTTTAAGGGTGATGGATGCAGAGCTAATTAATTGGACTGCTTTCTCTTGGATGGTTCTGGGACTAATTTTTTTTTTCTCTGTCTTTGTCTGTAACTGATAATTTGCTACCTATCCTTTCCGCATGACAGGATTTCCCCACTGGTAGAATTATGAGTTAGCTTTAAGTCCTATTGGCCCTCATTCACTGACTTGTCACTTTTCATTTACATGTGCAGATCGTTCGACATAGAATTTGCAGATTACTGGGTAATTGCCATTTCCCATATTTGCATCACTGCACAAACAAAAATTCTCACTCACCCAGTCTCCTTTTTCCTGCAATGTGATCTCTGACAGTCATCAAGACCCTGCATTAAAGAAGCACTTTTGGCTCCTCAGGATATCCTAAGGCACTTCTAGAGTCAATGAATGATTCATAGAATCCCTACAGTGTGGAAGGAGGCCATTCAGCCCATCGGGTCTGCACCGACCACGAGCCCACCCAGGCCCTATTCCCGTAGCACCAAGTACTAACCCTGCTAATCCCCTGACACTAGGGGGCAATTTAGCATGGCCAATCAATCTAACCAACACAGCTTTGGACTGTGGGAGGAAACTGGAGCACCCAAAAGAAATCCACGCAGACACGGAGAGAATGTGCAAATTCCGCACAGACAGAGGCCAGCATTGAACCCGGGTCCCTGGCACTGTGAGGCAGCAGCGGTAAGCACTGTGCCACCCCCACTGTGCCACCGTGCAGCCCCGATTCTTTTTGTTGGAGTGTGCTCGCAGCTGTTATGTCCACAAGTTAATGTCCACAAGTTAAAACAGAAGTCTGAATATTTTCATAGGCGTGGCCCAATTAACCATCCTGAGGAATGTTTCTTTACTCACCATTACTGCACACCACAACTGCCAGATGTTCCTGATAATAGGAGTCGGCGTAAAGTAGCATGCTGGGAGTGTGCGTAGTCCGAAAACTGAACTCGATGTTCTCCCGCGACAGCGTCATGTCGGAGTAGATGGCGGACAGGTGGGTGCTGACATTCTTGCCAATCCCATGAGATTCGTGGAAGTTATATGTCAAAGATGTCCCGGCTTCCAGGATGGCAGAAACCTCTGAAATTAACAAGAGGAAGCGCCGTCAGCAAGGGTTTGATATAAAATAATCAGTCACAGATCCAGCAGACTAGAAGGCCATTCAGCCCATTGATACCATGCCAACTCTTTGAAGGATCTATCCAGTTAGGGGAGGTGATGGCCGATTGGCATTACCGTTAGACCATCAATCCAGAAATTCAGCTAATATCCTGGGGAATTGGGTCACTGCCACAGCAGATAGTGGTATTTGAATTCAATTAAAAAATCTGGAATTAAGAATCTACCGATGACCATAAAACCATTGTCGATTGTCGGAAAAACCCATCTGATTCACAAATGTCCTTTAGAGAAGGAAATCTGCCATCCTTACCCGGTCTGGCCCACATGTGACTCCAGAGCCACAGCAACGTGGTTCACTCTCAACTTGGCCTCTGAACAACAGCAACTAGGGATGGACAATGGTGGGCAACTCCAGGGACCTGGGTCACCGTCTGTGTCTGCATCGGGCTGGGACCTGAGTGATCCTAAGGTGACTCTGCCACCCAATTAGTAGCTTGGAGGCGGGATGGGGGAGGGAGGTGTAAGGGATTGGGAATTGTCAGCCATTGCTGTGGCTGCCATCTGAGCAACGTCTCAAAAAAGGAAGAGGACCCCCAATTTCCAAAGTGTTCAGAGGCAGAGGAGGAACTGGCACCCAGGATAAAATCGGGAAAGGTTGGTTATTTAAATTTCACTGCTGGTCAATATTTCTTCACCCAAGCTTGCACTTTCTATTTCATTGGATAAAACTTTTCCAGTGGTTAGCACTGCTGCCTCACAATGCCAGGGACCGGGGTCACTGTCTGTGTGGCATTCGCACGTTCTCCCTGTGGGTTTCCTCTGGGTGATCTGGTTTCCTCCCACAATCCGAAAGACGTACTGGTTAGGTGGACTGGCCATGCTAACTCGCCCCTTAACGTACCATGATGTGTAGGTCAGGGGGATTAGTGGGGCAAATGTGTGGGGTTACAGGAATAGGACCTGGGTAAGATGCTCTGTCAGAGAGTCAATGCAGGCTCAATGTGTTGAATGGCCTCCTTCTGCAATAGGAATTCTATGATTATGAAGTTAGACTAGACCCTAAATATATATTTTTATTCTGGCATTAGTGTGCGGATAAGGTGGTTCACTTGAGGTGTGATTCTATTGACACACTAGGTTTTTACCAAAACAAACTTTATTTTAACAATATAGTTTAAGTAAAATGAACGAATGAGCTTAACCTTTACCAGCTGAAATACTTGAACATGACAAGGTCCAATTCTTAATTGTTAACCTATCTCCATTAGTTCCATTTTACACAATATTCCTCATAGATTTAAATTCTCTTCAAAACCAATTAGCAAACAACACAGGCTTGCATGCTTTTATTTGTTAACAATCCTAGAGCCTTTGAAAATCTCTTAATAAAGAGATAGAGACAGCTATCTTCTGACACTCTAACAGCAGCCTCCAAAGAGAGAGAGAGAAAAAAAACACCACTGGCTTCTTTCGGGATCAAGCAGGAATCTGAAGTGCATTCAGCTCCTCCCTTTCACATAATCTCTTGTTAATAAATCTAATCAAACCCCACACTGAAACCCCAGGGGTAAACATCAAAAATCAACAAAAATGCATTTGCTTCAATTAAAGCAACGACTCCATTGTCTAGGATCAATTATTCTCAGCATGGAGCTGCCTGGTTTGCAGTCAGATTGGCACCAGGTAAACCAGAGTTTAAATTTAAACATAGCACCCCCCACTCCCCCCCCAACAAGACACATGATATAAACAATTTTCTTAAAGGCACAGTATCATTACAGAGATAACTGTGCAGATAGATACCTAACAGTTCATAGAAGTTGATAAAATTCCTACAGTGCAGAAGGAGGCCATTCGGCCCATAGAGCATGCACCAACAAATATCCCACCCAGCCCATATACTTGTAACCCCACATATTTACCTTGCTAATCCCCTGATACTAGGGTCAGTTTAGCATGGCCAATCAACTTGCCCATCTTTGGACTGTGGGAAGATACAGGAGCACCTGGAGGAAACCCATGCAGACACGGAGAGAATGTGCAAAGTGCACACAGACAGTGACCCAAGGCTGGAATTGGACCCCAGTCCCTGGCACTGTGAAGCAGCCGTGCTAACCTCTGTGCCACTGCGCTGCCCATGTTTTAAATAAAAACTTTGATATTCCCACTGAAGTTCAATCTGTGTGTTTTGAGTTCTTAATTCACCGTCCTACTTTAATCTTAAATACAGGATGAGGAGCAGTTTCTCTGAGGAAGGTTGATTAGGCTTTATGACTAAAATTGTGGATTCCCCCAAAATTCCATGGTCAGCTTTAAGTGTAAAATACAAAGAGGAAGAGCAGATGGTTCAACCTCTGTGCTAGGACTCGAGCTCAGAATCTAACCTGGCACTCCAATGGATTACTGAGGGAGTGCCACAGTGTCAGAGATGGGGTGAATTCAAAGTTTATTTATTAATATCACAGGTAGGCTGACATGAACACTGCAATGAAGTTAGTGTGAAAATCCCCTTGTCGCCACTCTCCTGTGCCTGTTTGGGTGCACTAAGGGAGAATTCAGCATGGTCAATGCTCCTAACCAGCATGTTTTTTGGATTGTGGGAAGAAACCGGAGCACCCAGAGGAAGGTAGTAAACTGAGGCACCATCTGAACTTTAATGATCCAATGTTACTCTTCAAAGAAGATGAAGAGTTTGTTTTGATGTCCTGACTTGCATTCATAGGAACACAACTAATTGGAGCAGGAGTTAACCATAATCTACTCTGCTACTTTCTGAGATCATGATTGACTCTTAGCCACAACCCCACTTCCCATCCAACCCCCTATCATCTGATTCCCTGAGTCCAAAACCCTATCAATCTCAGCCTTAAATCTATTCAATAATTGAGCATCTACAGCTCCATGGATAAGTACAATCCTTTCGTAACTAATATGAAGAAACTGTGGCACAGTGGTTAGCACTGCTGCCTCACAGCGCCAGGGATCTGGGTTCAATTCCAGCCTTGAGTGTCTGTGCAGAGACTGCACATTCTCCCTGTGTCTGCATGGCTTCCCTCTAGGTGCTCGCGTTCCCTCCCACGATCCAAAGATGTGCAAGTTAGGTTGATTGGTTATGCTAAATTGCCCCTTAGTGTCTGGGGGATTAGTAGAGTAAATATGTGGAGTTCAGAGATAGGGCTCAGGTGGGATTGTTGTGGGTGCAGGCTTGATGGACTGAAAAGCCTCTTTCTGCACTGTAGGTGTTCGATGATTCTGTAAGTTAAACAATTTAATTGATCATCGTTTCGAGGGGGAAAAACTATTGATTTCACTTCTGCTACGAACAACTCCAAAAGCAGTGACATTTACATCTCACTTGGATCTGTCTTTGGTTTTGACACTTTGCAGAACTATGGGTAACCAAAAGCAGAATGTGACCAGTTGTGAAGGGCCAGCACTAGAGCTAGGGGTTGAATGGTCTCCTTCAGTGCTACAATACCCTATTACAAAGTTGTCAACTTAACACCTCCAATTGCCATGTACCATCGCTTATTGCCAGTCAAACATTCCTCTCTCAGACCTCTTCATTCTGCTCTGCCAGTTCCTTAACAGCCTCCAGTTCCGATAGAAGACCCTTTGTTTGAAACATTAACTCAGCTTCTCTCTCCGGAGATGCAGCCTGACCTGTTAACTGTTCTGGGCCTTTTCTGTTACAACTACAGAAAAAAATGTCTTTGGACACGAAGTGCCATGAGACGTTTTTGATGCAGAGAATCTGTGTCAAATAAACAGTTTTCTCTTTAGATCATGTGGGACCCAGGAGGCAACTCAGCTGAATCCACTTCTACCCGAGGCTCCCTCTGTAGCAAAAGCAAGACCTTTTATTGTCAAGTATTATTACCGCTGAAGATAACTGCTAGCACCTGTGTTTAAGCGCTCCTTCTCAAGCATCAGGTTCAGATTGGGTCACATCTTCC
The DNA here is from genome assembly GCF_965287045.1 of Carcharhinus amblyrhynchos. Lineage (NCBI taxonomy): Eukaryota > Metazoa > Chordata > Chondrichthyes > Carcharhiniformes > Carcharhinidae > Carcharhinus > Carcharhinus amblyrhynchos. The sequence continues at coordinate 86,214,979 of NC_137334.1, forward strand.
ACTGTGTGTTTGGCACATTATTATCCTTCAGGAATTGTCTGAGCTGGATTATATTTTCTTAATAGAGTGGTAGAGCTGTCAACAGACCCTGGCAACTTTGGAATGCTCAACTTTGGTCTTACAGAGAGTGATAGAAAACACTGCATAGTGCTGTGTTCATTTATAAATGCGTGTGCATGAGATTGCTGCTTGCTTAGTTAAGGGGTCAGGTGAGGAAGGAGGCTGCTTCACCTCATTAAATCTAACTGGGCTGGTGGGCTTTATTCAAAATTACATAAATGATTTTTTTAAGCAAACTGATTTATGGGTTGCCTCAAGAGAGAAATCACTTGTTTTCCCTTGAGTATAGAAGGTTAAGGGGAAATCAAATGAACGTGTTTTCAAGAATATTAAGAATTAATAAGCTAAATAGAGAGAAAGTATTTCCTCTGGTCGGTGAATGCAGGACTGTTGTAGCTGGGGCGGTACGGTGGCACAGTGGTTAGCACTGCTGCCTCACAGTGTCAGGGATCTGGGTTCGATCCCGGATTGGGTCACCATCTGTGCGGAGTCCAAGTGTTCTCCCTATTGGTTTCCTCTGGGTGTTCTGCTTACCTCCCACAGTCCAAAAGACATGCTAGTTAGGTACATTGGCCATGCTAAATTCTCCCTCAGTGTATCCAAACAGGCACTGGATTGTGGCAACTAGGGGATTTTCACAATAGCTTTGTTGCAGCGTCAGTGTAAGCCTACTTGTGACAACAAACTAAATGAAACACATTGGATACCATTCAATAGGTCTTAATGAAGTTATCTCAGTCTTGTAATTTAACTGTGTGTATTTATTAACTACCAAATTATATACAACTCAAGCTAAGAGCTGTTTCTCTCTGCTTGCTCGTGTACATGGCTCTATCCAATACTGCATTGACACCGAGTCAGGTCACGTATTCCCTTACATCACTGTGTTGGTGGTACTGTATTCAGTCCCATATTAACTCTGTATGTGCCAGACTCTTGTATTACAAGAACAAGGTGGCACAAGCTTAAAGCTGGAGCCAAGCCGTTCAGGAGGGACCACAGGGAGAACTTCACCACATGAAATGCAGTAGAAATCTTCTCCAAAAGGGGAAATTGTAAACTTCAGAAGTGATTTTGATAGATTTTTATTATGAATCGGTGGCTGGAATTTTCTGGCGTTCACACCTTGCTGCCACTGCCAATGAGGATAGAGAATTTGGCGCTCAGCCAAATCTCTGTTCACTGCAGTGGAACCAGAGAATCCCGTTGGCGTGAATGGCTGGAGAATTCTGCCGGATATATTTTGAGTTGGAAGGTAGATGGATTTAATACACAGGTCAACCATGGTATAATTGAATGTCGGAACAGTTCATAAGTTCCTAAGATATAGGAGCAGAATTAGGCATTCAGCCCATCGGGTCTGCTCTGTCATTCGATCATGACTGATATGCTCCTCATCCCCATTTTCCTCCCCATAATCCTTCAACCCATTACCAATTAAAAATCTATCTAACTCCTCCTTAAATTTACTCACTATCCCAGCATCCACCACATTTTTGAATAGCCAATTCCACAGATTCACAACCTTTTGGGAAAAGTGGTTTCTCCTTAATTCTGTTTTAAATCTGCTACCCCTTATCCTAAGACTATGACCTCTCATCCTAGAATGCCCCACAAGAGGAGCATCCTCTCTACGTTTACTTTATCCATACCTTTTATCATCTTACATTCCTCAATCTGATCTCCCCTCATTCTCCTAAATTCTAGACAGTATAGGCCTAAACTGTTCAATCTCTCTTTATACACAAACCCCGTTTGTTCCTACTTATTAACACACATATCTTATGTTGGGCTGAATTACCCTCCCCCCACAACCCATGGCCTGTTTTCCAGTGGCAGAAGCAGCTCACCATTGGTCGCTGTTAGAATCTTTCATAATTAGTTTCACCAACATCAATGGCATTTTGCTTGTCTCACCTGTCCCACCATCAGGGAATATGTTGCAGGGTTTGGAGGGACCAGAAGTTCCCTCCAGTGGGAAGGACCAGAAAGACCTCAATGGGGCAGTCTTTCTTTCATTGGCTGAAAATCATGAAATTTCTCACTTTACCCCATGGGGGCAGCAGCTTCACCAACATGACTACTGTGGTTCAAGAAGGGAACTCACCATCTGATGGTCAACGGACATAAGAACATAAGAACTAGGAACAGGACTAGGCCACCTGGCTCCTCGAGCCTGCTCCGCCATTCAATAAGATCATGGCTGATCCTTTCATGGACTCAGCTCCATTTACCTGACTGCTCACCATAACCCTTAATTCCTTTACTGTTCAAAAATTTATCTCTCCTTGCCTCTAAATCATTCAATGAAGTAGCTTGAACTGTTTCACTGGGCAGGGAATTCTACAGATTCACAACACTTTGTGTGAAGAACAACTGAGGGTGTTTACGAAATATTGGCATCGATAGTGTGCTCCCAAAAATTAATGACAATTTTTCTTTGCAAAATCACAGTAACCACTAGATCAGACTTCGCTGCATCTGAGCTTTCATTTATTTGTATATCCATTCTCCCAAATCCTTCTCTTCCTATTCCTCATTTTGACAGATATTTTCTAAGGACTTTGTGTTCTTTTTATTCTTCCTATCAAAATGTACTCACGCTTATCCATATAAAAGTTAATTTACCAATTATACCCAGTACAAGATGTGAACACAACTCCAGTGCAGCACTCCAGTTACCACAGGAAGCTGTGGGGACCAGGTCATTGAGAGTCTTTAAGACAGAGATAGATAGGTTCTTGATTAATAAGGGGAACAGGAGTTATGGGGAAAAGGCAGGAGACTGGGGATGAGAAAAATATCAGCCATGATTGAATGGCGGAGCAGACTTGATGGGCTGAGTGGCCTAATTCTGCTCCTGTGCTTTATGATCTTATGGTCTTATAGCACTGAGGGAGTGCTGTTTTGTCAGAGGCACCATTTTTCAGCTGAGATATCTTGTCTTGAGCTATGTTAGAAATGCTGTAAATGCTACCTAGAACACAAAATTTTATAACTTTTATTATTATAAACATGTTATAAACATGCGAATATTACTGAATTCTTAAAATTCAGTGAGACTTTGTAAGATGTGTGGACAGGAAACAAAAATAACATGACTTGTTAACCTGGATGGAAGGAATGAATAGACTCCTGTTCAACGTGTCTCAACTTTAAGTGACAGACAGCTGTGTTAACCAACAGTCAGGGCATCAGGGACCTGGGTTCGATTCCTGGCTTGGGTCACTGTCTGTTTGGAATCTGGACATTCCCCCTGTGTCTGCGTGGGTTTCCTCCGGGTGCTCTGGTTTCCTCCTGCAGTGCAAAGACGTGTGGGTTAAGGGGACTGGTCATGCTAAATTGCCCCTCAACGTCAGGGGGACTTGCTAGGGTAAATGCATGGTGCTGTGAGGATAGAACCTAACTGGGATTGTGGTCAGTGCAGATTTGATGGGCTGAATGGCCTCCTTCTGCACAATGGGATTCTATGATTCAATGATTCTAAATCATGATAGAGATATATCTTGAGAGAAAGCATTGTCTTAAAGTTGAGACAGGATGCATAATTAGCGAAAAGTCAATGGGCTAACTCTTATGTTACCTTTGACAAGGCATAGACTAATCGGCTGTTTTCCAGCAGTTGATTAAGTGGACTTTCAACATATTTCAGGTATAAAAAAGGGGCTTTGAGAAGCAATCTTAATAGAGAAAGATGTTGTGAGGGCGGTGGAGAGAGAGGAGAGATGGAGAGAGAGGAGACAGGGAGAAGGGCTTGTTCCTTTGCTGTAATTTTCTTTGTCCTCTTTGTTCTTTGTAGATAAATGCTGGAATTCTACTGCCCTCCCTGCCACAGAATTAGAGAGGGCAAGAGGAGGACAATGAAAATGTTTGTGGACCTCGGGTGGGATTTTCTGGTTTTGGGTTGAGCAAGGCTGTAAAATCCCGGGCAGAGGGAGAGAGGTATGGAAAGAGAAGTGGAGAGGATGATATTAATGGGAATTGTTGGTATTATGTTATCTTCATTTTCAGAGCCTTCACTTCACACCCTGTTCTGGGAGGGCTGCTGAGAAATCTGTTCAATTTTTCAAGTTAAAAATTAGTTTCTGCTTCAGTTAGTTTCTGCTCTTACTATTAATTAACAATTTGCTTTTTATCTTTCTGACTTGTTACCTTTTCAATGATTAATAAACTTTCTAAATTCACCACTTAAAGTACTCTTTCATGCCATACAGTTAAATCTCGAGAACCTTTTGCGATACAATTGGAAGGATTGTTGCAAACAGGTGAACACCATAAAGCTTTGTTCAAATAAATCAAAGTTGTTCCATTAGTTGTTTGGAGAGTTACCCAGGAAAAGTTAGGCAGATTGAACCAGCCTCCCATCCATTGACTCTGTCTATACTTCCCACTGCCTCGGCAAAGCAGCCAGCATAATTAAGGACCCCACACACCCCAGACATTGTCTCTTCCACCTTCTTCCATCGGGAAAAAGATATCCAAGTCTGAGGTCACATACCAACCAACTCAAGAACAGCTTCTTCCCTGTTACCATCAGAGTTTTGAATGGACTTACGTTGTATTAAGTTGATCTTTCGCTACACCCTAGCTATGACTGTTACACTACATTCTGCACTCCCTCATTTCCTTCTCTATGAACGGTATGTTTTGTCTGTATAGCATGCAAGGAACAATACTTTTCACTGTATGTGAACACACGTGACAAGAATACATCAAATCAAATCAAAACTCCTGGATAATTACAGAAATAAAGCTCCTAATCACTCACACTTATCCCCCTGACTAATCCCCGGGGTCAAATGCCACCCTGCCCCCCCATTTATTCAGCTCACCCACCCAACCCAATTCCCTAATTGCTGACCAAAACCTCTCACATTCATCCACTTCCTCATTCACTAACATGCAAATCGGACCGTTACATTTACCACACAGCAGTTAGTACAGCAAAGCTGTCTCCTATCTCCCCATCTTCACCTCACCGCCCTGGCTACTTCACCACGTGGGAGTTCTCCGAGGGATGGTGAGCTCCACATTTTGGGGAAAACAATGCTGAGAAGGACCTGGAAAAAATGCAAAGCAGTGTCCAATGTGTCTAATATTTCCTGGGAAACTACCCAGGCAACCCCTGTTGCACGTTTGACTTATTTGAGCTGATCGCCGCTCCTCAGAAGATCTGGGCTAACACTTGGTTGCAGACTGCTTTCGGGGGAACTACTAATCGCGAGCCTGAATTGTTTGCGTGAGTTAGTGGGGAACACACATCCCCGCCAACTCCAACAAACCTGTTGCCATTTTACACTCCAGTGAGCACTGACTGGTTTCAGATGGGACAGGGGAGGAAATCTCGCCTCGGGAAGGTGCCGGCTAATCAGACTTAGCGTTCCAGGAGCAGAATCACCCACTCTTCCCACCCCCACCCCATCCTCCCCAAAAGATCTGCCTGTCCCAACGTAAAATTGCTTCCAGGCCAATATGGGCAGGATCCTGGAAGGAATCTATCCATGCAATTTCATTCTCACCCCACTCAGCTCAAAACCTAATTGTTGGGGTTGCTGGGGGGTTCAGTGCCTGTAATCCAGGCTATGGTCTCTGTCTGTTTCTTAGGTAACTGCACACGATCCTGTCACACGATTCACTGTCGCTGGGTCAACGTCCTGGAACTCCCTCCCTAACAACACTGTGGATGCACCTACACCACGGGGACTGCAGTGATTCAAGAACGGCACGGTGGCACAGTGGTTAGCATTGCTGCCTCACAGCGCCAGGCACCGGGGTTTGATTCCCGTCTTGGGTCACCATCTGTGTGGCGTTTGCACATTCTCCCCATGCCTGTGTGGGTTTCCTCCGGGTGTTCAGGTTTTCTCCCACAGTGAGTTGAAGTACTGAACTTGACAAGTGAGAAGGATGTTCACACAAGCTGTGGGGTGTATTGGGCTGGGAGCTGCATTTCATTTTAAAGAGTCTTAGATAGTTAATGTATCAATGCAGTTGGATTCAATTCCAGTGTCAGGTTAGTCTCATTTTTACAGGAGATTAGGAGAGAAAAAGAAAACTTGGACAAGGAAGGAACTTGCACAACATTGCCTTTGATCATCTCCAGACTAACTTGTACCAATTCCTATTCAACCAAACTTCTTCACTCCACACTCATTGACCGACATCTGGAGCAGCACACTGCCACAGTGGTTAGCACTGCTGTCTCACATCACCAGGGACCTGGGTTTGATTCCTGGCTTGTGTCATTGTCTGTGTGGAGTTTGCACATTCTCCCCATGTCTGTGTGGGTTTCCTCTGGGTGCTCCGGTTTCCTCCCACAGTCCCAAAGATGAGTGTGCTAGGTGGATTGGCTATGCTAAATTGCCCCTTAGTGTCAGGGAACTAGTTGGGATAGATGGATTGTGTGATGGAGATAGCACCTGGGGGTTGGGGGGGGGGGGGGGGGAGGGGGATTGTGGTTGGTGCAGACTCGATGGGCCAAATGGCCTCCTTGTGCACTGTAGGATTCAATAAATTCACTTAAAAGAAGGGAGCTCACCACCATCCCCTCAAAGGAAATTAGGGCTGGACAATATCAGATGATCAGAGGGTTAGATAGGGTGGACAGTGAGAGCCTTTTTCCTCGGATGGTGATGGCTAACACGAGGAGACATAGCTTTCAATTAAGGGGTGGTAGTTATAGGACGGATGTCAGAGGTAGGTTCTTTACTCAGAGGGTAGTAAGGTCGTGGAATGCCCTGCCTGCAGCAGTTGTGGACTCGCCAACTTTAAGGGCGTTCAAATGGTCAGTGGATAGGCATATGGATAACATTGGAATAGTTCAGGTTAGAGGGTCATTAGATTGGTTCCACTGGTTGGCGCAACATCGCGGGCCGAAGGCCCTGTACTGCGCTGTAATGTTCGATGTTCTAATAAACTCTGGCTTAGCCAGTGAAACCCATACCCCGTAAATGAATAAATTAAACAAAAAAGGTTCTTTCAAACTCGTGGAAAACAACCTCAATTGCTAACCTCAACTGTTAATCAGAAAAGGCAAATTCTCCCACTTATTTCTTTGGTAATTGTTCGAAGTCCGCCAACGCCTCTACTTTCTCAGAAGACTAAGGAAATTTGGCATGTCACCAATGACTCTCACCAACTTTTACAGATCCACCATAGAAAGCATTCTTTCTAGTTGTATCACAGCTTGGTATGGCCCCTGCCCTGTCCAAGATCACAAGAAACTGAAGAAGGTCTTGAAGGTAGCCCAATCCATCACGCAAACCAGCCTCCCATTCATTGACTCTGTCTACACTTCCCATTGCCTCAGCAAAGCAGCCAGCATAATTAAGGACCCCACGCACCCCAGACATCCTCTCTTCCACCTTCTTCCTTCGGGAAAAAGATACATAAGTCTGAGGTCATGACCAAATGACTCAAGAACAGTTTCTTCCCTAATACCATCAGACTTTTGAATAGACTTACCTTGCCTTAATTTGATCTTTCTCTACACCCTAGCTCTGACTGTAACACTACATTCTTCACTCTCTCATTTCCTTCTCTATGAACAGTATGTTTTGTCTGTAGAGCGCGCAAGAAACAATACTTCTCACTGTATACTAATACATGTGACAATAATAAATTAAAACAAATCAAATCAAGTTGTTGTCCAAAAACCTAATTCTCCAGATGATCCGCGGCTGCATCTCAAGTTTACAGCAATGGCGATAAGGCATTTGCCGTTCTCCTGTGATTGTGTCAGGCACTATGTAAACACAAGTGATTGACTTATGTTTCTTTTCACTTGGCCTGGGCTAATCCCAGGGGTAGGAAGGCAAAATTCCTCCCTCAATACCTCATGACTTGAACAGATTATTGAAGAGGGAAAATAGGAATTCCAGACATTTCAAGTGACCCTGGGGAGATGTGGAATATGCATTACTTTCGTTCTTAAGATCTCGTTTTTTATTTTTCATATATTTTCCCCTTACCCTGAAATTATGGCTTGACCTATAGGGCAATCTGAGGTCTTCTGAAGGCTTTGTGCTGTTAGCTACCTTGAGGCATGAATACTTCATTAGCTACACCTCTATATTATTTATGAAATCATGAAATTCTAATTATTGCTGTCACAATCTTTGCATCAGTTAGTTATCACCGGCTCCTGCAATAAAGCTGTTTCTTTTCACAGAACGGTTTGCATTAACATTCAAGTTTGTTGCCCCAGCTTACTTAAAAAGTTGACGATTTTAATGAAAACGGACCCTGTTCAAGGGCCCCATTTGAAAAATTAGCCTTTCTTTTTCTGTCCGATGCCAAATGACATGCTGACCATGTTCCGCCACTTCCTGATTGTGCATCAAACACGGGGAGAAGGTGCAAACTCCACACTGTCACCCAAGGCCAGAATTGAACCCGGGTCGCTGGTGCTGTGAGGCAGCCGTGCTAACCACTGTACTGCCCAACGATGTCAGATAGAATTTTCCATTCAAGAGATTAATTCTGGTGGTGGGCAGTTTTGGTGGCACCTTACTGGCCAGAATGGTGGAATTGTGTGCCTGATTCCCCGCTTGAAAGCTCGTTATTTGTCCATAGATGAATAACGGCTGAATCAGTAGGCGTCACAAGTCGGCTCATATTAACACTGCAATGAAGTTGTTGTGACAATCCCCTAGCCGCCACACTCCGACACTTGTTTGGGTACACTGAGGGAGAATTTAGCATGGCCAATGCACCTAACCTGCACCTGAGCACCCGGAGGAAACCCACACAAAACTGGAGGCCTGTATGATTATCACAGAACAATGATGTCTCCTGGACAATATTGACAAAGATTGAGGACCAGACCAATCTTGCAGCCCCCCCAGCAGTGTGGTCTTTATTGCAATAGATTGGTACAGCCCATGACAGCTAGCCCATACCACCCAAAGTCACAAGTGAACTGAGGTCTGACTTGCGCACGCCACTCAATTTCAAACAGGCTTGAGACTGACATAATTTCCCGTTGGTGTGACAAAAGCTTGGAAGGTTTGAGGAGATGCAAGTGAACAGTTGTTTTAATGAGCATTCATGAGATATTAGTGAGCACGAATGGAATTTATGCCACTAGATAGCAGGATAATCAGTAACTCTTCGGGAAAAAGATACAAAAGCCTGAGGTCATGTCCCAACTGACTCAAGAATAGTTTCTTCCCTGCTGCCATCAGACTTTTGAGTGGACTTGCATTAAGTTGATCTTTCTCTACATCCTCGCTATGACTGTAACACTACATTCTGCACTCGCTCTGTTCCTTCTCTGTGAACGGTATGTTTTGTCTGTATAGCAAGAAACAATTCTTCTCACTGTATACTAATACATGTGACAATAATAAATCAAAACAAATCAAATCACATTGTTGTCCAAAAATCGAATTCTCCAAAAATCAAATTCTCCAGATCAGCAGTGGAGTCACAGGTGGACAGAATGGTGAAGAAGGCATTTGGCACCCTTGGCTTCATCAGCCAGAACATTGAATGCAGGAGCTGGGACGTCTTGTTAAAGTTGTACAAGACATTGGTAAGGCCACACTTGGAATATTGTGTGCAATTCTGGTCACCCTATTATAGAAAGGATATTATTAAACTAGAAAGGGTGCAGAAAAGATTTACTAGGCTGCTACCGGAACTTGATGGATTGAGTTGTAAGCAGGGGCTGAATAGAATGGGACTTTTTCCTCTGGAGCGTAGGAGGCTGAGGGGTGACCTTATAGAGGTCTATAAAATAATGAGGGGCATAGGCAAGGTAGATAGTCAATATCTTTTCTCAAAGGTAGGGAAGTCTGAAACTAGAGGGCATAGGTTTAAGGTGAGAGGGGAGAGATGCAAAAGTGTCCAGAGGGGCAATTTTTTCACACAGGGGATGGTGAGTGTCTAGAACAAGCTGCCAGAGGCAGTAGTAGAGGCTGGTATAATTTTGTCTTTTAAAAAGTATTTTGATAATTACAGGGGTACAATAGGTATAGAGGGATATGGGACAAATGCGGGCAATTGGGATTAGCTCAGGAGTTTAAAAAAAAGGGTGGCATGGACAAGTTGGGCCGAAGGGCCTTTTTCCATGCTGTAAACCTCTACGACTCTATGAATACAGAAAAGGTTCACCAGGATGTTGCCTGGTGATGGAGGGCATTAGCTATGAGGAGAGATTGAATTAACTGAGATTGTTCTCCATGGAAAGATGGAGGCTGAGGGGCAACCTGATAGAAGTTTATAAAATTATGAAGGGCATAGATAAGGTGAACATTTGGAAGCTTTTTCTCAGGGCAGAAATGACAATCACAAGGGGGCAAAAGTTCAGGGTAAGGGGGGAAGGTTCAGTGGAGATGTGCGGTGAAAGTTTTTTTACACAGAGGATGGTGGGAGCTTGGAATGCATTGCCAAGTGAGGCGGTTGAGGCAGACATGTTCGCAACATTTAAGACTTATCTGGATAGCACATGAATAAAGGGATACAGATGATTGGTCTCGATGGGAATGTGATCAGTATAGGCTTGGAGGGCTGAAGGGCCTGTTCCCATGCTGTACTGTTTTTTGTTCAATGTGGTTGATGCTTAAAATGCCCTTAGGAATGTGCAATAAATACTGGTCCAGTATGGGCCACCCAGACCCCATGAATAAATGAAAAAAAAGTGTGGTTTGGATACCTTTTTTTAACGCATCTGATATTTTGATTTGCAATGAAGACATACCAGATGCCGGATATATTTACACAGACATAGATGTCAGGTAGTCTAGTAGCATTAACAGTGCCTGAATCGATTGTTGACTGAGTGACAGGAAATTATTGGCATTTGAAGGTTCATGTCATTAGTGTAGAGGACAAACACTTTTAGCAAGACATCATTAAACTACAAACAGAATGAAGGAAGACATAATATGATCCCTTTGGAAAACAGGTCACTGAGATATGCCAGCTCAATAAAAGGCATCAAAATATTATGTCGATTCGAGACTGGCTGATAAGTGACTGCAAAGGACAATGCCAAACACCTCTTGCATATATTTCGTTATTTATTAAAAAGGCTTGATGACATCAAAACTTTGGTTCCCAAGAGATGAACAACTGACCGGGTGGTTAAAACCTGGAAGAAATCCATAATTGAATTGGCAGTCAATTGAACCGCTTTGAAAACAGCAGACAAAGAGTGCTGGTTGTAAATGGTGGGTTATATCAGAAAAATGGATGGTAATTTCATAGGAGGCGGATATCAGCAAAGATATAAATGTCCATAAATCATGCCAACTACATCCCACTTTATGACAGGGCGTTAGAGATGTCAGAATCCAAAATACCAGGGCCTGTTTGAAAAACCTGCAGAGAATCGTGATGGAGGTGGGGGGGAAAGCCGACGCAGGGCATGAGGGTATGGACATCCAGCACAGATTGTGCTAATTTGGCCTCCTGGGAGAATTGCACCCCTCGCCCAATTAAAATACATTTCTTAAAAGCACAGTGTCATCACAATACAACAGTTGTTGAATTAATATTGAATGCTCTCATTCAAAGTGAGAAATAGACTCAAAGTGCAGTGAGATAACCCATGGGGAGTCTGACTCTTCATTGTTCTAGTATCAGGCTGGACAATGGTTCTAGATTCTATTGATAGAATCAGAGAATCTCTATAGCGCAGAAGGAGGCCACCGGGCCATCAAATCAACATTGAAGCTCCGACAGAGCATCTCAGCCAGGCCCTACCCCCATAACCCTACATATTTACTCTGCTAATCCCAATAACCTACACATCTTAGGATACTAAGGGCACGAGCTTAATGCTCATTCATGCCCCACTCCCGCTACAGCGAGGATGGAGAATGTGGCGGCCAGCCAAAATCTCCGTTCACTGCAGCGGGACTGGAAAATCCCGCCCCCGTGAATGGAGATAAGATTCCAGCCTAAAGGTTAATTTAGCATGGCCAATCAACCTCACCTGCACATCTTTGGACTGTAAGTAGTGTACTTACACTGCAACCTCAGTGCACACACCATCAGAAAAACACTTTGGAAGCTTTGGAGAGAGTGCAAAGAAGACTCACCAGGATGTTGTGTGGTGTTGGGTGTGAGGAGAGGTTAAATAAACCAGAATTGTTTTCATGGAGGCTGAGGGGAGACCCGATAGAAGTCAACAAAATTATGAGAGGCATGGACAGGGTGGATAGTCAGAGGTTCTTCTTCCCAGGGTGGAAGCTTCAATTACAAAGAGCCATAGGTTCAAGATGAGAGGAGGAAAGTTCAAGAGAGATATGTGAGGAACATTTTTCACCAGAGAGTGGTGGATGCCTGCAACGCACTGTCGGAGGAGATGGTGGAAGTAGGCACAACTGCAACATTTAAGAGGCATCTGGGTGAATGCATGAAAAGGGAGGGAATAGAGAGATATGGACTGAGTAAGGACAGAAGGTTTTTTTTATATTAGAGCATCATGATCAGAATGGGCTTGGAGGGCTGTTCCTGTGCTTTTCTTTTCTTTGCTCTTTCTTTAAAACCTGACACCTAGCCATGGAAAAAGACACTGCGACCAATAATTAAAAGTTTGGAGAAAAGGGATAGATTCTAAAAACAGTAATAAAGGAGGGGAGAGGGATGGTGAGATTTCATGAGGGAATTCTAGAGCTTTGGGTCTAGGTATGATGAAGATAATGGTTGCTAATACTCAGCTGTTTGCTTGTACTTGGATTAGTATCGAGTCTAAGAAGCTAATCCGGGGGGAATTTCCAAGGATGAAGCGATTAATTAGCATTTCTCTTGTTGTTGCTACCATTGATTCACGAACCAAGCTGACTATGTTATTAGAATAGAACACAACAGAAGCATATTATTTCCATGTAATTAACCATAAACACAGCATCTTTCAGCTTAATTCCCCACTAAGGGCCAGTTTTTGAGGTTCGGGGGAGATTCGTGAATAGGCCTAATACCCACTGGTGTGCCTCTGCATTAGTATCTGAATGCAATTCCCAACAAAACAACCAAGACAAGAAATTGTAACAATAAAGACAAGAAATTGTATTCCTGCTGTGAAATGAAAGAGATACTAACAATTGCAAGAGCAGCACAGTGGCACTGCTGCCTCACAACTCTAAGGACCCAGGTTTGATTCTGGCCTTGGGATGCTGTTGGTGTGGAGTCTATAATTTGATTTGATTTATTATTGTCACATATATTAACATACAGTAAAAAGTATTGTTTCTTGCACACTCTACAGACAAAACATACTGTTCATAGAGAAGGAAATGAGAAAGTGCAAAATGTAGTGTTAGAGTCATAGCTAGGTTATAGAGAAAGATCAACTTAATGCAAGGCAGGTCCATTCAAAAGCAGCAGGGAAGAAGCTGTGCTTCAGTCAGTCGGTACGTGGCCTCAGACTTTGTTATCTTTTTCCCGAAGGAAGAAGGTGAAAGAGAGAATGTCCAGGGTGTGTGGGGTCCGTAGTTATGCTGGCTGCTTTGCCGAGACAGTGGGAAGTGTAGACAGAGTCAATGGATGGAAGACTGGTTTGTGTGATGGATTGGGCTACATTCACGACATTTTGTAGATCCTTGTGGTCTTGGGCAGAGCAGGAGCCATACCAAGCTGTGATGCAACCAGAAAGAATGCTTTCTATGGTGCATCTGTAAAAGTTGGTGAGAGTCGTAGCTGATATGCCACATTTTGTTAGTCATCTGAGAAAGTAGAGGCATTGGTGGGCTTCCTTAACTATAGTGTCGGCATGGGGGGACCAGGACTCCCCATGTCTGCGTGGGTTTCCTCCAGGTGCCCTGCTTTCCTCCCACACTCCTAAGATGTGCAGGTTACGTTGATTGTCCATTTTAAATTGACCTAAGTGTCAGGGGGATTAGCAGGGTAAACATGAGGTTATGGGGATAGGACTTGGGTGGGATCGCAGTTGATTCAGACGCAATAGGCCAAATGCCTCCTTCCCTATTGTAGGGATTCTATGTCAATGAATAAAATTTCATGACTTGGGAGCTTTCTATCAGACTGTTTCTGAACATAAGAGTAACAATAGAGACAAGAAATTATATTCCTGCAGTGAAAGAGATACTAACAATTGCAAGGCAAATTACAATGGGCATTAAGGGAATAGGAGAAAAGATTATTGAGGTATATGTAGACAAGAGAAAGTATGAAAGAACAGGACAGATCCCTCAAGGATGACAGAGGTGCAATGGGAAAGGGACTTGTCAGCAAGATAGAAGTTTTCAATTATCATTTCACAACAGTTTGCACTGGAGATGTTATAAAGCAGACAATTAAAATGGTAGGGTATGGAATGAAATCAGTGGAGAAAGATAGTCATCGGAAAATAAACTGGCATTTCTGAAGGCTTCTAGAGCATCAGGTCCTGACAGAGTCAATGGGAAGGAAGGATGGAATACTATTTTAAAAGCCTGGTGAAGTGCAGTGAATTTAATAATAATGCCAAAGAACTGAAAAGTAGCCAATGTGGTTTCAAAACTTTAAGAAAAGATCAGAAATACGTGCCTGAGGTTAGCCACTGACATGCAAAGTGTACACAATTCTGGTCTCCCTGCTAATAGGGAGGATGTTATTCAACTGGAAAGGGTGGAAGAAGAAGATTTACAAAGATGTTACTAGAACTGGAAGGTTTGAATCATGAGGAGAGGCTGGGTGGGCTGAGACTTATTCTCTGGAGAGTCGGAGGATGAGGGGTGACCTTATAGAGGTTTATAAAATCATGAGGACAGAGGTAAAGTGAATAGCCAAGGTCTTTTCCCCAGAGTAGGGGAGTCGAAAACTAGAGGGGCAGAGGTCTAGGGCGAAAGGGGGAAAATTTAAAAGGAACCTGAAGGGCAACTTTTTCACCCAGAGAGTGTATGTCAGAGGAAGTGGTAGAGGTAGGTACAATTCCATTTAAAAGACATTTGGACAGGTACATAGATGGGAAATGTTTCGAGGGACATGGGCCAAATGGGACCAGTTCAGCTTAGGAAACCTGGCCGACAAGGGCAAGTTTGATCGAAGGGCCCGTTTCCCTGCTGTATATCTCCAAATATATATCAACTCGATACCCATGATGGGAAAACACCAGCATATATTACGCAGGACGAAGTCAAGTTATTGAAGGAGAGTTCAAATAATAGGGGCGATTCTAGCATCCCGCAGCCGGGAGAATCTTTATCAGGGTAACGTGTGGAATTCGCACATGCGTTTCAGTCCCGGTGGAAACTTCTTGTGTACGGTTTCCAGCGGCATCGGCTCTGCGCCGGAAATGAGTGGGGAGGCACCAAAATAATTTAAATAGCATTTAATTAGAATTTGCGGGCCCAGGACAAAGAACAAAGAACAACACAGCCCAGGAAACAGGCTCTTCAGCCCTACAAGCCCACGCCGCCCATTTTAACACTCAGTGAGTGCCTCATACCAATCCTTCTTTCACCTACGACATTTGTCTACGCCTCTTGGAGTCCACAATAAAAGGGTGCAAATTTAGAGAATTTTAAGTGTGCCAGATTAAGGGAGGTCTAAGGGAGGACTGAAGTCTTCGGGCAACAACCCCCACCTTGGGGCACATTTCACCCCAGTGGGGTTTACAGCAGTTGACCACTTTCGGGGAGTTAGCAGCCTGACCTTGCTGGAGTGAATTGGGGGCAATAGGGGCCCCCAAGGGGGTTGGGTGGCACAGGGTGTTGCCCCCTGGGCATGGGCACCATGGTACTGTCTAAAGTGCCAATGCCCATGGGGGCACCTCAGCACTTTCCATTTGACCTGGGGCAGTGCCGAGGGGAGTGGGACCTATGGGGTAGGGCTTAGGGGATGGGGCAATCAGTGGGGATAGGGGGGTTCCTGCTACCACTCTGCAGTCAGGATTGGTGGGGTTAGGAAGGAGGCCAGCGACTGGGGTGGGTGGACAGGGGGAGGGGGGTCAGCTGGCTGGGGTCAGGACTGCATGGGGTGGAGTCTGGACTGGCTGGGGTTGGGGTTGGAACTGCAGGGGCCAGGGTTGGAACTATGGGGGGAGGAGGGGTGGTCGGTTGTCGGAGAGGGGGCGGAATCGAGGGGGAATGCTGGAGATTGGGGCAGGCTGGGAGGGGGCGAGTTGGGCCTGGCCTGGGAATGGGTAGGGGGGCCAGTGTTTGAGTCACGGTGAGGTGGAGAGCCGGTGATGCGGGGGTCACGGGGCAATCGAACTGGCCAGCATATGGGAGGCCGGCAGTGTGGGGCTAGTTCGCATGTGTCGATCTCGGCGCTGATGGATTAGCACGTGCGCAATGGCCCACTCATCACTATGCTGCCAGCCTCGCCAGCGAGAATAGGCCCCACCCACTGATTTGTAATAATATTCACACTGGTGAATTCTGCAGCGCACAGAGTGTGGGAGATTCTTTTCTGAACTCCCACTGAAAAGAAAAACGTGAATTATCCCAGCTCTCACACGGATTCAACACTTAGATTTTTTAGGGGAGAATTCCAGCTAATAAATCTAATCCTCAGGATTTCAAAGGTCATATCATGGCTAACAAATACATTGAAATTCTTTGCAAATTTAGCAAGGTTAACAGCAAAAATGTATGGGCGTAGAGCACCTGTAACATAATAAAAAGCTTCACAGGAGTGTTACATAGAAACATAGAAGATAAGAGCAGGAAGAGGCCATTTGGGCCTTGGAGCCTGCACCGCCATTCATTACAATCATGGCTGATCGTCAATAGCCTATTCCTGCTTTCTCCTCATAACCTTTTGATCCCGTTCGTCCCAAGTGCTATATCCAGCCACCTCTTGAATACGAATACAATATTATATCATATTACACAGGATTACATCAGCCGTACAACACAGAGGGAGATCATTTCCACCCAAATGGTCCGCACTAGCATTTAGGCTCTAACCGAGGTTGATAAGGTTGTTAAGAAGGCATACGGTGTGTTAGCTTTTATTGGTAGAGGGATTGAATTTCGGAGCCGTGAGGTCATGTTACAACTGTACAAAAGTCTGGTGCAGCCGCACTTAGAGTATTGCGTACAGTTCTGGTCGCCGCATTATAAGAAAGATGTGGAGGCATTGGAAAAGACGCAGAGGAGGTTTACCAGGATGTTGCCGGGTATGGTGGGAAGGTCTTATGAGGAAAGGCTGAGGGACTTGAGGTTATTTTCACTGGAGAGAAGAAGGTTATGAGGGTGACCTGATTGAGGCATACAAGATGATCAAATGATTGGATAGGGTGGACAGTGAGAGCCTTTTACCTTGGATGGTGATGGCTAACACAAGGGGACATAGCTTTAAATTAAGGGGTGGTAATTATAGGACGGATGTCAGAGGTAGGTTCTTTACTCAGGGGGTAGTAAGGTCGTGGAATGCCCTGCCTGCAGCAGTTGTGGACTCGCCAACTTTAAGGGCGTTCAAATGGTCAGTGGATAGGCATATGGATAACATTGCAATAGTTTAGGTTAGAGGGTCATTAGATTGGTTCCACTGGTCGGCGCAACATTGAGGGCCGAAGGGCCTGTACTGTGCTGTAATGTTCTATGTTCTAAGCTTTTTCCCACGTTTTCTCTGATAGAAAAATCCTGTATTCCCATTGCACCTGTGTGCTGGGATGCATTGAAATTATTCTCTTCAACCACTTCTTCTGGTAGCGAGGTTCACATTTTTATCATCTGCTGGTCAAATAAGTTTTTCTTCTGGATTCCCTGCTGAATTTCTCAGTGACTATCTTATATTGATGGCCTCTTGTTTGGCTCTTCCTCTAAAATAAAATAAGTCTATCTCTGTTTACTTTAACAAAACCTTTCATATTTTTGGTTGACCTTTGATAGGTCACCAAATAACATTTTCCTTTCAAGAGAAAAGAAACACCGCCTGGTTTCCGTTATGTACAGATGGTGGCGCAATGGCAACGTTACTAACTTAGCCCTCCAACAAACCCAAGTTAATGTTCGTGGACAAGGGCTCAAATCCCACCATGGCTGTTGGCAGAATCTAAATCCAATGATGTTTAAAATACTCTGGAATTGAGTACGAGTCCCAATAATGGTGACCATGAAACTATCACCAATTGTCGTAAAACTCTATCTGGTTCACAAATATCCATCAAGATAAGAAACCTACCACCCTTACTCGGTCAGGCCAATGCAACTCCAGACCCACAGCAATGTGGCTGACTCTTAACTGTCCTCAGAAATGGCCAAGCAGGACATTCAGTTCAAGGGCAATTAGGGACACCAGCCACACACACACATCCCATGAAAGAATAAAAAAGATGTCCTCACTTTTCTGCATCCTTTTTGACTCATTCCAGTGTCCCCACTTTTCAAAGTGCGATGACTAGGATAGTACTCAATGTATAAGCGTTGTCTAACCGTGGTTCGACAGGCCTAACTTCCCTACTTTTAATGATTTGTGTATTTGTACTCACAGATCCTCTTGCTCCTCTATTTCACATCGGTTCTTATTCTCTAAGTAAATAATTGGCTGCTTTTGTGACCGAAGGCTTGTGACCAGTGACCACAGGGATCTGTGCTGGTCCCGCAATTTATTATTTATATAAATGACATTGATGAATATGTGGGGGTTAAGATCAGCAAGTTTGCTGACGACACAAAGATTGGTGGGATGGTTAACAGTGAGGTCTTGGGTTACGGAAGGTACTGATGAGAATGTCAAATAGGTGGATAAGTGGCAGATGGAATTTAACCCTGAAAAGTGTGAGGTGATAGACTTTTGAAACAAGGAGGTATACTATGAAAGGTCTGACACTGGGAAGTTCCAAAGAACAAAGGGACCTTGGTGTATTTGCCCATAGATCTCTGAAGGCAGAAGGGTAGGTTAATAGGATGGTGAAAAAGGCATATGGCACACTTGCCTTTAACAGTCGGGATATTTTTTACAAAAGCAGAGAGGTCACGATGGAGTTGTATAGAACTTTGCTGAGGCCACAGTGTGCAGTTCTGGTTGACACATTGTTGGGAGGATGTGATCGCACTGGAGCAGGTGTAGTGGAGATTCACCAAGCTGTTGCCTGGGACGGAACATTTAAGTTATAAAGAGAGGTTGGATAGGCTTGGGTTGTTATCTCTGGAGCAGAGAAAACTGAGGAGCGACTTGATTGAGGTGTTCAAGATTATGAGAGACATGGACAGCATGGATAGGGAGCGGCTGTTTCCCTTAGTTGAAGCGCATCAGTTAAGAGGGGAAACAAGTTAGAAATGAGGGATGGGAGGTTTAGGGGAGATTTGTGGGAAAACGTTTTTGCCCAAAGGGTGATGACGTTCTGGAATGCACTGCTTGGGAGGTGGTGGAAGCGGGAGGCCTCACATCCTTTAAAAAGTACCTCGATGAGTACTTGGCACACCATAACATTCAAGGCTATGGGCCAAGTGCTGGCAAGTGGGATTAGGTGGGCAGGTCAAGGCCTTTCTTGCGCAGGGCAGACTCGATAGACCGAAAGACCTCTTCTGCACTCTTGTATACTGTGATTCTGTGAACAGAACTCCCAATTTTTCTTGATAAACATTGATCTATGTCAAAATTCATTTGTTATTCATAAGGCCAATTTCAAGATGGTTAATGTCTTCTAATAATTTGCTACAGCCCTCCTCAGTGTTGACTAATCCCAGTAATTGTCCTCACGCACATCCACAAGCAGCCAAACATAGGAAAAATGTCAATGAAAGCGGTAGATGGTCCCTCATTGGCCATTTAGAATACAGAACAGTACAGCACAGGAACAGGCCCTTTGACCCACCAAGTCTGTGCCGGCACAAATGCCTCTCTAATCTAATATTCTTTTGCCTCTACATGGTCTATATGCCTCCATTCCCAGCCTATTCGTGTTCCAACCAGATGCCTCTTGAACATTGCTATAGAATCTGCTTCCACCACCTCCTCTGGCAGTACATTCCAAGCATTCACCATCCTCTGTGTCGCACTTTCCAAGCCTGTCATAATCTTGTAAAGCTCTATCAGGTCCCTCCCTCATCCTCCGTTGCTCCAATTAAAACAATCCAAGTTTGATCAAACTTTCTTCATTGTCCATATCCTCCAAAATAGACAGCATGCTGGTAAATCTCTCCTGCACCCTTTCCAATGCATCAACATCATTCTGGTAGTGTAATGACCAGAATTGTACACAATACTCCAAATGCAACCTAACCAAAGTTTTATACAGCTGCATCATGATTTTCCAGTTCCTATACTCAAAGGCTCAGTCAATGAAGGCCAGCATGCCAAATGCCTTCTTGATCACCTTGTCCACCTGAGTTGCTTCCTTCAAGGAACTGTGGACCTGCATGCCTAGATCCTTCTGTACGCTAATATTTCGAAGGGCTCTACCATTTACTGTATACTTTCCTTCAGCAGTAGGCCTTCCAAATCACATCACCTCACATTTGTCCAGGTGAGGGAACCAAAGGTTATTGGAGGTAGATAGGCATGTTGAATACAATGCAAACAGGTCAACCGTGGTCTTATTGGGTAGTGGAGCAGGCTTGAGGGGCTGAATGGCCTACTTTTGCTCCTATTTCTTATGTTTTTTGTGCTCCTAAAATATGTTCGGAAAGTAGTTACACTACTGGACTGGTAATCCATAAGTCACAACTAATAACCCACAAAACATGAACTCAAATTGCCAGGACAGATTCTGAGCTAGGAATGATATTGAGGAATAAGCTAACACGAACTGGAAATCTCAGACTTGACTTCGAGTTTCCCGGTTGACAGTCTACCCTTTTCTTCTATGATATTGAGCATCATTTTATGTGACTAAATTTTACACATGGAATATCCAATAGAGGATATTCTCAAGGATATCCTCAAGGAGAAATGCCTAAAGATAGTTATCTACCCCTGTAAGCACCCTCTGCCCTAACGCAGTCCTCAGGGTTTTCTGCTCAACTTATGGTGGGAGTTTTGGAGAACCAGACAAACAGTACCCATAGAAACAACGAGGTGAGTCACCCATCGAAATATAGGACTGGCCCTCACAGGAGAGATTGAGATACTGATCACAGCTTGCCAATGATGAAGGCAAATCCATTTGGGAAGAAGGTCATTTTTCATTTCAATATGTCTGGTTCTGTTATTATGTGGGCAAGGGAATGCTAGGAATGGGCGGCACAATGGCACAGTGGTTAGCACTGCTGCCTCACAGCCCAGGGACCCGGGTTCAATTCTGGCTTTGGGTGATGTTGTGGAGTTTGCACGTTCTCCCAGTGTCTGCATGGGTTTCCTTTGGGTGCTCCAGTTTTCTCCCACATTCCAAAGATGTGCAGGTTAGGTGGATTGGTAAGTTGCTAATATTGTGTGTATGATGTTAAATTGCCCCTTAGTGCCAGAGGAGAAACAGATTAAATACGGGAGTTGCAGGGATAGGGCCTGGGATTGTTGTCAGTGCAGGTTTGATGGGCTGAACAGTCTCTCTTTGCACAGCAGGGATTTTATGAATAACCTAGATCTCGGTGTCTGAATAAGAAGTCTCACAACACCAGGTTAAAGTCAAACAGATTTATTTGGCAGCACGAGCTTTTGGAGCGCTGCCCCTTTATCAGGTGAGTGAAGGACCAAATAAACCTGTTGGACTTTAACCTGGTGCTGTGAGACTTCTTATTGTGACTATCCCAATCCAACACCAGCATCTCCACATCATTGGTGTCTCAAAAAATGCTAAAGCCATTTTGAATCTTGCAATGCCATCAGCCACTTATGGTGGAATGTTCCAGATTGTCACATCTCCAATGTTAACCCTTTGCTCCTCTCCTATGCACTGTGCCACAGCTTCTTGCCAGCCTTTTTTGTAAGGTAATTGTCATCACTTCCTTCTGAGGGATCTCCCAAGTTGTACGTAGATAACACAAACATTATGTACACTCTTGTAGCTGATTATCCTGAGTGAGTAATAAGTCACAATGGTCTGCTAGCAAATGGTTTTCAACATAGTAGTTGCCCTGTTCAATTAACCATCCGAATTGCCTTACAAGGTAATGGCACCCTTGTGAAAAATTAAAGCATTCATTATACACAATTTTACCAACAGCTATTAGATTACACCATTCAATAACACTAAATTATATTGTGTGTGAGCCATGTGTCATTCAAGGAATCCAATGTCCAGCTTTAATTAAACATTTGCAGTGCCAGAATGTAATGTCCTACCTTTCTTACAGAATGGTCCATTATAGGCAGAGTAGCTGCAATCACAGAAATAGCCACTGTACTTCTCCATGCATCTCCCCCCATTGTGGCACAGGTTGCCGTAACTACTGCAGTGTCCTGGGCAGCCTGGTTTCACCCCAGGGGTCATTTTCGCTCTTTCCTCAAGGTCAAGCGTCACCCCATTCAATTGCAGAGACCGAATGCACCCGAGGAATCCCTTCTGCCTCGATGCTGTTCCTCCTGGAATTAAAATGAATTACACTTTTAAGTCCCTTCGTGTACACTCCTCCATGTCCAAATTTAAGTTTAAGTTTGTTTATTAGTGTCACAAGTAGGCTTACACTAAAACTGCAATGAAGTTACTGTGAAAATCCCCAAGTTACCGTACACCTGTGCACATTCAGGTACACTGAGAGAGAATTTAGCATGGCCACTGCACCTAACCAGCACGTCTTTCGGGCTGTGGGAGGAAATCAGAGCACCTGGAGGAAACCCATGCAAAACATAGGGAGAACATGCAAACTCCGCACAGACTGTAGACCAAGCCAGGATCAAACCCAGGTCCTTGGCTCTGTGAGGCAACAGTGCTAACCATTGTGCCACCAGACTTCCATAATGAACCCTAATCAAATAAGCATAGTTAATCTGGAAAAAAAAGATAAAATTGGGCAATTATTCTTTTATGTCGACTTTTTTTCATTTGACACAAGTGTCTCCAGCCGAAGAGTTCTCTCTTCTACACAGCTTCTTTTAATTCAAAAATGGGAATAATCTTCAGAACCCATGAAACATTTGTCAGAACAAGACTCCAAACCACCTGAGGACCACAGTATCCTGGGGAGTCTCTCTGATTTGCACACAGTGGATTAACACAGCTTTCTGTTGAATATGGGGTTGTAAATAATGTATTCTGTACAGGCAACGGATGAATCCAGAGATAAAGAGAAATGGCACAATTTCTGAAAGTAAGTGTTCAGAAATAGCACTGAGCTAATTAAGGCAATATAATCATGGTAATGGGATTGTCAGAAGGAACTGGAAAGGACAAATTGTACTTTAGCTGTGTGCATGTAAGTTGGTTTTTCTACAATTAATTGGTTATACTCTGTTTTAGATTAATCACGCTAATCAGCTAAATCATGCTAAACTTCACCTGTTGGTATCTTTGCTTCATTGTGCTTTCTGGATAATACACCTAAATTATTATGATCAAAGAGAAAATTGGTAATTAAGTGTTTAGTAAATCACCCCAATGAGAGTGAATGTGTGTGTGTGTGTGTGTGTGTTGGGATACAGTGAAAAATATTATTTCTTGAGTGCTATACAGACAAAATATACCATTCATAGAGTACGGCACGGTGGCACAGTGCAGTACTCTAGCACTGCAACCTCACAGCTCCAAGGACACAGGTTCACTTCCAGCCTTGGGTGACTGTCTGTGGGGTCTGCATGTTCTCACCATGTCTGCACGGGTTTCCTCCGGGTGCTCCGGTTTCCTCCTGCAGTCTGAAAGACGTGCTGGTCAGGTGCACTGGCCGTGCTAAATTCTCCCTCAGCGGGCCTGAACAGGCACTGGAGTATGGCGACTAGAGGGATTTTCACAGTAACTTCATTTCAGTTTTCATGCAAGTCTACTTGTGATACTAAAGAGTAAACTTTAAAAACTTTAAAACATAGGGGAGAAGGAAAGGAGAGGGTGCAAATACATTGTTACAGTCATAGTTCGGGTGCAGAGAAGGATCAGCTTAATATAAGAACATAAGAAATAGGAGCAGGAGTAGGCCATCTAGCCCTTCGAGCCTGCCCCGCCATTCAGTAAGATCATGGCTGATCTGAAGTGGCTCAGTTCCACTTTCCCGCCTTCTCCCCATAACCCTTAATCCCCTTGCCTATCAAAAACCTATCTACCCGCGTCTTAAATATATTTAGCGAGGCAGCCTCCACCACTTCAACGGGCAGAGAATTCCAGAGATTCACCACCCTTTGAGTGAAGAAGTTCCTCCTCAACTCCATCCTAAACTGCCCCCCTCCCTTATCTTGAGGCTGTGCCCTCTAGTCCTACTGTCCTTTCTGAGCGGGAAGAGCCTCTCCACCTCTATCCTATCCATCCCATTCATTATCTTGTACGTCTCAATGAGATCTCCCCTCATCCTTCTAAACTCTAACGAGTACAAGCCTAGTTTATTAAGCCTCTCCTCATAGCTCAACCCCCTCAACTCTGGTATCAGCCTAGTGGTTTGTCTTTGACTGGTACAGACTCGATGGGCCAAAGGGTCTTTTTCTGTGCTGTAGACATTCATGATTTTATGACACTCAAGGAAATCCATGGTGGGTGTTCGCCATTGACATGATTGGATGATCCCGCTGGTGTTATCGGCTGGAAAATTCCAGCTAATGTTTTCCCATTATCCTGATGATTTTTCAATCTGCATTTTTAAAAATTTATTCATAGGACATGGATGTCTCTGGATGGCCAGCATTTGTTGCCCATCCCTAGTTGCCCTTGGAGACCAGTAGAGAGTCAACCACTTTGCTGTGGCTCTGGAATCACATGTAGGCCAGACCAGATAAGGACAGTGGATTTCCTTCCTCAGTGACATTTGTGAACCAGATGGGTTTTTTTCAACAATTGACATTAGTTTCATGGTCACCAGTAGATTCTCAATTCCAGATTTTTTTAAATTGAATTTGAAGTCTACCAGCTGCTGTGCTGGGATTCGAACCATGGCCCCCAGAACATTAGCTGAGTTTCTGGATTAATGGACCAACAATAATACCACTAGGCCTCCCCTACTTACAGCCTGCAGAATAACTTTTAATTACTGAAGACTTCCGGTCAATTATGGGGAGTTGGCAACCTTCTCACAGCAAAGAACAACATGGTCATTCATTGATTTGCTGTTTTTTGGGACCTGGCTATTTATTTCCATATTGGCTAACATAACAACAGCCATTTCACAGTATTGCAAAGTGTCATATAAACATTCCCAGATTAATTATTCGCCTGTGGAAGTTTGCGCTAATTTTGCTAATTTGTGAGCCTTCAAAGGTGCCCTAATGATTAACCTTTTATTTGATGTAGACAGCAGAGGAACATTGAATAAACTTTGAATGTTCTTATTTTAATTAGTTTGAAAAAGCGATCTACTGTGCCTCAAATTAATGAGCAACTGGTTCTCTGTGTTTTTCAAAGTCATCTCTGCGTATAGGGGGATATGGGCCAAATGTGGGCAATTAAGAGTTCAAAACAAAAAGGCGGCATGGACAAGTTGGGCTGAAGGGCCTGTTTCCGTGCTGTATACCTCTATGACTCTATCACAGCTATTTAAATTTGGCTCATTCGCTGTGGAAGATAAGTGTGTTAATTATATTGTTATGATACGGAAGTAATATGCATTGCTTTATTAACCATCTAGAGTACATATAAAGAGAGAACATTTGGACAGTGGGTCAAAAGCAGACAAGTAGGATGCTGCATTTTGCGAATATACCAATTGGTTTGGGATCGGACTAATGACACTGTGAATGGGGTTTTCTGGCCACGCTTAGCCCAAAACCGGAAAACCCCGCACAAGATCGACACCGGAAAACCCCACACCGGGGTCAACCTTTGCATGGTCCCATTCCACCCTACCCCTCCATTCCCCCACCCAGCTACAATTCCCATGGCAGGACAGGATATCTTTCCCTTTGAAATTTTTGTGAAATGCCCATTTTGAGCTATATCAGGTTCACAGTCTGAAATACAGCAGGTAACATGGTTCAGGCATTGGTGAGGCCGCAGCTGGAGTACTGTGTGCAGTTTTGGGCGCCGCACCTGCGCAAGGATATTTTGGCCTTGGAGGGAGTGCAGAGGAGGTTTACTAGGATGATACCGGAGTTGAGGGGGTTGAGCTATGAGGAGAGGCTGAATAAATTAGGCTTGTACTCGTTAGAGTTTAGAAGAATGAGGGGAGATCTCATTGAGACGTATAAGATGATGAATGGGATGGATAGGATAGAGGTGGAGAGACTCTTCCCGCTCAAAAAAGACAGTAGGACTAGGGGGCACAGCCTCAAGATAAAGGGGGGGGGCGGTTTAGAACGGAGTTGAGGAGGAACTTCTTCACTCAAAGGGTGGTGAATCTCTGGAATTCTCTGCCCGTTGAAGTGGTGGAGGCTGCCTCGCTAAATATTTTTAAGAAGCGGGTTGATGGGTTCTTGATAAGAGAGGGGATTAAGGGTTATGGGGAGAGGGCGGGAAAGTGGAACTGAGCCACGACAGATCAGCCATGATCTTATTGAATGGCGGGGCAGGCTCGAAGGGCTAGATGGCCTACTCCTGCTCCTATTTCTTATGTTCTTATTTTTGAAGGTTTGTTTTAGTTTGGTGCCCAAACGTGTTGGTTCCATCCAACAATTTGAAAAATAGGTTGAGAGGAAATACAAGACAAAAGTTCTCAAAATGGTGAGGGAATTTTAGTGCAATTTTAACCAGGCTGTCAATTGAGAGTGGAAATACAACACTGTAAACAGAAGGAAAATTCAAAGGGCTTGAAACCAATACTAAATAAATATACATGTTTGATTTACAACAAGCCCTCAAGTCTGGGATTCCTTTCATAGACTTTTCTAGCTCTCAACCTCTTCTCTTTCTTTGATGAGCAGTATGGTGAGACAGTGGTTAGCACTGCTGCTTCACAGCACCAGGGACCCGGGTTCAATTCTGACCTTGGTTCACTGTCTGTGTGGAGTTTGCACATTCTCCCCATGTCTGCGTAGGTTTCCTCCAGGTACTCCAGTTTACTCCCACAGTCCAAAGATGTGCAGGTTAGGTGGATTGGTCATGCTAAATTAACCCTGGTGTTCTAGGATTTGCAGGTTAGAGGATTACATGCGTGGGGTTACGGGAATGGGGTGGACGTGGGTAAAATGCCCTGTTGAAGAGTCAGTGCAGACTCAATGGGCTAAATGGCCTCTTCCTGCATTGTAGGGATTCTCTGAGCTCCTTAAAACCTCTCTGACCAATCTTTTGGTCATTTGTACCAATATTGCCTTACGTAGCTTTGTGCCTAATTGGCTTTACAATACTCCTGTGAAGAGCATTGCGATGTTAAATTATACTCTGTAAATGTAAATTGCTGTTGTCACTGAATAATTTATTTGATCAAATTGATCAGCTCACCACCACTTTCTCGAGAGCAAGCAGTGGGAGGCAATAAATACTAGCAAGCCAGCGATGCCCACATCCCGTAAATAAAGACAAAAGAATTGATGGGCAATTGGAACTTTGCTTGCACCATTCAGAAATTATGAACAGTTTATGTAGGTACCTTAGATGTCTTGAACACTCTCCCCTTTATTGACTGTTCGAATTGAACTCTTCCACTCCAAAGAAAGATTGAGTGAAAAACGGTGCGAAGTGATTCACTTTGGGAGGAGTAACAGGAATACAAAGTACTGGGCTAATGGTAAGTTACTTGGTAGTGTGGATGAGCAGATGGATCCCGGTGCTCATGTGCATAGATTCCTGAAAGTTGGTACCCAGGTTGATAGGGTTGTTAAGAAAACGTACGGTGTGTTCGCTTTTATTGGTAGAGGAATTGAGTTTCGGAGCCATGAGGTCACGTTGCAGCTGTACAAAACTCTGGTGTGGCCGCACTTGGAGTATTGCGTACAGTTCCAGTTGCCGCATTTTAGGAAGAAAGTGGAAGCACTGGAAAGGGTGCAGAGGAGAATTACCAGGATGTTGCCTGGTATGGTGGGAAGGTCTCATGAGGAAAGGCTGAGGGACTTGAGGATGCTTTCGTTAGAGAGAAGAAGGTTAAAAGGTGATTTAATAGAGGCATATAAGATGATCAGAGGATTAGATAGGGTGGACAGTGAGAGCCTTTTTCCTTGGATGGTGATGGCTAATACGAGGGGACATAGCTTTAAATTGAGGGGTGATAGATATAGGAGAGATGTCAGAGGTAGGTTCTTTACTCAGAAGTTCTTTACTCAGGGCATGGAATGCCCTGCCTGCAACAGTACTGGACTTGCCAACATTAAGGGCACTAAATGGTCATTGGATACACATATGGATGATATTGGAATAGTGTAGGCTAGATGGGCTTTAGATTAGTTTCACAGGTCAGCGAAATATTGAGGGCTGAAGGGCCTGTACTGCGCTGTAATGTTCTATGTCTATGGGTTTGTATCTCAGCAAGCTCACTTGGATGTGCTCTCAATCAGATTTGGTTTTTGATTAGGAGTCCCCAGAAGGAATTCTGCTTAGAACCATAGGAGCATAGAAACTAGAAGCAGGATTAGGCCATTCGGCCTTTTGAGCTTCCTCCACCATTCAATCTGATGATGGCTGATCATCAAATTCAAGATCCTGATCCTCCCTTCCCCCTATATCCCTTGATCCCTTTAGTCCTAACAGCTTTATTTAATTTCTTCTGGAAATCAGACAATTTTTGGCCTCATCTACTTTCTGTGGTAGTGAATTCCACACATGCACCACTCTCCGGGTGAAGAAATTTCTCTTCACCTCAGTCCGAACAGGACCCTTAATCCTCAAACTATGATCCCTAGTTCCGGACTCTCCCACCACTGAGAGCATTCTTTCTGGATCTACCCTGTCTAATCCTGTTAGGGTTTTATAACTTTCTATGCGGTCCCCTCTCACTCTTCTAAACTCCACCGAATATAATCCTGACTTCATTTACACGCCTGCACAGTCACCGAGGGGCTAGGCTGTCCGCCGTGAGCCACTGAAATTATTGTCCTTGTCAGAGGCAGCATTTCAGCGATGATTCCTTTACATTCGCAGGGTAAGTCAATCATCTTGGTGAGGATCTCTTGGGCATGTTGCACATTCCACCATGGCTATGCTGCTTGAAAGGTAATATGTTCAAAATATGTATGTGTTATAATCATTTTTATGGAGCAGAAGTGTTAAAGCTGCAAACGGAGTTACCTTAAGGTAAACTCACTGATTTTCTGGACTCAGTGGGAATCTGCACTTGAGGGTACCTAGGTTGGAGATTCAGCATTAAACTGTTGCATTCCTAACCCTGGCCTACAGGCAGCAAATATGCAAATTCACCCTTAAATATAAGAAGTCTCGTAACGGATCAGCGCTTCAAAGGAGATTTCCATAATTTAATTGATCTTGTGAATTAACCTTGGACCAAGGGAACCCCAACAAGGGAACCACAACAACTTCCTCAACAGGAACCGAATTAAAGAGTCACTGAGGATTTTCGTTTGCGACTAACTTTCACGTTTAAGCTACTTTTAGGGGTCAGTGGGGTCCTAGTGCCACCCTGCCTGTTTACACAGCTGTCACATGGGTTATAAAGAACTGGCACCCAAAGAACAGATATCTGGCCATTACCACATTGATATCTGCAGGTCATCCTTCCTGTGTGAATAATGAAGCAACAACACCAATTTGCATTCAGAAATAATGAGCTTTGAATAAAACCTTTTAGTTTTTTTTTTAAAATGGACACATGACCCAAAGATGGCTGAGGGTGGTAAAGAAAGTCACTGGCTGAATTATTGCAGGGAGTGGGGTGAGAGGGGTGGGGGGGTGAGAGGGGTGGGGCGGCAAGAGGGGTTGGGGGGGGGTGGCGAGAGGGGTGGGGGGGGGGGGGAAACGCTGATACTCTGAAATATAACTTGATCGCCCCATTTCCAGACAAAGATGCTTCTTTGGCAGACAGAAACTAACTGCCATTTCTGGTGAAGGCAATTTTTTTTTATCAAAGTTTATTTGTGAATGTCACAAGCAGGCTTTCATTAACAGGCTTTCATGAAGTGACTGTGGAAATCCACTTGTAGCCACATACAAAAGCAAATTACTGCGGATGCTGGAATCTGAAGCCAAAAGAGAAAATGCTGGAAAATCTCAGCAGGTCTGGCAGCATCTGTAAGGAGAGAAAAGAGCTGACGTTTCAAGCTTTGACAAAGGGTCATTTGGACTCGAAATGTCAGCTCTTTTCTCTCCTTGCAGGAAGGAGTTCTCCTGAGGCAGAATTTAGCATGGCCAATGCACCTAACCAGCATGTCTTTTGGACCATGGAAGGAAATCGGAGCACCCGGAAAAAACCCATGCAGGCAGAGAGAGAACACAGTAAGAAGTCTGACAACACCAGGTTTCAGTCCAACCGATTTATTTGATAGTAAACTCAAAAGCTTTCGAGCTTTACCTCTGGTTGGACTTAAACCTGGTGTTGTCAGACTTCTTACTGTGTTTACCCCAGTCCAACGCCGGCATCTCCACATCATGACAGAGAGAGAACATGCAGACTCTACACAGACAGTTACCTAAGTCAAGGATTGAACCCAGGTCCCTGGCACTGTGAGGCAGCAGTGCTAACCGCAGCGCCACTGTACCGATGGGATATTACTAGCAATGAATATTGTCTCATCAAGAAATATCCTGCACATAACGCCCTGAAGGTTCTGTGGATTTCCGCTTCCAGGAATGTGCAAAGACTGGGACAAATGAAGATGGGGCTTTGTTTGGGATTATGACCCTTCACAAGGAAGGAAAAACGGGTGACTCATTCTGCACCCCTGCACTCAGCAAAACCAGGACAACTTTTTTTTAGCTGAAGGCTTCACTTGTGCCACTGCATCACATGTGGGTTTCCGTTGCCTGTGTTGGCATGATGGATTGAATTGTCTTTTTCTATGCTGCTAGATGTTATGATTCTATAAATAAAACCTCAGTAACATGCACATTTTTGGGGTGCCTAATCCAATATTCATTTAAATTGTTTAGGTGAATACAAGTCTTGAACTAATATTGTATTTTGTTTCATGAAAATTATACTTCAGTCAACATCTGCTCTGTGTTTAAAAATTCCTATTTCTGCTTTCAGTTCTGTAATTATAAGGTGAATTGAAAAGCCCTTGACAACAATACATAAGAAATATTAAAGCAAATCTCCAGTCTATCTGTAAATGCTGATTGAAGCACAAGAAGGAAACTTGATTACATTTTTATCTCGGGAGAATTGTACTCGCATTATGGGACAAATAATTTTTTTGCCTGTGCAATAAAAAGTTGATGCTTATGCATCAGTCAATCCACAATATTGACAGACACTGGCACAGCACACATTGCAATGAAGAGATTAGCCCATTACCTAAACGTGCGGCAGCATCCGATATGGATGCACAGCACTGCTTGACTCTGGCACTTGTGGAAACCATGATGTGGAGATCCCGGTGTTAGACTGGGGTAAACACAGTAAGAAGTCTCACAACACCAGGTTTAAACCTGTTGGACTTTAACCTGGTGTTGTGAGAAATCTTACTTGTGGGAACACCTGAGAAGAGACTTTTACGGCGTGAATTTTATGAGGGCAGAGAATATTGAGAACTGGAGTGGGCCATTCAGCCCTCTGCTATTCAATGATAGCATGGTTGATCTCTCGAGGGTAACAAACTCTTCTGAAAAGATAAGGGACACTTCAAGCATGGAACGAGAAGTGGGCGGGGAGAGGTGAGTGTAACTAATTGAGCAGGGACAGAGGGTGCTTCTGGTGACCACAACAGACCATAGAAACAGGAGAAGTACTGGTAAATGTGAGAGTGGTGGGAGTATGGTGGGCAGGTGATCATAAAACTGGATGTGTTTTTTTCATTCATTTGTGGAACATGGGCATCATTGGCTGGCTAACCTATATTGCCCATCCTTATTTGCCCTTGAACTGGGTGGTTTGCAAGGCCATTTTAGAGGGCAGCTGAGCGTCAGCCATATTGCTGTAGCTCTGGAGTCACACTTGGGCCAGAGAAGTAAGGATGGCAGATTTCCTTTTCTAAAGAACATTAGTGAACCAGATGGTGTTTTTTCCAACAATCGACAATTGTTTCATACTCATCAGCAGATTTTTAATTCCAGATTTTTTTCATTGAATTCAGATTCACCAACTGCATTGGTGGGATTTGAACCTGGGTTGCCAGGACATTAGCTGAGTTTCTAGATTAATAGTCTAACGACAATACCATGAGGCCATCGCCTCTCCTCGTTGAATGGGGAGGAGGGGGTGGTGGTATTTAAAACAAACAAAACATACAAGTCACTTTGTAAGTAATAAACTAGGCTTGTACTCGTTGGAGTTTAGAAGAATGAGGGGAGATCTCATTGAGACGTATAAGATGATGAATGGGATGGATAGGATAGAGGTGGAGAGACTCTTCCCGCTCAGAAAGGACAGTAGGGCTAGGGGGCACAGCCTCAAGATAAAGGGGGGGCAGTTTAGAACGGAGTTGAGGAAGAATTTCTTCACTCAAAGGGTGGTGAATCTCTGGAATTCTCTGCCCATTGAAGTGGTGGAGGCTGCCTCGCTAAATATTTTTAAGACGCGGGTTGATAGGTTTTTGATGAGAGGGGATTAAGGGTTATGGGGAGAGGGCGGGAATGTGGAACTGAGCCACGACAGATCAGCCATGATCTTATTGAATGGCGGGGCAGGCTCGAAGGGCCAGATGGCCTACTCCTGCTCCTATTTCTTATGTTCTTATGTTCTTATGGTCAACTCAAAGCCTCACACCACCATGCAAATCATTGAAATTCCCAGGCTCAGGTTCAAGCAGCTTCTCCTGGAAATGTGGGAATAAAGGCATTCCTCACAGGAACAGCAGGACCGACAGTCAAAATAAGGGACAATCTCTTCAAATACAGGACAGTTGGTCACCCTGGGTCTGCACCACCTCTGTATCTATATGTTTACCCTGATCCCCAAGGCTAATAAAAATCCTCCTCTGCTTTTATAATCTATACCCCGATTGATAAAGGTGAGTGTGCCATACACCTTTTTCACCACCCCATTAACCTTTCTGCCTTCGAGTTCTATCTCTGGTGTTGTCCTTGTAAATATCATTTAGAACATAGAACAGTACAGCACAGGAACAGGCCCTTCAGCCCACAATGTTATGCTGAACATGATGCCAAATTAAACTAATCCTTTTTGCTTGGTCCATATCCCTCTATTCCTTGCATATTCATTTGCTTAGCTAAAAGCACCTTAAATGTCCCTATCGTATTTGCCTGTACCACTATCCCTGGCAGCGTGTTCCAAATACCTACCACTATCTTAGAAACCTGCCCCTCACATCTCCTTTAAACTTTCCCTCCCCCTCTCATCTTAAGTGTACGCTCTCACGTATTAGACATTTCAACTCTGGGAAAAAGGTTCTAAGGTCAACCCTATCATGCCTCTCATAATATTATAGATTTTGAGCAGGTCTCCCCTCAGTCTCCATTGGGGAGCACTTTCTCCTGAGCTGCTGCACGCTGTTTTTAATATGGAGAACTGACAGTGCGCTGTACTCCAAATGTCCAGATAAGGGTCTGTCCAAGTTAAAAGTAACCTGCTTTGTTTCTGAACTCTGTCCCTCCAGAAGTGGATGCCAGTGTTTTGCTTGAATTTTTTATGAGCTTAATTATCTGTGTTGTTATTTTTAATGATTTGCAAATTTCTGAGACTGTCGTTCGGGACGTGCCAAGGAGAAGAAGGAGGCAAGATCTTAGAGTCCGCAGCTGGAATTTTACCATCCTCGTAAGGTCCCACCTGAGGCCAATGGAGAATGCCACTCTGCGAGTCTCACCTGCCCCCAAACTGGGCCAGGCAAGGCAGCAAAATCCCAGCCACATAACTCACATTGAAACCGAGGGGAAAGTACTTCAGGCTCTAAATACATAATGCAGGCTGAAGCTTCAGTATGAAGCACAGGTAAGTTCTACATTATCAGAGGTGGTGTCAATAGGATAAGAGCAAGCCTTGTTCAAGTGGATGTAAAAGTGGAATTATGCAAAGGAAAGCCTAAAGTTCAACTGATCTGCTCAACAATATTCCTCTCACACCAACACCTCCAAAAAACGATTTACTGTTCACTATTCTTATCTGTTGTTTAACACCATATGCATTTTGGTTTTTGTCCTTGTTTAGGCAGTGATAAAGGCTGCATTTCAAAACTATTCTTTTTTTTTGTGCATCGTAAAGCCTTTCATCTTGGCCTATAGCGCAGTCTTTTTGAGTCAGGTGGCTCTGTCGGAGCTTTTATTTCTCACAAAGGGACAGCATAGGCCATTCAGCCCCTCAAGATTTTTCATAGCTGACTCTGTAACTCAGAGGGATTGATTTAGAGATACTGTCGGATGTCTAAAATCATAGAATCCCTACAATGCAGAAGGGGGCCATTTGGCCCATTGAGTCTGCACCAACCATAATCCCACCCAGGTCCTACTCCCATAACCCCACATATTTACCCTGCTAATCCCCTTGACACTAGGGTTAATTTAGCATGGCCAATCAACCTAACTCACACATCCTTGGACTGTAGGACAAAACTGGAGCACCCGGAGAAAACCACGCAAACATGGGAAAATATGCAAACTCCACACAGACAGTGACCCAATCCAGGAATAATCCCTGGTGCTGTGAGGCAGCAGTGCTAACCACTGTGCCACAATGCCACATTTCACTTTGGGTCATCGACGGAGCGGCTTAGCAGTTGAAATGATCCTCGTACAGCAGTGCTGGTGCTGATGAGAAACTTGCTGAAAGCTTCAGAGAAGAAATTCTGTTCTGGCTGTTAGTTTAATCCACAAAACAGGGGAAGCATTTTGAGCGAGAAATCCCTTTAGACTTTGCGTCCTACTAAGTTCATGCTGAGGCTGCAGAAAGACATTAAGCCTGGGGCATCCGCTTGATCAATGCAAGATGCAGATGTCCTTGTCTGACCACCATCCCACCGCACACCCTGCACCCCCCCCACCACCCCCCCCAGCATATTTGAAAAAAATTGACGCATTTGTATGGTATCTTTCAAAATAAAGGGAAAACCCACTTTAACAGGCAATGCAATGGATGTAGCAAATATTCCTGACTTGGGTCACTGTCTGTGTGGAGTTTGTACATTCTCCCCGTGTCTGCAGGGGTTTCCTCCGGGTGCCTCCCACAGTCCGAAGAAGTATGGGTTCAGTGCATTGGCCATGCTAAATTCTCCCTCAGTTTACCCGAACAGGTGCCAGAGTGTAGCCACTAGGAAATTTTCATTGCAACTTCATTGCAGTGTTAATGTAAGCTTAAATGTGGCACCAATAAATTTTTTTTTTAAGTAGCCTGAATTCAAATACAGAAAGAGTGGACACCAGACTGCAGCTTATAATTTGCACATACCATTTTCAGTGGTCATACTTGCTAATTTGAATGGAAAAAGTGGGAAAATTCACTATATGTCTTATCCTATTCAAAACCGCTCTTTAAAATTACAAATGCAGCTAAAATCCAATCCTCAGTGTGAATTTAATTATTCTGATCGTTAATTGTGGCTCAATTGGTAGCACTCTCTCCTCTAGACTTTAATGTCCAGGGTTCAAAACCCACCGCAGTGTTTGTGCATCAAAATCTAGGTTGACACTGGAGTGCAGTACTGAGGGAGTGCGGCACTGCTGGAAATGCTGCCTTTTGGGCTGTTAACCTGAGGCTCCGTCTGCCTGTTTGAGTCTCGGGTCATTTCTATCCCTCATTCTGCATCATAAAAAGATTATCTGACCATGATCACATTGTTATTTACGAGAGCTTGCCATGTACAAACTGACTGTCACATTCCCTACATGTCAGTAGTCCTTCTGAAGTGCTCCATTGGCCGGGGTAGATATGGCCAACCTTTCTTGTCGTAAGGGTCCATGCTTCAATTATCATCTTGCTCATGAGGCCAGTCAGTAAATATTGGAGAGATGAGGCATTGGAAATGTATCTTGCCATGAATCAAAACAACAGAAATATGTGCATTTTTATGATCACGTTTCAAATGAGGAGTCTAATTGATTAGATGACTTAGAATCATACAATCCGACAGTGCAGAAGGAGGTCATTCAGCCCATCGCGTCTGCACCAACCACAATCCCACCCAGCCCTATCCCCATAATCCCATGAATTTACCCCAGCTAGTCCTCCTAACATTCAGGGGTAATTTAGTATGGCCAATCCACCTAACCAGCACATCTTTTGGACTTGTGGGAGGAAACTGGAGCACCCGGAGAAAATCCGTGCAGACACAGGTCGAATGTGCAAACTCCACACAGACAGTGACCCAAGCCAAGAACTGAACCCAGGTCCCTGATGACATGAGTCAGCAATGCTAACTGCTGCGTCACCGTGCCGCCCCAAATTTCGGTCAACGAGTGCAGGGTGAAGAGGTTTGGCTGAATGGGAACCAATACAAATTAGTCTGGAGATGATCAAAGTCAATATCGTGCAAGTTCCATTTTTGTCCTAGTTTCTCCTTCTTTCCTCATGCCCTGTAAAAAGTGGACCAACCTGAAAATAGAATTGAATCCAACTGCACTGGTACATTAACTCTCTAAGACTCTTCAAAATGAAATGAAGCTCCCACCTCAGCACACCCACAGCTTGTGTGAACATCCTTCTCACTTGCCAAGTTCAGTACTTGAACTCACTGCCTATAGTAAGAAGTCTCACAACACCAGGTTAAAATCCAACAGGTTTATTTGGAATCATAGTTTTCAGAGTGCTGCTCCTTCACCAGGTGAGTGGAGAGATAAGTTTCACCAATACGGCATATAGAGACAAAGACATAATTGCAAGATAGTAATTGGAATGTGAGACTTGACAGGTAATCGGGTCTTTACAGGTACGGACAATGCGAGTGGAGAGAGGGATAATCACAGGTTAAAGTGTTGTTAATTGACAGTTGGTAGGATTTTCCAAGCCCAGGCCAAATGGTGGGGGTTACATGTAATGTGACATGAACTCAAGATCCCTCTCCACCCACCTGATGAAGAAGCAGTGCTCCAAAAGCTTGTGATTCCAATTAAACCTGTCAGATTTTAACCTGGTGTTGTGAGACTTCTTAGTGCGCCTACCCCAGTCCAACACCGGTATCTCCACATCATCGCTGCCTACAGTGGTTATTGAAGGCTGATTGAAGACTGTTGGCCAATTACTGACAGCCCAAACTGACAGTCAGTAACTATCAATGAGAATGAAGTGGGTTAAGGATTGAATTGTTGGCATTTCTGCACTTTCTATCGGGAAATGGTGGGACAGACACAAGTTAGTTCCCAGAGAGTCAGTGCTCCGACCCAACAACTCCAGGCTCACAGTCCCCCCACATCTTACCACCGAAAAGAAAAGTACAACCAACACGCAAATTCAAAGCCAACAAAAAAGACACGGCAGCAACTTGGAAACAAATCTATAACTTTCCTGCTTTTCTGCAACTTGATATTCAAATTCCTGTTGCTTATTAGGAATTGACAGACTCATTTGGGATTTGTCAGAGTAAATACCAATCAATCTTAAATCGTTCCTTACAGGCGAACTGCAGCCACTCCCTCCTCATCCCTCAGCAGAGGAACACTCTCTCACAGCCTCTCCCTACTCCTCCCTCAACAGAGGAAAACTCCCACAGCAGAGGAACACTCCCAAAGCATTGGAACACTCCCTCGCAGCCTCTCCCTCCTCCCTCAGCAGAGTCAGAGCGGATTACAGCATGAAAACAAGCCCTTCAGCCCAACTTGTCCATGCTGCCCTTTTTTTTAAATCCCTAAGCTAATCACAATGGCCTGCATTTGGCCCATGTCCCTCTATACCCATCGTACCCATGTAACTATCTAAATGCTTTTTAAAAGACAAAATTGTACCTGCCCCTACTCCCACTTCTGGAAGCTTGTTGCAGACACTCACCACCCTCTGAATGAAAAAATTGCCCCTCTGGACACTTTTACATCTCTACCCTCTCACCTTAAACCTATGCCCTCTAGTTTTAGACTCCCCTACCTTTGGGAAAAGATATTCACCATCTAGCTGATTTATGCCCCTCATTATTTTATAGACCTCTGTAAGATCACACCTTAGCCTCCTACACTCCAGCAAAAAATGTCCCAGTCTATCTAGCCTCTCCTTGGAACTCAAACCATCAAGTCCTGGTAGCATTCTAGTAAATCTTTTCTGCACTCTTTCGAGTTTATTAATATCCTTTCTATAATAGTGACCAGAACTGTATGCAGTATTCCGAGTGCGCCCTTACCAATGTCTTGTACAACTTCAACAAAACATCCCTGCTTGCTACCACCCCCACTCACAGATCGTTCTCTCCCAGGAACTTGTGGTTGGACGAGCAGCTCCTTACAGAATCTGTCACACGTGTATAGTTTGAAAATGGATCTGCTGACTGGGCTGTCTTGGATGGCTAGATTGTGAGCCATGAGCTATATGTTAGACCACCTTGGGCCGGGAAATCCCTTGGGACATCCTGAACCCATCTCACAAACCAGCCTCCATCCATTAATTCTGTTTACACTTCCCGCTGCCTCAACAAAGCAGCCATCATAACTAAGGATGCACCCCCCCCCACCCCCCGACATTCTCTCTTCCACCTTCTTCCTTCTGGAAAAAGATACAAAAGCTTGAGGTCACATACTAACTGACTCAAGAACAGCTTCTTCCCTGCTGCTGTCAGACTTTTGAATGGACTTACCTTGCATTAAGTTGATCTTTCTCTACACCCTACCTATGACCGTAACACTATATTCTGCTCTCTCTCATTTCCTTCTCTATGAATGGTATGCTTTGACTGTATAGCATGCAAGAAACAATATTTTTCACTGTATGTCAATACATGCGACAATAATAAATCAAATCAAATCACAGCCCATGAAAGGCGCAATATAAATGGACTTGTTTTTCTTTTTCTGATGGGTGGTACGGTAGCACAGTGGTTAGCACTGCTGCTTCACAGCTCCAGGGACCTGGGTTTGATTCTTGGCATGGGTCACTGTCTGTGTGGAGTTTGCACATTCTCCTTGTGTTTGCGTGGGTTTCCTCCAGGTGCTCCAGTTTCCTCCTACAGTCCAACATTGTGGATTAGGTCGATTGGCCATGCTAAAAAATGCCCCTTGGTGTCCTGAGATGTGTAGATTAGAGGGATTAGTGGGTAAAATATGTAGGGATAGTGGGGTAGGGCCTAGGTGCGGTTGTGGTTGGTGCAGACTCAATGGGCCAAATGGCCTCTTTCTGCACTGCAGGGTTTCTATGACTTCGCAGAAACATCCAACAAAGGCAAACATTAATTTTGAGAAATAACTCAGCGCTGGAGAAGACAATGCATTTTTTTTAACCATGGAACTCTTCTGCATGCTCTCAAGGCGCCCTACTGCAATGGCCTTCATTATGTGCCTGAGGCAGCTTTGTGCTCTGCTGCTTGAATCTAAAATCTGAGGACTTCAATGTACCAACTATGTTTATGACCACTCCTTGCAAACCGATTCCCCCTCCCCCCACAATGGTGGAGATTGTGGTGTGACAAAATATGCCAGTCCCTTCTCTTCAATCAATTCTAAGGACATCTAATATCTTTAACCAACAGGGATCGCACATGGAGAAGCAGCATCATTGTAAATGTCTGCGAATCTTTTGTAAGTTTGCCCAATTGGATACCATAATTTCTGTGAAATGTTGGTGGAAAAGCTTGCTAGGGATTTTCCAGTGAGATTAAAGACTGGTGCTTGGGCCAATTCCTGAGGTAAGCCTGGAAAGATATGAATATCCCCTCACCCTTTGTGCACACTTCAAGCAGCAAGTCAGGTCTATCCCGTAGTGATAGTGTTCCACTCAATTTATTGCCGGCAATGGCACACTTCATTTCATGGCAATGGGATGTTGAACATAATTACTGCCAATATCCCACAATGTTTCAAGCCCAGCCAAAATTAAAACATGATGGCTTGAACATGTTTGCTTACATAACTGCATTTCGCAGTCATTCATCGTGGGTTAAGTGTTTTGAGATGTCTCAGAAACACAAGAAGCCAAATCATTTTCAGTCTTTCACTCATAGTGCCCGGGGTCTCATAATGAAAGAGAGGTTTGTTAGCAAAATCAGAGCCCATGGAATTAAAGGGACATTGGGTATGATATTGGTCAAATCATTACCAGGGAAAAGAACTAATTCAAATAAACCATTCTTTCTTGGAATGTGAACTTTGATGGCAAGGCTCTAATTGCACTGGGAAAGGGCAATTAGAGGATGCCCATGGGTGGCATGGTGATTAGCACTGCTCCCACTACAGAGCCAGAGTTGGATTCCCAGCTTGGGTCATAGTCTGCGTGAAGTTTGTATAGGTCTCCTCCAGGTGCCCCGGTTTCCTCCCACAGCCCAAAGACATGCTGGTTAGGTGCATTGGCCATGCCTAGGGGATTTTCACAGTAACTTCATTGCAGTGTTAACGTAAGCCTGCTTGTGACACTAATAAATAAAAACTTACAAGAAAAGGTGATGGTGAGCTGCCTTCTTGAAACATTTCAATCTATCTGGTGTAGGTGCACCCACAGTGCTATTAGGGAATGAGTTCCAGGGTTTTGACCCAGCAACTATCTAGGGACAGTGATATTGTTCCAATTCGGAATGGTGAATGGCTTGGAGGGGAAGTTTCAGGTGGTGGTGTTCCCATGTACCTGCTGCCCTTGTCTTTCCAGGTAGCAGAGGTCATAGGAATATACATAGAAAATAGAAACAGGAGTAGGCTATTTGACCCTTCGAGCCTGCTCTGCTATTCATTATGTACATGGCTGATTATCAAATTCAATATCCTGATCCCACTCTCCTGCCCATATCCCCTGATTTCCCCCCCTCCAACTCAATTTTCAAGTTTGCTGATAACACCACCATAGTGGGTCGGATCTCAAACAATGATGAGGCAGAGTACAGTAAAGGGAAAGAGAATCTGGTGAACTGGTGCAACGACAATAATCTCTCCCCTCAATGTCAGTAAAAAGAGGATAGCGATCGCCTTCAGGAAGTATGGTGGAGGACATGCCCGTGTCTACATCAACAGGATGAAGTGGAAATTGTCAAGGGCTTCAAATTTCTAGGTGTCCAAATCACCAACAACCTGTCCCGGTCCCCCATGCTGACAAGAAAGCCCATCAATGCCACTACTTTCTCAGGAGGCTAAGGAAATTTGGCTTGTCTGCTACGACTCTCAACAACATTTACAGATGCATCATAGAAAGCATTCTATCTGGCCGTGACACAGCTTGGTATGGCTCCAGCTCTGTCCAAGGTCGCAAGAAAGTACAAAGGGTCAATAATGAAGCCCAGTCCGTCACACAAACCAGCCTCCCATCCATTGACTCTGTCCACACTTCCCGCTGCTTCAGAAAAACAGCCAGCATAATCAAGGGCTCCATGCACCTTCTTCCATCGAGAAACACGTACAAAAGTCTGAGGTCACATATCAACCGCCTCAAGAACAGCTTCTTCCCTGCTGCCATCAGATTTTTGAGTGGACCTACTTTATATTAAGTTGATTTTTCTCTATATCTTAACTATGATTGTAACACGACATTCTGCACCCTCCCTTTTCCTTCCCTATGTGTGTACAGAGCACAAGAAACACCATTTTTCACTGTATTCTAACATGTGACAACAATAAATCAAATCAAGTTAAATACAAAAAAAGTTATCTAATTCCTTCTTGAAATCACAGTGTTTTTGTATCAACTACTCACTGTAGTAGTGAATTCCACCCATTCACAACTCTCTAAGTGAAGAAATTTCTCCTCACCTCAGTCCTCACACCTAATGTGAACTCCCCTACCATCAGGAACATCCTTTCTGAATCTACCCTGTGTAATCCTGTTAGAATTTTATGAGTTTCTACAGGATCCCCTTCACTTTTCTAAATGCCAATGATTACCACCCTAACTGATTTAATCTCTCTGCAAATGACAGACCTGCCATCCCAGGAATCCGCCTGATAGACCTTTGCTGCATTCCCCCTTGAGCAAGGACAACCTTCCTTAGATAAGGACACCAAAATTGCATGCAATATTCCAGGTGTGGCCTCACCAATGCCTTATGTCACCTGATGATATAAGCAAATTGATAGCCAAATGATTATCTATATATAATCCATATAATTATCAGATACCAACCCCTCTCCCAATAAACCTCATTCCACACACCCCAAACCCACTCTCGCTGACCTTCATCACATTACCCCGCAATGC
Source organism: Carcharhinus amblyrhynchos (assembly GCF_965287045.1). Classification (NCBI taxonomy): domain Eukaryota; kingdom Metazoa; phylum Chordata; class Chondrichthyes; order Carcharhiniformes; family Carcharhinidae; genus Carcharhinus; species Carcharhinus amblyrhynchos. The sequence goes on from NC_137334.1 coordinate 86,257,182, forward strand.
TTCTAGACCTCAAGCAGGTACAGTGCACCTGGCTGCCACCACTCCCACTGAGACCTGGTAGCCTTTTGATTGGGTAGCAGTCCAGATGGAAGGTCTGCCTCACTTGTTGGCTTTGCACCAACCAGGTACCTGGAGGACACTTGATTCCATTAGGCCTCCCTCACAGAACTGATGGGACCGCCCTTCAGTTATCCAACCAGTGTTGGGTGTTGGTGTAAGAGTGAGACTATGTGTGTGTGTGTGTGTGTGTGTGTGTGTGTGTGTGTGTGTGTGTGTGTGTGTGTGTGTGTGTGTGTGTGTGTGTGTGTGTGTGTCTGTGAGAGAGTGCGTGTGTGTGCGTGCGTGTGTCTGAGTGTGTGCGTGTATGTGTGTCTGTGTGTGTGCAAGAGGTTATGTGTGTTTGAGTCTGTGTGTGTGTGTGTGAATGTGTGTGTGTACGTGTGTCTGAGAGACAGTGTGTGTGCAAGAGTGCGTGTGTGTCTATGAGAGTGTGTGTGTGTATGTGTGTGTGTGTATGTGTGTGTGTGTGTATGAGAGGGTGTGTGTGTGTCTGTCTGTCTGTGAATGTGTGCGTGTATGTGTATGTGTGTCTGAGAGACGGTGTGTGTGTGCGTATGTGTGTCTGAGAGACGGTGTGTGTGTGCGTATGTGTGTCTGAGAGACAGTGTGTGTGCAAGAGTTTGTGTGTGTGTGTGTATGAGTCTGTGTGTGTGCGAGAGTGTGTGTGTGTGTGTGTGTATGAAAGTGTATGCATGTGTGTGTATGAGTGTGTGTGTGAGTCTGTGTGTGTATGTGTGTGTGTGTCTGTGTGTGTATGTGTGTGTGTCTATGAGAGTATGTGTGTGTCTGTGTGTGTGTGTGCATGTGTGTCTGAGAGACGATGTGTGTGCGAGAGTGTGTGTGTGTCTATGAGAGAGTGTGTGTGTGTGTGTGTGTGTGTGTGTGTGTGTGTGTGTGTGTGCGTGTAAGAGTATGTGCCCCCTACCCCAACAAAACTCTGGCCCTCATCAACATGTGACAAACCGAAGAAAAACTTTTGGGAATCACAGTCTAAAACTAGAGAGCATAGGTTTAAGGTGAGAGAGGAAAGATATAAAAGAGGGGCAATATTTTCACACAGAGGGTGGTGAGGGTTTGGAACAAGCTGCCAGAGATAATAGTAGAGACGGGTATAATTTTGTTTTTCTGACAGTTTGATGAGTAAGATGGATGTAGAGGGATATGGGCCAAACGCGGACAATTGGGACTAGCTTAGTGGTTAAAAAAAGGGTGGCATGGACGAGTTGGGCCAAAGGGCCTGTTTCCAAGCTGTAAACCAATTGATTCTATGAATCCTGTCATTAGTTACCCTTTGCACCAAAGCTGATTAACAGTAAATTAAAGGAGACCCCTGACTTAGCCTCAGTGACCGTGACTGACAGAAGCGATGAACTTTCCAGCTTAGAGTTGGGGGGAAAGTAAAAGGTTGCAACAGCTACGGTTGAGCCTTTAAAACATTTTATTACCTTTCATTTGGATTTAAATGGACTTGTCTCTTGAAAGCCTGAGCGATGTGTGGAATATTATTCCTCCCACACACAGTCAGACATCCTGAGCGTCAGATATGTTTGCAATTTAATGGTGATGGAGGGGGCAGGGGGGATGGTGGGGAGGAGAGCAGTCCAGGATGGAGGAGAGAAAAGTGAGCTGACACATCAGGAGGGTGTGACCCCACCTCCTCCTGGCCACTCAATTTCCCAGAAAGAATTTACCAGCAATGTCAGATCAGCCCTAATGTTTTCTGGGATGTTTACACAGATTATACAGTATTACAGCACAGAAACATGGTGTTTGCAAGTTATTTGATAGAATATGCAACATGAAACAAGTTACTTGGCCCATTGAATTCTTGTTGCCATTTATGTTACATAGAAAGTAGGAGCAGGAGGAGGCCATTCAGCCCTTTGGGCCTGCTACACTACTCATTGTCATCATGGCTGACCATCCAACTCAATAGGCTGATCATGCCCTCCCCCCATATCCTTTGATTCCCTTCGCCCCGAGTGCTCTATCTAACTGCTTCATGAAAACATACAATGTTGTGGCTTTAAAGTTTAAATAGGCTTACATTAACATTGCAATGAAGTTTATTATGAAAATCCCCTAGTCGCCACACTCCGGCACCTGTTCGGGTACACTGAAGGTGAATTTAGCATGGCCAGTGCACCTAACCAGCACGTCTTTCGGACTGAGAGGAAACTGAAGCACACGGAGGAAACCCATGCAGACACAGGGAGAACATACAGATTCTGCACAGACAGTGACCCAAGCTGGGAATCGAAACTGGGTCCCTGGCGCTGTGAAGCAGCAGTGCTAACCACTGTGCCACCGTGCCGTCATATATAGATCCAGATGGATTCTCCGAACTTGCCCTTATCCATTCCAGTGCAATTAAATTGTTACCAAAGTGGTTTGCTCTGAGAAGCCAAAATAACTCTCAGATGACCATTTATTCATTATTGAGAGCAAACTCCAGGGCACAAGATTACAAAAAATTTACAATGCGTACATAAGTCATCTGATCCAATCAGTCGGTGTTGCTATTTCAATATTTAAGAATGCTCATTCCTATTTGCCAATCTCCACACAACCTCCCACTATCTCAGTAACCTTCTCCAGCCTCTCTGAAATCTCTGCGTTCCTCCAGTTCTGGGACCTTGCGCATTCCTCATTTTCTTGTGCTGGAAAATGTGCCTTCAGCTGCCTAAGCCTAAAGCTCGAGAATTCCCTCCCTAAATATCTCCATCTTTCCACCTCTCTCCCTCTTCCTTTAAGACGAGGAACAAAGAAATTTACAGCACAAGAACAGGTACTTTGGCCCTCCAAGCTGGTACCAACCATGCTGTCTGTCTGAACTAATTCCCCACCCCCCCCATCCTTCTGAGGACCATATCGCTCTATTCCCATCCTATTCATATATTTGCCAAGATGCCCGTTAAAAATCACGATTGTATCTGCTTCCATGACCTCCCCTGGCTGTGAGTTCCAGGCACCCACTGTGCAAAAAAATTTGCCTCGTACATCTCCTTTAAGCCTGGCTCCGCGGACATTAAAGACTCTCTTTAAAACTTACCTCTTTGACCAAGCTTTGTCCTAATATCTCCTGAAGTGACCTAATGTCACATTTGGCTTGATAATGTTCTTGTGAAGTTCCTCGGGCCGTTCCACTGTGTTAAAGTTGCCAAGGAAATATAAGTTAATACGATTGTTGATCTGAAAGCTCGATCACAGTATCGTTCTAATCCTGCCTGCCTGTCTTGCTCCTTATCCTTTAATTTCCCCAATTCCTTCACAAAGCAAGTAAACGATTCTTAAATGGTAACACAGTCTTAACTTCAGCCTTCTAAGTGTAGAAGTGTTTCTGCAAGCAGTTCGTAGATTGTCTTGACTTTTCTCAAGATGGTACTGGAGCGAGGCGATTTCTTGCAAGCTGTGCCCAGCATACCATTTAATTCTATCTTTTATTCTCGTTTTACGCTTCAAAAACTTCATTCTAATTTTTTTTGTTAAACAAGAACAGCTTCTTTCCTGCTGTCACCAGACTTTTGAAGTGGACCTACCTCGCATTAAGTTGATCCTTCTCTACACCCTAGCTATGAGTGTAACATTATATTCTGCACTCCCTCCTTTCTTTCTCTATGAACAGTCTGTATAGCGCACAAGAAGCCATACTTTTCACTGTATGCTAGTGCACGTGACAATAATAAATCAAATCAAATATATAAAAAAAGGAACAAGAAAGGAGATCTTGAGTTGTGAACTTCTTGGAATAAAGACATTTATGAAGGAGCTTTGGGGATAGTTAAATACGAGAGGGGACATGGGCTGAATGTTCTGTTTGAAGAGCTCTTGATAGCCATCAGTCAGTTTAGTGCATTCCACTGCCCTGACTCATCAGTCTTTAAGCATCATATGTTCTTAAAGGAGGATTGTTTTTATTGATATGATGTGGGATCGCTGGCAAGGCCAGCATTTATCGCCCATCACTAGTTATCCTTGAGAAAGTGAAGGTGGACTGCCACCTTAAAGCACTTAAGTGTCCATGGTGAAGATACTCTCCCACTGCGTAACCAGGTAGGGAGTTGAAGGATACTGACTCAGCGATACTGAAGGAGTGGCAATACTGTGCCATATCAGGGTAGTGTGTAACTTGTTCCAGAGCATGCAGTGATGCTGCCATGAGTTTGCTACCCTTATATAATAATAGAATCTTACAGTGCAGAAGGAGGCCATTCGGCCCTTTGAGTCTGCACCAACTATCTGACAGAGTATCTTATCCAGGCCATAGCCCTGCAACCTCATGTATCTACCCAACTAACCCCCTACACATTTTGGGACTTTAAGGGGCAAGTTAGCATGACCAATCCATGTAACCTGCAGGTCTTTGGACTGTGGGAAGAAACCAGAGGAAACCCACATGGACATGGGGAGAACATGCAAACTCCACACAGACAGGCACGTCTTTGGACTGTGGGAAGGAAGCAGAGCACTTGGAGGAAACCCACACAGGCACGAGGAAAACATGCAAACTCCACACAGCCAGGCACGTCTTTGGACTGTGGGAGGAAACTGGGGCACCCGGAGGAAACAAACACAGACACGAGGAGAACATGCGAACCCCACGCAGACAGGCATGCCTTTGGACTGTGGGAAGGAAACTGGAGCACCCAGAAGAAACCCACACAGACACGGGGAGAAGGTGCAAATGCCACGCAGTCACCCAAGGTTGAAATCGAATCTGGATCCCTGGCACTATGAGGCAGCCATGCTGACCACCATGCCATCCTGCCACCTTATCAAGCTGGGGGGTGGAACAGAGCTTGTGGATTTGGAGGGAACTGTCAGAAAAAGCTTTGGAATGTGCTGTGCATACAGTGATTTGCTCACTGATCAGGAGATGCTGCCTGGGGACCATCCTTGGCTTATGTGTTTTATGAAAGGCTTTGATGCAAGTGAGTTATCACAGAAAAACATATTTTACTCCACATAAACAGGGCTTACACGTGTGGTACAAAGAAACATTTTGAATCAAGTTCCTTTATTCTGAATTAATGCCTCAGCTGATATTAAACACTGCTGTCATAAAACTAATATTCCAGTTAATTAAACCTGAGTGGTTTCAGGACAGCATCGCTGAAATATGCAATTATTGTGCTGTTAACTTTGTAACAAGCTGAAGTGCTACCACAATTCAATTTACTCACTGGTTGTGATGGAAAAAGACTCCAAAATAAATATCTATTAATTTGATGATCTTGGGGAATCCAGCTACATTTAATTGTGTTGCCACAGAGCTGCTGAACCCTTGATAAGATTTTGGGGATATTTCTATATTGAAATGTGAAAGCTTCCAATTTAGAAGCCTCAACATGAACAAAAAAACACATTTTTAATCAAGACTGAAAATTAAATCTGCCTGAATGATCACGTGATGCAGTTTGGCTGGGCGCTTCTGGTGGAAGTTGGAACTAGAAATCGCGCAGTGGAAATCTCCTCTTTGTTCCTCTTGCTCGCATCGATGTATAATATTGTAATAAGTCTTCGGAGGCAGAAATCCCTTCACCCAAATCCCTTTATTCACAAGCTCTAACAGCAGTACACAGAGTGCTAGCAGTCAGTAGTCAATCTCCGGTGGGTGTCAGAGGAACTGCCACTCCTGATTAAGTACAAGGCAAAGACTCCCTCATGGGCCCATTAATTGGATCCTCGGTCAGGGAGTTCGTACTCCAATGATCCAATCTCAATGGCCTGATTGAATTCATTACAAACGTAGAATGGGGGACAGCAACTCACCGTGGATATGCATTTGACCGTGCATGCATTTGACACTCTGGGTCCGATTTTACCATCAGGTTCTGCCTGCTTTTGGGCACAAAACCTTGGCAAAGTCGGGCGAGAGGCGAGTAGCGTGATCCGCACCCGCCTCTGCACCCATTTCCCCTTTACAAAAGCCCGAAAATGGCCGCCGTCGGGGCCGTGCCCGAAACGGGCATGACGTCAATTTAAATGCACTTGCATGCACTTAAATTAACTTAATAGGCTGCATGCCCAAACTTACCAACACTTCCCCCTTAACCACCGCTTTCTCCCATCCAGATTCGGTGTGAAACAGACATGGTCCACAAAGGTCTGAGTCGGGTGCTCCAGCTTCTGAGGAGGTAAGTTCAGAGCTTCCAGCGGCTCTCTGACTCAGATCACTGGTGGGGGAGGGAGGTGGGTCAGATGGTTCTCTGGTGGGTGGGGGAGGCGGGTCAGATGGTTCTCTGGTGGGTGGGGGAGGCGGGTCAGATGGTTCTCTGGTGGACAGGGGGAGGTGGGTCAGATGGTTCTCTGGTGGTGGGGCGGGGAGAGGGACCAGGTCAGATAGCTCTCTGGTGGTGGAGGGAAGTAGGAGTGCGGGGGTCCGCTGCCACTCTGATATGACTGAATTGTGGTTGGGGGGGGGGGAGGGTAGGAATGGTCTGCTGCCACTCTGCGTGTGATCAGTGAGGGGGAAGGAGGTGGGGCAATGTCTGTAGGGGCCAGGGGGAGGCATTATCCGGCCTAGGAACGTTTTTCTTTGTTTTTACTATGCATGCACAGTTGGAGGTGCCAATCAGAGCTGCAGCGTTTTGGGCACATTAAGCTCCACTCACAGGTTTCTGCGGCTCGATTCAGAATCGCTGATATTTTATCAGGCAGAGTGTGTATGGGGGGGACTTGAGAATGGGTCTAAAACCATGGTAAATGGTGAAATGTGGTTTTTTTTTTGAATCTGCTAGTTTATGGTTAGTCTAGCAATAATACCACTAGGCAATCACTATCTCTGCACCCCATTAGTCGAGGCTTCTGGATTATCAGTCCAGTGACATAGCCACAATAGTGCTGCATTGTCTGAGATGTATGACGTGTGGAAGCAGAGGGTGGTGAGTGTCTGGAATTCACTGCTCAGGTTTGTGGTGGAGGCAGAGACTCCAAACTCTTTAAAAAAGCACCTGGATCTTCACGTTAAATGCTATAAGCTACAGGGCAATGGACCGTGTGCAGGAAAATAGGATTAGAAAGAACACATGGATGTCCTCGAGCTGGCATGGACAAGATGGCTAAATGACCTCCAACTGCACTATAATTTTTTAATGGTCCTATAGTAAGGGACTAAATTGAACAGCCTTTTCAAAAACAATGTGAGCGATCTTATCAAAAAAGTGGTGAGTTTCAGGTCTGCTTTTTGAGCAAGTTTGAAAATGCAATCTTACGCCACTATGGGCAAAAATTGATGCGCAATCTGATTCCCATGAAAAATATTCAAATCTGATTAAAAATAGATTTAAATATTGAAATCAGTCTCGCATGATTCCCGGGCGTAAGGCTGATATTCGGGCCCAGTAAGATCATGAGAAGCGATACTTTTGCCTTTCGCACGATCTTACCAGCTTGCTCTGCCCATCGACAAGCGGGACGAGAAGGTAAGTTCATCCCCAAAGGCCCAAATGTCCCATCTCTTGTACTCTGCAACTCTAAGATTTCTAAAATCTCCAATTTCATCTCCGCAGGCGATGGCTGACTCTGGCTGTGGTTCTGGGTCACGGCAACTGCTTTCATGACACATTTTTGACCTCCAAAGTTGACCCTCATATTGTCAAAACACGTGTCTCCCATCCTGCAAACGACTCATTCTTCATGTAGTGCATACCTCGCAGATGAAAATCGCCCCCAACGTCAATCGTTCCCAATATTTTAGTCCACTATAAAACATTTGCCGTATTGCGAGCTGAGGACCATTTGAAATAAACTTAAGCAGCTGCCACTCAGTTTAGTTGCCAGTGGAAGGAAGGACAAATTTATTCGTACAGCGTCCTGACTTTTCTTCAACCTTTGAATAACACAATAGCTGGAGAACATTAAATGGATGTTTGATAGCCAGTCTCAACATAGGTGTACAGAGCATTAAAGACCTTTTTTGTTCCTACCTACAAATAGCTGGCTGTTGAGCTGTAAGTGGATGTGTCCATCATCTGGAGCCTCCTCAGCCTTTCTTGGCAGGTGATCCACTTGAAGGGACGCCTCTTTGATATTCCGCTCTGCTCTGACATAATGCCACTGATTGTTGTTCAGATGGGTGAACGACTTCACAATAACCTCTGATGGACCATTACCCACATCGAATGAGAATAGAACTTCCGTTGGGGCTGTAAGAATCACATGTAGTGATGTTAGTCTCCGAACATAATACTGGGCTTGATTAATAGGAGCATAGAGTACAAGAGCAATGAATTTATTTGATTTGATTTATACGTGTATTAATATACAGTGAAAAGTATTGCTTCTTGCACACTATATAGACAAAGCATAGAGAAGGAAATGACAGAGTGCAGAGTATAGTATTACAATTATAGCTAAGGTGTAGAGAAAGATCAATTTAATGCAAGGGAAGTCCATTCAAAAGTCTGTCAGCAGCAGGGAAGAAGCTGTCCTTGAGTCAGTTAGTACGTGAGCTCAGGCTTTTGTATCTTTTTCTTTACGGAAGAAGGTGGAAGAGAAAATAAGATAAGGGTACACGGTGTTATAGATAATGTATTGGCATGGATGGAGGATGGGTTAACTAACAGAAAGCAAAGAATGGGGGTAAATGGGTATTTTTCTGGTTGGCGGTCAGTGACAAGTGATGTGCCTCAGGGATCAGTGTTGGGACCACAATTGTTTACGATTTACATAGATGATTTGGAGTTAGGGACCAAATGTAGTGTGTCAAAGTTCGTAGATGACACTAAGATGAGTGGCAGGGCAAAGTGTGCAGAGGATGCTGAAAGTCTGCAGAGGGATATAGGTAGTCTAAGTGAGTGGGCGAGGGTCTGGCAGATGGTGTGGAAAAGGTTTACAAGAATGGTTCCAGGGATGAGAAACTTCCATGCTGTGGAAAGATTGAGAGGTTGGACTGTTCTCCTTGGAGAGAAGAAGGCTAAAAGGAAATGTTCAAAATCATGAGGGGGCTGAACAGAGTAGGTAGCGAAAAACTGTTAACACTGGTCAAAGGATCAAGGACAAGAGGGCACAGATTTAAAGTGATTTTCAAAAGAAGCAGATGTGATGGAGAAAAAAAACTTATTTCTCGCAGCGAGTGTTTGGGGTCTGGAAAGCGCAGCCTGGATGTATGGTGGAGGTAGGTTCAATCGAGGACATTCAGGAGGACATTAGATGATTACCTGAACAGAAACATTGTGCAGAAATGCAGGGAAAAGGGCATTAAGCCATTATGGAAATCTAGATATGATGAGCCAAATGGCCTCCTTCTGTGCCACTAAAAGAAAAATAATTAGTCTCTGAAAACCAATTTTAAACAACTCTTATTTCCATCACCTTCGATTGGGTATTGGTGCTGAGAATGGTGTCTGATTTATTAATTAAAGCTCTGTAATGATGCCCAGGCAGAGACACAACAGCATTTACAGAAGGCGTCAACACCTCCACTCAGAACATCAATTAACTTGCCTTAACTAACAATTAACTTAATAAATCAGGGCATGAAAATAAACAAAATTAATGACTTTCTTTTAAAAAAAACTCAAAGCAGGTTTTTAATTACAAGCTGGATTTTATATAGCACCATTTTTATTTGAGTGCATGGTCTGGAAAGTGGAGGAATATGCAAACGATATTGATTGTGGTTCTGCCAGAGTCAAACCTGAGAACTATGTACCAGCGATACAGTCTCACTTACAATGCAGTGTCCAGCTATGGATTCACGGTCTGTGATATCATAGGGTTCTAGAGTATTGCTGTGTCAAACGCATTGAAATAGACCAAATACCTCTGTCCTGACCCTAGCTGGGGTTCTCCAGTGCCGCTGCAGTGAACGGAGTTTTGGCTGAGCGTCAAATCCTCAATTCTCGCTGGCAACGAGGTGGGTATGGATGCCAGCGGAGAATCCCGCCCATTGAATGTTAATCTGTGATTTAGTGCAAGCTTCACAATAAAACTCTTGGGGAGATGATGGCCTAGTGGTGTTACCACCAGACTATTAATCCTGAAACTCAGCTAATGTTTGGGGGGACCTAGGTTCGAATCCCACCATGGCAGATGGTGGAAATTGAATTCAATAAAAAAAAGAAATCTAGAATTAAGAACCCAATGATAAAACCATTGCCAATTGTTGGTAAAACCTATCTGATTCATTAATGCCCTCTACGGAAGGAAGTCTGCTGTCAATATCCGGTCTGGCCTACACGTGACTCCAGAGCCACAGCAATGTGGTTGGCTATCAACTGCGGTCGAAGGGCAACTAGGAATGGGCAATAAATGCTGGCCAGCCAGCAACGTCCATGTCCCACAAATGAATAAAAAAACGAAGCAAAGGGACATAGATACAGGACCATTCAGCCCATTGAGATATATTCTATTTATGATCTGTCTTTATTTATAACTTCATGAAGTTATCTGATTGAAACATATTAAAATATTGCTGAAACATATAAAATTCTGTGAGAGCTTATGTTTCCTCTGGCTGTGGGTGCGGTGGAGAGGTAAGGGGGCGAGGGTTGGGGTTTGTTAAACAGGGGGTCACATTTTCACAATATGTATCAGACCATTTAGGACTGAGATGAGGTGCAACCTCTTCACTCAGGGGCCGGTGAACCTGTGGAATTCTCCAGCCCGAAAAGGGCGTGGAGGTCAAGTCACTGAATATATTGAAGAAGGAAATAGATTTCTCAACACTAAAAGCGCCAGGATGTTTGGGGAGATAATGAGAATATGATGACCCGTGATCATACTGAATGGTGGAGCAAGCTCGAAGGGTTGAACTTCCTCCCCCTGTTCCTAATTTCTGTATTTAGCTACCTTCTTTCTGTAATGATTAATACCCTCAATTAACAACAATCTATACTGTTCTTAATTTTAAAACATTCAACTGATCCCCAGCCTTATTATCTTTTTGAGGGAAATAATTTCAGATTTCCATTATCTTTTGTGTGAGCAAATATTCCTTGTCGACTGAATAGTCAGAATATAATTTTCAGGTTATGTCCCCTTGTTCTGTCCACCTCCAGCAAAAGAAAATGTCCTTTTCTATTTACCCTATCAGAACATAAGAACATAAGAAATAGGAGCAGGAGTAGGCCATCTAGCCCTTCGAGCCTTCCCCGCCATTCAATAAGGTCATGGCTGATCTGAAGTGGATCAGTTCCACTTTCCCGCTCTCTCCCCATAACCCTTAATTTCCTTGTCTGTCAAAAACCTATCTGCCCGTGACTTAAATATATTTAGCGAGGCAGCCTCCACCACTTCAACTGGCAGAGAATTCCAGAGATTCGCCACCCTTTGCGTGAAGAAGTTCCTCCTCAACTCTGATCTAAACCGCTCCCCGCCCCCTCCACTTATCTTGAGGCTGTGCCCTCTAGTCCTGTATCCTTTCTGAGTGGGAAGAATCTCTCTACCTCTACCCTATCCATCCCTTTCATTATCTTATACGTCTCTATAAGATCCCCCCTCATCCTGCTAAACTCCAACGAGTACAGACCCAGTCTATTTAGTCTCTCTTCATAGTCCAACCCCCTCATCTCCGGTATCAGCCTAGTGAACCTCCTCTGCACTCCCTCCAAGGCCAAGATATCCTTGTGCAAGTGCGGCGACCAAGACTGCACACAATACTCCAGCTGCGGCCTCACAGTACCCTGTACATTTGCAGCAAGACCTCCCTGCTTTTGTATTCTATCCCCCTCGCTATAAAGGCCAGCATACCATTTGCCTTCTTGATCACCTGCTGCACCTGCAGATTGGGCTTTTGCGACTCGCGCACAAGGACCCCCAGGTCCCTCTGCACCAAAGCATGCTGCAGCTTTTCGCACTTTAAATAGTAATCCCTCCTACTATTATTTCTGCCAAAGTGGATAACCTCACACTTGCTAACATTGTATTCCATCTGCCAGGTCCTCGCCTACTCCCTCAGCCTATCCAGATCTCTCTGCAGACTTTCCACACCCTCCGCGCAATTTGCTTTTCCACTCATCTTCGTGTCATCAGCAAATTTCGTCGCCCTACACTCAGCCCCCTCCTCCAGATCATCTATATAAATGGTAAATAGCTGAGGCCTCAGCACCGGTCCCTGCGGCACTCCACTAGTTACCAACTAGTCCACTCCACTCCACTCCAACCAGTCCACTAGTCAGCTCATCTAATTATCTTAAACTACTTACTTGGACCATTCCTACATCTTTATCACTCAAGGAATACATTTCTAGTCCAAATCAGGGTGTCAGAGCAACGGGAGATACTGAATCACAAAATCATGGACTTGTTACAGCACAGAACGAGGCCATTTGGTCCATCATATCTGCACTGTCTCTCCTCATCCAGTTCCATTGTCCCATCTTCTCCCCGCCACCATGCACATTACTCCTTTTCACATTAAGAGTCAAATTTCCTTTTGGAAGATTCATATAGCGTCAGCATGACGGGAATCCATCCAAATGAAGCCATTTGCGGAAAGATATATTATCATTGAAGGCATTACAGAGGAAAGTTACTGGGATGATACTGGAAAGAGAGAGACTGACATTTCAGGAAAGATTTTACAGTCTGGGTCTGTACTCCTTGGAGTTCAGAAGAATGAGAGGTGATGTGATCGAAACATATAAGATTCTGATCTAGAGGATTAGACAGGGTAAATGTTGGGATGATGTTTCTTCATATGGGAGATTGTAAGACAAGAAGGCTTAGTCACCAGAATAAGGAAGTGCTCATTTCGTACAGATTTGAGGAATAATTTGTCCTCTTAATGAGGGACGATTCTTTGGAATTCTTTGCCTCAGGAAGCCATGTGTGGCCGAGTCCTTGAACAATTACAAGGCCGAGATTGATAGATTTTCAATCAGTAAGGAAATTAAGGGTTATGGAGATGAGGCAGGAAAGTGGACCAAGCGAAATCAACCATGATCTGACTACATGACGAGCGGGCTCGAAGGGCTGAATCATAGAATCCCTACAGTCCAGAAGGAGGCCATTTGGTCCATGGAGTCTGCACTCAACACAATCCTATCCAAACCTGATTCCCATAATCCCTCATATTTACACTGCCAGTCCCCCTGAGACTAAGGGGAAATTTAGCATGTCCAATCAACCTAACCACACATCTTTGGACCATGGGAGGAAACTGGAGCACCCGGAGGAAACCCATGCAGACAAGGGGAGAATGTACAAATTCCACACAGGTCAGAATTGAACCAGGATCCCTGGCGCGGTAAGGCAGCAGGGCTAACCACTGTGCCACCCATAGCTTACTCCTGTTCCTATTTCCCATGGTCTTACGACCATTCCTAATTGCCGTTGAGAAGGCAGTGCTGAGCTGCCTGTATACGCAGTGTTTCTTTCTCTGTAGCGGTTTGTGTGGCTTGTTAGGCCATTGCAGAGGGCAGTTCAAAGTCAACCATGCTGCAGTTGGTGTGGAGACACATGGAGGCCACTGAGAAAGGATGGCAGCTCTCCTTTCCCAGATATTTATAAAAAATGGTGACTATTACACTGATGCCACTGACTGTGAAATGACTTTTATTTCATGTTTCCACGATGCGAGAGCATAATTGCAATAAAATACAGGCTGGAACTGCATGTTCCTGTGTATTCTCATTACAAATCAATTGACTTTGACAAGCTTCAAAATACTCCTACTTCATTTTAATGAACCAATAATGTGCCTAAAATTTCAAGTTGCAAGCTTGTGGGGTTTATTTTTATTCACAATATAGAAAAATAACAAATATCTTTCTCTACTCCAGTCACAAATTGCCTAGCAACACAACAGTTTTAAAGTTTATAACTATCAGTAGTAGGCTAACATTAACACTGCAATGAACTTACTGTGAAACCCCCCCCCAGTTGCCACACTCCGATGCCTGTTCTGGCACATTTATGGATAATTTAGCATGGCCAATGCACCTAAACCAGCATGCCTTTCAGACTGTGGGAGGAAACTGGAGTACCGGGAGGAAACCCACACAAACATGGGGAGAATGCGCAGACTCTGTACATTCAGTGACCCAAGATGGGAATCAAACCAAGGTCCCTGGCACTATGGGGTGGCAGCGCTAACCGCTGTGCCATCATGCCGACCCAACAGAGACATTTTGTTCAAAAAACATGTATGTGTGTGTGTGTGTGTGTGTGGAACCCTGTGAATATTGAGTCTGAACTTATTGGAGATGGGGATCTGGCTGCACGCACTGCTCATCAGGCTTTATCTTGTGCCCTTTGACTCGAAGAATGCTTGCTGTAACTTAGGAAAAGTGCCAGCAATGGGGGCACTGGGGCATCTGATTGATTTGATTTGATTTATTTTTGTCACATGTATTAACAGACAGTGAAAAGTATTGGTTTTGTGCATTGTACAGGCAAAGCATACTGTTCATAAAGAAGGAAAGGAGACAGTGCAGAATGTAGTGTTACAGTCATAGCTATGGTGTACAGGAAGATCAACTTAATGTAAGGTAGGTCCATACAAATGTTTGATGGTAGCAGGGAAGAAGCTGTTCTTGAGTCAGTTGGTACGTGAACTTGGTGAATGATGGCACCAACAACTTATCTTTGTGGCCAATAGGTTGTAAGAACTGAGCAAGGACTGATGGAAAAGGGAAAAAAAAGATTGAATTAGAGACAACTTGGGTGTAGGAAGATTGAATTTAGTGAAGAAAGAAAAGAAGGTCTTGAATTTATATAACACCTTTCACGTTCATCACACATCTCAAAGTGCTTTACAATGAAGTGTAGTCACTGTTCTAGTGTAGGTAATGATGCAGCCAATTTCTACACAACAAGGTCCCACAGATAGCAATGTGGTAATGACCAGACAATGTGCTAATCATTGAGGGATTGACCAGAACAATGAGGATAAACAACTCCCCTCCTCTTCTTTAAAATAGTGCCACAGGACTGTTACACCCATCTGAGAATTCTGATAGGGTCTTGAAAGGGTTAATAATCACACAAGTTTAAAAATCTCAGGGAATGCTACGTGAAAACCATAAGTCTTGAAAGCAGACCTCGATAGGAGTAAAGGACCATTTAGTTGAGCAATGTGTGGCTGCAGCTCATGTTTGCTCATCAGAGCAAGGAACAATGGAAAGGGAGATTGAGATACCATTGGTCAGAGACATAGCTATTATTTTTTGATGATATAACAAAATCAAATTATAATTGGACATTATACCCTTATGTATGCATGATGTAACCTTAATCAATAACTGTGAATGAACAGAGGTAACTCCTATACTTTTATTTATGTCTGTTAACTACTTGTAATCAAATTTGAAACTATAATTGCTTGTGTATTTCTGCATTCTGCACTCTGACTGGTTTGAATGGCTCAGTCAGAGTCCTGGAGCGCTATAATTGTCAACCATTCCATGACTTTGTTTGGCTACTTGGGGGGAGCGCTAGTTTTAAATACAAGAAGAATACCGTGACAGCCACGTAACATGTCTGTCAACTTGTTAAAACCTTGTCAGAAATGTGGCACCTCCAACAGTGCAGCACTCTTGTTGATCTGCAGTGAAATGTCATCTTTGTGCCAGAATAATTTGTGCACAACCTCAGGATGAAGGGACGATCCTTTAAAACAGAGATGAGGAGGAATTTCTTCAGACACAGAGTGGTGAATCTGTGGAACTCTTTGCTGCAGAAGGCTGTGGAGGCCGGGTCATTGAATGTCTTTAAGACAGAGGTGGATAGGTTCTCGATTAATAAGGGGATCAGATGTTATGGGGAGAAGGCAGGAGGATGAGGATGAGAAAAATATCAGCCATGATTGAATGGCGGAGCGGACTCGATGGGCTGAGTGGCCTAATTCTGCTCCTATGTCTTATGGTCTTACAGAATGGGACTTGAACTCATAATCCTCTGACTCAAGAGTGAGCTACCAACTGAATCAAAGAGTTAAATGTGACAGAAAAGAAAAGTGAGAACGTTGTTTCAAAATGTAACATTTATAATACTTGAAATTTCTCAGAAAACATGACCATTTTCATGCTGGAAAGGTTAATTGGCAATGCATTAACAACTGTCAATTTGTCAAAAACGGTTTATACTCTTAATCATGAACAATGAGGGATGATGTTATTGAAACATGAGGGGGTAATTTTCCCAGCCCATTGTGCTGCTTTAGCGCAGTGGACTGGGAGACCCATGAGGAGGCTGGTTAGCTGGCATCCGACTGGGTGCCACAGCATTCGCCCGTCTCCGGCCATCGGATTTCTGGTGCTGTCAGCAGCGTGCCGATTTCTGGCGTGAGGCTGCATAAATTATTTAAATTTAGATTTGCATCCCATTAGCGGAACCCGGCACTACAGCCTCCAGACTCGCTAGCCTCTCCACTCCCACCAGCAGTGGTTCACTCCAGAAGGGTTTACGACAGCTCCCTACTAGTGGGGAGCTGACGACCCAACCCTACTTGAGTGAAGGTAGGCCATCGAGGCCCCCCAAGAGACTGGGGGGGAAGGGAGGGTGCCCCCTGGACATTGCCACCTTGGCAGTGCCAGCCTGGCACCCTGGCGCTGCCCAAGGGGAAAAGTGGCAAAGCCCAAAGGGCACATTGGCACTGCCTGGATGGGACCAGAGGGGCTGCAGTCTATATAGACCTCAGGGCCTCTGGGGGAAGATTGGTGGGAGAAGGGTGCCCTGCTGCCACTCTGCACTTTGGTGACAGAGGGAGAGAGGCCAATGGTCAGGGCTGGTCATCGGGGCGGGGGGAGTGGTCGGCCTGCCGGGTGAGGGGGGCGGGGGGGGGGGGGTCAGGGGGCTGCGGAGGTCGGGGGAAGGAGGGCTGAACTGCGGTGGTGGGGGGCGGGGGGGGCGGAGCTGTCAGTGGTGGGGAAGAGAGGTCGAGGTGGACCGGGGAGCGTTGGGGGGAGTTGAGGCTGGCCGGCACGTGGGTAGGGAGAGGTTGAAGGGGCAGCATTGAGGGGTTGAGGGGTCGGCCAGCAATTGAGCTGGGCAATGATTGGAAGGCTGTAATACACAGTTGCTGCACGTGCACCGATCTCAGCGCTGACAGATCAGCACATGCACAGTAGCCCACTCGGCCTTAAGCTGCCAGCGCCTCCTGTGGGAATAAGCCCTGCCCCTAGATTTTTAATGAGATTCTTGGTAGTGCACTCTGCAGTTCACAGAATGTGGGAGATTCATTTTGGAGTTCCACTGAAAAACCAATGGGATTTACTCCAGTTTTTACACAACTTCAACACCTGGAATTTTTTTGGGTGAGTCCCACTCAAGAGATTCTGTGGGTTCGACAGGGTAGATGCTGAGCGGATGTTTCCCTTCGGGGGAAATCTGGAACCAGTGGACCCCATTTCAAAATGAAGGGTTTCCCATTGAAGAGGAAGATGATGAGGAATTCCTTCTGTCAGAGGATCATTAGTGTTTGGAATTCTCTCCCCCAGAGAGCAGTAAAGGCTGAGTTATTAAACATATTCAAGGCAGAGTGAGATTTGGGAATTGTAAGGGAGTCAAGAGTTTCGAGGAACAGACAGGAATGTAGACTTGGAGCCATGATTAGGTCAATCATGATGTTATTGAACGATGGAGCAAGTTTAAGGGGCTGAATGGCCTACTCCCACCCTTATTTCTTATGTTCTACCTGCCTGATTAATGGCCAATGAACGTGCAAATTGTCCTCAAGGCAACCGCAACCTTCCCTGGTCCAAACTTAATCGGGGGGTCTGGAAGATTAAGCAGCTTCCCCTATCACCTCGCCCACTCCTGGGTGGAGGAGGGACATTAACTTCAGCCCATAGTGTGCAATTTTCCCACATCAATCCCATGTGTAAAAGACATTGTAGAGAGTTGTAAAACCCTCAGTAAAAATGCATGCACATCAACAGGGCCCCAGACTTTCCAGCACTAAGGTTATCCTTGGCCGAGAGTTTGAAATGGAGGATCTGGGAATCAGCTTTCCATTGTGTATATCTCCTGGTTTTCATTGCTGATGAAGTCACTGGAAGTTGAAATCAGAGTACAATGGTGACCAATCTCTCCCTCAAAGTCAAACTGTCCACCTCTTGGGTATTAGCAGCACACAATTAAAACATATAATTCACCAAAGATCTTTAGACAGCTCCTTCCAAACCAATGACTACTTCCATCTAGAAAGACAAGGGTGGCAGATGTATGGAAACACCACCACCTGCAAGATCCCCCCCCAAGCCACTCACCATCCTGACTTGGAAATACATTGCCATTCCTTCACAGTCGCTGGGTCAAAATCCTAGAATTCCCTCCCAAATGGCATTGTGGGTCAACCCACAGGACATGGTCTGCAGCGATTCAAGAAGGCAGCTCACCACCACATTCTGAAGGGCAATTAGGAATGGGCAATAAATGCTGGCCAGCCAGTGATGCCCATGTCCCACAAATGAATCAAAAAAGGGGGAAAATCTCCTTAATAACATATCCAGATTAACTCGATGCTCTCCTCTTATAATGAAGACTTTAAATCATTCGGTTAAAACAGCTTTTCACACACGCTTTAAAATAGTTAAGGAAGGAATTTAACATGAAGGCATCAAGCAGTAAGGTGCACAATGACTAGAAGATCTGACCTTCGAGACAAGTACCTTGTATGGGCCAGGAATTCCCCAACACCTCCTCCAGCTCGGTGTTGGCCATTGGACGGAAGGGTAAATGGAACATTCTAGCAGCACACAGCAGGTCTCTCAACAGCTCAAAATATCACCATGTGGCTTTTATGTGACATAGGGGGTGGTGCACAAGGTATTACAGTGGTGTGGGGCAGACTGAATGGACCAGGGAGTCTTTGTTCATTTATTTTAGACTATGACTCTGGTGAGTTTCTATCTTGATAGCACAATGTATAGTTTAAGTTTAATTTATATATGTACTTAGTGTGTTAAGAAAGGAGAAGCCTGGTTTTAGTTTAATTTAGCATATTTTTTAGTCAAGCTTAGTGCTGGAAACTCTGGGGCCCTGTTTGTGTACATGCATTTTTATTAAGGATTTTACAACCCTTGAAGTACGAAAAATGGGTTACAAAGGGGATAATAGTTTAATGAAGCCACAAATAAACTTAAAGTAGAAAAATTGTGCTGTTGCTTTGCAGCAGAGGTCCAGAGACACACAGAGGCACAGGGAACGATAGAAGGGCAGTTCAGGCAGTGTGTGTATACCTAAGAATAAAGACAAAGATCTCCCTAATGAAAAATCTCATAAGAATGACAAGGAACTAAGTTGAGAAACTTGTGCTTGTTCTGAAGTTGAAGTAATAGTGAGTTTACATTGTGATTTTGGGGTGTCACAGGGAGAGATACCAGATCAAGAAAAACATCTAGTGAATGCTCAGAAGTCTGCTGGGAGCAAACTGCTTGAAACTGAGTCTGTTAAAGCCTTGGCTGACATCATGGTAAATCTTCACTGAGGGTTTGTGTCTGTAAGGGTAGTGGGGGCCTAAAAGCAATAGTGCAAGATTGAATCATTTTCTGGTGTTTGCATTGAAATCTTTCCAATCTTTTTGTCGAATGTAATAGAGTTTTTATTTTTTAATAAACATTTTATTCTTTGTATTAAAAGTAGTTTCAAAGATTCTTGCAAATGTGTTCAATAGCTGGCATCCATGGGTGGCATGGTAGCACAGTGATTAGCATTGCTGCCTCACAGCGCCAGGGACCTGGGTTCAATTCCCGGCTTGGGTCACTGATTTGTGTGGAGTTTGCACATTCTCCCTGTGTCTGCGTGGGATTTCTTTGGGTGCTCTGGTTTCATCCCACAGTCTGAAAGACATGCTGGTTAGGAGCATTGAACCAAACAGGGGACGAGGGGAATTTCACAGTAGCTTCATTGCAGTGTTAATGTAAGCCTTACTTGTGACTAATAAATGAAGTTTACTTTTCTCCACACTTTCTAAAAACAAGCAAAATCAGGATTTCCCAAGCTTGCTTTCACTCTGGGATCCGTCCTGTCCAGTATTAACATCAGGAGGGACCATAACAATCTGAGGTGTTGGCCTGATGCCATCTGACCTGGGCCAAATATTTCCAGAGATTTCTGCTTTTAACTCAGACTGTAACCCGACAATTTTCACAGTCCGATGATACTTACAGTTCAGCTCGATCCTGATGAAGTCCTTAATTCCGAGATTCTCCAGGAAAACCCCCGAGGAAGCAGTCGTCTTGAAGAAGAATGAAATGTCCGCACTGAGCTCACCGTGGAAGGTGGGGAAATGGAGATACGAGGACTCGGTGTTGAATGATGCTGCATTCCAGTAATTTCCTGGGTAAATAATTATTCATCCATCAGAGAATGCAATCCATTTACTGGTTAAACATAACTCAATACATGGGCAGGATTTTCTGGCCCGTTCTGTCGTCTGGTCCCGCTGAAAGTCAATGGACATTTGGCTGACTTGCTGCATCCCCTATGAAAGATGCTGCCAAAGTGGGACCCCATGCCATGGTTAGACTGTCTCTCTGCCATGGTAACACAGTAAGGTGCTTACAAACTATTGGCATTCAAACAATTTTTATTGGGTAGGAACCCTTCCGTGTAGCAATATCCTAAATGTGGATGTGCAATTGTTCTCCCATTGGTTGTACTGTAAAAAGGTACCGATTCCTTTGCTGGCCTTGTTTATCCTTGGATAAACTGACTAAGTGGACAGTTCTCCATGCATGTTATCTGATCATGGTGGATGTACCACCACAACAGTCCTGCCAGCCATTTCCCTTAGGACACCCTCCAATTTTACTCTGGTCAATTTCCTCCTCTTTACGCCAAATACTGGCTATTGCAAGGTCAAAATAACCACACATTTACTTGGTTCAAGTTCCCTTGGCAACATGTTTCTTTTCAAGAACTCTGATATTTGCCCCTTTCAATGTTTTCCGGAACATCTCGATGAAGTATTCTTTCCTTACATACTGCCCTGAATGTATCCCTTTCAGCTCACTGTCCCTTTGATCTGCATTCCCGTGTCAATTTATATATTCCAGCTTGGTCCTTTAAATCTCTGAACCTAATTCGTGTCAGTACCTTTATTACAATGCTGCCTCAGCCCTCTCCTATTCAGGAAGATCCCAATTGTTGGCTAGTTCAGTTGGCTGGATGGCTGGTTTGTGATGTAGGGCCATGCCGACAGTTTGGGCTGAGTTCCCGTACAGGCCCAGGTTACTCATGTCGGCCCCGCCTTCTCAGCCTTGACCATTGCCTGAGGTGTGGTGATCCTGAGGTTAAATCATCGCCTGTCAGCTCTCCCCCTCAAAGGGGAGAGCAGCCTATGGTCATCTGGGAATATGGTGATTTTATCTCTACATGCTAGTGAGCTCCAGCTGAGATCTCGTAACTCGCAACAGATTTTTCAGCCAACAGTGTGTCATCAGCTGAAAGACTTCTTCCTTGCCGTAACGTTCCTTGGCTCTACTATTTGCTACTTTATAAAATACCTTTGAAAGGCCTTGTACACCACATGAACTGCACTAGCCTCACCAACTCTCCCCGTTACTTAATTAAAGAACTTAGTCAGTTTAGATAATTCAACTATTAACCATCTTACTTCAAGACTCAACACCAGACAGAGAGTGCTATTTCATTTCTAAGCACATTTGATACCCATTTACATTCTAAATGCTTCTGTGAGAAATATGTGAGGTAAAATAAAAAATTCACTCTGATTGATGTGATGCGATGCAGAGCACACAGGTCAAAATATTAGTATAGTATAGGTTCTTTTTAATAAATTATTTACAGCGTGATACAAATATGATAAAAGATTAAAAGTCTCGTGCTTTGAATAAAATTGAGGAGATGAGTGAAGCATAACACTGGTTTTAAAGTGAAGGTGATTTGATCTGATTTGATGTGATTTATTATTGTCACATGTATTAACATACAGTGAAAAGTATTGTTTTGTGCACGTTTCACAGACAAAGCATACCATTCATAGGGAAGGAAACAAGAGAGTGCAGAATGTGGTGTTACAGTTATAGCAAAGGTATAGAGAAAGGTCAACTTAATGCAAGGTAAGTCCATTCAAAAGTCTGACAGCAGCAGGGAAGAAGCTGTTCTTGAGTCGGTTGGTATGTGACCTCAGAGTTTTGCATCTTTTTCCCAACGGAAGAAGGTGGAAGAGAGGATGTCCAGGGTGTGTGGGGTCCTTAATTATGCTGGCTGCTTTTCTGAGGCAGCGGGAAGTGTAGATAGAATGAATGGATGGAAAAGTTTATAAGGTGGATTAGTATTAATGAAGAAAATGCTTGTAGAGTAAGATGTGGTAGTGTGGGAGGACACTCATGTTGAGTCTATACCAGCCTGGATGAGTGGCCTGGAATGATGCTGTGAATTCTATGGGAGGGATTTTCCAGCTGATCCGGTTAATGGGGTCTTCCGGTTCCTCTGATGGCAACTCTCCGCTGCGGGTTCCCTGGTGGTGGAGGGCGCGAACAATAAGAAATCCTTTTGACAATGGCCGGACCAGGTGATCCCACCATCAGCCAATGGCTGACGGTCTCTGCTGTCACAAAACACGCTGTGGGGTGGGGAGGTGGGGGGGGGGGGGTGGAGTTGGCTACGGAAAATCACATTCTATGTAATTCTATGCAACAGAATAAGAAAAAAGACAGTGACCTTGTAGCGAAGCCGTTCGCATTCACTATTATTACTCTACAGAAACTGAGAGCAACTCTGGGAGTCCACATATGAGCCAGATAATATGGAAATTCAGAGACGTTGCTGTCTGTGAATCTCCGCCACGACAAGTGGATGTGCCCCCGAGGCTTCCACAGACCGAAACCTCCACTGCAATAACCATTTAACAAGACTTTTCACTTCAGTTTAACGTTTATTTATTAATGTCACGAGTAGGCTTACATTAACAGTGCAATGAAGTTACTACGAGTATCCCCTAGTCGCCACATTCTGGTGCCTGTTCGGGTACGCTGAGGGAGGATTTAGCGTGGCAAGTCCACCTAATCTGCACATCTTTGGACTGTGGAGGGAAACCCACACAGACACGGGGAGAACGTGCGGACTCCACACAGACTGTCACCCAATCTGGGAATCGAACCCAGGTCCCTGGCGCTGTGAGGCAGCAGTGCTAATCACTTCTGCCGCTCATTGTTTTCAAGAAACGGGAAAATGCTACACCTTGCTGAGCGAGGTTGTAAGTGAGTTTTTAATAGCTTGCTGACATCCTAATTACAACAGCGGCAACAATATTTATATAGCTCATTTTAATGTGATAAAAAGTCCCCTGGTGCTTCACACGAGAAAGCTAGATTTGACAGTGGGCCACATAAGGCCAAAAGAGGGTAGCTGGCCAGAAACCTGGTCAAAGCAGTAGGTTTTAAATAACTTCTTGAAAAACGAAACTGAGGCAGAGAAGTTTAAGCAGGGAACTCAATGCAGTAAAGCAATTGAGGCAATCTCGTTGACTATTTTTAAGGCAGATTGGTAGATTTTTGAGCAGTAGAGGAATTGAAGGTTGTGGCGTGCAGGTGGGTGAGTGGAGCTGAGTCCACGAAAAGATCTGTCATGGTCTTATTGAATGGCAGAGCAGGCTCGAGGGGCCAAACTCCTGCTCCTAGTTCTTATGCTCTTAAGGTCAGCCTAGGTAGCTGAATGCAAGCCAACGGTGAAGCGATTCAATCAGAAATCATAGAATCCCCATGTTGAGGAGGGGGCCATTCAGCCCATCGAGTGTGCATTGACCACAATCCCACCCAGGCTCTATATCCACAACCCCATACATTTACCCTGCCAGTCCCCTGACACTAGGGTCAATTTTGCATGGCCAATCAACCTAACCCACACATCTTTGGACTGTCGAAGGAAATCGGAGGCCCGGGGGAAACGTACACAAACTTGGGTATAATGTGCAGACACTGCCCAGTCACCCAAGGCTGGAATTGAACCCAGGTCCCTGGCACTGTGAGGCAGCAGTGCTAACAACTGTGCCACCATGCCGCTCAAGATCACTAATTTAACATTGTGAGGGGGGCAGTGACGGCTGCCATATTTTGGTGCCCATCCACCGACTACCACATGGCGGGAGTGAGCTCAGGAGTAGCAGACAAATGGCGGAGTGAGCACCTGCCCTATTTTATGTGCCTCCCCACTAAAATACACCCAACAGAGGCACATATTTTCTAGCCCTTAGTTTCAAATCCAGGCCACCTTGCAAAGAAATATTAAGATAAAACAAAAATACTGTGCATGCTGGAATCTGAAACAGCTCTGATAGGTCATCCAGTTGGCTATATTCTCTCTCCACAGATTCCATCAGGCCTGCTGAGGTTTTCAGCATTTTCTGTTTTTTGTCAACAAAGACACATATTGCGCAGGATGATAATGGACTGAAGTCATGGTTGCCACTCCCCCAACAAACCCCACCACCCACCAGTGAGAAGGAAGAGTTTGGCGCTCAGTCTAAACTGCATTCGCTGCAGTAGGACCAGGAAGTCCCTGCTGTGGGGGAGGTTGGAGAATTCTAATCCTGCCTTTGGAAGTAAACGTACAAAGAACAAAGCAAGGTACAGCTCAGGAACAGGCTCTTTGCCCTCCAAACCTACACCGATCATGATGCCTGCCTAAACCAAATCCAAATGCACTTTCAGAGTCCGTATCCTTCCATTCCCATCCTATTCATGTATTCGTCTAGTTGCCCCTTAGATGCTGCTAATGTACCTGCTCCCTACTGCTCCCTGGGCAGCGCATTCCAGACATCCACCACCCTCTGTGTCAAGAACCTACCTCGCACATCTCCTCTAAACTTTTCCCCGTGCATCTTAAACCTATGCCCTCTAGCATTTGACTTTTCCACCCTTGGAAAGAGCAGCTGACTATCCACTCTGCCCATGCCACCCATAACTCCAAAACGCTTCTAGCAAAATTACTATGGGTGCTGTAATCTTTGACAAAGGGTTATCTGGACTCGAAATGTCAGCTCTTTCCTCTTACAGCTGCCGCCAGACCTGCTGAGATCTTCCAGCAATTTTCTCTTTTGGTTTCAGAAACAATTCTTCCTTGTTCCCAGTAAAATAAATTCAAAGTTCCTGATGGTGTCATCTTAAAATGGTGATATTTTGGAAGCGCAACCCACCCACGAATACAATTCCCACGTTCAGTATCTTCACAGCATTGCGGGTGAGGTGGGGTGGTAGATGTGTTACTCTGTTACCTTTCCAGTTGGGGTTTGGCACCCTGGTCTTAGAAGCAGGAACTTGCTGTAAGCAAGTTTTTTTTAAGGAAAACTAATGGATTTTACGGTGTTCAGCAGTCAGGTGTTCCTTTATATTGGCCCCATCAAACGCTGGATATTAACTCGACTTTTTGATTTGATTTCAAATGCTGGGTAATTTAGCACCAGTCCGACATCTATTCTGGGAGACCATTTACAAAACGTAACTGCAGGGCACTTACCATCACCATGGCAACGTAGTGGCCCAAGCTTGTAAAGGACTTCAGAGCTTGTCTTCGTGATGTCTCCAATAATAATCTGAGTCACAGGCAAGTGATCCTTGTATGAAAGAAGGCCCGTGTCATTGGTCCTGCCAGAAAAACCAGGATAAAAGAAAAAGTTACTCAAAATTAATATACACCATAGATTGATATCCTCTGACCTTGTTACGTACAGCTGTCAGGTAAACTGGCCAACCACTTTCAATATGTAAGCATAAATGTGAAGCAGCCCCATCTATCAGGTTTGGTTCAGTGGTCATACATGTCTGAGGTCACGTACCAACCGACTCAAGAACAGCTTCTTCCCTGCTGCCATCAGACTTTTGAATGAACTTACCTCGCTCTAAGTTGATCTTTCTCTACACCCTAGCTATGACTGTAACACTACATTCTGCACTCTCTTTTTTCCTTCTCTATGAACTTTATGCTTTGTACAGCGTGCAAGAGACAATGAATTTCACTGTATACTAATACATGTGACACCAATAAAGCAAATCAATTCGAATCAAATCAAATGATGAATGGGATGGATAGGATAGAGGTGGAGAGACTCTTCCCACTGAAAAAAGACAGTAGGACTAGGGGGCACAGCCGTAAGATAAAGGGGGGGCGTTTTAGAACGGAGTTGAGGAGGAACTTCTTCACTCAAAGGGTGGTGAATCTCTGGAATTCTCTACCCATTGAAGTGGTGGAGGCTGCCTCGCTAAATATTTTCAAGAAGCGGGTTGATGGGTTTTTGATAAGAGAGGGGGTTAAGGGTTATGGGGAGAGGGCCGGAAAGTGGAACTGAGCCACGACAGATCAGCCATGATCTTATTGAATGGCGGGGCAGGCTCGAAGGGCCAGATGGCCTACTCCTGCTCCTATTTCTTATGTTCTTATGTTCTTAAATCAAATCAAAAAGACTCGATTGGCTAAATGTTTCCTTCTGCGCTGTAGGGACTCTATGATGCTAAGTCTCACTTAAGAGACTTAGAGCACAGCATTTGAGCACAACATCTTGGCTAAGATTCCAGTTTCAGATCAGATGTTAAACTGAGACTCTGTAAAAGACCCCATGAACAATTTCAAAGAAGAACAGTCGAGCTTTCTCTGGTTTCCTAACGAATATTTATCCCACAGCCAATGTCACTCAGTTGATCTATTCATTCTTGCGTTGTTGCAAAGAGTGTGTGATCTCTTAAGAGCACATACACTCAGGAGGCAAATGATTGGTTGTAAGCTTTGCTTTGAGACATCCTTAAATCATGACAGACAGTGCAAGTCTTTCTTTCATAGAAACTAGAAACACAAAGATAGGAGCAGGAGGCCATTTGGCCCTTCCAGCCTACTCCGCCATTCATTACAATCATGGCTGATTGTCCAACTCAATAGTCTAATCCTGCTTTTTCCTCATAACCTTTGATCCCATTTACCCCAAGTGCTGTATCCAGCCACCTCTTGAATACATTCAATGTTTTGGCAGCAACTATTCCTGTGGCAATGAATTCCACAGGCTCACCACTCTTTGAGTGAAGAAATGTCTCCTCACCTCTGTCCTAAAGAACAAAGAACAAAGAACAAAAACAGCCCAGGAAACAGGCCCTTGGCCCAACGAGCCCACACTGCCATTTTAACATTACCAGTCCCCCCCTCCACCCATGACCCTTATCTATTGTTTTATTGCAATCCACATTGAGGGAAACTAATTTAGGGACAATTTATTACTTCCAATCAGCCTAATAGCACATCTTTGGGGTGTGGGAGGAAACTGGAGCACCCGGAGAAAACCCACGCAAGCACGGGGAGAATGCGCAAACTCCCACAGACACCGGCCCAAATCCATGTGTCTGCACAGCAAACAGTGATCCTCAGACTGATGACATTTCTACCATCAATCCTTTGTCCACCTGGAAACAGAACGATTTCTGCCGGAGGCAGAACGTTCCCCACCGGCCTGGCCCCTAGCTACAGAACACTGCAGGGTGGACCAATGAGGGTCGAGTGGGAATTCCACAAGTCCCGCCCTCCAGAGCTGCTGGGTAGTCAGATTGGCTGGCAGCACCATCAGTTCCAGCAGCTCCGTGGAGATGTTGGCAGCTGCTGGGACTATGGAGGAAAAAGGAGATGATTCCCGGGAGCTGGAGTTTTGGGCCTGTAGGATTTGGGTAGGTTAGGGACAGGGGCGGTGATGGGGAGGGGAGGGGGGTGTTGAGTGCAGGTTTAAGGACAGGAACGGGTAGAAAGGAGAGGGGCATGGACACATGGGATCCAAAAGGGCAGCTCCTGAGGAGTGAACCCCACTTCCCCTTTTTTTGAAGAATGTTTATTCCATTCAAAAAACCCAATTCCAACTGAATCCAATTCATGATCCGCACATTAGGGACAGACCAGAACCAAGCTGACAGGATGAGGCATTGAACCCCCCTCCCAAACTTGATCTAGTGCTTAATCTTAGCTAAAAGGCTGAGATGGCTTTGAAAAACTTTACCCTAGTTGAGGCAAACCAATATCGCAGGCACCAGCACATCCCCAATGCAGTGGGGGGGGGGGGGTGGCACAGTGGCACAGTGGTTAGCACTGCTGCCTCACAGCGCCAGGGACCCGGGTTCGATTCCCAGCTCAGGTCACTGTGAAGAGTCTGTATGTTCTCAATGCACCTGTGTGGGTTTCCTCCGGGTGCTCTGGTTTCCTCCCACAGTCCAAAAGACGTGCTGGTTAGGTGCACTGGGCCTTGCTAAATTCTCCTTCAGTGTACCTGAACAGGTGCCGGAGTATGGAGACTAAGGGATTTTCACAGTAACTTCATTGCAGTGTTAATGTAAACCTACTTGTGACATGAATAAATAAACTCAAACTAGTTCCCTACCTGATCGTGGTTTCACCAGCCCTTTTAGCACTTGAGTTAAAAAACTGGGTTTCCCACCCCTGCCCTCTTGTTCACGTTAAATGTCTAATGGTGTGGGCAGTGTATTCTCAGGGTGAACTGGTTTGATAACAAACACAATACACTCATAATTTTTCATTTAAATAGCTGAGCTGAGTCACTAATTTTGATACCTATGCCAACCCCCTCCCATATTACAGGGGTGAATCGGGAGTGGGTGAGAAGATGATGGTATGGGTAGCCACCCAATTCCATATGACCACCCCCAATCCAGACTTCACAACCTGCCATGAGAAACATGCCTGCTGGGGGGGTGGGGAGAGGTTGACGCATAAAAATATAGCCCACTGAAGTAACTCAGAGACCAATCTGTGCCAAAAACCTCAGCACATCACAATAAAACCTTCAATGTTTCCCAAATTTATTAACCATGGCTCGAGTAAACAGAGGTTGGGGTGGATACTTTAGCTGATCCGTTAATTGTTGGGCCTTTGACAATCAATCAATTAAGAGAATCCTCTCTGGAAATCAATGAAAACTCAGGGCATCAAAGCGGATTGTTGCGATGGCTTGGTTTTTGATTTTACACCTCGAGGAAGTCTATCATTGATTGGCAGAGTTAAGCTGCTTTCACGGAAAGCATAGCAACAATAAACCTCAGCAAAGATGCCTCAGGCACCACATACATTTTGATAAACTACAACCTTGTAGTTAACCTTTCCACTGTTAAAAATAAATAGTTAGTTTGGATAAAGTGCATTCCAGGCATCATTTTTCACCTTCTGCTTTAATTAAATAATATTTCACACATGCCTGGCATTTTGTAAACAAAGTGCAGATACTAACTCAACTAGAGCTAGCTAGTTATCCCACAGTTGGGACGTGGCATAGTGGCTACCACTGCTGCCTCACAGTACTAGTGATCCGGCTCAATTCCCAGGTTGGGGCACTGTCTGTGTGGAGTTTGCACATTCTCCCCATGTCTGCGTGGGCTTCCTCCGGATGCTCCGGTTTCCTCCCAAAGCCTGAAGGCATGCTGGTTTGGTGCATTGACCCGAACAGGTGCCAGAGTGCAGCACCTAGGGGATTTGCACAGTAACTTTCATTGCAGTGTTAATGTAAGCCTCACTTGTGACTAATAAATAAATAAACTTAAAAAAAAACTAATTTAGAAGGAGTGACAGATTGGGATCTAGCAGACAGGCACTCTGGAAAGATTGATTTCTAGAATGGTGGTTACGTGCGTTGTATTTAAAAGAGACAATTGGACATGTTGGCAAGATTTTCTCAAAAAAAAAAGGACGAAGGGCACAATCTTACTGACATTCCACACCCTGCTACCGCTGCAGCAAGGACGGAGAATTTGGTTCCGCCGAGGCGTGATCCAACTTGCGATTTGAAAGGAACCGTTCAGCGCCAGGAGTGAAATCCATTTTCAGACCCATACACAATTTCCCGGCGCCAGGCACAGAGCGTTCTGGAAATCACCCCTGTTTTAAATAGAGCGAGTGACACCAGGAGGGCTGCCCATTTTACAACGCCACCTGGTTGCTTTTCCCAATAATTCAGGCACGCTAATAAAAGAGGCGCCAATTTTCGATGGCAATCATTGTCCATCATCAAATTACAAGTCATTGGCCGAAATTCTCCGGCCTCTTCCGCGGCTGATGCTATAAGGATCACAGAATCACGGGGTCACTGCGCTGTAGAAGGAGGCTATTTCGCCTATCAAGCCTGCACTAACTCTCTGACAACAATCCCACCCCAGGCCCTGTCCCCGTAACCCCAGTTTTGACCCTGCTAATCCCCCTAATACTAAGGGGCAATTTTGCATGGCCAATCAACCTAACCCGCACATCTTTGGACTGTGGGAGGAACAACGTGGAACTGCTAAGCAGAAACTGACAGCCAAGTTCCGCACACATGAGGAGGGCCTCAACCAGGACATTGGGTTCATGTCACACCATCTGTAACCCCCACAACTTGCCTGGACTTACAAAATCTCACTCACTGTCCTAGCTGGAGACAACACGTACCTCTTCAACCTGTGCTTAACCCTCTTTCCGCTCATAAAAACCTTTAAGACTTGATTATCTGTAAAGATTTGAATTCCAACCATTATCCTATAAATTGTGTCTACATATGTCCTGTTTGTGAACAGAGCTGCTCACTCACCTGAAGAAGGAGCGACGCTGAAAGCTTACGCTACTAGATAAACCTGTTGGACTTTAACCTGGTGTTGTGAGACTTCTAACTGTGGGAGGAAACCAGAGCACCCAAAGGAAATCAACGCAGACACTGGGAGAAAGTGCAAACTCAACTAGACGATCACCCAAGGCCAGAATTGAACACAGGTCTCCAGTGCTGTGAGGCAGCAATGCTAATTACTGTGCCACCTTGCTGCCCAGAACCTCAGAACTGCACTGGCGTTGAATTTCTGCTCAAACCATTGCAGTGCAAACAGAACCCAATGGTGAATTGGGCCAGTGAACGAACAGCAGAGGCCATGCCCACCTCAAAATCGGAGAATCCTGCCTGAGATCAATGGCCCTTTGCATGGTCTGCCCCCCACTATACTCCCTGTGATAGGCGGGACAGGAGAATTCCAGCCCATAACTTTCTGTATCATTTGTAAGATTAGAAAGAGCTGTGAAATTATATCATTTCCATTAGCATTATCAGTGAGGTAATTGACAAGGTGAGTGAAACACATCGTTTCTGCCTGAATGGAGTTTAACAGTTTCGAAAAAAATACTTAGCATCTCGCACAAATTTTCATGGTACTTATGTTGATTTGATTCTCCTAGACCTGTGTCTGAATCACTACCCTCAGGCAAAGGAGCCCATGCTGATAATAATGATGGTGCAGGGAGGACAGAAGAAATTTCTGCACAGCCCTAATAGAGACGGCAAGCCCTATCCTATTAGCAGCATGCTAGTCACTTGATAAATAATGAAGGGTTCGGTTGGAATCGTGGGGGAACTGAAACGTCTGCAGTGATGGTTTCATGACAGAGATCCAAGTGATTTAAGACATAGCCGGCCACTGTTGCCTCTTCTAGAGAGTACAATGCAGAAGCATTTCTGGTGATTTTCAGGCAGATGTAGAACAAGACCCTTTGGGTCTGGGGTTTTCATTCCCTACTAATGCCAAAGGAGCAAGTACTCATTTTGCATGCTGGGCTGAGAGTCCAGACTTCTAATAATTTGTTGAAACAGGTGCAGGGAAGGGCAACCATTGTTTGATTTTAAGCTGTAATTTATCAGCGGCTCAATGTTTATTTGCAAAAGTTGAAATTATGTCAAGTGCTCATAGTTTCTGCAGCTGATATTTTAAAGGAATGGCTGATTGGGACTCCTACAAGGTTATAGCAACAGCACTGTTTTCTTGAGAAGGTTATGGACGCCTGATGTTTAAGCTTTTCCAGACATGCCATTATACCAAATCAATGAACCCCTTCGCAAGAGAGTGTACATTGGATGAATGGGCACAGAAGAGCTGAGGCTAGAGTCTAAGCTTGCTCCAGCCTACCGAAGGCTCTGATGATGAGGATTCTGCAAATAATGACACTGAGCAAAAACCTGAGGACAAAACCCTCAAGTCAGATCTGTGAAGCCATGGCAACTAGAAGACCCAAAGTTAGGTTGAAATAATTAGGTGATTAAAAATAGAGATTGTGTGCAGTTTTAGTCAATACAATAATGTAGGAGACACAGTAAGAAGTCTCACAATGCCAGGGTAAAGTCCAACAGGTTTATTTGGTAGCACGAGCTTTTGGATCACTGCCCCTTCATCAGGTGAGTGCCAATCTGATGTTATGAGACCACTTACTGTGCTTACCCCAGTCCAACGCCGGCAACTCCACATCATAATGGAGGAGGAGATTAGTCGAATAAGGATCAAGTGTGGATAGCAAAGAAATACAGTGCAGGGCATTAGCCAGTGTTAATCCATTATAGACAATAGTGGTGATCTCATACGAATAAAATGGTGACCTGATCCAAGGGGTCACATGTGTGTACAAGTCATTGATGGTGACAGGGCAGGCTGAGAAAGAAGTAAATATGCAAAGACCACATGAGGAAAATCCCGTTAGGGAAGTCAGAGGTAAGGGTTTGGAATGCAGTGCCGGAGGCTAACAGAGGCAGATTTGTTAAATCTAAAGACTGATGGGCCCCTTCTGTACTGTATGAACAAAGAACAGCACAGCACAGGAAACAGGCCCTTCGGCCCTCCAAGCCTGTACCGCTCATTGGTCCGACTAGACCATTCGTTTGTATCCCTCCATCCCCAGTCTGCTCATGTGACTACCCAGGTAAGTCTTAAACGATGCCGGCGTGTCTGCCTCCACCACCCTACTTGGCAGTGCATTCCAGGCCCCCACCACCCGCTGTGTAAAAAACGTCCCTCTGTATCTGATATTAGTTCTTCCAAAATGCATCACGTCGCATTTATCTGGACTAAATTCCATCTGCCATTTCTCCACCCAATTTTTCCACCTCTCTATATCCAATGGCTCCCTGACCATGATTCAGACATGATTTTCAAAACAAAACTGAATAATTACCTGAAGAGGGTTGTCGGGAAATTGTGGGGGATTGTGACTCATTCAGTTGCTCTTGAAGACAGCTGGCACCAAGATGCTGGGTTGAATAGCCTCTTTCTATACTGTAACTATTCTGTGGTGGTATTTGAAATAATTCCAGCTTTCCTTATTATCTCTGTGTTCATTGATGCCACTATCATCCATAAACTACTGATCTCTGTTTTGAATATATTCACCAACTGAGTATGCACAGCTTTCTGAGATGGAGATTTCCATAGACATTCAACCCCTTTGATTGACAAAGTATTTCTTCTTCTAAATCCTAAACTGCTGACCCCTTAATCTGAAACTGTGGCACTAGTTTGTGACTCCCTTGTCACATCCTCTCAGCAAGTACGCTGCCAAGTTCCCTAAGAATTGTGTATTTTCCAATAAGATCACCTCTATTCTTTTAAATTCCAGGGAATTATATCCCTATTCTATTCAATCGCTCCTCAGAGGACAGTCCCCACATTTACCACTTTATCTGGCAGCTCATTCCACACTCCCACCATTCTCTGCGTGAAGAATCCCCCCTCCCCCTAATATTCCCTTTAAACTTTTCTCCTTTCACTCTTAACCCATGCCCTCTGGTTTTTTTGTCCTCTAGCCTCAGTGGAAAAAGCCTGCTTGCATTCACTCAATCTATACCCATCAAAATCTTACACATCTCTATCAAATCTCCCCTCATTCTTCTACGCTCCAGGGAATAAAGTCCTAACCTATTCAATCTCTCTCTGTAACTCAGCTTCTCAAGTCCCGGCAACATCCTTGTGAACCTTCTCTGCACTCTTTCAACCTTACTTACATCCTTCCTGTAGCTAGGTGACCAAAACTGTACACAATGCTCTAAATTCGGCCTCACCAATGCCTTATATAACCTTACCATAACACTCCAACTTCTATACTCGATACTCCAATTATATGGATATGTCCATTAAGCAATCTCCAGCCCATGTTAATACCTTACCTTCATCCCCTTTGCAACACCTTTTCACAGAATAGAATGGAATCCCTACAGTGCAGAAGGAGGCCATTCGGTGCTTTGAGCCTGCAGTGACAACCATCCTGCCCAGGCCTTATTCCCGTAACCCCACGTATTTACCTTGCAAGTCCCTCTGACACTAAGGGGCAATTTAGCATAGCCAAGCCACCTAACCTGCACATCTTTGGAGTGTGGGAGAAAACTGGAGCACTCAGAGGAAACTTATGCGGAGAACATACAAACTCTACACAGATAGTGACCCAAGTCCAGAATCAAACCCGCATCCCTGGCATTGTGAGGCAGCAGTGCTAACCACTGTGCCACCATGCTTCCCAAATACTTTCTGAAAATCCTAACATGCTACATTACTAATCCTCTTTTATTTATTCTACTACTAATCATTAAAAAAAAAACTTGTACAGATAGGTCAAACATGATTTCCCTCACCCGACTATGATCTTCTCAGTGCCCGGTAAACAAATCCCTCATAATAGATTCTAGCATTTTCCCAAATACTGATGTTAATTAAACCGCTTCATGCTTTCGTTTTATTTTCGCTCTGCTTCCTTACTTATGTAGCTTGAAAGGGCATATTCTTGTGACAAGTTAAAAATAGACCACATGGGTTTTGGTGGGGATTTGTGGTACCTACTCTCCTCAGAGTTCATCATAGAATCATTGATCATAGAATCCCTACAATACAGAAGGAGGCCATTCAGCCCATTGAGTCTACACTGACCACAATCTCACCCAGGCCCTATTCCCATAACCCTACACATTTAGCCAGCTAATTACCCTGACATGAGGGTTAATTTAGCATGGTCAATCAACCTAACCCGCACATCTTGGACTGAGGGAGGAAACCAGAGCACCTGGAGGAAACCACAGAGAATGTGCAAACTCCACACTGACACTCACCCGAAGCCGGAATTGAATCCGGGCCCCCGGTGCTAACCACTGTGCCACCATAGGTCAGTTAAATCAATGTGTTTAATTGTAGCTTCTGTGGTTCTGTATTGTACTAATATAAGGACGGAATGGTGGCTGTTTTCTCCCACATTCCACAGATGAGTGAGTTAGCTGGATTGGCCACGGTAAATTGTCCATTAGTGTCAGGCGGATTAGCAAGGTCAATATATGGGGTTACAGGGATAGGACCTGGGTAGGATCATTGTCGCTGCAGGCTCGATGGGCCGAATGGCCTCCTTCTGCATTGCAGGGATACTATGATAATGAAAATCATGGGAACAGGATACATTCACCAGAATGATGCAATTTTCAAACTCAACTGTTCTTTCCTCTCAATGGAACAGAACTGAGGAGAATCATAATCAAAAAGATATACCTTTTTCCAGAATTAGAAGAATTCAAACTAGAAGAATTCAAATTAGAAGAATTGTATCAAAGATAATTGTTTGTGTTAAACTTTGACTTGTGAATAAAAATCATCTTAGCTTTCAACAAAGTCCTTTGTAAGCAGTGTGTCTGTGGTTCTGTCTCCTGCTGGGCCAGTGTATGTTGGAAACCACCACCTTTCAGTTATAGAGTCATAGAGGTTTACAGCATGAAAACAGGCCCTTTGGCCCAACTTGTCCATGCCACCTTTATCTAAAAAACCCCTAAGCTAATCCCAATTGCCCACATTTGGCCCATATCCCTCTATTCCCATGTGACTATCTAAATGCTTTTTAAAAGATAAAATTGTACCCGCCTCTACTCCTACCTCTGGCAGCTTATTCCAGACACTCACCACCCTCTGTGTGAAAAAATTGCCCCTCTGGACACTTTTGTATCTCTCCCCTCTCACCTTAAACCTCTGCCCTCTAGTTTTAGACTCCCCTACCTTTGGGGAAAAATATTGACTATCTACCTTGTCTATGCCTTGTTAAGACTTGGTGGTGGACAGAAAGGACATGGAAGCAAGGCGGACACAGCTGCACTCAATTAGACCCAAGGACACTTCCACTGAGATCTGAGACAGGAAGCTTTCACCAAATTACAAATATCCAAGTTAATTAATTTAGATAATTAGCATATTGTTACAAGATGCCATTCTCATTAGAACATGGAAATTGTCTTTGGGATTAGATGATAAACACTATAGATTTCAGATTAGTGAGCAAGACAAGCTCTGGACACAAACCCACTGTGAATATCTAACAAACATTAATTAAGCACTCTAATTGGACTGTTTTGAGAAATTCAGAATACTTGTTCCTCATCAATTATTAAATGTCAAATTAAAAGGGTTTATATAAATTTTCTTTAGACTTACAGAAAATAAGTGCAAAAAACCCCAAAATGCTGCTCTTCTGTGATCTGGTTAGAAGGATGATGAGGGCCCTTCTGGTCATTTTCTTTGTGGGGTCACAAGGACCCCATTTACTTCCTTCACCTCTGACCTCCCCTGACCTGTAATCCACCTTGCTCTCTCTTTTCTCATTCCCTTCCCTCAGATCTGCTACTTATCTGGAAGATTGAAGGTGCCTCTCAGCCATCTAACCTCTGGCACTCAGTTTCTGCTCCATGTCTTCTTAATCTTCAAACTTAAACCATTGAAGACAGAGATGAGGAGGAATATCTTCTTCGCTCAAGAGGGTAGAGAATCTGTGGAGTTCCTTACTGTCGAGGGCTGTAGATGTTGGGTCATTAAATATGTTCAAGGCTGAGATGGATAAATTTTTAATCAGTAAGGGAATCAAGGGTAATGGGGATAAGGAAGGAACTGGAGTTGAGGATTATCATTTCAGATCAGTCACAATCTCATTGAATGGTGGAGCAGATTCGATGGGCCGAATTACCTACTTCTACTCCCACATTTTATGGAGTACCCCACAAGAGCAGACACCTTCTCTACCTTCATCCAATTTCTAGTGATGTGGACTGGCTTCATGAAAACAAGGCCCAGACATTAACATGTTAGTGATCTTCTGTTGCCTCTGTCTAGTTTGGGAGATAGAACATAGAACACAACAGCACAAACAGGCCCTTCGGCCCACAAGTTGCGCCGATCATATCCATACCTACCAGGCCATAGAACTATCTATAACTCCCAATCCCATTAAATCCCATGTACTCATCCAGAAGTCTTTTAAAAGACCCCAGCGAGTTTGCCTCTACCACCACCGACGGCAGCTGATTCCACTCACTCACCACCCTCTGAGTGAAAAACTTACCCCTAACATCTCATCTGTACCTGCTCCCCAGCACCTTCAACCTGTGTCCTCTCGTAGCGACCATTTCAGCCCTGGGAAATAGCCTCTGAGAATCCACCCTATCTATACCTCTCAACATTTTATAAACCTCTATCAGGTCGCCTCTCAACCTGCATCTCTCCAGAGAGAAGAGAACTAGCTCCCTCAACCTATCTTCATAAGGCATGCCTCCCAATCCATGCAACATCCTTGTAAATCTCCTCTGCACCCTCTCAATAGCTTCCACATCCTTCCTGTAGTGAGGCGACCAGAACTGCGCACAGTACTACAAGTGGGGTGCACAGTACTCCAAGTGATCTTGATCTTACATAAAAGGCAAGACTTCTCCATCTTTGTAGGGGATCCATCAGATCAGAACCTCATTTTCACCCAGTGTTCCAATCTGCAGTTCTGCACCTCAAAAAGGTTAGACCTTGTTTGTTATATCTTCAATTTTCTCGTGTGTCTTGTGAATCCATTATTGATTTCCAATCCAAGAATATCAGATTCTGCAATCACCTTTGAGAAGACTAATAAATTGTGGTCTCGATCTAATGCAAAATGAGTTTGGAGTTGTCAAGTCCGTTTAATACAGAGTTGAGAAATATGCACAGCCCACTCTGGAAGAAATTGTTGACTTGTTGACAAGATTTGTGCAAGTGTTTTATTTTGTGCTCGTCTCAAATGGTCAACTTTATTGCAAGCTCAGCAAATACTTGAGAGATATTTCTATTGGTTTCACTCCCTGTCGATGGGTATTATATCCACTGCAGTTGTAAATTATTGAATAATCTGGATTCAAAGCTAATGCCATACCAGTTGTATGCTTTCTTTATCCAAGTTTCATGACTTATTTTTCATCTTTTCATCACAAACATATATATCCTTCTCCAGGATGTTGAGGTTTCAATCCTTGATCTTCCTCAGAGTTATATCTCATGTATTAAATAAGTCATTGCAGTTAGTCGGGTTCTGCAATTCATCCCTCTAACTCTGCGTGATGGACTCGATACTTAGACCAATAAGGGTTTTGTGCCAGTGAAGAACAGTCTCTGACTGTTGCAATATGTAGTTGCCCCACTTTTTTTAATTTTATTTCTGCATTCGTACATGTGGGCATTGCTGAAAAGGTTTGTCCCTTCCTGGTTGCCATTGCCAAGGTAGTGGTGAGTTTTTCTCATTGAACTGCTGCAGTTCAGCACCCAGCTTACTGTTAGGGAATGAGCCCTAGGTATAGATTCAGCAATACTGAAGGAACAGTGAAATATTTCCAAGTCAGGGTGATGTGTGCCCTGCAAATAGGTGGTGGCATTTCCATGTGTCTGCTGATTTCATCTTCTGAGGTAGTAGAGTTTGGAAGGTGCAATTACAAAATCATGAGATCACAGAACCTACAGTCAGGAGACAGGCCCTTCAGTCCAAACTGGTCCATGCCAACCAAAAAGCCCATCTAAGCTCATAACACCATTTGCCTGCATTTGGCCCATATCCCTCTAAATCTTTCCTAGTCATGTGTCCGTCTAAATGCCTTTTAAATGTTGTCAATGTCCCTGCCTCACGCACTTCCTCCAGCAGTTCATTCCACATATATGCCGCCCTCTGTGTAAAAAAGTTACTCCTCAGGTTCCCATTAATTCTTTCCCCTCTTCATCTAAATCTATGCCCTCTGTCGAAGGATCATAACTGAGTTGCCACAATGCATCTTGTAAATGGTTCACATTGCTGCCACCGTGAGTCAGTAGTGGAGGGAGTAAATGTATAAGATGGTGTATGAGGTTCCAATCAAGCAGGCTACTTCGTTGTGAATGATATTGAGCTCGTTGAGCATTGTTGGACATGCACTCACCCAGTCAAACGGAGGATATTCCTTTACACTGCTGTGTTGTAGATGGCGAGCAGGCTTTGATAATTCAAGAGCCGAGTTATTCAGCACAGAATATCCAACCCCTGCCCTGCTCTTGTTGCCACAGTACTAGTCCAGTAGTTTGTTCTCTTTCTATTTTCTTGGCATGACCTTCAATGAGTTTGGACTCAAGTACATCTGTAGCCTGTGCAGAGATTTCTACACCACTTGCAGGTCAGGTCAGTTGTACAACACAGTTATTAAGCATCCTGCTATCTCAGCTTAGGTCATGAATGGACTCATCCATGTGGATTTCTGCCTATTAATGACCGTTTAAGCTCCCAAGTCAAGAACAATTGCAGAATAGGCTTGCAACTACATCATTCACGCTCCCACTTGTGATCAGAAAAACAAACATAAGAAATAGAAGCAAGATTGGGCCGTATGGCCCCTTGAGCCTGCTCTGCCACTCAATTAAAGTCATGACTGATGGGATTTCAGCTTTCACTCCATTTTCCTGACCAGCCCCCTCCTTATCCCTCACATGAGCTCAAATAAACCTTGACTTTGCAGGTCAGAAATCTAACTCAGCTTTCAGTGCATTTGAAGACCCCTCCTGAATGGCTCTCTGTGGAAGAGAATTCCAAAAGCACCGAGAGGACAAATCCCTCCTCATTTCCATTTTATATAGCAGTCCTCTTATTTTAAAACAGTGTCTCTTATTTCTAGTTTTGTGCACAAGGGGAAGTTTCCTCTCAGTATCTGTCAAGTCTCTCAGAACCACACAAGTTTCAATAAAATCACTCCTCATTCTTCTAAACTCCAAAGAATATAAGCTCAATCTTCTCAACCTCTTCTCATAAGACAACCCCTTGATCTCAGAAGTCAATGGACTGAACATTCTCTGCCTCCAGTGTATGTGCATCCCTCCTTACATGAACTGGAAATATATCACTGTTCCTTCACCTGCTGCTGGATCAAAATTCTGGAATTTAGAACCTGACAGTGCAGAAGGAGGCCATTTGGCTTATCGAGCCTGCACTGATCACAAATCCATCCAGGCCCTATCCCCATAACCCCATGGATTTACCCAAGCTAGTCCCCCTGATGGCAAAGGACAATTTAGCATGGCCAATCCACCAAACCCGCACATCTTTGGACTGCAAAAGGAAACCAGAGCACCCGGAGGAAACTCATGCAGGCACAGGGAGAACATGCAAACTGAGCACAAACTGTGACCCAAACCAGGAATTGAATCCGGGGTTCCCTGGTGCTATGAGGCAGCAGTGCCAACCACTGAACGCACCCATACTGTCTCCTTCCTAACAGCACCTTGGGTGTGCCTACACCATAGGGACTGCAGCGGTTCAAGAAAACAGCCCATTACTACCACTTTCCCCGGGATAATTAGGGATGGGCAATAATTGTTGGCCTAGCAAGCGACACCCAGCTCCATGAATGAACTAAAAAAATCTCAACGGCAACTTGGCACAAACAACATTCTTCTCTGAGTTTATAACCAGTTGTTAAACAACTGATGTGTAATTCTTTCAGCTATAACGAAACAACTTATTTTTCTCTTCCTCGATCATTCAGAAGGGGATTATCAAAAATCAAGTTGCATTTCAGGCAGCAACACTTGACTCCAGTGCAGTGAGACCCGTTGTTATGGTAACAGGAGACCTCAAGCCACTCTAAATTTATCACCACGCTCACACTTCACCTAACCTTCCAGAATAATCTTTAAGCCAGACTTTAATAAGACAAACCACACCACAAGCACAAACAACTGAGTTGAGCCGGTGGAGGGGTGGCAGAAGCGTAGAGGCAGTTCAGTTAAATCTCACTTTGCGCAATAAAATCGCAACGCGACGGGTTCAATTATTTCAAACACAAATGTCACAGTACCATTCATCTCTGCCGGCGTCGCAGTTGCAGTGATACTTGTCATCCAAGCAGCTCTCCTCCAATCCACAGGCACATTTTTGAACGCCTGGCGACGAACCTCCCCAGTACGTCTGCTTCTCATTGGTCCTCCCAATCCACCAGGTCAATGGCGCCCCATCTGGAAGAAACTTAGAAATATTACCAAGGATAGAGCTGTCAGGACGACTGGGCTTTTCCAGCTTCTTATGTTTTTTTCTCTTTAAAGTCTTTAAAGGTGTTTTTATGTTTAGGAAAATGAGCGATGGCAGCTCTGAGAAAGAAAGAAGAAACATTTTGCTTTCTGCAACCATACTGAAATTGCCAACTCTGGTTGGACTTATTCCTGGAGTACCATCACTGACTCCTCTGCTCTAGCCACTTTGCCCCCCGCCCCCCCCCCAACTCCTACGTTGGTCAGTTGGTTGCCCAATCCCAGCTCTGCACCACTTTTGTGCACCAACTGAAATTTGAACAGAACTTTTTTCACGCAGAAGGTGATGCGTGTCTGGAATTCGCTGCCAGGGTTGGTGGTGGAGACAGAGACCCTTAACCCTCTTAAAAAGTAGCTGGATCCTGAAGTGCTGTAAGCGACAGAGCAATGAGTCGGGTGCAGGAAGATGGAATTAGAAAGGGCACCTGTGTGTCCTTGGGCTGCCATGGACAAAATGGGCCAAGTGGCCTCCTTCTGTGCTGCCCCATTGAATGACTCCTAACATGTCAGTCATTTTTATTCCCCCATGTCCAGTTACTAATAAAAGAAAATGATCAAAGGGAATGAAAAGGCATCAGGTTTCTTTAATGCACCTATGGTGATTCATCTGGGTTGCTGGCTACAATGCTGCGGAGATTAATCTTGAATTTTTAGAGGCACCAATTCTAGATTATTGGCAATCACACCAAACATAAGGTAAAAACAGAGTATCACACATGGCAGCTGTCAGAGTATTATAGGATTTTCATGACAGAAGGGACCATTCAGCCCACATCTGCTTCATAACTGCGCTAGATTTCTCTCTGTGACAGTTTGGCTGTAGAAGATGGGATGAGGATATAGTTATTCTGCTTGCCATCTTAAGTCTAATATGATCCCAGCATTTTAGAAACAGGAGGTCCCCAAATTTATCTTTGGTTATTACGATAGCTAATAAAGCAAAACACTTCTTGGTCCTGGGAATAAATATTGCAGTGAGTGCAGGAGGGGGAGCTAACTTAAAAGAGAGTGAACAGCCACAAGAATTGTAAGCACAGTTGTCACGGAGGCCTCTTGAGGAGTCAAAGTCAATTTTGACAATGTATTGTGGGTCAAAGGTGGGTCTTCACTAGACCATCACCTTCCCTTCACTACCCAGCACTCAAAGATCAAAGAATAGTACAGCACAGGAAAAAGGCTCTTCGGCCCAGCAAGCCTGGGTCGACACATGATGTCTTTCTAAACGAAAGACCTTTTGCCTCTAGGTGGTGCATACTCCTTTATTTACTGCCCGTTCATGTATCTGTCATGATGCGTCTTAAACATTGCCATTGTATCTATCAGCTCTTCTGGCAGTCCATGCCAGGCACTTACAACCAACCTCTGCATAAAAAAAAATTGCCTCTCACATCTCCTTTAAACTTTCCCTCTTTTTCACGTTCAAACACTTCCTGCCATTACCTGTAGTAGGTGATACTGCAGATGGGTCCATTTTCCCTCTCCATTCCATATATCATAGGCATAGTGTCATAGAGGTTTACAGCATGGAAACAGGCCCTTCGGCCCAACTTGTCCATGCCTCCTCTTTTTTTAAACCCCTAAACTAATCCCAATTGCCCGCATTTGGCCCATATCCCTTGATATCCATCTAACCCATGTAACTGTCTAAATGCTTTTTGAAAGACAGAATTGTACCTGTCTCTACTACTGCCTCTGGCAGCTTATTCCGGACACTCACCACCCTCTGTGTGAAAAAATTGCCCTCTGAACACTTTTGTATCTCTCTTCTCTCACCTAAACCTATGCCCTCTAGTTTTAGACTTCCCTATCTTTGGGAAAAGATGTTGACTAAAGCAGACTGTGTGTCTATTTCTGCGTGAAACTAAATTAATTAAACTGAAAACAGATTGTCTGTGAGGTTTAGCACATCAGAGAAGTGTAGGTGCAAATGGCATTCATTTTCATGTTTGCATAGTCAAGTGAATTTCTGTAAACATGTACAGGTAAGAATTTGCATTAGGAGATAGCAAAGGGCTTGGATTTTCAGAAGTTACATTTCATGGAGGAGTAAAATGTTCGATAACTTGGGAAAAGTCATAAATAAATGAGGAAAGCTTATTGGACTTTATTTGATCCAAAGGCGGGGACTATAGGGAGAGGTGAAAGATTTTTATATTTTGGGAAGGTTAAGTTCAAAGAGGTGTTGAGGAGAATGGAATCAAAGATAAAAAGGAATAGATGTATTTAACGAGAGTTGTTGGGTTGTTTTGGGTGATAGCAATGGAAGACATCCTGGGATACAGCTCTGTGTTGGAAAAGGAGTTGTGAAATTGCAAGGATTGCAGCACCTACTCCAGTCAATCCATAAAAATTTTGTTTCTGAAGTTTCTTGACTTTCTTGTCTCACAACAGAGGTGGCACGGTAGCACAGCGGTTAGCACTACTGCCTCATAGTGCCAGGGACCGGGGTTCAATTCCAGCTTTGGGTGCCTTGGGTCACTGTCTATGTGGAGTTTGCAAGTTCTCTCCGGATGCTCCACATTCCAAAGATATACAGGTTAGATGAATTGGCCATGCTTAGTTAGCCATGCCACGTTGCTCCTTAGTGTCCAAAGATTTGTAGGTTAGGTGGATGCGTGGAGTTAAGAGCCAAAGTGTGGACATGGGTAAAATGCCCTTTTGGAGAATCAATGGTCAAATGGCCTCCTTCTGCACTATAGGAATTTTATGGTTCAGATTAGAACAGAGTTT
Organism: Carcharhinus amblyrhynchos; assembly: GCF_965287045.1. NCBI lineage: Eukaryota > Metazoa > Chordata > Chondrichthyes > Carcharhiniformes > Carcharhinidae > Carcharhinus > Carcharhinus amblyrhynchos. The sequence goes on from NC_137334.1 coordinate 86,300,990, forward strand.
TCCTATATACTGTTCTTAAAAGGATGGCAGGTTTGTCTTGTAGTAATGTTACTTGAATTTTATAGTTAGATATCTCTAAAGGAGGGTTGCCTAAAGGATGCTTACCAATGTATCTAACTGAGTAAGGGTCTTTTAAGGAATGATCTGTGACACAATTTTTAACTGTATAACTGCAATCTTGTGTGTTTAAGGTTTTTTTTTGTTTCATTAATATTGAATGTTAAAATCCCAAAAGTTACTTGAGTTTGTGGCTTCTGAATTCAATCACTTTTCATTTTGTTGTCAGAATATATTAAAGAAAAAGGTTGTGATATGTCAGCCAAGTTTTCCTTTGGGATTTGGTTTGTGCAGCAATTAACATCTGTTGGATCATAACACCATTACCAAACTCCTAAACCATCTCTGTGAATCTGTGAATATTTATCCCAATGATTTGGGAATAAATTAATTAACACTTACAAAATTATGGGACTATATATGGAAATCATCATAGATTTAAAGGTAAATCATGTTTGACTAACTTGATTGAGTTATTTGATACAATGATGGAGTTCTGGCATTGTTCAGGATAGGTCAGTCGCTCTATGGATTACAGGGCTATGAAGAAAGGGTAGAGGAGCAGTGTTAATCGAATAGCCCTTTCAAATAGCTGGTACAGGTAGAGTTGGTGGAATGATCTGCTTTAGTGCTATGTGATTGTAAGGCATCCAAAACTGACCACAATATTCTGCTTGTGTCAAATTAATAAACTTATCATTTGGTCTTTGTTCTTAACACACTATCTTTCAAAAAGATACAATCATTATATAAATGAAATTATTCCCCCTCTCATAATCTATTTCTAATTCAAAGTGAATTATCATTGTACAAACATAGAAAATAGGTGCATGAGTAGGCCATTCGACTCTTCGAGCCTACACCACCATTCAATATGATCATGGCTGATCATGCACTCTCAGAGCCCCACTCCCGCTTTCTCTCTATACCTTTTGATCTCTTTAGCCAAAAGGGCCATGTCCAGCTCCCTCTTGAACATATCCAACAAACTGGTCCCAACAACTTTTTGTTGTAGAGAATTCCACAGCTTCATAATTCTCTGAGTGAAGAAGTTTTTCCTCATCTCAGTACTGAATGGCTTACTCCCTTATTCTTAGACAGTTCTGGACTTTCCCAACCTCGGGAACATGCTTTCCATGTCTAGCCTATCCAGTCCCATCAGGATTTTGTATGTTTCCATGAGATCCCCTCACATTCTTCTAAATTCCAGTGAGCACAAGCCCAGTCGATCCAAACTTTTTCATATGTCAGTCCTGCCATTCCAGGAATCAGTCTGGTGAACATTCGCTGACTCCTCAATAGAAAGAATGTCCTTCCTCAGACTAGAAGACTGGAACTGCACACAATACTTTAGGTGTGGCCTCACCAAGGCCCTGCATAACTAACTGCACAGCAATACATCCCTACTCTTGTACTCAAATCCTCTTGCTATGAAGCCCAACATGCCATTAGTTTGCCTCAGTGCCTGCTGTACCTGCATGCCAACCTTCTGCGACTGTTCCACCATGACACCCAGGCCACATTGCACTTCCCCTTTTCTGAAACTGCCACCATTCAGATTATAATCTTCCTTCCCGTTTTTGCCACGGAAGTGGATAACCTCAAATTTATTCACATTATGTTGCGTTTGCTAAGTATTTGCCCACTCAGTCAGCCTGTCCAAGTCACCCTACAGCCTCTTAGCATCCTCTTCGCATTTTGCACCAATTTACATGGCAATGTCCCATAGTTAAACATAGGACAATGATTGATCACAGAATCGTAGAACCCTACAGTGCAGAAAGAAGCCCTTTGGCTCATTGAGTCTGCACTGAACACAATCCCACCCAGGCCCTACCCTTACAAATTACACTCACTAATCCCTCTAACCTATACATCCCTGGACACCATAGGGCAATTTCTTAGCAGGGCCAGACAACCTAACCAGCACATCTTTGGACTGTGAGAGGAAACCCACGCAGACATGAGGAGAATGTGCAAACTCCACACACACTGTGACCCGAGCCGGGAATCGAACCCAGGACCCTGGAGCTGTGAAGCAGCAGTGCTAACCACTGTGCTACCTTGCTGCCCAAAGCATGATATAAAAAGCAGTGCACAAAAGCAAACAGGTTATCCCTCAGCCATCTCTTTTCTAGGGAAAAGATCCTCTGGCCTCTTCACCCTTTCCTGAGATCCTCAAATATAGACCCCAAGTCTCTGACCTAGATCGGAATCCCGACCTCTGATCTCAATCGGACAAAATGTTACCTCATTACCTTCCTAATATTTTTCAGGCTCATCTTCATGGAGGGGCCTTCCAAATTCATGGAGTGATCCTCTCAGTGAGCAGCAGAGAGGGGCAATGAAGAAGCCATGCTCTCTTTTTGCTGCACTGGCTGCCATATTCCAGTAAGTACAACACATAAATGTCCCATTACCATTTTGAGAAGCTAAGATAGAGGGTAATGGGTGAATGGATAATGTAGAAGGTGGATACAAGCAAAATACCACAGATGCTGGGATCTGAACCAAAACAGAAAGTGCTGGAAAATCTCAGCAGGTCTGACAGCATCTGTGGGGAGTGAGTAGAGCCACCGTTTCAAGTCTGGATGACCCTTTGTCAAAGCCGATGGTGAAGGGTCATCAAAACTTGAAAAGCTGACTCTACTCTCTCCCCACAGATGGAGTCAGATCTGCTGGGATTTTCCAGCATTTTCTGTAGAAGATAAGAACATAAGAACATAAAAACTAGGAGCAGGAGTAGGCCATCTGGCCCCTCGAGCCTACTCCACCATTCAATAAGATCATGGCTGATCTTTTCGTGGACTCAGTTCCACTTGCCCACCCGCTCACCATAACCCATAATTCCTTTCCTGTTCAAAAATTTATCTATCCTTGCCTTAAAAACATTCAATGAGGTAGCATCAACTGCTTCACTGGGCAGGGAATTCCACAGATTCACAACCCTTGTGTGAAGAAGTTCCTCCTCAACTCAGGTGGCTGGAGAGAGGGGGTGGGGGGGGAGTGTGGGATAGAAGTGGGTGAAGGGATAGGGTGGCAACTGGCTGGCTGAAGGGGTGTGTTGGCAGGTAGGTGGATGAAAGGATAGGATAGCAGGTGGGTGATGGGAGTGTAAGAATACAGGTACATGTGTGAGGGATTAGGGCAGCAGAGGGATGGATGAGAGGGATAAGCTGGTAACAGGATGTAAGAGGTGGGTGGCAACTAGGTGGGTGATAGGGTATGCTGTAAGTGGGTGTGGAGATAGGGTGTCAGGTGCTTGAAGGGGTAAGATGGGTTGGGAGTGCTGGGGTAGGAGTCAGGTGATCTGGTGTGGGGGTGATGTAATTGGGTGGTCAAAGATATAGTCGATGGGTTGAGTGGGGGAGTCGGACGGCCTTGTGGAGAGTGGGGGTAGGGGATGCTCAGTAGTATAGTTACCCAGGATTTATAACTAGTGTTGATCCTATTTTTTCCTGGATAACTATTCTGATATGTGAGTCAGAACCACCCTAGTATAATGCAGACATTTTACAGGCACGCAGGAGTTGACCATTAGATCTCTAAAACTTCCTGGACAGTCAGTGTCGCAGAAATTCCGCAGGATCCTCCACTGTATCCTGGGGGGATACCTCCTGGGTGTGACCATTCGAAGGCTGGAGGTTCTGGGCCATAGTATCATCCTTGGAGTTTCTTTGTACCATCTTCAGTGACTCCATATTCTTCTCGTAATCCAGAGACCAGAGTTGAGCATGGTACTCCTAGCTGGGCCAAGATTCTATGGTAAGGTTACATATCAGGCCTGTGTTGTGATTCTCTCCCCCTATATTTTTTACGATCGCGTTAATCTGTGTTGTGCCTCAAAATTATTTGATTTGATTTATTATTGTCACATGTGTTGGTATAGAGTGAAAAGAATTGTTTCTTGCACGTTACACAGACAAAGCACACCATTCACAGAGAAGGAAAATAGAGAGTGCAGAATGTAGTGTTACAGTCATAGCTAAGGTGCAGAGAAAAATCAACTTAATGCAAGGTAGGTCCATTCCAAAGTTTAACAGCAGCAGGGAAGAAACTGTCCTTGAGTCAGTTGGTATGTGACCTAGGATTTTGTATCTTTTTCCTGACGGAAGAAAGTGGAAGAGAGTATGTCTGTGGTACATGGGGTCTTTAATTACGCTGGCTGTTTTGCTGGGGCAGCAGGATGTATCGACAGAGTCAATGGATGGGAGGCTGGTTTGCGTGATGGTTTGGGTTGCACTCATGACCTTTTGTAGTTTGTGGTGGTCTTGGGCAGAGCAGGAGCCATACCAAGCTGCGATATAACCAGAAAGAATGCTTTCTGTGGTGTATCTGTAAAAGTTGGTGAGAGTCGCAGCGGACATACCACATTTTCATAGTCTTCTGAGAAAATAGTAGATTTGCGAATGCGTACCCCATGATCACTTTGCTCCTCTTCCTCATTCAGATACATTCCTGTTGCAATGAAGGAAGAAGCTTCACATATCAATCTCTCTGAATTAGATGGCCGATTTCATGCCAAGCATTTCCTTTACTCCAATTCTTGCAAGAGCTTCGTGCCAATTTAGTCAGGAGGCTTTCCATCCACCCGGCTCTTGGCTCAACCTCAACTCATTTCACTCAGAAACCTCGGCACTCTCCAAAGCCGGGAGATTCATTCCATCTGCCCGCTTTCAGAACGTAGATCTCGGAGGTAAAAGAACAATGTTCAAATCCTCTAAATCACCCACTCCCCATAATTGCTTAAACTTGGCATGATCATAGATTGGCTACCTTCGAGGCATTTCAGCATTAACATTTCTCCCAGTAAGTCAGCCTCTAAATATCACTAAAAATTCATGCTCTTGTAATTAAAAGCAAAACTTGCTGGCATCCAATTATATTTTGCAACAGATTTTAACTACTTATTCAATCTGTTCTCCTGGCAGTGAATAGTAATTCATTTGCATTCTCACAAAAGCAGCACAGCTCCGAGGTGAAACCTTTTTCCCCGTTTCAGAAACTAATTTTCATGAAAGTCCCCATCAAACACTCTGAAGAGGGTGTTCGAACAATCAGGCCCAAAATAATCAAGCTTCTTATTTCGACTCAGTCAACGTTTTATTCATTGGGGCAATTTTCACTTTGTCAAAAGACTTTTTCATTCTCTTTTAGTAAGCCATCTGCTCTGCCATATCAGTGGTCTTTCCTTTAAAAGCCTTGTCAGAAATACAACTTAAATCCATTTGCTTCGGTGAAGAAACGGAGACAGGCAGACAGGTACTTCAATAGTTTCTTGTCACCTACTGCAATGATTCGGACTAAGAAATCAATGTTCAGTTTTTATTTATTATGTGCCTACTTCAGCCTTCCTTGTGACAACCCATACAGAGTGCACCTGAGGTTCAATTAACAATGCTATCATGCCAGGTTTGTCATGAAGAATCCATCTAGCTTGGACCTGGTGGGCAAAGTGCCTCTTTGCCATTGGCTTTTGAGGAAGCGGGTCAACCCAGGGGCATAGCGAGCTGGTACCGTATCGGGAATCAAACTGGGAAATGGATGTTGGCATGAATTTAATGATACCTAATTCATTCACCCAAGCGAAACCCTCAGATTTCTATTCTGCAGAGTACTTTGCACATTCTAAATAAAGCTACAAGAGAAGGCATCCATCCTTAACTCACGTCACATGTATGATTCTAGTTTTGTAACAAGAAGCCATTGATTCACTGAGATAGTTCACATCATCACAATGCATCATTCACCCTCGAACCATAGAATCCCTACAGTGCAGCAGGAGGCCCTTCGGCCCACTGAATCTTAAAGTAAAGTTTATTTATTAGTGTCACAATTAGGTTTACATAAACACTGCAATGAAGTTACCGTGAAAATTCCCAAGTCGCCACACTCCAGCGCCTGTTTAAGTATACTGAAGGAGAATTTAGCATGGTCAATACACCTAACCAGCATGTCTTTTGGAATGTGGGAGGAAACCAGAGAACCCAGAAGTCCACACAGTCATGGGAAGAACATGCAGATACCACACAGACAGCGACCCAAGCTGGGAACTGAACCCAGGTCCCTGGCATAGTGAAGCAGCAATGCTAGCCACTGTGCCAGCCCAAATCTGCACTGACTCTCTGACAGAGTATCTTACCCAGCCCCTCTCCCTTGCCCCATCCCTGTAGCCACACATATTTGCCCTGCTAATCCTTCTAACCTACACATCTTGGGATGGCACGGTGGACAGTGGTTAGTACTGTTGCCTCATAGTGCTAGGGACTCAGGTTCAGTCCCTGGCTTGGGTCACTGTCTGTGTGATGTCTGCACATTCTCCCTGTGTTGGCACTGGTTTCCTCTGGTTTCCTCCATAGTGTGAAAAATGTGCTGGTTAGGTGCATTGGCACCTAAAATCCGCCCTTAGTGTATGCACATAGGTGCTGGAGTGTGGCGACTCAGGGAATTTTCACAATAACTTCATTGCAGTGTAAACATAAGCCTTACTTGTGACTGTAATAAATAGACTTAAACAAAAACACCAAGGAGCGACTTAGCATGGCCAGTCCACCTACCCTGCCCATCTTTGGAGTGTGGGAGGAAACCGGAGCACCCGGAGGAAACTTACGCAGACATGGGAAGAATGTGCAAACTCCATACAGTCACCCAAGACTGGAATCAAACATGGCTGCCTGGCACTGTGAGACAGTAGCGCTAACCACTGTGCCACTGTGCTGCCCATTGTAAATTGTAAATAAAAAACAAAATAAGATTTGCCTAATACCTAAGATATTATCCATACAGTGATGTAGAAAGAGACATGATGAGACCCCCTGTTTTGCATGTTGAAAACTTCTATCGAACATGACAGGTTGCCTCTATGAACACAATTTTAATCTTGGAATTCCTCGACTGTTACCAAACCATATTTCTTCCATAAAGAAATAACTGTTTAAGACCTATACAGTTTATGTTCAAGACCAACAGCTTAGTAAAACTTATTTTCTGATTAATTGAGTATCTGTAGATGTCCTTTGTTCTTAAAATATTTAGTTCCCCTTGCATCTAAATGTCTGTTGAATCTCACTCTGCCCGTACGTGATTCTCAAATCACAAACTTTGACACAGCTAATTGGTTTTGTTCAGAGTAAAACTATTGTCAGTTCTATTCCGTCCGCTGTGACAAATTCCTAGTTCATTGTTCATGCAAATACTTCAAAGGTAATGTTTAGTTCTGGGAAGGTTGAAGTTTCACTGTAGGAAATAGGATAAGTGCGACTAAAGCAGCTTAACACTAAGACACTTAAAAAGGGTCCAGCCCGGGAGTTAGCGGCTTGAATGGTAGGATTTTAAAACAGCAGCTTATCTAGAGAACTAGAGATTGACTTTTAGAGTGGTTGAGCTGGAATGGCCAAGATGGGCCAAATGGCCTCCTTCCGTATTGTATCCTTTCTATTGTTCTATGGTCTTATCATGCCTTTGCTAACACAACACTGACCCAAGGTCTCGATAATGTTTCTTTCTACGTCACTGTATGGATAGTACTGTATTTGGTCACAAATTAACTCAGCATATGCCATGTACTTATACTACACCTCCCCCAAAGTCTTATGTAACTTAATCACTGGAATCCAGGTATTGGATTAATGTGCATGTTTTTAAGATGTAACTTAGAATAGTTACATCTTTCTAACCTTTCTATATCCCACCGATATAGAATTACGCTGGTTTATAAGATTTATGCACTACCTTGCTGTTATTGGCTTACTGCTATTAGTATTATTACAATAAACTCATTACCTAATCTTCCTCATTCATGTCCTTGAAGTTAAAGGCTAGGTTGTCAGAGGACCTTATAAACCTTCCACGCTCAGTCACTGTTCTGTAAAATGAGTGGTAGTCCCCATTAAAGGCTCTTCCAAGCATCATGGGCTGGATGTGGCTGCTGAGACACTTGGATCCGGTCCACTAGGTTGTTGGACTCAACTGTTCAAATCCTCATGGACAAACTTTTCAAAAATGCTGTGTGCCTTATCCACATAGGCAGGTTTCTCCTTGGTTGTTAATGGGCTTACCACTGGGCCTATCAGGAGCCAATACAGGGAAAAAAAAATCCTGTGACTGAATAAGCAACATACAGTCAGTTGCTCGATAACTTTAATTCTCAGTTTCAGCGTGTGCAGAAATAACGGCAGGTAAGTACAACGTGGAACTACTGGGATCCACCTCCAGGTTTTCCAACTATCCTTTCAAACAAAGCCTCATCTCCATTGCTTTAACAAGGCTCCACCTCCAGGTTTTCCCACTTTCATTTCAGAATTCATTTGTCTTGAATGCTTTTACACAAACTCCGAGATCCAGCCATCAATCACTCCACAATTATTTCCACTAAAAACTTACAAACTGTAGTAAAATATCACAGAACTGAGAAACACTGGATATCTTTCTGACATCTCGTTAACTAACCTCTTCTCAGCTCTGTCTGTGACTTCACTGAACAGTTCTAGTTCCAATTCTCTCTGTTCCTTTAACTTCAACCAGCTGGAAACACCTCTTCATTTCTCTAGTTCTACTTAAGTAACTGTTTTTTTAAGATTTTGGCATTAGCCTTTGCCCCTTACTCCATGTTATGGCTTTTCATCCAGCTTGTACTGCCCTGGCCTCCAGTTAAAAACTAAACTCAAAAAGCTATTTACCCCAAAGGTGCCCCAAGTTGAACTTACAACCGGTTTAGCTGTGATCTCAATGAAGTGGAGCAGTCTTGAGGGGCTGAGTGACCTACTTGTGCTTCTAATTGGCACAGTGGTTAGCAGTACTGCATCACAGCGCCAAGGACCCGGGTTCAATTTTCAGCTTGGATCGTTGTCTCTGTGCAGAGTCTACACATTCCGCCCACATCCGCATGGGTTTCCTTCGGGTTCTTCGGTTTCTTCCCACACTCCAAAGGTATGTGGGTTAGGTGGTTTGGCCATACTATATTGCCTCTTAGTGCCAGAGGGATCGGCAGGGTAAATATGTGGGGTTATGGGGATAGGGCCTGGGTGGGATTGCTGTTAGCGCAGGCTTGATGGGCCAAATGGCCTCCTGCACTGTAGGGATTCAATAATCAGACTTTTGTGTGACAGTTCCCTTTAAAGAAAAATCAATGTGTGGCCAATGGCAGGTTGATACACGTTTTGGCACCCAGATCAAAATTTGGCCGAATTCCTGATCTCTGGCACACTTCCGACCTGTCAACCCTAACTCTGTGAAGGATTGCTTTGGGATATATATACTCTCACCAATACATTGCATAATTGAGGGAGAAATCATTTGAGACTGAATGAAGTCTCTGAAACAGAAACTTCTGAAACATAATTGTTCCAATCGAGCTCACTTGTGCACTTTATTTGAACAAGATTGCTATTGACTGGTCACGATTGCTTCTAGCAGTTATGTCTGAATTACAGTTGCCAGGCAGCTATTGTGGAGGATATATCTTTATCTTAAAAACACAACAGTTCCCAGTTAATTAGCAAATAGTCTTATTCCGCTTCTGAGTAGCACCATCTGGGGACTGACTGGGCAGTCAGATAGCTCTGTCGGCCGGACAGCTGGTTTGCGATGCCAACAGCCTGGGTTCGATTCCCGTACATGCTGGGGCTATTCATGAAGGCCTGGCCTTCTTACCCTCGCCCAAGGCGTGATGATACTTAGGTTAAATGACTACAAGTCAGCATTCCCCTCTCAAAGGGGAGAGCAGCCTATGGTCACCTGAGACTATGGTGACTTTACCTGGGTAGCACCATCATACAGTAGACGCAGCTGAGGGACTTCACTGGTGCATTTTGGGAGAAGTCAGCCCAGCAACATCTACTAAGAAGTGGGAAGCAGAAGATCTGGTGTCAAGGAGCGGTAAGTCCAAAACACTACATTAGTGTTTCCCTCCTTCCCTCCTCCTCTAATCAGCCTTTTGGCTAAGATGCAAATAAGATCATGCCTTGGAGGAGGAGCTACACCTATTCCAATCAGCTTGGATCGTGTAGATCAAGCCTGGTGGTGAGGGCCCTGTCTTGTCAGCTTGGATCGGGAATGTCCCAACTTGTTGGGACTCTGAATTGGCTTTAATGAGACTTGATTGGATTGGAATAAAGATTTCAAAAAAAGGCCTCTGTGAGAAGGTAAAAGTGAAAGTAAGAATTTTATAAATTTTCATAGATAATTTAATTGGTGCCAGAAATGTCAGTCAGTGAGGTTAAGTGCTGCGTGTTTGAGATGTGGGAGATCCATGACACTTCCAGCGTCTTGGACAACTGCATCAGCAGGATGTGCACCCAATTGCAACTCCTTACAGACTGCATGGATACGTTGGAGCAGCAGTGAATGCACTTAGGAGCATGAAGATAGTGGAAAGCATCATAAATGGGAGCTTTAGAGACATGGTCACGCCCCAGGTGCAGGCAGATAGATGGGTGACTGCCAGAAGGGCAGGCAGTCAGTGTAGAAATCCCCTGTGGTCATCCCCCTCACTAACAAGTGTACTATTTTGGATACTGTAGGGAGGATAAGAGCAGCAGCAGCCAGAACAGTGGCACCAGAGCTAGTTCTGTTGTTAAGCAGGGAGAGACAAAGAGCACTAGTGCAATAGTGATAAGGGACTCGAGGGTTAGGGATGCAGATAGGTGCTTCTGTGGACGTTAAAGAAACTCCAGTATGGTATGTTGCCTCCCTGGTGCCAGAATCCAGGATGTTTCAGAACATGCAGAAAGCATTCTGAAAGGAGAGGGTGAACAGTGGTTGCGGTATGTAGGGATTCTATGATTCTACATGATAATGACCTTCTGAGAGAAAACAATTTCCCTTCATCTCAATCGTGAATAATGGGAGAACCATTATTTTTAAACTGAGCCCTCTCATTCTAGTCTGTCCCATAAGGACATTACTGAATATCTACCCTTTAAGTCCCTTCAAAATCTTAGAAGTTATACATCTCTTTCTTCTAAACTCCAATGGTCCACAGGCCCAGCCTGTACAATTTTCCCTCATTAGATAAACTCTTATGGAATTTTACCGCTTCGCGCGCCAAAGCTCCTAAGATCCCACCCGAGGCCAACGGAGAATGCTGTTCTACGAGCCTCACCCATCCTGGAATAGGGGGACATGTCAGTAAAATCCAGCCTCAATCCCAGGAATCAGTTGAGTGAACCTTCTCCAAACTGCAATTATAAAGGAAGCCAAAGCTGTACACATTACTCCAGATGTCCTCACAACACCAGGGATCCAGGTACGATCCTGGCCTTGGGTGGCTGTCTGGAGTCTGAACATTTTCCCCTCCCCCGCACCACCCCCCGTAGCTGCGTGGATTCCTCCGGCTGCTTTGGTTTTGCCCCACACTCCAAAGATGTGCAGGTTAGTTAGATAGTTAGATTGGCTACGCTAAATTGTCCCTTAATATCCAAAGATGTGCAGGTTAGATGGATGGCTGTGGTAAATACACAGGATTATAGGTATAAGGCAGGGTGGGGTGACCACCTGGAGAGGTGGTCTTTCAGAGAGACGGTGGAGACTTGATGGGCCGAATGATCTCCTTCTTCACTGTAGGGGTTCTATGGTTCTGTGTTATCCCACCAATGCCCTGTACAACCGTAGCAAAACTTCCCTACTTTTATATTCCATTCCTATTGCAGTAAATGACAAAAGGATGGAAGGGTGAGAATGGGAACTGCAAGTTTTAAATGAGTTTCATCACCATTTTGGGTGAAGGTCGTAGAGATGCCAGCAGCTGTGGGCTTTTAGAGGAAGGATACATAAAATGAGAGTGGGTGGTGTTGGGGAGGGAAGTGGTCACTGCTGGAAGAGGGATTATGCCAGTTTTAAAATGAAATACCTACATGAACCGAGAAACATCTAATTCCAGAAACGGTGAGAGATTTTAGTCTCCTGGGGTGCCACTCATTTTAGGGGAAGCTTGGGGCTCACTAAGCTCCCTGCGCCCACAAAATAGACAACCAATTCGCCTCATTAGGAATGTTGTTGAGAGCAGTAAAAGGAGGATGACTGGAGTTTTCCAATCAGAATTCAGTTTCCCAACACAATCTCTGTCAACCGAACATTCCCTTTTCCTGAAAAACATCTTGTAATTATTAACCTGAGATAGTCAACCATTGCTCCTTCATCTATTAAATTTAAAACACAAGAATCTCATTCTTTATTCATTCAAAACTGGTGCAAATGGATTTCTATATTCAAATGTAGAATCCACATTAAAAATAAATGAATCTTGTTCCCAAATAGCACGTTGTGAGACTCTCCGTGATGAGATGAAAATCAATAAGGAATTCAATATGATCTGTCTCAACTTGTATACCTGGGAAAAGTCCTCACAACAACAATACTTAAGAGCATCTTAAGCACCCAACTTGTAGGGACAAAGAGTGGCACGGTGGCGCAGTCAACTCCTGTTTCCCATCCCAATCAAGAAGATTCTGCTCTCAGTACCTACCATTCCAAGTTCCAAGAAAAACAGTTTTAAATTAGTGCCCTCATTTCCTAGAGTCAAGAATTCCTCTACCCAATACCATCATAGATGCACACATAAGATTACAGAACCCGTCCAGTGCCAAAAGAGACCTCTAGGCCCATAGACCCTGCTCCGACTCTCCGACAGGATATTTTATCCAGGCCCTCTTCCCTGCCATGGCTCTGTAGCCCCACACATTTATCCCATTCATCCTCCTAATCTTAACATTTTGGGAGTTAATTGCCATGGCCAATCTCATGCACATCTTTGGGAGGAAACTGGAGCACCGGGAGGAAACCCACACAGACACGGGGAGAATGTGCAAACACCACACAGACAGTCACCCAAGTTCGGAATTGAACCTGGGACTCTGGTGCTGTGATGCAGCAGTGCTGCCCGATGAGCCACTGTGTCGCTCCATAAGATCATAGAATCTTACAACGCAGAATATCGAGTCTGCAGTGATCACAATCCCACCCAGATCCTATTCCCATAACCCTCACGTATTTACTCTGTTGATCCTCTGACAAATGGGCCAATTTAGCATGGCCAATCGACCTAACCCACACATCTTTGGATTGTGGGAGGAAACCCACACAGACGCGGGGAGAATGTGCAAACTGCGCACCGACAGTGACACAAGATAGGAATCGAATCCCGGTCCCTGGTGCTGTGAGGCAGCAGTGCTAACCATTGTGTCACCATGCAGTTGTCATACAGAATCTGATCCACTTGGAAAAGTATTCAATTTAATTTTTTTTTAGAATTATTTAGAATTAAATTTGTCCTGCCTTGGCTCCCCATGTTCGTTTTTGAGTTTTCATTTTCTAATCTGCTTTTCTCATCTTTAATCTTATCTTTCATCTTTGACGATCAAAGCAGGTCAGTGGCTGGGAACTATGTGGTGAGTAACTCATCTCCAGGCTCCCCAAAAGCCTGTCATCCTCTACAAAGTTAAAGTCAGATATGCAATGGATACTCTCCCCATACCTGGGTGAGAGCAGCTTCAAAAACTCTCAAGAAGTTCAACACCATCCAAAACAAAGCAGCTCGCTTGATTCGCACCCTATTCATCACCTTCAACATTCATCCGCTCCACCACAACATGCTGTGGTAGCAATGTGTACCATCAACAAGATGCACTGTGGCAACTTGCCAGGGCTCCTTCAACCCTTCCAAGCCCACGACCGCCACCATTTACAAACACAAGAGCAGTGGCACATGGCAACACCATCACTGCACATTCTCACTCACCATCCTGCCTCGGAAATATATTGGCCGTTCCTTCACACTCACTGGGTTAAAATCCTGGGACTCCTTCACCACCAGCATTGTGAATGTACATTTATATTCATTTGTGGGACATGGGCGTCGCTGGTTGGCCAACATTTATTGCCCATCCCTAGTTGCCCTTGTAGGGCAATTGAGAGTCAACCACATTGCTGTGGTTCTAGAGTCACATGTAAACCAGACCAGGTAAGGGCAGCAAATTTCCTTCCCTAAAGGACATGAATGAACCAGGTGGATTTTCGCCAACGCTTTCATAGTCAGCAGTAGGTTCTCAATTCCAGATTTTCTTATGATTAAATTTATCTGCTGTGGTGGGATTCGAACCCAGGCCCCTAGAACATTGGCTGAGTTTCTCGATCTAGTGATAATACCACGAGGCTGTCGCCTTCCCCACCTGCACGACAGTGACTGCGGTGGTCCAAGATGGCGGATCACCACCGCCTGCCTTCTCAAGAGCAATTTGGGATGGGTAATAAATCCTCTCCCAGCCAGCAACACTTGCGTCCTGTGAAAAAGAATAAAAACAAGTCCCGAAAGAGAAAGTGTTGGAAAATCACAGCATGTTTGGCAGATCTGTAAGGAGACAAAAGAGCTGATACTTTGAGTCCAGATGACCCAAAGGGTCTCTTTTGGTTTCAGATTTCAGCATCCGCAGTAATTTGCTTTTATAAAAAAGCCCCATCCTTAATTTTAATCTAGCTCTTTAAAGCGAATCTATTCGTAGACTAATTATTCCTACTCGTTGTCAGTTTTAGCCGGGACTCTGTACAGCTGCCTGCTGAATTTTACTTGGGGTGGAATTTTCCCTCCCTGCCTGCCGCAGGAATCGTAACGGGTGGGACGGGACCTACGAAGGGGTCCATTGACCTCGGGTGGGATTATCTGGTCTTGAGCCGAGTGAGGCTAGAAAATCCACCCCTCTCCTCAACCCCTTGGTGTCCCTCAGCTCTTTGCTTTCTCACATGAAGTGACTTTCCCCTTTCAGTTCTGAGGAGGGTCCGAAATTAAACTCTTTGTTAAGCTCTGTGGTGATTAAGCCTCTCCTTTCGCTCATCGTCCTATTATTACAACCAGCACAAAGCTTCAGTTAGGCTGTGCCGACAATGTGATTTACTTTGGATCATCAATTATGCACTCGTTCATCCGACACTGGGAAGGTCTCATGAATAAATTTGAAATTCCACAGAATGAAGTAGCCCTCGGGCTCATGAAAAAAAATTCAATTTTTTAACACCGCACTAATTTTGAAAACACAGGTCCAAGAGAGAGGGGGTGGGGGGTGTGGGTGGGAAGGAAATAGGCAGGGCTCTTGGCACAGTTAATAGTGGGGAAAACATGCGGTGATGACGACATCAAGGTTTATATTCGTGACTGGTCGGAGTGCAACTAATGCAAGATTTATGTTGAAGTTTCAATGTGAATTATCTTTACTCTAAGACATTTAATTATTTTAGGCAGCTATTGCTCACCAAGGCGAGGGTAGTAAATTAAGGGCTAATGGGCCGAACACTGAAAACAAGAAACCAAAGATGCTGGAGCTCCTTATGTCTCTTAGTCTTCCCCCATTCCTGCAAAAACACAACCTCATCACTCTCTACTTTTGACCTGATACTCGGTTGGCAAACTTCATCAGGACTTTCTCAGGTTCATTGGCCAGTGTCAGGAACTTCCAGTCCTGTAAAAATTCATCCGGTTCACTAACGTCTCTTCTGCCTGGGGCCTGCTACCCTGCCCAGTGAAGCAGTTGAAGCTACCTCATTGAATGTTTTTAAGGCAAGGATAGATGAATTTTTGAACAGAAAAGAAATTAAGAGTTATGGTGAGTGGGCGGGTAAGTGGAGCTGAGTCCATGAAAGAAATCAGCCACGGTCTTATTGAATAGCAGAGCAGGCTCGAGGGGCCAGATAGCCTATTCCTGCTCCTAGTTCTTATGTGTGTGGTTCTGAAGGTGCCCACTGCTGAGTTCTGAACTCCCACTACTGAGTTATTTTGGAATCATAGAATCCCTACAGTGCAGAAAGAGGCCATTCGGCCTGCACTGACAACAATCCTACCCAAGCCCTATCCCTGTAACCCCGTGTTTTTACCCTGCTAATCCCCTTGACATTAAGGGACAACTTAGCATGATCAATCCACCCAACTACCCGCACATCTTTGGACACCAAGGGGCAATTTGGCACGACCAATCCACCTAATTTGTACATCTTGGGACACTAAGGGGCAATTTAGAATGGCCAATTCACCTAACCTGCACATCTTTGGACTGCAGGAGGAAACCGGTGCATCTGGGGGAAACCACTGAGGGGCAGAAGTCCCACTCTCTGCTCATTCAGGCAACCAGCAAAAAGCGTTATTGATGTGGGGTAGCCTTTCTTTGAGCCATTCAGCTCACGGCTGAATTTTGCAAGGCAGGGGGTTCTGAGAAATACACCTCATCCCCCCAACTCCCACTCCCAGCGCCGCCCCCCCATCACCCAATCCTGGTAAAATTCAGGCCATTATCACCAGTGCAGACACAAGCTTTTTTTAATTCCAGATTTATTGAATTAGCTGAATTTAAACTCCCTGGCCACCATGCTTGGATTTGAGCTCATGCCTCTCCGTTCATTACCCCAGGTTATTGATTTATTAGTGCAGTAATGTAACCAGTATACTACTGAACCCATTTTTGGAATTGATAAAGGGAGGCGCTGGGTATTGGTATTGTCACGAGACTAGTAATCCAGCAATCTTGGCATAATGCTCTTGGGACACTGGGGTCCACTGCAATGTGATCGATTCTTAAATGGCCTAGCAAGCCAGTTTGAGGGCAATTGAGAATGGGCAATAAATGTTGGCCTATCCATCAATGCCCACATCCCATGAATGAATGCAGGTTTCAAGCCCATTTCCTGCTGCCAAGATCTTCACCAAATGTGACCCCCTTCCCCTTCCACACCCGCCACCGCCCCACCCACTACAGCAGGTTCCCTGGTGGCGAGATGGGCAAATCATACAAAATGTTGAAGATAATGGAGGGGCTGGGGGTGGAATCCTGCCCTTTGACTCAGTATGCAGTGTATTGTTTGTGCCAATGGTAGTTTTAAGTATAGATCCTTCCTCTCTGCCTGTCTTTCTAACCTGGCCATTGGTTACAGGAATTATCTTAATTTAGTACGAGTAATGGCATCTCCGCAAAGTCCTTTTTCCAATCGTGAGTTGTCAATAGGTCTTTTAGTATCTGAACGAATATATATATATATAAAAACTACCTCCTATTTCTTACATGTCTGATTGCATGCCAATCCTTAATTAGCTTATTTCTGTCTATGTCTGGAAACAACACTTCTCCGAAAAAAAGCTTTAGCTCTGATGAGCAATGTAGGTACAAAATATCACTCCATCTTCTAGCTCAGCTGGGGTGACTACTGCTTCTCTGTAGAGTGGTGAAGTTCCCAGTGTCTGATAGCTCCCTGTGATTGCTGTGATATTGGTCTGCTTTCAAACTGTATCACTGATTTGTGACCTTGTATGCCTCTTGTGTCAGGAAGACTAGCACTTGCATTACTCTGCTGTGTCCTCGACATTAATTTAACCTGGTCAACTAAAAGCAGCTCAGCACTTTTGTGAATATTGTTATAGCTGTGTTTGGAAAGATGAAGAAGACACAAACTCATCAGAGACTGATTTCTCTTTTCTGCAGAGCTGCCTTAATTCATCCAAAATATTGGTTGCAATTTTAACCAAAGTTGCTGGGATTGTGTGGAACTGCAGATTGACACCCCGCTCATGTTACTTTGAAAAGGGCCATCTGGACTCAAAACATCAGCTCATTTCTCTCCTCATGGATGCTGCTAGACCTGCTGAGATTTTCCATGATTTTCTCTTTTGGTTCCACTCCTCTTACTGTTTGGACTTCAATGGTGAGCAAAATTGGATGAGTTATAAAACCAGTGTTGTACCCCAATCCTGTTATTTTTGAAAAGCATTGGGAGTGGATGTATACTTCGCCATAAATACACATTGTATGGCTGCTTGTGACATCAATGCTTTCATTGAAAGTGATGCCTTCAGTGTAGAATACAATCAATGTATTCCTCTACCCTCTCCCAATAATGATTTAATAGCAGTATTACGGTGGCACAGTGGTTAGCACTGCTGCCTCACAGTGCTAGGGACCTAAGTTCAATTCTGGCCTTGGGTCACTGTCTGTGTGTAGTTTGCACGCGCTCGCTGTGTCAGTGTGGGTTTCGTCTGAATGCTCCGGTTTCCTCTGATTGTGCAAAGATGTGTGGGTTAGTTTGATTGGTAAATTGATCCCTCCTGTCAAGGGGATTAGCAGGGAAAATATGTGGGTATATGGATAGGGCTTAGATGGGTTTGTTGTCAGTGCAGGCTCGATGGGCCAAATGGCCTCCTTCTGCACTGTAGGGGTCCAATAATTCTCACCATTTAAGTATGTCATCACATATTGTCAGGAAGTATATAGGATTGGTGGGCTGATAACTGGGTATCTTGTGATGATGCATGGTTATTGATATAGACACACAGGGCAATAAAGTTTGTGGCCTATAAAAATTGCTATTCATTCACCTCAAAGTGCGGCACAGTCGATATAATTGCCAATTCCTCTAGCTTAATTCATCTGCAGTGTTGCACAGACATCATCTGAATGCACCAGAATGGCTTATGAGTATAATGTATTGACATCTCTATTTTGCTTATGTGTGTCAAAATACGCCAACACTGAGAGCAAGTGCCTCATCTCAAGTAGGATTCTGATCATACTTCGCTTTCAACTTGAAGATGCTATCTTCATTTCTCAGTTTTTGCAATTATATTATAAGCTGCAGTCAAATTGGCGTTAAAAGAAACAGTAATGAAGTGTATCCAGAAGACAGGAAAAGATTGGTTTTAGCGGTGTATTTGGAGGGATTGATGCTGAAGGGATCTTCTTGCAGAAGGCAGGAGGAAAAGGCAGGGTTGAACATCAATGAAGCAAAGGCAATTGGGGAAGGTGTCACGGCTTTGTTCTTAAGAGCCACAGAGTGAAATAATTCTCAAATATATTTTGTAAACTAGAAGCATAGAAACTAGAAGCAGGAGTAGGCCATTCTCCATTCGAGCCTGCTCCACCATTCATCCTGATCATGGCTCATCATCAAATTCAATATCCTGATCCCCCATTCGTCCCATATCCCTTGATGCCAAGAGCTATATCTAATTCATTCTTGAAATCAGGCAATGTTTTTGCCTCAGCTACATTCTGTGAATTCCACAGGTTCATTACCCTCTGGGTGAAGAAATTTCTCCTCACCTCAGTTCTAAAAGGATTACCCCCTTGTCCTCAAACTATCATCCCTAGTTCTGGACTCCCCTATCTTCGGGAAGATTCTTTTTGAACTTACCCTATCTAACCCTGTTAGAATTTTATATGTGTCAATGAGATCCCCTCTCACTCTTCTAAACTCCAGTGAATATAATCCCAACCAATTTAGTCTCTCCTCCTGTGACAAATCTGCCATCCCAAGAATCAGCCTGGTAAACCTTTGCTGTACTCTCTTTATAACAAGGACATCCTTCCTCAGATAAGGACACCAAAACTGCACACAATACTCCAGATGTGACCTCACCAATGCCCCTATACAATTGCAGTAAAATACTCCTATCCCTGTACAGAAATCCTCTCGCTATGAAGGCCAACATACTATTTGCCTTCTCAACTGCCTGTTGTACCTGCTCACTTACTTTCAACGGTTGGTGCACAAGGACTCCAAGGTCTTGTTGAGTATCCACCTCTCTCAATTTACACCCATTCAAGTCATAATCTGTCTTGTATTATTGCTACCAAAGTGGATAACCTTACTGCTGCTTAAATAACATAAAACTAGAAACTCTTAGTTCTATTCAATAAAATCATAATTATTGATAATATAGAAATGTGGAAACGTAGGAAATAGAAGTAGGAGTGGGCCATTCAGCCCTTTGAGCCTGCTCCACCATTCATTTTGATCATCAAATTTAATATGGTGTCAGCACTGAGAAATTAAACAGAAAATTAAAATTGAATAAATTAGGCTGGCATCATTCTCTGGGAAATCTGACAACACCAGGTTTAAGTCCAACCAATTTATTTGACAGTAAACTCACAAGCTTTTGGGGTTTGCCCCTTCATTGGTGAATGGAGAGTTCTGGCCTCAGACAGAGCATATAACAGCACAGACAGTTTACAGATGTGTTGTCAGACTTCTTACTGTGTTTACTCCAGTTCAATGCCAACATCTCCACATCATCATTCTCTGGGCCCAACTATCTCAAGCTGCTTCATCAATGAGTTTCCCCCCACCAGAAGTGGGGGATGTTCACTGATGATTGCGCAATGTGCAGAACCTCAGATTCTGAAGCAGTTCATGTCCAAATGCAGCAAGACCTGGGCAACATTCAGGCTTGAACTGATAAGTGGCAAGGAACATTCATGCCACACAAGTGCCAAGCATGACCATCTCCTGCAAGAGAGAATTTAACCATGTCCTCTTGACATCCAACGCATTGCCATTGCTGAATTCTCCAATAATCAGTATGCTGGGGGTTACTATCATCCAGCAACTGAACTGGACCACCATATAAATACTGTGGCTGAAACAGCAAGTCAGAGGCTGGACTCTGCAGTGAATAACTCACGTCTTGACTTCCAACAGCTTGTTCACTATTCACATGACACAAGACCCTTCAAAAATACTTCATTGGTTGTTACATGAACAAAGAGCAAAGAACAACACAGCACGGGAAACAGGCCCTTCGGCCCAACGAGCCCGCACCGCCATTTTAACATTATGAGTGCCCTCCTCTACCTATGACCTTTGTCTACGCCTATTGGGGAAGATTGAGGGAAGACTAATTTAGGGATAATTTGTTACACTAATCAGCCTAAGAGCACATTTTTGGGGTGTGGGAGGAAACCAGAGCACCTGGAGAAAACCCACGCAAGCACGGGGAGAATGTGCAAACTCCCACAGACACTGGCCCAAATCCACATGTCTGCACAGCAAACAGTGATAGTCACTGAGCTGTCGTGTTGTCTGTCAAATGGTCCAGTTTAAGCGTACACTAACGAACGTGAAGCACTAGGCAACTCTCGAAAAAACATCCAAGAGCAGCCCTCGCCTGACCCACCATGTGTATGCCCCTTGTTGGACAACAAGGCGGACAGAATCACCTGTGAAGTAAAAGAAAAGACATCAATAAACATGCAAAACTTAGACAGACATTTACGGAATCCCCAGAAACTCAGAAGTACGACAAGTGAGCCATACAATATGTTGGAAGGTCTGTAGGAATCAATTGATTCCCAGGGACACCCCAAGGCTCTTGATCTTTATTTAGAACAGTTTCCTGTATCCCTCCATCTCTAGTCTGCTCATGTGCCTATCTAAGTAAGCCTTAAACAACTCTAGCGTGCCTGCCTCCACCACCCTACTTGGCAGTGGCTGTGAAGAAAATGCTATATAAATGCAAGCTTTTGTTTCTATATAAGAGACTGGAGCAGGATTGGGTCATTACTGTCCTGCGAACCTGCTCTCCCATTATATTCATGGATAATCTTCTTAATGTCACGCATGCCTTCCATACTCTCTTAGTCCTCGATTCTCTTGGTACCCAAGAATCCATTGACCTCAGTCTCAAATACACCCATCGACTGAAGATTGATGGTAAAACACTTGGGGATATCCTGAGACCGTGAAAGGTGATGTGAAAATACAAGAGAGGGATTGTTGCCGGTGCAGGCTCAATGGGCTGAACGGCCTTTTTCTATGCTATAGGAATTCTACTATATAAATAGAAAGGTCATCTGGACTCGAAACGTCAGTTCTTTTTTCTCTCCTTCCAGATGCTGCAACAGCTGCTGAGATTTTCCAGCATTTTTTTCTTGTTTCTCATCTTGAAGATACTCAAGTAAGATATTTGCATACATCAAATATATGAAGTAGCCCAAAGGCCATCTGCACCGCAGGAAAGTAAGACTACTTAGATATTCTTACAACAAATTCTACACCAGAATTCCTCAGAATATGCATTGCAGCGCTCATGAATTGTTAAGTCATTGGAGATACATACAGGCTTACAACAACACAACATATACTTATCGTGCAATTAATCATTATTCATTTCCCCTGATTTTACCCATACTTCTCTTATTCATAAGCTGCTTGTTAGTGTTATCAGTATATTATTATCATCAAAATGTTAAGCAAGTCTTTGCAAACACTGCAAAGAATTCCACAAGCCTTAAATTATCATAGCAGTTTACATGAAACTCTTTTGTATCCTTGTAAGTTTAGATTATTGTGTGACAAACTAATCAATGCCTTTCATTTGTACAGCACTGCCAATTCCCCATCATGCCTGGTGCTGGTCCTTTGAAAGATCTACCAAATTATTTCCACTTCACTGTTTCATCCTCCTAGCCCTGCAAGTCTGTCCCATTTCAATATATATCCAATTCACTTTTGAAAATCACCATTGAATCTGCATCTACCATCTTTTCAGATCACCATAAATGGCTGCGTGAAAGTATTCTCAATTCCCCTGACGGAAAACAAGGAGAAACTATTTCTTCCGACTGGAAGAATCCAGAACAAGATCTAACCCATCGAGAGTGAAATTTGGAAACGTTTTTATCCACCTAAATGATGACAGGAATCCAAAACTCTGTTCCTAAGTGGCTGTGAATGTTTGAAGACAAATGGATAGACTTTCATTAGATTAGACCAGATTTGATTTGATTTATTATTGTCACATGTATTAGTATACAGTGAAAAGTATTGCACGCCATACAGACAAAGCGTACCATTCATACAGAAAGAAATGAGAGAGTAGGATGTAGAGGAAGATCAACTTAATGTGAGGTAGATCCATTCAACATTCTGATGGCAGCAGGGAAGAAGCTGTTCTTGAGTCCGTTGGTATGACTCAATGTATCAACTGTTCGTACAATATCAACATGCTATGGATTCAAAGTAGGTCAATGGACAGACTAGCCATAGTGTGACCAGACAGGAAAGCTCACAAGGTTGAATGGCCTACTCAATGTTCCAATGTTGGCTAGACGAGTTTAACATTTCATTAATCCAGCGTGCTGGACAAGTGGAATAGAATCTCAATTTAAATATAATACAACATTGATTCATTCCTGAGTAACAGCAGGGTTAGTGGGTAATTTTGATTAAGATTGATGATTGCAGGGTCAAGGACGGGCCATCTTGTTACATTGCACTGAAAATAAATGGTCTTTGTGTGGGAGGCAAAAGGGTCAAGTCGCCTATGGAACGCAGCTGGCTGGTTTAGGATGCGCGGGGCCTTTGAGATTGATAAATACCTTTGCGTTTGATTCATTTCCAGCATTAACAGACAGCTTTACCTTCTTGTAAATGTATCAGTGGATGGCGCCTCCCTTAACAGATTGAGGGGGTCAGGTCGGGCCCATAACAGGGCATGCTGCGCACAGCCTGTGAATTCACCGAGCGGGTAAGCTGCACTCATTCCACGCTGCGGACTAAAGAAAATGTTATTTCCTGCCTTTTATGGGCACCAATTGCTTGGTAAAATCGAGTTCTCACAAGGGTCCGTATTTTCACTGTTTGCTCTCTCAAAACCTTTCATAATTTTCAAAAGCACTATCAGTTCCCCCCCTTCCCATCCCTAAATGTCTCTGTTCTATTGAAAGCAGCTCCAATTTAATGGAGCTTTTCTTCACAATTACACCATCTCACACAATACAAATAGTGGAAGCAGCCCTTTCAAATGTACCAGCAAAGCTATTTCCTGCACCATCTGCCCGCGGCGGCCCAGCTGACCAATACTGGAAGATCAGTGGTGCGACGCCTCACAATTATGACTGACTTTTCTGCAATCACTATGACTGAGACTAAATTCCTTGCACCTTGACAAAGGTTAACCATACCTTATGTGTCAGCCGTGACTGATAATCTCACAGCAGAGTTGGCAGGAACTCATAACAACCTGGGGATGATTTTATTTTTGTAACAAAAAAAAACCCTTTGGTCTTGACCCGTGTGTCTATGGTCTTTATTGTGGTTAACAACAAGCGATGTCAGTCCCCTATCATAAGCACATTGTGCTAGAGGGGCATTTGTGTTCAATTTTAAAATGGATCAAGCTGGGAGCTTCATGCCTCGCCAAATTCCCAAAGTATCTGAAACATTAATATTCGGAGGACTGAGCTCTCAAAGTATGGTAACCATGCCACACAGTCAGCACAAATGTTTATGACGTAAAGTTATGGAAGTCAAGTCGCCATATTCCCAGGTGACCATGTGTGTTTCGGCCTTTCCTCAATGTTGGCACACTCGTCACTGAATCAGAAAATGGTGGGTTCAAGTCACTCACCAGGGGATTAAGCCCAAAAGTCATCAGAAACTCCAGTGCGAGACTAAGGGAGTGCTGCACTGTCGGAGGTCTCATCTTTTGGATGAGGTGTTAAACTCGCGCCCTCCTGAGACTTAAGAAAACCCACATGCGCAATTTGAAGAAGAACAGTTGAGTTCTCTGCCCCATGCCCTGGCCAACACTTGTACCTCAACCCTCACTGGAAAGGTGATTAGGTTATTAATTTAGTTGCTATTTGCAAAACCTTGTTCTAAGTACATTGGCTGTCACTTTTCCTTCATTGCAATAGTGACTGTCCTTCTCTGGTGTCAAACATGTAGCATGCTGAGGGCATGTAAGGTGCTATATGCCCTTCTTTTCCAATTGCCAGCTGTTTATTTCCTCCTCTTCTTCATAGGAAAGAGTTTGTCCTATCGTAGAATCACAGAATCCCTATAGTGCTGAGGGAGGCCATTCAGCCCATCGAGCCTGCACCGACAACAATTCCACCCAATCCCTTTCCCCGTAACTCTACATATTTGCCCCACTGAAACCAAAGGGCAATTTGGCGTGGCCAATCAACCTAACCCACGCACATTTTTGAAGTGTAGGAAGAAACCGGAGCCCTTGGAGGAAACCCACGCAGACAGGGAGAGAACGTGCAAATTCCACACAGTCACCCAATGCTGAAATTAAACCCAGCTCCCTGGCACTGCGAGGCAACAGTGCTAACTACTGTGCCACTCAAATAGTTAGTGGAGAGTCTTCCTTTTATTGTCAGAATATCATGGCAGTTCATACATTTCAAGATTAGTGACCATGGATCACTAGCTTATGGGAAATCTGAGTCAATTTTTAATACTCATGGACTGCCACTCACACTTGCCCTCCTTGAAGGTGTTTGTTTATAAGCTTCAATTGTTCTCTGACCCTGAGGCAAGCAATCAACCCATGAATACTTAAAATAGTCCAGCGAGTACTTGATCTCTGTTAAGGTGAAGGCTAATTGAGTTTCTTTACTAGACCAGCAATTACTTGATTGCATTAAAGCTCTGATTCAAATTGAATGATCTTAAAGAGCCCAACAGTTAGTCGCGAGGGAGGGGAGGAAATAAATATTCGGGCCATCTCCTGTAGTTGTGCTTGGAACTGCATTTGGTCAGTTGGAGAGCCTGAGGCCTTCTCAGATATCTCAATATCTCAATAGATATTGTCGAGTGTTTTACTTTTCTCACTTTGTAACATTTATACTGTGGCTTTATTTTCTTCGTGGGGAACTGAGATTTCAAAATTTACTCAACTTTAGCCAGAACGTACTAGTCCCGACCTGGGTCTGAAAAATATTACTTTATTAAAAGCATTCATAATCATGGCTCACTCACGTGTGATTCAAGCAGACAGCTTAACATTAGTTTCTCAAGGGCAATTAAGAATAGGCAATAAATGCTGGCCCTGCCAGCAATGTTCGCTCCCAAAGAACAAATAAGAGAAAAAAAATTCCAACTTTTCTTGCATCTCCACATCAATGAAATCCCTCATCACTTGTGCCAATCTAGAACCTGCACCCTCTCCAAGGCCATGGCATCCCTCCTAAAGTGTGGAGCCAAGGATTGAACACAACACTCAAATTGAGGTGTAGCAAGTGTTCCAGAGGAATGGGACTAGGTAGAATGTTCTTTTGGGGTGCCAGTTCCAACCCAATGGGCTGAATGGCTGCTTTTTGCATTATAAAGGTTCTCTGTGACTTAGTATGCACTGCCTGAAAGAAATAAATTCAACAGTAACTGTCAAAAAGGAATTCAATGGGAATAACTTGCTGATGTATGGGCAAAAATTAGAGTGGGGCTCAAAGTATAGCCAGGGTGAACAATGCAGAAAGCAGCCATTCGGCCCATTGGGTCAGACTGGCACCCCAAAAGAACATTCTACCTAGTCCCATTCCCCTGGAACACTTGCTACACCTCAATTTGAGTATTGTGTTCAATCCTTGGCTCCACACTTTAGGAAGGATGTCATGGCCTTGGAGAGGGTACAGGTTCTAGATTGGCACCAGCGATGAGGGATTTCATTGATGTGGAGAGACAAGAAAAGTTGTTTTTTTTTCTCTTATTTGTTCTTTGGGAGCGAACATCGCTGGCAGGGCCAGCATTTATTGCTTATTCTTAATTGTCCTTGAGAAACTAATGTTAAGCTGCCTTCTTGAATCATGTGAGTGAGCCATGATTATGAATGCCTTTAACCGAGTGGCCTCCTTCTGAGTTGTATCTATTTTGTGATCCTACTGGGATTTTCCACTCAGGTGACAGACTGGGGTGAAAACAATCTGAAGGAGAACTTGGTTGGTTCCCATTCAGTTTCTGGGGTTAATCTGATCTGAGTATTGGCTGTGTTTCCGCTATTAACAATGTAACTGATCGGAGGCTTACTATTTGCAGACACTCACAATCAATTAGGATGGCAAATAGCATATGACAAGGGACAGGAAACACAAGAGTAAGGGACTTTCGTTACAGTTGTACAAGGCTTTAGTAAGAACACATCTGGACCACTCTGCACAGTTCTGACCTCCTCATCAAAGGAAAGTTATGATCACCTTGGAAGTGGTCTCTGTGTCTCAGTGTCTCTGTGCCTCAGTGTCTCTCTCGAGGGGTGTCTCAGGCTAAGGGGGTAATTATTTAAACTTGAGATGAGAAACAATTTCTTCACCCAAAAGGCTGTGAATTTTTGAAATTCTCTTTTCCAGAGGTTGAGATTATTCAAGGCTGGAATAGATTTCTGGACTCTCAGGAAATCAAGAGATGTGGGGTTTGGGTGGGAAAGTAGAATTGAGGTCAAAGATTAACCCTGACTGGCAGAAAAGACGCGAGGGATTATGAAGCCTAATCCAGCTTCTATTTAATATACTCTTAAATTCTCATGGTAGGGACTAGTCTATTATTGCAACATACAAAATCTGCAGCAGTTTAAAGGATTCAGGGCACCAAGAATTGTTTTGGCAGCTTTTAAGTTATTAAAAGGGTGTGAAACTCCAAGCGTTGGAGATGATATTGCTTTTAAATTAAGTTGGCAGAAAAGGCTTCTAGTGACAGAGTGCCCACAAAGAAATGAGGAAGGGAGCAGTGCCGAGGCAATGTTTGAAAATACAACCAATCTGCACACACCAGCTTATTAGTGGAAAAGGTCTTCTGGCCTTACCAGGTCAGGCAAGGTGAAAAGGAGCTCGCCACTTTTCCCCAGAAGACAACTTTTTTTTATTTATGCGTGGGACATGGATGTCGCTGGCAAACCAGCATTTATTGTCCACCCCTAGTTGTCTTTGGAGGGCAGTTGAGAGTCAACCACATTACTGCAGCTCTGGAGTCACATGTAGGCCAGACCAGGTAAAGATGGCAGATTTCCTTCCCTGAAGAACATTAGTGAACTCGGTGGGTTTTCTGACAATGGTCGCATGATCATCAATAGATTCTTAATTCCAGATTTTTTTTAATTGAATTCAAATGACACCATCTGCCTTGGTGGGATTCGAACAAGGGTTCCGAGAACATTAGCTGAGATTCTGGATTAACAGTCTAGCGATAATACCACTAGGCCATCGCCTTCCCAGCTGTACTGAAAACACTTAAAGGGCTTGTCTTCAAATTGTGTTGATGCCAGAATGTCTACATTTAATAAGGCAGCAGCCCCAACCCTCACAATCTCTCAGAGTCTCACACACCATCACTTCTCTAGCCTCACTTACATGTCCTCACTTGCGGCCTGCCAGAAATGGCGACAAAAGGTAAGAGTCAATGGATGGAAAAATGAAGAAAAGGAAGAACTTTGACATCTGAGGCATCATTCATCACTTCAGGACATCCCAAAATGTTTAATAGCCAATCAGGTACTTTTGAAGCAATGCAGAAAATTCAGCAACCAATTTGTACAAAGTAAGCCCCCACAGCCGTACCTGATAATCTGAGATTTTTTTTAAACTATGTTGAAGCTAAGTATTAGACCGAATATCGAGTGGAACTCCCCCACTCCCCTTTGAAAAATTGATGATGGATTTCCACCCAAGAGGACAGACGGACCTTTGATAAAATGTCTCATCCGAAAGACAGTGTCTCCAATAGTGTAGCACCCCCTCAGTACCACACAACAGGATCAGCCCAGAGCTTCATAGTTCAAAGAATCCATAAAATCCATACAGTCCAGATGGAGGCCATTCGCCCATTGGGTCTGCACCGACTCAGCATCCTACCCTGATCCTATCCCCATAACCCAACATATTTATCCCGCTAATCCTCTAACCTACGGATTTTGGGACACTAAGGATCAATTTTGCATGGCCAATCAACCTAACTTGAATATCTTTGGAGTATGGAATGAAATTGGAGCACCCGGAGGAAACCCACGCAGGCATGGGGAGAGTGTGCAGACTCCACACAGACAGTGACCCGAGGCCAGAATCGAACCCGGGTCCCTGGATCTGTGAGGCAGCAGTGCTAATCACTGTGCCCATTCTGCCATGGAGTGGGATTAGAGATAGAGCTCTCAGCCTTCCCACTCAGAGGAGTGAGAGCTACCACTGAGCCACAGTGTTGAGTCTGGCGCTTTCTGCCTTACCCCCCTCCCCCCAAAGCCTTCCCGCCCTAATTCTATTGCCCCCACCCTGAGGGGCAATGCGATTAAAACTCCCTTCCACGCATCCTTCGCTGACGGGTTGTGACTGGCTCACAATCTGTGGGCTGCAGGGGTTAACCATCACTTTACTGCTGCCCTAAAACAAAAGGAAATTTGAAAGCGAAATAAAGCTTCTAAGAAATGAAAAACTGCCTTGCATAACTGGCAGAAAATAGCTCAGGTCAAAGGCATCAGTCTGACAATTACTGTGAGTGGCATTGCTAGATGAGCACTTAATGTTACTGTGTCAAATTCCTTTCTCCGGTTTATCCAGTGGCATGTGTTCCCTTTAAGGTGCTATATAAATGTAGGTTGTTATTACTACTAGTTTAACACTGTTAGTCCATTTACTTTAATGGATTGATGAAAGAGAGAAAAGCTTGCATTTATATAACAGCTCTCATTACCTCTGCCCACTCTGCAATGCTTCACAGCCTATATAGTACTTAGCATTGTGTAGTCACTGCTGGAATGTAGAAAATGAGGCAGCTAAATGTGCAAGCTCTCTTCAACAGCACTCTGATAAATGACCAGATTTTTTTTTTGCTTTTGTTCCTTTAAGGGGTTTGGGCGTCTCTGGCAGGAACAACAATTGTTGCCCATCCCTAACTGCCCTTGAACTGAGTGGCTTGTGAGATCATTTCAGAGGGCATTGAAGAGTCAAGCACATTGTTGTGAGCCCGGGACTACTTGCAGATGGCAGGCGGGGAGGCAGATTTCCTTCCCTAAAAACATAAGTAAATCAGATGGATTTTTACAACAATCGACAATTTTTTCATCGTCATCATCAGAATTTTAATTCTAATTTTATTATTTTTTATTATTGAATTTAAATTTCACCATCCGCCATAGTGGGATTCAAACCTGGGTCTCCAGCGCATTCCCCTGAGTCTCTGCGTTACTTGTCCAGTTTCAATGCCCTGACACCACTGCCTCCCCTTATCCATTCCTAAAATGGGTACAGTAGCAATCCCAAAAAAGCCAGAACTCAGCAATGGGCCCTGTCAGAACCACAAGCAAACACTGGGCAGAAGACCAGCGGGTCCTGGTAAAGGTAAGTACTAAGCCTTTAGGTTAGGAAGGGATTAGACACCCTAGGGAGGGTGTGGGCTGGATTTTGGAGGCCAGGCAGGGAGGCACATTGATGGATAGAAGGTATCATCTTGGGGTTAGTGGATTTCCCTGAAGTACTCTAAAGGAAGCAAGCTCTGTTCTTCCTACTTTTTCACCCATATGGTGAATAAATGGACTCCCTGCTCTCGCCCACCCACCCACGCCAACTCAATGAATGGGCAGCGTAATTTTTTTTCTTAATTCAAGATTTTTTTTATTGAATTCAAATTTCACCGTCAGCCATGTTCGGATTTGAACCCAGGTCCCCAGAGCTCTACCCTGGACCTCCAGATTACTAATCTGGTGAAAGTACCTCGACGCCACTGCTTCCCTGCTGTAATGACATTGGAATAAATATTGGCCAGGATACCAGGATAACACCTCAGCCAGGATTCTCTGATGTCGCATTCCTCACCGCTCGCTGCCCTGCCAGGCGGGAGAATTTGACACTTAGCCAAATGTCCATTCAGTGCAGCAAGACTGGAGAATCCTAGCCGCGGTTGAGGTCAGAGAATTCCAGACAGCATCTATTCAATATAGAATGTAGGACATAGGAAAACTACAGCACAAACAGGCCCTTCGGTCCACAAGTTGTGCCGATAATATCCATACCTACTAGGCTTACCTATAACCCTCAATTCTATTAAGTTCCATGTACTCATCTAGAAGTCTCTTGAAAGACCCTATCAAATTTGCCACCACCACCACCAATGGCAGCCAATTCCACTCACCCACCACCGTCTGAGTGAAAAACTTACCCCGATATCTCCTCTGTACCTACTCCCCAGCACCTAAAACCTGTGTCCTCTTGTAGCACCATTCCAGCCCTTGGAAAAAGCCTCTGAGAATCCACCCGATCTATACCTCGCAACATCTTATACACTTCTATCAGGTCACCTCTCATCCTTCGTCTCTCTAAGGAGAAAAGACTGAGCTCCCTCAACTTATCCTCATAAGACATGCCACCCAATCCAGGCAACATCCTTGTAAATCTCCTCTGCACCCTTTCAATAGCTTCCACATCCTTCCTGTATTGAGGCAACCAGAACTGAGCACAGTACTCCAAGAGACATCTGACTAGAGTCTTATAAAGCTGCAACATTACCTCCCGACTCCTAAACTCAATCCCTCGATTGAAGGCCAGTACATCATACGCCTTCTTAACCACATCCTCTACCTGCAAGGCTGATTTAAGAGTCCTATGGACCCAGACCCCAAGGTCCTTCTGATTTGTGCAGTGGGATCTTTTATACATCCACCTGAAAAAGCAGATGAGAAGTCTCTTTAACAAAAGACGGCACCCGGGACATTGCAGCACTTGGTCAGTACTGCACTGACATGACGTTGTTATGTGTTCAAGCCTCTCAAGTTGGACTTCAATCTTGAACCTCCTGACTCAAAAATAAGAGTGCTATCCTCTAAAATGCAGCTGGCTTAATATCCTGCACATTATTTATTCCTCAAACCGTATGATTAAATCAGCTGTAAAGATTGTTCTTGACTTAACTTGATTTAGTATTATCACATGTATTAATATACAGTGAAAAGTACTTGCGCGCTATACAGACAAGACATATCGTTCACAGAGAAGGAAAGGAGAGAGTGCAGAATGTAATGTTACCATTATAGTTAGGGTATAGAGAAAGATCAACTTAATATGAAGTAGACCCATTTAAAAGACTGACAGCAGCAGGAGAGAAGCTGCTCTTGAATCGGTTGGTACGTGACCACAGATTTCTATCTCTTTTTTCTAACGGAAGAAGGTGGAAGAGATAATGTCCGGGGTACTTAGGGTCCTTGATTATACTGGCTGCTTTTCTGAGGCAGCAAGAAGTATAGACAGTGTCAATGGATGGGAGGCTGGTTTGTGTGATGGATTGGGCTACATTCACAACCCTTTGTAGTTGCTTGCGGTCTTGGACAGGGCAGGAGCCAAACCAAGCTGTGATACATCCAGGAAGAATGCTTTCTATGGTGCATCTATAAATGTTGTTGAGAGTTGTGGCAAACATGCCAGATTTCCTTAGTCTCCTGAGAAAGTTGAGTCATTGGCGAGCTTTCTTAACTTTAGCATCGGCATGGAGGGACCAGGACAGGTTGTTGGTGATCTGGACACCGAGAAACTTGAAGCTCTTGACCGTTTCGACTTCATCACCCTTGATGTAAACAGAGGTATTTGTTTGGTGCTTTACAGAGAAGTCTGGAGGTGTGTATGGTTGAGCCATATTGTTAACCCATGAATATCTATAAATCCCTGGTACTGCTGGCTCTTTCCATACTCAACTCCACTGACAGTCTCCTATAATGTGACTCTCTACATCATATTATGGATGGTATATTGTTCTCCAGCCCCATATTAACCCTTACACTACCAAACCTACCTTATTTGGTTATTATCACATTGCTGTTTATGGGATCTTGCTGTGTACAAATAGCTGCTGGC
Source organism: Carcharhinus amblyrhynchos (assembly GCF_965287045.1). NCBI lineage: Eukaryota > Metazoa > Chordata > Chondrichthyes > Carcharhiniformes > Carcharhinidae > Carcharhinus > Carcharhinus amblyrhynchos. Next base: position 86,333,401 of record NC_137334.1, read on the forward strand.
TTTCCTTCACTACAACCGTGTCAATGCTTCAAAAACAATGTCACTGTTCATAAAGTGCTTTGGCAAATGTTGTGAAAGGTGCTATTTAAATGCAAGTTGTTTTTCTTTTTCATTAACCCATTAGGGGGCTAATGGCAACCTAACAGCAAGAGAAGCTACACCAACTACCACTTACACACAGATTTACGATTTTAAGGTGAGAGGGGAGAGATACTAAAGGGTCCAAAGGGGTAATTTTTTCACTCAGAAAGCTGGTGAGTGTCTGGAACGAACTGCCAGAGGCAGTAGTAGAGGTAGGCACAATTTTGTTTTAAATTGCATTTAGACAGTTACATGGGTCAGATGGGTAGACAGGGATATGGGCCAAATACGGGCAATTGGGACAAGCCTAGTGTTAAAACTGGACGGCATGGACAAGATGGGCTGAAGGGTCTCTTTCCATGCTGTAAACCTCTATGACTCAGTGATTCTATGGTAAAACATAGCAGGAGTGTTATCCAGTAATAAGTGACACTGGGCCAAAGGGAAGATTTGAGCAGGTGTCAAATCCTTGGACAAAATCATCACGAGGGGGAGGGATGCACAAACAGCCAGATTTGGAAGAATGTAGTGTTGTCTTTAACCTGTGATCAGTGCTCCTTCCACTCACATTGTCGGCCACTTTAGGACTTGAACAGCAGGTTAGGTGTAAAGATTCACATTCTAATCGGTAATCTGTAAACTGTCTGTGCTTTATATGCTCTGTCTGAGGCCAGAACTCTCCATTCACCTAACGAAGAGGGAAACCTCGAAAGCTAGTGAGTTTACTATCAAATAAATCAGTTGGACTTAAACCTGGTGTTGTCAGACTTCTTACCGCGTTTACCCCAGTCCAACGCCGGCATATCCACATCATGACTGTGGGAAGAAACCAGAGCTCCTGGAGGAAACCCATGCAGACACAGTGAGAATGTGTAAGCTCCACACAGTCGCTCTGAATTGAACTGGGGTCCCTGGCGCTGTGAGGCAGCTAATCATTGTGCCACTGTGCCATCTCTACACGGAGGATGCTTTCAACAATCGATGGTTCAGACAGGAACAGTGATGGGGCATATTACGGAGCTGGGTGGACTCCAGAATATCGAGGTTTTGGAGTCAAAAAATGACCTCAGCTGATGTTGAAATCAGTCTGATTGAGCTCTAGGCAGTGGGCAAGGAGGCCTGTGGAATTGATAATTGAAGAATGAAGGAGAGCAGAGAGAAAGTCAATATGAATGTGTTAAATATTTATTAGAAAAAACATGTTTGCAATGATAGCCAGATCACCTTATTTAAAAGGGTAAGTTTACATATACTGTGAGTGGAATGTGCTATAAATATATCTGTTTAATTACATTAAGAAGCAGAATTGTCATTTTTGCTCTCTCCTGATTATCTGGGAACACAAAAGCCCATGAAAATGCTGCAGGTTAGATTTATTTTCTTTTCATTCACTTAAAGATGTGAGCATCACTGGCAAGGCCAGCACTAATTAACCATCTCTAATAGTCCTTAAGAAGATGCTGCCTTGAAATGATGCACATCCTCAGGCATAAGTACTCCAAAAAAAAAGCTATTATGGAGGGAATTCCAAGACTTTGACCCAGAATGGGCATAGCGGCACCATAGTAAGCACTGCTGCCTCACAGCGTCAGGGACTCGGGATCGATTCCACCTTTGTTTGCTATTTACACATTCCGATTTCTTAATGGACGCTATTAGGACCATTCTTAGCCTTTACTACCCCCATTTACGTTTTCTTTGTCCTTTTGTCCATGACATCTTGGTCAATTACACAAACCCCCATCACCTTTACAGTATAAACTTAGCTCTGACAAAGGGTCGGCCTGACTCGAAACATTAGCTCTATTCTCTCCCAGTAAGCAATCTGACAACACCAGGTTTAAGTCCAACCGATTTATTTGATAGTAAACTCGCAGGCTTTCAGGGCTTGCCCCGTCGTCAGGCGAATGGAGGGTTCTGGCTTCACCTGACGAAGGGGCAAACCCCAAAAGCTTGCAAGTTTACTATCAAATAAATCGGTTGGACTTAAACCTGGTGCAGTCAGACTTCTTACTGTGTTTACCCCAGTCCAACGCCGGCATCTCCACATCACGTCTATTCTCTCTCCACAGGTGCTGCCAGACCTGCTGAGATTTTCCAGCTTTTTTCTGTTTTAGCCTTGCGCCAGCACACAGCTTCAGTTCTTCAATAACCTCCCTATCTTGTCACAGATCTTTCACCTTTCCTCACCTCAACGCACTCCCAGCCCCTGCTTCTTTTTTCTCTCCTCACTTGTTTTAAAAAACCGTCAAATCTCCAACTTCCCCCAACCGGACAAAAGATTTAACAGCCTGAAGACATGACCTGACCTGCTGAGTGGTCTTCCCAGTCTTTCTTGTTTTTCAGCATTATTTGCCCATCTTGTGCAGTATTTCTGCTTTTGCCAGCACGGAATAATGAGCAGCAATACAAAGGAGCAATAATGATCTCTTTGCAAGGTGTTATCTTTTAGACAGTGCCTCGCTGCCTTACGCTATTCATGATCTTGCACAGCAGGTGGGAGACTGTTACGGAGGATGGATTAGGGCAATTATCGCTCTTTCCGTGTAGCTGCTCAGTGGAAAAGTGAGAATGTTTACCTTGCCTTGCTTGTTTAAAAGTCGGCAACACCTGAAACTTTGCAGCAAAATTGCATAAATAATCCCTGACGTTGTTGAAATCATTTCCACCCATAATTAAAAAGTGAAAGCATCATCACTGACAATAATTTGCAACAACAGGCTGAAACACATCTGGTCCGTACAGCATTTAAAAACAAAATTATTCTCTGGTCATGGGTACTGCTGGAAAGGTCAGCATTTATTGCACCTCCCTAATTGTCCTCAGCAGGTGGTGCTAACTGAGTGGCTTGCCAAGCTAATTCAGCCACGGTACAGAATGAGAGTCATATATAGGATGCACATCAAGGCTCTGATGGGGGTGCTGAAAAGATTTACGAGAACGGGTGTCGGGATGAGGGATTGCAGTTACTTGGAGACGCTCTCCTTAGAGAAGGGAAGATTAAGAGGAGATCCGACAGAGGTGTTTAAAATCATGAAGTGTTTGGACAAAGCGAATAGAGAGAAATTGGCTAAAGGGTCACGAACCAGAGGGACCAATTGATGATAGAACCAGCTACAACATGAGGAAAACTGTTTTTCCCAATGAGTGGTTTGGGTTGGGATGTACTGCCTGAAAGGGTGGTGGAAACAGATTCAAGATAGCTTTTAGAGGGCAATTGGATAAATACTTATGCAGCCTGAGAATGGTTGCAATAAAGGAAGCCATTAAGCTGGCTCACTGCAAGAACAATTTAGTTAGTTCCACTCCTTCATCTTTTTCCCACTGTCTTATAATTATTTTGTTTCCCTTCAGATGCTTATTCGATTATATTCTGACAGTCAGAGTTGAATCCACCTCCTCTACACTCCCAGTTAGTGCATTTCAGATAGTAACCCTCTGCTGCATAAAAATATTATTTCTCATGTTTCTTCTTTTGCCTATTAATTTATAACTGAATCCTTTGGCTTTCGGCCCTTCTGTCTGTCTGCCGATGAGTGGAATTTCTTCCCAGCGACTTTGTTGCGACTCCTCATGATTTTGAACATCACTCTTAAATTTCTTGGGGTGACACGGTGGCACAGTGATTAGCATTGCTGCCTCATTGCACCAGGGACCCGCATTCGCTTCCCAGCTTGGGTCACTGTGTGGAGTTTGTGCGTTCTCCCCGTGTCTGCATGGGTATCCTCTGGGTGCCCCAGTTTCCTCCCACTGTCCGAACGATGTGCTGGCTAGGTGCATTGGCCATGCTAAATTCTCTCTAGTGTACCCAAGCAGGCACAGGGACTAGGGGATATTCACAATAACTTAATTGCGGTGTTAACGTAAGCCCAGTTGTGCCACGAGTAAATTAACTTTACTTTTACTTTGAAGAAAAACAACTCTGGGGGTATGAGAAAACAGCAGGAATGTGGAACTAACTGAATTGTTCATCAGAAGAGTAGATTTGATGTTTCAAGTGGCCTCCTTCCATATTGTACTATTCTATGATTCCACGGGCGGGATGTTCCAGCTGTTCCTGCGTGTGGGATTTTCCGGTCTCGATGACAGTGACCACCCCCATCTCCCTGGTTCCTCGGTGAATAATAGGAAGCGCCATCAATAGTGGCAGCATCAGAAGATTCTGTTGCCAGCCAATGGTGGGCTGCCTCCACTGCCAAAGAGGCAGCACGGTGGCACAATGGTTAGCACTGCTGCTTCACAGCGCCAGGGATCCAGCGTCAATCTCAGCCTTAGGTTTGTGTGGAGTTTGCACACTCTCCCCATGTCTGTGTGGGGTTCCTCCGGGTGCTCCGGTTTTCTCCCATGGTCGAAAGATGTGCAAATTAGGTGGATTGGCCATGCTAGATTGCCCTTTAGTGTCCAATGATGTGCAGATTAGATGGGTTAGTCCTTGTAATTGTGGGGTTAAGATGAATAAGTGGGGGTGTGGATGGGTGGGTGGATCTGGGTAAGATGCTCTTTCGGAGAATCGGTGCAGACTTGATGGGCCGAATGGCTTCCTTCTGCACTGTGGGGAGTCTGTAGAACACACAGAAAATCCTGCCCTATAGGGGAGACTGCATGAAGGCAACAGGTTCACTCCCTTAGAGCAGATTACTTTCAATAAGGAGTCATTTGATTGTATAGAACTTGAGTACCTCTGACAATAGAGACATGTTGAAGCTTTCTGTCTTGCATGCATCAGGATACTTTGCAAGGATATTACTATTCTTCCAATCTTTTGATAACTTCATGCTTCAGTTTGAGACAGTGTTTATCTGGTTCCCCAGGTGATAATTATGGTGAAATCCCCAATGGCTTTGATTGTTAATTCGTGGAAACAAACCACCAGAGCCAATCTTTCCAGCTGTTGTGTTGCCCAGCTCAGACTACCTGGGCATGCCTTGTTTATTCTGTGTACTGGATATCCAGTACTCTGGAAAATATGCTCGCTGGTGGAATGATACTTCTTTGATTTGATTTAATTTATTATCGTCATATGTATTAACATACAGTGAAAAATATTGTTCCTTGCGTGCTATACAATCAAATCATAGGGAAGGGAAGGAGACAGTGCAGAATGTAGTGTTACAGTCATAGATAGGGCATAGAGAAAGATCAACTTAGTGTGAGGTTGTTCCATTTAAAAGTCTGATGGCAGTGGGAAAGAAATAGTTCTTGAGTCGATTGATACATGATCTCAGACTTCTTTATCTTTTTCCCGACGGAAGAAAGTAGAAGAGTGTATGTCCAGGGTGTGTGGGGTCCTTAATTATGCTGACTACTTTTTTGAGGCAGCGGGAAGCGTAGACAGAGTCAATGAATGGGGGGCTTTGATCAATGATTCATCCCAATGTTGCCAAGTCTGGGTGTTTGGGTACCTTAGTGGTCATCACCAAGGTTGAGTTGCTGCCAACTCAACAGAGGCTGCTCCACTAGCCTAACTATGGTGGAAGGGGAATGGCCTTCCACACCAACATCCCCCCCCCCCCAACCCCCCCACCCACAACCACCACCACCACCACACCACCTCCATCCCATTCTCTGCACTGAAAAGTGTACCGTAACCGTGTTGAAGATTCAAGTCTCAGCAGGTTTCCAATAATTCACTGCAGGTAAAGCACTTTTTGAGACACAATAAGGGGTGATAAAAAAAGCAGGATGATATTTCAGCTGCTATTTATTATTAGCACGAGCTTTCGACAGTAATATATCTCGTATAAGTCTAAGCGATCAAAAATTCAGACATTGCTGAGTTCACCATAAAAGCATTTAAAATATGCTGTGTCTCAAGATTCTTACTAAAATGTAGTTACCTGAAAAAAAATGTCCATTTGCCTGTCTGAAAGATATTTGGCAATCGTTAGGAGGATCTCAGCAATTGTGCAACTTGTTCTTGCAACTTTAGTTCAACTAAAATCTCTTTATAAAACTTCCTGCTTTGTGTGGGATGCAGTATTACTAATGCACAACATGGTTATGTGAGTACTGGGGATGTACAAGACATTCAGCCTTTCCAAGCCATTTATGATTTTTTTCCGTGTCTCAAATAGGCTTACATTAACACTGCAATGAAGTTACTGTGAAAATCCCCCAGCCGCCACACTCCAGCGCCTGTTCGGGTACACTGAGGGACAATTTAACATGGTCAATGCACATAAACTAGCATTTTTCAGACAGTGGGAGAAAATCAGAGCATCCAGAGGAAACACTCGCAGACACAGGGAGAACGAGCAGACTCTGCACAGTCAGTGACCCAAGCCGTGAATTGAACCCAGGTCCCTGGTGTTGTGAGGCAGCAGTACGAACCACTGTGCCACCCCATTATTTAAGTACTGGGAATGTACAGCAGTGAAACAGCCATTCAGCCTATTCAAATCATGTTGAAATTTATGTTCCACATGAGTCCCCTCTCATTCTTCTTCGTCTAACCCCATCGTCACATACTCCTATTTCTTTTGCCTTCATGTGACTATCCAACTCTCCCCTGAGATGCATCCTTGTGAATTCCAATTCACCATCCCACTTCTGATGGGAAACTGTGGGGTGTAGAGATGGATGGGGACAGAGGTGAGGTTGTTCCTGTCTAACTGACCCCGTTCTATAGAGAGAACAGAACACCTCTTGGCATTCCTTATTTATCCTGCGAACTGGGTATCCAAGGCTCTGGAAATTACACTCATTGGTGGAATGATAATTGCCTTTTGATCAATGTTCACAACTCATCCTAACGTTGCCAAGCCTGGAAATTTTGTATCTCAGTGGTCACCACTCAAAATGTTTGAGCAGAATAATCTTGGCAGATACTTCATGCAGTAGTGCCAAGATTAAGTGCTCTTTGGAAGGGAATTCCAGGATTTTGACCCAGTATAGACATGGTGGCACAATGGTTTGCACTGCTGCCTCACAGTGTCAGAGATCCAGGTTTGATTCCCAGCTTAGGTCACTGTCTGTGTGGAGTTTGCATGTTCCCCCCGTGTCTGTATGGGTTTCCTCCAGTTTCCTCCCACAGTCCAAAAGTCGTGCTGGTTAGGTGAATTGGCCATGCTAAATTCTCCCTCAGTGTACCTGAACAGGCGCCAGAGTGTGGCAACTTGGGGGTTTTATTGTAACTACATTGCAGTGTTAATGTGAGCCTACTTGTGACACTAATAAATAAACTCAGCTGTTTTCTCAAATGGATACATAAGATTCCATGACACTATTTGGAGGAAAAGGGAGTTATCCCTGGTATCCTAGTCAACAAGTAGCCATTAATCAGCGTCATTAACAAGAAGCACATTTAGGTTTGTGGAAACTTGCTGAGTGCAATTTGGTGCTTAGTTTCCAACTGTTGTCTATTCTTCAAAATATACCAACTTACCCCACCCTCCAAGCACCACTTCTCCAACACACAGCAGAGTATACAGATTGCACATCAGACTTATCAGCCTGAATTCTCCAACTGTTCACACCCTGCTTCCACTGCCAGTGAGAATAGAGAATTCAATGCTCAGCCAAATCTCCGTTCATTGCAGCAGGACTGGGGAATCCCAGCCACAGACGAAGTTGGAAAATCATAGAATCCCTACAGTGCAGAAGGATGCTATAAGGTGCAGCCATCCTGCACCGACCACAATCCCACTAAGACTCTATCTCCTGTAACCCCACGTATTTACACTGCTGGACCCCCTAACACTAAGGGGCAATTTAGCATGGCCAATCCACCTAACCTGCACATCTTTGGACGGTGGGAGGAAATCGGAGCACCGGGAGGAAATCCACGCAGGCAGGGGGAGAACATGCAAAGTCCACACCCGAGGCTGGAATTGAACCCAGGTCCCTGGCGCTGTGAGGCTATCTGTGCTAACCACTGTGCCTACCATTTCAGAACCCTTAGCCAGAGTGGAAGGAAGTCATCCTCAAACCCAGGGGACCACCTAAGGAGACTCTTCATGGGCTGTGCTTTGTTTCGGGGTATTCTGAAATATGGAGAAAAGCTGCAGGAGTGCAAGTTAATCATTTTATCTTTCACACCAGACCTGCCGCTTGAGCTCAGCACTTGGTGGGGGAGGCGGGGAAGAATGTGTGGGTGGAATCTTTGGGTGCATGACCCCAATGATTTTCCATCAACTGATTTTATCCACTTCATCCTTAAGCACTGCATCCAAAGCTCTGAGATGTCAATTTATTTCAGTGTGACCTCTCCTGTACATCATTCAGAGCAAAGGTCTCTGGGGAAAGAGCTGACAATCAAACAGAATTAGATAGAGCAAACTACGGAATGAATATTGCATGGCTGATGAGCATTGTTCACACAGTGTCTATTTGCCAAAGTCTGGCAATGCCATTTCTGTTTAAAGTTGTTAATTTTATTTATTAGTCACAAGTAGGCTTACATTAACACTGCAATGAAGTTATTGTGAAAATCCCCTAATCGCCACACTCAGGCGCCTGTTTGGGGACACTGAGGGAGAATTTAGCATGGCCAATGCACCTAACCTACACGTAGGATAGAATTCATGGAATTCCTTCAGTGGAGAAGGAGGCCATTCGGCCTATCAAGCCTGTGCCGACAACAATCCTACCCACAGCCCTACATATTTCCCCTACTAATCTCCCTGACACTAAGGGAGAAATTAGCATGGCCAATCAATCTAACCTGCACATCTTTGGACTGTGGGAGGAAACTGGAGCACTTGAAGGAAATCCTCGTAGACACTCCATATAGGCAGTGACCCAAGCCAGGAATCAGACCCAGTCCCTGGCCCTGTGAAGTAGCAGTGCTAACCACTGTGCCACTTCCTGAGTAATACAAACATAGACACATAGAAAATAGGAGCAGCAGTAAGCCATTTGGCCCTTTGAGCCCGCTCCTACATTCATTATGTTCATGGCTGATGGAGCAGATAATGACCCTGTGAAGCATCTCAGGACTTTTTTTATATTCAAGACACTATATAAATATAAACTGCTTCTTCTGCTCCTCATTTAACTTGAAGGAACCTTTGGATTCAACACCAGGCAAAAGCCACTCAAAACGATATGAATAGACTATACATCCCTGGTGTAACACCATAACTTTAAAATGAACTTTAGAAAACATGCATTAATAAATGAACAGTACAGAGTACCCAACAGTACTGTGTAAACACAACTGATTGTGTTAAAGTACTTTAGATTCATTAATTTTAATATGTAACATGTTCAATTTTGTTTACTAGCCCTCATCCAATGGATAAAAAATTTAGCAACCATTTTAATTGTAAAATGATGTTTGAGAGTGTGGTTCACTGGATAGCACTCTCACCTCCTCATAGAATCCCTACAACGCAGAAGGAGGCCATTCAGCCATCAAGTCGGCACTGGCTCGCTGACTGATGGTCTTACCCATGTCCTTCCCCCCCTCCTATCCCAGTAACTCCACACATTCACATGGCCAATCTGCCTAACCCACACACCTTTGGACTGTGGACACAAGCTGGAACACCTGGAGGAAACACATGCAGACACAGGGAAAATGCACAGACTCCACACAGACAGTCACCCAAGGCTGGAATTGAACCCGGGTCCCTGGAGCTGAGAGGCAGCAGTGCTGACCACTGTACCACTATGCTGCCCTCTTGAGCCAGAAGGCTGGAGGTTCAACTGCCAGTCTAGAACCTGAACTGACACTCTCAGACAGTACTAAGGCACCGCTTCTCTATCTGAGGTGCTGTTAAGTATCAGACATTGATCCCAGGCCCTATTTGCCTACCTGAGTGGATGTAAAAGATCCCACAGCCCTACTTAGAAGGGTCGATTCCTGGCTCAGCTCACCATCTGTGTGGAGTTTGCATGTTCTTCCCATGTCTGCATGGGTTTCTTCCGGGTGCTCCGGTTTCCTCCCACAGTCCAAAGATGGGCGATTTTGATTCATTAGCTATGCTAAATTGGCCCTTAGTGTCCCGGGATATGTAGGTTAGCAGGATTAGCAGGGTAAATACGTGGCCTTTTGGGGATAAGGCCTTGGTGGGATGGTTGTCGGTGCAGACATAATGGGCTGATTGGCTTCTGTCTGCACAGTAGGGTTTCTATATAAATGCAGCTCTTTATTGCTTAGTTGTTCTCAGGCATGCTCCTGAGACATGGTCACTGTTCTTCCCTCAGTTAATAGCAGAGTAAAATTTTCCTCTAATCACCATTTCCTGGGTGTGCTTTACAGATGCTGAACCTAAGGCTGGTGCAAGAGTATTTGCCACCCTTGGGGAACCTTCCACCCGGCCACTCCCATGCCTACTACTAACTTTCGAAAATGAATGCCCAAAAATGGTCCCATTCTCACAGTTAATAATAACTGGCAAATCACAGGGAGCTGTTATATCCATTATGCTACCATGCCACTAAGGATCAAATATCTAGTCACAAAGACTGTTAAGAACAGGAAGATTTAGCTTTATTTAACAGGAAGCATTCTACCCGTGTCTGCGTGGGTTTCCTCTGGGTGCTCTGATTTCCTCCCACAGTCTAAAGATGTGTGGGTTAGGTGGATTGGCCATGCTAAATTGCCCCTTTCAATCAGGAGGATTAGGAGGGTAAATATATGGGGTTACAGGGATAGGCCCTGGATGGGATTGTTGTCGGTGCAGGCTGGATGGGCTGAATGGCCTCATTCTGCACCGTAGAGATTCTAGTCTTCTGTGATTCTATTCTATTCTAGAAGATTACAAAGACTCCTTTCATTGATATGCTCTGTAACCAATAGCTTACTAACAAGAACAGGCTGTGGAATTGCCTGGAAAGTAGGGAAATAATTGGTCAATGTCCAACAGGCTATAAGATAGAAACTCAATGGAATACAAAGCAGCAGGTCTAATGGGACTGCAGGCAAAAGGATAATGGGTCACAAATGGCCTTGTCTTAGTTTTCATTTAAATCAATGCAGCATTACTAAATATAGAATCTGGATGTGGGCTAATATATTTCAGAAGTAGGCATTATATTGATTCAATACAGCATTTATAGATGATTGCTATATATATGTATAGCAGTTAATGAGCAGTTTGAATGTATGCTCCACCAATTTATCTATATTACCATTGGTTTCATTCCCCATACATTGCACAATATTGGCTGAACAAGCAGAATGAAATAAAGGTGAATGGAGCTTCTAATGTGATCCAAACCTGTCCGAGTTTTGCACTTGAGCATCGTGACTCAGAGTGTTTTGAAAGGAATATTCAATTGGCCTCTCACCCCTGTTCTTTCTCCATTGCCGTTTTCCTATTCAGTTCATAGAACAGAATCTCTTCAGTGCAAAAGGAGTCATGATGTGGAGATGCCGGCATTGGACTGGGGTAAACGCAGTAAGAAGTCTCATAACACCAGGTTAATGTCCAATAGATTTATTTGATAGCAAACGCCATTAGCTTTCGAGTGCTGCTCCTTTGTCAGGTGACGAAGGAGCAGCACTCGAAAGCTAATGGTGTTTGCTACCAAATAAACCTGTTGGACTTTAAACTGGTGTTGTAAGACTTCTTACTGTGCAAAAGGAGGCCATTCAGCCCATCGAGCCTGTACTGACTCTCGAACACCCATCCTACCAAGGCCCTATCCCCATAATCCCTAATATTTACCCCAATAATCCCCCACCCAACCTGCGCAATTTGGGAGACTAAGGCACAACTTAGCATGGCCAATGCACCTAACCTGCACATCTTTGGAGTGCGGGAGGAAACTGGGGCATCTGGAGGAAACGCACGTAGACACGGGGAGAACATTCAATCTTTGCACAGACAGCCACTCGAGGTTGGAATCAAATCCGGGTCCCAGGCTCCGTGAGGCAGCAGTATTAACCATTGTGCCACTGTGTCACCCCATTGATCTAATTTTCTTTAGCAAGTCGCATTGGGTACAATCTTCCGGGACAACCCCCCATCCCGCGTTTCCTGATGGATTGGTGGAATCAATGGGAAAGCCAGAAGATCCCATCATCGGCTAAGCCTGCGCCATCTCCCACCACTGAGAAACCACCAAGGGGAGAACCCAGGTGATTTCAGGCACCGCATTCCAGATCAGAGCAACGCACTGAGCAAAAAACATTTCTCCTCATTGCCCTCAAACTCATTTGCTAATTACCTTCAATCGGTGTCCCTCTGATTTACTGACTCGCTCCCCCGACCCCCAAACAGCAAAAACAGTTTTCCTATATTTACTCGATCGACATCCTAAATAATTTTGAGCACTTGTAACAAATGTCCCCCGGGGGTTCTCTGTCACCAAGAGAAGAATCCCAGCGTTTCTGAGCTCTTCACAAATCTTACCACCCTCGTCCCTGACGCAGCTGTGGAATGAACAAGATTTCAGTCCACGTTGGGCTGCACCATAAGTCACCCTGCTCAAAACCTCAGTGAGTAATTCGGGGAGGTGTTCAGGCACAATGTGGAGAAAAAGGTGGAATCAGCCACCTGTCAAAATTAACTCAGACATTTCCTCCCAGTTAGCTGAAGGCTGATGTTGACTGCAACTTATCTGATTCATTCTGTCAATTTTCAGTGTTGAAATGAGCCAAAGGAGTTTTGTAGCTGAAATCAGCTCTCTGTCTCCCGATTCCATCAATCTGTGTCTGATCTTAATGCCCGGGTTCAATGGTAATGGGCCTCAAGTGTGAAACTTTATTTCCTTCTGACAAATACGCAGAATTTAATGGAACCATGCCAGTGGGTTAACAGGTGAGGGTGTGTTGTGAATTTAATTTTAATGTAATGTATTTATTAGTGTCACAAATAGGCTTACATTAGCACTGCAATGACGTTACTGTGAAAATCTCCTAGTCGCCACACTACGGCGCCTGTTCGGAAACACTAAGGGAGAATTTGGCATGGCCAATGCATATAACCAGCACGTCTTTGTGGGAGGAAATTGGAGCACCCAGAGGAAGCCCACGCAAACACAGGTAGAATGTGCAGACTCCACACAGGCAGTGACCCAAGCTCACAATCAAACCCAGGTCCCTGGCGCTGTGTGGCAGTAGTACTAACCACTGTGCTGCCCTTGATGGTTCTTTCTGTCACCGTTCATGCTCTCCGACCTCCCCGATCTGTTTTGCCATTTAGAATCATAGAATCTCTACAGAAGTACAGAAGGAGGCCATTGTGCCTATCGAGTCTGTATCAACCACAATACCACCCAGACTTAGAACACAGAACATAGAACACTACAGCACAAACAGGCCCTTTGGCCCACAAGTTGCGCCGATCACATCAATACCTACCAATCCATAGACCTATCTATAACCCCCAATCCCATTAAATCCCATATACTTATCCAGAAGTCTTTTAAAAGACCCCAGCGAGTTCGCCTCCACCACCACTGACGGCAGCCGATTCCATTCACTCACCACCCTCTGAGTGAAAAGCTTACCCCTAACATCACCTCTGTACTTGCCTCCCCGCACCTTAAATCTGTGTCCTCTTGTAGCGACCATTTCAACCCGGGGAAATAGCCTCTGAGAATCCACCCTATCTATTCCTCTATCAGGTCGCCTCTCAACCTTTGTCTCTCCAGGGAGAAGAATCCCAGCTCCCTCAACCTATCTTCATAAGGCATGCCTCCCAATCCAGGCAACATCCTCATAAATCTCCTCTGTACCCTTTCAATAGCTTCTACGTCCTTCCTATAGTGAGGCGACCAGAACTGCGCACAGTACTCCAAGTGGGGCCTGGCAAGGGTCTTATAAAGTTGCAGCATTACCTCCCGACTCCTAAACTCAATCCCTCAATTAATGAAGGCCAGTACACCATACGCCTTCTTGACCACTTATTTCTATAACCTCTATTTTCCCTGCTAATCCCCCTGATACTAGCATCAATTTAGCATGGCCAGTCAACCTAACCTGAACATATTTGGACTGTGGGAGGAAACTGGAGCACCCGGAAGAAACCCATGCAGGCAGGGGGAGAACATGCAAACTCCACACAGACAGTGATCCAAGGCTGGAATTGAACCTGGGTCCCTGATGCTGTGAGGCAACAATGTTAACCACTGTCCCACCGTATATGTGGCTTCATGTACCTCCCCCAGTAACTTAGTCCAAGTGTGAATATCCACATGGTGTGAAATAGCGGTGCCTGAAATTCTGACCAGCTCACAAATTTCTCTCTATATTCCCTTGTAGTTGAAATCTGTTCTGAAAATGGTCACTCATGCTCCCGTCCTCCCTGATCTGTTTGCCATTTAGAATCACAGAATCCCTACACTGTAGAAAGAGGCCATTGAGCCCATTGAGTCTGTATTGACCACAATCCCACCCAGGCCCTGTTCTTGTAACCCCAAACATTTACCCTGCTGATCCCCTTACATTAGGGTCAATTTGGCATGGCCAATCAACCTAACCCACACATCTTTGGAACTGTGGGAGGAAACCGGACCACCTGGAAGAAATCCATACAGACACAGGGAGAACGTGCAGACTCCACACCGACAGTGACCCAAGCTGGGAATCCGACTCAGGTCCCTGGCGCTGTGAGGCAGCAGTGCTGACTACTGTGCCACTGTGCTGCCCATTGGACAGGTGAGGCCTAGGGTGACCCAATCCTTCTTGTCCCAATTATTGACCACTTTCTACTGTGGCTACGACCTTGAGGCTTGCAAGAAAGGTTTATGGACGGCGAGGTGGAGGTGAAGTTGGGCAGGCCTTGGTCTAGTGATGGCTTCACCTATATCCCTAGGAATTTATTCCAAGTATGAATATTCCATGGTGTGAAATAACAGTGCCTGAAATTCTGACCAACTATAAATTTCTCTCTATATTTCCTTGTTTTTGAAATCCGTTCTGAAAATGGTCAAGTGATTCTGATAAACGTTACCAATCCACTTTAATTTTCTTATTTTAAAAATTCCTGTCACATCTCTCTAAAATATCCTTATCCATCCTTCAAACAACGTTGGCCTCTTCATCTGTGGCTAGGTTGGTTGCACTCTCACCTCGGAGTATGAAAGTGGTGGGTTCAGGCCAGGCTCAATCCTGAGTACAAAATCCAAACTGATTGACTCTTCCCAGCCATACTGTGGGAACGCTGTACTGTCGGAAGCACTGGCTTTCAGACGAAATGTTAAACTAAGGCTCCATGAATATGAAGGATCCATGGCACTAATCAAGAGAAACAGCGCCCCTGTCTAAGGTTTAACCCTCAATCAACACGATTAAAGCCTTTACCTTGTCATTTATCTCAGGCCATTTATGGAACTTTGCTGTAGGAATTTATCTGTTATGTTTCCCTACAACAGTGGTGACAACTCAAACTACACATGTAACTTAAAGTGTGAAGCCATGAAAGATACTATATAAATGTCAGTGCTTCCTTTCTTAGCCTTTCCTCTTAACAATGTGAGTTTTGTATTTGTCTTCTGTTATGGTTCAGGTCAGAAACTCCAAAGTCTGTCTGAATCATACATTTTGCATTTTGAATTTGGCTAGGATAAGCATGAGATGTTTCACTTCAGGTACGATTCAAATGACCCACTAGGGAGCTTTCGTCAAACAACGTTTATTTGTAGAGCAAGAAAATTAGCAAGAACTTTTATCAATTATAAACAAGAAGCAAACATGTGTAACCTTTAACACAGATCTCTAGAGTGTTCCAATCTAATCAATCCCATAGACACAAGCCCCTTTTCACATGGTTAACACAACACAGACTAACACTCTCGTGACATTGGGATTGTGGCCAATTATTGATTTATACGGTCACATGCTCTTGAAGTTTGAAGACAATACAGCTTCCCAGAACAAAGAGAGACTCTGGTCTGACCCCCAATAACTGTAGGTTTTCAACCTTTATGAAAACAAGGTCCTGTTTTCAGTTAGTCAACATAATTTCCAAAACAACAGGGAGAAAGGGAAAACACTTCTTTTTAGATTGCTGTCCCTTCTAAAACTAACAACTCAAACCTGCAGTTCCAAACTGAAACTGAAAACAAACTGTCCAAAAACACAAGGCCCGTCCTCCTAACAATCCAGGATCAGAAAACTAATCCCAGAATAAACACAAATGACCCCATTTAAGCCACTTAAGTTGCATTAAAAGGACATGTCCTGTCAAGCCAGAAATAGTGACATCACCGCAGCTGTGAGCTAAGAAACAACTGAAACTGAGAAAGCTGCAGAAATCATGTTTTTTTTTAAAAGACCTTTCTTAAAGGCACACTAACATTACACTTCCTTTGGAGGATGAAGGAATGAATTATGTTCCATTGGAGTTACATAGTCTGCCACATTAACATTGAAAGTCAAAGGTCAATCTTGGTACCACACCAGCAGGGGAGGGAGAAACGCATTGCACTTTCAGGAACTCATTCCCTGTTGACTTAGTACAATTAAAGACATCAGTGACTGCACTTACCAGGTGTATTCAGAAGGCGTGAGTTCTTGCAGCGGTAGACAATCTCCTGCTCACAGTGCTCAGCGCTGTTAATCATGGGTTGCAGCTGTTCCATATTGGCGCTGTAGTTGAAGGACGCGACGTAAGGCTCCTTGTGACGGGGAGAACTATGTAATATGGTTCCCTTTGTGTCATTGTGCTGAATTATGGTCCAAGTTCTATCTTCTGTCAGAATAATGAGTGCAAAATGTTAATGGAAACCAGCAGCACATTGTACAGCCTTGAACATGAGTGCCAAACAGAAAAATCAATCGGTGTTTTACCCATACCCATCTGTCGCCATTATGATGATACACTCAGCATCTGAGAAGCGACAGGCAGCGGCTTAAGCTGGAATTTACTTATTTCACACTCTCTCAGCTCATACACAAGATCACATTGTGCAAGCCCCAACATGTCCTCCGAGATCGGCCTTGCTCATTGTAAATCAGAATTCTGTACAGGGTGCTCACACAGAACATAAATCAGTCTCTTGCTTTCAGAAATACTGAGTTCAATCTACGTTGTATTATACAGCAAATACAGCAAACACAAACAGGCCCTGCGATCTAACTAGTCTATGGCATCTTTTATGCCCGTGATTTTCCTCCCACGTTACTTCAACTCATTTGATCAATATCTTTATATCCTGTTTTCCCTTGTATTTATCTAGTTTCTACTTATATGCAGCTATGCTATTTGTCTCACTTATCCCTTGTGACAGCAGATCCCTCATTTCAAACCAGCCTGAGCAGAGAACTTCCCCTCAATTTCTCGTTGGAAGCATTCCCTTTCATGCACAGAAAGACCGAGACAACTTTCAGGCTTTGGTTGCAAAGAGGCGAGTAACATTTGTGCCATGCAAATGCAATGGACTTCTCCAACAAGAGAGAATCCAACCAGCTCCCCATTGATAGTCATCAGCATCACCATCACTGAACAGCCCCCCACCCACCCCACCCTCAACAATCCTGGAGTTACCATTGATCAAAGATTGAACTGGACTAGCCATATAAGAGCCAAGATGGCATCAGAGTGTGGGGGCTTCTTGCAAGCTGTGCCCAGCTTACCTTCTGATTCTACCTTTTATTCTTGTTCTGTGCTGCTAAAACTTTATTCTAACTCTTTTAAACTCTTTTAAACTCCCTATGGCACTATTCCAAAAAGTGGGTGAATTTTCCCCAGCGTTCGTGCCAATATTTATGCCTCGACTCACATTGTTTCAAAACCGATGAGTGGAGTTCCACGGAGGCAAGGGGGTTCTTGGAGACTGACAGGAAATCAGATGAATGCCCCACAATGCCTCTTTCAGGGGTAGGTTCGCCGTGTCATGTACCACTCAGGCAATGGATAGGCCAGCCATGGGTTAAGGATCTCAGGATCAAGGGCCCCAGGGACAGAAGTCCCACTCTCTGAGAGCTGCCGGCCAATCAGAGTCTGGTTCTTCGATTGTCACGGAATTGCAGGCCCGGTTTGAACGAAGAGGCGACGCGGTCAAAACCTTCAAGGTCCTGAGAGGTCTTGACAGGGTGGATGTAGAGTAAAAGTTTCCTATTGTGAGCGAATCCAAAACTGAGGGTTACTGTTTAAAAATAGAAGTCACCCATTTAAAGCAGAGATTAGGAGAATTTCTTTCTCTCTGAGGGTTGTGAATCTCTGGAACTCTCTTCCTTAGAGGGTAGTGAAAGCAAAGTCTTTGAATATTTTTAGGGCAAGGCTGGTTAGATTCTTGATTAACAAAGTGGGGGTGAAAGATTATCGGAGGTAGGCAGGAATCTGGGGTTGAGGTTACTATTAGATCAGCCATGTTGAATTGGGGAGCAGGCTCGAGGAGCCAAGTGGCCTACGCCTGCTCCTAATTTGTGTATTCGTATTGGAAGGTTTGAGGAGTGGGGATCAGTGGAGAGGGGTGGGATGTTGGCTTGGCAGCAAGGGGGGTGCGGGTATGGCTCTCAGGGGTCTGGCCAATTCTGTGGCTGGGTCCCTTGATCAGCCAATGGGGGGCTTTTTTAAAACAAAGTTAAGGCTTATTTATTAGTCACAAGTAAGGCTTACATTAACACTGCAGTGAAGTTACTGTGAAATTCCCCAAGTCGCCACAGTCTGACATTGTTCAGGTCACTGCACCCAACCTGCCCATCTTTCAGAACATGGGAGGAAGCTGGAGCACCCTGAGGAAACCCACGCAAACACAGGGAGAATGTGCAAACTCCACACAGACAATGACCCAAGCCGGGAATTGAACCCGGGTCCCTGGTGCTGTGAGGCAGCAATGCTAACCACTGTGCCACCAAGCTGCCCCAATGTTGAATAAAGGGGAGATGCAGGAAACCATGCTGGGGTGAACTTGTCATGCTCCCCACATGGTGAGTCCCCACGCTCTGCTGGGTTAATACCAATGAGATTGGGAAGCAATCAGCAAATAGGGCTATACTAGTGGCATGGGCAGGCTTCTCATCTAAGACCCTTACAGCCCCACCATGAAATCATGTCTGGATTGGAGTGGGCAGGATCCTAGAGGGAAAGCTCTCCGTGCTATTTTGCCAACACCCACCCCCCCCACCCTGCCTCTCACAGCCGCTGGAGGGGGAAGGATGATGTGAAGTTCTGTCCATGGTGCTGAATGAAGCCTACTTCAGGGATATGGATGGTTCTGTCCAGATGTTCTCCCGCTTCATGAAGAGAGACCCACATCTGCTTGTTCCAACCAGAAACAAAAAATGTCAAAGTTTGGGACCTCAAAATGTGGATACGTTTAATGATTTATAACTTTTTAGTTTCGAAAGAACACATTGTACCAGAAACAATTTCTCCTCGCCTTTTTTTTTGCAGCTGGACAAAGACCAATGAAGAGGCAGGTTTGGCAGCCTCAGCGATGGAGTGTGCCCACCTTCTGGTAGCTGCACACCCGGGGCTGTGGGCAGAGGGGCACACAGCTGTATCCAGCGACAACAGCTTGTCATTAGTGTCCCAAAACGTGTCACCGGAATGTAATCAGTCAAACAATTGACACCAGGCCAAAGAAGGAGATAAAAGTGAAGCACCTTAGAGCAGAAAGGGTCAAAGGAAATCATAGATTCACAAGGGAGCATAATTGGAGGAACACAGCAGTCTTGAAGTGCTGGAAGAGTGAGGAGAAGACAAGAGTGTGGAGGAATAAAAATGTTAAATTAACCGGACAGAGAGGATTACAAAGGGAGAGAGGCTGGATCGACCTTTGGCAAACAATTAGAGCATGTGGAGGCACTAATTCCTGGGCAGTTTTTGGCAGTCATGTGGTTCAAACAAACTGTCAATCATACACCCGGATGACTATTCCGAGGCAGCCAACATATTATGTTGTATTTCACACTTGAGCGGTCAGCGGGCAGTTTATATGCTGAGTGGCTGCATCTGCCAAGGTGCTGGTGAACCATATCTTCAGTCATTGGAATACCTACCAGCAAGCAGGCAGGGAGACCTGTCTTCATGGAGTCTGATACAATGCCTGCCATATGATGTAAGGATGCCTGCTGCTAACATACAGTTTGGGGATAGTGCGCGCTGTATAATGGTACTGGCCAGCTTCAGCCTCAGACTTGCTGATACCCCCAATGTGGCCCACCCATCAAACGAGCTGGAGCTTTGACAAAGGGTCACCTGGACTCAAAACATCAGCTCTTCTCTCTCCTTACAGATGCTGCCAGACCTGCTAAGATTTTCCAGCATTTTCTCTTTTGGTTTCAGATTCCAGCATCTGCAGTGATTTGCTCTTATTTAAATGAGTTGGACATTATGGCCGGGATTTTACTGGCTTGCCGCGCCCATCGGAGTGAGCCGGTAAAATCGTACAGGAGCTGAGAAATCAGGATTGCGCCCGCTTTCTCTGCTCTCGCCATCTGAGGGCCAGATTTCTGGACAGTTCAGCCCTCGCTGGAAATGGGTGAAAGGCTGAATAAATTATGTTCATTTATTATGATCTTCATTTATTTATTCATTTATTCATTTCACGTGTTTAGTGATTGTCCAGGCTCGCTCGGTACTCGATGAGCGGTCGTCATCGCTATCCACAAATCCACCAACCTTTGTGTTATCCGCAGACTTACTAATCAAACCAGTTACATTTTCCTTTTACAAACAGCAAAATTCCCAGCAGTGATCCCTGAGGAAATCTTAGAATCATTCCTATAAATTCTACCCTATACGTCCAATTCCATTTTGCACTGAGGTCCTTGGAAGGGAAACTGAGCATGTTCAGGAAAGGCAGCCAATTACAAACGTCACACCATCATCTCTGGATACAGTTCTATTGGTGCCTGATGCTGTCAAGTGAATTGCCCAAATACCCATCTGGAGTGTGTGTGTGTGTGTGTGTGTGTTCAGACAACGATGGCGAGCTAAATATACCTTGGAATTGCATCAACGCTTTCCCTTTGCTCTCAATGCCCATACTTTCCCATCTGCTTTCCCATCTACTTTCTCACTGAGTCACTGGGCTGAATGCAATCAGTTCAGTGGAAGTCCCCAACTTCAGGACGAAAAGTTGATCCCAAGCCCGCACTTGTTGGCAGTGGGATCCGCTCAGGAATTTTATCACAAACAGCCTCCTCATTGGCAGAGAATGTTGTTTTCCTTATGCTGCCACCCTTTTCATTGGCCTTTTGAAATGTTCCCTACCTCCCCCCTCCCTCCCCCACCCCATTTTCATTCCTAGGCTGCCTTTGAGTGGACATTTCCATTCAGTTGGCAGCCTCCCCAAACAGTGGGAGGTTAGCCCGCCATCGTCCAGATGTTGAAGTCACTGTGAAATAACGCTTAATGGTGCCTTTGATTTTGGAAATGGGCTGCCTACCAACTGGGAGCCATTGCCTTTCTCCTTCGAGTCTTCTGACATGCCACACATCCTAGCACATTATATGCTTTTTCTTTAAGTTTCATACTATCTTAGTTAATCATGGATGGTAGATAATCCATCGGAACTTGTCTTTCTCTTTGGAATGCATTCAGTCTGTGCATTCTGAAATATCCCTTTAAAAGTCTGCCGCTGTATTTCTATTGACCTATCCATTAAACTCATTTGCCAGTTCACTACTGATGCCATTAAAAGGGACATTCCTGCCTCTCCCTGACACTGCTGCTCTCCATTAAAGGCCTCAGAACCTCCCCCCGTGCTTCATGTTTCTCACCCAGCCTGAGTTTCACTGGACAGGAAGAACGCAGCCCCAGTGAAGGTGAATGAAAAGGTAAAAAGGAGTGGAGTGTGATGACTGCTCCTTGCAAACTTTGGACCATTAGTTCTTTAAAGTTTATTTATTAGTGTCACAAATAGGCTTACATTAACAATGCAATGAAGTTACTGTGAAAGTCCCCTAGTCCGCACACTCCAGCACCTGTTTGGGTACACTGAAGGAGAATTTATCAAAGCCACTCCACTTAATCTGAATATTTTTCAGATTGTAGGAGGAAACCGGAGCACCCGGAGGAAACCCACGCAGATACAGGGAGAACGTGCAGACTCCACAATGACAGTGACCCAAGCCGGGAATCGAACCCAGATCCCTGGCACTGTGACTTAGCAGTGCTAACCACTGTGCCACCATGCCACCCCATTCTTCTTCCTGACCGAAGGAGGTCGAGGCCAACTGTAATTCCTCTTGGCAGAGAACAGTTAGCAAATTATTTATCTCTTCTCTACATCATTTTTTTCAAAGAAACTAAACAAAGGATGAAAAGAAGAACAAACATTCTACACTGCAGCAGACCTTGAAACAACGGGCTGGATTTTATGACCTCGCTTTTCCCAAAACCGTAAAATCCCACCCAAGGTCAACGGATCTCCCCATTGTCCGCTCTCACCCGCTCCGATTCCCCTGGCAAGGGATTCCAATCAATGCCACTGCAAGGGTGCCATCAAAAGACAAGTAAAACGAAAAGAGAAAATGCTGGAAAATCTCCACAGGTCTGGCAGCATCTGTAAGAAGAGAAAAGGGTCATCTGGACTCAAAACGTCAGCCCTTTTCTCTCCTTACAGATGCTGCCAGACCTGTTGAGATTTTCCAGCATTTTCTCTTTTGGTTTCAGATTCCAGCATCTGCAGTAATTTTTTTTAAATTTTTTAAGAGAAGTAAGAAGTCTCATAGCACCAGGTTAAAGCCCAACAGGTTTAAATCTGTCAGGCTTTAACCTGGTGTTGTGAGACTTCTTACTGTGCCCATCCCAGTCCAACACCGGCATATTGTCAATTAGACAATATTACAGGAGGCTGGTACAGTTTCTAAACCAAGATATTTAAGGAAACGCTTCCCATCAAAAACCACAAGGAAAAGAAATTAGTGGAGTCTAATTACATGAGCTCTCAGTATGACTGAATTATCGCTTTGAGTGTAACAAATGTGGGCAAGTGGAGAATTAATCAATATCTAATTTGGCAAGAATCGTATCTTGTTAACAATTGCTTCACTTACCGCCTCTTCTTGCATCTGAACGACACATTTCCCAATCATTTTGTCCTAATGTGTTTTATGGGATTCATGCTATAATTGTGTTTTGAGTCATTTCTGCTTTGTTGGTGAAATGTAAATGAACATGCTAAAAAAAGGGACCATCTCACCTGTCATGTTACAGTAGACAAGCAAAGGTTCTTGGGGTCCGCTGGCATCTGGATCAATGAAGAAGAAGCCTGATGTATTCCCTGTGTGTTTGTATGTCTCACAGGACTGCTTATACCTGGCTGTATAAATGTATGTATACATATATATATATAAAAATAATCACATCATCAGTACAGTACATTTCCATTATTTTAACTTAATAGGAGTAGGGGGTAAAACAGATCTTGAAAAAGTGCTAATGAGAACACTTATGACAACAGCATTGGAAAATACATTAGCTCAGATAAATAGTGATGAAATGAACACCAAAACCATCTGGGAATAAGGTCACATAATCTTGAAGGCACAGCGCAAAAAAAAAGACCCACAAGTTTAAAATTCATGAGATGCTCTATTTCTGCTTACTCAGGTGTTCAGGAGTCTTTTGCAGTTTTTTTTTAGCAACAGGGCACATTTAATGTAAACATGTCACCTTTGGATTATTGATGTGACTATAAATACAGTGTGGGGAGAGGCAGGTGGAGAAAAGAGTTGAACTTCAATCAAGTATTTACGCGGCACGTTTTAGTGCACAGCGGAAGCACAATCAACCCCAGAAGCAAGTCCCTTTTTCTTGTCATTGAATTTATTCAGGGCAAGGTGCACAACTTTAACTTTCACTGCTAAAACTGCATGAGTGTATGAGAGTTACTTTCAAATGGGAGAGTCACGCCAGAGTTAACAAAGGTTAAAAGGTTCACTCATCGCGCAGACAACTTGCTCAAGCTAACCATCGGGGCTTTCTCGTGCACCCACAAATTATAGTTATGATTGATGTGAATCCCATGTATCTATCATAGGACCCCTGCAGTGCAGAAGGAGGCCATTCAGTCCATTGAGCATACACCAACAACAATCCCGTCCAGACTCTATCCCCATAACACAATGTATTTACCCCTGTCTCGTTTAAACAACTGGCATGGTCATCGAATCCTACAGTGCAAAAGGTGATCATTCAGCCCATCAAGTCTGCACAGACCACAATCATACCCAAGCCCTCTTCCCATGCATTCACCCTGGCTAGCCCCTCTGACACTAAGGGGCAATTTTTAGCACGGCCATTGCACCTAATCTGCACATCTTTCAGACAGTGGGAGGAAATCGGAGCACCCAGAGGAAACCCACCCAGACACGGGGAGGTTGTGCAAAGTCCACACAGGCAGTTACCGAGGCCGGAATTGAACCTGGATCCCTGACGCTGTGAGGCAGCAGTGCTAACCGCTGTACCACCTTGCTTCCCAATGATGCATTCCTTGCGAGCGGTGGGGTTCTCTGTTCCTGCCGCTGTCAATGAGAATCCTCACTGGTGTCACCCCACACCAGCGGGAAACACAAGGGTGGGGGTGCACTGCCGATGGGACCAGAGAATCCTGCCAACATAAACAGTCAGAGAATTCCGGCACACATGTCCAATACTATTCTCATTCAAGCGGCTGAGTGTATAATCTTTATACCAGGTCTTCGAGGCAAAACCGAATGACTAAAACACAGTCCTCCAGCCCTCCCAACCCCCACCAGTGTAAGCTGTCTAACTATGAGTAGTAAGGTGACTATGTAATACAGGTCAATGTTACTCACAGTTATGGCAGGTGGCCCCAGTGTAACCAGTCCCTGTGCAGTCGCAGTGAAAGGTACTCCAGGTCTGAGAGCATTCTCCCCCGTGCTCGCAGTAATTGGGTAAACACCTAGCACACACACAAAAAAGAGACATGATGATACAAAGTCCCTTCCTCACTCGATACGTAAACCTGGCTCCCAGTAGGTAAATCCGCAGAATTAAATGATTATAATTAATCAGCAATTGACAATAAATGGGAGTCGCATTCAAGCCGAGAGCAGTGTAGCTCATACACTGAATAGCATATGGATACTGCTGGAAACATTCTTGTACCAGGTACATTGCTAAGCTTATTGAACACCATTAGGAGCTGGCTCGAAAATGACTCTGGCATCACATTGTTGTCTCTGTGTCACAGCTTATGCGGGTAAAAGTAGGTGTTCCAGGGCATGTACAGAATCCCCATTGTCACCACTGACACTTTATTGCAGCTACTCATAGCATGGTACAATATCTACAGTGCAGAAGGAGCTATTCAGTCCATCAAGTGGGCAGCAGGTTGGGCAGCACAGTGGCACAATGGTTGGAACTGTTGCTTTACAGCTTGCAGCTTTTGCTACAAATAAACCTGTTTGGACTTTAAACTGGTGTTGTGGGATTTCTTTCTGTTTTACCCCAGGCCAACGTCAGCATCTTCACATCATTGCTTTACAGCACCAGGGACCTGAGTTCAATTCCAGCCTGGGGTCACTGTGTGGAGTTTGCATGTTCTCCCCATGTTTGCATGAGTTTCCTCCGGGTGCTCCGATTTCCTCCCACACTCCAAAGATGTGCAGATTAGGAGGATTGGCCATGCTAAATTGCCCCTTAGTCCCAAGATATGCAGGTTAAGGGGATTAGTGAGGTAAAAACTTGGAGTTGCAGAGAACAAGTCTGGGTGGGATTTCCTCTTAGTGTTGAGGTTGTGTGGATGGGGCATGGATGGAACTATTGTAGATGCAAACTCGATAGGCCAAATGGCTTCCTTCTGTACTGTAGGGATACTAAGTCTGACTGACTCTCTGAAAGAATATCTGAGTCAGGACCATTCCATAACCCCACACATTTACCCTCCTAATCCCCCTGACTTACATATTTTTGGACACTAGGAGGCAATTTAGCATGCCCATTTGGCCCATTGCGCCTACACTCCCACCCAGGCCCTATCCACGTAACCCCACATATTTACCCTGCTAATCCCCCTGACTCTAGGGGGCAATTTAGCATGGCCAATCCACCTAACCTGCACCTCTTTGGACGGTGGGAGAAGACTGGAGCACGCAGAGGAAACCCACGCAGACACCAGGAGAATGTGCAAACTCCACACCGTCACTCAAGGATGCAATTGAACCCGGGTCCCTGGCGCTGTGAGGCAGCATGGCAACCCATTGTGCCACTGTGCCATTTGAAGCTACTTTTGATCAGGAAATGCAGACTGGAGAGGTAAGCCATACCCACTTAATCCCATTTGAAATGGGGCAAAGTGACTTCCAGGGACTTTAATGGGGACTGGTCAATTCTTTCTAGGAACTTCAGATTGGACACGTGAGACTGACATTATTAGTGGAACTGCAGTAACACCTATTTTATTCTATTTTCTGCCCTGTAGTTGCTCCAATTAATTCAGAGGAAAAATACTACCTCAACCTTAACTTCATCAGCTTGCAAAGGCATTCAGATTCCCTTGGAAATTTTACTCTTAGTCCAAACATTTTCAAAGTAACAAACTCTATTTGTTTCCTACCCTGCTCCTAATTTGCATCAAACATTCTTCACATTGTGCACTCTTGCCTTCTGTTACGAGGGAAGGTGATGGCCTAGTGATATTATTGCTAGACTATTAATCCAGAAACTCAGCTAATGTTCTGGGACCTGGATTCGAATCCCGTCACAGCAGATGGTGGAATTTGAATTCAATTAAAACGAAATACGGAATTAAGAATTTACCGATGACCATCGTCGATTGTCGGAAAAACCTGTCTGGCTCACTAATGTCCTTTAGAGGAGGAAATCTGCCATCCTTACCTGGTCTGGCCTAAATGTGACTCTAGACCAAAGCAACGTGGTTGACTCTCAACTGCCCTCCGAGGGAAATTAGGTATGGGCAATAAATGCTGGCCTTTCAGCGAAGCCAATGTACTATGATTGAATGATTATCTGAGAAAGCAGGGGACTGGTAGACTTTCTCCAGCCTCTTCTGCAGCTGGGAATCTCCAGCACCAATGGAGTCAAATGCCAGAATTTTACTGCCTCACCACCCTGAGGCTCGTGAGATCACATCCGAGGCCAACAGAGAATGCCATTCTGCGAGCCTTGCCCGCCCCGATTCTGGGGCAGACAAGGCAGTAAAATTCCGGCCAATTTCTCCATTCTTGCTGGCTGGCTGGTAGGGCGGGGAGGGGCAGAGAGGGGCGAAACGAGGTAGGAGAATCCCACGCCATGGGTCAAATATCCAGAGTATACAATTCTATGAGCGCACATGGCAGAGTTAATTCCAGTTTGGAGCAGCAGCTTCTGTATATGAGGAAAAATGGAAGCAAATTGTAACGCAGAAAGATGACTTACTATCTTCAACAAACACAATGAAAGTAAAAAAAAATCCTAACTTAAATCATTGATATGCAGTGGGGGAAAATGGCAACAAAATCTTTGAGAGGCTTAACTGCTTTTGTATTAGGTTTGCATTCAAATTTTAAATAATAAAACTTCTATCGAGTATGAAAAAGGAAATCGGATTACCTGTCTACGATACCGCACAGGTCTAACTGTAAGTCGCTGAAGTTGCCTTGCAAACCTTGTTGTACCAGAGTGAGATTGGCTGGCTGGTTGTCTATGGAGAAAAGGCGCATACAGCCTTGGAAGGCACTGATGGTGTTAGAACATGCAGCAGCATCAATGAGACTTCGCGGGCACCCTTTGAAGCACAGCAGGTACAGAAACACTTAGAATAACTAGGCTGGCATTAATTGAACATCAAGCTGAAAAGATGCACGTTGTTAGAGATTGAATAGTTTAGGACTTTATTCCCTGGAGCATAGAAGAATGAGGGGAGATTTGATAGAGGTGTATAAGATTTTGATGGGTATAGATAGAGTGAATGCAAACAGGCATTTTCCACTGAGGCTAGGGGAGAAAAAAACCAGTGGGCATGGGTTAAGGGTGAAAGGAGAAAAGTTTAAAGGGAATATTAGGGGGGGCTTCTTCACGCAGAGAGTGGTGTGAGTGTGGAATGAGCTGCCGGATAAAGTGGTAAATGCGGGGTCACTTCTAACATTTAAGAAAAACTTGCACGGGTTCATGGATGAGAGGGGTGTGGAGGGATATGGTCCAAGTGCAGGTAAGTGGAACAAGGCAAAAATGGTTCGGCACAGACAAGAAGGGCCAAAAGACCTGTTTGTGAGCTGTAATTTTCTATGTTTCTATAGCTATTGAAGTGATGAAGCAACAATGATCACACATGTCAAAGAAAAATCTCCCTAACCCTGAAGAGATTGAGCAGAGTGGCCCTGTCTCCCCTTGAGTTTAGAAGAATGAGAAATAATCTATTAGACAAAGAACAAAGAAAATTACAGCACAGGCACACTCCTTTCAAGCCTGCACTGACCATGCTGCCTGACTGAACTAAAACCCCCAACTCTTCCAGGGACCATATCCCTCTATTCCCATCCTATTCGTGTATTTGTCAAGATGCCTCTTAAAAATCACGATTGTATCTGCTTCCACTACCTCCCCCGGTAGCAAGTTCCAGGCACCCACCAGCCTCCTTGTAAAAAAATTGTCTCATACATCTCCTTTAAATCTTGCTCTTCGCACCTTATTCTGTGACCCCAGTAATTGACTCTTCAACCCTGGGAAAAAGCTTCTGACTATCCACTTTGTCCATTCTCCTCATGTACAAAACATGTACAAAATTCATACTGTGTTTGATAGGTGGATGTAGAAAGGCCAACCCCTACTCACCCCCTGCGCCTCACCTTCCCTCCGCCCTCCGGTGACTGGAGAGCTTAGAACTGGGGATCATAATCTCAGAATAAAGTGTTGGCCATTTAGGATTGAAATGAGAAGTTTCTTCATTTAGAGGGACCTCAATCTTTGGAATTATTTACGCTGGAGAACATGGAAGCTCAGTCTTTAAGTCTATCCAAAATGGTTATTGATAGATTTTCAGAAACTAAAGGAATCGAGATTTGTGAGAATGGGGAACAGTGAAGTTGAGGTAGAAGATAAGTCATGATCTTATTGAATGGTGGAGCAGTATCAAGAGGCCATACGGCCTACATCTGCTTCTAGAATGTTCTTACAACCTAGTCTCCACCATCAAGACTGAGGTGACCAACTCTAGTGGATTGTCAGGTGCCTTTATGAATTAAAGATAAGAACTAACATTAGTAGAAACTCGTAGCAGAAAATTAAATCAGGAACGGAGGTAGCGGAGGCGATTTGGTGACAGAAACACAAAGAGACTCATACATTGCAGAAAAGGACCTTTTGCCCATCGGTCAAGAAACATCCAATTAAATGACAAAGGTTGAGAACTTAATTGATTGAAAACCATGCACTTGCACCAAGTTAAATTTGGGCCTTAGGAGTTTAGTCACATTCCAACTGGCTAAAGAAAAGATAGTGTTTTGCCAGGAGGGGGGTGTCAGATGGTGGGAGACAGGGGACATGCCAGCTGGATGTCAAAGGTCAACTGATAAAGTCTCTGTGATTACATCCAAGTAGAAAGTTAGCAACTTCGATGCCAAGGCAATAACATCTTCTAATTAATTGCTCTGACGCACATCACTACACATCTGACCCGAAGCAGTTTCAGTGCTGGACGGCACGTTGCAATCTAACAAAGGCCCGACTGCACAGTGAAAAGGTTGGTTCTGCTAATGAATGGGTCTCACCTCCAAAATAATAACTGCTTCCTGAGTACATCCACATCTGGGTGGTCGCGTGGGCAGTCGAGGCAGCTTCCCCGTTCAACTCAACGCTGACACGATTCCGTTTGGTGCTTAAATGGATGGAATGCCACTGCCCGTCATTCAGGTTAACACCTGTAAGAATAAAACACAGGGATCCATGTGCCTCATTACAGGAAGACTGTCTAGTCCCTTGACCTGGCCCAAGTCTGTCAGAGTTATTTGGATATTACACAGACCTAATATAAAAGATACAAGATCCAGAAGGCAAATAAAGTGTTTTTTTTAGCATGGTGAGTTATGACCTGCTTGAGACGTTGGCGGAAGCAAGATTCAATGGTTTTCAAAATGGAATTGGATAAATATTTGAGAATCATAGAATCCCTACAGTGCAGAAGGTGGCCATTCAGCCCGTTTAGCATGTACTGACAACAATCCCACCCAGGTCCTATCCCTGTATCCACTCTCTAACCCCCTGACAATCAGGGGTATTTTACCACGGCCAATCCACCATACCCATACATCTCTGGAGCGTGGGAGGAAACTGGACCACCCAGAGGAAATCCACGCAGATACCGGGAGAATGTGCAAACTCCACAAAGGCAGTCACCCTAAGCCAGAATCCAACCTAGGTTCCTGGTGCTGTGAGGCAGCAGGGCTAACCACTGTACCACTGTGTCGCTCAAAGAAAATGGTTGCAGGTCGACTGGGAAAAGGCAGGGTTGGGGAAGTGGAATTAGCACCAACTGAACCAGCTCGATGGTCTCTGGCAGTGCGGCACAAATCATTTTTCCCTTGAGTGACTACATGCCCACAATAGATGGAGTTCAGTCAGAGTCATAGAGTTAGAGAGGTTTACAGCATGGAAACAAGCCCTTCAGCCCAACCTGTCTATGCCACCCAATTTTTAACCACTAACTTGTCCCAATTGCCCGCGTTTGGCCCATATCTCTCTATCTCAATCTTCCCCATGTAATTGTCTAAATGCTTTTCAAAAGACAAAATTGTACCTGCTTCTGTTACTATCTCTGGCAACTCATTCCAGACACTCACCGCACTCTGTGAGAAAAAATTGTCTTTCTGGACCCAACGGGTTAGAATGTTGCAAAGTACAGAGAAAGTAGAGATGTTGGCAACTGAGGGGTTTTATATATGATTGTTTACAGCTGTTTTTATCAAAATGTATGCCAACAAGTACATTTCTACTATTGTTTGTTATATTCCATGTACATATCGGGGTATATATACATTATTATGAAGTCCATAGAGACAAATTAAAAAGAAATCTGAATTCCCAGTGACCAATTTAAAGGATCGCACAAAACAAGATTTCAGATTTACAGCTTTTACTCAAATGAGAAGAAAGCAACACTGATGAAACACCGGTTTTGTCCAAAACTGATAGTTTAAACCACAGAAAGTTACCTCCTTCTCTTTGATGCAAACATACATTAGTGGCACAGTGGTTAGCACTGCTGCCTCACAGTGCCAGGG
Organism: Carcharhinus amblyrhynchos; assembly: GCF_965287045.1. Taxonomy (NCBI): domain Eukaryota; kingdom Metazoa; phylum Chordata; class Chondrichthyes; order Carcharhiniformes; family Carcharhinidae; genus Carcharhinus; species Carcharhinus amblyrhynchos. The sequence continues at coordinate 86,364,512 of NC_137334.1, forward strand.
ACCTGGGTTCGATTCCAGGCTTGGGTCACTGTCTGTGTGGAGTTTACACGCTTCACCCCCCCCACCCCATGTCTGCGTGGGTTTCCTCCCACATTCCAAAGATGTGCAGATTAGGTGGACTGGCCGTACTAAATTGCCCCTTAGTGTCAGGGGTATTAGCTAGGGTAAATGCATAGGATTATAGGGATAGGGCCTGGGTGGGATTGTGATCAGTGCAGACTCAATGAGCCAAACAGCCTCCCTCTGCACTGGAGGGATTCTGTACCAATCACAAAACAAGAATTGGTGAAGTGTTTTCTGCCAGGAAGTTTTTAAACACTTCGGAAAAAATATTGAAAAATTCCGTTCGTGATCTTCCCAATAAGTGAAACAGCGAAGAAAGTTTTTTTTTTGAGTGTGTTTCTTTTAGCTGTTGGAAGCTGTTACGAGATAAAGAGAATTCAGCCCAGCCTCCAGTATCTTACCTTCTCTTTGATCTCCTGTCAGTGAGTTTGACTGAAAGTTTAATTTTCAGAGTCAGCTATTTAATTTCTATTGTCAAAAGAGAAAATGCCGGAAAATCTCAGCAGGCCTGGCAGCATCTGTAAGGAGAGAAAAGGGCTGAGGTTTTGAGTCCAGATGACCCTTTGCCAAAGCTCTCCTTACAGATGCTGCCAGACCTGTGGAGATTTTCCAGCATTTTCTCTTTTAGTTCCAGATTCCAACATTCGCAATGATTTGCTTTTATCCTTTTATTTAAGTACTATTCCTGCTTAAACTTCACGTCAGGGTGTGTACTGACTGGGCTCTCCGGAGTTTGTGCAATGTTTCTGGGACATGCTGGCTGCTGCCTGGAGTGAGGTACAATTTCAGAATGAAGGCATGCTGAGGTGGACTTGTGTAGAGCTACAGAATCGCTTCCATGTGGTGAGTTCCAAATAGTTGTTTCACTCCCTCGACAATTGTTCTGTGGCTGGATATTGAAGGATTGAAGTTTGTGCACTTGGTCAATTCTTCAAAATCATGCTGCCACCATGCTATGTTCTTCTCTTCAACACAAACATATCAATCACAGGACAAGGATTGGTAACATAATATGGTTATTATTTTAAAGTTAACTCGGAGGCTGTGCTTACTTCTTACTTCCACGATCTGTTATTGTAGATGAATACAAGTCATGCAACTAATATTACCTGTAAAGGTGGGAATGATTTAAGCTATGTACCCTTAAAGACATATATGCCTCATATTACAACACAGAACAGAAGTTTCCCCTTTTAACATTTAAAATGACCAAAAATGTTCATGGTCTTCACACTGTCCCTGAAATATGCATTCAATTCACCCAGAACCAGTCCAAAGTGATTCTTAGCTCCTAAGGATATACTTCATTCTTTTCCATTCCCAGCCTTTTAAGCTCAGAATTCTCTTAGATGGTGAGGGCTCCCCTGGGGATTCTCCTTTTAGCTCAAGCTAGGTGAATATTTCTGTTAAAATCCTCATTAAGTGGGCCTTTACAATCCGAACACAAGCTTCCGTCAGCATTCCTCCTCAGCGATGGCCTAGTTGTACTAGACTATCAATCCAGAAGTTCAGCTAATGTTCTGGGGACCCAGGTTTGAAGTCCGCCAGATGGTGGAAAAAAAAATCTGGAATTAAGAATCTACTGATAACCATGAAACCCATCAGGAAAACCCCATCTGGTTTACTGATGTCCTTTTGGGAAGGAAATCTGTCTTCGTTGCCTGGCCTGGCCTACATGAGACCCCAGAGCCACAGCAATGTGGTTGACTCTCAACTGTCCTCAGATAATTAGGGGTGGGCTATAAATGCTGGCCAGCCAATGACATTAATGTTCCACAAATTAATAAAAAACTAACGCCCCATCTGCTCCCTATTTCTCTTTTTAATACTAGCAGACTGCCCTGCCTGCAAAATTCAGGGATATTTTTAGGAAACCCTGCAATGTACCCTTCCCCATCTCCATGGCACCTCAACTCTCATGGGCCTTGTATCCATAGAACATAGAACAGTATGACACAGTTCGGGTACACTGAGAGAGAATTTAGCGTGGCCAATGCACCTAACCAGCACGTCTTTGGACTATGAAAGGGAACTGGAGCATCCAGAGAAAGCCCACACAGATGTGGGGGGAACATGCAAACAGACAGCTACCCAAGGCTGGAATTGAACCCAGGTCTCTGGTCACTGTGAGCCGGCAGTGCTAACTACTGTGTCGTTGCAGTCGCCTCCGAACTGTTTTCCTCTCCACGGATGCTCATGTGTTTTGCTTTAACGAAGAGTAAAGCTTGCACAGTTCAGTATAAACCCCTTGCGAGCTGCCAATATCTCCGCCTTCACTACACTTTGCAGCATTGCAAAAACTGTGATTTATTCAATTAACAGCTTCCTCACAGGCAAGGTTCAAACATCAGCATTTCTCATCTGTAAGGGGACTGGAACTTTTCAAGCATTCACAATTCAATTAGTAGGTGCTGAAGAGGGAGATCCGGTGCCGCTCGCTGCGTGGAATTAAATGTTAGGCTGAAATGGAAGAACTTTTCAGAATTCTGAAGCCTAACTTTGCACAATTTCCTGGAGCACATTTGTTTGGAGAAATTGCAGCCAAAGGCAGAAAATGTTGAAGCTAATTCAATCAGCGAAATGTAATAAAAAAAAAGTCATGCCAATACGAAGTTATATTTTGCCAACGCATTCATTTCTTTTAGGCCGAGACAATCAGAATGAAAATGCTATTGTTCCTTATGTTTTAGGTGTTTACGGATGTACTCAAGGGATGGAAAAGATAATTTGCAATTCAAAGAAATAGAAAGGCTATTATCATATCTTTTAATAAGGCCAAACTTTTATGATAACTTAGCCCCAGATATCCAGGGAGAGATTCTCTAGCCTTCTAGCTGCGTGTTTCCAGTTGGTGGGAGGCGGCACATTGTTTGCGAATGGCGGAATTCTCTGTCAAATGGAATTCCCATTGTCATCACCCCCATGCTGGCGGGAAACTCACGAGCGGGCATTGCGCTGTTGGCGGGGCCAGAGAATCCTGCCGGCATGAATGGCCAGAGAATTCCAGCCCCAGTTTCTCAGGCTGTGCCTTGATTTCTTCTTTGCCGAGCATTGTTACAACTGCCTCCTGAATCTATGTGGATCTCAGTGGCTTTCTTCGAGGTAACGTGTCCTGTTATCAAATAGTTGCCTGGTGCGGCACGGTGGCACAGTGGTTAGCAACGCTGTCTCACAGCACCAGGACCCAGGTTCAATGCTGGCTCCGGGTGACTGTCTGTGTGGAGTTTGCACGTTCTCCCCGTGTCTGAGTGGGCTTCCCCTGATTGCTCCGGTTTCCTCCCACACTCCAAAGGTACGCTGGTTCACCATAGAAATATAGAGGACAGGAGCAGGAGGAGGCCATTTGGCCCTTCGAGCCTGATGCACCATTAATTTCATCACGGCTGCTCATCCAACTCAGGTAGCCTAATCCTGCTTTCTCACCTTTGATCCCATTCACCCGAGTGCTATATCCAGAATGGATATACATCCATTCAATGTATTCAATGTTAGGTTGATTGGCCAAGCCCCTGAGGATTAGTAGGATAAATACATGGGATCGGGATTGTTGTCAGTGCAGGTTTAATGGGCTGAATGGCCTTTTTCTGCACTGTAAGGATTCTATGATTCTGTTCTATGATTAGTGCTGAATTGAGTGATGCTGAAGAAAAGAAAGGCATGCTGTCGAAACTTTTCATCTTGCACTCACCCGGACAGATGTCAGAATCCCTTTGAAATTTGGCATTCTTGTATCTGTCCCGAGGCATGCATGTCTCTTTTTTTCAGCAGCTCTGTTCTCCTGAAAAGCTTTCTCTTTTTTTCATTCATTCATGGGATGTGGGCATCGCTGGCTCAGCTAACGTTTATTGCCCATCCTTAATTGCCCCTTGAATTCAGTAGCTTGCTGGGCCATTTCAGAGGGCAGTTGAGAGTCAATCACATTGCTGTGAATCTGGAGTCACGTGTAGGCCAGACCAGGTAGGGACGGCAGATTTCCTTCCCTAAGAGAGCCAGATGTTTTTTTCAACAACAGTTTCATGGTCACCATTAGACTTTTAATTCCAAACTTGACTGAATTTTTAAAATTTCACCTAACAATCTTTCTTAATCCAACCTTCCCCATTTTGAACACTTGCATAAAGTTACGTTTGTTGCCACAATAAATAGCTTCCCTGATAGACGGTGCAAACTTCCGAGCATCCATAAAGGTTCCATTGGATGAGGTAGTAAGTACTAAGCTCTGAGGAGTAGGGCTGTTCTATATTATCTTTCTAATTCAGGGCATCACAGGATGAAATCAATTTCTGAAAAGGGTGCAATAATCATCCCATCTGTTTAGGATTATTGCTCAATAAAGAGACATTCAGTCAACACTTCTCATTCTGCACTCAATCAGGACAGATGCAAGAATGCCAAATTTCAAAGGGAGCAACCACTTATACTGCATGAGAAAAGGATGTTGATTGGTTGGCAAGTTGACATTCACTTGGTTGAGGTATTGCTATAGCGAATGTACCAGGGATCTATTGCCTTCTGTTAACTTGTCAACTAATCAGCACCTTTTCCTCATGCAGTATAGAATCATAGAATCCCATAAAAGGAGGTCATTTGGCCCATTTAGTTTGCACCGATCACAATCCCACCTGGGCCCTATTCCTGTAACCCCACATATTTACCCTGCTAAACCCCCTGATACTAGGGTCAAGTTAACATGGCGAATCGACCTAACCCACACATCTTTGGACTGTGGGAGGAAGCCGGAGCACCCGATGGAAACCTACATAGACAAGGGGGGAATGTGGAGACTCTGCACAGACAGTGACCCGAGGCTGGAATTGGACCCAGGTCCCTGGTACTGTGAGGCAGTAGTGCTAACCATTGTGCCACTGTGCCGTATAAGTTGCTTCTTCCTTTGAAATTTGGCATTCTTGCATCTGTCCTGATGAGCATGAGACTAAAAGCTTTAATAGCACATCTCTTTTCAGCAATATTTAAGTTCTGTATTACCGAGTGACGATCATTTATGTACTAGTGTGAATGAAGTGGAAGATTATTTTAAACATCAAGGGACAAAAATATAGCTGAGGAGGACACAGGGTTGCAGGGGAGTAGAATAGACAGTATTACAGTTGATAAGGAGGATGTGCTGGATATTCTTGAGGGATTGAAGATAGATAAGTCCCCTGGTCCGGATGGGATTTACCCTAGGATTCTCTGGGAGGCAAGAGAAGTGATTGCAGAGCCTCTGGCTCTGATCTTCAGGTCGTCGTTGGCCTCTGGTATAGTACCGGAAGATTGGAGGTTAGCGAATGTTGTCCCATTGTTTAAGAAGGGGAACAGAGACTTCCCCGGGAATTATAGACCGGTGAGTCTCACTTCTGTTGTGGGCAAGGTTTTAGAAAAAATTATTAGGGATAGGATTTATAGTTATTTGGAGAGTAATGAATTGATTGGAGATAGTCAGCATGGTTTTGTAGCGGGTAGGCCATGCCTTACTAACCTTATTGAGTTTTTTGAAAAAGTGACCAAAGAGGTGGATGGGGGTAAGGCAGTTGACGTGGTATATATGGATTTTAGTAAGGCGTTTGATAAGGTTCACCATGGTAGGCTTCTGCAGAAAATGCAGATGTATGGGATTGAGGGTAATCTAGGAAATTGGATCAGGAATTGGCTAGCAGATAGGAGACAGAGGGTGGTGGTTGATGGTAAATATTCGTCATGGAGTTCGGTTACGAGTGGTGTGCCTCAGGGATCTGTTTTGGGGCCACTGCTGTTTGTAATTTTTATTAATGATCTGGATGAGGGTATAGTTGGGTGGATTAGTAAATTTGCTGATGACACCAAAGTCGGAGGTGTGGTAGATTGTGAGGAAGGGTGTCATAGTTTGCAGGAAGACTTGGACAGGTTGCAGAGCTGGGCCGAGAGGTGGCGGATGGAGTTTAATGCAGAGAAGTGTGAGGTAATTCACTTTGGTAGGAATAACAGATGTGTTGAGTATAGGGCTAACGGGAGGACTTTGAATAGTGTGGATGAACAGAGGGATCTAGGTGTATGTGTACATAAATCCCTGAAAGTTGGGAATCAAGTAGATAGGGTTGTTAAGAAGGCATACCGTATCTTGGCGTTTATTGGTAGGGGGATTGAATTTAGGAGTCGCAGCGTCATGTTGCAACTGTACACAACTCTGGTGCGTCCGCACTTGGAGTACTGTGTGCAGTTCTGGTCCCCACATTACAGGAAGGATGTGGAGGCTTTGGAGAGGGTGCAGAGGAGGTTTACCAGGATGTTGCCTGGTATGGAGGGGAGGTCCTATGAGGAGAGACTGAGGGATTTGGGGTTGTTTTCGCTGGAAAGTAGGTGGCTAAGAGGGGATCTTATTGAAACATATAAGATGATTAGAGGTTTTGATAGGGTGGACAGTGATAGCCTTTTTCTTTGGACGGAGAAAGCTAGCACGAGGGGGCATGGCTTTAAATTAAGGGGGGGTAGTTATAGGACGGATGTCAGGGGTAGGTTCTTTACCCAGAGGGTGGTGAGGGATTGGAATGCCCTGCCTGCTGCGGTTGTAAATGCACCTAGTTTGGGGGCGTTTAAGAGATCCGTGGATAGGTTTATGGACGAAAAGGGATTGGTTTAGGTTAGAGGGTCATTGTTTTTTTAACTGGTCGGCGCAACATCGTGGGCCGAAGGGCCTGTTCTGCGCTGTAATGTTCTATGTTCTATCACTGCTACATTGATAGAAAAGATAGTGCTTCGGAGTTTCCTAAAGAAATTGTTCTCACCCTATCACAGTCAATTAGACAATTGGGCCAGGTCCACACAAAAAGAAGCAAATACTTCCAAGGTTGTGATGGAACAGCTGTGAAGTCTAATTGGACAAATTGAACTGACTGGGCAAACAGACAGGAATGAATACAAATTTTGATGTCTTCGAGCTGAGTACTATGATGAAACATTCCGAAGGGACAAGACATTTTCCAGGCAAGCAAAACCTCTAAACAAAATAAAGATGGAGAAATGTGTGTTGAAATTTCCATCTTTAAGTGATGCTAAGAATAGAAAATTTATTGTTTTTAGTGACGCCTCAGACGCAAACCTTTGTGATAGGTTTTCAAATGCAATAGATTTCAACATTTCCTGTGGAAGGAAGTGGGAAATGTTGTCTCTTGGCTTGGGAAGCCAAGGAAGTATGGATCTACCTAATCTGCTCATCTTTGGACAATAAGAGGCAATTAAGCATGGACAATCCACCTAACCTGCACATCTCTGGACACTAAGGGGTAATTTAGCATGGACAATCCACCTAACCTGCACATCTCTGGACAGTAAGGAGCAATTTACCATGGCCAATCCCCATAACCTAGTTTGAAAGTAAGAGCAGCTCTTATTAATTGAGGAAAAATTTTGGAATTATTCTTACGTAAATATGAACTCGCCTCCACTGGTGTGGGAGAGAAAAGGAGAGTCTGTGTGTGTTGTTTTGCAAACAAACTTGTATTAAGAAAAAGGCAGGCTCCAGATTCATCCTTTACTCAATGTATGAACTGCGACTTTGACACTGATGCTGATGTCTAATACTAAGGCTGAAAATGCTGCAAAATACATAGCAGGTCAGGCAGCAATTGTGGAGAGAGATTCTGTGTTAAAGCTTTTAGGTAACCTGTTCAGGGTGGCACAGTGACACAGTGGTTAGCACTGCTGCCTCACAGCACCAGGGATCTGGGTCTGATTCTCGGCTTGGGTCACTGTCTGTATGGAGTTGCACATTCTCCCCGTCTCTGCGTGGGTTTCATCCGGGTGCTCCGATTTCCTCCCACAGTCCAAAGATGTGTGGGTTAGGTGGATTGGCCATGCTAAATTGCCCCTTTGTGTCAGGGGGACTAGCTAGGGTAAATGCAGGGGTATGGGAATAGGGCCTGGGTGGGATTGTAGACAGTGCAGACTCATTGGGCTGAGTGGCCTCCTTCTGCAGTGTAGGGATTCTATGTTTCTAAGTGGAGAAGTTTTGATACAAAGTCCTTGCTGACAGTTTTTGCCATTATTTGCTTTTTGTGTTTGATTGATTCTTGTTGCTGATCCGCGTTATCTTCATATTTCTCATTCAGGTTTGATTCAGCTAAACTGGAGGGTTGCTAAACTTTCAGTCTGTTCCACACTTACCTTCCTTCGTAATGCATTGGTTTACTGATAACTTCACTAATAATTTGTTTAAAGTTTATTTATTAATGTCAAAAGTAGGCTTACATTAACAGTACAATGAAGTTTCTGTGAAAATCCCCAAATTGCCATGCTCTGGGTACACTAGGGGAGAACTTAGCAGAGCCAATGTACTTTACCAGAATGTCTTTGTACTGTGGGAAGAAACCAGAGCACGCAGAGGAAACCCATGCAGATACAGGGAGACCATGCAATCTCCACATACAAACAGTGACCCAAATCAGGAATAGAACCCAGGACCCTGGTGCTGTGAATCAGCAGGGCTAACCATTGTGCCAGTGTGCCGCTCCAAGATGCTCGATACCATCCAGGACAAAGCAGTCCATTTGATTGGCACCATATCCAATCCCTCCACTACACAACAATCATAGCAGTAGTGTGTACTATCTACAGGATGCACTGCAGCAATTCACCAAAGATCCTTAGACAGTGCCTTCCAAACCCATGACCACTTCCATCTCGAAGGACAAGGGCAGCAGATATATGGGAACATCACCACCTGCAAGTTCTCCTCCAAGCCACTCACCATCATGACTTGGAAAGATATCACCGTTCCTTCACAGTCACTGGGACAAAACCCTGGAATTCCCTCCCTAATGGCACTGTAGGTCAACCCAAGCATGTGGACTGCAGTGATTCAAGAAGGCACTCACCACCACCTTCTCAAGGGTGACGAGGTATGGGAAATAAATCCTGACCAGCCAGCGACGCCCAAGTCTCACAAATGAATAAAAAAAATGTGACTTGGGTCACGTCCTCAGATGAGTACTTCCCGCAGCACTGATCTAACTCCTGTTTTATTCATCTCAACTAGTTTCTCTCCCTCCAGCTCTCTTGCATTCTTCATTCTGAACTTATCTTTTTGTGTCTTTGGCCTAGATCTTCATTCTCATCTCTCCCTGTCTCACATTATCGCTGGCACTCTGATGCAATGGTAATGTACTTACCATTTCATTTTCATCCTCTCCTATAATAAGAATTGCAGCGGGTGTTTGATGGTTGCTAGTTTGTGCTGCCTGACTGAAAAGACTCAAAAGTATCTCATGTTGCTCTCAGATTGGCAAGGGATTATAAAGATTATAATTACAATTTAACACACAGCAGATCAAAAGCTGTCCCTTATATTATTAATGTGAATTACTTGAGGTAGGCCACTTTACATATTTATAGGGAACTGCAACTGGTATAATAATGGAAGATTCGTTAATGAGAACATCATTAGAATATTGTGACCCTCGGTGAAACATTGCATTAAATTTAGGGATGAGAATTTGTTTGATTCTAATTCTGAGTTCTGTCATTTGCCATGTAAATCTAAATTCTCTTTTGCACAGATTCGTGTCGGTGCTTGGTTTCAGAAGTTCCCCTGGTAACCTGGGGCAAAGCTGACAATCTCTGTGTGCTACTGAATACACCGAGTATAACAGCACCAATCTGTAGTGAGTTAGTGGGTTGGCAGTAAGAGTATGATAAGGGGCACCAATGCCAACTAACCATAGACTGATAGAGCTCAGAAGGCTTCCTTGCTACCTCACCCTGTTGAGAGTGTGACGGGTTTTTTTTATTATTTGTGGGATGTGTGTATCATTGGCTGGGCCAAAATTTATTGCCCATTCCTAATTGCCCTTGAACTGAGTGGCTTGTGAGGCCATTTCAGAGGGCAGTTGAGAGTTAACCACATCGCTGTGGGCCTGGAGTCTCATGTTGGCCAGACCAGGTAAGGGTGGCAGATTTCCTTCCCCAACAAACATTTGTGAACCAGATGGGTTTTTACAATGATCAACAATGGCTTCATCGTCACCGTTTGATTTTTTTTCAGAATCCCTGCAGTGCAGAAAGAGGCCACTTGGCCCATCAGGTCAGCACCGACTCTCCGATCAAGCATCTTACCCTATCTCCATAACCCTTTGCATTTATCTGGCTAATTTCCCCTTATCAATACATCTTGGGACATTAAAGGGCAATTTAGCATGGCCAATCAACTTAACCTGCACATCTTTGGGACTGTGGGAGGAAACCGGAGCACCCAGTGGAAATCTATGCATACTTGGGGAGTACATGCAAACTCCACACAGACAGTCACCCAAGGCCTGAATTGAACCCGGGTCCTTGGCATTGTGAGGCAGCGATGCTAACCACTATGCCGTCCACCTTTTTTTTTGGAGGGTTTTCTGGAGATTGTGGAAATTCCAGATTTTATTGAATTCAAATTGCATCATCTGCCGTGGTGGGATTCGAACCTGTGTCCTGAGAGCATTAGCCTACGTTACCGGATCACTCATCTAGTGACCATACCACTATGCCACTGCCTGTGCAGCATCAAAAAGCATTGCTACCCACAGTGTGAGTTCATATGTGAAGGATGACCATATAGCGAGGGGCGGTTGATGCCAATGGAATTGCAGTCAAGTGTACATCAGCACCTCCATAAAACAAGGGGAGAAAACTACTGAAGCAATGCCTTGTCAATTCTTTACCTGATCTGAATCAAGCAAATACAAGGGAAAAGAAGAAAGACTTGCCTTCATATATCAATTCCAGCTTTGCGTAACTGTCTGTTTGAAGGCTGTACATTCTCCCCATGTCTGCGTGGGTTTCCTCTGAGTGCTCCAGTTTCCCCCCACAGTCCAAAGATATGCAGCCTCAGTTGATTGGCCATGATAAATTAACCCTTAGTGAGGGGGATTAGTGGGGTAAATGGGGGGGGGGGTTACAGGAATAGGGCATGGATGCAATTGATGTCAGTGCAGGTTTGATCAGCTGAATGGCCTTTTTCTGCACTGTAGGAATTCTATTATTCTATGATGTAGCACCTTTCACAGCCACCGGACGTTTCAAAACCTTTTGCAATCAATGAATTACTCCTCAAGTGCAGTCACTGTTATAATGTGGGGGGTTCAATTGACGCACAGCAAGCTTCCATAAACAGCAATGTGATAATCACTGTTTTTGATTGAGGGTTTAATACTGGCAGGTTCACCTGGAATAACTCCTCGTTTTTTTTGTTCAGATTAGTGCCATGGAATCACTTGCATCCAACCGACCAGACAGTCATGGCCCCCCTTTAATGTCTCGTTCAAAAGACAAAAGACAAAGCACCTCCAAAAGTGGAGGGCTCCCTCAGTACCCCTGTCAGCCTTGAATTTGATATACAGGTTCTAGAAAGGGAGCTGAACCCAGAATACCGATTGAGAGGCAAGAGTGCTATTGAGTGAGCCTCAACAACACAACAGCAAAGCAATCCCTCGTCTCACTTCATGGCACATTAGAAGAACAAAGAACAAAACAAAACAGGAGCAGGCCCTTCGGCCCACCAAGCCTGCGCTGACACATGGTTTCTATCCTTTTGTTCACCTCCAGGTCATGTGTATATCAAGATACACCATGAGTGTTACTAATGTACCTGCTTCTATCATTTCCACTGGCACTGCGTTCCACTCCCTACCACCCTCTGTGTGAAAAACTTTCCCCACACATCTCCCTGGAATTCACCACCTCTTATCTTAAACCTGTGCTCTCTTGTAGTCAATCCTTCCAACCTGGGAAAAAGCCTCTGATTATCCACTCTCATAATTTTGAAGATTTCTATCAGGTCATCTCTCAGCCTCTGTCTTTCCAGTGAAAACAATCTGAGTTTATCAAACCTCTCCTCATATCTAAAACTTTCCTACCAGGCAACATTCCGGTGAACTTTCTTTGCACCCTCTCCAAAGTCCTTCTGCCAGTGTGGCTACAGAACTGCACACAATATTCCAAATGCGGCCTAACTAAAGTTTTATGCGTAGGAACAGGTGAAGACCGTTCGCCCCCGTGAGTCTGTTCTGCCTTTCAATTTGATAATGGTTAATCCCATTCACAAACCTTGGAGTAATAACCTCAAAGGAAGAATTCTTCTGGCTGCTCTGTGTTGGTGATGTCCTGAACATGAATTGGAGCACTTGCCTGAAAATGGTGGTTACGGCTACATCTACATCATTACCAACAAGATCCTTGGGGAACAGGGGGAATTAGTGATCCAAGCACTGAGTTCACTAAAAGGTAGAGTGTGTATACAAAAAAAATTTTAGAACAGAGTTGAGGAGGAACTTCTTCACTCAAAGGGTGGTGAATCTCTGGAATTCTCTGCCCGTTGAAGTGGTGGAGGCTGCCTCGCTAAATATTTTCAAGAAGCGGGTTGATGGGTTTTTGATAAGAGAGGGGATTAAGGGTTATGGGGAGAGGGCCGGAAAGTGGAACTGAGCCACGACAGATCAGCCATGATCTTATTGAATGGCGGGGCAGGCTCGAAGGGCCAGATGGCCTACTCCTGCTCCTATTTCTTATGTTCTTATGTTAATTGAAAAGACTAATGAATTATTGGTCCTTATCTCAAAAGGAGTTGGATTATAAAGAGTTGGAAGTTAAATGACAGTTATATGAAGCTCATTAAGCTCATTATGTTCAATTCTCTGCAACACCCAATATGTTATCTTTGGAGATGATGCAGCATAGATTTGCCAAAGTGGAAAGTTTAAATTATGCTGGGTATCATAGATTAGACTTGTATTCCATTCAGTATCGTAGATTAAGGGGCGATTTCATTGAAGTTTTTAAGACGTTTTGAATTTGAAACCATAGATAGAAGCTATTTTCTCTGGGGTAGGTGGACAAGGCAGGGGGTCCAGACCAAAGGGGGTTTAATTCTAACAGTAGGTCTCCACCATTCAGCGGTACTGTTGGGAGTACTTTTTTTTAACAGAACCAGTCATGGGAATGTCCAACTCTCTCTCTTGAAACAGTGTTGAGGATAGGGGGTCAATTGAAAAAGTCAAAATTAAGACTGATAAGATTCTTGTCAGGCTATTTCTTCAGGAGTTGATCGGTAAATGGAGTTGCCTATGAATTTATTCTCTCATAGGGTTTTTAATCTTTGGAATTCTCTACAGCAGACAGTAGAGGAGGCTGGATCATTGAATTTATTCAGCGCTGAGTTGGATAGATTTTTGATTGACTGGAGAGTGGATGGTAGACAGAAAAGTGGAGGTGAGGCTACAATCAGATCAGCCATAGTCTTATCGAATGGTAGGCGGATTAGGGATGGGCTGAATGGCCCACTCCTGCTCCTATTTCTTACATGATATGGACTAATTGAATGGTCAAACAGGCTTGCATGCAGCCTACTGCTCATTGTCTGTTCCCAGGTGTAATCAAAAGCCACTACCCATTTCAAAAGGACAATACTGTGTCCACAGAAAATATAATGAGCATGATCTTAACTGCTCGCTGCGCTGGTCAATCAGTATGACGAGTCAGTAAGATTGTGTGAGAGGCTAAAGGAACGGTTCACACATGGATTTTCGTCTCACCTGATCTTACCATCCCTGTTTTGCTGGGGAAATTGATTTACGTATTAATGATATGCTTAACATGTCATTAGTAAATCCCAGATGCTATCACTCGGGCTTACTTATACTCACCCCCTCACAAGTCGCTCCTCATATTGGTCTGGTATCAGCAGAGGCTGGACATGAGGGATCAGAGGCCATTGAAGAGAATCACACCATGGCTTTCTTTTGCACTGAAAGAGTGCGAGTCACGGCGCACCAAAAAGACTGGTACCAACGTATAGAACATAGAATATACAACACCACAGTACAAACAGGCCCTTCGGCCCACAAATTGCGCCGATCATATCCCTATCTATCAGACCTATCTATAACTCTCAATCCCATTAAATCCCATGTACTCATCCAGAAGTCTCTTAAAAGACCCCAACGAGTTCACCTCTACCACCACCAATGGCAGTCGATTCCACTCACTCACCACCTTCTGAGTGAAAAACTCCTCATCCCTGACATCTTCTCTGTACTTGCTCCTCAGCCCCTTAAACCTGTGTCCTCTCATAGCGACCATTTCAGCCCTGGGAAATAGCCTCTGAGAATCCACCCTATCGATACCTCTTAACATCTTATAAATCTCTATCAGGTTGCCTCTCAACCTTCGTTTCTCCAGGGAGAAAAGACCTAACTCCCTCAACCTATCCTCATAAGGCATGCCACCCAATCCAGGCACCATCCTTGTAAATCTCCTCTCAATAGCTTCCACATCCTTCCTGTAGTGAGGCGACCAGAACTGCGCACAGTACTCCAAGTGGGGTCTGACAAGGGTCTTATAAAGTTGCAGCATTACCTCCCGACTCCTAAACTCAATCCCTCGATTAATGAAGGCTAGTTCTCTTCCCTCTTTTTACTCTTTTGGTACTTAGAATCTTTTTCGTAAGATCGCGCTCAATGAATTTGAAGCAAAGTAACTTGCACAGTGTGACAAGCAATCATTGAGTTAATTCTGCACACAGTTGTTCCCCAGTGTGGAAGAGTCAATTACTAGGGGGCACTGGTTTAAGGTGTGAGGGGCAAGGTTTAAAGGAGATGTACGAGGCAGATTTTTTACACAGAGGGAGGTGGGTGCCTGGAACTCGCTGACCAAGAAGGTAGTGGGAGCGGATACAGTAGTGACTTTAAGGGGTGTTGATGAATACATGAATAGGATGGGAATAGAAGGATATGGTCCCCAGAAGGGTAGACGATTTTAGTTCAGTCGGGCAGCATGGTGGGTGCAGGCGTGGAGGGCCGAACGGCCTGTTCCTGTACTGTAATTTTCTTTGTTCAGTGAATGGCTGAAGCTAATAGATTGTCATTCAGTAGCGTGACTCCACTATTGGGTCACATTTCTCCTGACGGGTTAATCCACAATCAAACCAGCAAACAGCTGCTGTAAAGCCATCAGCTGGGCTCGAACCAAAATCAATTGTGATAAGCCAACTAAATCGACAATCAGCACATGCTAGACTTAACAGGTCAAAATGGCAGAAGATGAAGATTTATACTGAGTTCCAAGTGTAATGTTGGAAAACAACAAGCAGCTAAAGATTCTATATAGGGCACTGTGGGCGAAGATTTAAGTACCCAATGTAAGTACAGCTGGAAGATCCAGTGACCTTTAAACTGGTCACTGCATTCGCATAGAGGTTGAACATAAAGAAATAATTCCATTGAGAATAGAACATGTTGAAGAAAATGTTCACAGGCTCAGAGGTCATGGAGATGTCTGTGCCAGCTTTTACCATTCTGGTCGACTGGAAAACTTTCTGCAAAGGGGAAAGAATGTAACTAGATTTACCCCTTAGAAAGTACAAGGGTGGGCATTGCTCCAGAGAGAAAAGCAAATTTTTTTTCCAATTCATTCATGGGGCATGGGTGTCATTGGCTGGCCAACATTTATTACTCATTCCTAGTTGCCTGGGGGCAGTTGAGAGTCAACCACATTGCTGTGGCTCTGGAGTCACATGTAGACCAGACTGGGTAAGGATGGCAGATTTCCTTCCCTAAAGGGCATTGGTGAACCAGATGGGTTTTTACAACAATTGGCAATGGTTTCATGGTCATGTAGATTCTTAATTCCAGATGAATTCAAATTTCACCACCTGCCGTGGGAGGGATTTGAATCCAGGTCTCCAGAACATTGGCTGAGTTTTTGGATTAATAGTTTAGTGATAATACCACTAGGCCATCCCCTGTCCAATAAGACTTCTTCCTGGGGTGTTTCAATTCCTTGAAAGGGAAATACTCATAGAGTTTAGCGTCTCTGAGTTCAGAGAGCTGTGGAAGCCCAGGGAAGTACACGAAAAATCAGCTGCACTGGTTGCTCCTGACTTGGAAGGTAGTGTATTAACATCCGACACCAGGAACTGAAACTGCAGCTTGCTTTATAAGCCAGAAATCCGACAATGTTGGTGTTGTTAAATGCGGTACTAAAGTGAAGCACTATTAGGTTGATCTTTGGGTTTGTGCATGTCCTAAACACCACCCAGAAGCATCTGAAAATGACCGGCAAGCTTTCCCTGCATTTTGGCCAACATTGCCCCCTGAACCAAAGAGCGTGAGGAACAGATCTCATCCTCATTCATGCAGTTCATATGTGTGTCAATGAGAGTTTTGGCCCAAAATGGCTGCTGCATTTACATCAACAGCAAGTTATTCTCCAACACATTTTCTTGCTGTGAATGTAGCCCAATCCATCACGCAAACCAACCTCCCATCCACTGACTCCGTCTACACTTCCCATTGCCCAGTCCAAACCAGCAAACCATCTCCCACCCATTAACTCCTTCTACACGTCCCGCTGCCTCAGAAAAGCAGCCAGCATAATCACACACACATACCCAGAACATTCTCTTTTCCACCTTCTTCCATCAGGAAAAAGAGACAAAAGCCTGAGACCACATACCAACTGACTCAAGAACATTGATGTGTGGGTTAGGCTGATTGGCTAGTGTCAGGGGGAATAGCAGGGTAAATACATGGGGCTAAGGGGATAGGGCCTGGGTGGGATTGTGGTCGCTGCAGACTTGATGGGCCAAATATCCTCCTTCTGCATTGTAGGGATTCTATGATTCTAAGAACAGCTTCTTCCTTGCTGTTATCAGACTTTTGAATAGACCTGTCTTACATTAAGCTGATCTTTCTCCACACCCTATCTGTAACTGTAATACTACATTCTGCACTCTCTCTTTTCTTTCTCCCCTATGTGCTCTGTGAACGGTATGTTTTGTCTGTACAAGAAACAATGTATCCCGATACATGTGACAATAATAAATCAAATCAAATCAAAACAAAACAAATCAAAGTGTTTTGAGATGTTACTCAGGAAGATGCTACATAAATTCCCTTTAACTATATTAAGGGTTTGATGTACATATTTTCCAACTCATAAAGGCTATTTTACCTATCAGGCCCTCCCAATGAAGAGTAGCACTCATAGCTATCACTGCTCAGGAAATTGTGGGCCGTTGGACCCAATTTACTGTCCATTTATTGAAGCAGATGATTGCTGGCTCTGAATTTTCCATTCAATGCAATTTGTAACATTACTCCTCACAAAGAGTGAATGACAGGGAAACAGCCTGATGTGCTCTGAGACTGGGATTCAGATCTGAAAACTCTGTGCCGTAACTCCAACCCACCTAAATCTCAGCCACTGTCATTTTGAAGATGGCATATCATGGCACTGTTTTGATGGTTGGGGGGAAATGGAGGAGTAGGAGGACTTAACAAGCAGACATCACAGCCAGATGACTTATTAACTTATTCATGCCAAGAAGGAGGTCCGTATCATCTTCAACATGGAAAAAGGATCATGTGGAATCTAATGGCTAATAACGAGGACAACTTATGTTGAAGGAAGTGGCTCCTGTTTGACTCACTGGGATTTGATTTGATTTAATTTGATTTGATTTAAGATCATAATACCATAAAACATAGGAGCAGAATTAGGCCACTCGGCCCATCGAGTCTGCTCCACCATTCAATCACGGCTGATATTTTTCTCATTCCCATTCTCCTACCTTTTCCCCATTACCCCTGATCCCCTTATTAATCAATAACCTATCTATCTCTATCTTAAATATACTCAATGACCTGGCCTCCACAGCCTTCTGGGGCAAAGAGCTCCACAGATTCAGCACTCTCTGGCTGAAAAAAATCCTCCTCATTCCTGTTTTAAAGGATCACCCTTTTAGCCTGATGTTGTGCCCTCTGGTTCTAATTTTTCCTACTAGTGGAAACATTCTCTCCACATCCATTCTATCCAGGCCTTGCTGTATCCTGTAAGTTTCAATAAGGTCCCCCCTCATCCTTCTAAACTCCAACGAGTACAGACCCACAGTCCTCAACTGTTCTTCTTACAACAAGCTCTTCATTCTAGGGATAATTCCTGTGAACCTCCTCTGGACCTTTTCCAAGGCTAGCACATCCTTTCTCAGATTTGAGGCGGGGAAGCAGAAGTTCTCCAACTCATCTTACCTCACCACAGCCCACAAAATGCGTTCTCGACATATCATTCCCTCCTGCACACCAACCAACTTAACTCCTACCATCAATCCTGCCATCTCTACAATCATACTTGTGACAATACTGTGCCTTTAAGAAAGAAAGTTATTTTAAGCATGTTCTCTGCGGTTATAATCAGCTCTGTTTATTTTTCATTGTGATACTGAGCTGCCTGAGTAGATCTCCTTTAATTGGTGCTAAAATGATATAATGGGCGTTTTGTTTATTTTTACTCAGGGCATAATGCAATGTCCTGGAGCTTATGCCCCTTTTGAATTGTCTGGTTTGCAAATGATTGACAGGTCATGGTAAGATGGTTCCTTCCTAGGGAAATCCAGAGTTAGTTTCAGTTTAGCTAGTTAGAAGCTGTTTGGAATCCAGATAGAAAACAATGTATCTGTCTCTCTCCCTGGTATTGGAAATTCTGCTGGCTACGCAGAGGTTGTTGGGGCTCTAAGCTGCAGGCAGTGTGTTTGTGTGTCTCTGTCTCTCCTTGGTATTGGCTGGCTAGCTCGTAACTAGAGGCAAAGAGTGCCTCTGTCTCTTGAAGTGAGCTGAGAGTTCCAGGGTTGGAAGGTGTCAGAATTTTCAACTCAACATCCAAACTACAACAGATGTTGGAAAGCTGCAAGATCCAGTATTACGTGAATCCAGTAATGAAGGGGATAGACAACAGGCAATCTACATCTGTAAGTGAAATAGCAGCTAACCAGTGTTCAGCGTGTGCAAGTCTTCACTGCAATTCTGAAAGATTCTACCTTAAAATGTCAATGAACTGATGCCATCTGACTGTTTCCAATAGTTTTTTTTTGTTTCCATGGTTCCAGCATGCTGTGTCCGTCTTTCTGTGCCAAGCCTAGAATGGGGTTTATGTTTGCAGGGATGTTTGTGTTGGAACAGTGTTTTTATGAGTATTTTAGCTCATGGTTGCTTTTTTTCCTGTTTGCAATTGGTAAATGTTATTGCTAATTTTCTTTTTATGTGTTACTGTATTCTTAAATAAACTCTGTTTGATAAAAGCTCCCTAGTGGGTCACTTTAATCTTACCTGGGGTGAAACATCTTATGCTTACCCATGCCATATTCCAAGTGCAAAACCTCCCATCTCAGTTGATTCCATCGAACACCTTGGAATATCTGATCTGAATGATAACACATAACACTCCCATCCCCTTCTCCTCTACCTTTGATCTCTTGGTCACCTCGAGAACTGACTGCCAGGGTTGCTATTTTCCCATTTCTCAGTAAAAATGGAACCCTCAGAATTATTTAGCTACTTATTTGAAGATGTCAGAGAAAGGATTCATGAGAATCGTTCCAGGGGATAAAGAAAATCAGTAAAGTGGATAGATTGGAGAAGCCGGGGCTGTTCTCCTTGGACAAGAGGAGATTTGATAGAGATATTAAAAGTTATAAGAACACACAGAGGCATTCTGGCCCCTCAACCAGATCATGGCTGATCATTTCATGGACTCAGTTCCACTTACCCACCCGCTCACCATAACCCTTAATTCTTTTACTGGACAAAAAGAGGAAGCTTGGCCAGAATAGAGAGGGATAAGCTGTGACCATTGGTGGGAAAATTGAAAGACAGAGGAGACCAATTTGAAATGAGTGGCAAAAGGATCAGAGGCAACATGAGGAGGGGGTGCACTGTCTGAGAGTGTAACGGAGACAAACTATGGCTTTCAAAAGGGAATTGGGTAATTATGTGAGGAGACCATCTTTTTCAGGAAAAGCGGAGGAGTGGAACGAGGTGAGTTGTTCTTCATAAAGAGCTGGCACGAACATGATGGGCCAAATGGACTCCTCTGCGTAAGCCTTCTATGATTCTATCTAGCTGCATTGCTAAGAAAACTAAAACTGAGTTAAACAAATTCTAGCATGCAGAGCATGAATTGGTAAGGTTGATTTAATTCTCAAAAGTCAATTTAAGAAGGGCTAATGTAATAGAAGAATTAGTCTAGCTTGACAAACAAGATCTGTTTACACTGTAAGCACTGCACCAGAATAAAATGGGCAGGATAAATCTTTGTCAGCTTCGAATGCTATTAAAAAACTGCTTGGAAACAATAATCTCTTGAGTGGAAGCCGTCAGTCGTCTCGATAAACCGCTACAATCTCTTTACCAATACATTAAGAGCCGGGTTCTAGGAAAGCAATTGTCCACGCCAACCTAGTATTTTTATATGTTATGCAGAATATGATGCCTCCTCTCCAGAAGTGGATCATGTCTTGCTTAGCTACAGCTCCACAAGAACTATCATCTTGTCAAGGTGCCTCCCTCATGGGTCATCCGTATGTCTAGTTACATAGAAATAGCAGGTGTATGCCATTCAACAGGAGCTGGTGGGGGAATCCAGAACGAGGGAACACAGTTTGAGGATAAAGGGTAAACCTTTCAGGACTGAGGCGAGGAAAAGTTTCTTCACCCAGAGAGTAGTGAGTCTGTGGAATTACACCACCACAGCAAGTATCTAAGGACAAAATGTTGTGTGATTTCAAGAAGAAATTAGATATAACACTTGGGGGCTAAAGGGGTCAAGAGATATGGGGGAAAGGCAGGATCAGGGTATTGAATTTGATGATCGGCCATGATCATAATGCCATGATGTGGAGATGCCAGCGTTGGACTGGGGTAGGCACAGTAAGAAGTCTCACAACACTCGATTAAAGTCCAACAGGTTTATCTGGAATCACAAGCTTTTGGAGCACTGCTCCTTCATTACCTGTAAGCATCAACTCTATAGCATAAGATGGGAGGAGGCTTGTGTGGAATATGAACACTGGCATAGATCTTTAAGAAACGTCGAAACCTGTTGGACTTTAATCTGGTGTTGTGAGACTTCTTACTATGATCATAATGGTGGAACAGGCTTGAAGGGCTGAATTGCCTATTCCTGCTTCTGTTTTGCATGTTTTGATGTTTCTAAAAGGTCTATGCCAGTGTTTATACTCCACACAAGCCTCTTTCCACCTGATGCGATAGATTTAGTGCTCACAAGGACTCTTGTGGCCCTGCCCACAAGGTCATAGCACCCCTCCAAAAAGCAGTTTACCCTGCTGAGTGGTTGAGCTCGGTGGGGTAAAAGAGCATTTAACTTGCACCAGGAAATTGCGAAGGAAAAGGAGAAAGTGGAAGCGTAGGTGAAGACGCTGGCAGCTTGGATTCATTCTGCACTTTTAATTTAAACCCGGTGCTTGTATGAAAGACAAAATAATTTGCTTACACCTGCAGTGACCATGAATTATGGGCCTTTCACACGTCTAATAAATCCGGTAATTCACAACTCCTCAATCAAGCACCAACTCATTTAAATGGTAATTCCGAAGGCCTCCAAGTCGATAAATAAAGAACGGTGTTTACTGCTGTTCTCAGACAGTTGTAAGCACAATGGTATTGTTACCTCACGACAACCTACCAGACTCCCCAACTGAGAAACAAGTGGAGGAATTTGTCACTGTGGAGTCTCTCTGTGCTCGACTGTTCAATGACCTTTCTTGAATTCATCTCTAACTTTGTGCCAGATGATAGACTGAGGATTTCTTGCTTGGACTCTCAACTGCTAATTTAATAACGACATCACCATTAAATAGCAGCTCATGTTGAGGCGGGGTAAAATAGCGTGCGGTGGCACAGTGGTTAGCACTGCTGCTTCACAGAGCCAGCGACACGGGTTCGATTCCCAGCTTGGGTCACTATCTACGTGGAGTTTACACATTCTCTGTGCATAAGAACATAAGAACATAAGAAATAGGAGCAGGAGTAGGCCATCCAGCCCTTCGAGCCTGCCCCGCCATTCAATAAGATCATGGCTGATCTGTCGCTGCTCAGTTCCACTTTCCCGCCCTCTCCCCATAACCCTTAATCCCCTCTCTTGTCAAAAACCCATCAACCCGCGTCTTAAAAATATTTAGCGAGGCAGCCTCCACCACTTTAACGGGCAGAGAATTCCAGAGATTCACCACCCTTTGAGTGAAGAAGTTCCTCCTCAACTCCGTTCTAAACCGCCCCCCTTTTATCTTGAGGCTGTGCCCCCTAGTCCTATTGTCTTTTTTGAGCGGGAAGAGTCTTTCCACCTCTATCCTATCCATCCCATTCATCATCTCATACGTCTCAATGAGATCTCCCCTCATTCTTCTAAACTCTAACGAGTACAAGCCCAGTTTATCCAGCCTCTCCTCATAGCTCAACCCCCTCAACTCCGGTATCAGCCTAGTAAACCTCCTCTGCACTCCCTCCAAGGCCAAAATATCTTTGCGCAGGTGCGGCGCCCAAAACTGCACACAGTACTCCAGCTGCGGCCTCACCAATGCCCTATACAGCTGCAGCAAGACCTCCCTACTTTTATATTCAATCCCCTTCGCTATGAAGGCCAGCATCCCATTCGCCTTCCTGACCACCTGCTGCACCTGCAAGCTGGGTTTTTGCGACTCATGCAATCCGAATAGCACCCGTTGACCCCCACTCTCTGCCTCCTATTTGACAACCAATCCTCTATCCACGCTAACACCCTACCCCCAACTCCATGTCCCTCGACCTTCTGCAATAACCTCTTGTGAGGCACTTTGTCAAACGCCTTCTGAAAATCTAGAAAGACCACATCCACCGGCTCTCCTCTGCATGGGTTTCCTCTGGGTGCTGTGGTTTCCTCCCCCAGTCTGAAAGATGTGCTGGTTAGGTGCATTGGCCGTGCTAAGTTCTTCCTCAGTGTCCCTAACAGATGCCAGAGTGTGGCAACTGAGGGATTTTCACAGTAACTTCATTACAATGTTAACATAAGCCTACTGGTGACACTAATAAATCAACTTTAACATCTTTATATTGATTGGAGACACTGAGGAGGTGGAGATGACACCAACTGGGGGCACGATGGCACAGTGGTTAGCACTACTGCCTCACAGTGCCAGGGACTTGGGTTCAATTCTGGCCTCGGGTCACTCTCCCTGTAGAGTTGCATATTCTCCCTCTGTCTACATGGGCTTCCTCTGGGTGCTCCCACACTCTAAAGATGTGCGGGTTAGGTTGATTGACCATGCTAAATTGACCACAGTGTCAGGGGGTTAGCAGGGTAAATATGCGGGGTTACGGGAATAGGGCTGGGTGGCGTTGTGGTCAGTGTGGACTCAATGGGCCAAATGGCCTCCTTCTGCATTGTAGGATTCTATATAAGAGCTCAATATTATGGACGTAATGTTAGCCAGGAGCACAACATTTTTATTAAGTTACATAATTAAACAGTGGCACAATATTAGAGATGGATATGATATTAAATTGGGTATGCTACCATAGTAATAAAAGCAAAGTACAGCGGATTCTGGAAATCTGAAATAAAGATAGAAAATGCTGGAAAATTTCAGCAGGTCTGGCACTGTCTAGGGAGAGAGAAACAGCATTAATGTTTTGAGTCCATATCAAAAAGTTAACTATGTTTCTCTCTCCACAGATGCTGCCAGATCTGCTGAGATTTTCTAGCCTTTTCTATTGTTATTTTATACGATATTGTGCGTACATATTCATATTGGATTGCAATGTTACATAGAATCATAGAATCATACAGTGCAAAAGTGGCCCTTCGGTCCATCGAGTCTGCTCTGACACATTAGCAACACCTGAACTCCCACCTAATCCCATCTGTCAGAGCTTGGCCCATAGCCCTGAATGTTATGATGTGCTAAGTGCTTATCCAGATTTTTTTTTAAAGGACGTGAGACCACCCACCTCTACCACCCTCCCTGGCAGCGCATTCCAGATTGTCACCATCCTTTAGTTAAAAAAAAGTCCTCACATTCTCCCTAAGCCCCCTGCCCCTCACCTTAAGCCTATATCCCCTTGTAGCTGACCCTTCAACTAAGGGGAACAGTTACTTCTTATCCATTCTGTCCGTGTCTCTCATAATCTTATACACCTTGATCAGGTCACCCCCCTCTGTCTTCTCTGCTCCAACGAAAACAACCCAAGCTAACCCAACCTAACTTAAGAATTCCATGCCAGGCAGCATCCTGGTGAATCTCCTGTGGACCCCCTCCTGCGCAATCACATCCTTCCTGTAATGTGGCAACCAGAACTGCACACAGTATCCGACTGTGGCCTCACCAACATTCTATATGACTCCAGAAGAGCTTCCATAGGAACAAAATGTTAAGTAGATACATAATATTAAAGTGGCTCAAATTATATGATACTAAATTAATAATAAAATACAACTCAGAGCTGGAACTGGAAGGAATTGTGGACAAATACTATTTTGTGTTTTTCTGTTGAGTCAGTTCTGTAGTTTAATAAGCAGTTAGAATTTTTGATGCTCGAAGCACTGATAAATGTGAACTGTAAAAGTCTTTGGGAACATAATAATTTCACTAGCTGTTAATTATAGAGGGAAAAACAAACAGTCTCACACTGTTATTACAAGAGTTCCAACCTATCATTCACTTCCTTCATCGATAACAAAAGAATAGATCCATTCAAAGGTGAAAATATCCTTTCTCACAGGCTGCCGTACAATGGTTGTCGTGATCCCTAATTAGTTTAATATCCAATTGATTGATTGCAGTGGTGTGTCCCCGAGAATGGATGAAAGCACAGTGGTAATTTTTGTAATCCAGAGTCCCGGACTGATATTCTGGTGAACAGAGTTTGATACACTGGGGCAGCACGGTGGAACGGTGGTTAGCACTGCTGCTTCACTGCACCGGGAACCCAAGTTCAATTCCAGCCTCGGGCAACTGCGTAGAGACTGCACGTTCTCCCCGTGTCTGTGTGGGTTTCCTCCGGGTACTCCGGTTTCTTCCCACAGTCCAAAGATATGCTGGTTGGGTTGAACACCATGCGTAATTGCCCCTTAGTGTCGCAAGATGTGTAGGTTAAGGGGGTTAGTGGGGTAAATACATGGGGTTATGGGAATAGGGTGATAGTGGACCTGAATGCAATGCTGAGATGGTGCAGACTCAATGGGCCAAATGGCCTCCTTCTGCACTGCTGGTATTCAATGATTCTATCATCTATGACAGATTTCAATTCAACTAATTAATAAATCTGGAATTAAATACTGGTCTCATTAATTATTGGATATGCACATGGAGCACACCAGAATTATAGGGAGTGGTATAGCTTGATCTTGGGATTGGACATAGCTCGGCGCAACATTGAAGGCCGAAGGGCCTGTACTGTGCTGTTATGTTCTATGTAATAATGATCGTGATATTACTTGATTGTTGTAAAAATCCATCTGGTTCATGAATGTTCCTAAAGGAAGGAAAATCTTATCTAGTCTCTCCTATGTGTGACTCTAGGTCCAAAGCAATGTGGGTTGATTTCTTCTGAAGTGATCTCACCCTCAGTCATATCAAATCACTACCACATAAAAGCGCAGGGGCTCGATTTTATGGGACAGCAGGTGACTGGCCATCTATCCTCGCAAAAAAGCCTGCCAGCAGTTAATGCATCAAGAAGAATTCTGCCCGGCAACTAAAACGTGCTGGGGATGGACTTACCAAGCTCGCAATGGCATCTACCCACCCCCATCCCCGACTCGTTGTTTGGGGGGGGGGGGGGGGGGGGGGGGGGTCACATCCTCAAGAGCTGCCTATAGCCCCGGAAGGTGAGATGAGAAAGGGAGTCTGGGTGTCCTCAGGCTGGCACGGACAAGATGGACCAAATGGACTCCTTCTGTGCTGTAACTTTTCTACGGTTCTAGTGAGCACTGCCAAGACTGCAAGAAGGAGCAGGAAGAAAAGTGATGGCTGCTGGAGATGGGTAGATTCTGGCTTATTACAGCCAGGAGGGATCGGAGAGCTCAGAGAGGGGGTGGAGGTCTGGGCGTAGGTAAGCAGGCAGCAGGACAGAAAGATGGAATAACCTCTTTGGAGTAGGGTTGGGAGTTGCACCCAGGGCAACAGCAAAGGCTGGGCCCTTCCTTTCCTCCCACCTTTCTTTCAATGCAACCTCAAAAAGCAAACAACCCAGTCCCATCTGTCTGCCCAGCCATAAGACCATATGATATAGGAACAGAATTCGGCCATTCGGCCCATTGAGTCTGCTGCAGTATTCAATCGTGGCTGATACATTTCTCAACCCCATTCTCCCACCTTTACTCCATATCCTTTGATCCCCTGACCAATCAAGAACCTATCTATCTCTGTCTTAAGCGCATTCAATGACCTAGCCTCCACAGCCTTCTGTGGCAATGAATTCTACAGATTCACCACCCTCTGAAGAAATTCCTCCATGTTACAAAATGGGCAGTCTAATATCACTGTCAATTGGTTTGGTAACACACTCAATTAAACTTCATTTGCTTATTTAATTGTGACAACATCAGCACCCGCCCACTCACCGTATTATGGGTGGGAGAGTGGTGAAGACAGCACCCCTCATATTTTTATGTGTCCCTTCCCCACATGTCTGGTGGGACGTGGAATCCTACACCGTATGGACTGCAGTGATTCAAGAGCGTTGTACACCACCAGTTTCTCAAAGACAACTGGGGACAGTTGGCCTAGCCAGGGACAACCACATTCCATAAATAAATAATAAAAAAGGAATGAGTTTAATGGCACAGATCCAGTCTCACAGTGCTGCATAATGTGCGCACAGGAATGATTATCAACTGCTTATGTTAATCCTGAATAAGTGTGGCTTCCAATATTATAATATTATCGGGAAGGTGGTATTATCGCTGGACTATTAATCCAGAAAGTCAGCTAATGTTCTGGGGTCCTGGGTTCAAATCCCACCAGGACAGCTGGTAGAATTTGAATTTGGGTGGCACAGTGGGACAGTGGTTAGCATTGCTGCCTCACAGTGCTAGGACCCAGGTTCGATTCCCGGCTTGGGTCACTGTCTGTGTGGAGTTTGCACATTCTCCCCGTGTCTGCGTGGGTTTGCTCCGGGTGCTTCAGTTTCTTCCCACGGTGCAAAGGTGTGTGGATTAGCACGATTGGCCATTCTACATTAACTCTTTGTGTAAGGGGGATTAGCAAGGTGAATATGTGGGGTTAAGAGGATAGGGCTTGAGTGGAATTGTGGTCAGTGCAGACTCGATGGGCTAAATGGCCTCCTTCTGCAGTGTAAGGATTCTATTCTGTTCAATGAATGGCCTCCTTTTGCAATGCAACCTATTGAGTGTGCCTCGACTCTGTCAGAATATTTTAACTCCCCCACCCTATTCCATGGCTAATCTCCCTAACCTACACATCTTTGGACACTAAGGAGCAATTTGGTCAATTGACCTAAACTGTATACCTTATTATTGTACACTTTGTATAAATTATTATTGTATTATTATACAATTATTATTGTATCATTATTCATAGAATCATCATATTGTATTAATATAGAATATCCATGGTATATTTTTGTGGCATTTTCCTCACAAACATCAAATTATTCTAAAAGTCCTTTTTCTTGACAATGTCTTCCATTCACTTTGGCTTTTCTTATTATTATCCACATTAAATGCTGTGAGATGCTGTTAATTATGTGTAGGTTAATAGAGAAATGTACATTGCATGAGGGAAATGCAACTGTTTACATGCCTTAGGACATTTCTGGTTTATCAGTCTTAGCACAAATTCCCCAAACACCACAAATGCTGCCATTGTTTCAGCTTATTAGAACTTTCAGCTCAGAGTTAGAATGTCAGGGTTCGAGTCCCACAGCAGAACATAAATAAGCTTGTTTTGAGGTTGGCACTGCTACTGAGAATGCTGCACTGTCAGTGACACCTTAAGGAAAAGCCCCAGGCAATGGATCATGCCAGCAAGGAGAGGAAAATCCCAAAGTTCCTGCCATCACAGGCAACCTCCTGCATGTGAAATTCTTTGCAGCTACTTTTTTTTTATTCATTCGTGGGTCATGGGTGTCGCCAGCTGGCCAGCATTTATTGCCCATCCTGTGTTGCTTGAGGGCAATTGAGAATCAACCACAATGCTGTGGCTTTCATGTAGCCATTATGTGGAGATGCCAACGTTGCATGTAGGCCAGACCAAGTAAAGACAACAGATTTCCTTCTGTAAAGGACACTAGTGAACGAGATGGGTTTTTCCAACAATTGGCAATGGTTTCACGGTCATCAGTAGATTCTTAATTCCAGATATTCTTTTTTTATTGAGTTCAAATTCCACCATCTACCGTGGCAGGATTCAAACCCAGGTTCCGAGTACATTAGCTGGATTTCTGGATTATTGTTCCAGCGATAATACCACTAGGCCATCACCTCCCCATCCACGTGTCCTTGAGGGGAAGGTGGCAATCCAGATTTCGAATCCCACTACTGCAGATGGTGAAATTTGAACTGGAATTAATAGTCTAATGATGACATTGAAACCATTAAGTCTCCTAAAAAAAAACCCATCTGGTCCCCTAATGTTCCTTTAGGGAAGGAAATCTGCTGTCTTTACCTGGCTGAGCCTATATGTGACTTCAGATGCACAGCAATGTGATTGACCCTTAATGCATTCTGAAATGGCCTAGCAAACCGCTCAGGAAATTAGGGATGGGCAATAAATGTGGGGCCAATTAGCGATATCCAGCTGCCATTAATGAATTTTTAAAAAGAACAATGGTTCAAGTGCAGTGGAAAAGAAATTGCCCCTTTGTGTCAGGGGGACCAGCTAGGGTAAATACATAGGCTATGAAGATAGGGCCTGGGTGGGATTGTGATTGGTGCAGACTCAATGGACTGAATGGCCTCCATCTGCACTGTAGAATTCTATGATTCTTTGAACTTGCATCCTTCAAAAAGAAAGACTCCAGTTTCTAGTGCAGCTCCCAGGAATGGGCTGAATTATATGATTATGAGAGCTACCCATGTCTTGAAGGATGTTTCAGAGAATCCGACCATGACACACAGGGGTGGCACACAGCCTCACTGACAGCCCAACTCCCCTACCGCGCCCAAGACAAACAGCGTTTAATGTGTTTTCCTCTTTTTTCCAAAGCGACGAACATACTGACAATTTAAAGGTGTTTGATTAATTCAGGGACCAATGATCTGGCACATGTCTGGAGACTCGATCAAATTCATGCCAAGTTGGCGAGAGTTCCTTTGATTCCATGTGGACCGTAAGAACATAAGAAAAAGGAGCAGAATTAGGCCATGCAGCCCATCGAGTCTGCTCCACCATTCAATCATGGCTGACATTTTTCTCATCCCCATTCTCCTGCCTTTTCCCCATAACCATTGATCCCTTTATTAATCAAAAACCTATCTGTCTCGGTCTTAAAGAGACACTACGACCTGGCCTCCACAGCCTTCTGCAGCAAAGAGTTCCACAGATTCACCACTCTCTGGCTGAAGAAATTCCTCCTCACCTCTGTTTTAAAGGACCATCCCTTTAGCCTGAGATTGTGCCCACTGGTTCCATTTTTCCTATTCGTGGAAACATCCTCTCCAAATTCACTCTATCCAGGCCTCGCAGCAATCTGTAAGTTTCAACAAAATCCCCCCTCATCCTTCTAAACTCCAGTTACAGACCCAGAGTACTCAGCCATTCCTCATATGACAAGTTCTTTATTCCAGGGATCATTCTTGTGAATCTCCTCTGGATCCTTTCCAAGACCAGCACATCCTTTCTGAGAAATGGGGCCTAAAACTGCTACCAAATGGGGTCTGACCAGAGCCTTATACAGATAGAAGTACAACCTCACATTTTTTGGGTAGCTTCAAGATGTGCGGTCGGTAGCTCTGAGTCACCTCTCTGCCCCACCACTGGAGTGTCTTCCACAACTTACATGCAGCAGAATACTAGGAGAGCCAGAGCCTATTCCCCAGACTCCATGGGGCCAAAACTGACCTTTGCCAGTCACTCAAAGGTGGGTTCTAAGCCCATTTTGCACCATGCCATAGTTCCTTTACTATTGAAGTAGTATTAAATGGGACGCCAATCAGCTAGGAAGGGATAAAATCCTACAGTGCAGAAGGAGGCCATTTGGCCATTGAGTCTGCACTGACCTCAACCCCACCCAGGCCCTATTCCCACAACCCCGTGCAGTTACCCTAGCTCATCCCCCTGGCACTAAGGGGCAATTTAGTATGACCAATCCACCTAACGTGCAGATCTTTGGAGTGTGGGAGGAAACTGGAGCACCCAGAGGTAATCCACGCAGATAAAAAGAGAATGTACAAACTTCATACAGACAGTCACCCAAGCTGGGAATCAAACATGGGTCCTTGGTGCTGTGAGGCAGCAGTGCTAACCACTGTGCCAACACACTGCTATGGGACTTAGATGTTGTTCCCTGTGAATCTAACTCCTTTATTGTTAAAATAGCACTGACAGTTTGAAACAAACATGGTGGAGTTCCCTTGTCTTTATTGACATGGGAGTGGATTTTGTGGACTGATCCTTGGACATCCATGCTTCAGAAGCACCAGTCAATATTATGGGCTTGGAGATCAGTACAACATTCCTGATGTCTTGGCACCGAATCCCATTGTATGGAAGCTCTACATTCATTCATGAAAGATTTCACTTCTTTATAATGAAGAGGATCATCTCGGTGTTCCTCCCATCCAAGGTCAATGCATGATATGGATTCCATGTGACCCCAGATGCACAGAAATGTGGTTGTCTCTGAATTGCCCTCTTTAAAGGTCCAGCAAGACACTCAGCTGTATTCAGGAAGGCAGCTCAGTGCCAACTTGTCGAGTGTAATTGGGGATAGGTGGCAAATGCTGGTGATGCCCACATCCCATGAATGATTATTTTTAAAAATGCAACATTGGTCTAACCTATGATGCATTTGGAGTCAGGTTACCCATTGACATGAACTGCCTGAGTTCACAGGAAGCAAACTGAACCCCATTAGAGACGTTCCTTTCCCTAGCACAGACACTACGGGGGAACTCTACCATCTCGCCTGCCACACAATCGGAGCGGGCGAGGCTCTGACAATGGAATCTCTGCGGATCTCAGTCGGGAACTTCTAGTCTTGTTCTAGTGAGGGTGTAAAATCCCACCCTGTGATCTCCTGCATATAATAGATTTAGTGCAAAAAACAGAGGTCATTCAACACACTTCCCATAAATTAATCATAATTATTAGCCAAATACTCTTCGCGGGATTTGCCAGCCACGCGTGCCCCAAGACCGGAACATCCCGCCCGAGGTCAATGGACCTTCGCATGGTCAGTGTCCCATCAGCCACTATTCCCATGGTGGGCGGGATGTGAAAATTTCACCATGTAAATCTAATATCGTATTCTATGGGTCACAACATTCAACTCAACGTGAAACATTAATAAATTAAAGATAAGTAAAGACAAATATCATTGTAATTATTGATGAATATAGACTTGGTGTGTTCGTTTTTTGCAGAAATTTAAATGGAAAAGCCTCATGCAGTCTTCTCAGTTTTGAAGAACATCAAAATAAACGTCCTGACTTATAGGCCGGAATGCTACCACCTTGCCTGCCATGGAACTGGCGCGAGTGAGGGTCTGACAATAAAAATCTCCATTGACCTCAGGCAGGAATTTCCAGTCCTGTCTGAGCGAGGTTGTAAAATTCCACCCATAGTCACAAAGAACAAAGAAAATTACAGCAACAGGCCCTTTGGCCCCCAAAGCCTGCACTGACCATGCTGCCTGACTCAACTAATGGTCCCCTACCCTTCCGGGGACCATATCCCTCTATTCCCATCCTATTCATGTATTTGTCAAGACGCCCCTTAAAACTCACTATTGTGTCCACTTCCACGACCTCTCCGGGCGACATGTTCCAGGCACCCACCCCACCCTCCATGTAAAAAATCTATCTCGTACGTCTCCTTTAAACCTTGTCTCACTAAACTAATCTCCAAATAGAAGGTGTTCATTTTTAAAATCTCCTTCCATGCTGTTTAGGAAAAAAAGAGATGAGCGAGGTTTCACCCTACCCGGAAAAATACATTACACGCGTTGAATAGTCTGGGTGTTTTCAGAGTGCAGTCTTAAAACGATGAACAATAAATATGAGGAATCCTCTCCATTTCCGTAGATCATTCGCTGTCACCACAGACAGCAAAATGAACTGTTGTAATTACCTGTAGCGATGTCAGCCTGGCTCCTTGATGATTTATGAACAGTTACTTTCAGTTTGCCATCGCTGAGGAGAATCTGCAGAGCTCCAGACGCTTTGTGAAGTTCAGTGTACAGCAGCAGGCCATCCCCATTCCAAGTACGGAATTGGAAGCTGACGGATAATTCATTCATTTGGTTTGCTCCCGGCAGCAGCAAGTAACTGCTAGAAGTCTTGAACGTGACCGGAACGATGCGTGGTTCGGTGCAGGAAAACGTCACGTTCCCCTGGGAACACAGAGAGAGAGAGGGAGAGAGAGAGAGAGAAGAAGCACATGACAACCTGAACAGGTTCATCAAAGATTTCAAGGTGTTGGTCGGAATTCTCTGACTCCATCTGCAGCTGGGATTCTCCAGTCCCGCTGCAGTCAATGGAGCTTTATCCATTCTCGCCGGCAGCAGAGGTGACATTGGAGAATTCCGACCATTGTTTTAAAAATATTAGTACAATTAGTACACCCAAGCCAATAAGCACACCACAGCATTCAACTGGTAAAGACAAGTTAGAAGCAGGGGGATTGTTTCCACTGGCAGGTGAAACCAGAACTAGGGGGCATTGCCTCAAAATAAGTGGGAGAAGATTTAGGACTGAGTTGAGGAGGAACTTCTTCCTCCCTAGGTATGTGAATCTGTGGAATTCCCTGCCCAGTGAAGCAGTTGAGGTTACCTCATTGAATATTCTTTAGGCAGAGATAGATGGATTTTTGAACAGCAAAGGAATTAAGGGTTATGGTGAGTGGGTGGGTAAGTGGAGCTGAGTCCATGAAAAGATCAGCCATGATCTTATTGAAAGGTGGAGCAGGCTCGAGGGGCCAGATGGCCTACTCCTGCTCTGAGTTCTTATGTAAATGCGAAATTCGTAATTTCTCAATGCCTTGTTGAATCACTCATACCTGTCCACTTGGTTAGAGTTAAAATTGGGCCCATAGGCCCGATTTTACCATTTTCATTCAAAGAGCTGAATCTGGGCGCAATTCAGATCCAACTGGGAAATCTGCTTTCTGGCACCCCCATATGCACTCAGACTGGAAAAGCAATTGCGGGTCTGAATAGCACTGTGGG
This sequence comes from Carcharhinus amblyrhynchos, assembly GCF_965287045.1. Lineage (NCBI taxonomy): Eukaryota > Metazoa > Chordata > Chondrichthyes > Carcharhiniformes > Carcharhinidae > Carcharhinus > Carcharhinus amblyrhynchos. The sequence goes on from NC_137334.1 coordinate 86,397,757, forward strand.
TAGGGCTTATCACGCCCAAAATGATTGGATCGCTGAACTGCGCATGCACAGTTAGAAAAAGGTTTGAAAAACGCACCGCTGTCATATCGTTCCCGGGTTACCAAAAGCGGATGAAGTGGCCCGGGAATGTCACCCCCACCCCCACAACATAACTGTCTCCCTTATCCACCCCCCCTTCCCATCCACGCCTCGCTACCCAGACCAATGGCGACCCTCTGACCCCTTTCCTCCCCCCACCGATCGTCCGTGGAGTGGCAGTGGACCTTCCAATCCCACCCCCCACCAGATTCATCTGGCCCTTCCCCCCGCCACACCAGAGATCCATCTGGCCCCCTCCCCCACCCGAGAGATCCAGTTGCCCACCACCCCCCCCAACCCCCACCAGAGATCCATCTGGCTCCCCCCCCCCGACAGATCCATCTGGCCCTCCCCCCCACCTCCCCAGAGATCTATCTGGCCCTCCCCCGCCTACCTGAGAATGATCGGGCCTCCACCACCCCTCGCCCCCCACCAAGAAAGCTCGGGCTTCTCCACCACCGGACAATGATCGGGCCTCTCTCCTTATGTCAGGTGGCTGGGGATGCTTGGTAGACCAGTTCAAAAAAGTGGTCGATAGGTTTTCGGGTAAGAATGGACAGGTGGGGAAAGTGAAGAGGAGGTGGAATATCAGACACAAACTTACTGGATGGCAGAGCAGGCATGAGGAGAGGAATGGCTCACTACAGCTCGGGCTTCTTATAGAAACATAGAAACAGAAGATTGGAGCAGGAAGAGTCTATTCTACCTTTGAGCCTGCTCCTCCATTCATTACAATCACGGCTGATCGTCCAACTCAATAGCCTAATCCTGCTTTTCCCTCATAACTTTTGATCCCATTCACCCCAAGTGCTATATCCAGCCACCTCTTGATTACATTCAATGTTTTGGCATCAATTACTTCCTGTGGTGATGAATTCCACAGGCTCACCACTCTTTGGGTGAAGAAATGTCTCCTCACCTCCGTCCTAAATGGTCCACCCTGAGTCCTCAGACTGTGACCCCTAGTTCTGGGCTCCCCCACCATTGGGAACATCCTCCCTGCATCCACCCTGTTGGAATTTTATAAGTTCCTACAAGATCTCCCCTCATTCATCTGAACTCCAGCGAAAGCAATCCTAACCGAGTCAATCTTTCCTCGCACATCAGTTCCGTCATCCCCTGAATAAGCCTGATAAACCTGCTTCTAACATGCATAACTAGAAGGAAATTAATTGACCCAAGTCTCAAATGTGGCTGGGCAGAATCAAAGGAAAATGTCCTCATTATTAAATGATAGTCAACAGATGAAAGCTGAAACTGAGGGATGACTTGAAGATAGAGCCCTGCAGGGAATCTACAAACAAATGACAACTGGAAGTAGAAGACAAAGATCTAGCAACGGAGATGTGAATGTTAAAAGCAGCATCAGCAACTCACTCCAATTCCACACCAGGAGAGCAGTAGACATCAAACAAAGATAATTTGGTAGGTTGGTGCATATATGTCCAAGAATCTCTACAATCAAGTCAGCCAAATAACTACTAATGATGGCTGGGCCAGTTTCTTTCCAAAGGCCATTATATTCCTGGATAGGTTTCCTCTACGTGCTAAATTCCTCAGGAGAAGAATTCGGAATAGCAGTAAATCACTCATCAATGGAATTAAAATCTGGAAGCATTCAATTTCTACTTCATCACTAGATGAACGGAAACAAGAAACGCGTACCATTATTTGTGCTTGTGCGTCAGGGAAGGATATTATTTACGTTCTAGATAATTAAGGAATGGCGAAGAAGAATCGAAACTCTACACTGGCAATCAGCAAAATGACCACGGCATCAATCTGAAATACCCAGTTCCTTCTGGGACAACGATTTACCTACAAGTCGTAAAGTTTCTTGCAATTCAAAATTAAGGATGGCACAGTGGTTAGCACTGCTGCCCTACAGCGCCAGGGACCCAGGTTCGATTCTGGCCTCGGGTGACCCGTCTGTGTGGAGTTTTCACATTCTCCCCGTGTCTGCGTGGGTTTCCTCCAGCTGCTCCGGTTTCCTCCCATAGACCAAAGATGTATAGATTACATAGATTGGCCGTGCTAAATTGCCCCTTTAATTTCCCAAAATAGAGGGATTAGTTGGGGTAACTATATGGGGTTACAGAGTAAGCCTGGGTAAAAGTCGATGCAGACTCAATGGGCCGAATGGCCTCCTCCTGCACTGTAGAGATTCTATGATTCTCTCAACATCAGCATTTCTGCCATTTAACTACCTCCTGTCCTCCATCCAACTACACATTAAAAATCGCATGCTTTCCCTCCTTTTCTCTCTGCCACTCTCCACACGTCTCCAGGAAATTATTTTAAAAACAATTAACTAGTAGAAGATTGCTTTTGAAAACTTGGCAATTGATAAATGGATTTCAAGTTTTGAAGTTGAGCTCAGGACAGTTATTCAATACTGCAAAAAAAGTGAAATGAAACAACCTCTGACAGCCACTTAGTGATTTGAGAATAATTGCCTGTTCCAAAAGGTAACTGATGGTCGCTGGGCCATAGAAAGCTTGGAAGTTGCTGAAAAGAGAGAGACATGCTACCAAAGCATTTCATAGAATAGCATAGAATCACAGAATCACAGAATCCCTACAGTGCAGAAGGATGACATTCGGCCCATTGAGTCTGCCCTGACAACAATCCCACACAGATCCCATCCCTATAACCCCATGTATTCACCCTGCTACTTCCCTGATCCTAAGGAGCAATTTAGCATGGCCAGTCCAGCTAATCTGCACATCTTTGGACTGTGGGATGAAACCGGAGCATCCAGAGGAAACCCACGCAGACACAGGGAGACGCTGCAAACTCCACACAGACAATGACCTGAGGCCGGAATCGAACTGGGGTTCCTGGCACTATGAGGCAGGAAGTGCTAACGCTGTGCCGCCCCATCTTTCACTCAGCTGGACAAACACAAGAATACCAAATTTCAAACAATCACAGCAGTTCATACTATAGGAGAAAAGGGTGCTGATGGGTTGAAATTTTTCTCCAGTAATTTAAATGACGTAATCATTTGAAATTTGCATTTCTTTCATTGTCCTGATGAGAGGAAGGTGAAGAACTCCAGCAACATATCTTTCTTTTCAACAGTATTTTAACAGGTAACTAATAATGAAAATGTACATTATGAAACAACAACTTGCATTGATATAGAGCCATTAATGCTGTGAAATGTCCCAACATGCTTCTCAGGGGTATTTTGAGGCGGCGGTGGCAAATGGTCATCTGGACTCGAAGCATCTTTTCTCTCCTTACAGATACTGCCAAACCTGCTGAGATTTTCCAGCATTTTCTCTATTGGTTTCAGATTCCAGCATCAGCAGAAATTTGCTTTTCTTTAAGGCAGCGATGTTTCTTTTATCCATTCGTGGGATGCGGGCATCACTGGTTGGACCAGCATTTATTGCTCGTCCCTAATTGCCCTTGAGAAGGTGGTGGGTGAGCTTCCTTCTTGAACCGCTGTAGTCCATGTGGTGGAGGTACATCCACAGTGCAGTTGGGGGGGGGGCGGTTTCCAAGATTTTGACCCAGTGACAATAAAGGAACGGCAATAAATTTCTAAGTCAGGATGGTGAGTGACTTGGAGGGGGAACTTTGAGGTGATGTTGTTCCCATGCGTCTGCTGCCTTTCTTATCCAGGCAAGGGAAGAGTATTTCACCACACTCCTGATGTGTGCCTTGTAAATTGTCAACAGACTTTGGGGAGTGAGTAATTCGCCACAGGATTCCTCGCCTCTGATCTGTTCTTGTAGCCACAGTGGGTGGAATTTTCCCACGGTTTGGTGCTAAAATTGGTGCAGATGGGCTGGTGCCATTCAGATTGCAATTTTTAGACACTTTCAAAAATAAAATTCCCCCATGAAAAATGGCCTGTGGTGGGAACCATCTGATTTGCTCAGTCCAGGGGTCACATAAGAACATAATAACATAAGAAATAGGAGCAGGAGTAGGCCATCTAGCCCTTCGAGCCTGCCCCGCCATTCAATAAGATCATGGCTGATCTGTCGTGGCTCAGTTCCACATTCCCGCCCTCTCCCCATAACTCTTAATCCCTTAATCCCCTCTCTGAGCAGTTCAATCAAGAGGATGCCGCATTTAAACAGCACTTGCTCACTGTCAGGACAGGAGGATGGCAGTGAAGAAGCCTCCTCCCCGAGGGGGCCCCTCACTCGCCTGCTTGATGCATGGAGGGAAAGAGGGGGAACAATCTTCCCTCAGGCTGGCAGGAGTCCCTTCAGCCAGATTACCAACTCCGCCAGGGAGATGGTGGCAGCACTGATCAGTGCCAGGTCCCTCCACAAGAGGACAGGAGTACAATGCAGCAGGAAGATGAATAACCTACTCCGTTCTGCCAGGTTAAGTGCACCCTCTATCATCTCTACACTCGACCTTACCGAGACTCCACTGAATGTCATCTCGAGCCCGTACGTCCCACCTCACAGGCTCCAGCACCCAACTTTCCACAAGCTTCCCACTGGTCCAACCAGTGATGCCCACATCCTGCTGGAATTCCACTCCTCACAATGCCTCCTGCCCACAAATGCCAGATATCATTGACATCTAGCCCGCCAGCCGGCCAGCCAATATCATGCCCATTTGTGTAGTAAATCGTTCTGCGTGACATCACACGTGGTGGGGTGGGAAGATTGGATGAAGTCTGAAGATGCAACCTTGGGCCCGCTAAGCAGATGCTAATATATTCAAATTCATGTTAATCAGGTTAGAGTGGATGTGGAGAGATGCTAATATATTCAAATTCATGTTAATGAGGTTAGAGTGGATGTGGAGAGGATGTTTCCACTAGTAGGAAAAACTAGAACCAGAAGGCAAAATCTTAGGGGTTATGGGGAAAAGGCAGGAGAATGGGGATGAGAAAAATATCAGCCATGATTGAATGGAGGAGAAGATTCGATGGGCCGAGTGGCCTAATTCTGCTCCTATGTCTTATAGTTCTTGTTGTCTTATAAACCCCTCAGATGTTGAGCAGCACGTAAAGAGATAAGCGACCAAAGATTCGGTCGAAGAGGTAGTTTGTAAGGAGAGGTTTGAAGGAGGAGGGCGGGATAGAGGGGTAGACAGGCAAAGAGATTTAAACTGGAAATTCCAGCGCTTAGGCAGCTCAAGGCACAGCCACCAATTGTCGAATGATTCAAATCGGGGATGCACAAGAGGGCAGGAGCGCGAAGATCTCTGGATCATGGTAAAGCTTAAGGAAAGCCAATGTTATAAGAGGATTCAGATAGAAGGATGATGAATCAACGTGCATCAGGGAGTGAGAGATGAGCCGGATTCAGTTTGAGTTAAGCTGCTGGCAGTAAAGTACTGGGTGAGCTCCAGGAATAAATTCTGAAGTATACTTCCACTCGCTCAAGCTAGTTATGAGGAGAAAAAAAAACTATCGTTAGTTCAACATCAATGACTTGGAAATGGCCTTTTTGAATACAGATGGATACTTATTTAATGCGTTAATATAAAATCTTCCTGTTACTTTAACCGAGTGGCTGAACCATTGATTTTAACTCGCTTAACATCAATGACAAAATAGTGAACAGTTGAATTTCACATGTGTGTCTTCCGTGCACTTCACACTTAGAACTGAAGAAACTAATTTCAAGACACATGTTGCAGGAGAGTGTGGATGTGGGGAATATGAAATAGAATCAGCATGTGCTGGAAACGCTCAGCAAATCAGGCAGCTACTGTGCAGAGGATTGCAATCAAGTTTTTTTTATTAGTGTCACAAGTAGGCCTGCATTAACGCTGCAATGAAGTTACTGTGAAAATCCCATAGTCGCCACACTCTGGCACCTGTCTGGGTACATTGAGGGAGAATTTAACATGGACAATGCATCCAACTAGCATGTCTTTTGGACGGTGGGAGGAAACCTGAGTGCCTGGAGGAAAGCCATACAAACACAGAGAGAATCTACAGACTCCACTCAGGCAGTGACCCAAGCCGGGAATCGAACCTGGATCTCAGGCATTGTGAGGCAGCAGTGTTAACCACTGTGCCACCTCACCGCCCTCCATTTCCAGTCAATGATCTCCCGTTGTACCAGTTCTGATGCAGCTGACGGGAATGACTGTAGTTTGTCTCAGTCTGTCAACCCCGTCTCTTCTCCTAAATTGAGGGAAACACAGAATGGTTGGGGAGGCAGTGCAAGGAGGGAAGGTCATCAGAAACACCAGCAATACGTCACATACCGTGAAGGCAGTGGCTCTGAAAATTTTTAAGTTTATTTATTAGTCTTACAAGTAGGCTTACAGTAATACTGCAATGAAGTTACTGTGAAATTCTGCTAGTCGCCACACTCCACTGCCTGTTTGGGTACACTGAGAGAGAATTTTAGCAGCTAACCAGCACACCTTTCAGACTGTGGGAGAAACCGGAGCACCCGGAGGAAACCTACGCAGATGCGGGGAGAGCGTGCAGACTCCACACAGACAGTGACCCAGTGAGAATCGAACCCAGGTCCCTGGCAGTGTGGGACAGCAGCGCAAACCTCTGCAATTAACACAATTTACAAATAAGCCTTTTAGTGTTTTAGTTTTCATGATGGGCTGAGTCATCACCAGTTCGCTGATGCAGAGTGCGCTGGCTGACTGTGTGTACGCGTCAGTGCTGCAAAAGAAAATGGATCAATGTTAAGGAACACCCAGGTGTTTCTGAAAACAGCAATGGATGCGGGGAACTGTCATGTTTGACAAAGTGCTGGATGCCAAAGAACAACAGATGTCTAACCAGACTCAGCCGTGGAAAGTGTGTTGCTTGCCAAAGCAGTCAATGTTATGGATGGCCAAATGTCTTGTAGCATCACCAGAGATTGAGAATAATGTTCCAGCTGCTTATTGATAACATTCATTTGTTTTCTCGCTTGTACATAAATATGTGCAGATTATGGCAGGCAGAGCATATTTTCCAACTCCCCTTTTCCACGTTCAAACATTTTGTTTTGAGCCACTCCAGGGCCAGACCTAATGAGCCTCACTATATTTTTGGAGTGGTGATTGCTTTATTTTTGTTGGAAAAGGGGTGGCACGGTGGCCCAGTGGTTAGCACTGCTGCCTCACAGCGCCAGGGACTCAGGTTCAATTCCCAGCTTGGGTCACTGTCTGTGTGGAGTTTGCACATTCTCCCCATGTCTGCGTGGGTTTACTCCGGGTGTTCCAGTTTCCTCCCACCGTCCGAAAGATGTGAGGGTTATGTTGATTGGCCATGCTAAATTGATCCTTAGGATGTGTAGGTTAGAGGGATTAGTGGGGTGCATGATAGGGATGGGGTTTGGGTGGGATTGCTGTTGGTTCAGACTCGACGGGCTGAGTGGCCTCCTTCTGCACTGTAGGGTTTCTATGAATTGTAGTTACGTGCAGCCGAGGTCTACTGTTGTGAATTGATGGCAGCTGTTTCTGGGGTGGGAGTGAGGGACTTTATTACAAAGAGAGATTTGCAACAATAGGCTTTAAGAGCGTATTTGAATGGGATGGTAATACTCCTGGCTCTTTGTTTGAAATCTCTACGCTGGCAGTCTCTGAAGTTTGTATTAGTGGAGGCCAGGCCATAATTCTTAGCTGTGATTTAAGTGTCTTTTGAAAAGAGAAGTTGAGTACATTTGGAAGCCAGCCAAGGAGTGCATTATATAGTTCCTACTGCTGGTCTTCTGGAAATGGGAAGTACAACATTTTAGCATTCTTGACAGCATTCTTGGTGAATGTATCTTGGCAAGGAGTCAAGGCTCATGCTTAAGAAGGCAAAGGGATGTTGCTTCTAATCGCATTAATTAAAAAAAGAGTAATTTCGAAGAGAAAACAAATCCTTTACTTTTTGGCTGCAGCTGCACATTTTAATATCTTCATCCCTCTCATTGTTCACAGAATCATGGCCAAAAATGCCCCAGAAGGGGTTGGCACAGCGGTAAGCACTGTTGCTTCACAGCAGGGGATCGGGGTTCAATTCCAGCCTCAGCCTGTGTGGAGTCTGCACGTTCTCCCCGTGTCTGTGTGGGTTTCCTCCGGGTGCTCATGTTTCTTCCCACAGTCCACAGATGTGCAGATTAGAAGGATTGGCCATGCTAAATTGCCCCTTTGTGTCCCAGGATGCGTCAGTTAGGGTGATTAGCAGGGCAAATATGTGGGTTTATGGGGATAGGGCCTGGGTGGGATGCTGTGTTGGAGAATCAATGCAGACATGATGGGCCAAATGGCCTCCTTCTCCACTGCAGGGATTCTACAAATCATAATGTCTTCACTCTCCACCCTGCACAGAGTGAAAATGCTGACAGAAGCAGTCAGAACATCCAACAAGTGCCAGAGACTATTCACAATGGACAACACAGTGGTGCAGTGGTTAGCACTACTGCTTCACAGTGCCAGGGACCCGGGTTCAATTCCAGTCTGGGGTGACCGTTTGTATGGAGTTTGCATGTTCTCCTGTGTCTGCGTGGGTTTCCTCCGAATGCTCTGGTTTCCTCCCACAATCCAAAGGTGTGTAGGTTAGATGGATTGACAATGCTAAATTGTTCTTTAGCGTATCAGAGAGATGAGCAGGGTAAATACATGGGGTTACGGGGATAGGGCCTGGGTCGGATTGTTGTCGGTGCAGGCTTGATGGGCTGAATGACCTCTTTCCGCACTGTAGGGATTCTATGATTCTATGACAGTAGCAAGAAAGCAAGGGAAATGAGCACGTGGAAAGGGGTGAAAATAAACCAATCATGGAAAAGTAAAGGATTCAGCAGTGAATGTGCACCATAGCGGGAGTACAGCTGAGCTGTGGGTTTTGTAATGGCGAGCCAAGGGCAGCGGATTGTACTGGGGGAATCAGAGAATGAGGAAGAACAGTTGTGTGGACAGTGACTGGAGATCAGGAAGAGTGCTGGAAGGCCAATGGGCAACATTAATTCGTGTCTGATTGTCCCCTCGATCAGCACAAAGATACCTATTGGCAGATAGAAGTAATAATTTGGATCCAACCAATTAGCATTACAGTTGACTTAGTGAGGGATTATAGTATGCACTGTCATATGCGGTGATTAGTGGATTTTCACTACACACACTTTAATTACAGATTCTACTTCATTAAATGCCAGTTGTTTCATGCAGTTTTCTGGGCCACCTTTGTGAAGCAGCCATTAAATGTTTTGCTAGGTCCACTTCTGAGGACAATTAATTGTGAGCTGATGTGGAACTGGAGTCACCTAGAACTCCAGATCAAGGGCAAGATGGAGGGCTCCATAGTGTCATAGCTACAGTGCAGAAGGAGGCCATTTGGTCCACTGAGCCTGTACTGACAACAGTCCCACCTAGACCCCATCCCGCAACCCCTCAAATTTATCCTGCTGATCCCCCGACATTCAGGGCAATTTACAATCGTAGAATCATACAGTGCAGAAGAGGCCTTTTGGCCCATCGAGTCTGCACCGGTAGATTACAAACACTTGACTTCCCATCTAATCCCATCTGCCAGCACTTGACCCATTGCCCTGTTATGATGTGTCAAGTGCTAAATTTTTAAAGGATGTGAGACAACTCGCCTCCGTCACCCTCCAGGGCAGCACATTCCAGACCGTCACCACTCTTTGGTTAAAAAGGTTTTTCCTCACATTCCCCCTCAACCTCCTGCCCCTCAACTTGAACTAATGACCCTCGTGACTGACCCTTCAACTAAGGGGAATAACTGCTCCTTATGCATTCTGTCCATGTCCCTCCTAATTTTGTTCACCTCGAACAGGTCGCCCCTCGGTCTTCTCTGCTCCAACGAAAACAACCCAAGGAATTCCAACCTCTCTTCATAACTTAGAATTCCATTCCAGGCAGCATCCTGGTGAATCCCTGTCCACCTAACACATCTTTGGAGGGTGGACGAAACTGGGGCATCTGGAAGAAACTCCCGCAGACACGAGAGAACATGCAAGCTCCACACAGGCACTCACGGAAGCCGGGAATTGAACCCGGGTCCCTGGCACTGTGAGGCAGCAGTGCTAACCACTGTGGCACAGTGACATTTCCTTTATTAATAGGCATCATTGAACCTATCGGGTGTTCACAGCTATCCAGAATGATAACTTTAACCGAAAATGGCTTTTTATTCACAGGTTTGATTGACTAAACCCAAACTGATCAACTGTCACAGTAAGATTTGAATTCACATTCTCTGGCATTATAAACCAATTCTATGGATTACCAATTCAGTTTTTTTTTCCACCTGGTTATCTGCATTAACTTGTACTTTTATAACACCTTTAACATAATGAGTGGAATTTTACTGCTACGCCTGCCCCAGAATCGGGTCGGGTGAGGCTCGCACAACGGAATTCTCCATTGGCCTTGAGTGTGATGCTATGAGCCCCACCCGAGCAAGGTTGTAAAATATCGGCCAATGGTCTGATCCCCTAAAGACCGGTTACTTTTTAAAAAGTGAACTTCTAGTTGATAGCTGAAAGGAGGACAGAGTCATAAAGGTTTACTGCATGGAAACAGGCCCTTTGGCCCAACTTGTCCACGCTGCCCGTTTTTTCAAACCCATAAGCTAATCCCAATTGCCTGTATTTGGCCCATATCCTTCTATACCCATGTAACTATCTAAATGTTTTTTAAAGACAACATTGTACCTCTATTACTACCTTTGCCAGCTTGTTCCAGACACTCACCACCCTCTTGCCCTTCTGGACACTTTTGTATCTCTCCCCTCTCACCTTAAACCTATGCCATCTAGTTTTAGACTCCCCTATTTTTGGGAAAAGATATTGACCATCTAGCTGATCGGTGCCCCTAATTATTTTATAGACCTCTATAAGGTCACCCCTCAGTTTCCTACACTCTAGAGGAAAAAGTCCCTGTCTATCCAGCGTCTCCTTATAATCCAAACCATCAAGTCCTGGTAGCATCCTAGTAAATCATTTTCTGCACTCTTCCTAGTTTAATAATATTCTTTCCATAATAGGGTGACCAGAACTGCACACAGTATTTCAAACGTGGTCTTACCAATGTCTTGTACAACTTCAACAAGACATCCCAAATGCAAAAGAGGTCCCAACTCCTGTATTCAATGTTCTGACCGATGAAACCAAGAATGCCTTCTTCACTACTCTGTCTACGTGTGACTCGACTTTCAAGGAGTTATGAACATGTACCCCGAGATCTCTTTGTTCTGTAACTCTCCCCAACACCCTACCATTAACTGAGTAACTCCTACGCTGGTTCACTCTACCAAAATGCATCACCTCACAGTTATCTAAATTAAACTCCATCTGCCATTCATCAGCCCACTGGCCCAATTGATCAAGATCCCATTGCAATCGAAGATAACTTTCTTCACTGTCCACTATGCCACTAATCTTCGTGTCATCTGCAAACTGACTAACCGTGCCTCCTATATTCTCACCCAAATCATGAATATAAATGACAAATAATAGTGGATACAGCACTGCTCCCTGAGGCACACTGCTGGTCACAGGCCTTCAGTTTGAAAAACAACCCTCGACAACCACCCTCTGGCTTCTGTCAAGAAGCCAATTTTGTATCCCTTTGGCTATCTCATCTTGAATCCCATGAGATCTAACCTTATGCAACAACCTACCATGAGGCGCCGTGTCAAAGGCCTTGCTAAAGTCCATGTAGACAACATCAGCTGCACTGCCCTTATCTACCTTCTTGGTTACCCCTTCAAAATACTCAATCAAATTTGTGAGACATGGTTTTCCTCTCACAAAGCCATGCTGACTGTCCCTAATCTGTCCTTGCATCTCTAAACGCCTGCTGATCCTATCCCTCAAAATATCTTCTAGCAACTTACCCACCACAATGTGAGGCCTTTTTAAACAAAGGCACAACATTTGCCACTCTCCAATCTTCAGGCACCTCACCCATGGTTATTGATGATTCAAATATCTTGGCTAGGGAATCCGCAATTTCCTCCCTAGCCTCCCACAGTGTCCTAGGGTGCACTTCATCTGGTCCCGGGGATTTATCTACCTTGATGCGCTTTAAGACTTCCAGCACTTCCTTCTCTGTAATATGTACACGCCTCATGACATCCCTATTTATTTCCCCAAGTTCCCTAACATCCATGCTTTTCTCAACAGTAAATACTGATGAGAAATATTCATTTAGGATCTCACCCATCTCTTGTGGATCCACACATAGATTACATTTTTTAATCCTTAAGTGCCCCTACTCTCTCTCTTATTATTGTTTTGCCCTTGATGTATTTGTAGAAGCTATTTGGATTCTCCTTTGCCTTATCTGCCAAAACAACCTTGTGTCTCCTCTTTGCCCACCTGATTTCTCTCTTAACTCTGCTCCTACACCCATTATACTCTTCAAGGGATTCACTTGATCCCAGCTGCCTGTGCATGTCATGTGCCTCTTTCTTCTTCCTATCCAGGGCCTCTATGTCCCGAGTCATCCAGGGTTCCCTACTTCTGCCAGCCTTGCTCTTCACTCTAAGAGGAATGTGTTTACCCCGACCCCTGGTTAACACACTTTTGAAAGCCTGCCACTTACTAGACATCCCTTTGCCTTCCCATAGATTCCCCCAGTTAACTTTTGAAAGTTCCTGCCTGATACCATCAAAGTTGGTCTTGTCCCAATTTAGAATTATAACTTTTGGGCCAGATCTATCATTCTCCATAGCTATCTTAAAACTAATAGAATTATGGTCACCGGTCCCTAAGTGGACCTGCCAGTCCTGCCCCTTCCTTAGTCATGTTTCAGTAGTTGCTATCATATCCCAGTCCCATGTACCCATCCATGCCCTGAGTTCATCTGCCTTGCCCATCAGGTCTCTTGCATTGAAATAAATGCAGTTTAATCTGGACTTCCCTTGCTCTCTGTCTGATACTAGGATTATTGACACTGTCTTTACTACTTAATGTGCTCTCTTTAACTTCTGTGCTGTCCTCAAACCTCCCTTCTGGCTCCCTACTGCTTTGGGTCCCAACCCCTTGCCAAACTCGTTTAAACCCTCCCGAGTGGCTCTTGCAAATCTCCCCAACAGATGTTAGTCCCCCTCCAGTTCAGATATAACCTGTCCCTCTTGAACAGGTCAGCCCATTCCCAGAAAAGATCCTAATGATCCAAAAATCTAAATCCTGCCCCCTGCACCAGCTCTCAAGCCATGCATTCATCTGCCTAATCTTTCAATTCCTACTCTAAGTAGCACGTGGTACAGGTCATAGTCCTGAACTTACTATCTTTGAAGTCCTGTAATTTAGCCTTCTGCCTAACTCTCTATATTTATGACATGACAGGGTTCATGTTTTAAGCCCTTTACTGTAACAAGCAGACTGAAAGTACTGTTGTCTAAACACTATTTTTGCAGGCCACTTATACCTTAAGCTAAGAACAAAACATTCGCCTTGACTTCTAATACAACTGAAAGTTTCACTCTGAAATAATACCCTACACTGCCCCTTAAGAAGATATTCAATTTTCCTGGAGCTAGTCCAGATTGATTCTTTGCTCTTAAGGGCTTTTGTTTTTGTTTGTTTCCTTTCCCCAACCAAATAATGTTGAACTTGACAACTGTCTTTCATGATGAGTGCTTTTCCTGGTGATTCTACCTTTATTTAAAGAAGAAGGAACAAGCCCTTCAGCCCTCTAAGCTAACAAAATCTTCCAACCTCATTTCAAATTGTCACAAACTGTGTCTTTTCATTCTGAGTGCAAGTTCCTATTCCTATATGGAGAAACTTAGAGACTTTCAGCCTCTAGCTGCTCCCTCTCTCCCAGATTCTGGCAGACTGTTTGTGTCTATGGGTTTCAGGGATATGTTAGAAAAGCTTCCCTTCTCAAAGTCCATCTCAGTGTCAATGTGAATCACACAGGCCTTGTATCCAAGCAATATGGTTGACTCTCAAGTGCCTTTTAAAAGGGAGGGCAGTTAAAGATGGGCAATAAATGCTGTGCCCAGTCAGTGATGCTCATGTCCCATAAAATGATTTTTATTTTAAAAGGCAGTCGTTGCTTGTTTACTGAGGCAACAATAAAGAAATCTTCCTCTTAATATCCCCAGTGGTAACCTTCAGTTCCTTACTTACTGAAGATGGATTAAGGGATATGAAAGACAAATTTTGGATTAGATGGATAGAGTACTGCAGAGTATTAAGTACAATTTTGGTCTCATTATTTGAGTAAGAGTTGTATGATCTACAAAGTAGGACAGGAATAGGCCATTCGGCTCCTCAAGCGTGCTCCACTATTCAATGGGATCATGGTTGATGCAACAGTCTCATGCCCAATTTCCTTCCTTTACTTGTATCCCTTGATTCCATTGCTGATAAAAAAAATCTATATATTTCAGCCTTAAATATACACAAGGAGTCTGCTCCCACAGTTTTCTGTGGCAAGGATATCCAAAGACTTACAACTCTCCAAGAGAAGACATTCCCTTGCATCAGATATTGTTCAGAGAAGGTTAATTTGATTCATTCTGGATGAAGGGTTGAACAGATTGGGCATTTACTCCTTGAAGTTTCAAAGAATGGGAGGTGATCTTAGCAAAACATGTAAGATACTGAGAGATCTTGGTAGAGTGGAAGTTATTTCCTAAGTGCAGGAGACTAAAACTAGTGAATACAGTTTAAAAAAATGAGGGTTCTCTTTTAAGATGAGAGGAGATTTTTTTTCCTCACTGAGAGTCATTAGTGTTTAGAATTCTCTTCCCGAGAAAGCAGTGGAGGTGAGGAGCATTGAATTTACTTAAGGCTGTATTGGATAGAGTTTATGCAGGCAAGGGAGTTAAGGGTTGTGGGGAAAGCCAGGGAAGTAGAGTTGAGGGCACAATGAAATCAGTCATGACCTTATCGAATGGCAGAGCAGGCCAGAGGGTGGAATGAGCTGGTTCAGCTCTTAATCACAGAATCAAAGAATCCTACAGTGCACATGGAGGCCATGTGACCCCTCCGGTCTGCACCAACCAGAATCACCAACCACCCATACTCTATCCTCATAACCCCACGCATTTACCCTGCTAATCCCCTTAAAAATAAGGGTCAATTTAGCATGGCCAATCTACCTAGCCCAGACATCTGGGCGGCACGGTAGCACAGTGGTTAGCACTGCTGCTTCACAGCTCCAGGGTCCTGGGTTCGATTCCCAGATCGGGTCACTCTCTGTGTGGAGTTTGCATATTCTCCTTGTGTCTGCATGGGTTTCCTCTGGGTACTCCAGTTTCCTCCCACAGTCCAAAGATGCGCAGGTTACATTGATTGGCCATGGTAAGAAATTGCCCCTTAGTGCTCAGGGATATGTAGGTTAGAGGGACTAGTGGGTATGATATGGGGGTAGGATCTGGGTGGGATTGTGTTTGGTGCAGACTCGATGGGCCGAAGGGCCTCTTTCTGCACTGCAGGGTCCTATGATTCTATCTCTGGACTGCGGGAGAAAACCACAGCACCCAGAGGAAACCCATGCAGGCACAGGGAGAATGTGCAAACTCCACAAAGACAGTGACCCAATCCAGGAAGCGAACCCGGGTCCCTTGCGCTGTGAGGCAGCAGTGCTACCCGCTGTGCCACCCTAAGACCTCTGCAGAGTGCAAGGCTGGGATTTTACTACCCCATTCGCCACTGGAATTAGAGCGGATGAGCGGTGGAACAGGGAAAGGTCTTTTAAGGCGCACCTGTACAAATACATGAATAGGATGGGAATAGAGTAATACGGTCCCTGGAAGAGTCAGGAGTTTTAGTTCAGTTGGGCAGAATGGTCAGGGCAGGCTTGGGTGTCCAAAGTGCCTGCTCCTATGCTGTAATTTTTTTTGTTCTTTGCTTTTTGCCCTACGTCCGTTGAACTCGGGTAGGATTTTACAGTTTCAGGACAAGTGAGGTCATAAAAACTCTCTGTGGACCCAGCATACTGTTTTCCAATGATCTGAAAGTGTTAACCTCCATGAGGATTTTAACTGGTATGAAATCAAATAGCACAACGTATAAAGCTGAATGTGACATTTTTCCTAGGTGTCAAACTGCTGAGAATCATTTGTATCTTTGCACACATTGGGCGGAGTTTTACCGGCATGTCTGCCCGAGGTTCGTACGATCCCACCTGAGGCCAACAGAGAATGCCATTCTCCGTGCCTTGCCCGCTCCCGGAATCAGGGCGGGCGTGCCGGTAAAATTCCGGCCATTAAGTTCACTATTTACAAAAGGCTGCAACCGCACCATTCAATGTAGCAGCATTTTAAAATCAGTTTGAGACAGTGACCCATGGAAAGGAGAAAAATATACTAATCTCTGAAACAGCTTGTCACAGCGTCTCACAGGGAAAACACATGCAGTTTCCGCTTATTCAGCAGAGTTCGTGTTAATTCTTCCCAGGACAATAAAGTAATGATTTACACAAAATAATTTATGATTGGGAATCACACTTATTTACATCACAGTGGCCTTCCGGGAAGGTGTCTGGGATAGAGAATTACGGCACTCAAGATCTGTTTTAACTTGGGGTGGCACGGTAGCACAGTGGCTAGCACTGCTGTTTCACAGCTTCAGGGTTCTGGGTTTGATCCCCAGCTCAGGTCACTGTCTGTGTGGAGTTTGCACGTTCTCCTCGTGTCTGCGTGGGTTTCCTCTGGATACTCCAGTTTTCTCCCACAGTCCAAAGATGTGCAGGTTAGGTTGATAGGCCATGCTAAGAAATTGCCCCTTAGTGTCCAGGGATGCATAGGTTAGAGAGATTAGTGGGTATAAAATGTAGGGATACGGGGGCAGTGCCTGGGTGGGATTGTGTTTGGCGCAGACTTGATGGGCCGAAGGGCCTCTTTCTGCACTGTGGAGTTCTGTGAACTTGTGCCAATGAAGTTGAAGTTGATAGCAATAGTTTCAGAAAGGTCACACAACATCATGATCAGGAATCCTGTTAGCCAAGAGTTGGCAAATTCTGTGCCACCTGCTGTTTTTGCAGCAAAATTTTATTTTCACCAACACATTCAGAGAATCCACCATGGTTCATCTGCAAATGGTGGAGATTGAAAGCCACTTCTTGTACTTGAATGTGAACATATTCGTCCATTTACTGTAGATAATTTAACCAATACAGTCTAACGAACCAGCCTCCCTCCCACCCATTGACTCTGCCTAAACTTCCCGCTGGCTCGAAAAAGTAGCCAGTATAATTAAGGACCCCAAACACCCCGGGTGTTCTCTCTTCCAACTTCTTCCGTTGGGAAAAAGATACAAAAGTCTGAGGTCACGTACCAACCAACTCAAGAACAGTTTCTTCCCTGTTACCGTCAGACTTTGAATACAGCTAACTTGCATTGAGTTAATTTTTTTGTACATCCTAGCTATGATTGTAACACTACATTCCACACTCTTTCCTTTCCTACTCTATGAATGGTATGCTTTGTCTGTATAGCATGCAAGAAACAATACTTTTCACTGTATACTAATACATGTGCCTGTAATGAATCAACTCAAATCATATTTTTTAATTTTGAATCTTCTATTGCCTACCTTGGAGTAACACGTAGGCAGTTTTTCTTTATAGAGGATTTGCACAACTTATTAAAGTAATGTTGATTCTGTTTGTTTGGGTGGATGTTAAAGACTGTTCAAAGAACAACAGGAAGTTTACTTTCTTGGTCTTTTGGATAACAGTCCTCCCTCAATAAAAGACATTGCAGAACGATCCACTGCCTATTTGACTTATTGTGATGTTTTATTGAGTCTGTGCTCGAAATAGGCACTGTTTGTGTACATGACAGCAATCGCTGCATCTCAATGTGCTTCATTGCAGGTAAAACATTTTGAGACATTTCCATGTTAAACTATATAAATGAAACACTTCTTTTGCACTGGGGAACCCAAATTCTAATTCTGATACATCTGGACTTGTCAAACCAAGACAACCCAGAATGTCTAGTAGACATCAAGTTCATATGATGTGTCACAGAAGAAAATTAAGATATCAAACAATGTCTATCATTGTATTTTATTAGTGTCACAAGTAGGTTTACATTAACACTACAATGAAGTTACTGAGAAAATCCCTGAGTTACCACATTCTGGCACCTTGTTCGGGAATGCTGAGGGAGAATTTAGCATGGCCAATGCACTGAACCAACACATATTTCGGACTAAAATAAAAGCAAATTACTACGGATGCGGGAATCTGAAACCAAAAGAGAAAATGCTGGAAAATCTCAGCAAGTCTGGCAGCATCTGTAAGGACCAGATACTGGGCAAGACGACAGCTCAGTGACTATCACTGATAGCTGTGCAGACACATGGATTTGGGCCAGTGTCTGTGGGAGTTTGCGCATTCTCCCCGTGCTTGCGTGGGTTTTCTCCGGGTGCTCCGGTTTCCTCCCACACCCCAAAGATGTGCTGTTAGGCTGATTGGCAGTAATAAATTGTCCCTAAATTAGTTTCCCTCAGTGTGGATGGCCATAAAACATTAGGCAAGGGTCACGGGTGGAGGGGGGGACTGGTGGTGTTGGGATGGCGGCGCGGGCTCTTTGGGCCGAAGGGCCTGTTTCCCGGGCTATTTTTGTTCTTTGAGAGAAAAGTTTTGACAAAGGGCTGTCTGGACTCAAAAGTCAGCATCTTTCAGATGAGGGAGGAAACCGGAGCACCTGGAGGAAGCCCGTGCAGGAAGCGCAGACTCTGCAAAGACCAACCATTCAAGCCGCGAATCGAGCCCAGGTCCCTGGCGCTATGAGACAATGGTGCTAACCACGGTGCCATTGTGCTGCGCCTACCTTTTCAATACACGAACAGTCAGGACCGTGAGAAAAGTACCAAACACAACTGTTCTGTAGAACAGATAAGCCTGAAGTCCTCTTCCTCAGCAAATCAGTTTCACTTGTTTTTTTTTTGGCAGAAGTGGCAATGTCTGCAAATGAAGATGTGACATGCTTCATATCTCTTTGAAGCTCAAAGCAAAAAAAGAAATCTGATTGAAAGTCAGGGACTGCAGTCAAAGAATTGAAATGCAATATTTAGGATAATTCTATGAAGAATATTCCTAAAGCCAAATTTATGCGCTGTGTCAAAAAGATGAATCTATTCAATGTTATCAAAGAGTTTTTCAGTATCTGGGACTAGCGGCAGGGAGCTCCCCAGACTCAATGTGAATGATTAAAGGATCAAGTAGTTTGAAAATATCTTTTTTTAATAAGCAGAGTTTTACTTTAAGTTTGAGATGGATACGTTCATAGGCCTAATTCTGCTGGACTTAAAGAAAAAACTCACCAGATATTAGATCAGTTGCAGTCAGATACCTCAAGAGAACCACAGTAATTGTTAAGATCATTCCAAACTTCAGACTGTGATGAGAAAAATCAAACTATTTGCCCCCCTTTTGCTCCAGGATAGCATTTTATAACCTCTTCTCAACGAATTCTCTCCATTGAGATCTACCCAATGTATCCGAGGCCACCATTGTGGACGTCAGTGCAGCCTTCTTGAAGGTCAACCCATGGAAAGTGTCTGACCTGGATGGTGTACCCAGACGGGCACTCAGATCCTGTGCAGATCAGCTGGTGGGGGTATTCGCAGACATCTGTAACATCTCTTTACAACGAACTGAGGTCCCTATCTGCTTCAAGAAGATGACTATTATCCCGATACCAAAGAAAAATCTGGCAGCGTACCTCAATGATTATTGTCTGGTACCTCTAATATCCATCATTATGAAGTGCTTCGAAAGGTTAGTCATGGCACAAATCAATTCTGGCCTCCCAGGTTGCCTGGATCCACTACAGTTCATCTACTGCTGCAACAGGTCCACAGCAGACGCCATCTCCCTGGCCTTACACTCAACCCTGGAACACTTAGATAATAAAGACACCTATTCCACACTCCTATTCATAGTCCACAGCTCAGCCTTTAACACCATTCTTCCTACTAAACCCATCTCCAACTCCCTGGCCTGGGACTCGGCTCCTCCCTCTGTGACCAGATCCTGAACTTCCTAATCCGCAGACCACAAGAGTAAGAATAGGCAACAACACCTCCATGAAGGCAGCACGGTAGCACAGTGGTTAGCACTGCTGCTTCACAGCTCCAGGGTCCTGGGTTCGATTCCCAGCTCAGGTCACTGTCTGTGTGGAGTTTGCACATTCTCCTCGTGATATTTTTAAGAAGCGGGTTGATGGGTTCTTGATAAGGGAGGGGATTAAGGGTTATGGGGAGAGGGCGGGAAAGTGGAACTGAGCCACAACAGATCAGCCATGATCTTATTGAATGGCGGGGCAGGCTCGAAGGGCTAGATGGCCTACTCCTGCTCCTATTTCTTATGTTCTTATGTTCTTATGTCTGCGTGGGTTTCCTCTGGGTGCTCCAGTTTTCTCCCACTGTCCAAAGATGTGCGGGTTTGGTTGATTGGCCACGCTAAAAAATTGTCCCTTAGTGTCCTGGGATGCATAGGTTAGAGGGATTAGTGGGTAAGTGTGCAGGGATCTGGGGTAGGGCCTGGATGGGATTGTGGTTGGTGCAGACTCGATGGGCCGAAGGGCCTCTTTCTGCACTGTAGGGTTCTATGATTCTATGATTGTCTTCAACACCAGTGCCCTACAAGGCTGTGTCCTCAGCCCCTTACTGTAGTCCTTATACACCTATGACTCTGTGGCCAAATTCCCCTCCAACATGATTTTTAAGTTTGCTGACGACACCACCGTAGTGGGTCGGATCTCAAACAATGACGAGTCAGAGCACAGGAATGAGATAGACTATCTGGTGAACCGGTCCAATGACAATAATCTCTCCCTCAACATCAACAAAATGAAGATTGTCATCGACTTCAGGAAACATAGTGGAGGACATGTCCCGGTCTATATCAATGAGGATGAAGTAGAAATGGTCAAGATCTTCAAGATTTTAGGTGCCCAGATCACCAACAACCTGTCCTGGTCCCCCCATTGTTAATAAAGCCCACCAATGCTTCTACTTTTTCACAAGACTAAGGAAATTTGTCATGTCTGCCACAACTCTCACCAACTTTTACAGATCTACAATAGGAAGCATTCTTTCAGGTTGTATCACAGCTTGGTATGTCTCCTGCTCTGTCCAAAACTGCAAGAAACTACAAAGGGACTGGGTCAGTCAACCACTCGAACCAGCCTCCCATCCACTGACACTGTCTACACTTCCCGCTGACTCGGAAAAGCAGCCAGCATAATTAAGGACCCCACGCACCCCGGACATTCTCTCTTCCACTTTCTTCCGTCAGGAAAAAGATACAAAAGTCTGAAGACGTATACCAACCAACTCAAGAATAGCTTCTTCCCTGCTGCTGTCAGACTTTTGAATGGACCTAGCTCGCATTAAGTTGATCTTTCTCTATACCCTAGCTGTGACTGTAACATTACATTCTGCACTTTTGTTTTCTTCCCAAGTACGGATATGCTTTGGCTGTATAGCATGCAAGAAACAATAGTTTTTACTATATGCTAATACATGTGACAATAATAAATCAAATTAAACGTAAATATATTAAAATGTGCCCAAGACTCCATCTCCACATTACCTCTTAGAAAGCCTCACCTGCCTTCCATCTCTAACCTTCACTGATCTCTATAGGACACCTTATTCCCCAAGAACATTGATTTCAAAATCCTTGCCTTCCTTTGCAAATCTCTCCAGCTAACCTCTGCACATTCTACTGTTCAGAGTTCACACTTTTGTACTTTGCCTCATTTCTTGCTACTTCACAATTGGTAACAGAGCTGTCAGTAACTGCAGTCTATGACATCCCTTCTACCTGCATCTGTCTATCTACTCCTTTTGTACCTGCAGAAACCTCTTGAAGTGTAGGTTCCACTTTTCTTAAAAGTCTGTGTATGCTCATAGAATCACATTACAAAAAGGAAAACAGCCTCTGCAATTGTGGTGCTTACCCTCCCAGGAGAATTGCTAAATGGCTGACTTGTACCCATATCCTCACTGCTTTGCTGCCTATTACATTTTCCCTGATGCTGGGATATGAGCTTCACTTGTCAAGGCCAGCATTTATTCCCATCCCTAATGACCCAAGAGGAGGTAACGGTGAGCCGTCTAATTGAGCTGCTGTGGTCCTTGAAGAATAGAGACACCTGCAGTGTTGTTGGGGAGGGGAGATCCAGGATGTTGACCCAGCGACGGTGAGGTCAGGGGGTGTGGGATTTTCTGGTCGCGCTCGCGCCAAAACCAGAAAATCCTGCTCGAGATCAACAAACCTTTGCATGGTCTGCTGGCTCTGATTCTGATAGCGGGTGGGGCAGGAAAATTCCAGTGGAGGAGAGTATCTGTCTACTCTCCAATTTTAGCTGAGCAATAAGATTAGAGGCTACAACAGAGATTGGGGTACTCATCTAAAGGACAGGATTCTGAATCGCAATCTTTTTGACAAGAGTTAAAAAAAGACATCAACTGCCCAGAGAAGAGAAGGGTTTCCCTGCACTGCTGAAGAGTGACTGTCAGCTGAAAGGTGGGGAGTTGCTTTGCTTCACTGTCCTGACTGAGACTGGAAGGGATGTCGGTTTCAAACTGAAGGACGTGCCTGGAGGATTAAGGGCAGATGTTGATGAAGCATCACATGTGAGTCACTCTGCCAACCTCTCAGTCATTGTGCTGGCCTGTCAGGACAGCGGATGTGAACAAAGAGCGAATGCACAAGAAGATTGCGAGAGATCTGATAAATTGTCCATCCGAATGATTCTGATTCTCCTGATAATGAGGGCGAACATGTAATGGAATGCAGGGAGAATGCCAGGTGAAAGCAGGGCCGAACTAATGAAAGAAGGTATTTTTCAGTGCACTGAAACAATTATTAAGATGAACAATGCCATCATTAGTGCTCGCCCTTGTCCTCCTTTATTTTTGGCAGCTGCCCGACATCTTTAGCAGACAAATCATGGCTCATATTAATGTTTCGCTAATGACCAACTCCACCATGATCTGAAGAAAGGATTGTTTGCCACCTGGTCCACTACTGCACTAATAATTCTCAGAAATTTCCTCATTCCATCTTCACAGATCTCCACTGCTTCAACCAGCACATTATATTCACTTTACCTATGTCCTGGGGCTAGTTAGCTCAGTTGGCTGGACAGCTAGTTATTGATCTAGCGACAACACCAACATCGTGGGTTCAATTCCTGCACCAGCTCAGGAGTATTTATGAAGACTCTACCGTCTCATCCTTGCCTGAGGTTAAGCCACCACCAGTCAGCCCTCCTCTTTGAGGGGAACCTGTGGTCATATTTGATTTATTATTGTCACATGTATTAGTATACAGTGAAAAGTGCTGTTTCTTGTGCGCTAGACAGACAAAGCATACTGTTCACAGAGAAGGAAACAAGAGATTGTAGAATGTAGCATTACAGTTATAGAGAAAGATCAACTTAATGCAATGTAGGTTCATTCAAAAGTCTGACAGCAGCAGGGAAGAAGCTGTCCTTGAGTTGGTTGGTATGCGACCTCAGACTTTTGTACCTTTCTCCAAACAAAAGAAGGTGAAAGAGTCCGGGGGTGCGTGGGGACTTTCATTATGTTGGCTATTTTGCCGTGGCAGTGGGAAGTGTAGACAGAGTCAATGGATGGAAGGCTGGCTTGCATATCTGGAACTATTTATTTATATTTTATCCGATTTTAAGTAAATTTCTATTTTACATGGAAAGTAATATGAATGCCAGGAGAGTCGAAGGGGGTCCTTTCCCCAGTCCCAGCCTCCTAACTGGTACTAGTAGCCAATCCTGAGCCCAGTCTGTTTGTGCAGGATCTGAATGATAGACACAGCGACAGCCCCATCTCCACCCTGGTCTGCTCTTCCACTTCTCAAAATCACTGCTGAGGGCTGTTCAGGCACACAGAAAACTGCTCCACTCTCTCCGTATGGGACATGAACAATCCATGGTAGACAGTCCAATGCATATCGCAACAGTGAATGCATGGAAATGGAATAAAAGCAAATTACTGCGGATGCTGGAATCTGAAACCAAAAGAGAAAATGCTGGAAAACCTCAGCAGGTCTGGCAGCATCTGTAAAGAGAGGAAAGAGTTGATGTTTCGAGTCCAGATGACCCTTTGTCAAAATTAAAAGGCATAAAAAGTGGGAGATATTTATACTGCAAGGTGAGGGAATGAAAGATGAGTCATTGCCACAGGAACCAGGAGAAAGACTGCTAATAACTGTCCACAGAAAGAACAAAGGGTGTGAATGGCCAAATAGCACAGAAGCTAAAATGAAGATGTTGGCGGAGGGGCATGGAAATGGAAGTTCCTTTGAGTGGTTTGGCCCATCTCTGTCCCCTTCAGCAGAGCAAGATTTTGAGCTTGTCTTTCTCTGCCAGCAAGGCTTTCCAATGTAATGACCTCTGTCCAAGTTCCGAGCTCTACAACCAAGGAGTGCAGATTTTCTACACTGGTGTTTGAGGGAGTGATGGTGCATTTTCTGGAGGGTTCTCTCCATTCACTACTACCCATCTCCACACCACCCCCTCCAATCAGTCTGTGCAGATGCAGAGACCAAAATCTCCAATGCACCCAAGAGAAAGAGGCCAAACACACAAGTTAGCACACAATGTCAAGGGTGAGTATGACCAGATGACAGAGTGTGGACTGCCACACAATGCTGATGGAAAGAGAGAGTGGGAGAGAATGTGTTTGTGAGAGAGCTGAGCTGAAAGAAATGAAAGGGAAGATGCACAAATGCCCTCCTGGGCATGATATCCTCCCAATGCCAATTATGTCGATAGTCGTTGACTCACACCAGAGTTTGCAATTTGGAGTGACTTCCTCCTCTTCTTTAGACTGTTAGGGGACAGGAGATTGTTTTGGTAGATAAGGCAAAAGCAAATCCAAAGAGCTTCTACAAACACATAAAGAGCAAAAGAGAAACTAGGGAGAGAATAGGGCCTCTTAAGGATCAACAAGGTCATCTATGTGCGGATCCACAAGAGATGGATGAGATCCTAAATGAATATTTCTCATCAGTATTTACTATTAAGAAAGGCATGGGTGTCAGGGAACTTTGGGGAAATAAATAGTGATGTCTTGAGAACTGTACATATTACAGAGGAGAAAGTGTTGGAAGTCTTAAAACACATTAAAGTAGATAAATCCCGAGACCTGATAAAGTGTATTCCAGAATATTGTGGGAGGTTAGGGAAGAAATTGTGGGTGTCCTAGCAGAGATATTTCAATCATCGACAACCACAGGGGAGGTGCCCGAAGATTGGAGGCTATCAAATGTTGTGTCTTTGTTTAAAAAGGGCTGCAAGGAAAAGCCTGAGACCTACGGGCCGGTGAGCCTAACATCTATAGTGGGTAAATTGATAAAAGACATTCTGAGAGACACACTCTACAGACATTTAAGAGGCAAGGACTGATTAGGAACAGCAAGCATGGCTTTGTGAGTGGAACATCATGTCTCATGAATTTGAATGAGATTTTCGAAGGGGTAAAAAGGAGGTAGATGAGGGCAGTGCAGTAGATGTTGTCTGCATAGACTTTAGCAAGGTCTTTGATAAGGTACCTCATGGCAAGTTGTTGCATAAGGTTAAATCTCATGTGATCCAGAGTGAGGTAGCCAATTGGATATAAAATTGGCTTGATGACAGAAGTCAGAGGATGAATGCAGAGGGTTGTTTTTCAAAATAGAGGCCTATGACCAACAGCGTGCCTTGGGGATTTGTACTGGGTCCACTGTTATTTATATTAATGATTTGGATGAGAATATAGGAGGCATGGTTAGTAAATTTGCAGATGACACCAAGATTAGTAGCGTAGTGAACAGTGAAGGAAGTTATCCCGGGTTGCAACAGGATCTTGATCAATTGGGCTAGTGGGCTGATGAATGGTAGGTGGAATTTAATTTAAATAAATGTGAGGTAATGCATTTTGGTGGATCGAACGAGGGCAGGGATTACTCATTTAATGGTCAGGCACTGGGGGGAGAGTTATAGAAAAAAAAGATCTAGGGGTAAAGGTTCATAGCTCCTTGAAAGTGGAGTCACAGGTGGATAAGAGTGGTGAAGAAGGCATTCGGCATGCTTAGTTTCATTGGTCAGAACATTGAATACAGGAGTTGGAACATCTTGTTGAAGTTGTATAAGACATTGGTAAGGCCACACTTCGAGTACTGTGTCCAGTTCTGGTCATCCTATTGTAGGAAGGATATTATTAAACTAGAAAGAGTGCAGAAAAGATTTACTAGGATGCTACTGAGACTTGATGTTTTGAGTTATAAGGAGAGGCTAGACAGACTAGGATTCTTTTCTCTGGAGCATAGGAGGCTTCGGAGTGATCTTATAGAGGTCTATAAAATAATGAAGGGCATAGATAAAGTAGACAGTCAACATCTTTTCCCCAAGGTAGAGGAGTCTAGAAGTAGAGGACATAGGTTTAAGGTGAGAGGGAAGAGATACAAAAGGGTCCAGAGGGTCAATTTTTTCACACAGTGTGTGGTGAGTGCCTGGAACTAGCTCCTGAGATAATAGTAGAGGTGGGTATAATTTTGACTTTTAAAAAGCATTTAGACAGTTACATTGGTAAGATGGTTATAGGGGGTCATGAGCCAAATGCAGGCAATTGGGACTCGCTTAATGGTAAAAACTGGGCGGCACAGACAGGTTGGGCCGAAGGGCCTGTTTCCATGCTGTAAACCTCTATGACTCCCCTGCAACATGAGTGACAGTGGGTTATTGTTCATCCTGTGGTTGGCTGGTGTGCAAAATTGCTTAGCCTGCTGTGTGAAAGAAGCAATAACCGCAATCAGAGTGCAAATTTGATTTCAACACATAATCCCTACAGTGCAGTAGGAGGCCATCCAGCACATCGAGCCTGCACTGGCTCTCTGAAAGAGCATCTATCCCCACAACCCCACATATTTACCCCACTAATCCCCCTAATCTATACATCTCAAGACATTATGGGGCAATTTAGCATGACCAGTCCACCTAACCTGCCCATCTTTGGACTGTGGGAGGAAACTGGAGCACCCGGATGAAATCTGTGCACACGCTGAGAGAATGGCCAAAATCCACACAGTCACCTAAGGCTGGAATCGAACCTGTGCCTCTGGTGCTGTGAGGCAGCAGTAGTAACCACTGTGCCACCCGTGATACTGCGAGGGCAGTAGCAGGTGATGAGTAGCTGAGTTTAACACGAGTCAGTGAAGTATACGGTTGTGAACATGGGAAACAGCGAAGAGAAGGATTAATAATTCTGGGGTAAGACTGGGCGATGCGGAGATGTGAAGCCTTTGCAAACCTGGTGAGATCATTCAATACAATCCTGCACTTCAGCCTGCCCCGGGGAGCAGGGCTACTGCCAATTATTCGCACAGCCTCTCCCTCACTTACTGATTGCAAATTAGATGGGGACCACTCATCAGAGGGCAAGAGACTCTTCCTCAGGTTGCCCTTTCACTCCCGCTGACTCCACAACTACATCAGGCTGATGATAACAATGCTTCAATAACCTCCATCTATGGACCACAGCATTATTGACAAAGGACTTCTATCTCAGAAATAGCAAGAATATTTTCTCGCCCAACGGGCATCATTATTGAAAAACAACGAACACACGATTCTTCCTCCAGCGGTTTGACAGAAAGAACTCAAATTTAATTCTGACTTTTCAGAAGCTCATTATCTGAGCTACCTAAACGGCCTTTGCGCTGCAAGGACGCTTCAGTGATTTCATTGTTCGCCTCCTTCGCTATTTTAATTGGTTGATTTTTACTGGCAGCAACGGCAAAGGCAGCAGAGAAGATGGATTTGGAAAAAAAAAGTGATGATATGGTTTAAGTTAGGGTCGAATAGAGACCTAGCAATGATAGACAAAGCACCACACACAGATCAGGATGGCCTGTGACTTGGAGATCCAAGGTGTGGGACTATTTGAATAGCTGTAGCAAAGAGTAAAGAGCACCAGCACAATGGGCCAAATGGTCTCCTTCCATTTTTATCATTCTATAGTACTAGAAATATTCTCATAACTTTACTATCCTTCACCCTTCCTGGTGGGAGAAATCATAGAGGGGTGTGGTGCAATTGAAATAACATTGTTGAGGCTGCATTGCATCTTGTAGATGCTTACAGGCACAATGTGCTGCCAGAGGTGAGGTGAGAGAGACAGCCCTTGACATTAAGGCCGCATTCGACCAAGTGTGGCATCAAGGAGCCCCAGCAAAACTGGAATCAATGGGTATCAGGGCACAAACACTCCATTGGTTGAAGTCCTGTCTGGCACATAAGAAGATGGTTACAGTTCTGGACTCATCCCAACTCCAGGACATCTCTGCAGAGTCCCTCAGGGTAGTTTCCTAGGCCCAACAATCCTCAGCTGCTTCATCAGTGACCTACCTCCGTCATAAGATCAGAAGTGGGGATGTTCGCCGATGATTGCACAATGTTCAGCACCATATCGCAACTCCTCAGACACTGAAGTAGTCCAAGTTCAAATGCAACAAGATCTGGACAATATCCAGGCTTGAGCTGACAAGTGGGAAGTAACATTCGTGCCACACAGATGCCAGACAATGACCATCACCAATAAGAGACACTCTAACCACCGCCCCTTGATATTCAATGGTGTTACCATTACTGAATTCCCAGCTGGCAACATCCTTGGGGTTACCACTGACCAGAGACTCACCTGGACTCACCACATAAACACAGTGGCTACAAGAGCAGTCAGAGGCTAGGAAAACTACAGCAAGTAACTCATCTCCTGACTCCCCAAAGCCTATCCACCATGTACAGGGCACAACTCAGGAATGTGATGGAATACCCCTCATTCACCTGGATGGGTGCAGCTCCAACGACACTCAAGAAACTTGACACCATCCAGGAGAAAGCAGCCCACTTGATTGGCACCACATCCACAAACATCCACTCTCTCTACCACCGACACTCAGGAGCAACAGTGTGTACCATCTACAACATGAACTACAGCAATTCACCAAAGACCTTAGACAGCACTTTCCAAACCCACAATCACTTCCATCTCGAAGGACAAAACAGCAGATAAATGGGAACATCACCCACCTGCAAGATCCCCTCCAAGCCACTCACCATCCTGAGTCAAAATCCTGGAATTTCCTCACTAATAAAATTGGGGGTCAACCCACAGATCATGAACTGCAGCAATTCAAGAAAGCAGCTTACCACCACCTTCTCAAGGGCAACGAGGGATGGGCAATAAATACTGGTTAGCCAGAGACGCCCATGTCCCATGAATGAATAAAAATAAGGTCAGCACGGTAGCACTGTGGTTAGCAGTGCTCCTTCACAGGGTCCAGGTACCTGGGTTTGATTCCCGGCTTGGCTCACTGTCTGTGTGGAGTTTGCACATTCTCCTCGTGTCTGCGTGGGTTTCCTCCGGGTGCCCCGATTTCCTCCCACAGTCCAAAGATGTGTGGGTTAGGTTGATTGGCCACGCTAAAAATTGCCCCTTAAAGTCCTGAGAGGCATAAGTTAGAGAGATTAGTGGGTAAATATGTAGGGATATGGGGGTAGGGCCTGGGTGGGATTGTGGTCAGTGCAGGCTTGATGGGCCAAATGGCCTCTTTCTTCACTGTAGGGTTTCTATGATTCTTTGAAAAGTGTCTTGAGGAGGAGAAGGCATTGAACTGCTGAAGTCAGTGGCCACCTCTTTCCTGAATGGTGCTGAGTATTTTCTGAGTATTTACTAGTGTCACAAGTAGGCTTATATTAACATTACAATGAAGTTACTCTGAAAATCTCCTAGTCGCCACACTCCAGCCCCTGATCGGAAGGAGCATTTAGCATGGCCAATGCACCTAACCAGCACATCTTTCGGACTGTGGGAGGAAACCGGAGCACCCGGAGAAAACCCACGCAGGCACGGGGAGAATGTGCAGTCTCCACATAGATGGTGATCCCAAGGCAGGAATCGAATCCGGATCCCTGGCACTGTGAAGTAGCAGTGCTAACCACTGTGCCACTGCATGTTCATAGAACTATAGAAACTCTACAGTGCAGAAAGAGGCCCTTCGGCCCATTGAGTCTGCACTGAACACAATCCTACCCAGGCCCTACCCCCATATCCCTACATATTTTACCCACTAATCCCTCTAACCTATGCACCTCAGGACACTAAGGGGCAATTTTGTAGGATGGCCAATTAACCTAACCCACACATCTTTGGACTGTGGGAGGAAACTGGAGCACCCAGAGGAAACCCACGCAGACACAAGGAGAATGCGCAAACTCCACACAGACAGTGACCCGAGGTGGGAATTGAACCCAGGACCCTGGAGCTATGAAGCAGCAGTGCTAACCAGGGTGCTACCGTGACGTACATTGTTGTGGTACAGTAATGTTTAGTATTCCAATGTACCCAGGACCAATGGCCCACCCAATGGCAGCACATTTTTTTGCCGCTTACATGATGTTCCGTTCCTGCCTTGTAAAACACTGTGAGTGGAATTTTCCAGTCCTTTCCATTGGTGGGATTTTCTGGGCCAGCCTGTGATGACCCTCTGCAGTGGGTTCCTTGGCAGTGTGAGGGGTACAGGCCATTCAAAATTCCACAGATATCAGTGGGATCAGAATATCCCTTCACCGGCCAATTGCAGGTGGCCTCCATCGCTGGAAAACACACAACCAAGTTGGGAGGCCAGGAGAGGGTGTGGGTGCAGCAAAAATCCCAGCCCATGTTTCCTGACATGTTTCC
This sequence comes from Carcharhinus amblyrhynchos, assembly GCF_965287045.1. Lineage (NCBI taxonomy): Eukaryota > Metazoa > Chordata > Chondrichthyes > Carcharhiniformes > Carcharhinidae > Carcharhinus > Carcharhinus amblyrhynchos. The sequence goes on from NC_137334.1 coordinate 86,428,449, forward strand.
ACTGTGCAACAGGACATCTTACATCTAACACTTCTTACATGTGAGACTCAGGTTTCACATTCAAATTTCACCCAATTACATGATGTTAAAATCAGGCAAAAAAAAATCTGAATGACTTCCAAATAATATTTAAAAATCACAATTTCTGTTTTCTATCAACAGCATGTTCTATGTTGTATGCTTGATGTGGTGATGATGGAGTGATGTGGTTTTTTTTATATCTAAGGGGACTGTTTCAAAGTTCAGTTTTTCTTCTGCAGGCAGTGGTATGTCTGGTGGGAATGTAGCTCAGATGCTGGGAAAGCAGGATAATTACTCACTTTAACCCTGTAAAGTTAACTTAGGGGTGAGCTAATGGCCTTTTATTTACAATGTGAATATGTCCCCTAGGTTTTGATTAAAGGGAGAAGATAGGTTTAGTTGTGCAGGGTCATGTGATAATGAGGTTAATGGGAGGAGCTAAGAATGTAGCAGAGAAAAAGCAAGTGGTCAGTTTTAGCTGGGGTTTATTTAAAGACAGATGTCTGCAACCTTCTCTCTCCATAACATCTCTCTGAAAGTTTTACAGTCGTTTACAGAAGTTTGCACAATTATAGCAAGTATATTTATGTTTGCTAACTGTATTTAAAGTGCATTTTGAGTCTGCAAGAAGAATGGTGCTTATTTGGAACTGAAACAGTGATAAGTAAGAAGTTAAAATTGTTTCTTTTCATGTTTAAATATTGGGAAATAGTTAAGTTGTTTCATTTGTTAGAGTTAGAATTAAACTGTTTTATTAAATAAAGTTTATTTTACTATAAAATATTTCTAATTTGTCAGTGAATTACTCCTGGAGCAAAGCATCCTTTCCTCATCATATACTGAAATTGAAACATTTTTGAGATCTCGTCTAGCTTCAGAATACAACTTGTGTTTTGGGCCCAGGACCCTAACAATGTTGATGAGTTTAATAAATAATTCCTTTAACTAGCAAATACCAGCAGTAAATTTGATGCAAACTTTTTAGAACATAGAACATAACAGCGCAGAACAGGCCCTTTGGCCCACGATGTTGCGCCGACCAGATTTTTAAAAAAAAAACACTGACCCACTAATCTAAACCAATCCCTTTTCGTCCATAAACCTATCCACAGATCTCTTAAACGCCCCCAAACTAGGCGCATTTACAACTGCAGCAGGCAGGGCATTCCAATCCCTCACCACCCTCTGGGTAAAGAACCTACCCCTGACATCCGTCCTATAACTACCCCCCCTTAATTTAAAGCCATGCCCCCTCGTGCTAGCTTTCTCCATCCGAGGAAAAAATTTGCCAATGATTTTATTAAACAGGAAGGTTCTTTGTCTTTAAATAGTCTGGGGATTCTTTTCCTTTAATTCTCGAAGAGCACGCATTGTTGGATGATCCAATGTGGCCATCATCCTGTTCCCAGCTCCCAGCCAATGTCACTCTCTAATATACAAAGAAAACAGGAAGGAAGGCCCAAGCTGAATCACATTTTCCCTGACCTCTTTGCGCCGTTCTCCAATCTCCATCTGCCACTGATGGCTCAAATCAGCTCCCTGCATGGCAAAATGCCATCAGAATCCCAAGTCGTGCCTCACAATTGGCATTTGTTTATAGCACACAGCATGCTATCCCTAGCACTGCCATTGCAAACCAGTTCAATTGATTCATAGAGCCATAGAGGTTTACAGCATAGAAACAGACCCTTTAGCCCAAATTGTTCATACCTCCCTTTTATTTATCACTAAGTTAGTCCCAATTGCCTGCATTTGGCTCATATCCCTCCATAGCAATCTTACCCATGTAACTGTCTGAACACTTTTTAAAAGACAAAGTTGTATCTGCCTCTACTACTGCCTCTAGCAGCTTGTTCCAGACACTCTCCACCCTCTGTGTGAAAAAAATTGCCCCTCTAGGCCTTTTTATATCTCCCCCCTCTTACCTTAAACCTGTGCCCTCTAGTTTTAGACTACCCTACTTTGGGACAAGATGTTGACTACCTAGCTGATCTATGCCTCTACTTTACTATCTGTGATACTTTGACCCACTCCTGGTGAATTCCAGAGTCTATTAATCTGTCACAGAGGTAAGACTTCCACACACCAACATGCTCCCATAAATTGTATACATCACACTCCCAGGCCAACACATCTCACCAATCCAACTCCATTACTGAGGGAAATTAGGAACTTCTACAGTGATACGGTGAGATGAAAATAGGCAGTCTTAGAGATGGCACAATTATGAAGTAGAAACCTACTCTCGGGAACCTTCATACAAAGGTTGCAAACAGACTGCTTTCATCTCTAATCGTTGCTAGGGACACAGATGGCATTGATAGCTAGGACTCAGAGTAGTCCTTTAAAAAGAGAATGTTTGAAGATAATGCAGTTATTTTGCCAACCACATTCACCAATTGCAACCTTCCATGAAAGGAGAGCTGCATTATTGGAGCTGTCTCTTCAGCTCAGAAACTACACCACACTCCTATCTGCCCTCTCGAGTGGATATAACAAACATTTTGCAGCACTATTTCAAAGAGAAAAAAAATCCTTTCCAGCTTTCTGACTAATGTTTACCCCTTTTCCAACATCACAAAAACAGGTTATCTGGTGAATCCTCCTTGTGGGAGCTTGCTGTGCACAAGTTGGTTGCTAGGTTTCCTACATTATAATGACTGCATTTCAGAAGAATGTGATTAGTTATAAGGCACTTTAGAATGTTCTGAGGTCCTGAAAGGCAGGATATCAATTAAGGTTTTCTTTCTTTCAGTCTTTCAATTATTCTCCTAAGTGTTGAAAGGTTCAAACATAATTTAAAAGGGAGGACAGTTGGTATTAAAATAATTGTCCTTGATTTCTCCTGGGCAGAGGGCAAATCACTTGTGGTATAAATCAGGAAATGCTTTAAAGTGGGCGGCACGGTGACACAGTGGCTAGTGCTGCTGCCTCACAATGCCAGGGACCTGCGATTGATTCTGGGCTTCGATCACTGCCTGTGTGGAGTTTGCATGTTCTCCCCATGTCAGTGTGGGTTTCCTCTGCTTTCTTCACACAGTCCAAAGATGTGCAGGTTAGGTGGACTGACCATGCTAACTTGTCCCTTAGTGTCAAAGGGACCGACTAGGGTAAATGCATGTGGTTGTGGGCATAGAGCCGGGGTGGGATTGTGGCCAGTGCAGATGGGCCGAATGGCCTCATTCTGCACTGTAGGATTCTATGAAAGCCAACAGTATAAATGGGTACAGAAGCCCAACAGGCACACCTCAAGAGGAGAGGGGTAGGTGAGCCACAAGGTGAGCTGTGGGAGGTCTTGTGACGCAGTGGATAGCACCCTGGCTTCTAAACTCAAAGCTCTGGGTTCAAGTCCCACCCCAGGATCTGGTAATTCACAGCGTGGTCAAAACAAGTATCAATTGTGCGGAGGGTGTGGAGAGTCTGCAGAAGGATCTAGATAGGCTGGGCGAATGGGCCAGGAAATGGCAAATGGAATTTAATGTTGGCAAGTGTGAGGTGGTCCACTTTGGTAGGAAGAATGGTAGGAAGGACTATTACTTACGTGGCGAAAACCTGCAGCAGGCGACGGTGCAGAGGGACCTCAGGGTCCTTGTGCATGAGTCGCAAAAACCCAGCTTGCAGGTGCAGCAGGTGGTCAGGAAGGCGAATGGGATGCTGGCCTTCATAGCGAGGGGGATTGAATATAAAAGTAGGGAGGTCTTGCTGCAGCTGTATAGGGCATTGGTGAGGCTGCAGCTGGAGTACTGTGTGCAGTTTTGGGTGCCGCACCTGCGCAAGGATATTTTGGCCCTGGAGGGAGTGCAGAGGAGGTTTACTAGGCTGATACCGGAGTTGAGGGGATTGAGCTATGAGGAGAGGCTGAATAAACTAGGCTTGTACTCGTTAGAGTTTAGAAGAATGAGGGGAGATCTCATTGAGACGTATAAGATGATGAATGGGATGGATAGGATAGAGGTGGAGAGACTCTTCCCGCTCAAAAAAGACAGTAGGACTAGGGGGCACAGCCTCAAGATAAAGGGGAGGCGGTTTAGAACGGAGTTGAGGAGGAACTTCTTCACTCAAAGGGTGGTGAATCTCTGGAATTCTCTGCCCGTTGAAGTGGTGGAGGCTGCCTCGCTAAATATTTTTAAGAAGCGGGTTGATGGGTTCTTGATAAGAGAGGGGATTAAGGGTTATGGGGAGAGGGCGGGAAAGTGGAACTGAGCCACAACAGATCAGCCATGATCTTATTGAATGGCGGGGCAGGCTCGAAGGGCTAGATGGCCTACTCCTGCTCCTATTTCTTATGTTCTTATGTTCTTATGTTCAATGGCAAGCCCTCTATTCAGCCAAGTGATGGGAAGAAAGTTAGAGGCTCACCATCCCTAACCGCGGTTCCACACTGCAACTTACAAGTTGCCAAAGCAACTTGGACTCACTGAGTGAACCACAGCCCAGCAGCACCACAATAAGTTGCAAAAATAGAAAATACTTGTGTTCAGCAGCTTTCAGAAAGAAAATAGCTACTTAATCAAGCTTCTTTAGTGCAATAAAAGCAAAATACAGTGGATGAACAAAAAATACAGCAAATAAAAATATATTACTGCAAATGCTGGAATCTGAAACCAAAAGGGAAAATGCTGGAAAATCTCAGGTCTGGTAGAATCTGTGAGGAGGGAAAAGAGCTGACGTTTCAAGTGCAAGATGAGCCTTTGTCAAAGCTCATCTGAACTCTAAACTTCAGCTCTTTTCTCTCTTTATAGATGCTGCCAGTCCTGCTGAGATTTTCCAGCATTTTTTCTTTTTGTTTCTCTCTCCACAGGAAGTCTGGCAACAGCTGTGGAGACAGAAACAGAGTTAACATTTTGAGTCCAAAGTGCGCCTTCTTTAGTAGAGGTGTTGATGCGATTCCGATCGATTACATATGTTTAATCACAATCTAACCTACCTCCCCAGATACCTTCATCTCTAAGATCTTACCACCATGTGTATCTGTGGCTTGTGTCTCTTGGCCAGATCAATAATATTCAGTCCGTTGTAATAGAGATTCTCGATGCAGCCATGAAAGTTCTTCCTCAGGAATGTCACGGATTTGCTTGGAATTGGAATCCCTCCAAAACTCAGCTGAAAATAAAAGAGAAAAGACAGAGGATGATGTCGATTAAGGTGTTTGCTGGTGATATGAAAAAGCTATCGGAAGCTCATCACCCTTTTCTGAGGAAGGATGTACTCACTCTCGAGGGAGTGCAGCGAAGGTTTACCAGGCTGATTCTGGGGATGGTGGGGCTAATGTATGAGAAGAGATTGACAAGGTTAGGGTTGTTTTTACTGGAGTTCAGACAAATGAGAGGGGATCTCATAGAGACTTATAAAATTCTAATAGGACTAGACAGGGTGGATGCAGGGAGGATGTTCCCGAAGGTGGGGGAGTCCAGAACCAGAGATCACAGTCTGAGGATTCAGGGTGGACCATTTAGGATGGAGATGAGGAGACATTTCTTCACCCAAAGAGTGGTGAGCCTGTGGAATTCATTACCACAGGAAATAATTGATGCCAAAACATTGAATATATTCAAGAGGCAGCTGGATATAGCACTTGGGGTGAATGGGATCAAAGGTTATGGGGAAAAATCAGGATTAAGTATTGAGTTGGATGATCAACCATGATCGTGATGAATGGTGGAGCAGGCTTGAAGGGCCAAATGGCCTTTTCCTGATCCTATCTTCTATGTTTCTATGAAAAATTCCTCAGTGAGTTAGCTGATGAGTCAGCAGCTGCAATGACCCTGATCAGCTTCTCGAACCTCCCCACCATGTGAGGGAGTCAGTTATAAGGTCAAGGAGAAATTGGAGGACGTCCAGCGGTCAAGACGCTTGCTCCAAATTGAGGTTGGGATGGACTTTCTGAATCCCTTACCATGAGTTATGTTTCAGGGTAAATAGCCATAGTTACCATGGATAGCCATAGATCTGATGTGAAAACAGAAAAGTTTGAAAAAAGCATGAGTTATCAATTTCAGGTGGATAGGGGCTTGTTGGGAGGGTAATCGGGGGGGGGGGGGGGTAATTACATAGAACATAAGATATAGAATCCCTACAGTGCAGAAGGAGGCCATTCGGCCCATCGAGTCTGCACCGACTGCAATCTTACCAGGCCCTATCCCTGTAACCCCACGCATTTACCCCACTAAATCTTCTGACACTAAGGGGCAAATTTAGCGTGGCCAATCCATTAATTAAATTGATTAATTAATTCATTCATTATTATTAATTTATTTATTATTTCTTGGAATGTGGGCAATGCTGGCAAAGCCAGCATTTGTAGCCCATCCTTTATTGCCGTTGTATCTTGCTAAACCATTTCATAGGGCAGTTAAGAGTCAACCACATTATCGTGACTCTGCAGACACATCGGTCAGACCGGGCAAGGAGAGAGGATTTCCTTCCTGATAGGATATTCGTGAAATGCATAGGTTTTTACAACAATTGGCCATGATTTCATTGTCATTATTAGAATTCAGATGGAGGGATACTGTGGGTAGTTCGGAGTTGTGGTGCATGGGGTAGTTTGAAGGGGTGCGTTTGGCGGTTGGTTATGGCAGTCTGAGGATAGTGGTTAGTTGACTGGTTGGGAGGGTGGAGGGTAGTTACAGAGGGTGAGGGGCATTTTAGGGGTTCAGGAGGCCGGGCGTAGTCTGGGGATGGGTTATTTGGAGGTTACGGAGGTTGAGAGGATTGTTGGGGGATAGGTGTGAAGGGTAGTTATGGGATAATTGGGGGTCCAGTGGGAGGTTGTGGGGGGGGTCAGTGTCATTGTTATCCAGAAGTTGGAAGTGTTTTTAATCCTTCTAACATTTACTTCTAACAGGGTGTGGTAACTTGAGATCACAAATAAGATTGTCAAATGTGGTGCTTAAAGAATGATCTTTGTATAATATAATAACAAAGTTTAACAAAAACAGGAACTCAGCAGAAAAGTAATAACTATGAAAACAGGAGCACTAGTAAAACAAATCTTGCTGGCTGAACATTCTCTGACAGAATGAAAAGTCCTCCAAAACCCACACATACTCAGGAAACAGTAAAATAATTACATAGGAGAAATGGCTTATAAGAACACCCTATATTCAAAATGACACTCTGTAACACTGGGGGCAGGATTTTCCAGCCACCCGCGCCCCAAGACCAGAAATTCCCACCTAAGATCAACCGATTGTTAAATCGTCTGCCGAATTTTCAGCCTGGGTAACTATTGTTAAACTGAAATTCATATGGTTTCCAGTGCAAGGTACATGCGCACCTAAAGTTTGAACTTTCCAGGCAATTCTCAATAATCTGGTGGGGGTGGGGGTGCGATTCCTCAGGGAATCGTCTGGGGTACAGAACCACCCAGGGACCACCTTCTGGGCAAGAGAAGACCAGAGATAATGTTCTTTGAAGCCACCTAGTCATGTTCTTTATTTGATCATATCTCATTCTGATTAACTCCGGGGAATGAACTAAATGAAAGGGCACAAAAGGTGCCTTCCAATTCTTAGCACCAAGAAGTTAACAGAATCACTCAACATCACGAGAGAAATCTAACCCTGCCAATAACTTATTTTACAATGTTATTTCGTGAAAAGGTGTTAATCTCAAATTCTGCTACATGCTATTTTCTGAGATGTTTTGACCTTATCTTAAACAGGTAAAGGCTTCGTCTAAGCAGCAGTTAAAAGAAAGCAATGTAAAATTTAATTGTAGAGAGTGTTTAATTATATCCAGATAGTGGGCATTGTGGGGAGAGGTGAAGAGGCAGGAGGTGAGGTGATCATGGTAATGGGGTGGGAGATGGTGGTACAATGCTCTTGTCACGGGACTGGTTTTCCAGAGATCTAGGCTAATGCTCTGTAGACACAGGATCAAAGCTCTTCTTCCACAGACTCCCCTCCCCTCTCCCTACCCGGGGCAGATGGTAAAATCCATTTCTATTCAGAACTGGAATTAAATGTCAGTTTCAATATTGGCGATCATAAAACCATTGTTGATTGTCATTAAAAACCCATCAGGTTCACTAATGTCATTTTAGGGGAAGGAAATCTGCCATCCTTTCTTGGTCTGATCTACATGTGACTCCAGATCCATAGCAGTGTGCGTTGACTCAGAAATGCCCTCTGAAATGGCCCAGCAAGCCAATCAGTTCAAGAGCAACTCGGGATGGGCAATAAATGCTGACCTTGCCATCAGCCCACGGAAGAATACAAAATAACTTGGAATTCTCATGCAGGAGCAGAATCTGAAATGTCTCCATTTGATCATTCTGATTAACTCCAGGGAATAAACTAAATGAAAGGACACAAAAAGTAGCCTTCCAAATCTGACCACCAAGAAGCAATCAGAACCACTCAACATGAAATTCAAGCCAGCAAATAACTTATTTTACAATATTATTTTTAACTTCTGTAATGTGCTAAAATAAAGTGTCATCACATAACAAAACTGTTGCAGTTGGGTTTGGAGGTGCATGTATGAGTAGTTCAACCGGACAGCTGGTGATGCCATACCAACACAGGTTCAATTTCTGCTCTGGCTGAAGATATCCATGAAGGATATCTCAACCTTTCGCAACCTTGCCTGAAGTGTGCTGATCCTCTGGTTAAATCACCATCATGTGGATATGCCGGCGTTGGACTGGGGTAAACACAGTAAAAAGCCTGGCGTTGTCAGACTTTTTACTAAATCACCATCAGTCAGCTCTCCCTCTCAAAGAGGAGAGCGGACTCTGGCGACTTTAACTATTTTTTTATTTCTGTGAGAAAAGACCTGACATCTGTCTGAAGATTTAATATCAGTTCCATCCTCCATTGCCTGGCTTTCTGGAGCAGAACAACAAACGCCCTAAGTGCAGGGGGAATATTACCAACACAGCTGTGATCCCCTAAAAGATCATTCACACCAACAAGATCCTTTATATTTAAAAAGAAACCCCCATTGTGAGGGGCGATGATTTTGTTGTTTAAACACTGCATTGAGGAGTTGGTTCAGGTTGATTGTGAGAGGGAGCAGGACAACTTTCAGCTAGTAATTACATTACCTTCCATAACTGTCAACTCCTTTTAAATTAAAATGCCTTGACTCTGCAGCAATACTTTAATCAGAACATCAAGACAAATAAAAAACAAAAATAAAAATTTAAGAAGGAGAAATTTTGGAATGAATCCCGCACAACCATACATCAGGAAAGGAGGCCATTCAACCCATCATGTCCGTTCTAGCTGTTATCCATTTAGTTCCATCCCACTGCTCTTATCCCTGAAGGATTAATTAAATTCTCTTCTAAACATTACTACTGAATCTGATTCCGCCACCTTCTCAGACATTTGATTTGATTTATTATCGTCACATGTATTGGTACATAGTGAAAAGTATTGTTTTTTGTGCGCTATACAGGCAAAGCATACCGTTCATAGAGAAGGAAATGAGAGACTGCAGAATGTAGTATTACACTCATAGCTAGGGTGTAGAGAAAGAGCAATTTAATGCAAGGTAAGTCCATTCAAAAGTCTGACAGCAGCAGGGAAGAAGAAGCTGTTCTTGAGTCGGTTGGTATGTGACTTCAGACTTTTGTATCTTTTTCCCAACCAAAGAAGGTGGAAGAGAGAATGTCGGGGTGCGTGGGGTCCTTAATTATACTGGCTGCTTTGCCGAGGCAGCAGGAAGTATAGACAGACTCAATGGATGGGAGGCTGGATTGTGTGATGGATTGGGCTACATTCACAACGTTTTGCATTACAGAGGGGACGGCTTAGTGGTATTATCACTAGACTATTAATCCAGAAACTCAGCTAATGTTCTGGGGACCCAAGTTCAAATCTCTCCATAGCAGATGGTAGAATGTGAATTCAATTAAAACAAAAGGAAGGAGGAATCTACAGATGGCCATGAAACCATTGTTGATTGTCAGGAAAAGCTCATCTGGTTCACTAATTAGCGAAGGAAATCTGCTGTCCCCACATGGTGTAACCTACTTGTGACTCTAGAGCAATGTGACTGGTTCTCATCTGCCCTCCAAGGGCAACTGGGGATGGGCAATAAATACTGGCCAGCCAGTGACGCCCATGTGTCATGAATGAATAATAAAGATCATAAGGATTTTCTGCATAAAAACATTCCCCCTTGTTCTGCACAAGCTTCCTGTCTGATGCCCTGTACTTGCCAGGTGAAAATGCCTCATATTCGCAACAGAATTTCATATTTATCCAGGTGTGGGATGTTAGTGTTTGGAAGCTGATTTTAATTTTGACACACTGCATGCTAGCAGCAAGCTCTGATTCAGGTGGTACCACAGCAATCGCTGAATCGCAAAGTTCCTGATCCACGCCCCTCTCTAGAGCTTCAAGGCTGATAGGCTAATACAGTACCGCAGGAAGCACTCCACTGCCAGAGGTTTCATCGCTTGGATGAGGCATTAAACCAAGGCTCCTTCTGTCTGTGCGCATGGAGATAAAGGCTCCCCATCACAGTGTTTTGAAAAACAACGGGGTCTTACTGCTGGAGTCCTGATTCATATCTATCCTTCAAAAATCAGATTATCTGTTCATTATCTTCTTGCTGCTTCTGGGAGCTTGCTGTGTGCATATTGGCTGCCATGGTTCCTATCTACACTTCAAAGGCCACTTCACGGGCTGTAACTTGCTTTGGAATGTCCACTGGTTGGGAAATGCACAATATAAATTCAAGTCTTTCTTCCTTCCAGGTCTGAAAGGAATAGGTTTAGAAGAAGAATAAATACTGTCATGACTTTGCCCAACCCTACTACCTCAGCGCCAATCTCAGAAGGGCACCACTGTTCCCTAAGTGTACAGCAGCTACAGGGGTGGCACAGTGCTTGGCGCTGCTGCCTCACATCTCTCGGGACCTGGGGTCAATTTCCCAGCTTGGGTCACTGTCTGTGTGGAGCTTGCACGTTCTCCCAGTATCTGCATGGATTTCCTCTGGGTGCTCCAGTTTCCCCCCATAGTCCAAAGATGTGCAGGTTAGGTGGATTGGCCATGCTAAATTGCCTCTTAGTCTCCCGGAATGTGTAGGTTAGAGAGATTAGCGAAGTAAATGTGCGGATAGGGCCTGGGATGGGATTGTTGTCAGTGCAGACTCAAAGGGCCGAATGGCCTCCTTGTGCAATGTAGGGATTCTATGATTTCTATCATTGCCCTGTTTGGTGGTGATTGATCCTCACTGTGGAATTTAGTGATAGTTTAGTGCTGAGAGTCCAAATTAATCTCCTACAGGACTAAAAGCAAATGCACATGGTGGAAATCTGAAATAAAAACAGAAAACGTTGGAAAGACTCAGCTGGTCTGGCAGTGTCTGGGGATGTTGATTTCTGAGTCCGTAAGACTCTTTAGAGTTAAAGAGAGGGGGAAATGTAATGGATTTAATACTGCTTAAGACGGATTGGGGCACTTGGAGCAAAATAGAAGGTCAGTGATAAGTATGAGCTGGGAGAGGTCGCACAAAGATGTTTGGGACGCAAGGCAGAGGAAGTGTTAATGACAGTAATAAGGACTAAAGAAGGTGCTGATAGTGGCATGAAGGTAAGATAGCAGGAAGTGTTACTAGGCGAACAAAAGTCAGCGCTAAGCGAAAGCAAAACTTAAGAACAAGTGACAGATGGTCCCGTAGTGGTGATGTTGATGGTGAGGGTGGGGAGGGGAGGGAGATGGGGGGAGGGGAATGGTATTATATTAGGACATCAAAAAACATTGGAGTGATTAGTTATATTAGTGCTCATGTTCAACAATTCTAAGAAGAAGTTTTTATTAGTGTTACAGGCAGACTTCCATTAACACTGTAATGAAGTTACTGTGAAAATCTTCCAGTTGTTACACTTCAATGCCTATTCGGGTACACTGAGGGAGAATTTAGCACCTAACCAGCACGTCTTTTGGACTGTGGGAGGAAACCGGAGCACCCGGAGGAAACCCGCACAGACACGGGGAGAATGTGCAAACTCCACACAGACAGTGACCCGAGGCTGTTAAGCAAACCCGAGTCCCTGGTTCTGTGAGGCAGCAGTGCTAACCACCGTGCCACCGTGCTGCCTATAAAAGTGATATTATGTATGATATTCTCATTTAAATGGGGATTCAAATAGGATGCCTAGGCATATTTTGAAATGAGACCTGTTTTGTTGGTGGTCTAATTTAACGCCTATTTCGTTCTACTTTAAGCTGCAATATTGCAGATACAGGTCTAGCTTTTGAAACATGTCCTTCTGCCAGTGTCATTTATTATCCAATCTTGGTCAGATTGAAGTCTCTGGAACAAAGGCTGCAGTCAGAACGTTTCCTGGATACATTTCCCTCTGTGCTCGCCTACTTTTCAACGTGACAACATAATCATATTAAGGCTGTGAGTGATCTCTCGGATGTGGCGAGAGGCAAGCTGGAGGAGATCGTTTACATCAGGGACGAGGGATTACTGACACTAATGGAGCCTGTGGATGCGCTGCTTACCCACACCTTCCTTGTGATGACTGAGGAACGCAAATGGATCTCACCAGTAAATCAATGACTATATTCCACAAGGAGGCTTGAAGCGCACTCATACTCACTGAGGAATATAAATGGCCTCTGATTTTGATTTTCTCAGTCACTCAAATACAAACAGTGTCTACGTCACCAGTTGGCGTGAAGTGAGTCATGTTCATAAAGGACACATGCTATTATTCATTGTGATTAAAGGGGCAAGATCTACTAAATGTCTTTCACCAGCTCCCTGCCCGAACCACAGGCTACAGCATCACATGGAGTGGACAATAATACACTCAACTTGTCAAGAACAAACTGGAAATACAGTCAGTCGTGAGGCTGTGGGATCAAGGGGAGATATCTACGCAGTACCGTGACGCAGTGGAAAGCAGTGCTGCCTCGCAGCACCAGGGGCCCAGCTTTGAATGACTGAGTACCCATGTCTGCATGGGTTTCCTCTGGGTGCTCTGGTTTCCTCCCACTGTCCAAAGATGTGCAGTTAGGTGTATTGGCTGTGCTAAATTGCCCCTTAGTGTCAGGGGGATTAGCCAGCAAATATGTGGGGTTACTTTTGATTTGATTTATTATTGTCACATGTATTAACATGCAATGAAAAGTACTGTTTCTTGCATGCTTTACAAACAAAGCATACCGCTCATAGAGAACGAGAGATTGCAGAATGTAGTGTTACAATCATAGCTAGGGTGCAGGGAAAGATCAACTTAATGCAAGGTAGGTCTATTCAGAAGTCTAACAACTGCAGGGAAGAAGCTGTTCTTGAGTTGGTCGGTACGTGTCCTCAGACTTTTATGTCTTTTTCCGGACGGAAGAGGGTGGGATAGTGTACGGAGTGTGTGGGGTCCTTAATTATGCTGGCTGCTTTTCTGAAGCAGTGGGAAGTATAGATAGTTTCAACGGATGGGAGGCTGATTTGAGTGATGAACTGGGCTTTGTTTATGACCCTTTATAGTTTCTTGCAGTCTTGGACAGAGCAGGAGCCATACTAAGCTGTGATACAACCAGAAAGATTGCTTTCTATGGTGCATCTGGAAAAATTGCTGAGAGTTATAGCAGACAAATTTCCTTAGCCTTCTGAGAAAGTGGAGGCATTGGTGGGCTTTCTTAATTATAGCATGGGGGAACCAGGCTGTTGGTGATCTGGACACCTAAAAACCTCAAGCTCTCGAGCATTTCTATTGCCTCCCCATTGATGTAGACGGGGAAATGTCCTCCATTACGCTTCCTGAAGTCAATGGGTTACATTTTGTTGACATTGAGGGAGAGATTGTTGTCATTGCACCAGTTCACCAGATTCTCTATCTCTTTCCTGTACTCCGTCTTGTCATTGTTTGAGATCCAACCCATTATGGTGGTGTCATCAGCAAACTTGAAAAGCGAGTTTTGGCTACACAGTAATAGACGTGTGGGGGCTTCCTCTGGGTGCTCCGATTTCCTCCCAAAGTGCAAAGATGTGTGGGTTAGATGGATTGGCAATGCTAAATTGCCCTTTAGTGTCAGAGAGATTAGCAGGTTAAACACATGGGGTTACGAGGATAGGGCATGGATGGGATTGTTATCGGTGTAGGCTTGATTGGCCGAATGGTTTCCTTCTGCCCTATAGGGATTCTATGATCTTGTGGACTGTATTATCTGGATCACATTATATATATCTGTGTGTTGAACAATACAGAATGTCATCCAGCTCACAGCACAGAACCTAATCATTCAGCCCAATGAATGTTTAAGTACCATACCAATCTCCAGTCACCCCACTTCAATTCATCTGATCAACATATCCTTTCATCATTTTCCTCCTGGATAGGCAGACAGGATGAATTAATTTCCAGCTTACTCTATTAGCCACACCTCAAAAATAACTCATTGGATCTGAGGTACTTCAGAACATTCCAAGGACATAAATTGGACTTTCTGTTTGTCCCTCCAGTGTTTATCGCCCATCCCTCATTGCCCTTGTTTGATACAACTGAGTGGCTTGCTAGGCCATTTCAGAGGACAGTTGAGAGTTAGCCACAGATCAGGTAAGGACGCCAGATTCCCTTCCCTAAGGGTTTTAACGACAAACAACAGTGGTTTCATGGTCATCATTAGACTTTTAATGCCAATTTTGGTTGTATTACTGAACTTAAATTTCACCACCCGTCACGGTGAGATTCAAACCTGGGACTCCACCGCATTACCCTGAGTTTCTGCATGACTAATCTACTGACAATGCCACTACACCACCGCCTCCCCTTACCCAATCCAAAAATGGGTACAGTAGCATACTCATTATGTTACTGCACGAATAAACCAAGATCCTCGGATATTGAACAGAGACATGAGTTCAAATCCAAGCATGGTGGCCAGAGAGTTCAAATTCTGTTAATTCAATAGATCTTCAATTAAAAAAGCTTGTGTCTGCACTGGTGACAATGGGCTGAATTTTATTGGGTTTGGGTGGTGGGGGAGTGGGAGTTGGGGGTTGAGGTGTACTGCTCAGACCCCCCATTACAAAACCCAATCTTGAACTGAATGGCTCAAAGAAAGACCTCCCCACATCAATAACATGCTGCTCACGTGGCCTAAAGGAGCAGAGAGTGGGACTTCTGCCCCTCAATGGGAAGAGAAGCCTTCTTCAAGAGTTGCCAGCTAATCTGTTTGGTCTGTCACTGTAGCAAAGGTCAAAGAACAAAGAAAATTACAGCACAGGAACAGGCCCTTTGGGCCTCCAAGCCTGCACCGACCTTGCTGCCCGACTGAACTAAAATCCCCTACATTTCCGGGGACATATCCCTTTATTCCCATTCTACTCATGTATTTGTCCAGCTGCCCTTTAAAAATCACTACTGTATCTGCTTCCACTACCTCCCCCGGCAGCGAGTTCCAGGCACCCACCACCCTCCGTGTAAAAAACTTGCCTCGTACATCTCCTTTAAACCTTGCCCCTCGCACCTTAAACCTGTGCCACCTGGTAATTGACTCTTCCACCCTGGGAAAAAGCTTCTAGCTATCCACTCTGTCCATGTTCCCCCCCAGTCCCACTGATCAACTTCTAGGCTTTGCCTGCAATAGGTCCCAACCCCCTTGGCACCGCCCAATGAGCAATGCCAAGGTACCCCCGGGCATGAGCACTTTGTCCCTTGGGCAGAGTCAGGGGGCACAGGATAGCACTGCCAGGGTGCCCATGATGTGGAGATGCTGGTGTTGGACTGGGGCAAACACAGAACTCCCCACTCACCTGATGAAGGGGTAAAGCCCCGAAAGTTAGTGGTGTTTGCTGCCAAATAAACCTGTTGGACTTTAATCTGGTGCTGTGAGACTTCTTACTAGGGTGCCCATGCCCAGGGGGCACTACCCCCCCACTGCCCTAAACCTTGGGGGTCTCCGATAGCCACCCCCTTCACTCCAGTGAGGTCGCCCGCTGGTTCCCCAAATGTGGGGAGCTAGTCTGAACCCCACCAGAGTAAAATACTACTGGCGGAGTAGGAGACGCTGTTGGGTCCGGCAAGTTCTGTGCCGGGCTCGATAATCACATTTAAACAAGATTTGAAATACATTTTAAAAAGATTTAAATCACTTTCCTCTCTTCATGCCAGTTTCCAGCGCGGTCCCGACTGCAACCGTCCTCTGGCTCTGGGACACACGCATATGTCGGGAACGCATGTGTGAATCCCGCGAAATGGTCGACACACGCATCTCCCAACCTGACCCGCCAAAAAATCTGCGGGTCGCGATGGGAGAGTCGCCCCCTCTGTTTCACAGATGTTTGTGAATTTTTGGTATTGTCTATTCCAGAGGGTTGGGGGTGCCCACTGTTGTATCGAAGGCTGGAATAGGCAGATTCTTAACTTCTCAGAGTACTGGAGGATCAAGGAAAGGGCGGATTGAAGCCTCTGTCATTTTGAATGGTGAAGCGGATTCAGTGGGCTGTATGTTCCTCATGTGCGGCATAAATGCAAGTTATTGCTGCTGTTATTCACCGTTCTGTTTTTATTAAATTCTGCTGGCAGCCAAAAGTAAAAGGATTCTAATAATAGCATTCGGACCTTTTAACAATCAGGATCACCAAAGGAAGATCGATGCGTCTTACCAATTTGTGATTCAGAAAATAAAAAGCCCATCAGACATGCACAAGAAGAAGTTTCAGATTGATGCTGAGACAAAGGATTCGCATTCGAGGGGAACACTTCCTCTGCATCATATGTACGGCAAACCCATTTATAAAGAATGGGTTTATGATTGGTCACACATTGTGTACAGATTAATCTCCCCCGCCCACCCCCGATGAAAACAGACTGTCACTTCACCGTGGAAGTAATATTAATGAGGCAGGTACTATCTTCTTATCCATCGTATCTGTCTGAGTCTTTCTGCACACTTACACATCAATTTTAACTTGGTTCACTCTAATCCTTCACTCGGGAAAGAAAGAAAATGTAGTTTGGCTCAATCTCCTCTCATCTTCCCAAGCCCTTTATTGTTGCATGGATGACACGGTGGCACAGTGGTTAGCATTGCGGCCTCACAGCTCCAGGGATCCAGGTTTGATTACAGCCTTGGGTG
Source organism: Carcharhinus amblyrhynchos (assembly GCF_965287045.1). Lineage (NCBI taxonomy): Eukaryota > Metazoa > Chordata > Chondrichthyes > Carcharhiniformes > Carcharhinidae > Carcharhinus > Carcharhinus amblyrhynchos. The sequence continues at coordinate 86,445,521 of NC_137334.1, forward strand.
ACAGTGTGGAGTTTGCACGTTCTCCCTGTATCTGTGTGGGTTTTCTTCAGGTGTTCTGCTTTCATAAGTCATAGGAGCTGAATTAGGCCACTCAGCCCATTGAGTCTGCTCCACCATTCAATCATGGCTTTTTTTTTCTCATCCTCATTCTCCTGCCTTTTCCCCAAAGCCCCTGATCCCCTTCTCAATCAAGAACTTATCTATCTCTTTCTTAAAGACACTCTATGACCTGGCCTCCACAGCCTTCTGCAGCAAAGAGTTCCACACTCTCGGGCTGAAGAAATTCCTCCTCATCTCTGTTTTAAAGGATTGTCTCTTTTGCCTGGGGTTGTGCCCTCTGGTTCTAGTTTTTCCTACTAGTGGTAACATCCTCTCCATGCCCACTTTATCCAGGCCTCGCAGTATCCTGTAAGTTTCAATAAGATCTTTCTAAACTCTAATGAGTACAGACCCAGAGTCCTCAGCCATTCCTCATACAACAAGCTCTTCATTCCAGGGATCATTCTTGTGAAACTCTTCTGGACATTTTCCAAGGCCAGCACATCCTTCCTTAGATATAGGGTCAAAAACTGCTCACAATAGTCCAAATGGGGTCTGCCCAGAGCCTTATACAGCCTCAGAATACATCCCTGCTCTTGTATTCTAGCCCTCTCGACATGAATGGTAACATTGCATTTGCCTTCCTAACTGCTGACTGAACTTGCACGCTAACCTTATGAGAATCTTGAACAATAATTCCAAGTCCCTTTGTGTTTTTCATAACCTAAGCATTTCCTCATTTAGAAAATATACTATGCCTCCATTCTTCCTTCCAAAGTGCATAACCTCACACTTTTCAATATTGTATTCCATCTGCTACTTCTTTGCCCACTCTCCTAACCTGTCCAAGTTCTTCTGCAGCCCCCCTGCTTCCTCAATACTACCTGTCCCTCTACATATCTGCAAACTTAACTTCAGTTCCTTTCTCCAAATCGTTTATGTATATTGTGAAAATTTGTGGCCTCAGCACTGACCCCTGAGGCACACCACTAATCACCAGCTGTCATCCTGAAAAGACCTCTTTATCCCCAGTCTCTGCCTTCTGCCAGTCAACCAATCCTCTATCCATGCCAGGATCTTACCCTTAACACCATGGGCACCTATTTCATTTAATAGTCTCCTATGCGGCACCTTGTCAAAGGTTTCCTTCCACAGTCTGAAAGACATGCTGGTTAGGTGCATTGGCCATGCTAAATTCTTCCTCAGCGTACCTGAACAGGTGCCAGAGTGTGGTGACCAGGGATTTTCACAGCAACTTCATGGCAGCGTTAATGTCAGCCTACTTGTGACACTATTGAATAAATAAACTTTAAAGGTTAGATGAATTGCTTATGTTTAGTTGCTGCTTACTGTCCCAAGGTTAGGTGAATGAGCCATGCTAAATTGCCCCCTAGTGTCCAAGGTTGTGCGGGTTAGATGGATTGGCCATGCTAAATGCATGGAGTTGCAGGGATGTGCCGGCAGGGAGGCGTCAGGTGGATTGCTCCTTTAGACAGTTGGTGCAGACTTGATGAGTTGACTAGCTTCTTTCTGCACTGTAGGGATTTGATGACCTGAAGTTTCATTCTATCTTGGACTCTGCTCATTTTATCTCACAAGAGAGGTAACGAATTTCAACATACAGCAAATTTAAGATATCCCAAGGCATCTCATTGGAGAATTTCCAAATAAAAGTTGGCACTGGGCCTCTGAAGGAGACACGAGAATAGGTGTCCAGAGCCTTGGTCAAAGAGGCAAGTTTGAAAGAGTTTCTTCAAGGAGGAGTGAGATGTTTAGAGAAGGGAACAGAGTTCTGGATGACATGAAGATTATAGAGAGTGCAATGTGGGAGGTCAGTCAGCAGAACACCAATGTCGTTGAGCCTGGAGTTCGGAATGAATGCCTTGGAATGAATGAGGCACACAGCCATAAACTTCGGCAATATAAGACGTTGTGACATTTCTTCATGACTGCCCATTAACCTAGTGAAATGCTACTGTTCCAGTCGAACAATACAATCTGTATGACAGCCACACTTCATTGACCGTAACATCGTAAGAAATAGGAGCTGGAGTAGGTCGTTCGGCCCATCAAACCCGCTCCCCCACTCAGTAAAATAATGGCTTTACCACAATGGCATGGTCATCCACCCTGCAGTCCCCAGTCACATCCAAATAAGCTGATTTAACCTCAAACTTATTAGAGTGGCATGGTGATTAGCACTGCTGCCTCACAGTGCCAGAGACCCATTTTCGATTCCCGGTTTGGCTCACTGTCTGCATGGAGTTTGCACATTCTCCCCGTATCTGTGTGGATTTCCTTCAGGTGCTCCGGTTTCTTCCCACAGTCCGAAAACGTACGAGTTAGGTGCATTAGCCATTATAAATTGCCCCTTAGAGTCCCAGGATGTGTAGGTTGGAGGGATTGTTGGTACAGACTGAATGGGCCGAATGGCTTCCCTCTATACTATAGGGATTTTATGATTCTCAATTCTATGAGTACACAAGGAGGCCATTCGACCCATTGCCTCTCACCGACAACAATCCCTCCCAGGTCCTATCCCCATAACTCCACATATTGACCCTACACATTCCAGGATACTAAGGGGCAATTTGACAAGGTCAATCCAAATTATATCCAAAGATACACATCTTTGGATTATATCCAAAGATACACATCTTTGGATTGTGGGAAGAAACCAGAGGACCTGGAGGAAACCCATGCAGACATGGGGAGAACATGCAAACTCGACACAGACAATGACTCAAGGCTGGATTTGAACCTGGGACCCTGGGGCTGTGAGGCAGCAGTGCTCGCCACTGTGCCACTGTAGGGTTTCTATGTGATTCCAGACCCTATGGCAATGTGGCTGACTCTTAACTGCCCTCTGAAACAGCCAAACAAGCCTCTCAGTTCAAGGGCAATTAAGGACGGGCAGCAAATGTTGATCTTGCCAGCGGTGCCCACATCCCATGAAAGAATGAAGAGGGAAATAAATGATCAACTTGTTTTCTTTCAAACAGGACCCATATTGAGACATCAGGAACTGTTTTCCCTCAAACATATTTCTGAATATCCACAAATCCTTCGAGAATGTTGTTTATTTCCGCTGTAATCGCTAACATGACGCAAAGTTTTCCGGCTCTGCAGTGTGTCCGTGGCTTCAGTCGTTTTAAGCTCTGGATACCAGATTATCTATTCAGCTCTGCATTTCAAAGCGCAGGAACCAATCCTTTCTCAATTCTCCTCGGACTTCGCTTCAGAACAAGGACTGAGAAAATATACTTGACTTATCAGTATCATGAACACGGAGCTAAACATTGATTCCACCGAGACCTGGAACCAGCCAGATGGAACAGCAGCTGCTCTGCTTCTGAAGCTCAACAACATTAAAGAAAATCACCATAAGCTCACCAATTGCAGCGTGAAACATCCATACATCGCAGTCTTTCTTGTCAATAGATGGTAACAAAATAGATAATTTGTCAAACTGAATACAAAAAAAAAATCTGTGTTGCTCAATGCTCCCTCTAATTTTTTTTGTTGTAATGTTTTGAATGTTGCTGAAGGCTTTTCATCGAGTCGACCGGCTCATCAATCAGTGTCCGTTTTCTAACCAAAAGAGAAAACGCCGGAAAGTCTCAGCAGGTCTGGAAGCATCTGTAAGGAGAGAAAAGAGCTGACATTTCGAGTCCAGATGCCCCTTCTTCACACCTTTGACAAAGGGTCATCTGGACTCGAAACGTCAGCTCTTTTCTCTCCTTACAGATGCTGTAAGAAGTCTCACAACACCAGGTTAAAGTCCAACAGGTTTATTTGGTAGCACAGGCCACGAGCTTTCGGAGCACTGCCCCTTCATCGGGTGAGTGGGGGTTGTGTTCACAAGCAGGGCATATATAACCTGTTGGACTTTACCCTGGTGTTGTGAGACTTCTTATGTGCTTATCCCAGTCCAATGCCGGCATTTCCACATCACGTCTTAGAGATGCTGCCAGATCTGCTGAGATTTTCCAGCATTTTCTCTTCTGGTTTCAGATTCCAGCATCTGCAGTAATTTGCTTTTATCCAGTGCCCTTCTTCTCATGAGGAAAGGCTGAGGGACTTGAGGTTATTTTCGTCAGAGAGAAGAAGGTTAAGAGGCGACCTAATTGAGGCATACAAGATGATCAGAGGGTTAGATAGGGTGGACAGTGAGAGCCTTTTTCCTTGGATGGTGATGGCTAACACGAGGGGACATAGCTTTAAATGGAGGGGTGGTAATTATAGGATGGATGTCAGAGGTAGGTTCTTTACTCAGAGGGTAGTAAGGGCGTGGAATGCAGGAGTTGTGGACTCGCCAACTTTAAGGGCGTTCAGATGGTCCTTGGATAGACATATGGATAACATTGGAATAGATTAGGTTAGAGGGTCATTAGATTGGTTCCACTGGTCGGCGCAACATCGAGGGCCGAATGGCCTGTACTGCGTTGTAATGTTCTATGTGGTAAAAATTGTCATCGTGATTTGAAATTTGCCATTTTTGTTATTACCCTGGTGAGAGTTCTCACGTCAAGTGTTCATGTAGTGACTGTTTTATTTTCGGATTTCCAGGTTGGAAATTCTTGCCCAAGGTCAACGGACATCTTCAGTGTCCACGTCTCTTACCTGCTCCAATTCAGCAGTGGGCAGGGCAGTAGAATTCCGGCGCCAATAGTTTTTATTTGCAGAAATTATGATAAGAAAATAATGGGGAACATAAACTTTTCAGATAAGATGGTCTAGTAAGTGCAAAAAGTAGATAATTTAAATGAGTGAGACAGCACAGAAGCAAAATATTTGCACCTATGGAAATAACATTTTATATAAAATATAGAATGTAACACAACATCATGATCAGAGTTTTTTTGCACTTTGTAGGACAGAAGAGGCAAGTATTTGTTACCCATCCCCAATAGCCCTTGAACTGACTGGCTTGCTCAGCCATTTCGGATAACAGACCATAAGATTATAACATATAGGAGCAGAATTAGGCCATTCGGCCCATCAAGTCTGTTCCGTCATTCAATCGTGGCTGATATTTTTCTCATTCCCATTCTCCTGCCTTTTCCCCATAACCCCTGATCCCCTTATTAATCAAGAACCTATCTAACTCTGTCCTTTAGACACTCAGTGACCTGGCCTCCACAGCCTTCTGTGGCAAAGAGTTCCAAAGATTCATCACTCTCTGACTGAAGAAATTCCTTCTCATCTCTGTTTTAAAGGATCGTCCCTTTAGCCTGAGGATGTGCCCTCTTGTTCTAGTTTTTCCTATTAGTGGAAATATCCTCTCCATGTCCACTGTATCCATGCCTCACAGTATCCTGTAACTTTCAATAAGATCCCCCTTCATCCTTCTAAACTCCAACAAATACAGACCCAGTGTCCTCAACCTTTCCTCATACAACAAGCTCTTCACTCCAAGGATCATTCTTGTGAACCTCCTCTGGATCCTTTCCAAGGTCAGCACATCCTTCTTTAGATATGAGGCCCAAAACTGCTCACGATACTCCAAATGAGGTCTGCCAGAGCCTTGTACAGCCTCTGAAGTACATCCCTGCTCCTGTATTCTAGCCCTCTCGATTTGAGTGCTAACATTGCATTTGCTTTCCTTACTGCCGACAGTTAAGAGTCAAACACACCTCTGTATGGCTGGAATCATAGATAGGCCAGATCAATGAAAGATGGCAATTTTCCTTCACTCAGGGGCACTAGTCAACCAGATGGGTTTATGATAATCAATGATCATTTCATTGTCACTGTTACTGAGATTAGCTTTCAATTCCAGATGCTTTTTTAAGTGATTTTAAATGCCATCAGCTGCCATGGTGGGGCTTGAACCCGTGGTCCCGGAGGTTCTTTGGATTACTAGGCAAGGAATATTATATCGATGCCACCAACTCCAAATTTACTCACCCATTGTGAGTCATTCTACGAAAAACGATGAGTGTTCTGTCTGGCTGCTGTAAAAAGGCCAATAAAGCACTGAGCTGCATCAAAGGGTTGTTTCCCCTAGTTCCAAAATGAGCTTCCAAAACCAGGAGTCAGAAAAACATGAGTCACTAATCTCAACACAATTAGGAATTCCGGAGAAACTTCTTTGCCCAGTGTGTGGAACTCTCTACCACAGAAATAATTGAGTCAAATAATAGAAATGCAGTCAAGGGGAAGGAAGATAAGAATCATAATGGAGAATGGAAGGGGAAGAATATGCTAATAAGGGTTAGATGAAAAGGAGTACAAGAAGGCTTGTGGCAGGCGATAATCAATGGAACAGATCAACTGGGCTAAGCGACCTTCATCTGTGCTGTAATTCTATACAATTTTAATAAGTGTGTGAGTCATAAGGAGGGGATAGTTTTACAATCTAAAGCATTGGTCTGAACCTCATATGGAATAATTATAGAATCCTTATAATGCAGAAAGAGGTCATTCAGCCCATAAAGTCTGCTCCAACTTTCTGGAAGAGCATCCCACCCAAACCTTCACTGTGCAATTAACATGGCCAAACTATCTATTACACAATTTAGCACGACCAATCCACCTAACTTGCACATCTTTGGACACTAAGGGGCAATTTAGCATGGCCAATCCACCTAACCTGCACAATCTCTGGACTGTGAGACGATCACCCAGAAGAGACCCATGAAGACAGGGGAAGAATTTGCAAACTCCGCAGAGACAGTCACCTCAGGCTGGCATTGAAACCGGGTTCCTCTTGCTGTGTGGGCTAACATCTCCATTTATAATTATTGGGTGGCTCGTGGTGAGTAACTTTGCACTTTCCCCTTCTGGAACATACCAGCAGCAGAGAAACAGAAAATCCATCCCATTATCCGCAGTTTTGGTCACCTCATCACAGGGTAGGTAACGCTGCCCTTGAAAGGTGATTGAGGCGTACAAGGAAGATGGTTCTGGGGATTGGGAATTGAAATTGTCAGGAAAGGTCAAGGAAGTTGTTCCCTCTGGAACAGAAAAGTTTCAAGGAGACCTAATTAATGTTGTGAATACTGTGAAGAGAATTGAGAAAGCTGATTGGGGCAAATTGCGCATTATCATGGAGATATGAACACCAGAGAGCACAGTTTTCAAAAATGTAGGAGGTTCTGCTTCCAGCAACAAGGATATCAAAGGGCTTTCATTTTCCATAGAACTATTTACAACCTTGGGATGTCCCAGAGCACTTTATAGTCAATTAAATACTCTTTGAAGTGTAATCACTGCTGGAATGAAGGAAATGCTGCAGCAAATTTGGATAAAGCAAGGTCCCACTATGGCCAGATGATCTGATTTAAAGAGGCAGGGATGATGCCAGTGTAGGTCAAAGATAGACCCGATTCTCTGAGCCACGATGTCTGTTTGTGAGATAGTGGATCCTCACATAATCAGCTCCTACAAATGTCATTTTTCATATAATGAGTGACAAACCTGTCATTCTTTTACTCTTTTCTGGTTGTATCACAGCTTGGTATGGCTCCTGTTCTACCTAAGATCGCAAGAAACTACAAAAGGTTGTGAATGTAGCCCAGTCCATCACGCAAACCAGCCTCCCATCCATTGACTCGGTCAACACTCTCCGCTGCCTTGGAAAAGCAGCCGGCATAATTAAGGACCTCATGCACCCCGGACATTCTCTCTTCCCCCTTTGCCCATTGGGGAAAAGATACAAAAGTCTGAGGTCACGAACCAACCGATTCAAGAACAGCTTTTTTCCTGCTGCTGGCAGACTTTTTAATGGACCTGTCTTGCATTAAGTTGATTTTTCTCTACACTCTAGTTATGACTGTAACACTACATTTTGCACTCTCTCCTTCTAAATGCTTTGTCTGTATAGCACACAAGAAACAATACTTTTCACTGTATACTAATACATGTGTCAATAATAAATCAAATCAAATTTTAAAAACAGCAATTCAGTTATGACAAGGTTACTGAAACCAGCTGAAGCAGATGACTCAGGAGATGACTCAGTAGAGGAAGCATTTTCAATAAGGTGAAAAGAGGAGGTCAGCATTTTGACTAATCACAACTGATGCACTTTTCTCTGCTCCACAAAGCCCCCTGCTTTTCTCTCAGGCTCGTGACCACTGAGCACCAAATCTTTACTTTTAGTTCTTTCATGGGCATCAAGGCCAATATTTATTGCCCAGTCTTAGTCGCCTTTGCAATGAGTGACCCTCAAAGAGCACTTAAGATTCAATCCCTTAGTCGCCATACTCCAGCACCTGTTCGGGTATACTGAGGGAGAATTTAGCGTGGCCAATGCACCTAATCCTTTGGACTGTGGGGGGAAACCGGAGCACCCGAAGGAAACCCATGCAGGCATGGGGGAGAATGTGTAAACTATGCACAGACAGTGGCCCAAGCCGGGAACTGAACCTGGGTCCCTGGCACTGTGAGGCAGCAGTGCTAACCATTGTGTCACCCTGCCACTGTCCAGAGGAGACATAAACTATTACAGAGAAAATGATCTAGTGTTGTTGAACATGGTTGGAAACCAGAAGGTGGTAAAGTGTCCTATCAGAAGATAGGAGGTAGAATTCTCAGACCTCACCCACGGCTGGGATTATCTGATCTCGCTGCAGTGGGCAGAGACTTGGCTGAACATCCTGTGTTCTCGCTGGCAGCTCAAGTTTCTGGGATTTGTTTAACCCCAATACATTCTAAGCCCAAAGTAAGATAGGCTCACACCTCATCTGAAGGCAATTCAAAGAGACCAAAGAGGTGGTTTTGCAAGGTTGTGTGCCCAAGAAGATTTTGAAGAGACAATGCCATTCACCTTAACGATAAGCTCTTTACCTCATAATCGATATCCAAGACATCAAACTCCCCGTTGGTTTGGAAATGTTGTGTGTCTGAATCCACAGTGAAATTCACTTGCTTCTTGTTTCGTTCAACTGCAACATAATGCCAGTGTTGGTCATCTAGGAGACTGCCCAGCATGACAGAAGAACGACCATTAATAGTTTGAAGTGCAGCATCACCTAGAATATAACAAGACAGAAAGCATAAGAAACAGGAGCAGGAGTAGACCATTCTTCCTTCACCATTCAGTGAAATTATGGACCATCAAGTTTTAGATCCAGACCAACAACCTGTCCTGGTACCCCCCATGCCAACACTATAGTTAAGATAACCCACCAATGCCTCTATTTTCTCAGAAGACTAAGGAAATTTGGCATGTCAGCTATGACCCTCACCAACTTTTACAAGCGCACCATAAAAAGCATTGTTTCTGGTAGTATCACAGCTTTGTACAGTTCCTGCTCTGCCCAAGATTGCAAGGGACTGCAAAAGGTTGTGAATATAGCCAAATCTATCATGCAAATCAGCCTCCCATCCATTGACTCTGTTTATACTTCCCGCTGCCTCACCAAAGCAGCCAGCATAATTAAGGACCTGGCACACTCTAGACATTCTCTCTTCCACATTCTTCCGTCGGGAAAAAGATACAGAAGTCCGAGGTCACGTACCATCCAACTCAAGAACAGCTTCTTCCCTGCTGCTGTCAGACTTTTGAATGGACTTACCTTGCATTAAGATAATCTTTCACTATACCCTGGCTATGACTGTAACACTACATTCTGTGCTCCCTCTTTTCCTTCTGATGAACAGTATGCTCTGTCTGTATAGCACGGAAGAAACAATACTTTTCGCTGTATGATAACACACATGACAATAATAAATCAAATCAAATCAAATCAAGATCAGAACTTCAACACCATTTTGCCACACTATCCCTTGATGTTTCAAATATGTAGAAATCTGTCAATCTCAGTCTTGATCCTTCCACACACCTGACTAGGGGACAGCGTTTCCAAAAGCTTGTGGGTTTACTGTCAAATAAACTGGTTGGACTTTAACCTGGTGTTGTCAGACTTCTTATAATCTCAGTCTTGGACATACCCTGACTGACCCTTCACAGCCTTCTGAGGCAGATAATTCCAAAGATTCACCACCCTCCCACCGCAAAGATTCCTCCTCATCTCAGGCCTAAATTATCTTCCCCCTTAATCTGAGACTGTCTCCCCTAATTGCTTGTCGTAGAATAATCCCTCCATCCCAGAAATTCATTCCAGGGTTTAGAGACTCCCTCTATTGCAAGTATACCTTTCCTTAGGTAAGTAGACCAAAACTGTACTCAGTACTCCAGGTGAGGCCTCACCAAGGCTTTATATAATTGTAGAAAAAAGATCTTTGCTCCTATACACAAATTCTCTGGCCTTCACACAATTCTTCTAAATGACCATCCCAAACATTAATCTCCTCTGGCAATACCACAAGCAACCTGAACGATGAAAAGCCTTCTGCAAAAGATGGCACAGCTCTATTCATTGCCTGACATCACTTGTGGCCCATCTTCTACTGACCTCTCTCCCCCTGCCCCAGCTTCCTGATCTGAAGTTCTATGCACTCTAGAGGAACAAAACTTTGGAATGAATTCTCCGGTCTCGCACACCCCACTACTGCTGCCAGTGAGAATGGAGAATTTGGCACTCAGTCAAAACTCCATTCATAGGAGCAGGAATGGAGAATCCCAGCCGCGGGCAAAGTCAGAGAGTTCTGGGTTCCTATCTTTTGATTAGACACTTTACAGCTTTCTGGCCTCAGAACCGAGTCCAACAATAGCAGATCATAACCACCAGCCTCATTTTCTCTGTAATTGTTTCAGCCTCCACTGGACCCACCTTGAGTTTGTCTGCCTATTCTATAAACATTTCGTCTGCATCGCACCATCGTTCCAATTGCATTCCATTCCATCACAGACCTATCCATTCATTTTCTTTCCTCCCTCCCCATTCTCAGAAATATCATCAGTCTGAAACTTTCACACTGTTTCCCTCCTAATGCCAGACTCACTGAGTGTTTTCAGCACTTTCTGTTTTCGTGACCCAAAATATCAGTCCTCCAATAGTGGACACATCTTGCACAGGCAGCTGGAGTTACGTAACATTGTCCAGTGCCATTGGCATTATAGCCCAGTCCCACTTCTGGGCCATTTGCCATTTCCTGTTAGCCTCTGTGTTTCTGGGGTGGCCCGTTGCTCTGCATTCCTTTGGGCCCATAGGCAAGGAACTTACCTGATTTTACTATGTTTGCAGATCATTGCATTGGGTCTTTCTTCCCCCTATTCACCAACAAGACTGAACACAGGAATGAAATTCAGAAGCTGGGCCATCCTTCCGTGTTTTGGACAAGCCAAAAAACACTTAATCCAAACCATTGAGTGAGATGGCAAGTCTGCCATTCCATGCAGGGACATAACTGACCTCCATGCAGTGAGTTCCCTGGATGGCATATTTCAAACCAAGAGACTGCCTCATGGGAAACAGAAGGCACGGTTCATGGTACTGGGAGTACTGGGGGATGCCTGCTTTCGTGGCAAGCCCACTGATTTGTGGTTGTTTTTAATGGAACAATAGGTGAGATTCTAGAATCTGAAAGCAAATTTTACATTGCCAGCTAAGACGTGTGTTAAAAGATAGTCCAAGTCAGGGAAACAACCCTATCTATTGGAGTTTTATCTCCAACTCAAACGCCTTTGACTTCATCTCCAAATTGGAAATGTGGCATTTGTCCAAAATTCCTTAAAATATTGAAAACATCTTGGAAAGTACAATGTAATGCAATGCCAAATAAATGGGATCTAATTTATTCAGATACGATAATCCTTAATTGCAAACAAATCCAAGGCAGGATGTCTTTGCTATAGAAAGAGCGCAGCATAGGGTTACCAGGCTGATTCCTGGGATGACAAGTCTGTTATATGAGAAGAGAGTTAGCCAGTTAGGATTGTATTCACTGGAGTTTAGAAGAGTGAGAGGGGATCTCACAGAAACTTATAAAATTCTAACGGATTAGATAGGGTAGATTCAGAAACAATGTTCCTGATCGTAATCCAGAATGAGGGGTCCTAGTTTGAGGATAAGGGGTAAACTTTTTAGAACTGAGCTAAAAAGAACTTCCTTCACCCAGAGAATGGTGAAGCTGTGGAATTCACGATCAGAGAAAACAGTTGAAGCCAAAAAGTTGTGTGATTTCAAGAAGAAATCAGATAAAGTTCTTGGGCTAAAGAGATCAAGGATATGGGCAGAGGGGGGCGGAATCAGATATTAAATTTGATGAGCAGTCATCAAAATGAACGGTGGAGCAGGCTCGAAGGGCCAAATGGCCTACTCCTCTTTCTAGTTTCAATGCATGTTTCTATATAAATAGAACTGGGTGATCCACAAAGCTCAAAAGAATGCCTTGAAGTAAGGCAATAAAAACAACTTGATAAATGCAAAATACTGCGGATGCTGGAATCTGAAACAGAAAAATGCTGGAAAATCTCAACAGGTCTGACAGCAGAGTCAACCTTTCTGATTACAGATGACCCTTCCTCAGGGCTGTGACAAAGGATCACCTATTCTCTCACCCCAGATATTCTCAGGCACGCTGAGATTATCCAGCATTTCTCTGTTTTTGTTGTGAAAAAAGTACCTTGGTTTACTCAGTGATTGGAACTCAGTGTATTCGTAACAGCTCTTATAACTTCATTTATTCATCTATCATCAGTGAGACATGATTATTAGGCTTGATTTGAACATTCTGTTAGTACAGGAGCTCCCTCAATCTCGAACAAAATAGCTGCTTTACAACAAGAGTGAACAAGAATCCTTACCCAAACTAATCTCCAACAAGAGTTTGCCTTTCCTCAGTTCCAGCGTGATGTAATCTCCCCGTTGCCCCTCTCCGTGCAGGACGACTCCATCGCTTTGCATTGTCTTGAACTTCAGGGAGATAACATCCTTCACCGTGGTCACGCTCTTCTGGTTGAACCTGTAGAACATTGAGCTCTTCCCATCAAAGTCGGCAACGTCCGATTCTGTAAAAGCAAACCCGGGCTGTGAGCGCTCGGACGTATTCTGTACAAATCTCAGGACTGCTGATGTGAGGTTCAATACTGGGGCTATCTGTAGTGTACTCAGGAGCTACGTATGCTGGTGGATTAGCGACACAGGGTCCAGCAGGAATTAATTTGAAATGCTTTCATGGATTTTAGCTCATTCCAAGCTTCTCTAACCTTATTAAAATCAGAGTGGGGATAATGAGAGTAAGGATAATGTGAACAAGAGTGAGACTAGTTATAGCACTTGGAGTGAATGGGATCAAAGGTTATGGGGAAAAGTAAGATTAGGCTATTGAGTTGAAGCGTGATTGTAATGAATGGCAGAGTAGGCTCGAAGGGCCAAATGGCCTCCTTCTGCTCCTATCTTCTATGTTTCTATGTTATGGGAATGAGGTGAAGAGCACAGTGGCACAGTGGTTAGCACTGCTGCCTCTAAGCGCCAGGGACCCGGGTTCAAATCCTGGCTTGGGTGACTGTGAGGAGTTTGCACATTCGCCCTGTGTCTGCATGGGTTTCTTCCGGGTGCTCTAGTTTCCTTCTACAAGTCAGGAAAGACATGCTGATTAGGTGCATTGGCAATGCTAAATTCACCCTCAGTGTACCCGAAGTGTGGCGACTAGGGGATTTTCACAGTAATTTCATTGCAGTATTAATGTGAGCCTACTTGTGACTAATAAGTAAACTTTAACTTTAGGATTGCGAGATGAAGATAGAGGAGAGCGAAGTAGGATTGTGCAAACAAAAACTCTGAAAGTGGGGATTATCAGAGTGAGGGTAGTGAGAGTGAGGATGTTATAACTATATATAATCGGAGTCAGGATATTGAGACCACTGATAAGAAATGCAGATAATAAGAATGAGGATAATAGAGCTGCAATTGCTGATAAGGGAATTAAAAACATCGGAATGTGGATAATGGGAGTGTGGATAAAACAAGGATGACACTGGAAGCGTGTGAATAATGAGAATGCTGGTAATGGAATCGTGGGCACCAGGAATGTGGAATGTTAATAATGGGAGTGTAAATAACTAAGGTTTTGACATACGTTTTCTAATTTACAAGAAATGGTTAAACTAGATTCATTATGAAGCCTTGATTTTTCGTTGATTTTGAAGGTTTTCTTTTCCCTGGTGCATTTGCGGTTCCCCGTCACTTTAGCATCTGCCTTTGTGTTATTTGGCAGTCCTTGGTTCCCCACACATGCTTTCCGTGGGGACTGTACTCTCACTGAAAAGCTGCTGTCACTCTTACTGCTCGGAATGTTAAGGAGGAAGTTCAAACACAGCGGCACCTCAATTATCTGCCAACAACAGAGTGAAATTCACCCGCTTGAAGGGCACTAAGTATTGATGAATAATTGGACAGCTCCTTAATACCTTTCCTGAAATAGAATTGTAAGGTTTGTGAGAAACGGAGGAACTATCAGGACCTCACACACTTTGCAAACTCACCCCTTGGGTCTCTTTGAATTACCCTCAGGTGAGGTGTGTGCCTCGCTTAACTTGGGCTTAGAATTGGGTTAAAGAAATCCTGCTCTAGAAGCCTGAGCTACCAGCGAGAACACAGGATGCTCAGCCAAGTCTCCGCTCACCGCAGCGAGATCAGATAATCCCAGCCGCAGGCGAGGTCGGAGAATTCCACCTCCCATCTTCTGATAAGACACCTTCCTGCCTTCTGCCTTCAAAACCGAGTTCAACGACACTAGATCAGAACGACCACCCTCATTTTCTCTGTAATAGTTTAGCCTCCTCTGGTTAGTGGCACGGTGGCACTGTGGTTAGCACTGCTGCATCACAGCTCCAGAGACCAAGGTTCGATTCCAGCCTTGGGTCACAGCCTGTGTGGAGTCTGCAGGTTCTCCCCATGTCTGTGTGGGTTTTCTCCGGGTGCTCTGGTTTCCTCCCAACCTCCAAACAGTTAGCTGAATTGGCCATGCTAAATTGCCCTTTAGTGTCTCAAGTTGTGTAGATTAGATGGATTATCCATGGAAAATGTTTACAGGGATAGGGTGAGGAAGAGGGCTTGGGAAAGATACTCTGTCACAAAGAGTCGTAGTGAAAAGTCTGACAACACCAGGTTTTAGTCCAACCTATTTATTTGATAATAGACTTGGACTAAAACCTGGTGTTGTCAGACTTTTTACTGTGTTTACGCCAGTCCAACGCCAGCATACCCACATCATGACAAAGAGTCGTCGCAGACTCAATAGGCAGAATGGCGTATTGAATTTACAGACCCAACTTTAATTTCTATACTTATTCTATAAATGCTACGGGCACAATCTTACCAGCCATTTACGCTGCTGCAGTTGCAAGCAAGGACAGAGAATTTGGCACTCAGCCAAATCTCCGTTCGCTGCAGCAGGACCAGAAAATCCCACCATGTGAACAGCCGGAAGATTCTGCTCAACGTACGTGTCATACCGTTGCCCCATTTGCCTTCCATCTGATCACAAACCTCCCCCTCCAGCTTCAAGTTTTTAAGTGTCCAGATCACCAACATCCTGCCCTGGTTCTGCCCCCCACCCACCCACCCACCCCAGTCTCCCCCAATGCCAACACAATAGTTAAGAAAACTCAGAAGACTAAAAAAATTTGGCATGTCCACTACAGCTCTCACCAACTTTTACAGATGCACTACAGAAAGCACTCTTTCTGGTTGTATCATAGCTTGGTATGGCTCCTGCTCTGCCCAAGACTGCAAGAAACCATAAAGAGCCATGAACGAAGCCCAGCTGATCACGCAAACCAGCCTCCCATCAATTGACACTGCCTACGCTTCCCAGTGCCCCGGCAAAACAGCCAGCATAATTGAGGACCCCATGCGTCCTGCACATTCTCTCTTCCACTTTCTTCCATCGGGAGAAAGATACAGAAGTCTGAAGTTACATACCAACCGACTCAAGAACAGCTTTCTCCCTGCTGCTTTCGAATGGACCTACCTCACACTAAGTTGACCTTTCTCTACACCCTAACTATTTTGATTTCTGGCTTGGGTCACTGTCTGTGCAGAGTCTGCACATTCTCCCCGTGTCTGCGTGGGTTTCCCCTGGGTGCTCCGGTTTCCTCCCAGAGTCCAAAGATGTGCGGATTAGGTGGATTGGCAATGCTAAATTGCCCCTTAAGGGACTAGTTAGCATAAATGCGCAGGGTATGGGGATAGGGCCTGGGTGGGATTGTGGGCGGTACAGACTCAATGGGTCGAGTGGCTTCCTTCTGCACTGCAAGGATGCTGTGATCCAATAATACTACGTTCTACACTCTCTCCCTTCCTTCTCTTTGAATGGTATGCTTTGCCTGTATAACATGCAAGAAACAATACTTTTCGTTGTATAAATACGACAAGAATAAATCAACCAAAATTTTCTTTTGCTCTCCCAATTCTTCCCTGCTCTGTACTTGCTGATAAACCATTACATTACATTACATCGTGTATCAAGGAAACATTGCACTCTCAGGGGTGCCATCCTTTAGATAAGCATTAAACCAAGCTTCTGTCTATCCTCTCATGTGGATTAAAAGAAGTGTTTCACTGTTCTGAATGATATTTATCCTGAGAAGACTGAGTCAGCTGCCCTGGTCCTTTGTGGGAGCTTCCTGTGAAAGAATTTCAACAGTAGGGACACTTCAAAAATTACTTTGTTGGCGGAAGAGTAGTTTGATGCATCCTGAAGTTGTGAAAGGTGCTTTAGAAATGCAAACTCTTCTTATCTTCTCTGACTTCCAACACACAAATGTAAGACTCTCACGTTCTTCCAATTTAGGAAAAATATCATAGATGCCAATCTGTACAGGTTCTATGAAAACACAGATGCCCAAGCCATTGTCACATTCATCGATGTTGGGCATTTCCTGCCCCTACAATGGGCGCAATGTGATTGAGTTACCACCCACCACCCACTTGCCCAATCCATCATCGCTTATTGAATAATAATCCATCATAGTTTTGAACTAGTTTTTGATGTGCTCAGGTTCCCAGGGTGGGAAAGGCGGGAGACTGCCCAGGCGAGCATCGGAATAGTCAGGTCTAGAGGAAACAGAGCACGGGTGAGGATTACATCTGCAGCTGAGCTGGGTGAGGGTTGGAGATGGGTGATGTTATGGAGGTGGACGTCTTGATGGTGGAAAGGAAATGGAGTCTGAAGATGAGCTCAGGGTGAAATAGGATACCATAGGTAGCCTTGGCTCAGCCTCAGACAGTGGCTAGGCAGAGGGCTGAGGTTGGAAGTTCAAGGTGAGTGCTTCGCACTGCACACAATACTGTGATTAACTAAGATCTTGCACAAATTTCACATAACGTCTGAGCTTTTAAAGTGCTTAAAAGCTCTTGGCGTAGAATTATAGAATCATAGAACCCCTACAATGCAGAATGAAGCTGTTTCGCCCATCAAGATTTGATATTCATGCATTTCTGTCCTGATGAATGCAATATGAAAAGCTTCAACAGCATGGGTGGGATTTTACAGCCTCGCTCGGGTGAGCCTGGAAATTCCTGCCCGAGGTCAACGAGGTTTTCCATTGTCAGTTCCTCATCAGCTCCGATTCTGGGAAAGCAAGGTAGTAGAGTTCTGGCCTATGTCTTTTCTTTCAACTCTACTCAATTCTGTACCACCAAGAAATTATTCATGTTCAGAACATTTGCAAACTAAATTCCTGAGATTAAATGTCTGCACTGACTCTGACAGAGCATCTTACCTAGCCCATCCTCCGTCTGATCCCCATAAGCCCACAGATTTCCCCACTAGTCTCCCTAACCTACACATCTTGGAACACTTCAACATGGCCAATCCACTTAACTTGCACATCTTTGGAGTGTTGGAGGAGTCTGACACAGTGCCAGTTCCCAGCAGGCACCGGGCAATGCCAAAGGGTTGGGGCCTGAGGGGTGGGGACAGGGTTAGACTGTGGGTAGATCTTTCACTAAGGGGGGAGGGAACCACTGCATCTTTGCAGCAGTGGTCAGTGGGGAGAGGTGGGGAGAACTGCTGTAATCAGAGGGTTTACGATTAGCTTGGTGGGGAGGAGAGAGGGTGATCAGCTGTTGAGCACTGCTCCCTTAAAGCCAGCTGTAGCTAGGAAAGGCAGTGAAATTGTCTGTGATTACAGAGACCAGAAATCTGCACATGTGAAATTGTGTCCTCTGCTGCCATCAGCCGGATTTCGGGTGGTTTGGGCCTCGCCCACTCCCTCTTCTGGCAGAAAACAAATTTGTCAAGATTTTCTTGCCGAAGTCACCCCCCAAAAAATAGCGCTTATTTCTCTTATTTTCCCAATTGCTCAGGACTTAGAATATTTTTGGTAAGATTGTCCCCTCTGACTCTATAACAACTTGGTCTGATCTGTAGGATTGGTTTTCTATACCTGCTGTTAGCTTTCAGGAAAGCCCTTCTGGCTGGGATTTCATTTCAGATAAAGGCCAAAACCAACAGATAGTAAATAGATTCGAAGACGAGGATACAGTGTTAAATGGCAAAAGCATAAAAGAACCAGAGGTGAGATGAGAGGATATTGTTTTACATGCAGCAAATTGTTGTGATTTGAAAAGGGCGAAACATAGAATCATAGAAGTTTACAGCATTTGACTCATTTTGGTGGAGACAGCAACTTTAACAATGGAATTGAATGCCTACTTGAAGGGGGCATGGTAGCATTGTAGCAAAGTCTGTGCATTAGTCTACCTATCATCTAGGCTAATGCACTGGGGACATGGGTTCAAATCTCACCATGGTATTTCATTGGTGAAATTCAATTGATAAGTTTTGGAATGGAAAGCTAGTCTGAATAATAGTGACTCTGAAACAATCATTAATTGTTATAAACTCCTATCAGGTTCACAAATACCCTTTGGAGATGGGAAGTCTAGCCTCCTTACCTGGTCTCATCTATGTGACTCCAGACCCACAACTATCTTAACTGCCCTCTGAAGATACATAGCAAACCTCTTTCTTCAAGAGCAATTGGAGATCACCAACAAATGCTGTTCTTGCCATCAGTGATCACAACCCATGAAGGAAAAATATGCAAAGCGAAAGCAATGTGTAAGGCTATGAGGAGTGAATGGCTCTTTCAAATAACATGGAAATGATGGCCCAAATCATCTCTGTCTGCACCATCTGATTCTTTGTAGGAGAGATGGTGGTGTAGTGGTATTGTCGCTGGATTCGTAATCCAGAGACCTGAGTTCAAAATCCCATCATGGCAGATGGTGAAATTTGAATCTATGAAACTTGAGTCTAATGATGACCATTGTTGATTGTTGTAAAAACCCATCTGATTCACTAATGTCCTTTAGGCAAGGAAACCTGTTATCTTCACCTGGTCTGACCTACACGTGTTTCCAGACACACAGCAAGGTGATTGACCCTTCAATGCCCTCAGGAATGGGCAATAAATGCTGGCCCAGCCAGTGATGTCCACATCCCATGAACTGAATTTTTAGAAAGTACAATACCACTAAAAGTAACAATGATTGTTAAAATAGTGGTAGGGCAATGAGACTTTGTGGTTCCATGGACTGAAAGAAAGATGCAGCTTAATTATCAAGTGTTGTTCTTTGGTCAACCACTAAGTGGTGTACGTAGACTTGACAACTCAACTTCAATCTTATCATTGGAACTCCAGGTTGAAATTAGAAATCTTTGTTGCGATCAGAGTGCACAGCCTGCATTCTGACGCATTGGATTAGTATAACACTTCCCTGATATCTGAAGAATGAGCTTATGAATGAGATAAGCAAGTATAATTTGATATTTGGTGGCACCCTGGGTTACTACACTATCTTTTCACCGCTGAGAACTGACTTCTAATCCAGCACAAATTGATGTGATTAAAGCCTCTTCTCCTCAGTCGTCCATGAGAACCTCCAGCCAAATTAACCTGGACAGCCTCAATCCGGCTCTTAATGGATGTGAGACTTCAGTGCAAAACTGCCCATAATTCGGTGATAATTGGCTATGCCACAGGAATGGAAATTCTTCACTGCCATGGTGATGTAGGCTGCCTACAGTGTGGGCTTAAGCCACAGTGTTGACCTACCAAGCCTGTCCAACAGCCGAACTGTGATTCCATTGTCACATGTATAAGTGTCCCATTTATCCCAGTGAAATATCCCACTGAATTCACACACATCAGGGAAAAACAAAGAACAATACAGCACAGGAACAGGCCTTTCGGCCCTCCAAGTCTCCACCGATCATGATGCCTGCCTAAATTAAAACCGTATATACTTACAGAGTCCGTATCCTTCCCCATTTCCGTCCTATTCATGTATTTATCTGAATGCTCCTTAAATGCTGCAATCGTACCTGTTCCCACCACCTCCCCAGGCAACGTGTTCCAGACATTCACCATCCTCTGTGTAAAAAACTTGCCCTGCACATTTCCTCTAAACTTTTCCCCACGTACTTTAAATCTATGTCGCTGAGTACTTGACTTTTCTACCCTAGGAAAGAGCATCTGACCATCCACTGTGTCCACGCCACTCATAATCTTGCAAACCTCTATTAGGTCATCCCCCAACCTCCGTCATTCCAGTAAGAACAAACCAAGTTTATCCAACCTCTCCTCATAGCTAATACCATCCAGATCAAGCAACAAGCTGGTAAATCTCTTCTGTATCCTCTCCACAGCATCCACATCCTTCTGGTAGTGTGGAGACCAGGATTGTACACAACATTCTAAATGAGGCTTAACTAAGGTTCTCTACAGCTGCAGCATGACCTGCCAATTTTTATACTCAATGCCCAGACTGATGAAGGCAAGCATGCTGTATGCCTTCTTGACTACTTTATCCACATGTGTTGCCACTTTCAGTGAACGGTGGACATGTATACCCAGATCTCACTGCCTATCAGTACTCCTAAGAGTTCTATCATTTACTGTATAAACTGAACAAGTTGGGGTTCTGAGAAACACTGAGGAGTTGACCTAATGAACATCATTGAAATTATGAAGAGGTTCAATAGCAGGCGTGGAAAAGAAGTTTCCACTTACAGGATTGGCCTGAACTAATGACCATATAAACGCAAGATAAACACGAATGAACCTAATAAGGAATTCAAGAAAACCTTCCTTCTCCAAAGAGTGGTAAGAATATGGGACTTGCTACCACAAAGAGCAGTTGATGTGGATAGCATGCAAGCATTTAAGGGTAAGTCCAGAATTAACGAACACCCAATCCAGGAGGTTGTCCTGTGGCGAGACTGGTGAGGCATTCAAATTCCAGTTCACATCTGTAGGGTTAGAATTCAGTTTAATTTCGTGTGATGGCAATCGTTGTTTTCTAAATTAAACAACTGAGTTATTCATTCTCATGATGTTTTGAGGTTGATTTGTCAGAGTACAATTTGCTTACGCTGATCTTTAATTGTGTGCTGGAGCTTTGAGGGTTGTAAGACTGATTTTTGATGTCATATTGGGAAACAGGTAGCCAAGGTAATTTTGAAATGAGAAACGGAAAGATGCAAGAATGGGATGAAAAGAAATCGGCATCAGTTATTCTGAAGAAAAGACATCTTTTCTGCTGTGTTCACAGTAACACTTGTCATGTCATAATCAATTATCATTGACAAGGTTTAGTGGGAAACAGACAACAAGCTTTTGTGAAGAAGAAATCATGAAGGCAGTCAACATTGGAAAGGAATAACAACAACGTTGCCAGCTCTGCCCTGACCAAAAAGCACAGCTGTACGGTTCACTCCTGTTGTCTATTGTTTAAAGAGATTGGCCGGGGTTTTCCAGCCCCGTCGTTGGAAAAACCGCTGTGGGAGATTATTATAGCAGAGCCATTGGTCAGAACTCTCCGACCTCACCCACAGCTGCGATTCTCCAGTCCCGTTGCTGCACTGAACATCAAATTCTCCAACCTCATTGGCAGCGGTGGTGAGGCATGCGAGATTGGAAGATTCTAGCCATTGAGTTTCAATGGAACCGATTGATCCTGGCAATGGGTAGGATTGGACAATCCCATCCAATGCATGTAGGTTATAGATCATAAATACTGTATTCAATGTTCTGACCAATGAAATCAAGCATGCCGAATGCCTTCTTCACCATTCTGTCCATCTGTGACTCCACTTTCAAGGAGCTGTGAACCTATACCCCAAGATTTCTTTGTTCTGTAACTCTCCCCAACATCCTAATATTAACTGAGTAAGTCCTGCCCTGGTTTGATCAACCAAAATTCACCACCTCGCATTTATCTAAACTGAACTCCATCTGCCATTTGTCAGCCCACTGGCCCAATTGATCAAGATCCCATTGCAATCCTAGATAACCTTCTTCACTGTCCACTATGCCACCAATCTTAGTGTCACCTGCAAACTTATTAACCATGTCGACTAAATTCTCATCCAAATCATGAATGTAAATGACAAATTACAGCACTGATCCCTGAGGCACACCGCTGGTCATAGGCCTCCAGTTTGAAAAACAACCCTCTACAACCACCCTCTGTCTTCAGTCATTCAACCAATTTTGTTTCCATTTGGCTACCTCACCCTGGATCCTGTGAAGTTTAACCTTAAGCAACAACCTACCATGTGGTACCTTGTCAAAGGCCTTGCTAAAGTCCATGTAGATAACTTCAACTGCACTGCCCTCATCTACCTTCTTGGTTACCCCTGCAGTCAAATTTATGAGACATAATTTTCCACTCACAAAGCCATGCTGATTGTCCCTAATCAGTCCTTGCATCTCTGAATGCCTGTACATCCTGTCTCTCAAAATATCTTCCAACAACTTACCACTACAGATGTGAGGTTCACTGGCCTGTAGTCCCTAGGCTCTTCCCTGCAGCCCTTCTTGAACAAAGGCATAACATTTGCCACCCTCCAATCTTCAGGCACTTCACCTGTAACTATTGATGATTCAAATACCTCTGCTAGTGACCCACAATTTCCTCCCTAGCTTCCCACAATGTCCTGGGATACACTTCATCAGGTCCCGGGGATTTATCTACCTTTAAGACTTCCAGCACCTCCTTCTCTGTTATATGCACACTCCACAAGACATCACTATTTATTTCTCCAAGTTCCCTAATATCCATCTATTGGGCAGCACAGTGGCACAGAGATTAGCACTGTTGCCTTACAGTGCCAGGGACCCGGGTTCGATTCCCAGCTTGGGTCACTGTTTCTGTGGAATCTGCATGTTCTCCCCGTGTCTGCGTGGGTTTCCTTTTGGGTGCTCCAGTTTCCTCCCACAGTCCAACGATGTGCAGGTCAGGTGAATTGCCCATGCTAGATTCTCCCTCAGTGTAGCCGAACAGGCGCCGGAGTGTGGCGACTAGAGGGTAACTTCATTGCAGTGTGAATGTAAGCTACTTGTGACTAATAAATAAACATTGTATGCATGCAATCACAGCAACATCAACAGCATACATGAGGGAGAGAAAATTAAAGATGCTAGAATGGGTATGGATAGGGAGCTCTGAGATCATGAATACATATTTTATTATGGAAAATCATGAAATTGAATTCAATAAATCTCATCACTTGTGACACTAGAAAAATAGTGGAAGTTGCATGTTTGTTGTTAAAACACAATTGAATTACTCATGTTTTTCGGGGAGGGACCAGCTATCCCTACCAAGTCCAACTTATATGTGACTCCCACCCCACATTACAGAGTTGACTCTTAATGACCTCAAGGCAAAGGTTAAGCAATAAATTTGTTTTGCTATGGTTTCCTATAAGGATATTTTTAAAAAACTGATTGGAAGAAGGAGAGCCCTGGCATGAACTAAAGGAGGGAGTGGAACGTGCCATAATGAATGGAAAGCAGGGGTGGAAGGGAAAGTTTGTGTAAACTGAAATAGGAAGAGATATATGCCAATATCAGTTGGGAGTGGGGAGTGTAAAGAGAGTGGTGGGAACTGGAGGAGATTAAATGGAATGAATGGCATTGCTCATTAGATGAAGGTGGTTGGAAGATTGGAGTGCCTTCGTGAAGGGAGAAAAGTGACTTTGAGGTAACCTTTGGAAAATAATAATCCAGTTGGCAATTGCAAGTTTGCTTTTGGCTGCTTGTGTTTGTCTGTCCACATAACAGCCAAATGTGGTATAGTTTCAGAAAATAGAATGTCTTAAGGGGAAAAATATTTGCAAAAAGGCATACCAATGACTTGTGTGTCAATCAGATAATCTTTGGTATATTGAAAGTGTTGAGGAGCAGAAGGATCTTGGGGTCCGGGTCCATAAGACGCTCAAATCGGCCTCGCAGGTGGAGGATGTGGTCAAGAAGGCGTATGGTGTACTGGCCTTCATTCATCGAGGGATTGAGTTTAGGAGTCGGGAGATAATGCTGCAACTTTATAAGACCCTTGTCAGACCCCACTTGGAGTACTGTGCGCAATTCTGGTCGCCTCACTATAAGAAGGATGTAGAGGCTATTGAGAGGGTGCAGAGGAGATTTACAAGGATGTTGCCTGGATTGGGAGGCATGCCTTATGAAGATAGGTTGAGGGAGCTAGATCTCCTCCCTGGAAATATGAAGCTTGAGAGGTGACCTGACAGAGGTTTATAAAATGTTGAGAGGAATAGATAGGGTGGATTCTCGGAGACTATTTCCCAGGGCTGAAATGGTCGCTACGAGAGGACACAGGTTTAAGGTGCTGGGAAGCAAGTACAGAGGAGATGTTAGGGGTAAGTTTTTCGCTCAGAGGGTGGTGAGTGAGTGGAATCGGCTGCCATCAGTGGTGGTAGAGGCGAACTCACTGGGGTCTTTTAAAAGACTTCTGGATGAGTATATGGGATTTAATGGGATTGGGAGTTACAGATAGTTCTATGGCTTGGTAGATATGGATGTGATCGGCGCAACTTGTGGGCCGAAGGGCCTGTTTGTGCTGTAGTGTTCTATGTTCTATATATTACTTTACTGCTTTTCTCAACAATGAGCCTCTCATTTCCGGGATCATTCTGGTGATGTGAGAAGCCAGATGTGAATGCACAGATGTGCAACAGTATGTTAATGAGATATGGATCTGCTTTAGTGAGACACTGCAGCAGTAAAGGACGCTATTGTTAGTCACAACATGTATACCAGGAAATGACAGCAGCAACTATAATAAGCTGAGTAAGAATAATCACAGAAGTCAGTTTTGAAACACATTGTGTGCTGCTTGGAGGTGAGCCCTCAGTTTCACACCTACTGCAGCACAAACCTAGTCTGAATTCCCAGTGCATACTCGGGGAGTGCTGTATTCCCAGAGGTGCCATCCTTCAGATAATGCCCTGCCCCACTGGTTCAGATAGAACAGCTGAATAGTCAAATTTCCTGCACAGGTTGCTCAGAACAGCACTTCAATCCGAGCTGTTCAAGAAACAAACTTTTCATTTACATTGTACCGCTTACGTGCAAAAGTACGTTAGAGGAAATGAAATACTTTGGGAGTGTGATCATTGGCGTCATGTTACAGCTCAACCCATCTAGATGAACCCTCTGAACCCATCTAATGTGAAGGAAACCCTGCCATTAGGTTTGGCCTACATGTGATTCCAGAGCCACAGCAATGTGGTTGACTCTCAGCTTCCCTCGGGCAACCAGGGATGGGCAATAAATGCTGGCCAGCTCGTGATGCCATGACCAAGATCCCATTGCAGTCCTAGATAAGCTTTTCACTGTACACTGTGTGGTTACCAGGAGATTTTCAGGGTCACTGAATATCCCAAAGCACCTCACAGCTGGTGGAGAAGTTTCTCAAGTATAGTCACAGTTGTAATGTAGAAATCCTTTGAAAACTATTAGACAGAGAGCAGGTCTACCTTCTCTGGCAAACCTAAAGGAAGTAAGAAGCCTCACAACACCAAGTTAAAGTCCAACAGGTTTATTTGGTAGCAAACACCACTAGTTTTTGGGGCTCTGCCCCTTCGTCAGATGAATCCCTCTGAAAGCTAGTGGTGTTTGCTACCATATAAACTTGTTGGACTTTAACCTGGTGTTGTGAGACTTCTTACTGTGCTTACTCCAGTTCAATGCCGGCATCTGCACATCAGAAGCTAAAGGAACCCAATGGCAGCACCTCAAAGATGCAAGTTCCTCTGTGCGCCTCAGGTTTGCTGCTTCGGACACTACCACGAAAACAAAGGGTGGGATTTTCTGGCTGTGCTCACTCCAAACTGAAGTCATCAGACCTTTGTATGTTCTGCCCCTCGCCTGCTCCAATTCCCGTGGCGGATGCGACAGGAAAATTCCACCCAAAGTATCTGGTTATTACTTCACCCTTGCAACTCATCTTTTTTTTCATTCATTGCAAGGGTGAAGTAATAACCAGATACTTTGGGTGGAATTTTCCTGTCGCGTCCGCCACGGGAATTGGAGCAGGCGAGGGGCAGAACATACAAAGGTCTGATGACTTCAGTTTGGAGTGAGCACAGCCAGAAAATCCCACCCTTTGTTTTCGTGGTAGTGTCCGAAGCAGCAAACCTGAGGCGCACAGAGGAACTTGCATCTTTGAGGTGCTGCCATTGGGTTCCTTTAGCTTCTGATGTGCAGATGCCGGCATTGAACTGGAGTAAGCACAGTAAGAAGTCTCACAACACCAGGTTAAAGTCCAACAAGTTTATTTGGTAGCAAACACCACTAGCTTTCAGAGGGATTCATCTGACGAAGGGGCAGAGCCCCAAAAACTAGTGGTGTTCGCTACCAAATAAACCTGTTGGACTTTAATTTGGTGTTGTGAGGCTTCTTACTTCCTTTAGGTTTGCCAGAGAAGGTAGACCTGCTCTCTGTCTAATAGTTTTCAAAGGATTTCTACATTACAACTGTGACTATACTTGAGAAAGTTCTCCACCAGCTGTGAGGTGCTTTGGGATATTCAGTGACCCTGAAAATCTCCTGGTAACCACACAGTGTACAGTGAAAAGGTTATCTAGGACTGCAATGGGATCTTGGTCAATCGGGCCAGTGGGCTGATGAGTGGCAGATGGAGTTTGATTTAGATAAATACGAGGTAATGCATTTTTATAGATCGAGTCAGGTCAGGGTTCACTCAGTTAATGGTAGGGTGTTGGGAAGAGTTATAGAATAAAGAGATCCGGGGTACAGGTTCATAGCTCCTTGAAAGTGGAGTCACAGGTGGACAGAATGGTGAAGAAGGCATTCAACATGCTTGGTTTCATTAGTCAGAACATTGAATACAGGAGTTGGGGCGTCTTGTTGAAGTTGTACAAGACATTGGTAAGGCCACACTTGGAATACTGTGTACAGTTCTGATCACCCTGTTATAGAAAGGATATTATTAAACAAGAAAGAGTTCAGAAAAGATTTCCTAGAACGCTTCTTGGACTTGATGGTTTGAATTATAAAAAGAGATTGGATAGACTGGGACTTTTTTCCCTAGAACGTAGGATGATTAGGGGTGATCTTATTGAGGTCTATAAAATAATGACAGGCATGGATGAGATAGAAAGTCAACATCTTTTCCCAAAGGAAAAGATCGCCAACCAGAAAAACACCCATTTACTCCCATTCTTTGCTTTTTGTTAGTTAACCAGTCCTCTATCCATGCTAATACATTACCCGTAACACCATGCACCTTTATCTTATGTAGCAGTCTTTGGTGCAGCGCCTTGTCAAATGCCTTCTGGAAATCCAGATATACCACATCCACAGGTTCCCCATTGTCCACTGCACATGTAATGTTCTCAAAAAATTCCACCAAATTAATAAACATGACCTTCCCTTCATGAACCCATGTTGTGTCTTACAAATGGAACAACTTATATTTAGATGTGTCACTATTTCTTCCTTGATGATAGATTCAAGCATTTTCCCTAATACATAAGTTAAGCTAACTGACCTGTAGTTACCCACCTTTTGTCTACCTCCTTTTTTAAACTGTGGCGTTACATTTGCTGTTTTCCAATCTGTGGAAACTACCCCAGAATCCAACGAATTTTGATAAATTACCACTAGTGCATTTACTATTTCTCCCGCCATCTCTTTTAGTATCCTGGGATGCATTCCATCAGGACCAGGAGACTTGTCTACCTTTCATCCCATTAACTTGCCCAATACTACCTCTTTCATGATAATGATAGTTTCTAGGTTCTCACCTGCCATAGCCTTCCTATCGTCAATTTTTGGCAACTTTTTTGCATCTTCCACTGTGAAGACCAACGCAAAATACCTGTTCAATGCCTCAGCCATTTTCTCATTTCCAGTTATTACATCCCCATTCTCATCCTCTGAAGGACCAATATTTACTTTAGCCACTCTTTTCTTTTTTTTATATATTTGTCAAAACTTTTGCTATCTGTTTTTATATTATGAGCTAGTTTATTCTCATAATCCGTCTTACTTTTCTTCATAGCTTTTTGTGTGGCTTTCTGTTGACCTTTGAAGATTTCCCAATCCTCTGGGTCCCCACTAATCTTTGCCATTTTCTTTCAATTTGATATCCTCCTTTATTTCCTTAGATATCTACGGCTGATTATCTCTATTTCTACAGTCCTTCCTTATCACTGGGATATAAGTTTGCTGAGCATTGTGAACGATCGCGTTGAAAGTCCTCCACTGTTCCTTTTTTGTCCCACCATAAAGTTTTTGCATGGATGGGAATGGACTGATGTTTAACCTGCGATAGTTTACAGGCTGGAAAAATACCCATTTCCAAATTGAAAATGCACTATATGCATGCTCATTGTTCCATTTCTGATTGGTTTGTTTGGCACACAGTAATGGTGGGACTGTCCTATGAAGAGAGATTGGAGAAATTGGACCTGAAAGAATGAGAGGTGTGATCTCAAAATACTCAAAGGAATAGGCAGGGTAGATGCAGGTAGAATGTTTCCCTTGTATGGGGAAAGTAGAACCAGAGGGCACAATTTCAAAATAAGGGAGAAGCCATAGAATCCCTACAGTGCAGAAGGAGGCCATTCAGCCCATCATGTCTGCACCAGCTCTATGACAGAGTATCTTACTCAGGCCCTTTCCCCCGTCCTATCCCCCTAATCCCACACATTTACAATGGCTAATCCCTGGAGTGGCACAATGGCACAGTGGTTAGCACTGCTGTCTCACAGTGCCAGGGACCCAGGTCCAATTCCTGATTTGGGTGAATGCCTGTGCGGAGTTTGTACGTTCGCTCTGTGTCTGCGTCTGTTTCCTTTGAGTGCTCAGGTTTCCTCCCGCAGTCCGAAAGGCGTGCTAGTTAGGTGCATTGGCAATGCTAAGTTCTCCCTCAGTGTAACTGAACAGGTACCGGAGTGCGGCGACTAGGGGATTTTCACAGTACCTTCATTGCAGTGTTAATGTAAACCAGTTTGTGACACTAATAAATAAATTTTATCTAATGTACACATCTTGGGACACTATAAGGCACAATTTGACATGGTCAATCTAGCTAACCTGCACATCTTTGGACTGTGGGAAGAAACTGGAGCACCCAGAACAAACACATGCAGATATGGGGAGGATGTGCAAACCTCACACAGACAGTCACTGAGGATTGAAATTGAACCTAGATCCTGGGCACTGTGAGGCAGCAGTACTTGCAGTGAGAAGTGGGGAAAAGTGGAGGAGATCATGGAGAAGATGTGGAGCTAGCAAAAAGAAGTAGGGGGTGCTGTGATGCCAGCAGAGGAAAGGTAGAGCCAGGGGGAGAGATCTGGGGGAGAGTCAGGGCCCAAAAAGAAGTTCAATGTTTGGTTTGATTTCCGATGTAATTGTGTTCCCTTGAAGCTATGCGCTGAATACAGGGAGACCTCCCTCTTCCCCCCAGGAGCTTTACCTGGAGTCGTTTCTGACCGCAGGAACATCAATTGTTTTTTAAAGTTTAAAGTTATTGGCTTACATTAACACTGCAATGAAGTTACTGTGAAAATCCCCTTTGGTCTCGTGCGATTATGATATTTGTTTCCAACCAACACAAAATGAAAGAGAGAGAACGTTCAGCATTGAATAATCCCTAAAGCCTTGAAGGCGTTTATTTTTGGGCAGTTGGGAAACCTTTTAGAATTTACTTTGCATAAATATCTAATGAAAGAGGAGCGGCTGAGAGAGTTTGTGAGTTTGAAACAATTAGCGTTCAGATGGGGATATGCGAGGTTTCCCATCACGGCATACAGCTTTACTGGCGTAAGTGCTGGCTTTGCGGCATCCTGTTACATTTCAGGGGGAAAAAAAAAAATCAGGATCTGAACAAGAGGCCGCATTTCATGCAGATGGAAGACAGTTCATTTAACAGAGGCAATGTTTCTGTCAATTTATGATGTCTAAAGATGGGCAGGTTAGGTCAAACTGACTATGCTGAATTGCCACGTAGTGTCAGGGGCATTAGCAGGGTAAATCTATGGGGATAGAGCCTGGGTGGGATTCTTTATGATGCAAACTTCTGCACTGTAGGGATTCTTTGAAAATGTTAATAGACAAAAAGCAAAGGAAATCACAGCACAGGAACGTGCTGCTTAAGTGTGCTGTTCGAAAGTCACTTTTGCTTTGTTGCTGGAATTGATCTGAATTTTTCTTTGCTCCTCTCATCTAACTGTAGGGATTCGGCTTGGCCAGAATCATTATCTCTGAAGTCCCGCATTACCATGAGGCACCTGGGGCACTGAGACACCACAGGAAAGGATGGTGTGTAGCAAGGTGCATGGCTCTCTGAGCAGCTAGGATGCCGCAAAGCCAGCACTTACACCAGTAAAGCTACTTGCCGTGACGGGAAACCTCCCAGGTCCCCATCTTAACGCTAATTATTCTCATCTTTGTTCCGTGGCTGATGACCTACTGCTGCCCAAATGTGCCTTGACGCTGTGATAAAAGCTTTCATTTATAATCCCTGTCTTCTCTGCCCACCAGCATGCCTCCTAGTCCATCTCCGCCCCCGAGGTCTAAGTGCAGAGAACACAGGAAAGGAAATGAGGAAGATGAATAATTACGTTTCAGAAAAAAAAATCAGGATCTGAACAAGAGGCCGCATTTCATGCAGATGGAATACAGTTCATTTAACAGAGACAATGTTTCTCTCAATCTATGATGTCCAAAGATGTGCAGGTTAGGTTGACTGGATATGCTAAATTGCCATGTAGTGTCAGGGAGATTAGCAGGGTAAATACGTGAGGTTATGGGGATACTGCTTGGGTGGGATTGATTTTGGTGCAAGCTTGATGGGCCGAATGGCCTACTTGTTCACTGTAGAGATTCTGTGAATCTGTTAACAAACAAAAAAACAAAGAAAATTACAGCAGAGGAACAGGCCCTTCGGCCCTCCAAGCCTGCACCGACCATGCTGCTCATCTGAACTAAAACCACCTCCCTTTTCTGAGACCATCTTTCTCAATTCCCATCCTATTCATGTATTAGTCCAGATGCCCCTCAAAAGTCACTATCGCTACTTTTAGCAGTGCTTGTTTTTGTAAGTATTGGCCAGGGTTCTCCAATGTCACACACCCCATCGCTGCGGCCAGCAAGAATGGAGAATTTGGCGCTCAGCCAAAAGTTCATTCACTGCAGCCAAAACGGAGAATCCCAGCTGCGGACAAGGGTTGGAGAATTCCAGTTAACATGTTGAATTTTGAATTTCAATAAATGTTTTTACAGTAAAAGTTTGAAGCCAGCCCATTGTCTCTTTCAGTTCCTCTATCAACAGTTGAGTTACAATTCCCCACATTATGCCTTTGTGCTTACAACCTGCTTCAGTCAGGGTGGGTCTGATGAGGGGTACACACATTTAGACAGCATTTATGTTGAATTAATGCAATCTTAATGCAATTAAGATTGCATTAAGGTCAATAAGGTAACATTAGTGTTACAGCTCAAATCATGAGCCGGAAACCAGCACCAAGTGTCTGTCAACCCAGTGGAATGCCACTGCTCTCTTCCAATAATGCAGCCTCAACAATACCCTGGGTAACAATACAACAGTATTCAGTACAGGACTGGCTTTGTCAAGTAATGACATGTGAATTGGATGTCAGGGAGCGATTCTTTTCAGCAAAAATTCCGATGATGCAGAACTTCCACCCATCTCTCCAAAGCGACTCCAAGCAAATCCCATTTTCCTGGGTTGGGTCCAATCAATGAGCTGCTGGAGGGGAGGCCACTAATGTGTGGGCAGAATGTCTTGGCAGGGCTACAGTGGGTCTGTTGCTTATTCCAGTAATATCATTTCAGCGAGGTGTAGCACATGATAGCTCAGTCCTCACTTCCACTTTGCTGTGGAACTTTAACATCAGATTGCTGTTTACAGCCCCAAGACCTTTCTTGTCTAACCCAGCAGCTGATTTGAAACTGCTTTCTACCTAGCACAGAGCACCACTCAACTCTCACATCACTGCTTACTAAGAAGTCTCACTACACAGGGTTAAAGTCCAACAAGTTTATTTGGAATCATGAGCTTTCAGAGCGCTGCTCCTTCATCAGGTGAGTGTTGATATGTGTGAGCTTCTTGGAGATCCTCTCCACTTTGAGCTGGCAGTTGGAAGTGTCGATGTTAGCCAAGATGCGAAGATGCTAGTGTTGGACTGGGGTCTCACCTTGGACTCACCTGATGAAGGAGCAGCACTCCGAAAGCTGGTGATTCCAAATAAACCTGTTGGACTTTAACCTGATGTTGTGAGACTTCTTACTGTGCTTACCCCAGTCCAACGCCAGCATCCCCACATCATGTCTGCTGAAATAATTTTCCTCTCTTCCACCTTTATTCCATTGCCCTTATCTTTCTCTAAAACTCATCTTCCCCAGAATATAAAAGTATTTTTTGTTCTCCCTGCCATCCCAAATTTTGGGTTGAATAAAATTTAATAACTTTGCCTTATCTATTTATGACCTTTTCAGTTCCCTTTGAAATTTAACAATGAAACATAGCAAATCTTCTTTATCTCTGATTGCAATTTTTTTTATCAAAGTCTTATTTGCTCAGAGAAAATTTAGATTGGCCATATTTAAGTCAAGTGCCTGTCTTTCACCCCTGGAACCCTTTGATGTCCTCAGTCTTGTAGACACCCGGTCCCTAACTTAATTAAGTTAGTGACACACACACTCACAATCCCAGCCTCCTGTCTGCTTGACAGAATAACACAATAAACGCAAAATGTATTAAAAATGACTTCTTCACAAATGCCATCCAGGGCCATTAATTCTATTGTGTGCCAGACATTGCCAGGGAAAGAAGTGATCAAGGTTAAGAAACACTTGTCAGGATATTTCCCCCGTTCTTCCCAAAACTTCTCAATTGTAGCTAAACGAGAAGAAGAAAGATTGAGCAATAGCAAAACAACCTCTCAAGGTCTCTTTGTGCTTTACACTCAATGAAGTACTTCAGAAGCTTAACCGCTGTTGTAATGTACGAAACATGGCAGCCCATTTGCACACAGCAAACTGCCACAAACAACATGATAATAACCAAACAAATCCGTTTTGAAGGTGTTTGTTGAGGCATATACATGGGCAGAACAGAGGGGAGAATGACCTTGTTCTTCTTTGAAGTAGTATCATGTTTAATTTCCAGCCGAGAAAACAGATGGAGTGTTAGAATCATCGAATCCCTGCAGTGCACCATGAGGCCATTTGGCCCATCGAGTCTGCACTGACCACAATTCCACCCAGACCCTATCCTTGTGACCCCAGGTCTGTTCACCGAAAACCCAAGTATTTACCCTGCTAATCGGCCTAACCTACACATCTGAGGACATTATGGGCAATTTAGCATGGCCAATCCACCTAACCTGCACAGTTTTGGAGTGTGGGAGGAAACCGGAGCACCCAGAGGGAACCCACGCGTACACAGCGAGAATGTGCAAACTTCACACAGTTACCCGAGGCCAGAATTGAACCCAGGTCTCTGGCGCTGTGAGGCAGCTGTGCTAACCACTGTGCCACCGTTCAGCCCTTTGTGCCTTTAGCTAATGGCTTATCTGAAAGATGGCACCGCTGACAATGTGGCACTGTGCAGATCAAAATGTCCCCCAGACCATAATGGGTAGCATGAACTGAGACACAGCTGTGGGTGCGACAACTGGTCTCGGCGCCCTTGAGGTCAAGACACAGAATCAGCCAGGGCTCCACCGGAAGGTTGCAATTTAGAAATAGAAATAGAAACCCTAACGTATAGAAAGAGGCCATTCGGTCCATCAAGTCTGCACTGACCACAATCCCACCCACGCCCTACCCCCATATCCCTACATATTTTACCCATTAATCCCTCTAACCTAAGCATCGCAGGATACTAAGGGGCAATGTTAGGATGGCCAATCAACCTAGCCCGCACATCTTTGGGCTGTGGGAGGAAACTGAAGCACCCGGAGGAAACCCATGAGGAGAATGGGCAAACTCCACATAGACAGTGACACAAGCCAGGAATCGAACCCAGGTCCCTGGAGCTGTGAAGCAGCAGTGTTAACCACTGTGTAAGCACACCGCCCCAAAACAGATTTGTACATAATTAGTCCAACAGTACATTTTAGGATCTTGGCTGTTTTGTGTCTTTGCTGAACATTCTGACCTGTATTGGGACATCAACAACTACCTTGTCATTTAATGAACTCTTCTGCAATGGCCATTGGGACAGATGATAGTTGAGGACAGGAAAGGGTTAATCTGTTGTTTCACCTTCTCCTTATCTGTAAAACATTGTTGCCCAAATGGCTGTTTATTTGTGAATCTCTTTGGGGGTATGTTCAATTAAAACAAATTTTAATTTTGTGTGTGTAAATTTTCTTTTCTTTTGTTCATAAATGTTTCAATTTAATATTTAAAAAAAACTCCAAAATTGTTACTGAACTTTGTGGATTTTGATGTCAGTACCTGTATCTTCTCATGGTTTAAAAAAAGAGTTGTGATAGCTTGTTACGATTCCCTTTGGGATTTTGTTTCGTATGGCGCTTACCACCTACATAACATATGGCTTCAGGTTGATTGAAAAACTATTTACGGTAAATTACTGGGGAAATCTGGCCATCACATTAATTCAGGACACAGACTGCCACACCACACTGCTGACCTAATTTGAGGTTTAACAGCTGAGTGAGTAGGAGGAGAGAGGCTGTCAGGGAAAAGCACATGATGAATGACCATTGAGTGTAACAGAAGCACAATGGAAAAGTGAGTTACAAATGGGGCAAAAAACTTCCAGCTGGCTCATTCCACCAGCATCATGAGTTTACAAACCTTCATCATGTATGTTGGCCAAGGCTGAATTGATAACATCCTTCTCTTTGAGTGAGGAAGTTATGGGTCCAAGTCCTGATTAAACACAAAAGCCTGGTGTTTTTTGCTCTTTCATGAGAATGTCACTGGCAAGGGTAGAATTTATTGTCCATCCCTAATTGCCCTTGAGAAGGTTGTGGTGAGTCACCATCTCAAATCTTTGCAGCCCATCTTGTGTAGATACACCCACAATGCATTTCAGAAGGGAGTTCCAGGAATTTGACCCAGTGGCATTAAAGGAACGGTGATACAGTTCCAAGCCAGGATGGCACGTGACTTGGAGGGGAACTTGTAGGTGTTGTGTTCCTGTGCATTTGCTGCCACTCTCCTTCTAGGCGGTAGAGGTCATGGGTTTGGAAGGTGCTATCGAAGGAGACTTGGTGAGTTGCTTCAGTGTTTCTTGTAGATGGTACATTGGTGATGGACGAAGTGAACGTTTAAAAGTTTGGATAGGGTGCCAATTAAGCGGATTGCTTTCTCCTGGACGGTGTCAAGCTTTTTGACTATTTTTGGAGCTGCACATATCCAGGCAAGTGAAGCGTATTCCATCACACTCCTGACTTGTGACTTACAGATAATGGACAGGCTTTGGAAAGTCAGGGAGATTCCCAGCCTCTGACCTGTAGCTACATTATTTATGTGGCTAGTTTAATTCAATTTATGGTCAATGGTAGCCTCAAGATATTGGTAATTGGGGTTTGAGCAATGGTAATGTCATCTTGTTGGGAGATAGTTAGATGCTGTTTTGTTGGATATGGTCATTAACTAATATTTTACAGCGAGAATGCTACTTGCTATTCTAAGCACAACCTTGGATATTGTCCCGGTCTTGCTGAATATGGACTGCTTCAGTTTCTGAAGAGTTGTGAATGGCGCTGAACATTGTCTAATTATCAGCGAACATTCCCTTCCTAGCCTTATGGTGGATGGAACATAGAACATAGAACATAGAACATTACAGCGCAGAACAGGCCCTTCGGCCCACGATGTTGCGCCGACCAGTTACAAAACAATGACCCACTAACCTAAACCAATCCCTTCTCGTCCATAAACCTATCCACGGATCTCTTAAACGCCCCCAAACTAGGCGCATTTACAACTGCAGCAGGCAGGGCATTCCAATCCCTCACCACCCTCTGGGTAAAGAACCTACCCCTGACATCCGTCCTATAACTACCACCCCTTAATTTAAAGCCATGCCCCCTCGTGCTAGATTTCTCCATCAGAGGAAAAAGGCTATTACTATCCACCCTATCTAAACCTCTAATCATCTTATATGTTTCAATAAGATCCCCTCTTAGCCGCCTTCTTTCCAGCGAAGGTCATTGATGAAGCAGCTGAAGGTGGTTGGACCTAGGACACTACTCTGAGCAAAGTATCCCGACTAAGATGATTGATCTCCAACAACCACAATCATATTCTTTGGTGCTCGATACAGCTCAGACCAGTGGAACGTTTTTCTTTTGATTTCCATTCAGTTCTCCCAGGGCTCCCTGATGCCACACTAGGTCAAAGGCTGGGCTTGGTGTCACCCTTACCTTTCCTGTTGCCATGCTGTAAACCTCTCTGACTCTACTCATAGAGTCCTAACACTCTTCGATTTTCATTGAAACCTGATGATGGGGAGAACTCTCTGCTGTGAAACAGTGAATGAAGTATTGATGAAGTGTTTGGTTTTGTTAGTCACTGCACATGGAGATAACCTGCCTGCCAGCCACTCACCCCCCCACACACCCCAATCACCATGAAAAGGTTCTTTTATATGTATGCCCGGACAATCTGTTCCTAAAGGGAACGAATCCCAGCCTCATGCTCAATGGATTTTGGCATTCACCAAGATCCGTGAATGATATAATTGTGATATTTTTGAATATAACAGATCTTTTAAATGAAAGAAGGGAACGTTATAATTTAACTGGCTTTTGAGGAATGTCAAATGACACAAAGGCAGCAACCAGCAGGAGAGAACAGAGACATAATGAAAAAAAATGAACTGTTCTGTTACTATATCCTGACAAGCTCACTAATCATCTTCAGTACTAACAAGAGGAATGGGTAATTATTCTGTCATGACGGATTCAGCTGCTAAATGAAGATGTAAAGAAATACCAACAATAAATGAAGTTATTATTCACCTGACTGACTTTACTCATTAAAATCAATAACAAAAGCCATCAGCCCCCTTCAATCCTCATTTCACCTTCTAGCTCAGGAGATTCTGTCCGCAGCACACTTGCCCCCACCCCCCCTCTACTATTTTACTTCTCTTAAAAAACAAATTTGACCATCCTTCCTAATTTCGAATGATTACATCCAAAGGGATCTTCATCAGGGACAAGTGTGCTGATCGACTGTGGAAGGCATTACGGCTGAACCTGATCCTCTCCTTCAAGATCCAAAAATCAGGTGCTGCAAGGACCCGAAGTGAACGTAGGTCAGAAAGTACAGAGCTTTTGTTAAAAAAAATTATAAAAACATTGTATTTATTGACTACCTCCAGGATGGTGGTGTTAGTTCACCCTCTTCATTACTGCAGTCCATTAGTGAAGGGTTTGACACAGCTTATAGAATCCCTACAGTGCAGAAGGAGGTCACTCAACCCAACTGACTCTCCAATAAGCCATGGGAATTGTGTGGGGTTATAGGGATAGATTGAGGGAGAAGGCCTGGGTAAGATATTCTGTCAAAGAATCATTAGGCCAAATTGCCTCTTCTTCAGTGTAGGAATTCTATGATAACAACCCCAACCAGGCCCTATTTTCATACCCCGATGTATTTCCCCTATTAGCCCCCCAATCTACATAACTTTGGACAAGGGGCCATACATCGTGGCCAATCCACCTAACCTGAACATAGATCACAGAATCCCTATTGTGCAGGAGAAGGCCATTCAGCCCATCAAGCCTGTACTCATAACAATCCCACCCAGGTTCAATCCCCATGTATTTAACCTGCTTATCCTCCTGACACTAAAGGGCTATTAGGCCAATCAACACAAACTACACACCTTTGGACTGTGGGAAGAAGCCGGAGCTCCCGGAGGAAACTGGGGAGAATGCGCAAACATGGGGAGTCATCCAAGATTGGAATTGAACCTAGGCCCCCGATGCTATGAGGCAGCAGTGCTAATCACTGTGCCACTGTGCCAGCCTAAAATGAAAGCTTGTCAGGCAACTTCAGAGGGTGATGGCATTGCTGAGGGGTTGCAGTCACCTACAGGCCAGGTCAGGTAAGGTTTAATTTTTCTCAGAACACTTCACAGTCCCTTTTTCACTAAAAGCATCTTTTGATTTCTAGTTTGTGTTCAAATAAATGTGCTTTGTTCTCACAGTTCACGGATTATTGGTCCAGATCCCTGCATTGCTGGCGCAGTGACAGAATCAATTACTGAATCCTTGTAATGAGGGGTGAGGAGAGCAACAGGATGCAGACAGCAAAGGTCAGGTGAGGTGAAGCGTGTGTGAGGCAGAAGACCAGGGGTTGACTGAATAGCTGAATTTAAAGATGATGGAGGTACAGATGGGGGTCTTTGGTAGTGAAAATAGTAATTCAGGAACTGGTGGATGAATCCAGTGGCACAGTGGTTAGCACTGCTGCCTCACAGCACCAGGGACCCAGGTTCAATTCCAGCCTCGGGTCACTGTCTGTGCAGAGTCTGCACGTTCTTCCCATGTCTGCATGGGATTTCCTCCCAAAGATGTGCGGGTTAGGTTGATTGGCCATGCTAAATTAACCCTAGGGTCAGGGGGATTAGCAGGGTAAACATGAGGGGTTATGGGAAAAGGGTCTGTGTGGGATTGTGGTCGGTGTGAACTTGATAGGCCAAATGGCCTCCTTCTGCTTTGTTGGGGTTCTATGAAGAAAAAACATGATCCATTTTAATCCCCTTCCATTTTCCTTGTATTCAGATGAATGGGTCAGGTGAGGCAGGAATTAACATAGGCCAGATTATGGAGATGGAGTAGACGTTATCTATGGTTAAATTGATATGTGGTCAAAAGCTCAACTCAGGATCAAATAGGATATCAAAGCCACCAACATTTTTGGCTCAATCTGAGACATTGGTTAAGATGAGAGTGGGAATTGGTGATGGGGATATTTACACTGGAGGTTGCGGACAATTGTTTTGGTCCTCTGAATCTGTAAACAGAATAAGTTGCAATTCATTTCAGACCAAATGCCAGACACAAGATGAATTCATGTGCCGTGCAAATCTGTCGGCGAGGCAGCATGTAATCAGGCAGGAAGATGGCAGAGGAAGATCCCGCCACATTCCCACATCCGTCTGACGAAGACCATGGTAGCAAGGTCCGGGGATAGCCTTCAGGACCCTTGGCTCCCACTTAAAGGCTCCATCCTGCCAGCACTGGTGTTACCTCAGCAACGGGTGGGTGGAGTTTACTGTGGTGGGAGCATGTCAAGCAAAAGAGGGGGGGCACTCCTCATTCAAACACATGCACTACCTGATTGAGAGACTTGAGGATAGAGGGGAGGGGTGGTGCTGAGAAAATAGTCCAGAAGGAATATGAGAAAAACTGCGTTTATGTGGCAAAAGGGGAAAGCGTCTAGTTAAGATGCTCTGTTGGAAAGTCAGAGCAAACCTGATGGGCCGAATGGCCTCCTACTGCACTGTAGGGATTTTATGATTCTTAAAGAAAATGGTGGGCTATAGGAAAAAGGCAGGGCAGGGGGATTAACTGGATAGTCTTTCAAAGAGCAATATAAGGCATAATGGGCTGAATGGGCTCCTTCTCTCCTGTATCATTCCATCATAAAGAACAAAGTACAAAAAAAATTACAGCACAACAGCAGGCCCTTCGGCCCTCCAGACCCGCACCATCCATGCTGCATGACCGAACTAAAATTCCCCCATCCTTCCAAGGACCGTATCCCTCTATTCCCATCCTACTCCTGTACAGAATTTGTCAAGACACCCCTTAAAAGTCACTACTTATCTGCTTCCATAGTCTTAGAAAAAAGAACAAAGAAAATTACAGCACAGGAACAGGCCCTTTGGCCCTCCAAGCTCACACTGACCATGCTGTATGAATATACTAAAACCCCCTACCCTTCTGGGAACCATATCTCTCCAATCCTATTCATGTAATTGTCAAGATGCCTTTTAAAAGTCACTATCACATTTGTTTCCACTACCTCCCCCGGCAGCGAGTTCCAGGCACCCACCGCTCTCTGTGGAAAAAAACTTGTCTCGTACATCTCCTTTAAACCTTGCCCCTCGTGCCTTAAACCTGTGCCCCCTTGTAACTGACCCTTCCACCCTGGGAAAAGGCTTCTGACTACCCACTCTGTCCATGCCCTTCATAATCTTGTAGACTTCTATCAGGTCTCCCCTCAACCTCCATCTCTCCAGTGACATAAAACCAAGTTTCTCTAACCTCTCCTCATAGCTAATGCCCTCCATACCAGGCAAAATCACAGTAAATCTTTTCTGTACCCTCTCCAAAGCCTCCGCAGCCTTCTGGTAGTGTGGCGACCAGTATTGAACACTATATTCCAAGTGCGTTATGTCACTTGTGACTTTGTTTTAGTAGGGTTGGAAAGCGGATTGTCCAGATTCAAATTGGGATCATGAGAAAGACAAACACAGATTTGGGGGAGGGCAAACACATTCAAGAATGTTAGGGAGGAATGGGGGGATGTGGTTGGAGATGGAATGTGGCGGTAGTTTGCAAGCACAGAGACTTCTGTGGAGGGGATGGGCGATGATGGTTAGTGTTTTGAAACAGAGAGAGAAGCATTGATAATGTCAGCTTGCATGGGAACACGAACAGAAATTGGGGGAGTCACCAGTTTGATGAGATTAGGACTGAGTAAATGAGTCACTGGGTGGCACAGTGGTTAGCACAGTGGTTGCCTCACAATGCCAGGGATCCAGGTTCAATTTCCAGCTTGGGTCACTGTCTGTGTGGAGTTTGTACATTCTCCCCATGTCTGTATGGGTTACCTCCGGGTGCTCCGGTTTCATCCCACAGTCCAAAGATGTGGGCGTTAGGTGGATTGGCCATGCTAAATTGTCCCTTAGTGTCAGGGCAATCAGCTAAGGTAACTGTACCGGACATTGGTGAGACCACATTTGGAATATTGTGTTCAATTCTAGTCACCTCACTATAAGAAGGATATGGAAGCATTGGAGAGAGTGCAGAGGAGGTTTACCAGGATGCTGCCTGGTTTGGAGGGTAGGTCTTATGAGGAAAGGTTGAGAGAGCTCTGGCTTTTCTCTTTGGAGTGGAGAAGAATGAGAGGCGACTTAATAGAGGTTTGTAAGATGATGAGGGGGATAGATAGAGTGGATGTGCAGAGACTATTTCCTCGGGTGGATGTAGCTGTTACTAGGGGGCATAACTATAAGGT
The DNA here is from genome assembly GCF_965287045.1 of Carcharhinus amblyrhynchos. NCBI lineage: Eukaryota > Metazoa > Chordata > Chondrichthyes > Carcharhiniformes > Carcharhinidae > Carcharhinus > Carcharhinus amblyrhynchos. The sequence continues at coordinate 86,486,961 of NC_137334.1, forward strand.
TCATAGTGGGAGATATAGGAGGGATGTCTGAGGTAGATTCTTCACTCAGAGAGTGGTTGGAGTGTGGAAGCACTGCCTGCTGTGATAGTGGAGTCAGACACTTTAGGAACTTTCAAGCGGTTATTGGATAGGCACATGGAGCACTCCAGAATTATAGGGAGAGGATAGCTTGATCTTGGGATTGGCATAGCTCGGCACAACATTGAAGGCTGAAGGGCCCGTACTGTGCTGTAATGTTCTATGTTCTAAATGCATGGGATTATGGGATAGGGCCTGGGTGAATTACGGTCGGTGCAGACTCAATGGGCTGAATGGCCTCCTTCTGCACTGTAGGGATCCTATTTCTGTGAAGAGCAAGGTGGTCTCAGAGCGGATAAGAGGGTTGATAGGGGAGGAGCTAGAGAATGACACAAGGTGGTGGGGGGAGGGTGGTGAAGTGGTTGGGGGAGATGTTGATTAAGAGCACAGAGGAGGAGGCAGCAGATGAATAAGTGGTCTCATTTTTGGTGACAGAGAGTCCCATAAGGCCATCGCACATGAGTGTGGAGAGGTCAAGGAGATAGGGTTAATGGACACAACTAGTCTTGGAGGAAAGTGGCTGGAAATTAACTTACTTCTCCAGTGTGGTCCTGGAGTAATGAATAATTTTCACACAAGAGACTATACCGTTTGATAAGAATGATAGCGGGATTGAGCTCCCTGGTGGTCTGTTCTTTGGACTGAGCAATCTCATTGCTCACAGCTTGGCTTTGATTCCCAGTCAGGGAAAGATAATTCATTAGGACAAGACAGTTGCATCGGGGAAATCACTAATAATCTAAAGCCTCAAGCAAGGAGATGGCTTCAAATCCCACAATGGGAGCTGTTGGAATTCAAATTCAATTGAAAAGTCTGGAATATAAAGCAAATCTTTGTAATGATGACCATGACAACTGTTGTCAGTTGTTATAAAAACCCTAAAGATAAACTCAGAGTACTGCGGATGCTGGGATCTGAAACAAAAACAGAAAAGTGCTGGAAAATCTCAGCAGGTCTGGCAGCATCTATGAAGAGACAGAGTAGAGTCAACATTTCAAGTCTCAATAACCCTTCGTCAGAGCTCTGAAGTAGGGTTGTCCAGATTTAAAACATTGGCTCTATTTTCTCTCTCCACAGATGCTGTCAGACCTGCTGAGATTTTCCAGCATTTTTTTGTTTTTGTTGTAAAAACCCACCTGATTCACTAATGTCCTTTAGGGAAGGAAATTTGCCATTCTTACCCAGACTGGCCTACATTTTACTCCAGACCGACAGCAATATGATTAACTCTTAACTGCCCTTCTGAAATGGCTGAGAGAGGCACTCAGTTCATTGGCATTTAGTGATGGGCAACAATTGTGAAAAACTTAAAGTTTACTTATTAGTGTCACGAGTAGGCCTATATTAACACTGCAATGAAGTGACGGTGAAAATCCCCATGTCACGACACTCTGGCGCCTAAGGGGAATTTAGCATGACCAATGCACCTAACCACTATGTCTTTCTTTTGACCAATGCACCTAACCACTATATCTTTCTTGTGACCAATGCACCTAACCACTATGTCTTTCTTTTGACCAATGCACCTAACCACTATATCTTTCTTGTGACCAATGCACCTAACCACTATGTCTTTCTTTTGACCAATGCACCTAACCACTATGTCTTTCTTGTGACCAATGCACCTAACCACTATGTCTTTCTTGTGACCAATGCACCTAACCACTGTGTCTTTCTTTTGATTTGATTTGATTTATCGTCGCCACATGTATTAGTGCACAGTGAAAAGTATTCTTTCTTGTGTACTATACAGACAAACCATACTGTTCATTGAGAAGGAGAGAGTGCAGAATGTACTGTTACAGTCATAGCTAGGGTATAGAGAAAGATTAACTTAATGCAAGTTAGGTCCATTCAAAAATCTGATGGCAGCAGGGAAGAAGCTGATCTTGAGTCAATCGATACTTGCCCCAGACTTTTGTATCTTTTTTTCCCAGTGGAAGAAGGTGGAAGAGAGAATGTCCAGGGTGCGTGGGGTCCTTAATTATGCTGGCTGCTTTTTCAAGGCAGCGGGGAGTGTAGGCAGAGTCAATGGATGGGAGGCTGGTTTGAGTGATGGACTGGGCTACATTCATGACCTTTTGCAATGTCTTGCGGTCTTGGGCAGAGCAGGAGCCATACCAAGCTGTGATACAAACAGAATCACTGCTTTCTATGGCTGATCTGTGGAAGGAAACCAGAGCACCTGGAGGAAACCCATGCAGACACTGCCTTGCTGGCCTTGTCAGAAATGTCCACATCCCATGAAACAATAAAGAGAAAGGGGTCAAGGAACGAGGGTAAGATTCATAAGCTTTTTGTATTCCCGTGTGCTTAGAGAATTGAGTGGCAGCCTGATGAAGCTGTTTAAAACATTGAGAAAGGATGCAGAGAGCTGCTTTCCCTCGGTGAGGAATGAAGAACAAGAGGACATGACTTTAAAATGAGATCTCGGCTAATCAGAGGTAAAAGGTCCAAACAGAAACCTGGACTACCCTCCCCCAAACAGTCGCAGCCGCTGAGAGAGTTGGAGCTCTTGAGACTAAGATCAATAGATTTGTGTTTAGCAAGTGTATCACAAGATAAGGAGCAAAGACAGATAAATGGAACCAAGATACACATCAGCCATGATTTTGCGGAGCAGGATTGAATTATTTACTCCAGTTGCTAATGTTCCGACAACATAGGAAAGCAGTTACAACAACGGATAACTAAACCAGGAAAAGTTATTAAAACTGGCAGCAGTCAGTGATCAGAACTCACACGTCCAAACGGGATGCCAACTGCTGGGATTACAAAGGCACAAGATTTTTCTTTGTGGGGCATCGCAGGGATATCCACACTTACAGCGTTCGGTTAGATTTGCTGCCGTGTAGTTTGTATCAATACCTCCGAGGAGCAGAAAAAATGGTGGTCCCTGATCCACCCTCAATGAAGACAAATGACTCACTCGACTGCTCATCTGACACGTAATAATAGGCACCTATTTTAAAATCAATTTCAAAGCCATGTCGAGTCATACGTCACTCTCGTCAGATTCATCTGGAAGGGACAGAGGCTGAAGGTTGCAGCTCTGCCTCTGCTTTTGTTTGGCGGTGAGTGTAATCTCAATCACAGTTAATTCATTATCCAACAACTCGCAACTTGTTCCACCAAAGGACAACGCGTGAAGCCAAAAGAAAACAGAACAGCCGCTCAGACTCTGTGCCGGGAGGGCCTGGCTCGGGGAAATATCTGGCAGCACCATGGTTCAATTGCTGGACAAAGACTCCAGAGACCTGGGGCCTGATTTTTTGGCCCATCAGGGCTGCGATTGGAGGTAGAGAGATGCCAAAAAAAAAGCACTGCCAGCTTGTGTGCCAATTCTCCAGCTCATCCTACCCGAAGCCACTTTCATGGAGACAAGATGATTTTTACAGATGCACCAGAGAATATATCCTTCCCGGATATGTCACAGCTTAGTATGGCCAGAGGGAGGGACAATGCCAGTGTAGGTCAAAGATAGGCCTGATTTTCTAAACCCCAATGTGAGACAGTGAATCCTCACATAATCAGCTCCTACAAATGTCAAATGGACGTGTTTCATATAATGAGTAACAAACCCTGTCAATTCTTTCACGCTTTTCTGGTTGTATCACAGCTTGGTATGGCTCCTGCTCTGTCCAAGACTTCAAGAAACTACGAAGAGTTGTGAAAGTAGCCCAGTCCATCACTCAAACCAACCTCCCACCCATTGGCTCCATCTACACTTCCCGCTACCTCGGAAAAGCAGTCAACATAATTCAGGATTCCACACACCCCAGACATTCTCTCTACCACCTTCTTCCGTCAGGAAAAAGATACAAAAGTCTGAGGTCATGTACCAACTGACTCAAGAACAGTTTCTTCCCTGTTATTAGACTTTTGAATGGACCTCCCTCGCACTAAGTTGATCTTTCTCTCCACCCTAGCTGTAACACTACATTCTGCACTCTCTCCTTTCCTTCTCTATGTTTTGTCTGCAGAGCATGCAAGAAATAATACTTTTTGTCGTGTACTAATGTATCATAGAATAGAATCCCTACAGAGCAGAAGGAAGCCATTTGGCCCATCAAGTCTGCACTGACCATAATTACACCCAGGCCCTATTCCTGTAACCCGACTTGTTTACCCTGCTAATTCCCCTGACACTAGGGTCAATTTAACATGGCCAATCAACCTTACTTGCACGTTTTTGGACTGTGGGAGGAAATCAAAGCACCCAGAGGAAACCCACACAGTCATGAGGAGAATGTGCAAACTCTACACAGACAGATGGGAATTGAACCCGGGTTCTTAGCGCTGTGAGGCAGCAGTGTTAACCATTGTGTCACTGTGCCACCCAATCATATCAAATCAAGTCAAGTCACGATTTCAAGAAGAAATTAGATATCGCTCTTGGGGCTATATGGGAGAAAGCGGGGGGTATCAGAATGTTGAATTTGTTGATCAGCCATGATCAAAATGAATAACAGAGCAGGTTTGAAGGGTCGAATGGCTGACATCTGTTTCTAGTTTCTATGTTGCAAGTTGGGGTACGAGCAATGGTGTTTTGCATATGTTCAGGTTTATGGACTGTGCAAGAAGAGAGGCCAGCCACTGTTGGAATAACCAAGTCTGAAGGTACAACAGCAGTGGGTAAAAGGTATCAGCAGCAGACAACCTCAGGCAGGACCAGAATCAGGCAATGTTCCAGTAAGACCTGGATAATACTCAGGCCTGGGCTGACAACTGGCAAGCAAAACTCATGCTAAACAAGTGCAGGCAATGACCATCTCCAAAAAGAGGGAATCAAACATCATCCATTGACATTTAGTGGTATTACCATCACTGAATCCCCCAATATCTACACCCCGGGGATTACTGCTGACCAGAAGCTGAGTGGACTAGCCATACTGTGGCTTCCAGAACAGGTCAAAGGTTAGGAATCCTGAAGTAACTCATCCCCAGGCTCCACAGGCCTGTCCCATCATCTTAGAATCATAGAATCCCATCAGTGCAGAAGGAGGCCCTTTGGCCCATTGAGCCTGCACCTTCAACAATGCTACCCAGGCCCTATCCCCGTAACCCCATGTATTTACCCTGCTAATTCCCCCTAATTTACACATCTCAGGGGAACTTAGCATGGCCAACCAACCTAACCCACACATCTTTGGACTGCACATCTAGGTAAGGTAAGTTGCCATCATCCCAGGTGACCATAGGCTGCTCTGCTCTTTGAGGGGGAACAGCTGAATAGTGGTGATTCAACCTGAGGATCACCACACCTCAGATGAGGGGCAGGTTTGAGAAGGTGTGACCTTCACAAATAACCGCAGCTGCCCCAGAAATTGAGCCCATGCTATTGCTTTCACTCTGCATTATCAACCTGCTGTCCAACCAATTGACCTTCTATAACATCTGCAAGGTGCAGATCAAGGGTGTGATGGAATATTCTCCACTTGCTTGCATGGGTGCAGCTCCAAACACAAGAAGCTCGACACCATCCAGGACAAAGCAGCCTGTTTGATTGGCACTACATCCACAAACATGATCGGTAAGTGGTACAGTGGTTAGCACTGCTGCCTCACAGCTCCAAGGGCCTGGGTTCAATCCTGGCTTGGGTCACTGTCTGTGTGGAGTTTGCACATTCTCCCAGTGTCTGTGTTGGTTTCCTTCAGGTGTTCCAGTTTCCTCGCATAGTCCAAAGATGTGCGGGTTAGGTTGATTGGCCGTGCTAAATTATTCACAGTGTCTCGGGATGTGTAAGTCAGAGGGATTAGCAGGGTGAATGCGTGGGGTTGTGGCGATAGGGCCTGGGGTGGGATTGTTGTCGGTCCGGACTTGATGGGCCAAATGGCCTCTTTCTGCACTGCAGTGTTTCTATGATTCTATCCATTCCCTCCACCATCATCGATGCACAGTAGCAGCAGTTATGTACCATCCACAAGATCCACTGCAGGAGCTGACCAAGCCTCTTTAGACAGCACCTTCCAAATCCACGAGGGATATCATCCAAAAGGACAAAGGCATGAGAACACCACTGTCTGGAGGTTGCCCTCCAAGTCATGCACCATCCTGACTTGGAAATATGGCACTGTTGTAAACAGTCTGGTTTGGAATTAGATCTTTGCCAGAAAGATGAATGATTCAAAAGAACTGATGGCCGTAATGGGGCATGCTGAGAAACAAAAGATGGTTCCAGAGGATATGCAACTGGTCACAACAGAATAACAAAGGGGAGGGAAGCTTGAAATGTATGGCTAAGTGGAGATGGTTCCCGGCGCTCTGAAATGCACGGTAGAATCCAAAGTAGTGGGTCGCCCATGAGGATGTACAGTGTGATGTGATCCGACAGGATGACACAACATATTTTAGCACCAGTCAAAGTCTCAGAAGACTTCCTCAGAAGGCTAAGGAAATTTGGCATAACAGCTATGACTCTCACCAACTTTTACAGATGCACCATGAAAAACATTTTTTCTGGTTGGTGTGGCTCCTGCTCTGCCCAAGACCGCAAGGAACTACAAAAGGTCACAAATGCAGCCCAATCCATCACACAAACTAACCTCCCATTGAGTCAGTCCACACTTCCTGCTGCCTCAGTAAAGCAGCCAGCATAATTAAGAACCCCACGCACACACATTCTTTCTTCCACCTTTTTCCGTCGGGAAAAAGATACAAAAGTCTGGTGTCACGTACCAACCCACTCGAGAACAGCTTCTTCCCTGCTGCCGTCAGACTTTTGAATGGACTTACCTTTCGTTAAGTTGATCTTTCTCTACACCCTAGCTATGACTGTAACACTACATTCTGCACTCTTTTGTTCCCTTCTCTGTGAATGGTATGCTTTGTCTGTACAGTGCACAAGAAACAATACATTTTACTGTATGTAAATACATGTGACAATAATAAATCAAATCAAATCAAACCAAGTCAGGCTACCCACCAGTCAGTACGTCTCATGGCACTGTCAGTGTGAGAAAGTTGGCAAAACAACTCTTCCCTTGCATCTATTTCTCTGCTGTTATTTAAAATTAGCAAATGAATGAAGATATCTCCCTGAAGTCATGATCATTATCTCATGCGCTCTACGTTCAGGAGAGATTATCCCAAATCCTTTGCATTTTATAATACTGTCACTCGCACCCAGACTGATAAGGGAGATTAATTTGATTTCTTTGTGACCTTCAATAAAGAACACATTTGATTCCATCGATTACTTTATTAACAACTGCCTTTCAATTACCTCTTAATAAGATTGTTTGTGATTCCATTTTTTTTTTAATCAGGTGTTTGCAGGATAACGGGACACAGCTTCGAGGGCACCCTTGAAGAAACAGATGGAAAGTCCTTTCAGTAGCTAAGGGTTAATCATATCAGAACTGGAGGAAGCCATTTAACAGCTCGGGCTGCTGTCACCGCTCAGGGCGTACCTGTAGCATAAGCCTGTCTGCTCAACTTGATCTTGGAAGACTTGCCTCACTCAAATCTATCAATCTCATCTTTGAAACGTTCCACTGAGCTACAGCCTTGAATGTTTTTGGAGGGGAGAGAGTTTCAGATTTCCACCTCCCAATTGGCCCTGCTTCCTAGACCTCACTCCAGATGGGCAATACCAAGGTGCCCCCTAGTGCCCACTGGGCATGGGCGTTATGCCCCATTGGGCAGTACCAGGGGACACAGGCTGGCAGCGCTAGGGTGCCCATGCCCAGGGGACAGTCCTCCCCGCTGCCCTACTCCCAGGGGGGGACCCCGATTGCCCCATTCCACTCCAGTAGGGTTGCCCAGCTGGTTCCCCGAAAGTAGGGAGCTACTCTAAACCCTCACTGGAATGAAACATTCTGGCAGGGTGGGAGATATTAGCAGGCCAGGAGAATTCAGTCTCGGGCCCGCTGATAGCATTGAAATGTTATGTAAAATATAATTTAAATGTAATTTAAATAATTTAAGCCCCATCTCCCCACCAATTTCTGGTGCGGAGCAGAGCGCGCTGGAAATCTGGACTGGAAGACGCAAGCAGGGCACGAACACTTTCGCATATCCTGCAAATCACCCTCCGCACGAATCTTCCAGCCTGCTGTGATAAAGAATTAGTGCAGCAGGATGGGAGAATCACCGCCCCCATTTTCCTACCTTGTCCTTTAATCATCTTCAAGTAGATTATTCCTTGAACTTTTCTCACAAGGTACATTCTTAACCATTCTGCACGCTTTTGGTCTGAGTCCCAAATTCGACCCTCCATAAACTTGAGGTCATCCATTGTGGGCACAGTGGCATAGTGGTTAGCACTGCTGACTCACAGTGTCAGGGACACTGGTTTGATTCCTGGCTTGGGTCACTGTCTGTTCGGAGTCTGCACATTCTCCGTGTCTGTGCGTGTTTCCTCTGGGTGCTCCGGTTTCCTCCCAGAGTCCAAAAGATGCATTGGTTAGGTGTATTAGCCATGATAAATTCTCCCTCCGTGTACCCGAATAGACACTGGAATGTGGCGACTAGGGGATTTTCACAGGCACTTTATTGCAGTGTTAATGTAAGCCTACTTGTGACACTAATAAATAAAGTTTAACTCTGTTCCTCACTCACACAGTGGCATAGTGATTTAGCCTTGCTCCCTCAGAGTGCTAGGGGCCCAGGTTCAATCCCAGCCTTGGTGTGCGCGCGCGTGTGTGTGTGTGTGTGTGTGTGTATGTATGTGTGTGTGTGTGTGTGTGTGTGTGTGTGTGTGTATGTATGTGTGTGTGTGTGTGTGTGTGTGTGTGTGTGTGTGTGTGCGCGCGCGCGCGTGTGTGTGTAATTCACAAATTCTTCCTGTGTCTGCATGGGTTTCCTCTGGGTCCTCCAGTTTTCTCCCACCGTCCAAAGATGTGCAGGTTAGGTGGATTGACCATTCTAAATTGCCTCTTAGCGTTCCAAAATATGTAGGTAAAGTGGATTAGCCATGGTGATTTGATGGGAATAGGGTGGGGGAGTTGGCTCTGGCTAAGATGCTCTGTCAGAGAGTTGGTGCCGATTCGATGGGCTAAATGGTCTCCAACTGTACGGTCGGGGTTCTATTGTGCACCTGTCAGCACTCTATTTGCTAATCTACATTGACTCCCAGTTAAGTAGCACCTTCATTCTTAACATTCTTCTTTCTAAATATCTCCCTGCCCTCCTTGCAATTCCCTTATAGTTCTACCGTCTTCTCAGTTATCTGCACTCGTCCATTTCCGCCCTCCTGAATATCTGTTGTTTTAACTGCTCTCTACTATTGCTGGTTCTGCTTCCAGCTGCCTCATCCTGAGCTTTGGAATTATTTCCTTTGAGATCCCTGTCTCTCTCTGTCCTTTTGTTTTGCTTCTGAGACACAGGTTAAAACCGAGACCATGTTTTTGGTAAAGGCTGGAATTTGTGGGTGCTGGAATTTGAAACGGAAACAGAAGATGCTGGGGAATCTCAGCAGGTCTGGCAGCGTCTGTAGAGAGAGGATAGTTTCGAGTCTGGACGACCCTTCGTCAGAGCTGAAGGCAAAGAAAATTAGACAATACTTATACTAAAAGGCGGGGAATGTAATTGACCAAAGGAAGTGTAAATGGTGATGACAAAGGCCAAGAAAGATGCCAAAAGCATCCATTAAGTGATCAGAATGTGTGAATGGCAGAACTGAGGTACAGATTATTAGGGACTTTGGTTATCTGACTTAAAGTGACCAAGTGTAATATCTTGTTTCATAATGACTCTGTTTGGGATGATTTATTAAGTTAGAAGGCACTGTGTAAACACAAGACATTCGAAGCATACAATCGCAGAATTCCTGCAGTGCAAAACGAACACACGAAAAACGAAAGCTAATGGAATTCCATCATGAGCGTCTGTTCGGGTGAATAGATGATTTGCAAGAACTTAGTTCAGCCCATCAAGTCTGCACCGACAACACTCCCACCCAGGCTTTATCCCTGTAACCCCACGTATTTACCCTACTAGTTCCCTAACACTAAGGGAGAATTTAGCATGGCCAATGCACCTAACCAGCGCATCTTTTGAACCGTGGGAGAAAACAGGAGCATTACAGAGGAAACCCACACAGATATGAGGAGAACGTGCAAATTCCATACAGTCACCCGAGGCCAGAATTGAACCTGGGTCCCTGAGGCAACAGTACTAACCACTGTATCACTGTCTTGTGAGGGGAGTATAAACCTTGTGAATATAACACCAGTAAAATAAACTATTTATTAATCACAAGTAGGCTTACATTAACACTAATGAAGTTACTGCAAAAATCTCCTGGTTGCCACACTCCGGCACCTGTTCGGGTACACGGAGAGAGAATTTAGTATGGCCAATGCACCTAACCAACACATCTTTCAGACTATGGGGGGAAACTGGAGCGCCCAGAGAAAACCCACAGAGGCACAGGGAGAACATGCAAACTCTGCAAAGACAGTGATCTAAACCAGGAATCAAACCTGGGTCCCTGGCGCTGTGAGGCAGCAGTGCTAACCACTGTGTCACCGTGCCACCCCTGAAAATACTGATGTTGAAGTGTTTAATGTCAGCGCTCATCTGTTTGACTGTTGAGGCTCGTACTCACTGTAAGAGCAGCCGTAAATCTCAACCCTCATTCCAATCCTTCCATTAGAATTCCAATCGAGGGGAACGAAGCGGAGGAATCTGGCCTTGATGGAGTGTTGCAACTTGTGATGCACGACAGTGTCCGCGTTAGAGTTTCCCTCAAAAGCCTGCAAGAAGCGAAATAAAAACACAGGGTTAGGATGAAGCAAGACTCCACTAATAATGATAACCAATCTGTCACTACCAGCTGGAGTGAGTCTGAAAATCACACTTATAATCATCAGTCACTTTTGTCAGAGAGTGAGAATGAACAGAAAACAAAAATAATCAGTCTATGTTGTTGGGAAGTTGATGGGGATTTCCCGTGTAAGAGTTGAGCCGTCAGTCTGAAACAATTTAGAATTTGAACCAAAACAGATGGACTGTCGTTCCACCTTGAATACACATTTTTTAAAAACTTCAAGACGAAAATGTGACACTTTTCAAATCATTCCACATCTCAAAATGTGTCGCAGCCGGTTAAGTGCCTTTGAAGTTGTACCGTTGCACTAATGTAAGAAACATGGCAGCCATTTTTGTGCACAGCAAGCTCCCACAAGCAGCGATGTGATAATGACCAGGCAATCTTACTGTTTGGGAAGGCGATGGCCTAGCGGTATTACTGCTGGACTATTAATCCAGAAACTAAGCTAATGTTCTGGCGACCCGGGTTCGAATCCCACCACAGCAGATAGTGGAATTTGAATTCAATAAAAAATACCTGGAATTAAGAATCTATTGATGACCATGATTCCATTACTGATTGTTGGAAAAACCCATCTCGTTCACTAATGCCCTTTAGGGAAGGAAATCTACTGTTCTTACCTGATCTGGTCTGGCTTACATGTGACTCCAGAGCTACAGCAATGTGGTTAACTCTCAACTTTCACACCAGAATTATAGGGAGGGGATCTTGGGATTAAGAACATAAGAACATAAGAAATAGGAGCAGGAGTAGGCCAACTAGCCCTTCGAGCCTGCCCCGCCATTCAATAAGATCATGGCTGATCTGTCGTGGCTCAGTTCCACATTCCCGCCCTCTCCCCATAACTCTTAATCCCCTCTCTTATCAAAAACCCATCAACCCGCATCTTAAAAATATTTAGTGAGGCAGCCTCCACCACTTCGACGGGCAGAGAATTCCAGAGATTCACCACCCTTTGAGTGAAGAAGTTCCTCCTCAACTCCGTTCTAAACCGCCCCCCCTTTATCTTGAGGCTGTGCCCCCTAGTCCTATTATCCTTTCTGAGTGGGAAGAGTCTCTCCATCTCTATCCTATCCATCCCATTCATCATCTTATACGTCTCAATGAGATCTCCCCTCATTCTCCTAAACTCTCGGCACAACATTGAGGGCCGAAGGGCCTGTACTATGCTGTAATGTTCTATGTTCAACTACAGTCCAAGGGCAGCTAGAGATGGGCAATAAATGCTGGCCAACCAGAGACACCCATGTCCCATGAATGAACTAAAAAAATAATATTTATGTTAATTGAGGGATAAGTATTAGCAGTACAACGGGTTTAACACACCTTCTTGTCCACAAAATATTGCCAAGTGGTCTTTTACATCCACCTGAACAGGTAGATGGGGTCATGGCTTAACGTCTCTTCTGTGGCATGGAGGTTGTGTGATTAGCACTGCTGCCTCAGGGTACAAGGGAACTGGGTTCGATTCTTGGGCTTGGGTGACTGTCTGTGTGGAGTTTGCACGTTCTCCCCATATCTGCGTAGGTTTCCTCTGGGTGTTCCAGTTTCCTCCCACACTCCAAAGATGTACAGGTCAGATTGATTGGCCATGCTAAATTGCCTGTTAGTCTCAGGGGGATTAGCAGGGTAAATAAATGGGGTTACGAGGGTAGGGCTTGGGATTGTTGTTGGTGCAGACTCAAGGGGCCAAAAAAAGAAAAGTAAATTTTATTTATCAATCACAAGTAAGGCTTACGTTAACACTGCAATGAAGTTACTGTGAAATTCCCCTAGTTGCCATAGTCTGGTGCCTGCTTGGATCAATGCACTTAATGAGCACATCTTTCAGAATGTGAGAGGAAACTGGAGCACCTGGAGGAAACCCACACCCCATATGTCCCACACAGGCAATGACCCAAGCTGGCAATTGAACCTGGATCCCTGGCACTGTGAGGCAATAGATCTAACCACTCTGCCACTATGCCACTGTGCTGCCCCCTCCTTCTGTACTGTAGGGAGTACTGTGTACAACTTTGGTCTCCTTACTTGAGAAAGGATATACTCGCACTGGGGGGAGTGCAGAGGAGATTCACTAGATTGATTCCGGAGTTGAGAGGGTTTGGCTTCTGAGGAGAGACTCTGAGGTCGATGTAGGTAGTCCGACAATACCAGGTTAAAATCCAACAGATGTATTTAGATATACAAAATAAACCTGTTGGACTTTGATCTGGTGTTGTGGGACTACTTACTGTGCCTACTCCAGTCCAATGCTGGCAACTCCACATCAAGGAGAGGCTGAGTAGACTGGGGCTATACTCATTGGAATTCAGAAGAATGAGGGGAGATCTTATAGAAACATATAAAATTATGAAGGGAATAGATAAGATAGAAGCAGGTAAGTTGTTTCAACTGGCGAGTGAAACTAGAACTAAGGGCATAACCTCAAAGTAAGGGGAAGCAGATTTAGGACTGAGTTGAGAAGGAACTTCTTCTCACAAAGTGTTGTGAAGCTGTGGAACTCCCTGCCCAGTGAAGCAGTTGAGGCTACCTCATTGAATGTTTTTAAGGCAAGGGTAGATTCATTTTTGAACAGGTATGGTGAGCGGGTGGGTGAGTGGAGCTGAATCCATGAGAAGATCAGCCATGATCTTATCGAATAGTGGAGCAGGCTCAAGGGGCCTGATGTCCTACTCCTTCTCCTAGTTCTTATGACTTCTGTGACTCTATGACACAGCAGAAATATTCTATTTTTTCAGTGAGTCTTGGAGAGAAATATCATTTTCTTCTATTTGTAGCAGAAATATAAATAATCAGGCAAATGATGTGAAGTGATTTTGCTGAGGCATAAATCTCCCCTGCCTCCCACAGGCAGGTATTGTGAACATTTTCAAAGATAAGCTGTGAAATCCATAGGAACCAACACTGAAAGGAAAATACTCACTCCAGATATTTCACTTAACTGATGTACTTGTTTACAAGCCAATATTTTCACGACTCCTCTGACAATAAATACTTCCTTCTGAAGGAAGTCAGGAAGATGTTGGCTCAAACACAATGTCTTGCTGGGGTGAGGTCAGCCAAGGAACCCTCACAGAACCCATTAATGGGAAAACATTACTCAGATGCCAAAACTGATATTGATGGACTTTCATCAGGTAAAAGTATCTTGTGGTAGATTGGGAACCAGGGCAGCTCGATGAAATTAAGATACAGAACAGTCATGATCTAATAGAGCCATAGGCTCTGATTTTACCGGCACGTCTGCCCCAGGTTTGGGATGGGCAAGGCTCACAGAATGACATTCTCCTTTGGCCTCAGAAGCGATCTTACAAGCTTCAGGCAGGCGTGCCTGTAAAATTACAACCATAGAGTCATAGAGGTTTACAGCATGGAAACAGGCCATTTGGCCCAACTTGTCCATGTTGCCCAGTTCTTACCACTAAGCTAGCCCACATTTGGTCCATATCCCTCTATCTCTATCTTACCCATGTAACTATCTAAAAGCTTTTTAAAAGATAAAATTGTACCCACCTCTACTAGTTCCTCTGTCAGCTTGTTCTAGGCACCACCCTCTGAGTGAGAAAATTGCCTCTCTCTCAGCTTTTCAGACACAGCTGACTATGCCTATCATTTGGGTTTCCGATGGGTATGTAGATATGTAGATAAGGCTAATCTGTATCTGGAAGGTTCCACCAGTAAAGAACAAGATGCTGCACACAATTAAGCTTGGACAAGATTTTCTCTCTGGGTTTTCTCTCTTTGACTGCTCTGTCTGCACTTGCATTCACTGGAAGCCGCACCATTTTAATTTGGTTGTGTAAGGTGCAATGATCGGGACGACTTTCTCCCAGGACTCAAGGTCGATATTAAAACTACGAAGCAAAACCTTCAGAGTCTCTTGGAGATGCTTCCTCCGACCACCATGAGAACACAATCCAACCTGAGCTGTCCATGGCAGATGTGCTTGGGTAAACCAGTTTCAATCATTCTAACTACATGACCAGCCCAACTTAGTAGAGACTGCCTCAAAGTGGTGTGGATGTTGGTACACCAGCCAGGGAGAACACCTCAGTGACTGCTATTTTAGAATTATAGAGTCATGGAATCCGACAGTGCAGAAGGAGGCCGTTTGGCCCATCGAGTCTGTACCAACCACAATCCCACCCTGGCCCTACCATGCATTTACCCTAGCTGGTCCCCCTGACACTAAGCATCCAGCATGGCCAATCCACCGAACCCGCACATCTTTGGACGGTGAGAGGAAACCGGAGCACCTGGAAGAAACCCATGCAGACACGGGGAGAATGTGCAAACTCCACACAGACAGGAATTGAACCCAGGTGCCTGGTGCTGTGAAGCAGCAGTGCTGACCACTGTGCCACCGTGCTGCCTCCATTTGGCAATCAGAAGGTTCCAAGGGCAACTCAAGTGCAAGTAGTTAAGCATCTTGGCAAATGGTATAACAAGTTTGAGTGGGATCTTCTTGTTCCTACCCTCCTATGTTTAACACACGAGGAAGGATTAAGGAGTAGGTCATTTGGCTCCTCCAACCTGCTCTGCTGTCTACTAAGATCATGGCTGATCTGATCGTACCCTCAAATCTGTATCCCACCTACCCTGACAACCTATCATCCCCTGCTTAACGAGTAGCTATCTCAAAGACTCTGCTTTCCACCACCCTTTCAGGAGGAGAATTCCAAAGACTCATAACCCTCTGAGAGAAAACATTTTGATTCATCTCCATTTTAAATGGGTGGCCCCTTATTTTTAAGCAACAACCCCCTAGTTCAGGAAGGTGTCTGGTAAGAAAAATGAGAATTTGAATTTGAAAAGGTCTTTCAATTAATGAAACAGCCCAAGGCACTCTTGCGTTGGAGTGGAAAATTTGACACCCTGCCAAGTAAGGGGATACTTGGAAAATCTTGACCAAAGAGAGGTGGGGGTTTTAGAGGGCAACTTAGACTTAGGGGTTATGCTGCAACTATACATGACCTTGGTGAGGCCATGTTTGGAATACTGAGTGCAGTTCTGGTCACCTTACTATAAGAAGGATCTGGAAGCATTGGAGAGAGTGCAGAGGAGATTTACCAGGATGTTGCCTGGTTTGGAGGGTAGGTCTTATGAGGAAAGGTTGAGGGAGCTGGGGCTTTTCTCTTTAGAACGGAGGAGGATGAGAGGCGACTTAATAGAAGTTTATAAGATGACGAGGAGGATAGATAGAGTGGACGTGCAGAGACTATTTCCTCGGATGGAGGTAGCTGTTACTGGGGGGCATAACTATAAGGTTCATGGTGAGAGATATAGGAGGGATGTCCGAGGTAGATTCTTTACTCAGAGAGTGGTTGGGGTGTAGAATGCACTGCCTGCTGTGATAGTGGAGTCGGACACTTTAGGAACTTTCAAGTGGTTATTGGATAGGCACATGGAGCACACCAGAATGATAGGGAGTGGGATAGCTTGATCTTGGGTTTGGACATAGCTCGGCACAACATCGAGGGTCGAAGGGCCTGTACTGTGCTGTACTGTTCTATGTTCTATGTTCTTAGCTCAGGACAGAGAAAGGGACAGAGAAGTTTAGACTTGGAATTCCAGATGTGAGAGGTCGATGCAGCTTTGATGGGCTGAATGGCCTCCATCTGACACAATATAATCGGAATTCTATGATTCTATGCAATTCTATTTCGGGACTAAGTGTCTGGAGGCATGACAAGCAATGACAGATTGATTACATTTGTGAATGTGTGAGAGTTCAGAATTGGAGGAGAGCAGATTTCACTGAGAATTGGTAGGTCAGAGGAGGTTACAGAGTAAGGGAAGGATGAAGGACATAAAAACATAAGGACTGGAAGCAGGAATAGGACACCTGGCCCCTCAAGCCTGCTCCGCCGTTCAATAAGATTACGGCTGATCTTTTCCTGGACTCAGCTCCACTTACCCGCCCGCTTACCATAACACTTAATTTCTTCACTGTTCAAAAACATATCTATCCTTGCCTTAAAAACTTTCAATGAGGTAGCCTCAACTGTTTCACTGGGCAGGGAGTTCCACAGATTCACAACCTTTTGTCTGAAGAACTTCCTCCTCAACTCAGTCCTAAATCTGCTCCCCCTTATTTTGAGGCCATGCCCCTGAGTTCTAGTTTCACCTGCCAGTGGAAACAACTTCCCTGCTTCTATTTTATCTACTCCCTTCATGATCTTATATGCTTCTATAAGATCTCCCCTCATTCTTCTGAATTTCAATGAGTATAGTCCCAGTCTACTCAGTCTCTCCGCATAAAACAACCCTCTCAACTCTGGAATCAACCTAGTGAATCTCCCCTGCACTCCCTCTAGTGCCAGTATATCCTTTCTCAAGTAAGGAGACCAAAACTGTACACAGTACTCCATGTGTGGCCTCACCAGCAACATAACCTCGCTGTTTTTAAACTCCATCCCTCTAGCAATGAAGGACAAAATTCCATTTGCCTTCTTAATTACCTGCTCCACCTGCAAACCATCTTTTTGTGATTCATGGACAAGAAAGTATTGGCGGGATTTGAATTGGATCCTTCTGAAATGACTGGCAGCCCAAGCTAACTCTGCAGCAAGTGTTTATGAAGGAAGGGCAACACTTGATGCCCTTCCCGCTTTAAGTACTTGAGAGCGAATGTTGTTTGACCGATGCTAGGCATGACAGCTTGTATCAGTCAGCAGTGCTGTGCAGGTATCATAATGCAAAAAGCAATTACATTAGCGAGACAGCTTGTGCACTAATGGAGAATAAACTACCAAAGGCCAAAATTAAGTCAAGGAGTTGTCATGATAGTACTTAGGCAAAACACTAATTGGACAGCGCACTGCTGTACGCTGAAGTGAGAAGCTTTCACAGGTAATTGTCAAGTAGATGTTTTGTGACTTTGGCAGGATGGACTGAGCAATGCTGACCAGATCTTCCAACAACAAGCTGCATTTATGTAGCGATATTCATGGAATGAAATGTTCCAGGAGCATCCGATGAGAATTCTTTTAAAGAAAATTTAACACAGAGTCGCTCAAGGCAATGACTAAAAACCCAGTGAAAGAGATAGGTGGGAAGTAGCATCTTAAAGGAGGGAGGCAAAGTCGTGTGTTGGAGAGATTTGGAAAGGGAATTCCATCGCATAGGGTCTTGGCAACTGAAGACACAGGGATGGAGGAAGGAAGTCAGAGAAGACAGCCCTGAGTCAACAGCTCAGTGAAGTTTAGTGAGATTCTTCAAGTGGCTTTTCTGTCGCATAATCAGCTCCATGCCGGAAATTGGTGCAAGGCTAATTATCATATGGAAATTACAATTTCCATATGATTAGTGGGTCCAGGACGATATTTTCCAGGCCTGCTGGTGTCTTCCCCTCTCCCCGTCCCTCACCGCCCCACCCCCAACCCACTCCGGGAGGGATTCACGGCTGTTTCCTACTCATGGGGAACAGGCGTTCTCGCTCTGCTGATGGGGATAGAGTCCATTGAGACCCCTCCCGGGAGGTCAGGGACAAAGAGTGGGGGTTGCCCCTTGATTAGTGCCAGCCTGGCACTCTGACACTGTCCAAGGGATGTCTTGGCAATACCCACTGGGAGCATTAGCACTGTCCACCGGGCACCAGGCAGCACTAAGAAGATGAGGCAAGAGGGAGGCAGGACCTATTTGAGGGTGAATGGTGGAGGGGTGGAGCATTGCGTCAAGTTTTGGGCATCACAATAGGAAGGTGTTAGAGAGACTGCAGAAATAGGTCCATGAGACTGATGTAAAGATGAGGAACTTCAGTTGTGCAGATAGTTGGAGACGCTGAGGTCTGTTCTCCTTGGAGAGCAGAATACTGAGAGGAGGTTTGGTAGAGGTATTCAAAATCACAAGGGCTCAGAATATTCTGGATGGGAAGAAACTGCTCGCGTTGGTGGAAGGATCGAGAATGAGAGGGCACACAGTTAGTAAAAGGAATATTTACAAGTTGAGGAAAGGCTTTCTCACACAGCAGATGGTTAGGAACTGGTTTGCATTGCTTGAGAGTGTGGTGGAAGTAGAGTCAGTCGATGCATTGTTAAAAGGGAATTAGATTATGATCTGAAAAGGAAGAACATAGAACTCTACAGCACAAACAGGCTCTTCAGCCCACATGTTGCGCCAATCATATCCATACCTACCAGGCCTATCTATAACTCTCAATCCCATTAAATCCCATGTACTCATCCAGAAGTCTCTTAAGACCCCAGCGAGTTCACCTCTACCACCACCAACAGCAGCCGATTCAACTCACTCACCACCTTCTGAGTGAAAAACTTACCCCTGACATCTCCTCTGTACCTGCTCCTCAGCACCTTAAACCTGTGTCCTCTCGTAGCGACCATTTCAGCCCTGGGAAAGAACCTCCGAGAATCCACCCTACCTGTACCTCTCAACATTTTATAAACCTCTATCAAGTCGCCTTTCAACCTTCGTCTCTCCAGGGAGAAGAGAGCTAGCTCCCTCAACCTATCCTCATAAGGCATGCCTCCCAATCCAGGCAACATCCTTGCAAATCTCCTCTGCACCGTCTCAATAGCTTCCATATGCTTGTAGTGAGGCGACCAGAACTGCACTCAGTACTCCAAGTGGGGTCTGACAAGGGTCTTATAAAGTTGCAACATTACCTCCCGACTCCTGAACTCAATCCCTCAGAATGTGCAGGGCTATAAGGAGAATGCAGGGATGGCATGAGGAGAATTGCTCCTTCAGAGAACCAGCACAGACATGGTGGGCTGAATGTAATGTAAACAGTCTGTATTTCTGTGATGTTCAGCTTTTCCCAACAATAGGGTCAGATTCAATATGACAAACATAGGGAAAGGAAGGACCACCGAGGGCCAAATTTTGTAAACCTAGTTGCCCATCAAGTAGTGGTGAGCTTGCCTTCTTAAACCGCCGCAGTCCCGGAGGTGTAGGTACACCTGTACAGCTGTTAGGGAGGGAATTCCAGGATTTTGACCCAGTGACAGTGAAGGAACAGTGATATATTTCCAAGTCAGGGTGGTGAGTGACTTAGAGGGAAACATCCAGGTGGTGGTGTTCCTGTGTATCTGCTGTCCTTGTCCTCCTAGATGGTAGAGATTGCGGGTTTGGAAGGTGCTGCCTAAGGAGCCATAAGAACATAAGAACATAAGAAATAGGAGCAGGAGTAGGCCATCTAGCCCTTCGAGCCTGCCCCGCCATTCAATAAGATCATGGCTGATCTGTCGTGGCTCAGTTCCACTTTCCCGCCCTCTCCCCATAACCCTTAATCCCCTCTCTTATCAAGAACCCATCAACCTGCTTCTTAAAAATATTTAGCGAGGCAGCCTCCACCACTTCAACGGGCAGAGAATTCCAGAGATTCACCACCCTTTGAGTGAAGAAGTTCCTCCTCAACTCCGTTCTAAACCGCCTCCCCTTTATCTTGAGGCTGTGCCCCCTAGTCCTACTGTCTTTTTTGAGCGGGAAGAGCCTTGGTGAGTTTCTTCAGTTCATCTTGTAGATGGTACCCACTGCTGCCGTTGTGTGTTGGAGGTGGAGGGAGTGAAGGTAGTGGATGGGGTGCCAATCAAACGGGCTTCTTTGTCCTGGATGGTGCTGAACCACTTAAGTGTTGTTGGAGCTGCACCCATCCAGGCAAGTGGAGAGCATTGCATCATACTCCTGACTTGTGCCTTGCGTACATGCTTTTGGGGAGTCGGGAAGTGAGTTACTTGTCGCAAGGTTCCCAACTTCCGACCTACAGTATTTATGTGGCTAGTTCAGTCCAAATCAGTTTCTGCTCAATGGTAATACCCAAGATGTTGACCTTGACAACGGTGTATGAAAAACTCGTAAACAAGGGATCAAAGGGGTACCACGTTGCTGGGGTTTAGCAAAGTGATTAAATATAGACACACAGAAACTAGTAGCAGGAGTAGGCCATTCAGCCCTTCTAGTCTGCTCCACTGTTCATTATGATCATCAAATTCAATACCCTGATCCCCCTTCTCTCCACATCCTTTGATCTCTGTATCCCCAAGGAGTCTGTCTAATTTCTTCTTGAAATCAGATAATGTTTTGGCCTCAACTACATTCTATGGTCGTGAATTCCACACATTCACCACCCTCTGGCTGAAGAAATTTCTCCTCACCTCAGTTCTAAAACGTTTACCCCCCTTATCCTCTAACTATGACTCCCTAGTTCTGGGGCCAGAGTTTGTATGTATATAGGAAAGTTCAGGCCCTATCCAATTCCAGTGGCCAGTAGGAAAGTGGAAGTCTCTCAGGACCAGTTATTTCTCAGTTCATGCACTGTGATACTGAATTTAACACGACCGTCATAGTGCTGACGCTATTAATATCTCAGCTGCAGACTTGCACTGTAACATAAACCCCAAACTGCTAATATATCCTAGGAAGGGTTCCCCTTTTACGGAATTAATCGATGCCTCGGTCAGCGCACAACTTTAAGCAACGCAAACATTAGTTCAATAATCATGTACATCTCCCAGTTAATTATCGAGTCTTTTAGAATGATACATTTCACACCTTTTAAGCGGCAGCTGGTGATTGCTGAAATGGGCCCGATGTGCTTTCGAATATGCTAATGACGGACCTCGTATCTATCTAAGGGCCGCTTTGCAAATCATTCTGAGATAAGGAAATCAGCCAGCCAGCGGGGCATATGCTTAAAACAGCTGTTTCAAAACAAGAACTTTTCCCCGGCAAGCGCAGAAGGAGAACTTCCCTTCTACCTCCCTGTCCCTTCCCCCTCCCCCCACCAACACCCGCCCCCACCATGTTACCCAAGAGGGCAG
This sequence comes from Carcharhinus amblyrhynchos, assembly GCF_965287045.1. Lineage (NCBI taxonomy): Eukaryota > Metazoa > Chordata > Chondrichthyes > Carcharhiniformes > Carcharhinidae > Carcharhinus > Carcharhinus amblyrhynchos. The sequence goes on from NC_137334.1 coordinate 86,508,597, forward strand.
ATGGGGTCCAGCTTTATTGCCTCACCTGCAAAAAAACAGCGCCCCAAACCATGCAGCACTCCGTCAGGACCCCGCGCCACACTGTCAGTGTAGATTTTCTGCAGGGAGGGACTTTGAGCGTAGCTTTAAGGGGCAAGGTTTAAAGGAGATGAGCAAGGCGAGTTTTTTTACACAGAGGGTAGTGGGTGCCTGGAACCAGAGGTAGTGGAAGCAGATACGATCGTGAGTTTCAAGACCCACCTTGACAAATACATGAATAGGATGGAAATAGAGGGATAGGGTCCCCGGAAGGGTAGGGGGTTTAGTTCAGTATGGCAGCGTGGTTGATGCAGGCTTGGAGGGCCGAAGGGCCTGTTCACGTACTGTAATTTTCTTTGTTCTTTGAACCCACAAAACTGAGCTGCAGGGTCAAGATCCACTGCCGGAGACACGAATGCACTTATTCGTTTCTCTTCTTAGATTGTAAGTCAGTCCCTCTGAAGGCAGAGACCCAATTACTGAAATAATCTCAATCGCACGAGCAATGGTTTTGCTGTACGAAGGAAAGTCACACACAAGCGAGAAAAGGACAACAAAGTAGAAGATTTCATGAGTACTTGAGGCCAGGGTGTAAAGCCTGGCCAATGAATGCCAAAGAAACCCTTGTATGAAACACACGATCAACACTCTCTGCCAAATCTAATGGCTTCTGTGAAGGATAAACAGATATTTATAAGCAAAGCCACGGATCCGCAGAAGCAGTTTCCATTTTCTCATAAGCAAAACCTGTGCACACACATCCTAAGTCAAAGAAAATGTCAGAAGATTTTTGCAGAGACAGGTGCCACATTTGCAAGTGATCAGTACATTTGTATTCAAGGCCCAAAGCTCTGTTTTCACAGGAGTTGTGAATAAATTCCAGCCCTGTCCAGAGGAAATGTTTCATTTCAGCTTGCTGCCTGATTTTTGTATTCTGTTACAAGATGCGATCTCTGTCCATCCCTAAGCGAGTGTTAGGCTGTCAGGGGCAGCGCAGTGGATGGCATTTGTGACTCTCGAGTCAGTGGGCTACGGATTCAAGCCCCACTCCGGGGACCTGAGTGCGCCATCCAGGTTCTGTGAGGCGCTGAGGAAGTGCTGCAGTGTTGAAGGTGCAGCCTTTCAGACAAAGTACCTGCCCGTCCTCTCAAACGAATGTGGCACTGTTTAGGAGAAAATCAAGGGAAATTTTTCACGTTGCCCTGGACAGTGTTAGTCCCTGCAGCAAGAAAATACAAAATTGTGAATGACGAACAGACTTTACGATTTGGACTCAATCAGATAGGTTCCAGCCGTCCTAACATTTGACAGCACAGAAGATCAAAGGTAATAAAACCCACGTTTTTAATAAATTTGAAGACATGCTGATGAGAGAAATTGTTTCACAAGAGGCGTAAAATTTGCCACACTTATTGTAATCCACTTAAGAGAGGCGGCACGGTGGCGCAGTGGTTAGCACTGTTGCCTCACAGCGCCAGGGGCCTGGGTTCAACTTCCATTCACAACGGTGGGGCCAGAGAATCCCACCACTGGCAAATAGCGCCCGCCTCTTGCCGCCGAGAAACTCACTGAGAGGAGGCCAGAGAACCTCGCCTTCTACATTAACTTTCCATGTTTTGGTATACAAGGACACGAAAGTTCCTCCGGTTACCAACAATTCCCTTTTCCCCCATTTTAAAATCACATTCTGCTTTTCCATGTTTCCTTCCAAAATGGATAACTCCACATTACACTCCACCTATTTTGACCCGACTTTCTCCCTCTTTCCAGCCTCCTCACCACTTACTTTCCCACCTAATGTTGCATCACCGGCAAACCCGGACATATTCAATTCAGTTCCCTCATCAACGTCAGTGATGTAGGCAAATGCACCTAACCAGCATGTCTTTCGAACTGTGGGAGGGAACCACAGCACTTGGAGGAAACCCACGCAGACACGGGGAGAACGTGCAAACTCCGCACAGTCAGTGACCCAAGCCAGGAATTGAACCTGGGTCCCTGGGCGCTGTGAGGCAACAGTGCTAACCACTGTACCATCACGCGCAAGAGTCCACAAGGACTCAAAATTTTAGCTCTGTTTCTCTCTCCACAGATGTTGCCAGACCTCCAAGTTTTTCCAGCATTTTCAGTTTTCATTACAGAAAGTTAACATGCAGGTTCAGAAAGCAATGAGAAAGATAAATGGCTTGTTAACCTCTTGTTGGAAAGCCATTGAAATATAACAGTGAAAGAAATCTCATTGCAGCTGAGACCACACTTGAGAGCTCCTGGACATGTTTAGGTCTCTTAACCTAAAGGAGTATATATTAACCTTGGAAGGAATGTAATAAATGTTGATTAGATTAATTCCCAGGATGAGATATGTGCCCAGTAAGGGGATAATGTGCAGAATTGCTCTATATTCCCTATAATTTAGAAGGCTGAGGTGTGATTTCATTGAAAGGCATGAGATTCCTAGCCGAATTTATGTGAAATTCTTAGCCGAATTTGTTTAAAATTCTTCCATGGGATGTGGGTGTCACTGGCCAAGGCCAGCATTTGTTGTCCATCCCTAATTGCCCTTAAACTGAGTGCTCAACCATTTCAGAGGGCAGTTAAGAGTCAGCTCTGGGTCTGGAGTCACATGCAGGATGAAAGATTTCCTTCCCTAAAGGGAAACCACATTTAGCTCACGATCATCATTAGATTTTTAAATACAGATTTTTTTAATGGAACCAAATGTCACTGTGATAGGTTTTGAATCTAGGTTCCCAGAGCATTACCCTGGGTCTCTGAATTGCTAATCCAATGACAATACCACTACACCACTGCTTCCCCTTGATAGGGTGTAAGTTGGGTGGCTATTTCCCAGTTTTGACAAAGGGTCACCTGGACTTGAAACGTCAGTTCTTTTCTCTCCTTACAGATGCTGTAAAAAGTCTGACAACACCAGGTTTTAGTCCAACCGATTTATTTGATAGTAAACTCACTAGCTTTCGAAGGGATTCCCTCTTCTTCAGGTGAATGGAGAGTTGGACTAAAAATCGGTTGGACTAAAACCTGGCGTTGTCAAGCTTTTTACTGTGTTTACCCCAGTCCAACGCCGGCATATCCACATCATGACTTACAGATGCTGCCAGACCAGCTGAGATTTTCCAGCATTTTCTCTTTTGGTTACTTCCCAAGGCCGGGAAATCTGGAACCAGTCTCCAGGATAAGTGATGGGCCATATAGGACTAAGATGAGGAGAACCTCTAAGTTCAAAAGGCAGTGATCCTTTGGAATTCTCTAGTCCAGAGAGCTCTGCAGCCTCCAAAGCAGAGATCAACAGATTCTTGGACAGTAATGGCATCTATGGATCTGGAAGGGATCTGGAAATTAAGATGGAAAATCAGTCATGATTGTACTAAATGGTAAAGAAAGTTTGAAGGGTCAATTCCTGTTCCAAATCCTTATGTTCTTACACAGGTCATTTATCACAGGCTGAAAAAGATGCTCCCACTATTGGGCTTGAACGTGGCGGGCATATAAATTCCAGCAGGTGGCCTTCTTACTGCACACCTTCCTGCCCCTGACCTTATAGGAGTGGGGAGGTTTTAGATATGCTTTTTTTAAAATTTATTCATGGGACATTGGCATTGCTGGCTGGCCAGCATTTATTACCCATCCCTAGTTGCCCGAGGGCAGTTGAGAGTCAACCACATTGCTGTGGCTCTGGAGCCACATGTAGGCCAGGCCAGGTAAGGATGTCAGATTTCTTTCCCTAAAGGACATTAGTGAACCTGATGGTTTTTCCAACAATCAGCAATGCTTTCATGGCCACCAGTCGATTCTTAATTCCAGATTTTTTCATGGAATTCAAATTCCACCAGCTAATTGGGCTTTGCAAGCTTTCAGGGTTTGCTAAAAGCTTTTGAACTAACGTAGCTTGAATTCCCAAAACAAAAACATCTCTTTGGACTGCCTTTATTCCTGCAAGCAATTCGAGCATCGTTATCGAGATTTTCATTTTCTGGTTGGTTGCACAGAGACAGGTGGATTCCCAACTCTGAGAACCTGGCCTTTAAAATAACCGTCCGGATTTCACATTGTTGATCTTTTGCTGGGGGAGAGGGCGATCAGGCCGGCTAGAATAGATGTCAAGGTAGGTGATCCAGAAAGAAATTGGGTGTGGAGGTGGGCTGGGCAAAAGGCTTGCCCTGGGACTCCAGCACTGTTTCCAATATCTTTAAAACTATAAAGATTAAAATATAAAACATCACTCAAATGCTCACCTCTCATGTTCCCTTATACTCCATTCCCCATCCATACCATCTCATGCAACCCCACCTACTCATTTGGCCCCCAGATCCCAAGTCATCCGATGACCCCTATCCAGTCTTATGACCCCTCATAACCCCTCTATGCCTCTCTACCCACAGCCCCTGGCCACTCATGCCTCCAATGACAAACTGAGACCCCCACTCATCCCAATAGCCCTTCATAGCCCCTTGTGTCAAATTAGTTCCAAGCACACCAACCCATCTTGCCCTTACCTTGCCTCTCCAATGTCAATTTATGCAATATCAGCATGGGAAAACCACAGGAGCCACTCTGATATTAAATAAAATTATGGCTGAATTCTCCAGTCTCTCCCATGGCTGTGGTTTTCTGGTCCCGCTGCCACGAACAGAGACTTGTCTGAGTGCCAACTTCTCCATTCCCGCTGACAGCGGTAGCGAGCCATGCGACAACGGAGAATTCCGGCCTACTTGTCTGTTAGTGATATCACTATTTAAAAAGACACCCCCACTGATAAAAAATTACATTGGAATTCCTTCAACTAGTTTCTTATGAAAACAAACATTTTTATTCTATAACTGATCAAACTGCTCAATTAACCGGCAGCCCACTATGACACTCATAATTGGTCAAATCAGTCACTGCAGCACAAATCCTGTAATGATAATCCTCAAGCTTATGCCAACAAACAGGTTGAAATAGCCTCTTTGCAGTATAGAACTTGAATATTGATGGAAAAAGAGACATTTGACAAAGCTTTTCATTTTGCACTCATCCGGACAATCACAATTATATGCTATAAAGGAATTCAACATGTTTATAGTACACAGGAAGTGGGTGCTGATGGGTTTGCAAGTGGACTCTGATTGGTAAAGGTGTTGCCATGGAGAATGCGCCTTTTATATAGACTGACAGTTAACTTCCAAGCATTGTTTAAATGTAACCTAGGCAGCTAGACTCTGATCAAGGCATTGCAGCACTCGTGGTAATTGCCATGAAGGGGATGCTGCCATCAAGTCAAAAAGACATTCTGCCTATCACACAGGTGAATGGTGTGGTGCATGAATTTCAGTGCCAGTGTGATCCATGGTAAGCCAAAAAATCCAAACACTGTCAGATCGTATCAAACAGCAGGTCCAGAAAAGTCATCCAGGCTCAAAACATTTGTCTTTATCTTCTCTCCACAGATGCTGTCAGACCTACTGAGGTTTTCCAGCATTTTCTGTTTTTGTATTGACAGCTCTTTGACAGCTTTGAAAGTTCTTTAACAGATCTGATACTTCCAATGTGTTTATGCACCCCTTAAGCAAAATCATGTTGACTTTTAACAATTTCAAAGGGTGTCTTATCTCTCCCAATGGCTGATGTATCTACTCTAAAGGATGCCTTGCCTACCCCAAAGGTGTCCCAGAACCATGTTCAAAGTAGTAAATTACCACTTACCTGGCTATCTAAGTTCAGACTGGTTCCTACCTAATCTAATCTGCACATGTCGAGTTTCATACTCCTTGGCAACAAAGTTCCCACATCAGTGGAGGCAGCATTTGACTTTAATGGGCTATCTCTATGACACATGCATGTATAAAATACCCTCTGATCTGATTCCATTCCCACTTCTGTCAAAATGGCATGTTTTGGGGGTGGGTCTTAGAATTCCCAACCATTCCATTTTTTTTCTCTTAATTTTGCTAGTATCTCTGTCATAATGAAAATCTGGGTCCATGACTCCAGCCCCTTAGCCAAATAAACCACCACCGCCCTGCTGATTTAAGGCTTTGACTATTCCATTCTGACTTAATTAAACAAACTCGAGCAACAGTTGAACTGCAATTTGTTTAGGTCTTCGGGCAACCTCTAAAGCTCAGCCTTTTTAATTAATTTACCTTTCCACCTATTAACTTCATAAGGAAACATAACCCCAACCTTCTAAGGGTAGCGGCCTCCAAGCTCGCTTTAATTGCATTTTTCTCCTTTTATACAGGTGAACTTCAATTCCTGGAACTGTGCATTATATTTGAAACACACAAACAGACTGGGGTGCCTTTCTTTAGAAAAGAGAAGACTGTGAGATGATCAGAAGTCTTTAAACTATTTGTTACACTATGAATAGAGGAAGGTCTTTTTCCTAGAAGAGAATGTCAAGGGCTCTCTGATAATATGGCACCGAGATTTATTTTCTTTCATCTATTTATTATTCCCATTGGTAGAAGGATCAACAACCAGAGGTAGCATGATGGCACAGTGGTCAGCACTATTGCCTCACAGGGCTAGGGATCAGGGTTCGATTTCTGGCTTGGGTCACTGTGTGCACGGAGTCTGCACATTCTCCCCGAGTCTGCGTGGATTTCTTCCGGGTGCTCCGGTTTCCTCCCACAGTCCGAAAGACGTGCTGGTTAGGTACACTGGCCGTGGTGAATTCTCCTTCAGTGTACCCAAACACGTGGCGACTGGAGGATTTTCACAGTAACTTCATTGCAGCGTTAATGTAAGCCTACTTGTGACAATAATAATTCTGGACAATAGCAATTCTGGTCACCCTATTGTAGAAAGGATATTATTAAGCTGGAAAGAGTGCAGAAAAAATTTACTAGGATGCTATCGGGACTTGATGGATTGAGTTATAAGGAGATGCTGGATAGACTGGGACATTTTTCTCTGGAACATAGGAGGCCAAGGGGTGATCTTATAGAGGTCTATCAAATAATGAGGGCACAGATTAGCTAGATAGTCAATATCTTTTCCCAAAGGTAAGGGAGTCTAAAACTAGAGGGCATAGGTTTAAGGTGAGAGGAGAGAGATACGAAAGTGTCCAGAGGAGCAAATTTTTCACACAGAGGGTGGTGAATGTCTGGACCAAGCTGCCAGACGTAATAGTCTTTTAAAAAGCATTTAGACAATTACATGGGTACAGTGAGTATGCAGGGATATGGGCCAAATGCAGGCAATTGGGATTAGCTTAGGGGTTTTAAAAATAAAAGGGCAGTATGGACAAGTTGGGCCAAAAGGCCTGTTTCCATGCTGTAAACCTCTATGATTCTATGACTCTATGACTATATATTGTTATAAGGTGAATGATGAAAGAAGGAGGCGACAAGAGGGAGAACTCTTTGACACAGCAAGCGGTTGGATCTGGAACACCCTGACTGAGAGAATGGAGGCAGAGTCAATCTTGGCTTCAAAAAGGAGCTTGCATTATTCAAGTGGAAGAAAATGTCAGGGCTATGGGAAAAAGGCAAGGGAGAGGGATTTGGTCAATTACTTGGGGCCTTGTTATGTGCTTCTATTTCGACAGACATGCAGTTTTTACTTTGTGGTGTTTCAGTAGGATATTAATAACAATGGTATGTAACCAGGGTGGACAGACAGACGATCAATAATTATTTATTTGAACTCTGTTGCCTTTCAGAAGCTGCTGACTTCAAGGTGCGATAAAATGATGGTGCATTGTCACAGTCTCAGTTGTCCTTTGACAGCCAGTCAGGATGTAATGGAGACTAATGCAAAAGGATCAGATACAAGGTGGGAAATTGAGTGGCCTGGCGTTCCAAGGTCAAAGTTTCTGAAACAGAGAGTGACAGGTTGATAAGTCCCAAGCAGCAGTCCTAGTTCTGACTTGTGGCCAGGCTTAGCGCCACAAGCTCAACCTTGGTCAATTTGCTCCATAACTTCTATTGTAAAGGGTCTTGTGCCATTATTTGGCCATTGGGTTACCAAGCCTCCAACCTGGTGGATCAAGGTATACAAAACGCCAAAGGGCATTGATAAGGTGGGCATTGAACAGATTTTCCCCTCTTCTGGGACAGCCGAGAACGAGACATCATAGGTATCGGATGCAACCTCGCCGTCCATTCAGCAAGGTCGGTGAATTTGGGGCCCAGCCAAATCTCCGTTCTGCGGTGGGATGAGAAAATCCCACCCGTGTCAACAGTGGTAAGACAAGGTTGGTTCAAAACCACGCTCCCTGGATATTCTCTTTTCCACCTTCTTCAGTCAAGAAAAAGACACAAAAGTCTGAGATCATGTACCAACTGACTCAAGAATAGTTTCTTCCCTGCTGCCATCAGACTTTTGAATGGACATATCTTACATCCAATTGATCTTTCTCTACACCCTCGCTATGACTGTAATACTACAATCTGCACACTTTCCTTTCCTTACCCCCTCTGTAGAAGCATAGAATCCCTACAGTGCAGAAGGAAGCCATTCAGCCCATCGAGTCTACTCTGACCACAATTTCATCTAGGCCCTATACACGTGACACCACATATTCACCCTGCTAATCCCATGACACTAGGGTCAATTTAGCATGGCCAAACAACCTAACCCACAAGTCCCTGTCCCTGACCAGGTAGAGGCAGCAGATTTTCTTCCCTGAAGGACATTAATGAAACAGATGGGTTTTTACAACAATCAATGATAGTTTCACGATCACCATTACTGAGACTAACTTTCACTTCCAAATTTATTATTTGAATTACAAATTGTTCTCACAGACTACACAAGAGCATAAGAAATAGGAGTAGAATTAGGAGATGGAGAATCTTGAGTCTGGTCCACCATGTTCAAATGATGCTGTAGCCTTAGTTCTTGATTTGAGTTGATTTGATTTATTATTGTCATACATATTAACATACAGTGAAAAGTATTGTTTCTTGCATGCTATACAGGCAAAACATACCATTCATAGAGAAGGAAACGAAAGAGTGCAGAACGTAGTGTTACAGCCATAGCAAGGGTGTAGAGAAAGATCAATTGGATATAAGATATGTCCATTCAAAGTCTGATGGCAGCAGGGAATAAACTGTTCTTGAGTCAGTTGGTACATGATCTCAGTCTTTTGTATCTTTTTCTTGACTGAAGAAGGTGGAAAAGAGAATATCCAGGGAATGTGGTTTTGAACCAACCTTGTCTTACCACTGTTGACACGGGTGGGATTTTCTCATCCCACCGCCAAACGGAGATTTGGCTGGCCACCAAATTCACTGACCTTGCTGAACGGACAGCGAGATTGTGTCCGATATCGATGATCTCTCGTTCTAGGCTGTTACAGTGTAGAGAAAAATCAACTTAATGCAAGATAAGTCCATTGAAAAGTCTGACGGCAGCTTGGAAGAAGCTGTTCTTGAGTCGGTTGATACGTGACCTCAGACTTCCCGATGGAAGAGAAAATGTCTGGCGTGTGTGGGACGCTTAATTATGCTGGCTGCTTTTCTGAGGCAGCGGGAAGTGTAGACAGAGTCAATGAATGGGAGGCTGGTTTGCATGATGGATTGGGCTACATCTAATTCTATTTTTCTGCTTGCCTTCAGTAACCAGTGATTCCTTTCTCAATTAAAAAATTAATAAAGTCTAATCAATTGATTTTAGTGGCATTGACTGAGGGGATAAGTGTTGGCTGGGACATCAGGGAAATTTTTTTCTGTTTTTCTTTAAATTGTGGCATTGAATCAGTTATAACCACTTGGGAGAGAAGCGCAGGTCACCCCAGAAGGAAAATGAAACAGTCCAAACCAATATTCTTATTTCCCTGTTTTACTGGTGCTCCATTTTAAAGTAGGAAGTCTCACAACTCCAGGTTAAAGTCCAACAGGTTCATTTGGAATCACGAGCTTTCAGGGTGCTGCTCCTTCATCAGGTGAGTGAAGAGTTAGGTTCACAAACGCAACATACATAGGCAAAGACACAAGATAATTACAGATTGGAATGTGAAGAATGATTGAAATGTGAGTCTTTACACTTATCAGGTCTTTACAGGTATAGACAGTGTGCATGGACAGAGGGATAATCATCGGTTAAAGAAGTGTAAATTGTCTCAAGCCAGGACAGTTAGTAGGATTTTGCAAACCCAGACAATATGGTGAGGGTCACAAGTAGTGTGACATGAACCCAAGATCTCTGTTGAGGTCATCCTCATGCGTTCCGCATGAAAATTCACACCTCTTCAACCTGTGATTATTCCACTCTTCGCTCGCACTGCCCATACCTGTAAAAACTTTGATGACCTGTAAAGAATCACATTCCAACCATACTTCACATTCCAATCTGTAATTATCTTGTAACTGTGTCTTTGTCTATATATATGCTGTGTTTGTGAACTAACCTCCACTCACCTGAATGCTCTGAAAGCTTGCAATTCCAAATAAACCTGATGGACTGTATAAAAGCAAATTACTGCGGATGCTGGACTCTGAAACCAAAAAAGAAAATGCTGGAAAATCTCAGCAAGTCTGGCATAATCTGTAAGGAGAGAAAAAAAAGCTGATGTTTCGAGTCCAGATGACCCTATGTCAAAGCTCTTTTTTTTGTTTTGACAAAGAATCATTTGGACTCGAAATGTCAGATCTTTTCTCTCCTTACAGATGGTGCCAGACCTGACGGACTTTAACCTGGTATTGTAAGACTTCTTGCTGTGCCCACCACAGTCCAACGCCGGCATCTCCACATCAACAGTACTCTTATTTTGCCATTTTACTTGTGTTCCATTTTAAAGTAAACAAGATCAGTTCAGACAAATATTCTTATTAGGACATTTCACTGTTTTTTTTTCCTTCTGGGTCAGTTTTATCTGAACATTAGCACCTTCAACGATAGAGCATTGCTCTATTATATCCCTTGGTAAGGTAAAGTCGCCACTTCCTAGATGACCATAGGCTGCTCTGCCCTTTGAGGCAGAGGGCTGAGTGGTGGTGATTTAGCCTGAGGATCACCGCACCTCAGATGGTGGACACGGTTGAGAAGGAGAGGTTTTCGTCACGGAGTCAGTTTAGCTCTGTTGGTTGGACGGCTAGTTAGTGAAACAGAGCGATGCTGACAGTGTGGGTTCAATTCCCACACCAGCTGAGGACATCCATGAAGGCTCTATCTTCTCAATCTTGCCCCTCGCCTGAGATGTGGTGATCCTCGGGTTAAATTACCACCAGTCAGCTCTCCCCCTTAAAAGGGTGAGCAGCCTAAGGTCATCTGGGACTTTGGCAACTTTACCTTCCCTTATTCCCTGAGCGGGGGAGGTGATAACACAGTGGCATTGTCACCTAACTATTAATGTAAAGATCTAGGGTAATCCTCTGGGGACTGGGTTCAAATCCCACCACAACAGATGGTGACATTTGAATTTAATAATTTAAAAAGAAAATCTGGAATTGAAAATTAACAATGATCATGAAATCATTATCATAAAAACCCATTTGCTTCACTGCACTAATGTTCTTTAGGGAAGGAAATCTGCTATCCTGGCTTACATGTGACAATGTGGTTGCCTCTGAAATGCCCTAAGCCATGAGGCAGGTGACAAAATGTTCAGCCATTGAAGTCCAAATCTCATGAATGAATTTTTAAAAGCCCATTCAATTGTCAACTTTGACTTTTGTGTTCAGGTATCTGAAATGTGACGGGTGTTCCCAATCTTCTGACTGAGGTGAGAGCCACAGCTATCATAGAATCTTTACAGTGCAGGAGACCATTTGGCCCATCGAGCCTACACCTACAACAATCCCACCCAGGGCCTATCCTCGTAACCCTATGTATTAACCCTGCTGATCCCCCTGATACTAAGGAGCAACTTAACATGGCCAATCAACCTAACCTGCATATCTTTGGACCGCGGGAGGAAACTGGAGCACCGGGAGGAAACCCACGCAGACATGGGGAGAAGGTGCCACAGTGGGGCGAACTCTACACATTGACTCAAGGCTGGAATTGAACCCAGGTCCTTGACGCTGTGAGTGTTAACCATTGTGCTGCTCATTTTATGAGCTGTATCTTTATGTTAAATGCTACTTATTCGAGAATATTGCATTCTTAAAACAATTCTACCACCTACAAACACTCTAAATCAATGCAAGACATATAAAACACCCCTGAGAGTTCCCTTATCACCATGACAAAGTGATTCATTAAGCTTAACTCTAAATTAACTTGAGCTTCACTGGGCGGGTGGTGACATTTAGTTTTGATCAACGTGTATCTGAAATTGAATCTAAATTAAACCAAATCATGTCTGTAGAATTTAAGGTTATTATTACTGATTGCTCTGTACATATATCATTATCAGGGCCATTGGTTTGTGCTGGCTCACTGGAGCATTTTCCTGTTTAGCAATTCAGATTTAAAGCACGACTTTAAAAAAGGAATACACTCAAGAAAATGGGTCAGAGGGTCGCGGATCCATAAAAGCATCTACTCAAAGGCCAGTCGATTAAAATAAAGGGGTGGAGAATGGAGCAGACTCTGTTACAAGTATCCACCGTTCTTCCCTTGCAAAGAAGAAAATGCGTGGTTAAATTCCCTTCTTGTTTAAACTGGTGTTTCACTATTTTTAACCATCATTTTACAAAGCACATTTGGAAAGACACAACAGACTGGGGTACCTTTCCTTAGAGAAAAGAGAAGCCTGAGGGATGATCAGATGTATTTAAAATTAGGAGGAGGTTGAATAGCATGGACATAGAGAAAATGGGCAGAATTTTCGCACCCCACCCACTACAATTTCCCAACAGGGCCACGCAAAAGCCCACTGACCTGGGGCAGGATTTTCCAGTCTAGGGACGAGTGTGACCAGAAAATCCCACCCAATGGTTCAACTTGTAGCAGTTTCAAAACCATGGGGTCATAAAAGTAAGATAATGAATGGTAAAGGCAAGAGGGAGTTCAGGAGAAACTCTGCTGCCCAGGGAATGGGGAGAATGTGGAAATTGCTGCTACGTGGAATTGTTATGGGGAGAAACACTGATGCATTCAAGGAGAATCCTGAGAAACGGGTGAGGGAGAAAGGAGTAGACTACACTGGTTGAGTTCGATGAAATGGGGTTTGAGGGAGCCAGTGTGGAGCAGAATGGGCTGAATGGCCTGTGGCTCTGCTGCAAAACCTCTGTCGCATTCTGTGATTCCAACAGCACAACTGGACAGCACGGTGGCACAATGGTTAGCCCTGTTGCCTCACAGTGCCAGGGACCCAAGTTCGATTCCAGCCTCGGGTCATTGTCTGTGTGGAGCCCACAAAATCTGCGTGGGTTTGCTCCAAGTTCCTCCCATACTCCAAAGGTGTGCAGGTTAGGTTGATTGGTCATGATAACTTGCTCCTTCGTGTCAGGGGGACTAGGAGGTAAATATATGGGGTTACGGGGATAGGACCTGGGTGGGATGGTTGTACGTGTAGGTTCGATGGGCCAAATGGCCTCCTTTTGCACTGTGGATTCTATGAAACTGTGAAACATTATTTCTTCATGAGTAACACTTATTTAATCATGTGTTTTAAATCGCAGAATTGTTACAGATCAGAAGGAGGCCATTTGGCCCATCCTGTCTGCGCCGGCTTTCCAACTGAGCTTTATGACGTGTGCCATTTCCCCACCTCTTCCCCTGTATCCCTGCCTATCATGAGTGGCTTACTAAGCCACTTCAGATGGCAGCCAAAATGGATAGGCGTCACGTCAGAACAAGGTTAAAATGAACTATTATAAAAGCAGAAACTCGAAACGTTGACTCTATTTTCTCTCCACAGATGCTGTTGGGGTTTGCTGAGATTTTCCAGCATTCTCTCTTTTGGCATGAAATAAACCACTGTTTGTTTAACCTAGAATAGGATTGAGGCAAAAACAGAAAGAGTCAAACAGGAATAACTTCTTCAAGCAAAGACAGGTGGAAATCTGGAATTCTCTCCCTCAAAGCAGGCGACGGTGCAGAGGGACCTCGGGGTCCTTGTGCATGAGTCGCAAAAACCCAGCTTGCAGGTGCAGCAGGTGGTCAGGAAGGCGAATGGGATGCTGGCCTTCATAGCGAGGGGGATTGAATACAAAAGTAGGGAGGTCTTGCTGCAGCTGTATAGGGCATTGGTGAGGCCGCAGCTGGAGTACTGTGTGCAGTTTTGGGCGCCACACCTGCACAAAGATATTTTGGCCTTGGAGGGAGTGCAGAGGAGGTTTACTAGGCTGATACCAGAGTTGAGGGGGTTGAGCTATGAGGAGAGGCTGAATAAACTAGGCTTGTACTCGTTAGAGTTTAGAAGAATGAGGGGAGATCTCATTGAGACGTATAAGATGATGAATGGGATGGATAGGATAGAGGTGGAGAGACTCTTCCGGCTCAAAAAAGACAGTAGGACTAGGGGGCACAGCCTCAAGATAAAGGGGGGGGGGCGGTTTAGAACAGAGTTGAGGAGGAACTTCTTCACTCAAAGGGTGGTGAATCTCTGGAATTCTCTGCCCGTTGAAGTGTTGGAGGCTACCTCGCTAAATATTTTTAAGAAGCGGGTTGATGGGTTTCTGATAAGAGAGGGGATTAAGGGTTATGGGGAGAGGGCGGGAAAGTGGAACTGAGACACGACAGATCAGCCATGATCTTATTGAATGGCGGGGCAGGCTCGAAGGGCTAGATGGCCTACTCCTGCTCCTATTTCTTATGTTCTTATGTTCTTATGAAGGTTGTGTATGCGTGGGATGAATAGGAGTTTTCAGGACTGGCATAGATCAATAGATAGATTTTTGTGTATCAAGAGATCTGAAGCAAAAGGAGGCGAGTGGAATTGAGGTACAGTTCAGCCATTATCTAACTGAAGGGTGCAGCAAGCTTCAGGGGTTGAATGACCTAATTGTGCTCCTAATGTTCCTATATAAATAGCAGACAGAGACATAATATAAAATGAAGCGGTGGGGCAGTGCTAGCATTGCTGCCTCATAACGCCAGGGATCTGGGTTCAATTTCAGCCTCGGGTCGCTGTCGGTGTGGAGTTTCTATGTTCTTCCCGTGTCTGCCTGGATTTCCTCCATGTGCTCTGTTTTTTTGCCACAGTCCAAAGATGTGCAGATTAGATGGATTGGCCATATTGAATTTGCTGCTTAGTGTCAGGGGGATTAACTAAGGTAAATGCATGAGGATATGGGGATAGGACTAGGGTAAGATTATTGTCTGTGCAGGCTTGATGGGCTGAATGGCCTCATTCTGCACTGTAGAGACTCTATGCTGCTCCTTGATGACTAGTATAAGGGATTGTGTATGCAGTCTGATAAAAGAAATGCAACTGATGGGCCAAATGTCTGACTCTATTCTTTATTACATTCAATAACAGACCAGTTCAGACACAAGCACACTACAGCACTTGAGGGGGTACAAAGGAGGCTCACTGGGATGTTGCCTGTGATGGAACATTTGAGCTCGAAGGATAGGCTTGAATTAATTTCTTCAGAGCAGAGAAGGCTGAGGGGGGACATGATTGAGGTGTGTAAGATTATGAGAGGTTTGGACAGGATGAGTAAGGAGCAACTGTTCTCCCGGTTGAGGTTTCAATCACGAAAGGGACATAGCTTTAGGGTGAGGAGCAGGAGATTCAGAGGGGATTTGAGAATTTTATTTTCACTCAGAGGGATGTGGGAATCTGGAACGCACTGCCTGGGAAGGTAATAAGAACATAAGAAATAGAAGCAGGAGTAGGCCATCCAGCCCTTCGAGCCTGCCCTGCCATTCAATAAGATCATGGCTGATCTGTCGTGGCTCAGTTCCACATTCCCGCCTTCTCCCCATAACCCTTAATCCCCTCGCCTATCAAAAACCCATCAACCCGCGTCTTAAAAATATTTAGCGAGGCAGCCTCCACCACTTCAACGGGCAGAGAATTCCAGAGATTTACCACCCTTTGAGTGAAGAAGTTCCTCCTCAACTCCGTTCTAAACCGCCCCCCCCCACCCCCCTTTATCTTGAGGCTGTGCCCTCTAGTCCTACTGTCCTTCCTGAGCGGGAAGAGTCTCTCCACCTCTATCCTACCCATCCCATTCATCACCTTATACTTCTCAATGAGATCTCCCCTCATTCTTCTAAACTCTAACGAGTACAAGCCTAGTTTATTCAGCCTCTCCTCATAGCTCAACGCCCTCAACTCCGGTATCAGCCTAGTAAACCTCCTCTGCACTCCCTCCAAGGCCAAAATATCCTAGCGTAAGTACGGCGCCCAAAACTGCACACAGTACTCCAGCTGCGGCCTCACCGATGCCCTATACAGCCGCAGCAAGACCTCCCTACTTTTATATTCAATCCCCCTCGCTATGAAGGCCAGCATCCCATTCGCCTTCCTGACCACCTGCTGCACCTGCAGGCTGGGTTTTTGCGACTCATGCACAAGGACCCTGAGGTCCCTCTGCACTGTCGCCTGCTGCAGTTTTTCGCCACGCAAGTAATAATCCTTCCTACCATTATTCCTACCAATTTGGACCACCTCGCACTTGCCAACATTAAATTCCATTTGCCAGTTCCTGGCCCATTCGCCCAGCCTATCTAGATCCTTCTGTAGACTCTCCACACCCTCCGCACAATTTGCCCTTCCACCAGTCTTGGTGTCATCAGCAAATTTCGGCACCATACACTCGGTTCCCTCCTCCAGATCATCTATATAAATGGTAAATAGCTGAGGCCCCAGCACCGATCCCTGGGGCACTCCACTAGTCACCAACCGCCAATCCGAATAGCACCCATTGACCTCCACTCTCTGCCTCCTATTTGACAACCAATCCTCTATCCACGCTAACACCCTACCCCCAACTCCATGCCCCCGACCTTCAGCAATAACCTCTTGTGAGGTACTTTGTCAAACGCCTTCTGAAAATCAAGAAAGACCACATCCACCGGCTCTCCTTTATCCACCGCCCTAGACACATCCTCATTGAACTCCAGTAAATTTGTCAGACACGACTTCCCTTTAACGAAACCGTGCTGCGTCTGCTCTACCAAGCAATTCCCCTCAAGATGCCTCGCCTTTTTGAGCACAAAGTCAATCCCACCGGCAAAACAGTGCGGGTAACTCCGTATGCAGCGAGAATCCCAATTCTTCAATCTGCAAGCAATCTTACCGACTCACCACACTAATCGGTTAGCACGGCGAGCCAGTAAGATTACACTCATATATAAATACAGGTCCCTTTGGAAAGATGTTAGAAGTCTGATCACATCAACGGAATATCTTTAAGAGAGGAATCATAGAAACTCTACAGTGCAGAAGGAGGCCACTCGACCCATTAAGTCTGCACCAATAACAATCCCACCCCACACCCATTCCCCACAACTCCACACACTTACCCCGCTAATCCCTCTAACCTACACATCCCCGGACACTAAGGGGCAGTCAAACTAACCCGCGCATCTTTGGACTGCGGGAGGGAACCGGGGCACCCGGAGGAAACCCATGCTGGCGTGGGGAGAATGTGCAAACTCCACACAGACAGTGAGCCAAGCCAGGGATCGAACCCAGGTCCCTGGAACTGTGAGGCAACAGTGTTATCTGCTGTGCCACTGTGGTTAGCTGTGGAATCCTTTAAAACTCCCCTAATCCCACATTCTACCTTTGCTTCATTGAAATCAAGCTGAAGGAAAAGGGCTAATCAGATGACCTGGAATTCTATTAGTGTAATACTACTATTGATTTAGCTTCATGTTATAGGAATGTTAAACTTTAGCCCTTGGCTGTGAAGTAGGGAGATTTAAGTCAATTTAAATTGCCGTTGGATGTTTCACCCTAGGTGACCACTGCAGCGGCAATCAGTTCCTGGTTGAAGTGAGGTGTAATTACAGAACCTTTCAGTAATAGGGCTCAGAGAACAGTTACACAAAGAGACGCATCAGAGTGTGTACGTCATCCTTCTTAAGTGAGGTTTCTGCAGAAATAGAAGATTTGCTTCTTCAGTGTGGTATCCAAGTCAACAGCAAATTTAAACCTACATGTAAGAAACTGTGGACCTGTTAACAAGGAAAGGCAGTTGTATCTGTCAAGGGAAAATAGTTTTTTTACAAGTTTACTTATCAATGTCACAAGCAGGCTTACATTAACACTGCAATGAAGTTAAAGTTTATTTATTAGTCACAAGTAAGGCTTACTTTGACACTGCAGTGTGAAAGTCCCCTAGTCGCCACGTTCTGGCGTCTGTTCAGGTACACGAAGGGAGAATTTAGCGAGGCCAATGCACCTAACCTGCACATCTTTCGGACTGTGGGAGGAAACCTGAGCACCCGGAGAAAACCCATGCAGACACGGGGAGGACATGCAGAATCTGCACAGTGACCCAAGCCAAGAATCAAACCCGGGTCCCTGGCGCTGTGAGGCAGCAGTGCTAACCACCGTGCTGCTATGCATGGCTCGTTAAGTCAGGAAAACTAAAGTTATTGGTGACGGATACATCAAATAAATTTGCCATATCTGGAGCTGTACTTTGACTTTTACGTAATTATGCAGCGGCAAAGTGGTGTGGAGTCTCAGGTAGAGGGACTGAGAGAAATGTGTAAGAACCATGAGTGGAATGAATATTAAGTGTAATGTCAGTGAGTCAATCTTCCTCTTGCGTTTGCATTGAGTACTTGACACCTAGCTTGATGTGACATGTTTGAATCCAAAACCATGTTATCAAGATTCACCTTCTAAGTGTTGCTTTCTGAGGGGCATTCCCTTGAAACTGAGCTGAGGAGGAATTCCTTCAGCCAGAGGGAGGTGAAATTCATTACCGCAGAGGGCTATCGAGGACAGGTCATTGAGCGTCTTTAAGTTAGAGATAGATAGGTTCTTGATTAATAATCCTGCTGTCCTTACCCAGTCTGGCCTGGTCTGTGACTCCAGGGCCACAGTAATGTGGTTGACTCTCAACTGCCCCTCCAAAGGCGATAAGGGATGGGCAATAAATGCTGGCCAGTCAGTGACACCCATGTCCCGCGAATGAGTAAATAAAGAAGAAAACAGGTCAAGGGTTACAGGGAAAAGACAGAAGACTGGGGGTGAGAGTCACATCAGCCATGATTGAATAGCGAACAGATTTGATGGGCCGAATGGCCTAATTCTGCTCCTATGTCTCGTGGTCTGATGATCTTTATGTATCACGCGAACACTGCTATGTCTTGTAGATCTGTGACAGCTGATTTTCAATGTTCAGAAGCTCAGCGATTTAGAAGGAAGATACCAGAGACAGGCAGGTTCTGAGCACTGGCAAAGATTGAATAGGCCAAGACTTTATCCTCTGTGAAAGAGTAGACAGAGACGTGACCAGATGGAAGGTTTTGAAATTATGATAAATATTGACATAGAGCAGAGGTTACCGGGGAGAACAGAAATAGCGACCACAAGTGTAAGATAGTCGTGGATAGGAATTCAGGAGAATCTTCTTCACTCAGAGAATGGTTATAATGTAAGACTTACTGTCACAAATCATGGAGCTGAATGGCATAGATGCATCTGAGGGCAAGCTAGATTAAGTATATGAGTAAGAAGGAAATAAAAGGAATAGAAGATTATTCTGATAGGGTTAGGCGATATGAGGTGAAAGAAGGATTGTGTGGAGAATATAACATCATAGATCGGTTGGCCAATGCCTTAAATTTTCTGCAATTCAGCACTTTGAGCAATATATTTACAATCAGAAACTCTCCTGATACAGCCAGGGTAACAGTCACTGCCTGCCAAGGTTACAGCACAGCACTGGGAGAACATCTGGGGAATTGAAGGCTTCCTCACATTCTCTGCAATCGTTTTTAACTTGTGAGACATTGTTGCTTTCAGCAATTCAACAATTGAATACTTCTTGCCCACTCCTCTTCCGATGCTTCTCTTGTTGCAGGTGTGACTATGGTGGCTGGGGTTTTCCAGATCGTTAACCCCACCTTCTCCTCCCCACAACCCCCTCCCCCAAGCACATTGTGTTTTCTGGCAGTTGAGATGGTTCACCATTGGCCACTGATGGGATTTTTCAGTCCAGTCGGGGTCTATGCCGTTCTGTATACCCTGCCGAAGGTGGCAGTTGTTTTCTGCGGGATTGAAAGATCCCACCAGTGGGAAGGGCCAGAAAATCCCACCCAATGTTTAGACATTTTCCTGACCATTTTTCTACAGGAAAGCTATAGAAAAAAATAATTTCAAAAGTGTCCTAAGGCATAATGTAGTCACATTTTTTTTTACATTGCTGAAGATGTGCTGCCAAAGCTTTTTCCTTCACACTTATCAGGGCAAGAAGGCCAAATTTCAAACAATCACAACGGTTTCTACTGCAAAAGAAAAGGGTGCTTATAGGCCAGCAAATTGACTCTGATTGGCCTAAGCATTGCCATGGAGAAAGCAATAGGGAACTATGGGCTGTCCAAGATCCTGGGTCATTCAAAGTAGAGCAAGGCTGGAAGATGTTCCATTTGCTTGCAAAGAATAGGACCCTGCATGTGAATGTGTATCCCTTCTAGCAAGTATAAATGAAGCACCTTGTAAGCTCAATGAATTATCTTGAGCTGGTTGTTAGTGTAGCTATTAGCACACTTAGAATTGTTCAGCAAATGCTGCCCATATGCAGAACAACAGAAGTTTATTTGTCGGGGTATAATGTGTGCAGGATGCTCAGCTACAGTCTGTATTCTGCCTATGGTGTACCCAAAGGAACAGACTAGTTGGTTCAATCAGCCTATTATTGGAACATACAGTCTTTGTGCCTGGCAGTATGTCGGACAATACTTCCCCTAAGTTTTCATAGAATCATAGAATCCTATAGCGCAGAAGGAGATCCATTCGGCCTCCAACCACAATCCCACCCAGGCCCGATTCCCAAAACTCCCATGCATTTATCCTAGCTATTGTATTATGATGCAACATTATTTACAAGCAAAACCTCAAAATAAGTTTTAGTTAAACTATTGATGAAAAAAGTGAAAGTGTATTTATTAGTCACATATATTATGTTATATATGTTAACATATGTTAATATGAAGTTACTATCAAATTCCCCTAATAGTCACAGTGGCAGGAGAGAGAAAAAGAGAGATAGAGAAAGAGAGAGATAGAGAGACAGAACAGATTAAAAAGAGGGGCAGAGGAGACAAAGAAAGAGAGAGAGAGAGACAGGAAAGAGAAAGAGAAAGACTCAGGAGAGAGAAAGAAAGAGAGAGAGAGACAAGACAGGAGAGAGGAAGAAAAAGAGACAGGAGAGCGAAAGAAAAAGAGACAGGAGAGCGAAAGAAAAAGAGACAGGAGAGCGAAAGAAAAAGAGACAGGAGAGCGAAAGAAAAAGAGACAGGAGAGTGAAAGAGAGATAGAGAGACAGGAGAGATAAAAAGAGAGGCAGAGGAGAGAAAGAAAGAGAGAGAGAGACAGGAGAGAGAAGGAAAAGCAGGAAAGTGAAAGAGAAAGAGAGGCAGGAGAGAGAAAGAGAAAGAGAGAGAGAGAGACAGAGCAGAAAGAGAAAGAGAGGCACTAGACATAGAAGGAAAGACACAGAGCATTTCAAAGAGGAAAGGAAGAGTGATAGTGGCAGGAACGAAGGGAGCAAAGAGAATTTCAATTAAAAAAGGCTTGAACTGAGAAGGAAGACTATCAGTAGACGAAAAAAGGTCCCGATAGGGAAAAACCTGACCTCAGCTCCGGATTAAACGTGGAGCTTAAATTTGGCGAAGAAATCCCAAAACATGAGGAGTTGAGGAGAGGGACCTCGGAGCATTTTTCACTTTATTTCAGGAAAGAGCAAAGCAAATGAAATGCAGAAAGATGGACACCGCTAATGAGAATCAGCTTAACAGGCAAAGCCCGTGAAATTTATGCCATGCTTCCTGAGGAGACCTTCACAGATCGGGAGATGGCTGAGAAAGGCTATCTTCAATGTTTCTGAGTTTGCAGTTGAAGCCTACAGACAGAAGTGTCAAAACCTCCAAAAATAGCTCAAGCAAACACACATGGAATTTGACAGGGTTAAGCAACTTGCCTTCAGCTGCTGGATGTGGGCGTTTAGATTAGAAGCCACCCATGAAAGCCTTAGAGAGGTAATGCTCCTCAAATAATTTTAACGCTCACTCTCTAGCTCTGTAAGGATACATGCAAAAACCAAAATATTTCAAAAGTTAGATGGAGAGCTGAAGTGGCTGATAATTATCGGTGTCCACAAGCCCATTCGTCAAGGCAAAACCCTTTTTCCCATTATCCCCACAAGCGCAAGTGAGGGGGTGAAAAGAAAGTGAGCAGCCAGGGATGAGAAGGGAAAACTGGGAAAGCAAGGTGGTCCCCTGCCTCACGTGGAAACATAGAGAGAATCATAGAAACCCTACAGTACAGAAAGAGGCCATTTGGCCCATCAAGTCTGCACTGACCACAATCCCACCCAGGCCCTACCCCATATCCCTACGTATTTTACTCACTAATCCCTCTAACTTATGCATCTCAGGACACTAAGGGGCAATTTTAGCATGGCCAATCAACCTAACACGCACATCTTTGGACTGGAAAATGCTGAAAGTAGCAGCAATACCAGGAAGTCTATTTCCTTTCATTGCAGCAAGATAGGACACCTCCACACTGATTGCTGCAAGTTCCAGGGAAAACCAGCAGGGTGGAATGCACCAGGTCAGTGTAGGGAGTGGGACTGTAAATGACAGCACAGCAGATACAGCTAAAGCTCTGACCACGGCAGTAAGTTGCAGGAAAAATATCCAATGGATTCATGTCATGGATTTGCCTGATAAGAACAAGGTCCAGAATTAACAAAGGGAATGATGGAATGTAATCTACCAAGCAACAATGGAGAATCTGCCAGCAGCCCACATTCCAAAAGGCTAATGATATGTGCCCTTTCCCCAGTAATGAGATTAGCAGGCATCTAGATAAGATCAGCTGTAAATAACCTAGTCATCAAGAAGCACTTTACTGAGATGGTTGCAAAATCAGGAGAAGCATACAGAGGCAAATTTTTGAAAGTCAAGAATGTAGGTGAGACAGTTGGCCCAATATACAGTGTACAGAATCAAAGGGTATAATTATCAAAAGCAAAATACTGCGGATGCTGGAATCTGAAACCAAAGGAGAAAATGCTGGAAAATCTCAGCAGGTCTGGCAGCATCTGTAAGGAGAGAAAAGATCTGACGTTTGAAGTCCAGATGACCCTTGACAAAGCTTTGTCAAAGATTGTCTGAGATTTTCCATCATTTTCTCCTTTGGTATAATTATCAACTCCTGTAAAAGCGGACAAGCAAGTTTAACATTTCACAAGAAGGCTAGGATAATCTCTAACAGCAGAGGTCCTTTGTAAACTCTCACAGCAAAGTTAATGCAGAAACCATTGTAAAGGCAGTTTACCTATCATCGCTCGACCAGGCAAAGATACTTCCCAGACTGGATCAGCCTTCTGGTATTGTGTGGTTACAATAAGCTGGATTTAACTTACAGATTTGTTGAAGGTAGATGTTGTTTGAGAAACAGGGGATTTTTACTGAGTTCGTATATCAGGATATAGATTGGAACAAGGAGTAATCTGTAGATAAAATTGTGAGTATGTGTAGTACCCCGGTGTTGACTTGTCTTATAGAATTATAGTCTGTTTGCGTATATTTGTCTTTTCTTTCATTTAACAAATAGCCTTTAGTAATTGATATACTATAACTAGGCTGCTTATTCTCATGAGTGGCTTCACATAATTCCTCACACCATTTCAAAAGTAATAATACACACCATTAACAACCTGTGTCTCATGTTGAGGCAACCTTGTTATTAACATCAGTGTGGTTCATTGGGGCGAATGGGATAAGGGACATGAGAGTTAACAGGATTTCTTGTCTGAAAGGAAACTGAGTCCCTACCGCACAAGTGATGCAGGTAAACCCATCGTCATACTGAGGGATACAGAGGCCAACTGAGCTATAAACACCTAAATATATACTAAGACAAATGCAAAATACTGTGACTGCTGGAATCTGAAACAAAATCAGAAAAATGCTGGAAAACTTCAGCAGTCAGCTCTGACGAAGGATCAACCAGACTTGAAACATTGGCTCTCGTCTCTGTCCACAGATGCTGTCAGGCCTGCTGAGGTTTTCCAGCATTTTTCCGTAAATACATGTTAAACGGGCAATATCACCTCAACTTTAAATCCACACTCAGGAGCTGGACAAAGAGTGGAATTAGTTCACCCCTGTTAGCTTGGCCATAACAAGAAACTGTTTCCGCTCTCTGCAGGGTCAGTAACCAAAGGACAACAACAATTTCTATTCGTATAGTGCCTTTAACGTAATAAAATTTCCCAAGAGTTAAGAAAAAAAATCGGAAGGGAGATGAGGAGGTGTTATTTTTACACAGAGAGTTGTTATGATTTATTTTGACAGGAAGAATGCAGACCCACAATCTAAAATAAAGATTATAATTCTACAGGGGATGCGGGAGCATAGGGACAAGAGCGTTTCAGAGCATAAACCATTGAAGGTGGCAGAACAGGCTGAGGGCATTGTTCATAAAATGTACAGCTTCCTGGGCTTTATGAGTAGAAGCATAGAGTACAAAAGCAAGGAAGATATATTAAACATGGACAAAACATCAATTTGGATAAACTGCAGTATTGTGCCCCGTTATGGGTGCCACGTTTGAGGAAGGGTATGAAGGCATCAAGTAGCACGGGAGCACAGTGGTTAGCACTGCTGCTTCACAGCACAGGGACCTGGGTTCGATTCCTGGCTTGGGTCATTGTCTACGTGGAGTTTGCACATTCTCCCCTTGTCTGTGTGGGTTTTCTACAAATGCTACGGTTTCCTCCCATACTCTGAAAGATGTGCTGGTTCGGTGCATTGATCCAAACAGGCCCCAGACTGTGGCGTCTAGGGAAATTTCACAGTAACTTCATTGCAGTGTTAATGTTAGTTTTACTTTGTGACTAATAAATAAGACTTTTTAACTTTAACGGTGGCACATTGGTTAGAACTGCTGCCTTGCATTGCCGGGGACCTAGGTTCTACTCCCAGCTCGGGTCACTGTCTGTGTGGAATTTGCACATTCTCCCCGTGTCTGCATGGGTTTCCTCCGAGTGCTCGGGTTTCCTCCACAGTCCAAAGATGTGCGGATCAGGTTGATTGGCCATGCTAAGTTGCCCCTTATTGCCAGGGGCACTAGTGAAGCTAAATAGGTGGGGTTACAGGGGTAGGGCCTGGGTAGGATTGTGGTTGGTGTAGATGGGCTGAATGGGCATAGGGATTCTATGAAGATTCACGAGGGTAGCTTCAAGGATGAGAAACTTTAGCTGTCTAGGCAGACGGGAGAAGCCGAGGCTGTTTTCATCAGGGATGGGAATTTGGAAAGAAAATGTGAAGAAGTGTTCAAAATCATGAGGGACCTGGGCAGAGCAGATAGGGAGAAACCATTCCGATTGGAGGAAGGATCGAGAGAGAGAGGGCACAGATTGAAGGTAATTGCCAAAAGGAGCGAAGGAATACGTTCTGAGCAGCGAGTGTTTGGGATCTTGAATGCACCATCTGAGAGCGTAACGAAGGTGGGTTTGATCGAAGAATTCAAGAGAGAATCGGATTGTTATCTGAAAAGGAAGAATGTGCAAGGCTATGAAGAGAAGGCGGGGATGTAGCTCCAGGTGAATTATTCCTTCAAAGGGCCAGTACAGATATGACAGACTGAATGGCCTTCTGTGCTGCAACATTCTATGATTCTACTGGTGGCACTTTTTTGCCAGTGGGACTTTTTTTTGCTCCTGCCTTTTGAATGCCTCAACGTATTTTCCAGCCCTCCCACTTCCCCCTTCCCCTCCCTGATGGGGACATAAAATTCAACCTTCCATTTCCACCCAGGAATATACTGCCTGCAAAGATGGTAATGGCAGATTCAGTAAATGCAAGCTGGATGTGCTCTTAAAAAGGGACAAATTGCACGGCTGTGAGGTAGGGGCAGGGAAGTGGTGCTTAATGGATAATCCTTTCAAAGGGCCAGCACAAGCACAATGGACCAAATGGCCTCCGCCCGTGCGTCTTGAATCTACGAAGGGAGAGTAAAGGAGAGGCACACAAAACCATTCAGTGGATTTAATCATGCAACTGAACCCAAGGAGGTATCTTACCACATTGCGAATTTGTCACTTTGACCCGTTCAATGGGTTAAAAGCTCGATTAAGATAGCAAGGAGGAGAATATCAGAGGGTGACATTGAGCCCTGACATGGTGTTAGAGAACTTGTGGCTCACAGTAGAGTTATTATGTCCATCTTGCCACTTGCTTGTTCATCTGAAGCTGCCCGCTCTAATTTGCCTCCAGTTCTCCAGAGGGTAGAATGTTCTACCGAGTTCGAAATGACGATACTTTGACGTTGTCAAGGTGATCAAAGGGAATTATCAGTAAGTTGTGCAGCAAAGCCCTGCTGTGCACACAGATCCAGTGGACTGGCTTTAAGCACTAAAATTATTCATAATTTCAGTGGTTTTGAAGTGTATGGACAATGAGACTACCAATGGTTACTTTTGTAATCATTGCTGCCTTTCTTCTTTAGCACACACCAGTCTGACATTTGTCATAAAGAACTTTCAGATTGCTGCACTACAAGTTAAACTCTTGTCGGCTTTCTTGAGTCCATCAAATTCTTACTTTCATTTTTGCAAGTTCTGTGCTAAGCACAGGAATGCTTGATGTCCTATCCCAAATGTGTGGGCGTATATATGTCATGTATATATGTCTGTGTGGAGTTTGCACATTCTCCTTGTGTCTGTGTGGATTTCCTCTGGGTGTCCCGGTTTCCTCCCACAGCCCAAAGATGTGCGGGCTAGGTTCATTGGCCGTGCTAAAATTGTCCCTTCGTTTCCTGAGGTGCGTAGGTTAGAGGGATTAGCGGATAAATACGTAGGGATAAGGAGGTAGGGCCTATATGGGATTGTGGTCGGTGCAGACTCGATAGGTCAAATGGCCTCTTTCTGCACTGTAGGGCTTCTATGATTCTATGATATGTGTAGGGTGGGGAAATAGAGTGGTGGGAAGCTGGTGGGGTGGGATGGGGAGTAGAAAGATCATTGAATAGAATCATTGAATCATAGAATCCCTAACATGCAGAAAGAGGCCATTCGGCCCAGGGAGCTTGCACGGACAGCAATCCAATCCAGGCTCTATCCCCATAACCCCACGCATTTACCCCAGCTAGTCCCCAAGGCACTAATGGGCAATTGAGCATGGCCAATCAACCTAACCTGCACATTTGATTTAATTTATCATTGTCACATGTATTAAGAGACAGTGAAAAGTATTGTTTCTTGTACACTTTGCAGACAGACCATACCGTTCTTACAGAAGGAAAGGAGAGAGTGCAGAATGTATTGTTACATTCGTAGATAGGGTATAGAGAAAGATCAACTTAATGCAAGGTAAGTCCATTCAAAAACCCGATGGCAGCAGGGAGGAAAGCAGAGCACCTGGAGGAAACCCACGCAGACACTAGGAGAACGTGAAAACTCCATACCAACAGTGACCCAAGCCGGTAATTGAACCCGGGTCCCTGGCTGTGTGAGGCAGCAGTGTTAGCCACTGTGCCACTGCACTGCACAAATTGCATCTATCTGACTCCACATAAGCTGTGCAAGATGTGCATGCCCGTGACGAGGACCAGCGGTGATTATTTCATGTTTCCCCTTTTCTCCGTAGTCACCTTTTTTTTGTTATCGATGCCTCTGTTTGCATTGCAATCTCCATTCTCCTTGCTGAGCAAATCAGACCAATGGACTGGAGCCTCAGTTAGATTGTCACTCTGCGGGTCAGTGAGTCAGTCAAACCTCCAGGCTGGGCACACCATCCTGCAGGTGATCTCATAATAGGAATAGGTCAAGCCAGACCTGTGTTCAGATTGAAAGCAAGGACCATGGCGGGGTGCAGGAAATATTATGTGCAGTTACTGTAGCTTAGTGATTATAGGACTGATCTAGAGGTCAATTGGTTTCAATCCCATCAGACTAGCTTCCTAAATTAATAGAAAAAGGATTGGTGAGAGCCTGAATGGTTGCAAAAACCTAACCGGTTCACAAATGCCTTTTCAGTAAAGGAAGCTGGCCAGCACACTAGACGTTAAAACAAGCAGCCATTTGTCCTCTTGGAAGGATGTAAAACACTATGTTCCATTGTGCTTTCATTGATGGTGTTACCCATCCTGAATTGTCCATGAATTGACTGGAGGGCAGTTAATTATCAACCACATTACTGTGGCTCTGGAGTCCCATATAGGCCAGACCAGGTAAGGGCAACAGATTTCCTTCCCTAAAGGACATTAGTGCACCAGATGGGTTTTTCCGACAATCAACAATGGTTTCATGGTCATCAGTAGATACTTAATTTCCTTCTCTAAAGGGCCAGATGGGTGTTGGTTGCCATAGCCACTATTACTGAAAGTGTTCCATATTTATTCACTGAATTTAAACTCCACCATGTGGGATTTGAACCCATGTTCCCACGGCATTACCCTGGGGTTCTGCATTACCTAGAAACATAGAAACTAGAAGCCATTCAGCCCTTCAAGCCTGCTCCTCCATGAATTTTGATCACGATGTAGAGATGCCGGTGTTGGACTGGGGTGCGCACAGTGAGGAGTCTCACAACACCAGATTAAAGTCCAACAAGTTTATTTGGTATCACAAGATTTCTGAGCACTGTTTTTTCATCAGGTGAATTTCATTTTGACCATGGCTGATCATCAAATTCAATGTCCTGATCCCTCCTTCCTCTCATATCCCTTGATCCCTTTAGCCTCAAGAGCAATATCTAATTTCTTCTTGAAGTCACACAACGTTTTGGCCTCAACTGCAGTCTGCGGTAGCGGATTCCACATATTCACCACCCTCTGGGTGAAGAAATTTCTCCTCACCTCAATCCTAAAAGGGTGATCACAGATCATAGAATCATAGAATAGAAACATAAAAAATAAAAGCAACAGTAAGCCATTTGACCCTTTGAGCCTGCTCCACCATTCGTTTTGATCATAGCTGATCATAAAATTCAGTAACCTGATCCTCCCTTCCTCCCAAATCCCTTGATACCTTTAGCCCCAAATCATAGAATCCCTACAGTGCAGAAGGCGGCCATTTGTCCCATCAAACCTGCACTGACAACAATCTCTATCTGCTCGTATCTCCATGTATTTCCCCCTCCAATCCTCCTCACACTATGGGACAATTTGTGTGAACAAACTATACCTTTGATTTAACTCTAAAGAGAGTCATTTTAAAAATCAACCTCACAAGAGAGAGAGATTGGGGAAACACGTCTCAGCCTATTTCAAAACTTAAAACACAAAGAACAACCAAAGAACAAAGAACAGTACAGCTCACGAACAGGCCCTTCGGCCCTCCAAGCCTGTGCCAGTCAGGATGTCTGCCTAAACTAAAACCATGTGATCATACAGAATCTGGATCCTTCCATTCCCATCCTATTCAGGTATTCATCTAATTGTCCCTTAAATGCTGCTATTGTACCTGCTCCCACTGCCTCCCTGGACAGCGCGTTCCAGACATTCACCACCCTCTGTGTAAAAGACTTGCCTCGCACATCTCCTCTAAATTTTTCCCCAAGAGCCTTAAAACTCTAGAACTTGACATACCTTGGAATGAAGATCTGACTCTGTCCATGCCAATCATAATCCTGTAAACCTCTATCATGTCATCCCTCAACCTTCATCGTTCCAGTGAGAACAAACCGAGTTTCTCCAACCTCTCCTCAGAGATAATACCCTCCAGACTAGGCAACATCCCGGTAAACCTCTTCTGCACCCTGTCCAAAGCACCTTTGCTCACTGGCTGATGGGCATAAAAAATAAAGGCGTATAGCTTTGCCTCCTTTCCCTGTCCGTAATATATACCAAAATCGCCTGAATAATAAAAGTAGACACATTGACTTTCCACTGGATACAGCAAAAGTAAATGTGAAATCTTCTATGTTTAAAGTCTGAAAAGTTCCCGTTCTACTGTTTTGGGGATCAATCACGATGTACCCCAATTTCTTACAATCCTCGTAGAGACCAAAAACTTGCAGACAATAATGAGATTCCCGAACAATTACAGAATTATTATTGTTGAGGGAAGATCATTAGATTCTCTCTTATTGGAGCTGGTCATTGTCTGGTATTTCTGAGGCGAGAATCTTACTTCTTGCTATAAGCCCAAACCTGAATATTGTCCAGATCTTGCGGCATGTGGGTATAAACAATGACAGTGTCTGCGAAGTTGTAATGGTACTGGACATTGTATACTGATGATTGCACAAACTCAATTCTGATCTTAGGGGCAAAATGGCTGGGTCTAGGACATTGCTGCAGGATTTCCTCTGAGCAATGATGGGCCTTCACCAACCACAACCAGTTTGCTTTGCGCTCGCTACGACTCCAACCAGCGGACAGTTTCCCTTTTGATTCCTATCAGCTTCAATTTTGCCAGGCCTCATTTATAACACTCCTATGTAACACTCTGTCAAATGCCAAGGGCAGTCACTCTCACCTCACGTTTGACATTCAGTTCTTCTGTCCCTGTTTGGACCAAGGCTGTAATGAGGTGAGGAGCTGAATGACCCTGGCAGAACCCAAAGTGAGCGCCAGTGAACAAGCTCTTATTGAGTGCTTGTCAGCACTGTCGAGAACACCTTTGATCCCTTTGCTGGTGATTGGGAGTTTTTTCTGATCAGGCGCTAATTCACTCTGTCAGATGTGTTCTGCTTTTTCGGTACAGGTTGACATCAGGTAGATGTTGTCCGTGATGTAGCTGTATAGCAACAACTTGGTTAGGAGTGTGGCTATTTCAAGAGTGTGTCAGGCCCCATCGCCTTTGAATTATCTAGTGCCTTCAACCGTATGTTGATACCAAGTGGAGTAGGTCAAATTGACTGAAAACTGTCAATTGTGGTGCTGACGTCTTCAGAAGGAGGCCGAGGAAGATAATCCGCTCAGCACTCTGTCTGAAGATTGTTGCAAACTCTTCAGTCTTGCCTTTGCTCTGAAGTGTTGGGCTCCCCTCATCAATAAAGATGGAATATTTGTGGAGTCCTCTCCCCTATCAAGTTCACAAGATAAAGCAGGGAAGTGGGACTGGGTAGGATGTGCAGGTTAGGTTGATTGGCCACGCTAAATTGTCCCTCAGTGTCAGGGGGATTAGCAAGGTAAGCACTTGGGGTTATGAGGATGGAGCCTGGGTGGGATTGTTCTTGGTGTAGGCTCGGAGGACGAAATGGGCTCCTTCTGCACTATCAGGGTTGTATGCTCTTTCAGGGAGCTAGTGTAGAATTGATGGGCCAAATAGCTTCCTTTTGCACTGCAAAGATTCTGTGATCTTCCTCGCACTAAATTGCATGGCACAGAGATGCCCTCGTCTTGATAAGAGAAACTAAATCATGTGGCCTACTGAATCAAAGCAAATGGGATCATGGCCTCAAAAAATCATGACTTAATCTGCCATCTCAGCCAGAACCACTTTGAGGAAAGCAGAATTAGAACGCAGAGCTGAATTCCTCATTCCGGGTGCTCAGAGCAGAGATCAGACTTCCTCTGCTCATAGAATCCAAACAGTGCAGGAGGCCATTCAGCCCATTGAGTCTGCACCAACAACAATCCCACCCTATCCCCGCATATTTATGCCACTAATCTACGCATCCCAGGACATTAAGGGGCTATTTAGCATAACCAATCAACCTAACCTACACATCTTTGGACTGTGGGAAGAAACCAGAGCACTCGAAGGAAACCCACACAGACATGGAGAGAATGTGCAAACTCCATACAGTCAGTGACCCAAACCAGGAATCGAACCCAGGTCCCTGGAGCTGTGAGACAGCAGCGCTAACCGCTATGCCACCGTGCTGCCCACTGTTGCTCCTTGAATAATATCAGCTACCACAACACAGGCCAAGAATGAAACTAAAGGCCTTTACTGGCTTTTGCTTGATACTGCAGTGAGAAATACCTTTTGCCCTGCAGTCATGGGAAAAGCGCTATGGTGATGTGACCTTGCCACTGATTGTCAAATGATATCCACATCCTTTTCCCAGGGCCTCTGTCAAATTAATTAGCTGAGGAATCAATTGACATAAAACATAGGTGCACGAGTAGGCATCTAGACCCTCAAGCCTGTTCTCGATCATGGCTGATCTTCTATCTCAATGCCACCTTCCCGCATCATTCCTTCATATCACAGGTATCTAGAAACCTCTGGAGTGGCACGGTGGCACAGTGGTTTTCTCTGCTGCCTCACAGCGCCAGAGACCTGGGTTTGATTCCCGGCTCGGGTCATTGTCTGTGTGGAGTTCACACGTTCTCCATGTGCTTGCGTGGGTTTCCTCCAGTTTCTCCTCATAGTCCAAAGGTGTGCGGGTTAGGTGGAATGGCCCTGCTAAATTGACCTTAGTGTCAGGGGATTAGGAGAATAATTATGTGAGGTTAGGGGAATGGAGCCTGGGTGGGATTGTGGCCAGTGCAGATTTGATGGGCTGAATGGCCTCCTTTTGCACTGTAGGATTCTATGAAACTGATCGATCTCTACTTTGACCAGACTCAGTGACTGTGCCTCCACAGCCCTTTGGGGTGGAGAGTTCCAAAGATGGACCAACCTCTGACTGATGAAACTCTTCATTATCTCAGGCCTAAATGGCCGACCTTTTCTTGTTCCGAACAATAGAATTAACAGCTTTGAGGTAGGAGGGGATCAGCCATGAAGCCTTTGGTTACTGCGGTGCTAGTGACAGCTACTGTCAACATTCCATTCACACCAGGCTTTGTTCTGAAGCTCCACAGACGGCGCAGTACACACAGCTGCATTATTGAAAAGTGCAACAACAAAAAAAAACATATTCAGCGCAAATTATTCCAGATAACTGTGGAAGGCGATAACTGGTATTTCACTGCCATTCAAAGATCACTTGGACTGATCTACCAGGAGTCTTCAAATGTCACCAGCACCTCTCTGCTGAGTAACAACCTTGGCAATTTCTGTGCAGCAGCCTGCGATTTTTATATAACTTCTGTTTGCTCAGAGCTTTCTCAGCAATAAACAACCGGCGCACTTTGATTAATTGCTCTGGCCCCTGCCTTTGCCACTTAACCAGCGAGCACTACCTTATCCACTTGTGACTAGAGAAGAGTTATTGTGATACGTGCGCCAGGGAAAGGTCACGCGTCTGATGCTTACTCACTGATGGGTGTAAGTGAGCTGGACAGAGAGTCCGAGCATTCAGTCTGAATACACGAGCGATGTTACGAGCTGAAATGGCATTTGGATCTTTGCAATCACCACACGCACTGGCCCTTAAAGTTCCTCAGCCTATTTACCAAGGCATTGGGAGGTGTTGAACTTTTCGCAGTCACATGGTGAAGGAGGAGATCAAGAAGTCAGTTTTTACTCACAAAGTGTGACATTAAAAGCTCCTCATTATATAACACAGTACCAGTCTCAGTAAGTATCTCTCTATTCTGCACTGTGGGGTGGCATGGTGGCACAGTGGTTAGCATTGCTGCCTCACAGCGCCAGGGACCAGGGTTTGATTCCTGGCTTGGGTCACTGTCTGTGTGAAGTTTGCACGTTCTCCCTGTGTCTGCATGGGTTTCCTCCGAGTGCTCCGGTTTCCTCCCACAGTCCAAAGATGTGCGGGATAGGTGGATTGGCCATGTTAAATTGACCCTAGTGTCAGGGTGACTAGCATAGGGTTATGGGGAAAGGGCCTGGATAGGATTGTGGTTAGCGCAGATTTGATGGGCTGAATGGTCTCCTCTTGCACTGTAGGGATTCTAGTATTAATTAAGTGCCCCATTTGAAAGGAGCACTCCTATCCAACCCCCATCCCATACTGCAGTCCCATAATCCTCCCTGTCCCCAATGACTGGCTCCCACACCCACCTCTCTCCATCCCACACTGTTTGCAGTGTCTTCCAGTCACTAACAGTCCCACACACCACAGTATCACATTCCTTCTCTCCCCTCCCTCCAGCCCACCCCCCCATCCCCATCAATGCACCCCCCCCACCATTGCTGGCTGCTAGCAGGTCTAGCACCCTAAGTCAGCACTAAGCCCCTGAGGCTGGACCCCATGAGTGGCACCATTCTCCACCCCCCAACCCTCAGCACACACACAGGCCCCCCCGACCCAAAACATAACTGGCCACTTCTGTGATCCCGCTCTCCATAGCGTGGAGCCCTGGGGTCAGAGCGGCCTACCTCCTCGCTCACCCTCAGTGCTGCTGCATCTGCAGCAGACTTTTATGGAGCAGGTGCCTTAGTCACCGGTTAGAGCTGTCCTGAATGAGGTTGTTGAGGTAAGAGAAGTGGGACGATTGGGAGAGTTCCGTTTAAATACATTGAGATGCATGCAAAAGCAAGCAAATTGACATCTCACCCATTCTGGGGGTGGGGGGGTGGTTTCCAAATTGCGCCTGGGTTTTTTTTGGTAGGATAGGAATGGGTGTGAAAATGGGTGCCATTTCCATTTGCCCACTCACTCCTGATTTTCCCACCTCACTTCACCGAAAATGAGTGTGATGAGGTGGTAAGACCATCTTGAGGAGTCTCCCATTTAAGACCGAGATAAGGAGATTTGTTTTTGCTTTCCAAAAGGTAATTCATCCATGGAATCACCTTCATTGAATTCACAGGATCATTGAATATACTCAAGAATTAGAGAGATTTGTGATTCACAAGAGAATTGAGGGTTTTGGGGAGCAGATAGGAAAGTATAGTTGAGGCCACAATCAGGGGGGCCATGATTTTATCACTCCAGCAGTAATTCCACTGACAAATTAGGGATCTTTCATAGTAAAACACATTTTATTTAATAACACAGTTTAACTATAAGTCTAACAGATGAAGCAGCTTAACTATTACCTGTTGAACAATATTTAAACTTGAAAAGAAGTAATTCTAATTTTTAACTTATCACTGTTTCAATTCCAAATAAGCAACATTCTTTTTACAGATTCAAAACCCACTTTAAATGCAGTTGGCGACCATAAATATACTTGTTATAAGGAGTATATCCAGTCTCAAATTTTTCACAGAGATTTTGTGGAGAGCACGGCCTGCAGACCTCTGTCTTTAGCAAACCCCAGTGAGGACAGGCAGCTTTTTTTTTCCTCTGCGATAAACCTAGCTCTTCTTATTAACCACATTATCACATGATCTTGCATAGTTCAACCCACTCTCCATTCCTTTAATCAAAAACATTAGTGGACCTTTTCTTTCAGTAAACAAAAGTTCTTTAGCTCTCTCCAAAGCAAGCACGACATGGCTAAAGTAAGTAATTATCCTGCTTTCCCAGCTTCTGAACTGCGTTCCCACCAGATAATACCAACAGCCTGTACAAAGAAAAACTGAACTTTAAAACAAATCCCTTAAACATAAAAAAAGTGATCAGAATTCCTGCCTCACTGCCTTTGCAAGCGAAGATGGAGAATTTGGCCCTCAGCCAAATCTCTGATCACTGCAGCAGGACCAGAGGATGCTGTCAGCGTGAATGGCCAGACAATTACCATAGCAACAGCACAATATCATCACAATCTTCATTGAAACAATTAAAAGCAGCAGGCGATACTGAATATACAGTCTATCTTCATTAATAGCACAGTAGTTAGTACTGATGCCTCACAGTGCCAAGGACCTGGGTTCAATTCTGGCCTCGGGTCAATTTGCGGAGTTGGCATGTTCTCACCCTGTCTGCGTGGGTTTGCTCCCACAGCCCGAAAAATGTGGTTAGGTGCGTGCTAAATTCTCCCTGTGTACCCAAACAGGTGCCGAAGTGTGGCAATTAGGGGATTTTCACAGTAATTTCATTGCAGTGTCAATGCAAACCTAATTGTGACAATAATAAATAAAGTTTTACAGATCTTTAATTAATCAAATCCATGTTTGAAGCTGAAAGGCTCTGATTCCAAGAATGGAATATGGACACATACCATCAAAGAACAGGTGCATCAGTTCATGTGGTCGTATTCTAAATAGCCCCAGAATGACTCAATTGTTATTGGTGTTGCTCATGAATCATATAATTGTAGGATCACACTCCACATCAGTACTTGAACACAGAGATATGGGATACAGCAAACTGTACAGAAACAGTTATCTCCAAAGCTGTTTTCGGACACAAATTTATCAGTTAGCAATCTCCACATATAGCCTCATTCATCAGCCCATAAGTGAGACAGCCTCTGATCGTATCATTCAGACAGTCACCAAATTACAATGTTTTGTGAGGAGCTTTAGGGTAACAACAAATTGTGCTAAATTTTCTTGTTCACGCTGATTTTTTTAATGGAATCTCCGCAATAATTAATGGTTTGGATGAATAATGGTTAATTCCTGATACGTTTTGTTGTCAGGTTTTTCGGGCTGGACCAGACTTCAGGATACGTTAAAAGTTTCACTGCCAATGGTACAGAGAAAAGCAGGGACTACTATATCCTTGTAAATCTTGTGTAAGAGCAAAGAACAATACAGCACAGGAACAGGCCCACAGCCCACTAAGCCCGCACCAAGCACAGTTCCTATCCCTCCATTCATCTCCCTTCATGAGTCCATCAAGGTACGCTTTGAACATTGCTAATGTGCCTTCTTCCACCACCTCTTCTGGCAGTGCATCCCAGGCACCTACCACTTTCTGCGTGAAAAACTTGCCCCGCATGTCTCCCCTAAACTTATCATCTCTCAGCTTAAACCTGTGCCCTCTTTTAATTGACACACCCAACCTGGGAAAAAGCCCCTAAGCTATCCAATCTATTTATGCCTCTCATGTGGCATGGTGGCACAGTGGTTATCACTGCTGCCTCACAGTGCTAGAGACCCAGGTTTGATTCCCAACTGCCTGTGCAGAGTCTGTACATTCTCCCCATTTCTGCGTGAGTTTCCACCGGGTGCTCTAGTTTCCTCCCACAGTCCGAAAGACATGTTGGTGAGGTGCATTGGTCATACCAAATTCTCCCTCAATGTACCCAGACAGGTGCCTGAGTGTCGCGTCTAGAGGATTTTCACAGTAACTTCATTGCAGCGTTAATGCAAGCCTACTTGTGACCTAATAAATGAAATAAGTAATTTTGTAGGCTTCTATCAGGTCTCCCTTCAGCCACTGTCTTTCCAGTAAAAACAATCCGAATTTATCCAATCTCCCCTTAAATTCTTTGCACGTTCTCCAAAGCAGCCATGTCCTTTTGATAGTGTGGTGGCCAGAACTGCACGCAGTTCTGCTGAGATGTAATATAGAAATCCTGCTGCATAGGAGTTCCAATTTTCAGATTTTTTTTCTCGAATGGCCCAGTGGCATCTAATTATCTCGCCATTTTACAGGGATATCGAGTTCCACTCAGCAATGTTCCTTTAGAAGCTTTCCTTATTCTCAATGGTCCACCTTATTTTTCAAATTGTAACATGAGCCAGTTTTCCTCAGTGTTTGTAGGAGCACAGCATTGCAGCTTTTCTGCAATCCCCTTCTAAATGCAGAAGCCAATGAGGATGAGGAAGGGAGCTTGGAAAATAAAGAATTTGCTGTGCATTACTTCCTGGCCTTGGATAGTACGAAAGGCCCGATTTGGATTGAACTTTGACCTGTCGGAGAACCCACTTTGATAATCTGACCCTCATCACCCATGGGGAGCCCCACAGTCTGAACTCCTTGGGGTTGGACCTTGTCTCTGCCTTGCCCTCACGAGGGACTGTCACTATCATTGGAAGGCAGTGGCCTAATGCTGTTATTGCCAGACTATTAGTCTAGAAACTGTTCTGGTGGACCGAGTTCGAATCCCGCCACGGCAGATGGTGGAATTTGAATTCAACAAAAAATATCTGGGAATTAAGCATCTACCGATGACCATTGTCGGAAAAACCCAGCTGGTTCATTAATATCCTTTAGGAAGGAAATCCGCTGTCCTTACCTGGTCTGGCCTACATGTGACTCCAGAGCCACATAGCAATATCGTTGATGCTAAACTGCACTCCAAGGGCAACAGGGGATGGGCAATAAATGCTGGCCAGTCAGCGACACCCATGTCCCATGAATGAATAAAAAAACTGTTATACAATGTGTTGAGTTTCCTCTAGGAAATGGATTAACAGTCCATGCTTAAATAGGGATATATTTATTTCAGGCTTAAGGAAGAGCAAGGTGTGTAACTCCCTTTTCTGTTTTTACCGAGTATCTGACAACCTTTAAATAATCATTTTTTTTTGTATTTAGACAACCGTGTGAGCCAGTGAACTGAGTGAACCGCACCCAGCCTATCACAATCCCCAGCCCCTTGCGACTTCAGAATACCAATCGTGGAATTTATTAATTGCAGGCTGATTGGCCATGCAAATCTCATTAGTGATAGTTCAGCCACTGAACAGTGACATTTAATACTGCAAGCCTGATGTCTCAGGAGCTTTTGCGATGATAGTCCCACCTTTCATTACGATCAGATACATCAAGGAGAAACAATGGAGATGACAAGTAATAAATACAGTGACCTCCTTTGAAATGAGAATCAGGCTGTTTCCCCCTCAGCCCTGCTCCTAAGCAACATATTGCAGGGTCAAACAGAATTTAATAATATAACTAAGATGCAAATGAGTATTTAAAATGTACCTTTTTTGACGTAATTAAATGCTCGTGTGGTTTGGTTGCAAACTCTTTCTCTCTCCGTTTCCCTCTCCCTGATATCAGGTGATTAAATGCTGACCACTTTAGCTTTTGCAATCAAGTGCAATATATTACCCAGAAATTTAATTTCTTGGGCCTGTCATTGACAATAAATGGCATTCATGTTATCCCGTGCCTGCATCTGTAGGGTTGACATTTAGCTACGATGGCAGCCAGTGTCTTGTGTGTGCCAAGGAAACAAAAGGCTTCATTAAACAGAAGACTATCGCACGAGGTGAAAAGTAGACTATGTAATATAATCCAAGATAAAATTAACAGCTGCTTCGACAAGCTTTGTCTAATTAAAAAGAGCCAGCACGGATTTGTTAAGGGCAAATTGTGTTTGACTAACTTGATTGATTTTTCAAAGGGGAGACAGAGATGGTGAAAGAGTGAGATTCAGGTGCTGCTGGGCTCGGTATCGACAGTGAGGGTCAACAGTAACTGCGCTCACTGCTGACTTCAGGGAGAAACTGCCCGGAAAGATCTAGCTGTCTCGTACTTCCCCCTTCTTTCAAACTAAGTTTTTTTTTTGTTTATCTGTGGGACATGGGTGTCGCTGGCTAGATCAAAGAACAAAGAAAATTACAGCACAGGAATACGCCCTCCCCCCCTCCAAGCCTGCACCAACCATGCTGCCCGACTGAACTAAAACCCCCTACCTTTCCCTCCATTCCCATCCTATTCATGTATTTGTCAAGAAGCCCCTTAAAAGTCACTATCGTATCCGCATCCATTACCTCCCACCCCCGCCCCGCAGTGAGTTCCAGGCACCCACCACCCTCTGTGTAAAAAACCTGCCTCATACATCTCCTTTAAACCTTGCCTCTCGCACCTTAAACCTATGCCACCCAGTAATTGACTCTTCCACCCTGGGGAAAAGCTTCTGTCCATGCCTCTCATAATCTTGTAGATTTCTATCAGGTCGTCCTTCAACGCCCATTGTTCCAGTGAGAACAAACCAAGTTTCTCCAACCTCTCCTCATAGATAGTGCCCTCCATACCAGGCAACGTCCCGATTATTTTTCCGTACTCTCTCCAAAGCCTCCGCATCCTTCTGGCGGCCTTCTCGAATCGCTGCAGTCCATGTGATGTGTGTTGGCCCACAATGCCATTAAGGAGGGAACTCCAGGATTTTGACCCAGCGACTGTGAAGGAACGATGATATATTTCCAAGTCAAGATGGTGTGTGTGGCTTGGAGTGGAACTGCAGGTGATGGTGTTTCCATGTATCTATTGCCCTTGTCCTTCTCGGTATGCAGACTAGGTGGATTGACCATGGTACCTTTTAATCTGGCTTCAAGGAAATCTTCAAGCAACAATGATGTCACCAAGCAACCAATCATGTTGAAGTATTCTCACAGAGAGCAAAGCAGCAAGTATAACCCAGTGAAACCCTTCACTTTTAATTTTAGGTTTTATAGAGGGTGAAATAAATTATTGGGAAATACTTCTGGGATTTATGGAGAAATAGCACATCATTAACAATCTCAAGAAGTTAAAACTAGGTGGGATTTCTATCAATGGATAAATTTGACATACATTACTTTTTATTACCCTTTCAGGGTTCATAATGTTGTTCATTAATAATTTCAAACTTAGTACAGTGATTTAAAAAAACAGTTGCAAATTACAACTTTTACAAGGATTTTTGCAGCAAAATTAAGGGCCTGACTCTATCGACCAGTAAAAATGGCTAACAGGATCCAAATACAGAAGTCCCATGCCCATTGCTAATAGATTGAATTTTGGCTGTAGGGGAAGTGGCAAATTGTGATTCACACAGCTAGGATTCCCCAATTCAAAAAGGTAATTTGAAACATAGAAACATAGGGGATAGGAGCAGGAGGAGTCTATTCAGCCCTTCGAGCCTGCTCCACCATTCATTCTGATCATGGCTGACCATCCAACTCAATAGCCTAATCCTGCTTTATCCCCATAACCTTTGATCCCATTTACCCCAAGTGCTATATCAAGCCACCTCTTGAATACATTCAATGTTTTGGCATCAACTACTTCCTGCGGTAATGAACTCTAGCAGGTCACCAATCTTTGAGTGAAGAAATGTCTCCTTCCTTCCATCCTAAATGGTCTACCCTGAATCCTCAGACTGTGAGCCCTCCCCCACCATTGGGAACTTCCTCCCTGCAACTACCCTGCCTAGTCCTGTCAGAATTTTATAAGTCTCTATGAGATCCCTTCTCATTTTTCTAAACTCCAGTGAAAACAATCTTAACCTAGTCAATCTCTCCTCATACATCACTCCCGCCATCCCCGGAATCAACCTGGTAAACCTTTGTTGCCCTACCTCGAGAGCAAGAACATCCTTCCTCAGAAAAGGAGACCAAAGCTGCATGCAATATTCTAGATGTGGCCTCACCAAGGCTTTGCATAATTGCAGCAACATATTCCTACTCCAGTACTCAAAACCTCTTGCAATGAATGCCAACATATCATTTGCCTTCTTTACCGCCTACTGCATCTGCATGCTTACCAATGCTGAAGTCAGCATTGATGTCAAATATCATTTTGTCTGTTCCAAGGACATTATCCTGCATTAAAAGTCATGAATACATGAAATGGACATAAATAATCTTGAAGAGTGGGTAGGGTCTTTATGTCATTATCAGAAACCTTTAAATACCCTACTATTTAAAATTGAAAATGGGCTTAAGCGCTCAGTGAAAGTTTTTTTTAATAAACAAATTGCTGGACTGCTATATTTGACAGGCCATCTGGTGTAGGTCAGAAAAAAATATTCATTTGGTCTCAAAACATTAACTCTGCTTCACTCCGCAGATGCTGGCCAGACCTGCTGAGTTTATCCAAAATTTTATGTTTTTATTACAGATGAGAAGATAAGCTGAGGCCACATCTGCTCTCTCAAGTGAATGAAAAAGACCTCATGGTATAATGGAGCAGTGAAGTTCTTCTTAGTGTCTTAGAATATTCATCCCCCAACCAACAGCAGTCAAGCACATGCTCTTGTCATTATTCTGTTGCTGATAGTGGGATCTTGCTGTGTGCGGACTGGCTGCCACATCTCCCACCTTGCAACAGTCACAGCATTTTAGAAGTATTTCGTTGGTTGGATTTTCTGAGGTCATGAAAGGTGCTAATGTAAATTCTTCCTCTCTCCAAATATGTGTGTTTTAAAAAGAAAATATTAAGTGTGGGTTCATAACTTGTCAATGATTTCCATGATATAGACAGGCTGGCCAGATGGGCAGAGTTTAACCCTAAAAGGGTGAGGTGATGCATCTTGTCAGGACTAAAAAGACAAGGTGGTACACAACGAAGGGCAGGACATGGGAGAAATAGAGGACCATGGAGCGCATGTCGAAAAATCCTTGAAGGCAGCAGGACAGGTAGATAAGGTGGTTAGACCTGCCTTTATTAGTCGAGGCATGGGGTATAAGAGCAGGGCGGTAATGATGGAGCTATACAAAATGCTTGTTAGGCCATAGCTGGAGTCGTATGTGCAGCTCTGGTTACTGCGGCAAGGTGACACAGTGGTCAGCATTGCTGCCTCACAGCACCAGGGACCCAGGTTCATTTCCCAGCTTGGGTCACTGTCTGCGTGGAATCTGCACGTTCACCCCATGTCTGTGTGGGTTTCCTTCGGTTGCTCCAGCTTCCTCCCACAGTCCGTAGGACGTGCTGGTTAGGTGTATTGGCCATGCTAAATTCTCCCCCAGTGTATCCGAACAGGTACCGGAGTACGGCGACTAGGGGATTTTCACAGTGACTTCATTGCAGTGTTAAACTAAAGCTACTGGTGGCACTAATAAATAAACTTAAACTTAAAACACACTATAGGAAGAATGTGATTGCACAAGAAAGAATGCAGAGGGGATTCACCAGAATGTTACCTGGGCTGGAGTGTTTCAGCTATGAAGACAGGCTGATTAGACTGGGATTGTTCTCCTTAGAGCAGAAATGGGAGACCTGACTGAGCCAGATGAGAGGCATAGCTAGGGTAGATCGGAATAAACATTTCCTCCAGTAGAGGGGTCAATAAGGCTAGTGGCAGGAAATTTAGAGAGGCTTTGATTAAAAAATTTTTTACTCAGAGGTTGGCAGGCATCTGGAATTCAACTCCTGAAAGGATGGAAGAGGCAGGAACCCTAACAACATTTAAGAAGCATTTAGATGAGCACTTGAAATGCCATAGCATACAAGGCTACGGATCAAGTATTAGAAAGTGGGATTAGAATAGATGGGTAACAGAAAATGCTGGAACATCTCTGACAGCATCTGTGTCGGGAGAATAGAGCCACCCCTGAAGGGAGATCCAGACTCGTAACATTGGTTCCATCGAGATTTGAGACATTGGCTCAATTCTCTCTCCACAGATGTTGTCAGACCTGCTGAGGTTTTCCAGCATTTTCTGTTTTTGTTTCAAAAAACAAAGAATGGTACAACACAAGAACAGGCCCTTCGGCCCGCCAAGCCTGTGCCGATCACTTTGCCCTATCTTGACCTGCGTAATGCTATTTTCCCCGCCTGTTAATGTGTCTATCCAGATAAGTCTTAAATGTCGCTAACATGTCTGCCTCAACCACCTCACTTGGCAGTGCATTCCAGGCCACCACCACGCTCTGTGT
This sequence comes from Carcharhinus amblyrhynchos, assembly GCF_965287045.1. Taxonomy (NCBI): domain Eukaryota; kingdom Metazoa; phylum Chordata; class Chondrichthyes; order Carcharhiniformes; family Carcharhinidae; genus Carcharhinus; species Carcharhinus amblyrhynchos. The sequence continues at coordinate 86,551,835 of NC_137334.1, forward strand.
AAAAAAAAACTGCAACCCCCCCTCCCCCCAACACATCTCTACTGAACATTTCCCCCCTTACCTTGAACTTGTGACTCCCTGTAATTGTCATTTTTGCCCTGGGAAAAAGTTTCAGCTTATCAATGCGCCTCATAATTTTACAAACTTCTATCAGGTCACCCCTCAGCATTTGTCTTTCCAATGAGAACAATCCCAGTTTATTCAATTTCTCCTCATAGCTAATACCTCCATACCAGGCAGCATCCTTGTAAACCTTTTCCATACTCCCTCCAAAGCCTCCACATCCTTCTGGTAATGCGGTAGCCAGAATTGAACACAGTATTTCAAATGTGGCCTAAGCAACGTTTTATATAACTGTGACGTAATTTGCCAACTTTTGTACTTGATGCCCTGGCCGATGAAGGCAAGCATACCATATGCTTTCTTCACTACCTTTTCCACCTGTGCTGCCACTTTTAAGGATCTATGGACCTGTACTCACAAATCTCTCTGATAGTTCTGACATTTACTTTATAGCTCTCACCTGAATTGGATCTACTAAAATGCATTAGCACACATTTGTCCGGTTTAAATTCCATCTGCCATTTTTCCACCCAATTTTCCAGCCTATCTATATCCTGCTGTATTCTCTGACCATCTTCATCACTATCTGCAACTCCGCCAATCTTAGTATCATCCACAAACTTGCTAATCAGACCAGCTATGTTTTCTTTCAAATCACTGATGTATATTACAAACAACAGTGGTCCCAACCCTGATCCTTGCAGAACACCATTAGTTACAGACCTCCATTCAGAAAAACACCCTTCCACTGCTACCCTCTGTCTTCTATGGCCAAACCAGTTTTCAATCCATCTGGCTAGTTCACCCAAGATCCCATGTGATTTAATCTTTTGCACCAGCCTGCCATGAGGAACCTTGTCAAATGCTTTACTAAAGTCCATGTAGACAACATCCACGGCCCTTCCCTCATTAATCATTTTTGTCACCTCCTCAAAAAGCTCAATCAACTTTGTGAGACTTGACCTCCCTCGTACAAAACCACGCTATCTGTCACTAATGCAATGACTCGGTTCCAAACGTGTATAGATCATATCCCTCATAATCTCCTCCAACAATTTCACGATCATTGGCCTCAAGCTCACCAGCCAATAATTACCTGGGTAATTTGGGCATTTGTAGTATTCTGTTTTTAGAATAAATTGGTGCTTGATGATTGGTGCAAACATGATGGGCTGAAGGGCCTCTTTTTTGCTGCAAAACTCTATCACGCTATATTCTTCAACCCCTTACAATCTACAATGGAAACTATCGATACATATTCTTTATTCTGTCGTTACATTTATTAGCCACTGGGAGCAGTGAGCATCATCACTGGAAACAGCATAGTAAGTTTAGACAGACAGCTCCTATTATAAATATGAGCAAAGGAAATTATAATGAAAAGAGTCATAGAGGTTTACAGCATGGAAACAGGCCCACTGGCCCACCTTGTCCATGCCACTCCTTTTTCTAACCACTAAGCAAGTCCCAATTGCCTGTGTTTGGCCCATATCCCTCTATACCCATGTAACTGTCTAAATGACTTTTAAAAGACAAAATTGTACCATATTTACAACTATCTCTGGCAGCTTGTTCCAGACAATTACCACCCTTTGTGTAAAAAAAAAATGCCCACTGGACACTTTTGTATTTCTCCCCTCTCACCTTAAACCTATGCCCTCTAGTTTTAGACTCCCCTATCTTTGGGAAAAGATGTTGACTAACTAGCTGATCTATGCCCCTCATTTTTTATAGAACTCTATAAAATTACTCCTCAGCCTTCTACACGCCAGAGGAAAAAGTCCCAGTCTATCCAGCCTCTCCTCATAACTCAAAACAATGAATCCATGTTTATTCATTTATGGGACATGGACACCGCTGGCTGGCCAGCATTTATTTATTGCCCATCTCTTCTTGCCCTCGGAGGGCAGTTGAACGTCAACCACATTGCTCATGTAGCTTATGTAGGCTAGACCAGGTAAGGACAGCAGACTTCCTTTCCTAAAGCCCATTAGTGAACCAAATGGGTTTTTCCACTGACAATTAATATTGGTTTCATGGCCATCAGTCGATTCTTAATCCCTGACATTTTGTATTGAATTCAAATTCCGCCAACTGTGATGGTGAAACTTGAACCTGGGTCCCCAGAACATTGGCTGAGTTTCTGGATTAGTAGTCTTGCACTAATACTACTAGGCTATCACCTTCCCTCACTAGGTTATGGCCTTCAACATCAGCTGCACTGCCCTCATCTACCTTCTTGGTTACCCCATCAAAAAAACTCAGTCAAATTTGTGACAAATGATTTTCTACTCTCAAAGCCATGCTGACTGTCCCTAATCAGTTCTTGCCTCTCTAAATGCCTGAAAGATAAAAATAAGGACAGGATGGGAATAAAAATGATGTTTTTCCACTCTGGTCCAGTGTCTTCTAACTCTACCTGAACTGCTGCTTGAGTTCCAAATCATTGAACCATGTGGCAATGAATGAATCCATCCAGCCAAGGTGTCTCACTGTAGAATTCCTACAGTGCCGAAAGAGGCCTTTTGGCCCATTGAGTCAGCACTGACCCTCTAAAAGAGCATCTTACCTAAGTAATCTAGAATCATCGAATCTTACAGTGCAGAAGGAGGCCATTTGGCCCCTTGAGTCAGCACTGACTCTCTGAAAGAGCATCTTACCCCCACTTCCCTAACCCCTGTGTCTTCCCCGCCCCACCACTGGGGCTCCAAGTCAACGGACATTTAAATACTCCATCAAATTTTCCGACCCACCCGCAATGATTCCCACCGTGGGCAGAACTGGAAAACTGACTGCATTATCTCTGCTACCATTCTACTATGTCCCATTCACATCCTTTCCAAGACTTTGACATTCTCCTTCATGCCTGGTTTTCACTCGCCCAGTGTACGAGAACTCAAAAAAAAACACATTTCAATGAGTCAGATTATCAATGACAAACAAATTAATAAGTCCTTATTCTATAACCACAATATCAAAATTAGAATGTTTGTGAAGTGATCAAAATAGTCATTGATCCATTCTTGGATATTCTCCTAACCACTGAACGATACTGTTTCTGCTAATCCATGGAGACTGCACGAGACACTGTGATACTTTCCGTCTGACTAATTATTACCACAAAATTCAAGGTAATTGTTTTTTAATATAGGCAATATTAATAATAAAGTGAGAGATACTTTATTAAGTTAGAACTTAGAACACTAAAGCACAAACAGGCCCTTCGGCCCACAAGTTGCACTGATCATATCCCTACCTACCAGACCTATCTATAACCCTCAATCCCATTAAATCCCTTGTTGTGGATGTTGGGCTGGTTTCCCCCAAATTGCTGTAATCTGCATTGATACTGAACCAATTTGTTGTATCTAAGATGCTCCATGAGCTATTATTTATTTAAAGGCAGCAGGAATTCCCTGATTGAGAAGGTGGTGGCAAGACAGTCAATGCAGGTACCCAAACATTAGAGTTGACCAAAAACTGAGCAGTTTTATAATGTTCCAAGCATCAATTTTAATCAAAAGAAATTGAAATAAAAATCTCCTCTGGACAATACAGCTAGAAACCACATGAGCATGGTGTGGCTTCAGATTAGGTTTGAGGCTTCATGGGTCAGTCTATCCAGGCCACTTTGGCACCAGCTACCTCCGCTTGACCCAAACTGCTCACAGCCTGAACCACTCAGCCCGAACTCCAGCATATTCCAAATCTGACAAGGCCCCACATACAAACATAGGAATTAGGAGCAAGACCAGCACAATGATTAGGATGGCCCGGTGGTGCAGTGGTTAGCACTGCTGCCTCACGGTGCCTGGGACCCAGATTTAATTCCAGGCTTGCGACACTGTCAGTGCTAAGTTTGTACTTTCTTCCCAAATCTGCGTGGTTCCCTCTGGGTGGTCCAGTTTTCTCCCGCAGTCTAAAGACATGCAGGTTAGGTTGATTGGCCATGCTAAATTGACCCTAGTTTCGGGGGATTAGCAGGCTAAATGCGTGGGGTGCGGTAATGGGGCTTGGATGGGATTATGATCGGTACAGACTCAATAGGACAAATGGCCTCCTTCTGTACTGTAGGGATTCCATGATTTTATGAAGTGGAAGCAATTTAGCCCTTCGAGCCCCCTCCCCCATTTAACATGATCATGGCTGATCTTACCCTGATCTCAATTTCACTTTCCTGCCTGCTCCCCATAGTCCTCTATCCAACTTTTCATCAACCTCTTTTTTGAATCTGTTGATTGATTCAACCACCACCACACTCTGGGGCAGTGAGTTCCACAGACTCACAAACCCTCTGAATTTTGAACCTACCTCCTCTCACCCGATATCTGTGGTCTCTTGTTCCAGACTGTCCCACAAGGAGGAACATCTGTCCAACATCCACCTTATCAATCCACCTTTAGCATTTCATGTATCTCGGTTCGATCCTCCCACATTCTTTTGAATAAAGAACAAAAACAGCCCGGGAAACAGGCCCTTCGGCCCAACGAGCCCGCGCCGCCATTTTAACATTACCAGTCCCCCCGCTCCACCCATGACCCTTATCTATTGTTTTATGGCAATCCACATTGAGGGAAACTAATTTAGGGACAATTTATTACTTCCAATCAGCCTAAGAGCACATCTTTGGGGGTGTGGGAGGAAACCGGAGCACCCGGAGAAAACCCACGCAAGCACGGGGAGAATGCGCAAACTCCCACAGACACTGACCCAAATCCATGTGTCTGCACAGCAAACAGCGATAGTCACTGAGCTGTCGTCTTGCCCAGCATCTGGTCCAGTTTAAGTACACACTAACGACATGAGCACTAGGCCAATCAAACTTCTTGTACGATAGTCCTTTCACCCCTAGAATCAATCTGGTGAAGCTCCACTGAATAACCTCCAGTGCCACCACATCCCTCCTCAAGTAAGGAAACCAAAAGTGGACACAATAGTCCAGGTATGGTCTTACCAAATGCCTTATATATTTGCAACAATGCTACTTTTAAAATCCAGTCCTTTTGCATAAGTGCCAAGATTCCGTTTGCCTTTTTTTTTTAATTTTATGTTGCACCTGCATACTTCTTTTCTAGTCCTCCAGTTGCTGGATTTGAGGTCGTTTACCTGCAGTAACTTTCAAATTGAAATTCATCTAATTGAAGGACTGCAGAGAAAGAGCAGAAGGAGGAAGTGGAACTTGTCAGAAAGCTATTTCAAAATGCTGGCAGATATAGAATGGGCAGCATGGTCTCCATCAATACTGTGTGATTCCATAAACCAGCCTCCCATCCACTGACTCTGTCTGTACTTCCCGCTGCCTTGGGAAAGCTGCCAGCATAATTAAGGACTACACACACCTCGGACATTCTCTCTTCCACCTTCTCTTGTGGGGAAAATGATACAAAGTCTAAAGTCGCGTACCAACCGACTCAAGAACAGCTTCATCCCTGCTACTGTCAGGCTTTCGAATGGACCTAACTTGCATTAAGTTGATCTTTCTCCATGACTATAACACTACATTCTGCACCCCCTCATATCCTTCTCTATGAATGATATGCTTTGCATGTCTAGTGCATGAGAAACAATACTTTTCACTGTATATTAATACATGTGACAATAATAAGTCAAATCAAAGCACTTCACATAATCAATTGCTTTCAGATGTGACAATGATACAAAAGCCTGAGGTCACATGCCAAGAAAGTAAAGTAAAATTTTATTTATCAGTCACAAGTAAGCTTACATTCACACTGCAATGAAGTTACTGTGAAAATCCCCCTACTCGCCACAGTCCTGGTACACAGAAGGAGAACTTAGCACTGCCAACGCACCTAACCCACATGTCTTTGGACTGTGGGAGGAAACCAGAGCACCCAGAGGGAATCCACGCAGACACGGGGAGAATGTGCAAACTCCACACGGACCCAACCCAGGAATGGAACCCGGGTCCTTGGCACTGTGAGGCAGCAGTGCTGAGAACTGTGCTATGATGTCACCATAAACCAACTTAAGAACAATGTCTCCCTGGCTGCCATTGGACATTTGAATGGATGCCCCTTATATTAAGTTGATCTTTTCTCTGTGACTCTATGACTATAACACAACATTCTGTACCCTCTCCTACCCTTCTCTACAAATGCGTCCGTATAGCACGCAAGGAACAATACTTTTCGCTGTATGTTAATAAATGTGACAATAATAAATCAAATCAAATCAAAAATAAGTAATGGCCTGTAAATAATGAACTTCTTAATTGTTTTCTTTGCTTACTGGGAGAAGAGAACGATTAGCTGTGGATTGAAGCAGTTGCTCTAACTGTGAACTACAGGTACTCCACGCCTTCACATCTGGGAGATATTTTAGGTTTTGTCTTTCCAGCAAGCAATTTTGAGTCAATACTATGCCCCCAGCTGGAAGCCTTTCAGCCATCAAATTCTGATGACGTGAAAGCTCACAGAACAGCATCAGATGCCAAATATTCTTTCACTGATCCGCGACTTTGCCATTATGCTGCCAACCAAAGGAAAGGGAAAGATTTGATGCTTATCAGAGCCCGGCAACGTTCCAGGGCCTCACAGCCGATGCCGCGCTTGTGAAGTGTCACCACTGCTGTAATCCTGGAAACTTCGCTTTGTGAAGTTCTCGGTGCACAGAGTTCCAGTCGGAGGCCACATTCATTTACACAAAATCTGACAGTCAGAGGGGTTCTGAATACAGTGCCCGCAAAATAGGTTTAACTTCATGGCTAAAAGATATCAAGGACATGAAAATTTTCTTCCAGTTGGACAAATTGGGGGTACGAAGGGGTGGGGGGATTAATTTGACAGAAAGAAAGGAAAACAGCTTTCATTTGCATGGCACCATTTGTGACCTCAGCATGTTCCAAACTACTTCACAACTAATGAAGTACTTCTACTAAATGAAGTATAGTAATGTAGGGAAACACGGCAGAGTAGCAAGGTGGCACAGCAGTTAGCGCTGCTGCCTCACAGCGCCAGGGACCCAGGTTCAATTCCGGCCTCGGGTGACTGTGTGGAGTTTGCACATTCTCCCCATGTCTGTGTGGGTTGCCTCCAGGTGCTCTGGTTTCCTCTCTCAGTCCTAAAGGTGTGCTGGTTAGGTGCATTGGCCATGCTAAATTGACCCTTCGTGTCCCAAGATGTGTAGGTTAGGTGGATTCATCATGGTAAATAGGAACATCAAAAATAGGACCAGTACTAGGCCATTCAGCCATTCAAGCCTGCTGCCCCATTCATTATGATCATGGCTGATCATCCAACTAAACAGCCTGATCCCTCCGTTCCTCCATATTCTTTGCCCTGAGAACTATATCACAGAGTCATAGAGGTTTACAGCACAGAAATAGACCCTTTGGCCCAACTTGTCAACGCCACTCTTTTTTTCAAAACCCCTAAGCTAATCCTAATTGCCCGCATTTGGCCCATATGCCTCTATACCCATCATACCCATGTAACTATCTAAATGCTTTTTAAAAGACAAAATTGTACCCGCCTCTATGACTATCTCTGGCAGCTTGTTCCAGACACTCACCACTCTCTGTGTGAAAAAAATTGCCCCTCTGGACATTTTTATATCTCTCCCCTTTCACCATAAACCAATGCCCGAAAGTTTTAGACTCTCCTACCTTTGGGAAAAGGTATTGACTATGTAGCTGATCTGTGCCCCTCATTATTTTATAGACCTCTATAAGATCACCCCTCAGTCTCCTACACAGAAAGAAAATCTTACACATTCTTGAAAACACGTAATATTTTGGCCTCAACTGTTTTCTGCGGTAGCAAACTTCAAATGTGCATAGTCATGAGGCTAGGGTGGAGGGGAAGACTTGGCTGGGATGATCTTTTAGAACAGTGCAATTTGATGGGCCGCATGGCCTCTTTTTGCACTGTAGGGGTTCTTTAGACACTATTCTCAGGTAGTCTAGAACAAGGGATGACAAAGTCAGTCTGCAGTGTCGGGCACTGAGCACTGAGTTGAAGAAAAACTTCTTCATTCTGAGAGTGGTGAAGTGTAGAACTCTCTACCACAGAAGGCTGTAGAGGTCAGGTCACTGAAAATATTTAAGAAGGAATTAGATTACGAGAGGACAAAGGCATTATGGGCTATGGGGAGAGTGTGGCAATGTGGCATTGAGATAGAGGTTAAGACCTGATCATATTGAATGGTAGAGCAGACTCAAGGGGCCAAATGGGATAGATCATTTGGCCCATTGAGCCTGCACTGACAGCAATCCCACTCAGGCCCTATCCCCATTATCACACGCATTTACCCTGCTAATCCCCCTTGATGCTAAGGCTCAATTTAGCATGGCCAATCAACTTAACTCGCACATCTTAGGAGTGTGGAGGAAACCAGAGCACCCGGAGGAAACCTACATAGATGTGGGGAGAACGTGCAAACTCCACACAGACAGGGACCCAAAACCAGAATTGAAACCGGGTCCCTGGCACTGTGAGGCCTCAGTGCTAACCATTGTGCTACTACGTCACCTGTAATGGCATACTCCTGCTTGATTTCACAGAGTCATAGAATCCCTGCAATGTAAAAGAGGACATTCGACCCACTGGGTCAGCACTGACCCTCTGACAGATTATTTCACCTAGGTCCTTTCCCCCACCCTATCCCCATAACCCCACACATTTCCCATGGCTAATCCATCTAACCTACACAGTAGCTCATGAAGACAATGTATGGTGTAAGGATATTTAAAAAGTCACCAGAGTACCAGATGACCCTGGGCTGCTCTCCCCTTTGATCGGGGAAAAAGCTGACTGGCGGTGATTTAACCTGAGGATCAGCACACTTCAAATCAGGGACAAAGTTGAGAAGGTGGGGGCCTTCATGATATTGACAGGTCAGTAGATAGCACTTGAGTGTCTGAGTCAGTAGGTTGTGGGAATCAAGTCTCACTGTGAAGGTTTCAGCACCAACTCTAAGCTGGTATTTACCAAGGTGTCACCTTTTGGATCAAACATTACACAACCTGCACCCTCAGGTGGATGGACGAGATCGCGTGGCACCATTCAAAGAACAGCAGAGACCCTCTCCAGGGTCCTGGCCAATATTTATCCCTCATCCAACATTTCAAACAGGTTATCCCATCATTTTCATATTGCTGTCTGTCTGAGCTGACTGTGCGGCTGGTTCATTTCCCCTATCAAAGCAGCCACTCACATTCTAAAGTACTTTACTTGGTTGTAAAGCACTTTGGGGTCTCCTGGTAAGCATTCTGTGTACCATTAATGACAGGGCAGCACCATGGCACGGTGGTTAGCGTGTCTACCTCACAACACCAGAGACCCGGGTTCAATTCTGGCCTCGGGTGTCTGTCTTTATGGAGTTCTCCCCATGTCTGCGTGGGTTTCCTCCAGGTATTCTCCCACACTCCAAAGAAATGCAGGTTAGGAGCATTGGCCACGATAAAATTGCCCCTTAGTTTCAGGGGTACTAGCAGGGTAAATACAAGGGGTTACGAGGATAGGGCCTGGGTGGGATTGTTGTCGTTGCAGGCTCAATGGGCCAAATGGCCTCATTGTGCACTGTAAGGATTCAATAACAGTATAGACAAATGTGTGTACCAAATTGGATATGATTCTTCTTCAGAACTAAAATTCTTCAGGTTTTAAAGAAGAGTTATAACTCTGTTTCTCTCCTCAGAGGCGCTGGGTGAGGTTTTCCAGCACTTTCTATTTTAATTCCAGGCTTCCAGCACCTGCAGTATTTTGCTTTTATTTTCGGGCTTTGTTGGAATAATACAGATGTCACAGGGATCGGCCAGTCGTTCGACAGAGAGATAGAACTTGTGTTTATATCAGCATTTCACAAGTGTCAGGTGTCCCAAAATGCTAGATAGCCAATCGGGAACAGTTGAAGGGCCATCCTTTTTGGAACATAGGAAATCATTAAGACCATCATTGTTCCCATTAATGTGATCATGTTTCTCCTTTGATTTCAATAGATTGGTGTCAGGATGCCAAGGTAAAAGGATAAAGCAATTGAAATTGTCAAGTGATGATATAAAATTGTCAGGTTTAAAAGTTATACAATTAATACTTATGAATAACACAGCAAAGAATTGATTCAACAGCACTCTCAATTGGAGTCAATTTAGCCAACATAGAGAGTGGAAATCATGGAATCATAGAATCCCTACAGTGCAGAAGGAGACCATTTGGCCCATTGAGTTTGCACCGATTCTCTGACAGAGTATCCTACGCAGGCCCTCTCCCCCCACTCTATTCCTGTAAGCCCACACATTTACCACGGCCAATCCATCTAACCTACGTACCTTGGAACACTGAGGGGCAATTCAGTATGGCCAATTCCCCCAACATGTGCCCGGAGGAAACCTACGCAGTCACAGGGAGAACGTGAAAACTCCACAGATGGTCAGCCAGGGCCAGAATCCCTAATTACCTTATTTAAATGTCTCACTATTAAGTCTGATTTCTTTGTCAAGTAACAGTTTATCTTCTTTTAACATTATTGTTGATAAGTCTCTTAGATGGAATAAGCAAATTTTATGTTTCTGTCTGTTAACCATTTTTCTGCTAATGAATTCATTTCTCTTAATTAAGGCATGCAACTATTGACATCGAGACGTTCATTGTGTTCATGCAGCATCCCTTATTCTATTATTTTAATGGATGTATTGAATCACTTAAAACAAGCAGCTTCACAAACCTATTAAAATAATAAAAAGGAAATTTAGTACACCAGCATTAGCAGTTCAGTCATTCAGGCACGTAACGATTTTAATGGACAATAAAAGTTGGACGTGTATGAAACAGGTAGGTTCTCATTGGCCAAGTTAGACTGAATTACTCTTCTCCTCTGGAATGGGGACATGGGTCTATCCTGAGTCTGAGGATTCAGGGTAGACCATTTAGGACGGAGGTGAGGAGACATTTCTTTACCCTGAGTGGGGAGCCTTTGGAATTCATTACCACAGGAAGCAGTTGATTCCAAAACATTGAATGTATTCAAGAGGCGGCTGGATATTGCACTTGGGACGAATGGGATCAAAGGTTTTGGGGAAACGGCGGGATTGGGCTATTGAATTGGATGATCAGCCATGAGCATAATGAAGGCTCGAAGGGCCAAATGGCCTCCTCCTGCTCCTATCTTCTGTTTCTATGATTCTAGGGAATGGATTAGAGTCTAAACATTGTCCATTCAGCCTCTTGTTCCACCATTTAGATAAGCAATGACTCATCTGAAACTTAGTTCCATGGCTGGGAATTTCTCTCCTCTTTTTCATTGGGTGGGTTCGGTAATGAGAACTGAAAATCTCACTGTATGTCATAGGATTTCTACACTACAGATGGAAGCCATTTGGCTCATTAAGTCTGCACTGACAATAATCCCACTTCAGGCCCTTTCCACACAACCCTACACATTTACCCCGACTAATCCCTCTAACCTACACATCCTATGACACTACAGGGCAATTTAGCATGGCCAATCAACCTAACCTATGCATCTTTGGACTGTGGGAAGAAACAGGAGCACCTGGAGGAAACCCACGCAGACATGGGGAGAATGTGCAAGCTCCACACAGAGAGTGACCCAAGTCAAGGATCCCTGGAGCTCTGAGGCAGCAGTACTAACCATTGTGCCACCTTGCCATCCAAACGATGTCTTACATTGTTATAAAAGTATCACACAATTGTCCTCCTGCCAGTGATAATGTCCTTTAGCTTATCAATATCAAGTTTCTACAGCTGAATCATCCATCCCCATGACCCTGCAAGGAAGTCCATTCACGTCAATGAGAGGGCAGACCAGCATGAAACTGGACTGGTCTCCCAAGGCATGCACCTGGTGAATGGACCCCTCTGGTAAGTATATCACTTGGGTGGGGTGGGGGGTTGGGGGCATCATGCCCGGGAGGAGGGGAAGGGGGGAAAGCAGTGTGCGGAGGGGGTGTGTGGGTAGAGCAAATAAATCCAGAGCTACTCAATGAAAAAATAGAGTCAAGACAAAAAAGGAAAAGCATGCTTTTGATAGGCATCAGTTAGGAAATGCAATTGAGAATCAAGAGGAGTGCAGAAGGTTCACAGGGGTGGTGAATTACAGAAGCGAACAAGGATTATGAGAATAGACTGGCAGCCAACATAAAAGGGAATCCAAAAGTCTTTTATCGGCACATGAATACTAACAGGGTGGTAAAAATGGGAATGCCAATTAGGGACCAAAAGGGAGTTTACATATGAAGGCTGGGAGCATGACTGGGGTATTGAATGAATACTTTGCATCCATCTTTACCAAGGACCAAGTGCTCCCCAGAACATGGTGACAGATGAGGAAACTTTTGTCCCTAAAATGGTTCAAAATTGAAAAGGAGAACTTATTGAATAGACCGTGGTACTGCAAGTTGACAAGATACCAGGACCAGATGAGACGTATCCAAAAATAATCGACAGAAGTGAGAATGGAAATTGCAGGGGTGCTGCTTGTATCCTTCCAGTCTTTTTGAGGCTTGGGGGAGGTGTGAGAGGGCTGGAGAATCGCAAATGTTACGCTCTTGTTCAAAAGGGTAGCCCCAGCAATTACAGGCTGTTCATTTTAATATCAGTGGTAGGCAAGCTTCTTGAAACCATTATTCTGGATAGAATTAGTAGTTACATGGAAAAAAAGTAAGTTAATTAGGAAAAGCCAGCATGGATTTCTAAAGGGGAAGTTGTGTTTAATTAACTTGCTGGAATTTTTTGAGGAGGTGACAGAGAAGGTTGATGAGGGTAATGCAGTTGATGAGGTGTACATGGACTTTCAAAAGGCTTTCAAAACAATGCCACGCAACAGACTTGTGAGAAAAGTTATAGCTCATGGAATAAAAGGGAGTGGCAACAGAGTTACAAAATTGGCCGAGAGTAATGGTCAATGGATATTTTTCAGGCTGGAGAAAGGTTTGTAGTGGTTGGCATTGGGACACTTGCTTTTCCTGATGTGTGTTAATGATCTGGATCTTAGTGGCAGGGGCCTATTTGAAAGTTTGTGAATGACACAAAACCTGGAAGTACTGTGAACAGAACAGTGTAGAACTTCAAAAGGACACAGACAAATTGGTGGAGTAGGCAGTTAGGTGGCAGATGAAGTTCAGTGTGGAGAAGTGTAAGGTGATGCATTTTGGTAGGAAGAACGTGGAGAGACAACATTTAAAATAAGGGGTAAAATTCTTAAGAAGGTGCAGGACCTGAGTGTATCAGTACAGAGATCACTGAAAGTGGCAGAACAGGTGGAGAGCAATTAATAAAGCATGTAGTATTCTGGGGTTTATTAATGGGGACATTGAGTATAAGAGCAAGGAGGTCATGTTGAACTTAGACAAAACATTAGTTAGACCTCAGAATATTGTGCACAGTTCTGGGTGCCATGCTATAGGAAGGAAATAAATGCTTTGGAGAGATTCAGAGGAGGTTTGCAAGAATAGTTCCAGGGATGAGAAACTTCAGTTACGAGGAGAGATTGGAAAAGGTTGGGCTGTCCTTCTGGGAGAGAAAAATGCTGAGAGGAGATTTGTGAGAGATGTTCAAAATCATGAGGAGACGGACAGAGTAGATAGGGAGAAACTGTTCCCACTCATAAAAGGATCGACAACAAGAGGGCACAGGTTAAAGATGATTTGCAAAATAGGCAAATATGATCCGAGAAAAAACTTTTACACACAGTGAGTGCTATGGGTGTGGTGTGCACTGCCCGGAAGGGTGGTGGAGGCAGATTCAATCAAGGCATTCAAGAAGGCTTTGGAGATTTTTTAAAAAGTTTAAAGTTTTATTTATTAGTCACAAGCAGACTTACATTAACACTGCAATAAAGTTACGATGAAAATCCCCTAGCCACCACACTCCAGCACCTGCTCAGGTACACTGAGGGAGAATTTGGCATTGTCAATTCACCTAACCTGCACATCTTTGGAGTCTGGGAGGAAACCGGAGCACCCGGAGGAAACCCACGCAGACATGGGGAGAACATGCAGACTCCGCACAGGCATTGACCCAAGCCAGGAATTGAACCCAGATTCCTGGCACTGTGAGGCAGCAGTGCTAACCACTATGCCACGTGCCACCCTAAGGTAAAGGCAAGGGAATGGGACTGAGTCATGATGCTCGTTTGGAGAACCGGTGCAGATACGATGGGCCAGATGAACTCCTTCTGCGCCAGAACAACTCTGTGATTCTGTGTCAAGACTTCAACCTCAACAGAAATTGCAGAAAACAGTAAAAAAAAGAGAGAAAGTGACCTGCCGAATTTAAAATAGACAGAATCGCCCATAAATGAATTGCTGCAAGTTTTAAAATGTTTCGACAAGTTTTTGTTTAGAAACAGTCACAATCGCAGGGATCCCAAAAAAAAGGCCTGGGAACATCAAAGCTCAAAAGCAGCAGACTGAAAACAACCCCCGAATTACAAAAACAAAGACATGTGTACAACTTAAAGACAGCGCGGTGATGGTTTGCTTTAAACAAAAAGTGTTAATAAGAATGTAACAAGCTTAACAAAAAAGCAGGCCCTTGATCAATGCAGAGTCTGTCAAAAGCCAGACACATTTGTTAGTTTTATTTGAGCCCTAACCTCTCATCCTGTCATAAAAATCGCTTCTCGGCCTTTTGGCTCAGATCAAGTGTAGTATCGACATGCTGTACTTGGTTGAAGTCATTAGGTTACATTTTAGCTTCATTTGAAGCAATTTTTTTAAAGCGACATCTCGGCCTTTTGGCTAAGATGCAAATGAGATCAAGCCTTGGAGGAGGAGCTACACCTACTCCAATCAGCTTGGGTCATGTAGATCAAGCCCAAGGCAGGAGGTGAGAGCCCTGTCTTGTCAGCTTGGATCGGGAATGTCCCAACTTGTTGAGACTCTGAATTGGATTTGATTGGATTGAATTGGAATAAAAACAATAAATAAATAAATCGAGGTTGAAGCTAAAACCACAGCCCCTTGACATTCAATGGTATAACCATCACTGAATCCCCCACGTTCAACATCCTTGGGGTTACATTGAGCAGAAACTCAATTGGACTCACCACACAAACACAGTGGCTACAACAACAGGTCAGAGGTTAGGAATTCTGCAGTGAGTAACTCACCTCCTGACTCCCAAAGCCTATCCACCATCTACAAGGCACAAGTCAGGAATGTGTTGGAATACCCCCCACTTGCCTGGATGGGTGCAGTTCCAACAGCACTCAAGAAGTTTGACCTATCCAGGACAAAACAGCCCACTTGATTGGC
Organism: Carcharhinus amblyrhynchos; assembly: GCF_965287045.1. Classification (NCBI taxonomy): domain Eukaryota; kingdom Metazoa; phylum Chordata; class Chondrichthyes; order Carcharhiniformes; family Carcharhinidae; genus Carcharhinus; species Carcharhinus amblyrhynchos. The sequence continues at coordinate 86,567,136 of NC_137334.1, forward strand.
ACCACATCCACAAACATCCATGCCCGAGTGGCAGGGTATACTATCTACAAGTTGCATTGCAACAATTCACCAAAGATCCTTTAATAAAACCTTCCAAACCCATGAAATCTTCAAAGGACAAGGTCAGCAGGTACATGGGAACACCACAGCCTGCAAGTTCCCCTTCAAGCCACTCACCATCCTGACTTGGAAATATACCGCCGTTCCTTTGCAGTCGCTGGGTCAAAATCCTGGAATTTCCTCCCTAATGGCATAGTGGGTCAACCCACAGCATGTGGACTGCAGTGATTCAAGAAGGCAGCTCACTACCTCCTTCTCAAGGGCAACTAGGGCTGGGCAATAAATGCTGGCCAGCCAGCGATGCCCATGTCCTCTGAATGAATAAAAAAATCTTAAAGGCCATCTGATTAATGAGTTCACCTGGCAAATATAAAAGCAGACAGGCAATGTAAAATCCCAGTCAATCGCAGTTTAATTAGTTTAAATTGGCTTGTTGACTGTTGACAGGTGAGTTTCTGAATCGCGCCTGTACCCGTCACACTGAAATATCGTACAAGAGCTTGATGATGATAGAACATGCACCTGACATGTTCTTGCGCGATTTTACACACTTCTGGTTGGGTGGCATTTCTGCCTGAGCAACATCAAATTCTTGCCACAGACTGCGTTCATGTCACTCACTGAGTAAGAAACCATAAGGCCACAGATATAGGAGCAGAGTTAGATCATTCGGCCCATCGAATCTGCTCCGCCATTTAATCATGACTGATAAGATTCTCTTTCCCATTCTCCTGCCTTCTCTCCATAAACCTTATTGATCAAGAACCTATCTATCTCTGTCTTTAAGATACTCAATGACCTAACCCCCACAGCCCTCTGTGACAATGAGTTCCACAGATTCACCATCCTCTGGCTAAAGAAATTCCTCCTCATCTCAGTTGTAAAGGGGGATCCCTTCATTCTGAGGTTGTGCTCTCACGTTCTAGTCTCTCGCACTACTGGAAATATCCTCCCCACATCCACTCTATCTCGTTATTCTTGTAAGTTTCAATTGGATCCCCCCCTCACCCTACTAAACTCCATCAAGTATAGACCCATTGTCCTCAGCCGCTCCTCATATGACAAACCTTTCATTGCCGGGATCACTCTTATGAACCTCCTCTGGACCTTTTCCAAGGCCAGCAAATCCTTCCTTAGATAAAAGGCACAAAACTGCTCACAATATTCAAAATGTAGTCCGACCAGAGCCTTATACAGCCTCACTCTGAGCAACTTCACCCAGCTGGAAGACAACCCACGTAAAAGTCAGCGCTCCAAACCATGATGGCATGTCTTCACTCTCAGTAAGTCCCATTCACCAGGCAGCCATGTTCTTCCTGACCTGCATTGGACCCTAGTCAAGAAAGATCTTGTACTAAAATTCTGATTCTGTCTTCAAATACCTTCGTGGCCTCATCTCTCTGGAACTCTGTAATCTCTTCAGTTCCAAAACCCCCAAAATATCTACGCTCCTGGAAGGGGTACAAAGGTGGTTCACTCGGATGTTATAAAGAGAGGTTGGATAGGCTTGGGTTGTTTTCCTTGGAGCAGAGAAGACTGAGGGACAACCTGATTGAGGTGTTTAAGATTATGAGAGGTATAGACAGTGAGGATTGGGAGCACCTGTTCCCCTTAGTTGAAGGGTCAGTTATGAGGGGACAAGTGAAAGTAGGGGGGATTTGAGGAAAACCTTTTTTACCCAAAGGATGGTGACAGTCTGGAATGCGCTGCCTGGGAGGGTAATGAAGGCAGGATGCCTCACATCGTTTAAAAAGTACCTGAATGAGCACTTGGCACAGCATAACATTCAAGGCTATGGGCCAAGTGCTGGTGTGTGGGATTAGGTGGGCAGATCAGGGTCTTTCATGCAGACTTGACGGGCCGAAAGGCCTCTTCTGCACTGCAGTATTCTGTGATCCTCTAATTTTAGCCACTTGCAATTATCTGAGGACATTTGGAAAAGTAAAGTTTATTTATTAGTCACAAGTAAGGCTTACATTAACACTGCAATGAAGTTACTGTGAAATTCCTCTCGTCGCCACAGTCCGGTGTCTGTTCAGGTCAATGCACCTAACCAGCACGTCTTTCAGAATGTGGGAAGAAACTGGATCACCCGATGGAAACCCTTGCAGACACGGGGAGAACATGCAAGCTCCACACTGACAGTGACCCAAGCTGGGGATTGAACCCGGGCCCCTGGTGCAGTGAGGCAGCAGTGCTAACCACTGTGCCACCGTTGGCAGTCATGCCTTCTGCTGGCTGGGCCCAAAACTCACAGCTAGCCTCCCAAAACCTCACCGCTTCTGCCTTGTTTTACCCCTTTGAGACCCTCCTAAAAATTTACACCTCTGATCAAGCTTTCAGGCCCCAAGACAGGAAATTCCTGCCTGAGCTCAACAGGCTTTTAAATGATCCGCTGAAAAATGGAACTGTTTGAATAAAAACTGAACAAGTATTACAGAAAACCAGCCAGGTTAGTTAAGGAGACAGCCTTAATTGTGAGGCAATTAAATAAGAAATAATTCATTAATAGATATGTTAGAAAGGCTGGAAATGTAATTTAGAACACAGACATTTATAACTTTTACAATTATAGGCATATTATTAAAGTTTGATTGTTAATACAGACTCTTAAAGTGCTGTGGGAATAAGATTACTATATACTTCTCAGGCCACAGAATAGTAAGATAACATGAATGTTAACCTTGACTAGGAGGAGAACTGAGGACCCTTGTCTAAGGGAGCTTAACTCCAAATGACAGACGGTTATATTGACTAACTATGAGTCGACACTCAAGCCTACCTCAAGATGAGGCATAAAGGGTGGGATATTTTCCCTCTCCGAGGTGTGTTTGACAGTGGTAGAAAGTGACGCATCTCTCATGGGCAATGGGATCTTATGGTCCTGCTGTTGTCCATGTGACTTCCCTTTGAATGCACCCCTTGTCACCAGGCTGGGGTGTGCCGTCAGCGGGAAAATAAGATCCCGCCAGTGTAAACAGCAGCAAGATTTCAGCGACAGTGTGAGGAGAAGTCTCGTTTAAGTTGAGGCAATGTGCGTAATTAGCTAAAAACAAACCGGTTCATTCTTATTTCATTATTGACAAATTATAGAGCAATTAGCTGTTTGTCAACAGTTGCCTAAGGTGGGCTTTCAACTTGAAGGTACAAAATAAGGGGGCTGGAGAAGCCATTTTGGGTAAAGATGGGCAGGAGTCTATACATTCTTCCCATGGCTGCGTGGGTTTCCTTTGGTGCTCTGGTCTCCTCCTGCAGTCCAAAAGATGTGCTGGTTAGGTGCATTGGCCAGGCTAAATTCTCCTTCATTGAACCTGAACAGGTGCCGGAGTGTGACGACTAGGGGATTTTCACAGTAACTTCATTGCAGTGTTAACGTAAACCTACTTGTGACAACAATAAACTTTAAACTTTAAAGGGCAGGCTGAGTCAGAGAAAGGCAAAGAGACGTGAAGAGAGATGTAAAGGGAATGATGTAGTTAACGGAGGGGAGGGAGAAAGAGAAATGTTTATGAGAGGCAGAGGTAGGGAAGAGAGGTGAGGAGAGAGTGATGTTTATTACTGCGAGCAGTTTTTCGGAGTTGTTACTTCACGACTTGGTCTGAGTAGGTTGATGTGAAGTCAGTTTAATTGTCAAAGTTTTCTCCTCCCTGTGGCTTTGTGGCTGACTTTAATCCCTTGTTTAAAAATGCCACAGATGTTAGCTTATCTCCGCTGGCATAGTACGTGTCCAATGTTGATTGACTTTTGAAAGAGATTGGTCAATATTGAAGCCAGCTCATCAGCTGTTAACTATAAAATCAATTTAATTTGGACACAGAGTTTCATTTGGGTTTATTTCTTGCAGTAATTTCAAAACATCCTTTTATCCTGATATTTAGCATGCCTGGCACCCCTGTCTAAACTGGGTGCGTGCTAAACTTTCTTTGGTACATTCAACGAATCCAGGAAATAGGTAAGTCCAGGGTCTCGAGCAGGGAGGATTTGGGCAGTTGAGGGAGGGGTAGAGTGGGTTTAATTCTGCAGTGGGTAAGGAGAAAGGGGGCTTTGACCTACAGGGTGCCCCCTCCCTCCTCCCCATTCACGAAAATCAGCATTGCCAACCTCTCGAAGGTAGACATGAGGTGACATGAATGGGACAAGCGAAATGTTTGTTTGGCGGGGAGGACTGGAGGGCCTTTTTTGTTTTTGTTTTTATTTTGACTGTGACAGGGTGTGCAGGTCAGGTGGAGCGACTAGGCTAAATTGCCCTTTAGTGTCCAAGGACACGCAGGTTAGAGGGATTAGCGAGATAAATATGTGGAGCTATGGGGTGGGGGGTGGTGGGCCTGGGTAAGATGGTCTGTTGGAGGGTTGGTGCAGACGTAATGGGCTGAACGGCCTCCCTCTGCACTGTAGGAATTCTATTGATTTTTTAAATAGATTTCCTCTGTACAGAATGAGGCCATTCAGCCCATCAAGTCTGCACCGACCACCATCCCACCCAACCCCTATTGCCGTAACCCTAAGTATTTACCCTAGCTAATCCCCCTAACACTAAGTGGCAATTTAGCATGGCGAATCAATCTAACCTGCATATCTTTGGACTGAGAGAGGAAACTGGAGCATGTAGAGGAAACCCACGCAGACATGGGGAGAACATGCAAACGCCACACCGACAGTGACCCAAGCCAGGAATCGAACCTGGGTCCCTGGCGCTGTGAGGCAGCAGTGCTAACCACCATGCTATTGTGTTGTTGGTTAGGGGATTAGCGGGATAAATGTGTGGGGTTATGGGGATCAGGTGAGGAATGATGGGCCTGGGTAAGATGGTCTATTGGAGAGCTGGTGCAGATTCAATGGGCTGAATGGCCTCCTTCTGCACAGTAGGGATTCTATGATTCCTATTCTATGATTTCAGGAGCAATGTGGGCTTTTTAAACATCCACCCTCCACATGCAGCAGCCCCTTCGGTGCCTAAAATCTCCTTCCCAGTTCAGCTGATCTAACTCCAGACCACATCCCATCACTTCCCTCCCCCTCCACTCCCTCCAGCCCCAAAAATAAACATCCCGCCTTTTCCAGCACCTTCTCCTGAGGCGGAAATGTTCCCCAACTGGAGGGTGAAAATCCGGGCCATGACGTCTGTATGTAGGGGCTGACTTTGGAACTCTCTCGATGCTCGGTCAACATGGTGTGGCGATGCTGGCATTGGACTGGGGTGGACACAGTAAGAAGTTTCACAATCCCATAAGATGTTGAGAGGTATTGATTGAGTGGATTCTTAGAGGCTTTTTCCCAGGGCTGAAATGGCTGCCACAAGAGGACACAGGTTGAGGGTGCTGGGGAGTCGGTACAGAGGAGATGTCAGGGGTAAGTTTTTCACTCAGAGGGTGGTGAGTGTGTGGAATCGGCTGCCAGCAGTGGTGGTGGAGGCAAACTCGTTGGGGTCTTTTAAAAGACTTTTGGATAAGTACATGGGACTTAGTAAGTTAGAGGGTTATAGGTAAGCCTAGTAGGTAGGGACGTGTTTGGCACAACTTGTGGGCCGAAGGGCCTGTTTGTGCTGTAGTTTTTCTATGTTCTGTGTTCTTATTGATCAAGCTGCTGAAGTCATCTTTGTTAGGCCTCACCACTGATGGATTAAAAAGGAGGCATCGGAGATCACACGCTCAACTCCCCGTGTTCCCAATGTTATGACAGGTGTTCAAGGCAGTAATACATTGCGACAGCATGAGTCCTTTTTTCACATGAATTAACCCTGTTAATGAGGTCCATCATAAATAATAATTAATGTGAAAACGGGCCCCATGCTGTTGATATGTGTATTTTTTGAAATCACCTCCTGCGGTCGCATTTGTTATGGGATGTGTTGAACGTAATTTCTTTATTCAAAGCTCCTTGCAAACTGCATTAATCCGCAGAACTGGTAAAGCAAACGTTTATCTTAAAGAGCCAAAGCAGGGAATGACATTTAACAGCAACAAGGGAAGGCGGATGGATTGTGCATGAATGCCAAAGTTTCAGAGAGGTTTACAGCATGGAAACAGGCCCTTCGGCCAACTTGTCCATTCTGCCCAGCTTTTACCATTAAGCTAATACCAATTGTGCCGTTTAGTCCATATCCCTCTATACCCATGTTACTAATGTAACTCTCAAAATGCTTTTTAAAAGACAAAATTGTACCCGTCTCTACTACTACCTCTGGCAGCTCATTCCAGTTACTCACCACCCTCTGAGTGAAAGAATTGTCCCTCTGAACCCTTTTATATCTCTCCTCTCTCACCTTAAACTTATGCCCTCTATTTTTAGACTCCCCTGCTTTTGCGAAAAGATGTTGGCTATCTAACTGATCTATGCCTCTCATTATTTGATAGACCTCGTAAGATCACCGTTACGTTTCCTACGCTCCAAGGAAAAAAGTCCCAGTCTATCCAGGTTCTCATTATAATTCAAATCATCAAGTCCCAGTAGCATCCCAGCAAATCTTTTCAGCATTCTTTCTACTTTAATAATATCCTTTCTATAATAGCGTGACCAGAACTGTACACAGTGTTCCAAGTGTAGCCTTACCTAATGTCTTGTACAACCAATCAAAGGTACATCTTTTGATTGGAACGTGCTGATATCTTTTAATTGATAATAAACGTTTGTACAATTCTTGAATCAGCACTCTCCCTGGTGAATCATTGGTTGGAGCACTAGGATTAGTCTTGGTGCTCTCTAATTCTCAGTCCTTCCACCAATGGGAACTATTTCTTCCTATTTACTCTGTCTGGACTCCTCCCATGATGTCGCCTGGATTGGGTGGCATGCCTTGTGAGGATAGGTTAAGAGAGCTCGGTCTTTTTTCCTTAGAGAGACGAAGGATGAGAGGTGACCTGATAGAAGTGTATAAGATGTTGAGAGGTATAGATCAGGTGGATTCTCAGAGGCTTTTTCCAAGGGCTAGAATGGTTGCTATGAGAGGACGCAGGTTTAAGGTGCTGGGGAGTAGGTACAGAGGAGATATCATGGGTACGTTTTTCACTCAGAGGGTGGTGGGTGAGTGGAATTAGCTGCCATTGGTGGTAGTGGAGGCAAATTCGATAGGATCTTTTAAGAGACTTCTGGATGAGTACATGGGACTTAATCGGATTGAGGGTTATAGGTAAGATGAGTAGGTATGGATATCATCGGCACAACTTGTGGGCTGAAGGGCCTGTTTGTGTTGTAGATTTTCTATATTCTATGATTTTGAACACTTCTATCAAATCTCGTCTCAACCATCTCTTGTCCAAAGAGAGCTCAAGCTCCATCTTCTCCAATCTATCCATTTAAATGAAAGTCCCTCATGCCTAGAATCATTGTTTCAAAAATCTTGCCCTCATTCTCCCTTCCGCATTCACATCCTTCCTAAAGAATTGGATATAATACTCCAGTTCAGGCAAATCAGTCCAGTATTTTATAACATATCATCACCACCTTGCTTTTGTATTCTACGGCCAAAATTCACTGATCTTGTCTGTGACTGGAATCCTCCAGTCCCACCGCTGTGAATGGGGATTTGGCCAAGCGCCAAATTCTCCATTCTCACTGGAAATGCAGAGAGTTCCATCTATGTCTCTTGATAAAGCCTGTTGGCTTGTTTAACGTTTCTCAACCTGCCCTATCACCTTGAATAATTTATGCACATACACATGTACCTCCTTCTATTCCCCCATCCCTTCAGAATTGTACTGTTTACCATTGACACATACCCTTGTACCAGTCCAAAGATGTGTGGGTTTGGTTGATTGGCCATGCCAAATTGACCCTAGTGTCAGGGCAAATGTGTGACGTTACGGAAATAGGGCCTGACTGGGATTGTGGTCGGTGCTGACTCGATAGGTCAAATTGCCTCCTTCTGTACAGAGAATCATGGAACTCCAGAGGTCCTACAGAAGTAGCCATTCGGCCCATCAAGTCTACACTGACCACGATCCCATACAGGCTGCACCTCCATATCCCCATGCATTTACCCTAGCTAGTCCCCCATTTAATGCATATTTCTGCCAGTTGTCTCGCCCATTTCCCTGATTCTTTACATTCTCTTGAATTTTCTCATTACCCTCCTCATGGTTCACAAAGCTTACAAATTTTAAATTGTACCCCTACGCCCGCAGGTCAACAGCCATCAATACTGATCGAGAAAAGCGGTTCGAATATCGACGCCTGGCGAACCCCAGCATCTGCCTTCCTCCAGTCTGAGAAACAACAGTTTAATTGGAGGTCTCCATCAAAGGAAAACTGCCAAAGTCTCTGGAGGAAGGTGTATCAGATGGTCATGCCCAACTGTGAGGGAGAGGCCACCAAAGGAAGAAAACCTTTCGATTAAACCAATGGTATTGATTATGCTCCTAAACCCTCAGACAGAGTGGGTCTATATTCCGTGCCAAAATAAATTGCGGCAAGACAAACAGAAAGAGAGGAAAAACTTCACTTCCAATTAAACCAGTGCATTTTTGAGATCCTTAATCTAATGCCTCGTGAAACTTGTGCAAACATTAACGAGCAGTTCATGGCTAAATGTAAAGGGAGTGCACTGTGAGGGAATATGGGTCTAAAACATTAATGTGTTTCCTTTCTGGCTATCTGACCTATTGAGTGCCCCCTGCATTTTCTGTTTGTGTTTCACATCTCCAGCCTTACTAGAATTTGGCTTTTAATTGGGAAGAGTGGGAGGGTGAGAATACGGTCATTGTATTACATGTGGGTGCCAATGACGTAGGCAAAATGTAAACTGAGGATCTGGGGAGGGAGTATGAAAAGCTGGGAATGGAATTAAAAAGTAGAACCGACAAGGTGGTTATCTCTGGACTACTGCCTGAACCGAGTGCAGAAGGGCGTAAGGTTGATAAGATTAAGGAAGTGAATGGGTGGCTCAGGGATTGGTGTGGGAGGAATGGGTTTGAATTTATGGGGCATTGGCATCAGTATTGGGGTAGGTGGGACCTGTTCAGGTGGGATGGGGTTGGTCTGAACCGTGCTGGGGCCAGAGTCCTGGCGAATCGTGTAAATAGGACTGTAGGTAGGGCTTTAAACTAAGTAGAGGGGGGAGGGTGCGAGGGTAGGTGACATTACGGGGACTAAAGTTAAGGAGAGGGTACAGGTAAGGGAAGAGGCCGAGGATGTCCCAATAATAAAGGGAGTAGGGGGCGTGAGTATGGTTGGTGGCGTTCTGGCAAATAGGGTCCAGGTGAAGGCTGGGATGAAGGCACTTTATCTAAATGCACGAAGCATTCGGAATAAAGTGGATGAGCTGGTGGCGCAGATCAGCACAAATGGATATGATCTGGTGGCCATTACAGAGACGTGGCTGCAAGGTGACAGGGACTGGGAGCTGAATGTCCAGGGGTATCAAGTGTTTAGGAAGGATAGGCAGGAGGGAAAAGGGGGGGGCGTAGCTCTGCTGATTAAGGATAGCATCAGGGTGGTAGCAAGGGATGATATAGGAACCAAAGAGCAGAAAGTGGAATCGTTGTGGGTGGAGATTAGGAACAGCAAAGGGAGGAAGACGCTGGTGGGTGTCGTCTGTAGGCCCCCAAATAATGATCTAGAGGTGGGGCGGGCTGTTAACGCGCAAATAAATGCGGCGTGCAGGAATGGAACGGCGATAATTATGGGGGATTTCAATCTACATATTGATTGGTCGACCCATGTTGGACGCGGTGGGCTCGAGGAGGGGTTTTTGGAATGCTGCCAGGATAGTTTCCTTGAACAGTGTGTGTTGGAGCCGACGAGGGAGCGAGCTGTCTTGGATCTGGTGTTATGTAACGAGGCGGGTAGAATTAGGGACCTTGTGGTGAAGGATCCTCTTGGGGAGAGCGATCATTGTATGGTGGAGTTTCTGGTGCAGATGGAGGAGGAGAAAGTGGGTTCCCGGACACGTGTCCTTTGTTTGAACAGAGAGGAGTACGGTAGGATGAGAGAAGAATTGGCGAATGTGGACTGGGGGAGCGCGTTGGAAGGTAGGTCTGCTGAGGAGCAGTGGAGGATTTTAAGGAGATCTTTCTTGGTGCTCAGCAGAAATTTATTCCAATGGTTAAAAAGGACCGTAGGAGGAGAGGTAATAAGCTGTGGATAACGAAGGAGGTGAAGGAAAGTGTTAAATTAAAAGCGGAGGCGTTTAGAGTAGCTAAGAGTAATGGGCGAGAAGAGGATTGAGAGAGGTTTAAAAGTCAACAAAGATTGACAAAGAAGTTGATAAAGAAGGGTAGGAGAAACTATGAAGCTGGGCTAGCGCTTAATATAAAAAAGGATAGCAAGAGTTTTTATAAATATATAAAAAGGAAGAGGCTGGCTAGGGCGAACGTTGGACCCTTAGAGGACGAGAGGGGGGACCTGGTGGTAGGGGATGGGGAAATGGCTGAGGCCTTGAATAACTTTTTTGTTTCGGTCTTCACGGAGGAGGACGTGAATAATTTGCCGGGTGTTAGCAATGGAAAGATGGTAGGACAGGAGGGTCTCAATGACATTACTGTTACCAGAGAGGCGGTGCTCGACAGACTGGAGGGACTGATTGTGGACAAGTCCCCAGGACCAGATGAAATGCATCCGAGGGTCCTAAAAGAAATGGTGGAGGTGATAGTGGATGCCTTGGTGGTTATTTTCCAAACATCGCTGGATTCCGGGGAAGTGCCGGAAGATTGGAAAACGGCTAATGTTACGCCGTTGTTTAAGAAGGGTGGCAGGCAAAAGGCAGGGAATTATAGGCCAGTTAGTTTAACGTCTGTTGTAGGTAAAATGTTAGAATCCGTCATCAAGGAGAAAATAGCGAGGCATCTTGAGGGGAATTGCTTGATAGAGCAGACGCAGCACGGTTTCGTTAAGGGGAAGTCGTGTCTGACAAATTTATTGGAGTTCAATGAGGATGTGTCTAGGGCGGTGGATAGAGGAGAGCCGGTAGATGTGGTCGTTCTTGATTTTCAGAAGGCGTTTGACAAGGTACCTCACAGGAGGTTATTGCAGAAGGTCAGGGGACAGGGAGTTGGGGGTAGGGTGTTAGCGTGGATAGAGGATTGGCTGTCAAATAGGAGGCAGAGAGTGGGGGTCAATGGGTGCTATTCGGATTGGTGGTCGGTGACTAGTGGAGTGCCTCAGGGGTCGGTGCTGGGGCCTCAGCTATTTACCATTTATATAGATGATCTGGAGGAGGGAACCGAGTGTAGGGTGTCGAAATTTGCTGATGACACCAAGATTGGTGGAACGGCAAACTGCGCGGAAGGTGTGGAGAGTCTGCAAAAGGATCTAGATAGGCTGGGCAAATGGGCCAGGAACTGGCAAATGGAATTTAATGTTGGCAAGTGCGAGGTGGTCCACTTTGGTAGGAATAATGGTAGGAAGGTCTATTACTTACGTGGTGAAAAACTACAGCAGGCGACGGTGCAGAGGGACCTCGGGGTCCTTGTGCATGAGTCGCAAAAACCCAGCCTGCAGGTGCAGCAGGTGGTCAGGAAGGCGAATGGGATGCTGGCCTTCATCGCGAGGGGGATTGAATATAAAAGTAGGGAGGTCTTGCTGCAGCTGTATAGGGCACTGGTGAGGCCGCAGCTGGAGTACTGTGTGCAGTTTTGGTCGCCGCACTTACGCAAGGATATTTTGGCCTTGGAGGGAGTGCAGAGGAGGTTTACTAGGCTGATGCCGGAGTTGAGGGGGTTGAGCTATGAGGAGAGGCTGAATAAACTAGGCTTGTACTCGTTAGAGTTTAGAAGAATGAGGGGAGATCTCATTGAGACATATAAGATGATGAATAGGATGGATAGGATAGAGGTGGAGAGACTCTTCCCGCTTAGAAAGGACAGTAGGACTAGGGGGCACAGCCTCAAGATAAAGGCGGGGGCGGTTTAGAATGGAGTTGAGGAGGAACTTCTTCACTCAAAGGGTGGTGAATCTCTGGAATTCTCTGCCCGTTGAAGTGGTGGAGGCTTCCTCGCTAAATATTTTTAAGACACGGGTTGATGGGTTTTTGATAAGCGAGGGGATTAAGGGTTATGGGGAGAGGGCAGGAAAGTGGAACTGAGACACGACAGATCAGCCATGATCTTATTGAATGGCGGGGCAGGCTCGAAGGGCTAGATGGCCTACTCCTGCTCCTATTTCTTATGTTCTTACCCTACTGCCCCACTTGTATTGAAGAGAAATGTCACAAGATGCTTCCCACAAGTGAAATCAGACAAAAATTGTCATTCAGCCACATGAATTCCTATTGAGCCATGCAGCACAGTGGCCCAGTGGTTAGCCCTGGTGCCTCACAGCGCCAGGGACCTGGATTCAACAGCTTGGGTCCCTGTCTGTGTGGAGTTTGCACATTCTCCCCTGTGTCTGTGTAGGTTTCCTCCCACAGTCCAAAGATGTGGGGGGGTGGGTGAATTGGGCATGCTCAATGCCAGGGGGACTAGTTAGGGTAAATGCATGGGTTTATGGGGATAGGGCCTTGGTGGGATTGTGATCGGTGCAGACTCAATGGGCTGAATGGCTTCCTTCTGCACTGTAGGAATTCATATGTCTATGAAGAGATACTAGAACAGCTAAAAGCTTGGTCAAGGAGGGAGATTATGCTCATGTTTTAAAGGAGATAAGAGAGGCAGAGTGTTTTATAGAGGGAGTTACAGAGCTTTTGGCTTGGAATGCGTGGAATATACTCTGATCTAATTGTCCCCTGCCCACTAATCAAATGTCATATGAAGACTATGCTTGCTCTTGAATCTGTGGCTGATTCCACATCATGATGTGGTCTCAATACTTCTTTAAATAGAAGGATTCATTTGGTGGAAGCCACACTCCCAGTGCGAAGTCTCATTCAGCAGGAGTGCAGGTCAGAGAGCTTGTCCAACACTGTTTACGGCTTTATATATGACCCAAATGACAGTGTTATGATGTTCCTCACTCTAGTGCATTTACACCTCACCTTTAATGTAAAGATGTCTTGAGGTGGTTAGCACTGCTTCCTCACAGTACCTGGGACCAGGGTTCAATTTCGGCCTTGGGTCATGGTCTGTTGAGAGGTTGCACATTCTCCCTGTCTGTGTGGGTTTCTTCTGGGTTCTCCAGTTTCCTCCCACAGTCCAAAGTACGTGCAGGTTAAGTGGATTGGCCATGCTAAATTGCCCTTTAGTGTCCAAAGATATATAGATAAGATGGATTAGCCAAGGTAAATGCATGGGGTTATGGGGATAGGAGGGGGATAGGCCTGGATAAGATGCTTCTTTGGACAGTCAGTGCAGACTCGAAGGGCCAAATGGCCTCATTCTGCACTGTAGTGTTTCTATGGTTTGAAGCATTAGCAGACACAATATGACACCGATCCTCTAAGGGAAATTTTACGACCCCAGAGCTTGACCAACAAGGTAGGTTTCGAGAAGTATATTCAGGGGGGACAGTGAGCAGAGAGCTGGGGAGGCTTAGGCAAGGAATTCTAGAGCTTAGGACCAAGATAGCTGAAGTCTTGGCTGCCATTGGCAAGATAAACAGCATTGGAGTTGCACTAAAGGGCCCCAAGAGGAATTCAGTGCACTTAAAGAGTTGTGGAGCTAGGGGAGGGTCCAGTAGGGGGGATTCTGATCTCAGTTAGCGAGAATTTCCATCCCCAACTACCAGCAAGATCACCCAATCTCTCCAAAGTCTACAGAACTTTGACTGGCTCGTAATGTCTGCAGAGACAGGGTCTGCAACACCGCGATCAGTAAATCTGGGCCAACATTGAGAATTTCCAATTGTCTGCTTTGCTGCATTCAGAGAGGCCAATGTGTAAAATGATCCCTGCAATATTTGCAACTGCGAAATTATTGATTTTGATAGCAGGTCTTAAATAAAAAAAGTGTGAATTTGTGAATGAGTGAAAAATATAAACAAAAACAGGAACGAAAGAATATAGAATATAGTGTTACAGTCATAACTAGGAAGTAGATCAACTTAGTGTGATGTAGGTCCATTCAAACGTCCGACAGCAGCAAGTAAGAAACTGTTCTTGAGTCGGTTGGTACGTGACCTCAGACTTTTGTATCTTTTTCCCGACAGAAGAAGGTGGAAGAGAGAATGTCCGCGGTGCGTGGGGTCCTCAATTACGCTGGCTGCTTTGCCGAGACAGCGGGAAGTAGAGACAGAATCAATGGATGGGAGGCTGGTTTGCACAATGGATTGTTACGTTCATGACCTTTTGTAGTTTGCGATCTTGGGCAGAGCAGGAGACATACCAAGCTGTGATGCAACCGGAAAGAGTGCTTTCTCAGCTTTCTTCCTGCCAATTTGATTGTAGTCAGTTTAGAAGCTTAGCACGATACCGATGCAAGTCAATGATCTGTGATATTGATGCTTCTTCTCACTTATTGTAGTCTTACTGTGGGATTCACAGAACACTTGGCAATTTCAAAATGTAATCTTCCTTTGTGGCCTGTTAATTATGGAAGACTTTGAAATTGAGGAAACCATCGGATTGCTGTTATAATCACAATAATGCAGGATGATGAATTTACTGATGTACAAATCCCTCCCTGATGGTATGTGCTAACACATAATTCTTTCAATTTGAAACATGACACACACACACACACACACACACACACACACACACACACACACGTAACATAACGGCAAAATACAATCACAAAGTGGGCCAAGCACATCATCTCCAGAGAATGACAGGGCACACTTTCAGTGCGAAGGAATGTATTCTTGTTTGGACATCAGTGTTGAATTTAGACCAGAGACACACAGGATGGGAAGCAATTGGGAACTGGTGCAGAGTCATGGAGTATTAATTCAATTGAACAGCTCTTGTCACTCAAGCAGGTTTTGAAAATGTAGGCTGACTGGTTTTATAACATCAGCCGTTCGCAATCATCAGGCGAGGCGAGAAATGTGGGAAAGCTAAGAGAGAGAGTGTGTGGCACTAAATCTTAAGTCCCTCATTTTTTATTTAAGAGCCACTATCGAAATCAATAATAATTTCGCACTTGCAAATATTGCAGGGATCATTTTGCACGTTGGCCTCCCTTAATGCGGCAAAGCAGACAATTGGAAATTCTCAATGTTGGCCCAGATTTACCGACTGCAGTGTTGCAGACCCCATCGCTACAGATGTTGTGAGCCAATCAAAGTTCCGTTGACTTTGGAGAGATTGGGCGAGCTCGCCGGTCAGCGGGGATGGATAGTCTCGCTAACTGAGATCAAAATCTCCCCCAGTGGACCCTCCCCTAGCTCCACAGCTCTTCGAGTGCTCTGAATTCCTCTTGTGGCCCTTTAGTCAGAGGCTTTTTTCCCTGGCATTATTCTGGTTAAGGTGTGATATAGTCCCCCCAAAGTCAATGGCCAGAATTCTCCGGCCATTCAAGTTGGCCAGATTCTCCGATCCCACCAGCACCCTCATTAGTGGTTTCCTGTCGGTTTGGAGGGGCGTCAATGGGAATTTCCATTGACAGCAGTGGGATCAGATACTAGCAAACCATGGGCCATCTCCGCCAACGGGAAAAACACGAGGCTGGGAGGCCAGAGAATCTCGCCCCACATGCTTTTCACAGAGTAAAGTGTGCACTCCAACTGAACCTTCAGAGAGATGTCTCTGCAGCCTTCAAAGGGTTCTTCAAGCGAAAATCTCGACGATCTCCTCACTGTAAAAGTCGATATTATTTAGCCTTGATCCTTTATCTGTTTAATATAAAAGGGAGAAAGTTTAAAGGAGATGTGAGAAGGAAGCTTTTTACCCAGGGGCTGGCGAGTGCCTGGAATGTGTTGCTAGAGGAGGTGATGGAAGCAGACGCAATAGAAATGTTTAAGAGGCATCTTGACAGACACATGAATAGGCAGGAAACAGCAGGATTTGAACTGCGTAGAGGAAAAAGGTCTTTAGTTTAGAAAGGCCTCATGTGTTGGCACAGGCTTGGTGGGCCGAAGAGTCTGTTGCTGTGCTGTTCTTTGCTCCAGTTGTGTTCTTTGACAATGGCTTATCATTCTAATTTATCAATCAAATATTCAAATAGTTTTTTTAGTTCCTTTAAAATGTTGGTCAATACAGCATTAACTTTATAAAGTTCCTTTCTGGGGTGTGGGCATCGCAGGCTAAGCCAGCAGCTACTGCCCATCCTTTACTGGCCTTGCAAAGGTGATGGTGAGCTGCCTTCTTGAACTGTTGCTTCTACTGGGAGCCCAATCTACAAAATTTAAAGTCTGCTTATTAGTGCCACGAGTAGGCTTACATTAACACTGCAATGAAGTTACTGTGAAAATCCCCTAGTCGGCACACTCTGGGGCAATTATTCAACGGTGTGAGATTTTGCCATCATATCAAGAATAATTATTTGTGAGCAAATACTGGGGAAGTACAATTTTTGATTATTTGTAACAGATACAAAGAGTAGACTACAGGAAACAACTAACTGCAGCCAGAGTGACTTGCTTCTGGAGAGATTTCTACAAGTTCTGGGTCAAAATTGACTGTTTTCTTCATCCACACTGAAAATCAGAACATGGAGCTGTGATCTCTTGACCAGGGCCTCGAATATGGCTCATAGCTGACTGGAAGCCCACAGGTTGTAGAATTGTAGAATTATACATAGAACAGTAAAACACAGGAACAGGCCCTTTGGCCCACAATATTGTGCTGAACATGATGCCAAATTAAACTAATCCCTTTTGCCTGCCCTTGATCCATATCCCTCAATTCCTTGCGTAGTCATGTGCTTGTCCGGGGGAGGCAATGGCTTAGTGGTATTATCGCGGGACTACTAACCCGAAAGCTCAGCTAATTGTTCTGGGGACCGAGGTTCGAATCCCATCGCAGCAGATAGTGGAATGTGAATTCAATAAAAAAAATCTGGAATTAAGAACCCACTGATGACCATGAAACCATTGTTGATTGTCAGAAAAACCCATCAAATTCACCAATATCTCTTAGGGAAGGAAAGCTACCACCCTTATCTGGTCTGGCCTACATGTGACTCCAGATCCACAGCAATGTGGTTGACTCTCAGCTGCTCTCCAAGGGCAACTAGGGATGGGCAATAAAAGCTGGTGGCAAACAATGCCCATGTCCCACAAATGAATAAATAAACCCTTGAATGCCCTATTGCACAGGAGGCCACTCAGTCCATTAAGCTGGTGCTGGCTCTCTCAAACAGCTTTTCACTTAGTCCCACTCCTCTGCACTTGCAGAGGACTAGTCCCACAGTCCTGCAAAATTTTCCCTATATTTATCCAAATTTTATTTTGAAAATTGCCATTGTGAATCCCTCCTTTCAGACACTGCGTTCCAGATAATAATAACTCTGCGTACTGTGTAAAAGGGTTTCTCTATGTTTCTCCACTTACACTTTAGATAATTACCTTTGATTTGTGTCCTCTTTCTACTCAACATTCTACCAGTGCAAACAGTTTCTCCTTTTTCACACAATCAAAAACACTCATGATTTTGAGCACCTCTGCCAAATCACCTTCAAAACTTTGTTGCTTTAAGAAGAATAATCCCCAGGCCCTCGATTGTCAAGAACTGAAGAAAAGTACTCCAAGTGAGGCCTAGACAGTCATTTTTAGAATTCACATGGCATTTCACTTCAGTATTCTCTGCCTTTATTTGAAAAAGCCAAGATTGGGGTTGAATAAACTAGGATTCCTTTCACTGAAAAGACAGAGGCTGAGGGCACACCTGATAGAGATCTACAAAATTGTATAAGATGATGAATGGGATGGATAGGACAGAGGTGGAGAGGCTCTTCCCGCTCAGAAAGGACAGTAGGACGAGAGGGCACAGCCTCAAGATAAAGGGGGGGCGGTTTAGAACGGAGTTGAGGAGGAACTTCATCACTCAAAGGGTGGTGAATCTCTGGAATTCTCTGCCTGTTGAAGTGGTGGAGGCTGCCTTGCTAAATATATTTAAGACGTGGGTAGATAGGTTTTTGATAGGCAAGGGAATTAAGGGTTATGGGGAGAAGGCAGGAATGTGGAACTGAGCCACGTCAGATCAGCCATGATCTTATTGAATGGCGGGGTAGGCTCAAAGGGCTAGATGGCCTACTCCTGCTCCTATTTCTTGTGTTCTTATGTTCTTAAAATATGTGAGGCATAAGATAGAGGCTTTTTTCCTAGTGTGGAAGTGTCAGTTACAAGGAGGCACAGGTTCAAGGTGAGAGGGGGAAAGTTTAAGTGAAGTGTACATAAGAACATAAGAAATAGGAGCAGGAGTAGGCCATCTAGCCCTTCGAGCCTGCCCCGCCATTCAATAAGATCATGGCTGATCTGTCGTGGCTCAGTTCCACTTTCCCGCCCTCTCCCCATAACCCTTAATCCCCTCTCTTATCAAAAACCCATCAACCCGCGTCTTAAAATATTTAGCGAGGCAGCCTCCACCACTTCAATGGGCAGAGAATTCCAGAGATTCACCACCCTTTGAGTGAAGAAGTTCCTCCTCAACTCCGTTCTAAACCACCCCCCTTTATCTTGAGGCTGTGCCCCCTAGTCCTACTGTCCTTTCTGAGCGGGAAGAGTCTCTCCACCTCTATCCTATCCGTCCCATTCATCATCTTATACGTCTCAATGAGATCTCCCCTCATTCTTCTAAACTCTAACGAGTACAAGCCTAGTTTATTCAGCCTCTCCTCATAGCTCAACCCCCTCAACTCCGGCATCAGCCTAGTAAACCTCCTCTGCACTCCCTCCAAGGCCAAAATATCTTTGCGCAGGTGCGGCGCCCAAAACTGCACACAGTACTCCAGCTGCGGCCTCACCAATGCCCTATACAGCTGCAGCAAGACCTCCCTACTTTTATATTCAATCCCCCTCGCTATGAAGGCCAGCATCCCATTTGCCTTCCTGACCACATGCTGCACCTGCAAGCTGGGTTTTTGCGACTCATGCACAAGGACCCCGAGGTCCCTCTGCACCGTCGCCTGCTGCAGTTTTTCGCCCCGTAAGTAATAGTCCTTCCTACCATTCTTCCTACCAAAGTGGACCACCTCACACTTGCCAACATTAAATTCCATTTGCCATTTCCTGGCCCATTCGCCCAGCCAATCTAGATCCTGTGTAGACTCTCCACACCCTCCGCACAATTTGCCGTTCCACCAATCTTGGTGTCATCAGCAAATTTCGACACCCTACACTCGGTTCCCTCCTCCAGATCATCTATATAAATGGTAAAAAGCTGAGGCCCCAGCACCGACCCCTGGGGCACTCCACTAGTCACCATCCGCCAATCCGAATAGCACCCGTTGACCCCCACTCTCTGCCTCCTATTTGACAACCAATCCTCTATCCACGCTAACACCCTACCCCCAACTCCGTGTCCCTCGACCTTCTGCAATAACCTCTTGTGAGGTACTTTGTCAAACGCCTTCTGAAAATCCAGAAAGACCACATCCACCTGCTCTCCTCTATCCACCGCCCTAGACACATCCTCATAGAACTCCAGTAAATTTGTCAGACACGACTTCCCTTTAATGAAACCGAGTGTGGGGGAGGTTTTTCACGCAGAGAATAGCGGGTGCCTGGGAACCCACTATCAGAGAAGGTGGTGGAAGCAGGCACATTAGCAACATTTAAGAGGCATCTGGGTGGGGGCATGAATAGGGAGGGGATACAGGGATACGGACCAGATAAGTGCAGGAAGGTTCTTTTAGTTGGGGCATCATGGTCGGCACGGGCTTAGTGGGCCAAAGGGCCTGATCCTGGGCTGTATCTTTCTTTGTTCTTATAAATAGGGAGAGTTATTGTCTAAGGGCAGTGGTCCTTTTCAGCTTAATTAGGGCATCATGATCGGCACAGGGTTGAAGGGTCTGTCCCTGTGTTGTACTTTCCTTTGTTCTTCGTTTTGATCTTTGCATTTTTTCAGCAGCCTTTACTAGTCATGCTACTTTCAAACATTTGTGTCTGCAAACCTCCAGGTCTCCCTGTTCCTTGCACCCACTTTAAAAATTGCACCCGCGTTTAGCTTATATTGCCATCTGCACAATTCTCAGAGATGTTATCTGTGATTAAGTAAAGTTTTGAGGAACTTCAGAGCTCAAAGGATTTACAGTAGGTATGGTATTGATATAAAAGAAGGAAGCAGCAAGATGCTTACTGACAAAGATGGATGATGAGATGCCAAGGGAAATTTGTCGATTGCACAGCCCAGCAGTTCAAACTTATTGCATGAGGAATTTCCAACTCTGGGATTCAAGGGAAAGCAAAACTATCTCCAAGACTGAAGGAAACACAAAACAAGATTAACACTTTGAGGGCTCAAAAATTTGTTGATCTTTTTCATATTCACAAACCCTTACCTCCTGCTCCCCAACATCAGGTCTGTCAAATGAGGACAGACTAAGTCAGTTAGGATTGTACTCATAGAATCATACAGCGCAGAAGAGGCTCTTTGGCCCATCGAGTTTGCACCGAAACATCCGAAACAGCTAATTCCATCTGCCAGCACTTGGCCCATAGCAGTATATCCATTAGACGAGTGAGAGGGGATCTCATTGATACTTTTAAAATCCTAACAGAATTAAACAGGGTAGGTTCAGAAAGAATGTTCCCGTTGCTGGGGGAGTCTAGAACTAGGGGTCATAGTTTGAGGATAAAGGGGTAAATCTTTTAGAACAGAGGTGAGGAGAAATTTTTTCACCCAGAGTGTGGTGAATGTGTGGAATTGACTATCACAGAACACAGTTGAGGCTAAATATTCATAGATTTCAGTTCACAAAAACCCTACAGTGCAGAAGGAGGCCATTCGGTCCACTGAATCTGTCCCGACAACAATTCCACCTCGGCCTTATCCCTGTAACTCCACATATTTACCCTGCTAATCCCTCTAACCTCTGCATCCCAAGCTCTAAGGGGCAATTTAGCATGGCCAATGCACCTAACCCGTAGACCGTGGGAGGAAACCCAATAAGTTGTTCCGGGCAAATGAGAGGTCATGCATTTTGGAAGGTCTAACACAAATAGGAAATATACAGTAAACGGCAGAACCCTGGAGAATATTGATCGGCAGAGGGACCTGGATGCACAGATACACAGGTCACTGAAAGTGGCAATGCAGGTAGAGAAAGTAGTCAAGAAGGCATTCGGCACGCTTGCCTTCATTGACCGGGGCATTGAGTTCAAAAAATTGGCAAGTCATGTTGCAGCGTTATAGAACCTTAGTTAGGCCGCACTTGGAATATAGTGTTCAATTCTGGACACCTCATTACCAGAATGATGTGGAGGCTTTGGAGGGAGTACAGAAAAATTTACCAGGATGTTGCCTAGTATGGAGGGCATCAGTTAAGAGGAGAGATTGGAGAAACTTGGTTTGTTCTCACTAGAACGACGGACGTTGAGGGGACGACCTAATAGAAGTCTACAAGATTATGAGAGGCATGGTCAGAGTGGATAGTCAGAAGCTTTTTCCCAGGATGGAAGAGTCAATTACTAGGGGACATAGATTTAATGGTGCAAGGTTTAAAGGAGATGTATGAGGCAAGTTTTTTACACAGAAAGTGTAAAAATCTGCAGGGGGAGGTACTGGAAGCAGATATGATAGTGAGTTTTAAGGAGCATCGTGACAAATACATGAATCGGGTGGGAATAGAGGGATATGGTCCTCGGAAGGGTAGGGGGTTTTAGTTCAGTCGAGCAGCATTGTCAGTGCAGGCTTGGAGGGCTGAAAGGTCTGTTCTGGTGCTGTAATTTTCTTTGTTCTTTGTGTGTTTTCAAGAAACAAATATAACTCTTGGGACTGAAGGGATCAAGACATATGGGAGGAAGGTAGGATCAAGATATTGAATTTGATGATCAGCTATGATCAAAATAAGTACGTTCAAAAGGCCAAATAGCCTACTCCTGGTTCTAGTTTCTAGGTTTCTACCAGGAACGCTACATTCCAACACACTGTTAATGTTAAATTTTATAAAATAATAATCTTCAAATGTAAGAAATAGGAGTCGGAGTAGGCCAGAGGGCCATCAGGCTTGCTCCACAATTCAATAAAATCATGACTGATCTTTTACATCAACTCCACTTTCCTGCCTAATCCCCAATATCCCTTGATATCCAATAATGTATTGATTGTTGTCTTGGATATACTCATTGATTGAGTATCCACAGCTCTCTAAGGTACAGAAATCTAAAGATTCACAGACCTTTGAGTGAAGAAATGTCTTCTCCGTGCTAAATGGTTGATGTCTTATCTTGTACCATGACCCCCAGGCTCCATATTTGTGAAAGGTTGATTGATGTCTAACATCTAGTTGCAACCTGTCTCCATTTCATTAAGAGAATGAACAAGCTTGTATTTACACCCAAAACAGAAAGGGCCTGAAACTCTCAGCAAGTCTGGCAGAATCTATTGAGAAAGAGAAAACGAGTGAAGATTTCAGATTGGTGGCCCCTTTTTCACCAGATGAAAGGCCCTTGACTTGAAACATTGGGTGGGATGCTTTTTTGGAGAGTCGGTGGAGACTCGGTGGGCTGAATGGCCTCCTTCTACAAAGCAGGGTTTCGATGTTACCAGCTGCAATAGGTCTCACCCTCCCTGTCTTCAGCGATCTGCTCTTTCCAAATTTATAACACACACACAGTAACACAGTCTCTGCTCTATTCTCGGATACCTGCTTCAATACCAGGATCTGTTTAAGGACTGCCAAACAAAATACTGTTCTGTTTGGGAAGAATCTCACTTATTTGCTCATTACATAAATTCTCAGGGTGTTCTGAATTGCCAAAGGGATAACAAAGGCTAACCCAACCCCACTGGAATAAGCTTTCTATTTACTCTTTGAGCCATTTACAGCATAGAAGGAGGCTGTTCTGCCCATCATGTCTATGCCATTCATCAAGTATCTATCTATTCAAATCCCATTCTCCAGCACATGGTCCATAGCTGTGTATGCTGTGGCATTTTCAGGTGCTCACCTAAATACTCCTTAACTGCTATGAGGGTTCCTGCCTCTCAGGTAGTGAGTTCCAGATTCCCATCACCCTCTGAGTGAAGAAGTTCTTCCTCAAACTCCCTCTAAATCCCCCACCCCTTCCCTCAAATCAATGCTCCCTGAGCATTGATCCCTCCACTAAGGGGAAATGCTCCTTCCTATCTATTCTACGTCCCTTGTAATTTTATACACTCTGTCAGGTTCCTCCTTCAGACTTAACCTAAGGAGAACAACCTTAGAGACTATCTTGATATCTGAAACACTCCAGCTCAGGCAACACTCTGGTGAATCTCCCCTGCACCCACTCTAATGCAATCACACCCTTCTTAGTAGTTCATTGCCATGGCAACCTCAAGGCAAATGGACCTAACAATACAATTGCCAGGAAACAAATGAACCCTCTTTCAGAATAAATTTAAAGAGGAGTTAGACAGATGGTTGGGAATGGGTTGAAGGGTTATGGGGAGAAAGCAGAAAAATGGGGATGAGGAGTGTATCAGCCATGATCGCTTGCCAGAGTGGACTCAATGGGCCAAATGGCCTAATTCTACTCCTATATCTTATAAACTTACGAAGAATATTCCTCAGCCCATTTTAGTCTTAGAGTGACATCACACTAAAGAAAATCCAGACTTTTCCAACTCACCTTAGGTGAATATTCTATTCATAAATGTACCTCGACACAGTTGCGCCTTTAAAGACTGCTCATTGGGCAGGTAGCATGTATGGAACCAGCCCAAACAGGACAGACACATTTCATGAAGAGTGCTGCAAAATGGCTTTGGGTCACCCATCTGCAGAATCAATGTTTACAGTGGAATCTTTGCCAATAAGAGACAGGAATTTCCTATGGGTTTCTAAACCCCATGCCACAGTCTAATGTGAGATTAAAGCCCTGCACTGTGTCACCCACCTGTGATATTTCCCTGAATTGGCCCATAAGCACACCCTAAGGTGTGCATGTTAGGTTGATTGGCCTTGTCAAATTGTTCTTTAGTATCAGGGAGACTAGCAACTGGGGTTACATTTTGATTTGATTTTTTATTGTCACATGTATTAACATACAATGAAAAGTATTGCTTCTTGCACGCTATACAGACAAAACATACCATTCATAGCAAAGGAAATGAGAGAGTGTAGAATGTAGTGTTACAATCATAGCTAGGGTGTAAGAAAAGATCAACTTAACACAAGGTAGCTCCATTCAAAAGTCTGATGGCAACAGGGAATAAGCTGTTCGGCGGGAAAGTGGCTTCAGACTTTTGTATCTTTTTCCTAAAGGAAGAAGGTGGAAGAGAGAATGTCCGGGGAGCATGGGGTCCTTAATTATGCTGGCTGCTTTGCCAAGGCAGCAGGAAGCCTAGACAGAGTCAATGGATGGGAGGCTGGTTTGCCTGATAGATCGGGGATGAGGCCTGGGTGGGGTTGTTGTCAGTGCAGGCTCGATGGGCTGAATGGCCTCATTCTGCACTGTAGGGATTCTATGATTCTAGCCCTTTAGGGAAGGAAACCTGCCGTCCACGTCTGCCGATGTGTGATTCCAGCAACGTGATTGACTCTCAACTGCCCTCTCAGATGGAGGGCAGTTAGAGATGGGCAATAAACGCTGGCCCGAGTCAGCGACGCCCACATCCTCTAAATAAATAATAAAGAAAAGTAGCCAGAAGGTGGACTCACTATCTTGTCTCAGCTGAAGGGCCATTGAAAGCCTTACAGCAGCAGCACGCCCTGGCAGGTAGGTAATGGAGAAGACACACATTAACGGAGGCAACCTTTTGCCAACATTTTCCAAACTTACTGTAAAATATGGCCTTTGCAAATGAGTTTCCACTGTAGTCAGAGGCATAGGGTGACCATCTGAGGTTATTGCTAAATCAAAGCAGGAGAACATAAGAAATAGGAGCAGGAGTAGGCCATCTGGACCTTCGAGCCTGCCCCGCCATTCAATAAGATCATGGCTGATCTGTTGTGGCTCAGCTCCACACTCCCACCCTCTCCCCATAACCCTTAATCCCCTCTCTTATCAAAAACCCATCAACCCGTGTCTTAAAAATATTTAGCGAGGCAGCCGCCACCACTTCAACGGGCAGAGAATTCCAGAGATTCACCACCCTTTGAGTGAAGAAGTTCCTCCTCAACTCCGTTCTAAACTGCCCCCCTTTTATCTTGAGGCTGTGCCCCCTAGTCCTACTGTCCTTTCTGAGCGGGAAGAGTCTCTCCACCTCTATCCTATCCATCCCATTCATCATCTTATACGTCTCAATGAGATCTCCCCTCATTCTTCTAAACTCTAACGAGTACAAGCCTAGTTTATTCAGCCTCTCCTCATAGCTCAACCCCCTCAACTCCGGTATCAGCCTAGTAAACCTCCTCTGCACTCCCTCCAAGGCCAAAATATCCTTGCGTAAGTACGGCGCCCAAAACTGCACACAGTACTCCAGCTGCGGCCTCACCAATGCCCTATACAGCCACAGCAAGACCTCCCTACTTTTATATTCAATCCCCCTCGCTATGAAGGCCAGCATCCCATTCGCCTTCCTGACCACCTGCTGCACCTGCAAGCTGGGTTTTTGCGACTCATGCACAAGGACCCCGAGGTCCCTCTGCCTGCTGCAGTTTTTCTCCACGTAAGTAATAATCCTTCCTACCATTATTCCTACCAAAGTGGACCACCTCACACTTGCCAACATTAAATTCCATTTGCCAGTTCCTGGCCCAATCGCCCAGCCTATCTAGATCCTTCTGTAGACTCTCCACACCCTCCGCACAATTTGCCTTTCCACCAATCTTGGTGTCATCAGCAAATTTTGACACCATACACTCAGTTCCCTCCTCCAGATCATCTATATAAATGGTAAATAGCTGAGGCCCGACCCCTGAGGCACTCCACTAGTCACCAACCGCCAATCCGAATAGCACCCATTGACCCCCACTCTCTGCCTCCTATTTGACAACCAATCCTCTATCCACGCTAACACCCTACCCCCAACTCCATGTCCCCTGACCTTCTGCAATAACCTCTTGTGAGGTACTTTGTCAAACGCCTTCTGAAAATCGAGAAAGACCACATCCACCGGCTCTCCTCTATCCACCGCCCTAGACACATCCTCATGGAACTCAAGTAAATTTGTCAGACACGACTTCCCCTTAACGAAACCATGCTGCGTCTGCTCTATCAAGCAATTCCCCTCAAGACGCCTCGCTATTTCCTCCTTGATGACAGATTCTAACATTTTACCTACAACAGACGTTAAACTAACCGGCCTATAATTCCCTGCCTTTTGCCTGGCACCCTTCTTAAACAACGGCGTAACATTAGCCACTTTCCAATCTTCCGGCACGTCCCCGGAATCCAGCGACGTCTGGAAAATAACCACCAAGGCATCCACTATCACCTCCGCCATTTCTTTCAGAACCCTCGGATGCATTCCATCCGGTCCTGGGGACTTGTCCACAATCAGCCCCTCCAGTCTGTCGAGCACCACCTCTCTAGTAACAGTAATGTCATTGAGACCCTCCAGTCCTACCACCTTTCCATCTCTAACACCCGGCAAATTATTCACGTCCTCCTCCGTGAAGACAGAAGCAAAAAAGTTATTCAAGACCTCAGCCATTTCCCCATCCCCTACCACTAAGTCCCCCTTCTCATCCTCTAAGGGTCCAATGTTCACCCTAGCCAGCCTCTTCCTTTTTATATACTTATAAAAACTCTTGCTATCCTTTTTTATATTAAGCGCTAGCCCAGCTTCATAGTTTATCCTACCCTTCTTTATCAATTTCTTTGTCAATCTTTGTTGACATTTAAACCTCTCCCAATCCTCTTCTCGCCCACTACTCTTAGCTACTCTAAACGCCTCCGCTTTTAATTTAACACTTTCCTTCACCTCCTTCGTTATCCACGGCTGATTACCTCTCCCCCTACGGTCCTTTTTGACCATCGGAATAAGGGCTGCCTGGAGTACTGGTCCCTCAGTGTGCCACCAGAATGTCATCTCCAGGTAGCTATATTGCCTACAGGATCCTGGAGGTTGATTGGAACATCCAGGCCAGTCTCGAACCACAGCCTTCAATAGGGCTTTAATTAGTTCAGAAGGCCAACCTCATGCCCAACTGGGGAAAAGGCTCAGGGGACAGAACAGAGCTGGGGGATCAGTGCACCAATGTTATTTATGGTGTGTGACACTCCCCTATCACCATTTCCAGCCCCCATATGGACTAATGATTCTGATGAATGTGTGCGGGGCATGCCTGGTGCAGAATGTGTGTACATCAAGAACTTGTGTGTCAACGATTGTGCCTGAAGATCAGTGGAAATGGGAATCGAGGGAGATACCTGACTTATTTCTGGCGTGGCCCATTTTTAACACCAGTGACCGAATCACAATGATCTCCCGATTTGCTTGAGTGACCAGCAGCTCGATGGGTGGAATTTACCCATTCTGCCCACCACAAGAATTGTAGCAGGCAGGACAGGACCATGCAAAGGTCCAGTGACCCCAGGAGGGATATTCTGGTCTTGGGGCGGTCAGAAAATCCCGCCCAATGTCTCAGGAGCCAGTTATCGCACCATTAGCTGGAGTTCGCTCTCCCCATTGATTATTCCAGGGAAAACAAAAGCCTGCTGAGAATCCAAAATAAAAACAGAAAATCTCAGTCAGTCTGGCTGGAACTGTGAAAAGAGAAAGAAAGATATAGTGTGTTTTGAGTTCAGTAAGGGCAGCATGGTGGCACAGTGGTTAGCACTGCTGCCTCACAGCGCCAGGGACCCAGGTTCACTTCCTGGCTTGGGTCACTGTGTGTGTGGAGTTTACACATTCTCCCCGTGTCTGCGTGGGTTCCCTCTGGCTGCTCCGGTTTCCTCCCACAGCCTGAAAGACGTGCTGGTTAGGTGCATTGACCTGAACAGGTGCTAAAGTGTGGCGCCTAGGGGAATTTCATAGTAACTTCATTGCAGTGTTGATGTACGCCTTACTTGTAACTAATAAATAAACTTTAATAAGACTCTAATTCAGATTCTGCTTTGAATCTAGCCTTGCTGGAGGCTTATTATTCAGTGACTCTGGTCACTCATCTGCGAAGGCTTAAGTTTTAATTTACATTATTCATCAGAGGTTCTGATGTAACTAAAGTAATAAGACTGTCAGGAGAAACAGGGAAGAGGTAGTTAATTCATGTTGTTCCGAACACAATGACTGGTGAAGGACGCGAGAGTTTATTAGTTCATAATTGTCACCGACGCTATTTTTCGCTAGCATGCACAGTAGAGAGGACTCACAAAGCATTGCTATGATATTAATTATTAGTGTTTTGTTACATAAGGCAGGAAGTATTCCCACCAAATTCAACAGCCGAGTCTGTCAATGAGTAACTGCCCTTGACATCTAGTAGACGGAATAATTGTACCATTATCTTGACTGGGTGTGTGCGATATCTCGTGCATGGCCTTCTTTGCCTTTCCTCTGCAGTTCTTTTTCCTTCTTCCTATTGAAGTTCAATTTTAGACATCCTTTCTTGTACATCTATTTGTAAATCTGATGACAGCTTTCTGCAGCTCTGCTCGCCCTTGGAAATCAATGGCCTTCCTCTCGACAGCAATGAACAGCATCATTCGCTGTCCTGTGGCGGGCAGGCACATTCCTTCTACACCGAAGCACGTGGCTTCTCTTTAAACAGCGGAAATAAAGAACAATACAGCACAGGAACAAGCCCTTCGGCCCACCAGGCCACTACACGGTTTCTATCCCTCTGTTCGCCTCCCGTATCAAGATGCACTTTGAACAGTGCCTGCTTCCAGCGCCTCCACTGGCAGTGCAGTCCAGGCATCCACCACCTTCTGAGTGAAAAACTTTCCCTGCAAATATCCCCTAAACTTACCACTTCTCAGCTTAAACCTGTGCCCTTGACCCTTCTGCCCTGGAGAGAGGGTGGGGGAACATATTCGAAAAGGGTCCATTTTACCAAAGCATGGGCTTGTAAACGGCTGGAATTGCATAGGAGAAATGACAATCTGGGTAATAGACCAACTCTTACCACCAAAGAGGAGCTGAAGTGATTAATAACAGATTTTCATGCCAAGTGAGTTTCTTTGATCTCTTGTACCGATTACCTTTACTTTGATCCTTCTGCCGCTGATTAAAAACGACCGATCCCCAATCGCACGCAAAGTTACAGCTCAAGCGACTTCAAGTTAATTTACTGCAGGCACTGATGTAAGCCTAACAAGAGCGCAACATTAATTAAAGTCAATGGCCGGAATTTCTCAGCTGTTCACACCGGTGGGATCTTCTGGTTCCACCAACGGGATACCCCCACCCTGGGGCGCAGTGGGACCAGAAGATCCCACCACGGGGCAAAGGTGCCTCCCACCATGAGGAACACACAGTAGGAAGTTCAGAAAATCCCCCGCAATATGTCTGGAGATTTGCTTGTTGTTTTTTCCTTATTCCTTACTGAAGCCTGCCTTGAACCTCAATACCCATGAACTTTTAACACCATCAGAACATGTACCATTCATGGTATTAAGAAAAGGAATAGTCCATTCAGCCCTTGGTCCTGCTCCCCCACTCAACCACATCATGGCTGCTCTGCACATCAATTTCATTCCATTTCCTTGCCCTTGCTCCATGTCCCTTGATATCCTGATCAAACAGAAACTGATTGATCTCACTCCAGTTGGCAGAGTGTCAAAACCATTTGGGATGTAGGGGAAGGGGGTGGGGGAGGATGGGAGTTGGGTGGAGAGATGTGGGGGGGGGGGAGGTTGTTGCCTAAGGGGAGAGGTTGAATAAACTAGGATTGTTTTCACTAGAAAGTCGGAGGCTGAGGGGAGACCTGATAGATGGACAGGATTTTTCCCAGGGCGGAAGTGTCAATTACAAGGAGGCACTGGTTCAAGGCGAGAAGGGGAAAGTTTAAGGGAGATGGACGGGGAGGGGGGGGGGACGTTTTTCACACAGGGAGTGGTGGGTGCCTGTAATGCGCTGCCAGAGAAGGTGGTGGAAGCAGGCACATTTGCAACATTTAAGGGGCATCTGGGTGGGTACATGAATAGGGAGGGAATAGAGAGATAAGGGCAGAGTTTTTTTTAACTTAGTTAAGGCATCAAGAGTGGCACGGGATTGGAGGGTCGAAGCGTCTGTTCCTGTGCTGTACTTTTCTTTCTTCTTTGACAGAGTCCACACTTCGCCCACGCTCTGGGTAAAAAATACTTCCAAATTTCTCTCCACTTCTACTTTTAAGATGAACTTTTAATATTTTAAGCCCTTCGATCTTCCATGAAAGTATTTTCTTGAACATGCTGTGCCTTGTTGATGAAAGATAACTCAATGGATTCAAGTGACAAGAGTCATTGATTAAAGGGACTGTTGAAAAGGACCCTGATCCTTCACACTGATTTATCCTTATTTATTCTGGCTTTTAAGCTACAGGATATTCTAATGTGATCAGCAGGACACGAGTACCAATTGGTAAGCTTTATACCGCTTCAGGAAATTCTAACCCTAAGTCTCATTTGCAAATGCTTTTTTGTGCTATTTTACCCGCAGCACCTGAATGACATGTTTTAGTACAGACATTTCTTTTTGCATTGTTTTTTTTATAATCCAGTTCTGCTTATTGTTTCTCCGAACTTTCTTCTGCAATAAATGCCCATCTTCTAGTCCAATTTATCTTTTATTTGCAAAAATATTCATTATTCGTTAAAACGTTACAAACATTTCAAAATGGCCATCACCCAATAATACTCAGATTCTCTACACGCCTCATGTTATACTCTGAGCTCCTTCAATGCCGTCAAAGAAACATTACTAAATGTTCATTACAAATAGTGCAAAGGTATGTATTGCCTACATAGATCACATTGTGTTCTGAGGTGCTTCAGTACAATTGCGATACATTAATATTCGCCATATACATTCAATGTGAGTCACACAGCCCGAGAGGGTTCTATACAATTCCACTCTCCTCAGTTCACCATGGCTGAAAAGGTCTTAGACAGAAACCTCCCCCATTGTGTCTCTGCGGCAGCTGCCCCAAGCTTGAGTGTGTCCCTCAGCATGTAGCCCTGGGCTTTGTAATGTGCCAGTCTGCAAGAAATCTTTGAAAAAGTTTTTACTCCATACTTGAAGTTATAAAGCCAATGCACAGAGTGGATAGGGCAAGCCCATTACCCATCTCCTTGCTTGCTCCAATAACCAATTCAAATTGAATCCAATTCATGATCCCCCATAAGAAAGACAAACAAGATCCAAGTTGACAAGAAAAGGCTTTTCACCCTACCTTGGGCTTGATCTTGGGGCTTTTTTTCATTCCATTTTTAAAGTTACAAATTCAATGCTCAGAATGGAACAGGTAAACCCAAATCCATTCCTTGCTTGCTCCAAAAACCAAATTCAAAATCAATCTGAATCCAATTAATGATCTCCATTAAAGAGACAAACATGATCCAAGCTGACAAGATGAGGCATTGCACTCCATCTTGGGCTTGATCTGATGCTTGATCTTAGCCAAAAGGCTGAAGAACCAATCCCTGCAACCCGCAGATTGTTGGTTAGGACTACAGCACAGAAGGAGGTCCATTGCACCAAAGGTAGCTGTCCATTCCAATCCCATTCCACTACCTGTACCATGGACCTGGAGGACGTCATCACCTTCTCCTGGTGGGTTTTAACAGTGCCATACTCCGGCCAGTGATAAATGCGGCCTGTGGTTCCTGCTGAAACAGCCATGTAAATTAGGCCCCCAGTCTACTGGGCCAGGCAGCCTTCACAAACCTGACTCACAAAGAGTAAAAGTGATGGCAAAGGAGGCTAGAACATAGTGGGAATGTGGCAGGAATTTGACAAAATGTTGAGCTATCACTCTCCTCACCTCATTCACCATTATAACCTCCTAACTACGCCATTCCTGTTGCGTAGGTGATGGGAAGGGGGATTAAAATTGACTCTTTACTGTCCATATGAAAGCAAACCAAAGAACAAAAGAAGTAGCTAAAATCTGATTATGTTCACCTTACTTTATCCATCATGAGGGAGTTAGCCTATGAAGAGAGACTAAATAGAGTGGGTCTGTACTCATTGGAGTTTAGAAGGCTGGGGGGGATCTTATAGAGACGTATAAGATAATAAAGGGGATGGATAGGGTAGAGGTAGAGAGATTCTTTCCACTTAGAAAGGATAGCAGGACTTGAGGACACAGCCTCAAGATAAGGGGGAGGCGGGGGTGGTGGCTGCAGTTTAGATCGGAGTTGAGGAGGAACTTCTTCACTCAAAGGGTGGTGAATCTCTAGAATTCTCTGCCTGTTGAAGTGGT
The DNA here is from genome assembly GCF_965287045.1 of Carcharhinus amblyrhynchos. Classification (NCBI taxonomy): domain Eukaryota; kingdom Metazoa; phylum Chordata; class Chondrichthyes; order Carcharhiniformes; family Carcharhinidae; genus Carcharhinus; species Carcharhinus amblyrhynchos. The sequence goes on from NC_137334.1 coordinate 86,599,379, forward strand.
GGAGGCTACCTCGCTAAATATATTTAAGTCACAGGTAGATGGGTTTTTGACAGACAAGGGAATTAAGGGTTATGGGGAGAAAGTGGGAAAGTGGAGCTGATCCACTTCAGATCAGCCATGATCTTATTGAATGGCGGGGCAGGCTCGAAGGGCTAGATGGCCTACTCCTACTCCTATTTCTTACGTTCTTATGTTCTTAAATGTTTGTTTATTCAGGAGAATAGTGACCACGACATCACACAACCCTGCCACAACAACCTCTGCAAGACATGCTGGATTGTCGATACAGATACTATCATCTCACGTGAGAACACCATCTACCAGGTACACAATACATATTCTTGCAACTCGGCCAACGTTGTCTACCTATATACACTGAAGGAAAGGATGTCCCGAGGCATGGTACATTGGGGAGAGCATGCAGACGATACAACGGATAAATGAACACCGCTCGACAATCACTAGGCAATGATTTGGGGAACACTTCAGCGGTCATGGGCATTCGGCCTCTGATCTTCGGGTAAGTGTTCTCCAAGGCGGCCTTCACGACACACGACAATGCAGAATCGCTGAGCAGAAGCTGATAGCCAAGTTCCGCACATCTGAGAATGGCCTCAACCGGGATCTTGGGTTCATGTCACACTATCTGTAACTCCCATGACTTGCCTGGGCTTGCAAAATCTCACTAACTGTCCTGTCTTAAGACAATACATGTCTCTTTAACCTGTGCTTAACCCTCTCTCCACTCATATTGTCTGTACCTTTAAGACTAGATTACCTATAAAATTTCGCATTCCAACCATTATTTTGCAAATTGAGTTTGTGTCTTTATATGCCCTGTTTGTGAACAAAACTCCCACTTACCTGACGAAGGAGCAACACTCTGAAAGCTGGTGGATTTTGCTCCAAGTAAGCCTGTTGGACTTTAACCTGGTGTTGTGAGACTTCTTACAGTGATAAGAAGTCTCACAACACCTTTTGGATACCAGTGGTGAACTAACATGCTGCACCCATACAGGGTAACCTAATCACATTTTGATACTTAAACGGGTCACCCAACAAATCAAAGACAATCCTTTCCTCTCACTCTTCCAGATTTATTTTTTGCACAAATCAGTGGCTCAGAAAATATGACTAAGCAAATCCAGGTACACATAACTGATGGTCACCATGCAGTTAGCGCTGTCAAGTTAAACTGCCTTTGTGCCCAAGATGAGTATGTTAGACTTTACCTTTTGTTGATTGTTCGTGGATTTTTAGTGTGTAGTGCATCTTTTGTACACGCAGTTCAGGTAAATAAAAGAGAGTGTCAGGTTGGAGGACACACATGTACCACTGTGAACAAAGTAGCTGTCAGAATTCCAGAGAGCATCCATCTCTCATCAAGTCCCTAAACACACTTTAATGAACTTCTACACTGCCGGACAATGCAGGTAGTCACCCTGAACACAAGGAACATTAGCCATTGCTTGTACTGCCTCTGCTTTTATTACAGGACAGCAAACGCACTCCTCAAATTGTAAATTCCTTTGTACTTCCCTTTGAAATTTAACATTGGAACATGGAAAACCTTCTCTATCTCTTAATGCAAATGTCTATCCTTGACTTATTTTCCTGTTGAACATCCAATTCAGCCTGCCCTTCCAACTTAGCTTGTTTGATGTCCTCATCTTCGTAGACACTCAGCCCTTGGCTTAGTTAAATTAGCCATACGCATACACAAAGACAAGCATGCAGCCCTCTTCTTTGCAATGTACCACAGTAGACCCCAGAAATATTAAGAAGTAACATTTCCTTTACAATGGGAAAAAACATTTTTTTTAATGCCTTTGTGATTTTTTTTTAACCAAAGTGTTTTTCTAACTGCAAATTAATCTTCAATTCCTGAAGATTTCAAGCCAGTTTCGGAATGTTTGCAACCCTACTATTGCCGGTTTAGCAACTCCTCAGTAACACATTAATATGTCAACTGAGATTTTGTGCTAAGACGCCTGGTGTAGGAGTTGAACTGACAACCTTGAGGCTCAGAGGCAAAAATTGCTACTATTGTGTCACAAGTAAAGCCCTTCAGTTGTGTCTCACACCTGTAAATCATCTTTATATTCCACAGTGAAGGGGAGTGCAGGAGAGTGCGGCACTCAGAAATAGTCCACTTGGTTAAATGAGAATGTCTGGAGAAAATGAAAATCTATATGCCATCCCAATGCACTCCACCGCCCCCCTCCAACAAAACCCCAGCAGGTGAAGCTGAAAACTGCGGGCAACCTCACACAATAATGGCTTTGCTGTCACCATGACAACAAGCTCGCTCCTCTCTGGGACGATGCATGTCCAGCTTTAGTACTGCAACCTCCTTCCGACCTGTGGCTTGTCTGTTTCATAATCGCACTGAATGTGGAAAGGTGATGTGATATTTCTGAGAAAATTCATATCGTTTTCAGAGCCATCCCTGTCAGCTTCAGAGTAGATACAGGCGCATAAGTGTTAGATTGTGGTATCAGTGTGAATAGCGCTGCTGTATTCAATTGTTAATCCTGAAACAGGAGTTACAACTTCACGAGGTTGATCTTCACTCTTTTTGCCTGCCATTAAAGTGATGAATAGTAGCGTCATCATGGGATGGTTCACCTTCCTGCCACTGTCAACACCTTTCTTAAAGATTTAAAGTTTATTTATTATTGTCACAAGTAGGTTTACATTAACAGTAGTCGCCACACTCTGGCACATGAGCAGGTACATTGAGGGAGAATTTAGCATGGCCAATGCACCTAACCTGCAAGTCTTTTGGGATGTGAGAGAAAACCGGAGCATCCGGAGGAAACCCACGCAGACATGGGGAGAACATGCAAACTCCACACAGACAGTGACCCAAGACAGGAATCAAACCTAGATCCCTGGCACTGTGAGGCAGCAGTGCTAACCACTGTGCCATCCACTGTGATTCATTCACGGGCTGTGTCCATCCCATGAATGAGCCCTTGAATTGAGTGGGTTGCTAGGCCATCTCAGGGGACAGTTAAGAGTCAACTACATCACAACGCCTTGGATCTAGGGTCACGCACAGGCTCGACTAGGTAAGGATGGCATAGTGGTATTATTACTAGACTATTAGTCCAGAAACTCAGCTAATGTTCCAGGGATTCGGATTCTAATCCCACCACAGTAGATGGTGGAATTCAAATTTAATTAAAACAAATCCACTAATATATTCACTATTCACTAACGTCCTTTAGGGAAGGAAATCTGCCATCCTTATATGGTCTGGCTTACATTTGACTCCAGAGCCACAGCAATGTTGTTGACTCTCAATTACCCTTGGGTAACTAGGGATGGACAATAAATTCCAGCCAGCCTGCGACGTTCCACGAATGAAGGTAAAAAAAAATCCTTCCATCAAGGCCAGTTCAATGGTTTGATTATCTTTTAGCCTTTCAAGTTCCAAATTTTTGAATTCAAATTTCACCATCTGCCATCCATGGTGGGATTCACCAGAGTACTACCCTGGGTCTCTGGATTACTGGTGCAGTGACAATACCACACTCCACTATCTCCCCTGCTTTTGAAAGGAATCTATCGCTAATTGTTTTAGTGTTCCATCCTGCCCCAAGAGAGAGGCACCTTTAAAGATGAAAACTGTATTATAGAATCCCTACAGTGCAGAAGGAGGCCATTCAGCCCATTGAGTCTTCATCAACCATAATCCCACAGAGGTCCTAACCCCATAACACCATGCATTTACCTTAGCTAGTCCCCCTGACACTAAGGGGCAATTTAGCATGGCCAATCCAACTACACGCCCATCTTTGGACTGTGGGAGGAAACCAGAGTACCTGGAGGAAGCCCACGCAGACACGGGGAGAATGCGCAAACTCCACACAGACAGTGACCCAAGCCGGGAACCGAACCCGGAGTCCCTGGCGCTGTCATGTAGCAGTGCTAACCACTGTGCCGTGCCCAACTTAACTTACTTAAACAGCAGCCTGATTGCCGTTATGGCTGAGAATTATCAAATTCTGTACCCTATGATAACCTGGACTCCACTCCCTGAACCCTGGTAGCAATGCCAGCATTTCCCAGGGAATGGCAATGCTGTGGTGGGGGTGCACATTTACTGACCTTGTAGCCCCCACCAGGTAAGTACAAATGAAAGCTGGTAATTATAAAGTGGCAATTTATAATTCTTTGTGGGGGAAGATCTTTCTGGTCAGAATCACAGCTGGTCCCAACTAATGGCAAACAGTTGTCATGGCATCGCCGGTGGACCTGGAGGCCATTGAGGCCCCCCACAGGACGTTGGGGGCAAGGGCGCAATTCCCCTTGGGCAGTGCCAGCATGGCACCCTAGCAGTGCCAGCCTGGCTCCCTGGCACTGCCCACTGGGCACTTTTGGATGAGGAGGTAAAGGGCCTGATCTTTCCAGATTGGGGGTGCTTGCGCTAGGCCGCAAACCCCCAGTGTAGCTGGGGAGGGGTGGGGAGATGAGGCCTGTTTTAGAACTTGTATGCCAGCTGAAGGCAGCAGAGATTTTGATAGGTCTCTGTGGTGCTTAGAGCAGAGAGACCCACACGTGCGCAATTGTACCCTCTGCTGCTATCAGCCGGTTTTCTGGAGATTTAAGTCCTTCCCCCACCGCCCCCACCAGACGAGAAATGTTTCTCAGCTTTTTTTTAATGCACTAAATGCATAAGATACCAGATTCTGGCTTGCCGACAAAACAGATCCAAAACTCTCCCGTTTTCATGCTCATTCTGGACTTTTCCATAAGATCGCCTCAAAATCTATCAGCTTCCTTTATATCATCATCTCAAACAAATTCCTCTAAACAGCAGATTTCTCAAGCACCCACTCATTTCTCTATCCATGATACACGTAATATCTGTCCCAATCCTTTCATTCTAAATGCCCTTATGAAGCCTCCTCACTCTCATTGGTGGCCCAGCTTTTACAGCCATATTTCACTGCCAACTACACGGGGGCTTTTCGTTGTGCCGTGGTCACTCCATATTCTTTCAAGTGAGCTCAGAATGGCACCACTCTTGTTAAGTCTAAACAAAATTTCTGAGGGAGACTTTGCAATTCCTGCGACGAGGGACCCGGCAGAAGGTTATTGACCTTTCTTTTCCCTGTCACCTTGCAATACTTTTCACCACAGATGCTTATCCGATTCTCTTTCCAAAGCCACGACTGAATCCGCACCCATTACACTCTCAGGCAATGCTTCCAGTCTGTTTGGGTGGCATGGTGGCACAGGGGTTAGCACTGCTGCCTCACAGTACCTGGGTTCGATTCTTGGGTCACTGTCTATGTGGAATTTGCACATTCTCCTCATGCCTGCTCTGGTTTCCCCCACAGTCCAAAAATGTGCAGGTTAGTTTGATTGGCCATGCTAAATTGACCCTCAGTGTCAGGGCGATTAGCTAGGGGAAATAAGTGGGTTTACGGGGATTGGGTGGGATTGTGATCGGTGCAGACTCGATGGGCTGAATGGCCTCCCTTTGCACTGTAGGAATTCTATGTTTCTAACTGAGCCGCTTGCTGCATTTAAAAAAAGACTTTTCCTGGCGTTGGGTGCAATCTTAATCAGCCGTTCACTCCATGCCCCCTGCTGAAGCGAGGTCAGGAGAATTTGAAGGCCAGCCAAATTTCCGTTCATTACGGCGGGATGGAGAGAATCCCACTGGTGGGAACGACGGTAAGATTCTGGCATCTGTTTCCAGTTCTTCTGCCTCTCGCTTCAAATCTGCAAAATGTGTTTCTCAACGATTCAGTCAACAGGTCAGCTTCTCTCGATCGGCACTCTCCAACCTCCCTTGGGAGGATTGTGTTGGATGCTGTACGTTCAGCTTGGGATGGATGAGCGACAGAGGATGAAGCACAGCCATGAAAACGATCACAGTATCAACAGAGACATCAGCGTTACAGCATGAAAATATAATTTACAGTTGTTGGAACCATAGCAGCGACTATGCATTAAACCTCTGAAAGGATCTCAGAAATTGCCGAGTGTTTGACAAAACGGATATAAACAGATGCCTCTCAGAGCATCAGTCAGCCAGAAAATAATACTGTACACAGAAAATAACACGCCTTTTAAATGAAAACATTTAGCTCAAGGAAACAATTACTCAGGCTCCTGCAAGCTTGTTGCTTTTGAACCATCCTGTTGTGTACACATGATAATAAAAACAGAGTGAATCCATTGACATGGTCACTCCCAACAACACCATAATTAATGTATTGTTGGGTTAGCCAATGGGATGGGCAACAAATGCCGGCCAGCCAGCAGTACCCATGTCCCATGAATGAATAAAAGGAAAGTTTGATTGGCACTTGAAGTATTTGTCATAGAGTCACAGAATCACTGCAGTGCAGAAGGAAACCATTCGGTCCATTGTGTGTGCTCTGAATCTGTGACAGAGTATTTTACCCAGGCTCTGTTTCCTGCCCTATTCCCGTACCCCTAGACACTTACCATGGCCAATCCACCTAGTCTTCACATCTCGGGACACTAAGGTGTAATTTAGCATGGCCGATTTCCCTAACCTGCACATCTTTGGACTGGGGGGGAAACCGGAGCACCCGGAAGAAACCTATGCAGGGGGAATGTGAAAACTCCACACAGACAGTTACCCATGACTGGAATCGAACCCAGGTCCCAAGCATATGATTCCTGGGAAGACCAGGGATAGGCTGCCAGACCTGCTGAGTTTGCAGTTTTTACTTTAAAGTAACTTAATCATTGTGTTGATGGCCTCCTACTGTTGTATAAACGTCACCGGTTTGACCATACAAGGAGGCAGAACAATTGAGCGGTGCAGGCCTGGTGCTATTTCTGACCAATTTCGAAGATGGGTTTTTAATAGGTCCCATCATGAGCGGATGTAACAGGCCTAATGTCCACTTTGGGCAACCAGAATTGGACATATTGCAGGCAGCTTTCATAATCCTATAAAATTGGGCATTGTTATAATCTAGGTCAGTAACTCCAAGGTATGTTATGGAGCCAACTTCGACCATGAGTTTTGCAATTTGAATTTGGCGAGGGTAAGCACAAGATATCTTACTTCAGGTATGATTCAAATGACCCACGAGGAAGCTTTTATCAAACAAAGTTTATTTAACATAAGAAATAGGAGCAGGAGTAGGCCATCTAGCCCTTCGAGCCTGCCCCGCCATTCAATAAGATCATGGCTGATCTGTCGCTGCTCAGTTCCACTTTCCCGCCCTCTCCCCACAACCCTTAATCCCCTCTCTTATCAAAAACCCATCAACCCGCGTCTTAAAAATATTTAGCGAGGCAGCCTCCACCACTTCAACGGGCAGAGAATTCCAGAGATTCACCACCCTTTGAGTGAAGAAGTCCCTCCTCAACTCCGTTCTAAACTGCCCCCCCTTTATCTTGAGGCTGTGCCCCCTAGTCCTACTATCCTTTCTGAGCGGGAAGAGTCTCTCCATCTCTATCCTATCCATCCCATTCATCATCTTATACGTCTCAATGAGATCTCCCCTCATTCTTCTAAACTCTAACGAGTACAAGCCTAATTTATTCAGCCTCTCCTCATCGCTCAACCCCCTCAACTCCGGCATCAGCCTAGTAAACCTCCTCTGCACTCCCTCCAAGGCCAAAATATCCTTGCGTAAGTACGGCGCCCAAAACTGCACACAGTACTCCAGCTGCGGCCTCACCAATGCCCTATACAGCTGCAGCAAGACTTCCCTACTTTTATATTCAATCCCCCTCACTATGAAGGCCAGCATCCCATTTGCCTTCCTGACCACCTGCAAGCTGGGTTTTTGCGACTCATGCACAAGGACCCCGAGGTCCCTCTGCACCGTTGCCTGCTGCAGTTTTTCGCCACGTAAGTAATAATCCTTCCTACCATTATTCCTACCAAAGTGGACCACCTCACACTTGCCAACATTAAATTCCATTTGCCATTTCCTGGCCCATTCGCCCAGCCTATCTAGATCCTTCTGTAGACTCTCCACACCCTCCGCACAATTTGCCGTTCCACCAATCTTGGTGTCATCAGCAAATTTCGACACCCTACACTTGGTTCCCTCCTCCAGATCATCTATATAAATGGTAAATAGCTGAGGCCCCAGCACCGACCCCTGAGGCACTCCACTAGCCACCATCCGCCAATCCGAATAGCACCCATTGACCCCCACTCTCTGCCTCCTATTTATCAACCAATCCTCTATCCACGCTAACACCCTACCCCCAACTCCATGTCCCCTGACCTTCTGCAATAACCTCTTGTGAGGTACCTTGTCAAACGCCTTCTGAAAATCAAGAAAGACCACATCCACCGGCTCTCCTCTATCCACCGCCCTAGACACATCCTCATAGAACTCCAGTAAATTTGTCAGACACGACTTCCCTTTAACGAAACCGTGCTGCGTCTGCTCTATCAAGCAGTTACCCTCAAGATGCCTTGCTATTTCCTCCTTGATGACGGATTCTAACATTTTACCTACAACAGACGTTAAACTAACCTAATTCCCTGCCTTTTGCCTGGCACCCTTCTTAAACAACGGCGTAACATCAGCCGTTTTCCAATCTTAGAATATAGCTAACACATAGCAAGAAAATTAGCAATAACTTTTGCCAATTCCAAACAAGGGAAAACACAACCATGATATTGTATAAACCTGAACAACTAAATCCACTCTTCCAACACAACATGCATTCTTATAAGCATAACCTGTCCCAGGCTTGGCCCAGAAAATAAAAATGTTACATGGTTTTGCATCTCAGTAAAATCTGCTGTGAATTAGTCCTTAGGATAGAGAACTGAAACTCTGGCTTTTCCGTTCTGGAAATTCCCACCACCTCGAGATAGAGATAATGCTGCTGCTAGCCTCTAGCTTTTAGCCAGCAAACCACTTACAGTAAAGTTTTCCCTTTAGGGAAGGAAAGAAAAATTGCTTTCAACATAGCAGAATTTCTAATAACACGGAGAGAGACACTCATATTGCCTTCAGTCACGTGTCCGCACACCTCCAAACTAAAAAACAGCCATTAGCCAAGCTGGGAATAAAATAATTCTTGTCAACTGGCCTGTCAACCATTCTTCCCCCTAATAATTCAACAGGGTTGCAATCTCGTAAAACCCAGGGCATTGCATTAGACCCAGAATAAAATAAAAAAAAACATTTAAATCATTTTAGCCTCAATAAAAGGACATTTCATCAGGCAGTTCAAAGCCAATAACAAAAGCACAAGGCTTGTTTACAAACTGCAGAGAACAAGATTTTAAAAATATATTTTTAACAATTTTATTTATTAGTGTCATATGTGGTCTTTAATTAACACTGCAATGAAGTTACTGTGAAAATCCCTTAGTCGCCACACTCCGGCACCTGTTTGGGTACACTGAGGGAGAATTTAGCACGGCCAGTGCACCTAACCAGCACATCTTCTGGACTGTGGGAGAGAACTGAACTACCCATAAGAAACCCATGCAGACACGGGGAGAAGGTGTAGACTCCGCATAGACAGTGACCCAAACCAGGAATCGAATCGGGACCCTGGTACTGTGAGGCAACAGTGCCACCGTGCTGCACTACTGTGCCACTATGCTGCCACATACATTTCTTAAAGGCACAGTAGCGTCACAACATGTTTGCTTACATTTTGTACCTGAGAAAATTGGTAACATGAGGCACAACTTATTTGTTTAAGCTGAGTTTCATCACTAGTTTAAATGACGGCGATCATTTTTGATACAAGTGGTTAAGAAGGAAGATTGCTTACTTCTGCACAGGTCTCTGCAGGCTTGACTATAACTAAAAATGTTCCAAGACAATTTCACTCACTAAATTCACTCACTAAGACCAGAACTTAACCCGTTTTCTGCAAGTGATAAAATTCATTATCACAACAGAATGTGAAAGTCTCAATCCAATGGCCTGGGCTACGCCAGGATTAACTTGCTTCACTAATGGAGATGAGTTAAGGTGACAACTCTTCTGAGGCCATTGATTCATAACATTCATCTAAGAAGCCATCCAAAGAGTAGGAATGGGGCAATTAGTACACAGATGCACACCGCCGTAACTCTGTGGAAAGACAGCTGGGTCTACAGTATAAAGCAAGGGTAGATTCACCAATCTTTGCCCTGTAACATGTGGCTGGATGCCAAAGGGGCAGGGTTCAGAGTTTAGAAACGTAGAAACATAGGCACAGAGAGAAGTCTCACACCACCAGGTTAAAGACCAACAGGTTTATTTGGAATCATCAGCTTTTGGAACACTGCTCCTTCATCAGGTGAGTGGAGAGTCACCACGCCACTCACTTGGTGAAGGAACAGCGCTCCGAAAGCTTGTGATCCCAAATAAATCTGTTGGTCTTTAACCTGGTGTTGTGAGACTTCTTACTGTGCCTACCCAGTCCAACGCCAGCATCTCCACATCATAGAAACTAGGATGAGGAGTAGGCCATTCGGCCCCTCGAGCACGCTGTGCCATTAATTTTGATCATGGCTGATCACCAAATTCAATATCCCGATTCCACCTGTGTTGAGGGTCTTGCCAGACTGATCCATACTTACTTCTGCTCTCAGAGAATTGGCCCAGCAATTTATTTTATCATATTTGCTTTTACTTAGTTCAACAATTATGAAGCAGATGATGCTGTATTAAAAACAGGCTCGCCGTCAAGAACCACGATCTATATTAATCCGCCGCCATTTCACTTCCCAATTTTCATCCCACTCCCAACACAAGGAAGTTTCCCCAGCCACCTCACTTCCTGTTCTTCACCAAGTCATGCCTGTTAAATCTGCCTCTACCCTAAATAATCCTTTCAGAATGTGATAAAATGTCCATCGAGTCACTACTGAGTCTCCTCGGTTCCAGATTTATTTCAATTTCATTTGTAAATAGTCCCCCTTGGCCTTGAAATTAGGATGTGTAAATATTACGGAAAGAAAGCTCTCACAATTGAATCCCTTAGCCTGCTCTTTTACTGGAAGCGTTTATGCATTTGGATTAGGCACTGGCATTGTGATATTTGCACAAACTAACTTCAAGACCCAAGTCTATATTGGCCTTAGTTTCTTCTTCTGCCTCTGTATTTCTTCAATCCTGTTTCAGTCCTCAAGTATTTACCTACTCGAATTCAATCTGACCTCACAGTTTTTTGTTCTCACCCGCGCGCCCAGCTCTTTGTATTGCCTCTGCTTCCACTCGTTTTCTCCTGTCATAGAAGGAGAAAATGCAGGAGACTCGCAGCAGCTCAGGCAGCCGTTGTGGAGAGAACAGACAAGGCACCCGTTCGGCCTACTGTCACCCCTGTAACATCAGCCCTCTCTGTCCTTTTCTCTGCTCGTTGGCCATCGCCCACACCTTTGTCACCTCGACACCCGGCTGTTTTAATGTTCGGACTCCCACCTTCCGTCCTCCATAAATCTGACATCATCCAGAACGCTGGTCCACGTGTAATTAATGTCCACTAAAGGGCCTCATCCCATCGCCACTCGTGGCAAATTGACAGCAGGCAGGGTAGTCCTAAACAGACAGCCCATGTGCCATCCCGTGGGGGCTCCTCGGGTGGAGGGAGGGTGTAGCAGGCCTTCACTAACGTTTAAAGTTTATTTTATTAGTGTCACAGGTCGGCTTACTGTAATGAAGTTAATGTGTAAATCCCCCAGTTGCCACATTCTAGCCCCTGTTCGGGGACACTGAGGGAGAATTTAGCATGACCGATGCACCTAACCAGCACAATCTTTCGGACTGTGGGAGGAAACCGGAGCACCCGGAGGAAACCCACGCAGACATGAAGAGAACATGCAGACTCCGCACAGTGACCCAAAGCGGGAATCGAACTCGCGTCCCTGGCACTGTGAGGCAGCAGTGCTAACCACTGTGCCACCGTGCCTGATTGAGGGACCTGGCATCCTGAAAGAGGGGTTCCACAGAGAGCCAGCCGCCAAGCCAGCAGAGCCCTCGCGATCCCCTTGCCACCCTTACTCACCTGTGGCCTGGAGCGCCCACCGATCCTCTGCCTCTGTTGAAGGAAGTCCCATGTGATTAAAGCTTTCATTTTTGTTCTGAGTATAATTAATTAGTTGATCACGGGGAAGGCACCTTAAGCACTTGATTAGCATTTAATATAACTGACCTTCCCCAAAGCCAATAATGCAGCTCTTGCCGGCACTCTAACCTAGAAAATAAATCCCTGCCATTTGGATTAAATTCTGCCTCTGGTGTTAAATTTTAGTTAACAATGCAACTGTGAAGTATCCCAAGAGATTTTCCTATTTCTAAAGCGTTGTAAGAATGCAAGCTCCTCTTGTTGCTGATACAGGTACTTTTGATAGTTTTATTGAAAAGAAAAGCTTTTATAAGTATACAAAAAGTATCTAAAAATGAAGCACGTAGGTAAAATAAACATTGGTCCATTTGAAACAGAGACAGGAGAATGGGGAACGTAGATTCCCTACAGCCTGATTCATTTCTGTCTGATTTCAAGAAGAAATGACATACAACTCTTGGGGCTAAAGGGATCAAGGGATTACGGGGGGGCTGGGGGGGGGTGGGGGGGGAGAGGGTTCGGGCATGATCATGATGAATGGCAGAGCAGGTTTGAAGGGCCGAATGGCCTACTCCTGATTTAATTTTCTATATTTCTATGTTCGAACCACAAAATCTCTACATTGCAGAAGGTGGCACATTGGATTTGCACTGCCTCCCCAAGACAATCATAATGAATGCTGAAGCAGGCACAAAGGGCAGAATGGCTTACTCCTCTTCCTATTTACCATGGCTATTCCACCTAACCTACACATCTCGGGGCACTGAGGGGTAATTTATCATGGCCAATCCACCTAACCTACACATCTCGGGACACTGAGGGGTAATTTATCATGGCCAATCCACCTAACCTACACATCTCGGGACACTGAGGGGTAATTTATCATGGCCAATCCACCTAACCTGCACATCTTTAGACTGTGGGAGGAAACCAGAGCACCTGGAGGAAACCCATGCAGACACCGGGAGAATGTGCAAACTCCACACAGACAGTGACCCATGATTGAAGTTGAACCAGGGTCCCTGGCGCTGTGAGACAGCGGTGCTAACTGCTGCATCACCGCGCCACCCTTTGGGAGTGAGGTAACGGCAGAGACGTTATTGGTCATTTTTAAAAAATTAATACTTTTAGTGTGAATAGATCTTTTTGTGGTCTGATTCAATGCGTTATTTAAGAAAGTAAACTAACGTGGTCAAGCGGCCATTTTGAACAATCTGGAAGACATTTTAAAATTAACCATTTCCTGCATCATTGGAAACTAGCCAAGGACAACTGAACATAGTGTTGAGCCTCAGTTATAAGACAGTTGAAGGACAGGGAAGTAAACAGTAGATGTATTGGGAAAGGTTGGACATTGAACCTGAAACAGAGGCCGGAATTTAGAAATATGGAACGTAGAATCCCTACAGTGCAGAAGGAGGCCATTCAGCCCATCGAGTCTCCACCAACCACAATCCCACCCAGCCCCTACACCTGTAGCCCCAATTACTGACCCTGCTGGTCCCCTGACACTAAGAGTCAATTTAGCATGGCCAATCAACATAACTAGCATATCTTTGGAGTGTGGGAGGAAACCGGAGCACCCAGAGGAAACCCACGTAGGCTCAAGGAGAATGTGCAAACTCCACCCATACTGTGACCCAAGTCGGGTATCGAACCCAGGCGCCGTGAGGAAGCAGTGCCAATCATTGTGCCATCATGCTACCCACCACGGGAATCCGAGCATTCGAGGGGTGGACCACGGAAAGGCCCATTGATCTCAGGTGGGATTTTACAGTTTCAGGATGAACGATGCTGTAAAATACCACCCAAAAAGTCAGTAATGATTTACAAATAACACATCATTGCAATTTTACAGATACTAACTGGATATTATGAGACTGTACATTTTAAAATGATGCTTCTCAAGCTGATCTAGAAAGATAAGGGGTGGAATTTTCTCCTCCCCCCCCCGCCATGGGAATTGTAGCGGGTGGGACAGGGCCTCGCAAATGTCTTGGGGGAAGCACAGCCAGGAAATCCCACCCAAGGTGCGCTTATTCAAAGTGTACATAGGGACTCACATTAAGATGGGTAAAGGAAAAGACCTTGTTCAACTTCTATACAAAAAAACATTCCAAGTAACCCCATTTATTTACTGTACAGGAAACTATTCACATGTATCAGTCATAAATAAGCAGACAGTTTGGCTAATTCAAGATAAGAAAATATGAATTGAAGAGATAAAATAAAGGTTTTGAGGAAGTCATCTTTGTTGGCTTGCTAACCACGTACCGAGTGTCCTTGACAGAATTGCAAAGGATCCGCTGCCCACAATGAACTAAAGGGTTATTATCACATTTTCTTGACCAACTGAGGAAGCCTTGCAAAGCCTACTCAGTTGTTAAGAATTTCCCTTTGACTGTTAATTCAAACTTTGCCTTCTATCTTTCTAACTTATAGCTCTGCCTTTTAATTGTTAATAAATCTTTTAGATTTACCATCTGAAGTGTTCAGTCTTAGCTGATGGTTGGGTCGTGTGTGAGCCAAATGATTTATCGGGTAATTCGCAAGTTGGGATTTATTGATAAGTTAAAGCATTGGGTCAAACAGGTTGCACCCCGTAAATTGTCATAACAGCATTGAGAAATATTTTGGGTCGGTCTTCACAGTGGAAGCCATAAGTTCCAAGCAAGAAACAGGGGGTTAGCTAGGAGGTGAAAAGAGGTGAGAAAATTAGGGGCTTTAATATCTGCAGTAATCAGCATGCTTGCCTTCATCGGCCAGGGCACTGAATTTAAAAGTTGGCAAGTCATGTTTTATAGAAGACTTTATAGAACCTTAGTTAGGCTGTGCTTGGAATATAGTGTTCAATTCTGGTTGCCACACTACCAGAAGGATGTGGAAGCTTTGGAGAGGGTACAGGAAGGATTTACCAGGATGGTGCCTGGTATGGAGGGCATTAGCTATGAGGACAGATTGGAGAAACTTGGTTTGTTCTCACTGAAATGACAGAGGTTGAGGGGCAACCAGATAGGAGTCTACAACATTATGAGAGGCACGGACAGAGTGAATAGTCAGAAGCTTTTTCCCAGGGTGGAAGAGTCAATTACTAGGAGGCACAGGTTTAAGATGCGAGGAGCAAGGTTTAGTGGAGATGTACCAGGCAAATTTTTTACACAGAGGGTGATGGGTGCCTGGAACTCATTGCCGGGGGAGGTAGTGGAGGCAGATTAGGTAGTGACTTTTAAGGGGCATCTTGACAAATACATGAATAAGATGGGAATACAGGGATATGGTCCCCGGAAGAGTAGGGGGTTTTAGTTAAGTCGGCAACATGGTCAGCGCAGGCTTGGAGGGCCGAATAGCCTGTTCCTGTGCTGTAATTTTCTTTGTTCTTTGCACCCATGTCCGCCCTGCAAGGGTAAATGGTGATCTGGGCGCATAATATCTCAAGACGTGAAGATGAGGCTCTCGCTGGCAAATTCTCATTTTCCGATCCAATCCTCCCCTTATCTCCAATGTAACATTTCAATACATTTCCTTATAATTAGTGGTCTTCCCTGCCATGTTATCCCCCGCATGTTTGGAATTCCCCATGACATTATGCCGGCGAGATTTACAACAGCTTTTTAAAGTTGAGAGCAAAGCGAAGGAAACCCAGCAGGGGCGCACAGGCACGGTTAGCCCCTGGGGCTGTAGGGAGGGAGGGGCAGGAGAGAGACATGCCCAGGCAGGCATTGCCACTGGTGCTCTGGCACATGCCCCTGGCACTGCTGCAGGCACCCTGGCACGACCTCTGGAGGGTCGAAGGGCCTGTTTCCTGTGCTGTGCTGTTCTCAGCACTGCCTCTTGGCACCCTGACCATCTGGGACTACCCCTTGTCCTCCTTCTTGCTTGTAACTTGTGCAGCTATACAACAGCATGATAAAGAAACAGTGGAATTGTGTAACCACTGAGTAAATAGTGTGGGAAGAAGATACCACAATCGACAGAGTCCAAAGTGGAAGATTCTGCCCCTTCGTTTCAATTTTGTGACTGCTTCTCAAATGAGGCGGAATCTCTGAATTCCAACAGCTTGAGGGATTTGTAACAGGTCAGGAACCTTTGTCCGCAGAAGCTGAACCTGTGCAAGGGGAAAATATTTTCTTCAGTTCTCTCTGCCTGAAGGCAGGTTTTTCTTTCGCTAAAGTGCGGTTGACGTTTTTTTTCTCTCTATGGCAGGTAGGTCTTGAGGAATGGGATTGAATCCTGTGCTGTTGGCATCCCTCTGACTGACATGTGAGCTGTCCAGTCAACTGAGCCAAGCGGCCATGGGGAAATACGCACTTTCAAATTTATTTTCTGATCTCAAAGTGCCAATATTGAAGAGAATGAAGAACAATTGGTGTTGTGGTCCTGGGTGAGGGGTGCATTTCCCTGAAAGGATCGCGTGGCCCACTGGTCAAATCAGGGAGGTGGGGGCTCACTCAGACGTGCCTGGACTTGTTTCAGCAGTTGGAGTTTAAAACCTCTTTTTTTTCCCCTTTTCTCTGTAATGAGTATAGCTGTTCTGTTAATTAACTTGTGCTGGTTCAGGGACCGGAGGTCGAGCCTTAGCTCGCAACACTACAGAGAGATACTGGTATTTTTGTCAGGTTCTCCCCATTAGCAAGTGCTTAATACTGTCTTGTTTCTGTGTGAAGACACAAGGTGTAGGACAGCAATATAAGTTTAGAAGATGTGCTCCTTCAAAAAGAAGTGGTTATTAACCGCCTGCTTGAGAATTAAATTAGTTTTACAGGATGAAATATAGATGTAGAAGTTAAAACTTATTAGTTGATACACATATACATTGAAATTTAATTTGATCACAGCTGGAGCACTGTGGGCAGTTTCAGACTCCACACTATACAAGGTTATGTTAAGATGCTAGACAAGATACAGCCTAATTTCAGTACGTGAGAAAATACAAATTATTCCAATAAAGAGAAAGAGCTGAGGTTATTTTCATCAGAACGCAGGAGTGTTGAGAGGTGTTCAAAATAATAAAAGAATCAAACAGTGTGGTTGGAAATAAACTGGTTGCCGAGCCTGAGGTAATAGTTCCCAGACAGTGGGTCGCAACTTAGGGGAATGACTTCCGAGGCAGCAGTGTCAACCCTGTAGCTCGGACTGACAGCTGCGAGGCCCCTTCAAAAAATTCATTTATTTTCTGTCGGTCAGGGTGGTTTACATGTCTGAGGCCCGGCTGTTGCTATAACCACAGCTTTAAGAAGATGGATCTTCACATTTCCCTGGGTTAACGCAGTCATTCTGCATTCTCCCCACAACACCACCCCTCCAATTTCAACAAGACTCCCCGTTTCCCTGCCCCACCCACCCAGATACTCCCTAACCATCGCCCCTTCACTCACCCACCATTCACCTCTCCACAACACCACCCCTCCAATTTCAACAAGACTCCCCGTTTCCCTGCCTCACCCACCCAGATATTCCCTAATCATCGCCCCTTCACTCACTCACCCACCATTCACTCCTGTACAACACCACCCCTCCAATTTCAACAAGGCTCCCCGTTTCCCTGCCTCACCCACCCAGATACTCCCTAACTATCGCCCCTTCACTCACCCACCATTCACTGCTCTACAACACCACCCCTCCAATTTCAACAAGACTCCCTGTTTCCCTGCCTCACCCACCCAGATACTCCCTAACTATCGCCCCTTCACTCACCCACCATTCACTGCTCTACAACACCACCCCTCCAATTTCAACAAGACTCCCCATTTCCCCTCCCCGCACCCTGCTTCACCTATCCAGATACTCCCTAACTATTGCCCCTTCACTCACCTCTCTCCCTAACCCTCACAAGTTTGGGGGGGGGAGGTGTCATCAGACTGTTGAATTGGATGATCGGCCGTGATCACATGGCTCAAAAGACCAAATGGCCCCCTCCTGCTCCTATTTTCTTTATTTCTATTGATGATTGACTGCTTAACTGCCAATAAGGGTTGAAATGTGCAGATTTCAGCAATCTGGGGTAATGCTATAGCATCCAAATGTAGCATCAATAGACTGGCTGAAATGGGAAATTTAATGAAATAGGGCACTATTGGTGTCAAAGGAGGGCTAAAAGTTGGAAAGTGGGATTAAACTAGATAGCTACTAGTTGGGACGATGGGCTGAATTGTATCCTCTCATTCTAAGCACCTTGGTTGGAATGTTACCATCGTCCACACCGGCAGGATTTTCCCATCCCGCGGCAGTAAACGGAGATTTGTCTGGGTGCCAAGTCCTCTGACTTCGCTGCAGCGAGAGCATGGCGTGAATGGTCAGGAAGGTTGCATCCCTTGGCTGGGATTTTCCCACTGCAGCCGCCCCGAGACTGGAAATTCCTACTCACGGTCAATGAATCTTTTCATGGTCCTCAGAACTTTCCTCTAATTCCCCCCTTAAACCTCCAACCCCTCACTTTCAACTTGTGTCCTCTCGAACTGACCCTTCAACTAAGGGGAACAGCTGCTCCCCTTCCACCCTGTCCATGCCCCTCATAATCTTGAACACCTCAATCAAGTCACCCCTCAAGTCTTGTCTGCTCCAGAAAAAAAACAACCCAAACCAATCCAACCTCTCTTTGTTACTTAAATGTTCCATTCTAGGCTACGTCCTCGTCAATCTCCTTTGCATCCCTTCCAGTGTGGTCACATCCTTCCTTTAATGACCAGAATTGCACATAATACTGCAGTTGTGGCCTCACTGAAGTTCTATACACCTTCATCATGACTTCTCTGCTTTTGTAATCTATATCCGGACTGATAAAGGCAAGTGCCTTTTTCACCACCCTATTAACCTGCCTTTCCGCCTTCAGAGACTTGTAGACAAACATGTATAGATCCAAAAGTGTGCAGATTAGGTTAGTTGGCTATGCTAAATTGCCCATTAGTGTCAGGGGGAAAAGCAGGATTAATATGTGGGGTTACGGGGATAGAGCCTGGCTGGGATTGTGGTCAGTACAGACTCAATGGCCGAATGGCTTTCTTCTGCAGTGTAGGGATTCTATGAAATCTACGTAGGTCCCTTTGTTCTTCGGAACTCCCCAGGGTCAGACCTTTCATAGTATACTTCCTTGTCAAGTTACTCCTTCCAAAGTGCACCACCTCACACGTTTCAGAGTTAAATTCCATCTGCTACTTATCCACCGTTTGATCATTCGTCGATATTGGGTAAAGTATGTAGGGATATGGAGGTAGAGCCTGGGTGGGATGATGGTCGGTGCAGACTCGATGGGCCGAATGGCCTCTTCCTGTACTGTAGGGTTTCTGTGATTTCTGTGATATCTTCCTGTAGCTCAAGACACTCAACCTCACTGTTAACCACTCGGCCAATCTTTACGTGTCATAATATTTTTGCAGATTTTATGTGATGCTAATTTCAGGACAAAAGTGTTTTACAACTTCAAAAATGCTGGAATGGAATATGATGTGGAGTTGCCGGCGTTGGACTGGGGTAGGCACAGAAGTAATCACACAACACCAGGTTAAAGTCCAACAGGTTTATTTGGTGGCACAAGCTTTCGGAGCGTTGCTCCTTCAATGGTCCGAAAGCTCGTGCTACCAAATAAACCTGCTGGACTTTAACCTGGTGTTGTGAGACTTCTTACTGGGAATGGAATGTGTGAGCAATGATGGTGAAATGAGAGTTAGCCCACTCCTCAGAGACAACAGCAATACCTAAATACAAACATTTTAATGGAGAGTCCTAACTTAAGTGTAGAGAATCTGAGCAGAAGTGGAACAGTCAGACTACGTGGCAAACTTGGACATTTGCTAAACGATGTTAAGGAGTACTGTTTCTCTCAACCCTTTCCTACAATCCCTCATTCTACGCCTCGCCTCTCCACTACTAACACTGC
Organism: Carcharhinus amblyrhynchos; assembly: GCF_965287045.1. Classification (NCBI taxonomy): domain Eukaryota; kingdom Metazoa; phylum Chordata; class Chondrichthyes; order Carcharhiniformes; family Carcharhinidae; genus Carcharhinus; species Carcharhinus amblyrhynchos. Next base: position 86,619,291 of record NC_137334.1, read on the forward strand.
AGCAAAGGAAACCTAACACTTTCTTGAGAACCTCTCAAGAATAATAAATGGCTCATGTGCAGATTTTAATTTCAGCTGTGGCAGCAGTTCATGACTTCTCTTCTTTATAGATTCCTTTGTCCCACCTGGAACATTTCATCAGCTCACTTCATTTTACACAATCAACGGGGTGGCTTGAAAGGAAGAGAAAAAAAGTCCTGTTGGCAAAACCATATCTATCATGGAGGGAAAACTAGTCGAGCAACTGCTACAGATCAACAATTGGGATGCAGAACAGCTAAACATATATATCCACGATTAATGCTGACAAAGGACAAATCTCTGGGATTTGCTATCTGTTATTGATGGAACTAATTTTCTTCCAATGTGTTGCCACTATTTCCTGATAAGAATTGCTCCCAATTTTCCTCCTGCCACAGTAGTTGCAATGAAATTCTCCATTCAAAGAGTTGATTTATTCACTGAACCTCAGAACAGGCCAGCTCAGACTGTTCGGCCAATCAAGTACACCATCTCTTTCAAAGTGTAAACTAGCCAGTCTCATTCTCTCCATATCCCTCTAATCTGTTCACCTTCAAATATTTATCCAACTCCCTTCTGAAACATAGACATAGGAGATAGGAGCAGCAGGAGGCCATTTGAGCCTGCTCCACCATTCATTATGATCATGGCAGATCGTCCAACTCAATAGCCTAATCCTGCTTTCCCCCTATAACCTTTGGTCTGATTTGCCCCAAGTACTATATCCAGCCACCTCTTGAATGCATTCAATGTTTTGGCATCAACTACAGAAACATAGAAGATACGTATAAAGCAACTATTCCATTTAATTGTACCACCTTGTCAGATAGTGGATAAAAACTTCAATAAAAAATGTTTTCTTCTCCACTTGCTGTCTCTGGTTCTTTTTGATTTGATTTGATTTATTATTGCCACAAGTGTTAGTTTACAGTTAAAAATATTGCTTCTTGCATGCTATATAGACAAAGCATACCGTTAACAGAAAAGGAAAGGAGAGAGTGCAGAATGTAGTGTTACAGTCATAGCTAGGATGTAGAGAAAGATCAACTTAATGTGAGGTAGGGCCAAAGTCTAACAGCAGCCTTTGTATGAACAAGTTCCTCCTCAACTCAGTCCTAAATCTGCTTCCCGTTATTTTGAGACCATGCCCCCTCATTCTAGTTTCACCCACCAGTGGAATCATCTACTCTGCTTCTATCTTATCTACACCCTTCATAATCTTATATGTTTCTATAAGATCTCCCCTCATTCTTCTGAATTCCAATGAGTATAGCCACTCATTCCAAAGAGTATGAGTCCACTCAGTCTCTTCTCATAAGCCAATCCTCTCAACTCCAAAATCAAACTATGACTCTCCTCTGCACCCCCTCCAGTGCCAGTATATCCTTTCTCAAGTAAGGAGACCAAAACTGTACACGGTTCACCAGGTGTGGCCTCACCAGTACCTTACACAGCTTTCCTCCCACAGTCCAAAGATTTGAGGATTAGGTTGATTGGCCTTGCTAAATTGCCCCTCAGGGGATTAATACGGTAAAAATGTGGGGTTACAGGGATAGAGTCTGGGTGGGATTGTTGTTGATGCAGGCATGAGAGACCAAATGACCTCCATCTGCACTTAGGGGCTCTTAACTAGGCTTTAATTTAAGGGCCTCAATGTGAGGTAGGTTAGGAGGGCCATAAGAACATAAGAAATAGGAGCAGGAGTAGGCCATCTAGCCCCTCGAGCCTGCCCCGCCATTCAATAAGATCATGGCTGATCTGTCGTGTCTCAGTTCCACATACCCACCCTCTCCCCATAACCCTTAATCCCCTCTCTTATCAAAAACCCATCAACCCGCGTCTTAAAAATATTTAGCGAGGCAGCCTCCACCACCTCAACGGGCAGAGAATTCCAGAGATTCACCACCCTTTGAGTGAAGAAGTTCCTCCTCAACTCCGTTCTAAACCGCCCCCCCCTTTATGCTGAGGCTCTGCCCTCTAGTCCTACTGTCCTTTCTGAGCGGGAAGAGCCTCTCCACCTCTATCCTATCCATCCCATTCAACATCTTATACGTCTCAATGAGATCTCCCCTCATTCTTCTAAACTCTAACGAGTACAAGCCTAGTTTATCTAGCCTCTCCTCATAGCTCAACCCCCTCAACTCCGGAATCAGCCTAGTAAACCTCCTCTGCACTCCCTCCAAGGCCAAAATATCTTTGCGTAAGTGCGGCGACCAAAACTGCACACAGTACTCCAGCTGCGGCCTCACCAGTGCCCTATACAGCTGCAGCAAGACCTCCCTACTTTTATATTCAATCCCCCTCGCGATGAAGGCCAGCATCCCATTTGCCTTCCTGACCACCTGCTGCACCTGCAGGCTGAGTTTTTGTGACTCATGCACAAGGACCCCGAGGTCCCTCTGCACCGTTGCATGCTATTCATGGGCCTACTTGGGTCAGAGGGCAGAAGCTGGAAGGGTGCCCACCCTTTGTCCCTGATTAACTGCCTTGATCACCTTCAAATCCACCATGGTAGAGGGTATAAAATACCACCCTTACTGTCCACAGCACAGCTACAACACTGAATGATGCAGATCCTGGATATTTGGACAAAGGAACCGTACATAACAGGTTAACGGCCAGACCCTAAACTCAATAGATGTCTTGAAATGAGCATTCTGTCCTCCTAACAAAACCTTATGACTTAACTGAGACATGAAGCAGTTGATTTAAAGTCTATTATCACATTGCATAAGGTCGGTGCACCACACTGAACCACCTGGTGGTTACCCCAGATTGACGAGAAACAGCCCTATTTACACCGCAACACTTATTATGATATTCATTTAAATTTGATGAAAATTAACGGCCTCCGAGCGGGCACGTCCCCCGTCATGAATGAAGTGCGAATGCATTTGCATATTTTGCCACACATAATACTGGTGGAACACCACATTTTCCAAGGGATGCTGCCACACTCCCATCGCTTGATACATTCTGAGTTCTAGTTATGTAATGCAATCGTTACAAGCTGCTCAAACTAACAAATGATTTGACCAATGGTTATGTGCAGGGTGAGTAAACTGGCATTAAGATGCATCCCATGATTATTCTTACGCATTTTGACATTTACTGTGTGATGTATGATTTGCACTTCATTCAAGAAAGCCTTTGAGGTGCTTCTGACAAACAGGATAAAACAATGTACCAACACAAGGCTTTTTCTCCCACACACCCCCTCCCCCCCCTCCGAATTACAAGGCAGGGCGAAACTTCAAAGTGCTCCCTAAACCTGACCCCGGAGCAAACAGTCTTACAGCACAGCTGAAGAGGTTGGAGACTGCAGAGTTACATAGCCCAGAGCGATATGGGTACTGGGACGGCACGGTGGCACAGTGGTTAGCACTGCTGCTTCACAGCACCGGGAAGCCGGGTTCGATTCCCAGCTTGGGTCACTGTCTGTGTGGAGTTTGCACGTTCTCCCTGTGTCTGCGTGGGTTTCCTCCGGGTGCTCCAGTTTCCTTCCGCATTCTGAAAGACGAGCTGGTGCGGTGCATTGAACTGGACTGTGGTGACTAGGGGAATTTCACAATAACTTCATTGCAATGTTAATGTAAATCTTATTTGTGACTAATAAATAAACTTAACTTTTACTTCACTTTACGTGCACACTCATTAGCTACAGAATCCCTACATTGCTGAAGGAGGCCATTCGGTCTATCGAGTCTACATTGACTACAATCCCACCCAGGCCCTATGCCTGTAACACCACATATTTACCCTGCTAATCCTGACACTTGGGGCAATTTAGCACGGCCAATCAACCTAACCCGCACATCTTTGGATTGTGGGAAGAGACTGGAGCACCTGGAGAAAACCCACACAGACACAAGGAGAACTTGCAAACTTTGAGGCTGGAATTGAACCCAGTTCCCTGGTGCTGTGAGGCAGCAGTGCTAACCACTGTGCCACCGTGCCACCTCAATTAGTTACCTGCAACTATCGCCAAACATGTGTATGCATGCCACAGCTACATAGGCGCATACCTTAGTTCAGAGACTCACATATGTCCAGATCTATGTGTATGTCCAAAGCTACATTTCCTTTCTGACATTCTCTCTCATGGGATCTTTTCCTGAAGTTTTGACTTCTTGCAGAGATACGAATATACAAACAAGGGCCAGGAATAGCCTTATGGCCCCTCAACCTGCTCCACCATTTGATAAGATCCTGGATGATCTGATAGTAAATTACATTCCATTTGCCCGCTCTTTACCCACTCACTTAACTGACCCATATATTTTTGTAGCCTCCTTATGTCCTGTTCACAACTTATTTTCCTACCTATCTTTGTGACATCAGCAAATTTGGCAACCACTCCATCCATCTCTTCATCCAAGTCTTAATTATAAATTATAAACAATTGTACTCCACTGATCCCTGTGGCACACCACTCATTACACTGTACCAATCTGAAAAAGAACAACAGACACTGAACACCCCCCAATGTCTCATCTAAGTGGCCAGCGCTAATGTGCTTCTTTTTCATTCATTCATAGAACATAGAATATTACAGCGCAGTACAGGCCCTTCGGCCCTCGATGTTGCGCCCACCAGTGGAACCAATCTAATGACCCTCTAACCTAAACTATTCCAGTGTTATCCATATGCCTGTCCACTGACCATTTGAACACCCTTAAAGTTGGCGAGTCCACAACTGCTGCAGTCTGGGCATTCTACAACCTTACTACCCTCTGAGTAAAGAACCTACCTCTGACATCCGAGCTATAATTACCACCCCTTAATTTAAAGCTATGTCCCCTTGTGTTAGCCATCACCATCCGAGGTAAAAGGCTCTCCCTGTCCACCCTATCCAATCCTTTGATCATCTTGTATGCCTCAATCAGGTCACCTCGTAACCTTCTTCTCTTCAATGAAAATAACCTCAAGTCCCTCAGCCTTTCCTCATAAGACCTTCCCACCATACCCGGCAACATCCTGGTAAACCTCCTCTGTACCCTTTCCAATGCCTCCACATCTTTCTTATAATGCGGCGACCAGAGCTGTACACAATACTCCAAGTGTGGCCGCACCAGAGTTTTGTACAGTTGTAACATGACCTCACGGCTCCGAAATTCAATCCCTCTACCAATAAAAGCTAACACACCGTACGCCTTTTTAACAACCTTATCAACCTGGGTGCCAACTTTCAGGGAGCTATGCACATGTACCCCGAGATCTCTGTGCTCGTCAGCACTACTAAGAGTCCTTCCATTAGCCCTATATTCTGTACTCCTGTTATTCTTACCAAGGTGAATCACCTCACACTTTTCCGTATTAAACTCCATCTGCCACCTCTTGGCCCAGCTCTGCAGCTTATGAGTTGAGAGTCAACACATTGTGCCACCATGCTGCCCAATGGTTAGAACTGAGGCCTCACAGTGCCAGGGACCAAGGTTTGATTCTCACTAGGTCACTGTGTAGAGTTTGCATGTTCTCCCCGTATCTGCGTTGGTTTCTTCCGGATGCTCCGGTTTTCTCCCACAGCCCAAAAGACATTCTGGTTAAGTGTATTGCCCATGCTAAATTCTCCCTTAGGGTACCCAAACAGGCACTGGAATGTGGTGATTAGGGGATTTTCACAGTCATTTCATTGCAGGGTCGATGTAAAATTACCAATGAATAAACTTTTAAACTTGCTGTGGCTCTGGAGTCACATGTAGGCCAGACCAAGTAAGGATGGTAGATTTCCTTCCCTAAAGGGCACCAGTGGACCAGATGGTTTTTTTCCGATAATCGACAATAGTTTCATCGGCATCAGTAGATTCTTATTTCCAGATATTTTTATTGAATTCAAATTCCACACATGCCATGGCGGGATTCAAACCCGGGCCCCCAGGACATGAGCTGAGTTTCTGCATTAATAAACTAATGATAATACCATGAGGCCATCACCTTCCCATGATGGTGTCTGTCAGTGGTTGTAAGAGTATAAGAAATATAACCTGGACTCAGCCATTTGGCTCTTTGACTAATCATGAAGACCATGGGTGGTATCCAATCTCCGTTCCACCTTTACGGAATTCCCTTATTGCCCAAAAAATTATCAATCTCTGTCTTCAAAGAATGTAAAGGGAGCTTATTCTGTATCTAATTGGTGCTGTGGCTGACTTGAGAATATTTCTGGTGAAGGGCCATCCAGATTTGAAATATTGGCTCAATTTGCTCTCTAGAGATGCTATCAGACCAGCTGAGATTTTCCAGCATTTTCTGTTTTTGTTTTAGATTCCAGCATCCACTGTATTTTGCCTTGATTTTGAGAGTATTTGGTCCTGACACTTATGTACAGAAATAATGGGAAAATGCCCTTTTCCTGATCTGACATATACGGGCCAGGATCTTACAACCCCACCCAGGCATGTCTCCCTGACCCTGGTGGACACAACCATTTAAATCCCCACTTAGTTTGGCGGGACAAGACCATCCCACCAGACAGGAGGGTCTGTTCAATCCTGACATGAGGTGACCACTTACCAGTTAAGTTTTAAATTTATGTATTAGTTTCACAAATAGGCTTACATTAACACTGCAATGCAGTTACTGTGAAAATCCCCAGTCGCCACGATCTAGTGCCAATGCGGGTACACTGAGGAAGAATTTAGCCTGGCCAATCAACCTAACCCGCAAATCTTTGGATGGTGGGAGGAAACTGGAGCACCCAGAGGAAACCCATGCAAAGTTGAATGTGCAAGCTCCACACAGATAGTGACCCAAAGACAGGAATTGAACCCAAGTCCTTGGCACGGTGAGGCAGCAGTGCTAAACACTGTGACGCCCCAGATGAGTGAAAAACAGCTCCTATTCGAGCGGAAAATCATGCCAATTGCATAATCCAAATTATTGACTGACGGTTTCTATGGGCTCGATGGTCATCCGGTGAAATGCATGATGGGCATGGGCACAGCACTGTGTTGGGATTGGGCAAGAGAGACAACTGGCACAAAAGGCATCGGGCGACAGATGGGAGCAGTCAACTGGCAGAACTGGGCATCAATCCAACACAACAGCAGCTCACGAGTCAAATAAGGAAATGTTGAGGAGGCAAGAAGATCAAACTAACAGCAGTCAACTCCAAAGCTAGTTTAGTCCACGACAACAGTGAGGAGGTCAAACAAGGCGGAAATTATGCATGCAACGATCGCGCAGTTCAGGCGCAAGACTGGTCTTGCCGAGTATCCGGTGCCGATCACATCGAGAGAGGCGGGAAATTGGGTGTGAGCCCAATTTCTTGGCTCTCTTGTGATCTTACTGTAAAAGTGAATTTATTAGTCACATGTGAGCTTACGTTAACACTGCAATGAAGTTACTGTGAAATTCCTTTAGTAACCACACTCTGGCCCCTGTTGGGTTAATGCACTTAACCCATATGTCTTTCAGACTGTGGTAGGAAACCCACGCAGACATGGGGAGAATGTGCAAACTCCACACAGACAATGACCCAAGTCAGGAATCAAACCCAGGTCCCTGGAGCTGTGACACAGCACTGCTAACCACCGTGCCACCCAACACCACTTAGGCCGCTCAGCATCAAGTTCTGCCGATAAGCTTCTTGTCAAGCACTTGAGATAATCTTGATTATGGTAAAGGTGCTGCATAAACCCTCCTGTAGCCTAGTGGTATAGGCTACTGAACCAGTAATCCTCAAATTTAGAGCATTGCTCTGGAGTTCCAGCCTCAAATCCCACCATGAGAGTTGGCTAAATCGTCCCTACAATGGAGAATCCTTACAGTGGAGAAGGAGGCCATTCAGCCCATCGAGTCTGCACCAACCATAATCCCACCCAGGCCCTATTCTCGTAACCCCATATACTTAGCCAACTAATTCCCCCTGACATAAAGGATCAATTTAGCATGACCAGTTAACCTAACCTGCACACGGAAACATAGAAACTCCACAGTGCAGAAGGAAACCATTCAGCTCATCACATCTACACTGGCAACAATCCCACCTAGGCCCTATCCCCATAACCCCACATATTTACCCTACTAATCCCTCCAACCTAAGCATCCTGCGACACTAAGGGGCAATTTAGCATGGTCAATGCACCTAACCCGCACATCTTTGGACTGTGGGAAGAAACCGGGGCATCCAGAGGAAACCCACACATAGAACATAGAACATAGAACATAGAACATTACAGCGCAGAACAGGCCCTTCGGCCCAAGATGTTGCGCCGACCAGTTAAAAAAAAAACAACAACAATGACCCACTAACCTAAACCAATCCCTTTTCGTCCATAAACCTATCCACAGACCTCTTAAACGCCCCCAAACTAGGCGCATTTACAACTGCAGCAGGGACAGGGAGACACAGGGAGAACATGCAAACTCCATAGAGAAAGTGAGCTAAGCCAGGAACCAAACCCAGATCCCTGGAGCTATGAGGCAGCAATCTAACTACCGTGTCACCCCAATTTCTTTGGACTTTGCAGTGACAATGTGATGAGCTGAAAAATTTCCAGCTTCCTCCTGTGGCCTCATGGTCTGGGTCATTGAATTGGTAATCTATAAACTCATGGCAGTGTCTCTGGGATTCCAGGTTCAAATCCCAACACGGGAGATGGTAAAATGGTCCCGCGACAGGAACGGGTGAGCTGTAATGTACATAGATAAAAAGACGTAGATGAAAGTTGTTGTTGAAACTGGTTGGCAACTGGAGGCCAACTGTGTGTCCAGACCTTGCTTCATCCATCATGATTTACCAGAGGTGGAATGTGTGCAGTTCCACTTATCAGTAAGATCCATCTTTCTTTACGCAAGCGATGGGACCAGAGAAAGCAGACACATCCCATTTTAAATTAATGGGCCTTTCAAAGCTGGAGTAAACAGTCTGATTGTTCCACTCAAAGCCTCCAGCTTTAATGAGATTGAAGGGAGTAAGAGACAGGGGAACAAATCATTAGAACGGTTATACTGATTGATAAAGTAATGGAAGGGAAGGATGCTGGTTCAAGTGGTGAAAACTAAGGTCAAACGTCTGGAGAAATATTGATGGTCTGCTGTTAAAAGTAAGGCTGCTGACAAGAGGCTACACCAAAGGAAATGGGAGCGGAAATCATACTGACATTTAAACAAATTGAATGAATTGTTAAAAAGAATAAAGGCTGTCTGCGCAGAGTATGCTGTTACTCGGAAAGAGCTTCATTACCCGTTTCAGTTGTGAAAGCCCGGTTGCTACTGGGGATTGAGTTTAATCTGGAGCTGAACTGAATTCTGATTGCTCCACCATGATTAGCAAGAGCCCAGGAGGTGTGCCTGTGTCTGCTCTATCGTCAGTCGCAGTAGCAGTCACGGTGGCACGGTGGTTAGCACTGCTGCCTCACAGTGCCAGGGACCCGGGTTCAACTCCCTGCTTGGGTCACTCTGTCTGTGTGGAGTCTGCACGTTCTCCCCGTATCTGTGTGGGTTTTCTCCGGGTGCTCTGGTTTCCTCCCACTGTCTGAAAAGCGTGCTAATTAGGTGCATCGGCCATGTTAAATTCTCCCTCAGTGTATACCTGAACAGGCGCCGGGGTGTGGCGACTCGGGGATTTTCATGATGGGGACTTCTTTGCAGTGTTAATGTAAGCCCACTTGTGATACTAATAAATAAACTTAAAGATGACTTAAACTAAAAGCAAATGATCAGGTTGTTGTTTGTGGGAGCTTGCTATGCACAAATTGGTTGCAAGAACAGTAGCTACGTTTCAAAAGTACCTCATTGGTTGTGACATTTCTCAGTTTTCCCAGATCTTTCTCCATTCATTCATCACTATTTCCCTCATCCACATCTCCACAGTTTCCATCTCAACCATTAATCGCAGATACATATTCCACAACTTCAAATTTCTTCTAGTAAACCAGTCTCTCATGCACTCTACACTCAGTCCTGTATTCATAGGCCCTTTATCTTCATCCTTTTGAGTTGCTACTGTTTTTGCATTACCTCATTTTGATCATTCGAAATATCCCAATCATATCATCCTGTAGTTTTTGTGTGGTTAGAATGAAGAAAGACCCATGAGGCAGACAGAACACGCATACGGTACTTGTCACAACCACTGGACAACTCGAGGTGCTTTGCAGCCAGGGTACGGTTCCTGTTGTAATGTGGCAATCAATTTGCACACAGCAAGCTCCCACAAAACGTCAATGTGATAATGACCAAAGAGTCTTTTTTTGATACGTTGATGGAGGGAATAAATATTGCTTGGGACACCAGGGATTACTCCCAAAATGGTGCCCTGGGATCTTTTACATCCACGCAGACAGGCAACTGGGGCCTGTTCAACATCTCATCCAAAAGATGGCACTGCCCAACTGTGCAGTATTTCCTTAGTGCTGCACTGGATTGTCAGCATAGATCATCGTGCTTAGATCCTGGACTGGTCCAGAACCTTGAGACTCAGAGACGAGAATGCCACCAGCAGAGCCAGGGCTGGCACAGCTTGTATTAAAACCAAGCTGACGCACCAATGCCGCGCTGAGGAATCCTTACATTGTCAAATATATTTGGATGAACAGCTGGCATGGGGTGGAGAAGGGAAGAATGTTGGATGGTGGGAAGGTAGTGATGGCGTCTCTGAATTCAGATGTTTCAACTGGACAGGAAAGACTGCCTGCCACTCTTTGAGGAAGACTAGCAAGTTATTTTGGTACTTTTCTCTTGTTCTCTTATTCGTTCATGGCAACCTGATGTGGGCGTGACTATCTGGACCAACACTAATTGTCCATCTCTGAGGGCAGTTGAGAGACACCCTCATTGCTGTGGCTCTGGAGTCACATACAGGCCAGACCAGGTAAGGATGGCAGATTTCCTTCCCTAAAGGACATCAGTGAACCAGTTGGGTTTTTACCACAGTTGACAATGTTTTTGTGGTCACCATTAGACTTTTAAATTGCAGGTTTTTATTGAATTCAAATTTCACCAGCTGCCCTGGTAGGATTTGAACCTGGGCCCTCAAAGCGTTATCCTGAGTCTCCGGATTACTGGTCCAGCAAAATACCACTACGCCACCACCTCCCCAGGTATCCTGGTATCCCACAATAGATTGACTGATCACCACATTGCTGGAACTTGTGATAGGTGTAGTATGAATCCAAGTCTTCCATTCATTCAGGCAGTTGATCTATCCACCAAGACAACCTATTCTACCCCATTCATGGTAGGTATTCTACCTGAACTCTATAAAAGGATATTTGACCATTAGAACATGGCTTCAATAATTAAATAACAGCACTTCACATAATGACACAAGTCATTTATTTGCAAGTGATGACTTTATTTCCTTTCATCATGAATAGTAAATGGCAATTATATTTTATAATACCCAACTGGGAGTTTAAAAGTAATAATACTGTAAAGTATCATACATTAATAATGGAGGACTACATTTTCCCCAGATAGAATAGACTGAAAAAAAGATTACAACTCATCATATCTCTTAGAAACATCTCAAAGTGCTAGGCACGTAATGAAAAGCTTCTGAGGTGTCCTGGCTATTATCACAAAGCTAAAAGTGACAAAGTTTTTGTGCACCAATTATTGGTGTCGGCTGAAGGGAGAATGTTGGCCAGAGAGCTCCTCATTCTCTTCCGAATGTCAGGAATCTTTAGCATCCTGCAGCACCCAGTCTCCTAGGCCTGATCATCTTCAACTGCTTCGTCAATGACCTTCATTCCATCATAGGTTCAGAAGTGGGGATGTTTGCTGATGATTGCACAACATTCAGTATCATGGACTGAAACACTCCATGTCCAAATGCAGCAAGACCTGGACAATATGCAAGCTTGGGCTGAGAAGTAACATTCACACCGCACAAGTGCCTGGCAATGGCCGTCTCCAGCAAGAGAGGATCTTGACATTCAATGACATTAACATCATTGAATCCCCTCACTACGACCATCTTGGGAGTTACTATTGGCCAGAAACTGAACGTTACTTACCACTTCTCAGCCCAAGCTTGGATATTGTCCAGGTCTTGCTGCATTGGACATGGACTGGCTATATACACACTGTGGCTACCAGATCAGCTCAGAGGCTAGGACTCCTCCAGCAAGTAACTCATTTCCCGACTCCCCAAATCCTGTCCACCATCTACAAGACACAAGTCAGGAATGTAATGGAATATTCTCCACTTGCCGAGATGAGTACAGCTCCAACACTCAAGGTCGACATCATCCAGGACAAAGTAGCCCACTTGATTGCTAGCCCTTCCACAAACATTCAATCCCTCCACTACCGAAGAACACTGGCAGCAGCGTATACCAACTACAACTCACCAAGGTTCATTAGGCAGCAGCTTCCAAACCCATGACCAATACCATCCAGAAGGACAAGAACAGCAGACATCTGGGAACACCACCAACTGGAAATTCCCCTCCATCTCCATCCTGACCTGGAAACATATTCCTTCACCATCGCCGGGTCAAAATCCCGGAACACCCTCCCTCACAGCACTGTGGGTGTACCTGTACCGCAGGGTCTGCAGCAGTTCAAGAAGTTCATCACCACTTTCCGAAGGACAGGTAAGGATTGGCAATAAATACCAGCCCAGCCAGCAACACAAAAATGAACACATTTTTAAAAAATCAATGGATCTTTATTATACTCTAGCTATGACTGTAACACTACATTCTTCACTCCCTCCTTTCCTTCTCTATGTAAGGTATGCTTTGTCTGTATAGCATGCAAGAAACAACGCTTCTCACTGTACCCTCGTACATGCGACAATAATAAATCAAATCAAATCAAGGAACAGGCAAACAGAACCTCGGTTCTGCATCTCATCCCAACCAGTGGATTGGGCAGTCATGTCATGCAAACACCTGCTGACAATGTACTCATTCAGTTCCAGAATGGCAGTGAAATGCACAATTGTCAGCATTTGGATAATGTCTGGAGGCCAAAGACTGCCATGCAAATAAAGGAAACCAGAAAATGTTTAAACAAAAGATCACAGGTCAGTCTGCCAGAAGGAGACAATCACCGTCATAATTTGAGTACAAGGGCTTCTGACTTCTGGGATTACAGCTGATGCATGAATATATTTTTCTCTTTCAGATACTGTTACGATCCCCCTAGAGATCGATAAATTTTAGAAATAAATTGTTTCCAATGCCTGACTGAAAGTTTCAAATGATAAGATTTCAAGTTTAAAGACTATCACTCAACTAGGCAATGAAAAGAAACATTGCCTAAACACTGCTCAGCTGGCAACAACAAGGGGTTCTAGATAAGGCTTCAGACTAAATAGTGAGGGGATGGGGTTCAGTTGTATGGAGAATTAGAAAATCAGAGTTAAAGGAGAGGGTAGAAGTGCAGCTTAATGGAGCTGAGGGCTCAGGAGACATTAGTAAAGTTTCCAGACCACCTAATAGAACAGAGAGTAATAGACGATGGCAGGAATCTGACCTCAGGCAGAGCAAAAAAGATGACAAGTATAAAAAGGGACGTGGTCAATGCAGGCATGAGGGTGTTGTACCTAAATGCGCACAGTATACAGAACCAGGTAAATGAGCTTGTTGTGCACATTGAAATTGGTCAGTACGATGTTGTAGAACATAAAATGTAGAAAAACTACAACACAAACAGGCCCTTCGGCCCACAAGTTGTGCCGATCATATTTCTACCTACCAGGCTTACCTATAACCCTCAATCCTACTACGTCCCATGTACTCATCCAGAAGTCTCTTAAAAGACCCCATCGAATCTGCCTCTACCATCACCACCGGCAGCCGATTCCACGCACCCACCAGCCTCTGAGAGAAAAACTTATCCCTGATATCTCCTCTGTACCTACTCCCCAGCACCCTAAACCTGTGTCCACTTGTAACAGCCATTTCAGCCCTGGGAAAAAGCCTCTGAGAATCCACCCAATCAATACTTCTCAACATCTTATACACCTCTATCAGGTCGCCTCTCATCCTTTGTCTCTCCAAGAAGAAAAGACCAAGCTCTCTCAACCTATCCTCATAAGGCATGCCACCCAATCCAGGCAACATCCTTGTAAATCTCCTCTGCACCCTTTCAATGGCTTCCACAACTTTCTGTAATGAGGCGATCAGAACTGAGCACAGTACTCCAAGTGGGGTCTGACCAGGGTCTTGTTCGGCATCACAGAGACATGGCTGCAAGGGGGCCAGGACTGGGATCTAAATATCCAAGGATATGTGTCCTATCAGAAGGACAGGCAGATGGGCAAAGGGGGTGAGGCTTCATTGTTTAGTAAGGAATGAAGTTAAATCAATAGCAAGTAGTGATACAGGATCAAAAGCCATAGAATCTCTGTGGGTAGAGTTGAGGAATCACAAAGGTAAAAAGACCCTGATGGGAGTTGTGTACAGGCCCCTCAGCAGTAGTCAGGATGTGGGGCAGAAAATAAATCAGGAGATAGAAAAGGCACATAAAAAAGGCAATATTACAATAATCATGTGGTACTTCAATATGCAGGTGGATTGGGGAAATCAGGTAGGTAGTGATTCCAAGAAAAGGAGTTTGTGAAATGTCTAAGATGATTTTTTGGAGCAGCTTGTGACATAGCCTACTAGGGAACAGGCAATCCTGAATTTGATGATGTGAAATGAGGCTGACTTGATTAGGGAACTTAAGGTGAAGGAACCCTTAGGGAGCAGTGACCACAATATGATAGAATTTACCCTGCAGTTTGAGAGGGAGAAGCTGGAATCAGATGTAACAGAATTACAATTAAATAAAGGTAACTACAAAGACATGAGGGAGGAGCTGGCCAGAGTTGATTGGAAAGGGAGCCTAGCGGAGAAGACAATGGAACAGCAATGGCAGGAGTTTTTGCGAGTTATTCGGGAGGCAGAGCAGAAGTCCTCCCAAGGAGGAGGAAACGTGCTAAGGGGAGGACAAGGCATCCATGGCTGACAAGAGAAGTCAAGGACAGCATAAATGCAAAAGAAAAAGCAAACAAAGTGGCAAGGATTAGTGGGAAGCCAGAGAATTGGGAAGCCTTTAAAAGCAAACAGAGGACAACTAAAAAAGCAATGGGAGGGAGAAGATGAAATACTAATGTAAGCTAACTAGTAATACAAAAGAAGATAGGAAGAGTTTTTTTCAATATATAGAAGGTAAGAGAGAGGCAAAAATAGCCATTGGACCTTGGAAAATAAGGCTGGAGAAGTAATAATAGGAAAAAAAGCAATGACAGAGGAACTGAGCAGTTACTTTGCATTAATCTTCACAGTGGAAGACACCATTGGGATGCCAGAGCTCCAGGAGAGTCAGGGGGCACAGGTGAGTGCAGTGGCCATCACTAAGGAGAAGGTTCTGGGGAAACTGAAAGGTCTGAAGGTGGATAAATCACCTGGACTGGATGGACTACATCCCAGGGTTCTAAAAGAGATAGCTGAGGAAATTGTGCAGGCATTGGTGGTGATCTTTCACCAGAAGCACTGGAGGCAGGGAGGGTACCAGAGGACTGGATAGTAGTAGTTAATGTAACACTGCTGTTTAAGATGGGAGGGGTGGGGGGCATCAAATGGGAATTTATAGGCTGGTTAGCCTGATTTCTGTCACTGGCAAGATTTTAGAGTCCATTATTAAAAATGAAATCACAGAGTACTTGGAAGTGCATGATAAAGTAGCACTGAGTCAGCATGCCTTTGGCAAAGGGAGGTCATGTCTCACAAATCTGTTGGAGTTCTTTAAGGAGGTAACAAGGAAGTTAAATAAAGGACGGGCAAGATTTATTTAGATTTCCAGAAGGCCTTTGATATAGGAGACTGTTAAATAAGTTAAGTGCCTATGGTGTTAAGGGAAAGATCCTGGCATGCATAGAGGATTGGCTGACTGGCAGAAGGCAGAGAGTGGGGATAAAGGGGTCTTTCTCAGGATGGCAGCTGGTGACTAGTGGTGTGCCTCAGGGGTCAGTGCTGGGGCCACAAGTTTTTACAGCATACATTAATGATTTGGAGAAAGGAACTGAAGGCAGTGTTGCGAAGTTTGCAGGTAATACAAAGATATGTAGAGGGATAGGTAGTGTTGAGGAAGCAGAGGGGCTGCAGAATGACTTGGACAGGTTAGAAGACTGGGCAAAGAAGTGATAGATGGAATACAATGTGGAAAAGTGAGAGGTTATGCACTTTGGAAGGAGGAATGGAGGCATACACTATTTTCTAAATGGGAAAA
This sequence comes from Carcharhinus amblyrhynchos, assembly GCF_965287045.1. Lineage (NCBI taxonomy): Eukaryota > Metazoa > Chordata > Chondrichthyes > Carcharhiniformes > Carcharhinidae > Carcharhinus > Carcharhinus amblyrhynchos. The sequence goes on from NC_137334.1 coordinate 86,635,485, forward strand.
TGCTTAGGAAATCAGAAACACAAAGGAACTTGGGAGTATTTGTTCAAGAATCTCTTAAGGTTAATGTACAGATTCAGTCAGCAATTAGGAAGGCAAATGCAATGTTAGCATTCATATTGAAAGGGCTAGAATACAAGAGCAGGGATGTACTTCTGAGGCTGTATAAGGCTCTGGTCAGACCCCATTTAGAGCACTGTGAGCAGTTTTAGGCATCATATCTCGGGAAGGATGTGCTGGCCTCAGAAAGGGTACAGAGGAAATTCACAAGAATAATCCCTGGAATGAAGAGCTTGTCGTATAAGGAACAGTTGCGGACTCTGGGTTTGGACTCTTTGGAATTTAAAAGGAAGAGGGGGGGATTTTATTGAAACTTACAAGATACTGTGAGGCCTGGATAGAGTGGACATGGAGAGGATGTTTGCACTAGTAAGAAAACCTAGAACCATAGGACACAACCTCAGGCTAAAGGGACAATCCTTTAAAACGGAGATGAGGAGGAATTTCTTCAGCCAGAGAGAGGTGAATTGGTGGAACTCTTTGCCACAGAAGCTGTGGAGGCCAGATCATTGAGTGTCTTTAAGACAGAGATAGATAAGTTCTTGATTAATAAGGGGGTCAGGGGTTATGGGGAAAAGGCAGGAGAATGGGGATGAGAAAAATATCAGCCATGATTGAATGGTGGAGCAGACCTGATGGGCTGAGTGGCTTAATTCTGCTCCTATGTCTTATGGTCTAACACACACTCCAAGCTGCAGAACTTTTAAACTTTTATTCCACTTTGTCCCTTAAGTAGACACTTCATTCTCCAGGAACCCAGTCCTACATGATTCTTAATTCTAAACGTGTTGTTCCCTTTATTTTCCTATCCCAGCCAATGAGAAATGTATCACAGATTTTTACCTCCTGCCAAGCTAGGTGAATCTTTCAGTCTTATTTAAATCCTGAGAAACCTGGTCTCTTCACTTACGTGAAGTATGAGTATGCCTATTTCTCCTTTATCTCTTGGTACTTGCAGGCTGACCTGTCTGTGAGCTTCATCGCTATCTTAAGAAAATACCGTAGCACAACACTAAAATACCTTGCTTTGAACTCTACCAGTCTCAAACCCCACCTTCATGGTATCATGAATCACATAGGTCTTGTATCTAGGCAGAAATGCTGATTAGATCTCCTCCAGACCGCTCATTACATTCTACTTTGGAATAAAATGGACAGTTTAAAGTACAATCATTTAAAAATTAAACTGATATTTCTAATACCTCCCTGTGAATTGGACAATTTATCCACTAGCACAACATCTGCTATGGTCATTATGTGCAGGTTTAAATTTCTTGCAGTTTCTTCGCAACAGGACAACCTGGGCCCTCTGTATCCTTTAACAACAAAGTGAGTCAAGCTTGTTGTTGGACAGAATTCAGAACAGGTCACAGAGGAGCTCCGGTACATAACACATCAGATTTAAGAGCAGGGAGAGGTTATTTCATCCTTCAAGCCTACTCTGCCAATCTCGACTGCAATTTCCTGTCTGCCCGCCATAACCCTTGACTATCATAAATCTAACTCAGCTTTGAATACATTCAATGACCCAGCCTCCATTACTTCACAGGGGAGAGAACCATGGACTAATGACCCCTGAGAGAAAAACATTCTCCTCACCTCCACCTTAAAAGGAGACCTCTTGTTGTTAAACTGCGTCCCCTGGTTTTCATCACCCCCACAAGAGGAAACTTCCTCCTGATATCTACCCAATCAAATCACACCACCCCCCACCCCCAACACCCCTCAGGATCTTATATCTTGCAATGAAATCATCTCTCATTCTTCTAAACTCCAATGAATACAGGTCCAACCTGTTCAGATTTGCTTCATAAGACAAGCCCATCAACCCAGAACACTTTGAGTTAACTTCGCCTGAACTGCTTTCAACATTATTATATCTTTTATCAAATAAGGAGACCAGGACCGGATTTGCGGTGGGCGAGGCCCGTAGAACGGCATTCTCCGTTAACCTTGGGCGAGATCTTAGGAGCCTCGGGCAGGTGTGCTGGTAAAATGCCACCCCAAGAGTGTACGTAGTATCCAAAATGTGATCTCACCAAAGCCCAGGGACAGCTGTAGTAACATTTCCCTAACTCTATATTCTATTCCCCTTGCAAGAAATGACAACATTCCCCGAATCAATTGCTATACCTGCATATTAAGTATTTGTGATTGATACACCAGGACACTCAGATCCCTTTGTACCAATGAGTCCTGCAATCTCACTCCATTTAAATAGTACATATTTCCAGGAGATGATTGACCTACTCCTCTTCCTATTTCTCATGTCTTATGATCAATCCTTCTTGCTAAAGCTGGTGAGTTTGCCTTTTCTCACATTATACCCAGATGCCAATGTTTTCCCCCCTCAATTAACATTATCTGCATTCTGTTGCAAATTCTCTACTTCCTCTCAGCAATTTACATTCCTACCGATCTTGCTCTCATTGACAAACTGAACAAACATATATTTGGTGCCTTCTTTGAGACCCGGCATTGGTCCTTGTGACACTCCACTAGTTATGGCTCACTACTCCAAAGATGACCCACGTCCCAGCTCTCTGCTTCCTGTTAGCTACCCAATCCTTTATCAATGCGTGGTGGCACAGTGGTTAGCACTGCTGCTTCACAGGACCACGGATCTGGATTTGATTCCTGGCTTGGGTCACTGTCTGAATAGAGTTTACACATTCTCCCCATGTCTGCGTGGGTTTCCTCTGGGTCCTCTGCTTTCATCCCACCGTCCAAAGGCGTGCAAGTTAGGTTAAAATTCTCCCTCAGCATACCTGAAGCATGGTAACTAGGGGATTTTCACAATAACTTCATTACAGTGTGAATGTAAGCCTACTTATGACTAATAAATTCTTTATATTATGCCCATTGCCATGTGCTCTTATCTTGTGTGTTAATGTTTGATGTGGCAATGAATTAATTGCCTTTTTAAAATCTATGTACACCCCATCCACAAGTTACCTTTTATTCATCAAAACTTTTACCTCCTCAATGAACTGAAATAAATTAGTCAAGCATGATTTTTCAAACTGGAGGCCTGTGACCAGCGGTGTGCCTCAGGGATCAGTGCTGGGTCCACTGTTATTTGTCATTTATATTAATGATTTGGATGAGAATATAGGAGGCATAGTTAGTAAGTGTGGAGAACACACTAAGATTGGTGGCACAATTGTCAGTGAAGCAGGTTAACTAGGCTTGCAACAAGATCTTGATCAATTGGGCCAGTGAGCTGATGAATGCCAGATGGAGTTTAACTCAGATAAATGCGAGGTGATGCATTTTGGTAGATCGAACTAGGACAGGACTTATTCAGTTAATGTTAGGACTTTGGGGAGAGTTGTAGAATAAAGAGAACTAGGGGTACAGGTTTGGAGCAGCTTGAAAGTGGAGTCACAGATGGACAGAGTGGTGAAAGAGGCATTCAGCATGCTTGGTTTCATTGGTCAGAACATTGAATACAGAAATTGGAACGTCTTGTTGAACTTGTACAAGACATTAGGAAGACCACTCTTGGAATACTGTGTACAGTTCTGGTCATCCTATTATTGAAAGAATATTATTAAACTAGAAAGAATGCCAAAAAGAGTGACCAGAATGCTATCAGGATTTGATGGTTTGAGTTATAAGGAGAGGCTGGATAGACTGGGACATTTTTCCTCTGGAGGGTAGGAGGCTGAGGGGTGATCTTATAGAGGTCTATAAAATAATGAGGGGCATAGATCAGTTAGATCATCAACATCTTTTCTGAAAGACAGGGAAGTCTAAAACTATAGGGCATAGGTTTAAGGTGAGGGGGGAGATACACAAATGGCCCAGAGGGGCAATTTTTTCACTCAGAGGATGGTGAGTGTCTGGAACAAGCTGCCAGTAGTAGTAGTAGAGGTGGGTACAACTCTTCTAAAAAGCATTTAGACAGTTACATGAGTAAGATGGGTATAGAGGGACATGGGCCAAATGCAGGTAATTGGGACTAGCTTACTGGTTAATAAAAGGGTGGCATGGACATAAGCCTCTATGACTTTATGATTTCTCTTTCACAAAAGCACATGACCACCCCATTTCTCCGTTTTACCCTAAATTAAAGAGACAGTCCCAAAAACATAGAGCAGAATTTTCCTGTCCTGCCGACCACAGGCAGCGTGGCAGGCGGAATATGGACCTGGCAATGGTTTGTTGATCTCGGGCAGGATTGTGGCCTGAAAATCCTGCCAGTAATCTAAAAGCTTCATATTTGGAACAATACCGACTCAGCTGCTGCATGTTTCAAGCAGTTTCTGCATTCATTCTATATTTCAGTTCCCTCTTCACATCCGTTTAGTTTGAAAGAACAAAGATATATCTTGCCATCCCTAGCAAGGGCTGCATTCAGAATTCTTAACTCCACTTGCAACCCACTTCACTTTCGTTGAAACGATACTTTTCTGACACCCTGTTGTGCAGACTACTTTCAATCCTTTCTTATCCTTACACTCAGTCCCAAAGGATTTTTATACTCTATCCTCTGCACAAGTCCACTGTCTGCTCCAGATTCTAGCCTGGAATGCCAGCCTTGCCAACTACATTTCATTGAACTATCTGCTCAAGTCACAGCTACATTGAATTTGCCAGCACAAAATACAAAATCGATCAATGCTCTTCAATCAAACTGAGAGATTAATAAACTCAGCCTTCAATCCTATCCTTCAGTTGTCCACTCTGAACAGTTACCAGCAGAATACTGAATAAATGTACTTGTGCACAAGTGTAAGCTTCCAAATTCAATCAGAGTGGTGGGAGGGACAGGTTGAAAGGGGTGCAGGGAATGGCAGAAATTATACATAACCAGCCTGGCTGGGTACAAGGGGGTATCACTGCACTGAAACAGGGGGACCCGATGGGCCTCAGGCCTCATTCAGCTTAGAATGACGAGATGCAAACTGCCCAACCCACTCACCCAATCTCCAATAGCTTGCCATTGAGGCAAGCAAATTAAAAAGCTAACATCAGTAACGTTGACCTTGTAACTGGGTCAGTAGTACTTTGGATCACGCCTCTGACTACTGATCAGAAGATTTCAGGTTCGACTCCTGGCTGGTTTGATGTACAGTTTTAACAGTAGTTCACAAACTCCTTGTTGCTATTGATAAAAATATGTCTATGGGCAGCACGAGGGCACAGTGGTTAGCACTACTGCATCACAGCGCCAAGGACCCAGATTCGATTCCCAGCATGGTCGCTGTCTGTGCGGTGTCTGCAAGTTCTCTCGTGTCTGGTTTCCTCCCACAGTCTGAAAAACGTGCTGGTTAGGTGCATTGGCCATGCTAAATTCTCCCTCAGTGTACCCAGACAGGCGCCAGTGTGTGGTGACTTAGGGATTTTCATGCTAACTTCATTGCAATGTTAATGGAAAACCTATTTGTAACATTAATAAATAAGCTTTAAAACTTTAACTATCAAATTGTTGCAACAATCCTAACCAGCTCACAAATGTCCTTTAGGAAAGGAAGTGTACTGTCCTTACCAAGACAGACCTATATATGACCCTCGACCCACAAAAGTTATGCCTCACCAAGGGAATGAATATAATACTCTGGTGGCTACCCTATGGTGGGATGAATGGCTTGTTTCTTTGCTCCAACTCCACTCCCTCTTCACCTGTTCCATTTCCCAATTAAATAAAGTTGACGGGACACTTATAGGAGGCAATGGCCTACAGATATTATCGCTAGACTATCAATCCAGTGACTCAGCTAATGTTCTGGGGACCCAGGTTCGAATCCCACCACGGCAGATGGTGGAATTTGAATTCAATAAAAGATATTTGGAATTAAGAATCTCCTGATGACCATTGTCGATTGTTGGAAAAAAATCCACCTGGTTCACAAATGTCCTTTAGGGAAAGAAATCTGCCGTCCTTACCTGGTCTGGCCTACATGTGACTCCAGAGTCACAGCAATGTGGTTGACTCTCAACTGCCCTCCAAGAGCAACTGGAAATGGGCAATAAATGCTGGCCAGCCGATGACACCCATGTCCAATGAATGAATTTAAGTTCGGGGGGGGGCGGGGGGGGGTGGAGAGATTGGTCCTTAATTATGCTGGCTGCTTTACCAAGGCAGCGGGCTGTAATACATCCAGAAAGAATGCTTCCTATGGTGCACCCTTAAAACTTGGTAGGAGCAATGCACGTTGGATTTAACTATGAAGCCTTTTCTGACAAGGTAACACTGAACCCCAGCTTGGGTCACTGTTTGTGTGGAGTTTGCACATTCGCCCAGTATCTGTGTGGGTTCCCAGACGGTACTCTGGTTTCCTCCCACAGTCCAATGATGTGTGGGTTAGTTGGATTGGCCATGCTAAATTGCCCCTTAGTCTCAGGGGACTAGCTATGGTAAATACATGGGGTTATGTGGATAGGGCCTGGGTGGGACTGTGGTTGGTGCAGACACGATGGCTCGAACAGCCTCCTTCTGCACTGTAGGGTTCTATGGTTCTATGAACGCGATCCTTTCATGCTTTCTCTTATAAGTCCCAGCTGCATCTTCGAAGTCTCTTTAATAGTTCTGCTTCTGTTGCCAAATGCAGCAGACTTGGCAAGTATTTTACAACTATTGGAGATTAATTTAAATGTATGTTCTCTGTTCTGCTTTCTTGGTTTACTTCATTAACAATAAATGGCATTTGCATATAAACAGTGTCATTCCCTGGTTTAATTAGGACTAAATAACACTTACAATCAATTACATTGAAATACATTCACTATCACACATTCTTCACCCACGTTACCATGGCAATGAGAGGCTGACTAGCAATCAGTTTTTAATGACAATGGCTGAGGGAAAAATCCGCACATTTAAGTGAGATCATAGAACCTCTACAGCGCAGAAGGAAGCCATTCAGTCCATCGAGCCTGCGCCAACTCTCCAACAGAGCATCCCACCCAGGCCCTATCCCCGTAATCGGTGAAGAAAGTTATCTCCGATTGCAACGGGATCTTGATCAATTGGGCCAGTGGGTTGATGAGTGGGAGATGGAGTTTAATTTAGACAAATGAAAAGTGATGCATTTTGGTTGACCGAACCAAGGCAGGACTTACTCAGTTAATGGTAGGGCATTAGGGAGAATTACAGAACAAAGAGATCTAGTGGTGCAGCTTCATGGCTCCTTGAAAGTCCACACAGGTGGACAGAGTGGTGAAGAAGGCATTCAACATGCTTGGTTTCATTGATCAGAACATTGAGTACAGGAGTTGGGACGTCTTATTGAAGTTGTACAACACAGTGGTGAGGCCACGCTTGGAATACTGTGTACAGTTCTGGTCACCCTTTTATAGAAAGGATATTATTAAACTAGAAAGAGTGCAGAAGAGATTGACTAGAATGCTACTGGGACTTGATGATTTGAGTTATAAGGAGAGGCTGGATAGACTGGGGTTTTTTTCTTTGGAGTGTAGAAGGCTGAGGGGTGAACTTATAGAAGTCTGTTAAACAATAGGGGGCACAGATCAGCTAGATAGTCAATATATTTTCCCAAAGGTACGGGAATCTAAAACTAGAGGGCATAAGTTTAAGGTGAGAGGGTAGAGATGCAAAAGTGTCCAGAGAGGCAATTTTTTCACACAAAGGGTGCTGAGTGACTGGAACAAGCTGCCAGAGGTAATAGTAGAGGCGGTTACAATTTTGTCTTTTAATAAGCATTTAGACAGTTACATGGATAAGATGGACATTGAGGGATATGGGCCAAATGCAGGCAATTGGGATTTGTTTAGGGGTTTCAAAAAAATGGGTGGCAGGGACAAGTTGGGCTGAAGGGCCTGTTTCCATGCATTAACCTCGAAGACTCTAGGACATTTCATGTCCATCTAAAGAGGTAGATAGGGGCTTCCAAACATGCAAACTTATGAATTAGGAGCAACAGTGGGACACTCAATGAAGACAGCCATGGAATATCTACTCAATACATCCACCATTTCCTTATTTTCCTTCTTAACTTCCCGGACTCTCTCTCCTGAGGATCAATAGTCACTTACTCTTTTTCATTTTAAGTACCTGGAAAAAGTCCTACAATTAGTTTTTACATTTATAGGCATCTTTCTCTTTTACTCTAATTTTTCCCTTCTTATTAATCCTTTAGCCATTATTTGATGATCTATATTCTGCCCAATCTTCTGACCTGCCATTCATCTTTGTGGGATTATATGCGTTCTATTTCAATTTGATTCGACCTTTAAATTCTTTCATAAGCTACAGATGGTGTTTACTTCCCTTACTGTCTTTCTTCGTGAAATGTAAATTTTTGGAGTATTCTGAAATATTTCCTTAAATATCTGCAGACTTATCCTTACCTTAATTTCTCAGCTCTGTCTTCATGCCTTTATATTTGCCCTTGTTTAAGTTTAAAACATTAAGCTTAGATGTACTCCTCGCTCCCTCAAACTGAATGTGAAATTTGCCGAGGGGTGCCTTCACTATGAGGTCATTAATTAATCCTGCCTCATTGCACATTACCAGACCTAGTACAGCCTACTGTCTGGTTGGTGCTAGAATGTGCTGCTATCAGAATTTGTCCCAAAAACATTCTATGAACTCATCATCCATGCTACTTTTGTCAATCCTATTTGTCTAATCTGTATGTAGATTAAAATCACCTATGATTATTGCCATATCTTCCTCACAAGCCTGCTCTGTATACCCCACCTTACAACATGGTTACTATTTGGGAGACCAATAAACCACTCCTGCATGGAACTTCTTACCTTCATCATTTTCCATCTCCTCCCCAAACTGATTCCCACATCTTGGTGAGGTCATCTCTCTCAACTGTATCAATGGCATCCTTAATTAACAGAGCCACCCCTCCAACTTTTCTGAGCTTCCTGTCCTTCCAAACTGTGATGTATGTTCCAATAGTCAACTCCCATGAGACCATAAGACAGAGGAGCAGAATTAGGCCACTCGGCCCATCGAGTTTGCTCCACCATTCAATCATGGCGGATTTTTCTTTCTCATCCCCATTCTCCTGCCTTTTCCCCATAACCCCTGATCTCCTTATTAACTAAGAACCTATCCACCTGTCTTAAAGACATCCAATGACCTGCCATCCGCAGCCTCCTGCGGCAAAGAGTTCCACAGATTCACCACTCTCTGGCTGAAGAAATTCCTTCCTATCTCTGTTTTAAGTGATCGTCCCCTTAGTCTGAGGTTGTACCTTCTGGCTCTAGTTTATCCTACCAGTGGAAACATCCTCTCCACGCCCACTCTATCCAGGCCTTGCTGCATCCTATAAGTTTCAATAAGGTCTCCCCTCGTTCTTCTAAACTCCAATGAGTACAGACCCAGAGTCCTCAACCGTTCTTATATGACATACTCTTCATTCCAGGGATCATACTTGTGAACCTCCTGTACGCCCTTTCCAAAGCCAGCACATACTTCCTTAGATATATGGCCCAAAACTGCTCACAACACTCCAAATGGTGTCTGACCGGAGCCTTATACATTCCTGCTTTTGTATTCTAGCTCCCAGTCTTAGTCATCTGTCATGCCTCTGTTTTTGGCTATTAAAATGTACATGTTCATTTCCATTTGCGCTGTCAATTCATCTGTAGTGCATGAGATGCTGAGCTTTTAGAATCATAGAAATAGAATCATAGAAATAGAATCATAGAAATAGAATCATAGAAATAGAATCATAGAAACCCTGCAGTGCGGAAAGAGGCCAACTGGCCCATCGCGTCTGCACTGACCACAACCCCACCCAGGCTCTACCCCCATATCCCTACACATTTACCCACTAATCCCGCTAACCTATGCAGCTCAGGACACTAAGGGGCAATTTTAGCATGGCCAATCAACCTAACCCGCACATCTTTGGATATCTCTTAATTCTGCCTTTTTTCCTATTTTTGTAACCTCTAATCTTATTTGTTGGTGCACTCTGAGGTTTGTTCACTCTGTCTCTTCCCGCCACGCTCTGATCAACATTTCACTTGCCTCGTCCTCTCTGCTTCATTTGTCACTTAAAATCATAGATTCATAAAATCCTACAGCGCAGAAGGAAACTATTTGGCCCATCAAGTCTGCAGTGACCACAATCCCACCCAGGCCCTAACCCCATAACCTCACGCATTTACCCTAGCTAGTCCCCCCTAACACTAAGAAACAACTTAGCATGGCCAATCCGCCTAACCTGCACATCTTTGGACTGTGGAAGGAAACCCAGAGAACCCGGAGGAAATGCACGCAGACACGGGGAGAAGGTGCAGACTCCACACAGACAGTGACCCAAGCCAGGAATTGAACCCAGGCCCCTGACGCTGTGAGGCAGCACTGCTAACCACTGTGCCACCCAAATCTGATCCTTTGCTTCCACTATTTAGTTTGAAGCCCTCTGTACCACTCAACAAAACATTCATCCCGGACACAGAGCATCCCAAAAGTCTTCAAAATTTTAATGGCACCCGGAACTCTGGAGTTTAGCCCAATTGATGAATTTGAGTTTATCATGGTATCGAGCTTGAAACCTGCTGACCCTCAGGTGAAATAAAGCCAGTGCCCAGCTGATTAGCGCACAGGGATCTTCAATGTGCATTGAGAGCCTGCGGACAGAACCTCACTTCAGTTTAACAGCCTCATCCAGCTGAGCTGCAATATAGATGATGCACTCATCTGTTTTATACCAGGCGTCAATGATTGTGTGAGGTCTTTGAGGAGTTCAAAACCGGTCTGGTTTCTCAACTGAAAAGCAGCACCTGGAACTCAGGCGTGAATCTGTTCTTGCTGTAAATTTGTCTTTATTCTAAAAACAACAGATAAAGGGAAACTGCTGCATGCAGGTTAATCAATTGGAGCTCTGTCCGTGGCTGGCTGATTATCTGGCAAGAAAACTTCAATTAAACTGTGAAGCATTACGAATGAAAAATGACTGCAAAGGAATGGCAGCATCAATTTAAATGGGGAAGGGACTGGTTTTCTATTAACTTTCATCCATTTTTATAGATCTTATTAACAGCCGGGAGATCGTAAGACCGTAAGAGATTGGAGCAGGAGACTGCCATTCAGCTCATCGAGCCAGGTCCCTCATTCAAGAAACTTCTTTTTTTTAAATTCGTGGGACATGGGCGTCACTGGCTGGCCAGCATTTATTTTGCTCATCTTTAGTTGCCCTTGGAGGGCAATTGAGAGTCAACCACGTTGCTGTGACTCTGGAGTCACAGGTAGGCCAGGCTACGTCAGGATGACAGATTTCCTTCCCTAAAAGACATTGGTGAACCAAATGGGTTTTTCCGACAATGGTTTCATGGTCATTAGTAGATTGTTAATGCCAGATTTTTTTTTAATTTCGTAGTTTCTTGCAGTCTAGGCTAGAGCAGGAGCCATACCAAGTTGTGATGCAACCAGAAAGAATGCTTTCCATGGTGCATCTGTAAAAGTCGGTGAGAATCGTAGCTGACATGCCAAATTTCCTTCGCCCTCTGAGAAAGTAGAGACATTGGTGGGCTTTCTGAACTATATGAAGGGATCAGGATAGGTTGTTCATGATCTGGACACCTAAAAACTTGAAGCTCCCAACCCTTTCTACTTCGTCCCCATTGATGTAGACAGGGGCATGTTCTCTTCTATGCTTTTGAAGTCGATGACAATCTCCTTCATTTTGTTGACATTGAGGGAGAGATTATTGTTGCCGCACCAGTTCACCAGGTCCTCTATCTCATTCCTGTACTCTGTCTCATCATTTTTTGAGATCCGACCCGCTACGATGGTGTCATCATCGAGCTTGAAAATTGAAGTGGAGGGAAATTTGGCCACACAGTCATAGGTTTATAAGGAGTATAATAGGGGGCTGAGGGGGGCACCGGTGTTGAGATTGATCATGGAGAAGGTGTTGTTGTCTATCCTTACTGATTGTGGTCTATGAGTTAGGAAGTTCAGGATCCAGTCACACAGGAAGGTGTCGAGACCCAGGCTATGGAGTTTGGAGATGAGTTTTGTGGAAATAATGGTGTTGAAGGCTGAGCTGTAGTCGATAAATAGGAATCTGACATAGGTGTCCTTGTTATCTTGGTGCTCCAGGGTTGAGTGCAGGTCCAGACAGATGGCATCTGCTGTGGACCTGTTGCAGCGATAGGCAAACTGTGGTGGACCCAGGTAGTTCGGGAGATTGGAATTGATTTGTGCCAAGACTAACCTTTCAAAGCACTTCATAATGACGGATGTCAGAGCCACCGGCCGATAATCATTAAGGCACACTGCTTGGCTTTTCTTAGCTACTGGGATGATGGTCGTCTTCTTGAAGCAGATAGGGACCTCAGATTGTTTTAAAGAGAGTGTAAAGATGTCTGTGACTACCTCTGCCAGCTGATCCATGCACGATCTAAGTGCACGACCAGGCACCGCATCCGGGGCAGGTACACCAAGGATATTTAATCCCAATGTTTGTGTAAGCATTCTTTCCCATTTGCGTTGATGCATCCCCTGTGACATCATCCAATGTGTGACAGCCACCAGCACATGTGCTTAAGTATAGCCCTTGTGTGGTGCCATTATCATTAGCGCCCATCACATGATGGCATCATCTAATTCATTCCATCTATCATTTGATAATGGTGCCGAGCTCCCTTCTGAAAAAAATCAGCACCATTTTTAAAGTCTTAAAGTTCCACATTCTAGAAAGAGTGGGAAACATGGTGTAGTGGTAATGTCACTTAACTAGTAATGATCTTTCCCATATCTACTTCATGCCTCAAGAATTCACTGCCTTGCCTGTTTCTATCTTCAATGATCCACCATACCTGGTGGCACAGGGGTTAGCACCAGGGACCTGGGTTCGATTCCAGCTTTGGGTGGCTGTCTGCATGGAGTTTGCACCTTCTCTCCACGTCTACATGCGTTTCCTTCCACAGTCCAAAGATATGTCGGTTAGGTTGATTGGGCATGCAAAAATGCCCTTTAGTGTCGCAAGATGGTTATGTTAGAATTAATAGGGTAAATATGTGGCGTTATGGGAATAGGGCCAAAGTAAGATGCTTTGTCAGAGATTTGATGCAGACTCGATGGGTTGAATGACTTCCTTCTGCACTGTTGGAACTCTAGATTCTATGATATTCGCTTCTATCCTCAATGATCTGCCATACCTGTACGCGGTACTCCAGGTGTGGCCTCACCAGCACCTTATACAGCTGCAACATAACCTTGCGGTTTTTAAACTCCATCCCTTTAGCAATGAAGGACAAAATTCCATTTGCCTTCTTAATTACCTGCCGCACCTGAAAACCAACTCCTTGAGATTCCTGTACAAGGACACCTAGGTCCCTCTGCACAGCAGCATGCTGCATTTTTTCACCATTTAAATAATAGTCCATTTTGTTGTTATTCCTAACAAAGTGGATGACCTCACATTTACCAACATTGTACTCCATCTGCCAGACCCTCGCCCACTCACTTACACTATCTATATCCCTTTGCAGACTTTCAGCATCCTCTGCACATTTCGCTCTTCCACCCATCTTCGTGTCATCTGCAAATTTTTACTTGGTCCCCAACTCCAAATCATCTATGTAAATTGTAAACAATTGTGGTTCCAACACTGATCCCTGAGTCACACCACGAGTCACCGATTGCCAACCAGAAAATCACCCATTTTCTCCCACTCTTTGCTTTGAGTGACTCTTTTCAGTATCCTTCTGCTTTTTGTACTGTGGCAACCAGGCCTGCAGGCAGCGTTCTCCGTGCAGTCGCAACAATAATTCATGAATTGAGAGGATTAACTCACTATCTTGACACTCTTCAACAACTAAAAGACCATCATTTCACATGGTGATGTCCTATTCATTCCAATGTGAAACATTGCAAAATGGTCATTAACGTTTTAAAGGATTCTCCTCTATCCTGTAGTAATATCTTCTAACAATTCCTTGGTCCCTAGCTATGATTGTAACACTACGTTCTGCACTCTCTCCTTTCCTTCTTTATGAACGATATACTCTGTCTGTATAGCGCCGAAGAAACAATACTTTTCACTGTATGTTAATACATGACAATAATACATCAAATCAAATCAAAATTTTTCAGTCAGCAGTGACAGAATTTTGCACCAATACATTCAACAAAGCAAAACAACTAAACTAAAAATGCCAGTTACCGAATTATATCTAAAAGGGAGGTTGCGAAGTGACACAAATTAATTAGCAATCTCTGCAGTGACTTCATAAAGATCAAACGCGTTCACGGCTTTCAGATATTCCGTTTGCCGGGTGAAAATCCCAAGAGTGAGCTCCTGCCGAGATGAGACGTCAACTTTCATTCTCCCAGGCAGCCTCTTTCCTCTCGCTATCCTGTCATTTCTTTCCTCTTCAGTTCCTGACCTTTCCTGACTCGCTAAGCCCACTGGGGATGTGATACAATATAATGAGACTCAGTGTAAGGTGCATTGCGGCAGCTATTGGCTTTGTAACGTACGACCCAGAGACCACTACATCTGTGCCAGAAAAGAAACAATGCTCAGACCTATAATGCCAGCATAATATGCATTCGGGAAAAAGTTGCTTACTCCCACACACTTATCACTGCCTGTACCCTGTGTGACTCCTGCTTTGAAGTAAAACTGGATGACTTGCGACAGGAAGGAAAGGGCAATAGAGCAGTGTTGGTACAGGGAGTGGAGGCAGCAAAACTGACAAGTAAAATCTGACACGTTAATCACTTCTGACCGACACCAATAATACGTGCACAGATCCAAAAGAGAGAGACCTTGAATCCACAATGAAAAGGGACATTAAGCCAAAGCCCCATTCGAATGGATTGAAGACGCCTCTGAACTATTTCTAAAAAGAGCAGAGCAGCTCTCCGCAGTGTCCCGGCCAATATTTACCCCTCATAACATCACTAAGAACAGCAGATTCTCTGGCTGTTTATGCCACTCTTGGATTGTGGGATCTTGCTGTGCATAAAGTGGCGACCCCATTCCCTTAACTATAACAGTGATTGTGCTACAAACGTACATCATTGGCTTTGGAATGTCCTGAGATGATGCAGGGCGCTACAGAAATGCAAGATTTTCCTTCAAGTTAAAACGACCCACAAGACCATTCTCTCTCTCGTTACTTTGTAAAACCCACCCACCGGTTTGACAGGTGCCAACCAGGAGGCGTCAGTGAAAGAGATCAATGTATCACTTTGTGGAATAGCCTATTGCACTTCAGTATCAATGGCTGCGGTAACCAATAATATCGCACTTCAGTAATTATTGCTGCGACAGCCAATGATATTGCACTTTAGTAACTGTTCTGCCTCAACCAATAATATCAGATTGACAGTTGACAATGAAGACCTCAGTTTTGGTCTCCTTTTCAGAGAAAGTGTGTCCTTGCTGTTGAGGGAGATCAGCGAAGGTTTACCAGGCTGATTCCAGGAATGGCGGGACTGATATATGAGGAGAGATTGACTAGGTTAGGATAATTCATATGAATGAGGGGGGACCTCACAGAGACTTATAAAATTTGAACAAGACGTGACAGGGTAAATGCAGGAAGGATGTTCCTGATGGTGGGGGAGGTGTCCAGAATCAGGGGTCACAGTCTGAGCGTACAGGCCATTTAGGACAGAGATAAGGAGATATTTCTTCACCTAAACATAAGAACATAAAGACTGGTGAGCCTGTGGAATTCATTACCACAGGACGTGGTTGCCACCAAAACATTGAATTTATTCAAGAACCGGCTGGATATAGCATTTGAGGCGAACAGGATCAAAAGTTATGGGGAGAAAGCAAGATTAGGCTATTGAGTTGGATGATCAGCCATGATCATGAGGAATGGCGGAGCAGTTTCCAAGAACTGAATGGCCTCCTCCTGCTCCTATCTTCTACATTTCTGTGTGAGAGGAAGTGGAAGTTTTGTGTTTTGCATTGTTTCCCGTTTTCACAGATCTATCAGGGTTGCAACAACAACTGTTTACAATTTACATAGATGATTTGGAGTTTGGGATCAAGTGTAGTGTGTCACGTTGTGCAGATGATACTAAGCTGCGTGGTAGAGCAAAGTGCAGAGGACGCTGAAAGTCTGCAAAGGGATATAGAAAGTCTAAGTGAGTGGGCAAGGGTCTGATAGGTAGAGGACAATGTTGGTAAATGTGAGAACATCCATTTTGGTAGGAAAAATGGCAAAATGGGCTATTATTTAAATAGTAAAAAATTGGAAGGAGAATAGAGCCAATGTTTTGAGTCAGGATGACCCTTCCTCAGACCCCTCTGTGTCCCTCCCTCCCTCTTGCCAGCTCCCACTAAGGAATCTGCGACAGGAAGCCTCTCAGTATCTGTGGCAACTCAGGAATTTTCACAGCAACTTCACTGTGGGGTTAATGTAAACCTACTTGTGACAGTAACAAATAAACTTCAAAACTTTGAATGAGATGGCCAATTAAGTGCCAATTAGTATTTACGTCCTGTGGGCCAGTATCAGTAGCAATTGATTGAAATTTCCAACACTTGGTGTGAAAATCCTGGTGAATATTGTCCTTTCCTTAACAAAGTCAAGTTGAGCATCCTGCCAGCTAACTCAACAGAGATCCAGGGCTATGCCTGAGACTTCCTTCTTCTCTAGAGCTCAGTAACACATCCGTGACACAGTAACTAAACAGGTCATTGGGAAGCCATCAACCTTTCTGTTCCATAATAAAAGCATAAGACTGCAGATGCTGGAATCTGAAACAAAAGCAGAAAATGCTGGACAATCTCAGCAGGTCTGACAGCATCTGTGGAGAGAGAATAGAGCCAATGATTCGAGTTTGGGTGACACTTTGTCAGAGCTCTGGCTCTATTCACTCTCCACCGTGCGATGCTTGCTGATAGTTAATGAGGGAAAAGTTTGTCCAGCATCCTTTCTGGGCAGAGGTCTGACACTGCCTGAATGAAGAGGCCTGAAGATTGATAGGAATACAACACCGCCCCCACAATTATCCTCAACACCGGTCCCAACAAGGCTATGTCCCCAATCCCTTACTATATTTCTTACATACCTGAGACTGCGTGGCCAAATTTCTCTCCAACTCCATTTTCACGCTGATGACACCACCGTAGTGGATTAGTTTTCAAACGACATTGAGATGGAGTACAGCAAAGAGATGGAGAATCTGGTGAACTGGTGCGGCGACAATAATGTCTCCCGCAATGTCAACAAAATGAAGGAGATAGCCACCGACTTCAGGAAGTGTAATGGAGGACATGCCCCTTTCTACATATATGAGGATGAAGTGGAAATAGTCAAGAGTTTCAAGTTTCTGTGTGTCCAGGTCACAGAATAAATAAATTAAATCAAAATCAAATTATATGGGCACACACACGCCTGATCAGCACATTTGGGATGAACAGTCAGTATTGATCACCGTTCCTCCCCCAGCTCGACCCAAGGAAGCAATAGCAACAGCCTTCAGGTAAGTTCCAGGTACAGGGGATGAAGAAGTCTACTCACAATGCCAGTCACATCAGGGGGAGAACTCCAGTTCCACCTTGCTGCACATGGATGTTTTTAAGAATAAAAAAGTAACTTCTGTATCTAACCTTTCAGTGTTGGTCTCATTGTCTTGAATGGGGTGGACATGAAATTCCCCATTGGCTACTCTCAGCAAGATGGTCTTCAACAATGCATTGAGCCCCTCATCGATATTCTCAAGGGGCACAATGCCTGTGAGAGACATCTACCTGAGGCACCTAAATGAAAAAGAACTTGTGAATTTACCATTGGATTCAATACCTGTGCAGATTGGTTGTAGGTTGTTCCCATTAATGTTTGATTTGATTTGATTATTTTCACATGTATTAACATACAGTGAAAAGTATTGTTTCTTACGCACTATACAGACAAAGCATACCATGCATAGAGAAGGAAACAAGAGAGTGCAGGATGTAGTATTACAGTCATAGCTAGGGTGTAGAGAAAGATGCGAGGTAGATCCATTCAAAAGTCTAACAGCAGCAGGGAAGAAGCTATTCTTGAGTTGGTTGGTACGTGACCTCAGATTTTATATATCTTTTTCTTGAAGGAAGGAAGTGGAAGAGAGAAGGTCCGGGGTGCCTGGGGTCCTTAATTATGCTGGCTGTTTTGCTGAGGCAGTGGGAAATGTAGATAGAGTTAAGTGGATAGGAAACTGGTTTACATGATGCATTGGGCTATATTCACGACCTTTTGTAGATCCTTGTGGTCCTTGGACAGAGCAGGAGCCATACCAAGCTGTGATACAAGCAGAAAGAATGCTTTCTATGGTGCATTTGTAAAAGTTGGTGAGAGTCGTAACTGACATGCCAATTTTCCTTAGTCTTCTGAGAAAGTAGAGGCATACATGGACTTTCTTAACTATAGTGGTGGCATGGGGGGACCAGGACAGGTTGTTGGTGATCTAGATACCTAAAAACGTGAAGCTCCAGACCCTATTTCTTCCCCATTGATGTAGACAGGGGCATGTCCTCCTTTGCGCTTCCTGAAGTCAATGGTAATGTCTATTTTGTTGATATTGAGAGATTATTATTGCCACATGAGTTCACCAAATTCTCTATGTCATTCCTGTACTCTGACTTGTCACTGTTTGAGATCCGACCCACTACAGTGGTGTCGTCAGCAAACTTGAAAATCAAATTGAAGGAGGGCTGATATAGTTTGCACCTGTTTTACACTAAAGGGACAGAACGCACACTGACCCCTGTGTGAGTAAGTCATGATCTGATCCTTTTTTACGACACAGTCACAGTGACTGAAGAGCTTCTTTTGGGATATTATATCAAATCTCCTCTTAACCTTCTTCTCTCCAAGGACAGCAGTCCCAACCTCACCAATCTAACCTCATAGGTGACAATTAAAACACGTGTGCCTAGAACGTGATTTTTCTTTTAAATTGTCTATGGGATGAAGTGTCTCTGGCCAGGCCAGCATTCATTTACCCATCCTGAATTGTCCTTCAGAAGGTGGCGGTGAGCTGCCTTCTTGAGCCCGTTGAAGTCCATGGCTGGATTTTTACCGCCCTGCCTGCCACAGAAATCGGAGCGGGTGACGGGCAGATCAAAGGAAGGTCTGTTGAATTCGGGCGGGATTTTCCAGTTTCATGACTGCGGTCATAAAATCCCACCTCGGGTGGTGTAGATGCTCCCAAAGTCCTGTTAGGAAGGGAGTTCGAAAGGTCGTGACCCAGCGACGGTGAAGGAAAGCCGATATATTTCCAAGTCAGGTTGTTGTGAGGTTTGGAGGACAAGTGGAAGACCATTATGTTCCCATGCTTTTGCTGCTGTTGTCCTCCTCGGTGGTAGAGGTTGCTGGTTTGGTAGGCACTGTTGAAGAGAACTTCATGAGCTGCTGCAGTGCGTCTTGTAGGTGGTACACATTGCTGCCACTTTGCATCGGTGGCGGAGGGGGTTGAATATTGAAGCTAGTAGATGTGGTGCCAATCAAGCAGGCTGCTTTGTCCTGGATAGTGTCAAGCTTCTTGGAGCTGCACCCATCCAGGCAAGGGAAAGCAGTCTATCAGACATTCAACTTGTGCCTTGTAGATGGTGGACAGGTTTTTGGGGAGTCAGGAGGTGAGCTACTCTCTACAGAATGCCAAGTGTCGGACCGGTTCTTTCAGCCTCAGTATTTATATGGCTGGTCCAGTTCAGTTTCTACTCAATGGTAATCCCCCAGGTTGTAGAAAGTGGGGGATTTAGCGATGGTAATGACTTTGCGCATCAACAAAAGATGGTTAACTTCTTGTTGGTGATGGTCATTATCAGGTATTTGCGTGGTACAAATGTTACTTCTTGCTTATCAGCCCAAGCCTGAAGATTGTCCAGATTTGTCACCTAGTGTGAGTAAGCACTGTCACTAAGTGTGCAATTACTGGTGGGTAAGTTTAAAGGAATAAAGCAACCCGTCACAATGCAAACACTGTCCCAAGTTGTGACACATTTGGCTCATTGACTGAAAACCCTTTCTAAAAATTTTGCATTAAAATACCGAAGCCTTTCAGTATTATAGAGTGCGCCCAGCAAATGCTTAAACATGGTCACGAATCAGAAATAATAACAGCCATTTCAAACTGACTGAAATCGAACTCCAATTGAATAAACCTAGCAATGATGCTGATGGCATTAGCGTGGGAACACTTATTATGTTCATCTGCCATTCTTTTATTCACTATTTCAGGGTGTGCATTAACCCATTACTTGCAATATTTGCCACAAAACAACGGCATCTTCCTCAGTTCTCTATCCAGCCTCCCAACCATTGACTCTGTCTATACTTCCTCCTGTTTCGGCAAAGCAGTCAGCATAATTAAGGACCCCGCACAACCCGGACATTCTTTCTTCCATCTTCTACCGTCAGGAAAAATATACAAAAGTCTGAGGTCACGTACCAACCGACTCAAGAGCAGCTTCTTCCCTGCTGCTGTCAAACTTTTGAATGGATTTTCCTTGCCTTAAGTTGATCTTTCTCTACACTCTAGCTGTGACTGTAACACTACATTCTGCACTCTCTCGTTTCCTTCTCTATGAATGGTATGCTTTGTCTGTAGAGCATGCAAGAAACAATACTTTTCACTGTTTGTCAATACACGTGGCAACAATGAATCAAATCAAAAAAAAAAAGAGCTAGGCCTGACCCACAAGGCCGTGATCTGCACCATGGGTAGGTCAAAGAGGCAGATCCTGGATCCACCTCAGCCGGAACGGGAATCGAATCTTGCGATGTTGGCAATACTCTAGTCCACACTTAGTAGTTAGTCCTGCCAACCAGGTCAAGGGCTCCAATTGCTGTGACTACATCCACTTTTACATGCATGTGGCAGCCTGAAGCTATGTATAGTGACGGTAGAGGTTTTAATGTTCCTTCAACGGGTGGGACTTTCTGGCTGCACCTGCCCTGAAAGTGGAAAATCCTGTCCAAGGTCAATGGATCTTTTCATGGTCCGTGTCCCACCCACTACAATTTCCGTGGCGAAAGGAACGGGAAAATTCTGCCCAATGGATCTCTCCCTCTCTTACTGCCTGCCCACATATTAGAAGAATTTCTAGGTTGTTAAACAACCTTTCGGGCCTCATTATCAACTCACCTCCCATTAATCACCAGGTCCCGGAGTGGGGGAGCTTCTGGCTCAGAGCCAGAGTTACTCCCCACTGCCCCACAAGGCCCAAAGTGGTGTCATTCCAATACATTAAGCTTTCACTGGCTCGACCCTGAAATTTTGCACTTACACCTCGAAGTCAGAAGGTCACAAAATCAGGTTTGAAAACAGCGACGTGTAAATATACATCAGGCTGGGGGTCCAGTGTGGTACCGTGGGAATGCTGCACTGCTAGAAGTGCCATATTTCCAATGACGCCAGATCTGCCTCTTAAAGTGAATTATACAGTGTCACTCTAATATTTACCACTCATCCACCATCCAAATAAAAACAGATCATACAGTCATTACCACATTGTGGAACCCGCAAACTGGCCGCCATATGTGTTATATTAGAACAACAACTGCACTTAAAATGTAAACAATTATCTGCAAAACGTTGAGGCAAAGAAAGGCAGTGTATAAATCATAGACAGGCCATCGAGTCTGCACTGAAAACCAGGCCCTCTCCTCATAAGCCCACCTATTTACCCTGCTCATCCCCTTGACACTAAGGGGCAATTTATCATGCCAATCAACCTAACCCACACATCTTTGGAGTGTGGGAGGAAACCAGAGCACCCAGAGGAAACTCACACAGACATGGGGAGAATGTGCAAACTTCACACAGACAGTCACCCGTGGTCGGAACTGAACCTGGGTCCCTGGCACTGTGAGGCAGTAGCGCGAACCACTCTGCCACCGTGCAGGAACTTTGATTCTTTTTTCTTTAATTAACATCTGGAATGACATCTTTAAAAATTGAAATACTCCTGCTGTTGGAAATCTCAGCTGTTCACTGATTCAATTTTCTTCTCTCTCTTAGTCGGAGACACATTCTCGTGTCGGTAGACATCACATCCAAGTGACCACCCTTCATGCGTGGTTGGCTGGCTCGTTTTTGTGGGAATAAACTGATGGAATGTGGCAACAGATATTCCCCAGGAATCTGTCCTAGTGCCTTAGCTTTTCATCATGCGTAGGAGTAACTTGGATGAATGAACTGTGAATTATATATACAAAACTGCAGATGACACTAAGACAGAAGGCACAGCCAGTTGTTTAAATTGGAGCAGGAAGTTGCAATGGAATGTAGACAAATCAAGGAATAATAGAATCCATATGGTGCAGAAGGAGGCCGTTCAGGCCATCATCTCTGCACTGACTCTCCGACAGAGCATCTTACCCACTCCAGGCCAACCTCTACACCCCCCTCCTCCCTTCTCCCAATGGTTCTGTGCCTGTAACCCCATGCATTTACCCCACTAATCCTCCCTAATCTACATACGGAGGAATTTTGCATGGCCAATCCTCCTAACCAGCACATCTTTGGACTGTGGGAGGAAATGGGAACACCCAGAGGAAACCTACGCTGACACGGGGAGAACTCCACACAGACAGTCATCCAAGAAAGTGACCAAAGAGGTGGATGGGGGTAAGGCAGTGGACGTGGTGTATATGGATTTTAGTAAGGCGTTTGATAAGGTTCACCATGGTAGGCTTCTGCACAAAATGCAGATGTATGGGATTGGGGGTGATCTAGGGAACTGGATTAGGAATTGGCTAGCGGATAGGAGACAGAGGGTAGTGGTTGACGGTAAATATTCATCATGGAGTTCGGTTACAAGTGGTGTGCCTCAGGGATCTGTGTTGGGGCCACTGCTGTTTGTGATTTTTATTAATGATCTGGATGAGGGTATAGTTGGGTGGATCAGTAAATTTGCTGATGACACCAAAGTCGGAGGTGTGGTAGATAGTGAGGAAGGGTGTCATAGTTTGCAGGAAGACTTAGACAGGTTGCAGAGCTGGGCCGAGAGGTGGCAGATGGAGTTTAATGCAGAGAAATGTGAGGTAATTCACTTTGGTAGGAATAACAGATGTGTTGAGTATAGGGCTAACGGGAAGACTTTGAATAGTGTGGAGGATCAGAGGGATCTAGGTGTATGTGTACATAGATCCCTGAAAGTTGGGAATCAAGTAGATAAGGTTGTTAAGAAGGCATACAGTGTCTTGGCGTTTATTGGTAGGGGGATTGAATTTAGGAGTCGTAGCGTTATGTTGCAACTGTACACAACTCTGGTGCGGCCGCACTTGGAGTATTGTGTGCAGTTCTGGTCCCCACATTACAGGAAGGATGTGGAGGCTTTGGAGAGGGTGCAGAGGAGGTTTACCAGGATGTTGCCTGGTATGGAGGGGAGATCCTATGAGGAGAGGCTGAGGGATTTGGGGTTGTTTTCGCTGGAAAGAAGGCGGCTAAGAGGGGATCTTATTGAAACATATAAGATGATTAGAGGTTTAGATAGGGTGGATAGTGATAGCCTTTTTCCTCTGATGGAAAAATCTAGCACGAGGGGGCATGGCTTTAAACTAAGGGGGGGTAGTTATAGGACAGATGTCAGGGGTAGGTTCTTTACCCAGAGGGTGGTGAGGGATTGGAATGCCCTGCCTGCTGCAGTTGTAAATGCGCCTAGTTTGGGGGCGTTTAAGAGGTCTGTGGACAGGTTTATGGACGAAAAGGGATTGGTTTAGGTTAGTGGGTCATTGTTGTTTTTTTTAACTGGTCGGCGCAACATCGTGGGCCGAAGGGCCTGTTCTGCGCTGTAATGTTCTATGTTCTATGTTCTAAGAATCAAACCCAGGTCCCTGGTGCTGGGTGGCAGCAATACTAACCACTGTGCCACCTAATGCAATTCCAGTAGTTTCATCATCACCATTATTGATGCCAGCTTTTGTCCTAAATTTAGGGGTGGCACAGTGGTTAGCATTGCTGCCTCACAATGCCAGGGACCAGGGTTTGATTCCAGCTTTGAGTTCACGTTCTCCCCATGTCTGCGTGGGTTTCCTCCGACAGTCCAAAAATGAGCTTTTTAAGTGGATTGGCCATGATCAATTGCCCCTTAGCATCCCAAGATATGTTGGTTCAGTGGATTTATTTAATTAACTGAATTTAAACTCACCCATTTGCCCTCGTGGGGTGTTAAACTTACTTTTTCGGAGGTGGCCATAATGGCACAGTGGTTAACAGTGTTACTTATAGCCCCAGGGACCTGGGTTTAATTCCGGCCTCGGATCACTGTCTGTGTGGAGTCTGCACATTCTCTCCATGTCTGTGTGCTCCGGTTTCCTACCACAGTCCAAAGATGACTGGGTTAGGTGGATTGTCCATACTAAATTCAGGGGGACTAGCAAGGTGAATGTGTGGGTTTGCGGGAATAGGGTCTGGGTGGAATTGTTGTTGGTGCAGACTGGATGAGCCAAATGGCCTCCTTCTGCACTGTACAGGTTCTATGCTTATACTCCTGTCCTCTGGATTACCTGTCCCTTAATATAACCACCATACGGTCATTTTGAGGTCCATCTTAAAAACGTATTCCAAAACTGAAGACAGATCAAGCAGTTGAAGAAAAATGATGCTGTAAAGTTGTCACTCCTGCATCGTAAAAGAGGCTCACCACAGCGTTACTGCTCTTCCTTCAATCCTCAACCAAGATTGAGAACTACAGGACCCGGATACCATGAATCAAACCTAAATCCACTCCAAGACGAGGTCAGTGAGATAGATAATAAATCACCAGAACAGCACACAACCTCAACGCTGGGAATGTGCAGTGACTTTCTCCAGGGTGCTATAACCTTCTTGTTTTGAGGTAATGCATTCTGAATGAACAATGACGGCAAATAAATGTGACATATATATATACAATATATCTTATATATATATAATTTATAGATGTGGTACTAGATATTTTAAAAATGAATTCAAATCTATCTGTACTGTACAAAAGTACTCCCTGCCAAATGATTACAGTCCATCTTTCTATCTCTGGAATAAATATTTCATTTTTACGAAGTTGTGAAAACACTTTTCACACAGATATCCAGATCAATCTGCCTATATAAATGTAGCTAATTGCAACATACAGAAAAAAATCATACGCTTTTTACAACATACGCAAGAGCTTTGATGCATGTTCAGTGGGTATTTTAACAGAAGAGTTAATGAATGTCTGCGAGGCAATTATGCTCCCTCCCCGCTGCTCGGGTAAGCCCGCATCCAACATCACTTAAAACAGATTGATCTGATCATTGTCTTAATGCTGTTTGCGGAATCTTGCTGTGCGCACACCGGCTGCTGCCTTTCCTGACGGAGACTGCACTTTCCAACGCGCTTCGCTGGCCGTAAGGTGCCGTGGGGTATCCGGGGGTCGGGGAAGCCGTTAAAAAATATTCAAGCCTCACCCTTTCGGCAAGAAATTACCCGTTGCAATGCTCGACAGGCGTTTTGACAGCTTTGTAGGAAATCAATTTTTAAAATGGAAAGTACAGCAGAGCCAAATAGTGGGAATAAAGAATAATTGAACAACATGGGATGCTATAAAGGCAGACCCACAGGATATTTCTGCATGGTATGGCTAAGATTGGAAAAATTAGTCTTGGTCCAAATTTATCTGGTGGCTTTGTAAATGCTGGTCCCGTTATCTCATTAGGTGTTAATGCCCATTGGATATCACAATATGCATTTACAAACTAACTTTGCAGTGAGTTATTGCTAGCTTGCATCTCATTCTCCCAGCACAAACCCAGTTGTTCCTTCACCCCATTCAGAAAAAGAATGAGGGGAGATCTCATTGAGACGTATAAGATGATGAATGGGATGGATAGGATAGAGGTGGAGAGACTCTTCCCGCTCAAAAAAGACAGTAGGACTCGGGGGCACAGCCTCAAGATAAAGGGGAGGCGGTTTAGAACGGAGTTGAGGAGGAACTTCTTCACTCAAAGGGTGGTGAATCTCTGGAATTCTCTGCCCGTTGAAGTGGTGGAGGCTGCCTCGCTAAATATTTTTAAGAAGCGGGTTGATGGGTTCTTGATAAGAGAGGGGATTAAGGGTTATGGGGAGAGGGCGGGAAAGTGGAACTGAGCCACAACAGATCAGCCATGATCTTATTGAATGGCGGGGCAGGCTCGAAGGGCTAGATGGCCTACTCCTGCTCCTATTTCTTATGTTCTTATGTTCTTATGGAAACCTGTTTTGTTGGTTTTTCCCTGCTATGTTACTTCAGCTGCCTGCATATATTCCGCATCCAGGGAGAATTAATTCCCTCTTAAATCTGAAAAGCTGCACCCTAATTTCCGGCATCGTCCTACCAGCTAATGGGTTCACTCAAAAGAAGATGTGCAACTCACTTCCCCTGAGAAATGAGGGGCAAGGGTAAATGAACATTTTTAAGGCAGGTCTAAGGCAGGCTCCTGCTCTGCCCAAGACCGCAAGAAACTGCAAAGGGTTGTGAACAAAGCGCAGTCCATCACTCAAACCAACCTCCCAACCACTGACTCTGTCTACACTTCCCGCTGCCTTGTGAAAGGAACCAGCATAATTAAGCAGCCCACACACCCCAGACATTCTTCTACCTTCTTCCGTCAGGAAAAAGGTACAAAAGTCTGAGGTTACGTACCAACTGGCTACTGAACAGCTTTGACCCTGCTGCCATCAGACTTTTGAATGGACCTATTTTGTATTAAGTTGATCTTTCTCTACACCCTAGCTATGACTGTAACACTACATTCTGCACTCTCTCATTTCCTTCTCTATGAATGGTATGTTTTATCTGTAGAGCATGCAGGAAACAAGACTTTTCACTGTATACTAGTACATGTGACAATAATAAATCAAATCAAATCAAAAGATTTTTAGTAACAAAGGGAGTCAGAGTTTACCGGGTGTGGGCTGAATGTGGGATTGAGAACATGAGGCAGATTAGCCATGATTTTATTGAATGGCAGAGAAATCATGAGGGGCCAAATGGCCTACTCCAACTCCTAATCCCTACCAGTGTGTGGATGAAATGAATGTCAAGACCATCCCATCCAGTCAACGAAGGGTTGTGAGTGTAGCCCAGTTCATCACGCAAACCAGCCTCCCATCTATTGACTCCATCTACACTTCCAGCTGCCAGGGGAAATCAACCACTATAATCAAGGACCCCACGCACACCGAACATACTCTCTTTCACCTTCTTCTGTCGGGAGAAAGGTACAAAAGTCTGAGGTCACGTACCAGACAATTCAAGAACAGCTTCTTCCCTGCTGCCAACAGACTTTTGAATGCTTTGATCACACGTTAAGCTGATCTTTCTCTTCACCCTATCTGAACCAGCGACACTATATTCAGCACCCTGTCTTTTCCTTCTCCCCTATGTACTCTCCGAAAAGTATGTTTTTGTCTGTACAGTGCGCAAGAAACAATACTTTTCGCTGCATTCCAGCACACGTGACAATAATAAATCAAATTGAATCAAACAGCTCCCTGTTCTTCTTTGAAACAATATCAAGGGATCCTTAATGGCCACCAGAGAGAGCAATTAGACCTCGCTTTAACATCTCATCCGGTTGACAGTAACTCTGACGATTCAGAACCGCATTGAAGTATGAGGCGAGGAATTTGTGCTTAGATTTCTGCAGTACGCAATGCATCCAGCCTCGGAGGCACCAAGCAAACTGTGCAAATAAGTATGCCAAAACCTTCTGTCAGAGAGGTGGGAAAACAGCAGCATTCTGAGTGCAAATAGTTTGCAATAGGCACTTGGGGCATTTGTTCAATTAATGAAGTAATCCCCAAATTGGAATGCAACCTTCAATAACGCATCAAGATAACTTTCCTAATAAACGCAGTGGAAATAACTACTCAGGGGTGCATAAGTAAAGTGCCTGCAAAGTCGGTACAAGAATTAAAAAAAGTAATTCTACTTGTCGCCTGTCTGTTAATTGCCTCTCTCACTGGGATTCACAAATATGCAGTGAACATTCTGGTTTCACGCTGGGCTTATTATTGTTGGTACAATTGAGTGTCTCCTGCCCCCATTAGTGAAACAATACATCTTCAATGAGCACTTTGCAGCAACTATTATTATTACAAACACACGCAGGGGCTAATTACAATCACGGTTCCCTCAAAGAGTTCAGAGCAGTGCAGATAATGCTTTATGTGGTTGATGATATTTTTCTCTGTCACTAAACCATATCCTGCTATAGTTAAATATGTGTTGCTAAACAGAGTTAAATGTGGCAGCCGGTGGACAAGTTGCAAAGCCAGATGACAAGAAATAATCTTCCAAACTCTCGATGTTAGCTGTGGTTCAGTTGGTCACAGTTTAAGATTGGGAGGCGACAGCCTTATGATAATATCACTAGACTATTAATCCAGAAACTCAGCTAATGTTCGGGGGACCCAAGTTCAAATCCCGCCAAGGCAGATGGTGGATTATGGGTTCAACAAAATACATCAGGAATTGTTAAAGTTTATTTATTCATCACAAGTAAGGCTTAAATTAACACTGCAATGAAGTTACTGTGAAATTCCCCTAGTCACCACAGTCCAGCGCTTGTTCGGGCCAATGCACCTAATCGGCACATCTTTCAGAATGTGGGAGGAAACCGGAATACCCGGAAGAAACCTATGCAGGCACGGGGAGAACGTGGAAACTCCACACAGATGGTGACTCAAGCCAGGAAATCGAACCCAGGTGCCTGGCGCTGTGAAACAGCAGCGCTAACCACTGCGCTACCGTGCCGCCCTGGTAATTAAATATCTACTGATGACAGTGAAATCATTGTTGATTGTCAGAAAAAAACTGATTCACTAGTCCGGTTCACTAATGTCCTTTAGGGAAGGGAAGCTGCCATCCTTATCTGGTGTGGCCTACATGTGAGTCCAGAGCCACAAGAATGTGGTTGACTCTAACTGGGCAACTAGGGATGGGCAATAAATGCTGGTCAGTCAGCGATGCCCACGTCCCGTGAATGAATAAAAGAAGCCTTTCCACTGAGTGTGTAGGTTACGGGCTCAGATTCAACTTCTGTGACCTTGCCACTCCCCTATCTCTATAATCCATACCAAAAATTCCCAAAATCTGTTTTCTTCCAATTCCGGCCTCTAACAAATCATCAATATTAATTGCTCCGCCATAGGTGACCGTGCTGTCGGCTGCCTGAGCCTCAACCTATGAAATTCCTCCTCATATTTTGACCCGCTTCTTTGCCCAGGCCTTTGGTCATCTGTCTGAATCTACGCTGATGTGATTTAGAGGCAAATTTCATTGAGTAATGGCTCCTCAGATTTACTACATAAGAAGGGCCATCGAAATGCAAGTAGTTGTCGCTATCCACATTCAGGTCTCTCATTCGAGAGACTACATAATCTAGGCTGACAGCTCAGTGCGGTGCTGAGGGGTTACAGCACTGTCAGACACCTGTGTTGTGGGTGGGATGCTGGCCTGAGGCCCTCCTATGGATGTGAAAGGTCCCATGGCATTATTTCAAAGAAAAACAGGCCATTGTCCCCAGTGTCCCAATCAACATCTATCCCTCAAACAGCGTCACCAAAACACACATCAGCCATGATTATAGTGAATGGAGGAGCAGGCTTGAAGGGCTGAATGGCCTCCTCCTGCTCCTATTTTCTACGTTTCTTGCTGTGTGTGTAAACTTGCGGTGTGCAAATTGGCTGCCCTGTCTCCTACCTTACAACACTAGCTTTCGCCTCAATCTTATAATGTCCAGAGCGGGAGAAATTTGGACTCAAGTCTGTGCTGCCTGTCAAAACCCTGCGGAAGTCCTGACGTGGGTGCACAAACGCTGTCATTTTCTGTGAAGTTTAAACTTCTACTGGACTGACCTGCACTGCCCAGGGCCCTCCGTGAATGTCTCCAACTCTGAGTTCAGATTTAGGTCGGACATGGGGAACTTAATTGGATATCTACACACCAGATGTTATATTGGTTTACACTTGGTCGAATTCAGCATAGCTGAACTGAGAACATAAGAACTAGGAGCAGGAGTAGTCCATCTGGCCCCTCGAGCCTGTTCTGCCGTTCAATAAGATCATGGCTGATCTTTTCGTGGACTCAGCTCCACTTACCTGCTCGCTCACCATAACCCTTAATTCCTTTACTATTCAAAAATTTATCTATCCTTACCTTAAAAACATTCAATGAGGTCGCCTCAACTGGGCAGGGAGTTCCACAGATTCACAACCCTTTGTGTGAAGAAGTTCCTCCTCAACTCAGTCCTAAATCTGCTCCCCCTTATTTTGAGGCTATACCCCTTAGTTCTAGTTTCACCTGCCAGTGGAAACAACTTCCCTGCTTCTATTTTACCGATTCCCTTCATAATCTTATGTTTCTGTAAGGTCTCTCCTCATTCTTCTGAATTCCAATGAATACAGCCCCAGTCTACTTAGTCCCTCCTCATAAGCCAACCCTCTCAACTCCGAAATCAACCTAGTGAATCTCCTCTGCACTCCCACCAATGCCAGTATATCCTTTCTCAAGTAAAGAGAGCCACGATTCATTCTCCCAATGTTGCCCCTGCACCAGTTCACCAGATTCTCTAAGTGGCTGTTCTTCATGTTAGAGTGTGAGCAATTAAAAGACTATTTTAGCCATAGTGTGCACCATAGTTCAGTCCAGTATTGTTTGTGTGCAATGTCTACACATTCTAGCTGGAATTATTAGTTAAGAATCAGAAGCAGGAACCCAGTTTGACATTTCCACTCCTTGCTAAGACACATTAAGATTCAGCAAATCATCCCTACTGCGAAAACTAACTAACTCAGTACAGACGGCCAAAGTGGGTAACTTCCTGGTGTTGTTAATCTAAGCTTTTCGATAACGCTATTGAACTTGTTTAGTTTAAATCTTGGAACTAATTGAATTTACCCAGAGATGATACTAGTTTCTACCACTGACAGTCTCTGGCCTTCCCTGTGGCGTTTTCCTCGGCAGTGAGAGTTGGCACACTGTTGGTCAGCAGTGACCCTTCTGGTCCCGCCGCTGTCAATTCCCTTTGATCCCACCCCATGCCAATGGGAAACATGCCATTGATGGAGATCCTGCTGGCATGAAGAGCCAGAAGATCGTACCCTATGTGTGTAACATGTTTTATATATATTACTTTAAAATGTTTACTCCACTGCTTCCAGCCCAGGCTTCCAGCTATAATTTGCTTATTTTTCTCCAATTCATCACCCAGGCTTAATCAATCAAGCATGGTGAGCATATTTCAACTACCAGGCTCACATAATCAAACACAGAACAACTGGATTCTATCATTAATGCAAACTGCTGAAGATGCTGGAGATCGAAGGTGGGAGAATTACAGTTTATTCATTAGCTTCACAAATAGGGTCACATTAACACTGCAATGTGAAAATCCCTGAGTCACCACACTCCAGCGCCTTTTGGGGTACGGCGAGGGAGAATTTAGCATGGCCAATGCACCTAACCAGCACGTCTTTCAGGCTGTGGGAGGAAACCCAGAGCACCTGGAGGAAACCAACACAGACACGGGGAGAATGTGCAGACTCCACACAGACAGTGACCCAAGCCTGAAATTGAACCTGGGTCCCTGGCACAGTGTTCATGGCCCTATCATGGCTGGAAAATGCAGCACATCATTGGCTTTAGCACGATTGGAAAAACCCACCCAGTGGAGAGGTGGTAAAATTTCCCCCCTGAAGTAAAAACAGAGTACAAAGGAGTGGAAAATCTCAGCAGGTCTGGCAGCATCCATGGAGAGGGAGGCAGAGTTAACACTTTGAATCCAACATGATTCCTCTCCAGTACTGAGGAA
Organism: Carcharhinus amblyrhynchos; assembly: GCF_965287045.1. Taxonomy (NCBI): domain Eukaryota; kingdom Metazoa; phylum Chordata; class Chondrichthyes; order Carcharhiniformes; family Carcharhinidae; genus Carcharhinus; species Carcharhinus amblyrhynchos. Next base: position 86,667,258 of record NC_137334.1, read on the forward strand.
AAGGAAAAATTTGATGGGCTTTATGCTGTTGTCAAAGGATGGTGGATTAGGTGAAGAAAATGGCAAGGTTAAGGATAGTTTACATGGTGGGGATTAAATGACAAAATGTCATGAATGAATGGCAAATATAATGGTAATGATTGTAGTAAAAGAGAAAAGCATCACTCCAGAGTAAGTATTAATAGCAGAATAAGATTATTTATTTGTCACAAGTCGCCTTACATTCATACTGTAATGAAGTTTTACTGTGAAAATCCTCTAGTTGCCACACTCCGGTGCCTGTTTGGGTACACAGAGGGAGAATTTAGCATGGCTAATGCACCTAAACTGCACGTCTTTCAGACTGTGGGAGGAGACTGGAGCACTCGGAGTAAACCCATGCAGATATGAGGAGAACATGCAAACTCCATACAGATGGTGACCCAGGCCAGGAATCGAACCCATATCTTTGGCACTATAAGGCAGCAGTGCTAAGCACTGTGCCACCATGCCTCCTTGCCTGTCTGAAAGCAAAACATGAAAGCAAGAAACAGACCGGCACCAGGGGAAAGAATACAGGATGAAGGACGCAGTTCATAGTCTGAAATTGTTGAACTCAATGTTAAGTCCAAAAGGCTGCCATGTACATTCTCAGAAGATGAGGTGCTGTTCTTCCAGCTTGCGCTCACTGGAAGTTTGGAGCATACTGAGGACAGGAATGCGAATATGAGAACAAGATGGTGATCTGAAATAGGGAGTGGGTGATTAAATGGCAAACTAACTTTTAACTTTATTTATTATTGTCACAAGTAGGCTTGCATTAACACTGCAATGAAGATACTGTGAAAATCCCCTCGTCGCCACACTTCGATGCCTGTTTGGGTACACTGAGTGAGAATTTAGCGTAACCAGTGTGAGATTTAATTGTACATAGAACAGTACAGCACAGGAACAGGCTCTTCAGCTGATGATGTTCTGCCAAACATGATGCCAAATGAAACTAATCCCTTCTGCCTGCCTTTCGTCCGTATCCCTCTATTGCTTGCATATTCATGTGCTTATCTAAAAGCCTCTTAAACACCCTATTGTATCTGCCTCCACCATCACCCCTGGCAGCATGTTCCAGACACCTACAACTCTGTGTAAAAAAACTTGCCCCTCACATCTCCTTTGAACTTTCTCCCTCTCACCTTAAGTGCATGCCTCCGAGTATTAGGCATCTCTGGGAAAAAAAAGATTCTGAGTGTCAACTCTATCTGTGCCTCTCACAATTCTTTTAAACTTCTATCAGGTCTCCCATCAGCCTATGCCACTCCAGAGAAAACAACCCTAGTTTGTCCAAAAGAGAAAATGCTGGAATATCTTAGGAGGTCTGGCAGCATCTGTAAGGAGAGAAAAGAGCAGACATTTCGAGTCCAGATGACCTTTTTTAAAAACAAGTCCGGTCTAATTTGTCCAGCCTCTCCTAAGAGCTCATCCCCTCGAATCCAGGCAGCACCTGAGTAAACCTCTTCTGCACCTTCTCCAAATGATACGTTACACTCACTCTCTCTGCATCACAATCTGGAGCCTGCAATGTCGCAGAATTTAAAATTCAGCTCCACAGTGGCTGGATTCTTTCTTTTTTTTTTAATTTTTGCTTTTTAAAATAATTTTCTCTCTTCAGTAGCTGGATTCTAATCCGTATGCTCCTTATCAATAATTTTAGGGTTTCTCACCTGACTAATTGCTTCTCAGTTCTGTTTACGAGACCACTAAAATTCCCCTACTTTATTATCTGATCAATAGATTCACTCTACCGCTGAATATAATTGCTATTTCGTCAAGTGAACCCTTTAATTGAATGTCTGCCTTTGATTGTCAATGTCCTGGTTCTACAGAAAACCCACTTTAAAATGATGTACGCTGAGATGTTTTTCACTTGCAGAACTCCCTTTACTGCAACTTGTTATCAATTGATTAAAGTTCACCAAAACTTTAGCAACCACTATATATTTGCATGACATTAATTAAGTCCCTTATTTCTTTATCCGAACACTGACTTCACCAAAGAGCTCTGTGTTAAATTGGCATTGGTTTCACTAATTAATCATGTGGAGATGCCGGCGTTGGACTGGGATAAACACAGTAAGAAGTCTCACAACACCAGGTTAAAGTCCAACAGGTTTATTTGGTAGCAAAAGCCACTAGCTTTCGGAGAGCTGCTCCTTCGTCAGATAAGTGGGAGTTCTGATCACAAACAGGGCATATAAAGACACAAACTCAATTTACAAAATAATGGTTAAAATGCGAGTCTTTACAGGTAATCAGGTCCACAGTAAACTATCCATCCTTCAGGAGAACAGTGACTAGGACACCACACAATCCTGCAACAGCAACCCCTGCAAGACATGCCAGATCATCGACACGGATGCCATTATCTCATGTGAGAACACCATCCATCAGGTGCACAGTATATATTCTGGCAACTCAGCCAACCTTGTCTACCTGATTCACTGCAGGAAAGAATATCCCGAGGCATGGTACATTGGGGAGACCACGCAGACGCTATGACAATGGATGAATGAATACTGCTCGACAATCACCAGGCAAGAGTGTTCTCTTCCTGTTGGGGAACACTTCAGCGGTCACGGGCATTCGGCTTCTGATCTTCGGGTAAGCATTCTCCAAAGCAGCCTTTACGACACATGACAACACAGAGTCACTGAGCAGAGACTGATAGCCAAGTTCCGCATACAGGAGGACAGCCTCAACTAGGATCATGGGTTCACATCACACTATCAGAAATCCCCACAACTTGCCTGGGCTTGCAAAATCTCACTAAGTGTCTCGACTGGAGACAACACATTGCTCTTTAACCTGTGCTTAACGCTCCCTCTCCACTCACATTGTCTGTACCTTTAAGACTTGATTAGCTGTAAAGACTCGCATTCCAACCATTATTTTGTAAATTGAGTTTGTGTCTTTATATGCCCTGTTTGTGAACAGAACTCCCACTTGCCTGATGAAGGAGCAGCACTGTGAAAGCTAGTGGCTGTTGCTACCAAATAAACCTGTTGGACTTTAACCTCGTGTTGTGAGACTTCTTGCTGCATTCATTAATTAACACAGGAAGGTGAAAGATTACCACAGAGAGATGTCAATAATGGGTGAGTATTATGAGATCAGAGAAGGGAACTCAGGAACTGGAGAAGGCCATTCAGCTCCTCAAGCCTGTTCTGTCATTGAATTTGATCATGGCTGATGTGTATCTTAATTCCATTTATCTGCCTTGATGCAGCTTTGCTTGGCTGAATAAAAAAAATCCATTAGTCTAAGTTTTGAAATTTTCAATCACTCAACTTCAAACAGTTTTCTTGGGGGAGAGAATTCCCGATTTCCACCCTGGTGGCAGTGGTTGGCACTGCTGCCTCACAGCAACAGGGACCCGGGTTCGATTCCTGGCTTAGGTCATTGTTTGTGCGGAGTCTGCACTTTTTCCCTACATGGGTATCCTCCGGGTGCTCCAGTTTCCTCCCACAGTCTGAAAAATGTGCTGGTTAGGTGCATTGGCCACGCTAAATTCTCCCTCAGTGTACTCGAACAGGCGCCAGATGTGGCGTCAATGGGATTTTCACAGTAACTTCTTTGCAGTGTTAATGTAAGCCTATTGCAACACTAATAAATAAACTTAAAGTTTCTTTTGTAAATAAGTGCTACCTGGCATCATCCCTGAATGGCTTTGCTCATGACCCCTTGTTTTAGAATAAGGGGTTGTGGTGTAATGGTATTGTCACTGTACTAGTAATCCAGAGACCAAGGGTCATTCTCTGGGGACAAAAGGTCTGTGAATTCTCTCCCATAGGCCAGTTCAGAGAACAGTTAAGAATCAACCACATTGCTGTAGGTCTAGGGTCACAGATAGATCCAATTGTGCGAAGGACAGCGTGTTTTCTTCCCTGAAGGTGATTAGTGAATCAGATGGTTTTTACAACAAATCTGGTAGTTTTACAATAACTGTTACTTGCTGTTAGCTTTCTATTCCACATTTAGTTAATCAAATCTAAATTTTCTAAGTGCTGTAGTGGGATCGTTCGTCAAGCTTCTGAATTACTCATCCCATAATGTACTACCATACCCTTTAATGTTCCTTTAGCTCTGTTGTAGGATCATAGCTACAACTCTCATAGATGCACCATAGAAAGCATTCTTTCTGGTTGTATCACAGTTTGATATGGCTCCTGCTGTGCCCAAGACTGCAAGAAACTACAAAGTAGGCCAATCCATCGCACAAAGCAGCCTCCCATCCACTGACTCTATCTATACTTCCCACTACCTCAGCAAAGCAGCCAGCATAATCAAGGAGCCCCTGGACATTCTCTCTTCCATCAGGAAAAAGATACAAAAGTCTGAGGTCATGTATCAACCGACTCAAGAACAGCTCCTTCCCTGCTGCTGTCAGACTTTTGAATGGACCTATCTTGCATTAAGTTGATCTTTCTCTACACCTGAGCTATGACTGTAACACTACATTCTGCACTCTCTCGTTTCCTTCTCTATGAACGGTGTGCTTTGTCTGGCGCGCAAGAAACAATACATTTCACTATATGTTAATACATGTGACAATAATAAATCAAATCAAAAAGCTACATAGGGTCAGAAGAAAACCTCTCACCCCCTTAAGCCTTCTTCCAACATTTAGTTAAATTGTCTTTTCCCCATCCACCCACCTCGTTGCCATTTTCCTTAATACTCTTCCCTGAGAAAATTTATTCACCTCAGTTCCAGAATCTTACACTGACGCTCAGTGTCAACAACATTTTGGGGCAGAGAATTCCAGATTTCCATTACAGGTAGTTCTCCCTGATGTTACCCTTGAGACATTCATCGGAATTCTACCACCATGCCCGCCACGGAATTAACGCAGGTGAGGGGCAGAAATGTGTGTTGACCTCAACTGGGAATTCCCGATCTCGCTTGAACGAGACCATGTTAAATTCAGCCCCACTGTGTTCAGAATTGAATGCAGTACTCCAAATCAGGCTCTTGCCAATATTTTATTTGGCTGTAATTTCAATTTTCAAGCACTGTTTAATTTATGAATGCCCGATAATTTCTGGATGTTATAGTTTTTCAGTTTGTTTTTAAGTAGAGTCGGCTCTGTTGGTAACAAATTGGCCAGTCATTTTACACTTCGCCTGATTAACTTTATTTTCGACCCACTGTATCCTGGTCAAAACAGTTACTCCTCCTTAATATTCACGGGTAGAAACAGAAAGGATACATACACAGAACCTCCGGTGATTAAAATAGTGAGGAGCTCAGCAATGCAAAGGCATACATACTCCAATGATCCTGAGATCTGCGTGGCTTGGAATAGAACTTCTGATAAGGCGACTCAATTTTGGACATGTTGGAAGGCGAGAGTGAGATTATAGGTAAAATGCTAAAAGATGTAAGTCACTTTGGCAAGAGTTTTAAAGTCAGGCTAATGACCTGTCGATACAATAGGATTTCTATTATGGAAGCAACTCAGACACAAGTTCTTGCAAGCAATAAACATTAACTGTAGAGAACTAAGACCTAGTTAGGAGCAGAGGGGGAGGAGAAAGCACTTTATGTCAATAAGTCCATTATCCTGATTCACTAACCCCTGACCAAGACAACTTTACCTTTTGCCATCTTACCTTTAGTCTCACTATTACCTTTCATGCTGACTGGATTGTGTAGCCACCTCTACTCCAGGCAGCACAGCACACAGGGTCACAGAATCATAGAACCCCTACAGTGCAGTAGGAGACCATTCCACCCAATGAGTCTGCACCAACCACAATCCTACCCAGATCCTATCCTTATGACTACACGCATTTACCCTAACTAGTCCCGCTGACACTAAGAGGCAATGAATTGGCATGGCCAATTCATCATTGGACTGTGGGAGGAAACTGGAGCACTCGGAGCAAATCCATGCAGACAAGAGGAAAATGTGCAAACTCTACACAGACAGTGACCCAAGCCGGGAATCGAACCCATGTCCCTGCCGCTGTGAGGCAGCAGTGCTGACCACTGTGCCACCAGGCTGCCCTTGAATTAAATTGGGTCATTAAAGTTAACTCTGTTTCCCTCACCACAGATGCTATTGGACTTGCTGAGATTTTCCAGAATCTTCTATTTGTATTTCAGACCCCCAGCACCCATAGTGTTTTGCTTTTACAATATTAGTTCATCATAATGTAATCCGGTGAATGATGAATTAAAAAGCAAGCCAAAAAAAGGCATTCCTCAAAAATGTAAAATTCCTAAGTGTTCAAGAGGCACTCAACTCCTCGGCACTTCAAGCAAGTGCTAGTTCTTCACATGAATCAGCTGGTGCATGACTTCAGTATTCTTCACATTCATGTAAAGCTGAAGTTGTTTAAAGTTTTCAGTTTATTTATTAACGTCACAAGTCGGCTTACATTAACACTGCAATGAAGTTACTGTGAAAATCCCCGAGTCACTGCACTCCAACGCCTGAAAATTTAGTATAGCCAATGCACCTAACCAGCACGTCTTTCGGACTGTGGGGGCACCTGGAGGAAACCCATGCAGACACGAGGAGAACATGCGCAGACAGTGACCCAAGTCGGGAATCGAACCCTGGTCCTTGGCGCTTTGAGGCAGCAGTTGTCGGATGCGTTAAGAACAATCCATGGTACATAGTCATTGAGTTAGAGTTTTACAGAACGGCAAGAGACCCCTCAGCCCATCCTGTCTGCACTGGCCCTCAAGCATCTATCTATTCCTAACCCCATTTTTTAAGCACTTGGTCCATAGCTACGTTACAAGTCTAGCAGCTAACACAGTCACATTGAAAACAGGCAACGCTCGTTCACAGAAATAATTAAAGGACATAAAGCGTTAAAAATGAAAAGGCAGTCAACAAGCTACCTGAAGGCAGGAAAATTTTACAAACACTTCACAGTTGGCATCATTGAGTTAAAGTGATGTCTGACAGCAAGTTAATTTTAAGCAGGTAAATATTTTTATTAAGCGGCTGCTAAGATTGATGTGGGAATGTGATTGTTTCCTGCACATTCTTTCACCTCTCAGTAAATCTTTCATGAGCTGTCATTATTATACACAGCAATGTGACAAGACCCACAGTAAGGCTGGATCGCATAAAATCTCTCTGCCTGCGCACTTTGCTATGTTGCGTGGGACCTGCGACGAGAGCCTTAAATAAGGAACGGCCACGGAAATTTCTAGAATGGTCTTCGTCTCCTGCAGTCGTGTAGTGCTAAAATCAATTCTGCATTCACTCTGAAGGAGGGAACTTCCCAATCAGTGTCAGTACAGAACAGCGGCACCCTGCTTCTCAGGAGCGGACAACATTTACTCTGCCTTACCAGAGTGACTTTCAGCCCCAGCTGTGTTGAGCCACAAAAAGGAAAAGTGGCTAAGTCCAATCTTGTGTGTCATCATGCGTCATTCACAGGATTCCTGGCCTCACCTGTTTTTGTAAGGTGTCTGCTGTGGCTTAGTTGATTACACTCTTGACTTTGAGACCGAAGGTTCAAGACCCACTCATAGAACCAAGCACAAACACCTGGGCTAACCGTCCAGTGCAGGACTGGAAGAGCATCAGAGATGTCAGTCTGATCAGATGAGACCATAGAAATATTACAGCACAGAGGGAGGTTATTTGGCCCATTTCTCCATGCCAGGTCAAGGACACGGAGGTGCCCTTTCTAATCCCACCTTGCTGCACTCGGCGCATAGCCCTGTAGCACTTAAGGTGTAGATCAACATAGTTTTGAAAAGAGTTTAGGGTCTCTGCCTCCACCCTAACTTAGGCAGCGAATTCCAGACGCCCATCACTCTTTGCACTGAAAGTTCTTCCTCACGTCCCTTCTACACCCACTGCCATTTATCTTGAATCTATGTCCCCTGGTTGTAGAATTCTCCATAAGAAGTCTCACAACACCAGGTTAAAGCCCAACAGGTTTATCTGGTAGCAAAAGCCACTAGCTTTCAGGGCACTTGCTGCCCCTTTGTGTTTACCCCAGTCCGACGCAGGCATCTCCGCATTTAGAATTCTCCACCAAGGGAAACAATTTTATCCTGTCCACTCTATCTCTTTGCCTTATAATTTTGTACACCTCTATCAAGTCAGCCCTCAGCCTTCTTTGTTCCAAGGAAAATAACCCCAACCTATCCAATCTGACCTCATAGCTAACCTTTTCTCGCCATGGCAACATTCTTGTAAACCTCCTCTGCACTCTCTTCAGAGCAATTATACCCTTCCTGAAATGTGGTGACCAAAACTGCACACAACGCTCTGGTTGTGGTCTCACCAGTGTTTTGTACAATTCCAACTTTGAGGGTGGGATTTTACAGCCTTGCCCATGTGAGCCTGGGAATTCCCACCCAAGGGACATTTCCATTGGTCGCCTCTCGCCTCTCCCACAGTTCAAAGATGTGCTGGTTCGGTGCACTGGCCGTGCTAAATTCTCCCTCAGTGTACCCAAACAGGCACCGGAGTGTGGCAACTACAGGATTTTCACAATAACTTCATTTTAAAGCTTAAAGTTTATTTATTAGTCACAAATAAGGCTTACATTAACACTACAATGAAGTCATTGTGAAATTCCCCTAGTCACCACACTCTGGTGCCTGTTCGGGTCAATACACCTAACCAACATGTCTTTGACAATGTGGGAGGAAACCAGAGCACCTGGAGGAAACCCACGCAGACACGGGGAAAATCTGCAAACTCCACGCAGGCAGTGACTCAAGCCGAGAATCGAACCCAGGTCCCTAGCACTGTGAAGCAGCAGTGCTAACCATCGTGCTACTGTGCTGTCCCACGTAAGCCTACTTGTGACACTATTAAATAAACTTTAAACTCTGACAGCCACACACCTGACGAAGGAACACCATTTCCAAAAACTTGTGGGATTACTATTAAATAAATTGGTTGGACTTAAACCTGGTGTTGTGAGACTTCTTACAGAGTAGCACGCCCTCAGAGTTGAATAAGGTGTCAACAGAGATAATGTGCTCGCGTGCCTGCAGTCAGACTGGGACCCACGGGACTCTGCCTTCGAGACATACCTGCTACTAATGAGCAAAGGGGGTTATCTAATTTAGAATAGACTAGGAATCAAAGTTGCCATCTATCTCCGTTTTGGTTCCACAACTGGCAGTGTGCATTCTGAATGAATCATCTCAGGAATCTCAATTCAGGAATGTGCGGAAATTGGGCACAGATTACAACTAGCTGAGAGCTTCGCACAAGGAACACAATTTTACATTAGAAAGAAAATTGTTCCAAAAGCGCAGACTGATTGGGAGGGGATTTTCCAGGCCTGCCCCCCCCCCCCCACAGCCTATCTTCTGAGAGTGGGATCTTCCAGTCCCACTGACATCTGCAGGGTTTCACGTGTCCCGCACTTCCTGCCCCTGTGGGACGTGCCGCATGGGTGGGAAGGGGTTCAGCATCAACAGGACTGGAAGATCCCAACAGCGGGGAGGCTTGGAAAATTTCAGCCAATGGCTGTAAAATTCCATAGATTTTCTACTCATCCGCTGGAATCCCCAGGGAAGTGTTAAATTGTGATGCTGGATCACTCAAACCACCCACCAAATATCTAGGCCAACATTGTCCAGCCTGGTTTTCTCCATTTGTAGCCAGAGAATCACTTATATTGTCTTCTCTTCTCATTCCTGCACAGTTAACTCAACAACCTAGACTCTGCACCCACCTACTGTACAGCTACATGATATTGCTAGGTGATATCACCTGACAACAACATTGGGTTACTCATGTACACTGGTGATACCCAACTGTACCTCAGCACCACTCAAGAATTTTTAATTCCAGATATATTTTATTGAATTCAAATTCCACCCCTTCCTATGCTGGGATTCGAACCCTGATCTCCGGAACATTTGCTGAGTTTCTGGATTAATAGTCTAGCAATAATACCACTCGGCCATCACCTACCCCTAAAGGACATCGGTGAATCAGTTGGGTTTTCACAGCAATCGCTGGCGGTTGCCATGGTCAACATTACCGAGGCTAGCTTTTCTTTCCAGAGCGGCACAGTGGGAAGCACTGCAGCTTCACAGCACCAGGGACCTAGGTTCAATTCCGGCTTCAGTCACTGCCTGTGTGGAGTTTGCACTTTCTCTCTGTATCTGCATGGGTTTCCTCTGGGTGCTCCAGTTTCCTCCCAAGGCCCAAAGCAGTGTAGGTTGGGTTGATTGGCCTTGCTAATTTGACCCTAGTGTCAGGGGATTAGCAGGGTAAATGTGTAGGATTACAGGAAGAGACCTGGGTGAGATCGTGGTCAGTACAGACTCGATGAGCCAGCTGGCCTCTTTCTGTACTGTAGGGCTTCTATAATTCTTTTAATTTTTAATTGAATTTAAATTCCACCAGCTGCAATGGTGGGATTCGAATCCACGTCTCTTGGAGCGTTGGTCTAGCTTACCAATCCAGTGACATTATCCCCAGGCCACCATGGCTGCTGTGAAGCCCCTTTGTGCTGCTTTATGACATGGAAGGCTCTATGTAAATGTAAGTGTTTGCTTTTATTGGTGTGACTGACTGCAGAGATCAGAGGCTGACATAGTGTAACATACTCTACGTCTCAGTGAATCAGACTGAAACTTGTTCACAGGAATGATCAGAAGCCCCGGAGGTGTTCACAACAGACGTGTGTCACGTCGCAATCAATCCATTTACTGCCAGCTTTCCCCCAGGGGCAGTACCACATTTGAGAAGTTTAATCAATTTTGTGCAAAATCAATGTTTGGGGGTTTGTGTTTTTGGTTTTTATTTAGATTGAGGTGAATCTAAATTGAATGCCGAATGAATGATTGAAGGGCCTACAGCGTGAAGTTTGTAAATTGGCTTCTTTTAACAGGAGTTGACTAGAATTCTGCTCCAAGTGCAAAGCTCTTTCGCAAACCCATCACGTTTGCAAAGGGTTCAAGGTTGTCACACGTTCACTGGGATATTAATGCTTTTGCTGGGATTCACAGCAGTTATCTTTTACCACAAATCAAACTAATTTTGTTTTTGCTGGGATTCTGGCGAGTTACATTCACTTTCATTCATTCCAGGCCTCACAAGTGTGACATTTCCCCATATGTTGTGGTCCTTGTCTTTTTCTTTATTACAGACGGATTTTGGTAGAATGGTTTAGGGAGAAGTTTCTGATTGTCCTTCAGTATTGGAGAACACCATCTTCATTTGTCATCCCAGCATTGGGCAGTGTGGCTGATGAAACCTATTGAGACACGAAGAACTCTAGTCCAGTGAGGACAGCACAGTGAGACTGGCAGGTAATCAAGGGCACTGTTCTCATGGTTTTTACAAGCCTTGATTTGGATTAAAACTATCTGTTGTTCCTTGTAAATGGCAGCACATTGGCTACATGGTTGGCACTGCTGCCTCACAGCACCAGGGATCCGGGTTCGATTCCAGCCTCGGGTGACTGTCTATGTGGAGTTTGCACGTTCTCCCCATATCTGTGTGGGTTCCCTCTGGGGTGCTCCATTTACCTCCCACAGTCCAAAGATGTGCGGGTTGGGTTGATTGGCCAGGCTAAATTGATTTATTGTCAGAGGGATTAGCCGGGTAAATATGTAGTGTTACGGGAATAAGGCATGGGTGGGTTTGTGGTCGGTGCAGACTCGACGGGCCGAATGGCCTCTTTCTGCACTGTAGGGATTCTATGTTGATGTGCCATCGGCAATTGCATTCCCCTAGGCTGGGTAAGGGTCTCCCATGATGCAGTGTCAATCTTAAAGTCCTGAGGGAGGCTCTGAGGGTGCCCTTGAATCGTTTCTCCTGACCACCGTGGGAGCGTAATCCATTCTGCAGTTCACCACGGAAGGTACAGTTAGGAAGTTGGTTGTCAGACATTCTGGTTTCAGGTCCAGTCCATCAGACCGGTCAGCGAGAAGTAACTATTGACTCAGCAGCACTACTGAGAGTGAAAGCAGATTCAACAATGGCTTCCAAAAGGGAATTGGATCCGTAGAGAAAAGACTGGCAGGGCTGAGGGAAAAGGCACGCAAGTGGAACGGACTAAGTTGCTTCACAGGCAGAGTAGGTCAAATAGGGGTGGCACAGTAGCACAGTGGTTAGCATTGCTGCCTCACAACACCAGGGACCCGGGTTCAATTCCGGCTTCGGGTGACTGTCTGTGTAGCGTTTGCACATTCTCCTCGTGTCTGCGTGGGTTTCCTACCACAGTCCAAAGATGCGTTGATTGGCCATGTTAAATTGCTCTCTTAGTGTAGATTAGCAGGGTAAATACTTGGGGTTACGGGGATAGGGGCCTGGATGAGATAGTTGTTAGTGTGGGCTTGATGGGCTCACTGTAGGTTTCTATGAATAGCCTCCTCTGCAGTGTAACTATTCCACAACTTGCACTTCTAGTCATAAATTTGAATCTGTTCCCATTCCGGTTGCTGCGGCCCCTTGTTACACCATCAGGAGCCTCTGCCACCTCAGCACTCCTCCCCCTTCCTCTGTTATTTATAACAGGGTAGAGATTTCACTTGTGAGCAGGTGCTGGGGTTGTCCCAGTTTAACAACACCACAAAAACACAATGCCAGCAAAAGCAAATGGTTGGAGTGCTGACCTCTGACAGGAGATTCCAGCAACATCTGGATTAAAAGGGCTCTGGGTACCAATTAAAAACGCGTTCGCGTTGCCTCTTCTTCAACCCCTCCTCCTGTCTGCCTCTTAGAGAAATGATGCAAAATCTCTCCCTGAGGTTCAGAATGGGGGCGCCGCACTAACATTTCAGATTTAACTACTTTATGGAGAGTGTTGACGCCTCATGATTCCTCTGTCAAAATCCCCTCTCAATCTGTTCTTCTTTAAGGATCACAGCATCATAGAATCTCGACATTGAAGAGGCTATTCGGCCCATCGAGTCTACACCGACAACAATCCCACCCAGGCCCTGTACCCCATGTTTACCTCAGCTAGTCCCCTGACACTAAGGGGCAATTTAGCATGGTCAATCAACCTAACCCGCACATCTTTGGAGTGTGGGAGGAAACCCACACAGAGAATGTGCAAACTCCACACAGATAGTGACCCAAGGCCAGAATTTTGCCACCGTGCCAACCTCCGTTCCAGCCTCCCCAATCTATTCATGTAACTGAAGTAATAATCTGACCGCACATTCAGTTCCAGTTTATGTTTAAGGTTATTTATTAGTATCACAAGTAGGCTTACATTAACACTGCAATGAAGTTACTGTGAAAATCCCCTAGTCGCCACACTCCAGTACCTATTCAGGTACACTGAGGGCCAATGCACTTAACTAGCACATCTTTCTGACTGTGGGGGGCAACCGGAGCACCTGGAGGAAACACGTGCCGACACGGGAAGAACATGCAAACTCTGCACAGACAGTGACCCAAACTGGGAATAGCACCTGGGTCCCCAGCACTTGAGGCATTAGTGCTAACAACTGTGCCACCGCATTAACCTAAAGGAATGACTTTATGATCACACTCATCCCATCGACCAGTAACACTGCAATGTGAACACAAGACTCAGGCAAGAGCTTCAAAATCACTCTATATTTCATCATTCCGGGAGGGGAAGAAGGAAAGCTGTAGATGGGGAAGAGGTATAGTGTTCCTTACTGTCCCTCCAGGGAGCCTGAATGCACTGCCCAGCCATATATAGGTCTTTAACCAGTTTCCACCTTCTTTACTCACTCTCTGTATATATTACTACAAGGAGTTTAATTTCCTAACCTGAAGCTCAATTCCACCAACAGACAACTGGCAAAGCTTGGCAAACAAACACTGCTTCGTCTATTACAGACTGACTTGGACGAACACTGAAGTAAAAAACGGCCATCACCTAACGTATTGAATGCTGTGCATCTGAAGCTTTAGCAGAAAGAGGTTCAGAGGGAGGAGAATATTTAAATTGAGTGCGAAACATGGGTGACAGATCAGCCTCAGTGACCTGATCTGCTGTAAGGCCTCCCAGAACCTGGACATCAGCTCAAACTCTGCTGACCGTCCTCACTCGTACCCTCTTCTTGCTGATCTACATTGGTTCCAGGTTAAACAGTACCTCAACTTTAAAACCTCATCCTTCATTTCAAATCCCTCCAAGATCTTGCCCCTCTAGATCTCTTGATCGGTCGGAAAAAAGATACAAAAGTCTGAAGTCACGTACCAACCGATTCAAGAACAGCTTCACTCCTGCTGCCATCAGAATTTTGAATGAACCTACCTTGCATTAAGTTGATCTTTCTCTATGACTGTAACACCACATTCTGAACTCTCGCATTTCTTTCTCTGAATGGTATGCTTTGTGTGTATATAGCGCACGAGAAACAATACTTTTTACTATATACTAATACAAGTGACAATAAAAAAATCAAACCAAACCTCTGTAATTGTCTCCAAACTGACCTACCACCATTTCCCCAGCCACTCCCCAACTCCCCCCTCCTGAACACCTCCCCCCACCAACCCCCCTAACCTTTCAAGGCTGTCACTTTCCTCCAAACCTTTGCACATCCCAATGTTAACCATTCCACAAAAAATAGTCATGTCTTCAGCCATCTGACTCCTAACCTCTGCAATCCCCATATTACACATTTAAGACACGGGTAGATAGGTTTCTGGTAGGCAAGGGGATTAAGGGTTATGGGGAGAAAGCGGGAAAGTGGAACTGATCCACTTCAGATCAGCCATGATCTTATTGAATGGCGGGGCAGGCTCGAGGGGCTAGATGGCCTACTCCTGCTCCTATTTCTTATGTTCTTATGTTTCTTATGTTCTTATGTACACTTCTTAAAATGCTTCTTAAAACCTGCCTCTTTGCCCAATGTCCTTAAATCTCTTTTTAGGACTCAGTCTCGAACTTTCCTGAAAGTTTATTTATTAATGTCACAAGTCAGCTTACTTTAAAACCACAATGAATTTACTGTGAAAATCCCTTAGCTGCTACACTCCGGTGCCTGTTTGGGTACACTGAGGGAGAATACAGCATGGCCAATGCACCTATCTAGCACATCTTTCAGACTGTGGAAGGGAACTGGAGCCCCCGGAGGAAATCCACACAGGCACAGGGAGAACGTGCAGACTCTGCACAGACAGTGGCCCAAGCCAGGAATCGAACCCAGTTCCTTGCGCTGTGAGGCAGCTGTGCTAACTACTGCGCCACTGTGCTACCCAGCTCCTGGATACTGTTCCTGTTAAGTGCCTCGAGATAGTTCACTACATTAAGGGTGCTACATAAGTACAGGTCATTGTTGCTTCCATTCTTACATCTCTCGTATTTATCTGCACAATGTCGGGTGAACCACAGTACCAACTCTTTTGTCCCTGGAGCTAAGATCAGTTTACCGGACGTCAGCCAGAACCCCGCGTCAGCTCTGAAATGAATGAGTTTAATTTTCTCTTTGCACTCCCTTTAGCAGACCGAGTAACGAGTTTGCACTTAGCATAGCCTTTAGCTGGTCCAAAATGAAGTAAGCTAGTTAATGACTTGATTAAAAATTTCCCTGACAGGAATTTATGTCAATGCATTAAGCAAAAATAAAACAGCAATGTGCAAAAATAAAACACTCACAGCAAATTAAAGCCATAAGTCGGAAACCACTTCCTTTTCGACTGCCCCACTTTGTTTCCATCCTCTTCTACAAAATGAAAAATAATCTGTTAAAGAAAGTGACAAAGTCAACTCCCATTTCACAGAGCCCGGGAGCCTCTGTTACGACTCTCACCAACTTCTACAACTGAACCATAAAAGGCATCCTTTCCATAAGAACATAAGAAATAGGAGCAGGAGTAGGCCATCTAGCCCCTCGAGCCTGCCCCGCCATTCAATAAGATCATGGCTGATCTATCGTGTCTCAGTTCCACATTCCCGCCCTCTCCCCATAACCCTTAATCCCCTTGCCTATCAAAAACCTATCAACCCGCGTCTTAAAAATATTTAGCGAGGCAGCCTCCACCACTTCAACGGGCAGAGAATTCCAGAGATTCACCACCCTTTGAGTGAAGAAGTTCCTCCTCAACTCCGTTCTAAACTGTCCCCCCTTTATCTCGAGGCTGTGCCCCCTAGTCCTACTGTCCTTTCTGAGCGGGAAGAGCCGCTCCACCTCTATCCTATCCATCCCATTCATCATCTTATATGTCTCAATGAGATCTCCCCTCATTCTTCTAAACTCTAACGAGTACAAGCCTAGTTTATTCAGCTGGTTTATTTCCGGCTGTATCCTCAGCTTGGTATGGCTTCTGCTCTGCCCAAGACGGCAAGAAGCTACAAAGGGTCGTGAGCGAAGCCCAGTCCATCACGCAAACCAGCCTCCCATCCATTGACTCTGTCCACACTTCCTGCTCCCTCAGAAAACCATCCAACATAATCAAGGATCTCACACATCCCAGAGATTCTCTCTTCCACCTTCTTCCAATGGGAAAAAGATACAAAAGTCAAAGGTCACGTACCAACCGACTCAAGAACAGCTTCTCCCCTGCTGCCATTAGATGTTTGAATGGACCTACCTCATTTTAAGTTATCATAGAATCATACAGTACAGAAGGAAACCATTCGGCCCATCAAGCCTGCACAGACCACAATCTCACCCAGGCCCTATCCCCATAATGCTAGGCGTTTATCCTAGCTAGTCGCCCTTACACTAGCTGGCAATTTAGCATGGCTAATACGCCTAACCTGCACATCTTTGGACAGTAAGAAGAAACCGGAGCATCTGGAGGAAACCCACACAGACATGGGGAGAACATGCAGACTCCACACAGACAGTGACCCAAGCGGGAATTGAACCCAGGTCCCTGGTGCTGTGAGGCAGCAGAGCTAACCACTGTGCTGCCTCTTGAAAGCTGATCTTTCTCTACACTCCTTCTCTGTGAACGGTATGCTTTACCTGTATAGCGAGCAAGAAACAATGTTTTTGCTGTATACCAATACATGCGAGAATAATCAAATCAAATCAAATCAAATCCTCTCTAACGACTATGATTTTGTTCACAAGATGTTAACTTGCATGCTTTGAATTATGAGAGGCCCCAGATTGCAATTTAATTGTGGAGTTGACCGTAAGAATTAAACGTGATCCCACTCGGCACTAAAGGAGGGATTTCAAAAGGTTCATAATTAAACATGTCGAGGTGGGAACAAAAAAGATAGAAATTTACTGACTGCCCATTCATAAAAACAGAATGTCCAATATTCCACCTCCACACGAACATATATCAAATGGCTTTCTGCTCCAAAGAAATTGAATGATTCTCTTTTATCTGCATGACAATTCTGCTTTAAATCACAAAGAACAGCTTCTATTCTTGGCCTTGAATCTTTACACTTAAGGCAGGTTTTTGAAGGCGATCTTACCGGTTGTTCAAGCCCTGCTGCCGTTGCAAGCGAGGACGGAGAGTTTGGCACCCAGCCAAATCTGGGCAGCACGAGCCACAGTGCTTAGCGCTGCTGCCTGACAGTGCCAGGGTCCCAGGTTCGATTCCAGCCTCGGGTCACTGTTTGCGTGAAGTTTGTACTTTCTCCCCGTGTTTGTATGGGTTTCCTCCGGGTGCTCCGGCTTCCTCCCACAGTTCAAAGGTGTGCAGGTTAGGTTGATTGGCCATGCTAAATTGCCCCTAATGTCAGGGGGATTGGCATGGTAAATGTGAGAGGTTATGGGAATAAAGCCCGGATTGGATTGTGGTCGGTACAGACTCAATGGGCCGAATGGCCTCCTTCTGTACTGTAGGGATTCTATTCTATTTTTGTTCACTGCAGCGGGACCAGAAACTCTCTCCAGTGTGAACGGTTGGAAACCCTCCTCTTTGTCTCTGTCGCTGCAGTGAACCTTGTGGACTCTGGACATCTTTATTTAGAATCAGCATGTTCCTCGATCTCTTTCATTGCTCAAGGAAGTGATGATAATGTCATGACTCACAATGACAGCCATAGGTTCATCCTTCATTTGAATCAATTGCTTGACTTATTTTTCTCTTTGCCTCTTCTCACGCATCAACATTTTAATAAAAAGCTGACCCCAGATAAAAGTCAGCAAGTTCGACAAACACTGCACTGCAGCATCATGGAATTCAGAGCACTCCAAGAGACCATTCGCCACATCATACCTGCAGTGTTGCTGGAACTGCAACTGTTCCTTTCCCCTACACATTGCACTTGACATTTGTACACCTCCTTTTCAGTCGCCTTTTGAGCACTGATACGGTGGCCCAGTGGTTAGCATCAGGGACTTAGGTCCAGTTCCCGGCTTGTATCACTGTCTGTGTGGAGTCTACACGTTCTCCCTCGTAACTACGTGGGTTTCCTCCGGGTGCTCTGGTTTCCTTCCATAGTCCAAAGATGTGCGAGTTAGGTAGATTGGCCGTGATAAATTGATCATTAGTATCAGAGGATTAGCAGGGTAAATATATGGTGTGACAGGGATAGGAACTGGGTGCAGGCTCGATGGGCTGAATGGCCTCCTTCTGCACTGTAGGGATTCCGTGAACGATAGAAGTTTATAAAGTAGTTACAGCACATAAACAGGCCATTCAGCCCAACAGATCCTTGCTGGTGTTTCTGTTCCACATCAGCTCTTGTGTTAGGAAGTTGGAATGAGATGCAAAGTAGAGAAAAAAAAATTGATAGAGATTTAGCTAGACTGACATCTTGTGAGATTAGCCCATAGCAGAGTGGAATAAGTACCTCATTAAGCAAACTGGAGACGAGCAGTCAAGAGACCCTTGATCAGAGCCACATCCAGTTGAAAAGCAGAGTGCAGAAAAGAAAGCAGAAATTGTCTGTCAGTGTGAGACCCCCTAACTTCCACCCTAAACTAGAAGGAACATTCTCAAAAGAAAGCCACAGCTCCTCTGTGGTAATTATTTTCTGCATTTGGCTCATAGTGTCAAAACCCTACGGGATGTTGTTTCGGGGAAGGCGAATCCTCAGAATTTCAGGAATGTAGATTGATTTAGACATGGTAATTGGTAGTTTAAAATGTACTGTCGGAGCAATGCTATTGTAGTGAATTGTAAATGTTCTCCTTTACTGTTGTCTTGGTGTGTGTTTAAGAAACATTTTTGTGATTTGAATAATTCACAACAAGACTGATACCTGTCCTCACTGGGTTTCATCCCTTTACTCATTTTTCATTCCAAAGAAATAGTTAACAATTGGATATTCCAGGTTTCCCTTCTGGGGTTTGGGATAGCTTCTCACTGAGCATCAATGGGGTTGATGACACTTTCTAGTCCGCTTCACTAAGTTTCAGTCCATTCCTTTCTCTTTTCAGTGCTCCATCCCCCATTAATACATCAATGCTATTTATCACAGCTGTGCTAGTAGTGGAAACTGCCAAATTCTAATCCCTCGTTCAATTAAGATGTTTCTCTTGAATACTATTGACTGCCTTACTGTCTTTTATTGATGACCCCTGGTTCTTACCTCATCCACAGGAGTTTAATAGAAACTAAAAGCAGGAGTAGCCCTTTTGGCCCTTCAAGCTTTCACATTCATCTTGATCATGGCTGATAAGCGAATTCAATAACCTGATCCCCCCCATCTCCCTTGATCCCATCAGCTCCAAGAGCTATATGAGAAACATTATAGTTTAAAGTGAAAGTTTATTGATTCATTAGTCAAAAGTAGGCTTACATTAACACTGCAATGAAGTTACTATGAAAATCCTTGCGTCACCACACTCTGGCACCTGTTTGGGTACACCGAGGGAGAATTTAGCATGGACGATGCGCCTAACCAGCACGTCTTTCGGACTGTGGGAGGAAACTGGAACACCCGGAGGAGATGCATGCAGACGCAGGGAGAATGTGCAGACTCCGCATAGACAGTGACCCAAGCCAGGAATCGAACCTGGGTCCCTGGCGCTGTGAAGTAGCAGTGCTAACTGCTGTGCCACCATGCCGCCTCTCAACAGCCACTTGTGGTGAAGCATTCCACATCTCAACACTGTCTGAGAAGTATTTTCTCTAACTTTTCCTTTTGTTTGTTTAATGGCTTCTCCAGCATGGTGAAGGCAAGTAACAGCCTTGCATTGTTAATGGCAGTTAAAGAGTGAATCTGCACAGCCCTCTTGAGCTCGAGGTTGCCCCCAGTGTGCTCAGCACCAAGGATCCTGCAGCTAATGATCCAATGAGACACAACTGATTCATTTCAGTCTCAATCATTTAAGAATACAAGTAAAGACTCATATCACAATGCAGGTGCTTCAGGCAGTTTTCTCACATGACTTTCCCTGGCAGACATGTTTCTCCTGAGAGCTACAAATGAAATCCACAACACACGACCTTGTGACTCATTCAGAAAATCATCTGGGTTATTTTTACCTTCGCCGCTGGTTGGTGTAACCAGGAAAAGGTAATGAAAATGACATGAGTTCCATAATGAGCGGGTGATGCATACCAGTTAAGGTGTGAAGGGAAGGCGATCATCAGATAAAAGGTAACAGGCCTCAATTTTACATGCACGTTCTTATTCTGTCACTTAAAATGACGTATTTTCCGATTATCATTCATAGCAACCTGGCAAATTCATGGTCACTCGTTACTCCTTTTGTCTATTTACTTAAAAACAGAGAACAAAGAAAATTACAGCACAGGGATAGGCCCTTCGGCCTTCCAAGCCTGTACCAACCATGCTGCCTGTCTTAACTAAAACCCCTACTCTTCCGGGAATCATATCTCGCTATTCCCATCCTATTCATGTATTTGTCCAGACGCACTTTAAAAGTCACTACCGTATCCACTACCACTACCTCACCCGGCAACGAGTTCCAGACATCCACCACCCTCTGCATAAAAAATCTACCTCGTCCACCTCCTTTAAACATTGTCCCTCGCACCTTAAACCTATGCACCCTAGTAATTGACTCTTCCACCCTGGGAAAAAGCTTCTGACTATCCACTCTGCTCATGCCCCTCATAATCTTGTAGACTTCTATCAGGTTGTCCCTCAACCTCCATCATTCCAGTGAGAACAAACCAAGTTTCTCCAACCTCTCCTCATAGCTGATGCCCTCTATACCAGGCAGCATCCCGGTAAATCTTTTCTGGATCCTCTCCACATCCTTCTGGTAGTGTGGCGACCAGAGTTGAACACTATATTCCAATTAATTGAAGAGAAATTCTCCAGATGCTATGATAGGCTTGGATCTCAGCTATCAGGGATCACTAACCCAGTCTCTAGATTGCTGGCCTCGGAACGTGCCCATTATCCTACCCAGTACCCTTGGTCCAACTTGCAACAGCGGAGGTGTCTCGCCATTGGCCGCCACCGGGATCTCCAATCCCACCGAAAGCCAATGGCAAGTTGTGTTTCTCGCTGAAGAACCTGCCAAAGAAATCTGGGGGGAGGTCATCTCAGGCAGGATCCCGCTGGCAGGAAGAGCTGGAAAATTGTGGCTGTGATGTTCTTTAAACAGCCATGATATTTTTGGATGTGGAGTGTGTGGATGGGTCAAATAGGCCTATTCCTGCTTCCTAATTCCTATTTTATTATGAAGACACTTTAGTTCCTATTTTGTTTTGAAGACACTGATACATTCAAATGGAAGCACCTAAATAAACCATCCCCCAACTCTCTCAATAGACTCGACTGCAATTACAAGGGATACACAATCTGTCATTATCGACAAACAACCTCTTGTGTATCCAGCATTGAGAGAAGTCTTTGTCAGAAAAATGCATTGCATTATTATTGCAGGCTCCTGGCAGACTAACCATGAATACTAAATTTTGTAGGAGCACTTGTATTTCAGTGCAGGCAGGCTGGAGGGGCCAACGCTCCAGGCAAGGCTCGAGACCCTTTCCTGAGTGCCTCATTCCTGTTGGAGCAGCCTGATGAGAGGGTGCCTCCATGGTTCCCCCTCTGTTACTTACTCGCCATCACAGTCTGCTGTTCCTCTCAAAACGTTAGGCCTGTGATTGGCCCTCCAGCTTCTTTCATGGAATGCGAGCGTCGATGGCAAGGGAAGTGTTTAGTGACAATCCCAAATTGCCACAAAGAGGTGGTGAACTGTCACCTTGAACCGTAGCAAGTGGTGTTGGTGCAACCATAATGCTGTTATAGATGGCATTCCAGGTTTTGAGCCAGGGACACCCTAGTTTCCCCTAGGGTGGGTTCTGAAGACAGAAACATTCCAAGCCCTGCGCGCTCACACATACCACCACCCCTCCACCATGTAGGGAAAGTCTAGCCCTTTAGCTCTTTACAATTGGCTTTCCAACATTTTAAGCACTGCTTTGATCTCTTTCATCAATATGTAGATACTGGTAGACTTATTGCAGCTTAATCCTGACCAGACAGAAGAGATCAGGTTGGATCTTCGTCCTTGAGGAGCGAGGCGAGAGTTGAGTCATTTCCCAATTTTGCAGGATGTTCCGACCGTGCTCAACCCAAAACCGGAAAATCCTGCTTGAGGTCAACGAATCTTTGCATGGTCCACGTCTCGCCCATTACGATTCCCGTGGCGGGTGGAACGGAAAAAATCCAATCTCCCACCCAGCAGTGTCCACCTGCACTATCTTCACAGAACAAATGTATCATTAAATCCTTTCTAAAAAAAAATGCACCCTTGATGTACACATAATAGGTTGCTCTGAACAGGCCTTACAACAAACATGGGAGGGCTTGACAGATGTAAACAGACACCAGAAACACAATGCTGTGTGTGCAGTTATGCTGATAACCTGTGACGCACATGAATATGTTCCCTGTAGCCCATCCCCAGCTGTCTCACCACTCACTCCAAGTGTACATTGTGAACTTTAGCAGGAAGAAGTTCAGCTAAAAGAATGATCCTGAACAGACGGCACCAAGAAATAATCATTGTGCTCTGGCTAATCACATCTCAGCATGGCCTGAATAAATTTTAATTTCTGCCACAGCTGAATTATTTAGGAGCTAATACTCTATATTATTCAACTCGACAGCACTGGCAGCATCCAGTGAATGATATGCATTTGTGTTTAACATGTACATTGCCGCAGCAGTGACCTCTGGAGTTGAGAGGGTTGGCTTATGTGGAGAGACTGAGTAGACTGGGGCTTTACTCATCGGAATTCAGAAGAATGAGGGAAGATCTTGCAGAAACATACAAGATTATGAAGGGAATAGATAAGGTCAAAGCAGGGAAGTGGTTTCCACTGGTGGGTGAAACTAGAACTAGGGGGCATGGCCTCATAATAAGGGGGAGCAGATTTAGGACTGAGTTGAGGAGGAACTTCTTCACACAGAGGGTTGTGAATCTGTGGAATTCCTTGCCCAGTGAAGCAGCTGAGGCTACCTCATTGAATGTTTTTAAGGCAAGGATAGATCAATTTTTGAACAGTCAAGGAATTAAGGTGAGCAGACAGGTAAGTGGAGCTGAGTCCACAAAAATATCAGCCATTATCTTATTGAATGGCAGTGTAGGCTCAAGGGGCTAGATGGCCTACTCCTGCTCTTAGTTCTTATGTTCTCTTATGTTCTTATTTGGCGTGGATGTGCCAATGCAAACAATGACAGATTCCCAGGAATCATTTTCAAACACTGACACACGCCCAGGGACCCCCTGTCCAAACGTGTGATATCAACAATTGAAATGAAACGTTGCAGAGAACAGTATTTTACAGCATTTGCCACGGAAATAATGTGAGGGAAAACCAACAAAACACAATAAGAATATAAGTACAATTGGTAATTGACATGAATCTGATGGCAAATTTCACACCAAATTTCTGACCGATATCTCCTTCAAAGACTGTTCCGACCTGGAGTTGCAACATCAGCAAATGTATCCCATCAACCAGAACCGAAAGGAAATTGGCACGGTGACAGAAGAGTAATTTTCTATTGAGGACGCAATTTATATTTTAACTTTAAAAGATGATCCATTCTTTACGAAACAAATGACTGTTATGGTATAGTCAGTGTTGGACTTAAATATGAGAAGTGAACTGGTGTCAGAGAAGCAGAGATAGAATAGGGGCGAGATAATTAAGACTCAAGTCCTTTTAAGACAACTTTCTCGTTAACATAGAAGTCCACAAGGAGGATTTCAAGAGAATTAGAGGCAAGTAGCAAGAGTAAATATTCAATACAAGACAGAATAATGCATGTGACTATCTCTCTTCCCATTCTGAGCATGTTGATGATGTTATCTTTATCACTGAACAGTCTATCTTGTTTTTATTAACCAAATCATGTTCACTAGCTTCAGGTTCCCTACCCAAATGCTGTCTTCTTGACGATACTGCTTCCAGTTCCTTCCTGTGTCACTGAACATTAACAGGTAGCGTGTCACCCAGTCTGAGCTCCCATACCGTCCTTGTGTTGCCACCGCAGTGACCTCCGTTCTTTCACCGAGGTCCATTTGTAACCACTGGTATTTGTTAGATTCCAGGGGTGACCATCCACCAGCTCCTGCAAAGAAATATTTGTGAAACAAGAGAATTGAGTAAGGGAGAGACTTAAAGTTTGAACTTCATTTATTAGTGTCACAAGTAGGCTTACATTAACATTGCAATGAAGTTACTGCGAAAATCCCTGAGTCGCCACATTCTGGCACCTGTTTGGGTAGACAGAGGGAGAATTTAGCATGGCCGATGCACCAAATCAGCACATCTTTCCAACTGTGGGAGGAAACTGGAGCACCCGGAGGAAACCTGCGCAGACACAGGGAGAAAAAGTGCAAACTCTGCACAGAAAGTAACCCAAGTTGGGAATCGATTCTGGGTCCCTATCAGCAGTGCTAACCACTGTGCACCATCCTGGAAGGGATGCGTAGAGAAATCTGTCACATTTCAAACTTTTATTATAATTTATTGATTTTGTATATAAGATGCAACTGGGCTTACTTTTGATTATGATGTGGAGATGCCGGCATTGGACTGGGGTAAACACAGTTTACACAGCAGCGCTCCGAAAGCTCGTGGCTTTTGCTACCAAATAAACCTGTTGGACTGTAACTCGGTGTTGTGAGAATTCTTACTGTGTTTACTCCTGATTTTCAGGTGTGGCCACCACTATTAAGTTAACATGTTGCCCAAATTCATCATTATAGAGGGGAAGCAATGGTGTTACGGTAATGTCAGCACAGTAATAATTCAGAGGCCCAGGTTAATGCTCTGGGGACATGGGTTCAAATCCCACCACAGCAGCTGGTGGAATTTAAATTCAATTAATAAATCTGGAATTGAGAGCCAGTCTTAGTGATGGCGAACATCATTGATAGTTGTTAGAAACCCCCTGGGGCTCTATGTCCTTTTAGGGGAAGAAAATCTGCCACCCTAACTTGGTCCGGCCTACATGTGATTCCAGGCCTACAACAATGTGGTTGACCCTTAATTGCCCTCTGAAATGGCCCAGCAAGCCACTCAGTTCAAGGGGCAATTAGAGACGGGCAATAAATACTGGCCTTGCCAATGATGCCCACACCCAATTGAAAAGAAAACAATTTAATCTGGAATGCACTGCCTGAACGGGTGGCAGATTTACCACTGTTTACAAATAGGATTTTGATATTTATGACAAACAAAAGAAATTTCATAGCTGTGGGGAAAGATTGCTCGGGTGTTATGACACGCGGTCCTTCTGTGCTGGAGGATTCTCAGAGAAATCTGTCTCTGTTAGCCCTTTTTCTCAAAGTTAATGTCATTCAGAGACAAGTAATAGCCATTGGACAGACACATGCCGCAACAAGGCGTCACATTTCAGCAGTTGTGAACCTTTTTTTCCCCACTTGGGGAAAGAAATTTTGGCTTCACCTCACCTCATGTGTCAAAGTGAATGAATAAAAGCCACAGTTATTGTAGAGAAGCATCAAAAGCAGACAATCTGGATTGTGGAACTGATACATTGAGAGGTGATCGCCTCACTCTGGGCTGGCCAAGGTATGACTAATAGCCCAATCATTCCAAGGAAGAAGTCACAGAATCATTGAATCCCTAAGTGCAATAGGAGGCCATTTGGCCTACTGAGTCTATACTGACTCTCCGACAGACCATCTTACTCAGGCCCTGTCCCCCTAACCCCATGTATTTACCCTGCTAATCCCAACCTACACACCTTGGGACATTGAGGCAATTTAGCATGGCCAATTCACCTGACCTACACATCTGCGAGTGATATGTCACCTTGTGACAACAGCGTCGGCTGTGGCTCAGTTGATAACACACTCACCTAAGTCACAAGCTTCTAAGTTCAAGTCCCATTCAAGACTTGAGTACTAAAATCTAAGCTGATATTTCATGTCCAATGCAGAGGGAGCACTTCACTGCCAGAGGTGCTGCCTTCTGGATGACACATTAAATTGATGCCCCATTTGCCAGCGAGGATTGAAGTAGAAGATCTCATGAAACTATTTGGAAGAAGAGCAGCGGAGTTACCCCCAGTGGCCTTGTCAATGTTTATTGCTCAATAGACATCACAAAAAAAATTATCTGGTCATTAAAACCTTGTTGTTTGTGGGATTTTGCTGTGTGCAAAGTTTGTTATTGTGTTCCCTACACTTCAAAAAAGTGGCTGAGAAGTACTTGGGGATATCCAGTCGCCAAGAAAGGTGCTATACAAACGCAAGTATCTGTTTTTACATAGTACTGCTCAACCAGCTATAGACCAAGGGCTAACAAATAGGATAGGAATAGGTTGGTGTTTGATGGCCAGTACAGACGCAATGGGCTGAAGAGCCTCTTTCTGCACTGGAAATCTCTATGGCTGTCACGGAATCGGCACGGGCAAGGGTCCAACAGCAGAAATCTCTGTTGACCTCGGGCGGGAATTTCTGGTCTTGCCCAAGAGAGGCCGTAAACTCCTGCCCATGACTACATTATGTTACCTGGAGCTACTCTATTACATAGTCCGATATTGGGCAGTACAGTCACACCCCTAAAAGCAAGACACAAAGACCGACACCAGGAGGCGATGGCCTAGTGGTGTAATCACTAATCTATTAATCCAGAAACTCAGCTAATATTCTGGGGACCCGGGTTCGAGTCCCGGCACGTCAGATGGTGGAATTTGAATTCAATAAAAAATATCTGGAATTAAGAATCTACTGATGGCCATGAAACCATTGCTGATTGGTGCAAAAATGCACCTGGTTCATTAATGTCCTTTAGGGAAGGAAATCTGCCATCCTACATGTCTGGCCTACATGTGACTCCAGTGCCACAGCGATGTTGTTGGCTCTCCACTACCCTCAAGCAACTCGGGATGGGCAATAAATGCTGGCCTGACCAGTGATGCCCATGTTCCACAAATGAATAAAAAAATGAACCATGAGAGTGTCCACAACCTAGAGAAACATCATGGTTACCTGAGAAGGTGTTTGAACATTCTGCAGTGAAGTGAAAGCTATTGGTGTGATTTTTCACTTCTGTCTACTTTGTCCCACAGTGCCAACCATGGTCTGAATTTTCAGGGGGGCAGGAATGGGGGTTCAGCCCCCATCATCCGAAGAGTCAATGGGGAAAACATCCCCACCAACTCTAGCAGTCCCAGTGCCATATTACACTCTGAAGAGCATTGATAGAGCAGAAGTTCCGCCTTTTGCCATTCTCGATAGAACATCCTGCCTTGGAGAGCTGCAGACCAATCAGATTGCTCGGAAGCTGTCCCATTCCTCCAGGCATAGTGCCACAGTGGCTGGAAGAGGTACTGCCTGGAACTAAATCCAACGACCCGGAGGACAGTTAAGTGGCAGGGGTTCCAGGGCAGGAAGAGTAGGGAACATCTTGGGGGTTATGAAGGGAACAACTGGAGTCTCGTGGGATCAGCCTGAGGGGATGAGGTGGGAGGGAGGTTCAGAGGTAACCGAGCCTTATGGGTAAGAAATGGCACCTACCCTGCTTCCACCTGTCTCCCCAACATTTACGGCCTAAGAGCAAGCTTTGAGTTGATTTTTCTTCCAGTCTTCCCAACCCCAAACCATCATTCTCCCAGCAGCCAGTAAATTGGAACTGGGCAGGAAAAGGCCAAAAGTGGCCATGAAGGAACCTAACTGGGGCCAGGGGTGGGCTTCTCTCTGAGACCCTGATTGTTATTTCTCCCTGGAACAAGTAGGTCAAGGCGAGAGGAATCAGGAGGGAATGCAGTCCATGCAATTGCCCCCCTGCTCTGCCTCAGAACCCGTCAGGTAGGGTGGGCAGAAAATTCTGCTCCATGACTAAGTGGAATTACACTCATCTCAAGTGGTTCATGATCGCTCCACAGACTGTAGGAACTTTCAGATGAAACTTCGAGCTGAGGCCTTATAAAAGATCTCATGGCATGAATCAAAGAACAAGGGAGTTCTCCCCTACGCCTTGGTCAATACTTATCCCTTAAGCAATGGGCTGGCGTGATGGCGCAGTGGTGAGCATTGCTGCCTCACAGAGCCGGGGACCTGAGTTCAATTCCAGCTTTGGGTGACAGTCTGTGTGGAGCTTGTACATTTTCCCCGTGTCTGCTTGGGTTTCCTTCGGGCACTCCCATTTCCTCCAACAGTCTAAAGATGTGCGGGTTAGGAGGATTGACCGTGCTAAATTGTCCCTGAGTCTCAGGGATATTAGTAGGGTAAATACGTGGGGTTATGGGGATAGGGCCTGGGCGGATTGTTGTTGGAGCAGGCTTGACGGGCCAAATGGCCTCCTTCTGCTCTGTAGGGATTCTATGATTCTGATAAAAAGGCAAATTGTCTGGTCATTATCACATAGCTGTTTGTGGGAGCTTGCTGGTGTCAAGCTTCTTGAGTGTTGTAGGAGCTGCACTCACCCAGGCAAGTGGATTGTGTTCAATCACAGTCCTGACTTGTGCCTTGTAGATGGTGGACTGGTTTTGGAGAGTCAGGAGGTGAATTATTCACTGCAGGATTCTTAACTTCTGGCCTGTTCTTGTAGCCACAGTATTTATATGATTAGTCCAATTGCTTTTCTGGTCAATGGTAATAACACCTTGGATGTTGATAGGGACGGATTTAGCAAAAGTAATGGCATTAAATGTAAACTGGCAATGATTAGATCTTCTCGTGTTGGAGATGGCCATTGCCTGGTACTTGTCAGCACAAGCCAAGATTTTGTCCAGGTCTTGCTGCATTTGGGCACGGATTGCTTCAGTACCCGGGGAGTCGTGAATGGTGCCGAAGTCATCAGTGGACATCCCCACCTCTGATCTTATGAGGGAAGGAAGGTTGTTACTCAAGCTGCTCTGCATTAGCTATGGCTCTGCTAATTCTCCATTCTCCTCTCCCTCCCTCACCCCCTACCCAATCTTGCCCTGACCCCCTCGCCCAATTGCTCCCCAACCCCCTGATAAGCCCAGCAGCACCAGCATGCTTTGGCAACTTAACATTTTTCACAGTGGTGGCCTTGTGTGAGAGCTGATCCAGACCACCTCTCGAGTCTTGCTAAGTGGGCTGATGGAAGCATGTGTACAGGAGCGCAGTGCATATGAGCAGGCAATAAAGATTCAAGTGCAGCAGCAATAGGAGAATCCCCAGCAATCTCACCGTCACTACCCAAGAAACACAGGACAAATGAAATCCCAAGAAGCCAACAGAGGCTGAACCTAAGAGACAGGATGATTCCCTAAACTACGCGATGGTTGGTTACCCTGAATGATAAGTCTGAGTAACAGCTAAGAGAGTAAAAATTTGAAAACAATTTCCTCGGGATTTCATATTCCTGCAATTTTATCATCCTCGAAAGAAAACGACAAGAGCGTATTTTCACGGAATTAATTTGCAGGATTTAACAAAAAAAAAATTAGGAGTGAGGTTCTGAAATCCAAGTGCTCCTACAACATTTAGCACTCATAGTTAGTCTGCCAGGAGCCTGCAATAATAATACAATGCATTCGTCTGACAAAGACTTCTCTCAACGCTGGATACACAAGAGGTTGTTTGTCGATAATGGCAGATTGTGTATCCCTTGTAATTGTAGTCAAGTCTATTGAGAGATATTGTAGAGCATACAAGATGTAGAAACTGCATCGCACATTATGGCAATCACTGTACAACTGCATTTATAGAATCTTACAGCACAAAAGGAGATTGGCCAAGTGTGTGTGTGCTGGCGCTTTTGAAGAATTGTCCAATTAGCTCCATTCCCCAACTCTTTTCCTGCCATAGTTTTTCCTTTTCAAGTACTTGGCTGATTACCCTTTAATGGTTACCATTCATAGAATCGTAGAATCTCTACAGTGCAAAAGGAGGCCATTTGGCCCATCGAGTCTGCACCGACCACAATCCCACCCAGGCTCTACTCCCACAATCCTATGCATTTACCCTGCTAATCCCCCTGATACTTGGGTCAATTTAGCACGGCCAATCAACCTAACCGGCTCATTTTTGGATCTTGGGAGGTAACCGGAGCACACGGAAAGACCCCACACAGACTCGAGGAGACCATGCAGGCTCCACACAGTGGCCTGTGGCCGGAATTAAACTCAGGACCCCGTGAGGCAGCAGGGCTAACCACTGCGCCATCGTGAATCTATTTCCCAGGCAGCGTACTCCAAGACATAACAATGGCTGAGTAATTTTTCTTCCACGTCACAACTCTGCTTCTTTTACCAATTATCTTTATTTGTATCTTCTGACCATTAACCCCCCTCCACCCCCACACTCCTCCATAAGCCCGCTCCCCCACTTCATTGAATCTGCTTTAACTGGTTCCTCTGCACATTTCAGCAAAGCCGCCAGATTTAGAAAAATAGCAAATAGGCCAAGTAATAAGTGTGAATTCTACAGAATCCATATTGCAATATTGGAGATCACAAAATTCCAATTCACCACTGCGCTCCTGTAAAATTACTGGGAAAGAAACACAATAGCTTTGCCTTCACAATCTCAGCGGAGCTAACCTGTTCATGGTGCACAAGAGATGCTAGGAGAGGTCTCGGTCGCTCCCCAGAGCGGATGACCATTACAGGCTGTAGCAGATTCGCTTTGTACAATGCCAGCTTTTACTAGAAGTGCGACAGCAGTATATCCCTGCCCCCTACCATCCCACTCTCACATCTGCCCCACCCCACGCTTACGATCTGGGCACAAACTTCTGGAATTCTGACTTTGCATATGAAACATTCTGCTGCTTTGGGTGGGATTTCCCAGCCACGCTGCACCGTCCCCCCCCCCCCCCCCCAATACCATTCTCATGTGGACGGGACAGGAAACTTCCACCCAACCAGCAGTCAGAGTGACAATCATTATCCAATTCTGTTAATCCAATCAGTCAAAATCTTTTTCACATATTAACAACAAAGAGATAACAGGAGAGAGGGCAATCCAGAGACAGACAGCAAAGAAAGAGCGAGAGAGAGAGAGAGAGAGAGGGAGACCGAGAGACAGAGAGCAGCAACTGAAAGAGTGATAGAGAGGGGGAACCAGAAGCAGAGAGCAGCAACTAAAAAAGTGAGAAAGAGGGGGACCCAGAGACATTCAGCAGCAGCTGAAAGAGCAAGAGAGGGGGCAGGGCTTTGCTGCTCCTGTACTCAAAACCTCCTGTGATAAAGGCAAATATACCATTAGCCTTCCTAATTGCTTGCTAAGTCTGCATGTTAGTGTCCAATGATTTATTAATGAGGACACCAGGTCCCATTGTACATCTATATTTTCTAATCTCTTACCATTTAAGAAATATTCCACACATCTCTTCCTCCTATCGAAGTGGATAACTTCACATTTTTGCATACTATATTCCAATGTGCCCTGTTCTTGCTGACTCACCAATTTTCCTCTCATTCCCCTCAAAGCACCTTGCATCTTCCTCACAACACATTCCTACCTAGCTTTGTGGCACCAGGAACTTGGGAATATTTGGTCCACGCATCCAAATGATTGATACCTATTAAGAACAGCTGGGGCCCAAATACTGATCCTTGCGGTGCCCCACAAGACACAGCCTGACAATGTCAGAACAACCTCTTTATCCCTATTCTGTCTTCAGCCAGAGGGCTGCACAGTAGTACAGTGGTTAGCACTGCTGCCTCACAGCACCAGGGATCCAAGTTCAATTCCAGCCCTGGGTCACTGTCTGTGAGGAGTTTGCATGTTCTCCTCGTGTCTGCGTGGGTTTTCTCCGGGTGCTCCAGTTTCTTCCCACACTCCAAAGACGCGCAGGTTTGGTGGATTGGCCGTGCTAAAATTGCCCCTTAGTGTCAGCGGGATTAGCAGTATAAATATGTGGACTTACAGGGCCTGGGTGGGATTGTAGTCAGTGTGGTCTTGATGGGCTGAATAGCCTCTTTCTGCACTGTGGGGATTCTATGATTCCAATTTGTAACCCATGCCAATATGTTACCTCCTTTCTTGTGTGCTATAATTCTGTAATCATCTAAATGAGGAACTGAAAGAAATTAGCATGACTAAAAGGGGAGAAGTTAATGGGAAAGTTGATAATTTCCTGGACCTGATGATCAACATCCCAGAGGGTAGCTGAAGCGATAGCGGATGGGTTGGTGGTCATTTTCCAAATTTTGTAGATTCTTTCACAATTCCTACAGATTACATAATAATAAATATAGCCCCAATAAGAAAGCAGGCAGAGATAAAACAGGGAACTACAGACCTGCTGGCCCAACGTCAATAACAGGGAAAATGCTAAAATCTATTCTAAAAGACGTGATAACTGGGCACTGCAAAAATCACAGAAGGATTGGGCAGCATCAGCATGGATTTATGAAGCCATGTTGGTGACACAGTCATTAGCACCACTTGCCTCACAGCGCCAGAGACCTGGGTTCAATTCCCGGCTTGGGTCACTGTCTGTGTAGACTCTGCAGATTCTCCCCGTGTCTGCGTGGGTTTCCTTCAGTTTCCTCCCAGTTTGAAAGGCGTACTGGTTAGGTGGGTTGGCCATCTTAATTCTCCTTCAGCGTACCTGAACAGGAGCTGGAGTGCAGCGACTTGGGGATTTTCACAGTAACTTCATTGCAGTGTTAATGTAAGTCTACTTGTAATACTAATAAATAAACTTTAACTTAAAAAAAAATTTGACAAACCTGTAAAAGAGTTTTTTGAGGGAGCAACTATCAGAATAGATAAGGTGAACCAATTGATGTGGTGTATTTGGATTTTCAGAAGGTTTTTAATAAGGTCCCTCACAGGAGTTTAGTAAACAAAATGAGAGGAAATGGGATTGGAGGTAACATACAAACCTACAAATTAATGGACAGAAAACAGAGAGTAGCAATGAACAGGTCAGTACCAGGTTGGCAGTGTGATTCAGTGCTTGGGCCCCAGCCCATAGAACTATCGAATCCCTGCAATCCAGAGAGAGGCCATTTGGCCCATTGAGGCTTCACCGACTCTCTGAAAATTAGGTGAAACTGTGAGTTATAAGGAGGAGGCAGAGAGGCATCATGGGGGTAAATCCCTATGACAAGTTACGTGGGAAGCACATAGAAAATGGAACATAATGTTAAAGTTATCCACTTTGATAGGAAAAACAGAAATGTGGATTACTCCTTAAATAGTGAGAGGTTGGGAAGTGTTGATGTCTAAAAGGGCTTAGGAGTCTTTGTTCATAAGTCACTGAAATGTGTGTTGGCCTGGTTAGGTGGGTTGGCCATGTTAAATTCTCCTTCAGTGAACCTGAATAGATATCGGAGTGTGGTGACTAGGGGATTTTCACTGTAACTTCATTGCGGTGTTAATGTAAGTCTACTTGTGATACCAATGAATAAATTTTAACTTAAAAAAAAGTTTGACAATCTCACCCAGATTCTATCCCCGTAACCCCAAGTGTATACCCTGCTAATCCCTCTGACGCTTAGGGACAATTGGGCATAGCCGATCCATTTAACCTGCGCCTCTTTGGACTGAGAGGGGAAACTGGAGCACCCCAGGAAACAGTGTGCAAATTTCACACAGACAGTGACCCAATTACTCTCTGCTGTTTGAAGTTTCTTGCGAGCTGGATATGGTTGTATTGTTGATATCATTCCTTACTGCTGTGTGCTATGGATATTGTAGAGCGGTATGGCATAGTGGTTAGCATCAGGAACCTGGGTTCGATTACCAACTTGGGTCACCGTCTGCACATTCTCCCCGTGTCTGCATGGGTTTCCTCTGGGTGCTCCAGTTTCCTCCCATAGTCCGAAAGATGTGCTGGTTAGGTGGATTGACCATGCTAAATTGCCCCTTGGTGTCAGGGGGGCTAGATTGGGTAAATGCATGGGGTTAGGGCCTGGGTGGGATTGTGGTCAGTGCAGGCTTGAGAAGCTCACTGGCCTCTTTCTGCACTGTCGGATTCTGATTCCATGATTTTTTCGACTGTGGGAGGAAACCAGCACACCTGGAGGAAACCTGTGCAGACACAGGGAGAACATGCAAACTCCGAACAGACAGTGAGGCCGGAATCAAACCCGGGTCCCTGATGCTGTGAGGCAGCAGTGCTAATCACCATGCCACGCCTCTCTCCAGTATCCATAGCACACAGCAATAAAGAACGATATCAACAATACAACCATATCCAACTCACAAGAAACTTCTGACAAGAGTAATTGTACAGCATTGAGATAACTCCGGCTAAAATCAAACTAAACGGAACTGTGAAAGCCGGTGCTCTCAAAGTCACCATACTGGCTCTGAGATAAGCACTGAAAAGCACTCAATTCTTCACATTTTTTTAAAAGGTATAGAAAGAAGCCATTTGGCCATCAAGTCTGCACCGGTAACAATCCCACCCAGGCCCTACCCCCATAGTCCCACATCCCTCTAACCTACACATCCCAGGACACTTAAGGGGCAATTTAGTACCTAACTCACACATCTTTGGACTGTGGGAGGAAACTGGAGTGCTCTAACCAGCACGCCTTTCAGTCTGTGGGAGGAACGTGAAGGAAACCCACACAGACACGGGGAGAACGTGCAAACTCCACGCAGACAGTGACCCGAGCCAGGAGTCGAACCCAGGTCCCTGGAGCAGCGAGGCAGCAGTGCTAACCACTGTGCCACCCACAAAAATGTAAACGAGCCGCTGCACAATAAAAGCATTAATTCCCCATAACATTTTCATCTTCCTTCTTCAAGGAAACAAAGCAGAAAAGAATTCACAAACTGGTTTGAAAGAAAATGCACGTCATTAGGGTTTATAAATACTAGTTTCCAAATTGTCATGCAAATTTTAGCTATCATGATACCAACTGCCTTTTTGCACACTTACCCAGCGAGTGAGATGGAATACATTAAAGTTTTTGAACCATTACTCATTCCGCTTGTGTGTCGAACACAACCTCTTACACTAACACATTTCAGAGCTAAATTTAAACAAAAACTCCCAGGCCTCAAGAGCTTGGAAATAATATCACCATTAATCACCATTTGTGCATCAGCATCTGAGTGGAATATCTGAGATCTATGGCTCTCCGGGGAAATGAGTGCTCCCACAGCACTTAACTATAAGGATGATAGCATCTGAAGAAATTTAATGTGAACTGAATAGATGTCTTTGTAAGAAAGGACCACTGCGTTCCAAACCCTCACAGCGCCAGTTAACTATAGGTTGGACAGAGAGAACTGCCTGTGAATGTGGATAGAGGGGCAATGTGTGAGCAAATCATCAGCGGGTACAGTTTTATTTTTTGCCTCTTACCATCTCTCCTGTTCAGCTTTGCGAAACCAGGGCTATGACTGCTCGAGAACTCTGACGAGGAATCGAAAGCTAACTTCAGTAAGTCCGACACCAGATGCCCGTCACAATTATCTGTTTGAGAAAACAAACATTTAAATTTTTTAATTATGAACCTCCTCATCCAGCAAAGAGGTTTAACAAGGTTATACATCTTAGAGATTATGAATGCATATTGGAACCTTGTTCTACGTATTTCCACCTGTGTATAACATGGCCTGGTTCCTAAATCTGTCTCTGCTGATCCACAGCTGAAACACTTATCCACATCTTTGTTACCTCGGGACTAATTATTACCATTAGTCTAATGCTCCCCAGTTGACCTCTCATCTTGTACCCTCCAGAAATTTGAGTTCATCAGACTTCTGCTGCTCACATCCAATCTTGTCCCATTCATCCATCACCCCGTCCTAATCTTAGTCTTGACACTTTTTTGATCTTAAAATTTTCATGTTTGTTTTCAAATCTGTCCATGATATTACCTCTCCCTATCTCTGTCATCACCTGCAACTCACAAAGACACCTGCACGCTTCCATTTCCAGACTCAGGCACAATCCCAATTTTAACCACTTCACCACCACCACCACTGCCTGTATATTCAGCTACCAGGATACTCCCCATCAAACAGCTTCACTTCTCTACCTCTCCTTACTCTGTTAGGGTGGCAGGGTGGTGCTGCCTCACAGTGCCAGGGACCTAGGTTCGATTCCCGGCTTGGGTCACTGTTTGTGTGGGGTTTGCACATTTTTCCCGTGTCTGCGTGTGTTTCCTCCGGGTGCTCCGGTTTCCTCCCACAGTCCAAAGATGCGTGGGTTAGGTTGATTAGTTTTGGGGAGATTTGCAGGGTAAATATGTGGGGTTATGCAGATAGAGTGAGCTTGTTGTCAGTGCAGACTCAATGGGCCAAATAGCATCCAGC
Source organism: Carcharhinus amblyrhynchos (assembly GCF_965287045.1). Taxonomy (NCBI): domain Eukaryota; kingdom Metazoa; phylum Chordata; class Chondrichthyes; order Carcharhiniformes; family Carcharhinidae; genus Carcharhinus; species Carcharhinus amblyrhynchos. The sequence goes on from NC_137334.1 coordinate 86,703,759, forward strand.
TGTACTGTGGAGATTCTATAATTGTATGGCATTCTTTAAAACGTAACTCAGTTTCTTATGTGGCTTAGTATCACGTTTATTTTACAACTCTCTTGTGAAACACCTTGGGACCTTAAAGATGCTATATAAATTCAGGTGGCTATTGATGTTTCTGTTTTGATAGGTTAAGATGGAAATCTGTGTGGAGTTTGCACATTTTCCCCGTGTCTGCCTGGGTTTCCTCCAGGTGCTCTGGTTTCCTCCCACATCCAAACATGTGTGGGTTGGGTAGATCGGCCATGCTAAATTGCCCCTTATTGGCTGAGTGACTAGCGCAGGTAAATGCATGGAGTTATAGGGATAGCGCTGGGTGAAATTGTGATTGGTGCAGATGTGCTGAATGACCTCCTTCTGCACTGTAAAATTCTATGAATCTATCCAACAACAAAGTGAGCCAAATACATTTTTTGTAGTTCATTTACGGGTTGTGGGTATTGATGACCAGACCAGCATTTATTGCCCATCCCCAGTTGCCCTTGATAAGGTGGTGGTGAACTATCTTCTTGATCTACTGAGGCCCCTGAGGTGTAGGTACACCCACAGTGATGTTAGGGAGTTCCAGAATTTTGACTCAGTGACAGTGAAGGAACGGCAATAGATTTTCAAATCAAAATGGTGAGGGGGGGGGTGGGTGGGTGGGGGGTGGGGGGTGGGGGTGGCATCCAAGTGGTGTTGTTTCCAAGTACCAGCTGGAAAGGTTGCATGTTGGCCACTTTATAGACCAACAGGCTTCTAATACTTCCAAAGCGTTTCCTCAATTTCCAGTTGGCCATACAGTGTGAGGATGACCCTGTCAGGTGACTTGAAGCAGGAGGGTGGGGGGTGGGGCACTTGGAGGCAGGCAGTCACATGACAAAACCTCAAGGAACATACGCAAGAGTTGACAACAATTGCCAAGCTGTGCTGTATTCAGAGCTTCCAGTCCAATTCAGCCCTCCCCACCAACAAAACCTAAAAAAACTTACTTGACTAAAACCATATGAATCATCAGATAAATACAAGATTAACCTTTCTTTCCCTCTTATTCAAATGTGTTTTCCTTCTGTTCCATCTTAATTTAAAGCAAATTGATGCTACTAATGATTCCATGAAATCAGAGAAATGTCAAGAGATCAGTATGCAATTCTTTCACACTAATTAAAAAGATTTCAGAGACAAGGGATAAGGTTTCAAAGAACATCAAGCCTTTTGATTAAGAGCTGCTCTGAATCACTCCAGGTATATCACTTGCAATTAGCAAACGCTTTAAAGCGATGAGGTTTTGCTGCAAGATTTTGAATATCATTTTGTAATATTATTCCTAACTTGCATTGGAAGGAAAGCCATTCAAAACTTAATGCTGCATTTCAAAAGCCGACTTTGCAAATGACTGTAACTGTGCACATCTGTTCGAGCCCCCACGTGACATTCATACCGAAAGATAAGAGGTGCGCTGGCAAATGAAATTAAAGAGGAAAGGAAACATGTACATTTATGTGGCACTTGCATTGACATCCCAAAGCACTTTAGACCCAATTAATGACTTCCTGAAGTGCAGCTACCATAACTGCCTGTGCTGGACTGGGGTGGGCACAGTAAGTAGTCTCACAACACTAGGTTAAAGTCCAACAGGTTTATTTGGTATCATGATCCTTCATCAGGTGAGTGGCGAGTTGGGTTCACAAACAGGGCACGGAGAGACACAGACTCAATTGCAAGATAATGGTTGGAATGCGAGTCTTTACAGATTATCAAGTCTTTACAGGTACAGACTATATCAATGGGGATGAAGTAGAAAGGGTCAAGAGCTTCAAGTTTTTAGGGGTCCAGACCACCAACCTGTCCTGGTCCCCCCCATGCCGACACTATAGCTAAGAAAGCCCACCAACGTCTCTACTTTCTTAGAAGACTAAGGAAATTTGGCATGTCAGCTATGATTCTCACCAACTTTTATGGGGACACATCATAGGAAGCAATCTTTCTGGATGTATCACAGCTTGGTATGGCTGCTGCTCTGCCCAAGACCATGAGGAACTACAAAAGGTCATGAATGTAGCCCAAACCATCACGCAAACCAGCCTCCCATCCATTGACTCTGTCTACACTTTCCTCTGCCTCCGAAAAGCAGCCTGCATAATTAAGAACTCCACGCACCCCAGACATTCTCTCTTCCGCCTTTTTTCGGGAGAAAGATACAAACGTCTGAGGTCATGTACCAACTGACTCAAGAACAGCTTCTTCCCTGCTGCTGCTGTCAGACTTTTGAATGGACCTACCTTGCATTAAGTTGATCTTTCTGTACCCCGCCACCAGCCCCCCGCCCCACCCCACCCACCCTCCACACACACAGCTATGACTGTAACACTACATTCTGCACCCTCTCCTTTCCTTCTCTATTAACGGTATGTTTTGTCTGTATTGCGTGCATGAAACAATACTTTCCACTGTATGTCAATACATGTGACAATAATAAATAAAGCAAATTAAATCAATGCGAGCGGTACAGCCAACTTGCACACAGCAGTTCCCACAAAAGATGATGTGATGAGCAGGTAACCAGTATTTGGTGATGAGTTAAGAGATGAATATTAGCCAAAGCACAAAGGATAACTTGATTTGATTTGATTTATTATTGTCACGTGTATTAGTATACAATTAAAAGTATTGTTTCGTGTGCACGTTACAAACAAAGCATACTGTTCATAGAGAAAGAAATGAGAGAGTGCAGAATGTAGTATTAAGTCATAGTTAAGGTATAGAGAAAGATCAGCCTAATGCGAGGTAGGTCCATTCAAAAGTCTGATGGCAGCAGCAAAGAAGCTGCTTTTGAGTCCTCAGATTTTTGTACCTGTGGAAGCGAGAATTTCTGGGGTGCGTGGGCCCTTAATTATGCTGGCTGCTTTTCTGAGGCAGCGGGAAGTGTAGACAGCGTCGATGAATGGGAGGCTGGTTTGTGAGATGGACTGGGCTACATTTACTACCTTTTGTAGTTTCTTGCAATCTTGGGCACAGCAGGAGACATACCAAGCTGTGATACAAGAAAGAACGCTTTGTGTGGTGCATCTGTAAAAGTTGGTGAGAGTCGTAACTGACATGACAAATTTCCTTAGTACCCTGAGAAAGTAGAGATGTTGGTGGGCTTTCTTATAGTGCCTCCTCTACAAAATTATACTTGACAATTGACAATAAGGGCCTTGATTTAACATCTCATCTAAAAGGCAGCGGGCAGGATTTTCTGGTTGCGCTCGCCCCGAAACCAGAAAATGCCACCCGAGGTCAATGGACCTTTCCGTGGTCTACCCCTCACCTGCCACCATTCCCATGGTGGGTGGAGTGGGAAGATTCACCCCAGCATTTCCAACAGCTATCCCATTGCTACACAGAAATATCAGCCCAGGTACTTGATCTCAAACGAGAACTCAATGAGTAAATGGCCTTCTTCTGCAGTGCAGGGAACCTATGGCTGTTTTGCGACCGCAGCACTGTAGTTATCACTGCTGCTTCACAGTGCCAAGGACCCTGGTTCAATTCCAGCCTCTGGTGACTGTCTGTGTGGAGTTTGCATGTTCATCCCATGTCTGCATGGGTTTCCTCGGGGCATTCTGGTTTCCTCCCGCAAGACATGTAGGTTAGGTGGATTGGCCACAATAAATTGTTCCTTAGTGTCCAAAGATATGCATGTTAGGGGGATTAGCAGGATAAATGTAAGGAGGAGTGGGCCTGGATAAGATGTTCTTTTGGAGTTGGTGCAGATGGCCCAATGGCCTCCTTCTGCACTGTAGGAATGCTATGGTTCTAACCTCAAAAGATCCAACACATATCTGCAAAGGGAACAAGCTTGGCCAATTTACCAGAGGCAGCATCTTCAATAGACCAACAGTTCTGAAGCCCAGGCAGTTCCACTGGGGGCTGTACATACTGCTGAGGCAGGTTAGATGCTGAGAGGATTCCTCCATATAGATTTACCTGGGCAAGTAAGTAACAAGTTAAAAATCAGAGGGGCCAAGTAAACAGGTCTTGCCAGATGGCCAGGAGCCACAGAGTCTTGCCCATAGCTCTCTATGTCAACGTTGTAGTCTCCAGCTCAATTGCCCACCGAGCAACCCCAAGAAGCTGCTTCCATTAAGCCGACAGTCTCCCCACTCGGAAGGAGGCTAATCAGTAGCCAACATGGCAACTCTGTAAGGCTTTTAGTTATGTAAGTTGGATGTATGGCAGACAGCCAAGTCATGTGTGAACCCAATACTAAACAATGTGGTTAACGCTTAACCACCCTCTGAAAGACCCGGCTAGCCATTCAGTTGAAGGGTAATAAAGGATGTGCAATAAATGTTGTGTGGAATTTGCAACGTCCACATCATATGAAGGAATAAAATAAAACTATGTTCCTGCTTAAAAAAAATGGTGAGTTAAAACTCATCTTCAGAGGAAATTGGTTGTGGGGTGAGAGGCGAGGGGTGGGGTGTGATGACCATGCCCAGGGGAGGTTCATGGCTATAGGAAGGGTGGGATAGTTTGGTTGTCCTGGAGGCATGGTCGGAGGACATCCAGAGCTGTAGGAGGATTAGATGAGGTGAGAGGGAGTGGGGAAGATTGAAGGCTTTTGGAGAGGTGGTGGAGTGGCTGGGACTGTGGGAGAGCTGGGAAGACACCTGGGAGCAGTTGGAGGGTTGGGAGTTGTTGTAAGACTGGGGGAGGAGATTGGGAGTTGTTGAAGGAATGGCAGAGTTGGGGTTGTTGGAGGCCTGGTTGCGAGGTTATGGAGGTTTTGGGTAGGGTGGGGAGGAGGTGTTACTTTTTTCTTGCTGGAGTTTCTTATTTATTAGTTATATTTGTCCACTTTATGTGATAAATTCAGTGTTGAATATGATCTGTATGACAAGTTCTAAGTGAAGGGTAAAAAATCCAATTGTTGAGTTAAAACTGTGCTAGAATTATGTATCATATATCTCTTCCCTGAAAAAAATTAAACCAACAATTCAATCTCCATTTTCATAAGCAGTTGATAGATGTCTGATTGACAAATCCTGGAATAGTATCATCAGCAGAAGGGAAAAGATGCCATTCATGGTATATTGAGGGTTTGCACCAAATAAGTCAGAGTGGTATGGTTGTATTAGCTACAGAGTTGAATTGTTTTGTAAATATAGTGATCTCTTTGTAGCCACAATCTGAACATTAGTTAAGTTTTAAGTTAATTTATTAGGGTCACAAGCAAGCTTACATTAACACTGCAATGATGTTACTGTGAAAATCCCCTAGTTGCCACATTTTGGTGCCTGTTCAGGTACACAGGGGGAGAATTCAACATGGCCAATCCACCTAGCCAGCATGATTTTCAGACTGTGGGAAGAAACTGGAGCATCCAGAGGAAGTCCATGCAGACACAGCGATAACATGCAGGCTTCACACAGACAGCAATCCAGGCCAGGAATCGAACCTGGGTCCCTGGCACTGTGAGGCAGCTTTGCTAACCAGTGTGCCATCTTGCTGCCCTGAACGTCCATTGATCTCTCAGGAACTATTCTGAGAGAATCTGCACTCAGCTTCCAAATTCAACATTGCTACTGTCACACCACTTACTGCATGTTGGTATAATGAAAGAAAGACACAAGCTAGGTTGGAAAGCAACTTTCAAAATGTCTCAAATCACTTTATAGCCAATTAATTACTTTTGAGTTGTTGTGGAATGTAGGTAATGTCATCAAATGCTGGGGCAGGCTTGAGAGGCTGAATAGCTTACTCCTGTTCCTAATACATATGTTTGTTTGTGATTCAAGGATGGATGAGATGAGCTGGCCTTTTGTCACCCACCTTGTGAACTGAGGGTGGAATCACGACTGGAGTTCTGTTTGTTTTGTTGCAATTGAAAGTTTACTGTCAGCAGGCTTTGTGAGGTGGAATTGCCAAGTCAGGAGTGCGTAATGGGCTCATAGTGAATCAGCAACTTGTTATACACTGAACACAATTCTAAAAATAGAATCTTTTCCATTGACTTCAATCTTGTCTTTTTCTCTATTTATACATTATCCCACTCTGTCTTTGTGCTTTATCTAGTTTTTGAGGAAGTAATTATCATGACGGTACTGTGGTCAGCACTGCTGCCTCACAGCACAAGGGGCCCAGATTCAATTCCAGGTTTGCGTCACTTTCATGTTCTGCCCATTTCTGAGTGGGTTTACTCCGGGTGCTCTAGTTTCCTCCCACAGTCCAAAGATGTGCAGATTAGGTTGATTGGCCATGCTAAATTGCCCCTTAGTATGAGGGGGCTAGCAAGGTAAATAAATGTGGTTATTGGGATATGGGCTGGTGCAGGCTCGATGGACCAAATGGCATCTTTCTGCACTGCAGGGATTCTATAATTCTATGATAAAATTGTGCTGAATACTAGGTATCGGAGTAAAAAGCAGTTATCAGCAAAGTCTTCAGCCTTGCTGATCAAGAAAAGATTGCTATAATTATGAACCAGTCGTTGTCCTCTGAACTCTTACAAGCTTTGTTGCACAGAGACACCTGAGGGCTTCAATGCTTCTCACTAACAGCGTAGACCTTTCTTGTTCAATCATTCCACTTTGTTGCTCAGGATTAATTTGATCTTTCCACCTCATAAGATCACTCAAAATAGAATGAAGTTACACTCCATCTGTAGAATAATTATATTAAATGATATCATGCATCAAAAGTCTTCCACTTCTTCTACAGAATAAAAAATGTTTTGTGCAATTTATCGGGGTTGCACGTAATGGGTGAAATCATACAGTTGTTCCCACTGGCGGGAATTCCTTGTCCAGCTCCAGTGAATGGTGATTTTTACAATAGGAGGAGTCCAAAAGTGCCTCGAGAGTTGTCAGAATTAGTGAGGAGCATACAAACCAGTGCTGAATTGAAAAAGGGGTCAGGCAGGATTGTCCCATGTTGTGGGAGATAAGATAATGAGGTTAAAAAGTTACCAGAGAGACACAGAGGTCACGGCATACAGAACCAGGTCTGCACACAACACCAAAGTCATAGCCAAAATAAGAAGGAGGGTGAGAGATGATGCCTAATCAAAGTTTGCCTTCCAGGCTGAACACAACTGAGGCAAAAACCAATGATATGCTTCTGAATGGCAATGGAGAGTCAGGATTGGAGGCACCATGCTGGAGACAGTCCACAATTTCAAGTATCCTGACTTAATGATGAATGCCAAATTTATTTCCAAGATTCAACTCCAGGTTAGATTAGCTGTGGCGAGAGGTATGACCAGTGAGTTATGCAATGTCCGGAAGTCAAGAAGAATCAGGACTGAATTGCAAGAAGATCTAGTAATGGTATGTCGTGTTGCACTGTGTGGATGCGAGCATTGGAAGAAAGAGGAGAACAGTTCTTGAAAAGAATAAAGTGCAAGGTGCTCAGAACTAGCTGGATGGACAGAAGGGCCACTGAGTGGTGACATCAGATGAAAGTTCAGAAATCAAAATGAGGATGTTCGAAGTCTTCAAGTTTCCAGGTGTCCAGGTCACCAACAACCTGTCCTGGTCCCTTCAAGCTGATGCTATAATTAAGAAAGCCAAACAACGCCTTTACTTTCTCAGGAGAATGAGGAAATTTGTCATGTCTGTTGCAACTCTAATTTTTACAGGTGCACCATAGAAAGCATCTTTTTCAGATGTATCACAGCTTAGTACATCTCCTGCTCTGCCCAAGACTATAAGAAACTACAAAGGATTGTGAACGTAGCCCAGTCCATCATGCAAACCAGCCTCCCATCCATTGACTCCGAGTATACTTCCCGCTGCCTTGGAAAAGCAGCCGGCATAATTAAGGAGCCTATGCACTCTGGACATACTCTCTTCCACCTTCATCTGTCAGAAAAAAAAAATGAGGTCACGTACCAGCCAATTCAAGAACAGCTTCTTCCCTGCTGCCATCAAACTTTTGAATGGACTTACCATATATTAAGTTGATTTTTCTCTACACCCTAGCTATGACATTAACACTATTTTCTGCACCCTCTCTTTTCCTTCTCCTCTATGAATGGTAATAAAGAGTACAAGAAACAACACTTTTCTCTGTATCCCAATACACGTGACAATATTAAATCAAATCAAAAATGATTGCAAAATACAGCTAGGCAGATGTATGGCCTACTAGGGACATCAAAAACAAGGACTAGGAAGCCTCATCCTGACATCAGTTCAAGGAGAAACACAAGAGGAAAAAAAGAAACCAGATGGGTGGATATCGGACTGAGGGGGGGCTTGGAGAAAGATAGAGAAGAAACATGACGATACCAAAGGCTATGGTTATGGTGACAATCAACAACAAACTAGTGGAGGTGGGCAGGCCTTATAAAGCCTTCAGAACTATTACCAAAGAAGTATCATTTTTGGATCTTTCCAATAGATAGATAGCAATATATCATAAAACGAATGAAACATGAAAGAAACAGTGGGAGAGAACTAAATTAGGTGAAGAAAAAGAGGGAACAAAGATTGATCCTACTTCGCTGTACAATAATTGAAAGAAAGTGCTGTCAATATGAATAGCATTAGAACCGATTAAAGGATTGACAGAAAGGGACTGGACTTCAGCTCAGCTGAAGGATGGGAGACATTCACAAAGCTGCAACTCAAGAGAGAGGATCAGGGCCAAATGAGCTGGAAGTGGATATTTCAAGGGTAACGGAGTCTCTGCTATGAGAGAGCCTGGCAACAGAAAGATGGATCTGTCACAACGATGGGGGAGTCAATTGTCCAGAGTCAAAGTAACCCAAATGAGGAAAATTAAGAAGATTCTCCTGGAGCAAAGCAGTCCAACTGCAAATGTAAATGATTTTGTTGACAAAATGTGAAAGAACAACAAAAATAATAATAAGAAGAATAATCCGTGATCAATGGTATCTATACAGTGAGGAGGGAACTGAGTAGCTATGGGAGACAATGGCCTAGTGGTATTATCACTAGACTATTAATTCAGAAACTCAGCTAATGTTCTGGGGACCCGGGTTCGAAACCGGCCATGGCAGCTGGTGGAATTTGAATTCAATAAAACAGAATTAAGAATTAATTAAGAATCAAAGATCTACTGACGACCATGAAACAATTGTCGGAAAAGCCCATTTGGTGCACTAATGTCCTTTAGGGAAGGAAATCTGCTGCACTTGCGCGGCCTGGCCTACATGTGGCTCCAGAGACACAGCAATGCAGTTGACTCTCAACTGCCCTCCAGCAACTAGGGATGAGTAATAAACGCTGACCTAGCCAGCGATGCACACGTCCAATGAATGAAGTAAAAAAAAGAGAACAAGGAATGTTCAGGACACTGTTTCAATTCAGAGCTTTACTGCTGCACTTTCTTTGACAGTTTCTGGAGTTAATGCTCATTTTAAAGAAAAATAATCAAAGGTTATCCTGGAATTTACCAATGATTAATATGGGAGAGCGATATCAGGGGCAGTGGAATGCACTTAACCAACAAGTCTTTCAGACCATGGGAGGAAACTGGAGCACCCAGAGGAAACCTACTAGGACGCAAGGCGAACATGCAAACTCCACACAGACAGTGACCCAAGCCGGGAGTTGAACCTGGGTCCCTGGTGCTATGAGGCAGCAGCGCTAACCACCGTGCCGCCCTTGATAGGTAATAAATGCTGGCCAGCCAGCGTCATCCATGTCCCATGAATTAATGAACAGAAAGCATGAAGAATATGAGTGTTTTGGTTTCTTGTTTACCTTCACTGATACGGAATTTGTTTCTGAATTGAATACAAATTCTCAAACTCCCTTGATGGGATTTGAAGTCATAATTCTCTGAATTATTAATCCAAGCCTCTAGATTGTTAGTCCAGTAATAAAACCGCTGCAGTATTGTACCACCACATTCCTATTATAGGCTTCCTGTCAGTAATGCAGCAGAATAATATGAAGATGACTCAATGTGACAGTTTACTTTCCATAATTGAATGTCCTAAGCAGCATGTAGCAATCCAAACGTAAGTCAACGAGATTTGCCCAACGTTGACATTTTTCATTCACATAACAGTCAGGGCAAGCGTGATTCAGAATACACGTCTGCTTAAAACAGGGGACATGATTCGATTTGCCGCAGAAGGCTGTGGAGGCCAGGTCATTGAGTGTCTTTCAGACAGAGATAGATAGGTTCTTGATTAATAAGGGGATTGGGGTTATGGGGAAAAGGCAGGAGAATGGCGATGAGAAAAATATCAGCCATGATTGAATTGTGGGGCAGACTCGATGGGCCGAGTGGTCTAATTCTGCTCCCGTGTCTTATAAGAACATAAGAAATAGGAGCAGGAGTAGGCCATCTAGCCCTTCGAGCCTGCCCCGCCATTCAACAAGATCATGGCTGACCTGAAGTGGATCAGTTCCACTTTCCCGCTTTCTCCCCATAACCCTTAATTCCCTTGTCTATCAAAAACCTACTTACCCTTGACTTAAATATATTTAGCGAGGCAGCCTCCACCACTTCAACAGGCAGAGAATTCCAGACATTCACCACCCTTTGAGTGAAGAAGTTCCTCCTCAACTCCGATCTAAACTGTCCCCCCCTTATCTTGAGGCTGTATCCTCTCATCCTGCTATCCTTTCTAAGCGGGAAGAATCTCTCTACCTCTACCCTATCCATCCCCTTCATTATCTTATACGTCTCTATAAGATCCCCCCCTCATCCTTCTAAACTCCAACGAGAACAGACCCAGTCTATTTAATCTTATGGTCTTATGGATTTGCTGGAGTTCAGAAGAATGAACTCTGAAAACTATAAAATTCTAGGATTAGACAGGGTAGGTGCAGAAAGGAGTTTATCCAGAACCAAGGCTCACAGTCTGAGGATACAAGGTAGGTTAGAAATGAGGAGAAACCTCTTCAGCCAGCCAGTGGTCAGCTTGTGGAATTCACTCGCATGCAAAATAGTTGAGGCTAAAACATTGAATGTTTCAAGAAACAGTTAGATATAGCACTGGGGGCAAAGGGAATCAAAGGATTTGGGGGGAAGGCAGTAACAGGCTACTGAGTTAGATGATCATAATGAACGGTGGAGCAGGCTCGAAGGGCCAAAGGGCCTCCTTCTCTTCCTGTTTCCTATGTTTCTATGCCTTGCACCAATGCATGGGGTTGTCTCATACATTGCTGCATTCTTTGCATTGGGACATTCTGCATTGCTGCTCGCATCTCCCAGGACTTTCAAACTTGTCCTACTCTCTCTATGTTGGCACGTGGTGGAGTCCCAAAGTCCCAACAGCAAATCACCCTGGCAGCAGTACCCTTACCCCACCTCCCAGCTTCCTGACTGCAGGTACAGCATATGGCACGAAGAAACTGCAGACCAGGGAGAAAATTGAAGTACATTTGGTTGAAATAGCTGTAATCCACCATGAGTTGGGGAGCAGAACATGCCAAGACTGGCAGTGAAATATGATGCCTCTCCATTTGGGAGCATTTAATATCAAGTGACTTCAACCCATGTAAAATATTTCTATAGCCTCACAACTGGATATATCCATTACATCTCAGTCTGTGCGGGACACACTGGAATCGAGAACATTTTCCTCTATGCATTTAGCACAGTCAATGTTTCCAGATCAACTGAGATATAAAATGTGCACACTGGTTCGTACAAAATTATAACGTCCCCTTCTGCCCAACAACTAAACAAGCTGAAATCGAATTTATGTTCCCCTTAGAGATGAGGACAAATAAGAAACATCCTAACCGCGAGGAAAGATGATTTGCACAGTAATTTTTTTTGTATTACACAATTATTTGGTCGATTGCCCCTCTGAAGATTCATTCACACAAGCTTGCGATGTGGAAGCCAAAAGAATTTATTCCGATTAAGCGTTGCAAACATTTTCATAGCAAAAGGGCGGCACAGCACTGCCGCCTCACAGCTGGCCCAAGTTCGATTCCTGGCTCAGGTGATTGTCTGTGCAGAGTTTGCACGTTCTCCCCGTGTCTGCGTGGGTTTCCTCCGGGTGCTTTGGTTTCCTCCCACAGCCCAAAGATGTGTGGATTAGGTTGATTGACCATGCTAAAAATCGCCTCTTAATATCAGGGGGACTAGCAGGTTAAATATGTGGGGTTACAGGGATAGGGGCTGGGTGGAATTGTGGTGGGTGCAGACTCAATGGGCTGAATGGCCTCCTCCCTGCACTGTCGGGATTCTATGATTTTCTTTGGCAATTAAACCTGTGAAGGTTAGATGCGATTTAAAAGGTAGATTTTTTTTTCATTTCTAGGACATATCTTTTGTTAATTTTCACTCCATTATTAAAGTTACAAAGCCAGTGCCCAAGATGGACAAGGCAAATCCAAATCCATTCTCTGCTTACTCCAAAAACCAAATTCAAAAGCCAGTTGAATCCCATTTTAAACTTTTGAGAGAAGAATAGGTATTTTAAAAGTTTATAATTTGCTGGTGTAAGGCTTAATTACCCCTGAATGAATAAGAAGAGACAACACCAGACTCGATGGGCTGAATGACCTCCTCCCAGCACTGTTGGGATTCTATGATTTTCTTTGGCAATTAAACCTGTGAAGGTTAGATGCCCACAGGAGGAGACAAACAAGATCCAAGCTGAAAAGATGAGGCATCACACCCCCTATCTTGGGCTTGATGTTAACCAAAAGGCTGAGAAGCAATTTAGGATACTATACTTTAGAACTGACAAAGTGAATACATATTCGAGTGTAGCTATTTTTACCCGGGAGCCTTATGTTATACACACGGCCAACACTTGCTGACAGCTTTAGTTTCAATAGGTGTTAAACAGACCTCATCTGTAACACGCATCCGAGCCTTTCAAATTCTCTCCACACTCAACAAACGTAAGAAAAAGATTTAGTCATTTTCAAAGGAAAGTTTCCATCGTTTAAAATGGTGTTGTCTCTTCTTATTCATTCAGGCATAATTAAGCCTTACACCAGCAAATTACAAACTTTTAAAATATCTATTCTTCTCTCAAAAGTTTAAAATCACTCTCACAGAAATAAAAAGAAAGACTAAAGTTAAACAGGAATGATGTTAAGGGAATATCTTAGAATGTTACGACCATATGAAAGCTCACAGTGCAAATAATGAAAACATTTTCATTGAATCATAGGATCCCTACAGTGCTGAAGAGGCCATTCGGCCCATTGAGTCTGCACTAACACTCTGATAGAGTACCTTACCCAGGCCCTTTCCCCATTACCCCACGTTAATCACCCTAACCAACACATCTTGGGACACTAAAGGGCAAATTAGCATAGCTACTCCACCCTAGCCGGCATATCTTTGGACTGTGAGGGGAAACCGGAGCACCCAATTAAAACCCATGCAGACACAGGGAGAACATGCAAACTCCACACAGTCACCCAAGGTTGGAATCGAACCCGGGTCCCTGGGCTTGTGAGGCAGCAATGCTAACCACTTTGTCGCCGTGCAGCCCATAATGCCACTATATATTGACCATTGTGCCACTGTGCTGCCCAGGATGGTAATTTCAGAAACCATTCTGGGATAAGATACTCGTGTCTCAACTGTCCTCTGAAACCTTTGAAGTTCCCAGGTCACTTTAACTTCCACGCCCCCTGGGCAGCTGAAAGGCTTCTAAATTCCAGTAGCACCCTATTCATCAGGAAGGATTCCCCTTTCTCTCTCTTGGAAGCAGGTGTGAGAAGATCCCTTTCAAGTCATCTGACGGAAAGAAGCCAGTCATTTTCATTAGAGGGGGATTTTCCTTCTCCACAGCTGTTCAGTCAGCCCCATTGTTTTAACACAACATTTATTTCAAGTCTCTGAGCCTTCATAGAAAGTTAAGAGCTTTTGAAATATTTTCAAATGCTCTCAAAACCTTTGTTTCCATTCAATTCCATTCTAGTCCTTTGAACTCTCATTTGATTGACAGTTTAATGATTTTTACTCAGCATGCAGTCAGCTGTGTTTGTTTTCCTTTCCTTTCATGCTTGAATGCATCTCATGTACTGCAACCCCCCCCCCCTTTCAATGTTCCTAACCGCAATGTTTACACAAAATAGGAACTTTGGTGTTCTCACTCAGGCCAATGTCTCCACCATTGAAGCATTGACGTCGCTCAACCAGTTCCTCTGGAGAGGCCACATCATCCATACGTCTGTACCAAGGCCTCTGTAACTTGTGCTGCACAGACATTGAGCCCCAGGAGGGCAGAGAAAACATTTCAAGGACACTCTCTTTGAAAAAGTATAACGTCCCCATCAACACCTGGGAATACCTGGCCTAAGATCATCCGAATTGGAAAAAAAAAATTCCCAAAAGGAACTGAACACCTTGAGTTTAATCACCTAGAATAAGAGAGGCAGATAAGACTGAGAGGAGACCCAATTGAGGTGTTCAAAATTATGAGGGATATGGACAGGGTGGATAGGGAGCAACTATTCCGCTTCATTGAAGGGTCAGTTATGAGGGGACACAAGTTAAAAATGAGGGGTGGGAGGTTTAGGGGGGGATTTGAGAAAAAAAACATTTTTACCCAGAGAGTGGTGACGGTCTGGAATGTGCTGCCTGGGAGGGTGGTGGAGGTGGGATGCCTCACATCTTTTAAAACGTACGTGGATGAGTACTTGGCACGCCATAACATTCAAGGCTGTGGGCCAAGTGCTGGCAAGTGGGATTAGGTGAGCAGGTCAGGGCCTTTCATTCATCAGGGGCAGACTCGATGGGCTGAAGGGCTTCTTCTACACTGAGGTAAATCTATGATTCTCTGATTCTATGAAGTTGAACCCAAGCTGGCAACTTGGGCACACACAACCCACCTGCTCCTCCAAACCCCCTCTGCCCCGCCTGTGAGAACGACTGTCGGTCACACAGGGAATTCCTCAGTCATAGAGACATAGAAGATAGGAGCAGGAGGAGGCCATTCAGCCCTTCGAGCCTGCTCCACCATTCATTACGATCATGGCTGATCATCCAATTTGATAGCCTAATCCTGCTTTCTCCCCCACAAAAATATAGAAGGTCAGAAAAGGAGGAACAGGGAACTCATGTTTAAAGTTTATTCATTAACCACAAGTAGGTTTACATTAACATTGCACTGAAGTTATTGTGAAAATCCCCTAGTCGCCACACTCTGGCGCCTGTTTGGGTACACTGAGGGAGAATATAGCATGGCCAATGCATCTAACCAGCACGTCTTTGGGAGGAAACCGGAGCGCTTGGAGAAAACCCAAGTAGACACAGGGAGAACGTGCAAACTCCACGCAAACGGTGACCCGGGCCAGGAATCGAGCCCGGATCCCTGGTGCTGAGAGGCAGCAGTGCAAACCTCTGTGCCACCATACTGGTCCAGTTTTGTGCAGATCCGTATCACCCTGCCTCCGAAGAGGCAGAAACCATTGCAGACAGAAGCACAAATAAACAACTTCAATTTTGCATGACATGGCTCTTACTGATGAATTTCATTAAAAAGCTAATGCTCAGTCTCTAAGTTTTCCGAATAAACAAGTAAATCTAAGAGAGATGGTTAACAATCTTTCCCAAATAAAGCGTAGTTTAAGATGTCAAAGATACATGTTAAAGATGGATAGTAAAGATTGCTTCAGCTACTTACTGAAGGTGATTTATTCCTTTTTAATACAAATTCACCTCAATTAAATCTTTATTGTAAGGTGAAGAACTGCAACTTCTAAAATTCCCAGATAGCTTAGTTTTCAATGCATAAAAACAACAATAAATTTGAAGGAATGGATGAAAAAGAATTGACTAAAGTTCATTTCTTCGTTAACTCGAGCACACGGAGTCTTGCTTTTTGTGTTAGTGCCTCTGATTGTTGAACTGTGTCAAGGGGCTGGGGGTTGGGGTTGGCAAGCGTGTTCTCTGGAATAGAATTGATAGGACGATGATTAAAATCCTGGTCAAAACATTGTTTCACATTCTGTCAGGAGATAAAGCACTGATAGGAATCTGCCCTAAGATGCCCTAAAATTTGTGTTAGCAAAACAATACAGAACCACTTTGATCTCATCAACTGGCCCAAGGTTTAAATGAATTGGATTAAAGTCTGTAAGGTAGGTTGTGCACTGCCTGACAACTTCTATCAGCTCCCACGTCTCCGCTGCCACTCAGCGGGCGACAGCTCTCACCTCAGAGAGGGAGGGCTGGAGGGGGTGGGGGGTCAAGTACCACTCCAAGTGCAAAATCTAGGGGTGAGATTCTCCAGCCCCTCCTGCCAGCGGGCTTCCACCGTAGGTGACCCTCCGTGGCAGGTTGTCTGGTGGCTGGATGGGCGAGCCATATAACATGCCGCAAACGTCGGCAGGTCCAGAAGATCCCAGTTTCTGGAAAACACATGGTGGAGAGGAGGCTGAGAATCGGGCCCTGAGTTGCTACTCTAGCGCAGTGCTGAGGAGACAATAAAGCAAGGGCCTGCCTGCCCTGTCAGGTATAAAAAGAGAAGCCAATGTCACTAAATCACCCCCCCCCCCCCCCCCTTCCACCACCCCACCAAGATTATCTGATCTTTATCACATTGCAGATGGAAGATTGGTACCTGTAACCTCAACCTTCTGGCTGAGATCCAGTGCAGAATTTTCCCATCCCGCCAATTGTAATGGGCAGGACATGGGCCAGGCAGAGGTCTGTTGACCTCGGTGGGATTTTCCAGCATCGGGGCAAGCACGGCAAGAAAATACCACTCAGAGCATCAGATTGAGCCCAAGGTGGGGTGTAATGCCTTATCTTGTCAGCCTGGATCTTGTTTGTCTCTCTCAAGGGGACCATGAATTGAATTGAATTGGATTGGATTTTGAATTTGGTTTTTGGACCAAGCAAGGAACGGATCTGGGTTTGGCCGGTCCATTCTGAATATTGGCTTTGTAACTTGAAGGATGGAGTAAAAATTAAATACAAAATGAGCCTCTGAATTCCCCGCAGTACAAGAGTGACTGCACTTCAGTAAGTGCTACACTGGCTGTAAAGTGCAATGGGACGTAGTGAGAGAACTATACAATCACTGAAACCCTACAGTGAGAAGGAGGCCATTCGGCCCATCGAGTCCATACCGACAACAATCCCACCCAGTCTCTATCCGCACAACCCCACAAATTTACTCCACTAATCCCTCTAACCCATACATCCCAGGGCGCTGAGGAGGAATTTAGCATGGCCAATCAACCTAAACCGCACATCTTTGGACTGAGAGAAGAAACCAGAGCACCCGGAGGAAACCCATGCAGACACGGGGAGAATGTGCAAACTCCACACAGACAGTGGCCCATGGCCACAATTGAACTCGGACCCCTGGAGCTGTGAGGCAACACAGCTAACCACTGTGCCACCATGCCACACAAGGTGGGCTGCAATGCCTTATACCTTGTCTGGCAAGTTGAGGCTGGGCTTCCTCCCACTGAGGGGATGGTGGAGGGAATGGGGGGTGGGGGGGTCCATTTCCCAAGAGGAATTGTATGACGGCAAGGTTTCCTTGTGTCTGTTATTAATACAGATTAAATGTTAAAATGGTAGGGAAACAGTCAACTCATTATTAAAATCAGGAATGTGAAGAGATAGGTTTGAAGGTGCTAGACTAGGGAACATGTGAAAATAGTGTTTCTTACAAATGCCAGTCACCCCCCACACCTTTAGCTAACTTATTTGAAATGCGATTTTTCTTTTCCCTGATTCCAGGTTGAACCAAAAACTGCTTCTCAGCAACGCTCACTGTGCAGTTTAATTGGCTCATTAGTACCTCACGTTAGATAATCGGCTGCAATCAGTTGTGGTTGGAATTCATACTGGCACAGGAGCTTTGTGGTTGTTGAAAGCCAGTCCTTACAGCCAGTGCCGCAGGACTCTGTTAGGCAAACGTCCGAGGCCCAACCGCCTCCAGCTGCTTCATCAAAGACCTTTCCTCCAAAGTAAGGGCAGAGGTGATGATTGCACAACATTCAGTGTTGTTCAGAACTCCTCAGATACTGAAGCATTGCCCTCAGGAAGGAAAACATGGGACTGGATTTTGGATTTCACAGAGCTGTGGGGTGGGGGGGCATATAAAAACCCCCGCATACCCACGACCTTTCCTAGTTACAGCTCTCATATGCTGTTGGCATGTGAAATGAACAAATGGGACATCCCCCACTTTCAGTAGGTGGAAGCCCACCCTCGACTTGCCAGCCAATCTGACTGGCCGGTGGTTTTAGCAGTGCTGGTACACTGTAGTGTGTGATGCTGGGATGATGGGAGGGCCATGGACCCTAGAGACGGGTAACTTGTGGCCATGGGCAGGGTGGGATGGGGTACCCCATCAGATGGGGGGCAGGTTACGGAGGCCAGGAGTATTGTCTTATAGTCAAACTTTTCATGTTTAATAATTTTTTCTTAAAGAGTTTAAGGAAATGATCTTACCTTCTCATCCCACCAGTCAATTTGACTTTGATTTGATTTATTATTGTCACATGTATGAGCATAGAATGAAAAGTATTGTTTCTTGCATGCTATACAAAGCACCACCGTTCATAGAGAAGGAAAGGAGACAATGCAGAATGTATTGTTACAGTCATAGCTAGGGCGTAGAGAAAGATCAACTTAATGCAAGGTAGGTCCATTCAGAAGTCTGATGACAGCAGAGAAGAAGTTGTCGGTTGTTATGTGATCTCAAATTTTTGTATCTTTTTCCCGATGGAAGAAGATGGAAGAGAGAATGTCTGGGATGCGTGGGGTCCTTAATTATACTGACTGCTTTGCCGAGGCAGTGGGAAGTGTAGACAGAGTTAATAGATGGGAGGCTGGTTTGCGTGATGGATTGGGCTACATTCACAACCTTTTGTAGTCAGTGGGCGAGGTGAGCAGTAAACTTACTCAAGAGGCAAAAAATTGGGTCCGTGCCCGATTTCCCACCTCTTGCTGTTTCATCAGGCCCAGTAATCTGGCAAGATCAGCCTCATGCCCAAAAGGGAGGCTGATAATAACATTTAAATCTATTAGAATTTTTTTGGTCAGATTGCTCTCATTTCTTTTTTTTTGCCTTATTCAGATTTGAATGTTCTGCTTCTCCTTATATCCTTCCTGGTTGGAATGACCCCTGCTCTGTCCAAGGCCACAAGAAAATATAAAAGATATCCATCATACAATCCAGCCTCCCAATCTACTCTGTCTACACTTGCCACTGCCTCGGAAAAGCTGCCAGCACAATCAAGAACTCCCTGCAGCCCGGACATTCTCTCTTCCATATTCTTCCCTCGGGAAAAAAATACAAAAGTCTGAGGTCACACCTAGAAAACAGCTTTGTTCAGACTTTTGAATCAGGCCTTATATTAAGTTGATCTTTCTCTGCACCCTGGTTATGTCTGTAACATTACATTCTGCACCCTCTCCTTTCCTTCTCCCCTATGTACTCTATGAACAGTATGTTTGGTCTGTATAGCACACAAGAAACAATACTTTTCACTGTATACTAATACTTGTAAGAAGTCACACAACACCAGGTTAAAGTCCAACCAGTTCAGAACCTTCCACACACCTGATGAAGGCACTCCGTTTCTGAAAGCTTGTGGGATTACTATCAAATAAACTGGTTGGACTCTAACCTGGTGTTGTGAGACTTCTTACTGTGTTTACCCCAGTCCAACATCAGCATCTCTACTAATACTTGTGACAATGAAATATCTGATCAAATCAGATTGAACCAAAACACTTCACATAATCGATTGCTTTTAAGTATGACAGGCCAATTGTAGCAACCAGGTACATGCACAACCTGCTTTTGGTTGTGTTGGGAATGTTGACCAGGGAAACCAGAACCACGTCCTGCTGTTCTTCAATACGATGTCTTCAATATTAATGCCACGCAGGTGAAGGCGGACAGGGCCTCAGCATACAGCTCGTGCTAAGTGCCACATTTGATTAAATGCCATCCACGATTGTACACTGAAGTCACGGTGTCAGCTATTGAATTGATGCAGGCTATCAACCAAACCAAGCCAACGCAATATCTGCCACTTGGACAGCCATTGTTTCACTTAATCATGCAATCCTTTCTCCAAAGACCTCATAACTGTGACTGCAGTTACAAGATAGAGTACAGTATTAACATTCCCACAATATAATTTCATTGCTATTAACAACTGCATGGTTTGAGACACTAGATAATGCCACTCACCACATTTTAATGGGCTGTATTCAATTTACACTCAATTAAATTACCAATTACCATTTTGTTTATGAAGAGTTACAGAAAAGGGCTTATTAAATGATCCCTGCAATCTCTAATCTTCTTTGACTGTTTTTTAGCCTTTTAATACACACTCCCATTGGCCGTTTGTGTACGGAGCTCACTATTTCAGTGACTACATGTATTAATACTCTGGCGCTTGAGAAGTGGTTTAATATTCTAGCCTTAGGATATATATTATTAGTCCTTAGGACTCAGAAAAGGATTTGTTTAAAACTCCACCGAATGTCTGAAAACAGTTGCTACTTTTCTTATGGATATGTGACGACAGCTCCCATCTCCTCAACCTTGGAGGGAGAGCACTGTGCAGAGTAATACTTATATTACAGGTATTGCAGAGACCCTGCACTAATAATCCAGCAGAATTATAGAATCCTTACAGTGCAGAAGGAGGCCATTTGGCCCATAAGGGAAGGCGATGGCCCAGTGGTATTATCACTAGACGATTAATCCAGAAACTCAGCTAATGTTCTGGGGATCTGGGTTCAAATCCAGCCATGGCAGATGGTGGGATTTGAATTCAATGAAAAATATCTGGAATTAAAAGTCTAATGATGACCATGAAACCGTTGTCGGAAAAGCCCATCTGGTTCAACAATGTCCTTTAGGGAAGGAAATCTGCCGTCCTTATTTGGTTTACCATGTGACTCCAAAGCCACGGCAGTGTGGTTGACCCTTAACTGCCCTCTGAACAAGAGATGGGTAATAAATGTTGGCCAGCCAGTGACACCATGCCCCATGAATAAATAATTTAAAAAATACAAGCAACAATTCCACCGTGGCCTTAGCTCTGTAACCCCACAAATTTATCCCAACTAAGGGACAATTTACCTGGCCAATCAATTTAACCAGTACATCTTTGGAGGAAGCCAGAGCATCCAGAGAAAACCCACGCAGACATGGGGAGAACATGCAAACGCTGCACAGACAGACACTCAAGACTGGAATTGAACCTGGCACCCTGACGCTGCAAGGCAGCAGTGCTAACCAGTGTGCCACCGAGGTGGCGGTAGAAGACATGAGACCAGCTACCATTGAGGCGGGTTAAGGCACATCACCTACAGCACATGGATTGCAGTGATTCAGTAAGGCCATCACCTCCTTAAGGGCAATTAGGGATTAGCAATAAGTGCCACTGTTCTGCATCCCGTAAACAAATTAAGAAACAAAATTCAATATTTGTTCTAAAATCCTGATAACAGTGAAAGTGGACACTGTCAGAGTGTTGTGGAACACAGTCCGAGATTAAACCAATCTGTTTGCAACCTAGGTGTTACATTTGACCCTGAGATATGTTTCTGACCTCATATTCGTGCCACGTGCGGGGTGGGGTGGGGGGCGTGGAATGGATTTTCTGGTTTCACTCGTCCCGAAACCTCTTACTATGCCCACCCCAGTCCAATGCCAGTATCGCCACATCAGTGTTAATGTAAACCTGTTTATGACACTAATGAATAAACTTTTTTATTTTTGTTGAATTGCTCTTGAGAAAAAGCACCCCCAACTCCAATTAGATATCAAAATACTTCTAAAAAAGCCTCCAGGATGCTAGATAGGGCAAAGATCGAAAGAGGTCAGGGACATTTATTTATGTCCCTCCTTCCATTACTTTCCAGTTTTCAACCTGAAAACTTCAGAAATTCATAAAATATAGCTGCAGAATTAGACTACCCCGCCCATCGAATCTACTCCACCATTCAATCATGGAGATGAGGAACATATCAACCATTTTCCTGTCTTCTCCCCATAATCCTTCAACCCATTACCAAGTCAAAATCTGTCTAACTCCTTCTTAAATTTACTCATTGACCTAGGATGGTGAGTATCTGGAACAAGCTGCCAGAGGTAGTAGTAGAGGCAAGTATAATTTTGTCTTTTAAAAAGCATTTAGACAGTTACATTGTTAAGATGGGTGTAGAGAGATATATGTGGGCAATTGGGACTAGCTTTGGAGTCTAGAAAAAAGGGGTGGCATGGACAAGTTGGGCCGAAGGGCCTGTTTCCATGCTGTAAACCTCTATGACTCCATGACTTATCCACTGCACTTTGGAGTAGCGAATTCCACAGATTCACAACTCATTGTGAGAAGTAGTTTCTCCCCAACTCTGTTTTAAATTTACTACCACTTATCCTGAGACTGTGACCTCTCATCCTAACATGCCCCACAAGAGGAAGCATCTACTTTATCTGTACCTTTTATCATCTTGTATACCTCAATTTGATCTCTACTCGTTCTTCTAAATTCTAGCGAGTATAGGCTTAAACTGTTCAATCTCTCTTCATACACAAACCCCTCATCTCTGGAATCAATCCAGTGAACCTCCTCTGAACAGCCTCCAATGTCACAACATCTTTCCCCAAATAAGATTCTCACACTTGGTGGGGTTCTTTCTTGGTTTTACACCCATGGAAGGTGGACACCACCAACAAGGTTGGCATTCCGAGCCATCCTCAAGAAGGCAGTGGTGTGCCACCTTTTCGAAACATTGCAGTAGGTGCACCATTGGCACACGCCACAGTTCCAAAGCCTATTCAAGAGAGTTCTTACAGCCCAGCTGTGTTTCTAGGGGGCAGGGACAGTGCTGCATCTGGAGGATTCCTGCTACTTTCAGGGAGTCATGATGCACAGATGCCAGTGTTGGCCTGGGGTAAACACAGTAAGAAGTCTCACAGCACCAGGTTAAAGTGTGAACTTTACCTGACGAAGGAACAGCATTTCCGAAAGATTGTGGGTTTACTATCAAATAAACTGATCGGACTTTAACCTGGTGTTGTGAGACTTCTTACTACTTTCAGGGAGCCCAGAATAATTGCTTGACTGTGGATAGTGAGGGATGACAGGGGTTGGTCGGGGGAGAGGGGGGCATCTGCTGCTACTGGGCGTCGGTGGTGGATCGTCTGGATGTTTGTGGATGTGGTGGCAAATCAAGCAGGCTGCTTTGTCCTGGATGGTGGAGGAATCCACAACTAGGGATCATAGTTTGAGGATAAGGGGTAAACTTTTTGGGACTGAGGTGAGGAGAGATTTCTTCACCCAAAGAGTGGTGAAAGGAATTCACTACCACAGAAAGTAATTGAGGCCCAAATGTGAGATTTCAAGAAGAAATTAGATCTTGGGGCTAAAGGGATCAAGGGATATAGGGGGAAGAGGGGATCAGGATATTAAGCTTGACAATCAGCTATGATCAAAATGAATGGCAGAGCAGGCTCGAAGAGCTGAATGGCCTATTCCTGCTTCTAGTTTCTATGTTCCTTTGTTACAGTCTGCCATTCCTATTCCCAAAATAGAGAGAGAGTGAAGGTTTCTGTCATGCATTCCTGCAAACAGAAACGTTGGGGAAAAACAGTTATTGGCCGCCTTTGTGCTCAGTTTATTGATTAGATGCAGCTGTCACCAAGAGCGTGAACCCTCGGGCGAGGGAAGGAGTACGGAAAAACAAGTTTGTGGTTAATTAAAGAATTCTTCTCCCTATTCACCTGAAGATAGGTCCAACTAACACTAAACAACCTTGGTTAATCATCAGCAGAAAACCATATTTAATGGGAATGCAATGGCCCAGTGGTATTCTCACGGGATTATTAATCCAGAAACTCAGATAATGTTCTGGGGACCTGGGTTTGAATCACACCACAACAGATTGGAGAATTTTAATTCAATAAAAAAAAAATTGGAATTGAGAATCTACTGATGACCATGAAACCATAGTCAATTGTCATAAAAAACCTATCACTGATATCCAGAGGAGCTCGATGGGACAAGCAGTGAAGGCAGCGGAGGATAGAAAACAATGGAGAATGATTTTTTTTTAATTCATTCATGGAACATGGGCGCTGCTGGCTGCCCAACATTTAGTGCCTATCCCCAGTTGCCTTTGGAGGGCAGTTCAGAGTCAACCACATTGCTGTGGCTCTGGAGTCACATGTAGGACAGACCAGGTAACGACGGCAGATTTCCTTCCCTAAAGGACATTAGTGAACCAGATGGGTTTTTGATTTGATTTCTTCTTGTTACGTGTATTAACAAACAGTGAAAACTATTGTTTCTTGTGAGTTAAACAGACAAAGCATACCGTTCATAGAGAAGGGAATGAGAAAGTGCAGAATGTAGGGTTACAGTCACAGCTAGGGTGTAGAGAAAGATCAACTTAATGAGATGTAGGTCCATTTTAAAGTCTGACGGCAGCAGGGAAGAAGCTGTTCTTGAGTTGGTTGGTACACGACCTCAGACTTAATTATGCTGGCTGCTTTGCCAAGGCAGCAGGAAATGTAGACAGAGTCAATGGATGGGAGGCTGGTTTGCATGATGGATTGAGCTACATTCATAACCTTTTGTAGTTCCTTGCAGTCTTGGGCAGACCAGGAGCCATACCAAGCTATGTTACATCCAGAAAGAATGCTTTCTATGGTACATCTGTAAAAGTTGGTAGAATCATAGCTGATATGCCAAATTTCCTTAGTCTTCTGAGAAAGTAGAGGGATTGGTGGGCTTTCTTAACTACAGTGTCAGCATGGGGGACCAGGACAGTAATCTGGACAAAAACTTGAAGGTCTCGATCCTTCATGCTTCGTCCCCATTGATGTAGACAGGGGGAGAACATGTTCACTTCTATGATTCCTGAAGTCGATGGCAATTCATTTTGTTGACATTGAGGAAGAGATTATTTTCACCACACTAGTTCACCAGAGTCTCTATCTCATTCCTGTACTCTGTTTGAGACCTGTCCCACTATGATGGTGTCATCAGAAAACTTGAAAATCGAATTGTAGGGGAATTTGGCCATACGTTGTTGGGTTTTTCCAGCAATCAACAATAGTTGCATGGTCATCAGTAGATTCTTAATTCCAGATATTTTTTACTGAACTCAAATTCTATCATCTGCCATGGCAGGATTCGAACCCAGCTCCAGGGACATTACCTGAGTTTCTGGATTAATAGTCTAGCAATAACACCACGAGGCCATCACCTCCACTGTGTGGCCAATCCTTGATTTAAGGATAGATGAAAGGCAAGGACATGGGGCCAAAGAGGTTGATTTCAAACAGCATTTTTAAAAGAGAGAGGGGTAGAGAACTGGAGAGGTTTAGTGAGGGAACTCCAGAGCTTAGACCAAGGTGGCTGCAAAGGAGGCAGCTTTGAAAATCAGAGATGTGTAAAGAGTTCTGAATTGGAGGAGTGTAGGGACCTTGGAGGGTTGTGTAGCTGGGGGAGGTTACAGAGTTAGGGAGGGTGGAAGCCATGGAGGGACTTGCAAAAATGGACGAGAATTTTAAAATTATGGCTTTGACGGATTGGGAGTCAATACAAACTTGAAATGTTGCAAAGAGTTTTGCAGCCAATGTAGTAATAACTGGAGCGTCATCACTGTTAGGAGTTCTACATGAAGTTGCCAAAAGCAGCGCCCGGCTCGGGGGCAAGTCCAAATGCAGGCTCCTGGCCACAGCCACTGAATCTTGGGATTGGTCCCCAACAGTCAGGTGAATGGCACAGGTGGGATGGGGAACCTGACTGAGACAAGGTCGATGCAAAGATTCCAGAAACGCACTTAGATTTAAATTGCAGATTGGGTCTCAATGAGTAAATTTAAAGAAGACCTCACCAGCTTGTCTTACTCACTTCATTATTCCCCTTCATTTTAACTGCTCCCACTTGCTGCTTGGTTTTCAGTGGAATGAAGCAGGGTGGGGGTGGGGAGGGGGGGGAGGCAGAATTAAATATCAAAGCTTGAATGTAGAAGAATCATAGGATGGTTACAGAATCACAGAATTTCTGCGGTGCAGAAGGAGGCCATTTGGCCCATCAAATGTACACCCACCCTCATATAGAGTATCTCACCCAGGCCCACCAACCTGCCCAATCCCATGGTTAATCCAGTTAACCTACACAACTCGTTCTGCTAAGGAACAATTTAGTATGGCCAATCCACCTAACCCGCGCATCATTGGAATGTGGGATTCTAATGATGGACTGTGATATTCTAAATTATATACAAAGAAATTGGATTCATTAAATGGAAGCATGTTCTTTAGCCACCACCTACAGTTTAGCAAGAGTCCTTAACGCAGCTTGGCAGAATGGTGGCCACACACACGCTGTCCTTTCACTAAATCAACAAATATCACTGCATTAGAACATAGAACACTACAGCATAAACAGGCCCTTCGGCCCACGAGTTGCGCCGATCACATCAACACCTACCAACCTACAGACCTATCTATAACCCTCAATCTCATTAAACCCCATATACTCATCCAGAAGTCTTTTAAAAGACCCCAGCGAGTTCGCCTCCACCACCACTGACGGCAGCCGATTCCATTCACTCACCACCCTCTGAGTGAAAAACTTACCCCTAACATCACTTCTGAACTTCCCTCCTTGCACCTTAAATCTGTGTCCTCTCGTAGCAACCATTTCAACCCGGGGAAATAGCCTCTGAGAGTCCACCCTATCTATTCCTCTCAACATTTTGTAAACCTCTATTAGGCTAGGAAGATGATCCAATCTAAAACCATGTTCTGGCTGAGTTCCTACATCTTGTCCAGGGCAGTCTGCACCTCCACATCAGATAATGGGAGGAAACTGGAGCACCTGAAGGAAACCCATGTAGTAACAGGGAGAATGTGCAAACGTCACACAGCCAATGACCAAAGGCGGGAATCGAACCCAGCTCCCTAGCGCTGTGGGACAGGAGGGTTAACCACTGTGCCACAGCACAGCAGGAGGCCACTCAGCCCATTATGTCCAAACCAGCTCTCTGCAAAAGCAATTTAGTTCATTCCGTCCCCCCCACCTTATCCCATAGCACTGCAAATTCTTTCCCTTCAGATGTGCAGAAATGAGCACATTTACATCCACGTGCGTGCAGGTCATTACAACAGCTTCATTTAATGATCAGTTAAACTGGCAGTAATCTTTGAATCTGGCTGATATTTATCCAAATTCAGACATCACCAACAACAAGTTAATGAATTGAATCTGCTGAGTGCGCGAAACTGAATTGAGAGCATTGGTCTCGAATCTTATCATTTGGAACCTTTATTGGATTAAATCAAGTTAGCTCCCACAGGCACAACAAGCCACACACATAAAACTGCGCATACACTGCAGCTACTACTGTGTGTGTCTAAGGAGCCACTATAGAGAAATAAAAACTGAGACTGTTGGAAATCATTGAATCCCTACAGCGCAGAAGGAGGCCATTCAGCCCATCGAGTCTGCACCGACAACAATCCCACCCAGGCTCAATCACCATAACTCCACATATTTACCTTACTAATCCCCCCTGACATCACCCAAACATTAAGGAGCAATTTAGAATGGCCAATCAAACTAATCTGCACACTGTGGAAGGAAACTGGAGGAAACCCATGCACACATGGGTCACTGTCTGTGTGAAGTTTGCACATTCTTCCCCAAGTGGAATTGAACCCGGGTTCCTGGCGCTGTGGGGCAGCAGTGCCAACCACTGTGTTACCATGCCACCCCGCCCCCCCCCGGTCTGGCATCATTCAAGAGAAACCAATTAATGGTGGAATTTTCTCATCCTGCCCGCCACAGGAATGGCAGTCGGTGGGTCAGAAAATTCGGCACATCGTACAGAGGTCCGTTTACCTCGGGTGGGGATTTCTGGTCGTGGGGTGAGCACGGCTTGGAGATCCCACCCTACGTTTCCAGCGTGATCTTCAGACTCTGAAGAGTTAGTCTCGACTTGAACTGTGAACCCGGTTCCTCTCTTCACAGATGCTGCCAGACCTGCCGAGCTTTTTTCCAAAATCCGTTCTTGTTGTGAGACTTAAAGAAAGCTGTTCATGGCCTGGATTTGCAGATATTATTGGAGATAAGCTGTTGATAATCTGTACCTTTTGCTGAACATTATACTCAGTGTATAATGGGAAAACTGAGCTAGAGGTTCACATAAAACTCACAGCATAATCTGTTGTTATGTGATCTCACATAGAGTCATGGTTTATAGCATGTAAGCAGGCCATTTGGCTCAGCTTGTCCATGTTGCTTTTTTTTTAAACTACTAAGCTGGTCTGAGTTGTCTGCATTTGGCCCATATCCCTCTATGCCCATCTTAGCCATTTAATTGTCTAAATGCTTTTTAGAAGGCAAAATTGTACCTGCCTCTATTACTACCTCTGGCAGCTTGTTCCAAACACTCACTACGCTCTGTGTGAAAAAAAGTGCTCCTCTGATCCCTTTTCTAACTCTTCCCTCTCACCTTAAACCTACGCCCTTTAATTTTCGACTGTCCTATCTCTGAGAAAAATGTTGACTATCTTGCTGATCTATGCCCCTCATTATTTAGTCTCACAACACCAGGTTAAAGTCCAACAGGTTTATTTAGTAACATGAGCTTTCTGAGCATCGTTCTTTCATCAGGTGGCACTCATCTGATAAAGGACCGGCGGCCTGAAAGCTCGTGCTACCAAATAAACCGGTTGGAATGTAACCTGGTGTTGTAAAACTACTTACAGTATCTACCCCAGTCCAACGCCGACAATTCCACATCATGGCAACTGCCTCATTATTTTATAGACCTTGGTAAGATCATCCCCAAGTCTCCTAGGCGCCAGAGAAAAAAAGCCCAATCTATTCAGCCTCTTGTCATAACTCAAACCACAAATCCTGATAACATTCCCATAAATCTTTTCTGCACTCTTTCTCGTTTAATAATATCCTTTCTATAATAGGGTGACCAGAACTGTACATGGAGTTTGGCCTTACCAATGTAATGTAATCCACTAATGTGGATTGTCTATTTACATATATAACATTAACCCTTTATACTACATCTCCCCCTTCAAAGTCCCTGACTCGGTAAAATAATTATTTACATTATTCTATTGTTAAGACCCAGGCTGAAACTCTAAGGTGTTTTATGAAGTTAGCCTAGACTCTAAGTTTTGCACTTTGAATTTGGCATTTTTCACTCCCAGTATGATTCAAGTGACCCACTAGGAAGCTATTACCAAACAAAATTTATTTAAGAGCACAGTTAAAAATATCAGTAAAAAATTTAGTATAATTTCTACAAGTTTCAAACACGACAAAGGACAAACCTTAAATATGATGTTCCAAGTCAAAAAAACACCCATCAGACTTCCTAGACTTGGTAAGCTCATGAGATGACTGATTTTGCAACTTTTAACATTTGCTGTGAATTGCTCCTTTGAATGCTGGATATTCAACACATCATTGGAGACAGAGAAGGACGGATACACTGCCTGCCTCCACCAGCTTCTAGCTAGTGTACCTTTAAGAAAGTTTTTTTTAAAAACATGATTTCTGCAGCCTCAATGATGTCATTAGAACAAAGAACAGAGAAAACTACAGCACAGGAACAGGCCCTTCAGCCCTCCAAGCCATGCTGCCCGACTTAAGTAAAGCCCCTGACCCTTTCAGGGACCATTTTCCTCTATTCCTATCCTTTTCACGTATTTATCAAGGTGCCCCTTACAAGTCACTACTGCATCCACTTCCACTACCTTCCCCGGCAGCGAGTTCCAGGCACCCACCACTCTCTGTATCAATAATCTATCTTGGATATCTCCTTTAAACCTTACCCCTCGCATCTTAAACTTGTGCCCCTTAGCAATTAACTCTTCCACCCTAGGAAAAAGCTTCTGACTATCCACTCTGTCCATGCCTCTCATGATCTTGTAGGTCACCCCTCAACCTCTGTCATTCCAGTGAGAACAAACTAGGTTTGTCCAATCTCTCCTCATTGCTAATGCCCTCCATACCAGGCAACATCCTGGCAAATCTTTTCTGTACCCTCTCCAAAGCATCCACAGCCTTCTGGTAGCGTGGCGACCAGAATTGAACACTATATTCCAAGTGCGGCCGAACTAAGGTTCTATAAAGCTGCAACATGACTTGCCAATTTTTAAACTCAATATCCTGGCCAAAGAAAGCAAGCATGCCATATGCCTTCTTGACTACCTTCTCCACCTGCATTGCCACTTTCAGTGATCTGTGTACCTGTACACACAGATCCCTTTACCTATCAATACTCTTAAGGATTGTCATTTACTGTATGTTTCCTATCTGTATTAGACCTTCCAAAATGCATTACCTCACATTTGTTCAGATTAAACTCCATCTGCCATCTCTCCACCTAAGTCCCCAATCTATATCCTGCCGTATCCTCTGATGGTCCTCATCACTGTCCGCAAACCCATCAATCTTTGCGTCGTTCGCAAACTTACTAATCAAATCAGTTACATTTTCCTCCAAAATCATATATATATATAAACAGCAAAGGTCATAGCACATTATTTACATCTCCCCTGAAGTACTGTTGTTTTGGGTAGTTTGTGTGCAAATTGGCTGCTGGCATTCTTACATGATCATAGTCTCCTATCCACTGACTCTGTCTACACTTCCCACTGACTCAAAAGCAGCCAGGAAAACCAAGGAACCCTCACACCCCGGACATTCTCTCTTCCACCTTCTTCTGTCACTTGGGTGGAGAAATGGCAGATGCAGTTTAATCTGAACAAATGTGAGGTAATGCATTTTGGCAGGTTTAATACAGATAGGAAATATACAGTAAATGACAGAACCCTTTAGGCGTATTGATAGACAAAGGGATGTGCGTGTACAGGTACACAGATCACTGAAAGTGGCAATGCAGGTGGAGAAGATCTCTTGTGGGGCAACCTCAAATAAGATGTCAAAGGAATAGGTTGCGAGGGTGTAAATTTAAAACTGAGATGAGGAGGAAATACTTCTCGCAGAGGGTGGTGAAATTGTGGAACTCGCTGTCCCATAGCATGGAGGAGTCTGAATTATTGACTGGTTTCATGAAGAAGATAGATACATTTCTAATTTTAAAAAGGAATAAGGGGATATGGGAAATAGGTGAGGAGGTGGATTCGAGACCGAGGAGAGATCAGCCATGATCTGACTGAATAGTGGAGCAGGCTGAGTTTGCCTACTTCTGCTCCTAATTCCTGTGTTCCTGTGTAACATTGCTTCTGTCATTTGCTCTGTTGTAAGGGCCACTGCTAAAATTAACTGCGACAGACACTAACTCGTTCTTTACATTGTTCTGTGTATACCATGACACACACACACACACACACACACACACACACACACGGGCACATAGTGAAGCTAAAACCTTTGTTATATTAATTTCTTTATTAATCTCGATATCCGTGAAAGATTAATCAGTGCATGTTGCGTTTTGACAACTGGAGAGATTTAATTAGCAATGCTATCTTCAATGACAAAAAAAAGCTTCAAAACAGACAGGGAATACAATAAAAGGATTATATCAAGGTGAGAGTAAATGCAGAGATCAAACAAGTCGATAGTAAAATATCACTAGCCTCAGGTTTCAATTGAAAACAAATCAAGAAAGAGTGTTCTTCGCCTAACTCTGTACATCGAACGGCAGCTGATTCAGAAGCAGAGAATTATCAGTTAAATTTCATGTCATCACAAAATTTGCAAAGCAGTCGCTCCATGTGATGCATGGATTCCCAATCAGGCTTTCAGTTGCCTCACTGACTTCTACCACTTAACCCTTTTCCAATTACAGTGCCAAAGGTTACATGAGAGACCTCTGTCTTCATCTGTGCAAAAGTTTCACTCACTAGGGCGGCGCAATGGCACAGTGGTTATCAGTGTTACCTTGCAGCACTAGGGACCCGGATTCAATTCCGGTCTTGGGTGACTGTCGGTGTAGAGTTTGTACATTCCTACTGGTGCTCTGGTTTCCTCCCACAGTCCAAAGATGTGCGGGTTAGGTGGATTGGCCATGCTAAATTATCCCTTAGTGTCCCCAGGATGTGTAGATTAGTGGGGTAAATACATGGGGTTACAGGGATAGGGCTTGGGTAAGGTGATCTCTGAGAGTAAATGCAGACTCGATGGACTGAATGGCCTCTATCTGCACTGTAGGGATTCGGTGAGTCCATACGGAGATGGAAAGCAAAGAGATCCTCAAAACAAGGACAGAGGAAGAAACTTAAGACTCACCGAGATATCGGGACATCACAGGAGTAACAGACACAGGCTGAAACACAAACTCGGAGAGCAGTGAGCATAGGCCCAAAACAGAAAGCGGCAGCATGCAAACAGGAACAATTCCAAGGATCAGCAAAAGCATTATGTTAAAATTCATTTTGTGTGTGTCGCTAGCCAAGCCAGCATTTGTTCCCCAATCCTAGTTATCCTTGGGAAGTTGGTGATGAGTCACCTTCTTGAACCGCTGCTGTCCATAAGCTGTAGGTGCGACCACAACATTATTCGGGAGGGAATTCCAGGATTTGCTCCCAGCGGCAGGGAAGGAACAGCCGATATATTTCTAAGGAAAGATGGTGAGTGACTCCAAGGGGAAACTCCAGCTGGTGATGTTCCCAATTATCTGCTGCCTTTGTCCTTCGAGATGGTGGTGGTCGTGGGTTTGGAAGATGCTGCCTAAGGAACCTTAGTGATTCCTGCAGTGCATTTTGTAGATATTGTTCATCAGTGGTGGAGCGATTGAATGTTTGTGGAAGGGTTAGCAATTAGATGGGTTGTTTTGTTCCAGATGATGTCGAGCTTTTTGAGTGTTGTTGGAGCCACACTCCTGGTATGTACCTTAGATGGTGAAAATTGGGGATTCAGAAGGATAGTTACTCGCCACAGGACTCCTAGCCTTTGACCTGCTCTGGTAGCCACAGAATCTATATGGCTAGTCCATATATAGGGTGGCATAGCACTGCTGCCTCACAGTGCCAGAGACCCGGGCTAAGTCATTGTCTGTGTGGAGTTTGCACATTCTCCTCCTGTCGGTGTGGGTTTCCTCTGGGTGCTCCGGTTTCCTCACACTGTCCGAAAGACATGCTGGTTAGGTACATTGGCCATGCTAAATTCTCCCTTAGTGCACCCGAACAGGTGCTGGGGCGTGGCCACTATGAGATTTTCACAGTAACTTCATTGCAGTGTTAATGAAAGCCTACTTGTGATCAATAAATAAACGTTTTAGTCTAGTTCATGCAATCCACAGTAACATTCCCAGAACCGTTTCAGAGTGCAGAAGGTGAGGACTAGTTGAAAGCATGGATTCATCTGTTGACAATTGCTATGGGTTGGCAAGGAACTTTAGTTGTGGAATTGAAAATTGTTAAAGGATGAACTGCTTCTTGATAGAATTGCAGTCAAGGTCTGAGGTGAAGCATTATCAGATCTCTTGTGGACAAAAAGGATTTAACACTGATAAAAGCAGTGCAGATTACAAGGCAAATTGAACTCAAGAAACAGAATCAGGCACTTGTTCACGGTGAATGAGAGGAGAAGGACCCGCAAAAGAAACCATTCAGTTTTTTGGTCATAAAAGAGAAAGTTGTGCCCAAACCCACAGATATGGTAAGCGGTGTGTCATCGCCATTTTGCAATGCCTTAAGCGTGACTTGAATAAATCACGCAAGTGGGGGCAGGGCAGGGACTTGGATGCTTAGTGTCATGTCCATGGAGAAAAGGAAATTTGGTATGTCAGCTACAACTCTCACCAACTTTTACAGATGCACCATAGAAAACATTCTTTCTGGTTGTATTACAGCTTGGGTGTAGAGAAAGATCAACTTAATGCGAGGTAAGTCCATTCAAAAGTTTGACAGCAACAGGGAAGAAGCAGTTCTTGAGTTGGTTGGTAAGTGACCTCAGACTTTTGTATCTTTTTCCCCGAAGGAAGAAGGTGGTAGAGAGAATGTCTGGGGTAATGGGGTCCTTAATTATGCTGGCTGCTTTGCCAAGGCAGCGGAAAGTGTAGACAAAGTCAATGGATGGGAGGCTGGTTTGCGTGATGGATTGGGCTACATTCACACCATTTTGTAGTTCCTTGCGGTCTTGGGCGGAGCAGGAGCCCATACCAAGCTGTGATACAACCAGAAAGGATGCTTTCTATGGTGCATCTGTAAAAGTTGGTGAGACTTACAGCTTAGTCCTCTGAGAAAGTAAAGGCACAACTTGCTCTGATTCAATACTCAAATGAACGGCTAGATAGTATTTGTCAGTGTGCCCTCAAATTTTCCAGTTGTGCCCCAGTGGGTGAAAGTCTTTGTTGCCAGCATAACTCAAACTCCCCTGTTCCCATCTCCATTCAGATGTGAGGAATGGTCATTGTGATCTTTGTCATCTCCGTATCATTGCGTGAGGTGCAGGAGAGCGTCTGAACATCCTCCCCATCAAACTGCACCACAGTATGAGTTATCAACCTCAGGGAAGCTTGGCTGCCTTACAAAGAAAAAGTAAATACATTGGAAAAATGTTACTGCAGGACAGTGCAGTCTTAAGCCCATTTATGAATATTCTTGCAAAGGAAGAAATAGGAGACCGAGAGCTGGACCTCCACTATCAAGCAAGGCAGTTCGAGTCAGGAAATTTCCTGATTGGGAAGACTTGCCTCAGTCAGGTTGGGGCCAGAGGGAGTATGGCCCACCAACCCCAGATCATAGGCAGCCACAGGGACATTCAATTACAAGAGAAGGCAGCACAGTGGCACAGTGGTTAGCACTACTGCCTCACAGCACCAGGGACCCGAGTTCGAGTCCGGCCTCGGGAAACTGTGTGGAATCTGCACATTCTCCCCATGTCTGTGCAGGTTTCCTCCAAGCACTCGGGTTTCCTTCCGCACTCCTAAAGATAGGGTTAGGTGCATTGGCTGTGCTAAATTGTCCCTTAGTGTCCATAGTGTAAATTTGTGGGGCTATGGTGACAGGCCAGGGGGTGGGCTTTGGTAAGATTGATTTGATTTCATTTATTGTTGTCACATGTATTAGTATGCAGTGAAAAGTATTGTTTGTTGCGCATTATATAGGCAAAGCATACCACTCAGAGAAGGAAAGGAGGGAGTGCAGAATGTAGTGCTGCGGTCACAGCTAGGATGTAAAGAAAGATCTGCTCCATCAAAAAGTCAGTACAGACTTGATGGGCCAAAAAGCCCCCTTCTACACGATGGACATTCTACAATATCTTGAGGTCAGCTAGTGAGAAGACTCCCCACAGTTCTCTGAGACTTTATCCCAATTTTGTAAAAGCGGTTGGGCCCTCTGGCTTTCACCCCACCCTGACTCTCACACCCCCAGAGGGGAAGACAGTGGCATAGTGGTAACACCACTAGATTACTAATCCACATGCTCAGGCTAATCTTCTGGGGCAACGGGTTCTAATCCCGCCATAGCATCTGGTGAAAATTCGATTCATTGAATAGAGTCTGGAATTGATAAATTAGTCTCAGTATTGTTGGCCATGAAATCCTCTCTCATTGTCAGAAAAAGTCAGCCAGTTTGCTAACGTCCTTTAGTGATAGAACCCGCTACCTTTACCTGGTTTGCCTACATAAGACTGCAGGCCCACAACATGATTGATTTTTAATTGCATTGCAAGTCATTCTATTCGAGGACAATTAGGAATAGGCAACAAATGTTGGCCTTGCCAGTATAACCCACATTATGGGAAATAATAACATTTTAAAAGTTGTCCACACCCTGTGTCTGCATAAAGGTGTCAATCGAGCAATGTAAACAGTCCACTTCAGTTTGTCAAACCAGGCCTCCGCTGAGCTAATGTATTTGGGATTCTTGGATCTCAGCTAATCATTCATAATGAGCCCAGCTGAAGAACCACATGCCAACTTTATCCAAAGTTCCCAGAGGGGTATATTATGAGATTATAAGAAGTTATTCTTTCTGTGCTCTCTTTTGTCAGTAATAAGAGTATGAAACGGATAGTTCTGTTACAAATGCTAAAATAGTCCTGGTTTTTAATCGGGGTGGAGGAGCAGTTTTTGTTTGAAGTAGATTTCTGAATGGGTGATTCTTTTTCTTCAGCATTTCAACACTTTTGTTATCATTAGTTCTGTATACTATACACTCTGATTCAACGGGCATGGAGGAAGCATGGAATGTGTGGAGGTAGCATCTACGTAGCATGTGGAGGGACATAGATGAAGATGTTTCAAAGGTGTCCAAAGGTTTCCAAATTAGCACTACAGCTCACAATCCCCTGAGAAACTGTGGACTGTAAGTCTTG
Source organism: Carcharhinus amblyrhynchos (assembly GCF_965287045.1). NCBI lineage: Eukaryota > Metazoa > Chordata > Chondrichthyes > Carcharhiniformes > Carcharhinidae > Carcharhinus > Carcharhinus amblyrhynchos. Next base: position 86,739,986 of record NC_137334.1, read on the forward strand.
GAGAAGCTAATCTCACAATAGAGCTGGCAGGAGGGAAAGGTACAGGCCCAACTCTTACCCATATCTGCAAAAATTGCCAACACCAGGAATAGGGACAAGAGATAGCAGGATCATTGCCCACATTCTCCACTTTGACTTGTAGGTAGCACGGTGGCACAATAGTTAGCACTGGTGCCTCACAGCGCCAGACAGCTGGGTTCGATTCCTGGCTTGGGTGATTGTGTGGAGTTTGTATATTCTCCCTGTGTTCGCACATTTCCTCAGGGTGCTTCAGTTTCCTCTCAGTCTGAAAGATGTGGTGGTTTAGGTGCAATGGCCTTGTTAAATTCTCCCTCAGGTGCCAGAGTGTGGTGACTAGGAGATTTTCACAGTAACTTCACTGCAGTGTTAGTATAAGCCTACTTGTGACTAATAACTAAGCTTTGAAACTTTAAGAGCCCCTGAGTTGAGTTCCCCCTACCATTTCTAAATATACAAAGCATACCGTTCACAGAGAGAGTGCAGAATGTAGCGTTACAGTCATAACTAGGGTGTAGAGAAAGATGAACTTAGGTCCATTCAAACGTCTGATGGTGTAAGGGCAGCAGTAAAGAGGTGTGATTTGAAGCCATCACGAAGATCCCACCCAAATCAACCCCATTGGGATTTGGCCATCACACTTTATCATGGTATACGCACTATCAACTAGTGTAATATTAACTGGAGTAAATGTAATAAAGGTAAAGAAAGGTAACATTGCCATATTCACAGATGACCTTCTTTTGAGGGAGAGAACTGACTGGTGGTGGCTTAACCTGAGGAACAACACACCTCAGGCGAGGGGACAAGGGTGAGCAGGCAGGGCCTTCATGAATAGCCTCAGCTGGTTTGGGAATTGAACTCGCTCTGTCGGTGTCACAAGTGAGCTGCCCGACCTCCTGGGGGTCAGCTTGGTAACTGAACTAACGTTAATTGGTGCGTATTTTGAGTTGCTGGCTCAACTGCAAGGGAAAATTACAGAATGTAGAAGTGATGATGGTGCAAGGTTTTTATTCCCGCACTGATAATCCAATTGCCTGAAATCCCCAGGACACAAATTAAACTCTCATGATGGAAGTTTGAGGGATTGAATTCAAAAGATAGTACCGGCAATTACACAGGGCTGTTCAGGATACCACAAAGCACTTTACAACCAATAAAATACCTTTTAAAGTTATAATACAGCAAGCATGGCGGATAAATTGCATGGAGCAAGGTCCCACAAACAATAACGTGATAATGATCCATTTTACTATTGGTAATGTCAGTCGAGAGACTATTTTTGGCCAGGATACTGGGAATAAAGAAAACAAAATTGGAATCAGTAAAGATGTCCCGGAAGCAGACAGGTTGTTGTAAAAAGGTTTACTCAGTCCCTCTGGGGGGGATAAATTGACCCTCCTTATCTGGTACAGCCCATTTGTGGCTTTAGTCACACACCTGCCAAGGATGATTTGTAACATCCCCCTGAAGTGGCCTACCAATTCACTCAGTTACATAAAAACAGAAGGTCGCCCATCTCCTCCTCCTCAGGGTAACGAAGAATGGGCCATAGAGGCTGACCTTGCCTGTGGTACCCTCTGTGCACGAATGCCAATGAGTTCAGATTGACAAGCTGTTGTCAGTAAATTAACAATGATGGCTTCATAATTGGCATGGTAGCTGAGGGGATTAGATTGGCCAATGGTCTTCCTGTCTTTTGGGTGGGTCAAACAAGTAAACAAACTTAAATTACGTTCGGACAAAAAAAAACGGGGGCAGCTCCCCTATCAGGATGTTAACTGCTATTTAACACCTGTATATTATTGGAAAGGGACATGCATGGAACAAAGATGGTCAATAATAGTTAGACTTTATTGAACTCAAGGGTAGACAATTTAAGTTTAACTGACGTGCTTCTCTTTCTTTAAGGGTTGGGTTTTGAGAGAAGGCATATTGAGAACACAGGAGGTAATTGGCCTTGATCATTTAAGAGTTAAAATTTACAGGACAACCTATTGCTCCAGGACTTTGGACTGACACACATAGAACAGGAGGCCATTCAGTCTGTCCTTTTTTATGCCAACCAGGAATGAGTTATCCAGAATAATTCCCTTTTCCAGCTTTTAGGAAAGGTGACAGCCTTATGCTATGTTCACTAGACTGTTAATCCAGAAACTCAGCTAATGTACTGGGGTTCCAGGTTCAAACCCCATCACGGTAGGTGATGGAATTTGAATCCAATAAAAAATATCTGGAATTATGAATCTATTGGTGACCATAAAGCCATTGTTGGAAAAACCCATCTGGTTCACTAATGTTTTTTAGGGAAGGAAACCAGCCATCCTTACCTGGTCTGGCCTACTTGTAACTCCAGAGCCACAGCAATGTGGTTGACTCTCAACTGCCCTCCAAGGGCAACTAGGGATGGGCAATAAGTGCTGGCCAGCCTGCATTGTCCAGGTCCCATGAATGAATTTTCTAAAAAAGTTCATGACCTTGTTGGTTATGGCAATTCAGGTGTACATCCACTTGCGGGGCAGGGCAGAGCAGAGCAGGTTTCTACCTCTGCCAGTCCACACAGAGAAGGTGCGACTCCACACAATCACCTAAGGCTGGAATTGAATCTGAGTCCCTGATGCAGTGAGGCTGCATTGCTAACCACTGTGCCACCCTACTGCCCATCTAATCCTCCTACCAATTACTTTGAATCTATGTCCCTGGTTCTTCACATCCTCGCTAAGGGAAAAAGGTCTTTGCTGTTCACTATATTTAGACCGCGGTTGAATCTCCTTCAGCCTTCACTGTTCAAACAAAAACAAACCTAATGTGTGAGATTCTCCTGCCCTTCTGGCCAGCAGGATCTTCTGGCCCCACTGATGGTACAGCTCCACTGTGGGTTTCCTGGTGGCATTCAATGGGGCACAGAATCCCACCTAAACTGTCCAATTTTCCTCATACCTAAAATTCTCCAGTCCTGGCAAAATGGGGGTGGGGGTGGGGGTGGGGGTGGGGGGAGTGATTCTCCCAGCCCGCTGTGCTGCTTCTGTAACACACAGGGCCAGGAAACACAAGCAGAGGCCATTTCGTGGGCTCCTCGATGGGCACCACAGCCCCCACGATTCTCTGGGTGCCAGGTTTTTGGCACTGTCAGCTCTGAGCCAGAACTGGTGACGAGCTGCACGATTTATTTCAAAATCAACATTTCAAACCGATTTAAAATGGCATTAGCAGGGCCAGGACTGAAGTCTCCAGGTCCACCGTCCTCCCCACCCCTCCTCCCCCAACCATGAGTATAATTCACTCCAGTGAGTTTAGTATAGCCCCCCACTTGTGGGGAGCCAGCGATCCAACATCACTGGAGTGAAGGAGGGGGCCACTGAGGACCCCACAGAGGGTGGAGGGTGGAGGGTGGAGGGCGGAGGGCTGGGTAGGTGGCCTTTGTGCATTGCCATTCTCCAATCTGTAATTATTTTGCCTCTATACACCATGTTTGTGAACCTACCTCTCCACTCACCTGATGAAGCAGCAATGCTTGTGATCACAAAAGCTCATGATTCCAAATAAACATGTCGGACTTTAACCTGGGGCTGTGAGACTTCTTACTTAAAAATACTCCATGACCCTCTCTCCATGCTTTCTGAGGCAGGGAGACCCAAAGTTGCAAAACCTTCTAAGAAAAAAATATCTGTTCATCTCTGTCCTCAGAGGGCACCCCCTAATTTTAAAACAGTACCTGCTGCTCCTGGACTCAACCACAAGCAGAAATATCCTTTCCAGGTCCACCTTGTCGATCCCATTCACACTCTAATATAAATCAATCAAGTCAACCCTCACTCTTGCACACAACAGTGGAAACAAGCCCAGTCTGTCCAATCTCTCCACAAAAGAGAACTCATTCATTCCAGACATCAATCAAGTAAGAGTTGCAAGTGTATACCTCCAGTCTCGACTAACAACTGTTTCAGTAAATATCTCCCTACATACACGTGTTCAAATAGAAGCTCATTAATGCAATCACCCACATTTAATTAAATACAATTAACAGATAAATTGAGCTCAGGTTTTTGCTTGGAATTAAAGGTGTATGAGACCAGAAAACATGTTCAACACCATTCACAGAGATGAAATTTCAGCCATACTAACTGTCAGTACTCTGGTGATGAACTGAATATAATGTGCTCCTGAAGCAGATACACCAACTAAATCCTCTTTCTTTATTCATTCGTGGGACATGGGCATCGCTGGCTGGCCAGCATTTATTGCCCATGTCCAAGGGCAAAGAAAATTACAGCACAGGAACAGGCCCTTCGGCCCTCCAAGCCTGCATCGACCATGCTACCTGACTTAACTAAAACCCTCTACTCTTCCAGGAACCATACCCCTTTATTCCCATTCTATTCATGTATTTGTCAAGATGCCCCTTAAAACTCACTATCATATCTGCTCCCACTACCTTCCCCAGTAACGGGTTCCAGGCACCCACTACTCTCTGTGTAAAAAATCTGCCTCCTACATCCCCTTTAAACCTTGCCCCTCACACCTTAAACCTGTGCCCCCCAATAATTGACTCTTCTACCCTGGGAAAAAGCTTCTGACTATCATTCTGTTCATGCCTCTCATAATCCTGCAGAGTTCTATCAGGTCACCCCTCACCTTCATTTGTTCCAGTGAGAACAAACCAAGTTTCTCCAACCTCTCCTCATAGCTGATGCCCTCCATACGAGGCAACATTCTGGTAAATCTTTTCTCTAACCTCTGCAAAGCCTCCACATCTTTCTGGTAGTGTGGCGACCAAAATTGAACACTATATTCCAAGCGAGGCCTATCTAAGGTTCTGTAAAGCTGCAACACAACTTGTCAATTTTTAAATTCAGTGTCTTGGCCGATGAAGGCAAGCATGTCTTCTTGACTCCCTTCTCCACCTGCACTGCCACTTTCAGTGACCTGTGTACCTGTGCACCCAGATCCCTTTGCCTATCAATACTCTTCAGCGTTCTGCCAGTTGAGGATCAACAACTTTGCTGCGGATCTGGAGTCACATATAAACCAGGCCAGGTAAAGACGGCAGATTTCCTTCCATAGAGGACACTAGTGAACCAGATGAGTTTTTCCGACAATGGTTTCATGGTCATCAGTAGGTTCTCAATTCCAGATTTTTTTACTGGAATTCAAATTCCACCATCTGCCGTGGTAGGATTCGAACCCGGATTCCCAGAATATTAGCTGAGTTTCTGGATTAATAGTGTGGAGATAAGCCTAAAGTTTTAAAAGTTAAAGTTTAAACTTTATTTATTATTGTCACAAGTTGGCTTACATGTAAAAATCCCTTCGTTGCCACACTCCCACGCCTGTTCGGTTACTCTGAGGGAGAATTTAGCATGGTAAATCCACCTAACCATCTTTCAGATTGTGGGAGGATCATAGATCATAGAACCCTACAGAGCAGAAAGAGGCCCGTCAGCCCATCGAGTCTGCACCGAACACAATCCAACCCAGGCCCTAACCTGATATCCCTACATATTATGCCCACTAATCCCTCTAGCCTACGCATCCCAAGACACTAAGGGGCAATTTCTTAGCATGGCCAATCAACCTAACTGCACATCTTTGGACTGTGGGAGGAAACCGGAGTACCTGGAGGAAACCCACGCAGACACGAGGAGAATGTGCAAACTCCACACAGGCAGTGACCCAAGCTGGGAACTTGATTTAATTTGATTTATTATTGTCACATGTATTGGTATGCAGTGAAGAGTATTGTTTCTTGCGCACGATACAGGCAAAGCATACCATTCATAGGGAAGGAAAAGAGAGAGTGCAGAATGTAGTGTTACAGTCACAGCCACTGTGCTGCCTCCACTAACTTCAGGAGCGCAACGTGATGCACTCCTGAATCATCCACACCAGCAAAGTGCCTAGTTCCATTTTCACTAAGCTTGGCTCTGCTGAGGTGCTGAAAAACATCTTTAGTCTTTAGAAGAAGAAATCGTTCAGAATTGCTTCTCCTGAAAGTGCAAGAAGAAGGAATGGGAATAGCTGAGTGTCGTAGGGCCGTTTGTGTCTACTGTGCCATTCACCAAGTCTCTCCATCTTCACTTTTCCCCTCTTCCTTCGATCAGTATCCAAAAAGGAAATGCTCGCTGGGGTCAAATAACCACCTCATTTCTGAGTAAGACTTGTCAAATTTCTTTGGTCTCAGGTTGTGCTTACGGGTGGCATGCTGTTAGTTCAAGATCCCAGCATGGTATTTTCTATAATGAGACTGCAGCAGATTCTCTAAAGTGTAGAATTAATCAGCCAATTAAGTGAGCAATACTCACAACACAAAATGGTTTTAGCTTCACCTTAATTCAAGAGATGCAAATCGGACAGGGGGTGGTCGCATAAAAATTAATATGCAGCATATGGGCCAAAGTGGTGCAATGTGTTTGCCACCTGATGTGATGCACAGCTTAACGAACCTGCCTTATTACACATCGCCAACCTAAAATGACCTGCTCCCTGTTAGGTTGCAGAACATGTTGTTCTAAGGAACTATCCCAAATACTCTTGTGAACCCAGGAGACCATGAAACAAAAAAGTAATGTAATCACTTGGGGCAGTACATAGCTGCTTGACACAACTATAATTGAAGACACTTATGCTTCCTTCTTATGGAATAGGAGCCAGCTTGGTTATACTGGACAATTATTCAATATTTAGACATTCAAGTCCCATTATGGGACCATAGAATCATAGAATCCATACTGTGCAGAAGGCGGCCATTTGGCCTATTGAGGGTGCACTGACCACAATCACACCCAGGCCCTGTCTCAGTAACCCCACATATTTACCCTGCTAATCCCCCTGACACAAAGGGGCAATTTAGCATGGCCAGTGCATCTAACCTGCACATCTTTGGAGTGTGGGAGGAAACTGGAGCACCTGGAGGAAAACCACGCAGACATGGGGAGAATGTGATTTGATTTGATTGGATTGTCATATGTATTAACATACAGTGAAAAGTATTGTTTCTTGCGCACTATACAGACAAAACATACCGTTCTTAGAGAAGGAAACAAGAGCGTGCAGAATGTAGTGTTACAAGCATAGCTGGGGTGCAGAGAAAGATCAACTTAATGCAAGGTAGGTCCATTCAAAAGTCTGACAGCAGCAGGGAAGAAGCTTTTTATTAGTCGGTTGTACGTGACCTCAGACTTTTGCATCTTTATCTTGACGGAAGAGGGTAGAAGGGAGAATGTCCGCAGTGCGTGGGGCCCTTAATTTTGCTGGCTGTAAATTATGCTGACATGTGCAAACTCCATACAAGCAACATGATCCTGTCCCACCGACTACCATTCTGCTCCCTGGGTTTCCTGCATTGCATCAGTAATTACACAACTGTACAAAATGCTACTTAATTGCCTGCAGAGTGTTTTGGAATGCCTTGAACTTCTACAGGAATGCAAGTATTTATTTTGTTCTTTTGCAACATCTCTTTACACTGTAAGATCGGTTAATGTGAAGGATCGCAGAGAGGATCGCAAAGTGAGAGAGAGGACATAGGAAGGATGATACGGTGAGAGAGGGGTTGTTCTGCTGAGGTCCCTCACGTCAAGCACATGCTAGATCTGTTAAGACCAGCACAAAACAGATCATGGTCTTAAGGGTGTCTTTTAGGGTGGTGTGGTTGAACAGTGATTTGCAATTCTTCCTCACAGTGCCAGGGGCCTGGGTTCAATTCCAGCCTCGGACCACTCTCTGTGTGGGGTTTGCATGTTCTCCCCATGTCTGCGTGGGTTTCCTTCGGTTGATCCGGTTACCTCCCACAGTCCAAAGATTAGGTTAGGTTGATTGGAATGGGAACAGGGCCTGGGTGGGATTGTGGTCTGTTCAGACTTGATGGGCTGAGTGGCCTCCTTCTGTACTGTAGAGATTCTATGGTACAATGCAGAGACCCGTTGACCTCGACCAGAATTTTCCTGTCTTGGGGTGAGCGCAGCAGGAGCCAAACTGTGCACAGCAAGCTCCCACAAACAGATAATGAGCAGATTATCCACTTTCTTTAGTCACATTGACCACTCATCTTCAAAATGGGATATTTTCCATCCAGTTACGGCAAGTGCGAACAAGTTTGGTCATGATGTGGAAATGCTGGCATTGGGCTGGGGTAAGTACAGCAAGAAGTCTCACAACACCAGGTTGAAGTCCAACAAATTTGGTCACAGCCCTTAAAGTTACCTTTAATCCTGTAAAGGCAAATAAAACCTTGAAGGGAACATATCAATCTAGGTTGTTGTTGTTGTTCTTGTTTCTCATGGGGTGCAAGAAAGTTCTTAACAGTCAATGTTATAACTGCTCCGTAACTGATTTTGTATTGCTAAACATGGCCTTATTGGTCGCAGTAACCCTGTGTCATTTCTTAAGTTGTATTTCATAAATAAATCAATAAGACTCTTAAAAAGTGCACGTGCAGTATACTAACCCTTGAGCATTATGATTTATTTAAAAACTTTTACTAGAAGTAGCTCCTTTCTAAGTGGAATACACATTGGTTTCGCTTAGGATATGCTTTTGAGAACCTCTCTCCATCGCAAGCTTAACCCCAGCTTCTGAATCTGTTACTGAGTTAAATTTTTAAAAACACCCTTGAAGGCTCACTATTTTGCACCAAACAGTGCTGACTGACATGAGACATTACTTTATCATGATACAATCCCATTTTAATGAAGGAAAGTGCAGAGGCTGCAGGATGGGGTAGGAATCCCTGCAGCAAAAGAAACTGAGTTTTACTCCTGCTCTGTCCTCGACCGCAAGAAACTACAAAGGATCGTGGATGAAGCCCAGTCCATCACTCAAACCAGCCTCCCTTCCATTCACTCTGTCTACACTTCCCGCTGCCTTGGAAAGGCAGCCCAGCATCATTAAGGACTCCACACGCCACAGACATTTTCTCTTCCAACTTCTTCCGTCAGGAAAAAGATATAAAAGTCTGAGGTCACGTACCAACCGATGCAAGAACAGCTTCTTCCCTGCTGCCATCAGGCTTTTGAATGGACCTACCTCCCATTAAGTTGATTTTTCTCTCCCCCCTAGCTATGACTGTAGCACTCCATTCTGCACTCTCTCATTTCCTTCTCTACGAACAGTATGTTTTGTCTGTGTAGCACGCAAGAAATAATTCTTTTCACTGTATATTAATACACGTGATAATAATAAATCAAATCAAATCAGTTGAGAAATGTTGTGAATTACCCAGATGGTGTTGCCATGATCCCGATCATCAGTCTAATTGTTAATGTTTTTAAATTTGCCTGCACAAATGGGCGCAATCAGCATATGGTTGCCTCAAATGGTATCGAAATCCTTATCTCGCCAACTTATAGAATCCTACTGTGCAGAAGGAGGCCGTTCAGCCCATCAAACTTGCACCAACAACAATCCCACCCAGGCCTTATCCCCATTTGTTTATCCTGTTCCTCCCCCCACCGACACCAAGGGGCAATTTACCATGGCCAATCTGCACATCTTTGGGCTGTGGGAGGAAACCGGAGGAAACCCATGCAAACACAGGGGAGGGGGGAGAAAGTGCAAACTCCACACAGACAGTCAGCCAAGGCTGGAATCGAACCTGGGTCCCTTGAGCTGTGAGGCAGCAGCGCTAACCACTGTGCCACCACGCTGCTCCAATTGCGGTGGCTGCTTATCTGCCCCTTGTAGTGGCCTAGTAAAACAACAAACCCCAATAAAGGGCAATCAGGGATGGGCATCAAATGCTGGCAAGGCCACATCCTGTGAAAAGAACCCTGAAAAAAGAACCTCCTCATGACTAACCATGGACAAAGGCTACTTGAAAGTTCACCAGGGATAAATAAGGGGAACGTGAGCTACTTACTCCCAACACTTACAGATGCGTTTGATAAAGGGTCATCTGGACTCGAAACATCAGCTCTTTTTTCTGCTGACCAATGCTGCCAGAATTGCTGAGATTTTCCAGCATTTTCTCTTTGAAAACATATTTCAATTGATACCGGATAACCCCAATAATTAACCTCCAATTGTCTTCAGCACTTTGAATGAGTTAGATCTAATGACCTTAAAAATAAGAAGGCCCCTTTGCAGCACAACAGTAGAACACGCCTTGGTCGCCAAAGTTAAAAGGCCTGATCCCGTTGTGGCAAAAACGCCCGCCAGTGTTGCCTCAGGGCAACTTTGGGGTGAAAGGCAGCGGTGCCCGCTTCCCAAGAATGAACTCCTTCTCTAAACCGCCAGAAGCGACATCCAAGCCTGCCAGTCAGTCGACGGAGCTAATGAACCGAACCGCGGAAGAGGCAGTGACTGATGTGCCCAGGAACACGGCAGAAGCGAACCACTTCTCCATGTTTATTGAGCACGTAACAGCACTGCTTTAAATTTAATGCGTCCTGAATATTTAGTTGGTGTAAATACAGCCGCTCCGTGAAATTGATAGGATAGCAATACGGTGCCACCGTGATTCAGTGCCACATTCACCCCAAGGGGAAGAGTGCAGCAGAGCTAAATTTACAAGGCAAGTGTGCATGAGTAAAGGGAAAGACAGTGCAGTAAGTGAGAGAGTCCGTGCTTTAATGTCTCATCTGAAGGACAATCTCCGACTGACGATGTGACGTTTACCTCACTGTGGTAATGGATGACCAAAGGCTGGACTGTGTGCTCAAGTTTCCAGAACAGGACTTGAACACACGATTTTTTGAATGGGAGGCAAGAGACTGACCACTAAAACTATCCTAAGCTGACCTTTCTTTACACCCGAACAGCAACACTATATTCTGCACCCTCTCCTTTCCTTCTCCTCTATGTACTCAATGAATGGTGTGTTTTGTCTGCATAGTGCACAAGAAACGATATTTACCACTGTCCCAATACATGTGACAATAATGTGTTTGATGTAATGAAGTTTTTAATGGGCGGCACAGTGGTTGGCACTACTGCCTCACAGTACCAAAGACACGGGTTCAATTCCTGGCTTGGGTTACCATCTGTGTGGACCTTGCATGTCCTCCCCGTGTCTGCGTGGGCTTCCTCTGGGTACTCCGGTTCCCTCCCACAGTCCAAAGATGTGCAGGCTAGGTGGATTAGCCATGCTAAATTGTCCCTTGGTGTCAGGAAGACGAGCTAAGCTGGGGGTATGGAGATAGGGTCTGGGTGGGATTGTGGTTGGTGCAGATTTCGATGGGCTGAATGGCCTCCTTCTGCACTGTAATAAATCAAACAAAATACTCCATGACCACCTGAACTTGTGCATTGCAGCTAGTTTATATGTTTTAGTGTATAACTTTTGGGAATTAAAGTTTTATCTGCAGAAATGTAAGTAGGTATGGTCTCAGATGACATCAGCGGCTCTCCCCTTTGAGCGGGGAGAGCTGATTGGCGGTGATTTAACCTGAGGATCACCACACCTTGGGCAAGGGTCAAGGGTGAGAGGGTGGGGCCTTCATGAATAGCTTCAGCCAATTGGAGACTGCTCGTTGAGTTGCCGGGGCGTTTGGTTTGTGACGTAAGGTGACGCCAACCTTGTGGGCAGAAAAACAGGGGCATCTGATTAAGAAAGCGATCAGCGACCCTGACGTAACGCAGTTCAAACAAACCTGGCTACATACCATGCTTCATAATGAACTTGCCTTTATCTTGCAAGGTCAGAATAAAAGAGTGAGTCATAAAATGGCAAGTGGGCTTACTTAGCTGAAGAACATGAAACATGATGTCTGCAATTATTCCAATAAAAGATGAGTAATTTCATGTGGTTTCTCAGAATGAACAAAAGGATTGGAATTAAAAAGCAGTCAATTTTCATTTCTACCCGGGAATAGATGTGTCACGTTGCCATGGAGATTTGTAGAATCGTAGAATCCTACAATGCAGAAGGAGGCCCTTTGGCCCATTGAATCTGCACAATCCCACCCAGGCCCCATTCCCATAACCCCACATATTTACCCTGATAATTCCCCTGACACCCAGGTCAATTTAGCATGGCCAATCAACCTAACCCGCACACCTTTGGAAGGAAATCCACGCCGACACGGGGCAAATGTGCAAACTTGGTGGAACTTGGTGAGTTCCTTTGCTATGAGTTTATCTTTGCGAACTGAGTTAGTACATAGCCAACCGACAAGACTGGTTAATGTTTGGAAAAGTAACTAAGTGACTGTGTCACGTTGCTGCTGTATAGAACTTTGGTTAGACCACATTTGGAATATTGCACACTGTTCTGTTCACCACGTGACCAGAAGGATGTGGAGACTTTGGAAGGGGTACAAAAAAGGTTTACCAGGATGTTACCTGGTTTGGCAGGTATTGGCTTTGAGGAGAGATTGGACAAATTTGGTTTGTTCTCACTTGAACCTCGGAGGCTGAGGGGCAAACTGAGAGTTCTATCGGCTTGGTAGGCCGAAGGGCCTGTTGCTGTGCTGTACTGTTCTTTGTTCTCTGTCAGGTTTTGGATATTTAGCCACTTGAGTGTCGGGACATAAGAACCAGACCTGAACTAGAGGAAATGCTAGATCTATTGTCCATGATTCAGCTTGCAAATTGGGAGTAAGTATTCAGGCTCAGAGAAAGAGGAAGAAAAAAATGAACAGAAGATTTATTTAGCTGGAAGCAAATGGAAGAAATTTACAGCAATCTTCAGTGGAAGGACACTTGTCCTTGTTGTGGTTCAAGTTTTGGAAATGATAAGCTTTACTGCAATTTAAATTGTAGCAGAGGGCTATTGGGAGGGCCTTTTGACTCAGATCAAACGTCAAGTCAATCCCACAATGGATGCAATGCCTTTTCATGTCAGCTTGGATCTTGTTTGTCTCTCTTGCGGGGGACCATGAACTGGATTCAATTTAAATTTGGCTTTTGGAGCAAGCAAAGGTTTGCCCAGTTCACTCTGAGCATTGGCTTTGTAACTTCAAGAGTGGAGTAAAAAAAAATGTAAAACCTTTCAAATAAAAACAAAGGTGCTTTCTTGCATTTCAGGACAATGCACAAGAGTCACAGGGTGACCCGAGCTAGAGTTCTGGAATCCAGAGCTGTGAGGGGTGTAAAGGATCTGAAGGGTCACATAGCCTAAAGCCCCACTTTAAAGAATCCCCATTAAATCATAGAGTCAGATAGGTCCATCATCCCATTTTGTCTGTGCTGGCCATCAAGCACCTATCTCAGGTTGTGAATGAAGCCCAGTCCATCACACAAACTAGCCTGCGATCCATTGACTCTGTCTACACTTCCCGCTGCCTCGGAAAAGCAGCCAGCATAATTAAGGACCCCACACACCCCAGACATTCTCTCTTCCACCTTCTTCTGTCGGGAAAATGATACAGAAGTCTGTACCAGCCACCTCAAGAACAGCTTCTTCTTTGCTGTCGTCAGATTTTTGAATGGACCCGCCCCGTATTAAGTTGATCTTTCTCTACACGCTAGCTATGACTGTATCACCACATTCTGCACTCTCTCCATTCCTTCTCTATGAATGGTATGCTTTGTCTGTATAGCGCTCAAGAAACAATATTTTTCACTGTACACCAATGCATGTGATAATAGTAAATCAAATCAAATCAATGAAGCAGCTTGAGAATATGGTACAGGTGTATTCAAAGGACATTCAAAGTGGATAGTCAGATGCTGCTTCCTTGGACAGAAAAGTCAAGTACTCAGGGTTATAGGTTTAACATGCGTGGGGAAAAGTTTAGAGGAGATGTGCGAGACACTTTTTTTATATAGAGGAAGGTGAATATCTGGAATGCGCTGCCTGGGGAGATGGTGGGAGCAAGTACGATAGCAGCATTAAAAGGCAACTGGGCAAATACATGAATAGGACAGCAATGGAAGGATATGTCTTCCATATTGCCTTCATTAATCGAGGGATTGAGTTTAGGAGTCGGGAGGTAATGCTGCAACTTTATAAGACCCTTGTCAGACCCCACTTGGAGTACTGTGTGCAGTTCTGGTCACCTCACTACAGGAAGGATGTGGAAGCTATTGAGAGGGTGCAGAGGAGATTTACAAGAATGTTGCCTGGATTGGGAGGCATGCCTTATGAAGATAGGTTGAGGGAGTTAGGTCTCTTCTCCTTGGAGAGATGAAGGTTGAGAGGCGACCTGATAGAGGTTTATAAAATGTTGAGAGGTATAGATAGGGTGGATTCTCGGAGGCTATTTCCCAGGGCTGAAATGGTCGCTACGAGAGGACACAGGTTTAAGGTGCTGGGAAGCAAGTACAGAGGAGATGTTAGGGGAAAGTTTTTCACTCAGAGGGTGGTGAGTGAGTGGAATCGGCTGCTGTCGGTGGTGGTAGAAGCAAACTCGCTGGGGTCTTTTAAAAGACTTCTGGATGAGTATATGGGATCTAATGGGATTGGGAGTTACAGATAGTTCTATGGCTTGGTAGGTATAGATGTGATCGGCGCAACTTGTGGGCTGAAGGGCCTGTTTGTGCTGTAGTGTTCTATGTTCTATGTACCTTGCATTAAGTTGATCTTTCTCTACATCCTAGCTATGACTGTAACACTAAATCCTGCACACTCTCCTTTCCTTTTCTATGAATGGTATGCTCTGTCTGTATAGTGCACAATATTTTTTACTGTATATCAATACATGTCACTGACTTTTGGAGCGCTGCTCCTTTGTCAGGTGAGTGGGAGCTCTGTTCACAAACAGGGCATATGTGAATAGAACTCCCATTCACCTGACGAAGGAACAGCGCTCCGAAAGCTAGTGGTATTTGCTACCAAATAAACCCGTTGGACTTTAACCTGGTGTTGTGAGACTTCTTACTGTGTTTACCCTAGTCCAATGCCGGCACCTCCACATCATATCCATACATGTGACAATAATAAATCAAATTAAATCAAAAAACAAATATCTTAACCCCGCTTTCTAGCACTTGATCTGTAACTTTGTATCGCTACGCTGTTTCAAGTTCTCATCTAAATGCTTATTAAATGTTGTGAAGCTTGTACATTGGAGCATAGCTTGAACACTCAAGAGAAATCAGAGTGAGTTTTGGAAAACTGTGGTGTATATTTGATCTGGTCACAGAAACAGTGAATGATCCGACAAGATTTCACCAAATAAAGGAACTCTTCCGGGGAAGTAAAATATCGACCTGAGGTTACCGCACAAATTTGGTAAGTTTTGGTCAATACTGTTTACCTTGCTTAACTCTAATTGGAATACGATAAAGTTTGTTCTTGTTTAAAAATGTGAAATCTTGCGGTGTGGTCCTGGTGGTTATTTGGATTTTGAGCGGCAATGAACAAAGAACAGAAAAAAAGTATGGCTCAGGAACAGGCCCTTCAGCCCTCCAAGCCTGCGCCAATCATGATGCTTGCCTAAACTAAAACCATGTGTACTTACGGAGTCTGTATCCACTCCCATCCTATTCATGTATTCGTCCAGTTGCCCCTTAAGTGCTGCTATCATACCTGCTCCCACCACCCCGGGCAGCGTGTTACAAACATTCACCACTCTCCGTGTAAAAAAAACTTGCCTTGCACATCTCCTCTTAAATTTTTCCCCACGCACCTTAAACCTATGTCCCCTAGTACTTGAATTATCTACCCTAGGAAAAAGCATCTACCAATCCAGTCTATCCATGTAATAGTCCCTGATTGGATTGTAAGAGTTTATAATGTTTTATTTGTCGCTTATGAACTGCAAAAAAGCACAACCATCAGAGCCTAACACTTCCAATTTTAAAATGTTTGGATTACATTACCACATTTCACTGCAATTCATTATTCAATCAACCTGGCACTGAACCAAAATCAAAACAGACTCCAGCTTTGTGGATGAACTCCATGGAAAAGTAATACACCAACAATAAAGTATTCGAAGTTTAAGTTTTAAATTTATTGATTGGTGTCACAAGTAGGCTTACATTAACACTGCAATGAAGCTACTTGCGAAAATCCCCTAGTCACCACACTCCGTGCCTTTTCAGGTACACCGAGGGTGAATCTAGCAATGGCAAATGCACCTAACCCGCACATTTTTTCAGACTGTGGGAGGAAACCCACGCAGACATGGGGAGAATGTGCAGACTCCGCACAAACAGTGACCCAAACCAGGAATCGAACTGGTCCCTGGAGATGTGAGGCAGCAGTGCTAACCACTGCGCCACCGGGAGTGATTCAGTCAGTTGCAAACGCAGTTCAATAAGAAATGCCAAATTGTCAGTAAAGAAATTAAGGGATTAAATCTAAGAAGATATCACTGCATTATAGTCAAAAGAAAACAGCTGGGTTACCTTGCCACATTGTTGTCATTTGCAAATGGTTTATGGATGTGGGCATCACTGGCAAGACCAGACATCTCTTGAGCCTTTGAAAAAAACTGAAAAGATATCCAACATCTTTGATTGAAAGTCCATCTATTGAGCCAAAACATGGACCAATGTAAACGTCAAAGGCCCTTTTTTTATTCAGCTCTGGGTGGTTTGTTTATACAGCTGTGCAATGGAATCTCATAAGCAGTGCTTGGCTGAATTTCACACCCCACTAATTGACTTAGTTCAGGGGATATTGTTTACACAGCTATCAAGCAGACTGTGAGGTTTGCTTGATAGTTTTATGGCCATTTAATAGGGGATGTTGTGCCTTTGGTGTTCTTTTCAAATGGTTGTTCATTCATTTTGACAAATTTATAAATATTTATTAAAGGCAGATTGGGTGACTGCTCTGTGGAACACCTCAGCTTCCAGTGGCCTGTAAGCTTGATTTTCAACTTTTCTCTCTCCCTGACATTTTTGTCCTTGATCTGGTGCACTGTTCCAAATGGAACTCAACATAAGCCTGAGAAAATCCTTTGATTAGGCATTTAACAGCCTTCTGGACTCAACACAGAATCAATAATTTCAGACTATGAATCCTGTTCAATCGTTTTCCTTTCTTTATCTTTACATGTTTCAGTTTTTCTCTACTTTTTAAAGATTCATTTATGGGACATGGGCATCGCTGGCTGGGCTAGCACCTATTGCCCATGTCTAGTTCCTCAAGATGTTGAGATGCCAGCGTTGGACTGGGGCAAACGCAGTCAGAAGTCTCACAACATCAGGTTAAAGTCCAACAGGTTTACTTGGTAGCAAAAGCCACTAGCTTTCGGAGTGCTGCTCCTTCGTCAGGTAAGTGGGAGTTCTGTTCTCAAACAGGGCATATGAAAACACAAACTCAATTTACATGCAGAGTGTAGTCCAATAAGTTGACAATGGATTTCCTTGCAATGGTACTGTTTTCAACTGTGAAGTCCAACAATTTGATGAAGTGTGTAGTCCAATGAGGTGAATGTAAATTGAGTTGTGTCTTTATATGCCCTGTTTGTGAACAGAATTCCCACTTACTTGACGCAGGAACCGTGCTCTGAAAGCTAGTGTCTTTTCCTACCAAATAAACCTGTTGGACTTTAACCTGGTGTTGTGAGACTTCTTACTGTAGTTGCTCAAAGGCAGAGAGACAATCCCATTTCTGTGGCCCTGGAGTCACGTACAGGTCAGGCCAGGCATGGATGGCAGATTTCTTCAACCAGAGAGTGATGAATGTGTGGAATTGAGCCTGGGTCAAGGCGGGTGGGCAGGATCCCAGAGGCTTTTTTTTAAAAATACATTTGTGGGACATTGCAGGCTGGCCAGAATTTATTCCATCCCTAGATATCCTTGTTCAGAGAGTAGTTGAGAGTCAACCACCTTACTATGGATCTGGATGTCACGTATAGACCAGACAGGGTAAGGATGGCAGATTTCCTTTCCTAAAGGACATTAGTGAACCAGGTGGATTTTTCTGACAATCAACAATGGTTTTACGGTCATCTTAATTCCAGATTTTTATAGAATTCAAATTCCAACATCTACCCTGGCGAGATTCGAATCTGGATCCCCAGGATATTAATTGAGTTTTTGGATTAATAGTCTAGCGACAATACATAGAAACATAGAAGATAAGAGCAGGAGGAGGCCATTTGACCCTTCGAGCCTGCTCCGCCATTCATTACGATCATGGCTGATCATCCAACTCAATAGCTTAACCCTGCTTTCTCCCCATAACCCTTGATCCTATTCACCCAAAGTGCTTTATTTAGCTCTTGAATGGATTTAGTCTCTTGAATGTTTTCAACGTCACTAGGTCATCGCCTCCCCCGACTTTCAAGCAGCATCTTTCTTCTCTGGACACTTGTTTTTTTCTTGTCTTTCCCTATCACCATTCCCTTTGACCAGGAAAGACTTCTGGAATTCAATCTATCCTGCCTTAAGGAGATCTTTCTTGGTGCTCAACGGAAATTTATTCCGATGGTCAAAAAGGATAGTAGGAGGAGAGGTAATAAGCCGTGGATAACGAAGGAGGTGAAGGAAAGTGTTAAACTAAAAGCGGAGGAATTTAGAGTAGCTAATAGTAGTGGGCGAGAAGAGGATTGGGAGAGGTTTAAATGTCAACAAAGATTGACAAAGAAGTTGATAAGGAAGGGTAGGAGAAACTATGAAGCTGGGCTAGCGCTTAATATAAAAAAGGATAGCAAGAGTTTTTATAAATATATAAAAAGGAAGAGGCTGGCTAGGGTGAATGTTGGTCCTTTAGAGGATGAGAAAGGGGACCTAGTGGTAGGGGATGGGGATATGGCTAAGGTATTGAATAACTTTTTTGTTTCTGTCTTCACGGAGGAGGACGTGAATAATTTGCCGGGTGTTAGCGATGGAAAGGTGGTAGGACTGGAGGGTCTTAATGACATTACTGTTACTAGAAAGACGGTGCTCGACAGACTGGAGGGGCTGATTGTGGACAAGTCCCCAGGACCGGATGGAATGCATCCGAGGGTTCTGAAAGAAATGGCGGAGGTGATAGTGGATGCCTTGGTGGTTATTTTCCAAACGTCGCTGGATTCCGGGGAAGTGCCGGATGATTGGAAAACGGCTAATGTTACGCCGTTGTTTAAGAAGGGTGCCAGGCAAAAGGCGGGGAATTATAGGCCGGTTAGTTTAACGTCTGTGGTAGGTAAAATGTTAGAATCTGTCATTAAGGAGGAAATTGCGAGGCATCGTGAAGGGAATTGCTTGACAGAGCAGACGCAGCACGGTTTCATTAAAGGGAAGTCGTGTCTGACAAATTTACTGGAGTTCTATGAGGATGTGTCTAGGGCGGTGGATAAAGGAGAGCCGGTGGATGTGGTCTTTCTAGATTTTCAGAAGGCGTTTGACAAAGTGCCTCACAAGAGGTTATTGCAGAAGGTCGAGGGACATGGAGTTGGGGGTAGGGTGTTAGCGTGGATAGAGGATTGGTTGTCAAATAGGAGGCAGAGAGTGGGGGTCAACGGGTGCTATTCGGATTGGCGGATGGTGACTAGTGGAGTGCCCCAGGGGTCGGTGCTGGGGCCTCAGCTTTTTACCATTTATATAGATGATCTGGAGGAGGGAACCGAGTGTAGAGTGTCGAAATTTGCTGATGACACCAAGATTGGGGGAACGGCAAATTGTGCGGAGGGTGTGGAGAGTCTGCAGAAGGATCTAGATAGGCTGGGCGAATGGGCCAGGAAACGGCAAATGGAATTTAATGTTGGCAAGTGTGAGGTGGTCCACTTTGGTAGGAAGAATGGTAGGAAGGACTATTACTTACGGGGCGAAAAACTGCAGCAGGTGACGGTGCAGAGGGACCTCGGGGTCCTTGTGCATGAGTCGCAAAAACCCAGCTTGCAGGTGCAGCAGGTGGTCAGGAAGGCAAATGGGATGCTGGCCTTCATAGCGAAGGGGATTGAATATAAAAGTAGGGAGGTCTTGCTGCGGCTGTATAGGGCATTGGTGAGGCCGCAACTGGAGTACTGTGTGCATTTTTGGGCGCCGCACCTGCGCAAAGATATTTTGGCCTTGGAGGGAGTGCAGAGGAGGTTTACTAGGCTGATACCGGAGTTGAGGGGGTTGAGCTATGAGGAGAGGCTGAATAAACTGGGCTTGTACTCGTTAGAGTTTAGAAGAATGAGAGGAGATCTCATTGAGACGTATAAGATGATGAATGGGATGGATAGGATAGAGGTGGAAAGACTCTTCCCGCTCAAAAAAGACAGTAGGACTAGGGGGCACAGCCTCAAGATAAAAGGGGGGCGGTTTAGAACGGAGTTGAGGAGGAACTTCTTCACTCAAAGGGTGGTGAATCTCTGGAATTCTCTGCCCGTTGAAGTGGTGGAGGCTGCCTCGCTAAATATTTTTAAGACGCGGGTTGATGGGTTTTTGATAGGAGAGGGGATTAAGGGTTATGGGGAGAGGGCGGGAAAGTGGAACTGAGCAGCGACAGATCAGCCATGATCTTATTGAATGGCGGGGCAGGCTCGAAGGGCTGGATGGCCTACTCCTGCTCCTATTTCTTATGTTCTTATGTTCTGCCTTGTACCTTGTCACAGGTCTCTGTTTGTCCTCGTCCCATCTCTTTCCTGCTGAAATCCTATCGCACCTCTAACTTAACCCAGTGCTGATGAAAGGCCCTTGGCCAGTAATGTTAACTCTGTTTCTCTCTGCACAGTTGCAGCCTGACCCGTTCCAGCATTTTCCATTCTTCTTTCAGATTTTCAGCATCCGCGGCATACGGCTTTTTGAGAATCGAAGGATAAGGTGAGGCTGACACATGAAAGAAGATAGGCTTATTAGATGCAATGACCTTCTCATACATTACTGAAGACTCGTACATTCTTTATGCAAATATCTGAAGACTTAGTTTAAAAAGGAAAATTCCTCCAATAAGCTATGTGCGACAGATTGACGAGCAAATGAAAGGTCTTTGGGAAACTGTTAAAGGAAATTAAAAATTTATCTCTGCAGCCACATTGATCTCTTGAACCCAATTCCATTACACAATGAAACACATATTTCACAAGTCTGAGAAACAGATACACAATGGGGAAATAGGAATAACGAGGTAGTTCCATCAAAGTACAAACCTGACATGTGGCTTTACCTAGTGGGAGTACTTGGGGTGTGTGATTTTCCAACCAGAAAATACATAAACTCTCTGCCAAGAACCTCAATCCTTAAAATTGGCCTAAATCTATGAACTTCCAAAATTGAAATTATGTGATAATGCAGCACAGAAGGAGGCCATTGTGCCTTCACTACTCTGAACAAGTTTCCCAGTTAGGCACATTTGTAGAAATATTCAACTCCTAACTATCACAGTGGCAGCAAATTAACTACAACAAAAGCTTTCTATTGCATCTTTAAGGATACCTCAAGGCAGAGGGTATAAGGATTTGATTTGATTTATTATTGTCACATGTATTAGTAGACAGTGAAAAGTTTTGTTTCTTATGCGCTAACAGACAAAGCACACCATTCATAGAGGAGGAAAGCAGAATGTAATGTTGTAGTCATAGCTTGGAATTAGAGAAAGGGCAATTTAATGCGAGGTAGGTCTATTCAAAACTGATGGCAGTGGGGCAGAAACTGTTCTTGAGTCAGTTGGTACATGACCTCAGACTTCTGCATCTTTTTCCCAACAGAAGATGGTGGAAGAGAGTGTGCCTGGGGTGCATGGGGTCCTTAATTATGCTGGCTGGAGTACAATGTTGGTAAATGTGAGGTCATCTATTTTGGTAGGAATAACAGCAAAATGGATTATTAATCAAATAGTAAAAAAAATGTAGAATGATGCTGTGCAGAGGGACCTGGGTGTCCTTGTGCACGAATCACAAAAGGTTGGTTTGCAGGTGCAGCAGGTAATTAAGAAATAAAATTTTGTCCTTCATTGCTAGAGAGATGGAATTTAAAAACGAGGTAATTTCACAGCTGTATAAGGTGCTGGTGAGGCCACACCTGGAGTACTGTTTTGGTCTTTTTACTTGAGAAAGGATATACTGGCACTGGACGGGGTGTGGAGGAGATTCATTAGGTTGATTTGGGAGTTGAGATTGTTGGCTTATGAGGA
The DNA here is from genome assembly GCF_965287045.1 of Carcharhinus amblyrhynchos. Lineage (NCBI taxonomy): Eukaryota > Metazoa > Chordata > Chondrichthyes > Carcharhiniformes > Carcharhinidae > Carcharhinus > Carcharhinus amblyrhynchos. Next base: position 86,761,881 of record NC_137334.1, read on the forward strand.
TGCACTGAATAGACTGGGGCTATATGAATTGGAATTCAGGAGAATGAGGGGAGATCTTATAGAAACATATAAGATTATGGAGGGAATAGATGAGATAGAAGCAGGGAAGTTGTTTCCACTGGCGGGTGAAACTAGAACGAGGGGGCATGGCCTCAAAATAAGGGGAAGCAGATTTAGGACTGAGTTGAGGAGGAACTCCTTCACCCAAAGGGTTGTAAATCTATGGAATTCCCTGCCCAATGAAGCAGTTGAGGCTACCTCATTGAATGTTTTAAAGGATAGATACATTTTTGGACAGTAAAGGAATTAAGGGTTATGTTGAGTGGGCGGATAAGTGGAGCTGAGTCTACAAAAAGATCAGTCATGATCTTATTGAATGGCGGAGCAGGCTCGAGGGGCCGGATGGCCTACTTCTGCTCCTAGTTCTTATGTTCTTACATTTTTGATCAAAGATACGAGGTTTGGCTCTGGACTGGATTATTGCTGGCAGGGGTTTAGCGATTTAATGGATGAACATTAGAGGTTTAGAGAGGGAATTCCTAAACTGATGAAAATACAAACACCAATGGAGGGAGGGTGAGAAAAATCAGGCCAAAAAATTTATTCTTTTATTGATTCATAAGAAATGGGTATCACTGGCTGGGCCAGCATTTATTGCCCATCCCTAGTTGCCTGAGGGCAGCTGAGAGTCAACCACATTGCCGTGATTCTGGAGTCACATGTCAGTCAGACCAGGTAAGAACGGCAGATTTCCTTCCCTAAAGGGCATCAGTGAACCAGACAGGTTTTTACGACAACTGACAATGGTTTCATGGTCATCAGTAGATTCTTAATTCCAGATATTTTTTAACTGAATTCAAATTCTACAATCTGCCATGGTGGGATTAGAACCTGGGTCTCCAGAACATTAGCTAAATTCCTGGATTATTAGTTCAGCGATAATACCAGGAGACCATCGCCTCTCCTAATTGGAAGAGAGCAGAGACCCTTCGAGGGTTCTAGGGCTGTCAGAGGTTACAGAAAAAGGGAGGGGTGGCACTTGAACACAAAGTTGATAATTTTACACTTGTGGCATGGGGACTAATAGCCAATGAGGGTTAATAAAGTTGATTGTGATGAGCAAGGGGACATTGGTGTGGGGCAGGATGAAAGAGCTTTGAATATTTAGCTGACTGGTTATGGTTTTGTGACCTTCTACCAATGGCACACCAACAATGCCTACCCCAATTGGACAGTCTGAATTTATCTTGAAATTGGTCTTATCTGCTGGTTTAACCAGAGCTGCCAATGGAATCATTACAAGATTTTTCAGCAGTGGATGTGGTTCGCCATTGGTAGAATATTCCAGTCCTGCCAAAGTCAATGACCGTTTGCGTTACTCACCGGCCACACCACCAGGGAACCCGCGACGAGCAGGGGTCATGTTTGGTAGGACCAGATATCCCACAATGGGAAAGGCCTGGAAATTCCCGGTCAGATTAATTTTGAGATGCCTGCCTCACCATCCCCAGTCAGAACTAAATCCTGAGATGAAAGGGTGCAGTGACAATGGGTATTACCTCATAGCAAGTCCCATTCCTCCATCAACTCTATACTCACTGGTCAACATTGGCTCCCAGTCTAGCGACCTCTTGATTTCAAAATCCCTTTTGAATTGCCTTCAACATGGCTTCATCTTTTCCTCTCTGAGTCCCACAACCCTTTAAAATATCTATGCTCCTCTAATTTTGTCTACGGAATTCCCCTCACTCGGGGAAGATGGGCGGAATCTCAGAGCTGGTCACACCAGCGGGATTTTCTGGTCCCACTACAGTAAAGGCCGGACACCAAATTCTCCATCCTCATTTGCAAGGCCTGGATGGCAAGTAAGATCGTACCCTATCGCACCCCAGAATTAGTCCTTGGCCCTATTTTGCACTCAGCAAAAAAGCACAACCAGGATTGAACAAAGAACAAAGAAAATTACAGCACAGGAACCCTCCAAGCCTGCACCAACCATGCTGCCCGACTGAATTGAAACCTCTTACATTTCCAGGGACCATATCCTTCTACTCCCATCCTATTCATGTATTTGTCAAGACGCACCTTAAAAATCACTACAGTATCCACTTCCACCTCCCCTGGCAATGAGTTACAGGCACCCACCACTCTCTGTGTAAAAAAATCTGCCTCATACATCTCCTTTAAACCTTGCCCCTCACACCTTAAACCTGTGCCCCCTTGTAATTGACCCTTCCACCCTGGGAGAAAGCTTCTGACTATCCACTCTGTCCATGCCCTTCATAATCTTGTAGACTTCTATCAGGTCGCCCCTAACCTCCGTTGTTCCAGTGAGAGCAAACCAAGTTTCTCCAACCTCTCCTCATAGCGAATGCCCTCCATACCAGGCAACACCCTGGTAAATCCTTTCTGCACCCTCTCCAAAGCCTCCACACCCTTCTGGGAGTGTGGTGACCAGAATTGAACACTGTATTCCAAGTGCGGCCTCACTAAGATTCTATAAAGCTGCAACATGAAAGTAAACCAATTTCTACCCCATGAGGTTTGCAGTTGATTAATTTGACTTACGCATTGACTTGTAACAAAAGCTGCCAATCAATGTTCACTCAATATTATCCACAACCACAGTTAATCAAAGAAAGTCCTTTGAGCAACCTCAGGAGCCACAGCTGAGAGGGATGGGGGAGAACTCCATCGCTAGAGATGAAAATCTTGTCACAGCAAATTCAGATTTTGGAAGATAATGGGTCCATCTATTCACTGTGACTAATAGCTGTAGGCACAACATAAGTAAAGATTGATTGATCAAATATAACCCAAATACATCACTCCTTTACCCAATCTGTCACGGACAGCTACGGGGAGCCATTTGTAAGTGTCAAAAGTCAAGTCAATTAACTCGAAGATTTATTTATAAATCCATCTGTTAATACATTTTTGAGACTGAAGTAATCTCCGCATCCAAGACTTCAACATATTTTTACTAATGATTCCAGGGTCACCATTAAACACTTTTCCTGTACAGTTCTGCCACAAGGCAACAACATCTCCTGTCTCACCATGATGTTCAATTCCATTCACCACAGCAGCCATCACTGTCACCTATTGGCATCTCTTGATATAACACTACCCAGAACCCAAAAAGAACTGGCAAGAGTGTTGGCCCTCCTGATCTGTCACATGGCTGTCTGTCTTCACCTCTGGTTTTGGGTGCCCCCTGAATTAACTCCTCAGAGGCCGGTGTCCCACCACCAGATTCCCTTTATTTATAAACTTATCTCCACTCCTAAGAATGCTTCAGGTACAAAATCAAAATCCGGAGTGTCAGTAACCCTGACACGGCAACACGGTGGCGTGAAGGTTAGCTTTGCTACCTCATAGCGCCAAGGACCCGAGTTCAATTCTGGCCTTGGGTCACTGTCCATATGGAGTTTGTACATTTCCCCTGCGTCTGCAAGGGTTTCCTCCCACATTCCAAAGATGTGCAGGTTAGCTTGACTGGCCGTGCTAAATTGACCCTCGTGTCAGGGGACTAATGGTAAAATATGCAGGGTTACGGGAATAGGGCCTGAGTGGGATTGTGATCAATGCAGACTCAATGGGCCAAATGGCCTCCTTCTGCATGGTAGGGATTCTATGATTCTCTGACACTTCTCAGTAAATACACTGGTGAGACTCGATAATTAGGCAGGGAATCATTATGTCAATCAGGGAGCTTACACTCCGAGAGACCCACCTCATGGACCTTACTGAAGCTGTTCCCTCCACACCTCTAGTTTTGAGTGTCCCTCTTCACTTCTGGTTTTGGAAGCTGGAGGCTTGACAGGAATTTCAATTTTAATTGCAATTAACAAAGGCTCTTTGTGAGCCGAATTGTCTGCTTGTCCCATGCGGGTGGACAGCACCTCGGCCTTGAAAGCACCTCCACAAAAATAGAATGCATCAGAAACAGCATTTGCAAACTCAGTATTTTCAGGCCCCATGCGTCTCTGCTCCTGCCTGCAGCAGCAACTGAACATTCAGCCCTGAATGTTGATCATAAGACCGTAAGACATAGGAGCAGAATTAGGCCACTCGGCCCATCGAGTCTGCTCCTCCATCCAATCGTGGCTGATATTTTTCTCTTCCCCATTCTCCTGCCTTTTCCCCATAACCCTTGATGCCCTTATTAATCAAGACTCTATCTACCTCTGTCTTAAAGATAATGACCTGGCCTCCACAGACTTCTGCGGCAAAGAGTTCCACAGATTCACCACTCTCTGGCTGAAGAAATTCCTCCTCATCTCTGTTTTAAACGATCGTCCCTTTAGCCTGAGGTTATGCCCTCTGGTTCTACTTTTGCCTACTAGTGGAAACATCCTCTCCATGTCCACGTTAACCAGGCTTTGCAGTATCCTGTAAGTTTCAGTAAGATCCCCCCCCTCATCCTTCTGAACTCCAACGAGTACAGGACCAGAGTCCTCAACCATTCCTCATACAACAAGCTCTTTAGACATGGAAGACTTTAATCCTCTCCTCTCCAGCCCGGAAGTTTGTAGCTCCCCAAATGTCAACTGGACAAGTAGATCAGAGAATGAAACGCATGGCTCAAAGACTGGTGTGGGATTAAGGGTTTCAATCCACGATGCGGTGGCACCAGTAGTCAGGAAGGACAGAGTTGTTCCATTGGGATGGGGCCAGTATCTTGGGAGATTGATTCACTGGGGCTGTAGACAGAGTTCTAAATTAGTGGGGTTGGGGGTGAAAGGAAATTTAGAAATCCAAAGAGAAGGTGAAGGCAAGTGAATGTAGCAATACAGATAAAAGCAAGTGGAATGAGACAGGAAGGGACAGAGCTAGACAGTAATTGCACAGCAGTGAGTAAGTTGCATACAGGGAATAATAAAGATATTAAAAAAACTGATTTTAGAGGCTCTTCATCTGAATGAGTCAAGCGTCCCCAGTGGGATGGATGAGTTAATGCCACCAGTAAGGATAAATGCTTGAGGTCCAATTGGCATTACAGAGACCTGAAAAGGTTTTTACACCCCCTCTCCCCACCCACAAAGTAAGGCAGGGAATAGAGCAAAAATTACATGGGCAGAATTCCCTCTGGGATCTTGTTTCCCCCCCTCCCACCCCCACCTCCATAACTCCAGATGGAATTTCACGGTTGGGCGGAAAGAGTCTGGGTGAGTAACCCATCCTTTCACCTATTAAAGCCCTTACGTGCCCATTATTTCACCGAATGGCCCCCAAAAGGGCCTCTTCCCTCCCAGCCTCAAATTTTAGCCTGGGGCCAGTGAGTGCTTTCTCCATCTTGGGTGGATAGAGTGGCGGGTGGTGTGGGGTAGGGGGGGAGACCCCTCAATCTGAAGGTCACTTCAGATTTGAGGCACCCTCCTCTCCGGGACCCTAAAGTTCCAGCTCTTTCTTCTCCCCCACTGCCCCAGCCTACCCCTCCCCCCATGCCACAGTTGCCCCATTCTGACCCCCAAGGGCATCCCCTCCCCTTCCCCCATCCCATCCCGACCAACCTACCTCCAAAAAAGTCACGATCACTCACCCCCCACCCTGCTTCCTGATCCCACCAGGGCATACCCTTCCGGCCCCTGGGTAACCTAGGACTTAACCCCAGGGAGAACATTGCAATATGTCTTCTGGCCACTGTAATGCCACGCCTGGCCAGCTTGAAGAGGTGTCATCCAATCTGATTGGCCAACAGCTCTCTCAGGCAGGATGCCTTCCAAAGGTGGGAGAAGTCCCGCCTACAGCCAATCAAGTGAGTGTTACATGGCAGGGGGTTCCCGAGAGTCAGCAGTACCATGTTAGGTGATGATTTTCAGGGTGACTTTGACTGAAATTATATTAATCGCTCCACCTGAGCAATAGCTTTCTAACTTTAATAATGGAGAAACACAGCCAGCTTTTCACTCCCCATTAACTGAGACTTTGTCAAAAAAAAAGGGGGAATGCTTTTTGTTTCCTCATTCTGGTGGGACGAGGCCTGATAGAACGGGCAACGCCAGCTCCACAGGGGTCCCAGACGATATGTAGGGCAGTCTCTCCACATATTTACCCTGGTAAAGCCCCTGACACCAGGGTCAATTTAGCATTTAGCAATGCACCTTACTCACACACCTTTGGACGTGAGACACTCCCAAGACACTATTCAAGCTAAAACAATGAAATGGCAGCCAGAGTAAAATCAGACCACTATGGCGCACAGTCCCGCCTCCGTTCTCTCTTCTGCGGCTGCTCATTGGCTGTCAAACCCATATCTGAGCCAAATGGGGAGGGGGGGGGGGTGGTGGGAACCAGGGGTGTGGGGATTATTGGTAGAGGTCATAAGAACTTAAGAACATGGAGCAGGAGTAGGCCTTCTGGCCACTCGAGCCTGTTCTGCCATTCAATAAGATCGTGGCTGATCCTTTTGTGGACTCAGCTCCACTTACTTGCCCGCTCACCATAATTCTTTTACTGTTCAAAAATTGATCTATCCTTGCCTTAAAAACATTCAATAAGGTAGCCTCAACTGCTTCACTGGGCAGGGAATTCCACAGATTCACAACCCTTTGGAGAAGTCCCTCCTCAACTCAGTCATAAATCTGCTTCCCCTTATTTTGACGCCATGCCCCCGAGTTCTGGTTTCACCTGCACGTGGAAACAACTTCTCTGCTTCTATCTTATCTATTCCCTTCATAATTTTATATGTTTCTATAAGATCTCCCCTCATTCTTCTGAATTCCAATGAGTATAGAGCCCCAGCCTACTCAGTCTCTCGTCTTAAGCCAACCCTCTCAACTCCAGAATCAACCTAATGAATCTCTGCACCCCTTCCAGTGCCAGTATATCCTTTCTCAAGTAAGGAGACCAAAATTGTACACAGTGCTCCAGGAGTGGCCTCACCAGCACCTTATACAGCTGCAACACAACCTCGCTGTTTTTAAATTCCATCCCTCTAGCAATGAAGGATAAAATTTCATTTGCCTTCTTAATTACCTGCTGCACTTGCAAACCAACTTTCTGTGATTCGTGCACAAGGACACCCTGGTCCCTCTGCACAGCAGCACGCTGCAATTTTTTACCATTTAAATAATAGTCCATTGTGCTGTTATTCCTACCAAAATGTATGACCTCACATTCACCAACATTGTACTCCATCTGCCAGACCCTTGCCCACCCATTTAGACTATCTCTATCCCTTTGCAGACTTTCAATGTCCTCTGCACGCTTTGCTCTACCACCCATCTTAGTGTCATCTGCAAATTTTGACACACTACACTTGATCCCCAACTCCAAATCATCTTTGTAAATTGTAAATAATTGCAATCCCAACACTGATCCCTGAGGCACACCACTAGTCACTGATCGCTAACCAGAAAAACACCCATTTACCCCCACTCTTTGCTTTCTGTTCGTTAACCAATCCTCTATCCATGCTAATACATTACCCGTAACACTGTACACCTTTATCTTATGTAACAGTCTTTGGTGCGGCACCTTGTCAAATGCCTTCTGAAAATCCAGATACACCACATCTACAGGTTCCCCATTGTCCACTGCACATGTAATGTTGGAACAGAACATAGAACACTACAGCACAAATAGGCCCTTCGGCCCACAAGTTGCGCTGGTCATATCCCTACCTACCAGGCCTATCTATAACCCTTAATCCCATTAAATCCCATGTACTCATCCAGAAGTCTTTTAAAAGACCCCGGGTTCACCTCCACCACCCCGACGGCAGCCAATTCCACTCATCCACCACCCTCTGAGTGAAAAACTTACCCCTGACATCTCCTCTGTACCTACTCCTCAGCACCTTAAACTTGTATCCTCTCGTAGCGACCATTTCAGCCCAGGGAAATAGCCTCTGAGAATCCATTCTATCTATACCTCTCAACATCTTATAAACCTCTATCAGGTCACCTCTCATCCTTCGTCTCTCCAGGGAGAAAAGACCTAGCTTCCTCAACCTATCCTCATAAGGCATGCCACCCAATCCAGGCAACATCCTTGTAAATCTCCTCTGCACCCTCTCAATAGCTTCCACATCCTTCTTGTAGTGAGGCGACCAGAACTGCGCACAGTACTCCAAGTGAGGTCTGACAAGGGTCTTATAAAGTTGCAGCATTATCTCCCGACTCCTAAACTCAATCCCTCGATTAATGAAGGCTAGTACAACATATGCCATCTTGACCACATCCGCTTCCTGTGAGGCCAATTTAAGAGTCCTATGGACCCGGACCCCAAGGTCCTTCTGCTCCTCTACACTGCTAAGAGTCCGACCCTTGATGTTATACTCCTTCATCCTGTTGGACCTGCCAAAATGGACCACTATACATTTATCCATGTTGAAGTCCATCTGCCACTTCTCTGCCTAGTCTTGCATCCTATCTATGTCTCGCTGCAACTTCTGACATCCCTCCAGGCTATCCACAACACCACCAACCTTCGTGTCGTCGGCAAACTTACTAACCCATCCCTCCACTTCCTCATCCAGGTCATTTATGAAAATTACAAACAGCAAGGGTCCCAGAACAGATCCCTGGGGCACTCCACTGGTGACCGAACTCCATGCAGAAAAAGACCCATCCATGTTCTCAAAGAATTCCACCAAATTAGTCAAACATGACCTTCCCTTCATGAACCCATGCTGCGTCTTACCAATGGGACAATTTATATTCAGATGTTTTGCTGTTTCTTCCTTGATGATAGATTCAAGCATTTTCCTTCCTACATAAGTGAAGCTAACTGGCCTATAGTTACCTGTCTTTTGTCTATCTCCTTTTTTTAAACAGTGGCGTCAGATTTACTGTTCTCCAATCTGCAGAAACCACCCCAGGCTCCAGCGAATTTTTGTAAATGACCAGTAGTGCATTTGCTATTTCTCCCACCAGCTCTTTCAGTACCCTGGGTGCATTCCATTAGGGCCAGGAGACTTATCTACCTTTAGCCCATTAACTTGTTCAACACCACGTCTTTCGTGATAATGATTGTTTCTAGGTTCTCACTTGTCATAGCCTTCCTCTCATCAATTTTTGGCATGTTATTTGTGTCTTCCACTGTGAAGACCAACACAAAATACCTGTATTCCTCCATGTTTCTCTCTCCCCTCCCACGGTGGGTTAAGGACCCAGAAGGAATGCCACTGAGGGAGAAGTTAGCATGGCCAATGGACCTGGGAGGAAACCACAGCATCCGTGGAGGAAACTACACAGACACGGGGAGAATGTATCCCACCCCCTCCCTATCAGTAGATAAACCTTGTTTTAACTGTGCAACAAGATTTCTCAATTTCAGGAAAGGTACATGAAGAAATGATCCTTTCAGGCTGTGAAGAAGCTGTGTTGAGTCGTTCACTTAGAGTTTCAGACGTAACACCAGAAATTGTCACCGACAGCTGCCGTCACTCAACTTTATGGCCACTCGCCTATCCCACATTTCATCGCTACAATAGCACAAAGCTCCTTTCTCTGCATTAATTCTGGGATGCTAAGCAGATTATGTACATCACTTAAATTCATGGTTGCAATAATGAATCTGATTGACTGGAGATTAACTTAAAGTGCATTACATGAGGGTGACAGTAAGCTCAGCTTAACACAACTAATATATGACTCGCCTTAAGAAACCTATTAAGCAATAATGCCGGTATTTGGACCATTTGTGCACTTGACTATAACAGCTCTGCAAAGAGAGACGAGTGTGAGGGTTCTTAAATCTTCAGTACCACTGCACATAAAATTCTGAAGTTGTGTTTAATCATTCTTGATTTTTTTATTAACTTTAGAACAGAATTATAGAATCTTACAGTGCAGAAAGGCCATTCAGCCCATTGAGTCTGCACCAACTACACTCCCACACCCAGTCCTTATCCCCATAACCCCATTCATTTACGCTAGCTAATCCCCCTGATACTGAGGGGCAATTTAGCATAGCCCATCAACCTGACCCGCACATCTTTGGACTGTGGGCGGATTGATTTCAGTTGATTTACACACTTCAACAGCGATTAGAGTAATAATAACCTTTACCTTGTGGGAAAGGACAAGGAATAATCCAGGGTAAAATACATTAATTGGGGGAAGGCTGAGTTCATAGAGGTGAGACCAGACCTGGCCAGTTAAACTGGAATCAAAAAAAGGTGAACTGAACGGGATTGGAACCATGGGCTACATTTCGAGGAGAAGGTAGCTTGGGGACATTCATGACAATGAAGGGTAAAGGTAGGGCAAGTGCAGCACAGTGGCACGGTGGTTAGCACTGCTGCCCCACAGCACTGGGGGTCTGCGTTCGATTCCTGGCTTAGGTCACTGTCTGTGTGGAGTCTGCACGTTCTCCCTGTGTCCGCATGGGTTTCCTCCAGGTGCTCTGGTTTCCTCCCACAGTCTGAAAGACGTGCTGGTTCAGTGCATTGACCAGACTAAATTCTCCCTCAGTGTACCCGAACAGACAATGAAGTGTGGCGACTCGGGGATTTTCACAGTAACTTCATTGCAATGTTAATCTAAGCCTACTTGTGACACTAATAAATAAACTTTAAATGCACCAACGTTTTTCAGACTGAAGGAAGGTACATTGTGGTTTCCCTGTTTTTCTTCATCTGCATTACTGATCTAGACTCATTACTGATCTAGACTTTGTTGCACAAGGCACCATTTCAACATTTTCAAATGGCATAAAATTTGGAAGCATTGCGAACTGCAAGGAGAATAGTGACAAACCTCACTCAGGCTGAGTGGGCAGGTACGTGGCTGGCATGTGATTACTTCCCAATGCAGAGAAATAATTTAGTTTGGGAGAAAGAACAAAGCAAGGCATCTAAACAAAAGGGCAATTTTAAAGGAGCTCCACAAACAGAGGGTTCTGGGGGCATATCATTGAATAGAATCCCTACAGTGCCCCGAAGGAGGCCATTTGGCCCATTGAGTCTAAACTGACTGTTATGTATTCCTACCCCTTTACCCTGCTAATTCCCCCTACCTGTGCACCTTTGGACACTAAAGGGCAATTTAGCTCAGCCAATCCACCTAACCTGCACATCTTTGGACAATAAGGGATAATTCAGCCTGGTCAATCCCCCTAACCTGTACATCTTTGGACAATAAGGGATAATTCAGCCTGGTCAATCCCCCTAACCTGTACATCTTTGGACAATAAGGGGTAATTTAGCATGGTCAATCCTCCTAAACTACACATCTTTGGACACTAAGGGGAAATTTAGCATGGCTGATCCACACAACTAGCACATCTTTGCAGTCTGGGAGGAATCCAGAGCACCCGGAGGAAACCCAAGCAGACACAGTGGGGAGGACATGCAAACTGTGCACAGATAGTCACCCATGGCTGGAATTGAACCCAGGTCCCTGGTGTTGTGAGGCAGCAGTGCTAACCACTGTGTCACCATGCCACCCTGCACTGGGTTAACAGATCCAAGAATATAGTAAAGAAAAAAGTTTCAAACTGATATAATTGGAGTTAACAGAGTGATATCCCCATGGGTGTTTAATCCCCAGTGAACACAGGAGTGAGCAGAATGGTATATGTCCAAATCTGCTACCTACCCAAATCTGGGACATCACTGCGGAAACTTTCATAGTTTCACTGCAATTCATCATCGTGCATCAAATGACCCAAATCTGAGAACAGCCTGGTCACACAAGCATTGGAATAAGATTCCGAATCAAAGCTCATCACAAATTATCCTTTCTAATGACTGAAATCAGGAATTACAAGGAAAAAGTAATCATAGGAGGGATGCAGTCTCTCCCGAGATATAACATAAAACAACACCGCGATTAATAATTCATGCAGAGTCACGCTCTCAAAGCTTACTCGTGGCAGCTGCTCTCTTGCAGCACTGTCTATCTTTCAGTTCTGCTGTCTGATTCTCTAATGTTCTAACCACTCTTCAGATCTTCTTTAGTTGCCTCACTCCTGTTGAACGTCTCTCTTGTCCTGTCACACGACAATAACCGCAGCACTACCCTCGTCAGGTTTACTGTCACATCTGCTCTTTCTGTCACAAGATTGTTAAGGCGATGGTGCCCAGGGTCTGATCAATTTGTCCTGCAGCTTGACCATTAACATCAGGGTGACTTCTCCCAAAATGGCCGGTGGTGGGGCGGGGGAGGAGTCACAAACAAAATATTCATCGCTGAGAGAGCATCACTGAAGTCTTACTCGTAATGCAGGGTTAACATGCCTGCCCCTCAGCCGGGAGGCCTGGTTCCACTCCCTCGCTGAGGCCTGAATTTTCAGGACGTCAAGTCCTCAGCCATCTTGAGAGTGGACGGCGAGTGCAATGGTGCCAACTCCTGACAGGCCCACCGCCACGTTATGCTCAACAAGGGAGACGATGGCCTCGTGGAACTGTCACTAGATTATTAATCCAGGTGGGATTGTGGTCACGCACAAACTCGATGGGCCGAATGGCCTCCATCTATACTGTCGGGATTCTACGAAAGTCAGCTAATGTTCTAGGGACCCGGGTTCGAATCCCGCCACGGCAGATGGTGGTATCTGAATTCAATAAAAAATATCTGGAATTAAGAATCTACTGACGACCGTGAAGCCATTGTTGATTGTCAGAAAACCCATCTGGTTCACTAATGTCCTTCGGGGAAGGGAATCTGTTGTTCTTACCTGGTCTGGCCGACAAGTGATTCCAGAACCACAGCCATAGATGGGCAATAAATGCTGGCCTCTCAGCGACGCCCACGTCCCACGAGTGAATAAAAGAAAATTGAGCTCTGATTGGCAGCAGGCTGGACAGAAGCCTGGACAGAACTCCTGCCTTGGGAATGGCCCCTCCAGGCACAGTGCTGCAGTGGCTGGCAGAGGTACTGCAGCACCAGATCTCAGACTGAGTATAGGGGTCCTGGGGTCAGGAGGCAGAGGATACTCTGGGGGTCAGGGGGAGAGGAGTGATCTTGGTGTCTGGAAGTAGGCTGGGGGGCTTGTGGGAACCGGGGTGGGGGGGGGGTGGCATTCTCCTAGAGGAGGAGAGGGTACCCCAAACTTAAAGAGGCCTTCAGGTTGAGGCACCTCCACCCTTCCTGCCCAAAGTTGAGGTTGGAGGCTCTTTCTGATTGGCATCGTGATTTACCTGGTGCCCGCAAGCCTAAAAATTCAGGCTGGGTAGGAGAAGGACTCTAAGTGACCATTAAGTGGACACCTGAGGGCCTTAATGGGGGTGTTGGCAGGCTTCTCTCCCAAGGCCCTACATGCTCCACCTGGGTCAGGGCATGCGGGTTTTCCAGCAGCTATTTTTATTATGGGACATGGGCATTGCTGGCCGGCCAGCATTTATTGCCCATCCCTAAATGTCCTTGTTCAGGGGGTAGATGAGAGTCAACCTCATTACTGTGGTTCTGAAGTCACTTGTAAGCCAGATAGGACATCCGTGAAGATTTCCTCGCCATCAACAACAGCAGAACTGTACTCCACTCATTTTCTTAGGCACATGGACACCACTGGGCCATTTTAAGAAATTTTTTGTGTCAAAAAAGATTTAATTTACTATTTATGTGATCAATAGGCAGCGAGGAAACCATTGAATGGTATAGGTCTTTTTAGAAAAACATAGAAAATGACTTTTTCCTTTGTCCTGTTTTTTGTTTCCGGGGGAGAACTGGACAGCCTTATTTTTGGTTATAATTCCCTTTTCAGCTGTATTAATAAAACTGCACCAAGCCATCACGCTTAAATGCAGCAAGGATTACAACTGAATGGAAAGAAGAAATAGAGAATAAAATTACCCTCTATTAAGCTACCCCTATTTTGCGACTGAATTTTAGCAGTGCAATTTCTCAATTGGACCTATGGCTGAAATTCTACTCTACAGTCTTCATGATCTTTTTCTTATTCATTTGTGGGACATGGGCGTTGCCAGCATCTATTGCCCATCACTCGAGAAGGTGGTGGTGAGCTGCCTTCTTAAATTGCTGCATCCCGTGTTCTGTGGGTTTGGGGGAGCTGGGGGGGGAGGGCATGCTCCTCGGGGAGGAGAGGGTCCCCGAAATTTTGTGGGTTGACCGACAATATCATTAGGGAGGGAATTCCAGGATTTTGACCCAGCGACTGTGAAGGAACGGTGATATATTTCCAAGTCAGGACGGTGAGTGGTTTGGAGGGGAACTTGCAGGTGTTCCCATGTATCTGCTGCCCTTGTTCTTCTAGACGAAAGAGGTCGTGGGTTTGTAAGGTGCTGCCTCAGAGTCTTTGGTGAATTGCTGCAGTGCCTCTTTACCAGTTGTCTGGTCACTGCCTACTGTATGCATCAGAAACATGGAAAATGAACAGCAGACATTTCAAATCCCTGGAGCGATATCACCAATGTTGCCTCCACAAAAACCTACAAATCTACTGGCAGGATAGGCGTACCAATGTGAATATCCTCTTCCAAGGCAATGCCCCCAGTATTAAGGCTCATCCAGTTGCGATGGTTGGGCTACATTGCCCGCATGCCCAACACAAGACTCCTGAAACAAGGGTTTGGATTGTCTCAGAGTCCAAACCCACAGCCTCTTTCATCTAGAAGAACAAGGGCAGCAGATACATGGGAACATCTGCAAGTTCCCCTCCAAGCTACTCACCGTCCTGACTTGGAAATATATCGCCATTCCTTCACAGTCGCTGGGTCAAAATCCTGGCTCTGCCCTCAGCTCCGTAATGGCCAGTGATCACCAGGAGGGCAGAGGAAATGCTACAAGGACTCTCTGAAAGCCTCCCTAAATGAATGCAACATTCCCACTGACACGTGGGAATCTGCTTGCCTTCGAATGCACAAAAACTGGAGAAGATGCATTGACAAAGGTGCCAATCACCTTGAGTGTCACCAGGTGGAGCACATGGAGGCCAAGAGTAAACAGGGGAAAGAGAGTGTAGAATGTAACCAGTGATAGCATTAAATCTGTTATAATGTGAGCAATAGTAACAAGCTGTAAGGTTCAGCTGACCCAGTAAACCATGTAACCAATGACAGAATGATCAGCTGACCAGCTGACTTGGTGTAAATAAGAACCTGTTAGTAATTGTTAATTTGTTCAGAATGGCCCATGATGAGTGCTCAAGTCTTCCAGTTTACACTGGAAGAGTTCCTTCTGGATCATCAGAGTGTAGAATCCAGAGCGTCCCACCCACCCACCTCATCTAATGCACCCTGCCAAACCCCTGGCTGAGTCTGCGGCTCCAGGATTGGATTAGTCACCACCACAGAACCCACCTCCCTGGAATGGAAGCAAGTCACCCTCGACACTGAGGGACTGTCAAAGAAGAAGTGTTTTATCCCAACCAAAGTGAGCCACGCCGCTGGGTCATTCCCACAATTTCATAGAACTGCAGAGTGATATGGGATAGGAGAGGCCATTCAGCCCAAAGTGCCGATGCTGATCCTTTCACAATAGAATTTCAATCCCCAGATAAATGGGCCATAACATCCGAACTCTAGGGGGAATATACCAAAGATGGGCTGGGAATTTCTTTGGACATTCCTGGTTAAAGGTTTAGATGTTAATTGTCCTAGTGCCACGGAAAGGGGACATGACTTTCTTCCCTTGGACAGAGCTGCACTCCAATGCTGGGCCCCAGGGATACACTACCCAGAGCTCGCCCTGACTGAAGAAGATCAGGCGGGATAGAATTTCCGGTAAGAGACTAGGAGTAAAGTGGCAACCCAACTCTGATTGTCGCTCTGAGGAAGTTCAGACCCATTCACGATCACGTGGCTCATTTACAGTTGCTAGTAGCGACAAGCAGTCACATGTAGGGACCTACAAACACATGGAATATGTTTAAGTCATGCACTTTTTTTGAATTAGCCAGGAGCTTGCAGAGACAAAAGTTCCCTTTGATTTTTCATTGCAACACTTCAAGCAATCAGAATCAACTTCCAACCATTCAGCACCTTTCAATTTCTGTGCCACAAATTGTGTCCATTTGAAATTTGGTATTTGCCCTGCACTAATGAATGCAAGACAAAAACATGTCTCTCAGCAACATTCAAGAACTTGGGCATGGTGGCCCAGTGGTTAGCATTGCTGGCCCACAGCACCAGGGACCCAGGTTCGATTCCACTTTTTGTGGAGTCTGCATGTTCTCCCTGTGTCTGCGTGGGTTTCCTCCGGGTGCTCCAGCTTCCTCCCACACTCCAAAGATGTGCAGGTTGGGTGGATTAGCCATGCTCAATTGCCCCTTAGTACCCCAAGATGCGTAAATTACGGGGATTAGCGAGGGTTGCTGGGATAGAGCGGGAGTGGTCGTGGGTAAGACGCTCTGTCAGAGAGTCGGTGCAGACTTGATGGTTTGACTGGCCTCCTTCTGCACCTTAGGGGTCCTGTAACTTCATATTGTGAACTCTGACACGGAAACCAATCCTCACTTCATTCAACATGAACTGCAGGTGCTGCTCATCACCCTGCACTCAAAATTTCCGATACGGGGTTCTATTAAAGTAACCTCGTGTGCCGGGCAGGTTAAGTTGGAAATATTCTTCAGGTGAGTTCTTGAACTCCCTGACTGAGAGCCTGGCTCTTCACATCTCCAATAACTCACCTTTGATTTAAAATGGGCCTGGCTCATGAAGCAAGTTCAAAGCTGAGATAGGCAGATTTGTAATCAGTCGGGGAATCAAGGGACCTGAGGGGCAACTTTTTCACACAGAGTGTATGGAATGAGCTGCCAGAGGAGGTGATAGGGGCAGGTACGGTTAGATCATTTAAAAGATATTTGGACAGGTACGTGGATGGGAAAGGTTTCGAGGGGTATGGCTAATCCTGTGTGGAGTTTGCACATTCTCCTCGTGTCTGCGTGGGTTTCTTCCAGGTGCTCCGGTTTCCTTCCACAGTTCAAAGATGGGGCTAGTTCAGTTTAGGTGAACTGGTCAGCATGGACGAGTGGGGCCGAAGGGCCAGTTTCCATGCTGTATATCTCTATGATTCTATAACTCCATACTCTGAAATTATACCCCCTGGTCTTTGCTTCTCCCACAAGGAGAAAAACCCTCGTGTATAGAGAAACAAATTCAAGTCGATGAACCACAGGGCGGTGTACCTGAACTGAGATTAACTTACATGGACTCAGGAGGCTGGCGTTAGTGGAAACCTTTGCCAGTTCCTAACCATCTCTGAACCATTATTTAAAGTATATAGATCACAGAGAGGCTCCATATGGAGCAGCTGGCTGCAATTGCCTTCAGTACTTTGTGAATCAGCACCTCAAAACAGCAGCAGAAAGCCAGACAAAAACTCAAGCACCTGCATCGAGGACTTTCATATGCAGAGTTCTGTTGTTGGGGGGAACAGTGGATATACTTTTGCTCAGTACACTGATAGTGAACCAAGACACATTGGGAGCAATTATAATCTCACCACCTATCTGAAAACTCTCACTATTAGGGTGTAATTGCTGGTTTTTTTTGCCCCATGAAAATCAGTGCAGAGTAACATTGCTCAGATTGTAAAACCAGCTTTTCCTTCAAGTCTTCCCATACCTCATCAAATCTATAGAATAATAGAATCTTACATTGCAGAAGGAGGCAAATCAGCACATCGAGACTGCTTCTATGGCTCTACTAGACAGTCACCTGCTGTGATTTTTTCCAAATTGGCCAACTAATGGTCACCATCTAATTAAAGGGTAAGGATGGCGGGCAAACCCCTTGAGACTGGAGGGCCAATAACAGACTGACTTGACAGTGAAGATCAGGTGTGGGCATCCTGGGGCGGAGGCTCCCTTTCTCCAACTTATTTTTTCTTACATTATTTTTTTAAAAATGATCTGGGAATCCTTTTCTCATCAATTGTTGCTCCCTTTGAAATTTGGCATTCCTGCATCTGTCCTGATGAGTGCAAGTCTAAAAATTTCAACAGCTTGTCCCTTTTTTTCAGCAATGTTCATTTTTTTCTTCGACTTGTTCTTGGGGACATGACAAAAAGTTATTATCTATCCAACCCAATGAGCAGAGGTACCAGAGCCAACATAATAATGGGGGACTGGAACTGTAAGGTTCTGTCAGGACAGAGTCCTTTCTCTCAAGGTGAACCAGCTTGGTTTTTACCACAGCTGGAAGCCTTCAAAATCAGGTGTTGGCTCACAGTATTTTTAAGTTTATTTACTGTTACAAGTAGGCTTACATTAACACTGCAATGAAGTTACTGTGAAAATCCCCCAGTTGCCATACTCCGACGCCTGTTCGGGGACACTGAGGGAAAATTTAGCATGGCCAATGCACCTAACCAGCATGTCTTTCAGACTGTGAGAGGAAACTGGACCACCTGGAAGAAATCCATGCAAACACAAGAACAAACGTGGAGACTCTGCACAGTCATCTAAGCCAGGAATGGAACCCGGGTCCCTGGCACTGCAAGGTAGCAATGCTAACTATTTTGCCACTGTGCCACCCCACGTTCCCCTTAGTGAGATTTGAACGCTGGTTCAGGATCAAACTTTCCATGTCTTCAAGGCATTGCCAAGCACAGTTGTCAAGAGTGTTTTCTAGAACAGCAAGGACCATCTAGCCATGTTAATTAACATACAAAACCACCTTAGCATGAAGGGGAAAATAGGATTCTCTCACTTTATGACCCAGGAACTGCTACTCAGATTGAATAATGGGAAACAATTATTGCTACAAGCTTTTCAAATTTGTTCATAAACTGACGAACAAGGCATTTAATCCAGCTGTGTCCTACCTGTTCTGGCACCGCAGAACTCTTTCTGGTTTTCATTTCATCTTTATTAGATAAAACAAAACAAACTGATAGCAGCCTCAAATGGTAACAGTGTCCCTGCTACACCTTGTTCTGAATGATACAGCAGGTCATTTTTCATGCAACTCTTGTTCAAGGTCTTTGCTTTCTTTCTCTCTCTCTCACCCTACCCCGGCAAATTCAGCCAACAATCTCTCCTTGATCACCTTGGCCATTCCGAAGCTTTGCTGCAGCGCCAAATTGAAGTTTATAGCCGTTAGTAAGTGTGATCGCTGCTAATAGTTGTCAAGCGAAGACAAATGAACATCATTTCTGCCTTCACCTATTGATACTTTATTTCCTGTGGCTACCAGTGACACAGCGATGTATGCTATTAGGTTGCAATTCAATGTACAATTGCATCCTTGAATTTGACATTGCATTCACTGCAATGAATGAGTTTTCACAGAGTTCTTTAGTGAGTAAATGAAACACGAGGAGATGGAGTGGGAAGTTCTTAGGATCTGTTCCAGATATAGACAGTGCAATGCTGGAGGGCAACAGCAATTAACCTCAGCGTCGCTGGGTTAGGCTGAGAGATACAAAGGTGTGAGACCATGGTTCCTGCTCCGGATCAAATCCAGAGACACTTAAGTATATAAGAACAAAGAAAAGTACAATACAGGAACAGGCCCTTTGGCCCTCCAAGCCTGTGCCAATCATGGTTCCCTAACTAAACTAAAGAATTTAGGGCATCATGATCGACACAGGCTTGGAGAATGGAAGAGTCTGTTCCTGTGCTGTTGGTTGTTGTCCCTTTTAACCCAGATGGTAAATGGGGCTAACAACCATCGTCTATACACCTAACTGGCCATGTAATCATGACACCCACTTCAACAACAAGGGGCAGTATGGTGGCACAGTGATTAGCACTGCCGCCTGACAGAGTCGGGGACCCCGGTTCGATTCCGGCCTTGGGTGACTGCCCATGTGGAGTTTGCACATTCTCTCCGTGTCTGCGTGGGTTACCTCCAGGTGCTCCCGTTTCATCTCGCAGTCCAAAGATGTGCAGTTTAAGTGGATTGGCTGTGGTAAATTACCTCTTAAGTGTCCAGAGACATCTAGGTTAGCGAGACTAGCCATGGTCAATGCATGGGGTTACGGGGATAGGGCAAAGGGAAGCACTTGGGTACGGTGCTCTTTCGGAGTCAGTGCAGACACGATGGGCCGGATGACTTCTTTCTGCACTGTGGGGGATTCTATGAAACTTGCATTCATGTAGCATCTTTAATATAGTGAAATGTCCCAAGGTGCTCCACAAGAGTGGTGGCAAAGAAAATTTGACACTAATCCAGAAAATAGGACAAGTAGACAAAGAGATAGGTTTTAAGGAGTGTCTGAAAGGAAGGAAATAGAAGGGGGCAGGAAGTTTAAGGGAGGGTATTCCATGGTTAAGAAGCAGGCTGCAGAAGAAAGAAAGCCTTATTGGGTTAGAGAACTAGAACAGGTTGGAAAAGAGGACGGGAGAACTGTTTTCCTTCTTGATCCTACATAAACTACAGGACATTCATTTCTGTGGCAAGGGGGGAAAGAAGAATGAAGTTAAAGAATTTCTAGACTGCACAATAGGCCAATCTTCTTAAACTAAACCTTTATTGGAGCTCTGGCCTTTTAAGGGCAGCTCCTTTGAAATTCCACATTCACTTGACAGCCACGGGGCAAGTTATATAACTCAGCTAAATGGGTTAGAGTCCAGAGGGATATGGGGAAGAGTTTTGACTCGCCAGAACTCTGCTCTGTAGCGACGCTACTTCAGATCTCTCCTTAGGCAGCGATGGAAGAGAACTAAAAGCAGCTTGAGTTTTTGCTCCTAATCTCTCTCTGATGGCACCTGTTAGGAAATGCAGGTCTAAGAATCAGACTGAATTGTGGTAGCCCCGCAATCAAATCATCCACTGACGTTTTCAACCTGACCACCCAACCGCATTGTTGGTCGGAGTCTGGAACTCAGAAAGCAGCAACTCGGCACCGCCTGGAGTAGACAGTGGAAGATCAGAAAAAAAAAACAATGTGGGGACAAATAAAAGAACTTGCATTGACAAAGCATTTTCATTCCAATCGCGAGGAATTCCCAAAGCTCTTGACAGCCAGTTAAGGAATTTTTTTTGAAAAATTATGCTCAGGGATGTAATTTAGGAAATGTTGCCACCAATTTATCCCCAGTAAGCTCACACATGCAGTAATCAAATAATGACCAGGTAATCTGTTTCTGTGGTGTCGGTTGATGAACACTGGGGAGGACAACCCTTGAATGTGCATATGTGTGTGTGAGTGTGTGAGAATGAGAGAGTGTGTGTGTGTGTGTGTGTGTGTGTGTGTGTGTGTGTGTGTGTGTGTGTGTGTGTGTGTGTGTGTGTGTGTGTGTGTGTGTGTGTGTGTCAGTGTGAGTGAGTGTGTGTCAGTGTGAGTGAGTGTGTGTGTGTATGAGTGTGAGGGTGTGTGTGTATGTTTGTGTGTGTGTGTGTATGAGTGAGTGAGTGTGTGTATGAGTGTTTGTGTGTGTGAGTGAGTGCGTGTATGAGTGTTTGTGTGTGTGAGTGAGTGAGTGTGTGTATGAGTGCGTGCATGAGTGTATGTGTGTGTGAGTGTGTGTGTGTGAGTGAGTGTGTGTGTGTGTGTGAGCGAGTGTGTGTGCGTGTGTGTCAGTGTGAGTGTGTGTGTATGAGTGTGTGTGTGTGTGTATGAGTGTGTGAGTGAGTGAGTGTGTGTTGTGTGTGTGAGTGTGTGTGTGTGTCTGAGTGTGTGAGTGAGTGTGTGTTGTGTGTGTGAGTGTCTGAGTGTGTGAGAGTGAGTGTGTGTTGTGTGTGTGTGTGTATGAGGGTGCGAGTGTGTGTGTATGTGTCAGTGTGAGTGTGTGTGTGTGTATGAGTGTGTGAGTGAGTGAGTGTGTGTTGTGTGTGTGTGTGTTTGAGTGTGTGAGTGAGTGTGTGTGTGTGTGTATGTGAGTGAGTGTGTGTGTGTGAGTGTGACTGTGACTGTGTACCTGAGACATACTTGGAGCAGAGTATAAGGAGTATCTGTTTCTAAGCGCAGCACACCTGACCCGCACTTGATGCTGATGCCACATACTTGAAACAAAAACTCTTGTATTCCAAACTGCTCCACATCCTTCACCTGATCAGCATAGATTTTTTTTTGCAAAAGGGGATTTTGACTCCCTGTTAGTAAGTGCGTTCTATGCTGATCGAAGAAAGAGGCTCAGAACTCCTAATTCCTCTGGCTGCTATTAAGACCCATTCTATTTTTAAAATCAAGAAAAATATAGCATTTTACAGGGGAGCGCTGAAGCAATGTCTACACAGAAAATAAGTGGCTGGACTGAATCATTTTATACAGATGGTTTTATCGCAATTAGCATTGAAAAAAGTCAATCAGGGATGAATTTATGTATTCCGATTCATCATTGCTGCAGGAACAACACATAAATATTGAAGACTGACTGTAGAGGCAGAAATGATTGGACATTGCCATCAAGTACCTTAATCATGTGTCACCTGCACACAAGGACAAGTCAAGGCTTCCTATAATTGAAATACTGACTGTAAAATTGATTTAACAAAATGCGCCCGGTTACATAATGTCTCAGCTTTCTATGTTTTTTATTTTTCATTTATTAACATTAACCCTTGCACTGCCACCAAACGTTCTACCATGGTGCTGTACCTGCTGAAGGAAAGCTTCATTTTTTTTTTATTGTTAAACCGCTTTGCAACTTTGCCACAGATGGGGCTAAAAAAACCTCCCCGACAAATCGTAAGAACATAAGAAATAGGAGCAGGAGTAGGCCATCTATCCCTTCGAGCTTGCCCCACCATTCAACAAGATCACGGCCGATCTGAAGTGGATCAGTTCCACTTTCCTGCTTTCTCCCCATAACCCTTAATTCCCCTGTCTATCAGAAACCTATCTACCCGTGACTTAAATATATTCAGCGAGGCAGCCTCCACCACTTCAACGGGCAGAGAATTCCAGAGATTCACCACCCTTTGAGTGAAGAAGTTCCTCCTCAGCTCTGATCTAAACTGCTCCCCCCCCCTTATTTTGAGGCTGTGCCCTCTAGTTCTGCTATCCTTTCTAAGTGGGAAGAATCTCTCTACCTCTACCCTATCTAGCCCCTTCATTATCTTGTAAGTCTCTATAAGATCCCCCTTCAGCCTTCTAAACTCCAACGAGTACAGACCCAGTCTATTCAATCTCTCTTCATAGGCTAACCCCTCATCTCTGGTATCAGCCTGGTGAACCTTCTCTGTACTCCCTCCAAGGCCAATATATCATCCTCCATTCTCAGCGATGCAACCCAACAAGCAGTTCTGAGCCACTGGCAGCTGAAATGTCGGCACATCAGTTATCTCAACAGACTGGAGATTTGTGATGAAATGGGCCAGGCTAGTGAGGTTGGCTTCCTGGAGTATGAACTCTCTATGGAGGGATCTCCCGCAGTTATCCTGGGGACCTGGGGTGGAGGGTGCTGCATGCAGCAGTGCCATACAACCGAAGGGTTTTCCAGTTCACCGGCTCCCAACTGCCCCTTCTGTGGCCTTGTGGAGTCCATGGACCAAGACTACGTTCTGTGTTATAGAGTGCACACCCTTTTTGACTTTCTCAAACACACTGATGTTTTGTTTGCACTTCAGTCCCACGCTCCTAAACTACGGGCACCTGGTGTGGAGAGGGGCAGGGTGTATTATAGACCCTGATAATCACATTTTAATTTGATGTTTTAAGTTCCCTCTCGACTTCATTTTTTTTTGTCACAGTCCAAAGATATGTAGGTTAGGTTGATTGGCCATGCTAAATTGACCCTTAGTGTCAGGGAGATTAGCAGGGTAAATGTATGGGGTTACAGGAAACGAGCCTGGTGGGATTGTGGTCAGCACGGGCTTGATGGGCCGAAGATCCTCCTTCTGTGCTGTAGGGATTCTATAATTCAGAGAATGTCCAGGGTGCGTGGGGTCCTTAATTATGTTGGCTGCTTTGCCGAGGCAGCGGGAAGTGAAGACAGAGTCAAAGGATGGAATGCGCAATTGGTTGGGTTCTGTTCATGACCCTTTGTAGTTTCTTGTGGTCTTGGACAGAGCAGGAGCCATACCAAACTGTGATACAACTAGAAAATAATGCTTTCTATGCTGCATCTGTAAAAGTTGGTGAGAGCCATAGCTGACATGTCGAATTTCCTTAGTCTTCTGAGAAAGTAGAGGTAATGATGGACTTTCTTAAGTATAGAGTTGGCATGGGGGGGGACCAGGACAGGTTGTTGGTGATCTGGATCCCACTCACCTGATGAAGGAGCAGAGCTCCAAAAGCTCCTGATTTCAAATAAACCTGTTGGACTTTAACTTGGTGAAGGGGTGCAAGCTGTTAAGATGTTTGCAAGCACACCCTGTGCCATCTCTGTCTGAGGTGGATGTTTAGTTCAAATCTACCATACCCTTGTGGTAAGTTATTGCAAAGTTGTCAACGTCCCATCCTGACTGTGTGCAACATAAACATTGTCCCACCCTGACTGTGTGTGACATAAACATTGTCCCACCTTGACCGTGTCGAAGTAAACATTGCATCGTTGATGAAAAGAAGCTCTCCTCTCAACAGATGTCTGAGTTTACCTTTTGCTTTGAAGTGCAAGATATAAATTTTCCATTCGATCTTTCATGGAGGCAGTGGTCTAGTGGTGCTGTCGCTGGGACAGCAATCCAGAGAACCATGATAATGTTCTGGAGACCCAGGTTCAAATCTCACCATGGCAGATGTGAATCCAAATCTCCAACTACCAGCAATGTGGTTGACCCTTAACTCCCCTCTGGAATGATATGGAATTGCTGGCATTGGGCTGGGGTAGGCATAGTAAGTAGTGTCACAACACCAGGTTAAAGTCCAACAGGTTTATTTGGTATCACGAGCTTTCGGGGCACTGCCCCTTCATCAGGTGAGTGCAAGATTTGTTTCACAAACAGGACATATATAGACACAAACAAGATAATGGTTGGAATGCAAGTCTTTACAGGTAATCAAGTCTTCAAAGGTGCAGACAATATGAATGGAGAGAGGACAAAACACAGGTTAAAGAGATGTGAATTGTCTCCAGCCAGGGCAGTTAGTGAGATTTTGCAAGCTCAGGCAAGTCATGGGGGTTACAGATAGTGTGACATGAACCCAAGATCCCGGTTGAGGCCGCCCTCATGTGTGCGGAACTTGGCTATCAGTCTCTGCTCAGCGACTCTACCTTGTCATGTGTCTTAAAGGCCGCCTTGGAGAATGTTTACCCGAAGATCAAGGGCTGAATGCCCGTGACTGCTGAAGTGTTCCCCAGCAGGAAGGGAACACTCCTACCTGGTGATTGTCGAGCGGTATTTATTCGTCCATTGTCGTAGCGTGTGCATACTCTCCCCAATGTACCATGCCTCCGGACATCCTTTCCTGCAGCATACCAGGTCGACAATGTTGGCCAAGTCGCAAGAGTATGTACAGTGTACCTGGTGGATGGTGTTCTCATGTGAGATGACGGCATCTGTGTCGATGATACAGCACATTTTGCAGAGGTTGCTATGGCAGAGCTGTGTGGTGTCGTGAACATTGTTCTCCTGAAGGCTGCGTAGTTTGCGGCGTACAATGGTCTGTTTGAGGTTGCGCAGTTGTTTGGAGGTAAGTAGCTACCAAATAAACCTGTTGGATTTTAACCTGGTGTTGTGAGACTACTTACTGTCCCTTTGGAATGGCTGAACAAGCCCACTCAGCTCAGCGGCATTTAGGGATGGACAGCAAATACTGGTCTTGCCAAATCGCATGAGAGAATTAGTATTTCCTGACCTCAATGATATGTGAAAAAAAAGTGTTAAGATACTTTGACAGGGATAAGAGGTTGGTTCCCACGGCCGGGGAGGCTAGAACCAGTGGACCATAGGCTGGAACTCTACTGCCTCAGAATCAGTGAGGGCGAGCGTCAGACAATAGAAATGACCATTGACGTCAAGCGAAAATTTCCAGTCTCTCCGGGGCGAGACTGTAAAATCCCACCCATAGTCTCAGGATAATGGCCAGGCAGTTCCACTTTCAGGTGACCTGCAAAGTGTGTCGGTGCTTGGGTGAAGAGCTATCGCTTTCTTTGACAGAGCTACTTGACATCAAATGGGTGTCATTTAGGATGATGGGGAAAAATGTGAATATTTTGTAATTCTCTACGCCGGAGAGCTGTGGATTAGATTCAAGAGATATGGGAACTGGGCAGTTGATGCAGAAAATCAGCCCCGAGTAGACTCGAGAAAGGGCCGCTCCTGCTGATACATCTGCTCTTGTCACGTATTAGATGTTATATTCACTGCTTGAGAGGTACTTTTGACTAATAGAGATTTCTATGTGGGATGAAAAGCAACCAACAGTCAAGAAACATGAATTTCCCTTTCAATTCAGGCAGATCAAGTTTGACACTTTTGCCACGGGCAATCTATCAGACCAAAAGGAATCACAGATTCGAGGAAGCTTTCCAATGCCTCCTTCTACACCCAGGATATTATCTTGGTGATCTGTTTCCATTGCTGGCTGAAGGCTGGACACTATACTTCTGTATTTCCGGCTAGCCCGCATGTGGTTGTACGGCTAATGATGTTGTATCACCAAATGAATGCTTTTTCAGTAGAAGTCCATTTCAAAACCGTCCTTTCCCCATGCCACAGCCTAGAATGCAGTCAGTCCACTATCCAGCTGGGAGCTCACAGTCCATCCGTGTGTACATTGTTCTACAACCAACAAGCATCTCATCTTCTTGAAGCTCGCCCCTTATCTCGTCACTGACTCTTGCTAGTGTGCTTCGAAGAAGGACATAGAATCACTACGGTGCAGAAGGAGGCCACTCAGCCCATCGAGTTTGCACCGACCACAATTCCACCCGGTCCCCATTCCCATAGCCCCTGCTAATCCCCTGACACTAAGAGGCAATTTAGCATGGCCAATCAACCTAACCCACACATCTTTGGAAAGCGGGAAGAAACCGGAGCACCCAGAGGAAACCCACGCAGACACGGGGAGAATGTGCAAACTCCACTCAGACAGTGGAATTGAACCGGGGTCTCTGGTGCTGTGAGGCAGCCGTGTTAACTACTGTGCCACCGTGCCACCCCATGTACAAATTTCTGCAATGCTGGAAAAGTCTGAGCCCTACCTGACTATACTAGTGAAAATTGCGGACAAGAGCCTCATAATAAAGAGGTGAAACCTTTGCATTCTCAAGAGGCAATTAATGAATAATTCCGTGGGATAATTATTTCTCATGGATAGTCCCAATATAGAAAGGTTTTCCAATAACAGGGTTGTGTAATCAATCTCGTACCTAAGCAGTAATAGACCTTTGCTATTTGTGCATGGCTTCCTTCTTCGGCGCTCATTAATCATGCAGCTGATATGACTGATAGTACTTGTTCTTACTCAGGAGCAGTACATTGCAGGTTAATCCTATTGCAGCAGAGGCTATAGTTACAGTGGCTTCTCTCTCTCAGGTTAGTGTAACTAGGCAGGCAAGTGAGGTGCTCCCGTTACCTTCCGAAAATTTCAAACGTGATCATTACATCAGGTATATGTTTTCATTTACTCAGGAGCAACAAGGGCTTTAGTTTTGCAAGCACACACATCTTCCTTCATTGCGTTACACAGATTATACAACAGGCAGGGGCATCACCAAATATCATATGCGACATATATGCACACCGCTGGGCATCATTGTCCTTGCATAATGAAGAACAAGCTTCCTGATAAAGAAATCTTGAACTGATCATGGAATGCTGAGATGGCTAAGATTAGCCAAAGCCAAATAGCAGACTGGCATTGCAGTGGGCAATGATTGGAGATGGACCATTCATAAAAGTCTGGTCAGCCCTCAATCAATGTGTGTTGAAATATTGGGAAGAATATGTGCATGATCTGAATGATCAGAAAGCTCCTAGCATTAGAAATACTTAAGTTCAGAGGCTGATTACCAGCTAATGCCAGGTATGAGTGAGTTGTCTTCAACCTTCTTCCATCGGGACGAAGGTACAAAAGCCTGAGGTCACGTGCCAACAAACTCAAGAACAGCTTCTTCCCTGCTGTTGTCAGACTTTTGAGTGGACCTACTTCGCACTAAGTTGATCTTTCTCTACACCCTAGCTATGACTGTAACACTACAGTCTGCACTCTCTCATTTCCTCGTTTATGAATGGTACGCTTTGTCTGTATAGCGTGTAAGAAACAATACTTTTCATTGTATGTTAATACATGTGACAAGAATAAATCAAATAACAATCAAAAACAAGAGTCAGAGTACGATTGAAACATAAAGATCCAGTGGGTTTGACAAAGTGGATGTGAAGAGGATGTTTCCTCTTGTGAGAGAATCTCGAACTAGCGGGTCACTGCTAAAAATGAGAGGCGGCCCATTTAAAAAGGAGATGAGGCAAAATGTTTCTCTGAGTGCCGTGAGTCTTTGGAACTCCCTTCCTGAAAACAACTTCAAATCTTGTTAAGACAGAAGTGGGTCGATTCTCCAAGTGGGTGGAAAGTTATTCGGGGTGGGCAGGATAAAGATTATGAGGTTACTGTTGGATTAGCCATGATCTTATTAAATGGTGGAGTGGGCTCGAGGGGCTGAATGGCCTACTCCTGACCCTTGGTTTGTTTGAAAAATAGATAATAATTTTTGTAGAAGTAGTCTATTTCTGCTCTTTGAGGTTTCATCATTCGCTCTTCAGTATTGGAGAACACCATCTTCATTGTCATCCCGATGTTGGGCTGTGAGGATGTGAAGGTGGCCGATGTGTTCTATCTTGGCACACAAAGTTCTAGTACAGTGAGGATGGCACAGTGAGGCTGGCAGATAGTTGAGGGTAATGTTCTGATGGTTTTTACGAGCCTTGTCCTTGATTTGGATTGAAACTATCTGTTGTTACTCGTGTGTTGATGTGCCTCTCCCCATCTCTCTGCCTCTCCCCATCTCTCATCCAGACTGAATGATCCTGGGTAAGGGTCAGCGTTAAGCTTAAAGTCCTTGAGGGAGATTCTCAAGGCATCCTTGGAGTTTTCTTAAGGCCGCCATGGGAGCACACTCCGTTCTGCAGTTCACCGCAAAAGATTCTCTTCGGGATTCGGTTGTCAGGCATTCTGGTGACACATCCAGCCCATCTGAACAGTTTGTGTTGTGACATTGTGAACACGCTAACCATGCCAGTTCTTCTGAAAATCTCTGTGTCTGGAATCTGTCTTGCCACTTGATGTTGAGGAGCTTGTGGAGGCAGCAAAGGTGGAAGCAATTGATTTTCTTGACATGTTGCTGGGTCCAGATCTCATTTGTGGGTGGAATGGATAGGACAACTGCTTGGTAGATCTTGAGCTTAGGATTTAAACTCACCCCTCTACATTCCCCATACTGAGTAGCGAAGGACACAGTGGCCTTGGCAATCCTGGCACCGATCTCGTCATCAGTATGAACACAGCGTGAGAGAGTACTGCCTCGGTAGGTGAACATGTCCACAGTTGTCAGCTTCTGGTCATTTACTCTCACTGTCAGCTCTTGATAGAGCTTTCCTGGAGCAAGTTTGAACATGACTTCTGTCTTTTTTGTGCTGCAGGTGAGACTGGAGTTATTACAAGATGTGGAGAACAGCTCCAAAATGTGCCGCATGTCTACCTCACTTCCAGCATTTGGTGCACAGTCATCAGCCAATAGAAAGTCACACAGTATACCAATGGAGATGCTGATCTTGGCCGGGAGGCGTCACAGGTTGAAGAGTTTGCCATCTATTTAGTACTTGATGTCTATGCCAGGGTCCTCACCCTGGAAGGTGCTAATGAGCATGGCTGAGAACATGATGCTGAAGAGGGCTGGTGCCAGTACGCAGCCTTGTTTCACAGCATTGGTGACGGGGAAGGGTGCCAGAGTCTGATTGCCATCAAGGGCGTGGGTCTGCCGTGCCATTGTGCAACTGTCAAACCATCTGAATGAACTTGACCGGGTACCCAAAATTGCCCATGCTCTTCCAGAACCTTTGATGGCTGACAGCGCCAAATGCTTTGGTTAGTTTGACAAAGGTGGTGTCGAGGTCAGCATTTTGTTTCTTGGCACTCCTCTTGCAGTTGGTGAGCAGCAAACACCAAATCAATGTTTCCCCAACCTTTTTATGACACCACATTTGCTCTCTGGTAGTAGACCCTGCTCGAGGTGTGATATGAGCTCCTTCAGAAGGATTGTAACAAGGATCTTATCAGCAATAGACAGGAGAGATATTCCTCTGTGATTGTCACAGGTCTGGTGGTTGCCATTGCGTTTGTAGGTGTGAACAGTGAAGGGATCTTTAAAGCCTCGTGGAAGGTCCCTTTGCTCCCATGTCGACTAGAAGAGCTTTCTGAGCAGCTGTGATCCACCGGATTGACAGATCTCCACTGGAATTCAATTGGCTCCAGGGGGTTTATCACTTGATCTGGGTGGCGTGATGGCACAGTGGTCAGCACTGCTGCTTCACAGTGCCAGGGACCCGGGTTCGATTCTCAGCTTGGGTCACTGTCTGTGTGGAGTTTGCACATTCTCCCCGTGTCTTCATGTGTTTCCTTCTGGTGCTCCGCTTACCTCCCACAGTCCAAAGGTGTGCGGGTTAGGTTGATTGGCCATGCTACATTGACCCTAGTTTCAGGGAGATTAGCAAGGTAAATGTGTGGGGCTACCGGGATAAGGTGGGATTGTTATGGTGCAGGCTTGATGGACCGAATGGCCTCCTTCTGTACTGTAGGGAGTTTATGATTCTATGAATTTTTCTACAGCTTTCTCTATTTCTAACAATGTGGGTGGAATCCCCAGAGCAGGGTTGGTGTTAATCTGGGGCAGCCCATTTACAGCTTTGTCATTGATGTGGGATGCTCTGTTAAGCGAGTTATTGAAAGGCTTAGCCCATATCTCCAGGTTTGAGGGGCCGAATGGCCTACACTTGCCCCTTGGTTTATATGTTCATTTGAAATATTTACAATAATTTTTGTACAAGTAATCTGACTCTGATCTTTGATTACTGTTCTTTATCATGTACAGAAATGGCAAGAAAAGCAAATCCCAGACCAGTAACTTATCCAAAATTCAGTCATTTGTGGTAGACTGTCCTCTTTGCGGTAGAACTTTCAGAAGACAGATCAGCTTAGCAATCAACCACATACCCACTGGAACCCCACTAAACACAGCAGAGGACGGACATGGTCATCTTCGCCTTGAAGAACAAGCAACAATCCTTTAATGTTAGTTGCTCCAACTAGTTATTAAAGAACTAGTTATCGCTGATTGGGTTATTAATACAACTGATTGTTTTTATAAAGGAATATGTACTTGAAGGGATTTAAATACATTATGAATGAAACTTTTTTATATACAGTGAAATCTGTAAAAGATATCTAGAACTTCATTTAATTTCATCTCTGCATGGCTCCTGAACTTCCCAACTTCAGTGTCCCACCTCATCAGATGAAAACCCAGTCCTGATTTCATTTGATTTATTATTGTCACATATATTAGTACACAGTGAACTGTATTGTTCCTTGCACGCTATACAGACTAAGCATCCTGTACACAGGGAAGGAAAGGAGAGGGTGCAGAATGTAATGTTACAGTCATAGCTAGGTTGCAGAGAAAAAAAACAACTTAATGTAAGGTAGGTCCATTCCAAAGTCTGATGGCAGCAGAGAAGAAGCTGTTCTTGAATCGGTTGGAACATGATCTCAGACCTTTGTATCTTTCTCCCAATGGAAGAAGGTGGAAGAGAGTATGTCTGGAGTGTTTAGGGTCCTTGATTATGCTGGTTGCTTTTTAAAGGCAACGGAAAGGGTAGAAAGAGTCAATGGATGGGAATTTGGTTTGTGTGATGGATTGGGCGTCATTAATGACCCTTTGTAGTTTCTTGTGATCTTGGACAGAGCAGGAGCCAAACCAAACTGTGATACACCTGGAAAGAATGCCTTCTATGGTGCATTTATAAAAGTTGGTGAGAGTTGTAGTGGATGTGTCAAATTTCCTTAGCCTCATCAGAAAGTAGGGACATTGGTGGACAGGTTGTTGGTGATCTGGACACCGAGAAACTTGAAGCCCTCGACCATTTCTACTTCGTTCCCATTGATGTAGACAGGGGCACGTGCTTCACTACGCTTCCTGAAGCCGTTGACTATCTGCTTTGTTTTGTTGACATTGAGGGAGAGATTATTGTTGTTGCATCAGTTCACCAGATTCTCCATCTCTTTCCTGTTCTCCATCTCATCGTTGTTTGAGATCCAACCCACTACGGTGGTGTCATTGACAAACAGAATCGAGTTGGAGGGGAATTTGGCCACACGTGTCAATGGAGATCTTTTTGGAGAAGGGAGGATAATAAATGGGCGGCACGGTAGCACAGTGGTTAGCACTGCTGCCTCACAATACCAGGGAACTGGGTTCAATTCCGGCCTCGGGTCACCAGCTGTGCGGAGTTTGCACTTTCTCCCTGCATCTGCGTGGGTTTCCTCCGGGTACTCCAGTTTCTTCCCACGGTCCAAAGATGTGCGGGTTAGGTTAACTGGACCCTAGTCTCAGGGGGACTAGCAGGGTAAATGTGTGGGGTTATGGAAATAGGACCTGGGTGGGATTGTGGTTGGTAAAGACTGGATGGGTCTCCTTCTGTACTATAGGGATTCTATGAGGAATGGCTTCGGGTGAACAGTTGGGAGTGAGTTTTGTCAAGACCCAAAATTGATTCTTAATGGTCAAGTTTCCAATGGAGACATTTTCACCATTAGGAATGGACAATGGCAATTATACACAGGTCTACTCACTTACCAATATCCTTTCTACTTTAAAAACATCGTGCGAGGAAGTAACAGGATCACGGAAACCAGTCCAATCTTCAAAAGACAAATTGGATAAATAATTGAAGGTGAAATTGCCAAGGTGAGGGGAAAGAATGATATTGCTTTTTAAAAGGAGCAGCCACAGAGTCTTTGAGTCAAAAGTCCTCATTCATTGGTGTATTATTCTAGGATTACATGGTTCTAAATCTTTTATAATTGGCAGACCACATTATTTGTCTGTTAGAAACCCCTCGAAATGAAAAATTCAACATTTTGCGGAGAATATATAACTTGGTTAGCAGTGATCAAATACTTACATGCACTCTAATCTAACTTTACATAGCAGGCTAGGGAATCACTAGGAATTGATATTTTTCAAAGAGGAAAACCCTGGATATTTAGCTAAATTTCTATTTAAAGAACTTTCATTGAAGAGATTTCCTTCCTTCAAATATTTATCTAATTCCACATTGGCAGCTGTTATTGAACCTGTCTCCATTCTCATGGTACAATTCACTTCGTAGAATCCCACTGGGAGGAGTTTGATCATTCATCTGTTATCCGCCCCCCCCTCAACTTCCCAGCCAATAGGGTTGTAGGCAAGTGTTAGGGGGAATAAAATTTCAGATGTCCTCCCAACTGGGCTCCCAGTCACCCTGACCCCTTCACAATTTCACACTGGGAACTGCGAGGCCGAGGCCAGCCTGCCCCTTACCCGAGTTGAGGCCCTCATGTGACCAATTGTTGACCGTGTGAGGGCCACTTCCCACCCAGCCTCAATTTTTAGGCGGCTGGGCAGAGTTCAGGGGCCTGGGGGTAAGGAATCCCAAAATGTAACCTTGTTCAGGCCTTGGACGGGGATCAGAGGTAGTAGCATCTCATGGAATAAAGGGGACAGTAGCAATGTGGATACAAAATTGACTGAATAATAGCAAGCAGAGAGTAATGGTCAATGGAATTTTTTTGAGCTGGATGAAGGTTTGTTGTGGTGTTCTCCAAGGGTTGGTATTGGAACTCTTGCTTTTCCTGATGCATGTTAATGATCTACATCTCAGTGTGCAGGGGACAGTTTCTAAGTTTGCAGATGATACAATACTTGGATGAATTGTAAACTGTGAAAAGGACAGTGTACAGCTTCAAAAAGACATAGAAAAGTTGGTGGAGTGGGCAGATAGGTGGCAGTTCAATGTGGGCAAGTGTGAGGTGATTCATCCTGGTAGGAAGAACATAGAGAGACAATATTAAATAAGGGGTAAAACTCTAAAATGATGTACAGGAACAGAAGTGCCTGGGCGTATATGTGCCCAGGTCATTGAAGATGGAAAGACAGGTGGAGAGAGCAGTTAATAAAGCATACACTATTCTGGGCTTTATTAATAAGAGCATAAAGTACAAGATCAAGGAGAGTATACTGAACTTATACAAGACACTTGTTAAACCTTAGTTGGAATATTGGTTAAATTTTGGATGCCACTCCATAGGAAGCACGTGAACCCGTTAGAGAAGGTACCAAAGAGGTTTGCAAGGTTGGTTCCAAGGACTGAGAAATCATCCAGTTGTGAGGATTGATTGGAGAGGGTGGGACTGTGGTAACAGAGGAATGCCAGTCCATTAACAATGGATGCAGGCACCACTGCAATGAGTAATTAGGGAATAACAGACTGGTTCAATGAGTACTTTGTATTCCATAAAGAGGAAAAAAGGAGGTATAGAATCCCTACAGTGCAGAAGAAGGCAATTAGGCCCATCGAGCTTGCACCAACAACAATCTCACTCAGGTCCCATCTCTGTAACCCCACATACTTACTCTCCTAACCCCCCTGACCCTGAGACATAATTTATCATGGCCAATCAACCTAACCTGCACACCTTTGGACTGTGGGGGGAAACCAGAGCACCCAGAGGAAACCCATGCAGACATGGGGAGAATGTGCAAACTCCATACAGTGACCCAAGGTCAAAATTGAACCCAAGTCCCTGAGAGGCAGCAGTGCTAACCATTGTGCCACCGTCCCAGCCAGACAAGAGAACCTTAAAAAGAAAAAGCAGTTAATGGGTGAAAATGTGGTTGCTGTGATATTACTGGGACAGTTCTCCAACTTTCGTTTCTTTATGGTAAAATAAGATATTAGAAATTCAAGCTGTATTATAGGAGTATCTTCAATGCCAATGGTTAGAGAGTCTACCAATGTTGTCCTCAGGTTTCCTACATAGATTCACAGTAGGAGTAAGAAGTGAATATATGGGCACACTGCCCCTACTGGGAGGCCTGACACACTAAGATGCAATCCATGCCAGAATAGTTAAGCCTCCTCATTTGATTGTTGGAACAAACTGAAGTGAACAGCCCAGCATCAAACAGGAGCTATGGATTGAGCAGCAGCCTGTGAATTCACAGATAGTTTCAATTGTATGTTTCTCTCTCCTGTTCTCTCAATTCTGACGTCTTGAATGAATCCAATTATCAAGACAAAGGCTCGATTTCCCAAATACAGGGTATTAAAGGTGTACATGTATTGAACTTATTGAACTGTCTGGAATACTCAACACACTTAAAAGGTTATAAACGGTGCCTTTGTAATCGACTCCTACAGTACTGCCAAATGGTTCCCATTATTTACCAGACACAGAAAGATACCAGAGATAAACCTGAATGATGTAAGCGGCCTGAACTACATCCAGAAACAGAGCAATATGTTAATAGCAATACAGGGAAAGTAAAAGGGAAGGTTGGCAGGGTTGCCCGGGGCCCACTTGTTTTGTCTCAATTACTTCTCTTCTGGCAATTGATGCAGTTTGTAGCACACTTCCAATGTATTACTTAAAGTTAAAGTTTATTTAGTAGTCACGAGGCTTATATTAACATTGTAATGAAGTTACTGTGAAACTCCTCTAGTCACCATACTCCGGCGCCTGTTTGGGTCAATGCAGCTAATCTGCACATCTTTGGATTGTGGGAGGAAACCAGAGCACACGGAGGAAACCCACTCGGACACGGGGAGAATGTGCAAACTCCACACAGACAGTCACCCAAGCCAGGAATTGAACCCAGGTCCCTGGCACTGTGAGGCAGTAGTGCTAACCACTGTGCCGCCCCTGGTGATAGATTGGGAAACTCTTGTTCACCGGTTAAGGGAAAAACAACAACACCTTTATTTATGGGTAAAGGCTATGCAGATGATAATAGCCCCAAGGCTGCCAATCAGCTCCTGAGAAGCTTCTGGAATAGAAACCAGAGCTCACCAGGGTGATTGCCTCTTCCCACCCCGCTCCTCCCCATTGCTCTATGATTGGTTTTCTGCATCATGTGACTCTTACTCTGCAGATTGATCCTTTGATCCTTAAAGGGACAATCGCCACAGAAATGTTGACATCCAAAGGGATGGTTTCAAGAAGCTTCACACCATCCAGGACAAAACAGCCTGCTTGATTGGCAACACATCCACAAACACCCACTCCCTCCACCACCGACTCTCAGTAGCAGCAGTGTGTACCATGTACAATATGCACTGCAGCAATTCACCAAAGATCCTTAGGCAGCACCTCCCAAACTCACAACCACTTCCATCTAGAAGGACAAGGGCAGCAGACATATGGGAACACCAGCACCTGCAAGTTCCTCTCCGAGCCACTCACCATCCTGACTTGGAACTATATTACCATTCCTTCACAGTTGCTGGGTCAAAATCCTGGAATTCCCTCCCTAACAGCATTGCAGATCAACCCACAGAACAGGGACTGCAGCGATCCAAGAAGGCAGCTCGCCCCCACCTTCTCAAGGGCAACTAGAGATGGACAATAAATACTGGCCAGCCAGCGACACTTACATTCCACAATGGAAGGGAAAAGAAACCTGGGTGTCCCTGTACACAAGTCACTGAAAGCAAGCATGCAGTTACAGCTAGGAAGGCAAATGGTATGTTGGCCTTTATTACAAGAAGACTTGAGTGCAGGAGCAAGGATGTCTCACTGCAGCTACAGTAAGAGGTCTCACAACACCAGGTTAAAGTCCAACAGGTTTATTTGATAGTAAACGCCACAAGCTTTATTATCAAATAAACCTGTTGGACTTTAACCTGGTGTTGTGAGACTTCTTACTGTGTATACCCCAGTCCAACGCCGATATCTCCACATCATCACTGCAGCTAGACAGGGCCTTGGTGAGACCACACCTGGAGTACTGGGTCTTGGTCTCCTCGTCCAAAAAAGGGTATGCTTGCCATGGAGGGAGTGCAGCGAAGGGTCACTGGACTGATTCCTGAAGTAGTAGAATTGTCATGATTGGGTCAACTAGGCCAGAATTCACTGGAATTTAAAAGGATGAAGGGGAAATCTCACTGAGATATATAAAATTCTGACAGTGCTGGACAGACTGGATGTTGTCTCCTCTGACTGGGGAGGGTGGGGCAGTTCTAGAACAAGGGGTCACAGTCTCGTGGTATGGGGTAAATCATTTGGGACTGAGATGAAGAGCAACTTCTTCACTCAGAGGGTGGTGAACCTGTGGAATTTTCTACCTGTGAAGTCAAAAATCACTGAATATATTTATTAGCGTAACTATCATATATTTTGCATAATCAGTGATATATTTTGGCAGTGTGCATTATACCTCCTCGGGTTTTCACACACTACTCACAAACAACGGGCGGTTTTACAGCCTTCTCAACAGGGAAATTATTTTGGCTGTGAATTGAACTTATTGCTCTTTTTTTCGCAACAGTTTGCTATTATGACTGAAGCTCTGGAGAATAAACAAATGTTTATTCTAAGATAATCGCTTGAAGCTATACTGTAAACATAAAATGACAAACTCAATAAAACAGCAAGATGAACCATAAATATTACTTGGAGCACAAACATTCCATCTCTGGGAATCGCTGAAGTTACAGAAATTTCAATTCATCGAGCTATTTACGCATAGTGACTGCTGGTACGGTTATTTACACTTCTGAGCTATCTATATCACAAATCACTTTCTTCGCTCTCTCTCTCTCAATATCCTTTATTACTTTTTCTTAGTGACCCTGTTCTTCTGACATGCTTGGAGGACATGATGTGGAGATGCTGGCGTTGGACTGGGGGGAACACAGTAAGAAGTCTCACAACACCAGGTTAAAGTCCAACAGGTTTATTTGGTAGGAAACATCTCTGGCTTTCGGAGTTTGTGCCTCTTCGTCAGATGAGTGGGAGTTCTGATTACAAACAGAGCACATAAAGGCACACTTACTGTCCTGTCTGGAGACAACACACATCTCTTTAACCTATGCCTAATGCTATCTCCACTCACATTGTCAGCACCTTTAAGACTTGATTAGCTGTAAAGGCTTGCATTCTAATCAGTATTCTGTAAACTGAGTGTGTGCCTTTATATGACGGGGCAAACCCCGAAAGCTAGTGGTGTTTACTGACAAATAAACCTGTTGGACTTTAACCTGGTGTTGTGAGGCTTCTTACTATGCTTGGAGGAACCAGGATTGTCAAGTTGCAGCCCTCTCTCTCTGGCCTGATACCCTACAACCTTAGTGGGACATGGGTGTCGCTGGCTAGGCCAGCATTTAGTGCCCATCCCAGTTGCCTTTGTTCAGAGGGCAGTTGAGAGTCAACCATATTGCTGTGGCTTTGGAGTCTAACGTAGGCCAGGCAGGGCAGATTCCCTTCCCTAAAGGACACTACTGAACAAAATTTGTTTTTCCGACAATTGTTTCATCAGTAGGTTCTTAATTCCAATTATTTTGCATTGAACTCAAATTTCACCATCTGCTGTGGCAGAATTGAACCCGGGTCCCTAGGATATTTGCTGAGCTCTGGATTCAATAGTCTAGTGATAATACCACTCGGCCATTGCCTCGCCAATATACTCTAGAACCTCCAATTAATGTTTTCCTTAGCATCTGAGGGAGTAACTTGACATTTGACGATGTGGAATTGATAGTGTTTGCACATTTTCACTCCCATTGGAAACTCCATAGTGGAAAAAGGAATACAGGAATAGAACAACACATGCCAAAAACATCCAACAACAGGTAATAGAAGAAGAGATTCTATAATCAACGATCTAAGCTCTGCAGTCCTGCCACATTCAATTGTGAATGGTGGTGGGCAATTGAACAACTCAGTGGTCTCCACAAGTATCCCCCATTCTCAATGATAGGGGAGTCTGACACTTCTGTGTAAAAAGTAAGGTCAAGTGTTTGTAACAATCTTCAGCCAGAAGTGTCAAGTGGATGGTCCACCTTGAACTCCTCCTCTGAAGGTCCCCAGCATCACCGATGCCAGCCTTCCACCAATTCTATTCACTCCACATGATATCAAGAAAGTGGCTGAAGGCGCTGGATACTGCAAAGGCTGTGGGGCCTGACAAAGTGCTCCAGAATTTGCTGCGCTCCTGGCCGAGCTGTTTCAGTGCAGCTACAACACTGGCATTTCTCTGGCAATTTGGAAAATTGCCCATGTATGTCCAATACACAAAATAAAGGACAAATCCAGCTCGGCCAATTATTGTCCCATCAGTCTGCTCTCAATTGTCAGTAAAGGGGTGGAAGGGGCCAGCAACATTGCCATTAAGCGGCTCTTGCTCAGCAATAATCTGCTCATGGATGCTTATTTTGAGTTCCACCAGGATCTCTCAGCTCCTGGCCTCATTCCAGCCCTGGTTCATACATGGACAAAAGAGCTGAGAGATTTGAGAGAGGTTTGATTTACTATTGTCACATGCATGAATATATAGCAAAAAGTTTTGTTTCTTGCACACTATACAGAAAAAGCATGCTATTCATAGAGAAGGAAAAGAGAGAGTGGAGAATGTGGTGTTACAGAAATAGCTCGGGTATAGAGAAATATCAATTTAATACTAGGTAGGACTATTCAAAAGTCTGATGGCAGCATGATAGGAGCAGTTTTTGAATTGGTTAGTATTTAATCTCAGACTTTTGTATCTTTTTCCTGATGGAAGAAGGTGGAAGAGAGTATGTCCTTGATTATGGGGTGGGGTCCTTGATTATGCTGGCTGAATTTCTGAGGCAGAGGGAAATGTAGACAATGTCAATGGATAAGAGGCTGGTTCGAGTGATGGACTGGGGTTCACTCACGACCCTTTGTAGTTTCTTGCAGTCTTGAACAGAGCAGGAGCCATACCAAATTGTGATATAACCAATAAGAATGTTCTCTTTGATGCATCTGTAGAAGTTGGTGAGAGTTGCAGCAGACATGCCAAATTTCCTGAGTCTCTCAAGGCAGCGT